>NC_086100.1:31470726-34173226 GCF_963921235.1 Mobula hypostoma
ACACATCCCTCACAAAATATGGAGACCAAAATTGTACAGAGTACTCAAGGTGTGGCTTTCACAAGCACATTATACAACTTAAGGAGAACGTCTCTCAACTTGAACTCCACTGAGCGTGTTATTATAGCCCAACATTCTATTAGCTTTCCTGATTGATTCTGTCTCAGTGTTGATAGTGATGAGTCTACCAGGACGCCCAAATCCTTCTCATACAGTGTACGTTCCAACTCATTTATGCAAAAAGAAACTGAAGGCAACAAGTGAAAGAAGTGGTAAAGCCTCTGATTTTTGCAAATTTGCCACAGCGTTGTTCTCTCCAAGGCTGATTATTGTCAGTTACAAGGAAGATGTTTTCAGTTCTGGCTGGCAATATACTTCAAACCCAACCCCAGAAAGTGGACACATAGATGGAAGCCCCAAGGAATTCTCCAAGTAAAAGTTGTTTAAGGGAAGAGATTGACTTTATTTTGTGAATGGCTTTTGTATGTAGTAAGGAGATGGAAACATCACAATCTCAGATACTAATTGCTTTAAGCTTTAAATTTTCATCACATGAGATTGGGCAACTGCTTACTCAGTTGCCAAAAGTGAATTGAATTGACTTCATTACTTACATCCTTCATATACATGAGGAGTAAAAATGTTTATGTTACGTTTCTGTCTAAATGTGCAATGTTCAATTTATAGTAATTTATATTAAATAGTATGCACAATAGGACAGTTAATATAGAAATACAATTGTGTCAGCATGAATTAATCAGTCTGATGGCTTGGTGGAAGAAGCTGTCCCGGAGCCTGGTGGTCCTGGCTTTTATGCTGTGGTACCGTTTCCCGGATGGTAGCAGCTGGAACAGTTCATAGTTAGGGTGACGGATCCCCAGTGATCCTTCAAGCCCTTTTTACACACCTGTCTTTGTATATGTCCTGAATAGTGAGAAGTTCACATCTACAGGTGCACTGGGCTGTCTGTACCATTCTCTGCAGAGTCCTTCAATTAAGGGATGTACAGTTCCCATACCAGGCAGTGATGCAGCCAGTTAGGCTGCTCTTAATTTCTTAGGATTTGGGGGCCCATACCAAACTCCTTCAACCATCTAAGGTGAAAGAGGCGCTATTGTGCCTTTTTCACACACAGCCGGTATGTACAGACCACATGAGATCCTCAGTGATGTGTATGCCGAGGAGTTTAAAGGTGTTCACCCTCTCAACCCCAGATCCATTGATGTCAATAGGGGTTAGCCTGTCTCCATTCCTCCCGTAATCCACAACCAGCTCCTTTGTTTTTGCGACATTGACGGAGAGGTTGTTTTCTTGACACCATTGTGTCAGAATGATGACTTCTTCTCTGTCGGCTGCCTTGTTATTACTTGAGATTAGGGGAATCAATGTAGTATCATCAGCAATTTTAATTAGCAGATTCGAGCTGTGGGTGGCGACACAGTCATGGGTATAGAGAGAGTAAAGAAAGGGGCTTAGGACACAGCTCGGAGGGGCTGCTGTGTTGAGGGGCAGAAGGGCAGAGGTGAGGCAACCCACTCTTACCACCTGCCGGCAATCTGACAGGAAGTCCAGGATTCAGCTGCACAAGGCAGGGTGAAGGCCGAGATCTCTGAGCTTCTTGTCGAGCCTGGAGGGAATTATGGTGTTGAACGCTGAACTGTAGTCCAAGAACAGCATTCTCATATAAGTATCCTTCTTCTCCAGATGTGTAAGGATGGTGTGTAGAGCTGTGGCTATTGCATCATCTGTTGATTGGTTGTGTCGGTAGATGAATCATAGGGGGTCCAGTGTGGGTGGTAGCAAGCTGCAGACATAGTCCTTGACCAGCCTCTCAAAGCATTTGCTTAGTATTGAGGTGAGTGCGACAGGACACCAGTCGTTCAGACATGTTACCTTGGTCTTTTTAGGTACAGGAACAATGGTGGATGTTTTGAAGCAAAAGGGCACTCTACACTGGGATGGGAGAGATTAAAAATGTCTGTAAACACAACTGCCAGTTGTGCTGCGCACATTCTGAGTACACACCCTGGGATGCCATCCGTTCCCACAGCTTTAAGAAAACACAGGTATGAAGCAAAACATGTAGAGAGGAGAGAAGGTATCAACTGTAGTAAAGTCAACTTTCCCCAGATCAAAAGCCACGCAAACTTCCATTCCATTCTGTTATCATTCTAGTATCATATCCTTCCAACTCTACCTCCCTCATTTACTTACAGTGAATGGTGTATGTTGAGTTCCATATTCTAAGTACACTCTGAAAGGAAGCTTCACCCAAATTCCCATTGGAATACTTAGTGACTATATCTTATCACTGACCTGCAATTTTTCACCCTGGCTCCCTGAAGCCATGCTGCAGGATTGGAATTTTCTTCCACTGTGGCCCTGAAAGTTCTAAGGTGGCTAATGTAGGAATGGCAGACTCTGCCACAGATGGAGTAGTAAAAAGCTGCTTCCCACTCCGCCAACTAGGTTTTTCATTGAAAGGAGTTGAAAGGCAGCACTCTGATGAAATTCCCATTTAACAACACATACCAGCATTAGACAGACTCAGAGAGCTTTAGTTAAAACTAGACGATGGGGTGACCCATTGAGGCACCCTTTGAGAGAAGGGTAGTTCAGTCTGATGTGGCCAGAATGAACATTAAGTTTTCCTGAATGCTATTGTTATCGCTTTGCTTTGGAAACTGAAGTAGAAAACCTCAGTTTATTAAAGAAGAACGACACGTAGCAAAGCAAATATAGCTGCACCTCATTTAACGAAGGACACTTTTGATGGCATCATTTCTGGTTTATCTTGTGCCCCTCGTTGTCATTCTGGAGATGTGCAGCCCTTTCATCCCCCATCTCTTTATCTCTTCTGCTGTTTGTTGTTTGTCTCTGATCCTGGAGACGTGCATGCCTCTCCTCCTCTGTCTCTTCTTCTCTCATCTTTTTTTGTCCTGACTCTTTGATCCTGGAGTTGTGCAGCCCTGGCGTCATCCAATTCTTGTTCTCTCCCTCTCCCTGCCGCTTCCCGATGACATTTGGCGACATCTCTTGACCATAATATTCCCCTTCCCTTTCCACAGGCTGACCATTTTTTTACCCTAATGCTGGATAGAAGATACGAAGCAGTAACACCAAAGGATGCTGATAATTCTTGATGATGTGGTTGGTGCTCTCCTAAATGGACGTGATATAGTCACCGCTGTCCTTTGACTGCAGCAAAGGGTTTTATGGGTGTCTCGAAGTACGTCATTACAATAAGATTTAATTATCTGTTATTGATGAGTGGCAGTTAGATCTGTCCCAATCCTGCACATGCTGATGGTGATCAGCAGAATGTGACCCCTCGAAATAGAGCTGCCCTGCCCTTTCGCTCCGGTAGGTGTCGCTGCTGAGGCTGGCCGTGCGCATGTGTCTGGCTGTTGCGTCCCGATTTCCCTGATGGCGGATCAGCTCTCAGGTTAAAAGGGAGCCTGTTGATTTTTGCAAATGAGCAATTTTATACGAATATATAACCCTGAATTTTGCCTGCATTCTGTAAATTAGTGCATTTTAATTCGATTGAGCCAAAAAAAAGTGCCGCTGTAATGTTTGCGCTAATTGGAGGTCACAAACAGACAAACAGAGCATGACAGTTTTAGTAGTATATAGATACATCCTGCAAAATCAAAAAAACAATAGATTCTGCAGATGCTGCAAAACTAGAGCAACAAACACAAAATGGAGGAACTCAGCAGGTCAGGCAGCATCTATGGAAATGAATAAATATTAAATGTTTCCGGCCATGACCTGATAAAGGTCTCAACTGAAACATCAACTCCTCCAGCAGTTTGTGTGTGATACCCTGCAGATCAAGTTTTCCTTTGAACAGTGCCCTAGGCAAAGCTAAAACATTCATTCAACCACTGGTCAAAGAAAGGGGCATGGCAAATTTAAGAACAAAGAGATATTCAACAGAGAAAACATTCCCTTTCTTCTGTAAGAAGAGCCACATTTATTCACCTTCCATTCTCACATTATCTCAACTAACTTTGAATCAACTTTTACCGTTAACATTTCCTCATTACTCATTGCTTTTTGTATACTCTGCTGTTGAGGAATCAGTTCTGCACAAATTCCTTTTCCTAAAATCATGTCATTCAATTGTTAAATCTCATACCAATAGGGTTGCTTTGAATGGGTTGACTTTCAAGTAATGAAATCTAATGAGGAAGAATTATTTTTAAATGGTTTTCCAAATGCCACACACGACAGGCAGGGTCTCCACATTTTCTCAATCCACACAATTAGTACTGCTTACAGTGAAAATGCACTTAATAAGGACTACATATAGTGACCATACTGCAGCAAACCAGAGTGGAGTCAAGTAATTAAGCTTCCCAGTCAGTCGACTTTAATAAGCATTTAGCTGTAAGAGAGTGAGATTTGACCTTGTGTGCAAAATTAATATGTAATTATTATCCTCTTAATACACTTTTCTCGAAAAAAAAACACCCTGCTTTTATTGGAAAAGTTGTACTAGCTTTTGTTCCTTTGTTCATTAATTTAACTCATTAATTTAAATTGACATTATTTGCTACACAATAAACTGCCTGATGGGAGTCGCATACCCACGCTACCTACAAACCATCAGCTGAAGCAGTTGGTTTAATACATTACAAAATTGTTTAATAAATGAGAAAATTAATATATTTTGGAAGACCTTACCATACTGACATCGTGGACCCTGGAACCCCTCTGGGCAGTGACACACTTGGGAGATGCTTTCCATACACTTGCCTCCATTGAAACATATGCCAACAGAGCAGGTGGCTGGGGAAACAGTAACAACATTCATTTTAAAACAGTGCAATACTTTTCAGGAATTCATGTAATTTTTCTTGCTCCTGTAGAAAATAAATTTTCCTCTCCTCTTGTGCGATGTTTTCCAGGTACTTTTGTACAGGGAAATTGAAAAGACTTATAACTTAAGAATGAGAATCAAGGGGAATTCTCAGGGAAATTACAATCACCAGTGAAATGGTACTGAGCAGATTGTTGAGGTTGAAGGGTGACAAGTCCTTGACTACTAATGTATTTGATCCCTGGAGGTGTGTGATAAGTTGGTTGGTATGTTACCTTTAATTTTACAAAATTCCCTAAATTCAGAAAAGGTACCATTAGAGTAGAAAATAGGAAATTTAACTTCTTTATTCAGAAGGAGAAAAAGTCATAAAGCAGGAAACTGGAGGTCACTTGGCTTAGCATCAATCACACTATTATTCAGAAGGTTATAGCAGGGCACTTGGAAAAATTCGAAAAATGTCACTGGGTTCTGTGAAAGAAAAATCCTGTTCAAAAAATTTATTAGCGTTCTTTGAAGAATAAGCATGTGCAGTGGATAAAGGAATATTAATGGATGCATTCTATTAGATTTCCAAAAAAATATTAAAGTATGCTCACGGTGTAAGCAGCCTCGCTCCTCGTCCTGTTGGTTCCATCCTACGCAGCATTTGTAAGTGGTCTGGAGCTCTAAACTGTACACCTGTCTATAGGCAGTGTAGTAACCAGTTCTGTAAGGAAAGAGTTTCATTAGGCAAACTAGATTTAGATTCAAATATACGGATCCGTTTAATTAGTTATAATGCTGAAGATATACTTTAATTACAATACTGAAATCCACATCAAGGGTCCAGAGGTGGAGAGGGCCAGTAAATTTAAATTCCTCAGCGTTATCATTTCAGAGATCTGTCCTGGGTCCAACAGATAAGTTCCTTTGCAAAGAAGGCACAGCAGCACTTCTACTTTCAAAGTTTGCAAAGATTCGGCATGTCATCTAAACCTTTAACAGACTTCTATAGAATCACAATGGAGATTATTCTGGCTGGTTGCATGGAAACACCATGCCTTTGAATAGAAAAGCCTACAAAGAGTAGTGGTTGCAGCCCAGACCATCACAGGGAAAGCCCTCCCCAGCACTGACCACATCTGGAAGGAGTGCTGTTGCCAGAAAGCAGCATCTCTCATCAAGGACCTCCAGCATCCTGGCCATGCTCTCTTTTCACCGCTGCCACCAGAGAAGTACAGGAGTCTTAGATCCCACACCACCATGTTCAGGAACAGTTATTACCCTTCATCAATCAGGCTGCTGAACCAGAATGGACAACTTCACTCACTCCAACACTGACCTGATTCCACAACCTATGGACTCACTTTTAATATTTTTTTTGCACTCGCACAGTTTGTCTTTTGCACATTGGTTGTCTGACCATCTTTGAATGTAGTTTTCATTGATTCTATTGTGTTTCTTTGTATTTACTGTAAATGCCCACAGGAAAATGAATCTCAGGGTAGTAAATGGTGACATATATAACAAACAAGCGAAAATCTGCAAATGCTGATTTACTTTGAATTTTGAACTTTGAAAAGTTAAAGGTGAATGCACATTTGCCTTTGTTCATGTGGCAAATATTTACTGCAGCCAAACATTAGAATGTATTGCAACACGCACAAATTGCTGGAGGAACTCAACAGGCCAGGCAGCATCTATGGAAAAGAGCACAGTCAACGTTTCAGGCCAAGATCCTTTAGCAGGACTGGACAAAACCCTCATCTTTTTCCTCTCCATTCCTGCTAAAGGGTCTCAGCCCAAAACATCAACTGCACTCTTTTTCCATAGGTGCTATATGGCCTGCTGAGTTCCTCCAGCTTTTTATGTGTGTTGCTTGGATTTCCAGCATCTGCAGATCTTCTCTTGTTTGTGATTAGAATGTATTAAAAGGTGAAAATGACAGGGTTTGTCACATTGGATTGGTCCTACTGTTCAACTTCAAAATGTCTACATAAGAGAGAGGCAGAAAACATATGCTCATGCTTTGCAAGGCAACAGTATGAGTGAATGAATTGCAATGTAGTCAACAATCCTTTCCTTTGCTCAACCTAATACCCCACATCCACTCTTTCCCTTTAATATTTTATTCTGTTTTACTTTTGCACTTCTCTGAACTATGCATTGCTCACTAGCATTGCTCACTACCACCTCTCAAAATATCTACGCAAAAAAAATTTGCACACATCCAGATATAAATCTCATGTTTAAGCTTCTCAACCACCAGAAATATCAGACTACTGGACATTACTTCACAGGTTAATTTTATTGTCAAAGTTTGCATGGACAATACAACTCTGATATTTGTCTTCTCCAGATGGCCATAGCCATGAAATACAGAATGACCATGGCAGATGTTGAAAGACTTGAAAAAGAAAAAGAAACAAAACTCACAAACCCCAAAACCACTACCCCTCCCTCACATAAAAACAGCGACAATAGCCAACAACCCATCTCACACACCAAAAACTAACAGATCACCCACCCACCAATCAGCCACAAGAAAGAAAACACCAAAGAACCAAAGGAGACCAATATAAAGTACAGTCCAACAATCACATAAATTTCAGAATATCAGAAACATCTTTCCATCAGCCTACTAGGAGAGCGGCCGC
Organism: Mobula hypostoma; assembly: GCF_963921235.1. Taxonomy (NCBI): domain Eukaryota; kingdom Metazoa; phylum Chordata; class Chondrichthyes; order Myliobatiformes; family Myliobatidae; genus Mobula; species Mobula hypostoma. The sequence goes on from NC_086100.1 coordinate 31,478,194, forward strand.
ACAAACTCAGTCCTTCTGTGAAGAGTGACACTGCAGGGCGCTAGATCATTCAATCTAATTCCAACTTGCATATCGCAGGCTCCAACAGTTTCCATGACACAATCAAGACAAAAAGAACAAGCAGACGGTGTACTAAAAGTGAAATAATTGAAGAGATTTGCTATCTGAAAGATGTCACCTGAGGAACCATTGTTCACTAGCGCCATATAAAAACGCCCAGTCAAGATAGCAGCAGCAAACAATGATTCCTAGAACGACACCTTCCAAATAGTCAATTATTTCAATTTTTCTCTGCCTTTTACTTATTCTTTTTATCTTAATTGTGTTTTGGAAACTGTTGGAGCCTGTGACTTACTGTATGGAGTGCTCTGCTGTCCCCAAGAAAATTCCAGGAGAGAACAGTGAGCTTGAGTTGTCCTGAGCAGGAGACCAGAGACAGGGCACGGGGCCATAATCGACTCCATTTCTCACCAATCAAAGCACCCTGAGGATTAAAACATCAAGGTGAATGCAGAGAAGGCTGGGTCAGCAGTCGCTCTTCATGGCTCTGGCCAGAGGTCCGGAGGCCGTGTCGGGCCAGAGGTCGGGAGGTTGCTTCAGGTCAGCGGCTGCTCTTCACAAGTTGAGCTGGACATCGAGAGGCTACGGTCGGTGGATGAAGGGCATGGGTTGATGGTTGCCCAAAATGTAAGGACTGATTTCAAGCTGTCACTTTCCTCGGTGCTGACAGAGGATGTTTTTGAAGTTCCAAAACATATGTGATTATTATTGTGAACTGTGATTTATATTGGTTTCCTTCAATGTTTCTGTGTTTTCTTTCTTGTAGTCGATTGGCGAGTGGGCAATATGTTACTTTTTTAGGTGAGAGAGGATTTGAGGTCTAATGTACTTGTTGGTGTTTTTCAATGTGAGCGATTTGGTAGATTTTTGTGTATGAAAGAGGTTGGGGGTATGACGTTATTATCACTGTTTTTATTTTGCTGGGGGGGGCTTGTGAGTTAGGGGGATGATGTTCTAGTTTTTGTGCGAGGGAGGGCTTAACGGGGTTTGGGGTTTGCAAATTTTTGTTTCTTTTTATTTTTCATGTGGGGGGTGATGTCTTTTCTTTCAATGACTTTCATGTTATTTCTGTATTTCATGGCTATTCGGAAAAGACAAAGAGGATAATCAGCATTTTTTTAGGTTCTGGAAGGAATAACAGTACCACTCGAATTCACAGGCCAAAGTACAAGGCGTTTCTATTGTTATAGATCTGTCAATTTCATTTCTGCACCATGAGACGGTTTCAGACCTGAATAGCAGATTTTTGTTCATTGCTGGTTTGTTTTTTAACAAAAAAGTTGTTATGCTTACGTCTGTGCCCCAAATGTTGACTGTCACTATTTTTTTAAGAATCTCTTCCCATCTCTTCCAAGTGTAAATGATTATATGTTGATTATGGGTGGAGATTTCAATTGTTGTTTAAATCCTTTGATGATCCATTTCCAATCAAGCACTTCCAAATAAATCGGCTACCCTTATTAACTCTTTTATCACCGATTCTGGAATCTCAGAAATTTGGAGATTCTTGCATCCAAATGAGAAAGAGTTCTCATTTTTTCATATGTATATCATCACTATTCAAGAATTGATTATTCTTATTGATTCTCGATTAATTCCACTTGTTACTGGTTGCGAATATGATTCCATTGCTGTTTCTGATCATGCGCCATTGAAACTACCTATTAAGTCAAGGGATAAATCTACTAGTTCTAGACAATGGCGATTTAATACCACTTTGCTTCAAGATTCGGATTTTGTCAGGTTTATTGAGGAACAGATTAATATTTAATTTCTCAAGGAACCCAGAGACTTTGAAGGAACAGGAAAATATGCAAACAGTCCACTTCCTGGCTTTGTCCACAAACCTACCTGCATTCCTGGTCCCTGGCCTGGTCATACACCAGAATCCCAAATCTGACCACATGATCTGCTTGTTCTCTGGACCCCAGCTCACACTCCAGACTATTGAGTGAGCAGCCAAACCATCATGATTTCCAAACAAACTAATACCAGATTATTGGAGTATTTTGTTTTCTGCATTTCTGGTTTTATTCTTTTCTACATTAAGTTACCTCATATCCAGATTTTATTCGGAACAATCTGCAAATTCATTGGTAATTCAGGTAGAGGACAAGGCTGATAAAAATCATCTTACCTTCTCTCATATCCAACGCACCACCGTTTTTGCGCAGTGCATCCCTGCTTCCATACCTTAACCATTCGTGTAAAGGCCTGCACACAAGGTTGCCGGTGTCCCACCATGGCCAGTGTCTGCTCTGCACATACATGGGGCCTGCCAGAAAATGACCAAGATCAAAAGGCACTTTTATAATATCATCTGTACTCTTCAACCAGTTTCTAGGTATTACTTCTTATCCCAATTAAAACTCTACCCCACTATCCATGAAACTGCAAGCAAAGAATTTGAACGGTACCATTTAATTATAATCAGTAGCAGATATACAGGTACAGATTTAATTTTTACAATATTGATAGTCAAATACAAATATTTCCAAATATAATACATTAGGCTATTCACAAAAGGTATCAGCCTACAAAATGGATTCCATGGTTCCCCATTTTTAAGGGGTTATATTTTCAATCTTATCTCACTTCAATACTATCATTTCTGGGTGAATTCATTCCAAATGCAAACTTGGACAGGGAGCTTCCATGCATTGTTCATGTTAGCATGCCTGATGTCAGGCATGCAAAACAGTGAAGATCAAGGTAAATTTATTACCAAAGTACATGTATGACACCACACACCACCATGAGATTTATTTCCTTGTTTACTCAATAAATCCACAAATTAGTAAGCACAACGAAATTAATGAAAGACTGCACAAACTTGAGTGTTCAGACAGCGTACAAAAGAAAATAATCCATACAGAGGCAAAAAGAAAGAAATAACAATAATCGGTAAATATCGAGAATATCAGATGAAGAGTCCTTGAAAGTGAGTCCATAGGTTGTGGAGCATTTCAATGATGGGGCGTGAGGTTGAGTGAAGTTATCCCCTTTGGTTGAAGAGCCTGATGGTTGAATGGTAATAGCTGTTCCTGAACCTGGTGGTGAGTCAGGAGGCTCCTGTACCTTCTTCCTGATGGCAGCAGCAGCGAGAAGAGAGCATGGTCTGGGTGGTGGGGGACCCTGATGATTGACGTTTCTCCAGAATTCATATAACACAGAATTGCATAAGAGGCAGTATGGCATTGGCGAAACGCAGCAACGTGTTGTGGGCAGCTCTCAAAACTTCAAAATATACTACTTCTGAACTACTCTCACTGCAATCTGCAGCCTGTAATTTCCTTTTAAGTAATGTACTTTTGAACCACCTTAACAAACCAGCAATTTCATGGTCTTCTGAAGGACTCGATGGACTTAACTCTGAAGCATGCAGGTATGGCACCTATAGCAGACAAAGGTACATTGCCATGGCCAAAAGAGAGGAGGAGGGGAGGATTCCAAGTCAGAGTAAAACACTGGAGCATAAAACTTCCTCTACTCAGCATCTTGTTAGCAACTGGAGAACAAGCCTGAAGACCCAAGGACAAGATTATTATTGTTGTAGCGTGGATGAAATTACCAGAGAGACAGAGTCACTGGTAGATACAAAGCAGCTTCTTTATTCGACACAACAAGGTACAGCAGGTATCTACGTACCGAGACACTTTCCGCAGAAAGGTCTGCTTGCTAAATGTCGGCTCGATATTTATATGCTAAACACAAAGGCAATCGCTACTTAAAAGGTTAAAGACAATGCATAGACAATGCTTCCTTTTGAAGTTACATACAAACATCACACCTTCGGATTTCATCCTTTCCTTCTGATGCCAACATGTCTGGGTTGGTATCCACAGCCTTTAGTTCAATCCACAATACATTTATTTGGCATTTTACGTGCTAACATGGAAGACAATTAATATTTATAATGTATAGATAATACTGTCTTCGAAACTACAGCATCAGGCACCAAGAAGCATCTGGTATTTACACCTTTTAGGAAGCCCATTGTGGTGGACTCAATCCACAGTCCTTTGTCAAACAGTTAAAATAGAAGTCTGGTGGCCAAAGTCATTTAAGTGTAATCAAATCATCTACCCAAAAAGAAATCCACTCTAACAATTATATTGGAAGGAAATGAGGAATTGCTGCGTTCTGTGTTACATGGAGACGTAGCTCACTCCGGACACACAGAGAATGTATTGGTAAGACCCAAGGACTTCTCGATACACTGGATGGACCAGAATTCTGATTCGATGAAGGCATAAGGTGGGGTGGGGCGGGTGCGGTCTGTGTTTCACAATAAACTCTCTGCGGTGCTCAGACGCAGCAGTGTTCTCACACTTTTGTTCCCCAGACATGGAACGTCTGATGATAAAGTGCCAACCTTCTCTTTACCAAGAGAGTTCTCTTCTGTGATCTTGACTGCAGTTTACATACCATCAAATACTAATGTTGAACAGGCACCGAAGTACCGAATGCTGCCATCAGCAAACAGGAAGCAGCCTAATCATTGCAAATCATTGTCAGGGACTTCAATCAGGTCTGTTTGAAGAAATCTCTGCCCAATTATCATCAACATGAGTGCCACAGTAGTGTAGCAGTTAGCACGATGCTAGTACAGCTTGTGGCATTGGAATTCAGACTTCAATCCTGCCATCGTCTGTACGTCTTTCCAAAAAGGTCTACAAAAGGTAGTGGATTTGGTAAAAAGCTTCCCAGCCACTGAACACATCTACATGAAACATTTCCGGACGGAAGCAGCATCCATTATCAAAGTTTCTCACTACCCAGACCATGCTCTGTTCTCGCTGCTGCCATCAGGTAGAAGGTACAGGTGCCTCAGGACTCACACCACCAGGTTCAAGATCAGTTACTACCCTTCATCAGACTCTTGAACAAAAGGGGATACTACACTTATTCCACTTCCAATGTTCCCACAGCTGATGGCCTCACTTTTAGGGCTCTTTATCTTGTTAGTTCATGCTTGTTATTTATTGCTATTTATTTATATCTGGATGAACACAGCTTGATGTTCATTAGTCCTGTTGACAGTTACTGTTCTATAGATTCGCTACGTATGCCCACAGACAAAGAATCTCAGAGCTGTATGTGGTGACATGCATGTATACTGATAATAAATTTTACTCTGAACTTTTGGAATGTGTGTTTTTTCTCTAGATGCTCCAGTTTCCTCCCACTGACCAAAGACATAACATTAGAAGGTTAATTGGTCATTGTAAATACCCCGTGATGAGGCTAGTATGAAATCAGGGGGTTGCTGGGTGACATGGCTCAAAGGGCCGGAACGGCCTATTCCGTGCTGAAACTCGAAATAAATAAATAAACAAACAAACAGACACATCACCTGCAGCACCAGGGTCCCAACATACTTGACCACTGCTATACAATGATTAGGAATGTCTACCGTTCCGTGCCAAGACCACATTTCAGGAAATCTGATCACTTGACTATCCTCCTCCCACCTGCATACAGGCAGAGGCTGAAGAACAAGGCTCCAGAGATCAGGAAAGCAAAGGGGTGGTTGCGGGAGGCAAGCAGCCGCTATGGGGTTCCCTCGAGCCAGTGGAATGGGCCATGTTCAAGGATTTATCACAGGATCTGAACAAATACACCACAGTTGTTACGGCCTTTATGAAATCAGTCATAGACGAGTGTGTCCCCACAAAGTCATTCAGTCTTACCAAACCAAAAGCGTTTGATTAACCAAGATATCCACAATCTGCTGATGCCAGATTAGTGACATTCAGGTCTTGCAACTAAGTAAAATACAAGAAGTCCAAGTACGATCTCCAGAAAGCCATCTCACACGTGAACCGGCAATTCTGGACAAAACATGAATCACTGAGGTATGCTCAACAGCTGTGGCAGGGCTTGAATGTTATCACTTCCTACAATGTGAAACCAAATGACATAGAGACAACAAGGCTTCACTCCCAGATGTGCTCAATGCCTTCTATGCTCACTTTGATCATCAAAACAGGAAGGAACCTTCACAAACTCTCACAGCCCCGGTGACCCTGTGATTTCAAGCTCTGAGGCTAATGTAAGAGCATTCTTCAGGAGGGTGAATCCAAGGAAAGCCCAGAATGGTTATTTCGCCAAGTACTAAGCCCTGTGCTGGAGTTTTCACCAATATCTTTATCCTGTGGTTTTAGCATTCTGAGGTACCCACCTGCTTCAAGCAAGCTTCAATTATACCAGGGTCTAAGAAGAACATGGTAAAGAGCTTCAATGACTATCGTCTAGTAACACTTACATCTACTGTGATGAAGTGCTCCAAGTGGTTGGTGATGAAACCTATCAACTGCGGCCTGAGCAATTTGCTTACCGTCACAGCAGGTCCACAGCAGATGCACTTCATTGGCTCTTCACTCAATCATGGAACATCCGGACAGTGAAGATGCATACATCAGGATGCTTTTCATTGACTACAGCTCAGTATTCAATACTATCATCCCCTCAAAACTAATCAATAAGCTTCAAGACCTAGGCCTCAATACATCCTTGTGCAACTGGATCCTCGATTTACTCACTTGCAGACCCCATTCAGTCCGGATAGTCAGCAATATCTCCTCCACAATCTCCATCAGCACAGGTGCACCACAAGGCTGTATGCTTAGCCCTCTGCTCTACTTGCTTTACACTTATGACTGTATGGCTAAGCACAGCTCCAATGTCATATTTAAGTTTGCTGACAATACCAACATCTGATGGAGTGGTGCCACAATAACCCCTCACTCAAAGTCAGCAAGACCAAGGAGATAATTATTGACTTCAGGAGGAGGAAACCGGAGGTCCATGAGCCAGTCCTCATGGGGGGTATCAGAGGTAGAAGGGCAGCAACTTTAAATTCCTCCGTGTTATTATTTCAGAGGATTGGGCCTGGGTCCAGCACATACGTGTAAGTACCATTATGAAGAGAGCACAGCAACATTTCTACTTTCTTACAAGTTTGCAAAGATTCAGCATGTCATCTAAGAATTTGACATACTTCTAAAGATGTGAGGTGGAGAGTATATTGACTGCTTGCATCACGGTCTAGTATGGAAACACCAAAGACCCTGAATGGAAACACCTACAAAAAGTAGCAGATACAGCACCATCCATCTATGATCTGAATGGGAATACTGTCCACACAGAGCACTGATAGTACACAAGAGATTCTGCAGATAGGGGGAATCCGGAGTAGCACGCACAAAATACTGGAGGAACTCAACAGGTGAGGCAGCATCCATGGAGAGCAATGAAGAGACGATGCTTTGGGTGAAGACTCTCCATCAGGACTCTTCTTCACAAGTTCTGATAAAGGGTCGCAACCCAAACTTTCCTCGACGTAGTAGTGATTCATAGAACCATAGAACCATAGAAACTACAGCACAGAAACAGGCCCTTTGGCCCTTCTTGGCTGTGCTGAACCATTTTCTGCCTAGTCCCACTCTCCTGCACACGGACCATATCCCTCCATACACCTCCCATCCATGTATCTGTCCAATTTATTCTTAAATGTTAAAAAAGAACCCGCATTTACCACCTCGTCTGGCAGCTCATTCCATACTCCCACCACTCTCTGTGTGAAGAAGCCCCCCTAATGTTCCCTTTAAACTTTTCCCCCCTCACCCTAAACCCATGTCCTCTGGTTTTTTTCTCCCCTTGCCTCAGTGGAAAAAGTCTGCTTGCATTCACTCTATCTACACCCATCATAATTTTATATACCTCTATCAAATCTCCCCTCATTCTTCTACGCTCCAGGGAATAAAGTCCTAACCTATTCAACCTTTCTCTGTAACTGAGTTTCTCAAGTCCCGGCAATATCCTTGTAAACCTTCTCTGCACTCTTTCAACCTTATTTATATTCTTCCTGTAATTTGGTGACCAAAACTGAACACAATACTCCAGATTCGGCCTCACCAATGCCTTATACAACCTCATCATAACACTCCAGCTCCTATACTCAATACTTTGATTAATAAAGGCCAATGTATCAAAAGCTCTCTTTATGACCCTATCTACCTGTGACGACACTTTTAGGGAATTTTGTATCTGTATTCCCAGATCCCTCTGTTCCACTGCACTCCTCAGTCCCTTACCATTAACCCTGTATGTTCTATGTTGGTTTGTCCTTCCAACGTGCAATACCTCACACTTGTCAGTATTAAACTCCATCTGCCATTTTTCAGCCCATTTTTCCAGATGGTCCAAGTCCCTCTGCAGGCTCTGAATACCTTCCTCACTGTCTACTACACCTTCAATCTTTGTATCATCAGCAAACTTGCTGATCCAATTTACCACATTATCATCCAGATCATTGATATAGATGACAAATAACAATGGACCCAGCACTGATCCCTGTGGCACACCACTAGTCACAGGCCTCCACTCAGAGAAGCAATTCTCTACCACCACTCTCTGGCTTCTTCCACCGAGCCAATGTCTAATCCAATTTACCACCTCTCCATGTATACCTAGCGACTAAATTTTCCTAACTAACCTCCCATGCGGGACCTTGTCAAAGGCCTTACTGAAGTCCATGTAGACAATATCCACTGCCTTCCCTTCATCCACTTTCCTGGTAACCTCCTTGAAAAACTCCAACAGATTGGTCAAACTTGACCTACCACGCACAAAGCCATGTTGACTCTCCCTAATAAGCCCCTGTCTATCCAAATGCTTGTAAATTCTGTCTCTTAGTAGTCCCTCCAATAACTTACCTACTACTGATGTTAAACTCACCGGCCTATAATTTCCCGGATTACTTTTCGATTCTTTTTTAAACAACGGAACAACATGAGCCACTCTCCAATCCTCCGGCACTTCACCCGTAGACAGCGACATTTTAAATATTTCTGCCAGGGCCCCCGCAATTTCAACACTAGTCTCCTTCAAGGTCCGAGGGAACACTCTGTCAGGTCCTGGGGATTTATCCACTTTAATTTTCCTCAAGACAGCAAGCACCTCCTCCTTTTCAATCTGTACAGTTTCCATGGTCTCACTACTTGATTCCCTCAATTCCATAGACTTCATGCCAGCTTCCTTAGTAAATACAGACACAAAAAACCTATTTAAGATCTCCCCCATTTCCTTTGGTTCCGCACAAAGCCGACCACTCTGATCTTCAAGAGGACCAATTTTATCCCTTACAATCCATTTACTCTTAATATACTTGTAAAAGCTCTTTGGATTATCCTTCACTTTGACTGCCAAGGCAACCTCATGTCTTCTTTTAGCCCTCCTGATTTCTTTCTTAAGTATTTTCTTGCACTTCTTATACTCCTCAAGCACCTGATTTACCCCCTGTTTCCTATACATTTCATACAACTCCCTCTTCTTCTTTATCAGAGTTGCAATATCCCTTGAGAACCAAGGTTCCTTATTCCTATTCAATTTGCCTTTAATCCTGACAGGAACATACAAACTCTGCACTCTCAAAATTTCCCCTTTGAAGGCTTCCCACCTACCAATCACACCTTTGCCAGAGAACAACCTGTCCCAATCCACGCTTTTTAGATCCTTTCTCATTTCTTCAAATTTGGCCTTCTTCCAGTTCAGAACCTCAACCCTAGGACCAGATCTATCCTTGTCCATGATCAAATTGAAACTAATGGTGTTATGATCACTGGAACCAAAGTGCTCCCCTACACAGACTTCTGTCACTTGCCCTAATTTGTTTCCTAACAGGAGATCCAATATTGCATCCCCTCTAGTTGGTCCCTCTATATATTGATTTAGAAATCTTCTACTTCCCATACATAGATAGTGCCTGACTTGCTGTGTTCCTCCAGCATTTTTTGTGTTACTGACCATGGACAGAGCATGGATTGCACTGCCTGAGGAAGCAGCAAAGACAGATAACCTCACAACATTTGACAATTATCTTGTTACGTTTTAGAATCAGCAAAGTACAGAAGGCTATGGACTTACTTCAGCTAAATGGGACTAGAGTCAAGGAACAGCATGGACATGTGGGACAAAGGGTTTTCTTCCATTCTATACATTTCTACAATACTTACTACATGTAAGCTATCTTATGTCCACTTTCAAACTGAATGTTCTGATTTTTATTCGTGGGGCACTTGACTGGAGATTAATGTTAAACACAGCTATGTTTCAATGCGTCAGCACTTGCTGGATTCCAGTTTTTACATAACATATACAAAACTTTATTCATTAAAGGTAGAACATAGATTCCCTTTCTACCAATTCCTTTGTACTTTTGGCTCGTGGATTTGTGTTTTAGATAAAGTAAGCAGTTGATTTATAAACATTTATTATTTTCAACTTATCTTGGCACTTTTTCTTATGCATGTTCTTTGAAAGGATTGTTTGCGCTCAGAGAGAGCTTACATCTTTGAGGATGTCAGTGTTTTGCAAACAAATTTAACTTTTTCTTGAGGAGGGAAGACAGGTAGCATGGTGGTTAGCACAATGCCTTGCAGTACAGGCGACCAGGGTTCAAATCCTGCCACAGTCTGTTAGGAGTTTGTACATTCTCCCCATGACCATATGGGTTTCCTCCGGGTGCTCCGGTTTCCTCTCACAGTCCAAAGACGCACCAGTTCATAGGTTAATCGGTTATTGTATACCGTTCCATGATTAGGCTCCGTTTAATTGGGGGATTGCCGGGTGGCACGGTTCGAAAGGCCAAAAGGGCCTATTCCACACTGTAACTCAATAAATAATACATGACAAGGTTACATGAATGACTTAACTTCCAGTTGTACCCTATTGTCACCTTAAAGTTAATTGACTACCTTATGGAATCACTGATAGATTCTAGAGGATTTGAAACTGATAACTAGCTTGAATTATAATAATTTTGGTTCTCTGGTGGTTGGCATTACTGCCAGTTTATGAGGACATTGTATGAGGCTGCACCATCTAGTGGGGATGTCGTGCCTCACAAGCTTTGTTCACTATTCCATTTTAATGCCCTGTAAATCACTACAATCACAGCCTCAAGGCAGCAAACCTTGATGGCAAATTATGCATTGGTACTTTATGAGAAATGCACGTACATTAGAAAATACATCAAAAGTATCAATTATCCTAAGGAACTAGAAGCAAATCCCTTTAGCATACTAGACATGAAATCCACCATATGTTGGAAATTGCAAGTTAGTTGAGGAAACTATAAATTACCTGGGTCACTGATGTCCATCAAAGAAAAATTTGTCTTCATTACCTACCTCCCCTAATTTCTTAAAGACTTCAGGAAAAATAAAATTCCTTGTGAAATACAGTTATAACTCAAATTATAATTCTGGAAAACAAAGGAGTTAATTTCAACAAAACTAGTTTTGACAAACGTATTTGAAGTTAAAGGACCTGGCATTTTTATTAAATGATTCTGGTTATGTAATAAACATCACTAAAATGCAGGGGAGCTTACATCCAGATAATGCCCCAGGATAATACCTGGGCCACATGAACTGCAACCCAGTCCAGATGAACTGTACCCAAACCTGATGAATTGCAACCTGAACCAAATGAACTGCAACCTAGACCAGATGAACTGCAACCTAGACCAGATGAACTGCAACCTAGGCCAGATGAACTGCAACCTAGGGTTCTGAGTGGTAGAAATTGTGGAAGCATTAGTGATGATCTTTCAAAAATCAGTGGACTCTGGCATGGTGCCAGAGGACTGGAAAATTGCAAATGTCACTCCAATCCTTAAGAAGGGAGGAAGGCAGCAGAAAGGAAATTATAGAGCAAGCAACACCCACAAAATGCTGAAGTAACTCAGCAGGCCAGGCAGCTTCTATGGAAAAAAGTACAGTCTACCTTTAGGGTCTCAGCCCAAAACATCGACTGTACTTTTTTCCATAGATGCTGCCTGGACTGCTGAGTTCATCCATCATTTTGTGCGTGTTGCTTCTATTTCCAGCATCTGTTGTTTGAAATTATAGACCAGTTAGGCTGACCTCATTGGTTCGGAAGATATTGAAATCAACTGTTAAAGATGAGGTTATGGAGGACAAGATAGGACAAAATCAGCATGGTTTCCTTAAGGGAAAAACTTGCCTGATGAACCTCTTAGAATTCTTTGAGGAGATTACAAGTAGGATAGATAAAGGAGATGTTGCATATTTGGCCTTTCAGAAGGCCTTTTACAACCTGCCACACATGAAGATGCTTACCGAGTTAAGAGCCCATGCTATTACAAGAAAGTTACTGGCATGATTAGAACATTGGCTGATTGGAAGGAGGCAGAGAGTGGGAATAAAAGGATCCTTTTCTGGTTGACTGCCAGTGACTAGTGGTGTTCCACAGGGTCGGTGTTGGGACCGCTTCTTTTTATGCCGTATATCAATGATTTAAATGTTGGAATAGATGGCTTTGTTGCCAAGTTTGCAGATGATATGAAGATTGGTGAAGGGGCAAGTAGTGTTGAGGTAACAGGTAGGATGCAGAGGGATTTAGACAGATTTGGAGAATGGGCTAGAAAGTGGCAAATGAAATACAATGTTGGAGAATGCACAGTCATGCACTTTGGTAGTAGAAATAAATGTGAGACTATTTTCTAAATGAGAAAAAATCCAAAAATCTGAGATGCAGAGGGACTTGGGAGTCCTTGTGCAGAACATCCGAAAGGTTAACTTGCAGGTTGAGTTGGTGGTGAGGAAGGCAAATGAAAAGTTAGCATTCATTTGAAGAGGTCTAGATTGAATATAAGAGCAGGGATATGATGCTGAAGCTTAATAAGAAATTGGTGAGGCCCCATCTTGAGTATTGTGAACAGTTTTGGGCTCATGTAAAAAAAAATATGCTGGCATTGGAGAGGGTTTAGAGGAGGTTCACAAGGATGATTCTGGGAGTGAAAGGTTTATCATACAAGGAACGTTTGATGCCTTTGTGTCCGTACTCACTGGAAATTAGAAGGACGAGGGGGGATCTCATTGAAACCTTTCAAATATTGTAGGGCCTAGACGTGGTAGATGTGGAAAGGATGTATCCCTTAGTGGGGTAGTCTAGGACAAGAGGGCACAGCCTCAGGATAGAAAGGCACCTATTTAAAACAGATATGCGGAGAAATTTCTTTAGCCAGAGGGTGGTATATTTGTGAAATCTTTTACCACAGGGAGCTGTGGAGGCCAGGTTGTTGGGTGTACTTAAGGCAGAGATTGATAGGTTCTTGATTGGACATGGCATCCAGGGTTACAGGGAGAAGGCCAGAGAGTGGAGCTGAGGTGGGGAGAAAGAGATCAGCCATGACTGAACAGTGGAACAAACTCAATGGGTCAAATGGCCTAGTTCTACTCCTATGTCTTACAGTTTTATGGTCTTATGAACTACTTAGAGTATGTTCACTTAAATATCCTTATCCAAAAGATGATGGCCATGTACATTCTCATACTGCATATACTGTACGCTCTCTAGACATCTCATTAGGTACCTCCTGTACTTAACAAAGTAGCTTCTGAGGGTATGTTCGTGGTCTTCTGCTGCTGTAGCCCAATCACTTCAAGCTTTGCCATGTTGTGCATTCAGAGATGCTCTTCTGCAAACAACTGTTGTAATGTGTGGTTATTTGAGTTACCATCACCTCCCTGTCAGGTTGAACCAGTCCTGTCATTCTCCACTGACCTCTCTCATCAACGAGGCATCTTCACCCACCCACAGAACTGCCACTTGCTGGATGTTTCCTTTTTTTTTGTTTGCACTCTAGAGACTGTAAACTCTAGAGACTGTTAAATGTGAAAGTCCTAGAAGATCAGCAGATTTTGAAATACTTAAATCACCCCGTCTGGCACCAACAATCATTCTGCAGTCAAAGTCACTTAGATCACATTTCTCCCCATTCTGCTGTCCAGCCTGAACAACAACTGAACCTCTTGACCATGTCTGCATGCTTTTATACATTGATTGGTAAGGCATGATTGGCTGATTGGATATTTGCATTATTGAACAGACGAACCTAATAAAGTGGCCACTGAGTGTATTTGCTCAGCGAATAAACTATGGTGTAAAGTGGATTGTAATCAGGCCTTGAATGAAAATATGAGAGATGTGCGTCCAGACACATGGTACCCACACACGTGATGGAGGAGGCTGACTTTCTTGCACTGTATGCCTGTTGAAAATACCAGTTGAGAAACAAGTTTTATGATTGGCACCAGGCTCACAATGTACCTACATGGCTGCTGGGGCAGTCAATAACAAAAGACAATGAGCTCAGTTCTGTTCATCAAGTGGCCAAACTGATTATTATTCGATGCAGCCATCTACATTTTTGGTCCAGGTGAATAAAATAAAGAGGCCCTGAGCACTGCCATCCCAAATACAAATTCAAATCCATCCTTAGAGAAGGAGGACGGCAGATCACTTATTCGTATCATCAATCTTCACAAAACCGCCCCACAACAACAGCATTTCCAGCTGAGACCTACCAATTTAAGAATTGCATTGATTACAGGATGTATTACAAGTTATGCTCGTGTTTAACTCAATGCTTCTATATTCTGAGGAGGCTGAAGAGAGCTGGACTATTACACATCAGTTATCGCGACCTACTACAGATGGCATCAAGGACATAGTATATATATACAAAGGTGCCAGGAGAAGGCCAGCAATGCATAGAAGGATCTCCCATCTCGCACCCACCCAGCTCATGGACTGTTTGTCAGAGGAGAGTCTACGCAGCATCGAAGCCAGGACCACCAGACTCAGAAACAGTTACTTCCCTCAAGCCATCAGGATAATCAACACCTCCAACTATTCATTAATCTACCACCACTACCACTTTATCACTTCCGGTCAGAATCACCATATGTACAGATTCCCCTGTACCCGGTGTCACTTTATGTATATAGAATCAGTCTATGTATTTATGCTATTCTTATGTCTTTATATTCATTGAATTTATTTTATTATACACTTCATGCTTATTGTGTTTTTTTTAATGCTGCATCAGATCTGGAGTAACAACTATTTTGTTCTCCTTTACACTTGTGTACTGACGAATGATAATGAACAATCTTGAATCTGGAATAAGACTGCAGAGTTGATATGCACCACTGCCAAACACTACATTACTATCAAAGCCAAACTTTGATAATGAGGTTCTAGCTAACCACAGGCAGATATGAAAACTTCCCTACCAGGGCAAGATGCTTGAGAAAATCATTTTCAACCAACTCAACAACTTTCTGAATGAGAACAATATTCTAGAGAGGTTTCAATCAGGTTTCAGAGCAAACCACACAGGATGGAGACAGCTCTTATGAAAATTGTCAATGACCATAGGCTCAGCACTGATGCCTACAGAGCCTCATTTCTAATTCTTCTAGATCTAAGTGCAGCCCTCGACACAATTGACCACACATTCTAGATTTCCTTAAGAACTGAATTGGCCTCTCTGGCGGTGCCTTTAATTGGTTTCATTCATATATCTTAGAAACATTTTTGTCTGTCTTGGAGACCAATTTTCTAAGAGATACAACGTACCTTTTGGTATCGCTCAGGGAAGCTGTCTTGCTCCCCAACTCTTCTCCTTAAACATGCTCCACTTAGCATTAGAAAGCATAAACCTGACCTCCACAGTTATACAGATGACACAATTGTATGCCTTGGTTGAGCCTGATGATGATAATACCCTACCTTTCTTACTTCTTGTATGTCTGCAATAAACAGATGGATGAGCAATAATTTCCTAAAACAAAAAAAAAACTGAAATAGTTCTGGTTGACACCAAAGCCAAAAGAGATAAAATTGAATATCTTGGGAACTTGGTTCCTCTTTTATAATCAGAAGTAACTAGCCTGGGTGTTACCCTTGATTCATATTAGATTTTTAAATCCCACATAAAGAAAATACTAGAGCAATATTTCAACACTTGAGAAATATTGCAAAGATATGTTCATTTCTGTCATGTAATGATGCTGGAAAAACTAATTCATACTTTTATATCTAATAGACTGGATTACTGCAATGCACTTTCTACTGGCCTTCCAAATCAATCTATTGACAAACTTCAACTCATTCAGAACACCACTGCTAGACTCTTAACCAAAACCAGGAAAGGAAGCGTATCACTCCCAAACTAGCTACTCTGCATTGGCTTCCTGTATCTTTTAGATTTGATTTTAAATTTCTCTTATTAGTTTTAATGGTCTAGCTGAGTAGCAGGGTGGAGATACATCTCTACCAAAGGAGACATAAAGCACTCCTTCCCTCTGCTATCCTGGAAGTCACCCTTAGGCAACGTACAGCACCTTCTTAGTTCCCCTGTCAGGGTCACATAAAGCCATGGGAGCAGGTGGTGGATGGTCATATGAGCAGCTGGTGCATCACACAAATCCTAGCTATGTCACCAATAATGCCAGGCAGACAATCTCTGAAGAGTACTGATAAAGGCTGCCATCACCTGTCTTGTAAAGACACTGTCGAGAAGAAAAGCAATGGCAAATCTCTTCTGCAGAAAAATTTGCCAAGAGCAATCGTGGTCACCATGATTACCTACGTCATACAACACGGCAGATAATGATGATGATGATGATGCTTGGTCAAGGACTGTAGTACCTCACTGAATCATTTTCATTTTATAATCCTGCTCGAGCTCTCAGGTCTTCTTCTGCTAGTCTCTTAAATTTAAACAATCTCCCTCAGAAGATAATTGGTAGGTCAGCTTTTCTGAACTACTCTCCTAAACTGTGGAACTCAATACCTGAAACTATAAGGAATGTAGATTCAGCTGACACTTTTAAATGTCAACTCAAAACCCATTTGTATAATCTTGCTTTTAACTACCATCTTTTTGTCTTTTATTTTCATGTATATTTTAATTTCTATTTTATTTTTATATTATTTTCATGATTGTACTTCTATCCTATTGTAAAGCACTTCAAACCACATCATCTATATGAAAAGTGCTCAATGAATAAAGTTATTATTTATTATTACATCTGCAGACAGAAGATTAGTCTCTGGTGGAGATGAATCAAACTGCTGCAAGTCTCCCCTGGAGCATGATTTGTTCGTATAAGCAAGAATGAATTTCTTTGCTTTTCTCATTTGTGAGGTATTCAGTCAGCAATGCACAGAATTGTCAATCTAGACGATGCACTCAAATTTACAACATTCAAAGTAAATATATTAGCAAAGTATGTATATGTCACAATATACAACCCTGAGATTTATTTTCCTGTGGGCATACTAAGCAAATCTTTAGAACAGTAACTATAACAAGAGCAGTGAAAGATCAACCAGTATGCAGAAGACAACAAACTGCAAATGCAAATTTAAATAAATAGCAATAAATAATGAGAACATGAGATAATGAGATAAAGGGTCATTAAATTACATCATTGGTTGCTGGAACATTCCAGTGATGGGGCAAGTGAGTGTAGTTATCCTTTTTTATTCAAGAGCCTGATGGTTGAGGGGTATTAACTGTTCTTGAACCAGCTGATATGAGTCCCAGGGCTCTTGTACTTTTCTGATGGCAGTAGCAAGAAGAGAGCATGACCTAGACAGTGAGGTTTTCTGATGATGGATGCTGTTTCCTGGTGACATTTGTTCTCACTGTTGATTATCACGTGGCTCTTTCTCACTTATCTATCAGCCACAATCCAAGACCAGGACATGCGGCCCCATATATCCACACTGATGTTTATGTTCCATACAAGTCTTCCCAACTTCTCTCGTATATTTCTCTGTCATGTAGTTTTCCTCAGTTCCCCTCAAACAGCACAGCAGCATAGCAGTTAGCATAACACTGTACAACGCCAGTGATCAATCCGAAGATCGGGGTTCAATTCCCACCGCCGTCTGTCAAACATTTGTATTTTCTCCATGAAATCAAGTAGGTTTCCTCTGGATGCTCTGGTTTCCTCCCACATTCCAAAGGCAGGTTAGGGTTAGTAAGTTGTAGGCAATCTACGTTGGTACCGGAAGCATGGTGACACTTTCAGGCTGCCACAGAACACTGTGCAAGTCACTGACAGAAAAGATGCATTTCACCGTATGTTTCGTTGTTTTGATGTACATGTCAGAAATAAGCTAACTTTATCTTCAACTTTGTCAATAAAAGAGCAAGGCATTCACTTCAGAAAGGGTGGTGCACATGCCCCTGTCTTCATGAATGATGTTCAGTTTGAGAGGATTGAGTGCTTCAAAATCTGAGGTGTGAACACCACCAGTATCCTGTCCTAGCTCTGATGTCACAGCCAAGGAAGCTTACCAGCGTTTCCACCTTCTCCTGATTGGCTGGCCAGATTCTGCTCTATCTCTATCTACAAGTTTGCAAGTGATACCACTGTAGTGGGCCTCATCTCAGATAGGGATAAGCTGGAGTACAGATGGAGAGGAGATAGGAGAGAGGAGGTGGAGAGCTTAGTGACATAATGCCATGGCAACAACCTCTCTCTCAATGTCTACAACTGGTCATTGACTTCAGAGAGGGAGGCAGTGCTCCTGTCCCTGTCAATGTTGCTGAGGATGAGAGGGTTGATAGCTTCGGGTTCCTAGATATAAACATTACCAGTACAAACCCATGTAATAGCCTGGTTAGAAACATGTTTTATTGTATTACTACAGTTATGCTGTTAGGTATTTTATTTTCTGCAGATTTTTGTAAAACACAGTGTATTCAGTTAAACAAATGTTACAGTCCAGTGTTTCATTTCTGTTAAGTTGATGAGTCATTTCATTAGCTTAGGAACGCTGCATCAGCTAATCAGGTTTGGCTTGATTACGTAATGTCCAAATGGATGCCATGGAACATTCCGGAAAGATGGGCGGCACCCAATTTCTTGGAGAACGTGGGTTTTTGGGTCTCTGTTGCCGGAGGTGGGGGAGAAGTGAGATGCGGAGAGGAGCACAGTGGAAGACGCTCACTGAGTCCCGCCCGAAGGACAGACACCATTGTTAGAAATTCCTTGAGCAGACAAATGGTTCCACGGAGTAAGGGCCAATACCTGAGTCAGCCAGTTAGTACACAACAGACTTTGAGGAAAGTTCAAATGGCGGCTGATGCCCTTCATGCAGAATGTGGGTTCAGCGCTGTGAATAATTAAAGCGAAGCACCTGACTACCCAGCAATGAGCTCCAATGTTTATGTGCACATTAAGAATGGTTTAACCGTAAAGGGCCCTTTTTCTGTTAACTGTTTGTTAAAGTTGGAACATTTGTATGTATACTTCTACTTTAAGCTTATGTAGGTGTAAGTTCTGTTATTGCCAGGCTTCTTCTTATCGTGTCCACGGACAGACTATACATGGCCCAGCCAGAACTGGACACATTTTTGCGCCTTGTTGTTGAATTCGGCAAGATCTGCAACAGTACAGGGTTTCTCTAGCGATGGGCATTGCGGGAGATGTTGCATAGTTTGTGGCTCAGTTCCACATTCACAAGTTGTCGGGCTGGTTGTATATCCCCATTTGCTTAGTGACACCTTTGAAGGACCTACACCAGTCCTAAGTCTGTTAAGGCACTTCCAGGTTGCCCAGTTGCGATGAGCTCCTGGGGGAAGGCTTTCATCCAGTGGAATCTCCATCGTTGGGGGTTGTTTGAGACTGGCGAGACAGTCTTACCACAAGGCGATGCGGGCTTCAGATGGGGTGAATTGTAATGGAACAACACTGTTCATGAAGCTCTTCCTTAACTTTAGGCGGCTGGCTGTAGGTGTATAACCATGCAGAGGGTGCCTCTCATCTGATGTTTGACGGAGTCATTCTTTCTTGCTGGCTACCGTTCTTCTTATATCAGGGGGAGCGATACCCACCAGGATATATAGGCTGTTGGTGTTTGTTGGTTTTAAACAACCTGTGATAAGTTGGCAGCTTGCATTCAGAACTCCATCCATCTTCTTAGCATGAGTAGATGTTTCCCATGCAGAGCAGGCGTATTCGGCAGTGGAATAGCAAAGAGCAAGTGCACTGGCTCGCAATGTTTTCGAGCTTGCTCCCCATTTTGTGTCAGTGAGCTTATTCCGGATGTTGTTTTGCGCCAAGGTAGAAGAGTTCACGTCGCGGCCCTGTTTCAATCGATTCTACCACCACCACGTGCAGCGAGCAGTGAATTCAACATTTTTGTACCTTTGCCAGGCAAAGAGTATCTTTAGCATGGGGCAGTATTTATGCAGCATTCACCGTAATTTTCGTTCCCTTAATGGAACATCCCAGCTTTCCTGTTTGTGTTGAACCGGAATCATACCGACCCGAGACGTGTGTTGTTTATTGGACATAGCTGTCTCACCATTACCCTTGCGTTGCTCAGTCAGTCAAAGATGGCTAACGAAGCTAATTTGCTACAAGCCACAATGAGAAGGTCACACACATTAATGCCACGGCCGAGTAATGTCTCTACTTCCGCAGGAGGCTAATGAGTCATCAATTGTTATCTATGCACCACAGAGAGCATTTTGTCTGGATGCATTACAGCTTGGTATGGCAACTGCTCTGCACGTGACTGCAAGAAACTGCGGAGTTGCGGGCACAGCTCAGCACATCATAGGAACCTGCCTCCTCTCTATGGACTCTGTCCACAATAGTCTCACTGTCTCAGTAAAGTAGCCAGCATAATTAAAGAGCCCAGCCACCCTGGAGATTCCCTCTTTTCCCCTCTCCCACCGGGCAGAAAACACAAAAGTCTGAAAGCACATACTTCCAAGTTCAAGGACAGCTTCTATCCTACTGTTATCAGACTTCTGAATGGACCTCTTGTACAAGAAAATAGATAGATAGATAGATAGATATATTTTATTGATCCTGAGGGAAATTGGTTTTCGTTACAGCCACACCAACCAAGAATAGAGCATAAATATAGCAATACAAAAACCACAAACAATCAAACAACAAAATGCAAACTATGCCAGATGGAAAATAAGTCCAGGACCAGTCTATTGGCTCAGGGTGTCTGACCCTCCACAGGAGGAGCTGCAAGTTCGATGGCCACAGGCAGGAACGACCTCCCGTGCCGCCCAGTGTTGTATCTCAGTGGAATATGGCCAAAGTCTAACAGTAAAAAGTTCAATATCTGGTCTACAAACACGTTCCTTGATCATAATATGACCCGGATTGCACCATCTGTTGTTAACCAGAACAGTAAGCACCCAACCCCTTTACGCTTACCGCTCTCAGTGCATCTCCGGTCAGCCCGAACAGTCTGGAAGCCGTCCATGGAAAAGTTTTGATCGGGTATGTCCTCGTGCAGTCCCGTTCCAGTGAAACACGTAACACTGCACTCCCGAAATGTTCTCTGACGCCTGGCTAGCGCCGTGAACTAGTCCATTTTATTACCCACCGAACCCCTCTTCTCCATAAGTCTCTGTTGTCTCGACCCGGTCCTCTTTCCTCGACTTTGTGATCCCCCTCCACATCCTCTGCGTGTTTTCCTTCAGATTTCAGCAGGGGTGTCCGCCACTCTGCTCGCTAAACCGGCCGGCATAAGCGTAAGCAGCTGGTCCCTGGAATAAACAATGCCACCATGCTTCTGTCCCACTAATGAGACGTGTCAGAATGTAACTATTTCCAGCGCTAAAAACCCAAATAAACCTCTACCAGCATGTTAGAGAGGGTGCAGCTTCGACGTGTTACCGTGAAAAAAAAACAAAAAAATAACTCAAGTTAAAAAGTAAGAAGAGAAAAGTAAGAATACTGATCAGAACGGCTGTAACAGGCTGCATGCATGACCAGCGCATGTGGACTCTTGCCCTCATCATCTACATTTTGTGACCTTGCAATTTAACATTTACCAGCATTCCATTTCTTCTGTAGCTCTTATACTTTATTCTGTCTTCTTATCGTTTTTCTTGATTCCAGCTCATTGCATTGGTAATGATTGGATCTGTAGGAATAGCTAACAAGACAAGCTTTTCACTGTACTTTTGTACACTTGACAATAATAAACCAATACCAACAGTTCCTTACAATAGCATTCCATATTCTAAGCTTATTTTTGGGGGGGGGAGGGGGGAAAGTAAGTATCACCCTATTGTATATATTGTGTCTATGCCTCCTAGTTCCAGTCTCCCAACTGAAATTATCTTCCTATTTTTACCCTGCTAAATCCTTTAATAACCTAGCTGTATGCATATAGTTAAATCTGCTTCTGATTAGCAATGGTGTAGGATTCCTGTCAATAGGTCACAGTAAAGAAGGCTGTAGGAAGTCAGATCCTGGTTAAGATTTTATACAACTGTGTTGGATTATTTTGTGGTTTCACAAAGCAGGAATATGTAATTCAGCCAAAAAGAAGGCATATCAGTGACAATGGCTGACATTAACATGAACAGATGGAACCACTTAGGGGACTGGATGTAATTTATAATATTCTCAGACTTTTCAAACCTTCAGATCCTTGCTGAATCCAAGAACCTGGCTTTGAGCTTAGAGCAAAAGTTAATGAGAAGTTGGAGGATTAGGAAGCTTTCAAATACCAACAGAAGGCAACTAAAAAAGAAGGTAAAAATGGAATACGAAAGTAAGCTAGTGAATAATATTAAAGAGGATACCAAAAGTTTCTTCAGATACATAATGTGTAAAAGAGAGGTGAAAATGACTATTAGACCACTGGAAAATGATGTGGGAGAGGTAGTAACGGGAGACAAGGAAATGGCGGATGAAATGAATAAGTATTTTGAATCAGTTTTCATTGAGGAAGACATTAGTAGTATGGTGGATGTTCCAGGAGCTAGGGGTCAGGAAGTGTGTGAAGTTACCATTACTAGGGAGAAGGTTCTTGGGAAGCTGGAAGGTCTGAAGGAAACGTCACTTGGACCAAATGGTGTACTGAAGAGATTGTGGAGGCATTAGTAATGATCTTTCAAGAATTCCGGAATGGTTCCGGAAGACCGGAAAATTACAAATGTCACTCCACTCTTCAAGAAGAAAGAGAGGCAGAAGAAAGCAAATTTTAGGCCAGTTAGTCTGACCTCACTGGCTGGGAAGAAGTTGGATTATTAAGGAGGTGGTTTTGGGATATTTGGAGGTACATGGTAAAATAGGCCGTAGTCAGCATAATTTCCTCAAGCGAATATCTTGCCTCACAAATCTATTGGAACTCTGAAGAAATAACAAGCAGGATAGACAAAGGAGAATCAGTTGATATTGTGTACTTGGATTTTCAGAAGGCCTTTGCAAGGTGCCACACATGAGGCTGCTTAACAACCTATGAACCCATGGTAAAAGAGGAAAGATTCTGGCATGGATAAAGCAGTGGCTGACTGGTAGAAGGCCAAGAGTGGAAAATGAAGGGTGCCTTTTCTGACAGGCTGCTGGTGACTAATGGTGTTCCGCAGGGGTCTATGTTGGGACCAATTCTTTACATTATATGTTAATGACTTGGATGATGGAATGATGGCTTTGTTGCAAAGTTTGCAGATGACCTGAAGATAGGTAGAGGGACATGTAGTTTTGAGGAAATAGAGAGGCTACAGAAGGACTAAGACAGATTTGGAGAATGGGCAAAGAAGTGGCAGGTGGAAAATAGTGCTGGGAAGTGTACCGTCATGCACTTTGGAAGAAGAAATGAAAGGGTTGACTATTTTCTGAATGGAGAGAAAATACAAAAAACTGAGGCGTAAGGGGACTTGGGAGTCCTTGTGCAGGATTCCCCAAAGGTTAATTTGCAGGTTGTCACATTTCAAGAGGACTAGCATATAAAAGCAAGGATATAATGTTGAGAATTCATAAAACAGTAGTGAGGCCTCATTTGGAGTATTGTGAGCAGTTTTGGGCCCCTTATCTTAGAAAGGATGGTGCTGAAACTGGAGAGGGTTCAAAAGAGGTTCACAAAATGATTCCAGGTTTGTACGGCTTGTCATATAACAAGCGTTTGGTGGCTCTGGGCCAATAGTCACTGAAATTCAGAAGAATGAGGGGTAGCCTCATTGAAACATATTGAATGGTGAAAGGCCTCAATAGAGTGGATGTGGACAGGATGTTTCCTGTGGTGGGAGAGTCTACGGCTAGAGGACACAGCCTCAGAATAGAGGGGCGTCCTTTTAGAATGGAGATGAGGACGAATTTCTTTAGCCAGAGAAAGGCGAATCTGTGCAATTCTTTGCCACAAGCAGCTGTGGAGGCCAAGTCTTAATTTATAGCTAAGGCAGAGGTTGAAAGATCCTTGATTGGACAGGGAAGGAAGGGATATATGAAGAAGGCAGGAGATTGGAGATGAGAGGAAAAATGGATCAGCCATGTTGAAATAGCAAAGCAGAATTGAAGGGCCAAATGGCCTAATTCTGTATCTATATTTTATGGTCTTGGTCACTGATGACACTCGGTAACCTCTGTATTAGTGACCTCCTGCACCTAATAAATTCACCACTGTGTATACGTTTGTGGTCTCTTGCAACCGTAACCCATCCACTTCAAAGTTCAATGCATTCGAAGATGCTCTTCTGCGCACTACTGCTGTAACTTGTGGTTATTTGAGTTACTATTACTTTCCTGTTAGCTTGAACTATTCTGGCCATTTTCCTCGGACCTCTCTCATTAACAAGGTGTTTCACCCACGGAGCCGTCCCTCACTGGATTTTTTTTTTGCATTATTCTCTATAGAGAGTTGTTCCTGAAAATTCCAGGAGATCAACAGTTTCTGAGACACTCAAACTACTGCGCCTAGCACAAACAATTATTCAACAGTCAAAGTCAATGAGATCACATTTCTTCCAAATTATGATGTTTGGTCTGAACCTGCACCATGTCTGCTTGCTTTCATACACTGAGCTGCTGTCACATGATTGGCTGAATAGATATTTGCATTAACAAGCCAGTGTCCAAGTGAACCTAATAAAGTGAGCACCAGGAGTACTTATCCAGGCAAGCCTCATAACCTGGAGAGAGGTTTTAAGCCCCATACTAGCAGCAGGGAATTTAATTCAAAGGAATGGAAAGATTTTAAGATTAGCTTCATTTGTCACAAATACATCAAAACATACAGTGAAATTAATCATTTGTGTCAAATCAAATCAGTGAGGATTGAGCTAGCAGCCTGCAAATTCCATCACACTTCCAGCATCTACTGAGCTTGTCCGCAATTCATTAGCCTTAACTGTTTGTCTTTGGACTATGGGGTGGTGAAGGGTGTGGGGGGGGGGGAACTGGAGCACCTGGAGGATACCCACGTGGCCATGGGGAGAACGTACTGTACAACCTCCTTACAGGCAGCTCCAGAATGTGGATAACTTCACTCACCCACTATGTTGAAATAATTCTATGACCTACAGACTCGTTTTCGAGGACTTTTTAAACAATTCATATTCTCAGTATTGCACTTTCCACATTGGTGGTTTATCAGTCTTCATTTTTGTATACGCTTTTTGTAAAATTCTATTGCATTTCATTTTACTTCTAAATTCCTGCAAAAAATGACTCTTCAGATAATATATGCTAACATGCCAAGTACATACTTTGAGAATAAATTTACTTCGAACTTTGAAACTGCCTCACTGCAGCTACAAGTAGCAACTAACCAATAATATGAAAAATAGTTTTGGTCTACCTGGTTTTCAAAAATTAGGTGAATGCCAAAATGACCATCAATATTATGGAGGGGGCTTTTGATCATTTTATCATACATGATCTACACATTCACTCTCAGTTTGCTTTACCCCTAGGACTCCTTGGTTGCAGATATCGCTATGGAGCACAATTCCATCTATGAGTGTTCAGGCTTTAATTGACCAAGGGCAGTGCTACTATTATAAAGATCCATGAGAACCATTTAGCATCAGGGGCAAACATAGAGATGCTCTACACGGGTTTAAATCATATCAAGCTCACAGAAAGTTTATTAGAAGGCCAGTTATTAGAACTTCACGATGTCTGAGTCTGAACCATCTTCAACTTCCTTTTCATCACAACATGTAATGATTGCAGCGTTCAATCACAATATGCAACTGCTTAATTGATAAAGTAGCTATGTCTACATCAGCAAGATCCTGACACTATTTAGGTTTGCATTTGGTAATTTATACACACTAGTGGTGTGCAATGTTTGTTTTCAGGATGTACAATTCTAACTATTCATCTCAGGATTCAGTAACAGAACTACCATCAAATTCCCTCACCATCAGAATAGAATGATTGGCAATCTACAACGCAGGAAGACGTTAATTTGCCCATGGGATCTCTGCCATTTTAAGAAAGTGACTCAATATAATCCAATCCTCCAATATTTGATAAACAGTCATACAGTTATAGAGCATTACAGCATAAAAGCAGACCCTTCAGCCCATCTAGTCCATGCCAAACTATTGTTCTGCATAGTGCCATTGACCAGCTCCTGCACCATAGCCCTCCACACCCCTGCTATCCATGGACTTATCCTATTCTTAAATGTTGAAATCAAACCTATATCCACCACCTCCGCTAGCAGCTCGTCCTGAAGGTTACAGTGTGCCTGTACGTGATCTTCAAGTATAACTGGAGTTCAGTTGACTCTACACATACATCATGTTTGGGTTAAAGTACAACAGAACCTTTCTGCTACCAGCAAGAGATAGAGAAAACATCCAACTTCAGTTGCACAGAAATTAACTTTTCAAAATAGTCATGAACTTTTATCACATGTTAATAGCCTTTTTTCTGAATGAGCGTGTGATGTTTCAGATGCCTGGTACTTTGAGCTTTCCTCCTTGAAAATCATTCATTAACAAGGCAATAATTTTGTCAAAGCAGCTGCCATAAGGAAACAAATAAATGGAAATTAATTTCCCTTTTGTTACTGAACTGATAAAAAAACTTAGTGATAATGCTCTCATTGAAGTTCTGAACAAAATGATACACAATCTTATTGAAAGATCTAAGATTTTGAGGTAGGATTAATAGAAAGTGGATGCTGAGAGGAATATTGTTTCCCAAAGACACAGAGTTATTGAATATATTCAAGGAAGACATCGACAGTCAACTACTGGGGAGCCAAAAAGAACAGGAAGGAATTGGGAAAGTACTGCTTAGAACAAGACTAGATCAGCTGCAAATTTATTAATTGGCCAGGCAGACTGGAGAGCCCAGTTGGCCTACGCATTCTACTGATGTCAATATTTTATGGAAAATATATTTTAATAAAAGCGCTGCAAGAGATGCAAATAAAAGCACCACCCTCAACACACTTTGGATCATTTTGGATGTCCCCCTCCCCCTCCAACTTTCAAATCCCTTACTCACTCTTCCTTCAGTTAGTCCTGACGAAGGGTCTCGGCCTGAAACGTCGACTGTACCTCTTCCCAGAGATGCTGCCTGGCCTGCTGCGTTCACCAGCAACTTTGATGTATGTTGCTTGAATTTCCAGCATCTGCAGAATTCCTGTTGTTTACCCTCAACACACTATTCACTTTCTCTTCAAAGTATTATAAGCTTTCCAAATAAATGGCATTTCCCCTTGCAATTTGGTTTTCTAGCAAGTAGCAGGGGGAAGTCTGCCTTGGATGGTTTTCTGAACATTTTCTTTTTAATACCATAAATATTCTTATCAACACAGGTTGATGCACGTCCCCCACCTCTAACTGCCTAAATTTAGTCTTAACTGAATTGCAAGTGCAAAACTGTGGCCAGTAACTTCAAGATGGTATGCAGGCGTAAATAGACATTGTGACATTTTACTGATATGGTGAATGATTTTTCTATGCACTACATAATTCACAATAGCCATTTTCAACAAAGCACTAAATAATTTTAAAGTGCCTGTACTATTGGGTGCCACATTAGTATACCAACTAGCATGACACTATAACAGCTCGGGATGTTCCAGAGTTTGGAGTTCATTTCTGGCACCATTTTAAAGGGTTTCCTCAAAGTGCAGCAATCTCCTCCCACAGTCCAAAGATGTACCAGTTAGTAGGTTAATTGGTCATCGTAAATTGTCCTTTGATTAGGCTAGTTTTAAATAGGTAGGTTGCTGGTGGTGCCTCTCATTGGGCCGGAAGAGTCTATTCTGTGTTGTACCTCTAAATAAATAACTAAAATTGTATTGAGACCATATTGTGGTATTCAAAGATATTGCCTGATATTTTGAAAATGATGCAGTTATGCAACCACAGGTTAATAACTAACTATAGCTTTGTTATCCATCTAAACTTTAGTTTTTATCCTTTGTGAAACAGAAATATTTAATGAGAACATCTTTCTTTATAGCCCTCTTTTGACGAGGTCACTCAATAACAACATGATGATGAGAGATTCTGATGAAGAGTCTCAGCCTGAAACGGCAGCTCTTTATTTCTCCCCATTGATGTCGCCTAACCTGTTGAGTTCCCAGAGCAGTGTGTGTGTGTGAGAGAGAGAGAGAGAGAGAGAGAGAGAGAGAGACAGACAGACAGACAGAGACAGATAGACAGACAGACTTTGGATTTCCAGCACTTGTAGAATCTCTTGTGCTCACTCAATAACAAGCAGTTCAGCATGGCCACAGGAGATATTGAAGAATTTCTGTTCTGCTAGGTAGCAATATGCTCTTGAGGCTTCAAGATTTCCCCAAACAGCATCTTATAAATAAATATGATGGAAAAGAGACGTGAAAGTGTTTGCTTTCCACTTCATTCTTGCAAGGAAAAGTTCACTTTGTCATGATTTTTTCCCTCAAAAGGCATCGTTCTGCAATATTTCAGCCAGGAAGTCCTCAATTAATAAGATAATAACCTCAGGCATATAATTTCCTGAAATAGGAACTTTTTAAAAACAATCTAATAGATGCTAATGGAGGAACTGAGAGACATTTTGCAAAGGATATATTATTTATTAATCCAATGATTCTGTGTCTACCACAGCAGTCATGGGACTACTTCCCTCCATAATTTACATTCCTTTCTATGTTTGGAAAGTATTTGATAATTGCTCACTACATCTCACATCCTCTCTGCACCAGGTGGCCTCCCTATTGCTGAGAAACCAAGAGTACAGATCCATGTCCTTTCATACTGAAGTACAATTTCTTTGTTACAGTAATTTAGCAGATGTACAGCCATGACTATATTTTTGCAGCTGTTTAAAAAAATGTACACATCATGTCATATGCTGTATTAATCAATATTAACAGCCCAAAACCTTGCACAGATACATGCACTTTTACTGTATTTTAACCAACTATAACATGGAATTATATGAAATGAACGCAGAGTCAGGGCATTAAATTCAGATAGTCTTAACCAACATTTATGCTCTACATGCATCCTCCCCCACTCCTTCCCAACCTATCAGCATATTCCATTCTCCTTCATGCACTTATCTACCTCCAACAAGCTGCTCATCTATTCCACAGCGTATAGGCTTTATGCTTTAACTCCTGTTTGGGGAAAGTGATTACCCTGAATCCTTCACAGGATGTTTTTAGTGGGCATCTCACACTGTGGTCCTTGCTGTGAATTTTGCAGGAATTGGTCTGTATGTGACAGTGAGTGATTCTGACAAACCCTCATAAATGCCTCATCATCACACTCTTTCTGGCACCTTAACTGACACCCAGGACATGACAATGCAGCTTTTCAGCACCCTTTCAAAAAACAGAGTATTATTCAATTTAAAGCAGTGGTCCCAACCACTAGGCCGCAGACCAGTACCGGGCTGCGAGGAAACGATATTATTTGGCGGTATGAAGCGATATGAGTCAACTGCACCTCTCCTCATTCCCTGTCACATCCACTGTTGAACTTGAATGTATGCGAGGTCATTACCCACGCAAGGTCATCAGTCGGTATGAGTGAAAAACAAACGTCGCTTGAGAGTTTCTTTGGAAAAGGTGGAAGAGGACATAAGAGGCCTAACGATGATAATAACGCAGAGACAGCTGAGGCAGAGACTGCAAAAAAGAAGAAAGCTTCCTTCAGCGGAAAATACAACAAGTCGTACATAAAATATGGCCTTTTTTGCAACCGGCGACTCGCATGCTCCAAGCCCCCTATGTGTGATATGTGGAGACAAGCTGTCTAATGAGGCAATGAAGCCCTCAAAACTGCTTCGGCACCTCGAGTCCAAGCACCCTGCACTTAAAGACAAACCTGTTGAGTTTTTTGAGGGGAAAAAAACGTGAGCAAGCGGGACAGAAGCAAGTGGTGACAGCCACCACCTCCACAAATGCTGCTGCTCTGAGAGTGTCGTACTTAGTGGCTATCTGTGTGACATCTTCAACCTGCTCAATGAACTTCATTTGCCACTTCAGGGGAGAATGACAACTGTCTTCCAGTTGGCAGATGAAGTGTCTGCTTTCAAAGCCAAACTGGAACTGTGGGGACGGTGTGTGGACAGGGGCATATTTGACTTGTTCCCAACATTAACTGGGATTTTGGGAGAGACTGAGGTTGCACCGTCTTTCTCACAGCTGGTGCGTGATCACCTATCTTCGCTGTCGGCAGAATCCGAGCGTTACTTCCTAAACACAAATGACCCAAGATGTGCAAAGGAATGGGTCCGTGACCCATCTGTGAATGGCCCCGGTGAATCATCCATGTCAGCACAGGAAGAAGATCAACTCCTTGAGCTTGCAAATGACGGTGGGCTGAAAAGTATGTTTGACATAATATCTCTGCCGGCATTCTGGATCAAAGTCAAGGATGAATATCCTGAGATAGCCACGAAAGCACTGAAAATGTTGCTTCCATTTCCAACATCATATCTCTGCGAAGCAGGATTTTCTGCAATGAATGCAATGAAAACTAAATTGCGCAATAGACTGGACATAAGGAACCCCCTTCGAGTATCGCTGTCTCCCATCACCCCTCAATAGGACCGTCTTGTTGCAGGAAAACAAGCCCAGGGCTCCCACTGATTCAACGATATTGATGTGTTGCAATGATTTTATATGTTCATACGAGGAAAATGTGCGCTGTGTGTTTAATATCCAAACGTTACTTAAAATGTTATGATGCTATCGACTTACAAGTGACTTATAATTGACTTACCACTATATTCATGGGAGGAAAATATGTGCTGTGTGTTTAATATTAAATTTGTTAGATAAACCCTTTTAGAAACGAAATTGAGTGTATTATTAGCCACTTATAAGTGACTTATACTTTCAGCTATATTCCAGTCGTAATTAACACCAACCCCACCACCCCCCGTCAGCCAGTCCGCAAGAATATTGTCAATATTAAACCGGTCCGCAGTGCAAAAAACATTGGGGACCCCTGATTTATAAGGTGCAAAACTTTTCTTAAGACTACATTGTGAGATCCGAGAGTAACACCAGACCAGTGACGTTAAAAGTGCCATCATAAAAATTAACCATAATTTTGTGACCAGCGTCGATTTTCTTACAAATACAGATGTCTAACTTGCCTCCCTCATGAAGAATTCATTAACTAGCATAACATAATGCAAGGATTGAACTGAATTGACTTTATTACTTTCATCCTTCACATATGAGGAGTAAAAATCTTTACGTTATGTCTCCGTTTAAATGTGCAATTTATAGTAATTTGTAATGAATAGTATGTACAACAGGACAGTCAATATAACATAGAAATACAATTCTATCATTGTGAATTAATCAATCTGATGGCCTGGTGGAAGAAGCTGTCCCGGAGCCTGTTGGTCCTGGCTTTTATGCTGTGGGACTGTTTCCCGGATGGTAGCAGCTAGAACAGTTTATGGTTGGGGTGACTCGGGTCCCCAGTGATCCTTCGGGCCCTTTTGACATACCTGTCCTTGTAGATATCCTGAATCATGGGAAGTTCACATCTACAGATGTGCTGGCTGTCTACACCACTCTCTGCAGAGGGAGGTACAGTTCCCATACCAGGCAGTGATGCAGTCAATCAAGATTCTCTCAATCCTGCCCCTGTACGAAGTCCTTAGGATTTGGGGACTCATACCAAACTTCTTCAACCGTTTGCCTTTTCTGATCATTATCATTTTTTGCAAAGTTATCAAAACTCAGAGGGACTGACACCATGCCTTTGGCGCACGAAACTTAGAGCTTCTATCGTTATCTTACAACTTAATGGGTGAAAACATAACAATTGTAACCACCCACTAAATCCAGATGAATTATTCAGAGACTTCCTAACCAGAGGCCTGGATGAAGCATGAGATCCACAATGTGCTGTGGGCCAGAGCAGTGGTATTCAGTTCTGGTGACCAGGCTAAGTACAAGATAGGTGGAAGGGCAAGTAGTTTTGAGGCGGTAGAGAGGACTTATACAGATTAGGAGAATGGACAAAAAAAATGACGGCTGAAATACAGTATTCGGAAGTGTACGGTCATGCACTTCAGTAGAGTGAAAGGATTAACTATTTTCTAAGTGAAGAAAAAAATACAAAAAAACTGAGGTGCAAAGGGACTTGGGAGCCCTTGTGCGGGATTCCATAAAAGTTAATTTGAGTCTGTGGTGAGGAAGGCAAATGCAATGTTAGCATTCATTTCAAGAGAATTAGAATACAAAAGCAAGGATGTAACGTTGAAACTTTATAAAGCACTGATGAGGACACATTTGGAGTACTGTGAGCAGGTCTGGACCCCTTATGTTGTGCTGAAAATGGAGAGAGTTCAAAGAATGGTCACAAAAATGTTTCCGGGATTGAATGGCTTTTCATTTGAAGAGCATTTGATGGCTCTGGGCCCTTATTCACCAGAATTCAAAAGAATAAGGGGTGACATCACTGAAACCTATTGAATGATGAAAGACGTTAATGGAGAGAGGATGTTTCCTATGGTGGGAGAGTCTAAGACCAGAGGACACAGCCTCAGAATAGAGGGGCGTCATTTTACAACGGAGATGAGGGGAAATTTCTTTAGCCAGAGAGTGGTGAATCTGTGGAATTCTTTGCCACAGGCAGCTGTGGAGGTCAAGTCTTTATGCATATTTAAGGCAGAGGTCGATAAGATTCTTGATTGGTCAGAGCATGAAGAGATACAGGGAGAAGGCAGGAGATTGAGGCTGAGAGGAAAATTGGATCAGCCATGATGAACCGGTGGAGCAGACTCGATTGGGCCTTTCAAAAAAAAGTATTATTCAATTTAAAGGGTGCAACTATTTTCTTAAGACTACAATGGCCTAATCCTGCTCCTATATCTTGTGGTTTTGTGGTCTAAAAATTCCAAGTGTGACATCCAGAAAGCCATCTCACATGCAAAGTAGCAATTCCAGACCAAACTTGAATTACTGAAGGATGCTTGACAGCTGTGGCAGGGTTTGAATGCTATAACCTCCTACCAAGTGAAACAAAGCAACACAGATGACATTGTGTATTTAATATTTCAGTAATATTAGAGTAATATTGTAAATATATTGTTTGAATAAAGATTCTTTTTTGTTTACATAATTCATTATGGGTTACATGTAAAAGTATGTGAATGGCGCATGCCATCATGGCACCACATCATATGTGCACTCTGCTCTAAAGTAAACCCAAAGTAAAATTAGAGCACCAGACAAGAGAAAATCTGCAGATTCTGGAAATCAAAGTAATACACACAAAAACTGGAGGAACTCAACAGGCCAAACAGCACCTATGGAAAAGAGTAAAACGGTTGACATTTTGGGCTGAAACTCTGTTTATCTGCAGGCTCCCGAGATTTTCTTTCGATTAGTTTTTGGAGCTTTAAAGCATAATACAGTACAGTAACGTCTACAATATGACAAGCAGATTGATGATCTCAGGGCAAGGCTGCTGTTCAGAGGCAGATATAATTGTTTGTTGCACTGAAACTTGGCTAAGTGCAGATACGACTGATGCAGTGACATGACCAGAAGTTTTTATGATTTTCAGAATGGATTGAACCGCGAACTCTTGGTAAGGAAAAAGGTGACGGCGTGAGCTTTTAACTCAATTCTTGTTGGTGCACGGATCTTGGGGATAAGTCAACTTCTTCTTCCCCTGACTGAGAACAACCAACGATTAAACGTAAACCATCCTATTTGACTCAGGAGTTCTTATCAATGATCCTGACTGCAGTTTACATACCACCAGCAGACGATTATAAGCAAGCGCTCTCAAAACTACATGATGTTGGGTATAAACGAGAAACAGCCCATCATGACGCATTTCAAATTATAGTCAGTTACTTTAACCAGGCCTGTTTGAAGAAAACCCTGCCCAATTATCACCAGCATGTAACCCTTGGCACCAGAGGACCCACTGCACTAGACTACTGCCACACTATGATAAGGAATGCCTGTTATTCCTTCCCGAGACTGCCTTTTGGTGAGTCCGATGATTTGTCTGTACTCCTACTACCTCTATACAGGCAGATCCTAAAGAGCCAGGCTCTAGAGATCAAAACAACCAAGAGGTGGTCATGGGAGGCCGAGGAACGGTTACAGGGTTGCGTTGAGTCAGTGGGCTGGGCCGTGTTCAAGAACTCATCTGAGGACTTGAACGACTATACCAGGGTCATTACAGACTTCATTAAAACAGTTGTGAATGAGTGTGTCCCCAAAAATTCCTTCCGGGCTTTCCCTAATCAGAAGCCCTGGATGAACAATGAAATCCAGAACCTGCAGAGAGCCAGATCAGAGCCAGCTCTGGAGATCAAGAGGTGCAGGTATGATCTCCAGAAAGCCAACTCATGAACGAAGTGGAGATTCCAGACTAGACTGGAATCAACAAGGGATGCTTGACAGCTGTGTCAGGGTTTGAATGCCATAACCCTCCATGAAGTTAAATCTTGCACATAGGGGACAGCAGAGTTTCGCTTCCAGATGAGCTCAATGCTTGCTTTGATCACCAGAATGGGGAGGAACCATCATGCACCCCCATGTCTCCCAGTGATCCTTTGGTGTCAGTATCTGAAGTTGATGTGCAGGCTGCCTTCAAAGGAGTGAATTCAAGAAAAGCATCCAGTCCAGATGGAGCACCCGGACAGGTACTGAAGACATGCGCTGACCAACTGGCTGGTGTCAGGATACTGTATGTTCAACCTCTCACTCTGGCAGTGTGTGGTACCCACCTGCTTCAAGCAGACTTCAATCATACTGGTGCCCACGGAGAGTGTGGTAACCTGTCTAAATGACTGTCGCCCAGTGGCACTTACATCCACAGTGATGAAGTGTTTTAAGAGGCTGGTGTTGAAGCATATCAGCTCCTGAACTTGAAGACCAGCTCAGCAACTTGAATACACTCCAATTCATCTACCGGAGCAACAAGTCTACAGCAGAAGCTATCACATTGGCTCTTCACACAACCACGGAAGATCTAGACAGCAAAGATGCATACATCAGGATGCTCTTTATCGATTACAGCTCAACACTTCACACCAATATTCTCTCAAAACTAATCAGTAAACTCCAAGACCTGGGTCTCAGTACACCCTTGTGCAATTGGATCCTGGATTTCCTCACTTGTAGACTCCAGTCAGTCTGGATTGGTAAAATCATCTCCTTCACAATCTCCATCAGCATAGGAGCACCACAGGGATGTGTGCTTAGCCCCCTGCTCTGCTCGCTTTACACCTATGATTGAGTGGCTAAGTACAACTTCATCACCATATTCAAGTTTGCTGATGCCACCATTGTTGTGGGCCGTATCAAAGGTAGCGATGAATCAGCATACAGGAGGAAAATAGAAAATTTAGCTGAGTGGTGTAATAACAACAACCTCTCACTTGAGGTCAATGAGACCAAGAAACTGACTGTAGGACTGTTGGCTTCAGGAGAGGGAAACCAGAGGTCCATGAGCCAGTACTCATCAAAGAATCAGAGGTTAAGAGAGTCAGTAAATTTAAATTCCTGGGTGCCACTATCTCAGCGGACCTGTCCTGAACCCATCATATAAATATAATTATGAAGAAAGCACAACAGCGTCTCTACTTCCTCATGAATCTGCGGAGTATGTCATCAAAAACCTCGGCAAACTTTGAAAGATGTGTGGTAGAAAGTGTACTGACTGGCTGCGTTACAGCCTGGTATGGGAACACCAAAGCATTTGAGTGGAAAATCCTACAAAATGTAGCTGATATGGCCCAGTATGTCATGGATAAAACCCTCTCAAACATTGCACACATCTACATGAAACATTGGTGTAGGAAAGCAGCATCCATCATCTAAGATCCTCACCATCTAGGCCATCCAGGCCATGCTTTTTTCTCACAGCTGCCATCAGGTGGAAGGTATAAGTGCCTCAGGACTTGTACCACTAGGATCAGGAACAGTTACAAACCCTCAATCATCAGGTTCTTGAACAAAAGGGGATAACTACACTCATATCTTGTTGTTTCATGCTCGTTATTTATTGCTATTTATTTATATTTGCATTTTCACAGTTTTTTGTCCATTGATCCCGTTTACAGTTATTGTTCTATAGATTTGCTAAGTATGCCCACAGAAGAAGAATCTCAGGGTTGTATGTGGTGACATTTACATATTCTGATAATAAGTTTTACTTTGAACATTAAACTTTTGAGGAGACTAGTGCATGCAAGGCTCCCTGCTCCTATTCTAACAATTTTCTACAGCAGCACCATCGAGAGTGTCTGGTCTGGCTGTATCACTGTGTCGTACGGAGGTGAAAGGCATCGAACGAGAAGGCCCTGCAGAATGTAGTTAAAATCCAGTGAGAGCATCACCAGGGTCACCCTCCCCACTATTTGTGATATTCACCGGGGACATCGCAGACGAAGAGCACAAACCATTGCCGAGGACACAAACCACCACGCAGACCACAATTTATTTGACCCACTGCGGTTAGGAAGGAGATAGAGAAGCATCATGACTAGGACTGCCAGACTGTGTAACAGCTTCTTCCCTCAGGTTGAGACTAATGAAAATCCCTGCCACCACCAAGGGCTCCTCACTACACCAGTTTGCTGTTTACTGTATACCGTACTGCTTACCTGTGCTGCACGTGTTTTACATAAGAACATTTAAACTAATAAATAGGAGCAGGAGTTGGCCATCTGGCCCATCGAGCCTGCTCCGCCATTCAATAAGATCATGGCTGACCTGACCATGGACTCATCTCCACCTACCTGCCTTTTCCCCATAACCCTTAATTCCCCTACTATGCAAAAATCTATCCAACCTTGTCTTAAATATATTTACTGAGGTAGCCTCCACTGCTTCATTGGGCAGAGAATTCCACAGATTTCACATTTTGAATGATACTTTACTAATTTACCTATGGTAATATTTTGGTTTATGTGCTGTGTGCGTAATATGTTTTGTGGGTGCACAGCGGTCCAGAGGAACATTATTTTGATTAGTTGTACATGTATAGATGATAATAAACTTGAACCTCATAGTGCCAATGAGAAAATCTTAAAGCAAACTCACCAAGACTACCTACTTGTTCGAAGCACAGTTTTTTCTTTGGAAGGGGGAGAGAGACATTTCAGTTTTAAAATGAAGCACAGCATGTTTTTCTTTGCAAGGGGAGAGGTGGTCAAGTTTAAAAAAAAGGGCAAAAAACGGATGAAATTCACAGGTGAATTAACAGTGAATTAACAATATACAGTGATAATAAAAGAAATTGGAAAAAAGCAGAAATGGCTGATGAGATCAGAATAATAGACATGATTGCTTGCATAATGGATAACTGGGTGTTGTAGACTGAACAAATTTAGCAGTATTTTGAAGTAAATAAAATAGCCAATAAAAAACAAGTGCCAGTTTTGCTGAGTGTTATAGGTGGAAAAACAGAGTTTACATTGAAGTTTGTCTGTTCCAACCTAACCAACCAAAATTAGCTTTACTGATATTGTGAAAGTAATGCAGGAACATTAAAACCAAAACCACTGTTGATTGCAGGTGCTTTAAGTTTCATAAGTAGAATCAAAAGGAAGAGAAGTTCGTTTTAGCTTACATGGCTGAATTGAAGAGATTGTCCAAGTACTCTCTGTTCAGTAATGGCATAATGATGCACCAAGAGATTATTTATTCTGTGGAATCTGACAAGAAAGCATTCAAAAAGAGCTTCTAAATGAAGCACAACACAAATACAAAAGAGCAGTTGAAATTGATGGAAACAGCAGGCAGAGATGCAAGTGAGTTTTAGTAAGGAATGAAAGTGAATATGAACATAATTACAACATCTAAATAGAAACCTACCTGTCCAAAACAAAAAATGCATTCCCATTGTACCAGAGGCTCACATACACCAGACCAATGCATATTTAAAGACAAAACTTGCAGAAAATGCAACGAAGTAGGACGTACATAAACAGTATGTCAGACAGATAAAAATAAATGAACAGCACAGGGAAGAGAAAAAGATAAAAAGTCAAGTTGCAGTTCCCAGTTGGTCCCAGTAGCCAAGAAGTATATCAATACCCTCTGCCCAGGATAGAGGATATCTTTGAAAACTTTCTGGAGGAAAACATTTCCGCAAAGTCGACTTAGCTGAGGCCTACTTACAAATGGAGATGGAAAAAGAATCTAAAATGTTTCTCACCATAAACTCTCACTAAGAGCTTTATTACTATAATAGACGTATTTCTGGAGTAGCATCTGCAGCTGTACTCTGGCAGAAAGCTATGGACCAGGTGTTGCTAGACTGCCCAGGCACTCAATGTTACCTGGATGATACCAAATAATCTGCAGATGCTGTAAAAAATCAAAGCAACACTTTCAGTACGCTGGATGAACTCAGCAGGTCGGGCAGCATCAGTCAGAAATGATGAGTCGACGTTTCGGGCTGGAACCCTTCATCAGGACTGAAGAATGAAAGATGGGGAAGGATTTGAAGAATGCTTGTAGCATCAGTACTCTTATAGTCAGAGTCCAGGTGCAGATGCTACTCCAAAAATACGCCTATTATAGTAATAAAGCTCTTAGTGAGAGTTTATGGTGAGAAACATTTTAGATTCTTTTTCCATCTCCATTTGTAAGTAGGCCTCAGCTAAGTCAACTTTGCGGAAGTGTTTTCCTCCAGAAAGTTTGCAAAGATATCCTCTATTCTGGGCAGAGGGTATTGATATACTTCTTGGCTACTGGGACCAACTGGGAACTGCAACTTGACTTTTTATCTTTTTCTCTTCCCTGTGCTGTTCATTTATTTTTATCTGTCTGACATACTGTTTATATATGTCCTACTTTGTTGCATTTTCTGCAAGTTTTGTCTTTAAATATGCATTGGTCTGGTGTACGTGAGCCTCTGGTACAATGGGAATGCATCTTTTGTTTTGGACAGGCAGGTTTCTGTTTAGATGTTGTAATTATGTTCATACTCACTTTCATTCCTTACTAAAACTCACTTGCATCTCTGCCTGACGCTACAAGCATTCTTCAAATCCTTCCCCATCTTTCATTCCTCAGTCCTGATGAAGGGTTCCGGCCCGAAACGTCGACTCATCATTTCTGACTGATGCTGCCCGGCCTGCTGAGTTCATCTGGTGTACTGAAAGTGTTACCTGGATGACACAACAGTTACCGGGGACGATGACAAGGAACATCTCCAAAATTTCAAGACCGTGTCAAAAACGTTAGAAGATTACGGGCTCAGAGCACAATGCAATAAGTGTGAATTCTTTAAACCAAGCATCACTTACTGTGGTCACACCATCAACGCACAAGAATTACACAATTGTGTCAAGAACATTCAAACAGTGGTGGATGCCCCAAAGTCAAAGGACTTACCACAGTTATGGTCCTTTTTAAGATTTGTCCATTACTAGAACAGTTTCCTGTCAAACCTGGCTATTGTGCTCCACCCCAGAACTCATTACTGCATACCAGGAAGAAATGGCAATGGGCAAAACAATGTGAAGCAGTTTTCAAAAGACAAAGTAAATGGTGACGTCAGACACTGTACTCACACATTATGATCCACCTTGTCCAGTGAAGGTGCCTGTGATGCCTTGCCTTATGGTATAGGTGCAGTCATGACATTTGTCATGAGTGATGGAACTGAACACCCCATAGCTTTTGAATCATGTTCCCTTACAGCTGCAGAGAAAATTTACACACAGATTGACAGAAAGGCCTTGAGTCTGGTTTGG
Source organism: Mobula hypostoma (assembly GCF_963921235.1). Classification (NCBI taxonomy): domain Eukaryota; kingdom Metazoa; phylum Chordata; class Chondrichthyes; order Myliobatiformes; family Myliobatidae; genus Mobula; species Mobula hypostoma. The sequence goes on from NC_086100.1 coordinate 31,518,075, forward strand.
CATATAAAATGTTTCAACCAGCACTTGTATGGGAGAGAGTTTACCTTCATTACTGATCACCAACCATTAGTGCCCATTTTTAATCCTCAGGAGACTGTTCCACTAACAGCAGCAGCAAGAATACAGAGATAGGCTCTGCTTCTTGGAAAACACAATTACAAGATCAAATTCAAGAGGACCTCTAATAATGGAAATGCTGATGGATTGTCCCGTTTACACTTGGAAAATGAAATACCTGAACAATGTACATTGCTCATGACATTCCTCTTGATGTATTCTCCCTAATGCAAATTGAAAGTCTCCCTATTATGGCAGAAATGATCCAAATGGAAACCGGAAAAGACCCCACTTAAGTCTCAGGTCTACATGGCAATTGAAAATGGCCAGAATTTGCAGCAGAAATTCCAGTTCCTCCATTCTTACCAGCACTGGGATGAACTTGCCCTGGACAGGGGTTGCTTTATGTGTGGATTGAGAGTTGAACCATCCAAACTGAGAGCTGAAGTGTTGGAGGAGCTACATGCTGGTCATCTGGTTCTGGTCAAAATGAAAGTGCTGGCTCAAAGCTTTGCCTGGTGGCTGGGGATAGATCAGTAGATTGAACAGCTTGCCATGCACTGTTTAGGATGCCAACACATCCAGAAGGTGCCAAGAGCAGTGCCTCTCCATTCCTGGGAATAGCCTGCATTGCCCTGGCAAAGGATTCAAGTGGATTTTGCAGATTCATTCATGGGCACAAATTTCTTGGTAGTGGCCAGAAATTTCCAATAATCTCCACAACAGTTCTGCACACTGTTAATGTGTTGAGAAGCCTCTTAAGGACTGGTGTTCCAGAACACTTAGGGACAATGGTTTGTTATGAAGCAGTTTCAGTCATTCCTAAAAATGAATGGAATTATATTACATCTGCACCATACCACTCAGCCTCAGATGGTTTGTCTGAAGTCTAAAGAACACAATGAGAATAATGGTAGCAGAACATACTATATGGACACTGAATCAACAGCTCACCAAATTCCTCCTTGCATATCACTATGTAACACACTTCACAACCAACAGCCCTGGGTTGTCCCTTGCATTCATGCCTGGCTCCTCAAACCCAATCTCGGAAGAAGTATACAGGACAAACAGCTGAGACAAATTGAGGCTTTTCAGACAAGGAGGTTCAATGTTTCACTTCTGGACAAGTAGTCTTGGTGAGGGTACTTGGAAAGAGTAAGGGCAGAACTGGACCACTCTCCTACAAGTGGAGATTGCAGCTGATGTCATCTGGAGATGACACATCAATCGGTTGAGGGGAGCAGAGTGTACTGTTGAAGAAAGATGTCCAGATCTGTCAGAACCATTTCCTGAAGTCCCAGAGTCAACTCCTACAACCTCCACTGAGAAGGCCCCAGAACCTGAGATTGTTTCATAGCCACAAGTCTCACCTGCCAAGCAGAGTGACCTCTTTAGTCGGGAAAGATGCTATCCCAGAAGAGTAAGAAATCCTCCATAGCAACTAAACCTTTAGGCCTGAATGTATGTATGTATGTACGTATATATACATATGTATATAAGCTGAGTTACATTCTATATTAAGTCAGAGTTTATTGCTATGCAATGAGCAATATAGTGTATTTAATATTTCAGTAATATTTGAGTAATATTGTAAATATATTGTTTGATTAAGCATTCTTTGTTGTTTACATAATTAATTACGGGTTATATGTAAAAGTACGCAAATGGCATACGTCATCACGCCATCATATCATATGTGCACACCTCACTAAAATAAAACTTAGTAAAATTAGAGTACGTATGTTTATCTCTGACTCACATGATTTTCTTCCAATTAGTTTTTGGAGTTAAAAAAACATAACATGTGCCCACAAGGCTTCACTCTCAGATGACCTTTTATGCTCACTTTGATTGTCAAAACATGGAGACACCTTCATGAACTCCTATAGTCCCCGATGACCCTGTGATTTCAGTCTCTGAGGCAAACAGGAAAGCATCCTTCAGGAAGGTGAACTCACAGAAAGCACCCAGCTCAGATGGGGTATCTGGCCAAGTACTAAAGACTTGTGCTGATCAACTGGCTGTAATGTTTACCAATATCTTTAACAACTTGCTTCAGCAGTCTGAGGTACAAACCTTCTTCAAGTAGGCTTCAATTATACCAGTGCCTAAGGAGAAGGTGATATCCTGCCTCAGTGACTATCGTCCAATATCTCTTACTTTCACTGTGATGAAATTCTTTGAGAGGTCGTTGTTGTTCCTCTCTGTGCCTTGTGACTCATCAAGCGGCAACCTCGCCATTTCTTTCGCATTTGTCCATTTTTTTTATGAGACTGAGTTGCTAGCTCGACACTCAACCCAGCACGGATGGAAAGCACACAAGGAGCTGATCAGATTCAAACTCGCCTCGAAGTCCGGTGCAGAAGCCACTATGCCACCACACCACCAGCTGGCTTAGAGAGAGGTTGGTGATGAAACATATCAACTCCTGCCTGAGGAGTGACTTGGACTCGCTCCAATTTGCCCACCATCACAATAGGTAAGCATTTATTCAACACATCTTCAGTGACTACAGCTTGGCAGTCAAAACTATCATGCCCTCGAAACTAATCAAAAGCTTTCAAGTATATGGCCTCAATACCTCACTATGCAATTGGATCCTCTATTTCCTCACTTGCAGACCCCAGTCAGTTAGGATTGGCAACAACATCTCCTTCACAATCTCCATCAGCACAGGTAAACCATAAGGCTGTGTCCTTAACCCCCTGCTCTACTCACTTTATACTTATGACTGTGAGGCTAAGCACAGCTCCAGTGCCATATTTAAGTCTGCTGACAGCATCACTGCCACTGGCCCACTCAAAGGTGGTGATGAATCAACATATTGGAGAGAGGTAGACTTCTATTATATGGAAACACAATCCTCGTGAAAAGAAGAGCCCATGAAGTACTGGATACTGCCCAATCCATCACAGGTAAATCCCTTCCCACCATCGAGCACATCTACATGGAGCACTGTCACAGGAAAGCAGCATCCATCATCAAGGACTTCCACCATGCAGGTCATTCTCTCTTCTCACTGCTGCCATCAGGAAGAAGGTACAGGAGCCTCATGACCCATACCAACAGGTTCAGGAACAGTTATTACTTCTCAACAATCAGGCTCTTGAACCAAAGAGGATAACTTTTCTCAACTTCACTCACACCTTAACTGAACTGTTCCCACAATCTACAGACTCACTTTTGAGGACTCTCCATCTCATGTTCTCCATAAATTATTGCTTAAATATTTATTATTATTTCTTTCTTTTCATATTTGCAGCTTGTTCACTTTTGCACGTTAATTGTTTGTCCATTCAGCTGGATGTGGTCTTTCACCGATTCTATCGTATTTCTTGTATTTACTGTAATTGCCCACAAGAAAATGAATCTCAGGGTTGTATATGGTGACATTTTTGTACTTTGATAATAAGTTTATTTTGAACTTTGAACCTCCTACAAAGTAAAGCCAAGTGACATATGTGACAACAACGTTTTGCTCCCAGATGAGTTCAATGCGTTTTACACTCACTTTGACTGTCAAAACATTGGGGTATTTTCATGATCTCCCACAGCCCCTGATAACCTTATGATTTCAGAATCTGTGGCCAACATGAGAGAGTCCTTCATGTGGGTGAATCCACAGAAAGCCCAGATAGAGCACCTGGTACCATATTAAAGACCATAAGATATAGGAGCAGAATTAGGCTATTTGGCCCATGTCTACTCCACCATTCAACCATGGCTGATCCTTTTTCTCCCCTCCTCACCCCCACTCCCCAGCCTTCTCTCCATAACCTTTGATGCCATGTCCAATCAAGAACCTATCAAGCTCTGCCTTAAATACACCCAACAACCTGGCCTCCACAGCTGCCTGCAGTAATAAATTTCACAAATTCACCACCCTTTGGCTAAAGAAATTTCTCCACAACTCCATTTAATTTGATGACCCTCTGTTCTGAAGCTATGCCCTCTTGTCCTAGACTCCCTCACCATGGTAAACATCTTTTCCTCATCTAGTCTGTCTAGGCCTTTCAACATTTGAAAGGTTTCAATGAGATCCACTTTCATTCAGCGAGTGCAGACCCAAAGCTATCAAACATTCCTCGTATGATAACCATTTCATTCAGGGAATCATCCTTGTGAATGTCACAAAAACTGCTGATCAACTGGTTGGAGTGTTCCCTGATATCTCTAACCTCTTGCTTCAGCAGTCTGAGGTAGCCTGGCTGAAGAGGAGCTTAGATCCACTTCAATTTGCCTAACATCACAGCAGGTCCAGAGCAGATACCATTTCATTAGCTCTTCACTCAACCCTGCAACATCTGGATAAAGATTCAAACATCAGGATGCTCTTCATTGACTATAGTTCAGCATTCAATACTATCATCGCCTCTAAACAAATCAATACGTTCCAAGACCTAAGCCTCAATACCTCCTCCTGCAACTGGATCCTCGATTTCCTCACTTTGCAGACCCAAATCAGTTCAGAATGCCAACAACATCACTTTCACAATCTCCATTAGCACAAGTGCACCATAAAGCTGTGCACTTAGCTCCCTGCTCTATTTAAATGATGCCTGAAGTCTTCATTGTTCAGTCAAGTCGAGGTAAAATTTATTATCAAAGTACATATACACTCAGTGGTCACTTAATTAGGTACATCTGCACACTTACTCACTAATGCAAATATCTAATCATGTGACAGCAGCTCAATGCATAAAAACATGAAGATATGGTGAAGAGGTTCAGCTTGTGTTCAGACCAAACATCATAATTGAGTAATTTATGGGAGGTAGAAAATCAGCCACAACAGATGAACAATGAAGTAGATTCAAAGCATAGAAGAGCCTACTCCTCTTAATCCAAATGTTTTTGTCTTTCCCTCAACATTTCCCACATTTGCTTCACCATCCACCCCAAAGAAAATCACCTTTAATTCATACACTCAGTGCCCCTTCATTCGGTAGGCCTGTATACCTGCTTGTAAATGTAAATATCTAATCAACCAATCATGTGACAGTACCTTAATGACTAAAAGTATGAGGTTCAGTAGAGGGATCAAAAGTGGAGAGAGTGAGTAAATCTCAAGTTTCTGGGTGTCAATATCTCTGAGGACCTAACCTGGACCCAACATATTGATGCAGCTATAAAGAAGGCAAAATAGTGGCTATATTTCTTTAGGAGCTGAGGAGATTTGATAGGTATGTCACCTAGAACACTTGAAATTTTCTACAGATTTACTGTGGAGAGCTTTCTAACTGACTGCATCACCGTATGGTATGGAGGGAGCACAGGATCAAAGTAAGCTGCAGAGTTGTAAAATTAGCCATCCCTGTCATGGGTACTAGCTTCTGTAGCATCCAGATTATCTTCAAGAAGTGGTGTCTCCATCATCAAGGAGCTTCACCATCCAGGACATGCACTCTTCTTATTGCTACCATTAGGAAAGTGGTACCGAACCCTGAAGGTACCCACTCAGCAATTCAGGAACAGATTCTTCCCCTCTGCCATCTGATTTCTGAATGGACATTGAACCCATGAACACTATCTCACTACTCTTTTTTTGCACTATTTAATTAATGTAACTATTTACTTACTGTAATTCAGTTTTCTTTTTCTCTCTATTATCATGTATTGCATTGTACTGCTGCAAAGTTAACAAATTTCACGATGTACACCAGTGATATTAAACCTAATTCTGTAGTTCAGACCAAACGTCGGAATGGAGAAGAAATGTGATCTATGTGACTTTGACCATGGAATGATTGTTGGTGCCATATGGAATGGTTTGACTATCTCTAGAGTTCAGAGAATGGTGTAAAAAACAAAAGGCATCTAGTGAACAGCGATTCTGTGGACAAAGATGCCTTATTATTGAGAGAGGTCAGAAGAGAATGCCCAGAGTGGTTCAAGCTGACAGAAGGGTGACAGTACTCAAATAACCACGTGCTACAACAATAGTGTGCATAAGAGCATCTTTCAAAGCACAACATGTCAAAACTTGAAGCGGATGGCCTACAGCAGCAGAAGACCACGAACATACACTCAGTGGCCACATTATAGGTACTTCCTGTACCTCCAATAGGTACTTCCAGATTACTGTCAGAGAAGAGACCCAAGATAGCAGGCTACAGAACTGAGTGAGCTAGGCATGTGATTGACTGCTGGACACTCACTGAATGACCAAAGACTTGGTGTTTAGAAGCCTCACCCTCCAAAATAAAAACATAAATCAGTCCTTTAATCTCCAGTTTAACTAAAGCGGTGAACTCGGATGTTTCTGGGTTAGTTTTAAAAGGAACTCATTTACACCATAAAGTAACTAATCTCCTAGCAACATAGACAAAAATTAACATAAGAATGACTTGAGGTTTTATGAGGGTAACAGCAGCCCTCCCACAACCCCCATAGACTGTGCAGTGGCAGCCACTTTTAATGCTAAGAACATGTATTGTGTGTATGGCATTACCATCATGATGAACGGGATAGACTGAGAACAAATTCAGCAGCTTAGTACAGGCACCAGGTTCTTAGGGCCAAACTGTATGCCACCAAAATCAGTAATCTTACAGGTGCATTGCTTGCTCAACAATTTCATTCAAACCAGACAATCTAACCAGTCCAGTAGCACAAAAGAGCATTCTGGGAACATAGATGATGATCCCTGAGCAACTCCACACAACGCAGCACGGATAAAAACTTTGCCATCCTGCCTCATCCAGTTATGAGTGGCAGAGGAACTTTTAAACGGAATTGGAGATGAAGGTGGCACCACCAGTCTCACCGATGGTAGATCGCAGCACAAGCATCAACGACAAGGTCAGAGCACTTGGAAACAAAAACCCTATCCAGCTATCCAGTAAGACACACAAAATGCTGGATGAACTCAGCAGGTCAGGCAGCATCTACAGAGAGGAATAGAGAGTCAATGTTCCGGGTCGAGACCCTTCATCAGGACTGGAAAGGAAGGAAGGAGAACCTGGAATAATAAGATGGAGGGAGGAGGAGGAGGAGGAGAAGAAGGGAGGAGGAGGAGAAGAAGGAGTACAAGCTGGAAGGTGATAGTCGAAGCCGGGTGAGGGAGAATGTTGCTGGGTGGGGTTGGGACAATGAATTGAGAAGCTGAGAGGTAGTAGGTGGAGAAAGTAAAGGACTGAAGAAGGAATCTGATAGGAATAGAGAGTGGGAGATGGAAAATGCGGAGAGGCACCAGAGGGAGGTGATCGGCAGGTGGGGAGAAGACGAGGATTAAGAAGGGAGCCAGAATTAGGAATGGAAAAGGAAAGGAGGAGGAGGGGGCAGGAGAAATCACTAGATATTCAAGAAATCGATGCTTATGCTGTCAGGTTAGAGGCTACCCTAAAGGAATATGAGGTTTTGCTCCTACAACCTGAGAATCACCGGCTATTTAACAAAGGTTTCTAGGTTTAGACACTACAAGGTCTTTAACTTTGAGACGTGCTTTCCACCACATTTCAAAGTCAAAGGATTTCAAAGTATATTTATTACCAAAGTATGTTTATGATACCAAATACTACCCTGAGATTCATTTCTTGCAGGCATTCACAGTAGAAAGTATGAAAGAATCAATGAAAAACTACATACAAAGATTGATACTGTAAGCAACCAATGTGCAAAAGACAAACTGTGTGAATACAATAATAAACAAATATAAATCAATAAAACTCAGAACATGAGTTGTAGAGTTGCTGAAAGTGAACCCCTAGGTTGTGTTCAATGGTCAGTTCAATATTATGGTGAGTTAAGTCGTCTGTGCTGGTTCAGATGTCTGGTGGTTGAATGGTAATAACTGCTCCTGAACTTGCTGGTCTGGGACCTAAGGCTCCTGTATCTCCATTTTGATGGTAGCAGCAAAAACAGAGCATGGCCTGGATGGTGGAGGTCCCTGATGATGGACCTCCACTTGTGCTTTCTTGTAGCAGCGCTCTTTGCAGCTAGCTCCACGATACAGAGGGTTTTGTCCTGTGATGAACTAGGCTGCATCCATCACTTTTTACAGGCTTTCCTGGTCTTGGGCACTGGTGTTTCCATACCATGCCATGCTTTAACAAGTCAGGATACTCTGCACTGTGCATCTATAGAAGTTTGTCAAAGTTTTAGATGACATGCCAAATCTGTGCAAACTTCTAAGGAAGTAGGGTCACGGTCATGCTTTCTTTAAAATGGCATTTATATGCTGATCCCAGGCTAGATCCTCTAATATGATAATGCCTAGAAATTTAAAGTTACTGACCTTCTCCACCTCTGCTCCCCTAACAAGAACTGGCTCATGGACCTCCAGTTTCTGTGGTTCTGTAGTTAATAATCAGTTCTTTGGTTTTCCTGATGTTGAGTGAAAGGTGGTTGTTGTGGCACCATTTAGCCAGATTTTCAATCTCCCTCCTAGATGCCAATTTGTCATCACAATAGACAATAGGTGCAGGAGTAGGCCATTCGGCCCTTTGAGCCAGCACCACCATTCACTGTGATCATGGCTGATCATCCACTATCAGTATCCAGTTCCTGCCTTATCCCCTTAACCTTTGATTCCACTATCTTTAAGAGCTCTATCCATCTCTTCTTTGAAAGCATGCAGAGACTTGGCCTCCACAGCCTTCTGGGGCAAGGCATTCCATATATCCACCACTCCCTGGGTGAAAAAGTTTTTCCTCAACTCCGTTCTAAATGGCCTACCCCTAATTCTTAAACTGTGGCCTCTGGTTCTGGACTCACCCATCAGCGGGAACATGCTTCCTGCCTGCAGCGTGTCCAATCCCTTAATAATCTTATATGTTTCAATAAGAACCCCTCTCAGCCTTCTAAATTCCAGAGTATGTAAGCCCAGTTGCTCCAATCTTTCGACATATAACAGTCCTGCCATCCCGGGAATTAACCTTGTGAACCTACGCTGCACTCCCTCAATAGCAAGAACGTCCTTCCTCAAATTTGGAGACCAAAACTGCACACAGTACTCCAGGTGCGGTCTCACCAGGGCCCTGTACAGCTGCAGAAGGATCTCTTTGCTCTTATACTCAATTCCCCTTGTTATGAAGGCCAGCATGCCATTAGCTTTCTTCACTGCCTGCTGTACTTGCATGCTTGCTTTCAGGGACTGATGTACAAGAACACCTAGATCTCGTTGTGCTTCCCCTTTTCCTGACTTAACTCCATTTAGATAATAATCTGCCTTCCCGTTCTTACCACCAAAGTGGATAACCTCACATTTATCCACATTAAACTGCATCTGCCCACTCACCCAGCCTGTCCAAGTCACCCTGCATTCTCACAACATCCTCCTCACACTTCACACTGCCACCCAGCTTTGTGTCATCGGCAAATTTGCTAATGTTACTTTTAATTCCCTCATCTAAATCATTAATATATATTGTAAACAGCTGTGGTCCCAGCACTGAACCCTACGGTGCCCCACTGGTCACCACCTGCCATTCCGAAAGGGACACGTTAATCGCTACTCTTTGTTTTCTGTTAGCCAACCAATTTTCAATCCATGACAGTGCTCTGCCCCCAATACCATGTGCCCTAATTTTGCCCACTAATCTCCTATGTGGGACTTCATCAAAGGCTTTCTAGAAAGTCCAGGTACACTACATCCACTGGCTCTCCCTTGTCCATTTTCATAGTTACATCCTCAAAAAATTCCAGAAGATTAGTCAAGCACGATTTCCCCTTCATAGATCCATGCTGACTCGGACCAATCCTGTTACTGCTATCCAGATGTGTTGTAATTTCATCTTTTATAATTGACTCCAGCATCTTTCCCACCACCGACATCAGGCTAACTGGTCTATAATTCCCTGTTTTCTCTCTTCCTCCCTTCTTGAAGAGAGGGTCAACATTAGCCACCCTCCAATCCACAGGAACCGATCCTGAATCTATAGAACATTACCAATGCGTCCAAGATTTCTAAAGCCACCTCCTTATGTACCCTGGGATGCAGACCATCAGGTCCCGGGGACTTATCAGCCTTCAGACCTAACAGCCTATCCAACACCATTTCCTGCCTAATATAAATTTCCTTCAATTCATCCATTACCCTAGGTCCTCCGGCCACTATTACATCTGGGAGGTTGTTTGTGCCTTCCCTAGTGAAGACAGATCCAAAGTACCTGTTCAACTCATCTGCCATTTCCTTGTTCCCCATAATGAATTCACCCACTTCTGTCTTCAAGGGCCCAATTGTGGTCTCAACTATTTTTTTCCTTTTCACATACCTAAAGAAGCTTTTACTATCCTCCTTTATATTCTTGGTTAGTTTACCTTGGTACCTCATTTTTTTCTCCACGTATTGCCTTTTTAGTTACCTTCTGTTTCTCTTTAAAAGTTTCCCAATCTTCTGGCTTCCCACTCGTCTTTGCTATGTTATACTTCTTCTCTTTTATTTTTACACTGTCCATTACTTTCCTTGTCAGCCACGGCCTCCCCTTACTCCCCTTAGGATCTTTCTTCCTCTTTGGAATGAACTGATCTTGCACCTTCCGCATTATTCCCAGAAACACTTGCCATCGCTGTTCCACTGTCATCCCTGCTAGGGTATTGTTCCATTGAACTTTGGCCAGCTCCTCCCTCATAGCACCATAGTTCCCTTTGTTCAACTGTAATACTGACACTTCTGAGATTCCCTTCTCCCTCTCAAATTGTAGATTAAAACTTATCATATTATTGTCACTACCTCCTAATGGCTCCTTTACCTCGAGGTCCCTGATCAAATCCGGTTCATTGCACAACACTAAATCAAGAATTGCGTTCTCACCTTTCATTCGACCAACAATCAGCAAACTTAAATATGGCACTGGTGCTTGCTGTGCTCACAACTTAAGTATAAAGCAAGTAGAGCAGGGGGCTAAGCACACAGTCTTGTGGTGCACCTGTGCTGATGGTGATTGAGGAGATGTTGTCAATCCACACTGACTGGGGCTGCAAGTGAGGAAATTGAGGACCCAGTTACACAAGGAGGAGTTGGAGCCTAAGTCTTGGAGCTTATTGATTAGTTTTGAGGAATTTTTAGTGTAAAGTGCTGAGCTGTAGTCAATGAAAACACCCTGATGTATGCATCTTCACTGTCCAGCTGATCCAGAGCTGAGTGAAGAGCCAATGAAATGGCATCTGCTGTTGACCTGCTGTGACGGTAGACAAATTGCACCTGAGCTCCAAACTTCACTGCATCCTTAGAGCAAACATCACCAAAAGAACTGAATTCTACACATGAAGCAAACTGAGGGCACTTGACATCAGGGCTTCTTGGGAATCAGTGAGAAAATTCACCATTGACTACAGTCATACCCAGGTTTTGGTTGCTGAGGGACAATACCCTTACTTCTAGAGGAGCTTTGTAGGACAACATTCAACCATCTTCAGCTGTTTCATAAATGATCCTCAATTCGTTACATGATCAGGATCAGGGATAGTTAGACCATAAGACAAAGGAGCAGAAGTAGGCCATTCAGCCCATCGAGTCTGCTCCACCATTTTATCATGAGCTGATCCATTCTCCTATTTAGTCCCACTCCCCCGCCTTCTCACCATAACCTTTGATGCTCTGGCTACTCAGATACCTATGAATCTCTGCCTTAAATAGACCCAATGACTTGGCCTCCACTGCTGCCCGTGGCAACAAATTCCATAGATTCACCACCCTCTGACTAAAAAAATTTCTTCGCATCTCTGTTCTGAATGAGCGGCCTTCAATCCTTAAGTCATGTCCTCTCGTACTAGACTCCCCCATCATGGGAAACAACTTTGCCACATCCACTCTGTCCATGCCTTTCAACATTCGAAATGTTTCTATGAGGTCTCCCCTCATTCTTCTAAACTCCAAGGAATACAGTACAAGAGCAGACAAATGTTCCTCATATATTAACCCTCTCACTCCTGGAATCATTCTAGTGAATCTTCTCTGTTGCTGGTGATTGCTTAGCTCCATTTGTAATTCCTCAAGTAATGAGGCAGAGATTTCTCCAACCAGAAAGACCTGGATATTCCTGCTTAGACTAGCAGTTGGCAAGTCCCAAACACATACTAGGGAATGACAATGATCAAAGAGAGAGCCCAGTCTCATCAGTGATATCATCCTTACAAACATCTTCATTACTTTCCCCACTAGCACAACATCTTAGTGATCACCATTACAGACATCCCACCCTGCAAAAACTCATTTCAGGGAGGTAGCCCCATCAACTTGCGGGAGACTCCAGGAACTTCTGGAAGAGGTGGGATGTCTGCAATAGAGTAGCTCCTTAGCAGCCAGCCAGCTAGTTTAAATAACGTTAGCTATGCTAATAAACGAATGACACCTGTTAAACTCACCTCAACATGTCTTTTACAGTCTTAATCCAACATGGGCAATAGAAAAGTCACTGTTGCAAACAGTGCAGAGAGCAACACTGTCATTATTTTGACCCCTATTAGGCAGGGGTACACTTTAGGGTAGTCTAGGGTGATGTACGTTTTACATTTTCTTTTTTTGGGAAACTGTGCCATGGCGCGCTCTCTCTCTCTCTCTCTCATGGTCACTCTCACTTGCTTTCTCTCACTCACTCGCTCTCAAAAAAATTGAATTCCGTGATATTGTATATAATTTGCGGGCATCAGGGAGCCACTATTAATATGCGGGAGACTCCCGGAACTTCTGGGAGAGGTGGGATGTCTGCCATTATTCAGAAGTGAAAACACACACTTGGCACTCTTCCGCAAGCATCTTCCCCAAAGCCTTTCCTGCACTTAAATGGCACGACTCAGGTATATGACTGAACACACCCTTGGGTGCGTTGGTTGTCAATGCAAACAAGATACAGTATTTCACTGTTTGTTTCAATGTGCACGTGACAAATTAACTTGGATCTTGAATCAACAACAACAGAAGAAGCTTAACACTAGCCAGGATAAATAACTTACTTTAACAATGTCCTGCTCACTACTTTAAATGTTCATTCCCTGCACACTGACGTACCATGGAAGCAGATGTTTCATTTACAGTATGCACTTAAGCAACCTTGCAAGACTTCTTCAGCACACCTACCAAACCTGCTACCTCGAGCACCAAAATGGACACCAGCAGCAGGCTTACGTGTAGACTATCCTAAAATTATCCCTCCCAATCACACACCATTCTGAATGGCAGGTACATTGAAGGTTTATTATTGTTCCTGTGTCAGATTGCAGACTCCTTCTACCACACAGCACCCTCTGCGTGCCTTTAGCACAATCCCTTGAGCAGGTCCAGGAAAGGGTCATTCAAAACTGAATGAATTCACAATAAATGTGATGCAGAAACAAAAGTAATCAATGGAACTTCTGGTGAATGGCTCTTTGTTTGTTTGTTTGTTTAGTTATTTAGCGATACAGCACAGACAGAGTCGGCCTTTCCAGACCTTCAAGCCACACCGCTCCGACAACCCCCAACAATCCCAATTTACCTTAACCTAACCGTGAGACAATTTACAATTAACCTACACAGTACGTCTTTGGACTGCGTGAGGAAACCGGCAGACCCAGGGAAAACCCACGCATTCCATGAGGAGGATGTACTGAGAAAAGAATCCTTACAGAATGGCACCGGAATTGAACTTTGAACTCCGGAACACCCAGAGCTGTAATAGCATTCTGCTAACCACTACGCTACCGTGGTGCCAGAGCACTTTTTAAGTGCTCTGTAGAAATTAATTTCCTTTCCTTACATCTCAGTGTCAGATTTTATTTGTTAACACTCCTGTGAAATTTGGGACACCTTACGACATTGAAGATGCTGCATAAATGAGAGTGGTTATTATTAAAATAAATTCTGGAATTATTACAGTGTTTCAAGTTTTCATGAGGACACACAATGAAACCTTATATACTGTATATTAACAAAAGCAATCCCATTGCAGTTAAATGCAAACAAACATGCAAATTAGTACAGGTTTAGGCCAATTGCCCTTCAAACCTGTTTTGACATTTAATAAGAACACAGCCGATCTGATCTTAACTTCTGTATTCTTACACCTTTCATCCCCTTGTTTATCAAGTGTTGATCTTCCGTTTTTAAATATTTTATGATGCTCAATCCCCTAACAGAGAAAAATGTCTCAAATCTGTCTTAAGTAGAAAACCCTTTATTTTTAAATGATTTTTAGATTCTCTCGCAATCAAACATCCCCACATCTACCCTGTCAAGATTGTTTTAAGTCCCCTATCACTTTCTGAACTCTAGCAGATAAAAACATAGTAATGCACACAAAATGCTGAAGGAACTCAGCAGGGTCGCCAGCATCTATGGAATAAAAGTACAGTCGACGTTTCGGGCCGAAACCCTCCAGCATTTTGTGTGTGATGCTCAGATTTCCAGCATCTGCAGATAAAAACATTGCATGTCAAACATAAAATAAACTACCCCTTCCAGGTATTGGACTCGTAAAGTTTTTTCTGAACTGGTTCCAAAACATTAGCATCTTTCTTTAAATAAGCAGACCAATTATATATACAGTATTCCAGATGTGATCTAATTAATGCCATATATATCTGAAATATACTTTTGTATTTAATTCCCCAAGCAAAAAGTTGAAATATTCTATGAACTTTCTCAATTACTTGTTTCATTAGTAAGTGTATAGAAGACATTGGTACTTCAAAACTGGTCATCTCACGACCACCCAAAAGCCCAGGGTGAACACTAAGGCGCACACCCCACTAAAAGGCTAAGAAGCTGTCTGCAAGTCTTGTGACAGAACAGCTCTCAGAGCAGCCAGGCAAAACTTCACCTTTGGCATCAAGAGGGATAAGACAGAGAAGCATCAAGTGCTTTCCTGGTGTATACGATGAATAAACTCTTCTTGGGCTACCAGCCAGGTACAGGTATTAATTTTAACCAATGTTTCGATGACAAACTCCGCCATCTTCATTGGGGATGATGCCTAGGCACGTCTAGTCTGGTGGTATATATACCCCCATAGTCCGTCCCTCCTGATTGGTTAGTCTTCATCCAATCAGTTTTGCGCTGTCTCACCTTGTTTACAACCAAATTCCGGTTCTTACTTAGATTGAGACCTTCATCTTTGTTAAAATTCTTTTCCTCTAGTTTTGTTTCAATGGCTTCCTTCACCAGATAGTCCGAAAAGCCATTTGCATAGCACAAATGCAATGTTCTGCTACTGCTGATTTCTCTGGGTAGCCCAAACAGATACACCTCCTATGCTCCTTGTGCCCTGTTCCACCATGCGCCCTGACTGGCCGATATCCACTGCTCTGCATTCACAGGGATAAGACTGCCTAGGCTCAAAATATTCAGGAATATCTATCCAATAACGATTCCTGACGTATGTGGCTGGGCATCAAGAGCATTACTGACAACGCAAGGGAAAACAGCATTGACTGTACCAGTGACACCACCCTCTCTGACGTTCTGGGCGATCAACAGCATGCTGGCCACGAAAGCTACAACTCTCCCAGGTGAGCAGCCACTATCTGTAACAGTACCAGACATGAGGACTCTGCAGAGAGTCAACCCCCATGAGGCAGCTGGGAGAGACAACCTCCCAGGCCAAGTACTTGGGGAGTGTGCACACCAGGTCACTGGTATCTTCAAAGATATCTTCAGCACATCACTCATATAGTCAGCTGTCCCCACGTGCTTCAAATCAGCCACTATCATCACACTACCAAAGAATTCTATATCTTCAGAACTAATCACCACAATCTGGACCGGCATTTAAATTGTCTAAACAGTGAATCGTACCTCACACTCGGACCCAACTGCACTGAAAGGCTCCTGGCCTAGACCACGTAGCCCAGCAATGTGCTCCAGGCCTAGATTTCGTCACCCAGCCTGAAGCCGCTCTCAAGCTCTTCAAATCAGCTCAGCGCCCAAAGCGATCCGACCTCGCACTGATCAAGTTGAACGAGCACCGTATCTTCTCTGCCCAGGCCCCGAATTCTCCCTTCAGTGCCCAGAGCGATCCAACCTCACTCCCAAGCCAGCTGTGCAGGCATCAGAACTCCCTTTGCAACAATTCTGCAACACACCATCTCACCTCACCATCACTCACCCCTTCACTATTGGCGGCAATAATTTACCACAATTTACCTCAGAAATGGTCATTTTAGTGATATTTTTACTTCAATATCTCAGCTTTTTGACTACCAGAATTTGTTGCGCACGTTCGGTAGCGCCATCTTAACCAGAAGTTTATTTTATTTCAATTTCAGTTCAGCATCCAGCACTACTGTCCCACAGATCTTGGTGAACAAACTCGTACTCCTTGGTCTAAATACACCACTGAGAAACTGGGTGTTGGACTTCCTAATTGGTAGGCTTCAGATAGCTAGGATGCACCGCCACTTCACCCTACCTATCAACCTCAACACTGGTGCCCCCCAGAGCTTTGTGCTGAATCCATTGCTGTACATGACAGCACAGCCAAACCCGAGTAATCCTATTGTCAAGTCCGCCAATGACACGGCAGTGATGGGGCTCATCCCCAACAATGTTGAGATGGCCTTCTGGGAGGAGGTGGAAGACCTTGAGGCAAATAACCTCTTCCTCGACATCAACAAGACAAGGGAGATGGTTATCCACTTCAGGAAGATTCACACCCCTCTTTACATCAGCAGCACAAAAGTTTCAAACTCCTGAAAGTGCATGTCTCACACAACCTCTCATGGTCCCAGAACACATTCTACACAATCAAGAAAGCTGACCAAGGCCTCCTTTCTGCAGAGGCCGAAGAAAGCTGGACTATGCAAATCTATACTCATCATTCTACAGGTGCACAGAAGAGAGCACCCTAACAAACTGCATCACTGCGCGGTACGGAGAATACACCGCAGCAGACAGGAAGGCTCTACAGCAGGTAGTCAAAACAGCCCAACACATCACCAGCACCAGCTTACCCACCAACAAGGACAGAAAGGTGCTGGACTAGGGCCAGTAATATCATGAAGGAGCTGACCCACCATGCTCATGGACAGTTTGTCCCACTCCCACCGAGGTTGTATTGAGAGCATCCTGAGCAGCTGCATCTCTGCCTGGTTCGGAAATTGCACCATCTCAGATCGCAAGACCCTGCAGCGGATAGTGAGGTCAGCTGAGAAGATCATCGGGGTCTTTCTTCCCGCCATTACAGACATTTACACCACACGCTGCACCCGTAAAGCAAACAGCATTACGAAGGACAAACTCTTCTCCCTCCTGCCATCTAGAAAAAAGGCACCGAAGCATTTCAGCTCTCACGACCAGACTATGTAACAGTTTCTCCCCCCAAGCCATCAGACTCCTCAATACCCAGCGCCTGGACTGACACCAACCTACTGCCCTCTACTGTGTCTATTGTCTTGTTTATTATTTATTGTAATGCCTGCACTGTTTTGTGCACTTTATGCAGTTCTCGGTAGGTCTGTAGTCTATGTAGATTTGTGTTGTTTTACGTAGTTAGTGTAGTTTTTGTATTGTTCATGTAGCACCATGGTTCTGAAAATGTTATCTCATTTTTACTGTGTAATGTACCAGCAGTTATGGTCAAAATGACAATAAAAAGTGACTTGACTTGAGAAGGCTACATAGCATCCATTTCAAGACCACCTGACTCAAAAACAGTTTATTTTCTCCAAGCAATAAGGCTGAACAACACCTCCACTCACTAAGACTCCACTCCACACTCCCCAACCAACACATTATCATTTCCTATCAGTCACCTTATGTACAGACATGCCTCTGCCTAGTATCACTTTATGAACAAACAACCAACCAATGTATATGGGTTTTTATATTTAATATGTTTTTTATTATTGTGTTCTTTATCTTCTATTTTTTGTGCTGCATCAGATCTAGAGTAGCAATTACGTTTGTATTTCATTCTCCTTTACACTTGTGTACTGGAAATGACATTAAACAATCTTGAATAGTGAATCTTTGAACTTTATGCAAATCATGCATAAGGACCTGGAGATACAGATGCAGGTACATTTCACAGTTGCACAAGCTCTCAACATTTCAATCACCTCTTTGCTTTTTACTTTTCCTGTCAAAATGGACAATTTCATATTTTCCCTCATTATTTTCTGTTGGACAGATTATTTAACCATTCATTTATTTTCCTCCCTGACGCAGTCATTTGCAAACATCTCTTCTGGTCCTTCATCCACATAGTTAGTATTGGGGAAAAATTGAGACCTCAGCACAAATCTTTGTAACACATCACTCATTACAAATTCTCAGCTGAAAAAAGACATTGATGCCTATTGCTATTAGTCAGCTATTTTATTTTATTGTTACTTCCTATGATTTTCCATAATGGTTTTTGATGTAATAACTTATCAAATTACTTCCGGAAATCTCACTATAATTCACCCACCAATTCTTATTTGTCCACCGAATGTTACTCCTTTAATGAACTTCCAATAAATTGGTCAAATACAATTTCCCTTTTACAAAGCCAGTTGACTTTCCCTGATTATTTTGACATTTCCTAAGTACAATGTTAGACAGTCTTGAATAACAGATACTAACATTTATTCCATGATAAATGTTAAGTTACAATCCTATGGTTTCCTGCTTTAGAAACATAGAAAACCTACAGGATACAGGCCCTACAGCCCACAAAGCTGTGCCGAACATGTACTTACTTTAGAAATTACCTAGGGTTACCCATAGCCCTCTACTTTTCTAAGCTCTATGTACCTATCCAGGAATCTCTTAAAAGACCGTATTGTATGCACCTCCACCACCATCACTCACCACTCTCTGTGTAAAAAACTTACCCCTGACATCTCCTCTGTACCTACTTCCAAGCTGCTTAAAATTGTGCCCTCTCATGCTAGCCATTTCAGCCCTAGGAAAAAGCCTCTGCCTATCCACACGATCAATGCCTCTCATCATCTTATACACCTCTATCAGGTCACCTCTCATCCTGCATCGCTCCAAAGAGGAAAAGCCGAGTTCACTCAACCTATTCTCATAAGGCATGCTCCCCAATCCAGGCAACATCCTTGTAAATCTCCTCTGCACCCTTTCTATAGTTTCCACATCCTTCCTGTAGTGAGGTGACCAGAGTTGAACACAGTACTCCGAGTGGCGTCTGACCAGGGTCCTATATAGCTGTACCATTACCTCTCGGTTCTTGAACTCATTCCCGTGGTTGATGAAGGCCAATGCACCGTATAACTTCTTAACCACAGTGTCAACCTGCACAGCAGCTTTGAGTGTCCAATGGACTCAGACCTCAGGATCCCTCTGATCCTCCACACTGCCAAGAACCTTACCATTAATGCTATATTCTGCCATCATACTTGATCTACCAAAATGAACCACCTCTCACTTATCTGGGCTGAACTTCATCTGACACTTCTCAGCCCAGTTTTGCATCTTATTGATGTCCTGCTGTAACCTCTAATAACCCTCCACACTATCCACAACACCCCTAACCTTTGTGTCATCGGCAAATTTACTAACCCAACCCTCCACTTCCCCATCCAGGTCATTTGTAAAAATCACAAAGAGAAGGGGTCCCAGAACAGATCCCTGAGGTGCACCACTGCTCACCAACCCTCATGCAGAATATGACCCATCTCAAACAATCTTTGCCTTCTGTGGACAAGCAAATTCTGGATCCACAAAGCAAGGTTTCCTGGATCCCATGCCTCCTTACTTTCTCAATAAGGATTGCATGGGGTACCTTATCAAATGTCTTACAGAAATCCATATACACTGCATCAACTGCTCCACCTTCATCAATGTGTTTAGTCACATCCTCAAAAACTTCAATCAGGCTCATCGGGCATAACCTGCCTTTGACAAAGCCATGCTGACTATTCCTAATCATATTATGCCTCTCCAAATGTTCATAAATCCTGCCTCTCAGGATCTCTTCCATCAACTTACCAGCTACTGAAGTAAGACTCACTGGTCTATAATTTCCTGGGCTATCTCTACTCCCTTTCTTGAATAAGGGAACAACATCTACAACCCTCCAGTCCTCCAGAACCTCTCCCATCCTCATTGATGATGCAAAGATCATTGCCAGAGGCTCAGCAATCTCCTCCGTCGCCTCCCACAGTAGCCTGGTGTACATCCCATCCGGTCCCAGTGACTTATCCAACTCAATGTTTTCCAAAAGCTCCAGCACATCCTCCACCTTAATAACTATATTCTCAGGCTTTTCAGTCCACTGCAGGTCATCCCTACAATCGCCAAGATCCTTTTCAGTAGTGAAGTATTCACTAAGTACCTCCGCTATCTCCTCCGGTTCTTTACACACTTTTCCATTGTCACACTTGACTGGTCCTATTCTCTCACATCTTATTCTCTTGCTCTTCACATACTTGTAGAATGCCTTGGGGTTTTCCCTAATCCTGCTCGCCAAGGCCTTCTCGTGGCCCCTTCTGGCTCTCCTAATTTCATTATTAAGCTCCATCCTGCTAGTCTTATAACCGTCTAGATCTCTATCATTACCTAGTTTTTTGAACCTTTCGTAAGCTTTTCTTTTCTTCTTGACTAGATTTTTTAACAGTCTTTGTACACCATGGTTCCTGTACCCTACGATCCTTTCCCTGTCTCATTGGAAGGTACCAATGCAGAATGCCACACAAATATCCCCTGAACATTTGCCAGATTTCTGCTCTACATTTCCCTGAGAACATCTGTTCCTAATTTATGCTTCCAAGTTCCTGCCTGATCGTTTCATATTTCCCCTTACTCCAATTAAACACTTCCCTAACTCATCTGTTCCTATCCCTCTCCAATGCTATGGTAAAGGAGATAGAATTATGATTACTATCTCCGAAATGCTCTCCCACTGAGAGACCCGACACCTGACCAGGTTCATTTCCCAATACCAGAACAAGTACAGCCTTTCCTCTTGTAGGAGTATCTACATATTGCGTCAGGAAACCTTCCTGAACACACCTAACAAACTCCGCTTCATCTAAACATCTTGCTCTAGGGAGATGCCAATCAATATTGGGGAAATTAAATTCTCCCATCACGACAACCCTGTTCTTATTGCACCATTCCAGAATCTGTCTCCCTATCTGCTCTTCAATGTCGCTGTTATTATTTGGTGGTCTATAAAAAAACACTCACTAGATTTATTGACCCCCCCCTCTTGTTTCTATCTTCCACCCACAGAGCCTCAGCAGACAATCCTTCCATGACTTCCTCCTTTTCTGCAGCCGTGACACAATCTCTGATCAGCAGTGCCTTGCCTCCCTCCCTGTCCTTTATGAAACATCTAAAGTCTGGCACTCTAAGTAGCCATTCCTGCAACTAGGCCATCCAAGTCTCTGTGATGGCCACAACATCATAGCTCCAAGTACTGATCCACGCTCTAAGCTCATCCACTTTGTTCATGATACTCTTCACATTAAAGTAGACATACCTCAAACCATCAGCCTATCACCTCCCTCTCACACTGTCTACAAGCTTTCTCGATTTCTGAGCCAACTGAAGGGAAGAGAAGATGGCGACGCGACGCAGCTCACAGTAGCCACTCCAGTGGTGATGTCTGTTATTTGTCAAGTAGGGTGCCTTGCACAATCCTGATTTGATGGAGACGGACGTGAGAGCACGGAGGAACATCTGGTGAAACTTCTGAAATGTCTGTTTCACTGCTGCTGCTACTGTGTGGTCCAGAATCCCTGGACGAGAAGGCCCCGAGTCCTTGGCTTTGCTTGTTGCTTGGTGGCCGGGTCAGGGTCAAAGCGCTCAGCTGAGGATGGTGCTCGGACAGGCTGTGTCGGATGGGCTGGTCGGAGGCTCGTAGTTTTCGGACGGACTCAAGAGTCTGCTGCGGTCGGGTGCTTCCAATGGTGCTGTATCGGCAAGTTGGCGGTGCTTGGAGGTTCATGGCAGGGAGAGTTTCTCCCTTCTGCTGCCTGCATGAGATGATGAGTCTATCAGGACTTTGAGACTTTTTTTTACCGTGCCCATGGTCTGCTCTTTATCAAATTATAGTATTGCTTTGCATTGTTGTAACTATATGTTATAATTATGTGATTTTGTCAGTTTTAGTCTTGGTTTGTCCTGTGTTTTTCTTGTGATATCATTCTGGAGGAACGTTGTATCATTTTTTAATGCATGCATTTCTAAATGACAATGAACGAGGACTAGGTGTCCTCATAATTTAAACTGCCCCTTCCTCTGTCTCTTTAGTTTGGTTCCCACCCCCCAGCAATTCTAATTTAAACTCTCCCCAGTAGCTTTAGCAAACCTACCTGTCAGGATATTAGAAACATAGAAAATAGGTGCAGGAATAGGCCATTCGGCCCTTCGAGCCTGCACCGCCATTCAGTATGATCATGGCTGATCATCCAACTCAGAACCCTGTACCTGCCTTCCCTCCATACCCCCTGATCCCTTTAGCCACAAGGGCCATATCTAACTCCCTCTTAAATATAGCCAATGAACTGGCCTCAACTGTTTCCTGTGGCAGAGAATTCCACAGATTCACCACTCTCTGTGTGAAGAAGTCTTTCCTAATCTCGGTCCTAAAAGGCTTCCCCTTTATCCTCAAACTGTGACCCCTCGTTCTGGACTTCCCCAACATCGGGAACAATCTTCCTGCATCTAGCCTGTCCAATCCCTTTAGGATTTTATACGTTTCAATAAGATCCCCCCTCAATCTTCTAAATTCCAACGAGTATAAGCCTAGTCAATCCAGTCTTTCATCATGTGAAAGTCCTGCCATCCCAGGAATCAATCTGGTGAACCTTCTTTGTACTCCCTCTATGGCAAGGATGTCTTTCCTCAGATTAGGGGACCAAAGCTGCACACAATACTCCAGGTGTGGTCTCACCAAGGTCTTGTACAACTGCAGTAATACCTCCCTGCTCCTGTACTCGAATCGTCTTGCTATGAATGCCAGCATACCATTCGCCTTTTTCACTGCCTGCTGTACCTCCATGCCCACTTTCAATGACTGTTGTATAATGACACCCAGGTCTCATTGCACCTCCCCTTTTCCTAATCGGCCACCATTCAGATAATAATCTGTTTTCCTGTTTTTGCCACCAAAGTGGATAACCTCACATTTATCCACATTAAATTGCATCTGCCATGAATTTGCCCACTCACCTTAACCTATCCAAGTCAACCTGCATCCTCTTAGCATCCTCCTGACAGCTAACACTGCCGCCCAGCTTCATGTCATCCGCAAACTTGGAGATGCTGCATTTAACTCCCTCGTCTAAGTCATTAATATATATTGTAAACAACTGGGGTCCCAGCACTGAGCCTTGCGGTACCCCACTAGTCACTGTCTGCCATTCTGAAAAGGTCCCGTTTATTCCCACTCTTTGCTTCCTGTCTGCCAACCAATTCTCTATCCACATCAATACCTTACCCCCAATACCGTGTGCTTTAAGTTTGCACACTAATCTCCTGTTTGGGACCTTGTCAAAAGCAAGGTCCCTCTCGGATTCAAGTGCAACCCATCCTTTTTGTACTGGTCACACCCGGCCCAGAAGAGGTCCAAATGATCCAGAAATCTGAATCCCTGTCCCGGCTCTAATCCCTCAGCCACGCATTTATCCTCCACCTCACTCTATTCCTATATTCACTGTTGCGTGGCACAGGCAGTAATCCCGAGATTACTACCTTTGTGGTCCTACTTCTCAACTTCCTTCCGAACTCTGTTTTCAGGACAACCTCCCTTTTCCTACCCATGTCGTTGGTGCCATTATGTACAACAACCTCTGGCTGTTCACCTTCCCACTTCAGGACATTGTTGATGTGACCAGAAACATCTCAGACCCTGGTACCTGGGAGGCAAACTACCATCCGTGTTTCTTTCCTGCATCCACAGAATCGGCTATCTGACCCCCTGACTATAGAGTCCACTATCACTGCTGCCTTCTTCTTCCTTTCCCTACCCTTCTGAGCCACAGGGCCAGACCCTGCGCCAGAGGCACCAACACTGTTGCTTCCCCCAGGTAGGCCGTCCCCCGCTAACGGTACTCAAGCAGGAGTACATATTGTGAAGGGGGACAGTCACAGGGGTACTCTCTAGTATCTGCCTCTTGCCCTTCCCTCTCCTGACCATTACCCACTTATCTGTCTCTTGAGGCTCTGGTGTGACTATTTGCCTATCGCTCCTCTCTATCACTTTCCCTGACCAGACGAAGGTCATCGAACTGCATCTCCAGTTCGTTAACATGGTCCCTAAGCAGCTGCAGCTTAACGCACCTGGTGCCCATGTGGCCGTCCAGGAGGCTGGGAGTCTCCCAGACATCCACGTCCGACACCCAGTAGAGAAGACCTTCCCCATCCCTACTGTAACCAAGTCTTTATCAATAAAGGAATTACATTTGCTGTTTCTTACTCAAATAGAACACTACCTGACTTTAGGGTAATTAAGGCCCATGACCATCAGATCTAGGTGCAAAATTAGACCACTTGGCTAATTGAGTCTCCTTCTCCATTTCATCATCATAAACATGAGAAAGTCTACAAATGCAGGAAATTGAAAGCAACACACACGGAATGCTGGAAGAACTCAACAGGTCAGGCAGCATCTCTGGAAATAAGCAAAATGGTCAATGTTGTGGGCCAAGTCCTGAAGAAGGGCCTAAAACATCGACTGCTTACTCTTTTCCATAGATGCTGCCTGACCTGCTGATTCCTCCAGCATTTTGTGTGTGTTTCTCCATTTTATCATAGCTCATTTATTATCCCTCTCAATCCAATTCTCCTGCCATCTCCCTGTAACTTTTGACACCCTTACCAATCAAGAACTTATCACCCTCTACATAATATATACCCATGACTTGGCTTCCACAGGTGTCACTGGCAATGAATTCTGCAGATTTGACTAAAGAAATTCCTCTTCATCTCTATTCAAAAGGGACAGCCGTGTATTCTGAGACTTTATCCTCTGATCCTTGACTCCCCAACCAGAGAAAATATCCTCGCCATATCCACTCTATATAGGCCTTTCAATGTTCGATAGGTTTCAATGAGATCCCCTCCTCATTCTTCTAAAATCCAGTGAGTACAGACCCAGTGCTATCAAACTCTCCTCATACATTAACCATTTCATTCCTGGAATCATTCTTATGAACCTCCACTGGACCCTCTCAAATGCCAGCACATCCTTTCTGAGATGACAGGCCCAAAACTGCTCACAACACTCCAAGTGCAATCTGACCATTGCCTCATAAAGCCAATGTATGAATTGTCTCATCAGCCACATCAGGATGAAGTCCGGCAGGAGCTAAAGGTTTGTCACCCCATAGCTCCAAGAATTTGCTCAGTTCCAATTACCTGATGATAGTAGTTTTGCCAAATTCCTCCTGCTCTTCCAAATCATAATTTGACCCCCTTTTTTGGAATACTTCTGTACAAAAGAAATATCCTGGAAGCTACTTTAGTAGTGTCTTACATGGTAGATACGGAGAAAATTGCCCTTGGCTAATTAGTCCACAACATGGCTGGAGGTGGGGGGGGGAAGGGTTGTGATATGCAATGTTAGCATTCATTCAAGATTAGTACAATGTAAAAGCAAGATGTAATGCTGAGGCTTAATAAGGCAATAAAGCATTGGTCAGACCGTGCTTGGAGTATTGTGAGCAGTTTTGGGGTCCCTAACAGAGAAAGGACATGCTGACTTTGGAGAGGGACCAGAGGAGTTTCATGAGAAGATTATTGCTGGAGTTTAGAAGAATGATGGGGAATCTCATTGAAACCTGCTGATTGAGTGGATGTGGAGAGGATGTTTCCAATAGTTGGGGAGTCTAGGACCAGGGGGACACAATCTCACAATACAAGGATGTCTATTTAGAACAGAGGGATAATAAATCAGCCATGATTGAATGGTGGAGCAGACTGGATACCTTCTATGATTTAAGGCATTATGGTGTTGGTGGTGGTTTCACATTTCAAAATGCAGGGTAGGCAGAGAAAGGTAACTTCTTCACTCAAATGGTGATGAATCTTTAAAATTCTCTATCCCAGCATGCTGTGGAGAGTCAATTATTAACTGCAATTAAAATACAGACCAATGAATATCTGAACAAATAGATCATGGGTTATTGGGATAGGACAGCATGTGTGGGCCGAATGGCAGATTAGACTCAAAGGGTGCTGCTATTTCTTATGTTCCTCTATGATGGTAACTGAGTGGGTGGCAGATTTGTGCAGCAGGCAGTACTGTCTCCCCATGGCCCCAGTAAACCAGCTTCAATCCTGACCTCCGGTAATGTCGCTGTGACGTGCATATTCCCCTTGTGTTCTCCCAGGTTCTTCAGTTTCCTCCCACATCCCAAAGATATGCTTATTGGCAGGTAAATTACCATCAGTGAGAGTTAATTGGCATGTGAGAGAGTTGAGATTTCCAGGGAAATAAATGGGCAATGGAATTGGTGGATTGCTCAGACAGCCAACATTGGTTGGACAGGCTGAATGGTGTCCTACTACATTAGAAATTAATACTTTTAAAACCTGCATTAGATTTTTTTAGTTTCACATCCCTCAATAAGAATTGTTAAATGAAGATTTATCAGATTTAAGTTTTAAAAAGCTTTAATTCCTGTTAAAGAACCTCCAAATATCTACCATTGTAGACTGTTGCGTTGTTTCAGTGCTGAAGGATTGACATTAATTTTGCAAAAAAAATCTATATTTGATATCAAATATTAAAAGACCATATGAGTTTCATCTTTTCTTCAACTGCAAAAAGACCGTACAGAAGGAAGGCTTATTTTGGCTTGTGTTCTCTTCCTTTCCAGTCCTGGTGAAGGATCTATAGATGCTGCCTGACCTGCAGAGTTCCGCCAGCATTTTCTGTGTAGTGCTTGCAGAAGTAAGAGTTCGGCACGGACTAGAAGGGCCGAGATAGCCTGTTTCCGTGCTGTAATTGTTATATGGTTATAAGTTCTCAACTGAGCCTTGGCGACAAACCCACCTTATTTCTGCAATTCGTATAATAATTCTGGCGCCTAGAAAGGCAACTTCTAGAAAGCGTTGAGATCGCCACTGTGGCTATGTAATAAGTTAATCAATGCGCCCTGAACGGCGTTTCCTCTGAAGCACCGGGTGCCCAATTCACAATCGTGCATCATTCAGCAGGGAGCAATTGTCCTTGATTGAGATGGATGGAAAAGGGTTGGGAAAAAAAAATCCAGCGTCATAAACGAAAACTTGATGAAAGTGAATTCTAGGTATGGTTTCAACTCTTACTGAAACCAAACCAACCCTGCACTTTATTCTAACTAGGATATTTGCCTGCCTTTCTTGAGAGTGTTGCTCATGACTGAACTCTCTCCACTTCCTTACGCAGAGCTCATCCGACAATCAGGGCGCGAGTAACTACGAAAGGTTAAATAGAAACCGCTGGGACTCCCTCACGCACCCCAGAAGCTCTTTGTCAAGCCATTAATTTGAGAGGCTATTTCCAATATCAAAGTTTCACCTCAAACGCCAGTGTCTTCTCGCCGAAGACAATTCCGGAACGAGAAAATTATCCTTGATCACAAGTCATGAGCAGAGAGGTTTCGCTCGGGTCTGTTAGCAAACCATACATTCACTTTCTGGATAATTGTCCACGCGTGCAAGGATCATCTCACAACTTTGCCAAATATCACAAACTTGCACAGTTCTGACAACTGCGTAAATTTTCACAACCAACATTTCAAAATACCGAATACAACAGACACATTTCTGCTGGGCATTAATACTTGCGGTTACAGGCAAGATACATCCACTTACATGTCAGGTTGTAGTTCCATTGGGAGCCCCAGTCGAATCGCCAAGAGTTGAAGGCAGACCAGCGCACCATTTAAATCCATCTTCAGCCTCCCAGGGTAAACTTCGGCAAAGGGTAGCTCCAGAGACGCCGATCTGCCACCCTGGCCCGCTCGGTGAGCACCCAAGGTGTGCTCCCTGTTAGTTCACCCAAGTGCCTCTCGCTTTCACCAGCCGCAAAACGATTGCCTCAGTTGATTTCGGATGTTCAGACAAGGAGTCTCCGAATTTTGGGGTGGTCTTGGAACACTTTTCGTCCCTCTCCCAACAGATACTGTGACCTCTGCAGGCGGTGCCTCTTTCTTACTCCGCTGTCTTTCGCCCACTGCGGGACTCGCTGAATTACCCCCCCTGCCCACACCGGCTCCGACCGAGCACTAGCTCGCTCAGCCGCTCTCAAAACTCAAACCACACTTCCGCAAGCAACCCCCCACCTCTCAACATGTGACCCTCAGGAGCCATGGTTACTGCACACATAACTCGGCAGGGTCTTTCCGGCGTTGCTGATCTGGGTTGCTCATTAATTTACTACATATAATCTGCGTGCCGCGAATGTGTTTGACTACTTTTGACACATCTCCGAATGTGTTTAATTACTCTAAATGATGCTGCTCCAGTGCCCCGAATACTGGTGGAGGGTATGCAGCCCTGGCATAGTCCCTAAATCCGTCCTGTACAAGAGAGTTGTACGGAGGGGCGCCTCTTGATCGTATCCCTCCGTAATTACTCACCTACTATTTTTGAACCGGCTTGTGCTGGCAAAATTTATCCCAAAGTAATTTTCGGAATTATCTGGTCAACACATGCTGAAGTTTGTTGTACGCAAATTCGATGCTCGTGTTGCCCATTTCCCCCAGTGACCGCACTATTAAAGTTCTTCATTCGGACATCCTGCCGGAGACGTGAAAGGGCCCAAAATATTGCAAGTCTTTATTGTTATCTTTGTACTACCTTAATGTACTTATGATCTGAGTGGATGGCACACAAACAAGTTTTGCACTGTGTTTCTGTATTTGTGACAATAATGCACCAATGTTACCAGTTTAATCCCACCAGCAAGCAACTAATCCATATATCTCCATTTATCCATCCAAGGTTTTAAGAGAGGTGACAGTGTCTGTCTCTGCCATCCTTTCAGTCAGTAAGATATTCTGACTGAAACATTTTCATTATCGCACCAATAAACCTTTCACCAATGACTGATACACCAAGGAGTATAAGAAATAAGGTGAATTGTGGCTAAATTTGCCGATGATACAACGATGGGTGGGGGGGCGAGTGGTGTTGAGGAAACAGAAAGCCTGCAGAGAGACTTAGATAGTTTAGGGGAATGGGCAAAGAAGTGGCAAATGAAATACAATGTTGGAAAGTGTATGGTCATGTACTTTGGTGGAAGAAATAAACTGGCAGACTATTATTTAGATGGGAATTCAAAATGCAGAGATGCAAAGGGACTTGGGAGTCCTCGTGCAGGATACCCTAAAGGTTATTCTCCAGATTGAGTCAGTTGTGAAGAAGGCGAATGCAATGTTGGCATTCATTTCTGGAGGTATAGAATATAAGAGCAGGGATGTGATGTTGAGGCTCTATAAAGCACTCATGAGGCCACACTTGGAGTATTGTGTGCAGTTTTGGGCTCCTTATTTTCAAAAGGACATACAGACATTGGAGAGAGTTCAGAGAAGATTCATGAGAATGATTCCAGGAATGAAAGGGTTACCATATGAGGAATGTCTGGCAGCTCTTGGGCTGTATTCCCTGGAGTTCAGGGGAGTGAGGGGGGATCTCATAGAAACATTCCAAATGTTAAAAGGCCTGAACAGATTAGATATGGCAAAGTTATTTCCCTTCATAGGGGAGTCTGGGAAAAGAGGGCACGACTTCAGGATTGAACAGAGATGGGGAGAAATTACTTTAGTCAGAGGGTAGTAAATCTGCGAAATATTCTGCCACAAGTGGTGGGTGCGTTTAAGGCAGAGATAGATGGGTTCTTGATTAGCCAGGGCATCAAAGGGTATGGAGAGAAGGCAGGGGAGTGGGAATGACTGGAAGAATTGGATCAGCCCATGAGTGAATGGCGGAGCAGACTCGGTGGGCCGAATGGCCTACTTCTGCTCCTATATCTCATGGTCTAATAGATTATCTTGTTGTACTATTACAGATTGACAGATATGATGGTGTGGTCATCACTGAATCGCGGCTGAAGGATGGTTGTAGATGGGAGCTGAATGTCCGAGGCTACACATTGTATTGAAGGGATAGGATAGTGGCGCGGCTCTGCAGGAAACGAGTGGCATCAAATCAGTAGAAAGATGTGACATAGGATCGGAAGATGTTCAATCCTTGTGGGTTGAGTTAAGAAACTACAAGGGTAAAAGGACCCTAATGGCAAGCCTCTCAACAGTAGCTGGGATGTGGACCACAGATTACAATGGGAAATAGAAAAGGCATGTCAAAAGGGCAATGTTGTGATAGTCATGCAACATTTCAAAATGCATGCAGATTGGGAAAATCAGGTTGGTAATGGATCTCAAAAGAGTGAGTTTGTTGAATGACTACGAGATGGCTTTTTTGAGCAGTTTGTCATTGAGTCTACTAGGGAATCAGCTATACTGGATTGGGTACTATGTAATGAACCAGTGGTGATTAGAGAGTTTAAAGTAGAAGAACCTTTAGGAGACATGATCACAACATGAGTGAGTTCAACTTGAAATTTGAAAGGAAGAAAGTAAAGTCTGACATAGCAGTATTTCAGTGGAGTAAAGGAATTACAGTGATATGAGAGAGGAATTGGCCAAAGTAAATTGGAAGGAGCTACTGACAGGGTTGACAGCAGGGCAGCAATGGTATGCGTTTCTGGGAAAAATGAGGAATGTTCAGGATGTGTGTATTCCAAAAATAAATACTCAAATAATGGCAAAATAGTACAACCATGGCTGACAAGAGAAGTCAAAGCCAATGTAAATCAAAACTGAGGGCATACAATAATGCAAATATTAGTGGTAAGTCAAAGGATTGAGAAGCATTTGAAAACCTATAGAGAGCAACTAAAAGAATCATTAGGAGGGAAAAGATGAAATATGGAAGCAAGCTAGCAAACAATATCAAAGTCGATAGTAAAAGCTTTTCCAATAGTGTAAGGGGGTTTTGTCTTTTATGTTACTGTGTAGGCTAATTAAAATGACTTCATTGTTATGTTATACTTGGGAATGCTTCCTTGTTATGTTAAACGCTGAGATAAATTCTTGCGCTGGCAGTTTGTTTTGGATTATCTACTGATACGAGGACAAATGAACCAATTGGGTTAGTTGTTATGCCTGTGGGGTGTCTGTAAGAGATTGTATGCGCAGGGTTTTGGGGGCAGAAGGCGGGAGAGAGAGGCAGAGGATGGACCAGGTGCTGTGAGTCCACTAATGGGGTCGGACCCCGAGGAGGGCGTTCAGTGAGGAGAGGAGACGGAGATGGACTCGTATTTTTACATATATAAAAAATAAAAGAGAGATGAGAGTGCATATAGGACCGCTAGAAAATGAGGCCAGAGAAATAATAACGGGGGACAAGGAGATGGCAGTTGAACTAAATGAGTATTTTGCATCTGTCTAATGTGCCAGATGTTGAAGGGTCTGAGGGAAGAGAAGTAAGTGCAGTTACAAGGGAGAAGGTGCTCAAAAAGCTGAAAGACATAAGAGTACATTAGTTACCTGGGCTGATGAACTGCACCGTAGGGTTCTGAAAGGTAGTGGTAGATACTATGGAGGATTAATAAAGATTTTTCAAAAATCATTGGACTCTGGCATGGTGCCAGAGGACTGGAAAATTGCAAAAGTCTCTCCACCCTTTAAGAAAGGAGGAAGGCAGTAGAAAAGAAATTATAGTATGGCAGTAGAAAGGAAATTATAAAGCTGTTAGTCTGACCTCAGTGGTTGGGACAGGGCAAGGTAGGACAAAGTCAGCATAGTTTCTTTAAGGGTAAATCTTTTTGAGGAGATTACACATACGATAGATAAAGGGGATGCAGTGGATATTGTATATTTGGACTTTCAGGCCTTTGACAAGGCTCCAGACATGAGGCTGCTTACCAAGTTAAGAGCCCAAAGCATTACAGGAAAGTTACTGGCATGGTTAGAGCACAGGTTGATTGGTAAGAGGCAGCAAGTGGGAATAAAAGGATCCTTTTCTCGTTGGCTACCAGTGACCAGTGATGTTCCACAGGGGTTGGTGTCCAGACCGCATCTTTTTATGCTGTATATCGATGGTTTAGATGATGGAATAGATGGTCTTTGTTGCCAAGTTTGCAGATGACACAAAGATTGATGGAGGAGCAGGTAGTATTGAGGAAACAGGAAGGCTGCAGAAGGACTTAGACAGATTAGGAGAATGGGCAAGAAAGTGGCAAATGAAATACAATGTTGGAAAATGCATAGTCATGCACTTTGGTAGAAGAAATAAATGAGCGGACTATTTTCTAAACGGGGAGAAAATCCAAAAATCTGAGATGCAAAAGGACTTGGGAGTCCTTATGAAGAAGATCCTAAAGGTTAACTTGCAGGTAGAGACAGTGGTGAGGAAGGCAAATGCAATATTAGCATTCATTTCAAGAGGTCTAGAATATAAAAGCTAGTATGTAATTTTGAGGTTTGGTGAGGTCTCACTTTGAGTATTGGGAACAGATTTAGGTTCCTGATCTAAGAAAAGATGTGTTGGCATTGGAGGGGAGGTTCATAAGGATAATTCCAGGAATGAAATGGTTATCATACGACAAATGTTTGATGGCTCTGGGTCTGTACTCGCTGGAATTTAGAAGGATGAGAGGGGATCTCATTGAAACCTTTTGAATGTTGAAAGGCCTAGACAGAGTAGATGTGAAAAGGATGTTTCCCATGGTGGGGGAGTCTGGGACAAGAGGACACGGCCTCAGGATAGAGGGGTGTCCATTTAAAACAGAGATGTGGAGGAATTTCTTCAGCCAGAGGGTGGTGAAATTGTGGAATTTGTTACCACAGGCAACTGTAGAGGCCAGGTCGTTAGGCCTCTTTAAGGCAGAGCTTGATAGGTTCTTGTTTGAACATTGCATCAAAGGCTATGGGGAGAAGGCAGGGGAGTGTGGCTGAGTTTGGGAAAAAAATGAATCAGCCATGATTGAATAGCAGAGCAGATTTGATGGGCCAAATGGCCTAATTCTGCTCCTATGTCTTATGGACTGCTCAGTGGCTCAATGGCTCATTGCTCTAGAAACCCAGATTTAAACCACACCTCTGGTGTCGTCTATGTGGAGTTTGCATACTCTCCTGTAAACCTGTGGGTTTCCTCCAGGTTCTAGGTTTCTCCCACATCCCAATCATTTCTAGATTGGCAGGTAAACTATTCATTGTCTATCATCCCTATGGTGTATCCAACAATCTTGGTGGACAGAGGGTGGAGCTGATGGAAATGAGAGAATTAGGGTTAGCATGACTGATAGTTTGATGGTGATAAAGGAGCTGTTCCCTCTGTTGTTGGACATAACGCATTTATTCTAAATTTATATCTTCATTGCTCCTGATTTCTACTTTCTTGGTTTAGGGAAAACACCTGCCTATTTATTCTTTTGGTGCCCTCAATTAATTCAATCAGCCTCCCAACCTATCAAATCCTATCTGGTAATAAATATCATGTATTTCCAATAATATGATGACCAGCACTGTACTTTGTAATCCCACAAGCACTGCATTCTACTCTCAGCTCATATTCCATGTATTGGTCCATAAAGAAAGCCATTCTGTATGAGTTTTAATCACATTATAAGGCAAGATAAAACTTTATTTATCCTGAAGGAAATTATTGTTGCAAGCTTGTTCAGTCAGAAATATATACTGTAAAATACACAATGTAAGCATTGAGATACAAAAAGAACAAAATGTGCATTAAAAAGTAATAGTGCAAAATACAAATGTTCAATGAAACCATATACTTATATACTTAAGTATATGGTTTTATTGAACTTAAGGAGGAGTCGTCGTAGAGTCCTATAGGCACAGGGAGAAAGGTTCAGTGGTGTACCTCAGTGCAATCAGTTTGTTACTAAAGGGGCTCCTCTCTTTGTCCAGTAAGTCATGGAGGGAATGAGAGGGATTGTCCATGATGCTCTGTAACTTCTGCAGCATCCTCTTCTCAGACACAACCACCAGGTACCTGTACCTGTTTAAGGATCTGTGGCCATATAAAATAGGGTCCTTCTGCTCATCCACACTTATCAATATCCTGCTTCTTAATGTATATTCCCTTGTCTGCTGCACCTCCCCAAGTACATTGACTCACACTGTCTTGACTTACGTTCCATTTGCCACTTATTCCCAATGGACTAGAACACCTACTGTATACCCTCCTAAAATATTCCTTCTCACTGTCAATCACATGCCTACTTTTTGTACAATTTGCAAACTTCTTTATTTATGTTCCCTCCATTCAAGTTTAAATCGTTACTTTATATATAATTAAAAAAAGTAGTGAGCCCTGTAGAATTCCAGAGATAGTCTTCCAATCACAAAAAACACTCATCACCCTTTATCTTTTTCTTCCTCTCACTGCGCCAATGTTATGAACAACTCTTTCCCTTAGAACCCAACCACTTTTACTTTTTAACCAGCATGGCATGTGGGACATTGTCACGAGGCTTGCTGAAGTCCATATAGACTATGACAAACACATTGCCCTCCTCATTACCTGCTCAAATTTTAGAGTTGAGTAGATCTGACATGATCCTGAACAATCCCATGCTGGCTGTCCTTGATTAATCTATGTCTTTCTAAATGAAAATCTATACCGTGCCTTGAAATTATTTCAAACAATTTGTCCACTTCTAATGTTAAACTAACTGGAGACAAAAGAGAGACTGCAGATGCTGGAAATTCTGAGCAACACACACAAAAGTGCTGGAGGAACTCAGGCACATCTATGGAGAAAAACAAATAGTTGATATCTCAGGTGAAGATCCTTCATCAAAAGCCAGAATAAAAGGGTTGGGGGAAGGGAGAAGAGCCCAGGAGCTGGCAGCTGGTAGGTGAATCTGGGTAAAAGAGTGTGTATCTCCCATTTGGTTGAGGAATTGCAATGGGCCTCACTAAGGAAAATTGGGTTGTAATTGACAACATAAAGCTGAAGTACTTTTGCTAAGGGTAGGTAGAACGTTAAATATGAAAGGCAAATAAAACTCAGATGCTGAAACCTGATTCATAAAAGGAAATGTTCTAATGAAGGGTTGTCAACCTTAATCATTTGCCTTTCCACAAATGCTGCTTGACTGGCTGAGTTCTTACAGAATTTTGTTTTTGTTTCAGCGCTTTAAATCTGGTATTTGGGAACCAAAGCTGAATCTAAAAAGGCAGAACCTCAATGCTGATTTGTTGCTAAATAATACAAGAAACCCAATTTTTCAGATTGTGACTTCCCAACTCTGATATTACTCAGAGGGACATTGACTTGGTCAACGGAAAGCCAGGAAACTATTGGATCATGCAGAAAACAGACATTACATGTCTTAGATAAATAAATCATGGTGCTGACTTTCATGGTAGATCATCAGTTAGCATTCTTTAATTATACTATTTCTAACCCTCTGTGACATATCCATCAATCCTGAAAAAAAACTATAGGCTGCATACAAGCTTCCCCTTCCGCTCAGTCTCAATCTTCATGCCAGTCATGCCTGAGATTTTACTTGCCTTCTAAGCTCTCAACCATCAAACTCTTGAACCAGAGGGGATAACTTCTCTTGCCCCATCACTGAATTATTCCCACAATCTATGGACTCACTTTTAAGGACTCTTCATCTCATGTTCTTGATACTAATTGATTCAATTCTATTATTATTATTTGTTTGTATTTGTGCAGTTTGTTACCTTTTACACATTGGCTGTTTGTCTGTCCTGTTGGGTGCAGTCTTTCATTGACATTATTGTCTTTCTTAGATTTACTGTGTATGCCCAAAAGCAAAGGAATCTGGTCGTATATAGTGACATACAGTATAAGCACTTTGATATTAAATTTACTCTGAAGTTTTGAACTTTGAAGCCTATCTATACTCTTGAAGTGCTGACTAGACACAAAGAGAATCAAGGCACAATTTACTCAAGCCAGCAGCTGTGAGTATTTGGTAACATCACATCACCAAATTCACACTGGAAATAGACATGAGTGGCATTTTCCCTTGCTTCCCTGTATTGCATTTTAATTTTTTTTCAGAATACCACAAGTGTTTATATTATCAACCCAACACCAGTAAACAATAGAAATCTGATGTGAATAAACTGAACCAAAATACCAGCTGCAAACAAATCACTGCAAAGTAACAGACATGTTTTCTACTTAAGCGTTTCATATTTTGCTTTCAAACAAAATTGCCGTTTGAATGTTTTCAAGGTAGAAAAGATTTTAAAGTGCACTGAAAGTTTTATTCAATGTACATTTTCATAGGATGGGTGTATAATTAAATGTTATATAAATGATAGCTTTGTAATAATAGGCCATTTTGATTCTGAAGGCGATGCTGAAGCTGCAGTGACAAGGAATCAATGGTAACAGGATAAATTCTTTAAAGGGATGCAAATGCAGAGTTTCAGGTAACAAGCATTGAGTCTAATTCGAAAGCCCTTTAAATGAGCTCAAAGCAAACTGCAGGAGAAATTCAGCAGTTCAGGTAGCATACGTGGAGGCAGAGGGATGAGGGATGGTCAACATTTCTGCTTCAAACACCACTTCAGGACATCAGACGTGCCAGCAATGTCATATTTCCTTCTTAATTCAAAAAAAATCCTACAAAAATGAAAAAAACTAAATATTTCCTTTATTTGATAGTCATTTCCCATGTCATGTGTAAGTTTCTCTGAGGTCCTATTCCACATTCACTTCCTGGGACCAGATGAGGTAAGGGCTGTGGAAAAACTTACATAAAGCTTCAACAGCACAGTGGACCTGTTTTTGTACAGTGAATTGATTTTCATTCTGCAATGACATCCCCATATTGTTCTCAGTGTTGATTTTCTTATCATCCTAATTTGAATAATCGAGTCACAGAGTATGGAAACATGCCCTCAGTCTACTAAGTCTCTGCTAACTACCGGGAACCCATTTAAACAAAACTCCATGCTGCCTTTCACACACGAGAACGTCTGCAGAGGGTGGAAATCCAAGGCAACACACACAAAATGCTGCAGGAACTCAGTAGGTCAGGCAGCATCACTGGAAGAAAACAAACAGCTCAGTAAATCCAAGAACCGTAATAAAAGACCGTACCCAACAGGGTAGACAAGCAACCAATGTGCAAAAGGAAACAAATTGTCAAATGCAAAAGGAAAAAAAACAATAATGAGCAATAAATATCACAAACATGAGATGATGAATCGTTGAAAGTGAGTCTGTAGGTTGTGAGAACAGTTCAGTGACAGGGCAAGTGAAGTTATTCCCTCTGATTCAGGATCTTGATGGATGAGGAGTAATATTTGTTCCTAAACATGGTGGTAAGAATCCTGAGGCACCTATACCTTCCTAATGGCAGCAATGAGAAGAGAGCGTGACCTCGGTAGTGGGGGTCCTTGATAATGTTTGCTGCTTTCCTGCAACAGCGCTCTGTGTAAATGTCCTCAATGGTGGGGCGCGCTTTACCGTGATGGACTGGCCGTATCCACTCCTTTTTGTAGAATTTTCCATTCAAGAGCAACAGGCTGCTTTGCAACCAGACATTTATAGAAGTTTGTCAAAGTTTGTGGGAGGAGAAGATGGCGACGCGACGCAGCACACGCAGCCTCTCCGGTGAAAGGATATCGTATTTGTTAAATAGGGGGCCGTGCACAATTCTGATTTGATGGAGACATCTATAAACTGAAGAGAGGATATCACAAATCTATATACAGAAAACATATTTTCTGATATCCAGAACTCTGAAAAAATGTTTCTCATGGGCCAAGAGATCATATTCTTAAGATTTACCCTAAATACTGAAAAGAAATCCATTTTGGGATTATACAGCATTAAGAGTCAGGAAGCAAGGCGGGCAATAACCAGTCTATTCTATGGGGACAACTTACAAAATTCCACGGCATACAACATAATGTTAAGGAGAGTATTCTTTATAACTTTACCATCATTCATAACAGAAGAATAAGCAAACTCAAAGCAATGTAATATAGCCGTGCAACAGGTTTGATTCTGGATTATAATACGGATAGCTGAATATCACAAGTGCTGATAGCAAAGACAGACAGGTATAATGTAACACTGACAGAGCTACTTGGTCAGAGTCAAGGTGATGAAGAATAAGAGACAAAGCACCTTCTCTGGATAATATTATTAATTGCACCATAGACGCCAGACTAGAAACCTAGTTAGGCCCCAACTGCGCTTTTTATGACAATAAAATCAAAGAGATAGGAGCAGAATTAAGTCATTCAGTCCATCAAGTCTGCTCTGCCATTCCATCATGATTGATTGATCTTACCTGTCAACCCATCTTCTCTCCGTAATCTTTGATGCCCTTACTAATCAAGAACCCATCAACCATCCCTTTAAATATACCCAATGACTTGGTCTCTGCAACCACCTGTGGAAATGAATTCCACAGATTCACCACTGTCTCACTAAAGAAGTTCCTCCTTTTCTCTGTTCTAAATAGACATCCTTACTTTATCGAACGTGCCCTGTGATCCTGGATTCCCCCGCTATAGGAAAAATCCTTTCCTCTATCTAGACCTTTCAATATTCAACAAGAGTGAGATCCCCCTCATTCTTCTCAACTATAGGTCCCGAGTCGCCAATGTTCTTCATGCATTAACCCTTTCGTTCCCAGAATCATTTTCACAAACCTCCTCTGGACATTCTCCAATGCCAGAATATCCTGAGTTTTAAGACCAATACTCAAGAGAAAAATTACTACAGTATTTCATCTCACACCACAATTCACGCATAACCTTTTTAAAATTCCCACTATAATCCCACCGTGAGTCTCTGATTTCTGCTGGGCGGATTGAAGAAAACACAGTGCAGATGTCAGCTCCTTCTAAACAAAAGGAAATTGATAATCAAAAGGCAAATGAATGTTCACACTCGCCAGTCAAAGTGGCTGTCTTGACAGATACTTGCACAGCTGCTTTCAATCTGGTCTCGCACCTGGAAGCTGATATTACACTGGAGAGGAAGAAAGTAAGCAAAGGAGAAAAAGTTTAAAAGATGAACGATATTAAATAGGAGATCTGGAGGAAACCGAAATCTGCTCATGAACTAGTGGATTTGACGTATTTAAGATTTGCTAAATTCGATATATTACTTAACATTTACCTGGTGTTGAAAGGTTTATGTGTAACTTGTTTTATTGAGAGACAAACTCTAACTGCAAGGCATAATGAGAAACCGTCAGTAAAAAGACCAGTACATAGGTCATTCTGGTTTGAAAGGTTAGTAATAGATGCATTGTTCAGTCTTAACACTTGTGCAGCAAAACCTGCTGCACTCACGAAAGGGGTCTGCCAACTTGTGAGGGCCTACCATCACTGCATATCAAAGTTGTCATGAATTTAAATGTTTATGATTATCTGCTCATAGACACAGACAAGTGGCCACTTTATTAGATACACCACAACCTGCTTATTAATGCAAATATCTAAACAGCCAATCATGTGGCAGCAACTCAATGTATAAAAGAATGCATACATCCTCAAGAGGTTCGGGTGTTATTCAGATCAAACAACAGAATGGGAAAGAAATGTGATCTCAGAGACTTTGGCCGTGGAATGATTGTTGATGCCAGTCAGGGTGGTTTGAGCATCTCAGAAATTGCCGATCTCCTGGGATTTTCATGCACAACAGTCTCTGGAGTTTAAAGAGAATGGTGCAAAAAACAAAAAAAAACATCCAGTGAGCGACAGGTCTGTGGGTAAAAATGTCTTGTTAATGAGAGAAGTCAAAGAATGGCCAGAGTGGTTGAAGCTGATTGGAAGTCAATAATGACTTAAATAATCAGGTATTACAACAGTGGTGTGCAATGAGGTTCGTCCATCATCATCGATGAAGACCTGGACACCATTAGTACTTTCTACGAGGGCGAGTTGCTAGCTCGATGCTCAACCCAACACTGATGGAAAGCGTGCAAGGGAGCCAGCCGGATTCGAACTCGGGACTTCTCGCCCCAAAGTCCAGAGCTGATGCCACTACGCCACCAGCCGGCTGTTGTTGATGGTGTCGAGACTAGCGCTTGATTTGGATTTAAGTGAGGGAGAGTTGCACAGCGTCAGCCTCACTCTCTCTTCCCAATTCCCATCTGGATCCAGTGGCAAGACAAGAGTCGAGATGGCTGGAGATGGGACTAGGCGCAGTGGATGACCAGGACGTCTTCTGTGTCTTGTCCTGCTCTACGCATTCCACGATGCTTGCAGAGATCGCCTTCTTGACCGTTGCACCTTCCATTGGTCTCGTCCGCTCAATCCGCCAGAGTCTGTCTTCACATGCTGTCTTTACATTCTGTTGTTTTTTAGAGCTTCCAAATTCTCTAACTTTTCACTAATTTTTGCTACATCATATACCCTCTCCTTTATTTTTATGCTTTCACTTCGCCTGTCGTTCATGGTTGCCTTATCTTCCCTTTAGAATGCTTCTACATCTTTGGGATGCATCCTGTGCCTTCTGAATTGCCCCAAGGCACTCCAGCCATTGCTGTTCTGCTTTTATTAAGACATTACCACCCCAAGCAGGATAAAAAGAAGTGGCAGGGGGTGAGTATACAGAACAGCATCTGAGAGAACAGAGATAGGAGATATATCCTCATATCTAGATTCTATTCTATACCCCTTGCTTCAATCCCTTCCTACCTACGTCCACGAAACATCTCATGCCCTTGATCTCTTCAGTGACTCTCAATTCCCTGGCCATGACTGACTCATTTCCACCATGGATGTTCCATCCCCATACACTTCTGCCCTCCATCAAGAAGGCAAAGCTCTCCGCTTCTTTCTTAACAAAAGAACCAACCAATCTTCCCCTACCACCACCTCCTCCTTCTGGCAGAACTGGTCCTCACCCTGAACAATCTGGCTCCTCCCACTTTCTCCAAACTTGAGGGGTAAACATGGACACTCGCACGGGCCCCAGCTATGCCTGTTCACTGGCTACATAGAATAGTTCATGTTTGAAGCCTTCCCCGGTTATACTCCCCAACTAGTCTTCCACTACTCTGACAACTGCTTTTGTGCTGCTTCATGCACCCATGCTGAGCACAACAATTTTATTATTTTTACCTCTAACTTCCACCCTGCCCTTAAATTCACTTGGTCCAATTCTGACATCTCCCTCCCCTTTCTCGATTATTCTGTCTCGATCTCTGGAGACAAACTGTCAACCGACATATAAACCTACTGGTTCCCATGGTTATCTCAACTATACCTCTTCCCACCATAATCTCCTGTAAAAATGTTATTCCCTTTTCTCAATTTCTTTGCTTCCACCACATCTGATCCCAGGATGTGGTTTCTGTTCCAGGACATCAGAGATGTCCTCCTGCTTTAAAGAATGGGATTTCCCTCCCTCCATTATTGATGCTGCCCTCACCCACATCTCCTCCATTCCCCATATATCAGCACTCACCCCATCTTCCCGCTGCCTTAATATTGGTAGAGTTCCTCTTGTCCTTACCTACCACCCCAACAGCCTCCAGATGCAATTTAAATTGCAAATGCAATTAAATGTGGATAAATGTGAGGTTATCCACTTTGGTGGCAAAAACAGGAAAACAGATTATTATCTGAATGGTGGCCGATTAGGAAAAGGGGAGGTGCAACGAGACCTGGGTGTCATTATACACCAGTCATTGAAAGTGGGCGTGCAGGTACAGCAGGCAGTGAAAAAGGCTAATGGTATGCTGGCATTCATAGCAAGAGGATTCGAGTACAGGAGCAGGGAGGTACTACTGCAGTTGTACAAGACCTTGGTGAGACCACACCTGGAGTATTGTGTGCAGCTTTGGTCCCCTAATCTGAGGAAAGACATCTTTGCCATAGAGGGAGTACAAAGAAGGTTCACCAGATTGATTCCTGGGATGGCAGGACTTTCATATGATGAAAGACTGGATCGACTAGGCTTATACTCGTTGGAATTTAGAAGATTGAGGGGGGATCTTATTGAAACGTATAAAATCCTAAAGGGATTAGACAGGCTAGATGCAGGAAGATTGTTCCCGATGTTGGGGAAGTCCAGAACGAGGGGTCACAGTTTGAGGATAAAGGGGAAGCCTTTTAGGACCGAGATGAGGAAAAACTTCTTCACACAGAGAGTGGTGAATCTGTGGAATTCTCTGCCACAGGAAACAGTTGAGGCCAGTTCATTGGCTATATTTAAGAGGGAGTTAGATATGGCCCTTGTGGCTAAAGGGATCAGGGGGTATGGAGGGAAGGCTGGTACAGGGTTCTGAGTTGGATGATCAGCCATGATCATACTGAATGGCGGTGCAGGCTCAAAGGGCTGAACGGCCGACTCCTGCACCTATTTTCTATGTTTCTATGTTTCCTCCACATCCAACACATTATCTTCTGCAACTTCCACCATCTCCATGAGGCAACACTTCATCTGCAAATTTGCTGGGGTCATCTATTGTCTCTGGTACTCCTGATGTGCCCTCTTCTACACTGGTGAGACCTATTTTAAATTAGGGGTCGCTTCTTTGAGCACCTCCACTCCATTCACCACAAGTGGGACTTCTCGGTGACCAAACATTTTAATTTCCATTTCCGTTCCGACGTGTCAGTCCATGCCCTCCTCTTGTGCCAAGATGAGGCCACCTTCAAGGTGGGAGAGCAACACCTTATATTCTGTCTGGATAGGCCCTCACTTGATGGCATGAACACCAATTTCTCCATCTGGTAAACAAAATTACCCCCACCCCTTCCATCCCCTTTTATCTCTTCTCATCTGCATATTGCTTCTCCCTGGGTCTCCTCCTCTTTCCCTTTCTCCTATGGTCCATTCTCCTCTCCTTCTTCTCCAGCCCTTGATCTTTCCCACCAACCAGGCTTCACCTACCACCTTCCAGCTAGCCTCCTTCCTCTTCCCCCCACCTTTTTATTCCAGCATCTTCCCTCTCCCTTCTCAGTATTGAAGAAGAGTTTTGGCCCGACTATCTATTCATTTCCATAGATGCTGTCTGACCTGCCGAGTTCCTCCGGTATTTTGTGGGTGTTGCTCTGGAGACAGATTATGTTTAATAGAATGCAGTAGAAGAGAAACTGCCAACTTTACATATTTGAATTTACAAGAATGAACTATCAGAGACCAGCGTCGATGTTTACCAAAGGTATTTGTTGAAGATTAACTCTGAATATCGTCATAAAAGTCAATTACTCCTGGGACTTAATTGAAGAACGAGGCTGTAACTTACAGGTTAAAATTGGTTGTATTCTAAGTGTTAGGTGTCTTTTCTCAAACTAAAGTTATTTTAGCTGAGGTGTAAAAAATGTCCTTCAGTTTTATAATTACACATAGAAAGCTGGTAACAGCTTAGAATGAGGTTAAAATGAAAGATTAGTAAAGTTTGTTATAAATATAAACAGAGATAACATCAACCATATTTTAGGAATGTTAACATGGTTTCACATGCTTGATCAAACCCTTTTTGAATGTATCTTTATTACACTGTGCTTCAATCGCAATTCATTATAGCCTTAACCGGAATGGTCGACCATCTTTGTTTCATTGGTTCGCAGGTGGAATTTGTTGCCACAGGCAGCTGTGGAGGCCAAGTCTTTATGTATA
This sequence comes from Mobula hypostoma, assembly GCF_963921235.1. Lineage (NCBI taxonomy): Eukaryota > Metazoa > Chordata > Chondrichthyes > Myliobatiformes > Myliobatidae > Mobula > Mobula hypostoma. The sequence goes on from NC_086100.1 coordinate 31,561,606, forward strand.
TTGAAGGCAGAGGTTGAAAGCTTCTTCATTGATCAGGACATGAAGGGATATGGGGAAAAGGCAGGAAAGGCAGGAAAATGGTGCTGAGAGGAAAATTGGATCAACTATGATGAAATGGTTGAGCAGTCTCCATGGGTCAACTGGCCTAATTCTGCTCGTTATCTTATTATCTTATAACTGTATTCTACACTTTATGATGCATAGGGACAGTGATAATTTATTCTGATCTTCCAGTTTTTCTGAGACAATATCATATTCCTACATTGCTTGATAGTATAGTGATTGAAGGAAGATACAACTGGCAAAGCAGAGTTCTCCTTCTGCAGCGCACAATAAATAAGGGTAAGTAAGGTTTTTTGTGCTTGATACATTCTTAAAAGGTTTGAAAGGAAATCAGAATCAACTCTATCTACCTCAGCAGCTTCTCCAGAACTAGGTGTATCTACCTCAATATTGTACTGCGGAGATAGCATATTGAATGATTTTGTGCCCATATTTTCCTATTTTTGGGCAAAAGCAATGTATGGACATGAATACGTTTATAGGAACAATCACAGAATGCTGAAGGAACTCAGCAGGTCAGGCAGCATCTGTGGAAATGAATAAACAGTCGATGTTTCAGGCTGAGACCCTTCATCAGGGCTGGAAAGGGAGGGAGAAGATGACAGAATAAAAAGGCTGGGGGGAGGAAGGAGGATAGCTAGAAGGTGAAGCCAGGTGGATGGGGAAGGTAAAGGCCTGGAGAAGAAGGAACCTGATAAGAGAGGAGAGTGGACCATAGGAGAAAGGGAAGGAGGGGACCCAGTGGGGGCTGATAGTCAGCTGAGAAGAGGTAAGAGGCCAGAGTGGAGAATAGAAGAGGGGGAGGGGTGAGGAAAAAATACCAGAAGGTAAAATCAATGCTTATGCCATCAGGTTGGAGGCTTCCTAAACTAGATATAAGGTGTTGCTCCTCCACTCTGATAGTGAACTCATCATGGCAAAAGAGGTGGCCATGGACAAGTATGTTGAAAAGGATTGAGGATAGGAATTAAAATGGTTGGCCACTGGGAAATTCGGAAGAAGCAGAGGTGCTTGACAAAGCGGTCCCCCACTTTATGTCAGGTCTCACCAATGCAGAGAAGGCTGCATCGGGGGCACCAGACAAAATAGACGACCCCAGCAGATTCACAGGCGAGCTGTTGCCTCACCTGGAAGGACTGTTTGGGGCCCTGAATGAAGGCAAGGATGAAGGTGAATGGGCAAGTATAGCATTTCTGCCACTTGCAGGAATACAGTATGTACCAGGAGGAAGGTTAGTGGGGAGTGACAAATGGACAAAGGAATCATGGAGGGAGCGGTACCTTTGGAGGTGACAGAAGTTGCGGAGAATAATGTGTTGAATGTGGAGGCTCATGGGGTGGTAGGTGAGGACAGGAGGAACCCTATCGGCGAGCACAGACATTCCAAGAATGGAGGAGATATGGATAGGTTATGGTAGCATCAATGGTGGAGAAACAGAAAATCAGTTCTTTGAAAAGGAGGACATCTCTGATGTCCTGGAAAGGAAAGCCACATCCTAGGAACACTCAACTCTGGAGGGCGGGGAAGTATAGACACATATAGTAGACATATAGTACATTCCTCCCTTCAGTACCATAGTTCCAAGAACATTCATATCCAGATTTCTATATCTAGAACTTAACACTTTCCTTTGCAACAGGATACTTGATATCCTAACCAACAGCGAATCCAATAAATCCAGGACAGAATCTGGCTCAGTGCAGTAAATTCACCACAGAATCCCATTTGGTGCAGTGAATTGGGACTGGACTAGCTGAATGCATTAAGTGAACCGGCTGTATCATGGATAGGGCGAGAATCAATAACTTGCAAGTTACAAAGAATCTGAAGCAAACCTCAGCCTGGGAATCTGGTGGAAGCTACTTGAGGGCACAGATATTTATAGCTGGAACATTGACAGCAGAAATGGACTATGCTTTAGAACATCCCATAGAATAGTACAGCACATTACATGCCCTTCAGCCCACAATGTTGTGCCGACCCTCAAACCTTGCCTCCCATATAACCCCCCACCTTAAGTTCCTCCATATACCTCTCTAGTAGTCTCTTAATTTTCACTAGTGTATCTACCTCCACCACTGACTCAGGCAGTGCATTCCACGCACCAACCACTCTCTGAGTAAAAAACCTTCCTCTAATATCCCCCTTGAACTTCCCACCCCTTACCTTAAAGCCATGTCCTCTTGCATTGAGCGGTGGTGCCCTGGGGAAGAGGCGCTGGCTGTCCACTCTATCTATTCCTCTTATTATCTTGTACACCTCTATCATATCTCCTCTCATCTTCCTTCTCTCCAAAGAGTAAAGCCCTAGCTCCCTTAATCTCTGATCATAATGCATACTCTCTAAACCAGGCAGCATCCTGGTAAATCTCCTCTGTACCCTTTCCAATGCTTCCACATCCCTTCTATAGTGAGGTGACCAGAACTGGACAGAGTACTCCATGTGTGGCCTAACCAGAGTTTTATAGAGCTGCATCATTACCTCGTGACTCTTAAACTCTGTTCCCCGACTTATGAAAGCTAACACCCCATAAGCTTTCTTAACTACCCTATCTACCTGTGAGGCAACTTTCAGGGATCTGTGGGCATGTACCCCGAGATCCCTCTGCTCCTCCACACTACCAAGTATCCTGCCATTTACTTTGTACTCTACCTTGGAGTTTGTCCTTCCAAAGTGTACCACCTCACACTTCTCCAGGTTGAACTCCATCTGCCACTTCTCAGCCCACTTCTGCATCCTATCAATGTCTCTCTGCAATCTTTGACAATCCTCTACACTATCCACAACACCACCAACCTTTGTGTCATCTGCAAGCTTGCCAACCCCCCCTTCTACCTGCACATCCAGGTCGTTAATAAAAATCACAAAAAGTAGAGGTCCCAGAACCGATCCTTGTGGGACACCACTAGTCACAATCCTCCAATCTGAATGTACTCCCTCCACCACGACCCTCTGCTTTCTGCAGGCAAGCCAATTCTGAATCCACCTGGCCAAACTTCCCTGGGTCCCATGCCTTCTGACTTTCTGAATAAGCCTACCATGTGGAACCTTGTCAAATGCCTTACTAAAATCCATGTAGATCACTTCCACTGCACTACCCTCATTTATATGCCTGGTCACCCCCACAAAGAACTCTATCAGGCTTGTTAGACATGATCTGCCCTTCACAAAGCCATGCTGACTGTCCCTGATCAGACCATGATTCTCTAAATGCCCATAGATCCTATCTCTAAGAATCTTTTCCAACAGCTTTCCCACCACAGACATAAGGCTCACCGGTCTATAATTACTCGGACTATCCTTACTACCTTTTTTGAACAAGGGGACAACATTCGCCTCCCTCCAATCCCCCGGTACCATTCCCGTGGACAACGAGGACATAAAGATCCTGGCCAGAGGCTCAGCAATCTCTTCCCACACCTCGTGGAGCAGCCTGAGGAATATTCCGTCAGGCCCCAGGGACTTATCCATCCTAATGTATTTTAACAACTCCAACACCTCCTCTCCCTTAATATCAACATGCTCCAGAACATGGACTAGTGAGGTAGTGTTCATGGGTTCAGTGTCCATTCAGAAATCTGGTGGCAGAGAAGATGCTGTTCCTGATTTGACGAGTGTATCTCAGGCTCCTTCTTCCTAATGGTAGCAATGATGAAAGGGAATGTCCTGGGTAATGGGGGTCTTTAATGATGAATGCTGCCTATTTGAGGCATCGCTCCTTGACGACATCCTGGATGTTGGTGCCCATGATGGTGCTGACTGAGCTCACATGTTTCCAGAGCTTCTTTTCATCCTGTGCAGTAGCAACACTGCCCCTCCCCCCTCCGCCCAATACCAGATAGAATGCAGATAGTTAGAATGCCCTCCACGGTACATCTGTAGAAATTTGCAAGTGTCTTTGGTGACATACCAAATCTCCTCAAAGTTCTAATGAAATATAGCTGCTGTCGTGCCTTCTTTGCAACTGCGTCGATAGGTGCAGGAGGTAAATAAATGGCCACTGAGTGTAAATAACACACCCTCTCCCTACTACCCTCCCCCCCACACACACACACACACACTTAAAGCACAAAGTTTAATTCACTAATTAATAAGCTCCACTAACTTTCTCCAAAGAACCGATTTCCACTATTCATTTGATGGGTCCACTGTTCTTGCAAAAGATTTAACCTCTGCTTAGAAGTCAGTAAGAAATATTCTGATGGAAACCTGTGGTGAGGTAGAAGATACCACCACCAACTTAAATTCTTAGCAACACTGGAAATGGGAACTGGCTTTTGAAGTTGTCATGTCATCAAAGCTGCAGGTTTGTCGCCCTCTATTGGCTTCCATGTTCTTTTCCCGTCTTCCCCAGTGCATCTTGAAGGGTAAGTATCCTAGTTTGTCAAACAATTGGCATAAGATGTGGCAACTTGAAACTGATTAGCTCTTCTGAAAATCTAAATAATAACTTGCTTATTCTACATTGATTAAGCAGTTATTAATCACAAAATACCAAAGGTTTAAAAAGAATCAATAATGTTTTTGACACCTGCAGCAGAGCTGGATAGCCTCTTGTCTGTGCAGAACATGGTTTTAATTTCAAAGGCCACTCCAGAAATCTGAGCACAGAAACAATGGCTTACATTCAGGGCATACCTGACAGTATGCTGCATGGCCAAGGGCTGCAAGACTTGGGATAAAACAGTAAACAGGGAGAAGGCAGGAGAATGGATAGAGAGGGATAATAAATCAGCCACAATGAAATAGCAGAGAAGACTCGATGGGCTGAATGGCATTATTCTGTTCCTATGTCTTAAGGCCTTATCGTCTAAACCTGAGCCCTGTGTCTCCTCAAATAACAGATATGATAGCATTACCTTTTAAAAAGCTACTAAGTTTAAAGCACAGGTCAACAGTCAAAGTTTTCACCGCAGGAGATGCAGCTCATAATTTAGACCTAGGTCTCAATGCTCAACCAAAGCACAGGATGAACATGCAGTACCTGAGACCTTTTTACTCCCGTTCCAGCATTCCTTCCCAAACCCCTACAGGCCCAATAATGGCTTAGTACATAAATCAGCACATTATTTTGTTTTGACACAGAACATAAATGGTCTATTCTTAATACCCGATTAGTGCAAAGCTAATTGTTCTCAGCTTTTGACAGTATTACTTTCTCCTCGTTTCATCCTTCTCCGTGTTGATAAAGGAGAAGTAAATCAATGTTAAATTGTTACAAATCTTATAATTACATTCCATTTATTTGCTAATTCCCCGGAAAATGAGCAAAGCACTCAGGCTACTCCAGCATCATCTCACAACATACGAAGACTACAGCAAGCACTTGCCTCAACAGAGAAGGTATTTGGCTGCAGTCTTCCATCACTGCAGGACTTACTCAAGTCCAGGACAAAGCAGCAGGCAGGAAAATCATTGCAGACACTACCCGCCCTATAAACTGTGTTTTCCAAAAGCTCACTTCCTGCAAAGTGTTAAAGAGTTATTAAAACTAAAACATCTCTCCATCTTAAAAGTTTCTTCTCCTAGGCAGTTAATTTGATCAACCATTCTATTTAGATCCCCCAACCCTTCTCTAATATCCCAGTTACTGCACTGTGAACACTTTAAACCACTTTTTATAATACTGTTTACATTGTAAATACATGCTGGCATTAATATGTCTCGTCGTCATTATGGCTATCCCTCGAGGTCGAGGATGATGGTCTTCATTCGTTTGATCTATTTATGGGCTCTCAAGTGGCTTATGAGTCCAATCTTGGCTTTGAAACTTCTTCCACATTCAGGACAGGTAGTTCCAGATGGCAGATCGGGCTTTGTTTGTTGCTGCCTCTCATTCCATTTTCTTCTCTTTTCTTCTAATTCTGTACATCTGTTGGCTTCGAAAGTTGCTGTTCCTTCTCGGATGCTGGCTTGCCAGAGTTTCCTGTCCTTGGCATTGGTTTCCCAATTGTTGATGTCAATGTTACATTTCTTCATGTTGGCTTTTAAGACGTCTTTGAATCTCTTCTGTTGTCCGCCTCTTTTACGTTTGCCTTCTTTAAGCTGGGGGTAGAAGATTTGTTTCAACAGACGTTCGTCTTTCATCCGAACAACATGACCGCTCCATCTTAGTTGGTTCTTGATGACATAGGCCTCATGACGTAATACCTCTATGTACATTTTATTCCATATCCGTACTTTGCTAAATATTTTTATAGAATTCTTTGTTCATTATAATTTTTAAATGTTTTCATTGCACATCACAGCAAATTCCTAATACATATAAAGGTTTATGGCAAATAAAGATTGATCCTTGGAATGCAAGCCTCCTGCACATAATTCTTTTTTCACTTCCGCCATGTCCCACCACCAAGCACATCTTTCCCTCCCCCCTCCCCCCACTTTCTGCTTTCCACAGGGGTTGCTCCCTGTGCAACTCCCCTGTCCATTCATCCCTCCTGGCACTTATCCTTGCAAGCGGAATAAGTGCTACAGCTACACCTACCCCTACACGTCCTCCCTCACTACTATTCAGGGCTCCAAACAGTCCCTCCAGGTGAGGCGACACTTCACCCATGAGTCTGTTGGAGTTATCTAATGAATCCAGTGCTCCTGGTGTGGCCTACTGTATATTGGAGAGACCCAACATGGACTGGGAGACCCCTTCATGGGATCTACCAGTGGCCACCTATTTCAGTTCTACCTCCCATTTCCATTCTGACATGTCTGCCCATGACCTCCTCTACTGTTGCCATGAGGCCACACTTAGGTTGGAGAAGCAACACCTTATATTCCATCTGGATAGCTTCCACCCTGATGACCTAAACATTGATTTCTCAAACTTCCGGTAATTGCCCCTCCCCCCAATTCACCAATCCTATTTCCATCTCTCTCTTTATCTCCTTGCCTGCCCACCACCTCCCTCTGGTGCTCCTCCCACTTCCCTTTCTTCCATGGCCTCTGCCCTCTCCTATCAGATTTCTCCTTCTCCAGCCCTTTATCTCTTTCACCAATCAACTTCCCAGATCACTACTTTATCCCTCCCCCTCTGCTGGTTTCACCTATCACTTTTATCCAAGAGGACTATAACATTGTTGTAGGGTTTGGAGGCTTACGTCCCTCATTAGCCTAGAGAGCTACTTTGGCTGGAGTCAAAGTTTTATGCCTTGGCTCTTGGTAGGGTCACCTATGCCAAAAAAGTCAAAGGGTAGAGCATACCAAGAGTGTTCCACCTGTCCTCCAGGTTCAGGGGCTCAGCTCAGGGCTAATAACCCTGACTGCTGCAACAAAATTGTAATGGAAACAGCAATGAAGAATCCTTCTACATCTGAGTGTGATGGTATTCCTGAGTCTCCACCTGGAACTAGCATGACTGACAGTAGAGAAAACCAACCTACTGAGACGATGAAGGAAGACATGAACAGCACTGGAGATGGAGGACATTCTTTGCTGCCCTAAATGCTCGTGGCATAACTGGTACAGAGACAGAGAGAGAGATTTATTTTAAAACTAGCCAATGATATAGTGTTGTGGATGACTTGTTTCAAGAAGAGTTTTTCAGAAGGATAAACTGGATTAAGAGGTAGCAAGTGTGATCCCGCTGTTTCAGAAAGTAAAGAATGGGATGTTGGTATCACTGTCAAGGTTAGCATTTATTGAGCACCATCATTAATTGTCCTTTGCAAGGTGGCAGTGAACCACCTACTATTGCTGCCACAGTCCTTCTGGTGAAGGTAATCGCACATTATTGAGTAGGAATTGATGGGAGTCATAGAATGCCACAGCACAGAAACAGGCCTTTCGGCCCATCTAGTTCATGCCAACCTATCAATCTGCCTAGTACCATTTGCCAAGTTCCGGTGTTCAATTCTGTAATGATGAATTTCTGCAAATATGCCTTTTCAGTTGAGGGTGGTATGCTATTTGGAAGGGAACCTGCAAGTGGAGGTGTTCCCAATTACCTGCTGCCCTCATCCTTTTGAAAGGTAAAGATCACAGGTTTAGGAGCTGCTGTTGGATTAGGCTGGGAGCTACTGCGGTGCACTTTGTAAATGATGCAGACGGCAGCCTTTGTGCACCACCTTGGAGGAGCACTTAGTTCAGTGGCTGGAGTACCGGACAGGCAGGCTGTTCCGTTCCAGCTTCCAGAGAGCAAATGGAAAGTACTCCATCGTAGTCTTGTTCCTTGTAGATGGAGGAAATTCTTTACGAGTATTTGTCACAGGATACCCAGTCTCTGATCAGCTTTTGCAGATGTAGTATTTATGTGGCTATTCTAGTTTGTTGGTGACTGACCATGGAGGACTTAGGGATAATGATGCTATTGAATGTTAAGGGTAAGTAGTTAGACACTTTTTTGTTGTGGTCTGATAATTTCATGAAGTGATTATCTTTCTTTATATGAGGTATTGTCTCCACCCAGTGGAGTCTTTTCCCTTTGCTTTGAGATACCATACAAGATCAAATAATGGGCAAGAACTGCTTACGGCTCAGATCATGTCAAGCCCAGCCCCACCAGCTGTAACTACTGCACTTACCTGGCTCAGATAAGGATGGTTTACCAGGGTTATGATGAAGAGTCTTGGCCTGAAACATTGGCTCTTTATTCCTTTCCATTGATGCTGCCTGATTTACTGAGTTCCTCCAGCACTTTGTATGTGTTACTCTGGATTTCCAGCCTATGCAGAATCTCTTGGGTTTAAGATTTACCTCTACTGGTTTACTCCTGGGATTATGTATAGAAATACCTCCAAGTCAACCTTATAGCCTTTGACTGTAATCAAAGCTAGGGACAAGACTTGGCCATATTGATTTTAACCACATCTCTGCCAGCATTCACAGGTGTTTCAAAACTGTTAAGATTGAAATAAATATTTAAAATAAAAATATAATATCAAAGACATAACCACATTAAGATACATCAATAACTAAAACATTAAAGCAAAATTGTATTTCTTGGAAGAAATTTATTGTCCCCCTTGTATCCTAAATATTTTATCTGAAATCAATGTGTCCTCCAACCCCGCACCAATCAAACCAGGAAATCTGGTTTCGGCCCACCGCGAAGACAGAAACACAATGAAATTACCTCTCCAAACCAGGATTTCACTGAAAATCTTTCCACAGTGAAGTACCATCAGTTCTGATCAGAACCAACAGCAAATCTGTCTCTTTCTATTGGTTCCAAATCATGAATACCACACCAAGCACATGAAGTTTCAAAGCATCACAGCCACCTTGGGCAAAAAGAAAACATGGCATCCCATTCATATTGAAAACAATTAACATGAGGAAGACAGAAAAAGGCACAGTGATAATTTTACATTTCTATCGCTGAAAATATCACTTCATATTAAACTTCAGAAAGTCCCACACACTCAATAAGTACCAATTCTAAGTGTAAGATAATCAAAGAACAAACTGATAATTAAGAAACTAAAACACAGAATGACAGCAAAATCAACAAGACAGAGCAATGTTTCCAGAACATGATTTTCCTGTCCATTAATATGAATTGCAGGTGGTGGAGTAAATAGAATATAATGACGGGAAGGACTCAGTAAGAGACATTTACTCCTGCACACAATGAGGTAACTTCACGCTCATCGGCATACTGAGTTAGTTATTCTGCTTATATTATGCCAATTTTTTAAATTTAGAATTGCAGGCAAACTTTTGACTGGAATGTCAGAATTGCTTTTATTAAGTGTCCTTGAAGTTTACGATCATGCTTTGGAGATGCTCAGTAGAAACTTGTGAAGTCTGGGGATAGGAAAGTTACACTTAACTCATAACTCAATCAATGTGGTGAAATTCTGGTTGAATAAGTAGTATAATTTATAATGGAATAAACTAAAGACAAGTTGATTATTGATCTAGTTTTAAGTGTTTGTTTTGTTTTCAAACAGGTTCTGATCAGTACACTACAGTGCAATTATGCTGATCAATTGGAACTAAATTAACATTGATATTAGATGTCTTCAATATTTCATGCAGGTAATCAGTGACATTCTTTGATAACTGCCGTTCCCTTCCCAAAATCCAGATATAATCATGGTGCGTTATAAGAGCACTGGCGCATGAGAGCACCAGAGAGTAAGTTGTATAGTCGGTGGCCAATACCCAGTATGGCATAAGGATGTGGTCTGCAAAAGCAAATATACATTACATTAACATAGGAAAGCTTACAGTTTTCTCAGGAAATAGCGGCTGCATAAAACTTTAGATACACTGGGCACAGAACTTCCAAATGATAGATGTGAAAGTATCCATATCAGATCTTTTGGACTCTCTCAGTACACCAAATTCTTGGCCTCTGCCATCACTTCCAAACTCTGCAACTCCCCTACTCTGTCAATTTTATAGGTTGGTGTAAAGTCATGAGCCTTGAATAATGTTCAATTAAAGTATCAGAAGGTCAGCTCTTTTAGATTAACACAAAGGTTGGTGGGGAAACTCGGCTGGTATTCTGCCTCACCCACTGAGTTCCTCCAGTACCTTTGTGTTGCTGCAGATGCCAGCATCAGCAATCTCTTTTGTCTCCACCTGCTCTTTTAACTTCTTAAGATGACTCTGGTATAGCTATATCATATATTTTAACTGAAAAAAGTCATAATGTACAAAAAACACACAAATTTCCCTTCGACAGTGGAATTGCCTCGGCAGCAGCTAATTGTTATAAACTGCCTATCAGAAGTCGTAATTGAAAACCAAAGGACATTAAAACTAGCAAGCACTATGGCCTCCAACTGGAGTATTTTTGAACAGAGTTCAGCATCCCACTAAACTTGATAAGGAATGCAAGATTAAAATGCTTGAATTTAGCATAATTAAACATACAACCCATTTTTAGAGACGCATTTATGTTGCTGAAAAAAATTGTAGATCCTGGAAACTGGAAATAAAAGCAGAAAATCCTAAAAAAAAATCTTGTCAAGTTAGACAATACCTGCAGAAAGAGAAACAGAGTTAACGTTTCAAGTCAAAGACCCTTTTTCAGAATGTTCAACATGAAACATTAAATGTTACTCCTTGCACAGATGCTGCCAGACCTGCTGATTCCAGCATTTTCTACTTTTTGTTTCAGATTTGTGTTGCTGCTGATCGTTCATGAGGAATAGACCTCGAACAAGGATTCTTTTTTTTATAGATCATGTTCTGTGATCTCCACTTCCTGCAAGAAAGTACAACTTGCGTTGTCAAACCGTATGTTATAGTTAATATCAAAGACAATTCTTATTTCATATTGTATATTAAAGATCTTAATTGAGGACACCTACAAATTCTGCTGCCATTTTAAATCTTCTCATCCATTACCTGCTTAAATGAGTTTGGTTGTAATAGTAGAATTACCCAAGAAATCAGAAAGCAAGGAGTCCTCAGTTGATATAGCATACCAGCAAGAGACACAACATTAGCACAGGACCATAACAGAAAGGTTAACTCCACACTCCCAATGGGAAATTGCATTTATAGACAGTTTGGACCAAAGAAGCCATTGCAATGCAAAGTTGCAGATATCAGGTAGAACAATGAAAGAAGTTATAAATGTTTGCTGTAACATCTGTCATAAGAGAAACAGTTGAAGCATCGGATCAAGGCATTCAGCAGAAATGGAAAATGTTGGAAAAGTAGAAGGTTTCAAGTAGAAAGATTGGCAAATGAGGGTATGAGCAGAAATAAAACAACATAGGGCGAGATTAAATGACAAAACTGATGCAACAGGGAGGCAAACACAGGTTCTGTGACTACAGAACAAAACATTGCTTTCAGTTGGTAAACATAGTCCCAAACTTTTGATTGCCTGACACAATTTCTTGATTCCATTTTTATGAATATTGCTACTTACCCAATGGACTCATGCCAAAACTGCCCCACCGTTCATATTCTGTTGAATTAACAAAATAATTATTTTAATTTACAAACATTACTGCAAGAGCAGAAGACATCTAGATGTAGTCAAGAGTAAGCACCTCCAACATATCAGGAAACTGTCAGTACTTTAATGGAGCGGCAGTCTGGAAAAAGTAGAACTAAACCTGGAATTCACATTCTACAGACTGACAGCTGAGTTTGTATATAAGTTTATGAGGGGTTTATGAGGGGTATAAAGGGGTAGATTGCAGGACACCTTCCCCGTAACAGAGACAAATAAAAGGAAAAAGGGCATAGAACATAGAAATCTACAGCACATTACAGGCCCTTTGGCTCACAATGTTGTGAGGACCATGTAACCTACTCTTGAAACTGCCTAAAATTTCCCTAACACGTAGAGCATAGAAAAAATGTACTTATCTATGAGTCTCTTAAAAGACCCTATTGTATCCACCTCCACCGTCAGCGTTGGCAGTGCATTCTATGCACCCACCACTCTCTGTGTGAAAAATTTACCTCTGACATCCCCCTTGTACGTATTTGCAAGCACCATAAAACTATGCCTCCTCATGTTAGCCATTTCAGCTCTGGAAAGAAGCCTCTGGCTATCCACACAATCAATGCCTTTCATCATCTTATACACCTCTATCAGCTCACCTCTTATCCTCTGTCGCTCAAAGGAGAAAAGGCCGAGTTCACTCAACCTATTCTCATAAGGCATGCTCCACAATCCAGGCAAAATCCTTGTAAGTCTCCTCTGCACCCTTTCTATGGTTTCCACGTCTTTGCTATAGTAAGGCAACCAGAATTGAGCACAGTACTCCAAGTGGGGTCGGACCAGGGTCCTATATAGCTGCCACATTACCTCTCGGCTCTTAAACTCAATCTCATGTTTGATGAAGGCCGATGCACCATATGCCTTCTTAACAACACTGTCAACTGGTGCAACAGCTTTGAGTATCCCATGGACACAGACCCCAAGATCTCACTGATCCACTATTGCTCCTGATTGGTCCTATTCTCACACAGCTCATTCTCTTGCTCTTCACATACCTGTAGAATGCCTTTTGGGGTTTTCCTTAATCCTGTTCACCATGGCCTTCTCATGGCCCCTTCTAGCTTTCCTAATTTCATTCTTGAGCTCCTTCCTGGCACCTCTGTAATTTTTTAGAGTTCTAACAGCACCTAGTTTCTTGAACCTCTCATAAGCTTTTCTTTTCTTCTTAGCTAGATTTTCCCTATCCTTTGTAGACCATGGTTCTTTTACCCTACCACCTTTTCTCTGCCTCAATGGCACATACCAATGCAGAACACCATGCAAATGTTCCCCGAACATTTGCCACATTTCTGTCGTGTATTTCCCTGAGAACATCTGCTCCCAGCTTACGTTCCCAAGTTCCTGCTCAATAGCATCATATTTCTCCCTACTCCAATCAAATGTTTTCCTGAATTGTCTGCTCCTATCCCTCTCCAGCGCTATGGTAAAGGAGATAGAGTTGTGATCACTACCTCCACAATGCTCTCCCACCGAGAGATGTGACACCTGACCAGGTTCATTTCCCAAAAGATTTACGGCAAGGGATAAGTGACTAGGAGGGGAATCTTTCACCTTGAGATTGGCAAGTACCTGGAGTGCGCTGTCTGAGGAAGTGTTTGAAGGTGGGTTGCTGATAGCACTTATTAGATGAACACCTGGATCTGCCCAGGGTGAAGAGAGCTATGGACCAAGTGTTGGGAAATGGCATAAATATGCAAAGGTGCCCACGAGTTGCCGTGGACAACATAAGCTGATCAGCTCACTCACACTCTACTGTTCTCTGATTCCATTACTACCTTTTCATTTCCAACATTGACTCGAGGGTACAAAAACGAAAAGAAAATGATGAATTACAGGACGACATGAATACATGCTGGTTGGCTCCCTGAGAATCCCTCATCTTGGGTATTTTCAGAAAGAAGAACTTGCCGGATGAAAGCCAGCTGGAACCTGAGGGGAGACCCACCAGTTTCTAATGAATGGCCCAGAACGAGCCTCACCCACAAAACCATTCACCGTTGCCAAAGTCACATGCACCTTGCAGTCATCTGTCCAATTTTAACTGTTTCTAATTGTTTTAAAATGGAAATAACATTAAAAGCCATAGATACATTGTTAAAAAAAATTAAGGTCACATGTAAACACAAAAATAGCCATAACTCAAGTGATTACACAAAAATGGTGATATACCTCATCCTTCCCCTTCTTCTATGAAGCTATAAAATCTTAGTTGAAATGAATGAACTCCTATATTTTACACCAATCCTAACCTGATACAGGACCTACAAGTACATTCCACAAAATAAGTGCTGGGGAATTTCAGCAAGTCAGTGAAGTCCAATTATAAAGTATGCAGGCAGATTAGTTGCAGATCTAGGTGTGTACATGCTGAGATCTCAATCTTGTTGGCATAAACACAGCTAAACATTGGCAGTTTGCTGTTTGACAGCCATCAAAGCCTTGTAAAATTCGGGGATAATCTACTCCAGAAGGCATTCCATTCTTCCAGTCCATCATAATCCTGTAACTTCATCCAATTCAGTTGCTAGGACTTGAGTTATAGAGAAAGGTTGAATAGGTTAGAACTTCATTCACAAGAGCATAGTAGAATCAGGAGAGATTTGATAGAGGTATATAAAGTATGAGGGGTTTTGATAGGGTAAATGTAAGTAGGCTTTTTTCCATTGAAACTGGCTGAGACTAGAATTAGAGGTCATGGGTTTTAGGTGAAAGATGAAATGTTTAAGGTGAACATGAGGGGAAACTTCTTCACTCAGAGCAAGGTGAGAGTGTGGAGTGAACTGCAAGAGGATAGGTGGATATGGTTTGATTTCAACATTTAAGAGAAATTTGGCTAGGTACATGGATGGAGGGGCTGTGGTCTGAATGCAGGCTGATAGCACTAGACAGATTAATAGTTTGGCATAGACTAGATGGACCGAAGGGCCTGTTTCTTTGCTGCATGAATGATTCTATGAATCAATTTTCTGAAGGATTTCATCTATATCTAATTTCATGTTCACTTTGCTTAAAGTTGAGGTCAATGAAAGAAATGGAGCGTGAGAGCAGAGAGGATAGGGAAAATAATCTAATGTTCTCTGTTTTACACAGGTGAGAGTGCAATATGCCTGCCTCTTCATTCCACTAATATTTTTGATACGTTCTTCAGGTTAAAAGATCGTCAGCTCTGAGTATGCTATCCATACCAAGCAAAACCATCAGCACAGCTATTTGCCTACAAGTTCACCTCACGACATTGAAATTTACTTTTTGTTATTGACTGACTACAATTATAAACAAAG
This sequence comes from Mobula hypostoma, assembly GCF_963921235.1. Lineage (NCBI taxonomy): Eukaryota > Metazoa > Chordata > Chondrichthyes > Myliobatiformes > Myliobatidae > Mobula > Mobula hypostoma. The sequence continues at coordinate 31,576,864 of NC_086100.1, forward strand.
CAAATCCTGTGAAGCAATCTGCAAGAAGGTAAGCAATCATTTTCACATACTTACCATTTGTAATTCTGAAGAAAAATTTGGCTGGATTTTTCTCAGTAGAAGAGTAAAATACATCTCCTTTATGAATATTTAGAGAATTGCCTTTCCTGCACAGATGAAAATAATGTTAAGTGATCCGCCAAGTTCAATTAAAAATGTTGGGTTAACTAAAATACTTAGTTTTATATCACTGAATAATTTATTTTTGAAACAATGATAGCACATCATGGACAAAATTTAAAAATACATACTTGATTTTAAATATGTTGTAATTAATTTTAAATGTACTTTTAAAACTTTGCATATTTGTTGAATAATTTAATTAGTTTATCAATTAAAATATTTCCATGTTCTAAATGTCCCTGCCCATCAGAGAAACTTGGAAACAGTGAAACTGCACTCTGACAGGTGAGGAGCCATCAGAAGGCTAGAAGGGAGTTGCTGAAGCTGGGACTGCAGGATGTGAATTCCAGCCGCCTAGCCACCATTTGGGCCAATGAATCTTTGAGAAAAGCTGCAGAATTGAGGCCTCAAAGTCCAAGTTGCAATCAGTTAGTGCAGTTGCAGAATGAGCATTGAGTGGGTTGGGTTGTCAGCTGCTAGTCAATGAATGGACGCATACTGGAGAAAGGACATTGTAGTAGTGGTGAACTCAGAAGGTGTCAGAAACACAGCACAGTGGTTAGCACAATGCTTTGCTGTACAGGGAACCCAACTTCAGTTCCTGCTGCTGCCTGTAAAGAGTCTGCATGTTCTCCCCATGACCACATGGGTTTCCTTCAGATCCTCTGGTTTCCACCCACAGACCAAAGACGTACCAGTCTTTGGTAGCTTAACTGGCCATTGTAAATTGTCCCGTGATTACGGTCAGATTAAATAGAGGGATTTGTGGGCGGCATGGCTCAAAGCACCAGAAGGGTCTATTCCGCGCTGCAGCTCAATAATCTTTTTTAAATATGATATTTTATATTGCTGTAAGTAATTTCTTTATAGTAGCAGGAAAGTATAAAGGTTGATGGGTTAAAACCTAGAAGACTTGAATGTCCAAGAAATAAAAAAAAATAGAAGTTTCATTTCGATATGTGCTCAAGGACCAGTATGGTCACGGTTGAAGCCATTTTTAATAGCAGGTACAAGGTAATCTAGTTAAAGGCAAGTCAGTTGGCTTAGTGCCTATGGCAAGCAAATTTTCAAAACATCTGAGGTTGAAAATACCACAGATCCAAATAAGTAATCAGTGGCAGCCAGCACCAATTTTACTAAGGGAGCTCAAATATGTGCAGTTTTGGGATAATGGTGGGGGTAGGTAGGAGCACTGTGGTAGTTCTGGTATATACAGTTTCAGCAAAAAAAAACTTAAATGGCAAATGACATGAAAAGATAAAGAATCAAGGAATTGCAGTGACGACAACAAAATGGATTTTTAAATGGTTTTAAAGAAACAGTACAAAAAGTGAAGCAGCTTTCTGAGCATTTGAATAAAAATATTTGAAAGTGAAGTTCTTCCGAATGCAGCTTTGTTTACTCTGCTTCTCAACAATTTGGATGTTGGTTAAAAAAAAAACCGGACACTCGGATTGCTTTATAAAAATCTGTAGAAAACTACTCTGGAATATTGATAAAATGCGAGAATTGGTTAAAATGGCAGATGCATCTCAGTGAAAGAATTTATTTTTAGTCGAACAGAAAATCAACATGCGATTGGGGTCTTCTTCGATTTCACTGCAAACAGAATGGAGATTCAATCTGATAAAGAGCACACATATAGTAATCATCAGAATCAGATTTGTTACCACCGGCATTTTCAGCACGGGGCAATCGATTTCGGCACCATTCTGTAAGGAGTCTCGGTACGTCCACCCCGTGGAATGCATGGGTTTTTCCCAGGTGCTCTGGTTTCCTCCCACAACTGCAAAGACGTACCACTCAATCGCTCTGTTTCCCAAGTAAAAAAATCACTCATGCTGTTGTTACACAAGAGAAATATTTACCTTTCACTTAAAGGATATCTCTGGGGTACTTACTCCACATACTGTGTCAGGAGCTCAATCTTATGTTCTTCGTTTATTGAGTATTTTTCCTTAATGCACCTGGTGTCACTGTCAGTAGAACCAGATCGTTCAATTTCATACCATGTTCCCAAATACTGAGAAATTAAATACATATTAGTATAGACAAATGATGCCATTGAAGCAGATTAATCAGCACCAATAATGCACTATTCAAAATACCACTAGAAGGAAACTCCAGTCCACTGGTAGTGTAGGGATAACTTTACAACAATTATTACCGACTTTGCTCTGTTTAAAGAAGTACAGGGAGAGTACAAGTGCATTCTGGAACTTCCATTATTTAATGGTCACAAATATTAAAGTCAGTAAGAGGGGAACAAAAGCCTATCTTTCCTGTCTAGTAGAAAATTAAGTTGGGGCTTAGGCAGTTTTTCATATAACAGGGGAAAAATAATTAAATTCATGTGGTCATGTAGTGCTATTCTTCTCTGAGGGATTTCAATGACTGGTTCAGCAAATCAGTAAGATGAACATTTACAGAAAATTAATAACCTGTTTCATTGTCATTCAAAAGCAAATGGACATGCCATGATTTGGATGGTAGTGTTTTCTCAGATTGGATTAGGAACAGTTAAGAACCATACTGTATGGACTATCCAAAGAAAAAGGAATGAACAACAGATGAAGATTTAGAATACTCCTCCACTAACAGTTTTATAAGCAAAAACTTGTTTTAATAAATTGTCAAAAGCATAATAGCAAAGAAGTATAGATGGTAAAGAAAAATTTAATGAGTTAGGTGATGAAAAAGGCATTGAATGGATGAAAGGGAAGAGAAACGGTTCATTTATTTATTGAATAGGCCCTTCCGAACCTCCGAGCCATGCCGCCCTGCAACTCCCAGATTAACCCCAGCCTAACCACAGGACAATTCAGTCGTTGGACTGTGGGAGGAAACTGGAGCACGCGGAGGAAAACCATGTGGTCAAGGGTGTACGTTAAAACTCCTCACAAGCAGCAATGCGAATTGAACCCTGACTGCCGGTACTGTAAAGCATTGTGCTAACCACTATGCTACCGTGCTGCCCTAGTTGTATTCGGTAGGATATTATCAGATGGTATGGCAAAGACCATGGGAAGTCAATTCTTGTCCAAAGAGTATTCAACAAAAACCATGAAATTGCACTAACTCTAATTCAAACAACAGGAATTCTGCAGATGCTGGAAATTCAAGCAACACACATCGAAGTTGCTGGTGAACGCAGCAGGCCAGGCAGTATCTCTAGGGAGAGGTACAGTCACCTCTACCTAGAGATGCTGCCTGGCCTGCTGCATTCACCAGCAACTTTGATGTGTGTTGCCTAACTCTAATTCATATTGTTGAGAAAGCTCAACATACGGCGAGAATAGGAAGGGAATTCAGGATCTGGTTACATACAAAATTTTAAGCTTAAATAACATGCTAGGAACTAAGTTAAAGTCTGCTAAAATAGAAGTTAAAAAATCAATGATTGCATTTCATTGAGCACTCCACCTTCATAGGTCAGTGGAAAAAACATTGCACCTCAGGAACTGAAACAATCCTTGGAAGTGTTTTTAACCTCACACCAAAACTTCTTACCTTCTTTTTATATCCTGATCATCCATTTGTCTAAGAATTGTTTAGATAATACAAATGAGCTGTTATGCAAAAAGAAAAGCCAATCACCTGATTGAGGGTTTGGAAAATAAATACCAACCTCACTTCTCCTGCACCCCCATCGATGAAATGTTGAAACTACCACAGAAGCAGGCATGCTTTATCAGACCATTCCTCCCCATACAACCACAACCCTAGCCTGCTGATGTTACTTGTTATTTGCTGAACAAATTATAATTATAACACAATATTTCTTTACACAATTTGGATTGATTTCTCTGAAGCATCTCAAGTTATGGGGCGACCTCATAGATGCTTATAAAATTACACTCAGTGGCTACTTTACTAGGTACAACTGCTTATTACTACAAATATCTAATCAGTTAATTATGAGGTATCCACACCAGCATTCAAGGTGAAGGTTCCCGGGTTCGAATCTGGCTGGCTCCTTGCACACTTTTCATCTGCACTGGATTGAGCATCGAGCTAGCAACTCGGCCTCGTCGATAAACAGTCAAACGCTAAAGAAGCCCCCTCATGCACCACCAACAACTCAAGGTATAAAAGCTTGAGGGCATGGTTACAAGGTTCAGTTATTGTTCAGACCAAATATAAGAATGGGGAAGAAATGTAATCTAAGTGACTTTGACCATGGAACGATTGTCGTTACCAGACAGGGTGGTTTGAATATCACAGAAATTGCTGATCTCCTGGAATTTTCATACACACCAGTCTCTAGAGATTATGAGAATGGTGCAAAAACAACAAAAAAATAAATAATCCAGTGATCACCAGTTATTTGGCAAAAATGACTTGTTGATGAGAGAGGTCAGAGGAGATTGATTCAAGCTGACGGGAAGGCAACATTAACTCAAATAACCGCAATGCAGAAGAGCATCTCTAAATGCATACATGATGGGCTACAGCAGCCAAAGACTACAAGCATACACCAGGAGGCCACTTTATTAGGTGCTGAAGGTACTAATAAAGTGGGCACTGCACTTATGAGAGAGGTGGAGAGGGTTGACAGTCAAAATCCACCCCCCCCCCCGCAAGGTAGAAGAGTCAGACATTAGAGGACACACATTTTAAGTTGAGAAGAGGAAAAATCAGAAGAAGATGTGCCAGGCAAGTTTTGTACACAGAGTGTGGTAGATGCCAGGAGCAGTGGTGGAAGCAGATATAGTATGACATTCGATAGGCTGTTAAACAAATACACCAATATGCGGGGAATGAAGGGATATAAATCACACGCAGGAAGAGGAGATTTGGTTTAATTTGGCATTGCTTTCAGTGCAAACATCACGGACCTAAGGGCATGTTCCTTTTTTGTTCAGTGTTCTGCATAAAATAAAACTGGTCCACTACACATCTGAAAAAAGAGAATGTTGTCACTAACCTGAGACATGGTGAAATTTTCTTGAACATTATGATGTTTACAGGGACCGAAGCTTCCCCTTGCAATGGAACAAAATTGGGTCGCAAACAGCAACGACAGGTACAGCAGCTGCATCATATCGTCTAAAGGGACCCTGGAGCACAAGAGAGAGTTCTTAAAAGTCTGAAGCTGACTGAATACCAAGAAGCGTGGTAATTGAATTGAATTGACTTTCTTACATCCTTCACATACACGATGAGTAAAAATCTTTATGTTACGTCTCCGTCTAAATGTGCAATTTATCGTAGTTTGTAATAAACAGGAGGTACAACAGTGCCCCGTCCATTTAAACAAGACACTTCGCTCGCAGCAACTAATTCAACTGGTGTAAAGTTGCAAGATTCACGTTACAAATACTGTGTTCGGTATTACTAGCCCCATTCGCCCACTAAGTTGACCATTTCTGTAGAAATACCATGTCTTGATTGCTGTTTCCTGACTGAAAATAAGGCCACGGTTTCCCTTTCAAGTGCACGGGAGGGGGGCAACTTCAGTATAACTGCTTTGAGTGAAGCACTGATCGATTATTTTTCCAATTCCTTCCAATGCTAGAATCGATGCCCTTTTAGCAGAGGCGCCAACATGTTGTGCTGCAAGTTTCTCAAATCGCGTTCACCATCAAGTGCACAAGTACAGTGAGATACAGGTACAATAATAAACTTGCTTGCAGCAGCATCACAGGTGCGTAGGTACAGGTAACGCACATTATATATAATTTATACTACTTCATGCTAGTTATAATTACAATAAATGTATTACTATATTAATTATACTAATTTAGACTATTATAGTTTCTACGTTTTGTTGGGCTTTATTTTACTGGAAGTTCAATCTTATAGCAAATTTGTAACTCTGCCTCGAAAAACAGATTTGACGGCCGCAAGTGTAATTCGATGACAAGAGTCTGCTCGCCTTTCGAAACAGATGCGGGTGTGTCCAAAAATCTCTTCGCTTGGGCGAATATATTTGGGCCTCGAGATTCAGATTGCAGAAGACAGATACAAACAGGGAAAGCGCTTCCGCTTTGCAGAACAGTTTTTTTTTTGGAATATCCTTTATTCTCCGGTGCTCAGTTTGTTGATGGTGCCAGCCAAAAGGATCAGTTAACAACCTTCCTCTGTGCGCAGTACCCACCAACACTTCCAATTGCTAATGCTTTGTTAAATGGTTGATTTCCGCTCATCTTGATCTCTGAACGTATCAAACAACTTTGTCCCTTCTGCCTCATTTGCAAAATACGCCAATTCACTCTCGACTTGTGTTTAAGCCCTACCTGCAAGTTACCCATGATACAAGTTAACTCAGATCTCTGTCACCCTCCTCGTTTCAGTTTTACATTTCTCCACCCGGGTTTTAATAGTCAAACCATGCGGTCAAATAAGCCTATGTCTGTATATATTAAAAACTCTCTCTGAATAACTGAACAGGAGGCAGCAACGGAAATCCACGTTCACACAAACCAGCTCCAGTTCCTTAATAAATGGCCGCACCTGCAAAATAAACCAGTTTTCTTCATTTCCAAGGGAATTCAATTTATCTCGACGGATTTCTTCAAAGTCTCGCAAAACACAACTAGGCACTGACTCCATTCAAAATAAGTAGTACTTTGCGCAGAATTATCATATTTCATTAAAACGGAACGATATCACAGAAATCCCCTCGCTACATCGGCCCCTCCCCACTTTGAATTACAAAACCTTTAGGTGCCAATAACCCCAATACCTTCGCCCAGAGCCAAACGAAAAGTGAGCGGCAACGCGTTCTGGAGTTGACCCCAACTGATATATACAGGTATCTGTTGCACCGCCCTACAACGAATCCTTATATCGGAGCCAGCTACCGAGAAACCACGAGATCAGTCCTGCCGAACAGAATGCGAAAGAGCGATCCCACACCGCAGTCCCACGGGAGGTCCCAGTGATGCACCAGCTTAAATAACTCTGTTCGCCAGGTCAGGTGAAAATGCCTCCCTTCATCAAACACTTTAAACATTCTCTTAAATCAACGTTCCCTACATTACTGTTTCAACTAAAGTATAATAAAATATATTACTAAATCATAACTGGATGCCAGGACTTTGAATGAAGTGCTAGCCCACTTTGCAAGGATACTGTTAATACAGTTGTAAGGTGAAGAAGCAGGCCGTTTGGTCCATCTGTTCATGCCATCAAAGATGACTAAGCAAGCAATTCCCATTTGCTTTCCATTGGACCAAACCTCTAAACTTCAAACATTAAACATTGTAATTGTGCACTGCCAGAGGGGTGTAGGACAGGTGGCAGAGGAGTGCCAGTGGTGGGGACTGGCACAGGTGCAGACCCATCCAGCCCCGAGAAAACCGGCAAGGTCACTAGATTCCAAACAATTGGTTTATTGATCATTACAGAATGTCTCTCTGATGCTTCCCACTCCCTCCCCTCTTCCTGAAGTTGATTCCCCTCCCTGCCACCTTCCCACTCTCAGTCCACAATAGAGACCCATATCAGGTTTATCATCACTCTCATACGTCATGATTCTGTTCTTTGCAGCAAGAGAGTGCAATACTTAAAATTACTATAGGACTGTGCAAAAGTCAAAGACACCCTCTCTATATGTATGCACCTCAGTCTTTTGCACAGTACTGTATATCTACTTCTTACTCCAGTAGGCCCTTCACCCTTTGTAGTAAAAAGTCTTCCATCTGATCTCGTTTAAATTCTCCCCCTCACAATTAATTTCTGCCACAGACTTCCCAACCCTATAAAAAAGACTATGACAATCGATCTTTCCTATACACCTCATGATTTTATCATCAGCCTTCTATCCTCCAATGAAAATATTCAGGCCTATAGAGTCTCTCTTTATAACATCATAAGACATAATTGCAGAATTAGACAATTTGGCCCATTGAGTCTGATTCTGATTTCATCATTTGATCATGGCTGCTTTATCTCTTAACACAATTTTCCTGCCTTCTTCCCATAACCTTTGACATCTTTACTGATCAAGAACCTATCAACTTCCTCTTTAAATATACCCAAAGATGGCCTGAACAGCCTCCTGTGGCAATGAAATGTGGTCTGACCATTACAGCCTGGCTTTTATATTCTAGTCCTCTTGAAATTAATGCCAACATTGCATTTGCCTTCCTCCTCACTGACTCAACCTGCTGGTTAACCTTTAGGGAATTCTGCACAAGGACTCCCAAGTACCTTTGCACCTCTGATTTCTGAATTTACTTCCCGTTTAGTAAATAGTCTATGCCTTTATTCCTTCTAAAGTGCATGATTATACACTACCTTACACTGATTCCATCTCCCACTTCTTTGCCCATTTCCCTAATCTGGCCAAGTCTTCCTGCAGACCCCTGGCTTCCTCAACACTATTTGCCCTTCCACCTATCTTCGTATTGTCCACAAACATAGCCACAAAGCCATCAATTCCATCATCCAGATCAATGAATTATAGTGTGAAAAGAAGTGGTCCTAATACAAATCCCTGCAGAACATCACTAGTCATTGGCAGCCAACCAGAAAAGACCCCCTTTATTCCCTCCCTTGGCCTTTTGCCATTCAATGAATCTTCTATCAAGCCAGTATCTTTTTTTTTGTAATACCATGGGCCCTTATTTTGCTTAATAGCCTCATGTGGCACCTTGTCAAAGGCTTTTTGAAAATACAAGTAAACAAGATCCACTGGCTCTCCTTTGTCTATCTTGCCTGTTACTTGCTCAGAGTTCCAACAGGTTTGTCAGGCAGCAATTCTTCGTAAGCAAACTGTGCTGACTATGGTCTATTTTATCACGTGCCCCCATCCTTAAGAGTGGACTCCAACTTCTTCCCAACCACTGAAGTCTGGCTAACCGACCTATAATTTCCTGTCTTTTATATCTTTCCCTTCTTAAAGAGTGGAGTGGCATTTGCAATTTTCCAGTTCTCCAGACCCATTACAGAATCTTGAAAGATTACTACTAATGCCTCCACAATCTCTTCAGCTACCTCCTTCAGAACCCTGGTTTGTAAACCATCTGGTCCAGGTGACTTATCTACCTTCAAACCTTTCAGCTTCCCAAGCACCTTCTCTCACTTTTACTTCTGACACCCACATTGTTGGCATGCTGCTGGTGTCTTTTACAGTGAAGACTGGAGCAAAATACATATTCAGTTCTTCTGCCATTTTTGTTCCCAATTGTTACCACTCTAGCATCATTATCCAGCGTCAGATGACTACTCTTGCCTCTCTTTTACTCCTATACCTGAAAAAAATACTTTTGGTATTCTCTTTTGTATTATTGGCTAGTTTATCTTCATATTTCATCTTTTCTCACCTTATTTTTTTCAGTTGCTTTCAATTGTTTTTGTTTTTTCAAAGGCTTCCCAATCTGTTAGCTTCCCACTAATTTTTGCTAAATGGTATGCCATTCTGTGAACTATGTAATTAGATAGTGTACATCAATGATGTAAGACGAATGTCCAAATGGTAATAATGTCACAGAGAACACTGGAAAAATCTGCTGCAATTTTTGTTTTGAATAAACTGTAAGATCTTCATTATCCTCCTGAGCCAAGAAATGGGTCTCTAGTTTAGCAATTCCAGAGAGTATGGGATTCGTTTGTCCTACATTGATGACTACATTATGTTCTTGTAACTAAAATATAAGTCTGTTGCTGTTTTGTTAAAATTTATTTGGATAATGCAACCAAAAAATAATCCCATATGTATAAGCCTTTGTTAGCACAAGGTAGACAGAATCTAATTTTAGATGATATGAATGTACCTGTAGAGAAAAGGAGGAGGTACAGAAGCCTGAAGGCACACACTCAGCGATTCAGGAACAGCTTCTTCCCCTCTGCCATCCGATTCCTAAATGGACAGTGAACCCTTGGACACCACCTCACTTTTTTATTATGTTTTTTGCACATTTTTAATCTATTCAATATAAGTATACTGTAATTGATATACTTATTATTATCATTATTTTATTTTTTTCTTTCTTCTATATTATCTATTGGATTGAGCTGCTGCTGCTAAGTTAACAAATTTCACGACACATGCCGGTGATAATAAACCTGATTCCAATTCTTACTCTTTATGTCTACCAAATCAATGAGATCATCATAGATGTAATTATAGTCTTAAATCTATCTTCCTGCCTAATATCCAAAATACTTGACTCCCTTAGAATGCAAAATGCTTTGAATACATTCACTGACTCTGCATCCACAGTTCTCTAGGGTGGAGAAATCCAGAGACACTTGACTCTCTGATAAGAGATTTCTCCCTACCTCTGTATTAAATAATGGCTCTTCAAACAGCATTCACTGATTCTTGATAAAAGTTGAAATGTCTTCCTAATGTCAATCCTGCTAAGCTCCTTTGCTATTATCTTCTGTATTTTAATAAGGTTTCATTTCATTCTTCGCAACTCTGGAACGCATGTACATGCTACCTTCGTAAGATTACCCCCATCATGCTGGGGATTTTTTCATGCAAGCCTTCTCTACACTGTCTCTATAGCTACCACATCCTTCTTTAAATAATGAAGAACATGGGGCTGAGGACATTTCATATGAATTAACTGAAAGATCTTTCAATATATTTCATATTGAACTATCCATGGTCAGTGATGTTCACAGGATAAGGCCCTATGTCTTATCTAGCAACACCACAGAGAACAGACTTGCTGATATCACATACAGCTCCTTTACGCAGAGAAAAGAGTGTTATTTATTCAAGTTCCTGGAAAATAAATGACATGTAAAGAACAGTATGTTGTTTATTTTGACCAATGACCCCATTAACCCTAATTTTAAACTCTTCTCAGTCACATGATGAGCTAAGCTATACAGTGAATATGGTGGCTGAGTGAACTATGCACATTTGTCTTCTGCTGACAAATAAGATGTGAACATTTGTATCACGGGTGAAGTTGCTTTCCAGTTCTCTTATAATTATCACATCATTGTTTGGGGTCCGTGCATGTGGATAGAGTTATGGAAGGCATGGAAGCAAGCCTTTCTCCTCATCTCCTCCATGCGAACCAAGATGCCTATCTGAGCTGGTCTCATTTGCCTGAGTTTGGCAAAGTACCTTTCCAAATGTTCTTTAAGCATTATAATTGTACCTGACTCCGCAGCTCCTCTGGCAGAGTGTTCCATATACCCAACAGGGTCTGTGTAAAAATAGGTCTTGGGTGCCTTTTAATTCTTTCACCTTAAATCTATGTTGTCTAATTTAAGGCTCCCCTACCCTGGGAAAAAGACTGTAACCATCCACTTTATCCATGCCCTTCCTGATTTTATAAGCCACCATAAGGTCACCCCTTAGCTCCTTCGTTCCAGGGGAAGATGTCCCAGCCTAGCCACTCTTCTTATAACTCAAGCCTACCCCCAGTCCTAGTAACATCCTCCACGTGGTTTCAGCACCCTTTCCAGCTTAATGACATCCTTCCTATAGTTGGGCAACCAAAACCAGATCATTTGTTACTGGTCCACTATGTGCTGGAATACCAAAACACTCCTCTCCATTATATTTATATCTTCTGAAGCAACAAGTGAGATGTCACCTCATACCTGGCAGCAAAGCAAACCCAGTGCTCCATTCCTCCAGGTGTCACATGGTGTGCTGGTACACAGAGAGCAGAAGGTGTGGTTACGCAAACAAAAACATCATTTTCCACATGAAACACACATCAAAGTTGCTGGTGAATGCAAGACGAAGGGTCTCGGCCTGAAATGTCGACTGTACCTCTTCCTACAGATGCTGCCTGGCCTGCTGCGTTCACCAGCAACTTTGATGTGTGTTGCTTGAATTTCCAGCATCTGCAGAATTCCTGTTGTTTGCGTTTAAATTTTCCACATGAACTTTTTTTTAAAGGGCAATGACATTATCCATATTTTTCTTTAAGGTCTTCCCATTTCAAAATAGAAACCTACTGAATAAATCGCTGCTGTTAGTATTGGTCATAAATCTACTAAATTGTTATATAAATCAATGGATTCATTAAGCATGGAAATCTGCTGCCTTACTTACAAAACTTTAGAATCATGAAATTGTACAAGACTGAAATGGACCATCTCATTTGTACCTAGCATGCTGCCTTTCTAATGTATGTTCCTCATATTTGTCTGCATGGAGCCCATATTCCTCTCCATCTTTCCTACCTAATTACCTGCTCAAATGTCCTTTAAATATTGGATATGTACTTAAAATGTATTTGAAGGAAAATCAGTAATCTGAACAACTATTATGGAAGTTATTTTTAAATGATGGAAGAGGGGGGTTGGTTTGAGAAGCATACATGCTGTTGGGTGTAAGCCAATGCTGTGTCTGCAGACAGTTTGTGGCCTGATTTCTAGACACTTGTGTTTTGCTCCAACTGAGCATTTGAAAAAAAGAGGCCAGCTTTGTCCAGGCTTTAGTTCAAAATTGATCAATTACTCAGAAATTACAGATAGGTTTCACTCTGAGAAAATACATAGGACTATAAGACATAAGAGCAGAAGTAGGCCATTCAGCCCATCAAATTTTCTCCGCCATTCAATCATGGACAGATCCAATTCTTCCAGTCATCCCCACTCCCCTGTCATCTCTCCATACCCTTCGATGCCCTGGCTAATCAAAAACCTATCTACCTCTGCCTTAAATGCACCGAATGACTTGGCCTCCACAGCTACTTGTGGCAACAAATTCCACAGATTTACCACCCTCGAGTATACCTCAGCACAATATTCTGGCCATAATTCAGTTGGCTAGTTGTCCAAGGGAGCACCAATTTCATCAAAAACACAGAGAGTAGTGAATCCGTAGAATTCTCTTCCCAATGAAGCAGTGGAGGCTACCTCGGTAAATATATTTAAGACAAGGTTGGATAGATTTTTGCATAGTTGGGGAATTAAGGGTTATGGGGAAATGGCAGATAGGTGGAGATGAGTCCAAGGCCAGATCAGCCATGATCTTATTGAATGGCGGGGCAAGATCTTCGGGACAGATGGCCAACTCTTGCTCCTATTTCTTATGTTCTTATGAATTCAAAACATCAAATTGTTGTAGGAACTGTTCAGATGAAATTAGATGGTCAGATTTTTGAAGTGTTTCTGCCTGGCATTGGTTAATGATTTCAGAGGCACTTTCTGGTTTACAAATCATTAAGTTTGAAAAGGCTCTGTGGTTACTGAGATTTTAATGGGAACGATTAAATAAAATGTTTTATCAAGTTATTCCATAATTTTTCACTCACCAGTCTAGAATCATGCACTATGGTTAATAAGGAGAGTGGTTAGCCATTGTAAACATGTAATAAACACAGTTACTCTTTTCTTCATTTGCCATTAAACATTTATTCTGTTCTAAATATATAAAATAAGGACTTGCATTAGTATCACCGTAACAAATCTCCAGGAGGATTAAGGGGCACAAGAACAATTAATATCTGTGGAAACCTAATTATAGTATCTCTGTTCACAAGCTACCATGATATTTATTCTAAGTTATCAAGACGTAATCGGTTGGGAGGCAAACCAACAGTGGTCTACAATACAGAAGCCAAAGAAAAATGTCCCCATGGGAATCACGCTTCATTTTGCTCCACAGAGAAGAAGTTAGGAGACATGCCTATCACGTCAGATTACTTATGAGCAGGAGCTTGAACACCTGTGATTACCTTCTAATAGTAAAGATAGGTAAATCATACTTGCTGGAACTATCTGAGGAAAAGTCTATGAAGATCCATCTATTGCAACTTAGTCACCTCTCATCAGCCCCAAAATAGGTGCAATAATTCCAGTGACGGTCAAGGTTCAATGTGACTTGGCAGATTCATGGTTCAGCACAGACTAGATGGGCTGAAGGGCCTGTTTCTGTGCCATTGTGTTCTATGACTCTATGCTTGAACTATTTTAAGTTCATTCCATGCTGTCTCAGGGGACCTCAGTAACACTAGTAATGAACAAAGAACACATGTGTTAAGCAGATGTCTTGAGTGTTTGCTTACCTAATGACATCACTATCCCCATGGAACTTTGCAACAGCATCACAAGCTGTCATATTTATTCCAGATTTCAAGACTCTTTCCAGCCTGGTGCAACAATGAGGAGAGCATGCTCCTGCAGTTAGATATGAAATAGTAAACCACACAAAATAACATTCTCTTAGTGCCCATCCACAGCTAATTGTTGCCCATCTACACAAGTCCAGGCGCAGTAGCTGTTATAAATTTATTTAATATAATCCACAGTAAGAGCATAAATTCAGCAGTTGAGGGACTTCAGTTGTGTAAGAAGCGGTATTAACATTAGAGGTCAATGACCTTCTGTACAAATGCAGACAACAGTTTTATTACAAAATCTTAAATGCTACTGTTCATCCTGCAGTGGTTGCAGCCATTTTAGGTGGCTTCAATAACAAGTCTCTGGTTGTCTGGATCCTTGTCCTTTGTAACTGGGGCAGGACACAAGATAATACACCAGCGAGCAGGCTCCTGCTCACCAGGCACCATCGTGACCTGTTATTTTTCACATTCCAATTTTGTTTATCAACGCGTACGTTCTCCTCAACAACTTCTGAATCACCAGGGAAGATATACCTGAGATAGTCCCGTGAATGTTTGTGACAAAGGGCGGTAAGTGCAATGATCTGGAAACTTCCTCCCTGAGCTAGCCGCTGCTTACACGATATACTGAAAGAAAGAGATAAACATATTGCTTGAGATTTTTTCCCACTTGGATGGGGGGCAATATTTGGCAGGATATAATTTATTAGCCATGCATAGTTATCCTAAAATCATGTCCTCAGATTGCTGTAGTGTTTGTTGTGATAGTAGAGTTATTGAGAGATGTAGCACAGAAGCAGGTTCTTCACCCTGTCGAGTCTCTGCCAACCTCAATCATGTACATACACTGATCCTACATTAATCCTGTTTCTCAGTCACCCATTCTCATCAATTCAGCCCTCACCTCTGCCACTTCACCACTCATCTACACACTAGGAGAAATTTACAGTGGCCATTTAACCTACTGACCCGTACGTCTTTGGGGTATGGGAGCAAACCGTGTCACGCACAGTCACGGGAATAGCACACGAGCTCCACACAGACCTGAACCCGAGGTCAGCACTATATCTGGGTCCCCGGCAGCTGTGCCACCGTGCTGTGCAATATTGGGACTACCTCTGCTATGATCTTTTACACCTCTTCTGAGCTGGCGTCAGTCACCCAGCTCGGCGGCGTTGGTAAAGTGAGGTGCGGGGCATGTCAGAACATGAAGCTACAGGTATCGATGGAATGCTGTTCCACTGCTGTTGATGCAAAACACCACAGCAAAGTGCCACCTGTGGCTCGGTCGGTAGCTCTCTGGGTCAGAGCCTTGTGGGTTCAGGGCTATAAAGCAAGCAGTCGCTTGGCATTCCGGCACTGTACCGAAGAGATGCCAGATGGCTGGAGGAAGTAGTGCTTTGATAAAAGTTGAATGGAATCCACATCACAGGTGGATGAAAATGATTACATGGCATCATTTAATAGAACATAGAACAGTAAAGCACAAGAAGTAACCACTCAGCCCACAATGTTGTGCAGAACCAACTTAATTAGCAATCAAACTAATTTCTTCTACCTACACAATGTCCATATCCTCCCATTTTCCTCACATTCACGTATCTATCTAAATATTTCTTAAAAGTCTCCAGTATTTCCACCTCTACCAGCGCCTAGGTAGTGCATTCCAGACACCCACCACTATCTGTATAAAAAATCTGCCCATCTCACCTGAAATGCGTGCCCCCTGGTAGTAGATATTTCAACCCTTGGAAAAAGATATTTTCTGATTACTCTATCTCTGACTCTCATAATCCTATAAACCTCTATCAGGTCTCCCATCAGCCTTCACCACTCCAAAGAAAACAAGTTAAGTTTGTCCAGACTCTTGTTATAACACATGCCCTCTAATCCAGGTGGCATCCCCATAAATCTCTTCTGCACCCTCTCCAAAGCCTCAACATCCTTCCTGTAATGGGGCGACCAGTACTGTATGCAATACACCAGATGTGGCATAACGAGAGTTTTATGAAGCTGCAGCATAACTTCCTAACTTTTGGACTCAATGCCTTGATTAATGCCACATGCCTTTTAACCACCCTGTCAATCTGTGTAGCCATTTTCACAGATCTATGAATTTGGACCCCAAGATTTCTCTGCATATCAACACTGTTAAGGATCTTGCCCTCAACAGTGTACTGTCTCTTTTCATTTGACATACCAAATTGCGCACTTCACATTTGGCCAGGTTAAACTCCATCTACCATTTCTTCACCCATATCTGCAACTGACCTATATCATGTTGCTTTCTTTGTCAGTCTTCTATGCTATCCACAACACCACCAATCTTCATATCATCTATAAACTTACTAACCCATCCATCTACATTTCATCCAGGTCATCTATACACAGTACAAACAGCAGAAGTCCCAGTACAGATTACTATGGAACATCACTAATCACAGACCCCCTAAGTGCCTTTGATCACTACTCTCTGTCTCTACAGGCAACACAGCTCTAAGTCCAAACAGCCAAATCATCATGCACCGTAATCTTCTTGATGAGCCTCCCATGAGGAACCTTGTTAAATGCCCTACTGAAATCCACGTAGACAATATCTACAGCTCTACCTTCATCAATCACCTTTGTCATCTCGTCAAAAAACTCAATCAAGTTAGTAAAACACGACTTGCCACACACAAGGCTATACTAGTTCTTCCTAATTAGGCCATGAATTTAAAATGCTCATAAATCCGTCCCTTCAAATTCTCTCCAGTAATGTTCCTACCACTGGCATGAGACTCACCAGTCTATAGTTTCCAGGATTATCCATGGTTGGCTTCTTGAATAATGAAACAAAAGAAGAGAAGATGAATTCCCCACAGCCAACTAGACTATATTTATCATACCATCAATGTTCCCCCAAGGTGTGCATGTGCACAAAAGGTTGTCACTCTCTACCTCATTGGCCTGTTAAACATATTTCACGATCACACACAATCATATTTCCTTTTCCATTTTCTGATGAGGACAGTGTTGACAACATGGAGTTTGTAATGATTTGTTTGCAGATTTTAGAACTGGCTTATTTATACTGTTTTTATTGAAGAAGTTATTGATTCACTATGTCAAATTCCAAAGAAGCAAAGAGTGTGGAGCACAAAAGAAAAGCGAGTTCTTCTAAAGCGGAACGACTTATCATCCTTAGAATAGCTTCAGGTTTACTTCCACTTAAAAATTCAGTGTGCACATATTGTTGTCACTGGACAAAAAAATTGCACAGCACAATATTTTTGTGCACACTGGTCATTAAAATAGAGGGAAATTTGCCCACCATCAATGGCTGGTTGTTCTTAATACTTTGCAACACACACAAAATGCTGGAGGAACTCAGCAAGTCAGGCAGCATCTATGGAAATGAATAAGTTATTGACATTTTGGGCTGGAACCCTTCTTCAGGACTGGAAAGGAAGGGGGAAGACACCTGAACAAAAAGGTAGGGGGAGAAGAAGGAGGATAGCTAGAAGCCAAGTGGTAGGAAAGGTAAAGAGTTGAAGAGAAAGGAATCTGATAGGACAGGAGAGTGGACCAGAGGAGAAAGGGAAGGAGGAGAGGACCCAGGGGAGGTGATAGACAGGTGAGAAGAGGTAAGAGGCCAGAGTAGAAGAAGAGGGGAGGGGTGGGAAATACTTTTTTACCAGAAGGAGAAATCAATATTCATGCTGTCAGGTTGGAGTCTACCCAGATGGAAGATAAGTTGTTGTTCCTCCACCCTGGGAGTAGCCTTACTTGGCACGAGAGGAGGTCATGGACCGAATGGGAATAGGAATTAAAATGTTTGGCCACTGGGAAGGTCTACTTTTGCCGGATGGAGCAAAGGTGTTTGATGAAGCAGTCCCCAAACTTACAATGGGCCTCACCAATGTAGAGGAGGATGCATCAGGAGCACTGGACACAATAGACAACCCCAGCAGATTGGCAAGTGAAGGACTGTTAGGAGCCCTGAATGGAGGTGAGGGAGGAGGTGAAAGGGCAGGTGTAGCACTTAGGTTGCCTGCAGGGATAAGTGTTGGGAGGGAGATTAGTGGGGAGGGATGAATGGACAAGGGAATCATGGAGGGAGCAATCCCTGTAGAAAGCGGTGAGGAGGGAGGCAGAGGAAGGTTTGGTAGTAAGATTCCTTATGAGATGTTGGAAATTGCGGAGAATTATGTTTTGGATGCGGAGGTTCTTGGGATGATAGTACAGACAAGAGGAACTCTATCTCCTTAACTCCTTAACTCCTGTTAAAATGGCGGGAAGATGGGGTGAGTGCGGATGTTCAGGAAATGGAGGAGATGCGGGAGAGGGCTGCACAATGGTGGAGGAAAGGAAATCCTGTCCTTTGAAGAAGGAAGACATCAGTGCTTCCTGAAAGGAAAGTCGCATCCTGGGAACAGATGCGGCAGAGACGAATGAAATGAGAAAAGGGAATATTATTTTTGCAGGAGATAGGATGGGAAGAGGTATAGTCAAGATAACTGTGGGAATCAGTAGGTTTATGAAAGATATCAGTCAACAGTTTGTCTCCTGAGACAGGAACAGAAAGATCAAGAAAGGAGAGGGAGGTATCAGAAATCGACCAAGTGAATTTAAGGGCAGGGTGGAATTTACAGGCAAAGTTGATGAAATTGACAAGCTCAGCACAGGTGTATGAAGCAGCACCAATGCAGTCATCAATCTAGCAGAGGAAGAGTTGGGAGCATTACTGGGGAAGGTTAGGAACATGGACTGTTCTGCATAGCCAATGAAGAGGCAGGCATAGCTGCGGTCCATGTGGGTGCTCATGGCTACCACTTGAGTCTGGAGAAAATGAGAGGAGTAGAAGGAAAAAACTGTTGAGGGTGAGGACCAGTTCTGTCAGACAGAAGAGGATGGAGGGGAATTGGTTGGTTCTTTTATTAAGAAAGAAACAGAGAGCTTTAAGGCCTTGATGGGGACAAAAGTGTGCAGGGACTAGAGATCCATGATGAAAATTAGGCAGTTAGAAACAAGGAATTGAAAGTTACTGAGGAGCATGAGAAGTGTCACAGATGTAGGTGTAAGTCCATGTGAGAGGCTACCATCTAGATTCCATCATACTAGAATGTCCAGGAGTGGGAGGCAACCATTCTTCTCCATCTCCACCATAAATTGAATGTTTGGATGTATGCTGTTCAGATGGTCGTGGAACTGTTGGAGTTTCTGGAGTCCATGGAGCCATACTACGAAGATGTCATCGACGTATCTGAAGGGGCATTTGGAAGGTAAGGGCGATGAACTCAGCACCCTCTCCTCAACATCCTCCATGAGCAACATCTGGTGACAAGGGCCACTCCAGACTTATTCCTCAACAATAACAGAAGCCATCACACCTCCCAATATAGAGCGGTTCTTTCTGCTTTGATGAACTGTGCAAAAGCTATTTCAGACCCAGAGAGTTTCCACGAGGAAATAAGATGATTATGCATGACATAACTACAGAATGGATACAAGGAGAAGGAAATCAACCAGGCCCTTAAAAGGGCCGACAGAAAAACTACGAAACTTAACAACTTTAACAACTTTATATATATATAAAACATTATACACACACACCACTGGACTTGACATGCCTAGGCATCGTCCCTGATGAAGATGGCGGAGTTGTCATCGAAATATTGGTTAAAATCAATACCTGTACCCAGCTGGAAGCCCAAGAAGAGTTTGTTTGTGTTAGAGTGAAGAGTCCAGAGTGGGCCCTCTTCAAGGGGTCGGTATGAGGTGTCACCTGGCCTAGCGAGGTACATGTCAGTCCACCACACTACAACAGCATGCCCTTTTTCTTTGGATTTGATGGTAAGGTTGGGGTTGGTGAGGAGAGAGTGGATGGGCAGTGCATTCAGAACGGGGGTAAGGTTCGAGGAGGAGAGTGGAGTGCTGAACTTGAGACAGTTGATGTCTCGTCAGCAATTCAAGATGAAAACGTCCAGAGCAGGCAGAGGTCCAGAGCTGGGTATCCAAGAAGAGGAGAAGGGACCATCAGTGCGGGGTGTGGAATCCTTGCAAAAGAAGTGGGCTTCGAGACAGAGGCAACAGAAGAAGAGCTCAACATCATAGCGGGTGTGGAACTCACTGAGGGAGGACAAAGTTAAGGTCCTTGCTGAGGACGGAACCTTCTGCCTCAGAAAGGGGAAGGTCAGAAGAAATGATGAAGACACGGCAAAGATTAGAGTTAGTATCAGAGGGGGGAGGGGAGTTGGTGACACCAGAGGAGAGAGAAGGATTGGGCTGTTCAGGGAAGGTGGGGTGGGAGGAAGATGGTTAATACTTTCCCATTGTGTGGGGGTGCTGTGCACAAACATCTGAGTGACTAGATGTCAAAATACATTGTTTACCATTATGAAATTATGCTATAAAAATACTAGTTTCTGTTTTCCCTTCACAGAGCCCCATATCTGTTTGAAAAGCACAAAGGTATATTTGAGTTAATAGTTAGAAGAGGTGGAGAGGTAAGGAAGAAGGGAAATGTGAGAGACAGGGTTGGGTATAACATAGTTAACTTTGATGATTTCAGACTCAATACTGTCCTTACTTTCAACGATAGATGTTACAATTCTTTTCCCCCCGTGGGGTAAGACCCAGAGCTGTGCCCGTCCCAGGCCAGCTTTTTGCTTTTGCCTGAGATTAATTATAAACTTGACCTGTAATAGAGGGGGAAGTGTGCCATGAGTGTCACATAAAATGTGTCAGTGATATGCCTTGACAGAATAACAGACATGTTAGATGTGACGAGGAGGATCGCAGCAGTGCCCAGTATGTGAAGATATGTCAGTTCCTGGAAAATGGAGACACAATAAACTGAAGATGCTACAAAGGTGTATAGTGAAGATGATGTCAAGCTGCGGTCTCTGTCGAGATTGGCTCAGACTTGGTGGGTCTTTTTAAGTTCATGGGGATGGTTTATGAAGATAGAGAGGGGGTTAGGAGTCAGGTTATGGTTTAGGCTCAAGCATGTGGACAGGTGATGAAAGATGTCTGAAGTCCAGGCCTCCACACCGCATTTGAATACCAGTAACATGACGGTGTGATGAAGGACATCCATGGGATCGGATGTCAATGTGAGCAGGATACACAAAGGGGCACAGGGGCCAATAGGTCAGCAAGCCTGGATTTCAAGGTGAGGTGATTGCGGTCCTGTCAGTAGCTGGTCTGGGAAGTCAATACTTAAGAAAAAAGCTAGAAGTTTGTTTGGAAGTCCAGAAGTCGAAACCCAATGACTAAAGCCAATTGAGGCCAGTCAACATTTGATAGGTTTCAATGAGATCCTCCCTTATTCTTCTGAATTCCAGTGAGAACAGGCCCAGAATGATCAAACACTCTTCATAAGCCTTTCAATCCCAGAATCATTTTGAGAACCTCCTTTGAACTGTCTCCAATGTCAGGATGTACTTTATTAGATAAGGAGCCCAAAACTGCTCACAATAGTCCAAGTGAGGCTTCACAAGTGCCTAATAAAGCATTAACATTACATCCTTGCTTTTATATTTTAGTCCTCCCAAAATGAATGTTAACATTATATTTGCCTTCCTCGGCACCAACTCAACCTGCAAATTAATCTTTAGAAAACCCTGCATGAGGACTCCAAAGACCCTTTGCACCTCAGATTTTTGAATTTTCTTTCCATTTAGAAAATAGTCTATGCTTTTATTTCTTCTACCAAAGTGAATGACCATACACTTACTGACACTGTATTCCATCGGCCACTTCTTTGCTCATTCTCCTAATATTTCTAAGTCCTTCTTCAGGCTCTCTGCTTCCTCAACTCTACCTGCCCCTCCACCTATCTTTGCATCATTGCATAGTTGGCCACAAAGCCATTAGTTACATTAATTCGCTTATCCAAATCATTGACATATAACATAAAAAGAATCAGTCCCAACACAGACCTCTGTGGAACACCTCTAGACACTGGCAACCAACCAGAAAAGACTCCCTTTATTTCCAGTCTTTGTCTCCCACCAATCAGCCATGGCTTTATCCATACTAGTATCTTTCCTGTAACACCATGGGCTCTTAACTTGCTAAGCTGCCTCATGTTTGGCACCTTGTCAAAGGCCTTCTGAAAATCCAAATAAACAACATTTACCAATTCTCCTTTATCTATCCTGCTTGTTATTTCTTCAAAGAATTCCAAGAGATTTGGCAGGCAAGATTTTCCCTTGAGTAAACCATGCTGATTTCAGTATTTTTTATCATTTGCCCCCAAAACCGTATCCTTAACAATCAACTCCAAAACCCATATCCTTAACAATCAACTCCAAAATATTCCCAACCACTGAGGCCAGACTAACTGGCCTGTAAACTTCTTTTCTGCCTCTGTACTCTCTTGAAGAGCGGAGTGACATTTGCAATTTTCCTATCCTCCTAGGAAGATCATTACTAATGCCTCCACAATCTCTTCAGCCACTTGTTGAACCTTGGGGTGTAGTCCATCTGGTCCAGGAGATTTATCTACCTTCGCACCTTTCAATTTCCCAAGTACTTTTTACCCAGTACAACTTCACTCACTTCGGTCCCTGATAATCTTGCACTTCCACCATACTGCTAGTGTCTTCCATAGTGAAGACTGACGCAAAATACTTATTCAGTTTATCCTCCATTTCCTTGTTCACCATTACTATCTCTCCAACACCATTTTGAAGCAGTCCGATATCTACTCTCACCTCTCTTTTAGACTTCACATGTATTTTGGTATCCACTTTAATATTATTGGTTAGCTTGCTGTTGTATTCTGTCTTTTCCTTCTTTATGAGTCTTTTTAAGTTGCATTCTGTTGATTTTTAAGTTTCCCAATCTCCTAACTTCCCTCAATTTTTTTGCTCTATTATATGGCCTTTCTTTGGCTTTTATGTTAGCTGTGACTTTTCTTGTCAGTCACAGTTACATCATCCTACCTTTAGAATACTACTTCTTCCTGGGATGTATCTATCCTGCGCCTTCAAACTACTCCCAGTAACTATAGCCATTGTTGCTCTGCCATCATCCCTGCTAGTGTTGCTTTCCAATCAATTTTGGCCAATTCCTCTCTCATACCACTCTAATTCTCTTTACCCTACTGTAATACTGATACAACTGACTATACTTCTCCTTCTCAAATTGCAGGGTGGATTCTATTACATTATGATCACTGTTCCCTAAGGGTTCCTTTATCCTCACTTCATAATCAATTCTGGTTTATTGCACAACACCCAATCCAGAATAACTGATACCATGGTGGGTTCAACCAGAAGCTGCTCTAAACACCATCTCATAGTCGTTCTACAAATACACCCTCATGATCCGGCACCAATCTACCTGCATATTGATTCCCCCATGTCAATTGTAACATTGCCTTTTGACATGCATCTTTCATCTCCCATCACTGCCTGGTATGGGAACTGTACTTCCCTCAATCACAGGATTCTGCAGAGACTGGTGCGGACAGCCCAGCACATCTGTAGATGTGAACTTCCCACTATTCAGGACATTTACAAAGACAGGCATATAAAAAGGGCCTGAACGATCGTTGGGGACCCAAATAAACTCAACCACAAACTGTTCCAGTTGCTACTATCCAGGAAACAGTACTGCAGTGTTAAAGCCAGGACCAACAGACTCTGGGACAGCTTCTTCCACTGGATCATCAGACTGATTAATTCATGCTGATACAATTGTATTTCTATGTTATATTGACTGTCCTGTTGTTCATACTATTTACTACAAATTATTGTAAGTTACACATTGCACATTTAGATGGAGATGTAATGTAAAGATTTTTACTCCTCATGTATATAAAAGATGTAAGTAATAAAGTCGATTCAATTCAATTTGTAAACCATATCCTGGCTGCAGTTTGAGGGTCTGTATATAACTCCCCTCAGGGTCTTTTCAACCTTACAGTTGCTTTGCTCTAGCCATAACGATTTTACATTTTCTGCTCCTGTGTCACTCTTTCTAATGATTTGATTTCATTTTTTATCAACCGAACCACCGCACTCCCTCTACCCAAATCTCTCTTCAGGACCGCCTCACCTTGTCTACCTATGTCACCGGTGCCAATATCTACCAAGACTCCTGGCTGCTCACCCCCCGCCACCCTTTAGAATGCCGTCGACATGACCCTGGCACCTGGGAGCCAACGTGCCATCTGGGTATCTCTTATCATATTCACAGAATCTCATCTTTATTCCTCTAACTAATGTCCTGGAAAGGAAAGCTTCATCCTTGGAACAGATGTGGCAGAGACAAAGGAACTGAGAAAAGAGAACAGCATTTTTACAAGAGACTGGGTGGGAAGAGGTATAGTCAAAAATAGCCATGGAAATCGAAAGATTTATAAAAGATCCAAACACGAGGAAATCTGCAGATGCCTGAAATTCAAGTAACACACATAAAAGTTGCTGGTGAACGCAGCAGGCCAGGCAGCATCTCTAGGAAGAGGTACAGTCGACGTTTCGGGCCGAGACCCTTCGTCAGGACTAACTGAAAGAAGAGCTAGTAAGAGATTTGAGAGTGGGATGTTGGTTGAGAGTTTGTCTCCAGAGATGGAGACAAAGAGATCGAGAAAGGGGAGAGAGGTGTCAGAAATGGACTAAGTGAATTAAGGGCGGGGTGGAAGTTGGAGGCAAAGTTGTTGAAATTGACAAGCTGAGCGTGGATGCATGAAGCAACAACAATCCAGTTATCAGTCCAGCAGAAGAAGACTTGGGAAGCATTACTAGTGATGGCTTGGAATATAGACCGTTCTATATAGCCAACAAAAACACAAGCATAGCTTTATACCTATGACTGTGTGGCCAAGTACAGCTCCAACACCATATATAAGTTTGCTGATGACACCACTGTTGTGGGCTGTATCAAAGCTGGTGACGAAGTGGCAAACAGGAGGGAGATTGAAAATTTGGCTGAGTGGTGTAATAACAACAACCTCCCACACAATATCAACAAGTCCAAAGAACTGATTGTAGATTTCCATGAGCCAGCACTCATCAGAGGATCAGAGGTGGAGAGGGTCAGTAACTTTAAACTCCTGGGTGTTACTATCTCAGAGGACCTGTTTTGGACACATCATATAAATGTAATTGCAAAGAAAACACGACACCACCTCTATTTTCTCAGGAGTCTGTGGAGATTCGGCATGTCATCAAAGATCTTGACAAACTTGGATGTGCAGTGGAGAGTGACAAGCTGCATTGCGGCCTGAGAGCAGAAAATCGTACAAAAGGTGGTAGATTTGACCCAGTACATCATGGGTAAGGCCCTCCCAACCATTGAGAACACTTATATGAAATATCGCCATAGAAAAGCAGCATCCATCATCAAAGATATCCACCACACAGCCATGCTCTTTTCTCCCTGCTGCCAACCGGTAGAAGGTACAAGAGCCTCAGGACTCGCACCACCAGGTTCAAGAACAGTTAATGCCCTTCAACCATCATGCTCTTGAACAAAAGGGGATAACTACACTCATTCTATTTCTGAAGTTCCCACAAGTGATGGCCTCACTTTAAGGACTCTATCTTGTTAATTCATGCTCATTATTTATCGTTATTTATTTCTACTTGCATTTGCACAGTTTGTTGTTCATTGATCCTGTTTACAGTTACTGTTCTATAGATTTGCTAAGCATGCCCACAGGAAAAAGAATCTCAGGTGTATGTAGTGACCTGTGTGTATACTGATAATAAGTTTTACTTTGAGGTTCATTGCTTGCAAACATCAGAATGGGGAAGAAATGTGACCCAAGTGAATTTGACCGTGAAATGATTATTAGGTGCCAGACATGGTGGTTTGAGTACCTCAGAAACTGCTGATCTCCTGGGATTTTCACACACAACAGTCTCTAGGGTTTACAGAGAATGGTATGAAAAACAAAAAAAAAATCCATTGTGCTACAGTTCTGTGGGTGAAAATGCCTTGCTAATGAGAGAGCTCAGAGGAAAATAGACAGACTGGTTCAGACTGACAGGAAGGCAAGAGTAACTCAAATAATCAAACATTGTAACAACGGTGTGTAGAAGAGCATCACTGGATGCACAGCACATCAAACCTTGAAGTGGATAGGCTACAGCAGCAGAAGGCCACAATTGTACATTCAGTGCCCACTTTAGGGGGTACCCAATAAAGTGGCAACTGAGTGTATTTGACTTCATCTTCACTAATTTACCAGTGTGATGTATCTGTCCATGATAGCATTGATTGAAGTGGTCACTGAGTAGTTCCTAAAGACAAACTCCCATCTCTATGCTAAAGAAAATCAACACAGAACGAAGTGGCAACACAATGCTATATCGCTAAAGATTTGTGTGACTACTATACAGATTATATAAAGTTGCAATGTGCTGGCTCTCGTGCAAGATAGAGAATAAAACAAAGCCTTTCAGATTATGCGTACTATCAAAAAGCATGAAAAATGTATGTTTTCTTGGAAAGAAGACTGGCATTACTGGAAAGTTACTGGCATGGTAGGAGACAGTGAGTGGGAATAAAAGGATCCTTTTCTGGTTGGCTGCCAATGACTAGTGTTATTCTGCAGGAGTCGATATTGGGACCACTTCTTTTTATGCTGTATATCAATGATTTTGATAATGGGATAGATGGATTTGTTGCCATGTTTTCAAATGTTACAGAGAGGCAGGTAGTGTTGAGGAAACAGGTAGGCTGCCGAAGACAGACAGATTAGGAGAATGGGCAAGAGAGTGGCCAATGAAATATAATGTTGGAAAATGCATGATCATGTGCTTTGGTAGTAGGAATAAATGTGCAGGCTATTTTCTAACCGGGGAGAAAATCCAAAAATCTGAGATGCAAAGGGACTTGTGCAGAACACCTGAAAGGTGAACTTACAGGTTGAGTCGGTGGTGAGGAAGGCAAATGCCACGTTAGCATTCATTTCAGAAGGTCTAGAATACAAGAGCAAGGATGTATTGCTGAGGCCTCACCTTCAGTATTGTGAACAGTTTTGGATCCCTCATCTTAGAAAAGATGTGCTGGCATTGGAGAGGGACCAGAGGAGGTTCACAAGGATGATTCTGGCATGAAGGGGTTATCATGCGAGGAACATTTGATGGCTCTGGGCTGCTACTCGCTAGAATTTAGAAGGATGAGGCAGTATCTCATTGAAACCTCTCAAATGTTGAAAAGCCTAGACAGGGATGAGATTTGAAAAGGATGTTTCCCATGGTGGAGGAGTCCAGGATAAGAGGCCACCGCCTCAAATAGAGGGGCGTCCATTTAAAACAGATGCAGAAAAATTTCTTTAGCCAGAGGGTGGTGAATTTGTGGAATTTATTGCCACAGGCAGCTGTGGAGACCACGTCATTGGGTGTATTTAAGGCAGAGCTTGATCAGTTCTTGATTTACACAGCATCAAAAGGTTATGGGGAGAAGGCTGGTGAGTGGGGCTGAGGAGGCATAAAAAGGATCAGCCATGACTGAATGGCAGAGCAGACTCGATGGGCCAAATGGCCTAATTCTGCTCCTATGTCTTATAGTCCAAGACTTATTGCTACCTAGAAAACTGATGTGGCATTTCACAGGTAACCTCAGTGGACCGAAACCATTCATTATCATATAACAGATTGAAACCAATAAGCATCTTGATAACTTTGCTTTCATATGTTTATTACCAAATCTATTACTCAGTGCCGCAAGTTTCTGCATGGTCACAGCACAATATCCACATGGAAGACAGCTCAGCCGTGAATTAATGAGCTCTACACTTCAGTAGCTGCACAAAATAATTGAAAAGCAAGGTTTTACACTTTCTACATTTTCCACTTGCTATCCAATAGGACCAAAGTCTTGTAGTAGGGTTTGGAGGCTTGTATGCCTCAGTGACTGGGGGAGCTATGTTGGCTGAAGTCAGGGCCTTGTGCTTTGATGCTTGGAAGAGTCAACCATGCCAAACAGTTCAGAGGGTATAGAACAAACTAAAAGTGATCCACCAGTCCTCCAGCTTCCAGAGTTCAGTTCAGGGCTAACAACCCTGATTGCTGATTTCATAACAACTTAGTTTGACCAATGAAAAATCCTACATCTGTGTGTGACAGTATTCTTGAGTCTCCGCCCAGGATTTGCATGACTGACAGGTAAGCCAAACCACACCTGGGGTGCAGTGGAGAGGATGACCAAGGGGAGACAGATGGAGGACCTTCATTAGTGCCCCTAAATACCAGCAGCATAACAGGCAGCAACTAACTACTACTATCCAAGGGCAAGATTGTTGTCAAGGCTTGCTACCTTCTGGAGAAGTTGTTTTATTTAAATTCTGGAAGAATGAGTCAGCAAATGATCTACAGTGACTACTTCACAACTGACCATCAAGTTGAAAACAATCTCTCCCCCCACCGCCCCCCCCAAAAACAAAAACAACACTGGAGGAACTCATCAGGCCAGGCAACATTTATGGAAAAGAGTAAACAGTTGACATGTCGGGCCAGGAACTGATGAAGGGTCTTGGCCTGAAACGTTGACTGCTTACTCTTTTCCATGGACACTGCCTAGCCTGCTGAGTTCCTCCAGCGTTTTTGTGTGTGTTGCTTGGATTTCCAGCATCTTCAGATTTTCTCTTGTTTGCAGTTCCTATAATAATGAAACTGATTGGGGCTAATGCTCCAAACGAAAAAATTCCTTGTGTAGCCTGAAATCCTCAGGTACATTATTTTCACATACGGTATATCATCACCAAGTTCATCATCTTCATTGGTCAAGTTGTTTTCAAAGCAGAAGTTCCTTTGAAATGTGGGAAAACCATATCTGTATACACCTTGCAGATCAGCAAATGCAATGATACTGATCAGCATTTTAACAATCACTACAGACCTGCAAAAAGACAAATGTTCACAACTGTCCATGTTTTGGAGATATTTATTATTGCCTACTTTTAGTAAAGTTACAGTCAGTTTATGCCCAGTGTCACAAATTATATAATCCACATTACACTAAAGCAATTAAAATATAATGCAAACTAAAGATTACTTTTTTTCAGATGAGTTTGAACGTAATCTGATTATTGGTTTACATGTTTAGGGCAATCTTCTTGATTGGTTTTAACCATTTCTTCAGTCTTAATGTCATATAATTTCAAGATCTCATGCAGATTGTCTGTGACATTTTCTGTTAGGTGCCGTTGTCTTGACAAAATCCAAGCATATTCTATATGTTTCCAACCGGTGGGGATCTGTTGAAAGCAGCTGTATACCAGTGAATAACTTTCATAGTCGGTGGCTAATACCATGTATGGGACGAAAGAAAGCTCTGCAGATACAGGACAAAGCATTAATCTGGATTAAAGCCAGCAGTTTCTATTTTACTAACTTGTAGAATTATTTGCAAGATTAAAATTAGAATAAATGGCAATTAACATGAAATAATATTCGGTAAATTTGGTTTATTATCACCACACACAAAGATAGTGAAAGATTGTTTGCATGCCATCCAGAAAGACCATTCCATATGCAAGTACACACATGTAATGCAGAATATGATGCTACAGTTACAAAGGGAAGTGAAGGCAGGCAAAGTGCAATTGCCACAGTGAGGTAGACAAAGTTCAGGAGTCCATCTCTATCGTGCAAGTGGTCCTTTTCAGAGTCTTACAACAGCGAGATAGAAGCTTCTTTGTGCCTGGTGGCATGTGGTTTCCAGCTTTGGATTCTTCTATCCATTCATTGTGCCTCAGTACATGCAACAATAACTAACCGACCCATTTATTGTAACTCCATACATGCAACAATAATTAACCAGTTTACTAATGGGAGGGGAGGTGGGAAAGGCCCTTGATTGTGTTGAGGCAGCGGGAAATGCAAGAGTTATTGCAAGGGAAGCTGGTTTCTGTGATGGATTGGTCTGTGTTCACAACTTTCAACCATGCCTTGCAGTGTTGGACTGAGCCTTTGCCATACCAAGCTGTGACACAACCAGATAGATACTTTCTAGTTGTACAAATTGATGAGGTTTGCAACAGGTTGCCAAGTCCACAAGTAATTTGGTTGTCTTAATCTGGGTAAACACTTAACATGCAGATTCATTGCTGTCAAAGTATTTTTAGAGCTGTGCAAGAAATAGTTTGCGGATTACAAGACCACAAGACATAGGAGCAGAATTGGGCCATTTGGACCATCAAGTCCGCTCCAGCATTTCATCATGGCTGATCCAATTTTTTTCCCTCCTCAGCTCCACTCTCTGGCCTTCTGCCCATAACCTTTGATGCTGTGTTCAATCAAAAAATCTATCAAGCTCTGCCTTAATGCACCCAACGAGCTGGCCTCGACAGCTGCCTGTGGTGACAAATTCCACAAATTCACCACTCTCTGGCTAAAGAAATTTCTCCACATCTGTTTTTAAATGGATGCCCAACTACCCTGAGGCTGTGCCCTCGTTCTGGACTACCCCATCATGGGAAACATCCTTTCCACATCTTCTGTCTAGGCCTTTCAGCATTCAAAAGATTTCAATGAGATCTCCTCTCATGCTTCAGAATTCCATCAAGTACAGACTCAGAGCCATCAAACATTCCTCATATGATAAACCTTTCATTCCCAGAATCATCCTTGTGAACCTCAACTGAACCCTCTCCAATGCAAGCACATCTTTTCCTAGAAGATGAGCCCAAAACTGTTCACAATACTCAAGGCGAGGCTTCACCAGTGCCTTATAAAGCCTCAGCATCACATCCCTGCTCTTGTATTCTAGAACTCGTGAACTGAGTGCTTAATTTGCATTTGCCTTCCTCACCTCTGACTCAACCTTCAAGTTAACCCTTAGGGCGTTCTGCATCAGGTCTCCCAAATCCCTTTGCATCTCAGATTTTTGGATTTTCTCTCCATTTCTACTACCAAAGTGCATGACCGTGCATTTTCTAAAATTGTACTTCATTTGCCACTTTCTTGCTCATTTTCCTAATCTTTCCAAGTCCTTCTGCAGCCTACCCATTTCCTCAGCACTACCAGCCTCTTCAGCAATCTTCCTATCATCTGAAACCATGGCAACAAAGCCATCTATTCCATCATCTAAATCATTGAGAAACAGCATAAAAAGCAGTCCCAACACTGACCCCTGCAGAACACCACTAGTCACCAGCAACCAACCAGAAAAGGATCCTGTTATTCTCACTCACTACCTCCTACCAATCAGCCAATGCTCTAACCATACCAGTAACTTTCTTGTAATACCACGGGCTCTCTAGATAGTAAGCAACCTCTGTGTGGCACCTTGTCAAAGGCCTTTTGAAAATCCAAACTTACTTCATCTACAGCATCCCCTTTATCTATCCTACTTGTAATCTCCTCAAAGAATTCCAACAGGTTTATCAGGCAAGATTTTGTCTTAATGAAACCATGCTGACTTTCTCCCATCTTGTCCTGTGTCACTAAGTACACTGTAACCTCACACTTAACAATTGACTAACATCTTTCCAACCACTGAGGTCAGGCTAACTCGACTACAATTTCCTTTCTTCTGCCTTCCTCCTTTCTTAAAGAGTGGAGTGACATTTGCAATTTTCACTCCTCCAGCACCATGCCAGAGTCCAATGATTTTTGAAAGATTATTACTAATGCCTCCACAATCTCTACCGCTACCCATTTCAGAACCCTAAGGTGCAGTTCATTTGGCCCCAGTGACTTGTGTACCTTCAGGTCTTTCAGCTTTTTGAGCACTTTCTCAAATAGTAACTACACTCACTAGCCTTTCCTCACACCCTTCAACATCTGGCACACTGCTAGTGTCTTCCACAGTGAAGACTAATGCAAAATACTCATTTAGTTAATCTGCTATCTCCTTGCCCCTGTTATTTCTCCGGCCTCATTTTCTAGCAGTCCTATATCCACTCATTTTTTTCTTATAAAAAGCTTTCACTACCTACTTTGATATTGTTTGCTAGCTTTATTTCATCTTTTCCCTCGTAATGATTCATTTAGTTGCTCTCTGTAGGTTTTTAAAAAGCTTCCCAATGTTCCATCTTCCCACTAATTTTTGCTTTGTTATATGCCCCGTTTTGTTTTTACATTAGCTTTGGCTTCCCTTGTCAGGCATGGTTGTACTATTTTGCTATTTGAGTATTCCTTCATTGTTGGAATACAACTATCCTGCACCTTCCTAATTTTTTCTCAAAAACTCACACCATTGCACTCTTCAAAGTTGCTGCTGAACGCAGCAGGCCAGGCAGCATCTCTAGGAAGAGGTACAGTTGACGTTTCAGGCCGAGACCTTTGTCAGGACTAACTGAAGGAAGAGTTAGTAAGAGATTTGAAAGTGGCAGGGGGAGGGGGAGATCCAGAATGATAGGAGAAGACAGGAGGGGGAGGGATGGAGCCAAGAGCTGGACAGGTGATTGGCAAAGGGGCTATGAGAGGATAATGGGACAGGAGGTCCGGTGAGAAAGACAAGGGGGTGGGGGAAACCCAGAGGATGGGGAAGGAGTATAGTCAGAGGGACAGAGGGAGAAGAAGGAGAGTGAGAGAAAGAATGTGTGTATAAAAATAAATAACGGATGGGGTACGAGGGGGAGGTGGGGCATTAGCGGAAGTTAGAGAAGTCGATGTTCATGCCATCAGGTTGGAGGCTACTCAGACGGAATATAAGGTGTTGTTCCTCCAACCCAAGTGTGGCTTCATCTTTACAGTAGAGGAGGCCGTGGATAGACATGTCAGAATGGGAATGGGATGTGGAATTAAAATGTGTGGCCACTGGGAGATCCTGCTTTCTCTGGTGGACAGAGCGTAGATGTTCAGCAAAGCGGTCTCCCAGTCTGCGTCGGGACTCGCCAATATATAAAATGCCACATCGGGAGCACCGGACGCAGTATATCACTCCAGTCGACTCACAGGTGAAGTGTCGCCTAAGCAGAACAAGTGCTACACATGCCCTTACACTTCCTCCCCTACCACCATTCAGGGCCCCAGACAGTCCTTCCAGGTGAGGCGACACTTTACCTGTGAGTCAGCTGGGGTGATATACTGCATCCGGTGCTCCCGATGTGGCCTTCTATATATTGGCGAGACCCGACACAGACTGGGAGACCGCTTTGCTGAACACCTATGCTCTGTCCACCAGAGAAAGCAGGATCTCCCAGTGGCCACACATTTCAATTCCACATCCCATTCCCATTCTGACATGCTATCCACGGCCTCCTCTACTGTAAAGATGAAGCCACACTTGGGTTGGAGGAACAACACCTTATATTCCGTCTGAGTAGCCTCCAACCTGATGGCATGAACATTGACTTCTCTAACTTCCGCTAATGCCCCACCTCCCCCCATACCCCATCCGTTATTTATTTTTATACACATATTCTTTCTCTCACTCTCCTTCTTCTCCCTCTGACTATACTCCTTGCCCATCCTCTGGGTCTCCCCCCGGCCCACCCCTTGTCTTTCTCCCCAGACCTCCTGTCCCATGATCCTCTCATATCCCCTTTGCCTATCACCTGTCCAGCTCTTGGCTCCATCCCTCCCCCTCCTGTCTTCTCCTATCATTTTGGATCTCCCCCTCCCACTTTCAAATCTCTTACTAACTCTTCCTTCAGTTAGTCCTGACGAAGGGTCTCGGCCTGAAACGTTGACTGTACCTCTTCCTCGAGATGCTGCCTGGCCTGCTGCGTTCACCAGCAACTTTGATGTGTGTTGCTTGAATTTCCAGCATCTGCAGAATTCCTGTTGTTTGCACCATTGCACTCTGCTGTTATCCCTACCGGCATCTCCTTCCAATTTACTTTGGCCAACTCTTCTCATACCACTAACTTCCTTTACTCCCCTGAAATACTGCTATGTCAGACTTTACTTTCTCCCCATCTAATTTCAAGCAGAACTCAATCATATTGTGATCACTGTCTCTTAAGGATTCCTTTACCTTAAGCTTCCTAATCACCTCCAGTTACATTAAACCCATTCCAGTATAGCTAATCCTCCAGCAGACCCAATGACAAACTGCTCTAAAAAGACATCTCCTGGGCATTCAGCAAACTCACTTCTCTTAAGATCCACTTCCAACCTGATTTTCCCCAATCGACCTGCATGTTAAAATCTCCCATGACCATCATAACATTGACCTTTCCTATTTCCTGTTGTAATCTAGTGTAAACTAGTGGTGTCCCACAAGGATCAGTTCTGGGACCTCTACTTTTCGTGATTTTTATTAACGACCTGGATGTGGGGGTAGAAGGGTGGGTTGGCAAGTTTGCAGACGACACAAAGGTTGGTGGTGTTGTAGATAGTGTAGAGGATTGTCAAAGATTGCAGAGAGACATTGATAGGATGCAGAAGTGGGCTGAGAAGTGGCAGATGGAATTCAACCCAGAGAAGTGTGAGGTGGTACACTTTGGAAGGACAAACTCCAAGGTAGAGTACAAAGTAAATGGCAGGATACTTGGTAGTGTGGAGGAGCAGAGGGATCTCGGGGTACATGTCCACAGATCCCTGAAAGTTGCCTCACAGGTGGATAGGGTAGTTAAGAAAGTTTATGGGGTGTTAGCTTTCATAAGTCGAGGGATAGAGTTTAAGAGTCGCGATGTAATGATGCAGCTCTATAAAACTCTGGTTAGGCCACACTTGGAGTACTGTGTCCAGTTCTGGTCACCTCACAATAGGAAGGATGTGGAAGCATTGGAAAGGGTACAGAGGAGATTTACCAGAATGCTGCCTGGTCTAGAGAGTATGGATTATGATCAAAGATTAAGGGAGCTAGGGCTTTACTCTTTGGAGAGAAGGAGGATGAGAGGAGACATGATAGAGGTATACAAGATAAGAGGAATAGATAGAGTGGATAGCCAGCGCCTCTTCCCCAGGGCACCACTGCTCAATACAAGAGGACATGGCTTTAAGGTAAGGGGTGGGAAGTTCAAGGGGGATATTAGAGGAAGGTTTTTTACTCAGAGAGTGGTTGGTGCATGGAATGCACTGCCTGAGTCAGTGGTGGAGGCAGATATACTAGTGAAGTTTAAGAGACTACTAGACAGGTATATGGAGGAATCTAAGGTGGGGGCTTATTTGGGAGGCAGGGTTTGAGGGTCGGCACAACATTGTGGGCCAAAGGGCCTGTACTGTGCTGTACTATTCTATGTTCTATATAATCTGTGGTCCACCTCCTAGCCACTGTTGGGAGGCCTGTATATAAGTGCCATCAGCATCCTTTTACCCTTGCGGTTTCTTAAGTCAATTCATAAGCATTCAACATCTTCCGATCCCATGTCACATCTTTCTACTAATTTGATAACATTCTTTACAAGCAGAGCTACACCACTTCCTCTGCCTGCTTTCCCATCCCTCCAGTACAATTTGTAACCTTGGATATTCATCTGCCAGCTACAACCATCCCTTCAACCGTGATTCAGTGATGGCTACAACATCATACCTAGCAATCTGTAATAGTGCAATAAGATCATCCACCTTATTTCTTATACTCCATGCATTTAGATATAACATTGAGTACTGTAATTGCTACCTTTTTTGATTCTGCATCCCTAATGCACTGACACTCACCCTGCTGGCTGCAATTATGTCCTATCATCTGCCTGCCCTTCCTGACAGTCTGACCTACCATCCGTTCTATCTCGAACCCCTTCAGTCCAGTTCCCACCCTCCTGCCAAATAAGTCTAAACTCTCCCCAACAGCTGTAACAAACCTGCCCACGAGCATATTGCACCCCCCCCCTCGGTTTCAGGTGCAACCCGTCCCTTTTGTACAGGTCGTACCTCCCCCAGAAGAGATCCCAATTATCCAAGAACTTGAAGCACTGCCCCCTGTACCAGCTACTTAGCCACACATTTATCTGCCAAATCATCCTGTTTCTACCCTTGCTGGCAGGTGGTACAGGCAACAATCCAGAAATGACTTCCCCAAATGTCCTGCTTCTCTGCTTTTCGCCCAGCTCTCCAAATTCTCTCTTCAGGAGCTCTGTTTTTCCTTCCAGTGTCATTGGTACCAATATGTACGAAGACTTCTGGATCTCCCTCCCTCTCCCAAAGTGTTGTGGATGGGATCTGAGATGTCCTTGACCCTGGCACCTGGGAGGCAATGTACCATCTGGGTGTCCCTTTATATCCACAGAAACTCCTATCTGTTCCCCTGACCATTGAGTCCTCCATCACTACCGCTCCCCTTTCCCTTCTACACCACAGCCCCACACTCAATGCCAGTGACCCAGTCTCTGCAGCATTTCCCTGGATGTCATTCCCCACACCAGTGACCAAAATGATATACTTATTATTGAGGAGAATGGCCACAGGGGTGCTCTGCGCTAACTGCCTATTCACATTTCCATTTCTCCTTACAGTCACCCAGCTACTCACCTCCTGCAGCTTCAGGGTGACTACTTCCCTGTAACTCTGATTGATCATCTCCTCAGTCACTCGTACAAGCTGAAGGTCATCCAGCTGCTGCTCCAGGTCCCCAACACGGTCTTCAAGGTGCTGCAAGGACCCCAAAACTCTCTTCAAGGATTATGTGCAGTGTCATATCACATAGACAATCGTGGACTTTCTTAGCAAATTTTCTCCAGAAGTTGTTTGCCATTGCCTTCTTCTGGGCAATGTCTTTACAAGCCATTATCAATTCTCTTCAGAGGTTGTCTGCCTGGTGTCAGTGGTCACCTAACCAGGGCTTGTGACATATGCTAGTTGCTCATATGATCACCCACCTGCTCCTATGGCTTCACATGACCCTGACCAGGGGCAAAGCAGATGCTATATTTTGCTTAAGGATGACCTGCAGGCCAGCAGAGGGAAGGAGAGCCTCACACCTCCTTGATACAGACACAACTCCACCCCACCACCCTGTGAGAACTATGCAACTGTGAAATCAAACAACTTCTTTATTATTGGAGATGGGACTAATAACAGCATGGGATTGGGGAATGAAAAGAAACAAAACTGGATATCTGAAATAAAACAAAAAAAACTGAAAATAGCAGTTATCTATGAAAGAGAAACAGCTAACATTTCAGATCCATAACTATTCATTTTAAGTGGAAAAGAGAAAAAAAGCTAGTTACCAATAGCAGAAAAGCCAGGGGACACATGGTATTACAATGGAAATATCTTCAATAGAGTAGGACCAAATTACTCCAAAATGGCAAGCAGAAATCAATAATGCTTTGCTTGTGAGATGTATGGTATGAAAAGATTCAAGGCGTGGACAGCTACTACTTGTAGGAAGAGTAAAAATGAGTCAAAATGGCAACAGGCATAAATGGTCAGTTGTGATGCAGACAGAAACAAAGTTATCCACAGTTGAAAATTTTGAAGTCAAGTCCCAAAAGCTTTTGCCCAGACAAAAGAGGTGCTGGTCTTTCAGCTGGTTTCAATGTAGCAGTACGGGGGCCAGAAACAGATCAGAGTGGAAGTGGGAGGAGAATTAAAGTATCAGGCAACGAAGACAGAGTGAAGACAGTTGTTGCACAAAATGATTACTCAAATTGCACTCTCTTCCCCCCCCACCCGCCCCGCCACCAAGGAGACCACACTATGAATGCTAAATACATTACACTAGCATGGAAGTGCAGGTAAATTGCC
The DNA here is from genome assembly GCF_963921235.1 of Mobula hypostoma. NCBI lineage: Eukaryota > Metazoa > Chordata > Chondrichthyes > Myliobatiformes > Myliobatidae > Mobula > Mobula hypostoma. The sequence goes on from NC_086100.1 coordinate 31,614,548, forward strand.
ACTTCACTTGCAAAGATTTGGACCACTGGATCTTGCAACCACAGAAGATGCAAAGCCCACTTGCTTCTTCCCTTCCCACCATCTGAGGCTCAATGCTTGAAAATAATACATTTTACAGTACATACCTGCAATATCTGGCACTTGTTTGAATGGACGTTTCACTAAATTAAACAAAAAAACACATTAGCTTAAACAAACTGAAATACAACAAAACTAGAAGAATATACACTTTTTTTTTAATAAAGGATTGAAAATCAGAGTAAATGAGAGCCACCTTGTCCCCAGGAAAACTGAGAAATGGCACATAACTTTCCAATGGAAGTTGTCAAACAAGTCAAACATTTTAAGTAATAACGGGCAATTGTAATAATAAAAATACAAACACAAGGAGATCTGCATTTGCTGGAAATTCAAGCAACACACACAAAATGCTGGTGGAAGGCAGCAGGCCAGGCAGCATCTCTAGGAAGAGGTACAGTCGACGTTTCGGGCCAAGACTCTTCATCAGGACTAACTAAAAGAAGAGCTAGTAAGAGATCTGAAAGTGGAAGGGGGAGGGGGAGATCAAAAATGATAGGAGAAGACAGGAGGGGGAGGGATGGAGCCAAGAGCTGGAAAGTTGATTGGCAAAAGGGATACAAGGCTGGAGAAGGGAGAGGATCAAGGGACGGGAGGCCTAGGGAGAAAGAAAGGAGGGGGGTGCACCAGAGGAAGATATAGTGAGAGGGACAGGGAGAAAAAAAAGAGAGAAAGGGGAAAAATAAAAAATAATAAAAAATAAGGGATGGGGTAAGAAGGGGAGGAGGGGCATTAACAGAAGTTAGAGAGGTCAATGTTCATGCCATCAGGTTGGAGGCAACCCAGACGGAATACACAGTGGTGTTCCTCCAACCTGACTGTGGCTTAATTGTAAGAATAACTTTCCTATGAAATGAGATTTTAATGCAACTTTAAATTACTTTGAAATTAGCTATATTAACAATATATCATGCAAGACTGCCTAGTAGAACTGACAGGAGCCTGGGACCTAAAATATTAACTCTCCTCTTTTCACAGTACAGCTTGACCTGACAAAATATTTCCATTTCCAATTTAACATTTCCTTCTCTTATATTTTTTAATTTTAAAAAAATTCATTTACATATACTGCCTGTCCAGCATTAGATTGTTCATGTCCTCCAGACGAACAGGAGGCCAAAATTTCATCCCCCACTATATAGACATTATTCTAAAAAATCTACGAAAAAAAATTATCTTGCTTAGCCTAAAACCTTGGGAGTGATTATCAATGTCACTGACTGCATGTAATTCAGTACTTGCCAGCTCATTTTCCCGTCTATCCAGATTCCCATTTACCTAGCTCAAACCCTCTACCAATTTCATCTACTATCAAATCAGCATTAATAGCAGCTGAAGTAAACAATTTCTGCTAAAAAGGCCTGAATTTACATGGAGGTCAAGGAATGTTCACCAACAAGCTTCCTGCTCCCACAAATTGCTTGATAACTTCTATTGCTTGGGAAGTTATGTGCTATTTCTCGGCTTTCTTTAGAAATTGTGAGAGACTAGCACAAGTAAGATAGGAAATGTTAGAAGTTATAACCCGACTTTGAAGTCATGCATCCGATACTTATTTGCAATCCTGGAAAGTTTGATACTTAAACTATTTAAAAGCAGAAGCTTATTTACATACTCCTTAATAATGGGGCTAGTAATCATTGTGGAAACCAAAAAAAGTCTCAGCATAATTGAAGACTGGGAAGTTATCCATTTAGGCAGATGAAGGCAAGTCCTTCCTCGCATAACAGACTGCTGAATACACATGTCCCCAAGTCCCTAATGGAGGAACCACAGACTCTTCAATAGACAGGGCACAGTGGATGGGTGTTTTGTAAGGGCAGTGAACTCCTTCCATCACTTAAGGCTCCTGCATACTCCGAGGGCAAATTAATACTCTCCACAAATAATTCTTCACTACTTTGAGCAGTTATAGGGAAGAGTTTACCGGGGAGGGTGTGTTATTTTCCAACAGACAGATCAGAACATGGCATCTACTGTCAGGTAATAATTTGTCTCCTGACAGAAGCAAAGCAAGAGCAAGACCTCCCTTGGTGAGAGAGGGAAAACGTTATGCATCTTCAGGTGGTGTCTCAGACTACATTCCAATGCCCCAGCCTACGCAGAACAGCCATCAATTCCATTATATCCTTCGGGTGGAAGTGGTTCATGAGAGCCGAAGGGAGATTAATGCAGAGGAGAACTGCGAAATTGTCAGGTAAAGTTTTGTCTACCTTTTGATACTTACATTGGTATTGAAGGCTGGCTGTTACATTCAGGTGTGTTGGAATAACATCTCCTTTATAATACCTGAGGCTGCCATTTTCCCTGCAAAAAAAGACATTGGAAAAATTATTAATTTTAATCAAAACCAGTTTTTTGATGTCTCAAGTAGAGCAGGAGAAATAATTTCTTCTCCTCCACCGGATTTATGAACCGTTCATGAAGACTACTTCATCAGTCCTATCTTTTGCACTATAATGTGCAATTCTGTGTTTATACACCGTGCCGCAAAATGACAAATTTCACTTCACCTAAGACAGCGATGATAAACCTGACTGATTCCAAAGTCTGAGTCTTTTAGCAAAAGCAGGCAACTGGAGAACTCGCTCTCTATTCAGTCATCCATGTAACATTTACAGGATTCACTTCACTGTGACTAAAGGAAAACATATTGGGCATTTTCTACAGAACAAAACTTACTGACCATGAAGCAAAATTTACTTCAGTGCTGTTTTCAAGAAAGATGGGGGCAGGGGAATAAACAGCTTACTCTGCTAAGTAATTTCAGGAATAACTAAAAAAATGAAAGGCAGTCCTTATAAATTTATATAATGTTTCTAAGTAAGCAGAAATACTTTTGGAAGCTATATTCCAATCTTTCCCTGATATACAAACAAGAGAAAAGCTGCAGATACTGGAAATCAAATAAACACACAAAATGCTGAAGGAACTCAGCAGGCCAGGTACCATCTATGGAAAAAAGAGTAAACAGTCAATATTTCAGGCCAAAACCTTTCATCAGGACTGGAGAAAAAAGTTGAGGTCAGAGTAAGAATGTGGGGGGGGGGGGAGGTAGGGGGGGAGAGGGAGGAAACGTCTTCCTTCCTCACCCACCCCCACAGCTTCTTACTCTGACTTCTCATCTCTTTTTCCAGTCCTGAAGGGTTACGGCCCAAAATGTTGACTGTTTACTCTTTTCTATAGATGCTGCCTGGCCTGAGCCTCTTCACCATTTTGTATGCATTATTTCCACAGATATATAGTCCTGTTTCTGCTCAAAAGAAAACCATTGGCTAACTTTCTTACCACATTTATAAAAATAATCCATGTTGTTAATGAGTAACTGTTATTATCACCATGGTTTTGTTTTTAAAATGTAGAATACTTCTTTATTTAATATTACACCGGACTACAAAGAATTTGCTTTCCTGACATGTTTGAGTGTGTCTTATGGATTTTGGGCAGCTGTTTATGAAAATCACCGTAAAATCTACCATGCTACCCTTTTGGAATCACCTATATTTGTTATTTCAATTCACAATTCAAGTCGAATAAAATGTTGCCTATAATGTATGCTGAATAATTTTCCGTCTTGCCCAGGCCTACCTGGGCGTGCTTTAGATTGCAAGCATGATCCACGACAATGGAGCCTTTTTATTGATTCTTCAGTGAAAGCTGTGAAACCACAAAACGTGTCCATCCTTCAGTAGCAATACAGTACATGAAAAAAACTACTAAAATTTGGAAGTCCTGTTGAAACACATACAGTATCACAACTACAAATGTAACATCTGTGGTGATCTAAAAGTGGCCACACTGTTACTAGGAATGCAGCTCAGATACACCAAGTACTGTTTTATTCGCAAATGCGTCAACCATGCCAAGAATCTCATTACATAAAAAAAGGATTGACCACTCCGTAACCAGTTGGTAAGCAGCAGGGCAGAAAAGTATGGCACATAAGCCACTTGTAGACCCAAAGATATTTTGCCTGCTGCTCATACAAAACTGGGGCTTTGAAAAATTTTGTGAAAGCGATGAGCAAGGAAGGTGAAGGACTTTGATATTTGAGACCGGCATTTCCCAGAATAACCGATGCCAAGATTAAGAAAGGCTATTTTAGAGGTCCGCAAACAGACAGGCAATTCAAAGAACTTCAAGTATGATCCGAGAAACATCCCATAAAAGGCATTCAAGGATGTTGTTGACAATTTTCTTGGCAACTACAGAACACCAAACTACATGCAGCTTCTTGTCATGCTTCAAGCATACAAAAGCATTAAGAGCAACATATCACTAAAGATTCATTTTCTGCATTCTCATTTAGACTTCTTCCCTGCAAATCTTGATGCTGTCAGTGATGAGCATGGTGAAAGGTTTCACCAGGACATCGTGGTCATGGAGAAATGGTATCAGGGCAACTGGAATCCATCAATGCTGGCTGATTATTGCCAGACACTTAAGCGAGAAGCCTCAGACTGAGTACAGATGAAAATCAAAATATTTTTAGCTTTGTCAGACTATTGCGAAGCATCAGCAGCATTATGTAACTGACTGCATTGTATTCAATAAAAGTCAATTGCTTGCTTCTCTAAATTCCTACATGATACAAGTAGTCTAAAATTATGTTTGTGTTCAAGGGGTCCATCATAACCAAAACAAAATTGAGGAAAGCAACACTTTCAAAAAAAATAATAATAATTGCTGTCCAGTGTAATTGATTGAGTCAGCTGATACATTCAAAAAGTGCCTTGAACTCCCAGAATGTGGAAATTTTAATCGTACCAGCTTCCCAGTGTAGCCCCTCAGACCTATTTGGGCAAGGTTGTAAACAAAGGTCATTTTCAGCATTTTTCTATTGTACTGCCAGCTCACTAGCCAGCAACAAAACATTAAGTGTGTGTACTCAGTTTTACAAATCAATTGATTCTGAGCACTGATTAAAAAAATTTCAGACACTTTTCGCACTGAAGTTCTGATGACCAACAGAAATAAGGAATGTAAACAAGTAAAACCAGGAGCAAGATCAACTCTACAAATGCCACTCCCTTCCTTTAATCAACAACTAAATTTAACTCTTCTGAATATACTGCACGGACAATGGTCTGAAACTGGTGAGATCCTGCTTTATGAAGTTAGATTGCACCACCAGGACCCAGCTGCCCTGTTAATCAGTGAAACCCTCAAGGTATAATTTGGTTTTCCCAACTGGTGAAGTTAGTTGAAAGAATAAAGGTCAGAGGAAAATTACAGGCAATTGTAAATTTTCCTTATAGTGTTGGAAGGACAAATTTCACACACAAAACCAACAAAAAAGAATGTCTACAACAAACAACAGGAATTCTGCAGATGCTGGAAATTCAAGCAACATACATCAAAGTTGCTGGTGAACGCAGCAGGCCAAGCAGCATCTATAGGAAGAGGCGCAGTCGACATTTCAGGCCGAGACCCTTCGTCAGGACTAACTGAAGGAAGGGTGAGTAAGGGATTTGAAAGCTGGAGGGGGAGGGGGAGATGCAAAATGATAGGAGAAGACAGGAGGGGGAGGGATAGAGCCAAGAGCTGGACAGGTGATAGGCAAAAGGGGATACGAGAGGATCATGGGACAGGAGGTCTGGGAAGAAAGACGGGGGGGGGTGACACAGAGGATGGGCAAGAGGTATATTCAGAGGGACAGAAGGAGAAAAAGGAGAGTGAGAGAAAGAATGCGTGCATAAAAATGAGTAACAGATGGAGTACGAGGGGGAGGTGGGGCCTTAGCGGAAGTCAGAGAAGTCAATGTTCATGCCATCAGGTTGGAGGCTACCCAGACGGAATATAAGGTGTTGTTCCTCCAACCTGAGTGTGGCTTCATCTTTACAGTAGAGGAGGCCGTGGATAGACATGTCAGAATGGGAATGGGATGTGGAACTAAAATGTGTGGCCACTGGGAGATCCTGCCCTCTCTGGCGGACAGAGCGTAGATGTTCAGCAAAGCGGTCTCCCAGTCTGCGTCGGGTCTCACCAATATATAAAAGGCCACATCGGGAGCACCGGACGCAGTATATCACCCCAGTCGACTCACAGGTGAAGTGATGCCTCACCTGGAAGGACTGTTTGGGGCCCTGAATGGTGGTAAGGGAGGAAGTGTAAGGGCATGTGTAGCACTTGTTCCGCTTACACGGATAAGTGCCAGGAGGGAGATCAGTGGGGAGGGATGGGGGGGGATGAATGGACAAGGGAGTCGTGTAGGGAGCAATCCCTGCGGAATGCAGAGAGAGTGGGGGAGGGAAAGATGTGCTTAGTGGTGGGATCCCGTTGGAGGTGGCGGAAGTCTAAAATGTCTAAAGATTTTGTGTGGACAGGCAATACCCATGCTCAGCTTCCCAGATGAAATCCCTTGCCCTTCTATTATCCAATTGTCAATAACCTCTCATATGGTCCCGAACAGTAACCACCCAGCATTCTACTCCCATGTATTGGAAAGCTTCCAAATGTCACAAGACTAACACCCTTTGCATGCTTAAAGCAAAGGAGATTGAGGCAGATAAAAGATTAATCTCCAACAAATGCATCTTAAAAATGCATTAAATTAATACTTTATAATTGGTATACTCAAAAAGGAGTTAATTTTGGATCAAAGGAAAAGGACTCAAAGAGTTGACATAGAACTCAAAGGAAAAGGACTCAAGGCAGTACTAAACATCGCATTCTTGCTTTGTCATTGAACAATTTGATCAAAATTTCTTAGTTACTTTTTACTTTAATTATTCAACCATTACACAATACTTTAATCTGCTCACATTCTAGTCAGACCCTTCAAATAATAATTCTCCACAATTCTCTCCATTCTGCAATTGTTTTAGTATAATTGAAATCCCTTGTAATTGCAACATTTTAATTGTTTTGTTCAAACAGCTCTTCACTTAATTTTTCTACTTGAAGAACAGTTACTAGTTCAAATTATTCTAGTCCTTCATCTATACCATCTCCATTATTTGCAGCTTTGAGTACCTTGGAACCCTCCTCAAAATGCATTTCCAAACATTTAATTTCAGAGTCAGGGTTGTACAGCAGGCATAAAGGCCCATAAGCCAATTGTGTCCATGTTGATCTTTATGTCTATATACACCAATTCTATTTGCCTATATTAGAACTAACTTTATATTGCCTTCTCAAATGTCTGGCCAAATAACTCCTAAATGCAGTGATTCCATATCTCTTGCAGTGCATTCCAGATATTAACCACACTAAAGGCAACTTCCTTTAAAACTCCAGACTCCCTTTTAAACTTTCTAACTTTCACCTGAAACTTATCATTGGAAAAACAATTCCCACCAACCACTTACACCACCTCTGCCTCTAATTTATTTAAGGGGTCACTCCTCAGCCTCCCTCAGTACTGAGAAAACAAGCCCAGCTTATCAAATCTAAAGATCACCAATCCAGGCAAATCTCCTCTGCACTCTCTCCAGCACAAGCCACATTCTTTCTAGAGAGCATGCAATACTCCAACCAAACTTCTGCAAAACTGCAACGTAACATCCGAATTATATGCCCCAACCTCCATAAGCATATAGTTTCTTCAGCACTTCATTAACCAATCAACAGCGATTGCCAACATGTTCTTTCACTTGGCTTTGATTTTTTTCCTTGTTTTGTTTCTGTGGAAATATCTGCATCATTTTACAACATTAAATACAATTTAATACTTTGTTGTTAATACTGGGTTGTAGACCTACATCATACAACTTATTGCCAGTTGTCAAGTTTTACTGAGAATGTTAGGTGCAAATATTTGGCTTTGACAGATCTAGACTAGATCTAGACTGAAGGAGGGAGGAGAAGATGGTGGCGCGACACAGCACACGCGGCCGTTCTGAATGATATCGATTATGTGTAACTAAGGGGCCATGCACAATCCGGATTTGATGGAGACAGCCATGAGAAGCACGGAGGAACACCTGGAGTAACTTCTGAAATGCCTGCTTCGCTGTCACTGTGCGATCGAGAATCTCCGGAGGGGAAGGCCCCACATCCTTGGCTTTGCCTATTGCCTGTTGCCGGGGCCGGGGTCGAAGCACTCGGCAGAGATGGTGCTCGGCACTCAGTGTCGTAGGGCTGGTCGGAGGCTCAGAGTTTTCGGACGGACTCGGAGTCGGACTGTGGTCGGATGCTTCCAGGATGCTGCACCGGCAAGTTGGCGGCGCTGGAGGTTCACCGTCTGCGTGAGATGATGGGACCTTAGAGAGACTTTGAGACTTTTACTGTGCCATGGTCTGTTCTTATCAAATTACAGTATTGCTTTGCACTGTTGTAACTATATATTATAATTATGTGTTTTTTGTTAGTTTTTCAGTCGGTTTGTCAAGTGTTTCTGTGATATCATTTTGGAAAAACATTGTATCATTACTTAATGCATGCATTACTAAATGACAGTAAAAGAGGACTGCGTGTCCTCATAATCTAAAAAAAAGAAAAAAAGCAGAATTTATACGTGAGCAAGTTTACAGGTTAACAAAACCTTTTTTTAAAAGAAGAATATTATCTAGAACTGGGGTTCCCAGCTTTTTTTAATGCCATGGTCCAATGCCATTAAGCAAGAGGTCCGTGGACTCCAGGTTAATAACCTCCGATCTAGAATATTTACTATGCTTTTGACATTTGTCTTGCTTTCCTTCCTGCCCTTTTGCAGAATACTTACAGCTTCTCCTCAACAATGAGGTTCACCCAACCATCTTTGTCCAGGGTGTACTCTTCTGAAATGCAATCACCAGAAGTAGTATGTGTGGGAAGATGTTCAATGTCATACCATATCCCCATATACTATAGAAAAGAAATGCAAAAATATTAGTTAATTTTGGCCAGTTATACCAATCATAATCCTGGGAAATAACTCAACAAAATGCCAACAAATTCAGACATTTTAGGAGCCTTCTTTTATTCAGGCTGACCTCCGCTCCAACCTCAAAGTACAGACTCAGATCATTTCTGTGGTTGAAATGTAATCACTATCCTAGCAAATAATACTGTAAGGCAACAAAGCAAATAACCATATTTGATGATAATGATTATATTTATGAGGTACAACATTGGTGGTAGAGGGGTTGGGGTTTTCGGTATTCATCCTCAAAAATATCCAATATAAAACTGTGCACCTGAAAAGGTAGATGGATGAATGCTTTATCATTTCCCTAAGACCATAAGGCACTGGGGCAGAATTAGGCCATTTAGCCCAACAAATCTGCTCCATCATTCCATCATGGTTGATTTACTCTCTCCCTCAATCCCATTCCCTGCCCCTTTGTCAATTTAATTACCGGTAATCAAGATCAACTCAGCATCCATTATAAATATACCCAGCAACTTGGCCTCCACAGCCATCTGCAGCAATGACTTACACAGATTCACAGATCTCTGGTTAAAAAAAAATTGCACTTCATCTGTTCTAAATGGATGTCCCCCTGTTCCTAAACTTCCCAACTATAGGAATCATCCTCTCCATCTTGGCCTTTCAATATTTGATGGGATTCAATAAGATCTCCCGCAATCTTTTAAACTCCAGTGGATATAGAGCCACAGCCAAATGTTCCACATACATTAACCAGTTCATTCCTGGAACACTCATGAACCTCCTCTGGGTCCTCTTCAATCCCGAAAGATCTTTTAGATAAAGGGCCCAAAAGTGCTCACAATACTCTAACTGTGGTGTGGCCAATGCCTTAGAAAGTCTCAGCATCTAAACAGCTGTCCCTTGAGAAATGCAGTGCTCTCTCAGGCCTATATTGAAGTGGCAAAATAAATTGCATGCTCAGAATTTATTTGAAACCAAGATGTTCTGGCCCTATTACACAATTTCATAACTAATGAGCCCAAGTTGACAAAATAGAAATGAATGATCTGCCTTTTGCTTAAATCATTATTGTTCCACCCCACATCCATGCACGCATTCAGAGTCAGAAGGCTTGATTCCTACTATAAATGTAATTCAAGGTTCATAGTTAAAGATAACAAAATATTTCTTTAGATACTATTGCATCAGTAATCAGTGCAGTAAGATAGCAGCACACTCAGATGCAATGGTTTCTCTGGGTTCAACCAAAGGTGTAATTTTTCTTCCTTCATGCCTTTTTGTGACTGCGACACACTGCTGGATATCAAGAAAGTCAAGTACTGCAGGTCTACTCCACGAGCAAGATGTTTGATAGCGTCAGAGCTGGACTTGTTGTGCACCATATTGCAGCCTGCTTCATCTACCCAGGGAATACATTGTCAGAGGTGGTGCACAGAGTTCAGTCCAACAGATGGTGCGGTAATTGTCTGGAACATTTTTGTTGTGATTGCAAGACACTGTTGGATATTGGCAATGTAGAATACTGAGAGTCCGATTCACTGGTTCATTGGTGAAACTGACAGCTAGGAAGCTACGTTGCCTCAGTTGTTGCATGGACAAGACTGAGGGTGTGAGTCCAGATAAGACTGAAACGAGGGCTTGCTATAGTTCTCAACAAACACTGGTTCATCCACTTGGACACAGCTACATGTTTGACCTGGGCCACCGTGTCATACCTACATGTCTGATCTGGAGAAAGTGAATGGGTTGAGGAAGAGATTGCTCAGAATGAGAGCAAGCTCAGCCAGGCAAATGAGTGTAATAGTGGAGCAGAAATGGTTAGACCTCAGCTTCCCCCAAGATACCAGAATGCTTATTTATCTCCAGGGAAACATTTAAAGGTTTTCCAATTATCCAAACTACTTGTTTTGCCCTCACAGGCCATACCTCCATAAACTTATAGAAGAGGATAGTATGTTGCTACTGTTTCTCATTCACCAGGTCTCCATCCTGCTTGAAGTGCAAGACCAGCGGTCCCCAACCACTGGGTCGCGGACCGGTACCGGCCGCAAAGCATGTGCTACCAGGCCGAGAGGAAACAATACGAGTCAGCTGCACCTTTCCTCATTCCCTGTCAAGCACTGTTGAACTTGAACATAGGGTTGCCAACTGTCCCACAGTTGCCGTAGGGGTTGGCAACTGTCCCAGGACATTCCGTATATTGGAATAAATTGGTTTGTCCCATATTCTTCCCCCCCACCCCCGCTAAGGTAGAGCGTTCCTATGAAACCTTTCATGCTGAAATGGCGTGAAGCGAAGCAATTACCATTAATTTATATGGGAAAAATTTTTGAGCATTCTCAGACCCAAAAAAATAACCTAATAAACCATACCAAATAACACATAAAACTGAAAATAAATAACACTAACATATAGTAAAAGCAGGAATGATATGATAAATAGCCTATATAAAGTAGAAATAATGTATGTACAGTATAGTCAGGAAGATGAAGGCAAAACCGATTTGTCGGGGGGGGGGGATCAGTATGAAAGCACATGCGCACACAGTTGCCCACGCAAGGCTTCATGTTCATGGTAGCCTTTCCTGGGGTAAAGTGTCCCAGGATTTGACTGCTACTTTTGTCCCTTATTTGGGAGTGAGAATGTTGGCAACCCTAACTGTAAAAGACATGTTGAGGCCAGTTTAACCCTACTTGAACACCCCCCCCCCCATCCGGTTGGCCAGACCGCAAGAATATTGTCAATATTAAACCGGTCTGCGGTGCAAAAAAGGTTGGGAACCCCTGAAGACTTAGTTTTTGGGAATCCTGATCATAGCTTTTATTTGTATAACAAGTGTCATTTACAAGATTTTAGATTTATAAAAACAAAAAAGAAATGAATGAAAACAGTTCAGTGAGAAAATGCAAAATATATCACCCAAGTATTCATTCAGCTGATTGAGACAAGTTAAAACAAGACATATTGGACAATCCAATATTCAACTATAAAAGGGTGTTAAGTGTGTTTTTAATCTTTCTGTTACAATTAGTTACTTAGAAATAATGTTATTAAATTCTGCTATATTAATAGAAGATCTTGAATCTCTAGGAAGATATTTGCATTCTGAATATGTGACATAGGGAGCCCAAAAAAATTCTGCATTATATTTTACAACACTTGTCCCAAAAAAATTGCTCTTCATGAAAGTTATGCAAATCATTTTTATTGATGCAATCAATGCTATTTTATCAAGAGCAGGAACTCAAGTGAGACAGCAGGAATGCTTTCCATTAATGCTTTGTTGGATTATCCAACAAAACTCTCAAGCTGAAATAGTGAATAATAAGGAGGTCATATACCCTCTGAAAATCCATGCATTGACCATTCTACATAGGAAAGAAAAGCTGCAGAAAATAGGGAGCCCAGCCCAATATATCACAGGCACATCCCTCCCCACCACTGAAAGTATCAACGATAGGTGCTGCCTCAAGGCGGCAACATCCATTAAAGACCCCCACCATCATGAGGCCAGCTGTATACAACTCTGAAGTCTCACACCACCAAATTCAAAAACAACTACTTCTCTTCAACCATTCAGTTCTTAAACCAACTGGTAAAAACCTGATCATCACTTCAGTGAAGCAAAGCAATGACCCCTTTGCCCTACTATAGACTCAGTTCCTTATTGTAGTAGTGTTCTTTCTTGTATAATTTGTGTTTTTGGGTGAATGTTGTCTCTACTGCTACATGCCTGTAATATTGTTGCAAGTAAATTTTTCATTGTTTTAATGTCATAAACTCCAAGTTGTACTTGCGCATAACAATTACAATAACGGGTAAAATTTGTACTGAGGTACTAATAAACTTTTAATACATTCACAAGATAAATCAGCACAGCTTGACTGTTAAATATATCAAAAGATACTACTGAATGTCCAGCAAGTTTTGGCAATCCATGAAAAATTATCCTACTATTAATATTTCATTGACAAGTTTTTCCCAAAACTGTTCTTTAATGATATAGCAGTGTTTTCTAGATTTTTCCATACTTCAGTTATCAACAATTGTTAATCATTTCTCTGCATAGCTTTTGACCAAAATAAATAAGATTACCACCTCCTGCGGATATGTTTAACTTAATAATGTATTTTAAAAGTATCCATTTCATGCCAATAGTATGTTAACATGCATCGAGGGCGAGTTCCAGAATTTGTTAATGAGCCATTTATCAATCACTGACATAAAAATCTGGTTCTGCTGCATTCAAAAAGTCATGCAATTAACTACTGGTGTCCTTTAGAGTAATATTCTGATCTATCACCTACAAAATGCACTGCAGTTATTAACCAGACTGCTGTAGCCAAAACCTTAAACTTGTGACCTCCACTACCAAGTAGGACAAAGGCACCTGCAAGTTAGCCTCCAAGTCACATACAAGTGTTCTTAATTCAGAAATATATTACCAGTTCTTCACCACTGATGTGTCTAGATGCTGGAACTTCCTATGCAATACTACTGTGCAAGTATCTTCACCAGCAACACTATAGCTGTTCAATAACGTAACATGCCACCATTCTCTCAAGGGCAATTAGGGGTGAGGTAATCGACACTGACTCTCCATTGACTGCCTACACCCTGAAAATAAAGGGCTTCTCAAATATTTATCACAAGTTAAATGAGAAAATCTTCTATAATCAACCATCTTTGATATTCATTATAGTCATGCTATTGGCCCTTCTCCTTTGTTGATTGTTGTGAATAATGAACCAACACTATGGCAAACATTGGATTGTTTAAAACTTGTTTAAACTAGGATTTCCATTCCAGGCAATGGGGGAAGTGGGGTCCATTTTGATCGGGCTGATCAGAAATAACGACCAAAATGTGAAAGAGCCCTGTGAACAAACGGTGCACCATTCTGTCGCTTCAGTTGGGCGCTGTTCATTGACATGTATCGTGGCTGCAGGGAATAATAAATGTGAGGACCTCATACAGCCGCATGGTTCACTAACCTTCGATAGGGAGAAATTTTCCTGTAATTCTACTTTGGGACATTCACCGCGGACATTTTTGCTGTTTGCTCCAGGCAGGCAGATGATCGAAAACGCCAGCATTAGCAGCGGCCCCTGCATGTTAGCGTCTCAGGAGCCCCCTGAAAGATAAGAGAGTACAACAGGTTATTCGCTTCGTTCATTCGGAGGGTACAGAAATAGAAGAAAATAGAAATAAATAGAGGGTGGGGGGTAACTGAAGCATTTCTACATGGAGGAAGTAGTTTGTTAAGCAACGCTAGTTCTCTGGGTACCTTGACTGAAAAAAATGCAGTTACTTTTTTGAAGAGAGAATTTTCAGTTTGCAGGCTAATTCCATTTTAAAATGGATGGAATAACCTTGCTATTACTCTATCCCCCAACTTCCTCCCGTTTGAAAACTTATCCGTTGTGCAAATTCTGAAGTGTTTTCTACTCTTCCCATTTCCTAATTTAAGAAGGCTGTTGTGGATGATGACAATGTCATCTTAAGGTTCATTTGGCATATGCACTTTACCCCTTCGGCGTGTTAAATCTTGGATTCAATTGGTCTTTTATTTATTGAGATAGAGCACAGAATAGGCCCTTCGAGCTGCGCCTCTCTGCCGCCTCAGATTTAACCCTAGACTAACCACGGGACAATTTACAATGACCAGTTAACCTACTAAACAGGACATCTTTGGATTCTTGCTCTTTGCTAAAGACAGAATCATCTTAATACAGTATCCGGAAGTCTAACAACAAATTATTAAAAAGAATTGTTCCCGTCTTTCTTCAAGCTTTGTTTGATTGTAGAAATATTGATGAAAGTATCCGTGCATTTAAATCGAGCTCCTTCTGATCAGTAACAACAGGAATTCTGCAGATGCTGGAAATTCAAGCAACTTTAATGTGTGTTCCTTCTGATCATTGCCTGTATTTAAGAATTTACTCGTTGAAGTAGTTACCATATTTTGTAATTTTGAATTTAAAAAACATACACGTGTCAGAATTATTTAATTCCTGTTTCATATTCAGATTCTACTTAAACATCGCAGGGAGCGGTGCACTGTTCGGGTCGTTTCCGTTTTAACATAATGCACTTCTCTGGGTTTAATCTGTCCAGATAAGGACGGAATTTAGTGTATCCCCGACTTTTCATTCTCCGGCAATGTGCGAATAGTTCTTTCGTCTAAGATTTCTTTAAAAAGCAAATATTAGACGAAGGATTTAAAACTTTTTTTTATAATCTGGGAATAATGTTGTAAACGTCTTTGACAATTAACTGCATATATTCCATCGTCCGGCACGTTCTCTATCTTTTACGCACAGTTACTACTGTTGCTGTAGCATTCTCTCAGAACTGATAACGCAGCTCCCCAACAATCCGAATTCGGTGGGGCTCCAGGCGGTATTTGTTCCTGTTTCTCTAGAGTCATCTCAATATAATATAGTCCGCTCGTTAAAGGTGAATCCAATCTATTCCGGCAAATAGTTTTACCTTACAAGTCATGTCAATTTTTTCAACAAAATAACAATCGCTTTAGGAAAACAAGACCGTTTATCAGTTTATTTGGGGCTTTCATCTACGTGTTGGTTTTTTTTGAAAGGCTAGAATTTCCTCTCAAGTTCCCAAATTCCGATCACCGGTTCCTTCAATCATACTTCATTAAAATTAACATAAAACAGGCAAAAATATGACATTTCAATAAGGGCCATTCATATCCAGGAAACTTAATTATAACCACTTATATATTCTCCTCCCTCTGTATAACTCCCCAATAGCTTACCTCAGAGCAAGCCGAAAGAGTGATGCTGTATTCTGGCACTGACTCCCTTTCAAGTATAACATTATCTACTACACCGCCCACAACCAACCCTATATCCGACCAACCAGCTTTCGGTAGTAGGTCAGGTGAGAGCAATCCCACCCGAAGCGCTAGGGAGGATTACAGTCATGCCTACATCTGTAAAAGTGTCTGTTACGCTGTTAAATACTGTGCTGCAACTCTCGAAAATATTGAATTCTATACTGCACGTGTTATTAATACTTGGTAAAATTAAGGCACTATTTACTTCATAGCGTGCTTTTTTATGCACCAAAGATTCCCCATCGGTCTTTTACTCGAGACGTAATGGCGCGGCCCCCCACTTTGGGGAACCACAAACCTATTGGCACCAGAGCTTCGAAAAATTTCAAATTTAACCTCATGTCCATGTTGGTTCTTACAAAGAGCAAACTAATTTAACCCTTAACTATATATTTTATCCAGGTTCCAGCAAACTAGTTACAGTAATTTTAAAAGCACATCCAATGGCCTATTGGTGTCATTGGATTCAGACACTGCATCAGCTGTTGTTTTCACCTCAATCTACTGAAGGATGACTTCTTTCAAAAAGATGTATCATTTCCACTGACTCCTGGGAATCCCTGGGCCACAATTGCTCAAATGAACAAGGTGTATAGAAGATCCAATCACAAACAAGAGAAAATCTGCAGATGCTGGAAATCCAAGCAACACACAGGGAATGCTGGAGGAACTCAGCAGGCCAGGCAGCATCTATGGAAAAGAGTACAGTCGACATTTCGGGCTGAGACCCTTCCATGGATGCTGCCTGGCCTACTGGGTTCCTCCGACATTTTGTAGGAGTATAGGGGATGTAGGGTTTTACTTAAGCAGGAAATGAGGGAGGCAAAAAGAAATCATGAGACATCTCCGGCAGATAAAGTAAATGAGAATCCCGAGTGATACTGTATTAAGAGAAGAAGAGTTACTGGGGAGAATATAAAACCAAGGATGTAATGCTGAGGCTTCTTAAGACATTGGTCAGACCACACGTGGAGTGCCTTATTTAAGAAAGGAAATGCTGATATTGGAGAGGACCAGAGGAGCTTCACGAGAATGATCCCAGGAATGAAAGGGTTAATGTACGATGAGTGATTGATAGCCTTGGGCCTGTACATTCTATACAACTCCTTGGCTGGAGTTTATAAGAATCAGGGTGGATTTCATTGAAACCTATCAAATATTGAAAGGCCTAGAGAGTGTGGATGTGGCAATGATGTTTCCGATAGCGGGGAAGTCTAGGACAAGAGGGCACAGCCTCAGAATACAAGGATGTCTTTGAGAACAGAGATGGAGATAATTTATTTAGCTAGAGGGTGGTGAATCTGTGAATTTCATTGCACAGATAGCCGTGGAGGCCAAATCATTGGGTATACCCTCTGTGGCGACTTAATTGGGTTCAGGAGTGGAACCTGGTGTGATCTGCTGTTGTAGCCCACCCACCTTAAGGCCCGATTGCTGTGCATTCAGAGATGCTCTTCTGCACACCACTGTTGTAATGCATGATTATTTGAGTTACTGCAACTCCTGTCAGCTTGAACTACTCTGGCCATTCTTCTCTGAACTCTTTCACCCACAGAACAGCCACGACCTGGATGTTTCGTTATTAAACAAAGCATTTTCACCCACAGAACAGCCACGACCTGGATGTTTCGTTATTAAACAAAGCAATTTCACCAACAGAACAGCCACGACCTGGATGTTTCATTATTAAACAAAGCATTTTCACCCACAGAACAGCCATGACCTGGATGTTTCATTACTTTTTGCACCATTCTCTGTAAACTCTAGAGACTGCTGTGCATGAAAATCTCAGGAGGTCAGCAGTTTCTGAGATACTCAAACCACTCGGTCTGGCCCCAACAATCATTCCATGGTGAAAGTCACTTAGATCATATTTTTCCCACAATCTGATGTTCTGTCTGAACAACAACTGAACCTGTTGACCATATCTACATGCTTTTATGCATTGAGTTGCTGCACATGAATGCTTGATTAGATATTTGCATTAATGAGCAGATGTGCAGGTGTACCTAATAAAGTGGCCACTGAGTGTATTTAAAGCAGAGGTTGATAGGTTCTTGATTAGGAAGAATGTCAAAGGTTCCAGAAAGAAGGCAGGAGAATGGAGTTGAGAGGGATGATAAAGATTCAAAAATTCAAAGCACATTTATTATCAACAAAGAAGAGAAAATCTGCAGATGCTGGAAATCCAAGCAACGCACACAAAATGCTGGAGGAACTCAGCAGGCCAGGCAGCATCTATGGAAAGGAGTGCAGTCGACGTTTCATGCCGAGACCCTCCAGCAGAACTGGAGGGAAAAAAATGAGTTAAAAGGTGGAGGGAGGGGAGGAAAAACACAAGGTGATAGGTGAAACTGGAAGGGGAAGTAGAGAAATAAAAAGCTGGGAAGGATTAGTGAAAGAGATACAAGGCTGGAGAAGAGTGAGTCTGATAGGAGAGGACAGGAGGTCATGGAAGAAAGAAAAAGAGGGAGGAGCACCAGAGGGAGGCAATGGGCAGGCAAGGAGATAAAGTGAGAGCAGGAAAAGGGGATGGGGAATGGTGAAGTGGTGGTTGGGGGGGAGGACATTTCTGGAAGTTTGAGAAATCAATGTTCATGCCATTAGGTTGGAGGCTACCCAGACGAAATATAAGGTGTTGTTCCTCCAACCTGAGTGTGGCTTCATTACAACCATAGCGGAAGCTATGGATAGACGTATCGGAATGGGAATGCGAAGTGGAATTAAAATGGGAGGCCACTGAAAGATCCTGCTTTTTCTGGGAAACAGAGCGTGGGTGCTCAGTGAACCGGTCTCCCAATCTATATCAGGTCCTACCGATATACAGGAGGCCATACCAGGAGCACCAGACACAGTAGATGACCCCAACAGACTCACAGGTTAAGTGTCACCTCACCTGGGAGGACTGTTTCGTGAGCACCACAGGAATGTGTGCTTAGCCCACTGCTCAACTTGCTTTACTCCTATGACTGTGTAGCTAAGTACAGCTCCAGAAACATGTTTAAGTTTGATGATGACCCCACTGTTGTAGGTTGTATCTAATGTGTTTATAAATCAGCATACAGGAGAGAGATTGAAAATTTGGCTGAGTGGTATAAATTGAATGCTTTTTGCTCCTTAATTGCGTTCTGTGAAAAAAAGTTGCAATTTCCACTTATGTTTAGGTGAAATTGGACAAAATTTGGAAAATCGGATGCATCTAGGAAACTTCCCTTTGTGTCAGGACAGACTACCACATTTCAGAGAAAACCTGAGAGTCTGTTGGGGTCAACTACTGTGTCCAAATCAGAAAATGCCTTTAATTTAAAATAAAATGAAGGTATGTCAGAGTGATCCGCTGACATTTTGGTAATGTCTCTCATGGGTTCCAGAGCAGGCATTTTCTCCCCATTACCTCCCCCTTCAACAGATAATATGATTTTGCTAGTACTGGTTGAGGAATGAAAGTCAGTCAAGCCATTTCTGCTATTGCTCTTCAAATTGTGTTCTTTCAAATCCAGCGAAGAACTTTGTTGATGTGTCCATAACATCTCATTCAAAAGGAATACTGCTAATATTGCAGCAATAAAACATTAGTGAATCTATTAGGAAAAAGGGAATTTGTGGATGAAACATGAGTTATTAAGGTTTCCATTTTCTAATTTTGCCTCGACTGTTTGAAAGACAACTTCATATTAAGGTATGCAAAGTGATACACCAAAACACTATTCCTTCTCACACACATTTACTATCCTACCTTTTATTTCAGTAAATGAAATATGGTCATACACTTCTCATATCCTCTTCTGGGCATGAAAATCATTCCATAAAAATGATTTATGGTCATGCACTTTGGTCGTAGAGATATATGTGCAGACTATTTTCTAAATGGGGAGAAAATACAAAACTCTGAGATGCAAAGGGATGAGAATCCTTGGGCAGAACACCCTGAAGGTTAACTTGCAGGTTGAGTCGGTGGTGAGGAAGGCAAATGCCATGTTAATATTCATTTCAAGAGGTCTAGAATACAAGAACAAGGATGTGATGCTGAGACTTTATAAGGCACTGGTGAGACCTCACCTTGAGTATTGTGAACAGTTTTGGGCCCCTCATCTTATAAAAAATGTGCTGGCATTGGAGAGGGTCCGGAGGAGGTTCACAAGGATGATTCCAGGAATGAAAGGGTTATCATAAGAGGAATGTTTGATGGCTCTGGGTCTGTACTCACTGGAATTCAGAAGGATGAGGGAGAATCTCATTGATAGCTTTCCAATGTTGAAAGGCCTAGACAGAGTAGATGTGGAAAGGAAGTTTCCCATAGTGGGAGAGTCTAGGACAAGAGGGCATAGCCTCAGAATAGAGGGGTGCCCTTTCAAAATAGAGATGTGGAGAATTTTTTTTAGCCAAAGGGTGGTGAATTTGTGGAATTTGTTGCCACATGCAGCTGTGGACGCCAGGCTGTTGGGCATATTTAAGGCAGATATTGATAGGTTTTTGACTGGACATGGCACCAAAGGTTACGGGGAGAAGTCTGGGAACTGGGGTTGAGGAGGAGATAGAAAAAAAGGATCAGCCATGATCGAGTGGCAGAGCAGACTCGATGGGCCAGATTCTGCTCCTATGTCTTATGGTCTTAATGGTCTAACAATGGCATCACAGGTATAGAAACCTTTTGCCATATTAACCTTCATAAATCAATGTACTGAGTACAGGAATTGGGATGTTGAAATTCTGTAAGACATTGGTGAGTCCTAATTTGGAATTTTTTTTTCTTCTCCAAAAATACTTTATTCAAAATTATTACAAAATCAAGTTATTTACATATAAGAAAAAACATTCGTTGACTCTGAGTCCTTATTCAATAAAGTTATTTACAATAAAATGATGCGTTGACTCTCTGTTCATTTACAAATGAAAGATGTTTACAATAAACCGTTCATTTACTCTCAACCCTTGGTCAAGAGTTAAGACTTATTAACAATAAAATTATCAACAATAAAGGCAGGCGTTGGCTCTAATGCTTTTCCCAAATTAACAATTCCACCCACTCCTGGGGCACCATGTTGATTATCTGTCCACACCGCTGATGAGGGTTAGTCTCCTCCCCACCCAACCCCTCACACTCCCACGGGTGATGAACCTTAAACTGTGGTCCTTCCCCACCAGGCCTTCGCGGTGGCCGCACCAAGCTTGAGTGCATCCCTCAGCACGTACTCCTGCAGACGAGAGTGAGCCAGTCGGCAGCATTCAGTCACCGACATCTCCATGTGCTGGCAGACCATCAAGTTTCGGGCAGACCAAAGCGCGTCTTTCACCGAATTGATGATCTGCCAGCAGCACCGGATGTTTGTCTCCGTGTGCGTCCCCAGGAACGGCCCGTAGATCACAGAGTCCTCGGTAACACAGCTGCTGGGCATGAATCTTAGTTACTGTCACTTCCATTCTCCTCCACACCTTCTTTGCGAACCCACAGTGTGCAAAGAGGTGAGCCCCCGACTCCACCCCATTACAGTGCTCCCGTGGGCAGTGGGGTGCGGAGACGACATTCCGGGCGTACAGGAGGGATCTGACTGGGAGGGCCCCTCTCACCGCCAGCCAGGCGAGATCTTTGTGCCTGTTGGTGAGATCTGGCGATGAGGCATTTGTGTCCCGTTTTGGTCACTTACTTCTCAAAAAGATATAAATAAGACTGAAAGAGTGCAGAAAAAATTACAATGATGTTACAGGGACTTGAGGACCTGAATTATAGGGCAAGATTGAATAGGTTAGGACTTTATTGCTGAGAATGTAGAAGATTGAAGGGGAATTTGATAGAGGTATATAAGATTAAGTGTGGTATAGATAGGGTCAAGGCAATCAGGCTTTTTCCACTGAAGCTGGGTGAGATCCAGGGGGACCAATATCCTGGCGGGGAGGTTTGCTAATTCTGTTGGGGAAAGTTTAACCTAGGATTGCTGGGAGGTGGGAACCAAACTGGAGATGGAGGAAGAGGCGGTTGGCTCACAAATAGAGCAAGTTTGGAGATAGTGTGAGAGGGAGGATAGACAGGTGATAGAGAAGTGATGCGCTCAGACTGATGGATTGAGATGTGACTACTTTAATGCGAGGAGTATTATGAACAAAATGGATGAGCTTGGAGCATGGATCAGTTCTTGGAGTTATGATGTTGTGGTCATTAAAGAGACTTGGATGGCTCAGGGACAGGAATGGTTACTTTGAGTGCCAGGCTTTAGGTGTTTCAGAAAGGACAGGGAGGGAGGCAAAAGAGGTGGGGGCATGGCATACTTGATCAGAGATAGTGTCGCAGCTGCAGAAAAGGAGGAAGACACGGAAAGATTGTCTACTGAGTCTCGGTAGATGGAAGTTAGGAACAGGAAGGGGTCAATAACTCTACTGGGTGTTTTTATAGACCACCCAATAGTAACAGGGACATCGAAAAGCAGATATGGAGACAGGGTCTGGAAAGGTGTGATAATAACAGGGTTGTCACAGTGGGAGATTTTAATTCCCTAAATATCAATTGGCATCTCCATAGAGTGAGGGGTTTAGATGGGGTGGAGTTTGTTAGGTGTGTTCAAGAAAGTTACTTGACACAATACGTAGATAAGCCTACGAGAGGAGAGGCTGTACTTGATCTGGTATTGGGAAATGAACCTGGTTAGGTGTCAGATCCCTCAGTAGGAGAGCATTTTGGAGATAGAGATCACAATTCTATCTCCTTTACCATAGCATTAGAGAGGGATAGGAACAGACAAGTTAGGAAAGCATTTAATTGGAGTAAGGGAAAATATGAGGCTATCAGGCAGGAACTTGGAAGTATAAATTGGGAATAGATGTACTCAGGGAAATGAACGGAAGAAATGTGGCAAATGTTCAGGGGATATTTGCAAGGAGTTCTGCTTAGGTACATTCCAGTGAGAGAGGGAAAGGATGGTAGGGTACAGGAACCGTGGTGTATAAAGGCTGTTTTAAGTCTAGTCAAGAAGAAAAGAAGAGCATACGAAAGATTCAAAAAAACTAGGTAATGATAGAGATCTAGAAGATTATAAGGCTAGCAGGAAGGAGCTTAAGAAAGAAATTAGGAGAGCCAGGAGGGGCCATAAGAAGGCCTTGGTAGACAGGATTAAGGAAAACCCCAAGGCATTCTACAAGTATATGAAGAGCAAGAGGATAAGATGTGAAAGAATAGGAGCAATCAAGTGTGACAGTGGAAAAGTATGCATGGAACTGGAGAAGATAGCAGAGGTACTTAATGAGTACTTTGCTTCAGTATTCACTACGGAAAAGGATTTTGGCGAGTGTCGGGATGACTTACAGTGGACTGAAAAGCTTGAGCATGTAGATATTAGTAAAGAGGATGTGCTGGAGCTTTTGTAAAGAATCAAGTTGGATAAGTCACCATGATAAGTTCCAACTTCATAAAGCATCAATTTGGAACATCTGGACAGCAAAGATGCATACATTAGGATGCTCATTATTGATTTCAGCTCAGCAATTAACACCATCATCCCCTCAAAACTAATCAGTGAACTCCAAGACCTGGGCTCAAAACGTACCCCATTGTGTATTTGGATCTTGGATTTCCTCACTTGTAGACCCTCACTTGTTACTCCAGATTTAATGCAGCACAGAAAACACACAATAAGATAAAGAACACAATAAATACTAATGATAACGCTTATCGATGGAGGATCTACTCACTTGTAGATCCAAATTTTGTTTGGATTAGCAAAAACATCCCTCCATAATTTCCATTAGCCTAGGAGCCCCACAGGGATGTGTGCTTCGCCCACTGCTCTTCTTGCTTTACACCTATGACTATGTAGCTAAGTACAGCTCCAACAGCATGCGTAGGTTTGCTGAAGACGCCGCTGTTACAGGCTGTATCTCAGGGGTTTATGAATCAGCATACAGGAGGGAGATTGAACATTTGGCTGAGTGGTGTGAAAACAACAACCTCTCACTCAATGTCAACAAGACTACTGATTGTAGACTTCAGGAAAGGGAAAACAGGTTCATAAGCCAGTATTCACCGGAGTATCAGAGGTGGAGAGAGTCAGTAACTATAAATTCCTGGATGTTAATATCTCGGAGGACCTGTCCAAGACCCATCATATAAATATAATTGCAAAGAAAGCACAACAACACATTTTCTTCCTCAGGAGTCTACAGAGGTTTGTCATGTCATCAAAAACCTTGAAAAACCTCTATAGATGTGTGATAGAAACTTCTATAGATGTGCTATGACTGGCTTCACTATGGCTTGGTATGGAATACCAGTGCCCTTGAGGAGAAAATCCGACAAAAGGTGGTGGATTTGGCCCAGTGCATCATGGGTAAAACCCTCCCAACCATTGAGCACATCTACATGAAACATTGCCACAGAAAAGCAGCATCCATCATCCAAGATCCTCAGCACCCAGGCCATGCTCCTGTCTCGCTGCTGCCATCAATAGAAGGTATAGGTGCCTCAGGACTCGCAAACCAGCTTCAAGAACAGTTACTACACCTCAACCGTCAGGCTCTTGAACAAAAGGGGAGAACTACTCTCATTCTGCTTCTGGAGTTCGCAGTCCGATTTTAAGGACTTTTTAATCTTGTTATTTCCATATGACCATATAACAAGTACAGCATGGAAACAAGCCATCTCAGCCCTTCTAGTCCGTGCCGTCCATGTTATTATTTATTGTTATTTATTTATATCTGCATTTGTACGGCTTGTTGTCATTTGATCCTGTTTACAGCTACTACTCTATAAATTTGATAAGTATACCCACAGAAAAAGAATCTCAGGGTTGTATGTACAGTATGTATTCTGATAATATTTTTACTTTGAAATTTGAACTTTGAACTCCATGAATCACTTCCTACTTTTCCCAGTTGAACTCTATCTGCCACTTCTCAGCCCAGCTCTGCTTCTATCAATGCCCTGTTGTAACTTATGACAACCTTCTACACTATCCACAATGCCACCAACCTTTGTATCATCTGCATACTTACTAACCCTCTCTTCCAAGTCATTTATAAAAATCATGAAGAGCAGGGGCTCCAGAACAGATCCCCATGGAGCAATACTGGTCACTGAGTTTCAGGCAGAATACTCTCCATCTACCAGCCCTCTGCCTTCTGTGGGCAAGCCAATTCTGAATTCATGCAGCTCAGTTTCCCTGGATCCCATGCCTCATGACTATCTCAATGAGCCTACCATGGAGAACCATGTCAAATGCCTTTCTGAAATCCAAATACACCATGTCCACCACTGTGTCTTCATTAATTTGTTTTGTGACTTCCTCGAAGAATTCAACCAGGTTCATGAAGAATGATCTGCCCCTCACAGAGACATGCTGACTATCCCAAATCTGATTATGTTTCTCCAAATGCACACAAATCCTGTCTCTAAGAATCCTGTCCAATAATTGGCCCACCACTGACGTAGGACTCACTGGTCTATAATTCCCAGGGTTATCCCTATCACCTTTCTTGAACGAAGGAATAGAATTTGCCACCCTCCTTTGGCAGTGAGGACCAAAGGTTATTGCCGTTTCTTCCTTTAGTAACCTGTGGACTGTCCTGACCAGCCCCGGGGTCTCATCTGTCCTAATATTTTTTCCAAAGTTCCAGCACAGTCCCTTCCTTAATGTCAACATACTCTAGCATGTAAGCCTGTTCTGTGCTGTCCTCACATTTGTCAAGGTCCCTTTCACTGGTGACTACTGAAGCAAAGTATTCATGAAGGACCTCGCCTACCACTTCTGACTCCAGACACATGCTTGCTCCTTTTATCACTGATCAGTACTACCCTCACTCTAGTCATCCTTCTGGTTTTCACATTTATGTATTACATCTTGGGATATTCTTTAATCCTGTTCACCAAGCCTTCTCATGCCCCCTTCTAGCTGTCCTAGGTTCATTCTTCAGTTCCTTCCTGGCTACACTGTAACGCTCTTGCACTCTGACTAATCCTTGCTCCCTAAACCTTAAGAAAGCTTCTTTCTACTTCTTGACTAGAGATTCCATATCTCTTGTCAACCATAGCTCCATTAGCCTGCCATCCTTTCCATGTCTTTGGACAAACCAATTCAGAACCCCTCACTCCAAATTTTTCCTGAGTACATCTGTTTGCAATTTACACTCCCAAGTTCCTCACTAATGGCATTGTGATTCGCCCTTCCTACCTTTCAGACAAGAGAAAATCTGCAGATGCTGGAAATCCAACCCATTTCCATTGAAGCTGCCTGGCCTGCTGAATTCCTCCAGCATTTTATGTGTGTTTCTTTCCCATACTTGTCTGGCCACTCAACGTATTATGTCAGGAATCCTTCCTGGACACGCCTAACAAATTCTGTCCCATCTAAGCAGGGAAGTTGAAGTCATGCATGACAACAACCCTGTTATTTTTGCATCTTTGCAAAAACTGTCTTCCAATCTGTACCTCAGTGTCTGCTGCTATTGGGAGTTTGATAGAATATTCCCAAAGGAATGATTGCTCCCTTCATGGTTCCGATTTTTATCACAATCCCTCCATGGTAGGCAGGGTAAGTAAGTTTGCAAATGATTCCAAAATTGGTAATATGGACAGTGAAAACAGCTATCTAAAATTACAATGGAATATAGATCAACTGGGGATCTTAGACTGGCAGATGAGCTTTGACTCAGACAAGTGCAAGATGTTGTACTTTGGTAAGTTAAACCAGAGCAGGACTTACACAGCAGTAGGACTCTGGAAAGTACTGTAGAATAGAGAGACCTAGGGGAACATGTACAAATGTACATTGTTCCCCGAAAGTGAAGACACAAGTAGGCAGGGTGGTGAAGAAAGCATTTGGCATGCTTGCCTTCATTACTCAGGGCATTAAATACAGGAACTGGGATATCATGCTACCACTGTACAAAACCTTGGTTAGAATACTTGGTTAGAATAATGAGTCCTGACGAAGGGTCTCGGTCTGAAACGTCGACTGTACCTCTTCCTAGAGATGCTGCCTGGCCTGCTGTGTTCACCAGCAACTTTGATGTGTGTTGCTTGAATTTCCAGCATCTGCAGAATTCCTGTTGTTAGAATACTATAATGCATTGCTGAGTCTTGGAGTACCGTGTGACTTTCTGGTCAACTGGCTCTAAGAAGGATATCATAAAGTTGGAAGGTGTGCAGAAAAGACTCCTGAGGGTGTTATCAGAACCTTAAATTATAAAGCGAGACTGAATAGGCTGCAGCTTTTCTCCCTGGCACAGAGGAGGGTGAGGGGTGACCTTGTGGAGATTTATAAAACCATGAGGGGCATAGATAGGGTGAATGATTACAATCTTTGTCCCAGGGCAAGGGAGTGTTAAACTGGAAGGCATAGGCTTAAGATGAGAGAGAAAGGATTTAAAAGAGATCTAAGAGGCAACTTTTTCACACAGTATGATGGAGATTTGGAATTAGCTGCCAGAGGAAGAAAAACTACGATGTTCCACAGTAACTTAGATAGGTACCTGGATAGGAGAAGGCTAAAGGGATATTGGCCAAACGCAGAGAAATGGGACTAGCTCAAGGTGACAATTTGATCATTTTGATTCTTCTCTGGATAACTTCATGTCTCTTTAGAGAAGGAAAAGCAGAGAAGATATTGCGTACAACTCCATGAATCAGTTGCATGCGAAACCCCTGAGGAGTGCATCACCTAACAAGTGACCCAAATACCCATTAGGAATGTCTCACCTCATCTGTACAAGGGTCTGCGTTTGAGCAAAGGCTCATCCATGACCTCACAACCCATAAAGTTGGAGTAAACAAAGCCATTCTCAATTTCGATGGATTGCTTAAGAAGCAGATAGGGGAGGCACGGCAGCATAGAGGTTAGAATAACATTATTACAATGCCAGCAACTGAGGTCCAACTCCCATCACTGTCTGTAAGGAGCTTGTGCATTCTCCCCATGACTACATGGGCTTCCTCCAGGTGCTCCGGTTTCCTCCCACGTTGGCCATGGTAGCGTCGTGGTTAGCACAACGCTATTACAGCTCAGGGCATCAGAGTTCAGAGTTTAATCCCGGCATCCTCAGTAAGGAGTTTGTATGTCCTCCCCGTGGAATACATGGGTTTTCTCCAGGTGCTCGAGTTTCCTTCCACAGACCAAAGACGTACGGTTAGTTGCCTAATTGGTTATTGTAAATTGACCCATGGTTAAATGCTAGGCAGCACAGCTCCAGGGGCTGGAAGGGCCTTTTCTACACTGTATGTCTGAATAAAATAAAATAAACATTCCAAAGACTTAGAGGTTAGTGAGTTAATTGGCCACGTGGGTGTAATTAGACCAGAGGCTCATTGGGCTGGAAGAGCATGTTATCACTCTATACTGTATCTCTAAATGAAATAAATCAAATCAAATCCAGATAGTGCAAAATAGAGTCTTCTTCTACACAAAATGCTGGAGGAACTCAGTAGGTCAGGCAGCATCTAGGGAGAGTAATAAACAGTTGACATTTATCCTGATGAAGGGTCTAGGACCAAAACATCAACAGTTTATTCATTTCCATAGATGCTGCCTGACCTGCTGAGTTCCTCCAGCATTTTGTGTGTGCTACTCTGTATTTCCAGCATCTGCAGAATCTCTTGTGTTTAGATTCTTCTCATTTCCTGTCTGTTCATCTGAAAACTATTTCAATGCATGACCTCTGGTTCACGTGCAGATGGCAACAATATCTCCATACTTACCACTTCAATTATATACTCAAAAAAACACATTGTCAAGATGCTTCAATCTCATTCTTATCTCTGAGATCATTCAAGTAAACCTCCTCTGTGCTCCATGCTAAAATTTGGGATCTTTCCTAAAATAAAGACACAAGATGCCAGAACTTGAAGTAAAACACCAATGTAGTGTTTCAACCTGAAGTATCCTTTTCCCCAGAAAAGTTGCTCAATATTGGACTCGAGGGAGTGGGTTACGGAGAGAAATTGAAATAGGTTGGGACTTTTTTTCATTTGAACATCGTGTCGGAGAATTTAGAGTAATATTATAGATTTGTATAAAATTATGAGGGCACAGATAGGGTGAGTGTGTAATCAGGGTTGTATAATCAAGAACTGAAGGGTACAGATTTAAGGTGAGATGAAAGACATTTAAGAGGGGCAACCTTTTCACCCAGAAACTGGACAGCACATAGAATGGGCTGTCAGAGGAAGTGTTTGAAGCAGGTATAATAAAAACATCTGAAAGGTATTTGAACAGGTACATGCACAGGAAAGGTTTAACGAGCTAAGTGTCAAACAGGGCCAAATGAGACCAGTAGATGGGAATCTTGGTCAGCATGACCAGTTTGGGTGGAGGGCCTATCCTTGTGCTGTTTAACTCTATCACTCTGATCCACTGAGTTTCTCTAGCAGAACGCCTCTTCTCCCCCAAAAAAGTTCGCTGTTGAGATCTAACACGACTTCTTTGTTTCTGCATTTAATCCCCCTTTTTACCAAATGTACGGCAGTGCTCAGCTATTTCATAACCTTGCTCTACCACCTTTAAAGCTTTGCGTCTACACACTTCCATCATCCCTTTGCTGTTGTAAAAATCTCAAAGTCATCTCAGTGTCAAGCAGCATGGGAAATAGGGCCTTCAGCCCATCAATTCTGCACTACATTGACACGAGAAAACCTGCAGATGCTGGCATTCCCATTGATCCCCTTTTACTCTACCTGTGTTCCCGTCAGCTCCCATCCTCCCCTGCCCAGAGCTAGATTTTACCACTCACCTGCACACAAGGGGTTATTTACAGTGCCCAGTAACCCTCCCAGCATATTTTTAGAGCTACAAGCTTGTGCCACTGATTTACACCCACGTGACCAATAAACCTAGCATCCTGTGCGCCTTTGGACTGTGGGAGGAAACTGGAGCACCCAGAGGAAACCCACGGGGAGAACGTACAAACCCCTTACTGCCGGTGGTGCAAATTAAACCTGGGCCACTGTTGCTATAATAACGTTGCACTAGCTGCAAAACTGCTGACCAAGTATCTTGGGCATGTTGGAGTAAACCAGAGGACTCAAGTGAAACCCACACCCAGTCACAATCAGAATGCGCAAACTCCACAAAGACAGCGCCAGTGGCTGGAGTTGAACCCAAGTCACGAGCTGTCAGGCAGCAGCTCCACTGTGCTACTATGTCATCCCAAATGCTGCTATAATTAAGACACAAGAGACTGCAGGTGCTGAAGCCTGGAACAAAATAAACAACTGTTAGAGGAGCTTAGTGAGTCAGGCAACATCTGAGCAAAACTGGGAGATGAAAAGACTCAACCCCAAATGTCAATTGTCCACCATTTCCCTCCACAAATGGTGCCTGACCCACTGAGTTCACCCAGTGGTTTGCTTTTTGAACTTATTATTACCTTGCGTCCTCTCACTTACCCAGATCTGTGATGATTCTTGCTGATGCAGTTCAGAGATGTGCGATATCCAAGGCAGGGAGTCCTTGCCCTTAGTTTCTCCCTAGGTGTAATATCTTGTGGGTTTGTTTGTCTTTCCAGTCCTCATTAGGGTTGAGACTGCATGGAAGCAGCAGAGTTTTGTGTTACTCCAAACAATGCCACGGAGCATCAATAAGGGAATGGTAAGGGGGAAATGGTTATCTTTCTCAATTTGCCATATATTTAGTATGGCAGAGGCAGTTCTGAGGAGACTTCAGGCCCAGCTCACACTGCTGAGACATTTGAAGACCAATGAAGAGTAGTGTAGAGAAGATTCACAAGAGTGAGTCTGAGACTGACTTGTGCAAGGTGGTCATTTCTTACAGATTTGATTGAGTGTCCTGCGGAGGTGACATAGATGATTGATGAGGGCAAGACAGTATTGTCTACATGAATTTTAATAAAGCAATCATCAACACCCCTCATGGTAGGAGGGCCGGGCTCCTGGCTGAAACAAGTCCTTAAGCCGAGTCACAGTTGCGGAGGAGCTTTCTCAGGAGCTTGAAAACTCCTACGGCCAGGTTTAGGAACAGCTTCTTTCCAACTGTGATACGACTGCTGAACAGATCCTGGCCCGGATCTGGGCCCTACCCTCCAAATATCTGGACCTGCCTCTCGGTTTTTTTGCACTACCTTACTTCCTGTTTTTCTATTTTCTATTTATGATTTATAATTTAAATTTTTAATACTTACTAATTTTTACTATTTTTAATATTTAGTATTTGTAATCCAGGGAGCGGGAAGAGCAAAATCAAATATCGCTGTGATGATTGTACGTTCTAGCATCAATTGTTTGGCGACAATAAAGTATAAAGTATAAAGTACCAGAGGATTAAGGCACATGGGACCCACAGAGGCACAATAGATTGGATTCTAAATTGGTTTGGCCATGGAAGACAGAGCAGTGGAGTGGTGTTATTCTGAATGGAACCAGTGAAGTTCTGCAGGGATTATGATATATACAATCAGTGGCCGTTCTATTAGGTACTGTACCTCCTGTATCTAATAAAGTGGCCACTGAGTATATGTTCGTGGTCATCTGCTGCTGTAGCCCATCCTCTTCAAGGTTTGACATGTTATGCATTCAGAGATGCTCCTTGGCCCACCACTGTTATAAAGTGTTGTTGTTTGAGTTACTTTCACCTTTCTGTCAGCTTGAACCAGTCTGGCCATTCTACTCTGACCTCTCTCATTAACAAGGCATGTTCTCCCACAGAATTTTTTAAAATTTATCGTGCCATTCTCTGTAAACTCTAGAGACTGTTATCGTGAAAATCTCTGGAGATCAGCAGTCTCTGAGTTACTCAGCCCACTTCATCTGGCCAAAGTCACATGGATCACATTTCTTCCCTATTCTAGTGTTTGGTCTGATCAACAACTGAACCTCTTGACCATGTCTGCATGCTCTTATGCATTGATTTGCTGCCACATGATTCGATACATGCATTTACGAGCTGGTGTAGAGGTGTAGCTAATAAAGTGGCCACTGAGTGTATATATAAATTATTTGGATGAAATGCGGGTCGACTGATTCCTTTATGTTCAGACAACACAAAAATTAGCAGAGTTGCAGTTAAGAAAGAAGGTTGTGAAGGATCAGTTTAAAATTTGTGCAGAGAAATGACAGAGAGGGTTTAATCGAGATGAATGCGAAATGATGCATTTTGGGAAGTCATATGCAAGCGGAAAATGTACAGCACAGTAAATGAAAGGACAATGAGGAGCATTCATATACAGAGGGAGCTGGGGGTGCGTCCACAGCTCGCTGAAAGTGACATGTCACGCTGTATACATCTTTTGTGAGGTCACATTTGCAGTACTGAATACAGTTCTGCTCCCACCTTACAAGAAAGATGTGGAGACTATGGAGAGGATGCAGAAGAAGTTCACCAGGATGTTTCCCAGGCTAAAAGAGGTTGAACAAACTTAGATCGAATAAACACTTCTCGGGCTTCAAGCTGGGTACAGGTATCCATTATAAACAACACTTCAGTGACAAACTCTGCCATCTTCTTCGTCCATTTAGAAATCAGATGACAGAGGGGAAGCAGCTATTCCTGAATTGTTGAGTATGTGCCTTCAGACTTCTGTACCTCCTCCCTGATGGTAGCAATTTCAGGAGGACATGTCCTAGGGTCCTAGGTAATGCAGGAGCTTAAAGATGGTCACTGCCTTTTTGAGGCACTGCTCCCTGAAGATGTCCTGGATACTAGAAAGGCTAGTGCCCTTGATGGAGCCAACTGTTTACAACTTTCTGCCACTTGGTTCGACCCTGTGCTGTAGCACCCTTCCCCCACCCCCCCATACCTGAAGGAGATATTCCCAGTTAGGATGCCCTCCATGGTACATTGAAAGAAATTTGTCAGCGTCTTTGGTGACATGCCAAGTCTCCTCAAACTCCCAATGAAATACAACTGCTGTATAGCCTTCTTTATAGCTGCATCAATATGTCAGGCCCAGGTTAGGTCCTCAGAGATATTGACACCCAGGAACTTGAAATTGTTCACCCTTTCCATGTCTGATCCCTCTCTGAAGACTGGTATACGTGCCTTCATTTTACCCTTTCTGAAATCCACAATCAGTTCTTTGGTCTTACTGATGTTGAGTGCAAGGTTGTTGTTGCGACATGAGTCCACTAGTTGTTACATCTCGCTCCTGTACGCCTTCTCATCACCATCTGAAATTCTGCCAACAATGGTTGTATCATCAGCAGATTTATAGATGGCACTTGAGCTATGCCTAGCCACATGGTCATGGGCGTAGAGCAGCCTTTCTCAACCTTTTTCCCCTGGAGGAACCCTGAAATAATTTTCAGGTCTCAGAAAATCCCTGTGTACAAATTATTATATCTACAGCTCACAGTATGTTAGCATAATCAGTAAGTTATAGAAATAATAATCCAAAAATAATTGTCAATTCTCTTTTGTGTAGAGAATGAACTATTAGCCAACCTTTCTTGAAATTAACCTCTTTCTCTCCCTCTCATAAATTTGAAAAACTCATAAGGCAAACATAATAAATTTCTGTTACATAACTGGCTTAAGTCAAAATGGGATTTAATTTCTTTAAAGACAGGCTCCTTAAATTTAACTTATGCCAAGGTTGTAAGTTGATTTTAATTAATGCTATTTACATGAACATTTATTGGCAATGTTGAAAAGTAAAGTTACGAAAAACCATAAGCCAAAGCATTACAAATTAAAATATAGCCTAATGCACAATTTTATCCAAGGCTTTGAAAAAAACCATTTTCTTATTAAGTGTCATGATTAGGCTCAAATATAGGCCTAGCATGTGTAACCTGTGCTTTTTTTTTTGCTGCGCAAATTCTCAATTCTGGGTCAAAATTACGATAAGCACACGTGGATTTCACTTTCAACTGATATAAGGTGATTTCTATCCTTGCTTTTGATGCTTGTTAAACAAGAAAAAGCTTGTTCGCGCAAGTACTGTAAGAAGTTGAAAACAGCGGCAACATGTTCATTGCTTTACTATGAATGGCAGGATACGCTTCTTTCATAGAAATCCAGAACTTTCCCAGGGGCAGGTCAGTAAATCTCATCTTGACTGCACAAGCAGACTACAGCTCCCAAAGTTCTTCCTCTTCTCCAAAGTCAAGTTCTCAGGCTGAGCAGAAAATTCAGAGAAAGGGTCCCTCATCCAGTCATATACTTGTGTTGAAAGGGAGGAAAAACGCTGTTCAATTTTATTCTGCAGTTCTTCCAGGTGGTTTTTCAATAAAATTTGCAACTTTCTAATATCCTTCCTTTCTCTCTAGCCCAAGCAGCAGTGGAAACATTTCAAGATTTCCTTTTGCAACAGAATTTATCCAAAGATTCAGTTTCCTTTTAAGTCCAAGAATCTTGTTGGTTGAAGTCAAAAGATTTTCTCCAGAACATTGTTCAACTGGTTCATAAGATGAAAACTGTCTTCTAAGTAAGCTAGTTTCTGCAGCCATTCGTCATCTTCAAACCACTCAGCAAAATCTGGCCTATTTTCTTGAAAGTACGCCCATGGTTCACCTTTCAGCTCATACAACCACTTGAGAACTCTTCCTCTGCTAAGCCACCGGATTTCTGTATGTAGTAGGAGATTGGTGTGCCCTTTGTCCAGGCTTTCACACAGTTCTTAAAGCATCCTCGAGTGAACTGGTCTTTGTTTAATAAAGTTAGCCATTTTCGTAGCATCATCCAGAACTTCTTTTATTTCATCAACACAGACTTTTTGTTTGCAGGTACGAAGACAAAATATTAAGCATATCTTGGCCTTTGTTTGTTTCAGGCAGCTCTTTGCAACACAAAAGGTTTTCTTAAAATTCACTATCATTTACAAATCTTATAAATGCTACAACATGACAAGTATTGGTGAAATCTGTCGACTCACCATCAACCTGCATAGAGAAGCTGTTGTTTTTCAGTTTATCACACAAAACTTCTTCAGCACCATGTGACATGTCATCAATATGTTGACTTGGTCAGTATGCCATTGTGGGCATCACTAGTTGTGGCTGAAAGAAGGCCATAGTTGGAAGTTTAATATCAAAGGCTACACTTCGTATCGAAAGGACTTGAGAAAGGCATAGGCGGTGGTGTGGCTCTGTTGGTAAGAGATAGAATTACATCTTTACAAAGAGGTGACATAGGGTCAGAGAATGTTGTATCTTTGTTGGTGGAGTTAAGAAACTGCAAGGGTAAAAAAATCATTATGGGAACCATATATAGACTTTTAATAGTAGTCAAGATGTAGAGTTAAGATTGCAAAGGGTGCTGGAAAAGGCATGTAATAAGGGTAATGAAACAATTGTAATGGGGGGACTTCAATATGCAAGGGAATTGGGAAAATTAGATTGGTGTCAGATCGCAAGAGAGGGTATTTGTTGAATGCCTACAATATGGCTTTTAGAGTAGCTTGTGGTTGAGCCTACTAGGGGAAAGGCTATCTTAAATTAGATGTACAAACTTTGTGTAGTATAATACCCCAAATCTTATTAGGGAGCTTAACATAAAGGAACACTTAGGAGGCAGTGATCATAATATGATTGAATTCATACTGCAACTGGAGAGGGAGAAGCATAACTCACATTCATCAGTATTGCAATGGAATAAAGGGAATTACAGAGGAGCTTGCCCAGGTGGATTTGAGGAGCATACTGGCAGGGATGACGGCACAGCAGAGGTGGCTGAAGTTTCTGGAAATAGTTCACAAGGCACAGGATAGATATGCCCCACAGAGAAAGAAGTTATCAAATGACAAGGGTAGGCAACCGTGGCTGACAAAGGAAGTTAAGGACTATATAAAAGCCAAGGAAAGAGGTTATAAGGTAACAAAAGTGAGTGGGGTTAAATGATTGGGAAGCTTTTAAAATCCAACAAAGGGCAACTAAAAAAGATAAAAGAAGGGAAAAGATGCAATATAATGGCAAACTAGTCAATAATATGAAGTAGGATACCAAATTTCTTTCAGTTATATGAAGAGTAGAGTTGATATTGGACCACTGGAAAATGATGTTAGTGAGGTAGTAATGGGAGACAAAGAAACGGCAGAAGAATTTAATGAGTGCATTCCTTCAGTCTTCACCATGAAAGACACTAGCAGTGTGTCAGAGGACTGTGAGTGTCAGGGATCAGGAGTGAGTGCCATTACTATTAAAGGAAAATATGCTGGGCAAACTCAAAGGTCTTAAGGTGAAAAAGTGACCTGGACCAGATGGACTACCTCTCAGAGTCCTGAGAGAGATGACTGAAGAGATAACGATACATTGGTCATGATCTTTCAAGAGTCACCTGATTCTGGCATGGTCCCAGAGGACTGGAAGATTACAAATGTCACACCACTCTTTAAGAAGGGAAGAAGGCAAAAGAAAGGAAATTATAGGCCAGTTAGCCTGACCTCAGTGGTTGGGAAAGTGTTGGAATCTATTATTAAGGATGAGGTTTCAGGGTACTTGCAGACTAATGATAAAATAGGTCAAAGATGGCATGGTTTCTGTAAAGGCGAAATCTTGCCAGACAAATCTGTTAGAATTCTTCAAGAAGGTAAAAGGAAGGTTGGATAAAAGAGAGGCCATAGATCTCATTTACTTTTCAGAAGACGTTTGATAAGGTGCCACATATGAGGCTGCTTAACAAGATAAAATCCTATGGTGTTACAGGAAAGATATTGGCACGGATAGAGGAATGGCTGACAGGCAAGAGGCAGTGAGTGGGAATAAAAGGGGCCTCTTCTGGTTGTCTGCCAGTGACTAGTGGTATTTCTCAGGGGACAGTATTGGGACTGTTATTTTTCACATTGTTTGTCAATGATTTGAATAATAGAATTGATGGCTTTGTGGCAAAGTTTGCAGATGATACAAAGATAGGTGGAGGGGTAGGTAGTGCTGAGGAAGCAATGTGATTGCAGCAGGACTTAGACAACTGGAAGAATGGGCTAAAAAGTGGCAGATGGAATACTGTGTTGGGAAGTGTTTGACAATGCATTTTGGTAAAAGGAACAATAGTGCGGACAATTATCTAAATGGGGAGAAGGTTCAAACATCAGAGATGCAGAGGGACATAGGAGTCCTCGTGCAAGAGCCCACAGAACGTTAATTTACAGGTTCAGTTTGTGATAAAGAAAGCAAATGCAATGTTGGCATTTACTTCAAGCGGAATAGAATATAAAAGCAACAAGATAATGCTAAGGCATTATAAAATACTAGTTAGGTTGCAATTGGAGTATTGTCAACAGTTTTGGGCCCCATATTTTCAGAAAGGATGTGTTGTCATTGGAGAGAGTCCACCGGAGATTCACGAGGATGATTCTAGGAATGAAATTGTTAACATATGAGAAGCAGTTAGCATCTTTGGGCCTGTATTCACTGGAATTTAGAAGAATACTTGGGGTCTCATTGAAACCCACTGAATGTTGAAAGGACTAGATAAGATGCATGTGGGGAGGATACTTCCTTTGGTGTGGGTATCCAGAACTAGAGGGCACATCCTCAAAATTGAAGATGACCTTTTAGAACAGAGGTAAGGAGGAATTTTTTTAGCAAGAGAGCAGTGAACCTGTGGAATGCTCTGCAACATACTGGTGGAGGCCAAGTCCATGGGTATATTTAAGGCTGTAGTTTTATTATCTCTTTCAAAGCCAGCATAGAAGGCATTGAGCTTGTTTAGGAGTGAAACATTACTGCCATTCATGATGTTGGGTTTCGCTTTGTAGGAAGTGATGGCCTGCAAACCCTGCCAGAGTTGACATGCATCCGATGTTGCCTCCAGGCTCGATTGGAATTGTTCCGAAGCTCTTGAAGTAAACCTCAGCAAGTCATACCTGGTTTTCTTTTGTGGATCTGGTTCACTAGAGTTGAATGTCATAGAAATAGACCACAGCAGACTATGAAACTCCTGGTTCATCCATGGCTTTTGATTTGGGTATGTACAGTGCATTTTCATAGGCACACACTCATCCACACAGGTTTTAATGCAGTGACAGCTGTGGCATACTCATTCAGACTTGAAGATGAATCCCTTAATACAGTCCAGTCCAGTTCATTCCCTTTGTCCTCCCGCCAAACACATGAAATTTAATTGCCTACTGTATTTACCCCGGAATCTAGGTTAAGTAATCTAATTAGCAGGGCAATGGGGTTGCTGTGAATCTGCATAGACTCAGTAGCCTGAGCTGCCTCCTTCTTTGTCATGTGGAAATAACGGCTTGGACACTAGATTGGTAGTTCATAGGTTGGGTGGATGAATTTGCAGTTCTTTGTATCTGGGAGATTGTGAATGATAATCCAGGGATACCTGACAGGGTCTATGACAGCACTGCAGGGTCCTGAATAGCAGTTGATTCAGTGGGAAAAGAGTAGTGTTCTGACCCTTGACTGGAACTGGACTTGGCTCAGATGATGGCATATAAGTAGCTGATCTGTAGACTTAAGTCTAAACTTCTACTAACTTTCAGCAGTTGTTTTGCTTATCCAAGAAAAACAATGTATTAAAAACACCAGCTCATAAATGATCTGTAGACTTAAGTCTAAACTTCTACTAACTTTCAGCAATTGTTTTGCCTATCCAAGAAAAACCAATGTATTAAAAACACCAGCTCATAAATCCTTAATCTAAACACATCTGAAGATCCTGCTTGCATTCAAGCTGGAGAGTTAAAATTATGCCTGTTGTTAGGAACGCAAACAACAGGAATTCTGCAGATGCTGAAAATTCAAGCAACACACAACAAAGTTGCTGGTGAACGCAGCAGGCCAGGCAGCATCTCTAGGAAGAGGTACAGTCGACGTTTCAGGCTGAGACCCTTCATCAGGACTAACTGAAGGAAGAGTTAATAAGAGATTTGAAAGTGGGAGGGGGAGGGGGAGATCCAAAATGATAGGAGAAGACAGGAGGGGGAGGGATGGAGCCAAGAGCTGGACAGGTGATTGGCAAAAGGGATACGAGAGGATCATGGGACAGGAGGCCCAGAGAGAAAGACAAGGGGGGGGGAGGAACCAGAGGATGGGCAAGGGGTATAGTCAGAGGGACAGAGGGAGAAAAAGGAGAGTGAGAGAAAGAATGTGTGTATAAAAATAAATAACGGATGGGGTATGAGGGGGAGGTGGGGCATTAGCGGAAGTTAGAGAAGTCAATGATTATGCCATCAGGTTGGAGGCTACCCAGACGGAATATAAGGTGTGGGTCTGGTTCATGAGAATCAGCTGGATTAACTTGAGTATTGACAGATTTCACATTACCTTTTCATGTTATTGGGCTGGTAATGAAATGAAAATCAGTGATTAAAATTCTGTTGCCACGTTTCATCATGGTCCAATTACATGGTACCTCCTGCAGCTAATAAAGAGGCCAATGAGTGTCTGTTCATGGTCTTCTGCTGCTGTAGCCCATCCAGTTCAAGGTTTGACATGTTCTGCATTCAGAGATGCTCTTCTGCGCACCACTATTATAAAGTGTTGTTGTTTGAGTTACTGTCCCCTTCCTCTCACCTTGTACAAGTCTGGCCATTCTACTCTGACCTCTCTCATTAACAAGGTGCTTTCTCCTACAGAACTGCCGCACACTGGATGGTTTTAGTTAATTGTACCATTCTCTGTAAAGTCTAGAGACTGTTGTGCGCGAAAGTCCCAGGAGATCAGCAGTTTCAGAGACGTGATTGGCTGATGAGATATTTGCAGTAATGAGCAGGTGTACAGGTGTACCTAATAAAGTGGCTACTCAGCATGTATTTTTAATTGCTTTTCATTGTGACATCTAAAAGATATTATTTGTTCAAATTTCATTTGTTCTATCAAAGGTCTAGCAATCTACAAAAGAGACTGCTCTTCATTAAGAGTAGGCAGTGCAAAAACAGGCCCAAACAGTCCATGCCAATGTGAACATTATAATCAAGCATTCTTCCATCTTTCTTTGCCAACTCTATCAACATAACCCTTAGAATTTCCTTCTCCCTTTCACAATTACATAGCATCACTTCTTCAAACTACTCCAAGTTACCAACTCTATTCACTCTTTGGGTGAAGAAATTCCTATTTCATTTCTTGGTCATTATGTTATGCTCTTGGCTTCTCGTTTTGCTCTCTCCCCACATTTAGAAACACTCTTAGTGTATTTACTCTGATAGAACCTTTATAATATGTTTTTAAAACTTCATCTCTGAAATTTTTCTTTTCGGATGTGAAACACAAACATATCCATCCTTTCACATAACTGGGTGATCTTCTTCCCCTGGTATACACGTTATAGTCAATTGAACAGATCAGTATCAACAACAAACATTTCCATTTATATGCTACAGGTGAAATGATTTTCACTCTAATGATATTATCTGTTTGCTCCATAATAAGAAATAGGAATAGGAACAGGTTACTTAGCCTTTCAAACCTATTCTGCCATTCAGCAAGAATACAGCTGATCTAATTTTCCTTGTCCACTTTCCTGCCATTACCCCATGATCCACGATTACCATACCAATTGTATATTTTAGCCTCCACAACTTTCTGGGACAAGTAATTACAAATAACCTGGTTGTGGGCTCTCTCGTGAAGGGAAACATGTTCCTATCATTTTCCTGGTCAAGCCCTCCTAAGAATTCTCTATATTTCAATGAGACCACTTCTCGTTATTCTAAAAGGTCTGAAGGTAGATGGGTCACCAGATGGACTCCACCACAGGGTTCTAAAAGGAATAGCTGGAGATTGTGGGGCCATTAGTAATCACCTTAAAAGAATCACTCATTTCTGAAATGGTTCCAGGGGACTGGAAAATCATAAATGTCATTCCAAAGATGAGGTTTTGGGATACTTAGGGGCTCACAATAAAAGAGTCAACATGATTTCCTTGAGGGAAATCTTGCCTGACAGATTGTTGGAACTCTTTGGGGGTAGGTCTTACACAGTGAACGGTAGGGCATTGGAGAGTGTGGTAGAACAAAGGGATCTGGAAATACAGGTACATAATTTGTTGAAAGTTGAGCCACAGGTAGAAAGGGTCATAAAGAAACATTTTAGCACATTGGCCTTCATAAATCAATGTATTGAGTACAAGAGATGGGTTGTTATATTGTAGTTGTATAAGACATTTTGAAGCCTAATTTGGAATATTGTGTGCAGTTTTGGTCACCTACCAATGGGAAAGATGTAAACAAAGTTGAAAGAGTGTAGCAAAGACTTACAAGGATATTGCCAGGCCTGGGGGATGTGAGTTATAAGGAAAGACTCTGTAGATTAAGGCTGTATTCTTTAGCTGAGTACATACATCTACTGATGCTTCTGGACATATCTTCAGTGATGTTCCTGGAATCATCGGGTGTTTCGGGCCTTTCAACATCATACAACCTCCTCCAGGTGACCCAGCCGGGGCTGATCAGACCCCAGCTTGTGTCCAGATGGCTAGCTACTTATGACTCCATAGCTGCCCTCTTTAGAACAAAGAAGATTGAGAGGAGACAGAGTTGTACAAAATTAAGAGGGCTGTAGATAAGGTAAGTGCAAGCAGGCTCTTTCCACTGAGGATGGGTGGAAGTACAACCAGAGGTCGATGTGTTAAGGGTGAAAGGTGAAAAGTTCAAGGGGAACATGAGGAGAAACTTCTTCACTCAAAGGGTCGTGAAAGTGTGCAATGAGCTGTCAGCACAAGATCAATTTTAACTTCCATGAGAAGGTTGGATAGGTACATGGATAGTAGGACTACTGAGGCATGTCAAAGGTTTCAGGGAGAAAGCAGGAGAACTGAGTTGAGAGGAATAATAATTCAGCTATGGTTCAATGGTGGAACAGACTTAATGGTTCAAATGGCTTAATTCTGTACCTGTCGTATGATCTTATAGTAGGGAGGAATGTACAGTGAAATACTCGAAAGCATATCATGCTAGTAAGCGCCACTATGTCTGTTGTAATATAGAATACAAAATGAATCCTGAGGGAACGGGTAAGAGGGCAAAGCCCTCCAGGAAGATGAGCATCACCCCTCAAGTCAGAATGAACTAGTTAGATTTTTATTTTAATATACAGCTCTATTTGAAGCAAAATTCACTGCACAGTTGTTTATTCTGACAGGTGCTACAATAAAGAGGTACCAGAAAAACAGCACGGATCAGATAAACAGTAAGATCAAGATCCACGTGAGGCAGATATTTCCATTCAACAGGGCGGTTTTCCACATCGCCTCCAATTAGTGTTCCTTTTCTATTAAAAGTGGTTTTAAAATAGAAAATGAAGGCAGATCTCAGATGTTACAAAATTGCCTTTTCTTCTTTGTCAAATGAATTGATAAATTTTCCTTCTAGATAAATATTAATTTTCCTTAAAATTCCTATATTCCTTTGTGCAAATACATACTCCTGAAATGAAATCTCCAGCACCTTACTACCTTAACAGAAAATATTTAAGTCATTGCTAGATCTTTTACAATATTTTACAATATCCAAAAATCCCAATATAAGACAGGGGTTCACAACCTTTTAATGGACCAATACCATTAAGCAAGGGATCCATGGAACCCAGGCAGGGAACAACCTGCCATAAGTCATAGGAGCAGAATTAGGCCTTTCAGCCCGTCAGGTCTGTTCCCCATTTGATCACAGCTGATTTATTTTCCCCTCAACCCATTCTACTTCAAAACTTCCATAAACTTTGACACTCTTACTAATCACGAACCTATCAAGCTCCGTTTTCAATATTCCCAATAACTTTGCCTCCACAGCCATCTGTGGCAGTAAACTCCACAGATTCACCATGCTCTGACTAAAGAAATTCTTTCTCATATCTGTTCTAAAGTGATGTCCTCCAATTCTGAGGCTATGCCCTCTGATCCCATACTCTCTCACTATTGGAAACATCATCTCCATGTCCATTCTATCTAAGCCTTTCAATATTCAGAAGGTTTCAATGAGATTCCCCCATCATTCGTCTAACTTCCAATGTGTACGGGCCCAGAGCCATGAAGCATCCTCATACGTTAGCCCTTTAATACCTGAGATCATTCTCGTACACCTCCATTAAAGCAGCTCCAATGCCAACACAGCCTTTCTCAGACCTGGGGCTATAACTGCTGACGATACTTCAAATGTGGTCCGACTAATGCATCCTGAAGCCTCAGCATTTACTCCTTGCAGAGACTAAGAAAAGCTCTTGTGTCTTACTTCTCAAATCCCTGCTTGTACCTGCCCAAACTTAGAAGGAAAGAATGGCTGGTTAGAGTCACAAACGGGCTCCTAGGAAGGAGAATAACATCCATTTCTGTTTGGGTATCTTCTGGTCAAAAGTCTTTTTCACATCTAGTACATCTGACTTTCCTACACAGACCACTTGTTAAAACAGTATGCCATCTTCTGACCCTGATCTGAAAATTTCAGATACCCAGCTTCTGGCCCATGCCCATCCCTGTTATCACAAGACATTCACAAGGATATTACCCAAACTGAAGGGGTTAGTTATAAAGAGAGGTGGATAGGCTAGATTTATTCTCAGTGGATTACAGGATGCTGAGGAGGGATCATCTAGAGGTTTTAAAATGAT
Organism: Mobula hypostoma; assembly: GCF_963921235.1. Taxonomy (NCBI): domain Eukaryota; kingdom Metazoa; phylum Chordata; class Chondrichthyes; order Myliobatiformes; family Myliobatidae; genus Mobula; species Mobula hypostoma. The sequence goes on from NC_086100.1 coordinate 31,657,730, forward strand.
ATGAGGAGCAGTTTAAAATGGAAATTTGGGGGATGGGGTGGTTAGGGTTAAATCTCATCCTCAGGACTCTTGTACAGCAAACAGCTAGTGAAAACATCTGCTGAAGTTGTATAGTTGTGGACACTAAGTGGAAGAGCTTCATAGCTCCATACCATGTTTACGGGACGGAACATCAGATAGCCGCAGAAACTTCTCTCACAGGAAGAGTGCGTTCCAAAGTAATTTACAAAGCAGATTATCCCTTCACAAACACAACTAAAAAATCAAAAGGGTAAATTTGTACCCTTGGGTCTCATTAAATGTAGTTTGAAGCACCTGATTGCAAGGCTGCTGTACTTGTCCAAACATGCTTGTAGTTGCTTTAATAGCCTACTAATGGTTTACTGTATAAAAGAATAACAGATGGTTCTCTAATATCCTCAGAGGCTTCAGTGGCATCAAAACCTGTAAAAGCATGTTTCACACAACGTGTGCAGTCATCAGCTGACAAAAGGTTACCGCAGAGATTTTTGTATGTGTGGGATTTCACTTAACCATATTATTACTAGCATCAAAGAGCATCATTAAAGGGTAGCAATGGAAAGAGTGCGGAAGATATTGACACGGATGTTTCCTGGAATGAAGGGCTGTAGCTATAAAGAGATATGGATAGGCTGCGTTTATTCTTACCGGAATGCAGGAGTGATCTTGTAGAGATTTCCAACATTATGAGGAGGTGTAGATAGATAGATGGTAAGAATTTGCTTCCCAGGGCAGAAGAGTTCAGAACGGCAGGGACCATGGAAACATTTAAAGGGGATCTGAGGGCGAGGAATCCAAAGAGAGGGTGGTGAATATTTGAAGTGAGTTGGCAAAGAAGGTGATGGAGGCAGATACAGTTACAAACACTTAAAAGATATTTGTGACAGGTACTTAAATAGGAAAGGTACAGAGCAGACCCCTCAGTTAATGGTAGGAGCCAGGTCATAAAAAAGGCTGGGAACCCCTGGTATAGAGGCATATGGGGCCAATACAGCTAAACTGGATTAGCATAGATAGGCATGACTGCCTATGTGGATGAGGTGGGCTGGCTGGTGCTGTTTTGTTCTATACATTTCTATAATTCCATGAGTATCGTGGACAAATGTGAGTCTTTACAATTAAAAACTTCGCAGATGTACTCACAAAAATACCACTTCTCTAGATCTCAACCCGTCAGTGATCTGTAATAACCTATCATCAGTGATAATGATAACTCTCCAAGAAGATTAATTTGATAACTAATTCAACCGCAAGTTGGACAAACATCTTAGGAAAGGGAAAATTCATTACCCTAAGGAGTTAAGTAAAGATCAGGCAGACATTTAGTTTTAAACTAGACTTTTGAGGCTAAATTTGCAAAGCAGCCTATTGACTGATGTATTAATGTTATTCAAGTGGGCTGAAAGTGTCTTTATTGTATTATGCACCAAGAATTCAATTGCATTAAAACTTGTTAAACAGTGAATTGCTTAGAATCCAAGGGGATGAATTGCCACAACTCCTCCCTTTTCCACAAGGGCGTTGGGTATAGCTTTCATGTTGCTGATGACCTGTGTGCTGGACTTAGACTTCAGTGCATTCAGATTATTGGTTACACGAGCAAATGTCTAAACAAAGAAAGATAGTTAAAACATTGTGTGTTTTATCTAAAGAGAACTCATATAAACCAGAATGTTGTAAAGTGCAACATTATTTTTAATTCTATTGCACCATGCCAGAAAATGCAGAACAGTTCATAAATTGACCATGTATATTTTCTCAACATTATAAAGGTAATTGTTATTGTTGTTAGAAAAATATGTACATCTCATAAAGAAACATTGTCCCCAAACAGCTTTTAACTGCAGTCTCCTATGTCTTCATGGTGGATACAGATTAGTAAAGCAACAAAGAGCAAGGTAGCATTTTCTCTGGCAAATCTTCTTGATCGTCATTTTTATCAAAGAGTATTACTCAGATTCAAGTTAGTTCTCAAACTCAAGTTTTTAACACAACCTTTTCGAACTCCTGACAAGATAGCAGCTTTGAACCTGGGACTTCCACTGCTCAGGTCTCTCAAATCTTACCACTCATGCTTTGATTTGTATAAACATTGGTGATTTTAATTAATGTACGTTTTGACTGACATTGAACGACCAATGCTTTTCAGGTGGGAAACAGACACCAAAGCATCATTCAAGATATGTGATGCATGTGCTGTATCAGTAAATGTAGAAACCAGCTGGCCAAGATTCAGGCTTATTGGAATATAGTGCACGTGTATCTTAATCAACTATCCTTAAAGAGATCTTTGGAGGTGACCAGTTTGTTGCAATGTGATCACCTGCCAAAGACCATGTCTATCTACCATATACCTTCTCAATCACTTTCCTCTTTCTCAGTTGCTCTCCCCCTTCCCCGCTCCCCACCACCATCACCCATCCCCATTCCTTTCTCCCTCTCAGGACATGCTACCTTTCTAGGGATCACTTCTACATCTTACAATTGCCTTTTTCATTCCCAAACATCTATCCACACTTCAGATCACTCCTTTCCATGCAAGTAATTTCCAACATCCCCCCTTCACTGCCCCTCTTACCATTTAATGAGCACTTACTACCCTCCTTAATGTCTTTCAAATTTCCCAAGACTCTGTTGGATAGAGATAGACTAAAAGCAGGCTTATGAAGAATAAAAGAGGTTTAGAATGTATTTGTGTAAATGTACAAAGTATAATGAAGTAAGAAGAATGAACTACAAATGTGAGTAACCATGTGGATGTTGTAGAGGCAACATCAGAATTGTGGCTTATAAATGATAAGGACCAGGTGATTAATATTTAGACGTGCAAAATATTCAGAAAAGATAGCATACTTAAAAAGGGAGATGGGGGGGCAGAAATGATTAGGGAAGACATTGTGGAGTTAGGACACAGGATATGCTTGAGAAGCAAAGACAGATTTAGAAGTGCAAGCATAAAAAGTGCAAGAAGATGCCACTGGAGTATTCTAAAATCATTCAAATAGTGAGAGGGAGAAAATTACAGTCGGCCCTCTTTATCCGTGGGTTCTGCATGCCCGGATTCAACCAACCACAATCAGGAAAACCCGGAAGTTCTCTCTCCAGCACTCGTTTGAGCATTTTTTTCTTGTCATTATTCCCTAAACAATACAGTATAACAACTATTTACATAGCATTTACATTGTATTAGGTATTATAAGTAATCTAGAGATGATTTAAAGTATACGGGAGCATGTGCCTAGGCTATATACAAATACCACACCATTTTATATAATGGACTTGAGCATCCGCGTTTTTGGGTATCCGCGGGGGGTCCCGGAACCAATCTCCCGCGGATAAGGAGGGCCAACTGTATAGTGTTGTGCAAGAACTGTAAGGTGGCATTATCGGAGAACTTTCATTATTTAAATAGCAATAGGGATAATGTCAGAGTAATGGGCAGAGTGGAAGTACTCAGTGCACTTCCTTAGCCAGTATGTTCTTGGCCCAACTGGGAATGAAGAAAGTAGCAGGAGAAGGAGAATGGGACTGACTAGATGTTCTACTGAATTAATATGATCTTGGCATGCTTAATAGTCTACTTCTTAGCTAAAGTGACTCATAATCTACTTGAAATCCAATGCTAAAATCTTGGTGGACTGCATGGAATTACCCTGCTTATCTAGGCGAGCCTTGAAGCTCAATGTTAAATGATTGTTCTGAATGTAGTGAAATGCAAAAGACGATTTGCTCAAATCAATAAAGCCCATAGTTCAAATAACCTGCTGTCGGCACAATGCTTTAAGTATAATTACCCAGCAAGAAGATCATACTATTTTGCCTGAAAATAAATCATGTGATCTTTATTATTCACCAGACAGTGCAGATAGGTTCTTCCTTTAATATGGCTTTGCTGAATCTGCAGTATTTCACAACTGTTGGACTGAAGTATCTGCAGAGATGGTATCTGGAATAAAGTTCAAACCTGTAACCCAGAACCACAAGGTCTATCGCTTAGCCAAGGCTGACACCTGTAGGCAGTTGCTTATTTGCACATTCTGAAACTCTGAAAGCATTGCAAGTATCTTGTTAGCGTAGGGGTAGATAGAGTCTCGTTCCTAGGATGGAAATATCACATACTCAAGGGAATAGCTGTGAAGTTAGAGGGGGAAAGTTTAAAGGAGGTGTGCAGGGCAAGTTTTTTTGTACACAGAGTGGTGGGGACCTGTAAGGGTCTACCGAGAGAGATGATGGAAGCAGGTATAAAGCCACCTTTAAGAATCATCCAGATAGGTTCATTAACAGGCAGAAAATTAGGGGAATATAGATAGTGTGCAGTTTAAAATAGCATAATGGTTGGTGCAGACATCATGGGCTGGATGGCCCATTCCTGTGCTGCACCGTTCTATGTTCTGTGTTCAAAGTTCAATACAATTATTTCTATTTCCAATGGAAAAACAGCTTAGAATTTAATGTCTGGAGGTCATTTACAGGTGGATTCCAGGATAGTTAGAAGTCAGATCATTAAACTCAACCCATATTCTATGACTCTATGTAATATTACTAATTAAACAGCTTGCCACCACTTACTGAGATACTAGTCCAAAGATCCTTCAGTGGCATGAGCAACCTGCTACCCCCCTCCCACCCCACCAATCCCAATTCCCAATGGGTGAGTACCCTTTTACTCTCTCACACACCCCCCCCCCATTGTCAAGGCACCTTCCTGGAAGCCGGGTGCCTTTGACCTCAAGTTCATCATGGTATTATAAGTGCTCACAACAGTGGGTCAGTTGTGTGTAACCAATTCTGTGGTCTGCGACTTCTCTTGAAAAGAAATTGGCCGCTTTTAATTAATCCCTGTGTCATCAATTATTCACTCCCCATCTGAAGAATAAATTGCCATGGAAATGCCTGAATGCCAGTCAGGACATCTGCTTTTTTTAATCAAATATCAATTATGACTCTTGCTTTTGTAGGTTCTCACACAGTGCAATTCATCCACATGTATCCTGGACACCTACAGACCTTTTCCTCAATATCGATTACTACTTAAAAAACAATTGGCATTTGTTAAAACTGAGCTTCTATCAGAGAAGCCCACCTCAAGACACCAGGTTTCACAGAGAGCCTTCTCGTGTTGAGCTGTTGGGTGCCTTTTGCTGAGTGCCTGAGAGGCCCTGGAATATTTAAGTGTAAATAAGGTTAATTGTAGTTACCAAAATGAACTCTAGGTGACAATGTAAGCAATGCTTTATATTGCTGTAACCTAGCTCCCAACCCTTTGCATTTCATCCTTCTGAAAGCCGACATTTCATTAAACGTTTGAAATCATTTTGTACCCATCCAACAGATTGAGAAAACCCCACTGCTCAGCATTTTGAAAATAGCATAGCCTAGGAATTCAGGTAGTTGTTTCGGTGCTGGATGTATGACATTTTTTTTCATACATTTAATGGAATATGATTGTGCCAACTTCTGGGTCAAATTTCAAAGTAAGTGTATTATCAAAGTGCATATATGTCACCATATACTACCTTGAGATTTGTTTTCTTGCAGGCACTTACAGGAAAATAAAGAAGTACAATAGTATTTATGCAAAACTATAAATAACACATAACCAATGTGTAAAAGAAGGCAAATTGTGCAAAGAATTTAAAAAGTAAATAAGTAAAAAAATAAACAAGCACTGAATTGATTTTACCAGGTTTTTCTTGTAATCCTTTCTCTGCAGCAGTAACCTCTTCCTGTTCAGGACAGGGAAACCAACTTAAATAGGACCTTTTTAAAAAATTTACTTACCTAACTGTAGTAACTGGTTCCTTACTCTAGAAGCTTGGGCAGCCTTTCTTCAGGCCCTATTCCTTAATTTTTCCTTGTACACCAACACTCCAATTCAACCTTTGTTGCATCTGAGTCCCTGATTCTCCTGAGAAACCCCAAAACCCTAATGACCTGATTCTCGGCTGCTGGAAATAGCATATTTCCAGACTTGGCCTTGCACTGAGCTGCTCCTTTCCTTTACACAAAATACTCTGTAGATGCTGGGGTCAAAGCAACACTCACAACATGCTGGAGGAACTCAGCAGGTCAGGCAGCATCCGTGGAAACGATCAGTCAACGTTTTGGGCCGGAACCCTTCGTCGGGACTGTAGGGGGAAGGGGCAGAGGCCCTATAAAGAAGGTGGGGGGAGGGTAGGAAGGAGAAGGCTGGTAGGTGCCAGGTGAAAAACCAGTAAGGGGAAAGATAAAGGGGTGGGTGAGGGGAAGCAGGGAGGGGAATGGCAGGAAAGGTGAAGAAGGAATAGGGGAAAACACAATGGGTAGTAGAAGGAGGCAGAACCAAGAGAGAGGTAGTAGGCAGCTGGGGGAGGGGCAGAGTGAAACTGGAATGGGAGAAGGGAGGGGGAGGGAATTACCGGAAGTTGGAGAATTCTATGTTCATACTGTGACAAGAATACACATAGATTAAGATGTTAGCTGTCCTGTGTGATCAGCAGTTGGTCTGCCACTGTCTTCAGGAGAGAGAGAGATAAGGAAAACAATGGAGCAGCATTTGGAGATGTGTAATGAAGGGACAGGAGAGAGAGTAACAGAAGGAGGAAGCTGTCAAGAGCGGCTCCCCCTTTGAACCCTGAACTGTTTGAAGTGATGGACAGGCGATACCCCAGCAGGGGGATAAAAAGGGACAGGTTCGCTAAGGCAGGACACACACACGACACTCGAGGTAACGAGACCCTGGAAGCGGTGCGCCTCTCACAAGTCGGTGGGAGTTTTTTTGGAGGTCTGGTCGCGGGACCAGCCATAGACGCACAGGGTAGAAAGGTACGGATCGGCGGGAACCTGGTGTGTGTGTCCACCCTTGCCTGGGTGCCAGCTTCACCACAGTGAAACGATTCGTATCTGGAAATGGAGGGGTCACGGTCGGTGACCTCAGATGACATTACAAAGGGCTCGCCCGAAAGCTGACTGCGAGGAATATTGAAGGTCTGTTTGGAATCCGATTTGAATATTCATTCGTTCTCTCTCTCCCCCATCACCCGCCCCCAACGGCACAACAGTGATTACTGCGAACTGAACTGAACTCAATTGAACTGAACTTTGCGTCACTTGAAACTGGTCATTTACCCCTAGATGGCGATAGAGCTTGATTGATCCTATTATCCTAGTTCTGTGTACATGTGTGTTTATCATTGCTGAACTGTTGCATTTATTATCCTTTTGATGAGAGTACTGTGTTGCTTATTTCTTTAATAAAACTATCTTAGTTCCAGTAATCCAGACTCCCGCTAAGTGGTCCGTTTCTGCTGGTTTGGCAACCCAGTTACGGGGTACGTAACAAGCTGCACAACTGAATATTATGCTGCGTTTTTCTGCTTTAGCACAATCCAAACATAGGGAAGGGTACTCAAGCAGGATTTAAGTCTTTTACTTAAATATGGACACAGCTTTATATTTGCTTTACCTGGAGACAAAAGTCCACATATTTATTAATTAAAGTCCACTCTGATACCAATTGTGCATTTATTGGCAGTGCCAAATTTCTCTCCCATACAATTTTAGAATTGTATCTGTTGAGGGTGATATTGGGATTATATTGTTCCCACTCAATACAATCCCAATATCATCTTAAAAAGGTAGAGTGCACACTGAGAGCAGGAAACTGTCATTCAAGATCTTACCTGGAAATGGCAACAGTCATGGTGTAAATATCAATGGCGGCATCAGCAATTTTCTTTAATAAAAACTGGTGACCTGAAAAACAGCAGGAGGTCCTTCTGCAGCTGTACAGGGCCCTGGTGAGACCATACCTGGAGTACTGTGTGCAGTTTTGGTCTCCAAATTTGAGGAAGAACATTCTTGCTATTGAGGGAGTGCAGCATAGGTTCGCAAGGTTAATTCCCGGGATGGCGGGACTGTCATATATTGAAAGATTGGAGCGACTGGGCTTGTATACACTGCAATTTAGAATGCTGAGAGGGGATCTTATTGAAACATATAAGATTATTAAGGGATTGGACACACTGGAGGCAGGAAGCATGTTCCCGATGTTGGGGGAGTCCAGAACCAGAGGCCACAGTTTAAGAATTAGGGGTAGGCCATTTCAAATGGAGTTGAGGAAAAACTTTTTCACCCAGAGAGTGGTGGATTTATGGAATGCTCTGCCCCAGAAGGCTGTGGAGGCCAAGTCTTTGGATGCTTTCAAGAAAGAGATGGATAGAGCTCTTAAAGATAGCAGAATCAAAGGGGATAAGGCAGGAACTGGATACTGATTGTGGATGATCAGCCATGATCACAGTGAATGGTGGTGCTGGCTCGAAGGGCCGAATGGCCTACTCCTGCACCTATTGTCTATTGTCTATTGTTAGTGGAAAGCTTTGATATTAGACAACTATAATGCAATGTCTAGTCTGCAGCTACTCTCCTCACCTAATGGACTTTTCCCTAAAGCCCAGGCAACAGAGCCTTTCATGCATTTATACTGTATTTATTATTTGCAGTTTTCCCTGTGTGAATTTTGGAAATCCAGAAGGCAGAGTAAAATCACTGTTTTATGTGGGTTTGTGCTAAAGGTGAATATAGCCTTAATCTAGGGTAGTGGTTCCCAACCTTTTTTATGCCATGGACTAATGCCATTAAGTGAGGGGTCTGTAGACACAGGTTGGGAACCCCTGATCTGGGTACTCCATTGCAAACATCTGAATTAAAGGAGTATTCTCTGCATTAAGAAAGAACATCTTAGAGTATATTACTGTTCAAAGTTCAAAATCAATTTATTTTCAAAGTATCTGTATATTACCCTGAGATTCATTTTCTTGCATGCATTCACAGTGGAACAATGAAATAAAACAGAATCAATTAAAAACTACACACAAGGACTCACAAAAAACCAATGTGAAAAAAGACAAACTGTGAAAATCCAACAGAAAATCTAATAATAACAATAGTAGGAGTATAAATAAATAAATACATAAATAAGTAAATAGGTGAATAGATGGATAGATAGATAGATAACGCTGAGAACATGAGTTGTAGAGTCCTTGAAAGTGAGTCTACAGGTAGTGGAACCAGTTCAGTATTGAGGTGAGTAAAGTTTTCCATGTTGGTTCAGGAGCCTGATGGTTGAAGAGTAAAACTGTTCCTAAACCTGATAATGTGGTACCTCTTTCCTGGTGGCAGCAGCAGGAAGAGAGCATGGCCTGGATGGTGGGGGTACTTAATGATGGATGCTGCTTTCTTGTGGCAATGCTCTTTGTAGGTGTGCTCAATGGTGGGGAGGGCTTTCCCTGTGATGGACTGGGCTGTATCCACTACTCTTTGAAATCACAGAAAATATCTCATTGCAGTCAAACATTTTAAATGTTCATGGCAATGGAGGACTTTGTTAAATGCGGTTCATGATAAAACTTAAAACAATACAGCATAGTACAGGCCCTTTAATCCATCAGGACTGTTAAAGAATCTGAAAGGGAACTGAATAAATAGAATACTTTGAACTGCATTCCCCTAAAACCCGTTGTCAATATTGTGCTAAATGCAATAATGTAAAACGCTAAGCATGATGAATGAACTTTAGTGTACCATTAAAAGTTTTAGTTTGACATTGAAATTGAGCATATGGAACCCAGAAGATATCCTTTGATTCCAACCCCTCCCCCCCCACCCACACATACCCACAAAGCCAATTGAAATAATGAGTGTGAGATTGAACACTGCCTGACATGGAAGAATCGGCAGAGGCAGAGGTACAATAGACAACTCACTTCAGGTTACATTGATGTTCATAGTCTTAAAGATATACTGGTAATGAGTCAAAGCATTTTCTCACCCAAATTGGACAATCCAAAGCTGACTGGTGCCATGCAAGCACCAAAATGAAATATCATCCTTGAAATGACTTTTATGATGTAGCTGTTGTCCATGACTGCATTTTATCATTAGTTTTGACATAATTGCAAACCACAAGACCAAACTGGGACATAAATCACAGAACATGTTTGGTTTCTAAATTGAACCATAATGAAGGAATCCAATTTTACCATAATTATTCTTTCATGGTTTTCAATTCAACAATGCTACCTTTTAAGCACCTACTTTATGACAATTGCAAAGTATTAGTACTATTACTAGCTTGAACCTCATGCTACTTATCATATTTTCATGTTAGTTATGGAGTAATATTCTACATCTATCCTTTCCATGGTGCTCTTCCCTTCTCACTATTTCATTTCCATTAGGGAACTTGTATTTGAACACAGTTGTTTCTAATGGCGTGGGAATTAAATGAAGAAAATCTCAGGCATGTGTAGTGGAGCAGCAGCTTCATCTGATTAAACCTAAAGTTATTTACTGAACTGAAAACAAATAAAATCTCAGAGCTGGGTTTGCAATTACAGTCCAGAGCAAGTACTGCCAATTTCCCATTATCAAACTGGAATCAGTGGCTAACAGTAAGAACATTGGGCACTGTCCAGATTCACCAAAGATCAGCTTATAGAACAATGCATTATGCTTTTGTACTGTAACCATACCAAGAATCTGCCTTGCACTGCAGCAAATTTTGGATCATATAAGTAATGGCACATGTACCTATTATTTTCTTTCCATATTTCAGTAGCAGTTCTTCAATCGATGTTCCAAAGTGCTCAAGAGCTTTCACCACCTGTTAAACATAAAGCCTTTCATTAGTTTTCTACATAATTGAGAAGAACTCTCATTGAGTTACTGCTCTAAGAATAACAGCATTCAGACAAGTCAAGCTAAAGTCAGAGTAATGCTCCTCTGTTCGGAACAAATCAAAATCTCTGCATTATACTTGATGATAATTTAAATGTGCGTTCTCGTCTCTAATTGCTTGATGGAGGAGAAGAGTGAAGTAAATAGCTGGGAAGTTGAATGGTGAAAGCGATACAGGGGTGGAGAAGGGGTAATCTGATAGGTGAGGACAGAAGGCCATGGAAGAAAGAAAAGTGGGAAAAGCAACAGAGGGAGGTGTGTTGTGTAAGCATATAACATACTTCCCCTCAGTGATTGGGGCATTGAGTATAAAAGTCAGGAAGTCAGGATGCAGCTATGCCACATTTGGAGTATTGTATACAGTTCTGGTATCTCAGGGGTCCACAACATTTTTTGCACCGTGGACCGGTTTAATATTGACAATATTCTTGCGGACTGGCCGACCCGGGGGGAGGGGGGGGTGTTCAAGTAGGGGTGGCAACTTTCTCACTCCCAAATAAGGGACAAAAGTAGCAGTCAAATACGGGAGACTTGTATTTATCCCGAGAAAGACTACCATGACCATGAAGCCTTGCGCGGACACCTGTGTACGCATGCGTGATGTATGCGTACATGAAGTGCGCATTCGTCTACGTGCCTTTTTTTTTCTACAAATCCATTTAGGTTTAATCTTCCCAATTCTGTTAAGTGAAACTACACTGTACATACATTATTTCTACTTTATATAGTCTGTGTATATATCACATCATTCCTGCTTTTACTATATGTTAGTGCTATTTTAGGTTTTATCTGTTATTTGGTATGATTTGGTAGGTTATTTCAAATTCAACAGTGCATGACAGGGAATGAGGAAAGGTGCAGCTGACTCATATCGTTTCATATCGACAAATCATATCGTTTCCTCACGGCTCGGTAGCACTTGCTTTGCGGCCCGGTGGTTGGGGACCACTGTGGTATTTGCATTACAGGAAGGATGTGGTGGCTTTGGAGAGGGTGCAGAAGAGGTTAGACCATAAGACCATAAAACCATAAGATATAGGAGCAGAAGTAAGCCAATTGACCCATTGAGTCTGCTCCGCTCGGGCTGATCCAATTCTTCCAGTCATCCCCGCTCCCCTGCCTTCTCCCCATACCCTTTGATGCCCTGGCTAATCAAGAATCTATCTATCTCTGCCTTGAATGCACCCAATGACTTGGCCTCCACAGCCGCTCGTGGCAACAAATTCCACAGATTTATCAACCTCTGACTAAAGTAATTTTTCCACATCTCTGTTCTAATGGATGTCCTTCAATCCTGAAGTCATGCCCTCTTGTCCTGGACTCCCCTACCATGAGAAATAACTTTGCCATATCTAATCTGTTCAGGCCTTTTAACATTCAGAATGCTTCTATGAGATCCCCCCTGATTCTCCTGAACTCCAGGGATACAGCTCAAGAGCTGCCAGACGTTCCTCATACAGGAACCCTTTAATTTCTGGAAACATTCTCGTGTATCTTCTCTGAACCCTCTCCAATGTCAATATATCCTTTGTAAAATAAGCAGCACAAAATTGCACACAATACTCCAAGTGTGGTCTCACGAATGCCTTATAGAGACTCAACATCACATCCCTGCTCTTATATTCTATACCTCGAGAAATGAATGCCAGCATTGCATTCACCTTCTTCACAACCGACTCAACCCGGAGGTTAACCTTTAGTGTATCCTGCACAAGGACTCCCAAGTCCCTTTGCATCTCTGCATTTTGAATTCTCTCCCCATCTAAATAATAGTCTGCCCATTTATTTCTTCCACCAAAGTGCATGACCATATATTGTCCAACATTATATTTCATTTGCCACTTCTTTGCCCATTCCCCTAAACTATCTAAATCTCTCTGCAGCCTCACTATTTCCTCAACACTACTCACTCCTCCACTTATCTTTGTATCATTGGCAAATTTAGCCACAAATCTATCAATCCCATAGTCCAAATCATTGACATACATTGTAAAAAGCAGCAGTCCCAACACCAACCCCTGTGGAACCCCACTGGTAACCGGCAGCAAGCAAGAATAGGATCCCTTTATTCCCACTCTCTGTTTTCTGCCGATCAGCCAATGCTCCACCCATGTTAGTAACTCCCCTGTAATTCCATGGACTCTTATCTTGCTAAGCAGCCTCATGTGTGGCACCTTGTCAAAGGCCTTCTGAAAATCCAAGTACACCACGTCTACTGCATCTCCATTGTCTACCCTGCTTGTAATTTCCTCAAAAAATTGCAGTAGGTTTGTCAGGCAGGATTTTCCTTTTAGGAAACCATACTGGCTTTGGCCTATCTTAACATGTGCCTCCAGGTACTCCATAATCTCATCCCTAACATTCGATTCCAACAATTTTCCAGTCATCTGGTACAATGCCAGGATCTATTGATTCTTGAAAGATCATTGTTATTTCCTCTGCAATCTCTCTAGCTACTTCCTTCAGAATGCAAGGGTGCATCAGGTCCAGGAGATTTATCCACTCTCAGACCATTAAGCTTCCTGAGCACCTTCTCAGTTGTAATTTTCGCTGCACATACTTCATTTCCCTGCACATACTTCATTTCCCTGACACTCTTGAATGTCCAGTATTCTGCAAATGTTTTCCACTGTGAAGACATACAACATACGCATTCAGTTCCTCTGCCATCTCTACATCTCTCATTATAATATCTCCAGCATCATTTTCTATTGGTTTTATATCCACCCTCAACTCTCTTTTACCCTTTATATAGGTACTTAAAAAAGCTTTTAGTATCTTCTTTGATATTAGTCGCCAGCTTCCTTTCATAATTCATCTTTTCCTTCCTAATGACCTTCTTAGTTTCCTTCTGCAAGTTTTTTAAAGCTTCCCAATGCTCTATCTTCCCACTAGCTTTGGCTTCCTTGTATGCCCTCTCTTTTGCTTTTACTTTGGCTCTGACTTCACTTGTCAGTCACGGTAGTGTCCTTCTTCCATTCAAAAATTTCTTCTTATTTGGAATATATCTGTCTTGAACTTCTCTCATTTTTCACAGAAACTCCAGCCATTGCTGCTCTGTTGTCCTTTCTGCTAGTGTCCCTTTCCAGTCAACCTTATAATCATGCCATTGTAATTTTCTTTATTTCACTGAAATACCGACACATTGGAATTTAGTTTTTCCTTCTCAAATTTCAAAGTGAACTTGATCATATTATGATCACTGCTCCCCAAAGTTTCTTTAACCTTGAGCTCTCTTATCATCTCAAGATCATTGCACAACACCCAATCTAGCACAGCCGATCCCCTAGTGGGCTCAACAACAAGCTGTTCTAACAAGTCATCACTTAGTCATTCTACAAATTCTCTTTCTTGAGGTCCAGTACTGGCCTGGTTTTCCCAATCCACTTTCATGTTAAAATTCCCAATGATTATCATGACATTGCCTTTCTGACTTGCCTTTTCTATCTCCTGCTGTAATTTGTAATCCACATCCCGCCTGCTGTTTGGAGGCCTGTTTACGACTGCCATTAGGGTCCTTTTACCCTTGCCATTTCTTAACTCAACCCATGGAGACTCTACACCTTCCAATCCTATGTCATCCCTTTCTAATGATTTAATATTATTTCTTATACACAGGGCCACACCACCCCCTCTGCCTACTAATCTATCTTTCCGATACTTCGTATATCCTTGGACGTTCAACTCCCAATGGCAGCCATCCTTTAGCCAAGTTTCAGAGATGGCCACAATGTCATACTTGCCAATCTGTAGCTGAATTTCAAGATCGTCCAATTTATTTCTTATGCTGTGTGAATTCAAATACAACACTCTCAGTCCAGTATTTGTTGCTTTCTGTTTTAACTGCACAACACCTCTCTTGCCTTGTAACTCATCCCACTGGCAGTGATTATGCCTCATCTCCTACCTGTCCTTTCTATCATCTCTGTTGCATGCTGGGCACAGAGCAGAGACCTGATAGAAGTCTATAAAGTTATGAGATACATATATAATGTAGCCAGCCAGAACTTATTCCCAGGTTAAAATGTCAAATACTAGAATAATTGTTTTAAGGTGAAGAGTGTAAAGTTTAAATGAGACATGCAGGGCAGGTTTATTATACAGGTAGTGAAAGGTGGCTGGAATGTGCTGTACTGAGGTTAGGTGGGGGCAGGTTGAGCTGGTGGAAGCAGATGCCATTACAATGTTTAAGAGGCATTTAGGCAGGTGCATGAAAATGCAGTGAATGGAAGGAAATGGATCATGTGCAGTTTAATTTGGTGTCATGATCAGCACAGACATCAAGGGCTGAAGGGCTTGTTCCTGTTCTATGTCTATATATGGTGACTGGCTGATTTTTACCAAATAAAACTTAAAATGTTAGCTCTGGCTCCCACATAATCCAAATATTAAGAATGGAAATAAAGGACAGAAGTAGAGGCCATTAATCTATATATAGTCAAATGTTTATTCTAACATATGTGAACTCCTAACACTCATTGTTTCCTAAATGACATCTGCATGTGCTATTAAAATTTATTCAAGTAGCAGGTCAACGTGAGTTTCATGTCCATCTGCGATTAACCTGTATATTTTTATTTTTATTTGTGGAATGAAAATACTTGATAGAATTGTTAACAGCTGAGAGAGGTTCCTTCCAGCTGCAAGCAGTAAGTTAAAGAAAAGTTTCATAGTATTTTGTCATTTTCTTTCAGAAACAGACAACTTACCAGTTTAGGCTAGAGTTTAACATAAGTACTATGGAGAACTCACTTCAGTGTCTGTGACTGGCATATATCATAAGCAACAACAGATTGCATATAAATTGCAGTTTTAATTAGTAAGGAATTACAGAGGACTTCATGGTACTGTGATAAACAGCTTCATGAAGGGTCTTGCAACATTTCAATATATTATTGATTCTATCCCGAGCTTCATAAGGAGATTAGGAGAAGATTAGAATATTCAAGAACCAGGCTTTAAGAGTTTTAAAAGAGAAAAAACATAAGGCGGGAAGATAAAGGATCATCTTATTGGAGGTAGGGGAATGCTAAGGATCAGAATTAACATATTTTAATACGAATGTATTATCTACCTCCCTCCCCGCCATCTTCCCCATTTAAAAAGTCTTGTATGACATATTGAAATAAACCTATGAGAAATTTCTCAAAGTTGGTCCCACTCTGAATATGAAGATGTTGCTAACATCACGATACTGAGGTATTCCCACTCAAGCCATTGTCTACTGTGGGCCTGGCATGCAATTAACTATTCCTGTGGTTCTGAGACTACATTGGACCTCAATAAATAGTTGAAACTAAGAAACATCCTCCCTTTAAGTAAAATACAGTATAACTGTATATTTATAAATAATTACCAAATCTCCACTAGCATTCAGATCAGGATGTGTTACATTCCTTAAGGATAGACCAGAGGACCAGAGAAATTTGTTGACTTTGCAATAGCTGTACAATGTAATACATAATAGCAGTGAGAAAAAACTGAATTACAGTTAGTATATGCAGTTATATATATACAGTTAAACAAGTGATACGAAAAGCAGGAAATAAAAAAATAGTGAGGTAGTGTTTGTGAGTTCAATGTCCATTCAGAAAGGGGAAGAATCGTTGAGTGTGTGCCTTCCGGCAATGATGTTAGAAAGCATGTCCTGGGTGGCGGACACCACCTTTCTGAGGCATCACTCCTTGAAGATATCCTGAATACTCTGGAGGCTGGTGACTAATTTTACAACTCTCTGCAGCTTACTTCGATCTTGTGCAGTAGTCCCCAAATACCAGACAGTGATGCAGCCAGTTAGAATTCTCTGCACAGCTCATCTGTTGACATTTGTGAGTGTTTTTGGTGACATGCTAAATCCCCTAAACTCCTAAAATGCCAACAACCAAAAGGAAGAATAATTATGTCGCAGGCGACATTAACAATCCAGATTTGTCATTTTACTTCCTTGCTTGCCCGAGATCCTGAGGAAGGGTCTCAGCCCCTCCATGGACATTGCCTGACTTGCGGGGTTCGTGCAGCATTTCTTATGTGTTGTTCAAGATTCCCAACATCTTCAGAATCACTTCTGTCTGACAAAGAATTAAATTGTAAATATTTGTTATGATATGCAGTTTAAAATGGATTAGCTCTGTATTGTGATCTGGATCTTGGCACATCACACTGAAATAGTGAGAATTCTTTGCTTCTGTTGAAAAAAAAAATCAGCCTCTTTACTTTCTAGAGTGTTAATTGTAACAGAAGAGAGAAAATCTAACAGTGGTCATGAAAATCCATAGCTAAAACCTGTCTGATTTACTTATCTTCCATTTCCATTGTGGGTAGTTACAACAGTATCCAGCCAGCAAACGCTCCCTCTCAGTGTTGTTGGCTAAAGTTTATAACAGTGCCAGCTTGTATTAATAATCATTGTGAGAATTATTAAAATAATTCAGAATCAGAATCAGGTTTATTATCACCAGCATGTGACGTGAAATTTGTTAACTTAGCAGCGGCAGTTCAATGCAAGGGAAAAGAAGAATAAATAAATAATAAATAAAATTTCAAATATAATAATAATAAATAAGTAAATCAATTACAGTATACATATATTGAATAGATTAAAAACTGCAAAAAACAGAAATATAGTATATTTTAAAAATTGAGGTAGTGTCCAAGGGTTCAATGTCTATTTAGGGATCGAATGGCAGAGGGGAAGAAGCTGTTCCTGAATCGCTGAGTGCGTGCCTTCAGGCTTCTGTACCTCCTACCTGATGCAGCACTACTCCACGAGTTGGCATATCTCACTCCTGTATGCCCTCTCATCACCACCTGAGATTCTACCAACAATGGTTGTATCGTCAGCAAATTTATAGATGGTATTTGAGCTCTGCCTAGCCACACAGTTATGTGTATATAGAGAGTAGAGCAGTGGGCTAAGCACACACCCCTGGGGTGCGCCAGTGCTGTCATCAGCGAGGAGGATATGTTATCACTAATCTGCACAGGTTGTGGTCTTCTGGTTAGGAAGTTGAGGATCCAATTGTAGAGGGAGGTACAGAGGCCCAGGTTCTGCAACTTCGCAATCAGGATTGTGAGAATGATGGTATTAAATACTGAGCTATAGTCAATGAACAGCATCCTGACATAAGTGTTTGTGTTTGTGTTGTCCAGGTGGTCTAAAGCCATGTGGAGAGCCAATGAGATTGCGTCTGCCTTTTGTGGCACTATGCAAATTGCATAATTGCAAATTGCTAAAATTATTCTAACCCACCTGATGCAAGATCAGGCAAATATTTCTCCTTCTGTTTATCAGTGCCAAACAATAGGATTCCTTTGAAACGAATGGATTGATGAGCTCCAAGTGTTATACCCACTGCAAGGTCATGAAGGCCAACAATTTCTACCAGTCGTGCATACTGTAAGAGAAAGTGTTTAGAGATTAATCTTGATAAGAAAAATATAAACTAAATAATGGAAATTCAGCTTTGATTATGAGCACTAAACATGCAAATACATTATGTACAGAATTTCCAAAATTCCTTGGCACTAGAATTAAATTTTAGAAGCAAACTGTAACGAGCCATAGCTATAGATGTGTGTGTTCAGCACAAGTGATCAAGAATGAATTTTTGCCCTTGTGTTTCACTGAACTACGTAAATGAATGAAACAGAAGTAGATAATTAAAGAGCAAAATACAGTAACTGCTGGAAATCTGAAATAAAACAGCGAATGCAGGAATTACTCAACAGAAGAGGCAACGGCTGTGAAGAGGAAAACAGTGACAACATTTCAGCCTCTGTCCTTTCTTCTAGAACTTGATGATCTGACTCATGGACCACAGTCCAGAAATATGGTCAGAACGGAGCAGAATAAATGGAGTTCCTTTGCAATTCCATGCCACCATTCCTCCACTTCCCGTCAGTCAGTGACTCAGTCCCTTGCCCATCCCTTGCCACTAAATCTTCCAGTCTAAATCTCCCATCAATAGGCAACAATATTTTTTTCAGCATCACAGTTTTAACCCTAACACCCAGTGCCGTCTGCATGGGGTTTGTTATGTTCTTTCTGCAACCCCTGAGTTTCCTCCAGGAACAATTATTACCCTACAGCCATCAGGCTCCTGAACCAGCATAGATAATTTCACTCACCTCAACACTGAACTGATTACACAAACTGGCAAGGACTCCGCAACTCATGTTCTTAATATCACTTAGTACTTATCTATTTATTGTTATTATAACTAGTATTTTTGTATTTGCACAGTTTGTCTGCTATTACACTCTGGTTGTTTGTTCATCTTTGTGTGTAGTTTTCATTGATTCTATTGTGTGTGTTTGTATCTACCACAAAAAATTAATCTCAGGGTGGTATATAGTGACATATATGTACTTTGATAAGAAATTTACTTAGTACTTTTAATCTTGAATATTGAGTCTTGAAAATAAAATAGGGGAAGAAAACATGGGGTTGTGCACATACAGGAGTTAAGGAAGGAAGTTTCCAGTTTGGATTCAAAGCTAACAGGAGTCTTGTTTACCTGTTCCTCTGAAATGGAATGGCAGACATGTTATATAGAGTTAATAATGACCACACCAAGTAGAAAATAAGCATGTTGGATGAGATTAAGGGCCTCAAGGTCATGTACCAGAAATACACAGCGGACATGCATAAGCACCAGAAGAAACACTTGCCCCAAAAATTACCGTATCTGAAAAAGAAGACATCTAGACTGTGCCGAAATGGTTTGCAAGGACTAGATGGGCTGAAGGGCCTATTTCTATGCTATACCTTTCTATGACTCTGTGACTCCATATAAACATAGAGATAACTCACAACACAAATGTCATGGTCTGGTCCGTGAAGTTTGAGGCTTTGGGCCTTCTCCGAGCTGCTCGAGGAATTTGGATCGAAGGACTCGATTTGTTTTGGAATGCTGTTGTTGTTACTCGCTTCTATTGTTTGCATGATTTGTTTTGTTTTTTTTCTTTCTGTGGGCATGAGGGGTTGGTCTTATTTTTTATTGTGTTTTTTTGAGATCCTTGCTTTGTTAAGCAAATAAATCTCAAGGTTGTATAATTTATACATTGGTTGATAATAAGCGCACTTCGAATCTTGAATTTTGAACCTGTTACCCTTACCTTTTTTTCTGACAGGCTCATACAAGCTTTGTACTCTCAAAATTTCACTTTTGAAGGTTTCCCACTTACCAAGTATCTTTGTCAGAAAACAGCCTGTTGCAATCCACACTTTTCAGATCCTTTCTGATGTCATCAAAATTGGCCTTTCTGCAATTTAGAATCTCAACCCATGGACCAGACGCATCTTTTTGCATATGTACTTTGAAACTAATGGCATTGTGATCACTTGGTGCAAAGTGTTCCCTTACACAAACTTCTGTCACCTGCACTGTCTGATTCCCTAATAGCAGATCCAGTATTGCACACTCGCTCGTTCGGATTTCTCCATAATGATTAAGGAAACACCAGATTGAGTTATTTTACTATATGGGAGTCCAAATCAAAAATGTGGAAAATTAAAATCATCTACTGTAACAAACGTATGTTTCTTGCAACAGTCTGTGATCTCTCTACAAATTTGTTCCTCGAAATAACTCGAATTGTTAGGTGCTCTGTAGTATAGCCCCATTAATGTGGTCATACCTTTCTTATTTCTCATTTCCACCTATATGCCTCACTAAATGGATGAGTGGGCTAAAGGAATTCTCCAATCTGTCCTGACTGAGCACTGCCATGATATTTTCCCTGACTAGTAAAAGCCACCCTTCCCCCTTTAATCCCTCCCACTCTGTCACGCTTAAAACAACAGAACATCGGAATACTGAGCTGCCAGTTCTGCCCCTCCTACAACCAAGTCTCACTAAAGACTACAATATCATAATTCCAAATGTTGATCCATGCCCAGAGCTCATCTGCCTTTCCTACGATACTTCTTGCATTGAAATAAACGCAGCTCAGGACATTAATCACAACATGATCAACTATTTGATTCCTGAGTGATGCATTTTCAAAAGTTAAATCAGGCTAGGAAGTGACACAGAATGCTGGGGGTAATTGTAAACAGAGGGACCAATGGATATGTAGTTCCCTGAAACTGGCAATACAAGCAGTCAAAGTGATGAAAAGGGGCAGATGGCATGCTTGCCTCTGCTGGTCAGGGAATTTGTGCACAGCTGCATAAAATCACACAAAGTATTTGAATTTGAATTTATTTAAGTCTTACATTCATCCCACAACATGAGTAAAAATCTTTGTTTTGACTCTGTTGCAATGTACAGACATGTGAATTTATAAGTCTATTGGCTTTGTAGAAAGAGGTTGTCCCGTAGCCTGTTGGTCCTGGCTTTAATTCTGCAGCACCACTTGCCAGACAGAAGCAGCTGAAACAGTTTATGGTTGGAGTGACTGGTGTCCCCGATGATCCTCCAGGCCTTTTTTCTGCATCCACTGCTGTAAATGTCCTCAATGGAGGGAAGTTCACATCCACAAATGCGTCATTCTGTGTCATTCTAGTCCTCATACTATAGGAAGGATGTGAAAAAGCTAGAGACTGCAGTAAAAGATTTAGAAGGATATTGACAGGACTGGAGGGTGTGAGACAGCAAAGGAAGGGACTGTTTTCCCTGAAGCAAAGGATGATGAGGAGTGACTTAATGAATTTATAAAATCATGAGAGACAGAAATAAGATGGTCAGTCTTTTACCCAGGGGTGGGAACTCTAAAACCAGAGGACATAGGTTTAGGGTGAGAGGAGAAAGATATAATGTGGGTCTGAAGGGCATGATTTGCACAGAGAAGGTAGACATATGGAACAATCTACCAGAGGAGGTGGTAAAGGTGGGTATATGAACAACATGTAAATGAAACTTGGACTGGTACAAGGATAGGTAAGTCTTAGAGGACCAAATGCAGGCAAATCAGAATAGTTCAGGTCGGCATGGATGAATGGGCTAAAGGTATTGTTTTTGTGCACAACAGAGTGAGAGGGAAGATTTTGCAGTGTGCATGAAAGGGAACTTATACAGGCAGGTAAATGTTACATTCCTGCACCTAACAATATAATTTCCTTGAGGAACATTACTTTGGAACTAACAGCTACATTACTGTAGTGCGGAGAGATCAAAGGCAGCTCAAAGTCTCAGATGGTTCAGTTGTTGCTTCTTTTCAACTTACAGCAATTGGCACCTACTTTTGCTATTTCTAAACCCGTTTCATAGAGTCATCTAACAGGGAACCCACATGAAACCTTTAGAGCTACATTTATTCCAAACCCATAGAAATAACCTTGTGTGAACTACTTTTAAGTATTTATAAGAATGGAAACACACATAACTTTTGATTACTTTGGGGACTGACTCCCTAACCGGGAATGATTTTGAGAAATATGGGTCGAGTGCAGGTAATTGGAGTATAGGGATGGACAAGTCGGTCTGAAAAGTATATTTCTATGCTCTATAGCTTTATGACTCTCTGAATCTCATTACAAAGTACTGGTTAAGCCTCAGCTCAGCTACTGCACTCAGTTCTTCCACTCTTTCAGAGAACGTTAAGCATTGAGCTATAGAACAGAAAGAGCCCACTTAACCCATTGTGTCTATGCTGATTGTGTAGGGCATGTTCACCCTGCATCCTTACTCTGACAGGAAATCTATTAAATCAATTCCTGAGCACTGAATATCTATTTTGTTTCTCACCTCCCGAGATGATGTGACTGGTGATTTTCAGAAAGTCTGCCAACTACTTGTACAGCACAAACTGCACAACTTCATATATTTGGGGAACTAAAATAAAAGCAAAGTTCAAAGTAAACCACTCACCTGATGGGTAAGGAAAAAATTGTTCAGTGATGATTTTACCCTTAAAAATGTTTACACCAAAGGATAATGACTCCTACAGAGGAAGATAACACATTATATCAGTGCAGTCAACTTGTACCAGTGTCATTTTGTTTATTTTGTCTTGTAAATTATGTATGATTTATGTTAATTTGTTTATGTTAACCTATGTTTGCAATGCACTGTGCTACTGCTGCCAAAAACTCATTTTCATGGCATTTAAACCCTGCATATGTTCAAATTCAAAGTTCAAAGTAAATTTATTATCAAAGTACATATATGTTACCATATACAACTATTAGCTTGTAGGCATTCACACTAGAGTAAATAAATACAACAGAATCAATGAAACAAAGACCAACAAAAAATCAAAGTGCAAAAGAAGATGCACTGTACAAATACAATATATACACATTTATACAGAAGGCAAATGCCATGACTTGCCCTTATTAGTCGAGGCATTGAGCTCAAATCTCAGGAAGCTATGTTGCAGTTTTATAAAACTTGAGTTAGGCTCCATCCACAGAATTGCAGACAGTTCTGTTTGCCCCTTTACGGGAAGAATGTCCAGGCTTTGGAGAGGGTGCAGAAGAGGTTTACCAGGATGCTGACTGGATTAGAGTGCACGTGCTGTAATGAGAGGCTTCACAAACCTGGTTTGTTTTCTCTGGAACACCAGAGGCTGAGGGGAGATCTTTTAGAGATTTATAAGATTAAGAGAGGGACAAGTAGATAGAGCAGACAGTCAGTATCTTTTTTCCCCAGGGTTGAAATGTCTAATACCAGAGAACATGCATTTAGGTGAGAGAGGGTAATTTCAAAGGAGGTGTGAGGGGCAAAGGTTTTTACACAGTGTGGTGGATACCTGGAAAGTACCGCCCAGAGTGACAATAGCAGCATTAGGGAATTTTATGAGACATTTAGATAGGCGCACGAATGTGTAGAAAATGGAGAAATATGGACATTGTGTAGGCAGAAGAGATTAGTTTAGTTAGGCATTTGATTACTAATTTAATTAATTCAACTCAACACTGTCAGTTGTAGGGCCTGTTCCTGTGCTGTGCTTTGTTCTATGTAAATTGTAGTATCCTTGAAAGTAAGTCCATAGATTGTAGAGTCAGTTCAGTGAAGTTATGCACATTTGTTCAGGAACCTGATGGTTGAAGGGTAATAATCATTCCTGAACCCAGTTCTTTGTGACCTAAGGCTACTGTACTTCCTTCCCGAAGGCAACAGGTTTAAAAATAGTAAAAGTAGGTGCCAATTGTTGCCAATTGAAAAGAAGCAGCAATTGAGCTATCTGAGACTTTGAGCTGCCTTCAATCACTCCACGCTACAGTAACATAGTTATTAGTACTGAAGTAATGTTTCTCTTTTTGTAGCCTTTTCCATTCAAGGGCATTGGTGTTTCCAATAAGCTTGAATTTGTATGAGGACAAGTGATGAGATTGGCAACAAGAAATTCACCTACGACAGGTTGCTGGATCCGGACATTAAATAATTGAACATTTTAATCATCATATGAATCAATGAGATTCTAATTATTGTGGTGTAATGTAAGCTGGCATATGTTCAGCTGTTTGTCTCACCTTTCCTCGTTCACTTGCATAGTGTGCACCAGGCTGCAATCTTGGAATAAACACTCCAGATAAGATATTCCCGAAGGAAAAAAAAACACTATCAGACAAGAATGTCAAAAAAAAACCTGCATTGCTTAGAGAATATGGTAAATATCTCAGCAAAAAAGTTGCTTTGAAACTTTATTGAATTGTTTGACAATTTTATACCACAGGTAGCTGTTCTTAAATCCCGTGGATAGGCACAAAAATAACCAATGAAAAGTAGCAGACAGTTTTCCTTATAGTGTGATCTGGAATCATACTGCAGCTTTGCAATACCTTAGTTTTACCACATTTGGTAGACTACATGAACAACATCAACCGCCTTGCCTTAGGAAGAATAGCCTTAGAGTGAGAACGAAGTAAATTTCAAATTAATATCGCAAACAGGAATTCTGCAGATGCTGGAAATTCAAGCAACACACATCAAAGTTGCTGGTGAACACAGCAGGCCAGGCAGCATCTCTAGGAAGAGGTACAGTCGACGTTTCAGACACTCAGGTTGGAGTTATAACACCTTATATTCCGTCTGGGTAGCCTCCAACCTGATGACATGAACATTGACCTCTCTAACTTCTGCTAATGCCCCACCTCCCCCTCATACCCCATCCATCATTTATTTTTATACACACATTCTTTCTCTCACTCTACTTTTTCTCCCTCTGTCCCTCTGACTATACCCCTTGCCCCTCCTCTGGGTTCCCCCCCCCTTGTCTTTCTCCCCAGACCTCCTGTCCCATGATCCTCTCATATCCCCTTTGCCAATCACCTGTCCAGCTCTTGGCTCCATCCCTCCCCCTCCTCCTATCATTTTGGATCTCCCCCTCCTCCTCCCACTTTCAAATCTCTTACTAACTTTTCCTTCAGTTAGTCCTGACGAAGGGTCTCGGCCTGAAACGTCGACTGTACCTCTTCCTAGAGATGCTGCCTGGCCTGCTGCGTTCCACCAGCAACTTTGATGTGTGTTGTTCAAATTATTATGAAGTGTTAATACAATACCAGGATGGTGTGTTTAGGGTCAAAGATGTCTCTGAGTAGCAGCAGAGAATTTGCAAGGGAGAGGGTGAACAGTTAGTGATCATTGTACACTGTAGTATAAACAACATAGGTATATGGGTTTCCACAAATAAAATGAAGTGAGGTGTTTTATGTTAAAAGAAACCCATAACACATTTGATTGAACTCCAAAATCTACACCACAAAAGTGCACTAAAAATCTTTTACATAATAATGTCATCACATCAGAATAGTCTTTTAAAGCAAAACCCCAACTCAATGTCAGTGGTTGTGAATTAGGCACATTTCTCCCAATTATGTTACCCTACAGGTAGAGGAAGGGATGAGAACCAGCAGAATGAGCATAGGGAGTTAGGTAAGAAAATAAGAAGCAGGACCTCGCAGGGAGTGATCCCTGACTGACTCCTGATGCCACATTTACGCAAGTCGGAAATAGGAAAGCCCGGGTGAATTTGTGGCCAAGCAGCTGGTGCAGGAGGCAGGGATTCAGGTTCTTGGACCATTGAGATCTCTTGTATGGTAGAGGCAACATGTACAAGAAGGACAAGTTGCACTTAAGGCAGAGAGGCACCAATATCCTTGCAGGGGAATGTGCTAGCGCTGCACAAGTGGGTTTAAACTAGGATTGAGGAGGGGGACTCTGAGTAGGAGCACATCATGGGAGATGGCAGTAGTCAATGGGAGCAAGACTGGTAATCAGGATAACCAGAGGCACAGCAAAGTCAGGGAAAGGAATATTTGTTTAAACTGCATTAATTTCAATGTTTGAGTTTTAACAGATAAGGTAGATGAACCGAGAGCATGGATTGGCTCAGAGCACTGGGCTGTTATACCCATAGCAGGAACATGGATGACAGAAGGGCAGGAATGGCAGCTCAATATTCCAGGTTTCTGGCTTCTTTCCCCTTCTTTTCCAGACCTGATGAAGATCCTTGCCCTGGAAACTTCGACTGCTCATTCCCATTTGTAGCTGCTGCCTGACCTGTTGAGTTGCTCCAGCATCTTCTGTGTTACTGAGTATTCCAGGATAAAAGTGTGACAGAGGTATAGGTAGGCAAGGAAGGGATGTAACTTCTTTGATGAGGGTGGCTGTAACAGCAACGTATAGACATGACATCCCTGTGGTTCATCAAGTGAGGCCATATGGGTAGAACTTAGAAACAAGAAGGGGACAGTCATTCTAGTAGGGCTGTATGATGGACCCCCAATGGTCATCACGAACTTGAGGAACTAATGCAAAGAAATTGCTCATAGTTTGTAATAATACTAGTATTGCATTAGTTAGAGGTTCTAATTTCCCTGGTGTTGACTAGGTCACCTGGAGCGTTAGGGGTCTGGGCGGGGTGGAATTTATGATTAGATTAGATTAGATTCAACTTTATTGCCATTGTGCCAAGTACAGATACAAAGCCAATGATATGCAGTTAGCATCTGACCAGAAATGCAAAGAATAGTGTTATTTACAAAATATCTGCAAATAAAAAGTAAGTGCTACAGCACACAAATATAAAAGTACTGAGACAGTACAATATGGGTGCAATACTGCTTAGCACTGTGGTGTGAGGTTCAGCAGGGTCACAGCCTCAGGGAAGAAGCTCTTTCTGTGCCTGCTGGTGCAGGAGTGGATGTTCCTGTAGTGCCTACTGGATGGGAGGAGAGTAAAAAGTCCATGGTTAGAGTGAGATGCATCCTTGATAATGCTTTTCGCCCTGTCCAGGCAGCGTTTATGGTAGATGTTCTCAATGGTGGGCAATTGGGTGCCGATAATCCGCTGAGCAGTTTTCACCACATGCTGGAGTGCTTTGCAGTCTGATACGGGACAACTGCCATACCACATTGAGATGCAGTTGGTGAGTATGTTCTCAATGGTACAGCGGTAAAAGTCCATCAGCATCCTAGGACAGAGGTGAGCTTTCTTAATGCTCTGCAGGAAATAAAGGCACTATTGCACCTTTTTGATCAGGATGGAGGATTTCAGGGACCAGGTGAGATCCTCGGAAATGTAGACACCAAGGAATTTGAAGCTTGATACATGCTCCACTACAGCTCCGTTGATGTAGGTGGGGAAATGAGTGTGGCTCTTAGCATGTCTGAAGCCCACAATGACCTCCTTGGTCTTCTGGGTGTTAAGGGCCAGGTTGTTGTCAGCACACCATGCAGCCAGGTGCTGGACCTCGTCCCTGTAGGCCGTCTCGACATCCCCTCTGATCAGACCAACCACCGTGGTGTCATCTGCGAATTTGATTGTGGAGTTAGAACCATGTACAGGAATGCAGACATAGGTAAAAAGGGAGAACAGAAGAGGGCTCAGCACACAGCCTTGAGGCACACCCATATTCAGGGTGAGAATGGAGGAGGAGAGGTTGTCTACCTTAATTGATTGGGGTCTATTAGTCAGAAAGTCCAAGGTCCAATTGCAGAGGGATGAGCCGATACCAAGCTGGCGAAGTTTGGCGATCAGCTTGGAGGGGATCACAGTATTGAATGCCGAACTCAAGTCAATGAACAGCATTCTGACGTAAGATTTGGGGCTGTCCTGGTGGGTCAGGGCAGAGTGAAGTGCCGTGGAGATCGTGTCCTCTGTTGACCTGTTGGTGCGATAGGCAAATTGATGGGGGTTCAGGGTAGTGGGCAGACAGGATTTCAGATGTGATAGAACCAGTCTCTCAAAGCACTTTGCAATGTTGGGGGTGAGTGCAACTGGACAGAAGTCATTCAGGCCCGTGGCAGTGGAATGCTTCAGCACTGGCACGATGGTGGCAATCTTGAAGCTTATGGGGACAACTGCCTGGGCCAGGGACAGATTAAAAATGTCCGTGAAGACCCCGGCCAGCTGCCCTGCACAGACTGAGCACACGGCCAGGTACTCCATCAGGATCAGCTGCCTTCTGTACATTCACCCTGCTTAGGGTGGCGTAAACATCGGAGGTGGAAAGTGAGAGAGGCAGTTCACCAGGTGGGAGATCTGCTTTGAGGGTGACCTCCTTGTTCTCTCGGTCAAAGCGAGCGTAGAAGTAATCTGGAATCAATTGGTAGCTTTACAATGGTTTAGTCACTTCACACTTTGTCGACTACATGAGCAGCACTGACCTTGGGAAGAACAGCTTTGGAGTGAGAACAGTCAATGTTCCAGGCTGAGACCAGCGTCAACTATTTATTCCCCTCTATAGATGCTGCCTGACTTGATTTCCTCCAGCATTTTGTGTGTGTCACTCTAGATTTCCAGCATCTATTTATGAGCACCGCATATAGTTTTGGTCATCTTGTTACCGAAAAGATGCAGTTTAGCAGGATTTATGAGGATGTTGCCAGGGCTAGAGGGTCTGAACTGGCCAAGGAAGGTCTTTATCCCTGGGAACGTAAGAGAATGAGGGGTGACCTTGTCAAAATGGTTAAAATTATGAGAGGCATAGATAATGTGATGGTAATAGTCTTTTCCCCAAGAAAGGAGCACCCAAAACTAGGGGAAGCAGGTTTTGGATGAGGGGGAAAGTATTACGAGTGACCTGAGAGCAACTTTTCCACACAGCGGGTAGTAGTGAGTATGTAGAATGAGCTGCCAGAGGAAGTAGTTGAGATAGGTCGAAAAGCATAATTTAAGAAACACTAGTATGGGAACAGGCAGGGACGGGTCCCAGATGGACATGGGCAAAACACAGGGAATTGTGATGAGTTGGGCCGGCACTGTGCTCGACATGGACTCGTTGGGCCATAGGGCCTGATCTATGACTCAAAGTGATTGGGTACAGATAAAAATATTCCCCCTGGACTATTGTATCTGGGCTGGAAGAAGAGCTAAACTTTGGGTCAGTGCGTGAAATAACAGAAATTTTGAGCACGCTTCTGAAAGCAGTAGTACTTGCTGGATCCATGGTTAGTTTTAAGGTTGAAGTTGATATGTTTGTTGATCAATGATTGAGCAGCACAGGGTTTTTGATACCATCCTCCAGACAGGGATTCACAATCTTTTTTTTTATGCCTTGGACCAATACCATTAAGCAAGGGGTCTGTGAGCCCCAGGATGGGAACCCCTGTTGGGTCCACAGAGTCTGGAGCTACCTACATGGAATACACATGTTTTTCCTGTGAAGATATGCATTTCTGCCCAATTCCCAGGTTCTCCCTCCCACCCAAATCTCAAAGGGGTTCCGGTAATTTTTTTGTCTTCTGGGTGAGTTGAAAGCAAATTGTGGGTGAGTTGAAAGCAAATTGTGAGCAATTTGAGAGGAACTCAGTTATAGGGCTTATGGTGACAGGTCTGCTGGATCTGACTTGGATCTGAGGGGCTGAATTTCCATCTGATATTTCTGTGTCATAGGAAGTGAGTGCCTTATTAAATACAAAAATCTGCTCAGGAGACAAAATGTGCTACTCTTATTCCCATCTGACAGGCATGCAGATCAGACTTCTCATAAGATTGACATATAACCATATAACAATTACAGCACGGAAACAAGCTATCTCACCCCTTCTAGTCTGTGCCGAACTCTTACTCTCACCTAGTCCCACCGACCTGCACTCAGCCCATAACCCTCCATTCCTTTTCTGTCCATATACCTATCCAATTTAACTTTAAACGACAACATCAAACCTGTCTCAACCACTTCTGCTGGAAGCTCATTCCACAGAGCTACCATTCTCTGAGTAAAGAAGTTCCCCCTCATGTTACCCCTAAACTTTTGCCCTTTAAATCTCAACTCGTGTCCTCTTGTTTGAATCTCCCCCACTCTCAATGGAAAAAGCCTATCCACATTAACTCTATCTATTCCCCTCGTAATTTTAAATACCTCTATCAAGTTCTTCCTCACACTGGCAGTCTTAAAGATTGGTTTCAAGTTAAGAGCACTCTTACTTATTCCCAATTTAGTTTGAAATGCGCCAAGTGCTAGATGTTGATATCTCCTGCAAAAGATAGAAGTTAACTTGGTCTAGGATGAATAAATTGCAGTTATGTGGCTGGCCAGCAATGAACAGTACACCGTCTGCATTTTTCTGGTGAAGTAGTCACAGCCCAGGAAATACTCAGTGATGCAAATGACGATACAAATCACTGGTAAGCAGTGTACGCACCTTCTGATCATGGGGTTAGAGCCCCACCTGGCGCATGTACAGGTAAAAGTCAGGCAGCCACCGCGAGCACCATTCCGCAACAGAACGAGCATGGTATGGACCCCAGAGTGAAGCCACCCTGTAGCTGGCACTGCGTTCAGTGTCCTGTGGCCAGCGCAGTCACTTGCTATCGCCATCGCAGCACTGCACCTTTGTAGTTTATTTTTACCATTCAAAAGCAATATTCTTCCTCCCCCTTCCTTCCACCCAAAGATGAGATATGAGATGCAGCGTGATGCTGGCTTCTGTATCCTCACATTGAACCGGGGAAGAAAGTACCATCTCCAGGGGCAACCCTTCTGTGACATAGGCAAAGACACATTCGTGTAAAGTTGATTAACATTTGGCGGCAGACACTTGAGAAATTTATGCGCCTTGGTTGCCATCAGGATTTGAGTGAAATGGTTCAAAATCGATCCTCTTTGCGTTGGCTTTACTGTCAAGAGCAGATTTCTTCCAGTAAAGTATCATCGTTTGGTCACCCAGTATGACAATAGTGCTTGCTCAGGTTTGGATGTTTGGAGTGTGCTGGGAAGTGACGAGTTTTGGGGTCATGGCCAATCACAAAATTTCACAATTACTTAATTTGAAAGTGTCATTTATCAAAAGTTAAATATTTGTCTTTTGTGCCTTCCTGTCAGCAGGGAAATTTTCAATTATTTCTAACTTCTTATTACCTCCCGCTAGGTACATCTTAATCGGAAGATCCCAAATATGGATAAAGTCGTTAAAATAATATAAAATATGGATAAATTGAGTCTTTTAGATGTATTCACTCTCGATTAACATAGTCCAGTTTATCCCCCATTACACCATTCAAATTTAAATTTATCAGCCTTTGCCATGGACTTGTTTTATGTATTATACTTTTTGCATTTTGTCTTTTTCGTCAATATTTTATGCATAAATTGTATTCTGTGTGTTGACTGAATATATGTACCTGCGATGTCGCTGCAAGCAAACTTGTAATTTTACCTATACACTGTGGCTATTTCATTAGCTACCTCCCGCAGCTAAGAAAGTGGCCACTGAATGTATGTTCATGGTCTTCTGCTACCGTAGCCCATCCACTTCGAGGTTCCACGCACTGTGCATTCCGAGATGCTCTTCTGCACACTACTGTTGTAACCCGTTTTTTTTTGAGTTACTGTCATCTTTCCACCAGGTTAAACCAGGCTGACCATTCTCCTCTGACCTCTCTCACTAACAAGGCATTTTTGCCCACATTGTAGTGCTCATTGAATATTTCTTTTGTTTCTTGCACCATTCTCTGTAAACCCTAGAGTCTGTTGTACATAAAAACCCCAGATCAGCAGTTCCTGAGATACTCAAACCACTCTGTCTGGCACCAATTATCATTCCATAGTCAAAGTGACTGAGAATACATTTTCCCTCATTCTGATATTTGGTGTGAACAACTAAACCTCGACCATATCTGCATGCTTTTATGTACTCAGTTGCTGTGGCTGTTAGACATTAGGCCAAGCCTGTGTACAGGTGTGGCTAACAAAGTGTTCCTACTTGTTCCTGTGACAATAAAGTTGGCTTGACTTGATTTCAGTACTTACATTGAAAACTCAGTCTAAATATTGCACAATGTTAACTTGTAAAGGAATTTTCTGACTCTAGTGTGCCTTCCACACTAGATTATTAGTCAAAGATTATTAATCAAAACTGCTACTCTTTAATCTGGTGGATTTGCCATTCTTCTTCTGAGCTGTAGAACATCAGTTTGGATGGAAATGACAGGAATTCTGCAGATGCTGGAAATTCAAGCAACACACATCAATGTTGCTGAGCCACACTCAGGTTGGAGGAACAACACCTTATATTCCATCTGGGTAGCCTCCAACCTGATGGCATGAACATTGACTTCTCTAACTTCTGCAAATGCCCCACCTCCCCCTCGTACCCCATCCGTTATTTATTTTTATACACACATTCTTTCTCTCACTCTCCTTTTTCTCCCTCTGTCCCTCTGACTATACCGCTTGCCCATCCTCTGGACCCCCGCGCCTTGTCTTTCTCCCCGGGCCTCCTGTCCCATGATCCTCTCATATCCCCTTTGTCAATCACCTGTCCAGCTCTTGGCTCCATCCCTCCCCCTCCTGTCTTCTCCTATCATTTTGGATCTCCCCCTCCCCCTCCCACTTTCAAATCTCTTACTAACTCTTCCTTCAGTTAGTTCTGACGAAGGGTCTCGGCCTGAAACGTCGACTGTACCTCTTCCTAGAGATGCTGCCTGGCCTGCTGCATTCACCAGCAACTTTGATGTGTGTTGCTTTAGTTTGGATGGGTTGGGTTGGGTGCATTGAGCAAGGAAGCATATGAGCTGACACACACAGATCCGACTGAGCCTCGAAGAAGACAAGTTGAGGACGACCGCTGCTGCAAGAGATTGTCAGGAAGCTGGGCTGGTCAGAGGGGCTAATGTTTATTATTTCTCCTCTTCAACGTCATGCACAATCAGTCTATTAGGGTCTTTACCCTGTGACTGAGGCTGGAACTCTATGTCCCTCTACTAGCAAGCCCAGGACAAACTTCTCCCTTCTCTGGACAGTAAACGGTGGAATAAAGGAAAAGACATGAAGAGGAAAACTGTTGGGAGGAATGTGTGGGTGATGGGCAGATGGAGAGGGAGGAGGAGAAGAAAAAGGAGTAATAAGCCCCATTGATAAGGGGGGAAAAGGGGGCAGAAAAGAGAGTTGTTACTGGAATGTAAAGAAAACAATGTTCATGCCATCAGGTTGGAGACTATCAAGATGGAATATGAAATGCTGTTTATCTAATCTACATCTAGCTTCAACTCGGCAGTTGACGGGGCTGTGTACAGATATGTCAGTGTGGGAATGGGAAATAGAATTAAAATGACAGGCTACCAGGAGATCCTGGCTGTTATGGCAGATGATCAAAGATGCTCTTGGAGCAATTCTGCAATTTGCGTTGGATCTCACTGATGTAGAATAGGACACATCAGAAGCACTAGTTGCAATAAGTAGTACTGAGAGATTCACTTGTGAAGTGCAGCCTCACCTGCAAGGTATATCTAATGCCCCGAATGGTGATGAGGGAGAAGGTGTAGGGGCAGGTGTAAAACAGCGAGATTGTGGGGATATTGGTGGAGAGGGTCAAGCAGACATTGGAGTCATGGAAAGAGCGATCCCTGTGGAAGCAGAGTGGGTAGAGGAGGGAAAGATATGCCAGAACAGATGTGGGGGAGCTGGAGGAACTGAGAAATGGGAACAGCATCCTTGCAAGTGACATGGTGGGAAGAGGTGTAGTCAAGATAGCTGGGATTCAGTGGGTTTGTAAAAGATGCCAGTAGATAATTTGTCTCCCAAGATGAAGACAGGGAGATCAAAATAGAGGAGAGAAATGTCGGAAATGGACCCTGTGAATTTGAGGGGAGGGTGGAAGCTGATAGTGAAATTGACAAGCTCTGGGTGGGAGCAGGAAACAACACCAATGCAGTGGTCAATGTATTGGAGAAAGGGTTGAGGAGCATTGCTGGTGCAGGTTTTCAAATCCACTGACTCCTCAGGTCCTCCAGCACTTTGTGCGTTGCTCCAGATTTCCAGCATTGCCATCATTCCTGAATTCTAATTTATGTGATAGCGGTAAGCAGTGTTTGTCTTACACTTGTTCATCACACATACATCCTGATGCAGCCATAGAGCATGTTCGATTTTCATCAGTGACTATCTTGGTAAACTCATCAATGAATTTCTCTGCTGCGCCGTGATTAGCAGACACTTTATCGCCACAAACCTTTAAAATTTAATGTTCTGTCTTTTCTTAAATTTCTGCAACCAGCCTGCTGAATATTCACAATTACATTCAATTTTCAGTTTGTGATATATCTTTTCCTGTTTTATGATCAGCATACTGTTAAGGAGGATATGTTCATTCCAACACTGATGAAGCCACTCTTTCAATACACAATCATCTTGATATTTAGCTTTATGCACAGCTTTTCTATTTTTCATTAACTTCTGTTCATTACATATCTGAAGTCACTTCTCAGAACCATCCTTGGTGTGCAGAGCCCAGTGCATCGTCTAGGAACCTTGCTCACGCTTTGTGGAATTTTCCATTTGCAACATCAGGTTAGTGCACAAAAAACTTTTGGATTTCGGAGGTTTTCAGATTTTGGAATTTCAGATAAGGGGTGCTCAACCTGTAAGATACCAGTCCCATGTACCGTAACTGTCCAAGCCCTAAAAACATCCATCTTCCCTGACAGACTTCTTGCATTGAAACAAATGGAATTTAGTACAGTAATCTCTCCTCGCTCCTGGCCATTTCCCTGCCTTTCATGCCTGTTAAACATGCTGTAAGTGATTTCTGCATCACTTTCCAACCTTTCATTTGCTTCCCTGATGCTTGGGATCCCACTCACACCATCTCCACTGCCATCTCAATAGTGCTAATGATATTGTATCCCTTCCAGTTCAGGTGTAACACATCCCTCTTGTACAGGTCACCTCTGCTCCAGAAGATTTCCTAAC
Source organism: Mobula hypostoma (assembly GCF_963921235.1). Classification (NCBI taxonomy): domain Eukaryota; kingdom Metazoa; phylum Chordata; class Chondrichthyes; order Myliobatiformes; family Myliobatidae; genus Mobula; species Mobula hypostoma. The sequence goes on from NC_086100.1 coordinate 31,692,551, forward strand.
AATCGAAAATCTGAATCTCTGCTCTCTATGCCAATTTTTTAGACACGCATTCAATTGCAATGTCCTTCTATTCTTACCCTTCACTAGCACGTGCCACTGGATGGAATCCAAAGATCACTACCCTCCAGCTTCTACTGTCAACTTTTTCCCTGGCTCCATATATTTACTCTAGGACCTCATCTCTTTCTCAACCTACATCGTTGTGCCAATGAGCATGACAACTTCTGGCTGCTCTTGAAAATGTTCTGCATCCTCTGTGACTTCTTGGATCCTGACACAGGAGATGCAACACCATTCCGGGATTCCCTTAATGGCCAGAGATCTCCTGTCTTCCCCTGTAAATATCAAGATCCCTATCACTCTTGTCCTTTCTGCTGACACCCTTGCCCCACTGAGCTTCAGAACCAAACCAGGATAGGAAAGAAGGTTAAAGGGTATCTAATACCATCTGGGAAAATGTATTCATATTGATTTGTTATTGCCACATAAACAGTGAAAAGCTTAACTTGCATATTGTTTATACAGATTGTAGTAGCCATGTATTTGTGTTGTGCATTTATTATGGTAACTAGTCACATGAGTGATGGTGTGGTAAAGCAAACGGAATAAGTTATATATTCTTGCTTATTTCATGGCAGTTTGCAGCTTGGGACCGGCGGAGGTCATATCTTTTGCCGACTGCTTGGATAACGCGGAATAATGCTTAGCTTACTTGGGTACACTTAAGTTCACCACTTCAAGATTGTATGTTTAATAATTGCTAATGAAGGATCGAATAAAGGGTTTGACTTTTGGAGCAATCATTGGAACTGTGGGCAGGTTACGGAAGTAAAATGACTCTGCAGGGTCACAGCCTAGCGGGAATTGTTTTGTTCTGATTACGGATTAGTTTTGCTGCTACACAGTTCAAATCATTGAGCTGGAATAAGGTAAAACAGCAGCAATGCAGAATAAAGTGTAAAAGCTACTGGAAAAAGTGAAGTGCAGGTAAACAATAAAATGCAAGATCATAAGGAGGTAGTGGTTGAGGCAGGTACAATACAACAGTTAAAAGACATTTGGATCAGTACATGTATAGGAGTGGTTCAGAGAGACATGGGCTGAACGCAGGCAAAAGGGACCAGCTTGGAGAGCACCATGGTCAGCACACCTGAGTTGGGGCAAAGGGCTTGTTTCCATGCTCTATTACTCAAGATTCAAGATTGTTTAATATCATTTTCTGTACACAACTGCAAGATGAATGAAATAATTGTTACTCTGGACCTGATGCAGGATGGAAAAAACTGAAGTACACAAGAATAAAACACAATAAATATAAATACTTAAGATACTTTATACTTTATTGCCGCCAAACAGTTGATACTAGAATGTACAATCATCACAGCGATATTTGATTCTGCGCTTCCTGCTCCCTGGATTACAAATCAATAGTAAATATTAAAACTTTAAATTATAAATCATAAATAGAAAAATGGAAAGTAAGGTAGTGCAAAAAAACCAAGAGGCAGGTCTGGATATTTGGAAGGTACGGCCCAGATCCAGGTCAGGATCCGTTCAGCAGTCTTATTACAGATGGAAAGAAGCTGTTCCCAAATCTGGTCATACGAGTCTTCAAGCTCCTAAGCCTTCTCCCGGAGGGAAGAGGGATGAAAAGTGTCGCGTCCTTGATTATCCTGGCAGCACTGCTCCGACAGCGTGCGGTGTAAAGTGAGTCCAAGGACGGAAGATTGGTTTGTGTGATGTGCTGCGCCATGTTCACAATCTTCTGCAGCTTCTTCTGGTCTTGGACAGAACAACTTACATACCAGGTTGTGATGCACCCTAGAAGAATGCTTTCTACTGTGCATCTATAAAAATTAGTGAGGGTTTTAGGGGACAGAGCAAATTTCTTTAGTTTTCTCAGAAAGTAAAGGCGCTGGTGGGCCTTCTTGGCAGTGGACTCTGCTTGTCCACTGCAGAAAGATAGCTCTGTGATTTTAAACAATAAAATTGTTTAAGGCAGAAAACAACGCATTTCTTGCTAGTATGCACAGACATCCATAAATATCTGAATCATGACTTGGGCAGAATTAACACTTTCAACTATTCTGCATAAGTGCCCACTTTATTAGGTACTGTACACCTGCTCATTAGTACAAGTACCTGTATCTAATGAACCCAATCACATGGCAGCAACCCAATGCATAAAAGCATGCAGACATGGTCATGGAGTTCAGTTCAAATATCAGAATAGGGAAGAAATGTGATCTAAGTGACTTCAACCACGGAATGATTGTTGGTGCCAGATGGGGTGGTTTGAGCATCTGAGAAACTGCTGATCTCCTGGAATTTTCACACACAACAGTCTCTAGTTTACAGAAAATGGCGCGATAAAAAAATCAAGTGAGCAAAAAAAAAATTGATTGAGATATTGCATTGACTGCATAGGGCCTTGCTGCTCAGCAAACCCCCGATTTAATCCTAGCCTAATCATGGGACGATTTATAATGACCAATTAGCCCAACAACCAATATGTCTTTGGGCTGTGGGTGGAAACCGGAGCACCCAGGGGAAACCCACTCAATCACAGGGAGAACGTACATACTCCTTACAGGCAGCGATGGGAATTGAACCCAGATCGCTGGTGCTGTAAAACGGTGTGCAAACCACTACACTACCCTGCCACCTCAAATGCCTTGTTAATGAGAGAGGTCAGCGGAGAATGGCCAGAATGGTTCAAGCAGACAGTAGAATAGAACTTTACTGTCGTTGTTCAAGACAATGACAATAACTCAAATAACTACATGCTACAGCAGTCGTGTGCAGAAGAGCATCTCGAAAAGCGCAACAGGTCAAACCTTGAAGTGGATGGGCTACAGCAGAAAGCCGCACACATGGTTCCACTTCTGTGCCTTATAATGTGGCCACTCAGTGTATTTCTACAATAATCACTGAGTAATTTTAGAATTCTTCAAAAATCTTGATCCTGCAGGCCCCAAATCTCTCTCAAACAAGATGTATGCATATTGATTAAAATAGCAAATTTCTCAGTGAGAGAACTTTATGTTTTCAATAGATTGGCTTACAATGGAAATTTTGCAATATAAGTATGTCCACATTTCAGTCCTTTAACACCACTATCTTCTTATTAAAGAGATATATTTACATTAAATAGCAAGTGCCAAAATCTGCAAGTGTACTGCATGTTCTGAACAAGTTAATTATCAACCAACTAATATTGCATAAAGGTTGAAGAGACTTGGGCAACGTTACCATTCCTGCGATGGTGTAACTTCAGATGTGACAAACCCCAGTATTTTAGTCTTACCTGAGACAGGAACAGTAAACCAGTTGCTTGTTGGGCAGGGAGAACTGCTGAATCATTAAGATACTCCTCCACATCAATTGACTTCACAAAGCAGACAGAACAAAGTTAACACGGACTCCGTACAATTAGGTAAGAATAGTCTGGTGGAATTGACTGTCTAGTCTTTTTTTAACAGCTTCTCTCTCTTTCCTTTTGTCAAGGTAAGTTCTTCCTGATGAATATGAGAAGTTTATCTATGAATCTGTTTGCACATTTTGCACACCGGGCCTATGCAAAGAAAGATTCCACCTCATGACTTAGCTATTTCCCAAACTTGGCATGAGGGGGGTGTAGAAGGATTAACAACTTGTGTTTTATGTTAACAGGTTAAGGGTAAATAATATTTGCTGAAATGCCAATTGTTAAATGCATGTCATTTCAAAAAGGGGAAAAAGGTGGTTCAGTTACAGTTGATTAAAAAGAACTAGTAATAAATTTATTCTTGCGTTGCTCAAACCTCTGTGTGCTGAAAGACATGGAGTTCAAAATCTTTTAAGTAAATTTATTAACAAAGTATGTGTATGTCACCATATACTACTCCGAGATTAACGTGAGATGAGTAAAATATCATTAAGTAACTTTGTATTGGGTCATGCTTTATTATTTACTGAATGAACTGGCTCCAAACTTTAAAACTAAAATATCTCTGCCATTAAACATTATATAAGCCATTTAACTACTTACAGCCAAATTATCAGGATTATATTTATAGAAGCAATAAATGCTCTTAAGACTGAAATACAATGTACCCTCAATTATTGCATCTGCCATTACAATGCACTAAATAAAGCCATTTAGCATAGTTTCTGGTCTGAACTTGTCTCAAATTCACATTATTCCTTCCAGTTAGTGAAGCAGTAATTGGGATCAGTTGTTCATGTCCTGACAGAATTGTTGAGGTTAGCTTCCTTCATTTCCTATGAGGCATTTCTCTTTCCTGCTTCCTGTCTGCTCTCCTTCTGTGTTTTCAGTTCCAATATGTTTTAACCCTTTAAACTGCCCAAGCCTACATGATCATCTACATTAATGTCTAATAAATAGATTATGCTATAATTGGTAAATTTAGAGAGACTGCATTTATAAGGAAGCTTTACTCCACAAGAACAAAAATTGGTGGAATGTTGGACAGCGAAGTTGGTTGTCAAGGTGGGCGAGAGATCAGTTAGAGTTATGGGGGGAGAGTTGGCAGATGAAATTGAATCCAAGAAGTGTGAGGTGAAATTTTGGGACTTGGGGGGTTAAATATAAAGGGAAAGTATACAGTAAATGGTTGATGCTCAGGAGCACTGCTTTACAGAGGGATCTTAGGATGCAAGTTCGTGACTCCCTGAAAGTGGCAGCACTTGTTTTCATCAGCTGGGAAATTAAGCATGAAAGTCAGGAAGTCATGTTGCAGCAGTATAGAACTTTAATCAGGCCACATTTAGAATGTTGTGTACCGTTCTAGTTCCCGCATTACTGGAAGGATGTGGAGGCTTTGGAAAGGGTACAGAAGAGGTTCACCAGAATAACTGGATTAGAGAGTGTTAGCTATAAGGAGAGATTGGACAAAGTAAGATTGTTTTCACTAGAGCATTAGAAACCAAAGGGAGACCTGATATAAATTTATACGAGCCACAAATAAGGGTGGAAGCACCAAATACCAAAGGGCATAGGTTTGAACTGTGGATGGAAATTTCTGTTTTTGCCAGAAAATGGTGGGGATCTGGAATGTACTGCCAGAAGATAAGAACATAAGAAATAAGAGAAGGAATTGGCCATCAGGCCAGTCGAGCCTGCTCTGCCATTCAATAAGATCATGATCTAGCCATGGATTCACCTCTAACTCCCTGCCTATTCCCCATAACCCTTAATTCCCCTACTATGCTAAAATCTATCCAACCTTGTCTTAAATATATTTACGGAGGTAGCCTCCACTGCTTCACTGGGCAGAGAATTCCGCAGATTCACCGCTCTCTGGGAAAAGCAGTTCCTCCTCATCTCCGTCCTAAATCTACTCCCCCAAATCTTGAGGCTATATCCCCTAGTTCTAGTCTGACCTACCAGTGGAAACAACTTTCCTGCCTCTACCTTATCTATCCCTTTCATAATTTTATTTGTTTCTTTAAGATCTCCTCTCATTCTTCTGAATTCCAGCGACTACAATCCCAGGTGACTCAATCTCTCTTTATAGTCTAACCCCTTCATCTCTGGAATTAACCTGGTGAACCTCCTCTGCACCGCCTCCAAAGCCAGTATATCCTTCAAGTAGGGAGACCAGAACTGCACACAGTACTCCAGGGTCTGGACTGACCATTACCCTGTACAGTTGCAGCATAACCTCCCTGCTCTTAAATTCAATCCCTCTAGCAATGAAGGCTGACATCACATTTGCCTTCTTGATAGCCTGCTGCACCGACAAATCAACCTTTTGTGATTCATGCACAAGCACTCCCAGGTCCCTCTGCACAGCAGCATGCTGCAATTTTTTACTATTTAAATAATAATCTGCTCTTTCAGTTTTCCTTCTAAAGTGGATGACCTCACATTCAACCAACATTGTACTCCATCTGCCAGACCCTTGCTCACTCACCTATCTATATCTCTCTCCAAACTCTCTATCTTCTGCACAATTTGCTTTTCCACTCAATTTAGTATCTTCAGCAAAATTAGATACACTACACTCGGCCCCCTTCTTCCAGATCGTTAATGTATGTCGTGAACAGTTGCAGACCCAGCACCGACCCCTGTGGCACACCACTCACCACTGATTGCCAACCAGAGTAACACCCGTGTATCCCAACTCTCTGCTTTCTATTAGTTAACCAATCCTCTATCCATGCTAATACATCACCCCCAACTCCATGCATCCCTATCACATGGATAAGTATTTTATGCGGCACCTTATCGAATGTCTTCTGGAAATCCAAGTAAATAACGTCCATTGGTTCCCCTCTATCCATTGCACTCGTTATATCCTCAGAACTCCTGTAATTTTCTTTTAGTTATAGTTATAGTTATCTGCCTTTTGCCTACATCCTTTTTTGAACAGTGGCGTTCCGGGATCTGCCCAGAGTCCAGACAATTTTGGTAAATTATTGCCAAAGCCTCTACTATAGTTTCTGCCATTTCTTTCAGTACCCTGGGATGTATTCCATCAGGACCAGGGACTTCTCTATCTTTAAACCTACAAGTTTGCTCAGCATAACCTCTTTAGTGATAGTTATTGTATCGAGGTCCTCACCTCCCATCGCATCCATAACATTCTCTGATTGGGCCACATTTACATGCCTGGTGGCACCTAATTAATTAGCTTGTTTATTTTGGCTTTTTTCTTAAAGATGTGCTGGGTGCGTTCCAGCCACCGCTGCACCACTGCATTCTTCGCGGCAATGTATTGGGCCTGGGACCACTGCTCCAAGGGACAAATGTTCAGTTTAACCACCCTTTTCCACTTTATATATTATAAAAGCTTTTTCCATCTGTTTTTATGTGTTGTGCTAGTTTATTTTCATAATCTAGCTACCCTTTCTTTATTGCTCACTTATTGGTATTTCGTTGCTTTTTAAAGTTTTCCCTATCTTCCAGTTTTCCACTACTCTTAGTGACTTTGTATGCACAAGTTTTCAGTTAGATGCCTTCTTTTATTTCCTTAGTTATCCATGGCTGGCTCTCCCCACCCTTACTGTCCTTGCTTTCAACTGGAATATAATTTGGTTGAGCACCATGAAAAATCTCTTTGAAAGTCTTCCACTGTTCCTCAACTGTCCCACCATATAGCCTGTGTTCCCAGTCTACACTAGCCAAACCCTCCCTCATCCCACTGTGGTCTCCATTGTTTAGGCATAATACTCTGGTTTTCAATCGAACTATTGCACCACCCATTTGTATGAGAAATTCAATGATAGTGTGATCGTTCTTTCCAAGAGAATCCCTAACTACAAGATCACTAATTTTATCTGTCTCATTGCACAGGACCAGACCTAAGATAAGACATTCAGTAACATGCTTTTCAAGAAAGCAATCATGGACGCTTTCAATGAAGTCCTCCTCAAGATTGCCTTGACCAACTTGATTCACCCAATCTATGTACAATTTAAAGTCTCCCACGATAACTGCTGTTCCATTCTTACATGCCTCAGATATTTCTGTTTATTGTCTGTGCCACTGTAATGTTATTAGTCAGTGGCTGATAGACAACTCCCACTAGTGATATTTTTTTTCCCTTTACTATTCCTAATCTCTACCCAGATAGATTCAACATTCTGCTCCTTAGATCTTATATCGTCTCTCATTATCATCCTGGTCTCATTCTTAACTAAGAGCGCTACCCCCTCCCTTACCTTTCTGTCTATCCTCCGTATTAGCGGATAAACTTGGATATTTAATTCCCAGTCTTCTCTACCCTGGAACCACGTCAGTGTAATGGCCACTAAGTCATACCTGTTTATACTGATTTGTGCCACAAGTTCACTGACCTTTTTTCAAATACTACAGGCATTCAAATAAAGTGCCTTTACACTCATTGAGCTTTTAAAATCTTCAAATCTTTTACTCTTTTGCACTTGACTTTTCATCACTCCACTCTTACTTCTCTCTTCTTTGTCTTTTGCTTTTTCTTTATTCTTATCCACACTCTTCTCTTTTACTTTATCCATACTTGTCCAATCTGTTGAACCCATCCCTGTACTTTCTCCCTCTTTCCCCAATACTGGTGCCAATTTCCCATGAATTCAAACCCACTTCTCCCACACCAATCCTTGAGCCACACATTTAACTCTCTAATCTTCTTGACCCTATGCGAATTTGCATATGGCTCAGGTAGTAATCCAGAGATTTGATTCTGCTTTTTAATTTAGTCCCTAGCTTCTCAAATTCCCTCAGCAGACCCCCTTTCCTTGTTCTACCTATGTCATTGGTGCCCACATGGACCACAACAACCGGATCTTTCCACTCCCAATGCAAATTCCTCTGCAAGTCAGATAAGCTGTCCCAAACCCGGGCACCAAGCAGGCAACACAGACTTCAGGACACTCTATCCTCACAACAGAGAACCCTGTCTATTACCCTGACAATACTCTCCCCAATTACCACTACATTTCTCTTCTCTCCTCCCTCTTGAATGGCTCCCTGAACTACAGTGCCACAGTTAGGTTGCTCATCCTTCCTACAGCCCCCACCCTCATCCACACAGGGAGCAAGAACCTCAGACCTGTTGGACAAGCTCAAGGGCTGAGGCTCCTCCAGCACTGTCTCATAGATCCCTCCACCAGACTCACTCACAGTCACACCCTCTTGTCTTTGACCACAGACCAAATTTGAGGCAGCTAATCTAATGGGTGTGACTACCTCATGAAACAGAGAATCCAGGTAACTCTCCCCCTCCCTGATGTGCTGCTGTGTTTGAACCCCAGATGCCAGGTCATCAAATTTGAGCCTGAATTCCTCGGACAGTCAATACTTGCTGCTGATTTGGCCACCAGGAACCATAATGGGATCCACCACCTCTCACATCAAGCAGCTATAGCACATCACCTGATCCTGCATCATCCCTACTTAATTTAATCAGCTGTAATTAGTGACATTTTATTTAACCACTACAAAAGCCTTACCTGCTACTTACCTGTCCCTCCTCGCCAAAGCCTTAAGTTCCCACTCCTACACTGGTCCACTCACACAATGACCGCTCTGCTTTGACCCTGCTCTACTTTTATTTGCCCCTGATAATGAATCGCGAATCGATTGGTCTGCCGCTAATGCACCAATCTCAGCAAAACTCTCTTTTTTTAAACTCTTCTCCCTGACCTGTGTGAAGCTACCTCTTGCTTCGAATTGATTGGTCCGTGGCTAATGATGTGGTGAAACAGTGAGAACAGTGATGTGTAAGAGACAATTAGACAGGTCACTGAATATACAAGGACTGGAGGGATATAGAGCATGTGCATGCAGAAATGATTTGGCATCTTGGTCAGCACAGAGACCACTGGCTGAAGGGATTGTTCCTGCCTTGTATTGTTCTATGTTCTAAGAATGCTGGTCAGGGAACTGGGGACCAAGATTGATTTGCCCATTTTTCAAACGATCCCAATTTATCAGTAATTGTATTTTGGATCAGTCATTCTAACCCAACCCAGTGATTGATGCCATTACTGTTCTTTTCTAGCCTCAGCTGAATGGGACTTCAGTTAATGCAAGCCGTAAATGAGAGGGCATCTACTGTTCAATGGGATGTTCTCTTTAAACAAGGATGGTTTGTGGAGAAAAACAAAATAGGGAAGGAAACAAAATATTACAAATCTCAATGAAAGTTCTTTGTATTCATTTTTGCTTGTTATCTACTCTAGCCATAAATAAGAACATTCCTGTATTTCTTACAAATTTCAGATCAAATGGATGTGCTGAAGATAACAGTGGTGCTGATCCTGAGCTACTTTTCCTCTACATTTTCCACGACCGATTGCCCAAGTTACTGCACCTGCAACTTTTCTAGCAATACCACATCAGTGACTTGTGTTTCACTTGAAACTCTTTTGGAAGTCCCACAGAACATTCCAACTCAGGCAACCATCATATCCATTGAATTCACCAACATTAGCACTCTAACAGACAAAGATTTTGTTGGACTTCTCCAGTTACAGGAACTTCATCTTTCAAATAATTTGTTGGAAAACATTGCTTCAGGTGTTCTAAAAGATACTCAACAGCTGAGAGTATTGGATTTAACCAACAATTTGCTGACTACATTGCCACCGAACTTATTTAACACGACCTTCAAACTAACCTCTCTAATTTTACAGAGTAACAGACTGCAAACCGCAAATCCTTCTTGGTTTTGTAAACTTCAGAGTCTTGAGAGGCTTGACTTATCAAACAATATGCTGACATCTTTACTTTCCAATACATTTAATAATTTGACTAATCTGCAAGTACTTGATTTATCCAGTAATAAACTTGAATTTTTGCCAGCTAATCTGTTTAGCAAACTACCCAATCTGGAGCGCTTAAACCTGGGAAAAAATCAGTTGACTACATTTGCTCCTGGTACCTTTAATCATGTAATCAATTTAAATTATTTATTTCTTAATAGCAATAAGCTTGTGAAGATTCCCAAGGGTCTGTTTAATAACCTACCACAGCTAGATACTTTGGATCTTTCAGACAACAACTTAACATCATTGCCTCCAAGAATATTAGATAACCTCCAGCAAATTGGGGCAAAGTGGGAACAGGGATTAGACATCTCAAAGAATCCATGGATGTGTAACTGTGATTTAAGGTATCTGTGGCAATGGTTAAATGTGAATTTTAAGAAGGTATATTTTGTGAGCACAACATTATGTGCCAAACCTGAGGCACTAAGGGGGAAAGAAATTAAAACACTTTCTGAAGAGGAACTAATGTGTTAAAATAGAACTTAGAACATAGAATATAGAAATCTACAGCACATTGCAGGCCCTTCAGCCCAAAATGTTGTGCCGACCATGTAACCTACTCAAATAAACACAAGTGATTCTGCAAATGCTGGAAATCCAGAGAAACACACACAAAATGCTGGAGGAACTCAGCAGGTTAGGCAGCAGCCATGGAAAGGAATAAAGAGTCAACATTTTGGGCCGAGACCCTTCATCAGAACTCATTTGCACATGTTAACGTGTTACTATAATCATTTTTAAAACATTTAATTTCTACTTTGTATAAATAGTGTAAAGAAAATAAAAGTTAAATATGCCCTCCTGCCTCTGACATCTAGTCTTCTAGTTCCTAATTACCTGACAGCAACTTATTGACTTTGCAAATCAACTGCTTTGACTATGTCACTATCACAAGCAACACATATACATACGTCATCACTGTAAATTAGATACTCGGGTGGAGTCCAGTGAGGATGCTGGGTGAGATGACAGTGATATCAAATTGCAAAAGCCAGCACAAGGAGCATACTGTTTGTTCAGTGATGACACCATCATGGTTCTGCTGTTTGGATTTTACACTCAGGTGACACAGTGGACATGCAAAAATAAATAACAGATCTTAGCTCCCGAACTTCAGGAGAGTAACACCATGGAATTGGTGGTGTTATTTAACAGCCCACCATCTATCCTATTAGCCAGAATTGTGATGAGCTGGGGAAAATAATGTTTGTACTTACCATAAAAAATTTGTTATGCACATGAAAATAGTAAGCCTATTCTTTATGAAATTACATATTGTACATAGAGAGAATATTTCTCCAATTAACACTTTCTTGTAAAACAAACTGTGGATATCCCAAGCCAAGCAATAAAAATAAAAGTTACCAATATTTGGAATGACCTGTCAATGCAAAGACCAGTGTGAATACAGTCATACTAATCCTCTATTGCAGGAAATCGTATTCACAGTAGATTCTTTACCAGAAATCTTTCCGTGTTTAAAAGTGAGAGTGAGATGCAGCTAACATTTACAAAACAGTAAAGAGATGGGAATCTACTTTCTTGTGCCATATAGGTCAGAGGGCAGGATATCATCAACTCATTTTAGCACATTTTCAAACATATAGTCATACAGTACAGAAACAGGCCTTCAGCCCATCTAATCCATGCCGAACTGCTATTCTGCTTAGTCCCATTGACCTGCACTTGGACTATAGCTCTCCATACCCTTCCCATCGATGTACTTATCGCAACTCCTCGGAAAGTTTGTAATCAAACCCACTTCCACCAATTCCACTGACACCTTGCTCCTAACTCTCGCACCCTGTGAGTAAAGAAGTTCCCCCTCATGTTCCCCTTAAATAGTCATAGTCATACTTTATTGATCCCGGGGGAAATTGGATTTCGTTACAGTTGCACCATAAATAATAAATAGTAATAGAACCATAAATAGTTAAATAGTAATATGTAAATTATGCCAGTAAATTATGAAATAAATCCAGGACCAGCCTATTGGCTCAGGGTGTCTAACCCTCCAAGGGAGGAGTTGTAAAGTTTGATGGCCACAGGCAAGAATAATTTCCTACGACGCTCTGTGCTGCATCTTGGTGGAATAAGTCTCTGGCTGAATGTACTCCTGTGCCCACCCAGTACATTATGTAGTGGATGGGAGACATTGACCAAGATGGCATGCAACTTAGACAGCAACCTCTTTTCAGACACCACCGTCAGAGAGTCCAGTTCCATCCCCACAACATCACTGGCCTTCCGAATGAGTTTCTTGATTCTGTTGGTGTCTGCTACCCTCGGCCTGCTGCTCCAGCACACAACAGCAAACATGATAGCACTGGCCACCACAGACTCGCAGAACATCCTCAGCATCGTCCGGCAGATGTTAAAGGACCTCAGTCTCATCAGGAAATAAAGACGGCTCTGACCCTTCTTGTAGACAGCCTCAGTGTTCTTTGACCAGTCCAGTTTATTGTCAATTCGTATCCCCAGGTATTTGTAATCCTCCACCATGTCCACACTGACCCCCTGGATGGAAACAGGGGTCACCGGTACCTTAGCTCTCCTCAGGTCTACCACCAGCTCCTTAGTCTTTTTCACATTAAGCTGCAGATAATTCTGCTCACACCATGTGGCAAAGTTTCCTACCGTAGCCCTGTACTCAGCCTCATCTCCCTTGCTGATGCATCCAACTATGGCAGAGTCATCCGAAAACTTCTGAAGATGACAAGATTCTGTGCAGTAGTTGAAGTCCGAGGTGTAAATGGTGAAGAGATAGGGAGACAAGACAGTTCCCTGTGGAGCCCCAGTGCCGCTGATCACTCTGTCGGACACACAGTGTTGCAAGCACACGTACTGTGGTCTGCCAGTCATTTAATCAAGAATCCATGACACCAGGGAAGCATCCACCTGCATCGCTGTCAGCTTCTCCCCCAGCAGAGCAGGGCGGATGGTGTTGAACGCACTGGAGAAGTCAAAAAACATGACCCTCACAGTGCTCGCTGACTTGTCCAGGTGGGCGTAGACACGGTTCAGCAGGTAGACGATGGCATCCTCAACTCCTAGTCAGGGCTGGTAGGCGAACTGGAGGGGATCTAAGTGTGGCCTGACCATAGGCCAGAGCAGCTCCAGAACAAGTCTCTCCAGGGTCTTCATGATGTGGGAGGTCAATGCCACCGGTCTGTAGTCATTGAGGCCGCTGGGGCGCGGCATCTTCGGCACAGGGACGAGGCAGGACGTCTTCCACAGTACAGGAACCCTCTGGAGCCTCAGGCTCAGGTTGAATACATGGCAAAGTACTCCACATAGCTGAGGGGCACAGGCTTTGATCACCCTGGTACTGACACCATCCGGTCCTGCAGCCTTGCTTGGGTTGAGACGTTTCAGCTGTCTTCTCACCTGTAGAGCTGTGAAGCCCACCGTGGTGGTTTCGTGTGGGGAAGGGGTATAGTCATGAGATCAGGGTAGGGGACTGTGAGGAGGGGTAGGAGGGGAGAGTGGAATATGTGTTGGTTGGGGGTGGACAACAGATGGCTCATGTGTGGGATGGGCAGGGGCCACAATGTCAAATCTGTTAAAGAACAGGTTCAGATCGTTGGCCCTGTCCACACTGCCTTCAGCTCCTCTGTTGCTAGTTTGCCGAAACCCAGTGATGGTCCTCATCCCCCTCCAGACCTCTCTCATGTTGTTCTGCTGGGGTTTCCACTCAAGCTTCCTCCTGTACCTGTCTTTAGCCTCCCTGATCCTGGCTTTCAGCTCCCTCTGTATTGCCCTCAGCTCCTCCCTATTTCCATTTCTAAACGCCCTCTTTTTAGCGTTCAGGATGTCCTTAATGTCCTTCGTCACCCATGGCTTGTTATTTGAATAACAAAGGACAGTTCTTGTCGGAACATTGCAGTCCACACAGAAGTTGATGTAATCAGTGATGCACTCTGTGAGCCCATCAATATCCTCCCCATGTGGCTCACAGAGTGCCTGCCAGTCTGTCACCTCAAAACAATCCTGGAGCGCCTCATAAGCCTCCTCCGACCATTTTCTCACTGTCCTCGAGGTTGCAGGTTTACTCTTCACCAGAGGCATGTAGGAGGGTTTTAGATGCACCAGGTTATGATCTGACCTTCCCAGTGGGGGGAGAGGAGAGGAGCTGTATGCATCCTTAACATTAGCGTACATCAAATCCAGAGTCCTCTCCCCTCTGGTTGTACAGTTCACATACTGCGTGAAGCTGGCAGAGTTCTAGCCATGGTAACATGGTTGAAGTCACCCGAGATGGTAATGAGGGCACTTGGGTGCTGGGTTTGTAATCTGGCTATGACGGTGTAAGTGATGTTACACGACAACGTCAAGTTGGCAGAGGGAGGTATGTACACAACAACCACAATTTCATGCGAGATTTCCCTTGGCAAATAATATGGCCGGAGTCCAACAGCAAAAAGTTCAATATCTGGGCTACAGACACGTTCCTTGATCATAATATGCTCAGGATTGCACCATCTGTTATTTACCAGAACCGCCAGCCCCCCTCCTTTATGCTTACCGCTCTCAGTGCAATTCCAGTCAGCTCAAGTGGTCTGGAAGCCCTCTATGGAAATGCTTTGATTGGGTATGTCCTCGTGCAGCCATGTCTCAGTGAAGCACATGACACTGCTCTCCCGAAATGTTCTCTGACTCCAGACAAGCGCCGTCAGTTCATCCATTTTATTCCCCAGTGATCTCACATTTCCCATGATGAGAGAGGGGAGACATGGCTTATAACTTCTCTTCTCCATAAGCCTCTGTTGTCTCAACCCGGTCCTCTTCTCTCGCCTTGTTGATCCCCCTCTGCATCCTCTGTGTGTTTTCCTCCAGATTATTTCACCTTTCACTTTTAACTTACAACCTCTAGTTCTAGTCTCACCCAACCTCAGTGGAAAAAAGCCTGTTTGCATTAAACCTCATAATTTTGTATACTTCTATCAAATCTCCCATCGTTCTCCTCTGCTCGATGGAGTATAGTCCTATAGCTCAGGTCCTCAAGTCCAGACAACATCCTTATAAAGTTTCCCTGCAATCTTTCAATATTATTGATATCTTTCCTATAGGTAAATGACAAGGACTATACGCAATACTCCAGTGTAGGCCTCACCAACATCCTATACAAATTCTATAACATCCCATCTCTGAACAAGAAACAGTCCATGCCAAAACAATTCAAATGATAGTTGAGGAGATCAACCAGGCTTGTTTGAAGAAAACCCTGCCCAATTACCATCAGCTTATAACCTGTATCGCCAGAGGGCCCAACACACTAGACCACTGTTATAGTGAGGTAAGGAATGCCTACCATTCTATGCCCAGACCTTATTTCAACAAATCTGATCGCCTGGCTGTCCACCTCTGCCTCTGCATACATGCAGAGGCTAAAGAGCAAAACTCCTGTGATTGGGATAGCAAAGAGGAGGTCACGGGAGGCAGAGGAGCAGCTACAGGATTGCGTTGAGTCGGCGTACTGGGCTATGTTCAAGAACTCATCCATAGATCTGGACACCATGGTTGTCATGGACTTCATTTAAAAAGTTCTAGACAAGTGCATCACCACAAAATCATACAGAGACTTCCCCAACACAAAGTCCTGAATGAACCAATAAATCATAATTTGCTGAGGGCCAGATCAGAGGCATTCAAGTCTGGTGACAAAGGAAGTTACAAGAGGTCTAGTTATGATCTCCAGAAAGCAATTTCATGGCTGAAGTGGCACTTCCGGACTAAACTTGAATCAATAAAATGTAATGTCCTGGTTAGGATTTTTACTGCTATGCTGTGAGGTATTTCATTTTAGTAGTTTTCAGTAAAAGCAGTGTGTTCTGCTGGTAGAATGTTTCGGTATTGACTGAAGATAAGGGACTATGCTGTTCACCTTAGGAATGTTGTGCCAGCCAACCAGGATGGTGGCATTGGGAGAAAGTTCTAGAAAGAGCTGGGTGGAGAACAATGTGTGATGGGGTTCTTGGTCTTTTGGCCGGAGATGTGGAGAAGAGAAGATCAGGGGAGACGCCCATAGGATTCAATCAGATGGGAAGACACGATTGCAAGGAATGCTTCATGAGACGAAGGAGACTAAGATGGGAAGATCTACCAGTGCTTAGTGATTAGAATTCAGCACCATAAGTAACGGTTATATCCAGCTTTTGGAAGAAATGAGCTCCAACAGTCATGTGCACATTTAGCCAGGTTTAACTGTAATGGGCCCTTGTATTTATTTTTCTTTCTTTTCTTTCTCTTAATAACTGTTTGATAAAGCTGTAATTGGTAAATATATTTCCTTTATAATTTTATGTTGGTCTTTGATTCGTCATTTCTTGGTGACCAGTAATTCTGTATGGGCTAGTATTTACACAATATTCGTTCAAATCGAGGTTTAATTAATTAGAACATCCCAACTTTTCTGTTTAGGTGAACCCCAAATCATACCGACCCTAGAGGTATATTGTTATAAAAGTGGCCTTCTCACCACCGAGTCACATGGCTGTTAGTAGAGTTAGCTATTGAGCCAAGTTTATATACGAGCCCCACACATAAATGTTGCTGGTGAAAGCAGCAGGCCAGGCAGCATCTCTAGGAAGAGGTACAGTCGACGTTCGGGCTGAGACCCTTCGTCAGGACTAACTGAAAGAAGAGGTAAGAGATTTGAAAGTGGGAGGGGGAGGGGGAGATCTCCCTTTCTCTTACTAGCTTACTAGCTCTTCTTTCAGTTAGTCCTGACGAAGGGTCTCAGCCCGAACGTCGACTGTACCTCTTCCTAGAGATGCTGCCTGGCCTGCTGCGTTCACCAGCAACTTTTATGTGTGTTGCTTGAAATTCCGGCATCTGCAGATTTCCTCGTGTTTGCGTTGTATACGAGCCCAGTGAGAGGGCTCAGAAAAGATGCTTGACAGTTGAGGCAGGACATGAATACTGTCAGCTCTTATAAGTTAAATCAAGCGACATAGGCGACAACAGGGCTTTACTTCCAGATGAGCTCAATGCCTTCTATGCTCGCTTTGACCATCAAAACACATGGTAGAACCATCATGAACTCCCACAGCCCCCTTATGATCTTGTGATTTCAGTCTCTGAGGCCAATGTGGGAGCAGCCTTCAGGAGGGTGAACTTACAGAGAGCACCTGGCCCAGACAGGGTACCTGGACAAGCACTAAAGATTTGTGCTGATCAACTGGCTGGAGGGTTCGCTGAGATTTTTAACCTCTCACTTTGGCAGTGTGCGGTCGCCACCTGCTTCACGCAGGCTTTGATTATAAGGAGGGAGGAGAAGATGGCGGCGTGCCTGCGCGTGCGCAGCCCTCCGGTGAAAAATGATATTGTATCTGTTAAATAGGGGCCATGGACAATTCTGATTTGATGGAGAATGGACATGAAAGCACAGAGGATCATCTGGAGAAATTTCTGAAATGCTCGTTCGTTGCTGTCGTTACTGCGTGGTTGGGGATCTTTTGAAAAGTAGGCCTCAAAATCCCCGGCCTTGCCTGCTTTTGGCGACTGAGAAGGAGGTCAAATCGTTCGGAAAGAGACTGCGCTCAGTACTCGGTGTCGGAAAGCTGATGAGAGCTCGAAGTTTTCGGATGATTCAGAGTCGGATTGTGGTCGGGTATGGCAGGGAGAGTTTTTCTTCCTTCCTCTGTTTGCGTGAGTTGTGGGACATTTGAGAGACTTTGAAATTTACTGTGCTCATGGACTTCTTCATCAAGTCATGGTATTGTTGCACTGTTGTATCTATATGTTATAATTATGTGGTTTTGTCAGTTTTTTCAGTCTTGGTTTGTCCTGTGTTTTGCGATATCACACTGGAGGAAATATTGTATCATTTCTTAATGCATGCATTACTAAATGACAATAAAAGAGGACTGTGTGTCTTCATAACCTAAGAAAAACATGGGAACCTACTCAATAACTACCACCCAGCAGCATGCACATCCAAAGTGGTGAAGTCTTTTGAGAGGTTGGTTGAAACATAGCAACTCCTGCCTGAAACACGACTTGGATCTGCTCCAATTTGCATACCAGAGCAACAGAGTCACAGTAGATGCCATCTCATTGGCTCTTCACTCAACACTGAAACACGCGGACAGCAAAGATGCGTACATCAGGATCCTCTTTGTCGACAAAAGCTCGGCATTCAATAGCATCAGCCCCTCAAAACTAATCAATGACCCCAGTCGCTTCCAATTGGCAGCAACTTCTCCACATTTGGAGTTCAATTCTGGTGCCATCTGGAAGGAGTTTGCACGTTTTCTCCATGACCACATGGGTTTCCTTTGGGTGCTCTGGTTTCCTCCCACAGTTTGGAGACGTACCGGTTACAAGATTACTTGGTCATTGTAAACTGTCCTATGATTAGATTATTGTTAAGTGGGTGGGTTGCTGGCCCATGTGGCTCATTATGCCGGAAGGGCCTGTTCCTCATTGTATCTCTAAACAAACAGATGCAATACAGAACATTAGTCCAACCAGACTCAATCTCTCGGATCCTATCTTTGTATATAGGCTTAACATCTACTTTATCCACAAGCCCTCCAATACCTGCCCTGGCACTCAAGCTCACACCCCCATACAGCTCCAGTTTAAAGCCCCCACAGCATCATAAGATCATAAGACCATAAGATATAGGAGCAGAAGTAGGCCATTTGGCCCATTGAGTCTGCTCTGCCATTCAATCATGGGTTGATCCAATTCTTCCAGTCATCCCCACTCCCCTGCTATCTCACCATTCCCTTTGATGTCCTGGCTAATCAAGAACCTATCTATTGCTGTCTTAAATGCACCCAATGACTTGGCCTCCACAGCCGCTCGTGACAACAGATTCCACAGATTTACCACCCTCTGACTGAAGTAATTTCTCCTGGCAAACCTTCCTGCAACAATAATGGGCCCTCTCCAGTTCAGCTGCAAACTGTCTCATTTGCATAGGTCCCACCTTCCTTGGAAGAGAGCCCAATTATCCAGAAGCGTAAAGGCCTTGCTCCTGCACCATCCCTTCAGCCACGTGTTACGTTGTAGTATTTTTGTATTTCTAGTCTCACTAGCGTGTGGCATGGGTAGCAATCCTGAGATCACCACCATGGAAGACATGTCCTGTAACTTAGCACCTAACTCCCAAGTTCACTTTGCAGTACCTTGTCTCCCTTCCTACCGATGTCATTCCAAGCATCACAGACCATGATCTCTGGCTTCTCATTCTTCCTCTTAAGAATGCTACGGGCTCGATCCATGATGTCCCTGGCTCTGAAACCTGGGAGACAATATGCTATCCAGGAATCTTATTCTCATCCACAGAACCTCTTGTCTGTTTCCCTGACCAACGTATTTCCTATCACTACTGCTCGTTTCTTCTCCCCCATCCATTCGGAGTCACAGAGCCAGAGACCTAACTCAGTCTGAAACTCCACAAAAAGTCCGAACAGGCCCCACTCGCTCTTTAAATCTGGCATGATACTTTTCCACAAGTAACCGACCCAAACGATCTCAAGCTCTGCTGAAATTGATGGAAG
Organism: Mobula hypostoma; assembly: GCF_963921235.1. Lineage (NCBI taxonomy): Eukaryota > Metazoa > Chordata > Chondrichthyes > Myliobatiformes > Myliobatidae > Mobula > Mobula hypostoma. Next base: position 31,712,320 of record NC_086100.1, read on the forward strand.
GACAAAAATACCTAATAATGAACAGGGAAGTGTGGATCTTAGGAATGGAAAGAGAAAAATTTAAATACTTGTGGATAAAAACTTACAATAAAAAATCTCTTCTCAACATCATTCCATGTCATGGTGGAGGGTGCAAGTAAAACTCAAAGCAGTTGTCCTCCCAAAAATTAGCACTTATTGGATGATTGCTGGCTATACATCTCAATCCTAGAACACAAACGTTTCCTAGCTAGTACTTCAGGTAAATGTCTATACCATCATTCATTGGATGTGCCAAGACCAACAATCATCTTTCGATATGCAGTTGGGGACAAGAGAAGAGCTGAGGAACCATGAAACTAAATGAATTGAATTTTTGTATCACATGACCTCATGGTGACTCAAAGCACTTTATAACCAACACAGCAGTTTTGAAAACTTTTTGGAAAGTATGAAGGTGGAAAGAAAATATATCAACATACAAGAGATCACTTTTGACAATTTCCAAGAATTTCTAGCCTCAGTAAGGTCCAGATATTGGTGCTGAATTCAGCAATGGATTGTGAAATCAAATTCCTTGAACTCACAGTCTTCTCATTTATACACTGTTTTAGCCTCTTGATGACCACATATCCTTCCCAGCATTTCTTATTTGGTGAAAGAAAATCATTCAATTGTTTTAATTTCATTCTAAAGAAACCCCCTTGTAAATCTTTTCACTTAGCTACATATTTCTTGTCTTTGAAACCCTTTTTTGGTCTGTGCTTTGTACTAACTTATTTAAACTGGTATGCAGTACTATGCAAAAGTCTTAGTCACATTTAATTATAGCTAGGGTGCCAAAGACTTTTGTACAGTACTATGTTTGTCAACGTGGAGCAGTGAGCGAGTTTGTAAATCTGGTGGGAGCAAAGGATATTGGGAGTGATGAGGGTGGAGCACCGCGGGAGGGGTGTGGGACAGGTGGCAGAAAAGGGTGCCAAGGGAGGGGGAATAGGACACAGGCGCAGATACACCCAGCCCTAAGATACCAGGCAAGGTCATTTGATTCCTAACAATTGATTTTTTGATCATTATAGAAAGTTTCTCCGGGGCTTCCCAATCCCTCCCCTCTCCCTTCCCCTTTTTGCAACCATTACTCCATTCTCCTTGCCCCCTTCCCACTCCTAGTCTGCAGTAGAGACCCATATCAGAATTGGGTTTATCATCACTCACATATATTGTGAAATTTGTTTTTTTTTTGGCAGCAGCAGTACCATGCAACACATAAAATTACTAACAGTACTGTGAAAAAGTCTGGTATATACGTGCCTAAGACTTTTGCACAGCACTATGAATCTATGCACTATCTTGGAACACGTTTTAAAGTGGGTTTCTGACATTATTGATACAATTAATTATTTTCAAGAAAACACATCTCCAGTGCCATTTCCCTGTACTCATCTCATGTCCCTTTATCTGTTCCATATATAAAAACAAATCGAGAACATATTCAGGTACCATAACCCTCTGGATAAAGAATTTCAAAGATTCACTATCCTCCTGGTGAAAACATTTCTGCATTTGTGGTTGTCTCACATGGATCTAGAACCCCTTGACATGAAGAAACTTATTCTACATTTTTCTACCAAATCCAATAATCTCTTTTTTTTCAAATTATGTTCCATTTGCTATATCATTGCCCCAGACACCTAGCCAGCGCATTTTTCTTAAATCCTCACTGCGTTCTTCTCATAATGCTATTTGACTTTGTGTCATCCACACAGTTAGATATATTACTCTTGATCCTCTTCAAAATTATTGAATTAAATTATTGATAATTAGAGGTCCAGCATCAGTTCCTGTGGTATCCAATTAGGCACAGCCTGCCATGCTAAAAATGATCTGTTTAGTCTCACTTTCCATCCACTAATCAATCCTCAGACCCCAATAGCATGTGCTCGAATTTTGTTTAATAATCTTGTATGAGCAACTCACACATTCAAGATAGCGCCACGTACAGTACCCATGTTGCGAGCTCCTTTCCAACTTTACAGTATGCTTCTAATTTCTGTAATTTCTTCTTGTTCAAGTAGCTGATAGTCACATCAGATATGGTAGACTGACTCTTTTGGACATTGGGAAGACGGCATTTACCCATTACCTGCCGCCTTTTCTACACTGGGAACCCCTGCTCGTGCGATCCACAGGAGACTCATCTTTTACACCGCCACTACCTCAGAAGTGGCGCCGGAGGTGAGGGAGAAGGGCTGGCATCCTGGTGACGTTGTAACGGTGTGCTAATCGACCGCTGCTCCCTAGCATACACCTGGCTAACATTCAGTCCCTGGACAATAGGCTGTGCAAACTGAGAGCCAGGATCTATCAGCGGGAAACAAAGAAATGTAATATTTTGTGCTTCATAGGGACCTGCCTGATGGAGGAGGTACCGGATCACGCCATCGAGACCTTTGGGTTCTCCCTGTACCGGGCGATCAGGTCAAAAAACCTCTCTGGGAAGAGTAAAGGAGGTGGGATATGCCTCATAGCCAACAATGCTTGGTGCGACCCCCAGAATGTGCATGCTTTCAAATGCTTTTTTCCCCGGATCTGGAGTACTTTGTGCTGCTATGTAGACCGCTCTTGCTGCCTATGGAGTACATGGCTGTTATTATCACAGCCGTGTATATTCCGCTCCAGGTTGATACTGACCTGGTTCTCATGGAACTGTACGAGACCATCAGCACCCTGGAGACTGCACATCCAAAGGCTGCCTTCATCGTTGCCGGTGACTTCAATAGAGCGTTGTTGTCTAAAGTCTCTCCGAAGTTTTACCAACACATCCAGGTGAGTAAACGGGGAGATAGCATTCTCGACCACTGCTACTCTCCCTTCCGCAACACTTACAATGCGCTCCTCCGCCTTCCACTTGGAAAGTTGAATCACTCCGCCATCTTGCTGCTGCTGAGGTACAAGGAGAAACTAAAACAAGAGGCAGCCATAGCTAAAACTGTTCACTGTTGGTTCGACCAATCAGTCTCCATGCTACAGAACTGCTTTGAATACGTCAACTGGAACACCTTTCATGATGAAAATGTCTCCGAGTTCATGGAAGGGGTCACGAGTTTCATCTGGGAGTGTGTCGAGGATATTGTCCCCCAGAAATCGGTCTGGGTCTATCCAAACCAGAAACCCTGGATCAGCAGTTCCGTGCGAGCTGCACTTACCACGCGAGACAGAGCTTACGTTGCTGGTGACCAACAGGAACTCAAGAAATGCAGCTGTGTTCTGCGCAAAGTCATCAAGGCAGTGAAACAACAATACAAGGACAATATCCACGTACAACTCTTCACCAACGGCACACGCAGCTTATGGCTAGGTCTGCACAGCATCGCAGACTTCAAAGCTAAACGCAGAGCCAACATCACTGGCTCTCTCCCAGATGAGCTAAATCTTTTTTTTACGCTCAGTTCGATGTCACCAACACTGAGCCCCCGAGGAGAGCCATCAAAGTGACCTGCACCTTGGTCATCTCTGAGGCTGAAGTACGCAGGTATCTCCAATGAGTGGACAGTCGCAAGGCTGCGGGACCAGACGGCATCCCAGGGCGGGTACTCAGGATGTGCACGGCACAACTGGCAGCTGTGTTTACTGACATTTTTAATCTCTCCCTCTTCCAGTGTAGAGTGCCCTCCTGCTTCAAAACATTCACCATTGTCCCTGTACCTAAAAAGACCAAGGTAACAGCCTGAACGACTGGTGTCCTGTCGCACTCACCTCATAATAAGCAAATGCTTTGAGAGGTTGGTCGGGGACTACACCTGCAGCTTGCTACCACCCACACTGGACTCCTTACAGTTCACCTACCGACACAACCGATTGACAGATGACGCAATAGCTGCAGCTCTACACACCGTCCTTACACATCTGGAGAAGAAGGATGCTTATGTGAGAATGCCGTTCTTGGACTACAGTTCAGCATTCAACACCATAATTCCCTCCAGGCTTGACAAGAAGCTCAGAGACCTCGGCCTTCACCCTGCCTTGTGCAGCTGGATCCTGGACCTCCTGTCAGATCATTGGCAGGTGGTAAGAGTGGGCTCCCTCACCTCTGCCCCTCTGACCCTCTGACCCTCAACACAGGTGCCCCTCAGGACTGTGTCACCACCCACAGCTCCAATCTGCTAATTAAATTTGCTGACAACACTACATTGATTGGCCTCATCTCCAAAAATAACAAGGCAGCCTACAGAGAAGTCATCGCCCTGACACAGCGGTGTCAAGAAAACAACCTCTCCCTCAATGTCGCAAAAACAAAGGAGCTGGTTGTGGACTACAGGAGGAATGGAGACGCCTAACTTCTATTGACATCAATGGATCTGGGGTTGAGAGGGTGAACAGCTTTAAGTTTCTTGGCCTACACATCACTGAGGATCTCGCATGGTCTGTACATACCGGCTGTGTGGTAAAAAAGGCACAACACAGCCTCTTTCACCTCAGACGGTTGATAAGTTTGGTACAGGCACCCAAATGCTAAGTACTTTCTACAGGGGCACAATTGAGAGCATCCTGACTGGCTGAATCACTGCCTGGTATGGGAACTGTACTTCCCTCAATCACAGGATTCTGCAGCGAGTGGTGTGGACAGCCCAGCGCATCTGTAGATGTGAACTTCCCAGTATTCGGGACATTTACAAAGACAGGTGTATAAAAAGGGCCCGAAGGATCATTGGGGACCCAAGTCACCCCAACCACAAATTGTTCCAGCTGCTACCATCCAGGAAACGGTACCGCAGCATAAAAGTTAGGACCAACAGGCTCCGGGACAGCTTCTTCCACCAGGCCATCAGACTGATTAATTCACGCTGATACAATTGTATTTCTATGTTATATTGACTGTCCTGTTCATTACAAGTTACTATAAATTGCACATTGCACATTTAGACGGAGATGTAACGTAAAGATTTTTACTCATGTATATGAAGAATGTAAGTAATAAAGGAGGGAGAGCAGCCGATATCTTGGTAGATATTGGTACCAATGATATAGGAAGGAAAAGCAAAGAGATCCAGAAAAGTGAATTTAGAGACTTAGGTAGAAAGCTGAGAAGCAGGGCCTCCAGCGTAGTAATTTCTGGATTGCTGCCTGTGCCGTGTGCCAGTGAGGGTAGAAACAGGATGATTTAGCAAATAAATGTGTGGCTGAGAAGCTGGTACAGGGGCAGAGCTTCAGGTTCTTGGATCATTAGGATCTATTCTGGGGGTGGGGGGGGGTATGACCTGTTCAAAAGTGTCCGGTTGCACCTGAACCCAAGAGGAACCAATATTCTTGGGGGGATGTTTGTGAGAGCTCTTGGGGAGGGTTCAAACTAATTTGGCAGGTGTGTGGGAACCAGAATTAAGGGACTCAGGATAGGACAAATGGTGAAAAACCAAGGATAGTGTGCAGTCAGACTGTCAGAAAGGGTAGGTAGATGATAGGACATAATTTGCAGCTAGCAGGGTGAGTATCAGTGCATTAGGGATGCAGAATCAAAAAGGGTAGGAAATACAGTACTCAAGGTGTTTTATTTCGACGCATGGAGTATAAGAAATGGAGTACAAGATCATGGTGGATGATTGCTGAACTGTGGCTGAAGGATGGTTATAGCTGGGAGCTAAATGTCCAGGGTTACACATTGTTTCGGAGGGCTAGAAAGGTAAGCAGTGGGGGTGGTGTGGCTCTATTGGTAAAGAATGGCATCAAATCAGTAGAAAGGTGTGACATAGGATCAGAAGATGTTGAATCCTTCTGGTTGAGTTAAGAAACTGCAAATGTAAAAGGACCCTGATGGCAGTTATAAACAGGCCTCCCAACAGTAGCTTGGATCTGGACCACAGATTACAACAGGAAATAGAAAGACGTGTCAAGAGGAAAATGTTATGATAATCATGGAAGATGTCAATGTGAAGGTTGATTGGGGAAATCAGGTTGGACTGGACATGGATCTCAAGAGAGTGAGTTTGTTGAGTGCCCATGAGTTGGTTTTTTAGAGCAGATTCTCATTGAGACTACTAGGGGATCAGCTATACTGGATTGGGTGTTGTGTAATGAACCGGAGGTGATTAGGGAGCTTAAGATAAAAGAACCCTTTGGAGGCCATGATCACAATATGACTGAGATCAACTTGAAATTTGATAGGGAGAAAGTAAAGTCTGACATTGCAGTATTTCAGTAGAGTAAAGGAAATTACAGTGGTATGAGAGAGGAGTTGGCCAAAGTAAATTGGAAGAAGATGCTGGCAGGGATAACAGCAGACCAACAATGGCATGAGTTTCTGGGAAAAATGAGGAAGGTGCAGGATAGGTGTATTCCAAAAGCCAAGAAATACTCAAATGGCAAATTAGTACAACCATGGCTGACAAGGTAAGTCAAAGCTAATGTAAAAGCAAAAGAGAGGGCATACAACAAAGCAAAAATTAACAGGAAGAGAGAGGACTGTGAAGCTTTTAAAACCCTACAGAGAACAACAAAAAGAATCATTAGGAGGGAAAAGATGAAATGTAAAAGCCAGCTAGCAAACAATATCAACGTGGATAGTAGAAAATTTTTCATGTATGTAAAAAATAAAAGAAAGATGAGAGTAGATATAGTACTGCTAGAAAATGAGGCTGGAGAAATATTAATGGGGGTCAAGGAGATGGCAGATGAACTAAAGGAGTATTTTGTATTAGTCTTCACTGCAGAAGACACTAGCAGTGTGCCAGATATTGAAGGGTGTGAGGGAGGAGAAGCGAGTCCATTACTGTCTGGTATGTGGGGGCTGCCGCAGAGGGTTGTAAATTTAGTCAGCTCCATCTTGGGTACTAGCCTACAAAGTAGCCGGGAAATCTTCAAGGAGTGGTATCTCAGAAAGGCAGCGTCCATTATTAAGGACCTCCAGCACCCAGGACATGCCCTTTTCTCACTGTTACCATCAGGTAGGAGATACAGAAGCCTGAAGTCCCAGCGATTCAGGAACAGCTTCTTCCCCTCTGCCATCCGATTCCTAAATAGACATTGAACCCTCGGATACTACCTCCCTTTTTTTAATATATAGTATTTCTGTTTTTTGCATGGTTTTTAATCTATTCAATATATGTATACTGTATAAAGTATACTGAATAAGATTTACTTATTTGTTTATTATTATTTTAATTTTTTTCTTCTATATTACATATTGCATTGAACTGCTGCTGCTAAGTTAACAAACTTCACATCACATGCCGGTGATAACAAACCTGATTCTGATACTATTACAAGGGAGAAGGTGCTCAAAAAGCTGAAAGACGCAAGGGTGCATAAGTCACCCGGATCAGATAAACTGCACCCCACGGTTCTGAAAGAAGTAGCGGTAGAGATTGTGGAGGCATTAACAAAGATCTTTCAAAAATCATTGGACTCTGGCATGGTGCCAGAGGACTGGAAAATTGTAAATGTCACTCCACTCTTTAAGAAAGGAGGAAGGCAGCAGAAAGGAAATTATAGACCAGTTAGTCTGATCTCAGTGGTTGGGAAGATGTTGGAGTCAATTGTTAAGGATGAAGTGACAGAGTACTTGGAGACACAGAACAAGACTGGATAAAGTCAGCGTGGTTTCCTTAAGGGAAAATATTGCCTGATTAACCTGTTGGAATTCATTGAGGAGATTACAAGTAGGATAGATAAAGGGGATGCAGTGGATGTAGTATATTTGGACTTGCAAAAGGCCTTTGACAAGGTGCCACACATGATACTGTTTACCAAGTTAAGAACCCATGGTGTTACAGAAAAGTTACTGGCATGGTTAGAGCATTGGCTGATTGATAGGAGGCAGTGAGTAGGAATAACAGGATCCTTTTCTGGTTGGCTGCAAATGGCTAGTGGTGTTCTGCAGGGGTCGGTGTTGGGACCGCTTCTTTTTATGATGTATATTAAAGATTTAGATGATGGAATGGATCGCTTTGTTGCCAAGTTTGCAGATGATACAACAATTGGTGGAGGGACAGGTAGTGTTGAGGAAACAGGTAGGATGCAGAAGGACTTAGACTGATTAGCAGAAGTGGTAAATGAAATACAATGTTGAAAAATGCATGGGCATGCACTTTGGTAGTAGAAATAAATGAGCAGACTATTTTCTAAACGGGGAGAAAATTCAAAAATCTGAGAGGAGTGGGAGTGGGGCTGAAGAAGGGAAAAAAAGAATCAGCCATAATAGAATGGTGGAGCAGACTCGATGGGCCAAATGGCCTAATTCTACTCCTATGTCTTACGGTCTTATAGTCCATGTCGAGCTATTGTTCCTCCTGATCTCATCGATATGCACCTGGACCATACCCTCCCTACCCCTCCCATCCATGTACCTATCCAAATTTCTCTTAAATGTTGAAATCAAACCCACATCCACCACTTCAGGCGCCAGCTTGTTGCACACTCTCAACACCCTCTATGTTAAAGGTTCCTAACTTGGGGTCCACAGACCCCTTACTTAATGGTATTGGTCCATGGCATAAAAGAAGACTGGGAACGTATGCTATCAGTGAAGAAGTCCCCCCTCCCATGTTCCCCTTAAACATTTCACCATTCACCCTTGACCCATGACCTCCAGTTCAAGTCTCATGCAACCTCAGTGGAAAAAGCCTGCTTGCATTTACCCTATCTATACCCTTCAGAATCTTGTTTGATGCCATATGGCACAACATCTAATGTACCACAAATACAGTTGTGCAATAAACCTCACATGAATCTTGTGTAAATTGTTTTATTTTGTGTAAACTACATAATCTTGACACACAGTATCAATGAACTTCACCATTCACTTTAATCTAATGTCAGTAAGCACATCACGTCCCATCTGCAGAGAGATATTTACCTTGCTCAAGGTTAGAGATTCAAAACAAGTTAATGATAACCTTTGTTTCGCAACTTGCATTATGCAGAGATGATTTCCTTCAGTCAACCCATTTCTGCTGTTTACTAACTGGTTCATGTGAATGATTGGAAAGGATTCTGTCCTCCTTCTTAAAGCAGATTCACAACCAGCAAGATCTCCAACATAGAAAATGTATTTAAAAAATGGACTTCTTTTAACAAAAAAGGTAGTGCTCTTACTCAGAATAGTTTTGCACCACCTGTAGCAGACAACCAAAGATCACTGATTCTAATAAGTCTACTCAATCTTCAAAACTGACTCTTGGGTAAAATGTGTTTCTATTTCTTTAACACAGCCTCAAATGTACCTTTCCTTCTCCTTTATGCCAATTTTAACAAATCATAAATCAACTTTAGAGATGGAACCCATTAATATTGCAGATACATCACCAAACATATCAAAGCACACCTTGCAGCTGAAGACCAGTGGCATTTCCAAAAATACGCATGAGAGAAGAGCATGAATTGTCTTGTCTCAGATGGGGTACGAGGGGGAGGTGGGGCCTAGCGGAAGTTAGAGAAGTCAATGTTCATGCCATCAGGTTGGAGGCTACCCAGACGGAATATAAGGTGTTGTTCCTCCAACCTGAGTGTGGCTTCATCTTTACAGTAGAGGAGGCCGTGGATAGACATGTCAGAATGGGAATGGGATGTGGAATTAAAATGTGTGGCCACTGGGAGATCCTGCTTTCTCTGGCGGACAGAGCGTAGATGTTCAGCAAAGCGGTCTCCCAGTCTGCGTCGGGTCTCGCCAATATATAAAAGGCCACATCGCGAGCACCGGACGCAGTATATCACCCCAGTCGACTCACAGGTGAAGTGTTGCCTCACCTGGAAGGACTGTTTGGGGCCCTGAATGGTGGTAAGGGAGGAAGTGTAAGGGCATGTGTAGCACTTGTTCCGCTTACACGGATAAGTGCCAGGAGGGAGATCAGTGGGGAGGGATGGGGGGGACGAATGGACAAGGGAGTTGCGTAGGGAGCGATCCCTGCGGAATGCAGAGAGAGTGGGGGAGGAAAAGATGTGCTTAGTGGTGGGATCCCGTTGGAGGTGGCAGAAGTTACGGAGAATAATATGTTGGACCCGGAGGCTGGTGGGGTGGTAGGTGAGGACCAGGGGAACCCTATTCCCAGTGAGGTGGCGGGAGGATGGAGTGAGAGCAGATGTACGTGAAATGGGGGAGATGCGTTTAAGAGCAGAGTTGATAGTGAAGGAAGGGAAGCCCTTTTCTTTAAAGAAGGAAGACATCTCCCTTGTCCTAGAATGAAAAGCCTCATCCTGAGAGCAGATGCGGCGGAGACGGAGGAATTGCAAGAAGGGGATGGCGTTTTTGCAAGAGACAGGGTGAGAAGAGGAATAGTCCAGATAGCTGTGAGAGTCAGTAGGCTTATAGTAGACATCAGTGGATAAGCTGTCTCCAGAGACAGAGACAGAAAGATCTAGAAAGGGGAGGGAGGTGTCGGAAATGGACCAGGTAAACGAGGGCAGGGTGAAAGTTGGAGGGAAATTAATAAAGTCAACAAGTTCTGCATGCGTACAGGAAGCAGCGCCAATGCAGTCATCGATGTAGCGAAGGAAAAGTGGGGGACAGATACCAGAATAGGCACGGAACATAGATTGTTCCACAAACCCAACAAAAAGGCAGGCATAGCTGGGACCCATACGGGTGCCCATAGCTACACCTTTAGTTTGGAGGAAGTGGGAGGAGCCAAAGGAGAAATTATTAAGAGTAAGGACTAATTCCGCTAGACGGAGCAGAGTGGTGGTAGAGGGGAACTGATTAGGTCTGGAATCCAAAAAGAAGCTTAGAGCTTTGAGACCTTCCTGATGGGGGATGGAAGTATATAGGGACTGGACATCCATGGTGAAAATAAAGCGGTGGGGGCCAGGGAACTTAAAATCATCGAAACGTTTAAGAGCGTGAGAAGTGTCACGAACATAGGTCGGAAGGGATTGAACAAGGGGGGATAAAACCGTGTCGAGGTATGCAGAAACGAGTTCGGTGGGGCAGGAGCAAGCTGAGACAATAGGTCGGCCAGGACACGCATGTTTGTGGATCTTGGGTAGGAGGTAGAAACGGGAAGTGCGAGGTGTGGGAACTATAAGGTTGGTAGCAGTGGATGGGAGATCCCCTGAGCGGATAAAGTCGGCGATGGTGTGGGAGACAATGGCCTGGTGCTCCTTAGTGGGGTCACGATCGAGGGGTAAATAAGAAGAGGTATCCGCGAGTTGTCGCTGTGCCTCGGCAAGGTAGAGGTCAGTACGCCAGACTACAACAGCACCCCCCTTATCGGCGGGTTTAATAATAAGGTTAGGATTAGTGCAGAGGGAGTGGAGAGCAGAGCATTCCGAAGGAGTGAGGTTGGAATGGGGACAAGGTGCGGTGAAGTCGAGACGGTTGATGCCTGCCGGCAGTTAGCAATAAAGAGATCCAGAGCGGGGTGTCCATGAAGAAGAGGAGGGTTGAAGACGGGAGAAGGGGTCATCGGTGGGGGTGGAAGAGTCCTTGCCGAAGAAGTAGGCTCGGAGACGGAGACGGCGGAAGAAAAGTTCCGCATCATGGCGAACACGGAACTCGCTGAGGTGTGGGCGAAGGGGGACAAAGGTGAGGCCCTTACTGAGAACAGAGCGTTCTGCCTCCGACAGTTGAAGGTCGGAGGGGATGGTAAAGACCCGGCATGGATGAAAGCTGGGATCAGAGGAGGGAGGGGGGAGGCTGAGGGTGTCAATGGAGAGGGGAGGGTTGGGGTGAGGGGAAGATGGAGCCTCTGAGGACCCAGGAGTTGACGGTGGGATCTGAGGAAGACGGGGCTGCGGCGTGGTGGTGGGGGAAGGGGAGACGGGAGTCACAACAGCAGCACTTAAAGACCCGGCCTGGAGTTCAAGGCTGGAGTCGCAGTTGGTGGTTGCGCAATTGCTGTGAAGGTGTCCATGGTCGTTGCTGGAGTCCGGGTTTTGAATATGCCCTGAGGTGTTGGAGCCGGCGATATCAATGGCAGGGGCCACAATCTGAAGTTCATGCCCGCTAGTTTCATGGCCAGCAGGCTCTGGAGTCCGTAGATGTAGGATCTTGCGATCTTTGCCTAACATGACAAAGTCAAAAAAACGGCGATTGCAGGCGTGAATCCGACGGAGGATGAAATAACGGGTAGGACCATTACAGACGGCGAAGAAAGTGTCCCGAAGGTGTGGAAGGGTCGGGGTAGGGACACCAAGTACCTCCTCATGGCGGAGAGAGTCGCTTTCAGAGCTTGACGGGAGAAGCGGCGAGAGGTAGAGTCAATAAAATGTGAGTACCTGGGATCCTCAGAAGGTCCAAATTGAGAGGCTTGGAAACGAATCCTAAAGCCAACTGGAGTAAGTTGGCAACGGAGGCACGTTCCAAGAAAGGATATATGGCTGTGATAGCGAGTCTGAGTCAAAGTGTGGTCGAAAAGTTGAAGAGCCGAAGAAATTACAGATGGGGAGCAGTGAGAGATGGTTTCACTGAACTCCCGTCTATTATTCTATTATTTAAACATTTTATTGCATCATTGCCTGCCTGTGAGAATGAATGACTATGGAAATAATGGCTGTGCTGCCCGTTGGTTAAATATGTAGCTGTAAAGAATGTTTGTTCAGTTCCTAGAAGTAGGATTACTTGACTTAAAATTAAAAGTCCCATTCAACAACTGGCACCAACCAGTCTTCAAAGGGACACCAATAAAGATGCATACACGATGTAGGGGGTGATCAAATCGAGCTTTTTTGTTGAACAGTATGCACAAGTGAGGTAGGATTATCAGTGATCATCAGCGCTGCGTACCCAGCTGAGATAGAATGGTAAAATAGACCATACATGCCTCTCTTTACCTGCATTAGGTTTAAAGCTTAGTGAATTTATTTTATGATACTTCGCAGGCTCATAAGAGATCAAGAGAGAGGAATTGTACTCTTCTTGTGGAAGGTCCAACATCCCAGATTATATCATGAATATGCTCAATATTTGGCTCTGGAATACAGTACATGAAAACACCAGTTTCACCTACAACAGGGAAATTCACTTCCATACAGTTAAAATCAGAAAAAAAGCATCTCTCACGAATGCCCTGGCCCCTACTAAAGTTCCATGAATTCTCTGGGATAGTTACCTTCAACAAACAGTACAAACAAGACAAATTTCAGAATCATACAGCATAAAAGGCTGTCTTTTGGCCCACTACATGTGTATCAAGCATCAAGGACCCACCCATTCTAACTTTACACTGCTCTCATTACTTCTTCTCTTATCCCAATTAACTCTTCATGTCAACCCTTACCTCACCAATTCTCCTGAAACCCACTTGCACTAGGGACAATTTACAATAGGCATTAACCTACCAAACTTGCACATCTTTGGCATGTGCAAGGAAACTGGTCCACCTGAGGGAAAGCTATATAATCACAGGCAAACCTTGCAGGTCAGGATTAAACTTAAGTTTATGCAACATCATTCCTTAACTTACAAAGTGGATAAATTCTGGGAAAACCTTAAGCAAAATTCTCATATATCAGAAAAACTTGGTACAGTGTATTAAATGCATAAAAAGCATTTTTCGGTTCATTATATTAGAAAATCACTTTACAAATTGCAGACACATCTAAAAGGAATCAGTGATGATACAACAAAAAATTGCAAATGAAATGGGTGTGAAGGCACACACTGTGCACTGCTCCTCAATGGGAATCAGTTGTCAGAAGTGAAGATGCAATATTCATTCCGTGCAGTATTTTCTACTGCAAAATGCATCAAGTAAAAAATTATTGCATTCAAGTGCTTATAAAACATACAGTATAACTAGGTTAACTTTTATGCAATTTTGCTGAGTAATCTTGGGTCAGGATAATAGTTAATGGACACTAAGTAATAGAGCTGGAAGCATGAGGAAATTGTCGTAATATGTTAGAAGCAGATAATCCTGGTAACAAATTGACAGGTTGGTTAATTTCTGTACAACCAGTCGGCAACTGGCGTAGGTAAGTAGGTCATCATGTGCAATCTAATCCACCAGTAAGCATCCATTGGTTTATAACGAGTGTATGGATATTTAGAAGTTAGTGCATCAGTGATGGCATTAATAACTGAAGACATGTCTTTCGAACTGCTGGTACAGAAAGACTTCATTGCCAATGTCTGTCGATCAATATATCCTTTCCCATAATCTTCTTGAACAACTCTATCCGTTTCATCCCATAGTCTGTGAGCTATGTTTTCAATACGATCACGAGTAAGGATGTTGGTAGCAGCTATACAGTTCCCTGGCTCAATTATGCTGACATTAACACCCCAACGTCGCTGCTCATAACGCAGACAGTCTGAGAATGCTTCCATTCCATAATTTGAAATACAATAGGCAGACTGGCCAGAGATTCCAACGCGTCCAAACATGCTGGTGACATTCACAACACGGCCTGCAAAATAAATTCAAAGTCAAATTCAAAAAGGAGAATTAATTGTACAGACTATAAATTTTTGATTTTTTTTCTACAGTTAAACTATTAAATTCTTTCAAAGACTTAGTATCATAGATTTATTCTGAATTTTATTACAGAATCACAAACATATTATCGAGAAGTACCCATTTCACTCACAGAATTTCACAAAAATATTATTGAAAAAAATGTACAAAATATATCTGAATATTTCATATTACCCCAAAGCTTTCATTATTATTGTTCATCATTATTAACTGGTTTCTAGTCTCTGCTTTGTTCATCCTTGTTTGTGAGGATTGTTGGTGTTCAATGACCATCACTAATCGAGGTAGCCATGAACCATTACTTTGGACGGTTGAAGTCCTGAGATATTTCCTCAGGTTGAGAATAGAAGGGCAAGGACACTCTCCTAGCTTGTGTCTTGAATTTATTTATTTTGTTTATGTAGAGATACAGCATGGTCACAGGCTCTTCTGGCCCAACAAGCCTGTGCCAGCCAAATACACTCATGTGACCAAACCTACTTACCCGGACGTTTTTGGAATGTGGGAGGAAACCAGAGCACCTGGCAGAAACCCACATGTTCATGGGGAGAATGTACAAACTCCTTACAGAAATTGATCCCAGATAGGGTTAAGCTAACCATTATGCTGTAATGCTGTCCTAATGGTTTAAATGCTTTGGCTAGGCGGGAGGTGAGTCTCTTGCCATAGGTTACCCAGGCTTAGGCTTGGCATTGTGGCCACAGTAAATTCAGCTCAATTTTGCATTCGCGGCAAATCACATTCCACACTACAGAGTGCTGACATGGGAGTAAATGATGGTACCCTTTTAAAAGTCAAGGGGAAATACCTTGACAATCCCTTGCTGGGGAAAGCCATTGCATAGTACCTGTGCAAGTACTTTGCAGCCATGCCTGAACATTGTCCAAGTATTGACTACATGCAAGCATGTAATGTTCCAAATGGAGTTAATTCTTGAACAATTGTTACACTATTACTAATCCAAGACCTCCTAAAATTACTTATAACTTCCTTATTTATTTTTAAGGTACATCTCGGAATTTATACCTTTGCAATATATTTAAATATATTATTTACCATTTTTGGTTAGTTGGTTCACATCTTGCCTTTCAGAAATCTGTTCTGATTTATGGACGAACTCTTTTCGCTTTGCTGTTGGATCTTATGCAATGATCTCTATTCTCAAGATACTCACCCATATTTAGTTCATCTACTAGCTCTTCAGCCCTTTATTAGCCTACTAATACATGGCTTAATGAGATATTCTCACCTCACTAATCTTATTCTGGAGTAATTTCTTTCATATCTTTCTCACATTTTAAAGTCAGTAACATGCCTCAGTGATGTATTTTTTAACCATGGAACGCTAATCCCATTGATTTTAGTTACTCTCCTTTTTTCCTCTGTCAATCCCTTTCCACGGGACATATTGCAGACTATTCACTGCCTATCCAGAAATATCCTTGATGTGTGTGATTTATTAGGCCATTTCAGAGTCATTACAATGTTAATTGCATTGCATTGCTATGAGTCTGGTGTCAGACAAGTAAAGACAGCAGGTTTTCTTGCAGAATATATTTGTGTGAACTGGTAAACCAAATAGATTTTTACCACAATGGATTCATGGTCACCATTAATGCCACATATTTTTGAATTCCAGATTTCTAATTATTGAAGGTACTTAATTCAAAATCTCTCTCTACTTTAATGGGATAAGAACTCATGTTTTCATGACTCTCGTTTGAAGGACGTTGGAGATAATGAAGCTTGCCACAAAGAATTACACTCAGTGGCCACTTTACTGGTTACAGGAGTAGAACCTGGTGTGCTGTACATTTAGAAGGGCTCTTCTGCACACCGCTGTTGTAACACGTAGCTATTTGAGTTACTGGTGCCTTCCTGTCAGGTTGAATCAGTCTGGCTTTCTTCTCTGATCTCTCCCATTAACAAGCTGTTTTTGCCCACAGAACTTCTGCTCACTGGATTTTTTTTCTGTCTTTCACAGTATTCTCGGTAAACTCTAGACCATTGTGCATGAAAAGTCCAGGAAATCAGCAGTTTCTGAGATACACAAACCACCCCATCTGACAGCAACAATCATTCCATGGCCAAAGTCACTTAGATCACATTTCTTCCCCATTCTGATGTTTGGTCTGAATCAAACAAAACTTTCTTTACCATGTCTGCGTGCTTTTATTCATTGAGTTGTAGCCACATGATTGGCTGATTAGATATTTGCAGTAATGTACAGGTGTACCTAATGAAGTAGTCACTCAGTCTGAGTCATTTTTGATTGGAAAGTTGATGACTGTGGTTTCAAACTAAGAGTGATGGCACCTTTAATGTCCTTTCATGTCTTCTGACAACAGTTCCCCTTATTGTTTGACACTGTAGTCTTTGCTATATCCTTTATCACAATGTTTTTGAATGGAGTACATAATGTGCAACTGCCTCTAGGCATCTGCAAATCTTTACCAAAACAAACCTAATAAGAATGAAAGGACAAGCTCAACACTTTTGATTTCATTGCATGGAACGCAAACACTACTTGCCCATACATGTCAATACCAGTGAGGCAAGAAATGTGCTATGTGACTTAAATCCACACTCAATGCCTTTGTGCAGACATTTTTTTTGTTCATTGAAAAAAAGGCAGATTTAGTGATTCATAGTGAATTATATAACTAGATTAGATTAGATTATGAGGACACGCAGTCCTCTTTTATTGTCATTTAGTAATGCATGCATTAAGAAATAATACAATGTTCCTCCAGAATGATATCACAGAAACACAAGACAAACCAAGACTAAAAAAACTGACAAAAACCACATAATTATAACATATAGTTAGAACAGTGCAAAGCAATACCGTAATTTGATAAAGAACAGACCATGGGCACGGTAAAAAAAAGTTTCAAAGTCTGTTGAAAGTCCCATCATCTCATGCAGACGGTAGAAGGAAGAAAAACTCTCCCTGCCATGAACCTCCAGCACCGCAAACTTGCTGATGCAGCATCCTGGAAGCAACCGACCACAGCCGACTCTTGAGTCCGTCCGAAAACTTCGAGCCTCCGACACCGAGCACCGAGCACCATCCATGCCGAGTGCTTCGACCCCGGCCCCGGCAACAGGCAATAGGCAAAGCCGAGGATTTGGGGCCTTCCCCCTCCAGAGATTCTCGATCGCACAGTAGCAATGGCAGCGAAGCAGGCATTTCAGAAGTTTCTCCAGATGTTCCTCCGTGCTTCTCACATCCGTCTCCATCAAATCAGGATTGTGCACTGTACCTACTTACAGATACGATATCATTTCGGAGCAGCCGCGCGTGCTGCGTCGCGCCACCATCTTCTCCTCCTCCTCCAGTATAGAATACTACAGTATGGGGTTTAGAAGTAATAAATACCACAAGACATAGTAGCATGGGACTTCCGCCTGTAGCTCAATGGAGTAACACATAAATTTTGTGGCTGCCTTTAATTCCTCCTTTTCCCTAGTCTAATCCTTGAATTATTCAACTTTTATTTTTTGGATCTTGGAGGGAAATAGTGGTCATTATGTCGTATCCTTTAAAAAGTAGAAAACAGCCTTTTGAACCCAGCAATGGAAAGGGAAAAACTTCGAAAGAAAGATCAGAAGATATGCCTGTCTGGGCTGAGCGTTTGGAACGTGTGTTGATGGGTCTCAATAACAAAATGGACAATAACACTTCTGAGTTGAAGTCGTTCCGACAGAGTTTACAGACTATTGAGGAAAATATTCTTTCCTTGAATACTGAGTTTAAAGAATCGAAACGTCAGATTGTGGATATTTCAACCCGATTGGAACAGGCTCAACGCAAAATTATCGATTTAAAGGCAAAGTCTCGTCGGGATAACATTCGTATTCTGGGTCTTCAGGAAGGCTCCGAAAATGGGAATTTATTGGATTATTTTGCCAATCTGTTTCAATCTCTGTTCCTGGATATTCTATCTCAGCCTCCTGATATTGAAAGAGCTCACAGAATTTTCACTTTGTTAGATAAAGCTCGACCAATTTTAGTCAACTTTCTTTGCTTTAAAGTTAAAGACCAAATCATAAAATGTGCAAGAAAACAGAAAGTTTTTAAACTTAACGGTTCCAAGATCCGTTTTTATGAAGGTTATCCACAGGAAGTTATGGAACAATGGATCAAATTCATATTGGTCATGAAGATCGCTCACGGAAAAAGACTTTTTCCATCCTTGAGATATCCAGTGAGACTAAAGTTATTTCCTAAAGATTCTACCCCTCGTGTCTTCTTGGATCCCCAAGCGGCATCGGACTTTGTCAATTCTATTGTGGAATCGGCTGATGTATGAAGGGTAATAGAGTTTCTGAATAATTTTCTGAAAGAACACAGGTTTTGAAGATTTCGGTATGCTGAGGATATCTTTTGATTGATGGATTACTTAAAGAAGAGGTGATTGCCGATTGCATCGCCTCTGATCTGGGCCGACAATTACGTGCTAGGTGGCACCTAATTAATTAGCATGTTTACTTCAGCTTTTTTCTTAAAGATGTGCTGTGTGCCTCCCGGCTACCGCTGCATTCTCCGCGAATCGGTACAGTATATGTCCGGGGCCCGGGTGTTGGGATGGTGAGACACGGGGGTGTCATCTCATCGTCAATCAGGGCAGGGAGCTCATCTTCTCCTATGACTGCCCACCTCAATGTCAAAGGTCGAGGTTCGTCGTCTGCTGTGGTTGATGTGGAAGGCTTGCTTGACTGCTGAGCCTCGCGCATTTTTCTATCATACAGTTATTTGTAAGCACGCAAACTATCCTGCAAATATCCCCTACACCTACGTACCCTTTCGAAATTAAAGTCATACTTCATCATTGCAGCGAAAATCTCACGCAGTTGCTTCACTTTCTGCATTCTGCTTCGATTGTTATCATTTCCTCTTCCAATTGCATCAGCTCTTCATCCATCAGTTCTTGGTCATGGGATGCCAAAACCTCTTCAACATCATCTTCATCAACTTCCACAAGCCAAACTCACTTTGTCCTTGCTTCGTTCACCACGATCGAAACGCTTAATTATGTCTAGTTTTCTGCTAAGTGTAACACCCTTACTCTTTCAGGCTTTTTCAACACCTTAGAACTCATCTTGCTAACGGCTGCTCAATGCAACGTGTTAAAGCAATGCCGTTCCCAATCCGAGGGAGAGCGGCCGCTCGGGGCGCGCGCTGCCTTTTATCGCGTGCTGATTTTTTATTGCGCGCTGCCTTTCTTCATAACAGTGAAAACACCTTCTGAAAGCGAAAACAGGGTACTAATGCAGGTCTTTCGTAACAGTGAGGTTTCATAAAGCGAACGTTCGAAAAGTGGGGGACACCTGTATAAACATTTTTTTTCTTTGCTGGGCTTTCTTATCTTACGGTTACGTATTTTCTTTGTAAGGGGGAGGGGGGAATTGGGAGAAAAAACTTTTAATCATTATTTAAATTGAGCGGCACGCGGAATTCCGATCTTATGTTTCTTTTCTTGGGGATGCATTCCGGCTTTTTCTCTCTTTTGCCAGATTTCCTTCTTTGGGGATGGTGGGAGGTTTGGGGGTATTTTTGTATTTTGGGGTTTATTGTGGGTTTTTTGTTTCCACACACACCTTTTGTATTTTTTCCCATTATGGAGTTCCGGAGCATGCGTGTTTTCTGTTTGGTTATATTCATCACTGCCATCTTTGATTAGCCCGCGATGGTATGTGTGTATTGTCGTGTTTAAGAATAATATCCAATGGTACTTAAACAGATAAACATTATTAGTTGGAATGTACGCGGTTGGAATCACCCTATTAAGCGAAGGAAGACTTTTAAAGTTATTAATCGATTCCAGCCCGATATAATTTTTGCTCAAGAAACGCATATCAGAACAGGCGATCAAAATAGATTTTTTAAAACATGGAAGGGCCTTCAATACCATGCTACTTGTCAAAATAAAACAAAGGGAGTATCTATTTTTATTAAATCTAATATTTATTCAAGAAGACATTGTTTCAGATAATAATGGTAGATTTTTAATTATTACAGGAACAACTTGTAATAGAAAAATTGTCCTGGTTAATCTATACGGACCTAATGTAGATGATCCTTCTTTTTTTAAAAATGTATTTGGTTTATTACCAGGCTTAAATGAATATATGCTGCTGACGGGCGGTGACTTCAACTGCTGTTTCAACCAATCAGCAGCTTCCGAGTCATTCCACAACACTTATTAATTCCTTTTTAATTGATTATGGTTTCATAGGAATCTGGAGAAATTTACATCCTAATGACAGAGATTATTCTTTTTATTCACATGTTCATAATAAATATTCGAGAATTGATTATTTTATAGCTGATTTCCAATTTTTGTCCAAAGTCCAGAAATGTGAATATGATGCTATTGCAGTCTCGGATCATGCGCCTTTAAGCTTAACTTTTGGGTTAAATGATGTTAGTAATGTAAACTTGCCTTGGCGCTTTCCAGAAAATTTATTACAAAGTTCAGACTTTGTTAAATTTATAGAGAGTCAGATAAAAGATTTCTTTCTTTTTAATAATACGGGAGATGTCTCGAAATTGATTATATGGGATACACTCAAAGCATATTTGTGAGGTCAGATAATATCTTATTTGGCTAAACTCAAGAAACAGACAAAAATTGAGTTAGATAGAATTTCCAAACTAATTAAAGATCTGGATAATACTTATGCATTTTTTCCTAATGTTGATTTATTTAAACAAAGGGTTGAACTTCAATCACAATATAATTTACTATTAACTTATCCAATTGAAAGAAATTTGCTTAAATTAAAAAGTCAATTTTATATGTTTGGAGATAAAAGTAACAAGCTATTAGCATCTCAACTTAAAGCAGTTAGAGCTAAAAGACAAATTTTAAAAATTCGTAAGGGAGATGGTAGTTTAGCTTGTAATTATGAAGATATTAATAAAATTTTTCAAAACTACTACAGTGAACTCTAAATCTCAGTTTCCAGCTGACCCTTCTAATATGTATGCCTTTTTACAAAAGTTTGTTTTTCCTGGAATATCTGTTGAAGATCAGCAAATTCTTGAGGCTCCTTTTACTGATAGAGAAATTCAGAAAGCTATTCTTTCAATGCAATCTGGTAAAGCTCCTGGATTGGATGGTTTTACCGTAGGATTTTATAAAAAAATTTGAACATTTGCCTACTCCTTATATGTTGAAAATGCTTAAAGATTCTTTTCTGTTAGGAGAGTTACCTTCCACATTTTATGAAGCTTCTATTTATTTAATTCTTAAGAAGGATAAAGACCCTACTGATTGTGCTTCATATAGACCTATTTCATTATTAAATGTTGATGCCAAAATTCTTTCAAAAATAATGGCTAATCGGATGGAGAATATACCAGCTAAAATTATTTCTCAGGATCAAACGGGTTTTATAAAAGGCCATTATTCTTTTTCTATCACTCGGAGATTGTTGATTATTATATACTCATCCCTCTCTAAGACTCCCCAATGTGTTGTTTCTCTAGATGCTGAAAAGGCATTCGATAGAGCTGAATGGAAATAACTATTTAAAGTTTTAGAGAAATTTAGCTGTGGTACTAATTTTAATAAATGGATCAGATTGATATATAAAAGCACTATTGCCACTGTTATCGCTAATAACTGTAGATCCCCCTTTTTCCAACTTTCCCAGGGTACCAGACAAGGATGTCTGTTAAGTCCTCTGTTATTTAACTTGATGTTGGAACCCTTGGCTATTGCACTTTGTGGAGCTAAAAATATTCAAGGAATTTCTATAAATGGGACTATTCATAAGATCTCCCTTTATGCGGATGATCTTTTGGTTTATGTTTCGAATCCCGAAGAATCTATTCCTAGCTTTTTGAAATTATTAAATGAATTTGGATTGTTTTCAGGAAATAAGTTAAACCTGCATAAAAGTGAATTATTTCCTTTAAATGATTCTGCTTCTAGATATGATGACGTTCCTCTAAAAGTTACAGATTCTTTTAAATATTTAGGTATTATCATCACTAAAAATTATGGAGACCTTTATAGAGCTAATTTAGTTCCCTTAGTGGATTTTATGAAGCAATTTTTTTTTTGATGGAATCCACTTACACTTTCATTAGTAGGTCAAATTCATGCAGTTAAAATGATGATTTTACCAAAATTTTTATATGTATTTGAAAACATTCCTATTTTTCTAACTAAGAAGTTTTTTGATCAGGTTGTCTCTATTATTTCATCTTTTGTTTGGAATAATAAAAGACCAAGAATTGGAAAATGTAATTTACAAAAATTAAAAAAGGATGGAGGTCTTACTTTGCCTAATTTAAGAATGTATTCTTGGGCGGTTAATATACATTATGCGTGTTCTTGGTTATATTGGACCGATAAAAAGGAACGACCATCATGGGTTGATTTGGAATTGAAAATTGTGAAATAATTTCATTTAACTTCGTTATTAGGAGCTCCTTTACCTGTACAATTAGCCAAAATTTCTGTTCTAAATATAAATCCTATGATTAATCAATCATTACGAATCCGGTACCAGTTTCGTAAGTTTCGTAATCTTAAAAAATTTAACCTTTTTAGTTTAATTTATCAAAACTATTTATTTAAACCTTCACTTAGTGATCCTACCTTTTCTCCTTGGAGGAATAAAGGAATTTTTTCCTTTATGGACTTGTTTCAAGAAGGTCAATTGATGTCCTTTGAGAAATTAGTAACTGAATACTCTCTCTCATATTCACATTTTTTGCAATATCTTCAGGTCAGTCATTTCTTACAAGAATATTTAAGTAATTTTCCATATATACAAGACTCTGACCTGTTAGACATTATTTTAAAAATGAACCCTTTAGTGAAAGGTTTTATTGGGAAAATTTATAATTTACTATTACAACAGGATAATTATCCTTTACTTAAGATTAAACAAGATTGGGAAAAAGAGCTTAATATGACCTTGATAACAGAGGATTGGTTGCAAATTTTGAAGCTGGTTAACTCTTCTTTGATTTGTGCCAGTCATTCTCAAATTCAATTTAAAATTGTACATCGTTATTATTTGACAAAGGAGAGATTGTCTAAAATATTTCCTAATGTAAATAGTCAGTGAGATAGATGCAAAACTGAGATAGCTACATTGACACATATGTTTTGGTCGTGTTCTGTATTGAAACAATTTTGGAAATCTGTTTTTTCTACAATTTCTAAAGCTTTAAAAATCGATTTACAACCTAATAAATTGACAGTTTTGTTTGGTATAATTCCTCAACATATTCACGGTATTTCTATATCTGACCAATACGTAATTGCATTTTTTGTCACATTATTGGCTAGAAGGGCTATTTTATTAAAATGGAAAGATGCCTCTGCTCCCACTTTGATACAATGGTTCTCTCAGGTGATGTTATGTCTTAGTTTGGAAAAAGTTAGAAGTCGAACTTTTGATCCTAGATTTGACTTCGAGAAGAGGTGGGGTTCTTTTGCCCGTTATTATCATTTGACTTGAGTTAATAAGGATGGTCCTTTTCTGATGCTTGGGTATATGGATTTGGTTGGAGGTTTGATGTCTTTTTTTTATAATGGAAGCTTGTATGGCACATAGCTCCGGGTTTGTGCTCCAAATGTTTTTTTTTTCCCCTTTTTTGTTAGTTATTAGGGGTTTTCTCTGTTTTAGTTGGTAGGGGTTCTTTTTTTCTTTCTTTCCTTTTTCCATAAAAAAAAGCTTTAACATTTTGTTTTTTGATTATTATTGATATACTGTTCAGCCTGGTTGATAGTTTAACTCTTATTCTACATATGGATATGTTGTCTTGATTATTTTGATGTATTTTTCTCTGTTGTTGATTTTCAATAATAATTAATAAAAAGATTTAAAAAGACATAGTAGCATAATTAGCCCATTCAACCCATTGAATCTGCTCTGCCATTTGATCACGGCTGATACAATTTCCAGACACATCAGTATTACATACATATGTACCACACAAGTTATCTGAGTTTCCAGATTGCTTTGTCACATGAATACTGGATGTCAGCTGCATGGGTGAAAAAGTTCCTGTCTGTTAGATGGGCTGTCAGATGACTCATTGGCCATTCAAATCTGCTCCAGGTTTAGAATCTCAGAAGCCACTGCACAGCAACCCAGTTTGTAAGCCAAATCGTTCAGCCAACAACCAGAAGTACTGGAGAAACAGCCAGTACTTCTCATCCGGTTGGAAGGTGACTGGATCATGGGAGTCCCACTGATTCGGTGAACTTCCTGTACTTCAATGGGCAGCATTCTCATTCAGGGCAATAGACTCTACCAATATTTTTCCAGCGCACTTAGATAGCCGGGGCCTCAGAATGAAAGGGAAAGGGAAAAAAAATAGGGCACCTGCCTCAGTCTGGCACAGAAAGATAGCAGGATTGTTTGGAGAAAGTGTGATGGTGTTCTGGGTGAAGGGAAGGCACCAAATTAATGCCAACATTTTGATGATCATTAATGAAGTTGATTGAAACCAACTTACGCTTGCTGCTGCAACAAGTCCGTTACTTCACCTGTGGGCCGTGACAAGAAGGAACAAGGTATGCTGTAGGAGGCAACAGTGCTTAAGTACAGAGGTCACCAGAGCAAGCAAGGCTGCACAGCTGGCTTTCCACAGACACAACTATGACCGAGTGTTGCAAAGCTCATCATGGCCTCCTTTACTGCCATGATGAGGCCACAGTCAAGTTGGAAGAACAACTCCTTATATTCCCTCTGGGTAGCCTCTAACATGATGGCAGGAACATCGATGTCTTGAACTTCCCATTATTGCTTCCCCTCCTCTCCTTCACCATTCCCCATTCCTGTTTCCCTTTTACACCTTCTTACCTGCCCATCACCTCCCTCTGTGCTCCTCCCCCTTCCCTTTCTTCCATGGCCTTTTGTCCTCTCGAATCAGACCCCTCCATCTCCAGCCCTTTATCTCTTTCACCAATCAACTTCCCAGCTCTTTACCTCATCCCTCTCCCCCTCATCCCTTTCCCCTCCACCTATCACCTACCACCTTGTAAGTCTTCCTTTTACCCCCACCCCCCCACACCTTCTTAGTCTGACTCCTTCCCCCTTCCTTTCCAGACCTGATGAAGGGTCTCGGCCCAAAATGTCAACTGTTTACTCTCTTCCATAGATGCTGCCTGGCCTGCTGAGTTGGTCCAGTATTGTGTGTGTCTGTTGCTTTGGATTTAAAGCATCTGTAGGTTTTCTTTTGTTCATCATGTTTTACCTTTATACTGATTTTTGGACAAATATAAGAAACATTTTTTTCAAATGGAGTGGGGCATTTTTTTTTCTAATAGAGAAAAAGACGCTGGAGTTTTGTTCACAGATATAGTATTCACAGATATCAACCTGCATTGATAGCAAAACAAAGTACAGAAAGTAAAATCAGATATAAATACCAAATCGGAGAGGGCTTCTTCAATCAATACTCAGTTAAATTCTTAATTCAAAACTGTGCAAGTTCATGCAAGTCCATTAGTTGATATTGATCTATGATTTAAAACACAGTTTTACTCACCCTTCGCTCGCCGGATAAGGGGAAGGAAGGCCTTAGTTACTCGGATGGTTCCCCATATGTTGACATCTGCAACTTCCTTGTAATGTGCCATACTTGTAAATTCCACCTCGCCAAAAGTGGAAATGCCAGCATTGTTCACCACGCCCCAAAGTCCTGAATAAAGGGCACAACATATTCAATCAGTACAGTACAGATATATAAATTCATCAAGCATCATATCACCCTCTGTGTCAGGTACAATGGATTAAAAGCTGCTAGTTGACCTATAGTTTGAAACTCTCTATTCAAAAGTTTTCTGGACAAGCAAAATACTAATCTGATTATCACCATTTCCTGACCAAATAAAAATTACATCTCTGCTTGCTTTTTGAATTCTAGTTATTACAGCAACCATGGATTCCACTTTTTTTTAGGCCTTTCAACCAAAGATTTATACTGAAATTAGAAGAGGACCATGACAAAGGAAAACCATTGAGCTAGTGCTGAATCATGAATAGCAACAATGATTATGATGCTCCTTAGTGGTATTTACCTTCCTTCACAACCAATAAGATTCGCATCTTTCCCAGAATATATGATACAACTAGTACAAAATGATGAATCTCACAAAGTATCTGTATGTCTGTGCTTCATTGCACATTACAACAAAAAGAAACTGGATTACTTCAATTGCACTAGATTCAGCTTATTCCATTACACCATTACCGTGCCATGGCTTCCACAATAACAATTACCCTATTTTTGTAAGGTAATATAATGAGGATAGGATGCTTTAGCATCTGTACTCATGATATCCAGCATCTTTTATTAAGGAATTAAGGTAACGGGCACCAGCAAATTCAAGGTTATCCCTGCTTACTGAATAAAGATGTTCCACAAAGTGGTCACCTAATTTGCATTTAGTTTCTCAAACACGAAGGAGAGAGCACCGCATACGGTACACAAGGAAGTGAAATACAATTACTGCTACACCTGGAATACCTTTGTCAGTCCCTGAGTGCTGATAATCACAGAAGCAAACAAACAAGTGTTGCATTGCTTGCAGTTACATGAGAAGGTGTTACAATAAAGTGAATGGCAGGTGGGAACAGAAGAGCAAACCAGGGGGACATAAAGGGGAAGGCCCCTTTATAATGCTGAAAAGAGAAGGGAAGTAGTGCCTGGTGGTGAAATTGCTTTGAAGACAGTGGAGAGAACGATGCATTAAGTGCGATGTGCTGGTGGGGTGGAAATTAAGGACAAGAGAACTCTTTCCTTGCTCGAAACATGGACTGTTGCGTTCCCCTCATTGGTGCTGACTAACCCACTCATTTACTCCAGCTTCCAGCATTTTCAAACCCTTGTGCCTCCTGAAGTATAATCAAGACCACTGTGGGAGTCTGTGGGTTTATATTGGCTGTTTGCAGTTAGCCCTATCCTCCAAAGTGGAAACAGATGTAGAAGAAAGTCAGAGATGGACAATGTAAAAGTGACAACAGGGCTGAAATTGGCAGCAAAATTAATAAAAGGCGTGAGCTCTCTTTAAGTGCAGAAGAGCTGAGGAAGAGGACCAGCATAGGACTGAAAATAATATCACATATCACACAATAGGCTTGGGTCTATTAGAGTTCCTCACAAAAAGTCTTTAGAGCTTCCTCTTATTGCTTTAAGATCTAATTTCAAACTTCACCATGCTGGAATTTGTGATATATGGTGGACATTTATCTATCCTACTCCACATGTCAACCAAAAAAAGACTAGGTTCTAACAAAGCAATAGGAAAATAGGAAATTAGTGAAGATGAAATCAGTGAGATTCATCAACCCAAGATGAATCCCATTGAAGTCAAGAGAATTATTCCATAACAGATTAACATTCAATGCTCTCAGCCATTTCTTGATGGCAGAGACAACCAAATTGGCTGGAGATTGGCTTCCATTTAGAATAGCAGCAAACTGAAGTGCTTGTACTTAACAAAAGCATGCACTAGTGTATGTTAGTGCACAAGGTTGCAACTTTTACTTATTTAAATAAAAAGAAAGACAAAATAAACCTATGGTTTCTTTTCTCGATAAGCCTGGTTTAAAAACTAAACATGAACATGCCCCAGTACAAATTATATTCACTTGCTGCAATCTTATCACATTTAGAACTTAGATGAAATCCAACCAATGAGTTTATCAGAATAATTTCTGATGCCTTTGATTACAAAAAGTCCTACACAAAATATATTCAGTTAAACCTAATCAAGGACAAGTACACATTACAAAACCACTGATAATGTTAAAATTAATTAGCAATTTTGTTCAGCTAATATCAAAAGGCATCTGCAGTGAAAAATGAAGAGGTAATCTATTAGGATTCACTTATTTGCATTGGTTTTTTTGAGAAAAGCACTGCTTTTGATGCACATTGGTGATAACAAAAAAAAACTGCTGTTACTGATACTTGCACAGGTCATTTATCATTTAGCTGCACTGTCAGGCTACCCATGTCTTTCGTGGTTCACAGTAAAACCACATGCAGGGTGAATGCTTTTCTAGATATCACAGATTGCTGCATATTCTGAAAAAAATTATTCAAAACTGTCCAATAAAATCTGGTTTTCACAGATCAATTTTTCATCTGCTCACGTCAGAAAGTTAAAGTAGGATGAAGAACGGAAAATCCTACAAAAATGTAGTGGATATGGCCCTCATCCATCACGGGTAAAGCCCTCCAAACCTTTGAGCACATCTACATGAAATGCTGTCACAGGAAAGTAGCACCCATCATCAGAGACCCCTCACCTCCACCATCTGGGACATGATCTTTTCCACTGCTGCTATCAGAAAGAGGATGCAACAGCCTCAGGACCCACACCGCCAGGTTCAGGAACAGTTACCACCCCTCAACCATCAGGCTCTTGAACCAAAGGGGATAACTCCACTTGCCCCATCATTGAAATTTTCCCACAGCCAGTGGACTCACTTTCAAGGACTCTTCATCTCATGTTCTTGATACATATTGCTTATTTATCATTATTAGTATTATTATTTATTCTTTTTGAATTTGCACAGTTTGTTGCCTTCTGCACTTTGGGTGAACACCCAAGTTGGGCAGCGTTTCATTGATTTGGTTATTATTATAGATTTATTGAGTGTGGTGATAACAAGAAAAGGAATCTCAGGGTTGTATGTGGTGAAAATTTATGCAATCTGATAATAAAATTTACTTTGAACTTTGAAGAAACTTAAAAAAAAGGCCCCTTCATCTCCACAAATCATTTTTATTACGGCATATCAGCATTTCACTGTCCCGATCAATAGTGTCTCAACAGAACACACTGGAAATGCCCAACAAGTAAGGCAGCATCTGTGCAGAAGCAAGGTTAACATAAGGATTTCAGATTGTTGATATTTCATCAGGATTCTAATGCAAGATTATCAACCCAAAATGTAGCTCTAATTCTTTCTCGTGGTAGCTGCCTGACAAGTATTTCCAGATTTTCTCTTTTTATTCCATTTCCAGTTCTTTTTAAAATCATTTTTGAAAATTAAGTATTGTTTTATGTTAACAAACAGAATAACTTTAAGGACATTTTGTTAAATTATCTGGCTGATAGAACACAATCCAATGTAGAACCCAGAGCATACCTTTCTCCGGATCCCTCAAATGTCTCCTTACAAATTCCACCGCCTGTAGCACTTCCTCATCCGAGCATACGTTCATTTGAAGAACCTTTAGACGCTCACATTTCTTCTCCTCAAGTAGTTGAGCACCTTCGCCATTTTTATCCTTCCAAAGAAAAATACAATTACACTACATTTTTAAAAACCAAGTCAAAATTAAAACCATTTGTCCCCAGAGGGTATATATAGCACAAGGAGTAGCATTAAACAGAATGATTCCACATAGAGAGAGATATAAAGGGATTGGCTTTATTTGTCACAGGTACATTGAAACATACAGTGAGATGTGTTGTTTGCGTCAACGACCAACACAGACCAAGGATTTGTTGGGAACAGCCAGTAAGTGTTGCCACGCTTCCAGTGCCAACATGGCACGCCCACAATTACTAACCCTTGCGTCTATGGAATGTGGGAGGAAATCAGAGCACCTAGAGGAAACCCATGCGGTCATGAGAAGAACGCCCGAACTCCTTACAGACGGCAGCAGGAATTGAATCCTAATTGCTGGCGCTGTATAGCATTGCACGAACCATCATCCTGTATTACCCAACATGGTCCAGGACAGCAGTGGAATGTGATATCTCTTCTCAGGGATGCCAAGGTAAAAACAGTGGAAGCAAACAGTTCAGCACGGATACTTCCTGTGGACTGCCAGACCACACTCTCACCGATCCTTGCTAAAAAGCACACAGGTACAACAGACGGGTGAACATTAAAGGATTGGGCTTGGCTACACAGCTCTCGCGTTACTGAAAGAGATCACCAGAGGAAGGCAGTGCCAGAGAAGTAACAAACTTTACAGAATTTATACCCTATGTTTTTGTGTTCATTTCAAAATGATAGGGTGATACAGTCACACAGAAAATGCCCATTTCTCTCATTTTCACTATGTCCACTTCTATAGATGTGCGGTGAAAAGTGGTATGGGAACAGCAATGCCTTTGAGCAGAAATTCCTACAAAAAGTAGTGGATTCAGCCCAGTACATCACAGGAAAAGCCTTCCCAACCACTGAGCACATCTACATGAAACATTGCCACAGAAATACAGCATCCATCATCAAAGATTCTCACAGCCCAGGCCATGCACTTTTCTCGCTGCTGCCATCAGGCAAAAGGTACAACTGCCTCAGGACTCACGCCACCAGGTTCAAGAACAGTTACTACCCCTCAACCATCAGGCTCTTGAACACAAGAGGATAACTACACTCATTCTATTTCTGCTGTTCCCACAACCGATTATCTCACTTTTAGGGCTCTTTATCTTGATATTTGTTGCTATTTATTTATACTTGCATTTGCACAGTTTGTTATTCATTGATTCTACTTACAGTTACTGTTCCGTAGATTTGCAAAGTATGCTCACAGGAAAAAGAATCTTGGGGTTGTATGTGGTAATGCGTATGTACTCTGATAATAAATTTTACTTCGAACTTTGAAGCTTTTAAGTTAAAATCTATATTCATTGCAAATACTGCTCAGCTGAGAAACATACTAAAAGTTTGCCTTTAAAAATCACAAACCTGAGCATCTTCTGTTCCTCTCTTTTACATTTTACTGAACATCAATTTGATTTTGGAACAGTATTTTTCCAACCTACACCAGAAAATAATCCATTCCCAGGGCCTTCTAATTAGATATGAACATAATTACCATTTTTCCCCCACTGACATTAGATTTCCTTGCTCTTCTTGTCTTTAAAATGCATCTTCCAACTAAAATAGTACAACAAAGACCTTTCGATTTCAAAATAAATAAGCCTACCAATTTAAAAAATCGCTAGAAACTTCATATTCAATACTGCAATTTTATAAGTTCTGACCCTTTCACAGCTGTAATCTTAATTATAATTGCACTTAATCTTTTGCACAATTACAAAAACTATAAAAACATGACTATGTTGCAAGGACGTGGCTGGGGACAAACCCAAGTGCAGGACACAGATGCTGAGGCAGAGTCATTAGGCGTAGCACCTCCGTGAATGGGGAGCCGATATCCAGGAGACGATGCGAAGCTTAGAACTAACAGTTCTCAGGAATAGGAAACAAGATTTACTCTCACAAGAGTCAACCAACAAACTGGCGAACCTGTGTCGTGACGCCATCGTACTTGTTTCAGTCTCTGATGCAAACCAGGTCTGTCTGTCTGTATCTTGTTTTACGGCGGTTGGCATCCAGCTTAATGGTGCATTACTGCCACCCTCTGCTCCAGAATGTGCACATACATTCTAAATCCCTTCACCCAATCACACACACACACACACACACACACACCTACACTTCACTCTCCCACCTTTGACCATCCTAGTATCCTATTCCTGTTTATTCGTCATATTCTATAAAAAACCCCTGTACCCCTTAAAAACGCTAAAAATACCCGGACTTGTGCTCTCTCACCCATGCCCAGCAACACTTTTAATGTGAATTCCTGCATCCCCAACTCCCTTAATTTATTTCTCATCATCTCTCTCTGTATCCCATACTTCCTGCAACACAGTGCAAACCAGGTGTACCATAATTGAGTAAACTAGCAGCAATTGAAAATCTAATGTCTATAATAGGGCATAATCAGGGAGAAAGGAGCGTTAAAGGGGAACAACCAAACAGAACCATGACAGTACCCCAACCTCAAAGGGAGCCTCCTGGCGATCCCCCAGGCTTGTCTGGACGGTCCTGATGGAAATCCCAGATGACAGAAGGGTCCAGAATATAGGAGCAGGGAACCCAGGAACGTTCCTCCAGGCCGTACCCCTCCCAGTCAACCAGGTACTGGAGACCCCTGCCCCGACGGCGGACATCCAATAACCGCCGGACGGTGTACACCGGATGGTCGTCGATGATCTGGGGGGTGGAGAGGGTTCAGTCGGAGGGCACAAGGGACTTACAGAAACTGGTTTTAACTGGGAGACGTGAAATGTAGGATGGATCCGCATGGACGTAGGTAGTTTGAGCTGGACTGCCGTGGGGTTGAATATGCTCTCAACCTCGAAAGGTCTCAGAAAGCAGGGGGCGAGCTTCTTGGGCTGGTTCCTCAGAGGAATGTCCCTAGATGAGAGCCACACCATCTGCCCAGGTCGATGCTCAGGAGCAGGGGTACGATGGCAGTCAGCAATTTTCTGGTTACGGTTGGTTGAACGAAGCAGGGCCATGCGTGTTTCTTCCCAGATTTTTTGGCACCTGTGTATATGGGCCTGGACTGACGGCAATGCAATCTCCTCTTCCTGGGCAGGAAACAGTGGGGGTTGATAACGCAGAGAGCATTCAAAAGGAGATTTTCCAGTCGCGGTGCTAACCAGAGAGTTATGGGCGTATTCTACCCATGCGAGATGGTTGCTCCAGGTAGGCGGGTTGTTGGCTGTTATACAACGTAACGCCACCTCCAACTCCTGGTTGACCTGCTCCGTTTGCCCGTTGGTCTGTGGGTGAAACCCGGACGATAGGCTAACTGAGGCACCGAGGGCTCAACAAAAAGATCTTCAAACTTGTGAAATGAATTGAGGTCCCCGGTCGGAGACAATATCCGAAGGGATTCCGTGAAGTCGGAAAACGTGGGTGACGAGAAGGTCTGCGGTTTCCTGCGCGGGAGGGAGTTTAGGGAGGGCTACAAAATGCACCGACTTGGAGAAACAGTCCACCACCGTTAGTACGGCAGTGTTTCCACGTGAAGAGGGTAACCTGGTGACGAAATCCAGAGTGATATGTGACCAGGGATGACCAGGGACAGGCAGGGGGCGAAGCAATCCCACAGGTGGCCGATGGGAAGCTTTTCCACGGGCACAGACGGAACATGCAGAGACACAGGAACGGATGTCGGTGTCCATGGAGGGCCACCAGAAATGTCTCTTCAGAAGAGTCAGAGTCCGATCGATTCCGGGATGGCAGGCGAAACAAGAAGTGTGCCCCCACTGGAGAACCTGCGACCGGACAGAATCAGGTACGAAGAGACGATTGGGAGGTCCGATGCCTGGGTCAGGTTGAATCCGTTGGGCCTCTTTGATTCTGGATTCGATCTCCCAGGTGAGGGCAGCCACTACACAGGATGATGGAAGGATGGTCTCGGGTTTGGGAAGGTCCTCCTCGGAAACATACTGATGGGAGAAAGCATCAGGCTTCCCGTTCTTGGACCCCCGGACGACAGGTGAGGGTAAACCTGAACCGGCCAAAGAATAATGCCCAACGGGCCTGGCGAGAATTCAGGCGTTTGGCAGTCTGGATGTATTCAAGGTTCTTATGATCTGTCCAGACGATGAACGGGTGTTCCGCCCCCTCCAACCAGTGTCTCCATTCTTCCAACGCCAGTTTGACCACCAGCAGCTCCCGGTTCCCCATGTCGTAATTTTGTTCAGAGGAAGACAGTCGGTGACAGAAGAAGGCACAGGGATGTAGTTTCATGATCTGGCCCCGAACATTGGGACAGTACCGCTCCCACCCCGGAGTCGGAGGCGTCAACCTCCACAATGAATTGACAGGAGGGGTCCGGTTGAATCAGAACGGGAGCAGACGTGAAGCGCCTCTTTAGTTCCGCGAATGCTGAGTCCGCCTCGGAGTTCCAAAGGAAAGGTGTGGCAGGTGAGGTAAGTCGGGTCAGAGGAGCCGCCACCTGACTGTAGTTTCTGATAAACTGGCGA
This sequence comes from Mobula hypostoma, assembly GCF_963921235.1. NCBI lineage: Eukaryota > Metazoa > Chordata > Chondrichthyes > Myliobatiformes > Myliobatidae > Mobula > Mobula hypostoma. The sequence goes on from NC_086100.1 coordinate 31,746,506, forward strand.
TAGAAGTTCCCAAACCCCAGGAACCGTTGGAGTTGCTTGCGGTCTGTGGGTTTGGGCCACTCCGTCACCGCCCGGATCTTCTCGGGATCAGCTCTCACCTGTCCGCTCTCGATGATATAACCTAGGAAGCTGACCGAGGGGACGTGGAATTCGCACTTCTCCGCCTTTATGAATAACTTATTCTCCCCCAGTCTCTGCAGGACTTGACGGACATGAAGAACGTGTTGCTGGGGACTGCTGGAAAAGATTAGGATGTCATCCAGATAGACAAACACAAAGCGGTTAATAAAGTCTCTTAGTATATCGTTAATCAAGGCTTTAAAGACTGCAGGGACATTGGTGAGGCCAGAAGGCATGACCAAGTACTCGAAGTGGCCTAAGGGGGTATTGAATGCCGTCATCCACTCGTCCCCCTCCCTTATTCGGACCAGATGGCAGGGGCTTCCTAGGTCCAACTTCGAGAAGATGGTGGCTCCGTGAAGTGGTTCGAGCACAGGACTTATCAGAGGCAGTGGGTACTTGTTCTTTATGGTTATATGATTTAAGCCTCGGTAGTCGATGCAGGGACGTAGTGAACCATCCTTCTTCCCCACGAAGAAGAACCCTGCGCCCACCAGGGAGGATGAGAGTCGGATGATGCCCGCCGCGAGAGATTCACTGATGTAACCCTCCATTGCTTCCCTCTCTGTCCGGGACACGTTATACAGCTGACTGGTGGGCAGAGGAGCTCCGGGGAGAAGGTCGATAGCACAATCATATGGTCGGTGTGGAGGCAGGGAAAGGGCACGTTGTTCACTAAACACGTGCCCAGGTCGTGGTACTCCACTGGAACCCTGGACAAGTCAGGGGGTTCACCTGCAGGTGAGGTGGAGGTGGTTTTCACAAGGGAAAGGGCCGACTGCAAACAGGTGGCGTGACAAAACGGACTCCAGCTGGCTATCCTCCCGTTGGACCAATCAATGCAAGGGTTGAGGTGGCTCAACCATGGGTACCCAAGAACTATTGGGGCTTGAGGGGAGGAGATCAAGTTAAATTGTACCTGTTCCCGATGGTTCTCCAAGAGAATCAAAGACAGTGGTGGGGTACAGTGAGTGATTCGGACCAGAAGTCTTCCGTCCAGTGCCCGGGCTTCCAGAGGGGTAATCAACGGCTTTCAAGGAATTCCGGCCTGGGTTGCTATATCTTCATCCAACAGATTCCCCTCAGCACCGGAGTCTATCAAGGCAGACAAGGACAGGGACTGCTGGTTGTAGCTTACAGTGGCTTGGACTTGCATCCGGGATTGGGGGACAGAAGGGAATGTGGTCTGACTCACCAGGGTCCCCCTTTCTACTGGTGAGCCCTCCCTTTTGGCCGAAGAGAACAGGTGGCATGAAAATGGCCCGACTGACCGCAATAGAAACAATCCCCTGCTCTTAACCTCCGGAGTTGCTCTGATGGAGAAAGACGGCTCCGTCCCAGCTGCATTGGTTCCTCTCCCGGGGTGGTGGAATCGGCCGGGCCGGATGCTATTCTAGGAGTGGGAGGAGGAGAGAGGTTAGGGCTGGGAGTAGATGGTAAAGCGTGCCATGGGGTGGCCAAAGGAGTAGGACAACTGGTTCTCTCTCTCTGATGTTCTCGGAGTCAGTTGTCTAGCCCGGTGGCTAGGGAGATCAATGAATCCAGGCTGTTAGTGTCATCCCTAGCCGCCAACTCGTCCTTTACCTTGTCACAGAGGCCTTGCCGGAATACCTCCTGGAGTGCCTCATCACTCCAGCCCGAGTCGGCCGCTAGCGTCCGGAACTCCACAGAGTATTCGGCAACACTGCGTGAGCCTTGATGGAGGGTGAGTAGCCGCTTAGCGGCATCTTTACCGCAGACAGGATGGTCAAAAACCTTCCTTATTTCTGAGATGAAGGTGGGGAAGGAACAGCAGGTCTCTGGCTGATTATCCCGAATCGCGGTGGCCCACGCTAAGGCATTTCCTTGTAACAACCCCATAATGTAAGCTATTTTAGATCTGTCCGTGGCGTACGTGGATGGCTGCTGCTCGAACACCAGGGAACGTTGTAGCAAAAAAGCCCGGCACTTCCCCAGATCCCCGGCGTAGGGTTCTGGTTCAGGGACGTGAGGCTCCCTTAGCGGACGTGTTGTTGACGCCTCGGGCGTCGCCGCACAGACTGTCTGGGCTGGTCAGACGGAGTTCCCGGAGTCGACGGGGTAAGATGGGTGGATACTCGGTCGACCTGTTCACTGACCTTTCTTACCTCTGACAGGCAACGGAGGTTTGCCATGACTTCCCGGAGCAGCTGATCGTGCAAGCCCAATAGGGAGCCCTGGCTGGCGAGGGCTTGTTGCAGAGGGTTCGTGTCCACTGGGTTCATGTTGGCCAGTTCGTGCTGTTGCAAGGACATGGCTGGGGACGAACCCAAGTGCAGGACACAGATGCTGAGGCAGAGTCGTTCAGCGTAGCACCTCCACGAACGGGGAGCTAATATCCAGGAGATGATGCGAAGCTTAGAAACTAACAGTTCTCAGGAATAGGAAACAAGGTTTACTCTCACAAGAGTCGACCAACAAACTTGCGAACCTGTGTCGCGACGCCAGCGTACTTATTTCACAGGTGTACCATAATTGAGTAAACTAGCAGCAATTGGAAATCTAATGTCTGTAATGGGGCATAATCAGGGAGAAAGGAGCGTTAAAGGGGAACAACCAAACAGAACCATGACAGACTATCACCCTCATAAAATAACATTCTGACCAATTTGATGTGGGAAGTGGATTTTGAACTTACTGTCAGATCTGTCTACTACTGGAATTCTCATTGTGGAAATTCTGGGATTCATACAAACAATTCGATAGAAATTGATTAACAATTCAAATTCAATTATCAATATATCTCATAACTATAAGAAGGTAGTGGGCAAAAGAGGTGAACTTCCATCCCTTTTTAATCAGCAGTTCCTGCATTGCTCTTTAACGATAAAAAAAGGAATTTCAAGGATAAATGTCCAGTCAACAGACAAAAAGTAAACAAAATTGCAGTCATGCATGATGCACTCCTTTAATAATTGACTCAGTCACTATAAGTTCCATTGAGTAATACTTCTAACCATTTCAAGCAGAAGGAGTGTGACAAATGGTTTTGTGGGAAACATGAAAAACATACACTCAAGTGTTTAAATGTGCAAAAGTTTTAATGTTGTGCAGTTGACGAACTGAAAGGATAGAAAACAGCACTGTAAAGTCTTGTTCTTGAACCCAGAGCTATGAAATACTAGTCAGATTGGCAGAGAGTCAGTTGGTCATGCCAGACTTTAGGTAATGGACACCAGAGTTTAATAAAGTTTAAGAAGAATTGTGTTAGTGTTAGAAATAATAGAGGCACGAGATGTGCTCCTAAGGTTCTCCTTGTTCCTGGAAGAATTTTTTAGGCAAAGTTGAAATATAAAAACTCATTGTTAAGAATTCAGAGACAGGCACTTCTGGTTTTCAATTTTATAATATTAAAATATGTAATCTTCAGTTTTCTAATATTTCTAACTTTAACACTTCCAATTGATTTATGTTCCAGTATGGAATTGTAAAGAGATAGTGAATAACATTAGTGAGTACATCACACTATTATTACATCTCATCAGCAACCAGGTTGTAAGTCTGGTCAACTGCAAGACTCCCCTCCCTGCCGACTAGATGTTATTAATATTCACAAGACACATTGACCAATGAGAAAATCCAGCCAGAAATTTTGTTCACAAATTTATTAACAATTCCAATCTAAATGCTCAAAATTTCCAATCCTTTCCAAACCACAGGTGAATTATTTTTCCATGACTACATAATTCTGAATTGAGCAAAAAGATGATCAGAAAATATACAAAGCAGATTCAATTCCATATCCACAGAAGGTGTCACAGACTCACCTTTAAGAGGCAGGCAGCAAAAACAGAAAACCCTTTGGCATGTAGATGTTCTGTCAAAGCAAAACCAAATCCTTTATCACATCCTGTGATTAAGATGGCCTTGCCCTCAACCTAGAAACAATAAAATAATACTCGTATATTAATTTTACCTCTAGAAAGCAGCTAATTCACTTGCTGCAAGTGAGAGACTAAAGCTGATAAATATCATATACAGCTTCCTGACCCACAAGGGAATGCAATGGTGCTTCAACTGCTGTAACACCGATAACCATGAGTAGCACACATTCTTGTGTCCACGGTATTTGCTATCCGAGTATTGAAAAATTACATCCGAACGAACATTTTGACTATGCCATTTCACAGAAACATTACAAAATATTCCATATTGAAGCATCTGAACAGTCACTGATTAACAAAGCAGATCAAAATTGGAGATCTGACCCTTCAAATAAATATTTAATACAACAGTGTCTCAATACATGACAAGATATGCAAAGACATGATTTGACTTGGAAAATATTTGCAACATTTCCCACTGTATAATCCATTTAATTCTCAATAGGCTTGTGTAAAAGATTTGATATGATTCAGATGGATCTGAACATAACAAATCACTTATCTACTTACCTCATAAACAATAAAGAATATTCGTTGACTTTAAGTGAAATAATACTCCTTTTCATTAAGGGTTTAACAAAGGTTGTTGTAACCATTCAAATTAAATTAGATTTGTGCTCCAATAGAGCGCACCAGGTTTAGAAACAAATGTCTCTTTTGTGTTTACTGTCAGAATGTAAGAAATCTCTGGAAGGAAATGATCTGTAAAAATTTAATGATCGGGGATTTACAGAAAGAGCCAGTTGCCATTCAGTGTTGCAATCTCCACTGTTTGTAATTTACATCAGTGACTGTGATTCATAATCTAACAAATTTTCACATACATCAACTGTTTTTTCTAACACTCCACAAGGTTGTCTTGATACATTTCTATAGGTGTGCTGTGAGTGCAATTCTCATTAAAGTAGATCCCACACCACCAGCTTAGGGAAGTTATTACCCTTCAAACATCAGTCTGCTGAACTGGCAGGGATACTGACATTCACTTTTGAACTGATTCCACAACCTATGGACCCACTTTCAAGCACTCTACAACTCATATTGTCGGTATTACTTACTTAATCTGCAGTTTGCCTTCTTTTTGTACATTGATTGTTTGTCAGTTTTGGTTTGTGTATAGTTTTTCATTGGTTTGATTGTATTTCTCTGTTCTACAGTGAATGTCTACAAGAAAATGAATCATGGTACAGTTAAAGTGAATTTGAAGACAGGGTCCTGATCCAACGTGGGAATGAAAGAGAACAAGAGGAGAAAAAGTCAATCTACTTCATTTCAGTTTGAACCTTCACTTTACTCAACACTAGTTGATTAGTGAGGAACTAAAATCAGTTTCTAACGTTAATCTTCTAAAAATCCCACTGCAACTAAATTCATTTATAACTTGAGATTTTTGCAATAGAAAAGGATTTGGTTAGTCCACGTTGATGGTCAGGGACTCAGTTATGGTGATGCCTTTGAATATGAGGGTAGGTGGTTAGATTCTCACTTGCAGGAGATCATCATTTGTCGAGGATTATTTAGCATTCGTCAGCTCAGCCTGAATGTTGTCTAGGTATTACTGTATTCAGGCACGGGCTGCTTTATTTCTGAGATGTTCTGAAAAAAAGCGAAAGCTCTGTAGATCCAGTTTAGACGTTATGATGAAAGGAAGAACAATGAGCAAGCAATTGAAGATGGTTGAGCCTCAGGCAGTGCCCGGGGGAACTCCTTTGGTGCTGTTTTAGAATGGGATGGTTAACAGCAGACAATCACAACCATCTTTCTTTGTGTGAGGGATGACTCCAGCCATTGGACTGTCTCTCTCTGATAGCTTATGACTTCAGTTTTACACAGCGCGCTGTGCCATGTAGGTGAAAAATGCCCTAATGTACAGGGCAGTCAATCTCATTTCACCTCCAGAATTAAACTCTTCAGTCAATGTTTAGACCAAAGCTCTGAAGAGGTCTGGAACCAAGTGGACCTGACAAAACCCAAAACAGGCATTGGTGAATAGTTTGTGACTGTTCCATCAAGTGATAACTTGGTTTTTATTGTCACATGCAAATTGAAAAACAAGTATTGATCAGTATGAATGATATGCAAGATGAGTTTTACAGTGTACAGTAATAAACTGATTTACCAATTTAGGTATCACTTGTCAGAACTATCACAACACCTTCCATCATCTTGCTGATAATTGAGAATAGACCCAATAGATAATCAATAGTTGAGCTGAATTCATCTTTTTTTTTAAATGGACAGGATATATCTGAGCAACTTTCATATTGTTGGGTAGACACTGCTGTCATGAGGTCAGAAGTAACGATGTCTGCTCATGACTGAACAAACATTAATGGCTCCTCAGTTAATGAAGCAGCCCACAACCAAACGCACAACAGCAATGCAATACCCAGGCGTGGGCTGATAAATGGCAAGTACATTCGGGCCACGCATTTGCCAGGCAATGATTTCTGAATAGAGAAAATTCAGCTCTCATACCATCACATTCAACAGTATTACTATCACTGAGTCCCCCACTATCAATATCCTGGGGGTTACCATTGATCAGAAACTGGACTGAAGTAGCGGTAGACACAATGTGACACCAAGATCAGGTCAGGGGCAAGGAATTCGGCAGCAAGTAACTCGCTTACTTCCACAAGACTGTCCGCCATTTACAAGACTCAAATTGATAGTGTGATGGGGTACTCTCCACTTCCCTGGATTTGAGCAACTTCAATAACACTCAAGGTGCTTAACACAATACAAGGCATAGCAGTCCATTTGACAGGCACCTCATCCACAACCATTCATTCACCCCACCACCGACACAGTAATGGTAGAGGGTACCATCCACAGGATGCATGGAGACTCCTCAGACAACACCTTCCAAACACACATCATCTAACAGCTACAAGGACAAAGGCAGAAAAGGCAGGGGAATACCATCATAGCCAACCCAGGTGTTGTTTATTTTGTACTTCAGCAACTGCTGTTGTAAACAATCTTGTAACGTTAACAATTTATAATTCATACTTGCAGTTAACCATCCCTTCCTGTTAGTCTGAATTTCTCCATTTCATTCTTAGTGGTTTACCATTTCATCAAATTCCTCCCTAATTATGACTTGCCCATTATCATCTGCCAGGCAATTATCATTGTGTAATTTATTCTTGTTTCTAATAAAGCAGATACCTGCCATGCTGTTTGCTTCTGAACATATCAATAAATTGATTCAGTGGAAGGGGCTGCATTCCGAGAAAACTCTTTTCTGTAATATGAGCCTATTGACCCTTATTACTGAACGAAAGCATGGCAGAGAGCCAAGTCTTGGTGCAGTTAACACTGATGAGCAATAGTTGAAAGGAAATTTCAGATGTGAGTTAATATTGGATAAAGCAGAGCCGATGGGTAAGATACTTGATCACGAGCACGTAACAAAACTGGCTCAGATATTAGAAGTAATATCAGGACTCCAATAAGCTGCCAAGGACTGATAATGGCCAATTACATGTTCAATTTTTTTCAGGAGGCAAAGCCATTTAAAGTCTAGATCCTGCTTATTGAGCTAATTAAAACAGAAGGGAATATGACAGGGTACTTCAGACATATAGAATGCACATCCTGCCCCATGCAATTCCAGCAAGCTTCCCGTGTCATGGACAACCGTAGGCAGAAGAAGTATCATCACTTGAATGAGTCTGAGTTCTTAGTTTTGAAACTTAAGCAACAGATGATGCCATTATGGTCCGTGTTTTTCAGGAATAAAATATTCGGGAGATGATAAATAGCACTTGAAGACAAGTGCAGTCAGAGAAGGAAATGGTAATTGGCATGTTAAAAAAAAGAAACTAGGGGCAGTTAGTTCAAGAGACCACCAAAGATCTTTGCTCTTACCAGAAAGTGATGGGAAAACTCCTCTCCAGAAGAGTGCAGCCAGGCACAAGACCATGACACCAAAAGTAGCTCAACTGTAAAAAGAGGGAGGAGCAGAGTCAAAAGAATAACAGTTGAAGGAGATTTTACTCAGAAGAGCAGACAGTGTATCTGTGGTTGCAGGTATGATTCCAGAATAACATGCTGCTCCTCTGGTCTCAAGAACTAGGATATCACTGAGCGTTTGCTGGAGTGGGAAAATGAGCAGAAAGAGATCATGGTCCACCTGTGGTAAAAAGGAGCCAAAATTATTAAAAATCAGGATCTCAGAGTAATAATTTCTGGATTGCTGCTGATGCAACAGCCAAGTGGGTAAAGAAAATTGTTGGAATGTTTTGATGAATGTTCAGTTGAACAGCAATGCTTTGGAGTACAGGGACAAGGAGACCTGTTCTAAGGAAGTTGAGACATGTTGGACAGGTGGGTTTGCACTTCCCCAGACATGAGACTAATATCCTGATCGATAGTACTATTGGGATGGATTTAAATTAGCTTGACAGGATGATGAGAAGGTTGACGAAGAGTCAAAAGGGGACAACAAAGAACTAGAAATGAAGGGCAAAGATAAAAGGCAGAGGAAATGGAAGTAGAAGTAGACAAAAAAGGAATCTGTCTATATTTAATGACATATATTTAAATACAAGTTGGAAATTCAGTTCGATAGAGCAGTGATCAAAATTGATATCTGGACATATGATATTATAGCTACTGTGAAAACAGTGCATGTAAAGAGGGGCAGGACTAGAAGCTCAACCCTCCTGTCAGACGAGATAGCAGAGAAGTTGGCAGTATTGGTTAAAAATACAATCATAACTGTTTTAAAGAATCATTGTCAGAAAGATTATCAAATAAGGAATTCAACACAAACATAAAAAGGTACGAGCACCCTGTTTGGAGTATACAACAGGGCTTCAACTGACATAAGGAAGGTCAACGAGCAAATTTCTGACCAGTACCAGTAGATTTCCATTACCCCAATATTAACTGGGATACAGTTTCTAAAATAAAAAGGACACAGAACTCCTAAATTTCATTCAGGAGAATTTTTAAGCCATAATTCTGCAAGGCCAACAAAAAAGGACAGGGTTTCAGTTCCAGATTTAGTTTCAGGGAATTAAACTGGGCAGATTAAAGGAACAGCCATGGAAGATAATCTCCATGCAGGGAACATAATCCAGTTAAATTTAGCATTGTTATGTTCAAAAAAATAAAGATAAAATATAAGTAAAAATTCTAACAACACAAACAAAACACCCCACACTAACCATCAAGTAAGTACCTACTAATCCCATTTTCCTCTTCCTATATTTTCAGTTCCTCAAGAAGATTCTAGCTACATGCTAAGGGCAGTTTAATGTCCAATTGATCGACTGTCATGCACGTCTTAGATGTGGGGGAAATATGGGCAACCGAGGGAACCAACATAGCCCTAGTGAGAACATACTAACTCAACACAGTCAGCGGTAGAAATGAGGATCAATCAAATATTAGTCACTGAAGCTGTTTGGCAATGGCTCTGTAGGCTACATCACTGTGCTGCAGATTCTACACTGAAGGTATAGCAGTCCCACAACAACAGGAGCACTGAAGGAAATTCAGTGGACGTGGGGTAAATTTATTACAACAAAATAGGGAGTGGAGGGGATGACAGCCAAGTGGACCAGAAGATGCATATAGAGTACATTAAGGCAAAAATAAAGGACATTTATAACAGATATCAGGAATTTAATATAACACTAAGCCTATAAAAGTGACAAATCCCCTCCAAGGAGGAGCTAACAATGTAGTTTAAACACAGTTCATTTACCTTTAGTAATACATGTTTAAATTTAGATAAAATTCTTAAAACACATTTAAAGCTCAAGAGGATTTCCATCTTATCAAAGATTTCTAAATTATAATTTCTAAAACACAAGGGATTTCCAAAACACATGTACAATTCCTATTGGTTAAAAAGAAGCTCCAGCCAGTTGCAGATAAACAAGTTGTCTGTCACAGAAAATGAAGGTAGAAGAATGGATTCTGGTTCACTCTGTCTTTCTGTCATTCATCTTGCTGTTCCTTGACCATTCCTAACAAGCCTAACTGCTCTCTTATATTTATACTGTTTTTCTGCCACTTGGGTGACTTCACATGCATGTGATTATTTTTCAGACACCTTTTCATGCAGATGGTCTAAAAAAATTATGGGGAAAGATATCTCAGATACCCAAAATTAATGCCATGAATGCTAACTCTCCGAGTACAAAAATCTTCCAAGTATTGATAGATCAGCTATTCTTTTTGCAAAGGATATCCTCTCTTCTCACTGGTGCCATGAGAAGGAGGTACAAGAGCCTCAGGACACACACCACCAGATTCAGAAACAGTTATTACCCCTCAAAGATCAGGCTCTTGAATCAAAGAGGATAACTTCACTCAACTTCACTTGCTCCATCATTGAAAAGTTCTCACAACCTATAGATTCACTTTTAAGGACTCTTCATCTCATGTACTCGATACTTATTTATTTATTCTTATTATTTCCTTCTTTTTGTATTTGCGCAGTTTGTAATCTTTTGCACGCAGGTTGTAAACCCAAGTTGGTGCAGTCTTTCTTTGATTCTGCGATGGCTATCATTCTATGGATTTATTGAGTATGCCTACAAGAAAATGAATCACAGGTCATGAATCATGGTGAGGTATACGTACCTTGATAATAAATTTACCTTGGACTTTGAAGTGATAGTATCAGTCTGGTCAGAATAAAGAAGAAATATGATCTAAGTGACTTTGACCATGAAATGATTGTTTGTACCAGATGGGGTGGTGTGACAATCTAAGAAAATGCTGATCTCCTGCTGATTTTCACACACAAATTCCTGCTTGGAAGTTTACAGAGAATGGTGCAAAAAGCAAAAAAAAAAAAAATCCCCTGAGTAGAAGTTTTGTGGATGAAAATGCCTTATTGATGAGCGGTCAGAGGAGAAAATGCATGATTGGTTCAAGCTGACAGAAAGAAGATTCTAACTCAAATAACAATATGTTACAACACTGGTGTGCAGAAGAGCATTTCCTAATGCACAAGTCAATCCTTGAAGTGGCTGGACTACAGGAGCAGATCACAAGCAGACACTCAGTAGCCACCTTAATAGGCACAGGACAGGCCTAATAAAGTGACCACAGAGCACAGAAAATATAGAAGTGAAATTAAAACAGAAATTAGGAAAGTATGAAGACAGTGCGTTGGCCTTCATCAACCATGGGATTGAGCTTGTAATGTTGCAGCCATATAGGACCCTGGTCAGACCCTACTTGGAATACTGTGCTCAATTCTAGTCACCTCACTACAGGAAGGATGTGGAGAACATAGAAAGGCTGCAGAGGAGATTTACAAGGATGTTGTCTGGATTGGGGAGCATGCCTTACGAGAATAGGTTGAGGGAAATCGGCCTTTTCTGCTTAGAGCGACGGAGGATGAGAGGTGACCTGATAGAGGTGTACAAGATAATGAGAGGCATTGATCGTGTGGATAGTCAGAGGCTTTTCCCCAGGGTTGAAATGGCTAGCACAGAGGGCATAGTTCTAAGGTGCTTGGAAGCAGGTACAGAGGAGTTGTCAGGGGTAAGATTTTATGCAGAGAGTGGTGAGTGCATGAAATGGGCTGCCGGCAGCGGTGATGGAGGCGGAAACGATAGGGTCTTTTAAGAGACTCCTGGATGGCTACATGGAGCTTAGAAAAATAGAGGGCTATGGGTAAAGCCTAGGTAGTTCTAAGGTAGGGGCATGTTCAGCATAGCTTTGTGGGCCGAAGGGCCTGTATTGTGCTGTATGTTTTCTATGTTCTATGTTTCTTAGTAGAAAAAAATTGGTAATCAAAATCAAAAAGAAATCCAAAGATGCATTCTAAGCACATAAGGATAAAGTTAATAACTTAAGAAGGTGTAGGAGCCTTAAAGAACCTTCAAGGTAAACTGCATGGGTGAAATTCTGAATGAATGCTCTGAAAATATCTCACAAAAGGAATGGATTATGATAATGCTGCATTTAATGCAATTTAGTGCAAAATGTCACATGATAAAAAAAAAACAGTGTTAAGGGGGTTTCGATCTTTGGACAGTATCAATTGCCAAATGAAACACATCACAGCTGTTAGAAGAGAGAAAAATGCAGACGCTCGGTCTACAATTTGGCAGTCCTCCCTGCCTCCAGAAATAGTACTGTTTGATTAGAGGAATCTATCTCATCATGCTTTGTTTAGAAAAGGAAAAAAAAGGATTAACTAGTGAGAACGAGCATGTCTGGGATATCAAAGGGTCGGGATCAACTGTGGTTTTTGTTGGACCCTCAATCAAGGTTTCTTGGGGTCTTGACTGTTGCTTGCATAGTGGGGGAAGAGGGGGTTGGTGCTTTTGCTGGTGCAAGTGTGGGGAGGGGGAAGGTAAATGCTTCTGCTGCTGTTTATGTGTGAGAGGAGGAGGGGGGACTGTGGCTCTGATGTTTCTGTCATTCATTCTTTGGGTCTTTACTGTTTTGTGGCTGTCTGTAAAGAGTAAAATTTTCAGGTTGCATACTGTATACTATCTCTGAAATTAAGTTGAACCATTGATTGAACTATATAAATAGGCAACAGATACCATAACTTAAACATTGCGCAATTTATAGGAATCCATGCTTAGAATTGTATAAGCAGCGCATTCGATGTAGTCCATGTGGACTTCAGCAAGATTCTTCACAGTAGACTGGTTTAAAAAAAAATGAAAGCCTATGGGATCCAAATGATGTGAGAAACAGTTTCCAAAATCAAATCAGTGGCAAAAGGCAAGGGCCAATGAATAAAGGGGTGTTTTGTGATCTGAGATTGTAAACAATAGGGTTCATTAGGTTTAGTACTCAACCCTTGGCTTTTTCTAATATAGACTAATGAAGGAGAACCACATTTTTAGGGGTCATGGTAAAAAGATTGCTTGTTAATGATATAAAAATCAGCAATGTAGTTGAGTGAAGAGCAAACCTTTAACCCAGGGGTTCCCAACCTGGGGTCAGTGAACCCCTCAGTTAATGGTAGGGGTCCATGGAATAAAAAAGGTTGGGAACCGTTGCTTTAAGCAGCAGGAAAATATAAATAGTTTGGTGGGGTTTGCAAAAAATCTACAAACAGAATCCAATCAAAAGTGATGTATTTGGGAAGGTGCATAAAGGCAAGTAAAAATATGTTGCACGATATTGTGGAGAAACACAAGGACCTTTGGGAAACAACACAGATCCTCAAACCTAGCAGGACAAGTCAATAAAATAATAGAGATGGACAAGATGCTCACCTTTATTTTATGACAAATGAAACAGGAGAGCAGGTAGGTTATGCTAGGACTGGACACAAGATAGGCACTTGAGTAATGCAGACAATTCGAGTCTCCACATCAGTAAAGATGTGAAGCACTTTGGACAGTACAAAGGACACTGGTAAATTGTAGCTTATCAAGTCTTTCCGTATCCAACTTTCCTAAGGTTGTTTCCTTCGGAAAAGAGTAGCTTGTGGGAAAAATTTAATTGGATGTGTTTTGCAGGGCCTATTATCCACTACAGGGTGGTTAATAATCAGAGGGAACAGATTTAAAAGTATCAGTTAAACCATCAGGAAAAAAAAACGGAATTTCTTTTCACCTTAAGGGAGCCAAGGGACCAGCACTCACAATCCAAAAGGGAGACATACACTCAGTGCCCACTAAATTACACCTGCTCGTTCATGCAAATATCTAATCAGCATATCATGTAGCAGCAACATAATGCATAAAAACATGCAGACATGATCAAGAGGTTCATTTGTTGCTCAGACAAATGTGATCTAAGCGCTTTTGACCATGGACTGACATGCTGGTTCCAGACATGGTGGTTTGAGTATCTCAGAAACTGGTGATCTCCTAGGTGTCATGGTCCAGTCCGCAAAGTCTGTATTCCGGTTCACGGTCCGGTCCATTGACCCTTGCTCCAGGTTTTCCTATTTACCCAGTTTCTGTTCTTCTTTAGCTCTAATTAAGGCAGCTGATGCTCATTGGGGCTGATTGCATAAATACCTCCAGAGCAGGGCGTGGTTGCTGGATTGTTCTTGTCCTTACTCCTTGTATCCCTTCCTCTGCCTTCTGTTTTGTCACCTGAAGCCCTGCATTGTCTTGCCGGTAACTCTCGCCTCGCCTGAAATTTTTGTCTCGCCTTGCTTTGCCAGAAGCCTTGCCTTGCTGGTAACTCTTGCCTCGTCTTGCCTGCAGTCTTGTCCAGGAGCCACCCAGTACCTAGCTCCCTTCCTGTCCCTTGCCTCCGTCGGGTAAGCCAGGCCGTCTTGCCGTTACCTGCGGTTGGTTCTGTCCCCTCCTGTCCCATGCCTCCGTTGGGTGATGAACCGCGCCCTGCCCTGGAGGAGCCTGCCTAGCCTCAAGCCTGAAGACTGCAGCCTCACCTCGCCTCGAGTCTCTAGCCTCCTGCCAAGCCTCGCCTCGAGTCTCTAGCCTCCTGCCAAGCCTCTCCTCAAGTCTCTAAGACTCCAGCCTCGTCCTGCCTGCCTGCCAAGCCTCATCCTTGCCTAGTTCTGGGGTCCGAGCCAGAGGCAAGACCCAGGTACTGGGTCCCTGTCCAGTCTCTGGCTCAGAGTCCAAGCCCGGGCTCCTAGCTCTTTTGTCCAGTCCTGTTCCAGGTTCCTGGTTTTCCTGTCCACGTCCTTGCCATCGCCCTGTATCCTAGTCCTATCCCTAGTATTTCAGTGCCTGTGTCTTGCACTTGGGTCCGTTCCCAGCCCCCGCCTTATTTTCATGCACAGCAATCTCTCGCGTTTACAGAGGATGGTGTGACAAACAAAAGTCATCCAGTGAACAGCAGTTCCGTAGGCAAAAATGCCTTGTTAATGAGAGAAGTCAGAGGAGAACGGCCAGACTGCTTCACGCTGACAGGAAGCTGAGAGCAACCGAAAAGTGTCTATACAGTGGTGCGCAGAATAGCACAACACATTGAACCCTGAAACGGATGGGCTACAGCAGCGGAAGACCATGCATATACACCCAGTGGCCACTTCATTCGGTACAAGGGTGGATATTTTCATTGCATTAAAAAGTAATTAGAGGTAGGCCGATGATGTAATGCAGGGAAGCACGATTAGGCTAAGTAGTTGTTTTTTGACCAGCACAAACACAATGAAATAAATGGCCCCTTCTGAGTCTGATATTTTTTAAGATTCTATAATGCACTGGTACAAATAATCTAAAAGACACTAATCTTAAATCAATAACACAGTAAAGTTCAAAAACAATTCTGGGGTTTATTACAATGAACTCAAAAAATAATAGAAGTCCTACATGGAACCTTAAGATCAAAATATGATCACAATGCAAAAACTATTTGGCTCCATGCTACAAAGAAAATGAAATTTAAAGGGGGGGAAAAAATAAAAACTCACTGGAGTAAAGCTTTGAATATGAAATTCCAAATGATAAAAGCTGAATGAATTGTATTTTTTTGTGAGAACAACAAATTTAAAATAAGGCTTCTTCTGGTGATTGAGCGTTATGCAACTGAAGACCAGGAATACATTTTTTAAAACCAAACTCCTCCTAGAAGCTTCTTCATTGAGAAGAAATGGAATTCACATCTCATGATCAAGCTTAAACATAGTCAATACTGCATTGTCTAGACAAAAGAAAAATGTTGAAGGAGTTTCATAACAAGACGGGTAATTTAGTTTTTCATTCCAAGGCCACCAAACTAAGGCTTTTGTTTCTGAAGGGAGACAAACTAGATATATACAGGAGAAGCAGATTTTCATAGAAAGAACATCTTTCTCCAATTGTGTTTACCTTTACGCGAATGAATGGTAGAATAAACTTTGACAGTGGAAAGGAGTAAACAGATTTGAACTGGATCCTCAACACGAAATCAATAGCCTTCCAGGGAGTATAATGGTAATGCTGAAAACAGTAGTATAATTCAGCACAGTAAGCCAATTATCCCGTGGCAATTATTTAGAAGTTGATGGATTTATTAGATCTTTCTTAGACTACGGAGCCCTTCGATTGTCGGACAGTTAAAACAAAATGAAAAAGAATAAATAATCAAGTCAGATATACGAGTTAAAATGCCCTGCTCTGAATGTCACTAACGGCCACCCAGCAAGACACTTGTCCATCTGAAGATCATTCAGAGACTGAGACCAGTCGGGTGTTACTGCAAAACGTCGCCTGCGGTGAAAGTGAGCAGCATTTAACCGGAGTAAAAGGCCGATAGAGAGCCCTACCTTCACAGAGCCGCGGGGCAGAGTAGGCAGCGCCACGCACAGCACAAACATCAGATACACCAGAAAGATGTTCTGGGTCACTAGTTCCTCCGGGCAACCAAACACCTTGAAAAACGCCTTCAGCATCTCGGGCAGCCACAAGCCCAAACTCAGGGTCAGCAGGAAGGAAAACAGCACCATGGCAACCATCTGCGGGCGAGAGAACTTGGTCATCTTTCTCGCCTCCCTGCAGCCCCGGACTGGCTGTCTGCTGACCAGCAAACCGCAGATGCTGTCAACAGCGAAGCAGACCCCTTCCCACTCCGGATGGACTCCGCCTCAGCCCGCCCGCCCCGGATACAGAACCAGATCACTTCCTTCATGTGGAGAGACGGAAGGGGTTCAGGTGCCTGAATCCGGAGTAATGTGTGATGTGCTGTGGCTGCAAGCTCCCTCTCTCTCTCTGATCCGCCGGTACCCTCTGCCTGTCTTTGTCCCCATCCACTTCACACACACGTTTCCCCCTCACCTCCCATCTGTTTGCAAACGTCGATCACCTCTCCCTTCCCAACTCCCATTCTCACCTCATTATCAGAACCAGGACTGGTGATCCTGCGCGCCAGCCTCCAGCAGCTCTCTCCCGTCTTCACACTCCTCTCCGCCCACCTTGCTCCATCTGTTGTTTCCCCTTTTTCCTTTCTTTGTCTGTCTTCATCTATCATTCAGCTGCCACAGTCTTCCAATTCTGCGCCCGCTCGACTCCCCCGCCTGTTTCTTCCAGTCTTCCTCAGTCCGCCAATGGCCTCGGAGTCCTTTCTTCTCTTCATTCTAGCCATCTCACCGCACTCTGCTGAAGCAGGGTTTCGACCCAAAACAGCGACAATTTCTTTCCTCCCACAGATACTGCATGATCCCTGAGTTACTCCAGCATTTTGTGTGTGTTGGCCTGAGTTCTTCCACCAGATCGTTTGACACTTCCTGTCTGTTGCCCAAATAGCTGAGCAGGGGGGATCATGGTGAGAGCACAATTCTTTCTGCTTCCGACAGAAAATAATAACTAACAACTTCAAGCAGAACGTTTTTAATACTTAGCTGAGAAAAGGGAGGTGATGCAGCCTCTCTCCATTGCGGCATTCAGTTCAAGTTCATTGTCATTCAACCGTAGACATGTATACCACCAAACAAAACGTTTTCTGACTAAGGTGCACATCACAGTACATATAACTCACACACATACCACATTAAGTAATATTACCACAAATAAATTAACTAATAATGAGGTGCAAGTTAAAAAGTAAACTGTGTGACACAACTGCTGCCTCAAATGTGATGAGACCTGGGTACCATCTCGTGCTAGCCATTTCAGCCCTGGGAAAAAGCCTCTGACTATCCACATTATCAATGCCTCTCATCATCTCATACACCTCTATCAGGTCAAGTCTCATCCTCTGTTGCTCCGAGGGGAAAGTCCAAGTTTACTCAACCTATTCTCATAAGGCATGCTCCCCAATCCAGGCAACATCCTTGTAAATCTCCTCTGCACTCTTTCTATAGTTTCCACATCCTTCCTGTAGTGAGGTGACCAGAACTGAGCACAGTACTCCAAGTGGGGTCTGACCAGGATCCAATCTAGCTGTAACATTACCTCTTGGCTCTTAAACTCAATCCCACGGTTGATGAAGGCCTATATATGAAGCCACCATATGCCTTCTTAACCACACAGTCAACCTTTGCAGTAGCTTGGAGTGTCCAATGGATTTGGACCCCAAGATCCCTCTGATCCTCCAAACTACCAAGAATCTTACCATTAATACTATATTCTGCCATCATATTTGACCTACCAAAATGAACCACCTCACACTTATCTGGGTAGAACTCCATCTGCCATTTCTCAGCCCAGTTTTGCATCCTATCAACATCCCGCTGTAACCTCTGACAGCCCTCCACACTATCCACAACACCCCCAACCTTTGTGTCATCAGCAAATTTACTAACCCATCCCTCCACTTCCTCATCCAGGTCATTTATAAAAATCATGAACAGATCCCTGAGGCACACCACTGGTCACTGACCTCCATGCAGAGTATGACCCGTCTACAATCACTCTGCCTTCTGTTGGCAAGCCAATTCTGGATCCACAAAGCAAGGTCCCCGTGGATCCCATACCTCCTTACTTTCTCAATAAGCCTTGCATGTGGTGCCTTATCAAATGCCTTGCTGAATCCATATACACTACATCTACTTCTCTACCTTCATCAAGGTGATTAGTCACATCCTCAAAAAATTTATCAGGTTCGTAATGCATGATCTGCCTTTGATAAAGCCATGCTGACTATTCCTAATCATATTATGCCTCTCCAAATGTTCATAAATCCTGCCTCTCAGGATCTTGTCCCTCAACTTACCAACCACTGAAGTAAGACTCACTGGTCTATAATATCCTGGGCTATCCCTACTTCTTTTCTTGAATATGGGAGCAACATCTGCAACCCTCCAGTCCTCCGGAACATTCCCCGTCTCCATTGATGATGCAGAGATCATTGGCAGAGGCTCAATAGTCTCCTCCCTCACCTCCCACAGTAGCCTGGGGTACATCTCGTATGGTCCCAGAGACTTATCCAACTTGATGCTTCCCAAAAGCTCCAGCACATACTCATTAATATATATGCTCAAGCTTTTCAATCCACTGTAAGTCATCCCTACAATTGCCAAGATCCTTTTCCTTAGTGAATACTGAAGCAATGTTCAAACAGATAACATCATTACATGGTACATTGAGATAGTACAACATAAAACAGTAACAAAATGAAGGAAGGATACATTGAGATAGTACAACATAAAACAGTAACAAAATGAAGGATAAATTGTATCAGCTACAGACAAAATGCAGTGCACAAAAACAATAAGGTGACAAGGTAGATTGTGAAGTCAAGAGTCCATCTTATCGTACTAGGGAACCATTTAATTGTTTTAAAACGGCGAGATAGAAGCTGTCCTTAAGCCTGGTGGTACAAGCTTTCAGACTTGTTTGTTTTACTGAATGGGAGACTGGGATGGTTGGGGTCTCTGATTATTCTGGCTACTTTACTGAGGCAGCACAAAGAATCCATGGAGGGGAGGCTGGTTTCTGTGCTGAGCTGTGTTCACAACCCTCTACAGTTTCTTGCGGTCAGGGGAAGAGCAGTTGCCATAGCAAGCTGTGATGCATCCATATGTAGAGTCATAGAGGAGTCCAGCGCGAAACAGGCCATTAGGCCCATCTAGTCCATGCCAAACTGTTATTCAGCCCAGCCTCATCAAGCTGCACCTAGATCATGGCCCTCCATATGCACCCCCTCCCCATCCATATACTTATCCAAACTTCTCTTAAATGTTGAATTCAAATCTGCATCCATTACTTCTGCTGGCAGCTCGTTCCACACTCCCATCATCCTCTGAGTGAAGATGTTCCCCTTACATATTTCACCTTTCACCCTCAACCTAAGGCCTCTAGTTGTAGTCTCACCCAATGACAGTGGAAAAAAGCCTACTCGTGTTTATCCTATCAATGTGACAAGAAACCTTAATAAGGATAGTTAGGATCCAAATGCTGGAGTATCCGAGGGAAGGATCGAGAAGCTGGAATGCGAACTGAGCATAAACAAAATGTTAGACAATATCTCTAGTTGGGCTGCTGATTGAGCATTGAGACTTTGTTCTGGTGCTCTTTAAATACTCAATTGACAATTAGTAGTACAGTCCTGAATCATAAAGGGGCCGTGCCAGCTATCCATACTCCAGAAAGTTAGAGCGTCACAACCCTCAAAGCTGGTACAATTGGATGCATCTTGTAACAATCTATACCCTTCATAATGTTGTATACCTATCAAATTTCCAATGATTCTCCTACACTCCAGGGAATAAAATCCTAAACTATTCAATCTTACTCTTTTACTCAGGTAGTCTTAACCTGTATTGTTCTATTAACAGTTTTCACAAATAAAATTAAGCGAAGCGTTTTATGCTTAATGAAGCCTGTAACAAACTTTATTGAATTCCAAGACCTACAAACAAAAGCGTGTTAAAAAACCTTTCGTAATAACGTCACTATGTCAGGCCAACCTCTTAAAGTGAAATTCAATGTCAGTGGTTGTGAACTATGTACATTTCCCTCAATTATGTTACCCTACACGGGCCCCACTCCAGAATTCACTAAAACTGGTATTGTGAGCCTGTCTGGACCACGACTGAGCCTCCTGGCTCAGGTCCGAAGTTCTACGAGTAGAAGAACAGCAGGTGCCTCTGGCTCGTCCTGAGGTGTTTAGACACGTTCATGCTCACATTGTGATGCCAAAGGCATTACTTGGTGGGTCAGTGGTTGTTGTTGATGCTAGAGGGACAACCTCTGGCTACCTAGTGGCATAGTACAACATAGGAAGAAAGTGCATGAAACCACGGGGGGGGGGGGTGTGGGGGTGCGGGGAAGAGGACCAACAATGTGCACATTGACATGGTCAAACTGTTGCTCAAGAACCCCAAAAAGTGCCAATGACGCCTGACCATTACAGTTAGTTTTTGACCGCTGGCACTCCACACAGGCTGCAGTCCAATCACATAGTACTTTCTGAGGCTGTGCCAAACAAACTGGGTCAGTAACTTGGTCAGCTGCCATACCTGCACGGAACAATCCCTACGTGTACGACCTCAATGGCTGGCTGTGAGAGGCAATCAGCCACAGCATTATTTTTCCCCTTGATATGCTGCATAGCCTTTGTGAACTCGGACACGTAGGCCAGTTGGTGTTGCTCGTGTAGACCGAGGGTCTGATATTTTGGCCATTGTGTGCACAAAATGTTTGTGGTCAACGATCGTGTGAAATGGAGACTCTCTAGAAGAAAATGATGGACATCTAAATAGAGACCGAGAACCTCACGGTCAAACGTGTTGTATTTCCTTTCAGGGGGATGGAACTGCCGACTGGAGGTGAGCGGCTGCCACACACATCCGACCAACTGTTTGCTCACAACACCCACAGAGTAGTCTGAAGCGTCAGTCGTAATGACTACAGGTGCATTGGTGAGCAGACGCACCAGTAGGATCACATTAGAAAGAGCTCGTTTGGTGGTCATCAAATCCACTGACCCGTCAAACACGTGATTAGGGGTACTGACTTTAAGTGCATTATACAGGGGAAGCACAGTTTCGGCGTCTGCCGGTATAAAGCAGACTTAGGGACCACATGAAGGGGTGAAGCCCAGGGGCTATTCGATCGGCATTCAATGCCAAGTCTTTCCATGTTGGCAAATTCAGACTTGGTGGTCACCAGCTTTTCTGGGTCCAGTCTACGCACTCAGGCATGGACTGGTGGGCCAGTTGTGGGAATCTGAGCCCTTGTTTTGTGACTGTACTAGAGAATGTGTGCTTAGTGAGGTTTGGGAATTTGCCCAGCAGTCTAGTAAACTCCCATGGGGTGGTGCATGCGTTTGACAGAGTCGTTGCAAGGATCTTAATGGGGGAGCAGGATAACGACCCGAAAATCCATAAGCCAGCAGTTCTTAAGATTGACTGACAGACCTTGGGCAAAGGGAACCTGCACCAAGCAGAGGTCTAGCCACTTTAGCCAGGACGAAGTCCCATGTTTAACGTCACCCACTAAACCAGAGTGTCACTTGTTGTGTCTCATAATTCCAGATCCTGCTGCTGTAAGTCTGGATCTTGCTGCCATTGGCAGCCTCCAGTGATGTTTCATCGCTCTTTGCCTTCTCATCAATAGTCGATGCTGGCAGCACACTCATCTGAGCACCCGTGTCACACAGGAAGCGTCACCCCGAAAGGGTGTCCATAATGAACAGGGGACATCCCTGCCAGCTGGAACCCACAGTGTTCACAGACTTCTGATGTCCTGATGCGCTGGCACTGTTGAAGCCGCAAGGCAATCGGCCCTTTCTAGTGTTCCTACCAAAGTAAAAACACAAGTCCGGCGTCGTCCGTTTTGCAGCCGCAGCTGCCCTTACTGGGGGCTTCCTGACCGGGCTTATTGAGGTGGACAAAGGAGAAGGAATTATGCACCTCTGCCTGGCGTAGTGTAGACTATCAGCCATTTTAGCAAGCTCCCGACTGTCCTTCACGGGTGCATTAGCGAGGGCTATACAATTTGGATCAGGCTGCATGAAGCGTTTTTTAAAAAATAAAACAGGGTGGTGATTTCCCAGGAGAGACAGCATGTGGTCCATTAGCTTCGAAGGCTTACCATCGCCAAGACTGGGCGAGGTTTAGCGTGCTCAGACTCCGATGGTCCAAAAATCTGTAAAAGGTGAGTTTTCAGTGATCAGTGTTTATCGTGTTGTTGAGCCACACTACCACATAGAGAGATTTGGTATTGTCGGCGGAGATTTCTCGCAGAGCGAACCGGGCCTCAGTTTGAACGACATTTTGCCAAGCGGTGGTATTTTGCTCCAGTAACTCCGGCAGGTGGCCAACATGTTCAGTAACTACAAAACTATTGTAGAGCATCAGGGTCACCAATGTCGGATTTGCACATAAAACGAAGTGAGGCGTTTTATATTTAATGAAATCTGTAACACATTTAATTAAATTCCAAAACCAACACAAAAAGTGCACTAAAAACGTTTCATAAAACGTCATTACGTCAGACCAGCATCTTAAAATGAAACCCTAACTCAATGTCGGTCATTGTGAATTATACTTTATACTTTTATACTTTATACTCATTATAATTTATAATTTATAATTATATTCATTTACCCAATTGTGTTACCCTACACTATGTGTTTTCCCACAGTAACTACCGAAATTGGGGATAGTTTTGGGTAGATTTGTAATAGGCAAATTGGATCATGGATTATTGACAACAGCTACTCCTTCAATACGATAATTCCAAGCAAACTCTGAGACCTGGGATTCAACACGGAGATATGTGACTTCATGCAGTCAGTCATTAAAGATAGGCAGCAACACCTCCACCACAGCTATTCTCAACACTGATACCCCACTAGATTATGTCTGTAGCACCCTGCTCTACTCCATGTACACACATGACTGCCTGGCCAGATTCTGCTCCAACTTCATCTATAGGTTTGTAGATGATAGTGGGTGTATCTCAAATAACAATAAGTCAGAGTAAAGGAAGAAGACAGAGATTTTAGTCATATGTTGTCAAGACAATGATCTTTCCCTCAAAGTCAGCAAGACAAAAGAACTGGTCATCAATGGGAGAGGTGCAAATGTTCCTGTTTACATCAAGGGTTGAGAGGATTGAAAGTTTCCCATCCCTAGGAGTGAACATCACAAAAAGCCCTGTCCTAGTCCAACCAGTTCATGTCACACCAAGAAGGCTCACCAATGCATCTACTTCCTCGGGATGCTAAAGAAATTGGTCAAATCCCCATCAACCCTCACCAATTTATTTTTATTGTAAACAGTCCACCTAGGTGCACCAAGGCTTGGTGTGACAACCGCGTGAAAGTGCAGAGTTTGTTGGCACAGCTCAGCACAGAAACCAGACTCTCTCCATCAGCTCTTCCTGCTGCCTCAGTAAAACAGTCAGCATAATCAGAGACCCACCCGGCCCAGTCTCCCACCGATCAGAAGATACTAAAGTCTGAAAGCATGTACTAAATCATAGTGCAAGATTCACACGTACATCGAACCATACAGTGAAATGCATTGTTTTGTGTCAATGATCAAAAACAGGACAAGACTGTGCTTGGGCCCAGCCCACAAATGTTCCCATGCAACCACGTAGAAACACCTTAAAGTTCACAGTCAAAGTAAATTTTATTATCAGAGTTCATATATGTCACCATATACAACCCTGAGATTCATTTTCCTGCAGGCATACGCAGCAAATCTATAGAATAGTAACTATAACAGGATCAATAAAAGATCGATCAGAGTGCAGAGACAACAAACTGCAAATGCAAATATAAATAAATAGCAATAAATAATAGGAACGTGGGATAATGAGAGATAAAGAATCCTTAAAGTGAGATCTTTGTTTGAGGGAACATCTCAATGGATGGGCAAATGTAGTTATCTCCTTTTGTTTAAGAGCCTGATGGTTGAGGCCTCGTAACTGTTCCGGAATCTGGTGGTGTGAGTCCCTTCTACCTGATGGCAGCAGCAAGGAAAGAGTGTGGCCTGGGGAGGTGAGGATCTCTGATGATGGATGCTGCTTTTGTATGACAATGTTTCATATAGGTGTGCTCAATGGTTGGGAGGGCTTTACCTGTGATGTACTAGGCAGAATCCATGATCTTTTGTAGGATTTTCCTTTCAAAGGCATCATTGGTGTTTCTGTACCAGGCTGTGATGCTGCCACTGTGACATTGATTAAAAGATATACATTATTCTGATCAGAATAATCAGATCTGCTGGCATCATGTACCACGTGCGTCGGAGTGGCACGACCATGGCCGTGCTGTGGAAGGTGGCTGCGCCCATGCTGAGGTAGGGAAGTGCGGAATTGGGGAGCGAATCGTATCGATCCGGGAAAAGTTCTGCGAGAAGGTTAACAAGTGGGAACCATTCATTAGGCTGCTGCGTCCTGAAGAAGGGGCTCATCCCAAAACGATGACTGTGTACTCTTTTCTATAGATGCAGCCTGATCTGCAGAGCTCCTCCAGTATTTTGTGTGTGTCGCTTCTGGATTTCCAGCATCTGAAGATTTTCTCATGTTTGAGCACCTCCGTGGTAGAAATCCTGTCTCTCCAGGACAACATTGCCAATAAGGCTTCATTGATGTCACTTAAATAATTCTTGGGACTTAAATCAACTATTAAATGTTGAAAGATCTCAATAAAATAGATGTGGAGAGGATCTTTCCGATGGTGGGAGAGTTTAGCACCAGAGGACACAACTCAGAATAGAGAGGTGTCCTTTTAGAACAGAGATGATGAGAATTTCTTTAGCCAGGGAGTGATGAATCTGTGCAATAAACAGAGGGGCAGATGATAGGTGGAGCACAATGAGACACAGATGGCAGCAATACAGGCAATAACGAGAAACAGGTGAGAGACAGAGAACTCAGTAATACAGGGGCCGGAGTAGAGCAGGAGCGGGGACAGAAGCACATGGCAATACAAAACCACAGACTGACAGCTGGGGGAAACACACAAAAAGACAGAGTTCAACTGGAGGTACTGACATTTGTCTCAACTGACCTTGCTGTCAAACTTGATTCATATTTTTTGTTACATCTTTCTGGAAATCAGACTTCTGCTGAAAGTATTAACGAAGCAAAAATTAGTAGGAAAACAGAGGATTAAAAAGCCTTTAAAACCCTACAGAGAGCAACCAGAAGAATCATGAAGAGGGAGAAGATGAAATATGAAAGCAAACTAGCAAACAATATCAAAATAGATAGTAAGAAGCTTTTCATGTATGTAAAAAATAAAAGAGAGATGAGGGTGGATATAGGACCTCTAGAAATTGAAGTTGGATAAATAATAATGGAGGCCAAGGAAATGGAAGATGAACTGAATGAATATTTTGCATCAGTCTTCACTGAGGAAGTGTGCCAGATGTTGAAGGGTGTGAAGGAAGAGAAGCGAGTGCAGTTACTATTACAAGGGAGAAGGTGCTCAAAAAGGTGAAAGACCTAAGGGTACATAAGTCACTCAGGCCAGAAAAATTGCACCCTAGGGTTCTGAAAGAGGTAGTGGTAGAAACTGTGGAGGCATTAGCAATGATTTTTCAAAAAGCATTGGACTCTAGCATGGTGCAAATGTCACTCCACTCCTTAAGAAAGGAGAAAGGCAGCAGAAAGGAAATTACAGACTAATCCACCTGCGTCAATGGTTGGGAAGAAGTTGGAGTTAATTCTTAAGGATGAGGTTATGGAGTACTAAAGGGATGCAGTGGATGTTGTATATTTGGATTTTCAGAAGGCCTTCGACAAGGTGCCACACATGAGGCTGCTTACTGAGTTAAGAGACCACGGCATTACAGGAAGGATACTGGAATGCTTAGAGCATTTGCTGATTGGTAGGAGGCAGTGGGTGGGAATAAAAGGATCCTTTACTGGTTGGCTGCCAGTGACTAGTGGTGTTCCACAGGAATCAATGTTAGGGCCACTTCTTTTTAAGCTGTATATGAATGATTTAGATGATGGAATAGATGGCCTTATTGCCAAGTTTGCAGACGATACAACAATTGGTGGAGGGGTAGGCAGGGTTGAGGAAACAGGTAGGCTGCAGAAGGACTTAGACACATTAGCACAATGGTAAGAAGGGAAGTTAAATACAATGTTGGAAAATGCATGGTCATGTACTTTGGTAGTAGAGATAAAGGTGCAGAATATTTTTTTAAACGGGGAAAAAATTCAAAAATCTGAGATGCAAAGGGACTTGGGAGTCCTTGTGCAAAACACCCTAAAGGTTATCTTGCAGGCAGAGTTGATGGTGAGGAAGGCAAATGCAATGTTAGTATTCATTTCAAGAGGTCTAGAATACAAGAGCAGGGATGTGATGCTGAGTCTTTCTAAGGCACTAGTGAGGCCTCACCTCGAGAATTATGAACAGCTTTGGTCTTCTCATCCAAGAAAAGATGTGCTGGCATTGGAGAGGGTTCAGAGGAGGTTCACAAGGATGATTCCAGAATGAGGAACGTTTGATAGTTGTGGGTCTGTACTCTCCGCAAGTTAGAAAGGATGTTTCCCATGGTGGGGGAGTCCAGTACAAGAAAGCATAGCCTTAGGATAGAGGGGCGTCCATTTAAAAGAGAGATAAGAAGAAATTTCTTTAGCCAGAGGGTGGTGAATTTGTGGAATTTATTACCACAGGCAGATGTGGAGGCCAGATCGTTGGGTGTATTTAAGGCAGAGCTTGTTAAGTTCTTGTTTAGACACAGCATCAACGGTTATCTCTTCAGTGGTTTGATCGAGGCATGACTGCGCAAGCATGTAGACATCAGCCAGTTGGAACAGCAAGAAGAGTTTAAAAGGAAACAGCTTTATAGAGTGGGTGTTGGAGTGGGAGGGCTTTGGCGATAACGGGTCATGGTGAGGTAGGTTGCCTGTGTAGAATACATTCAGGAAGTATGTGTGTGAGACCGGTGTTCTGTGCTCAGTGCCAGATGTGGGAACTCCTGGAGACTCCCAGCCTCCTGGACGGCCACATCTGCACTAGGTGCATTGATCTGCAGCTCCTTAGGGATGGAGTTAGGGAACTGGAGATGCAGCTTGATGACCTTCATCTGATCAGGGAGAGTGAGGAGGTGATAGATAGGAGCTATAGGCAAGTAGTCACACCGGGACCTCAGAAGACAGATAAGTGGGTAACAGTCAGAAGAGGGAAAGGCAAGAGGCAGATGCTAAAGAGTACACCTGTGGCTGTCCCCCTTAACAATAAGTACTCCTGTTTGAATACTGTTTGGGGGTTGGGGGGATGGCCTACCTGGGGGAAGCAACAGTGGCCACACCTCTGGCACAGAATCTGGCCCTGTGGCTCAGAAGTGTAGGGAAATGAAGAGGATGGCAGCAGTGATAGGGGCCTCTATAGTTATAGGGTCAGACAGGCAATTCTGTGGATGCAGAAAAGAAACGTGGATGGTAGTTTGCCTCCCAGGTGCCATGGTCCAGGATGTTTCTGATCGCGTCCACGATATCCTGAAGTGGGAAGGAGAGCAGCCAGAGATCGTGGTACATATTGGTACCAACGACACAGGTAGGAAAAGGGAGGAGATCCTGAAAACAAACTACAAGGAGTTATGAAGGAAGTTGAGAAGCAGGACCTCAAAGGTAGTAATCTTGTGATTACTGCCTGTGCCACGTGACAGTGAGTATAGGAATAGAATGAGGTGGAGGATAAATGCGTGGCAGAGGGATTGGAGCATGGGCAGGGGTTCAGATTTCTGGATCATTGGGACGCCTTTTGGGGCAGGTGTGACCTGTACAAAAAGGACGGGTTGCACTTGAATCCAAGGGAGTCCAATATCCTGGTGGGGAGGTTTGCTAAGGCTATTGGGGAGAGTTTAAACGAAAATTGCTGGGGGGTGGGAACTGAACTGAAGAGACGGAGGAAGAGGCAGTTGGCTCACAAATAGAGAAAGCTTGTAGACAGTGCGAGACGAGGATAGGCAGGTGATAGAGAAGGGACACGCTCAGACCGATGGTTTGAGATGCGTCTGTTCTAATGCAAGGAGTATTTTGAATAAAGCGGATGAGCTTAAAGCGTGGATCAATACTTGGAGCTATGATGTTGTGGCCTTTACAGAGACTTAGATGGCTCAGGGGCAGGAATGGTTACTTGGAGTGCCAGGCTTTAGATATTTCAGAAAGGACAGGGAGGGAGGGAAACAAAAGAGGTGGGCTTTGTGGTACTGCTGATCAGAGATAGTGTCACGGCTGTAGAAAAGGAGGAAGTCATTGATGGATTGTCTACTGAGTCTCTGTGGATGGAAGTTAGGAACAGGAAGGGGTCAATAACTCTACTGGGTGTTTTTTATAGACCACCCAATAGTAACAGGGACATCGAGGAGCAGATAGTGAGACAGATTCTGGAAAGGTTTAATAATAAGAGGGTTGTCATGGTGGGAGTTCTTAATTTCCCAAATATTAAATTGGCATCTCCCTAGAGCAAGGGATTCAGACGGGGTGGAGTTTGTTAGGTGTGTTCAGGAAGATTTCTTGACACAATATGTAGATAAGCCAACAAGAGGAGAGACTGTACTTGATCTGGTATTGGAAAATGAACCTGGTCAGGTGTCAGATCTCTCAGTGGGAGAGCATTTTGGAGATAGTGATCATAGTTCTATCTCCTTTACTATGATCTCCTTTTCCCAGGGCTGAAATGGTTAACACGAGAGGGCACAGTTCTAAGGTGCTTGGAAGTAGGTACAGAGGAGATGTCAGGGGTAAGTTTTTTACGCAGAGAACGGTGAGTGCGTGGAATGGGCTGCTGGCAACGGTAGTGGAGGCAGTTACGATAGGGTCCTTTAAGAGGCTCCTGGATAGGTATATGGAGCTTAGAAAAATAGAGGGCTATAGGTAATTTCTAACTAAGTACATGTTTGGTATAGCATTGTGAGCTGAAGAGCCTGTATTGTGCTGTAAGTTTACTATGTTTCTATGTTACGGGGAGAAGGCCAGGTAGTGCAGTTGAGGAGGGGAACAAAGGAACAACCATGATTGAATGGCGGAGCATACTCGATGGGCCAAATGACCTAATCCTGCTCCTATGTCTTAATGGCCTTATGGACAAACCCGGCATTCAAAGCCTTTTGGAGAACTGGTTCCAGAATTCCACTCAATGGAATGTGGAATCGATTGGGTTCTGACTGACACCAAAATTCATCCACATATTGATCCGTCCACCACCCCACAGAATCAGAAATCAGAATCCGAATCTGCTCAATAGCATCAGCACCTCGTAAAATTTGTTAACTTTACGGCAACAGTACAATGCAATGCATAATAACAGAAAAAAACCTGTGAATTACAGTAAATATAAATAGTTAAATTTAATAAATAGTGCAATGATAGAAATAAAGAAAAAGGAGATTTGTTCATGGATTCAGTGTTCGTTCAGAAATTGCAGAGAATTTCAGAAAAGCTGTTCCTGAATTATTGAATGTGTGCCTTCAGTACCTCCTTCCTGATGCTAGCAATGAGAAGATTTTATGTTCGGGATGATGGGGTCGTTAATAACGGACGCCACCTTTTTGAGGCGGCTCCTTGGAGATGTCCTGGATACTACAAAGGCTCATGCCCATGATGGAGCTGACTAAGTTTACAACTGTCTGCAGTTTACTTCAATCCTGTGCAGCAGCCCTCCCCACACCTCTCCCCCAACCCATACCAGATGGTGATGCATCCAGTTACAATGCTCTCCACGGTGCATCTGTAGAAATTTGTAAGTGTTTCAGGTGACATACCAAATCTCCTCAAACACCTGATAAAATATAGCTGCTGTTGTGCCTTCTTTGTATCTGCATAAATATGTTGGGCCCAGGTCAGATCCTTAGAGATATCGACACCCAGGAACTTGAAATTGCTCACTCTTTCCTCTTCTGAACACTTATGAGGAGTGGTGTGTGTTCCCTCATCTTACCCTTTCAGAAGTCATAGTCATAGTCATACTTTATGAATCCCAGGGGAAATCGGTTTCCGTTATAGTTGCACCATAAATAATTAAATAGTAATAAAACCATAAATAATTAAATAGTAATATGTAAATTATGCAAGGAAATAAGTCCAGGACCAGCCTATTGGCTCAGGGTGTCTGACCCTCCAAGGGAGGAGTTGTAAAGTTTGATGGCCACAGGCAGGAATGACTTCCTATGACGCTCTGTGCTGCATCTCGGTGGAATGAGTCTCTGGCTGAATGTACTCCTGTGCCCACCCAGTACATTATGTAGTGGATGGAAGACATTGACCAAGATGGCATGCAACTTGGACAGCATCCTCTTTTCGAACACCACTGTCAGAGAGTCCAGTTCCATCCCCACAACATCACTGACCTTACGAATGAGTTTGTTGATTCCGTTGGTGTCTGCTACCCTCAGCCAGCTGCCCCAGCATACGACAGCAAACATGATCGCACTGGCCACCACAGACTCGTAGAACATCCTCAGCATCATCTGGCAGATGTTAAAGAACCTCAGTCTCCTCAGGAAATAGAGACGGCTCTGACCCGTCTTGTAGATAGCCTCAGTGTTCTTTGAACACTGTTCTCACTGGGAACACTTAGAACTGTGTTCGTAGTGTTCTTGTCCGCAATCAGTTAAGGTGTTTGCTGCAACATCCGTCACCATTTGATATAATGCAAACAACGGTTGTATTGCCAGCAACTTTATCGATGCCTAGCCACACAGTCATGGATGTACAGAGATTAGAGCAGTGGGCTAAGCACACCTCCCTGAGTTGTATCATTGTTGATTGACAACAAGATGGACCGAAGGTGTTATATTTGAATGTGTACAGAGTAAGCTAGATGAATTTGTAGCGCAGCTACAGAATGGTTTTCATGATGTTTTGATGAAACATGGCTGAAAGAAGATTATAGCTGGGAGCTTAATTTCCAAGGATATACATTGTATCAAAAATACAGGCAGGTAGGCAGAGGGGGTGGCATGGCTCTGTTGATAAAAAAA
Source organism: Mobula hypostoma (assembly GCF_963921235.1). Classification (NCBI taxonomy): domain Eukaryota; kingdom Metazoa; phylum Chordata; class Chondrichthyes; order Myliobatiformes; family Myliobatidae; genus Mobula; species Mobula hypostoma. Next base: position 31,777,769 of record NC_086100.1, read on the forward strand.
ATTAAATGAAATCATTAGAAAGAGGTGACATAGGGTCAGAAGGTGTTGAATCATTGTGGGTAGAGCTAAGGAACTGCAAGGGTGAAAAGATCCTGATGGGAGGTATATACAGACCTCCAAACAGTAGTAAGGATGTGCTCTACAAATTACAACAGGAAGATGAAAATGCATGCCAAAAGGGCAAAGTTACTATAGTGAAATCTTGCCTGACAAATCTGTTAGAGTTCTTCGAGGAAGTAATAAGTAGTGTGGACAAAGAAGAGGCAGTGAATGTCATTTGATAAGGTGCCTCAGATGAGGCTGCTTAACAAGATAATTTCCTATGGCATTGTGGGAAAGTTATGGCATGGACAGAGGAATGGCTGATAGGCAGGAGGCAGTGAGTGGGAATAAAAGGGGCCTTTTCTGATTGGCTGCCAGTGACAAGTGGTGTTCTTCTGGGGTCAGTATTGGGACTGCTACTTTTCACATGGTTTGTCAATGATTTAGATAGTGGAATTGATGGCGTTGTGGCAAAGTTTGTGGATGATATGAAGACAGGTAGAGCAGTAGGTAGTGCTGAGGAAGCAATGCAATTGCAGCAGGACTTAGACAATTGGAAGAATCAGCAACAGTTGGCAGATGGAATACAGTGTTGAGAAATGTATGATAATGCATTGTGGTAAAAGGAATAATAATGTGGACTATTATCGAAATGGGGAGGAAATTCAAACACAGAGGTGTAAAGAGACTTTGCCTTGTGCAAGGCTCCCAGAAGGTTGATTTACAGGTTGAGTTTTTGGCAAAGAAGGCAAATGCAATGTTGGCATTTATTTCAAGGGGAATAGAATATAAAAGCCAGGAGATAATGCTGAGGTTTTGCTAGTCATGCCACACTTAAAGTACTGTCAACAGCTTTGGGCCTCATATCTCAGACAACACACTGGAGAGAGTCCAGAGGAGGTTAATGAGGATGACTCTGGGAATAAAGGGCTTAACATATGAGGAGCATCTGGCAGCTTTGGGCCTGTACTCACTGGAATTTAGAAGAATGTGTGGGAACCTCATGTTGAAAGGACTAGATGGGGTGGATGTGGAGAGGATGTTCCCTGTGCTGGGCGTATCCAGAACCAGAGGGCGCAGACTCAAAACTGAGGGGCAACCTTTCAGAACAGAAGTAAGGAGGAATTATTTTCAGCCAAAGGGTAGTGAATCTGTGGAATGCTCTGCCACAGATGCCTAGACCGTGGGTATATTTAAAGTGGAAGTTAATAAATTCCTGATGGATCAGGTCATCGCGGGATATGGTGAGAGGGCTGGTCTATGGGATTGAATGGGATCTGGGATCAGCCATGATGAAATGGCAGAGCATCTGGATGGACTGCATGACTTAATTCTGCTCCTATGATATATGGTCTAATACAGCGGTCCCCAACGACCGGGTCGCAGACCGGTACCGGGCTGCAAAGCATGTGCTACCGGGCCGCGAGGAAACAATATGAGTCAGCTGCACCTTTCCTCATTCCCTTTCGCATGTTGAACTTGAACATAGGGTTGCCAACTGTCCCGTATTTGCTGGTACATCCCGTATATTAGGCTAAATTGGTTTGTCCCATATGGGACCGCCCTTGTCCCGTATTTCCCCCGCTAAGGTAGAGCGTTCCTATAAAACCTTTCGTGCCAAAATGGCGTGAAGCGAAGAATCAATTACCATTAATTTATATGGGAAAAATTTTTGAGTGTTCCCAGACCCAAAAAATAACCTACCAAATCATACCAAATAACACATAAAACCGAAAATAAATAACACCAATGTATAGTAAAAGCAGGAATGATATGAAAATTACACAGCCTATATAATGTAGAAATAATGTATGTACAGTGTAGTCAGGAAGATGAAGACAAAACCGATTTGTAGGGAAAAAAATCAGCTCGTATGTGCATGCACACGTCACCCATGCGCACACAGGTGCCCGCGCAAGGCTTCATGGTCATGGGTGTCTTTCCTGGGGTAAAGTGTCCCGGGATTTGACTGCTATTTTTGTCCCTTATTTGGGAGTGAGAAAGTTGGCAACCCTAACTGCAAAAGACATGTTGAGGTGAGTTTAACCCTAATTGAACACCAGCCCGCACGCCCCCCCCCCCCCACCCCGGGTCGGCCAGTTCGCAAGAATATTGTCAATTTAAACTGGTCCGCAGTGCAAAAAAGGTTGGGGACCCCTGGTCTAATAGTCATGGGGGATTTCAATATGCAGCTAGATTGGGAAAATAAGATTGGTGATGGATCCCAAGAGAGAGAATTTCCAGAATGCAGACAAGGTGGCATTTTAGAGGGGTTCGTGGTTGAGCCAACTAGGGGATCAGCTGTTCAGGATTAGGTGTTGTGCAATGAACCAGAATTGATTAGGGAGTTTAAAGTAAAAGAACCCCAAGGGGAAAATGATCATAATGTGATCGAATTCACCCTCAAATTTGAGGAGAAGCTAAAGTCAGTTGTAATGTAGATACAGTGGAGTAAAGGGAATTAGAAATGCATGAGAGAGGAGCTGGTCAAAATTGATCGGAAAGGGACACTGGCAGGGTTGACAGCAGAGCAGCAATGGCTGGAATTTCTGGCTGGAAGGTGCAGGATATATACAAACGTACATCCCTAAGAGGAAGAAGTACTCTAAAGGCAAGATGACTTCAAGAGAAGTCAAAGCCAACACAAAGTCCAAAGACAGCAATGATAGAGCAAAAATTAGTGGGAAGTTAGAGGCTTGGGAAGCTTTTAAAAACCAAAAGAAGGCAACTAAAAAAGGTCATGAAGAAGGAAAAGATGGAATATAGAAACAAAGAAAATCTACAGCACAATACAGGCCCTTCAGCCCATCAAGCTCTGCCAAACATGTCCTTACCTTAGAACTACCTAGTCAGTTATCAAAGATGTGATAACAGCACATTTGGAAAGCGGTGAAATCATCGGACAAAGTCAGCATGGATTTGTGAAAGGAAAATCATGTCTGACGAATCTCATAGAATTTTTTGAAGATGTAACTAGTAGAGTGGATAGGGGAGAACCAGTGGATGTGGTATATTTGGATTTTCGAAAGGCTTTTGACAAGGTCCCACACAGGAGATTAGTGTGCAAACTTAAAGCGCACGGTATTGGGGGTATGGTATTGATGTGGATAGAAAATTGGTTGGCAGACAGGAAGCAAAGAGTGGGAATAAACGGAACCTTTTCAGAATGGCAGGCAGTGACTAGTAGGGTACCGCAAGGCTCAGTGCTGGGACCCCAGTTGTTTACAATATATATTAATGACTTAGACGAGAGAATTAAATAAAGCATCTCCAAGTTTGCGGATGACATGAAGCTGGGCGGCAGTGTTAGCTGTGAGGAGGATGCAAAAAGGATGCAGGGTGACTTGGATAGGTTAGGTGAGTGGGCAAGTTCATGGCTGATGCAATTTAATGTGGATAAATGTGAGGTTATCCACTTTGGTGGCAAAAACAGGAAAACAGATTATTATCTGAATGGTGGCCGATTAGGAAAAGGGGAGGTGCAATGAGACCTGGGTGTCATTATACACCAGTCATTGAAAGTGGGCATGCAGGTACAGCAGGCGATGAAAAAGGCGAATGGTAGCTAGCATTCATAGCAAGAGGATTCGAGTACAGGAGCAGGGAGGTACTACTGCAGTTGTACAAGGCCTTGGTGAGACCACACCTGGAGTATTATGTGCAGTTTTGGTCCCCTAATCTGAGGAAAGACATTCTTGCCATAGAGGGAGTGCAAAGAAGGTTCACCAGATTGATTCCTGGGATGGCAGGACTTTCACATGATGAAAGATTTGATCGGCTAGGCTTATACTCTGAAATTTAGAAGATTGAGGGGGGATCTTATTGAAACGTATAAAATCCTAAAGGGATTGGACAGGCTAGATGCAGGAAGATTGTTCCCAATGTTGGGGAAGTCCAGAACGAGGGGTCACAGGTTGAGGATAAAGGGGAAGCTTTTTAGGAGCAAGATGAGGAAAAACTTCTTCACACAGAGAGTGGTGAATCTGTGGAATTTTCTGCCACAGGAAACAGTTGAGGCCAGTTCATTGGCTATATTTAAGAGGGAGTTAGATATGGCCCTTGTGACTAAAGGGATCAGGGGGTATGGAGGGAAGGCAGGTACAGGGTTCTGAGTTGGATGATCAGCCATGATCATACTGAATAGTGCAGGCTTGAAGGGCCAAATGGCCTACTCCTGCACCTATTTTCTATGTTTCTATGTTTACCTAGGCTTACCCATAGCCCTCTATTTTCCTAAGCTCCATGTACCTATCCAGGAGTCTCTTAAAAGGCCCTATCATTTCTGCCTCCACCACTGCCGCAGGCAGCCCATTCCATGCACTCACCACTCTCTGTGTAGAAAACTTACCCTGACATCTCCTCTGTACCTGCTTCCAAGCACCTTAAAAATATGCCCTCTCGTGCTAGCCATTTCAGCTCTGGGAAAAAGCCTCTGACTATCCACACAATCAATGCCTCCCATAATCTTGTACACTTCTGTCAGGTCACCTCTCATCCTCCGTCGCTCCAAGGAGAAAAGGCCGAGTTCACTCAACCTATTCTCATAAGGCATGCTCCCCAATCCAGGCAACATCCTTGTAAATCTCCTCTGCACTCTTTGTATGATTTCCACATCCTTCCTATAGTGAGGCAACCAGAATCGAGCACAGTACTCCAATTGGGGTCTGACCAGGGTCCTATATAGTTGCAACATTACCTCTCAGCTCTTAAACTCAATCCCATGGTTGATGAAGGCCAATGCACCGTATGCCTTCTTAACCACAGAGACAACCTGATTTGCAGCTTTGAGTGTCCTATGGACTCAGAACCCAAGATCCCTCCACACTGCCAAGAGCCTTACTGTTAATGCTAGATTCTGCCATCATATTTGACCTACCCAAATGAACCACCTCACACTTATCTGGGTTGAACTCCATCCGCCACTTCTCAGCCCAGTTTTGCATCCTATCGATGTCCCACTGTAACCTCTGACAACCCTCCACACTATCCACAACACCTCCAACCTTTGTATCATCAGCAAATTTACTAACCCATCCCTCCACTTCTTCATCCAGGTCATTTATAAAAATCACTAAGAGTAGGGATCCCAGAACAGATCCCTGAGGCACACCACTGGTCACCAACCTCCATGCAGAATATGACCCATCTACAACCACTCTTTGCCTTCTGTGGGCAAGCCAGTTCTGGATCCACAAAGCAATGTCCCCTTGGATCCCATGCTTCCTTACTTTCTCAATAAACCTTGCATGGGGTACCTTATCAAATGCCTTGCTGAAATCGATATACACTACATCTACTGCTCTACCTTCATCAATGTGTTTAGTCAAAAAATTCAATCAGGCTCGTAAGACACGACCTGCCTTTGACAAAGCCATGCTGACTATTCCTAATCATATTATGACTCTCCAAATGTTCATAAATCCTGCCTCTCAGGACCTTTTCCATTAACTTACCAAACACTGAAATAAGATTCACTGGTCTATAAATTCCTGGGCTATCCCTACTCCCTTTCTTGAATAAGGGAACAATGTCCACAACCCTCCAATCCTCTGGAACCTCTCCCATCCCCATTGATGGTGCAAAGATCATCACCAGAGGCTCAGAAATCTCCCCCCTCACTTCCCACAATAACTTGGGGTACGTCCCATCCGGTCCTGGTAAATTATCCAACTTGATGCTTTCCAAAAGCTCTAGCACATCCTCCTCCTTAATATCTACATGCTCAAGTTTTTCAGTCCACTGCAAGTTATCCCTACATTTGCCAAGATCACTAACCCGTAGTGAATACTGAAGCAAAGTATACATTAAGTACCTCAGCTATCTCCTCAGGTTCCATACACACTTTTCCACTGTCACACTTGATTGGCCCTATTCTCTTTCTTCTTATCCTCTTGCTCTTCACATACTTGTTGAATGCCTTGGGGTTTTCCTTAATCCTTTCTGCCAAGGCCTTCTCATGGCCCCTTCTGGCTCTCCTAATTTCATTCTTAAGCTCCTTCCTGCTAGCCTTATAATCTTCTAGATCTCTATCATTGCCTAGTTTTTTGAACCTTTCATAAGCTCTTCTTTTCTTCTTGACTAGATTTACACCACAGTTCCTGTACCCCACCATCCTTTCCCTGTCTTATTGGAACGTACCTATGCAGAACCGCACGCAAATATCCTCTGAACATTTGCCACATTTGTTCCGTACATTTCCCTGAGAACATCTATTTCCAATTTATGCTTCCAAGTTCCTGCCTGATAGCCTCATATTTTCCCTTACTCCAATTAAACATTTCTCCTAACGTCTATTCCTATCTCTCTCTAATACTATGGTAAAGGAGATAGAATTGTGATCACTATCTCCAAAATGCTCTCCCACTGAAAGATCTGACACCTGACTAGGTTAATTTCCCAATATCAGCTCAAGTACAGTCTCTCCTCTTGTAGGCTTATCTACATTTTGTGTCAAGAAACCTCCTGAACATACCTGACAAACTCTACCCCATCTAAACCCCTCACTCTAGGGAGATGCCAATCAATATTTGGGAAATTATAATCTCCCACCACAACAACCGTGTTATTATTACACCTTTCCATAATCTGTCTCCCTATCTGTTCCTCGATGTCCCTGTCACTACTGGGTGGTCTATAAAAAACACCCAGTAGAGTTATTGACCCCCTCCTGTTCCTAACTTCCACCCACAGATATTCCGTAGACAATCACTCCATAACATCCTACTTTTCGGCAGCCATGACAATATCCCTGATCAACAGTGCCATGCTCCCACCTCTTTTGCCTCCCTCCTTGTCCTTTCTGAAACATCTGAAGCCTGGCACTTGAAGTAGCCATTCCTGCCCCTGCACCATCCAAGTCTCTGTAATGGCCACAACATCACAGCTCCAGGTGCTGATCCACGCTCTAAGCTCATCCGCTTTGTCCATAATAGTCCGCGCATTACAATAGACACATCTTAAACCATTGGACTGAGCACGTCCCTTCTCTATCACCTGTCTATCCTCCCTTTCGCACTGTCTCCAAGCTTTATCTAGTTGTGAGCCAACCTCCCTTAAATCAATCACTTCAGTTCGGTTCCCACCCACCAGCAATTCTAGTTTAAACTCTCCCCAATAGCCTTAGCAAACCTCCCCATCGGGATATTGGTTCCCCCGGGATTCAAGTGCAACCCGTCCAATTTGTACAGGTCACACCTGCCCCAAAAGAGATCCTGATGGTCCAGAAATCTGAATCCCTGCCCCATGCTCCAATCCCTCAGCCACATATTTATCCTCCACCTCATTCTATTCCTATACTCACTGTCACATGGCACAGGAAGTAATCCCGAGATTACTACCTTTGAGGTCCTGCTTCTCAACTTCCTTCCTAACTCCCTGTAGTCTGTTTTCAGGACCTCCTCCCTTTTCCTATCTATGTCGCTGGTACCAATATGTACCACGACCTCTGGCTGCTCTCCTTCCCACTTCAAGATATCGTGGATGCGATCAGAAACATCCTGGACCCTGGCATCTGGGAGGCAAACTACCATCTGCATTTATTTCCTGCATCCACAGAATCACCTGTCTGACCCCCGAACTATAGAGTCCCCTAGCACTGCTGCCACCCTCTTCCTTTCCCTACCCTTCTGAGCCACAGGGCCAGACTCTGTGCCAGAGGCGAGGCCACTGTTGCTTCCCCCAGTTAGGCCATTTTCCCCAGCAGTACTCAAACAGGAGTACTTATTGTTAAGGGGTACAGCCACTGGGGTACTCTCTAGCATCTGCTTCTTGCCCTTCCCTCTCCTGACTGTTACCCACTTATCTGTCTCCTGATGTCCCGGAGTGACTACCTGCCTATAGCTCCTTTCTATCATCTTCTCACTTTCCCTGACCAGATGAAGGTCATCAAGCTGCATCTCCAGTTCCCTAACATGGTCCCTAAGGAGCTGCAGCTCGATGCATCTGGTGCAGGTGTGGTCCTGTGGAAGGCTGGGAGTCTTCAGGACCTCCCATATCTGACACTGAGCACAGAAAACCGGTCTCACACATGTACTTTCTGTCTGTATTCTACACGGGTAACCTACCTCACCTCAACCTTAATCGCTGAAGCCCCGTTGGGCCAAAGCCTTCCTACTCTGTCTCCCTCTATTCCGACGCTCACTGCTCTGATGCCCGCTGTATTAATCTGTCTTCTTTACAAACTCTTCTCGCTGTTCTTACTGGCTGACCTCCACGCACTTGCACAGTCACACCCCGTTCAAACCGCGGAAGAAATATGCAAGTAGGCTGGCCAACAATATTAAAGAGGATACCAAAGCTTTTTCCAGGTGCATAAAGTATAAAAGAGAGGCACGGGTGAACAGTGAACCACTGGAAAACAATACTGGAGAGGTAGTAATGAGAGACAATGAAATGACAGACAAAGTGAATTAGTACTTCGCATCAGTCTTCACTATGGAAGACACTAGCAGTATGCTGGAAGTACAAGAGTGTCATGAAGTGTGTGAAGTTGCCATTACTCGGGAGAAGGTTCTTGGGAAAAAAAGGTCTGAAGGTACATAAGTCACTTGGACTAGATGGTGTACACCCCAGTGTTCTGAAAGAGTTGGCTGAAGAGATCCTGGAGGCATTCGTAATGATTTTTCAAGAATTGCTAGATTCTGAAATTGTTCAGGAAGACTGGAAAATTGCAAATGTCACTCCACTCTTCAAGAAGGAAGTGAGACAGGAGAAAGGAAGCTATAGGCCAGTTAGTCTGACCTCAAAGGTTGGGAAGATGTTGGAGTCGATTGTTAAAGATGTGTTTTTTGGGGTACTTGGGGGCATGTGATAAAATAGGCCATTGTCAGCATAGATTCCTTAAGGGAAAATCTTGCCTGACAAAACTGTAGGAATTCTTTGAAGAATTTCTGGTTGGCTGCCAGTGACTAGTAGTGTTCCACAGGGGTGTTCCACAGTCATATGTCAATGGCTTGGATCATGGAATTGATGGCTTTGTGGCAAAATTTGCTGACAATACGAAGATAGGTGGAAAGGCAGGTACAGAATGACTTAGACAGATTAGGAGATTGGACAAAGAAGTGGCAGATGAATACAATGTTGGAGAGTGCATGGTCGGTCATACACTTCAGGAGAAGAAATAAAAGGGTAGACTATTTTCTAAATGGAGAGAAAATACAAAAATCTGAGATGCAAAGGTCCTCGTTTAGGATTCCCTAAAGGTTAATTTACATTTGAGTCATAGTGAAGAAGACAAATGTGATGTTAACCTTCATTTCAAGAGGACTACAATATAAAAGCAAGGATGTAATTTTGAGGCTTTATAAAACACTGCTGAAGTCTCATTTGGAGTATTGTGATCAGTTTTGGGCACCTTAGAAAGGATGTGCTGACATTGGAAAGTATTTAGAGGAGGTTCACGAAAATGATACCAAGTTTAAACCGCTTGTCATGTAAGGACATTTTGATAGTGGTGTAACAGTGGTCCGGTGTGTTGGTTCCTCTGGTACTACAAGTGATTTGCTGGATGACAGTAAGCAGAGCAAGAGTTTCAAATTGCAGAAGGGCAAATATTTTGGATGTTATAGGGCCATGGGAGATTGCAGAGGTAGGCAGAGCTGAGGCATGGAATGATTTGGTATTAAGATGAGACTTTTAATATTGAGTTATTTAACTAGGAGTCTATGTAGGTCACCAAGTTTCAAAGATCAAAAGAAATTTACCATCACAGTTAATGTATGTCACCATATACTACCCTGTGATTCATTTTCTTGTGGGCATTCATAGTAGAACAAAGAAACACTATAAAATCAACGAAAAACCACACAAGACAAAGACGGACATGATCCAAAAAAGAATAATAATAACAAATTAATAAGAAATAAATATCAAGAATATCAGTTGTAGAGTGAGTCCATAGTATGTGGAATCAGTTCAGTGTTGGGATGAGTGAAATAATCCTCTCTGGTTCAAAAGCCTAATGGTTGAAAGGTGACAAATGTTCCTGAACCTGATCTGAGGCTTGAGGCTCTTCTACCAATGTTAAAAAGGGGCTAAATTGTTATTGGTTTTGCTTTTTCAATCATTTATTTTCCCCTGCACAATAAAATCTTTGTTTCCCTCACTTTTATTTCTCTTTAAGTTGACTTAACATTAAATTCTGCCATTGTAATTTCTGCAGTATTTCCTGTTAACTTTACAAACCATCAGTCTGATTGGTTAAGGCGAAGCCCACTTTCTTTGTCTCACCACAATATTAAAGCTGATATTTTCGGCAGCATGTCCTTCAAATCAATTAAAAGCCTAAACTTGCAATGGTGTGTACAAATAATGACAGCCTCTTTTAGAATGCTCAACCATAGTAAATTGTGGCTCATTACATAACTACACTGATAAGAGTTTTATTTGACTGCACAAGGAAGGTGGTTGATTTAGGGCTGTCTTTACTAGCTGAAATTAACACAATTAATAATTTATATTTTGCCTATTATATCCTGTTTCAGGAGAGTTCTGCCAACAATTTGCAAATTTGCACCCCAATTATTCAATTGCTTGCAAGCCAATCGGGGCGGTGAGTAGTTCAATATGAAGAAAGGTTGAGGGGTCCCAGGTGAAATAGATAAATGTTATAAGGAACGTAGAACGTTACAGCACAGCACTGGCCCTTTGGCTCAAGACATGCAGACTTTTAACCTACCCTAAGATCAATCTAACCCTTCCTTCCTACATAGCCTTTCATTTGATTTCTATCATCCATACCTAAGAGTTTCTTAAATGTTTCTAAGTATCTGCATCTATTACAACCTCTGGCAGCTCATGCCAGACACCCACCACTCTTTATGTAAAAAAAACTTACCTCTGACATCCCCACCTATACTTTACCCCAATCACATTAAAATAATGCCCCTTCATATTAACCATTTCCAGCCTGGAAAAAAGTGCTGGCTGCCCATTCAATCTTTGCCTCTTATCATCTTTACATCTCTGTCAAGCCACTTCTCACCTTCTGTTTCTGAAACGTTAGGTTTATCACTTTTAGTGAAACAGGTTACAGAAAGCTTTGTGTTAAAATGGACAATAATGAGCAATCAGTACATTGATGATGTAGTTTCAGTGTCAGTGTTGCAATAGAGCAAATGAGTAATGGACAAGAGCAGCACAAATTGTGGGACTTGAAGCGTGGTTGTCTGGGAAACGTACACAATGAAAAATTGCATTTGTGGTATGTCCCATTACTGTTTGATCAAACAATCCCAGGAGGTTTCAAGAAAGAGATTCAAGGCAGAATAGTTCTCACAAATCCAAGTGGTGTGTATTTATGCTCTTTTTGAAGAAGTGATGAGGTAAAATAATACAAAAAAAAATGGGAAGTTCATGTCAGACACCAACAGCGTAACACTGCTTAATGCTTAATAGAGTATGGACCTGTAAAGTGCGGAGAGAAATTAAAAAAGAAATTACAGAAGGCATGAAAACATATTGTAATTAAAAACAAAGAAAATCCAGAAATGTTTTATGAATGCGTAAGGAGTAATAAGCTAACCAGGAAAGGTTAGGGCCTATCAGAAACCAAAAATGTGACCACAGTAAAAGTGTGCTTGAGGTTGTTCATAAACATCTTTACAAAGAAGTGTGATTCGTGTGATGTTGCAGTTAAGGAGAAACAGTGTGATATATTGGATGGGGTAAAGAGAAAAAAAGTAATTTATTTGACACATAGTAGCTCCTCTTTATGATGGTGCTACTGAACATGGGCGACAGTTTACTGAGGTTTTCAAAGCATGAAATTTGACTAGATACTCTATTAATAGCACTTTTTATATGGAAGGTTGTGGTAAACAATCACCACAAACAATGAAGAAGCGAGCGAAGGCAAGGCTGATCCAGGGGTCAAGATGCGCAGATGCGAGATGGAGTCGGGAACGAGGTCAAGGCATGCTTCAGGAGAAGTTGGCACTTCGGCGACAAGGTTGGAGCGAGCGGAGTGGAGTTGTTCCGGAGCCTGTCCACCTGAACCAGGAGTGAGGTTTGATCCATCGAAGCACTGTGACGATTTGGAAAGGTTGAGTACAGGCCAGAAGCAACGTATCATTGCTGTGGGGTCCAGATCCTGGTACTTTGATGATTTAAACACTGGGCCAGATGGGCTAGAAAGGCAGGGAATCAGGACTGGAGGTGAGAGTCACGCCGGTTCTGCTCAGCAATGTGGACACAGCTCTCCTCGGCGCTAAGGCTGAGACTGCTGGACTGCTCCAGCTTCTGCTCCCTTCATGTCTGCAAACATTGCACGATTCCCCCCCCCATATGATGCACTGAGACCAAGGGTATGGGCCTACTCCTGCTACTCTGGGATTCGGGTCTATGGACTCAATTTGGTTCAGAATACCATTGCTAACTTCTATTGTTTGCAAGATCTGTGTTTCTCCCTCTTTCTCTGCACATTGGGTGTAGGTCTCTTTTTTAATTGGGTTCTTTTGGAAAATCCCCAAAGTCAAAAATCATGCAAACAACTGCCCCATGATTAACCTATGGCACAAAAAACACACACATAATGGAAATACCCGTCAGTTTTTCACATTTCAATTTTGTTCAATTTTCTCCTCACTCTCTCACCAGTTCTTGAATTCTCAAAGGTAATGCAGTTAACCAACTTGTTCTTCTTCTAAATGCATTACAATTCATTTTCAGCTGGTTCTACATTTAAAAAATCACTTTAAGTAGTTCTGTCAACAATTGCATAGAGTAAAACAACCATGAAAAGTGCTTTTTTTTTGTGTAGAACGGTGTATTTTTTGTGCCAAAGGTTATACATGAGGCAGTAGTGTGCATGATTTTTATTTTTGGGGATCTGATTCTCTGATATGTCTAATATTGAAACTGGAGAGTGACTTCTAGTTTTTTATGGTGGTATTATTAAAGTTTTCAGGGTAGTTCGGCTGTAAAATGATTGCATGGCATCTGATGGAAAAATTCAGTTCCAATGTACAGGGTTATTCAGATACCTTGAGAAAGCCGATGTTTGACTGTATCCTCTATCTCTAGTGCAGAAGTGGAATATCTAATTTTGACCTCTATCATACCGAATATAGAATTGAAAGATTTATATTTCTTTTATCCCAATATGGACTGAAAAGTAGATTTTAACCTGATTGGAAAAAAAAAAGCCTTCCTCTATTCCACTCTGAATCTCCAACTCCTAACCTTAAACATAGGCCCTCTGGTCAAAGACACTTCTGCTAAGAGATAGATTTCTTATTCTTTGCCCTATCTACACCTCTTATAATTCTGTATACTTCAACTTTCTCTGTTCCAAGAAAAACAAATTGTAATCTCTGAAATGCAGAGTAAATCTCCAAGACATATAATATTTGCTTTTCATTGGTAATACTTTCTTTTCACTGATAATTTGTTCTGAGATTCCACCACTCCCAACTCTGATTTTCTTACTACAATGTCCTTCCGCATAGTGAATTCATTTAATCCCTCACTTAATGAGGTCTTGCCCCATGTTGTCCTATTGTTCATCCAGATGATTTACAGTCACCTCAAGAGCAGACATAAACAGCTTTGCCTGTGACACCTCCATTACATGACTGAATAAAAGAAAATACACAGCAACCATTATATCCACCAACTAGCAAATAAAAGCATTCTCTCAGCGAGGAACACTTTGAGAAGTCCTTATTTGATTAAATTTGCCTTGTAGTTGCAATAATTTTATTTTTTGTTATTTAAAGCAGAATGAAGGCAAACATGTTATCGTCACTGGGTGTGACACTGGTTTTGGATTTTCATTGGCCCAGCACTTGCACAAAAAAAGATTCAGAATTTTTACAGTGTGTTTACTAAAGGTACAGATGATCTACGTTCTTTATTGTTCAAGATTCGGAAACTAATTTCAAATCAAAGAGAATTTTTTGTTGTAAAAGTTATTACTTTAAAACATTTGATATAGAGTAGGAAAAATAATCTTTTATATTGTATTAATCACCACCAAAATAATCAAATATAATGTGTCCAAAATACTAATCTGATCTATGCTTAAGATATCAATTCACAAACGTGGTACCCTGGTTTAAGACCATGCTTTATTAATATTGCTAGGCTGTTGGGCATTTTATTTTCTGCATATTTTTCAAAATGTATATCTATATTTTTTAAAAAGTGTACCTTTAATTACATTATACAATTGGGTATTTCATTTTTTGCCTCTTTAAAGTAATACCTTCAGTTGATAAGTTAGGCTTGTTAATTAGCCTGTGGGTTTTGTCTTGTTAACATTTTTTCTAGAGGGAGCACAAGAAAAGTGGGGTAACCATTTTTTTCTCAAGAGAGCACGGGATCAAAGGAATTTTGGGAAATGGACAATGAACATAGTGGAAAAACGTGGTGAAATGCTCATAGAACCAAATTTATGGACAGCTATAGACGGCTGAAAAGCCTCGTGCAAACTATTTCTTCACGAAGAATGTGCCGCTAACTTCCAGTTGGGCAATTAGCACGCAGCATTGGAGAAGGAACGGCACCTTTATCCTTGGAAGTTGTGTGGATATTTTTTGTCCTTTGACTGATTTTTCAGCACAAAACGGTTTGGTACCATGACTAAACAAAGTGAAGCAAAGTGAATTGATTACTCAACAATAATCTCCAATGATTATGCGCACACTATCAACTAATATCAATATATATATTTATGTTTAGGACTTTATCTTTATTTTGTTTTATATGGTATTATTTTGTTTGTTATAGTTTAAAATATTTTGCCAATACAATTTCAATCTAAGCTTATACTGGTGTGAGATGAATTATTGTCGACTGGCGTACAGTGAATTTGTATGGGTGTGTCAGTATTTATACAGGTAATTCTCTCAATTTCCCTTAGAAGGAGCATTTAAACTTCCATGATTTATGTTTACCAGAATCATATTTACCTAGACATGTTTTTGCTATTGAAAATGGCCTTTTCATTGTTATTCCCATCTATTGTAGAGTTATGTTGCTGTTAGTTTGTATTCACAATAATAGCTAACTCATCACCTGGTCCCTGAACTCTTCCACCCTGATCAAAAAGGCGCAACAGTGCCTTTATTTCCTGCGGAGCATCAAGAAAGCTCACCTCTGTCCCAGAATACTGACGGACTTTTACTGCTGTACCATTAAGAGCATACTTACCAATTGCATCTCAGTGTGGTATGGCAATTGTCCCGTATCGGATCGCAAAGCACTCCAGCGTGTGGTGAAAACTGCCCAGCGGATTATCAGCACCCAATTGCCCACCATTGAGAACATCTACTATAAACGCTGCCTGGGCAGGGCGAAAAGCATTATCAAAGATGCATCTCACCCTAACCATGGGCTTTTTGCTTTCCTCACATCCGGTAGGCGCTACAGGAGCCTCCACTCCCGCACCAGCAGGCACAGGAAGAGCTTCTTCCCTGAGGCTGTGACCCTGCTGAACCTCACACCACAGCGCTAAGCAGTATTGCACACATATTGTACTGTCTCAGTACTTTTATATTTGTGCACCGTAGTACTTACTTTTTATTCGCAGCTATTTTGTAAATAACACTATTCTTTGCATTTCTGGTCAGATGCTAACTGCATTTCATCGGCTTTGTATCTGTACTCGGCACAATGACAATAAAGTTGAATATAATCTAATCTAATTACGAGCCAACAGTGAGTGGGTTACACAAGTATGTAAATGAAGATATTGGAAAGGGCAGAACAGCTTGTCCGTGAAATGTTCAGTTGCATAATCTTCAATTCACATGTTAAACAGCGCTGGAAGGAAACCAACACTCATTGACTCTAACTCTCAGAGGATTCAACACATTCTATACAGCGAATGAGGGTTGAGTAAAATATTTGCAACCGATAGAATTTCTTCAGGGATATGATCAACAGGTCTGCAAAGTAATTCATAGCTTTGCTAGGATTTTACTATCCAGATCTTCTTTCAGAATACTCTATAAGAATAAATTTGACTGAACTGCCAAAGTTGCAATAAATATTTAATCATCTAACTGCTTAAGGTACAAGTTGGAAATAACTGTGAACATATCACAGGAATGCCTAGTCCTAATATCCATGTTTACATATTTTTAAATTGCTAGTTTAGGCTTGGGTCAAAAATGTATTTTGGTTAAACTCTTTCAGTGCTTAACGTTCAGTTACACTGGTAATATTTGGTCGGAGTGGATTTTTGTCTTGTCAATCCAACACGGATACCCTCATCTTAATATTCTGCTAAAATAATATGAGCATCAAGAACCCAACCTGTGACAAATCTTGAATGCCAGTGGTGCATATTAAGATCCATGAATATAGAAAAATCAGTGATTGTGCTGAAGGTGAATTAATTGCTAATTTGCCCACAAACTGTACTGACAGTGACTTCCTGCTTTCAGGATAAAGGTGGGGAAGGATCTTAGAAGCTGGATATGAAGAGTGATCGGATGGTTGTGATTCAGATAGATGTTTGCAAAGATGAGGACATGGAGAGGGCAGTAGAATTTGTGAAAGAACATATGATGGATTCAGAAAAATGTTGGTTAGTTCTAATGAATTCTCAATACAGGTCAAATGTGCACACAATTGGAGTAAAATGATGAAATAACATGATTTTTAGAAACCTATTGTAGTTAGAAGTTTATTCAATCCACATCTATTAGATTAAGCAGGGTGGAGGTTTACACTTAGCATCAATGCCGTTTGACGGCTCTGGGCCTGTAGGCACTAGAATTAAGTAAAATGAGGGGTGACCTCGAATGGTGAAAGGCCTTAACAGAGTGGATGTGGAGAGGATGTTTCCAATGGTGGGAGAGTCTAACACCAGAGGACACAGCCTCAGAATAGAGGGTTGTCCATTTAGAACAGTGATGAGGAAAAATTTCTTTAGCCATAAGGTGATGAATTTGGGGAATTCTTTGCCACAGGCAGCTGTGGAGGCCAAGTCTTTATGGATATTCAAGGCAGAGGTTGATAGATTCTTGATTGGTCAGGGCACGAAGGGATATGTGGAGAAGGCAGGAGATTAGGGCTGAGGAAAACTGGATCAGCCATGATGAAATGGCAAAGCAGACTCAATGGCCCAAATGGACTAATTCTGCTCCTATATCTTATGATGTTATTAATTATGGTGCAGACTGACACTTAAAAAGAGTCTGCATTTATTTAAAATATTGCACTCTCTGATATATTTTACAGAAAATTGTACTGAATAAATACCTTAAATTCCCATCAATTTAACTTGATTCCCAGAGGAGAAGGTTATGGATGAGGGGGTTATTGTGTTTATACAGTATTTCACATGTAGTAATTAAATGGAACTGTGTTTGTGCTTATTGCAGAGCAGTGAATCACTGGTATTTTAGTTTTGTGATTCAAGATGATGACAGTGTGTTCTTGCGTCCTGGAGATTATTTCTGGAGTGTGATTACAGCATAATGTCGGTTTGGAGTATCAAAACTGCCTCACTTGGGGAAATAATACTGTTTAGTAGAAGGAGAAACCCGTCACAGCACGGAAGTTACAGCAGGGTCTACGCACCCCCACAAGCGGGCTGCACTGCAGGTTTGGCAATTGCACTTGTGGACATGCAGGTTCCAGCTAATTGCATTTCATTATGGCGCTATTTACCTTCTTCCTTCTCATTGTAGTACTGTCGAAACTTGAGCAAGCACGACAATGTTATGCTCCTGCTTACTTTTGTCCTTGCCTGAGAAAGAGGACTACCATTTCAACTGATGCTGGAATGGAGCGGTATTTGTTTAATACTTAGATATTGTTTTCAGCTGCAAAGGTGCCACTTTACTTTCGGTTTGAGAATTTTCAGTAACGACCCTGTTGGCCTAGAGTTTATTGTTTTCCTTTCCCTTAAAATTTTGCAATGCATTAAAGACAGTGAACTGTCAACTTAGGTCATTGTCTCTCTCTCTCGCCATACTTGGGCCATATCGGAATGTTCTGACAGCAAGTCTTGACCACTGAAAGAGAACAGCTGACCTCGGCCCTGAGATTCATTGGCCAGGTAGGGGACAAGTGATTGAATCTGTTCTGGGCGAAGATACCAGAGCAATGTGGCAGATAATCTCGTGCCTAAAAGCCCAGTCTCATCCGGAGGAACAAGTATTATCCCTCTCAGCAGCCCACGGCAGACAATTGGAGTCAGGTGCCTGTGATCTCTGCTCTCACAGTGGCAGTCCATGAACTTGCAGCAAACAGCCAGCGTCAGCTGACAGCTATTAGTGTTCTCGCCAATACAATTCAGCAGCCTCTGGTCTCATCAGTCCCGCTCCTAGTATGTTGCACGTCCTGCTTTTCAGCTGCCATGATCGCCTCTGCCAGTGATGCTCCCACTCCCACATCCAAACCAGTAATTACTTCCATATCTGTACAAGGATCGACTGTTCCCCCATCTGGTGACTCCAGTGGCTGCAGATTTTCATTACCCACCGTGAGCTGACTTTACTAGCCCAGCCTCGTCTGTTTGGTGATGGTGCACGAACACTGGCGTACATGGTGAATCTCCTAGATGGACCTCCACTCAACCTATTCAGCGCTCTACGGGAGCCAGGATACCCCACAGCCCAGTCGTTTCGACATTTTGTTGCTGAGTTAAGGAGAGTTTTCTGACCTTCCAGTACGGGGTCAGGAGGCTGCCCACCAGCTCTTGGACCTGTGCCATGGCACGGGGATGGTGAGAGCCTATGCAGTCAAATTCCACACACTTGCAGTGAAGACAGGATAGAATGAAAGATCCCTCCTCACTGCCTTCCAGCATGGACTGGGCGCAGGTGTCCAGTATGAGATCCTGTCTGTGATGAGCAGGATAGCCTGGATGACCTGATTAATCTGGCTGTTCGAGTGGACAACCAGGTAATTGAGTGGGGCAAGGAAAGAATGTCTCATGCTTCCTACTCACTGTGAGTCTTCACCCTCTCCCTCATCAGCCAGCATCCAGTCTGCAGAGGAGCCGATGCAAGTGGGCGCAGGCACCTGTCTCAAGAAGAATGAGATTGGTGCAAGAGAACAGGTTCCTGCCTCTGTTGTGGTGATCCAGAACATTTCTAGGCATCATTTCAAAAGTGTCCAGTAAAAGAGAGAGGGGAGTCCGCATGGGTTGGTTTCCCCTGCCATCGGCTTCCCCTAATTTGGTGATGCTCCCAGCTTTCTTGTCATGGGGGTCTTGGACCGATGAACGTAAGGCATTTTTTGACACCAGTGCTGCCAGGAACCTTATGAACATCTCTCTGGCTCAAGGATGGGGAGTTACGACTCAAGAATTAAGAGGAACAATCAACGCCAAGACCCTGGACAGTCAACCTCGGGGCATCGGCTAGATCCACCTTTCCACCCAACTCCCTGCACTTCTGCTCAAAGGCAACCATAGGGAACAACTTTCCTTCTATCTGGTTGATTCCCCTGAACTGCCACTGGTGCTTGGTCTCCCCTAGTTATCCCAACATAACCCATGGATTGATTGGTCCCTTAAAGCACTCCACAAGTGGGGACCAGCATGCCTGTCTACCTGTCTGGCTCCAATTTAAGCTCCATTCTGTGAATCCCCTCCTGTGTCAGCAAAAGCTATCTGGGATTTTGGAATATGCTAACTTTCTTGAAGTCTTCAGAAAAAAGAAGGCCACCTCCCTGCCACCACACCGGCCAAATAACTGAGCATTTGACTTGTTGCCTGGTACTAGACCTCCCCGGAGCCAGCTCTTTTCTCTCTCTCATCCAGAAATGATGGCCATGGAAGAGTACATCAAGGAGGCCTTGGCTTTGGGTTCATCTGTCTGTCAACCTCACCAGCAGGAGCGGGCTTATTTTTTGTGAGCAAAAAGGATGGCATGCTCCGTCCCTGCATTGATTTCCATAAAGACCAGGTGTCAATTTAGGGCTATATACTTACCCCTTCCAGTGTTCAAATGGACGTGAGTAAAGTTCAGGCAGTAACAAAGTGGCCAAAACCATCTACGGTCAAGTGGGCGTGGTGCTTCATGGGGTTTGCAAACTTTTATCGCCACTTCATCTGGAATTTCATCTCTATCATGGCTTCATTAATGCGCTCACCAGGAAGACCTCAGCAGGACTCTATTGGGCAGATGATGCTGACCAAGCATAATTGGAACTAAAGTAACATTTTAACACTGCCCCAGTACTGCAACACCCAGATCATCCCAACTATTCATTGTCGAGGTGGATGCATTTGACCTTGGCTTTGGAGCTGTACTCTCTCAGCACACTTCTGCAGATAGCTGATTGCATCTTTGTGCCTTTCTCTTCGGTTGCTTGACTCAGGCCAAGAGTAGCTATGATGGTGGGAACCAAGAGCTTCTGGCTGTCAAGGAGGCTCTGGAAGGATGGTGACACTGGCTGTAGCAGGTAGAAAGTTCTTTTTTGGTTTGATAGATCACAGGAACCTCTCCTATATTCGGGATGCTAATAGGTTCAACTCCTGTCATGCCTGTTGGGCTCCCTTTTTCACCTGGTTTAATTTCATCTTCACCTATTGTCCCAACAGCAAGAATACCAAGGCCAACGCTCTCTTCCAGAAGCTCAACAGGTCTGAGGGCAATGCCTATCTAGACCCTATCCTTCCTTACTTGTGCATCCCCGCTCTGGTGATTTGGGGAATAGAGGTGGAGATGAGGGCCACCCATCAGTCTGATCCAGGCCCAGGTGGGGGACCTCCCAATTGGTTTGGGCAGAGATTACCCACAATAACCTCTAGTAGTCCTCCACTGGTATGTACCCTTTTGAATACCAGAAGGGATTCCAGCCACCGCTCTTCCCTGATGAGGAGGTTAATGTGGGAGTTCCTGCTGCTGAACAGCTGATCCAGCACTACAAGTGCACGTGGAGATGAGTCAGAGCTTCTGTGTCGCATGCTCAGAAACCACGTGCTCAGCAAGCCAGTCAGTTCCAACAAAAGGTGAGGCCTCTCAAGCTAGGATGGCATCAAAGGATCCTTCCCTGAAAGTTGAGGGCTGCAAATTAGCTCCAAGCTATGTGAGACCATTTGTAGTGGGAAAAGATATCAACCAGGTCTTGTATAGATTGCATCCACCAGCATCAATGAAGATTTATGTTTTCGAGCTCAAGCCGAGTATTAACACCCCCCGGCTCCAGTCACCCCACCTCCCTCTCTTTACTGCTTGAGGGATGGTTCCCTGGTAAATACTGTCTGGTGCCTCCTGGCATCTCATCAGGTACATGGTAATGTGCTGTACCTTGTGGATTGGGAAGGGTATGGTCCTGAGGAACATTCTTGGATCCTGGCGAATGACAGCTTGGACAAGTCTTTCATCCAGCACTTCCAACAAGCACAGGTCTGTGGCACCTCAGGAGCTGCACCTAGGGAGGGGGGCCCAGTCACAACCATGGACTCTACTGCAGGGTCCACGCACCACCGCCAGCTTGGCAATTGTGTTTGTGAATGTGCTAGCTCCAGCTAACTGCTGCTTCATTATGGCGCTGTTTAACTCCCTTCTTTTCATTGCAGTATTGTCGAGACCTGACCAAGCACAGCAACATTAGGCTCCCTGCTTACTTTCATCCTTGTCTGAGAAAGACCACTACCATTGCGACTGGCGCTGGAATGAAGCGACATTCATTTAATATTTATGTATTGTTTTCAGCCAGGATGTTGGTATTGTACAGAATGAAATATATATTAAATAGTTAAATTAAATAAGTAGTGCAAAAATAGAACTAAAAAAGCAGTGAGATAGTGTTCATGGGTTCAATGTCCTTTCAGAAATTGGATGGCAGAAGGCAAGAAGCTGTTCTTGAATCACTATGTGCCTTCAGGCTTCTGTACCTCCTTCCTGATGGTAGCAATGAGAACAAGGCATGGCCTGGGTGATGGGGAACCTTGATGATAGATGTCGCGCCTTTTTGAGGCACTTCTTCTTGAAGATGTCCTGGATACTATGAAGGCATGACGGAGGTGACTAACTTTACAATTCTCTGCATCTCACTTTGATCCTGTGCAGTAGCCCCTCCCCCCACCGCCCCTCCACCCCCCCCCCCATACCAGACAGTGATGCAGCCAGTCAGAATGTGCTCCGTGGTATATCTGTAGAAATTTGTTAGTGTTTTGATGGCACACCAAACCTCCTCAAAATTCTAATGAAACAAAGCGACTGTTTTGCCTTCTTCATAGCTGCATCAATATGGTGGGTCCAAGTTAGGTCCTTGGAGATATTGACCATAAGACATGGGAGCTGAATTAAGCCATTTGGCCCATCAAGCCTGCTCCACCATTCAATCATGGCTGACCTTTTCTCCCCTCCTCAACCCCATTCCACGGCCTTCTCCCTGTAACCTTTGATTCCATGTCCAATGAAGAACCAATCAATCTCAGCCTTAAATACACCCAGTGACCTGGCCTCCACAGCTGCCTGTGGTAACAAATTCCACAAATTCACCACCCTCTGACTAAAGAAATTTCTCTGCATCTCTGTTTTAAATGGGTGCCCCTCTATCCCGAGGCTGTGCCCTCTTGTCCTAGACTCCCCCAGCATGGGAAATAACCTTTCCACATCTACTTTGTCTAGGCCTTTTAACATCCGAAAGGTTTCAATGAGATCCCCTTCATCCTTCTAAATTCCAACAATTACAGATCCAGAGCCGTCAAACGTTTCTCATATGATAATCCTTTCCTTCCTGGAATCATCCTTGTGAGCTGTCTCTGGGCCCTCTCCAATGCCAACACATCGTTTCTTAGGTGAGGAACCAAAAACTGTTCACAATACTCAAGATACATCCTCACCAGTGCCTTAAAAAGACTCAACATCATATCTCTGCTCTTGTATTCAAGACCTCTTGAAATGAATGCTAACATTACAGTTGCCTTCCTCACCTGCAAGTTAACCTTTAGGGTATTCTGCACAAGGACTCCCAAGTCCCTTTGCATCTCCAATTTTTGGATTTTCTCTCCATTTAGGAAATAGTTTGCATGTTTATTTCTACTACCAAAGTGCATGACCATGCATTTTCCCACATTGTATTTCATTTGCCACTCTCTTGCCCTTTCTCCTAGTCTGTCTAAGTCCTTCTGCAGCCTACCTGTTTCCTCAACACTACATGCCCCTCCATCAATCTTCCTATCATCTGCAAACTTGGCAACGAAGCCATCTATTCCATCATCTAAATCATTGAGATGCGGCATAAAAAGAAGTGGTCCCAACACCGACCCCTTTGGAACACCCACAGGAACCCAGGAACTTGAAACTGCTCACTCTTTCCACACTGAACTCTCTATGGGACTGATGTGTGTTCCCTTGTCTTACCCTTCTGAAGTCCACAATCAGTTCTCTGGTCTTACTGACATAGAGTGCGAGGTTGTTGCTCTGATGCCACTCAATTAGCTGATATATCTCACTCCTGTAGGCCATCTCATCACCATTTGAGGTTCTGCTAAGAAATGTTTGTATCATCAGCAAACTTATAGATGGCATTTGAGCTGTGACTAGCCGCACAATCATGGGTGTAGAGAGAGTAGAGCAGTGGGCTAAGCACATATCCCCGAGGTGTACCAGTGTTGATGGTCAGCAAGATGGAGATGTTATTTCCAAGCTGCACTGTTAGGAAGTCAAGGATCCAGTTCCAGATGGAGATGCAGCAGCCCAGGTTCTGGAGTTTTTCGATCTGAACTGCAGGAATGATGTTGTTAAACACTAAACTATAGTCAGTAAACAGTATTCTGACATATGTATTTGTATCGTCCTAGTAATCCAAGGCCACATGGAGGGCCATTGAGATCACGTCCACCACAGATCTATTGTGGCAATAGGCAAATTGCAGTTGGTCTCGGTCCTCGTTGAGGCATGAGTTGATTCTAGGGTTAAATAAATGCTCAAAGTGAGTGCTACTGGATGATAGGCGTTAAGACAGCTCATCCTGCTCTTCTTGGGCACTGGCAATAATTGTGGCTCTTTTGAAGCAGGTGGAAGCTTCTGAATGTAGCAATGAGAGATTGAAAATATCTTTGAACAGCCCCAGCAGCTGGTTGGCACAGGGTTTCAGAGCCTTACCAAGTACTCCATCAGGGCCTGTCACCTTGTGAGGGGTCACTGTCTTGAAAGGCATCCTGATGGTGGCCTCTGAGACATAGATCACATGGTCACCAGATGCTGCAGGGATTCTCACAGCTGTAGTCTTACTCTCCCTCTTAATGCGAGCATAAAGGACATTGAGCTCATCTGGGAGTGCAACATCATTGCTATTCGTGATGTTGGATTTCGCTTTGGAAGAAGTAATGTCCTGCAGAACACACCAGAGTGGACGTGCATGCAATCTAACTCGCAACCTCACACAGAATTGTTCCTCAGCTCTTGAAATAGCTCTCTGCAAGTCATACCTGATTTTCCTGAACAGACCTTGGTCACCAGACTTGAATGCCACAGATATAGCCGTCAGCAACCTACAAACCTCCTGGTTCATCCATGGCTTTTGATATGGGTATCCACAGTAAGATCTCGTGGGCATACACAGATTTTAATGAAATCATGGAGATCTCTCTCCCTCCCCCTCTCCCCCTCTCCCCCTCTCCCCCTCTCCCTCCCCTTCTCCCCCCCCCTCTCTCTCCCCCTCTCTCTCTCCCTCTCTCTCCCCCTCTCTCTCCCCCTCTCTCTTCTCTTCTCCTCTCTCTCATTTCTACTGTCTGAGAAACCTGACTGAATAATTTGTATTTCAGTGATAGTAGTGACATCACAAAAAATGGAAAAAGCATGTGTTTTGCAAGATGAAACATAGAAGTATACTGCTCTGTTGAGATGTATGTATTGTAATTAATCATGCTTTTCAAAAATATCTCACACTTGGGCTGTTTCAACACAATTTTTTGATTAGGTTTTTGAGGGCTGATTAATAATGCTGGCATCTCAACTTTTGGTGAAGTAGAGTTCACCACCATGAAAACATATAAGGAGGTTGCAGAAGTTGCAGATGTAATGTTAAAATTGTACAAGGCATTGGTGAGGCCAAATTTGGAGTATTGTGTACAGTTCTGGTCACCGAATTATAGGAAAGATGTCAACAAAATAGAGAGAGTACAGAGATTTACTAGAATGTTACCTGGGTTCCAGCACCTAAGTTACAGAGAAAAGTTGAACAATTTAGGTCTTTATTCTTTGGAGCATAGAAGGTTGAGGGGGGACTTGATAGAGGTATTTAAAATTATGAGGGGGATAGATAGAGTTGACGTGGATAGGCTTTTTCCTTTGAGAGAAGGGGAGATTCAAACAAGTGGACATGAGTTGAGAGTTAAGGGGCAAAAGTTTAGGGTTAACACAAGGGGGAACTTCTTTACTCAGAGAGTGGTAGCTGTGTGGAACGAGCTTCCAGTAGAAGTGGTAAAGACAGGTTCGATTTTGTCATTTAAAAAAAATTGGATAGGTATATGGACAGGAAAGGAATGGAGGGTTATGTGCTGAGTGCAGGTAGATGGGACTAGGTAAGAGTAAGAGTTCGGCACAGACTAGAAGAGCCAAGCTGGCCTGTTTCCGTGCTGTAATTGTTATATGGTTTATATAGTTATATATAAGTTAACTTGTGAGGGACGATCTGAGTGACCAAGGGTTTCCTTCCATATATTTGCAGAGCAAAAGGTAAGAGATGAGCTTGAGTAGTATGTATTTTGTTTATAACGCACATTAATATTCAATAACCCAGTTGGACTTGACATTACACAATTCGGAAGCTTTACAAATTTAATGGGGCTAAATTTTCACCTTTGGATTAATCACACAGGCTTGTGGTGGGCAAGGGAAGCTGGTCTGTCCATCCAGAAACACTGGTGAAGGACTTGATCTACATTTCTATTTGGATTTGATCATAATAAAATTCGTAATAGTCTTACGTGTTTCATTGCAAGCTTGGAAACTTATTTTAAATCATAATAGCAGGAAATCCAGCAAAGTTCTCACTTCTCAAAGTGCTTATTTGTTATGTTCTTGTTGGAAATGTCCATTTTCTCTATTTCCAATATCAGCCTAACTTAAATATAAATTCCTGTCTCATTTTCGTTGCCTTTTGTTTTAACCTCCTACCTTCCAACCCATCAGAATTGTCCTCAAATGAAAGAACTTCTGGAAGACCAAATCCAATTTATCCAGTATCTCTAGAGGCACCCTATTAAAACCCGAGATGGTTGGTCTTCAAGCAACACACATAAAAGTTGCTGGTGAACGCAGCAGGCCAGGCAGCATCTCTAGGAAGAGGTAAAATCGTTGTTTCGGAGAGATTTCTTACTAGCTCTTCTTTCAGTTAGTCCTGACGAAGGATCTCGGCCCGAAATGTCGACTGTACCTCTTCCTAGAGATGCTGCCTGGCCTGCTGCGTTCACCAGCAACTTTTATGTGTGTTCCTTGAAATTCCAGCATCTGCAGATTTCCTCGTGTTTATGGTTGGTCTTCAATCCAGCAGATTTGTGAGCTTTTCATCTCATGAATTTCTCATGTGCTTTTCTTTTAATAACACTATTTTCTTTCAGTTTCACTCATTCATTGGAACCTTTGTTTCAGACAAAAACAAGTTATAAATTTCTGCCATTTAACAATATTACTCCCCTTTTTGACTTCTCATGAACATCTGGGAAATAGTGATCATGACATCAGAATGTTTAGGTTAGCAACAAAAAAGAAAGAGGAGTAACCCAACGAAGTTATTACTTAGAAGAAGACCAGTGGGATGAGAGCAGGTCTACCCTGAGTAAAGTGAAACCAAAAGCTGACAAATCTATAAGAAAATAATGGAGTTCCCTTAAGGAAGGTGGTTTGGGTAGAGTTGGGGCACATTCTCAAAAGAGAATAAATCATATTTTTCCCTGGATGATAAAAATGATACAAGTATGATAAAGCTAAAGAAGCTGTAATGGCAGTGAGAACCAGACTGATTACAAAATATTGGAGCAAAAGTGGAAAGTAAAATAAGAAAATAAGTGAAAAGAATGGATTTGCTTTAACATAAATGGGAATCAAAAAATGTTCAATGGGCATATTAAGAGTTTAAAAGATGATAGTGAACAATCGGGGCCCATTAAGGGTGAAAATGGGAACATGCCTTTGAATACTGAGGTTAGGTTAAACATTAAACAAGTGCTTTCATCTGTCTTCAGGGAAGAAGGCACTTTGATGGAATCTTCTTCCTTGAAAGTTCATTTATTATCAAAGTATACAACTCTGAAATTCTTCTTCTCCAGATAGCCACAATAACAAGAAAGAAAAGAACGGCAGCACAATCATCAACGCCCCCCCCCAATCCCTCCTCCCCACATAAAAAGAAACAAAAACAGAACAGGCACATTGACCCCAAATCCCCTTCCCTGTGCACAAAAATCGAGGAAGATCGGGCAAAAAAAATCACAGAATATTAAAAAGCTATAAGACTGAAAACAAGTCTACAGTCCAAGTCCACATCCAAAACGCTGAAAACCTGGGTAACATTCTCCTGGCACAGCAGCAGTTTCACCCTTCTCCAGGCAATCTCCTGGTGATCAAAAGGCAGCCTTTTCTCTCTGATAGCAGAGCAATCCCCCTGCAACAAAAAGACAGTCTCCCCTCTCCAATAGCAGAGCAACCCACGAGCAATCAAAAAGCAGTCTCCACTCTCTGATAGAAGGGTGATCACCCCAGTGATCAAAAGGCAGTCTCTCTCTCAAACAGCAGAGTGATCAAAAGGCAGACTCCTGCCTCCAATAGCAGAGCAATGCCCCCCGCGATCAAAAGGCAGTCTGCGCTCTCCAATAGCTGAGTGATTTTCCCAGCAATCAAAAGGCAGGTAGCCGGCACACACCATCCTTACTCATCTCAATGTTTCAATCTCCCTCGTCGCTTTAATTGGTGAACAATGGAACAATTCCTACTCTTGAGTTTATTTTATTTTTGTTTTCCTTATCATTCTTATAAGTTCTCTTGATTCATAAAACTATTGGATTGGGCTGAGGACAGTTTGATTCAGTGGACATCCATCCAAGATGGATGCCCTTTGCCAGTCTACCTTGCATGTTATTCCTGACCAGAAGTAGCCAGTTAACTATTGTCTGAAATGGCCTGAAAAGCCACGCAATCCAGAGGCAAATTTTCACGAGGAAATCACTTCACTCATGTTGAAAATCCAGCCCGAAACATCAACTGTACTCTTTTCCATAGATGCTGCATGGCCTGCTGAGATCCTCCAGCATTTCGTGTGTGTTGCTTGGATTTTCAGCATCTACAGATTTTCTCTTCTTTGTTGTGAGATAATGTGCTGTGCTGTTTTCAGACTTAATAAAAAGAAAGGCTTTTCTTATGAGGGGGAAAGTTAGGAGAGGGCCATGAAGAGATATGCAAGAATTCTTAGTCAATTTACTAACATAAGAACATAAAAAATAGGAACAGGAGTCTGGCCCGTTGAGCCTGCTCCACCATTCAATAAGATCATGGCTGATCTGGCCATGGACTCATCTCCACCTACCTGCCTTCTCCCCATAACCTTTAATTCCCCTTTTACTCAAAAATCTATCTTACCTTGTCTTAAATATATCTACTGAGGTAGCATCCACTGCTGCATTGGGCAGAGAGTTCCACAGATTCACCACTCTCTGAGAAAAGCAGTTCCTCTTCATCTCCATCCTAAGTCTACTCCCCCAAATCTTGAGGCTATGTTCCCCCGGTTCTAGTCTCACCTACCAGTGGAAACAACTTTTCTGCCTCTATCTTATCTATTACTTTCATAATTTTATATGTTTCTATAAGATCTCCTCTCATTCTTCTGAATTCCTGCAAATACAGTCCCCAGTGACTCAAGCTCTCTTTATAATCTAACCCCCTTGTCTCTGGAATTGACCTGGTGAACCTCCTCTGCACCTCCTCCAAAGCCAGTATATCCTTCTTCAGGTAAGCAGAACAGAGCTGCATGCAGTACTCCAGGTGATGCCTCACCAGTACCTAGTACTGCCGCAGCACAACCTCTCTGCTCTTAAATCCAATCTCTGTAGCAATGAAGGCCAACATTCCATTTGCCTTTTTGATAGCCTGCTGCACCTGCAAGCCAACCTTTTGTGATTCATGCACAAGCACTCCCAGGTCCCTCTGCACAACAGCATGCTGGAATTTTTAACCATTTAAATAATAATCTGATCTTGCATTTTTCTTTCCATAGAGGGTGACCTCACATTTAACCAACATTGTACTCCATCTACCAGACCCTTGCCTGCTCACTTAACCTATTCTATATCTCTCTGCAGACTCTGCGCGTCTTTTGCACAATTTGCTTTTCCACTCAATTTAGTGACATCAGCAAACTTAGATACACTACACTCAATCCCCTCTTCCATTTGAGGGCCCAGCACCGACCCCTGTGGCACACCGGTCACCACTGATTGCCAACCAGAGAAACGCCCATGTATCCCAACTTCCTACTATTAGTTAACCAATCCTCTATCCATGCTAATACATCACACCCAGCTCTATGCATCCTTATCTTAAGGATAAGTCTTTAATGTGGCACCTTATTGAATGCCTTCTGGAAATCCAGATAAATAATGTCCATCTGTCCCCTCTGTCCACTGCACTTGTTAAATCCTCAAAGAACTCCTGTAAGTTTGTCAAGCAGGACGTGCCTTTGCTGAATCCAAGCTGCATCTGCCTGGTGGATCCATTTCATTCCAGGTGCCTCGCTATTTCTTCTTTAATGATAACTTCAAGCATTTTCCCAACTATAGAGGTTAAACTACCTGGCCTATAGTTACCCGACTTTTACCTACATCCTTTTTGGAACAGTGGTGTGACATTCGCCATCTTCCAATCGGCCAGGACCTACCCAGAGTCCAGAGAATTTTAGTAAATTATCACTAAAGCCTCTACTATAACTTCTGCCATTTTTTTCAGTACCCTGGGATGCATCTCATCAGGACCAGGGGACTTGTCTATCTTCAGGCTTACAGTTTGCTCAGCACTACCTCTTTAGTGATAGGTATTGTGTTGAGGTTCTCACCTCCCATCGCATCCATAACATTTCTCTTTGGCACGTTAGACGAGTAGTCAACCGTGAAGACTGACACAAAATAGTCATTCAAAGCCTCGGCCATTTCCTTATTACTCAATATCAATTCCCCCTCTTGTCCTCCAATGTTCACTTTAGCCACCCTTTTCTGCTTTATATAATTATAAAAGCTTTCACTATCCATTTTTATATTTTGTGCTAGCCTATTTTCATAATCTATCTTCCCTTTCTTCATTGTTCGCTTCGTGTTTTTTTTCCTTTTTAAAGTTTTCCTAGTCTTCCAGTTTCCCACTACTCTTGGCAACTTTGTACACACAAACTTTTAGTTTGATGCTTTCTTTTATTTCCTTCGTTATCCAAGGCTGATTCTCCCCACTCTTATTGTCTTTGCTTTTAACTAGAATATACTTTTGCTGAGCACCGTGAAAAATTTCTTTGAAAGTCTCCCACTGTTCCTCAACTGTCCCACCATATAGCCTGTGTTCCCAGTCTACAGTAGCCAAATTCTCTCTCATCCCATTGTAGTCTCCATTGTTTAGTCAAAATACACTGGTTTTAGATCAAACTATTGCACCCTGCTATTGTAAGAGAAACTCAGTCATACTGTGATCAATCTTTCAAAAAGGATCCCTAACTACAAGATCACTAATTTTATCTGTCTCATTGCACAGGACCAGATGCTGGAGACGGAAGCTAAGTTTCATGGTGCTTCTCTGGCAGAATCCGAACTCGGCACACACGTACAGATCAATACGCACCTAATAGCGCATGCTCAATACACGCTTAATAGCGCATGCAACGACGTGTCCCTACAACGTAAAGTAGTTCCTTATTATACTGTAGGCCATACAGTACACTTCTCCCCTTTTATTTTAATAGTGTATCAACTGTTTTTTTTACTGGGTCACTATGCTAAACAAATGTCTACTCTTAACATACAAACACCTACCATTTGTTTACTTAGTAACTTAATAATATCAAATCATAACAAAATAACATAATAATATCAAATTATAACAAGCTTTTTTTTTACTTTTGGTCTAAGACCCATTTATAACTCAAGTCTCTTCTCTAGATTGTCTGGCACTGAAGAAAATAGGTCTTCACTCTATTGTCTGGAATAACTTAAACAATCCACAAATTGGCAGGTTCCAGCCATAAAGAGTAGTCACCTCCATCTTGCAAAGATGATGAAAGCAAAGTGAAATCCATGAAAAGGTGAATGTTACTCTTAAAAGTATGTACTATCATCAAAACTGAGATGGCATTGGGAAGTGTCTTCAGATAGTGTGTTCTTCAGTCTGGCAATAAACTTGCTTGTTTTAATACAGATTTCCATATGAAAGTCATGAAAAGTTGAGCTTTGAGCATAGGGAGTTAAGAAGATGTGCGTCTCCAACTTACTGAGAGTTCTAGGCAGCAGATCGCCTCTGTATAATGAAGCCTCCTCTGTGCAGCTGTCCTAGATATATACGCATCTTTGTGCTAACACTTGTCTTCCTTACCGATATCTCATTTGTTCCAACTGAGCTAATTACACAGCCAATCTTCATATTCTCCTTAGATTCCAAGTAGATAGCCTGACCTTTATGATAACATCTCTTATCGTAAAATAACTTTCCATCTTCTATTCGTGCTTCATATCTTTGTGTTGGTGATTCGGCAGGAGTGCTAGGAAGATGCTCAGGAGAAGACGGAGATGCTGGTCTTTTTGGAGATTTAAGCTTATTGAGAGTTTGCAGATCTTCCATTATCTGTTCATCTGTTAACAAGTAATTTATCTGCGCAGATGCAGGTTTTCATCTTTTGTCTGTAATTGGAACAGGGTCATTAGGTCTCCTCCTTACTTTCCTAGTCATTATTGGCTTTACCTCCATAGAATCTCCTGTGAGTTCCATTGTTAGCCTCTCATTCTCAATCATCTTTTTCTTTTCTTCTAACTCAATCTTTTTATCTTCAAATTCCTTCACTGCTGCTTTCTTCTCTTTAATATAATTCCTTTCCACTTGTTCTGTCTCCAGTTGCAGAAAAAGCTCTGCATTTCGTATTCTTTCCTTGTATTGTTGATCTAGTTTCTTCATCCTTTTCTGATACTCCTGCAAAGTGCCTTCCTGTAATTGCTGTAGCTGTCTTTTGAGAGATGTCAATTTCTCCTGGTACATCTGCCATTTTACTTCCAGGTAGTCTTCATCATCCTGTTTATTGGCAATATCTGTCTCCCTTGCATCCTATGTACCTTCATCCGAGTTGGGACCATGAATACTGCATTTGTCCTCATCATTGACACTGTCTAGCTCCTACTCATCATTGTAATAGCCGATAATGGGTGAGAGGAGTGCTGCAGACGTCTTCTCAGCCAAGCTGCCCTCCTTTGTTGACACATCTAGTGCCTTGATATTGTGCCAATCCAACTGGATTTTCCTGAGCCATTTACATCCCAGCAAATGTGATCCTCCATTTTTCAGTACATAGAGGTTCAGCTGCTGTGTTTTGTCTCTGTAGGTCACTATCACTTTAATTTTACCTTTGGAACACACTCTCTGTCCTATGTAAGTCTTTAGCAATAGTTTAGTGCATTTCAGAGGTACGTGAGAAAACAGTCATTTGTAGTCGTGTAACATACATAGAAGTTGCTGGTGAACGCAGCAGGCCAGGCAGCATCTCTAGGAAGAGGTGCAGTCGACGTTTCAGGCCGAGACCCTTAGAGATGCTGCCTGGCCTGCTGTGTTCACCAGCAACTTTTATGTATGTTGCTTGAATTTTCCGCATCTGCAGAATTCCTGTTGTTTGCATTTGTAGTCGTGTACAGAGATCACTGTTAAAGCTAAGCCTGTGTCCAATTCCATTTTCAGTCTCACGCCTGCCACTTGTGGAGTGATCCTTATTACCCTTTATCATCTGTCTTTTTCACGCTGTGAAGTTGCAGACAAGACAATTCACTTTTGTTTGAGTCATTTTCACCAGAACTGCTTTCTTTCATTTTGTGTACAGTGTTGTGTTTTCCTTTCTGGGGTTTCTTGTTTCTCTGTATTTTGTCCTTTTTCTGCTGTTTACTAGCTTTGCATACTAGCTTTGTTTACTGTTTACTAGCTTTGTGGCCCTGTTTGCCACAGTTTCCGCATTCTTTGTCTTTAAGCCAGCAGTCATCAGGGTCATGTGACATGTTCCCACAATGGTAACATTGGTTGCTAGCTTTGCCAATATGGCCCTGTTAGCCACAGTTTCTGCTTTGTTTGTCTTTAAACCAACAGTCATCAGGGTCATGTGACCTGTTCCCACAACGGTAACATTTCTTTCCTTCATTTCTGTTCAGTGACATTTTATTCATAGCATATTCCAGAGATTTTTGTTGTCTCTCTGAAGCACCCCATGCTGCTATGTCCATTGATATTGCAATGTTTAGCGCTTTCTCAAATGTAAGGTCTCTTTCACACAGAAGCTTTTTCTGTGTGGTTTCACAGTGCACACACTATCCTGTCCCTCAATGCATCCGATAGACCAGCTCCAAATTGACAATGTTCTGATAATTTGCGCAATTCAGCACAATATTCAGAAATGCTTTCATTTTTGCTCTGATTCTGATTGTGAAATTTAAATCTTCCAGCAATGACCAGTGGTTTGAGGTTTAAATGCTGTTGGAGAGTGTCTACTATTTGCTTGAACGTTTTGTCAGCTGGCTTTTCAGGGGTTAACAAGCTTCGTAGCAGTTCGTATGTTTTTGCTCCCATAATACTGAGTAAGACTCTGGCTTTCTTTTCATCATTAACACCATTAGCCTCACAATATAACTACACTCTGTCAACGTAAGTTGCCCAGTCTTCAATGCCACTATCAAATGCTGTAATGGTTCCAATCATTGCCATCTTTGTTATGTTAATTTAACCCCGTGTTCCCCTTGTTTTCTTTTTGACTCACATGTCCTTTCTGCTAGCGCCACGAGCGCACTCCGTCAAGATGTATGTGTACTTTTTATCTCCCTTCTGGGGCAGGCAGACAGTCCCTGGGGTCAGTGCCGGCTGTTGCCTAGGCTGGACGTGCTGCAGCTCCGACTGTGTCTCTTGTTCTCCTGACGTTCCTGACCCCAGCTGTGCTCCTGCTTCCTCTTAGACTTGCAGCCTTGCTCTGCCTCTTTCTCCTGCTCCTTGGCTTGTTCCTTGCGCTCTTCTTCCAAGTGTCGTTATCAATTAAAACAAGGCGTTCCGATACGATGTAGGTTCATTAATCTCGCCGCCAATTTGTTGTGTATGTGGCCCGGTTACACAACAAAACTACTAATAAAAACACTGGAGATGGGAGCTAAGTTTCATAGTGCTTTACTGGCAGAATCCGAACTCAGCACATACGTACAGATCAATACGTGCCTAATAGCGCATGCTCAATACGTGCCTAATAGTGCATGCAACGAAATGTTCCTACAACATAAAGTAGTCCTTTATTATACTGTAGGCCATACAGTACATTCCTAATCTCTACCCAGATGGATTAAACTTTCTGCTCTTCAGATCTTATGTCGTTTCTCACTATTGTCCTGGTCACATCTTTAATTAAAAGTGCTACCGTACCTCCCTTACCTCCCTGCTTATCCTTCTGTACTTCCTGATAACCTTAGATATTTAATTTCCAGTTCTCTCCACCCTGCAACCACATTTGTGTAATGGCCACTAAATCATACCCCTTTGTACTGATTTGTGCCACAAATTCTCTGGCCTTGTTTCGAATACTACAGGCATTCAGATAAAGTGCCCTTCCACTCATCGTGCTTTTAAAATCTTGTAATCTTTTTTATCTTTTTCACTTGTCTTTTCTTCACTCCACTCTTACTTTTCTCTTTTTTATCTTTTACATTTCCTTTATCTTTACCCACACTGTGCGAGGATCCAAGTCCCATCATGGTTCAGGTGGAGCCTGTCCCATTGGTACAGCTCCCTCCATCCCCAGTACTGGTGCCAGCTTCCCATGAATTCAAATCCACCTCCCATACCAATGCTTGAGCCATGCATTTAACTCTCTAATCTTGACCCTATGCTAATTTGCATGTGGCTCAGGTAGCAATCCAGAGATTACCACCATTTTGGTTCTGCTTTTTAATCTAGTCCCTAGCTGCTCAAATTCCCTCAGCAAAACCTCTTTCCTCATTCTACGTATGTCATTGGTACCCACATGGACCATGACAATTGGATCTTTCCCTTCCCATTAAAAATTCCTCTGCAGGTCAGATAAGATGTCCCGAACCCGGGCACCAGGGAGACAACAGAGCCTTTGGGACACTCTATCCTCGCAACAGAGAACCCTGTCTATTTGTCTGACGGTACTATCCCCAATTACCACTACATTTCTCTTCTCTCCTCCCTCTTGAATGGCTCCCTGAAC
Organism: Mobula hypostoma; assembly: GCF_963921235.1. Taxonomy (NCBI): domain Eukaryota; kingdom Metazoa; phylum Chordata; class Chondrichthyes; order Myliobatiformes; family Myliobatidae; genus Mobula; species Mobula hypostoma. Next base: position 31,813,151 of record NC_086100.1, read on the forward strand.
TAAAGTGCCACAGTTAGGTTGCTGATCCTTCCTACAGCCCCCACCCTCATCCACACAGGGGGCAAGAATCTCAGACCTGTTGGACAAGCCCAAGGGCTGAGGCTCCTCCAGCACTGTCTCTTGGATCCCACAGTCACACCCTCTTGTCCCTGACCACAGACCGAATTTGGGGCAGCAAATCTAATGGGTGTGACTACCTCCTGAGACAGAGCATCCAGGTAACTGTCCCCCTCCCTGATGTGCTGCAGTGTATGAATCTCAGATTTCAGATCATCAGTTTTGACCCTGAGTTCCTCGAGCAATCAACACTTGCTGCAAATGTGGTCACCAGGAACCACAATGGGGTCCACCAGCTCTCACATCATGCAGCTAAAGCACATCATCTGAACCTGCATCATCCCTACTTAATGGAATTAGCTGTAATTTAGTGACATTTTGTTCACCCACGACAAAAGCCTGACCTGCTACTTACCTGTGCCTCCTCACCGAAGCCTCTTGAGCTAAAGCCTCAAGTTCCCATTCCTACACTGGTTCACTCACACAATGGCCGCTCCACCTAGACCCTGCTTTACTTGTATTTGCACCTGCTAATGAATCACAAATCAATTGGTTCACCGCTACTGCACTGGGTCCCATGAAACACTCTTTTTTTAAACTCTTCTCCCCAACTTGTGCGAAGCTCCCTCTCTCTGCGAATCGATTGGTCCGCCGCTAATGCACTAAGCCCCACAAAACGCTGACATGAGCTTATTTTCCATGAGTTCATAAATGAAATAAAAATTTGAACAGAATCCAATCACAATTTGGAGGTGGTAATTTTACATTCATAATTAGTTATGTGTTGCATTGATAAGAAGAAATTCTGTTGACAATACTTCGATATTAATTCCAAACGTAGATTCAACACACTTGTACTGTTTTAATCTTGTCAATCTTCCTTTGCTGTCTATTCCCTCCAAACTTGCTAAAGGAAAACATGAAATCTTTACTGAAAGATCTTGACAACACATTAATTTCTGATTCATAATAGATCAAAATGCATTTCAATGAACAAACAGAAATTTTCTTCAGAACAGACGTCACTTTTGTTCCTGGGTGATGTTGACTTTGTCAATACACAAATTGTCTCAAAATCACCTTGGGATTTCATCGAACAGTACAGCACAGAAAATGGCCCATCTAGTCTGTGCTGAACCATTCATCATCTTAGTCTCATCGACCTGCACCCAGAGCCCTCTGTACATGTCTCATCCATGTACCTATCCACATTTCTCTTAAATGTTCAAATTGATCCAGCATCTGCCACTCGCACTGACAGTTCATTCCACACTCTCACCATCCTTTGAGTGAAGAAGTTGCCCCTCATGTTCCCCTTAATTTCACTTTTCACTCGTATCCATGACTTATAGTTGGAGTCTCACACAATCTCAATGGAAACCTCAGTACATTTACCCTATCTGTACCCCTCATAATTTTGTGTACCTCAATCAAATCTCCCCTCAATCTTCTACATTCAAGGGAATAAGGTCCTAACCCATTCCACCTTCCCCTATAACTCAGGTTCCAAAGTCCCAGTAGCAAACTTGTAAATTTTTTCTGAACTCCTCAAATCTTATTTACTTCTTTCCTGTGCATAGGTGACTAAAACTGCACATGGTGCTCCACATTACCTCTCGGCTCCTAAACTCAATCCCACGATTAATAAAGGCCAATGCATCATATGCTTTCTTAACCACAGAGTCAACCTGCGCAGCAGCTTTGTGTGGACTCAGACCCCAAGATCCCTCTGATCCTCTATGCCAAGAGTCTTACCATTAATACTATATTCTGGCATCATATTTGACCTACCAAAATGAACCACTTCACACTTATCTGGGTTGAACTCCATCTGCCACTACTCAGCCCAATTTTGCATCCTATTGATGTCCTGCAGAAACCAATTAAATTAGTAGTCCAGAAACAAACCCAAAGTAGTGAGATAGTGTTTATGTGTTAATTTTCCTTTCAGAGATCTGATGGTGGTGGGAAAGACGCTGTTCCTAAAATGTTCAATGTGTGTCGTGAAGCTCTTGTACCTGCTCTCTGATGGTAGAAATAGGAAGAGGGCACGTCCTGGGTGGTGGATTCCTTAATAATGGATACTTTATACTTTATACTTCATTGTCGCCAAACAATTGATACTAGAACGTACAATCATCACAGCAATATTTGATTCTGTACTTCCCGCTCCCTGGATTACAAATATTAAATATTAAAAATAGTAAAAATTAGTAAATATTAAAATTTTAAATCATAAATAATAAATAGAAAATAGAAAAATGGAAAGTAAGGTAGTGCAAAAAAACCGAGAGGCAGGTCCGGATATTTGGAGGATATGCCCCAGATTCAGGTCAGGATCCGTTCAGCAGTCTTATCACAGTTGGAAAGAAGCTGTTCCCAAATCTGGCTGTACGAGTCTTCAAGCCCCTGAACCTTCTCCCGGAGGGAAGAGGGACGAAAAGTGTGTTGGCTGGGTGGGTCGTGTCCTTGATTATCCTGGCAGCACTGCTCCGACATCGTGCAGTGTAAAGTGAGTCCAAGGATGGAAGATTGGTTTGTGTGATGTGCTGCACTGTGTTCACGATCTTCTGCAGCTTCTTTCAGTCTTGGACAGGACAACTTCCATACCAGGTTGTGATGCACCCTAGAAGAGTGCTTTCTACAGAGCATCTATAAAAATTAGTGAGGGTTTTAGGAGACAGGCCAAATTTCTTTAGTCTTCTCAGGAAGTAAAGGCGCTGGTGGGCCTTCTTGGCAGTGGACTCTGCTTGGTTGGACCAAGTCGGGTCATTTGTGATATTGACCCTGAGGAACTTAAAGCTTTTGACCTGTTCCACTTGCACACCACCGATGTAAATTGGGTTGTGCAGTCCACTACTCCTTCTGAAGTCAACAACAAATTCCTTTGTCTTGCTGACGTTGAGGGATAGGTTATTGTCTTCGCACCATGCCACCAGGTTCTTAATTTCCTCTCTGTACTCAATCTCATCATTACCTGAGATACGGCCTATAATTGTTGTGTCATCAGCAAACTTATACATTGAGTTTGATGGAAACTTGGCTACACAATCATGGGTGTACAGTGAGTACAGCAGGGGGCTGAGTACACAGCCTTGTGGGGCACCGGTGCTCAGAGTGATTGTAGAGGAGAGCTTGTCCCCTATTTTTACAGCCTGGGTCCTGTCTGTAAGGAAGTTGAAGATCCAGCTGCAGATCTGAGTGCTAAGGCCCAGGTTCCGGAGCTTAGGAACCAGTTTATTTGGAATGAGGGTATTAAAGGCAGAGCTGTAGTCAATGAAAAGGAGCCTTACGTATGTGTCTTTATTTTCCAGGTGTTCTAAGGAAGAATGTAGAGAGATGGCATCTGCCATTGACCTGTTGCTCTGGTAGGCGAATTGCAAAGCGTCGAGGTTGACCGGTAGGCTGTGGTTGATGTGTGCCATAACCAATCTCTCGAAGCACTTCATAGCAATTGATGTCAGAGCCACAGGTCGATAGTCATTCAGGCATGCCACCTTGCTCTTCTTCGGCACTGGGATTATCGTTGCCTTCTTAAAACACAAGGGGATCTTAGACTGAAGCAAGGAGCAGTTGAAGATGTCAGTAAACACTCCAGCTAGCTCGCTTGCACAGGCCCGGAGAACCCGTCCTGGGACGCCATCTGCGCCCCTCGCCTTCCTTGGATTTATCTTCAGGAAGACCCTTCTAACGTCTTCCTCAGTGACGATGAATCTCGATGCCACTAGGTCCGGTTCATCCGGAGGGAGCGGGACGCTCCTCTTCTGTTCAAATCTTGCGTAGAATACGTTAAGTTCGTCAGGAAGAGAAGCGCCACAGTTATTGATATTCCCAGCCTTTTCTTTGCACCCAGTGATCTCATTTAGACCCTGCCATAGTCTACTGGCATCCCTCTGGTTAGCCTGGACTTCCAACTTGGCTCGATATTGCCTCTTGGCGCCCTTAATGGCTTTCCAGAGTTCACGCCTGGATTCCGTGTAGCGACTGGTATCCCCGGACCTAAAAGCCACAGTTCTAGCCTTTAAAAGGGACTTGACCTCATAATTCATCCAAGGTTTCCGGTTAGGGAATACCCAGATCGTCTTGCGAGACACACAGTCCTCCGTGCATTTCCGAATAAAGTCCAGGACAGCTGAGGCATACTCATTGAGGTTAGCTGCCGAGTCCTTGAATACTAACCAGTCCACCGATTCAAAGCAGTCATGGAGGACCTCATCCGTTTCCTCCGTCCAACGCGACACTACTTTTGACACTGTAACCTCCCGCTTCAGTTTCTGTTTGTAAGCCGGGAGGAGGAGTACGGCCTGATGGTCCAATTTTCCGAAGTGAGGTCGTGGGACAGAACAGTAGGCATCCTTGACTGCTGTGTAGTAGTGGTCAAGTATATTCGGGCCTCTAGTGGGGCGGGAGACATGTTGGTATAACTTTGGCAGCACCTTTCTGAGGTTGGCCTGGTTAAAGTCTCTGGCTGTAATGAGCAAAGCCTCCGGATACCTGGTCTCAAGTTCACTGATGTTGGCATACAGTATGTTCAGAGCACACTCCACGTTCGCCTGGGGGGGAATGTAGACCTCTGTCAGTATGACCGAGGTGAATTCCCGAGGCAGATAGTAGGGACGACACTTCACGGACAGGTGTTCCATGTCCGGGCTGCAGGAGCTTGTCAGTGCCACTGTGTCTGATCACCACACAGTGTTGATCACCTCAACTCGTCTTGCCCGAAGATGCCGTGCGGTCTATCTGATGGATCGAAAATCCCTCTGGTCAGATGGCACAGTCAGGGGTGGCAGGGGAGAGGCAGGTCTCGGTGAAACAGAATACACAGCAGTTCTGCATCTCCCTGCAGTCGGTGAGTCTCCCTTTAAGATCATCCACCTTGTTCTCTATGGCTTGCACATTAGCTAGTAGGATGGTGGGCATAGGGACCCTGAAGCCCCTCAGCTTCAATCTGACCAGCAGCCCAGCTCTTTTCCCACGCTTCCTCAGTAAATTGTGCATTTTTCCAGGTTTCCATGGATGCAGTGTTTTGTTGTCAGCTCTTTGATGTTGGTAGAAGCATCCCGCGGAGATTGATCAGCAGGTCGCGTCGTCAGACGCTCCGGGTCGGGATGAGTAACGGGGGAGGTTCCGCTGCCAGGGGCCCAGGGTGTCGATTGGGTCAGGCCCCGAAGCCGACACTTAATCCCGGACGGTCAGGCTCCTGGCTGAAACAAGTCCGTAAACCGAGTCACGGTTGCGGAGGCCTCCGCTCCTGCCGAGCCTCGGGCTCGATTTCCGAGGTCGGCGGTGGAGGCTTCACTTCCGGCAGCTGTGGATGGCCACCAATGGGGCTTTACGGTGGTCGCTCCAGGGAAGCGTCTGGGGCACCTTGAGGTCTCCGCCGTCACTTCTGTGTGGTATCTGCTCCGGAGAGGTGCTGGTCAGAATGGACCATGTCTCCAAGCGCTCTGGCACGGTGGCAGACCGCAGGTGTCCAGGAACATGGTGGGCCTCACTGGTCAGGTCCAGGTGCAGTCCGGGGTTTAAGAAGCAGTTCTGGCGCGGTGGTCTCCAGCTGGGTCAGTAGCTTCGCCAGGGTGTTGTTGATCTTGATGTCACCTTTTTGAGGCATCGCCTTTTGAAAGTGTCCTTGATGGTTTGGAGAATAGTGCCAATGTTTGAGCTGGCTGCGTTTACAACCCTCCATAGCTTTTTCCAATCCTGTATAGTAGCCCCTCTATACCAGAAGGTGATGTAACCAGTTAGAATGATACATCTGTAGAAATTGCAAGTCTTTGATGATATGTCAAATTTGAAATGGTAAGACATTATTTCATTCCCAGGTTCCATTGATTTAGCTCAAGACATTTTGCTGAGGTAAAGAGATGGAATGAGGTAAAATAACTGGAGTTTGTTCTGAAATTCCCCACTTTGTCCATTTCAAGGAGAGTTTGGCCTGAAAATAGAGCTGAGCGTTTCATAGCACATCCTTTTGGGAGCAATGGCTAAAATAGAATTAAGTGCAGTACACAACAAGCCACACCAGACCAAATATATTTGCCTGTCAAATATATTTCTTTATGTATCACAATTAGTTCAAACAACTCAAAAACTGACCATGAAGAACTGAAGAATCTGCATTAACCCTTTAATTAGACAGTTAGCTTCACATCTTCCAAAACCCATTAATCCTACTCAGATACTTTCTGCTCTGGTTGACCCTAGCCAAGGATCGATGAGGCGAATTCTTCTCCAAATCAGAGACTTGAGTTATCCACTTAAATCTTGTGCAATTGTGCAACAGTATTTCAATATTGTTTTTCTCGGTATCAGGGACAGTAGGGGAAAGTGTTCACAGCACTGCAAAGTTGTGCAAGTTGGAAAATTACTGCAGCTGCGTTCCCACATTGACACTAACCTGATGCCAAATATCAGCAAGACCGCATTTCACTTTGTCTCTTCAGCTACTTTCAGTATTTTTAATTCATTCTACTGAACTTTCTGTTCTCCACAACTGTCTACAAAAGCAAAAAGATAAATTTCCCAAAAAAGTAGCAGGTACCTTTATAGATTTTAGTTTTTTTAATAGGTAAACTGACCTTTCGACTTTAGAGCTTTGACATTTCTAACAACATGAATCATTGTTTAAATGTTCCACGTGGTGCTATCTCGATATGTGGTCAAGAATGAATGATGTATAAGGGTTATACTTGTGTATAAAAAATACAACATTTAAATCTCTCTCTTATTTTCATTTAAAGGTTGTGTGGGAGTACGCTGGGATGAATGGCCAATCCATCACACTCTCATATTCTTTCACTAAATTTGGAGTGGAGGCATTCTTAGACTGCTTGTGCTATGAAATGCATCACTGGGTGGTTAAAGTTAGTGTTGTTGAGCCTGGTAGCTTCATTGGTAGCACCAACATGTCAAAATGATCTTAGAAACTATGTGGACTGAACCGTTAGACATTGTCAGTAAAGTTTATGGGAAGGCCTATTTTAATGAACAGGTTGATAAAAATGAAATCTTATCTTGAGAGTGGTTCCACTGACCTTTCAATGGTTATCACCAATGTTACTCATGTGTTGACATCTGCTTCCTCTACGCCCACTACAATCCAATGGATTGCTACTGGTGGCTTGTGATGCAAATTATGACACACTTTCCTGCAGCTATATCTGACCGGATATCATCATCATCACCATCAGGTGCCGTGCCCAATCTGATGCCTGCTTTTTTTTTAAAAATATGTTTTGTACCTCTTGCTGATGAAAGTAATAATTAAAATAGTTGGCAGAACATTTTAACATAATGGTTACCTAATTGAATATGAGAAGAATTCATTATCTTATTAATTCTTTTCAGTGATTTCCATAACTTGAATTACTTGAATTTATACGGGAAGTATTACATCAGCAGATACGGAACTAAGTTTGCAAACTTACTGCATGGTGATACAGAAGGGTTATCATAATTCTGGTTTATTCTAATTTTAGATTCCTGAATTGTAATGTAATATATTACAGTTGCAGACTTGCCTCCAAAAATAACATCTTGCCAAACTGCTGGGGAGTTTTTTAATCAATCCATAGGATATGGATGTGGTTTGTGAGATGAGCATTCATTGCCTGACCTCCAGCACAACTGGAAATCTTCAGCGCATCTTTAACAGGCATGGATAATTCTGGTATTTTTGCAATCAAGCAAGTACTTTTCAAAGTGCAATAACAATTGTAATGCAAGCAGTCAGATTACAACCAGTACTTTTCTTTTGCATTGTTGATTGAGAATCAGATATTGGTTAGAACAGCAAAGTTAACTCCCCTTTTTTTTGGAGTAGTTCTATTAGCAGGGAAATGGGGGCTTGTTTTAACATTAAATCCACTAATGGAACATTCCCTCAAAACTGTATTGATGTGCCAACCCTTATGCCCAAGTCTTCAGAATGGTGTTTGAACTCAAAACTTTGTTATTACAGAAGGTTGAGTTTCATTCCTTCTGTTGAAGGTGCTCCAATGCAAGTGGATAGCAAGTTCCTGATTTTTTTTCAATGAAGGAATGAGTAATTTCAAAATCAGGATGCTGTGCGACTTAAAAGTGCTAGTGTTGCAATGTAACTGCTATCCCTGTCTTTCCAATTAATGCATTTGGGAAATGTTTCTAAGAAGCCTTTGTACCTTCCCAGGTCTCCATACCTTAAGTTCATGTGGAGTGCAGATGAAATGCAATATTAACTCGAGTTCAATAAATAGTCATAGAATCTGAAGGACATTTTGAGCACTACCGTGAGCATTTCTTTATGTTCTCATGAAAGCTGTTACCTCTGGTGCCTCTTCTGTGGAGCCATTCATCATTTGCCAGCCAAGACTGTTGTGTTCTTTACACATAGCATGGGTTACTAACAACAAACCATATTCTGGAAGAATTAAAGCTAGAACATTTATTTACAACAGGAAACAGCAAGCACGTCTTTAACATACAGTTTCTAGATCATTCTGTCATTTCTGCGCATGTTCCCAACTCTGTCCAGTCACGTTCTTACATGTGACACGTGATATCACCACATCTTCCTTTCCTTAAAAAGAAAAACAATTAGCAACATTGATCAGAACAAATACATAATTTAATATGTCTCTATCAATCTCTCTGGGGGTTTACGAACACAAGTAGACCTTCTAAGTGGTTCACACAGTTCTTGTGTTTTGTTGTTATTTCCTTGCTTTGCCTGGCCTGCATCAGTTAACTGAAACTCTGAAGTTGGCTCTTTCTTAAGGACTTTGCAATTCCTTCTTAACCCTGCTCCTTCTTCTGTTTGGACCACGTATGATCTGGGTTGTATTTCTTCAAGTACTGTAGCTTTCTGTGTCCATGTGTTCATTTTGTCTTATATCCTCACTTCATCTCCTTGGTGCATTTCAGGTAATGGACGAAGTATGTCAAAGTATGTTTTCTGCTTTGTTTTATTTTCATCTTTCAATCTTTTCACTTGTTCACCTCTCTGTTCTCAGAAGGCTCTCATCTATTGGCAGATTGGATCTCAAATGGCGTCCCATCAAGAGCTGAGCAGGTGAAAATCCACATTCAAGTGGAGTACTTTGATAGGCTAACAAAGCTTTATAAAAATCACCTCCACTATCTTTTGCTTTGTGCAGCAGTTTCTTGATAATTCCTGCCGACTTCTCATCCAATCCATTGGACTGAGAGAAAGATGGACTAGATATTGTATGAATAAAGCCCTATTCATGAGCAAAATGTCTCATACATTCACCATAGAATTGTGGACCATTGTCTGTGAAAACTTCATCGGGTACACCATGTCTGGAAAAAACTGATTTCATGCATGTAATTACGTTCTCTGCCGTTGTTCTGCTCAAACCACACCCTTCAGGATACAATGAGTAATAATCTGTTATTAATAGATAATCCTTGTTGTCAGTTACAAAAAGATCAATGCCTACCTTCTGATAAGGTCTCTGAGGACTAGGATATGGATGCAGTGGCTCCTTAAGGTTGCTCGGTTAGTATTTAAAGCATATTTGACAAGAAGACACCAATTCTGCAATTTCTTGATTCATCCTGGGCCAAAACATCGCTTCCCACGCCCTTCTCTTACACTTTTCAATACCTAGGTGGCCTTCATGAATTTTCCCAAGCATTTCTTTTCGAAGACTTTCAGGAATCATAATTCTGCTACCTTTCTACAATATTCCATCCACAACAGAAAGTTCTGATCTGTGGTTCCAATATTCTTGTACTTCTGAGGTACAGTCATGCCTATTATCTGGCCATCCATCCATCCATCGCCACTTGTATAACCTGACTGAGAATTTTGTCCTTCTCTGTCTCAAGGCACAGCAGTTCCAACTATTTGGGAGCAACAGGTACAGTTTCTATGACCATATCAATAAATACCTGAACATCAATAACGTTCCTGTGACTGTCTTTTGTTGTTGGATCCACAGCTCTAGAAAGTGTGTCAGCCATGCACATGAATTTTCCAGGTGTGTATGACACTTTTAACGCATATCTTTGCAATTTGATCATCATTTGCTAAATTCACAAAGGACAGTCGCTTAAAGGTTTGTTAAACAATGCAATCAAAGGCTTATGATTGGTTTCAAAATCAATAGATTGCCTTGACACAAACTGATGAAATCTCTCACAAGCAGACACAATGCTGAGCAATTCTTTTTCAATTTGGGCATACCTTGTTTCTGGATCAGATAATGAACAAGATGCATAGGCCACTGGTAGCCATTCTTGATCATGTTTCTGGAGTAATACTGTCCCTAAGCCTGCTTGAGATGCATCACATGAGATTTTAATGGATCTCTCAGCATCATGTTCTTTGGTGAGCACTTTCTTGAGGTTTTTCCATGCCTTCTCCTGCTCATAATTCCAGCTCCATTTGTTTTTTCTTTTCTGTTAGCTGCCTCAGTGGAGCAAGCTGTTCCGAAAGATTGGGTACGAATTTTCCTATGTAGTTGACCATTCCCATGAACATTTGAACATCCTTTATACATTGCAGTCTTGGCATGTTCTCAATAGCAGAAACCTTCAGTGGATCAGGACGCACACCCTCTTTGCTGATGATATCACCCACAAAGATAAGTTCAGTCACTCGTAGCTAACATTTGTCTTTATTCAACTTCAGGTTTGCCTTGCGTGTTGCCTCTAAGACTTGTCTGAGTCTGGCATCATGCTCTTGTTTAGATGATCCCCAAACAATAATATCGTCCATGGAAATATCTACGCCCTCAATCTGCTCATATAGCATGTGAATAGTTTTATGGTACACTTCAAGAGCTGATGCAATTCCAAATGGAAGCCTAAGAAAACGGTATCTGGCAAAAGGAGTGTTAAAGATACTCAACTTTGAACTCGGTTCATCTAGTTTAAGTTGCCAGAATCCAGAGGATGTACCTAATTTACTAAAGTACTTTGTATTAGAAACTGTGACATAATTTCTTCACGAGTAGGCAATTTAAAATGCTCTCTTTTAATGGCTCGATTCAAGGCTCTTGGATCTAAGCAAATCCTCAGTTTTTCATTTTTCTCATCAACAATAACAAGCAAATTGACCCATTCAGTCGGTTCATCAATTGTTTGTACGACTCCTAACCGTTCCATTCTGTTAAGCTCTGTTTTCAGTTGATCACGTAATGCAAAAGGTACTTTTCTACATGGATGTACTACGGGTGGCACTGTGTTGTCAATTTTGGTATCAAAATGCTTCAAAATTGTTAATTATCGCTTTTAGATTCAAATTATCTCCATTTTCAAAAGTAAAATGGTTATATTCCTCAATTGTGTCATCCCCTATTACATGGAGTAGGATCAGTGCTTTCATTTTTTCCATTTTATTTTCTGCTCCGATTGCCAATAAATAAATTTCAAAATGCTTTTTAAATCTTTTCCAGTTTTCAGCTACATTTCCAATCAGATGAAGTGTTGACGGGGGTTGCAAAACTTCCATTTTTAAATCTCTTAGCAAACAGCGAAAAAGTTCACACTTTTTTTCCCATTATCTTTGCTTCTCCCATGTTAGCGAAATGAATTATTCTTCCAGACAGACTTCTGACACCATGTTGTGTTCTTTCCATGTACCATGGGTTACTAAGAACAAACCATATTCTAGAAGAATTAAAACTAGAACATTTATTTACAACAGCAAACAGTTTCTAGATCATTCTGTCATTCTGTCAACTCTGTCCAATCACGTTCTTACACGTGACACGTGACACTTCAAAGACCTGAACTCCGCATTTGATGAAAACGCAATTACAGAAACAGTTTAGTTTGACTGTGGACTATTTTAGTCATCTACCTGTCCCAAACTTGCACTCTGTGTTTGTCTTTGGAAATACAAGCACTCTTTTTACATTAAAGAACACGTCCTGCACAGTTTTCATATGATTTTAGATACTTAAATCTGTCAGACTTCCTGAAAAGACCAAGCATTAAATAAAACTTTAACAGGAATCCTTAGACAGTAAAGTACTCTACAATTTTTAATATAACTGTAAACCCCTTCTCTAAATGCAGCAAAAATTGTAAGTTACTTTGACATTGATGTGCATTTTTTGTGGGGCTTTTAAAGGTAATTCAAAAAAATTGTCTCACGTATAATGAGTTCTAAGTGGAGATGGGAGTAGGCAGTCTAAATCGTTTGTCACGGACTAGATGGGACGAGGGCCTGTTGCAGTGCTGTATTTTTCTGTTACCCTATAATTTGGAGCATCCCTTTATTTATTTTAAATAAATTCAGATATACCCCGTCTGTTAAAATATGTGTCTAAATTTTTTTGGTGAATTATTAGAGTATTAGAAAGTCTTTGACAACAGGCCATTCGATTCAACAAAATTTGCCAAATTTCTATTCACATAGTGTGTTGAAATAACTATCAAGTTTAGATTTGAAAGTATCTAAGGTACTACTCTCACAACTAGGTAGTTTGTTCTATATGACCACAACTGGCTGTGTGAAGAAATGCTTCCTGATGTTAGTCTGAAATCTCCCCTTAACCAGTCTCCACCTATGGTCCCGTCTCCTTGATGATGGATCAATTCTGTAGCAGCAGCTGGCATCCACTTTACTTATATCCCTTCATGATTTTGAAATTTCTATCATGTCTCCTCTCATTCTACGTCTACTTGGACTAAAAAGGTTTAATTCTATCAACCTTTCTTCATAGCTCGTATCACACAGACCTGGAATGAGTCTTGGCACCCTTCTCTGGGCTCTCTCCAGTGTCTTCACATCCCTCACACAATATGGAGATCAAAATTGTACAAGAATTCAAGCTGTTATGTTTAAGATTACCAGTGAATTGTGACATAGCCAATAACATTGCATTGAAAAGATCATGTTGAGGTTGATATTTATTTCTGTTAGCATTGAACTGCCTAGAGTGTGGAAAATGTAACCTTAAAATGCTTCCATGACTGTGCCAGTGTATGAGTGGCTTCTATTTATGTATTTATTAAGAGATACAGCGCAGTAACAAGCCCTTCCAGCCCATTTACACCCATGTGACCAATTAAACTACAGATCTATACGTCTTTGGAATGTGGGAGGAAATCAGAGCTTCAGGAGGAAACCCATTGGGAGAGCATACAAATCTTTACAGACGGTGGCAGAATTGAACCTGGGTTGTTGATCGTGTGATAGTGTTATGCTAACTATTAGAATATTTGCAGACAATGTCTCCGCTGGTCCTATTGGTGATGTAAAGTTTGTTTTTATTTGCAACAAAAGAAATTGAAACCTTGTATGTTCCTGTAATCTGGTCAGCTTCCAATCATGCGGCATCCTTAAGCTTGAGGTTACCCAAAACTCAATTTCTTCCAGCTCACTCTCACAGGGCTGCTCATAAGAATTTATATTTGCTTTCAGAATGTCATGGTAAACACTTAATAATTCACTCGTGTTTGTGGGTCCAGTGCCAGTGAATGATTACGAGGAGAGTTCCATGTCCCTGATCAACTCCTCATTCACATACACACCCCTGACCTCTTTGATCAAATAATTGAGTCAGCATTGCTCACTGTGTACATCTAATATATTGTAGCACCATGAAGTGCCTGAAGAGGTTTTGCTGTTGAAAAGTTTCATAAATGAAATGAGCTGTGCTGCATTCTCACTGCCTGGGAGTTTTTTTTCAATTGTGTGATATGCAATAATCTATTGCAGAAACTTTTCCTATTTGTTGATAACTACTGTTGTTAAAATTCTGACTGGACTCTTAATCCTTGTGACAGATATGTGACCTGAAGGTCATTTCTGGGCAGAATACATACAGACAGTCTGCATCCCCTAGCTCCACCACTGTCCTAGCCAGGATTATCAGCAAGAGTGGAAAATCCCCATTGAGTCATAAGTAAGCTGATGCATAAAATACAAAGTAACACTCTGTAAGACATTTAATTGTACTGACTGAAAAAGCTCATAAGTCAAAGCACCAAAGCAAAGTGTGATTTTTTAAAATTTTTAAATTAGCCATGTTTGAACTGAATAATGTTATGTGTTAAAAGGAGGATTTAATTTAATGAGTCAAGAACATGCGGACTTTGAATATTTCAGTACTATTTACAAATCTGTACATGTAGTGGTAACCATTTCACTGCTACAGCTTTTTGAAAAGACTTCCCCAACTTACTTCATTCTGACAGACCGTGCAATCTACAGGAATCTACATACAATTTCTCCAAATATTCTACAAGTTCCGAACTAAAATGAAAGCTCTGCTGAAGAGAATGTTTAACATTATCATTTTAACAAGGGAGCAGCAGTAGTAGAAGTGCAATTACTCGAGTCCAGGATGTTGCTCTCCCAAGGGATTATTCCCTTCATGGAGGCATTTATTTAACTTACACACGACCAGCCACCATACGATCACTGTCAAATCGAGGTCAGGGTCCAGTGAATGGCATCCAAGAAGACAGGAGACCCTTCTTCCAGCTTCACTGCAATTATGATGTGTCATCAACTTCCAGCAGCTCATGGTTGAGGGCTTGGGTGGATCACTCTTTATCTGAAACCTCCCCTTTGACCTTACAGGCCACGGGAGATGCCACCAGGACCTCTCAGGATCTCAGGAATTTAAGCTTCAATAAGATGACGATCCTTGGAAAAGAAAAGGAGTACAAGGCAAGAAAGGGACTATAATAGTTGAACCAATCACCACTTTTATCATAACATTTTACAGTTTGTGCCATCAGACACAGAGAACAAAACCTTTGGAACTTAGCTGCCTACTTGTGATATGACCTCTCATCAAGTAGTTCTACTTATCTTTCTTTGCTCCTTATCACTCTATCTATAATCCTTTTTGACTATTAGTTTTATAACCACCTTTCTGTTCTCTACTGTTTTGATTATTCTTCCTTTGTTCCAGCAAAGTTAATGTTTATAGAAACAGCAGTGACAGTTTTTTTGTGAAGAGTAAATTGAAATAATACAAATGGTAAATACAGAAGTGTTGTGTATTTAATACTGCAGTAATATTTTAAATATATATAAAAACTTCAATGGTAAAAAGACCCTGATGGGTGTTATACACAGAACCCCAAACAGTAGTAAGGATGTGATCTACAAATTACAACAGGAGATAGAAAATGCCTCCGAAAAGGGCAATGCTAGAACAGTCATGGGGGATTTCAATATGCAGGTATATTGGGAAAATCGGGTTGGTTCTGGATTCCAAGAGGGGGAATTTCTAGAATGCCGACAAGATGGCTTTTTAGAGCAGCTCGTGGTTGAGCCCACTAGGGGATCAACTATTCTGGATTGGGTGTTGGGCAATGAACTGGAATTGATTAGAGACCTTAAGGTAAAAGAACCATTTGGGAGAAAGTGACCATATTATGATCACATTCACCTTGAAATTTGAGAAGGAGAAACTAAAGACATATATATATATCAGTATTACAGTGGAGTAAAGAGAACTACAGTGGCACGAAAAAGGAGTTGGCCAGAATTGATTGGGAAAAAACACTGGTAGGGATGATGGATTTTGGATCTGTTTTCACTGATGAAGACACTGGCAGTACGGTGGAAGTTTCAGGTGTCAGGGTCATGAGGTGTGTGAAGTTACCATTACTAGAAAGAATATTCTTGGGAAACTGAAAGGTCTGAAGGTAGATAAGTCACCTGGACCAGATGGTGTACTTCCTAGGGTGCTGAAGAGATTGTGGAGGCATTAGTGATCATCTTTAAAGAATCACTAGATTCTGGAATGGTTCTGGAAGACTGGAAAATTGCAAAAGTTACTCCACTCTTCAAGAATCAAAATCAGGTTTATTATCACCATGTGCCATGAAATTTGTTAACTTAGCAGCAGCAGTAAAAATGCAATACATGATATAGAAGAAGAAAAAATGATAAATAAATAAATCAATTACAGTATACGTATATTGAATAGATTAAAAATCATGCAAAAAAACAGAAATAATATATATTTTTAAAAGTGAGGTAGTGTTCAAGGGTTCAATGTCCATTTAGGAATCGGATGGCAGAGGGGAAGAAGCTGTTCCTGAATCGCTGAGTGTGTGCCTTCAGGCTTCAGCACCTCAGAGGTCCTTAATAACTGACGCTGCCTTTCTGAGACACTGCTCCCTGAAGGTGTCCTGGGTACTTTTTAGGCTAGTACCCAAAATGAACAATGGTTGTATCATCAGCAAATTTATAGATGGTATTTGAGCTATGCCTAGCCACACAGTCATGGATATAGAGAGAGTAGAGCGGTGGGCTAAGCACACACCCCTGAGGTGCACCAGTGTTGATCGTCAGCGTGGAGGATATGTTATCACCAATCCGCACAAATTGTGATTTTCTGGTTAGGAGGCTGAGGATCCAATTGCAGAGGGAGATACAGAGGCCCAGGTTCTGCAACTTCGCAATCAGGATTGTGGGAATGATGGTATTAAATGCTGAGCTATAGTCAATGAACAGCATCCTGACATAGGTGTTTGTGTTGTCCAGGTGGTCTAAAGCCAGGTGGAGAGCCACTGAGATTGCATCTGACATTGACCTATTGTGGTGATAGACAAATTACAACGGGTGCTGGTCCTTGCTGAGGCAGGAGTTCAGTCTAGTCATGACCAACCTCTCAAAGCATTTCATCATTGTAGATGTGAGTGCTCCTGGGCAATAATCATTAAGCAGCTCACGTTATTCAACTTAGGCACTGGTATAATTGTTCCCTTTTTGAAGCAAGTGGGAACTTCCACCCGTAGCAGTGAGAGGTTGAAAATGTCCTTGAATACTCCCACCAGTTGGTTGGCACAGGTCTTTAGAGCCTTACCAGGTACTCCATCAGGACCATCCACTTTGCGAGGGTTCACTCTCTTTAAAGACAGCCTAACATCGGCCTCTGAGACAGAGATCACTGGGTCATCAGGTGCAGCAGGGATCTTCACAGCTATAGTTGTGTTCTCCCTTTCAAAGCAGATATAGAAGGCTGTTGAGTTCATCTGGTAGTGAAGCATTGCTGCCATTCATGCTATTGGGTTTTGCTTTGTAGATGTAATGTCTTGCAAGCCCTGCCCGGGTTGTCGTACATCTGATGTTGCCTCCAACCTCGGTCAAAATTGTCTCTTCGTCCTTGAAATAGCCCTCTGCAAATCATACCTTTTTTTGGTACGGACATAGGTCATCAGACTTCAATGCCACAGATCTAGCCTTCAACAGATAACATACGTCCTGGTTTATTCATGGATTTTGGTTTGGGAATGTACAGTAAGTCTTTGTGGGCACAAACTCATCCACACAGTTTTTAATTAAGTCAGTTACAGCTGCAGCATTCTCAACCAGGTTTGAAGATGAATCCCTGAATACAGTCCATTCCACTTCAAAGCCGTCCTGTAAGCGCTTCTGTGCTTCCCTTATCCATACCTTCTTGCTTCTAACTACTGGACCAAGAAGGGAGAGAGGCCAAAGAAAGTAAACTATAGGCCACTTAGTCTGATCTCAGTGGTTGGGAAGATGTTGGAGTAGTTTATTAAGGATGAGGTCTCAGAGTACTTGGAGGCACATGATAAAATGGCTGTAGTCAGCGTGATTTCCTCAAGGGAAAATCTTTCCTGACCAATCTGTTGGAATTCTCATTGAAACCTACCAAATGTTAAAAGGAGTAGATAGGGTGGATGTGGAGAGGGTGTTTCCTGTGGTGGGGATATCCAGAACCAGAGACCACAGCCTCAAAATTGAGGGGAGACCTTTTAGAACATCTTAGAGGAATTTTTTTACCCAGGGAGTAGTGAATCTGTGGAATGTACTCTCACAGACCGCAGTGGAGGCCAAGTCTGTGGTATTTTTAAGGCAGAGGTTGATGGATTCTTGATTAGTCAGGGTGTGAACAGAAAGGGCAGAAAGTAGGAGATTGGGGCTGAGAGGGAAAGTGTTTCAGCCATGATGAAACAGCAAAACAGACTCAATGAGCCAAATGGCCTAATTCTCCGACTATATCTTATGCTTTTAATCATTTCACACAGAAGGAGTATGACTAATTGTTTTGTTGCAAACACGAAAAATGTGCATTCAAGTGTTTAAGTGTGCAAAGATTTTAATGTTGTGCAGTTGAAGAACTGAAAGGATAGAAAACAGCACCGTAAAGTCTTTCGCTTGAACCCAGAGCTATGAAATACTATAGTCAGATTGTCAGAGAATCAGTTGGTCATGCCAGAGTTTAATAAAGTTCAAGAGGAATTGTGTTAGTATTAGAAATAATAGAGGCATAAGATCTAAGGTTCTCCGTGTTCCTGGAAGAATATTTCGCAAAGTTGATGCTTAAAAACTAATTGGTAAGAATTCTGACTTGGGCACTTCTGGTTTGCAATTTTCTAAAATTGAATTATGTAATTTTCAGTTACTTAATATTCCTATAAATTAATATTTTCTATTGATTTATGTTTCAGTATGGACTTGTAAAGGGATAGTGAATAACATTAGTGAGTACATCACATAGTCAATACATCTCATCTTATTACCACTGCATGATACAGACAGGTAGTAAATCACATTATGGTTGCAAAGTTGTTTTTTTCCTCTCTCTCTGTTTATAAAATACTCTTTCTACCTATTAACTATGCAACTAATTTTAATAGCATACTGAATTAATATTGTACCATGTTGTCTCGATGAGACAATGAAATCAAGTATAAAAACAAACTGAAAATATAACTTTCTCAGGTGACTGTGTACAAAACTAATCTAGTCAACTGCAAGACTTCCCTCTCTGCCAACTAGATGTTATTAATATTCACAAGACACATTGATTGATGAAAAAATCCAAACAGAAATCTTGTTCACAATTTATCAACAGTTCCAATCTAAATGCTCAAAATTTCCAATCCTTTCCAAATCACCTGAGTGTGGCTTCACCTTTACAGTAGAGGAGGCCATGGATAGACATATCAGAATGGGAATGGGATGTGGAATTAAAATACTCAGGTTGGAGGAACAACACCTTATTTTCCGTCTGGGTAGCCTCCAACCTGATGGCATGAACATTGACTTCTCTAATTTCTGCTAATGCCCCACCTCCCCCTCGTACCCCATCCATTATTTATTTATATACACACATTCTTTCTCTCTCTCTCCTTTTTCTCCCTCTGTCCCTCTGACTATACCCCTTGCCCATCCTCTGGGTTTTCCCCCCCCTCCCCCTTTTCCTTCTCCCTGGGCCTCCTGTCCCATGATCCTCTCATATCCCTTTTGCCAATCACCTGTCCAGCTCTTGGCTCCATCCCTCCCCCTCCTGTCCTCTCCTATCATTTTGGATCTCCCCCTTCCCCTCCCACTTTCAAATCTCTTACTAGCTCTTCTTTCAGTTAGTCCTGACGAAGGGTCTCGGCCTGAAACGTCGACTGCACCTCTTCCTGGAGATGCTGCCTGACCTGCTGCGTTCACCAGCAACTTTGATGTGTGTTGCTTGAATTTCCAGCATCTGCAGAATTCCTCATGTCTGAACATAACAAACCACTTTCCCTAATAATGACTTACCTCATAAACAATAAAGAACATTGGTCAACATCAGCAAGACTAAAGAGCTGATTGTGAACTTCAGGAAGGGTAAGATGAGGAAACACAAACTAATCCTCATAGAGGGATCAGAAGTGGAGAGAGTGAGCAATTTCATGTTCCTGGTTATCAATATCTCTGAGGCCCTAACCTGGAAGCCAAGACAGTGGCAATATTTCATTAGGAGTTTGAGGAGATTCCATGTGTTAACTATTTGCCAACACTTGAAAACTTCTACAAATGTACCATGGGGTGCATCACCATCTGGTATGGGGGGGGGGTGGCTGCTGGAAAAGATTGAAATAAGTTGTGGAAACTTGCAAAATTAGTCAGCTCTATCACGTGTAGCAGCTTCCGTAGTAGCCAAGACATCTTCAAGGAGCAGTGCCTTAGGAAGGCAGCATCCATCACTAAGGATCCCCACCATCCATGACATGCCGTCTTCTCACTGTTGCCATCAGGTAGGAGGTACAGAAGCCTGAAGGCACACACTCAGTGATTTAGGAACAGCTTCTTCCCCTCTGCCATGAACACTATTTCACTACTTTTTTATTTCTACTATTTTGTACTACTTTCTTTAACTCAACTATTTAATAGACATACAGTGTATATACAATGTAACTCAGTTTTTTTCTCTGTATTTATTTATCATGTATTTCATTGTACTCCTGCTGTAAAGTTAACAAATTTAATAACATATGCCAGTGGTATCAAATCTGATTCTGAGAATATTCTTTTTCTTTAAGTGAAAAGCATTACAAATAATACTCCTTATCGGTAAAGGTTTAACAAAGGTTGTCGTAACTATTCAAACTAGATTTGTGCTCCAATAAATAGAGAGCACCAGTTTTAGAAACAAAAGCTTGTTTTGTGTCTATTGCAAGAATGTAAGAAATCTCTGGTAGGAAATGAGAAAGATTTAATGAATGATTGGTCAGGGATTTACAGGAAGAGCCAGTTGCCATTCAGTGTTGCAATCTCCACTGTTTGTAATTTACATCAATAACTTTGATTCAAAATCTAACAAACTTTCACATACGTTAACTGGTTTATCTAACACTACACAAGGTTGTCTTGACACACTTCTATAGATATGCTGTGAGTGCAATTCTCATTATTGTCATTGGAGAGTAGATCCCACACCACCAGTTTAGGGAACAGTTATTACCCTTCAGACATCAGTTTGCTGAACCAGCAGGGATACTGACACTTACTTTTGAACTGATTCCACAATCTATGGACCCACTTTCAAGGACTTTACAACTTATGTTCTCAATATTACTTACTTATTTTATTTTCAGTTTGTTTTCCTTTTGTACATTGATTGTTCGTCAGTTTTGGTTTGTGTGTAGTTTTTCATTGGTTTGATTGTATTTCTCCGTTCAACAATGAATGTCTACAAGAAAATGAATCATGGTGACATATACAGTGCATACTTTGAACTTGCATTTATCCCACTGTTAAAGTGAATATGAAGCCAGGACCTTGATCCAATGTGATAATGAAAGAGAACAAGAGGAAAAAGAATCAATTGACTTCATTTTAGT
Organism: Mobula hypostoma; assembly: GCF_963921235.1. Taxonomy (NCBI): domain Eukaryota; kingdom Metazoa; phylum Chordata; class Chondrichthyes; order Myliobatiformes; family Myliobatidae; genus Mobula; species Mobula hypostoma. The sequence goes on from NC_086100.1 coordinate 31,834,259, forward strand.
TTGAGCCTTCAGTTTATTCAACTTTCGTTGATCATTGAGGAACTAAAATTAGTTTCTAACATTAATCAAGTAGATGATACAATAAACTCAATAATATTAAATCCTACCCAGTTGAATAGGTTCACGGTTCTTGCTCTGTTACTGATGCACTATCAATTACTCCAAAAGACTGAAAGTAGAGTAAATACTGAAAGGCTTTTATTAACAGTAAATGGACCAACGTGCATGCTGAGTATCTGTCCTGGACTGAGGGAGGAGCAGTGACACAATCGCCTTTATTCAGGGGTCTGTGGGAGGAGCCACAGGAGCAGTCAGCAGAGGGGCATGTCCAGGCATGTCCAGACAGGTAACCCAGTTACAACCTGTATCTATTGTTTACCACAGTTACCTTTGTTGATAGTATGCTTCTGATGCTTTTACAAAACTTTCTTTTCTCAAATATCCCATATTTCTCCTATGTCACCCGACATACAACTTCAGCATTTAAAATAACAGTTCTTATTTGAATTAGCAATGCATTAAAAAATGTTCAAATTCACATTCCCTAAATTTCTTAATGTTTGATTATTTTAAGTCATCTGTTAATTCTGAAAATCCCACTTCAACTAAATTCATTTATAACTTGAGATTTTTGCATTGGAAGAGGAGTTACTCTCTCCCAAATAAATTTTCCACGGTACAAAATTGTAAGCATTTTCTCTATAATATTCTAAAGAAAGGTGTACCATATAGCCGACTGTATAATATGGGACTATTTTATGTCGTAGCAACACGTTATTGACCATCCGCTATTAGGCACGTATTGATCTGTATACATGTGTTCAGTTCGGGTTCCGTAAGTGAAAGCCCCTGTTAACTTAGCTCCAGTCTCCAGCATTTTTATTACTGATATTGTTGTGTAAACAGCCACATACACAGCAAATTGGTGACGAGGTTAATGAAACTGCATCATATCAGAACGCCGATAACGGCACTCAGAAGAGGCAGAGGAGAAGCGAGGTGCTAATCAAAGCACTTCACCCTCCGAGCAGGCTGCATATTGCTGGGCAGAGGGATTGGTGCGGGGCTCGCCATTGGGAGACAGGGGGATCAGTGGTAGTTTCTCTTAACTTTTGGTTGGCCTGTTTGTTTAATTTTACGTATTTTATTAATTTATTTTCTTCCCCTTTATTCCGCCTAGTAGTTTGGAAAGGGTTAGTTTGTAGCCTATGGCTGCAAAGGGGGGAGGGGGCGGTTGAGATTGAAGGAGGAGGGTGGGAGACTGTGGAATACTCCAGAAGTAAAGGTAGCCAAAAAAGGGATGCATCAAGTGAAAGACCCGATGTAATGGGGGACAACAAATTGAGGAAAATGGGTGACTTGGAGGAATTTATAGTTCTGTATAAAATTAAAGATCAGAAGGAAGGGGAAGGAGGATTTAGAGCCCTTAATCCTTTGAAAGTGGCAGCAGCATTAGAGAACCAAATAGATAAAGGATTCCAGGCCAAGATTTTGTCTAACGGATTGCTGAAAATTTGTTGCAAAGATGTTGACTAATATAGCAGTGCTAAAACGGTGGAAAAATTGCTTGTGAAAGTGGAGTGTATTACTCCGAAAAAAAGGAAGGGAGTTGGGGGGTAGTGTATGGTACTTGGTCGAGCATGACTGAAAAGGAAATTTTGGACAATATTAAAGGTGGTTGAGTGATTGAAGCCAAATGATTAAAATCGAGAGAAGGGGGTGATTGGGATTCTCTTGTCCTACTGGTTTTTGCAGGTGACGTTCTTCCAACTAGAGTCTATCTTGGGAGCATGCCTTATCAAGTTAGAGAATATATTAGACCTCCCTTGCGCTGTTATAATTGGACACGTTGCTGGTTCATGCCGAGGTGAAAGAAGATGTGTGAAATGTGGAGAGGATCATTATATCATGATATCAGAGGATCATGTAAGGCAGCGGCACCTAAATGCAGCAACTGTGGAGGGGAATGTGTAGCGGCGTTCAGAGGATGTGAGTATTTTATCAAGGCAAAGCAGATTCAGGTTGTTAGTAACCAACAAAAAATATCATATGCTGAGGCAGTAAAGAAAGTGGAATAGAGAGCAAAAGATAAGTAAAGAAAAGATTGGAACGATGGGGAGTCAGCACATTCTGCGTTCTCAGACTATGGTTCCTTCAGACATGTTGTTGATGACTAAAGAGTTTTTTGGCATCGTTTGTTGTTGATGTACTGGCCAGGGCTAAAACTACAACCAAGAGGTCAGATATGATAAAAGTAGTTGTTGGAGCTGCAGAGAGATTTCTTGATAAGAAACAAGTTTTACTTGAAAAACTACATGAGTATATAACAGACAAATAATCACTGAATACTTTCCAGTTGTCGGGGTCAGAAAGTACGGAGGAGATTTATGTGGATGAAGAGGCCGATAATTAGTATTTGGATGTTTTTAATATTACAATGGAATGCAAGAAATTTAATTGCAAATAGTCAAGAATTAAAAAGATTTGTTGGAACTTTTAAAGATAAGCCTGATTTGATCGGTTAAAGCCTCGTTTAGATTTTGTGATCCCTGGATATGATAGTTTGAGAGTTGACAGAATGGGTAAATCTGATGGAGGGTGTGCAACTTTCATAAAAACAGGACTCCAGTTCAGAAGACTTGATTTTAAATCTAACCTTGAAAATGTGGCTGTGGAGGTCTGGAGCTCTCGTGGTCAAACAACTTTGATTAACTTTTATAATCCATGTAATATGATGATGTTATCAGTTTTGGATGAAATTATGAATAAGGTAAGATCCCCAGTAATCTGGGTTGGAGATTTCAATGCCCATGATCCTATATAGGGTAGTGAAAGTAAAGATAGTATTGGAGCAGTAGTAGAGGAGTTTCTGGATAAATACAACATGGTACTTGTAAATGACGGAAGGCCTACAAGATTTAATATTGTAAAGAATACTTGTAGTCACCTAGACTTATCAATCACTTCCTCAAACTTAGCCAGGGTCGGGGAATGGGATGTTATGGACAGTTACACACTAGGAAGTGATCACTATCCTATATTATGTAGATTTGGTAGAAATTTGATAGTAGAAGTTGAGGAGAGGGCTCCCAGGTATAATTTTTCTTTGGCCCATTGGGATGAGTACCAAAAGAAAGCTGTGGATATAATAGAAGAGATTGATAGCGAGGGCTCCATAGACGATTGGAACGAATCCCTCTGTTCTATAATTCATAAAGTTGCTCAGTTGACTATTCCACTACAGAATGTTCCTAAGGCTCGAGCATTAGTTCCATTGTGGAATAAAAAATTGTGATATAGCAGTAAGAAACAGAAATAGAGCTTACAGGAAATTAAGTACCCAGTGTTAGATAATGTTATGGAGTATAAAAAGGAAAGAGCAGTAGCAAGGAGAGTAATTAAAAATGCAAAGACAGTAGACAATAGGTGCAGGAATAGGCCATTTGGCCCTTCGAGCCAGCACCGCCATTTACTGTGATCATGTCTGATCATCCACAATCAGTATCTGGTTCCTGCCTTATCCCCATAACCTTTGATTCCGCTATCTTTAAGAGTTCTATCCATCTCTTTCTTGAAAGCATCCAGAGACTTGGCCTCCACAGCCTTCTGGGGCAGAGCATTCCATATATCCACCACTCTCTGGGTGAAAAAGTTTTTCCTCAACTCCATTCTAAGTGGCCTACCCCTTATTCTTAAACTGTGGCCTCTGGTTCTGGACTCACCCATCAGCGTGAACATGCTTCCTGCCTCCAGCGTGTCCAATCCCTTAATAATCTTATATGTTTCAATAAGATCCCCTCTCGGCCTTCTAAATTCCAGAGTATACAAGCTCAGTCGCTCCAATCTTTCGACATATGACAGTCCCGCCATCCCGGGAATTAACCTTGTGAACCTACGCTGCACTCCCTCAATAGCAAGAATGTCCTTCCTCAAATTTGGAGACCAAAACTGCACACAGTACTCCAGGTGTGGTCTCACCAGGACCCTGTACAGCTGCAGAAGGACCTCTTTGCTCTTATACTCAATTCCCCTTTTATGAAGGCCAGCATGCCATTAGCTTTTTTCACTGCCTGCTGTACTTGCATGCTTGCTTTCGGTGACCGATGTACAAGAACACCTAGATCTCGTTGTGCTTCCCCTTTCCCTAACTTGACTCCATTTAGATAATAATCTGCCTTCCCGTTCTTACCACCAAAGTGGATAACCTCACATTTATCCACATTAAACTGCATCTGCCATGCATCTGCCCACTCACCCAGCCTGTCCAAGTCACCCTGCATTCTCATAACATCCTCCTCACACTTCACACTGCCACCCAGCTTTGTGTCATCGGCAAATTTGCTAATGTTACTTCTAACTCCCTCATCTAAATCATTAATATATATTGTAAACAGCTGTGGTCCCAGCACTGAACCCTGCGGTACCCCACTGGTCACCGCCTGCCATTCCGAATGGGACCCATTAATCGCTACTCTTTGTTTTCTGTCAGCCAGCCAATTTTCAATCCATGTCAGTACTCTGCCCCCAATACCATGTGCCCTAATTTTGCCCACTAATCTCCTATGTGGGACTTTATCAAAGGCTTTCTGAAAATCCAGGTACACTACATCCACTGGCTCTCCCTTGTCCATTTTCATAGTTACATCCTCAAAAAATTCCAGAAGATTAGTCAAGCACGATTTCCCCTTCGTAAATCCATGCTGACTCGGACCAATCCTGTTACTGCTATCCAGATGTGTCGTAATTTCATCTTTTATAATTGACTCCAGCATCTTTCCCACCACCAATGTCAGGCTAACTGGTCTATAATTCCCTGTTTTCTCTCTTCCTCCCTTCTTGAAGAGAGAGACAACATTAGCCACCCTCCAATCCACAGGAACTGATCCTGAATCTATAGAACATTGGAAAATGATTACCAGTGTGTCCACGATTTCTAAAGCCACCTCCTTAAGTACCCTGGGATGCAGACCATCAGGTCCCGGGGACTTATCAGCCTTCAGACCCAACAGCCTATCCAACACCATTTCCTGCCTAATATAAATTTCCTTCAATTCATCCATTTCCCTCGGTCCTTTGGCCACTATTACACCTGGGAGATTGTTTGTGTCTTCCCTAGTGGGATAGTGGAGGGATAGTTGGAGAAGCTTTTGTGGAACCCTGGGCCCTGAGACACCTATAAAGCAGCTATGGACAATCATTCACAGAATTCTCCCAGTTCCTCCGTCTCCGCCGCATCTGCTCCGAGGATGAGGCTTTCCGTTCCAGGGCATCTCAAATGTCCTCTTTCTTTAAGGATCGTGGTTTTCCTTCTACCGTCATCAATGATGTCTCACCCGCATCTCCTTCATTTCCCGCACTTCGGCCCTCACCCCATCCTCCCGCAACCACAACAGGGAGAGAGTTCCCCTTGTCCTTACCTACCACCCCACCGGCCTCTGGATCCAGCACATTATCCTCCGCAACTTCCGCCACCTTCAACAGGACCCCACCACTAAGCACATCTTTCCCTCTCCACCCCTCTCCACTTTGCGCAGGGATCGGTCCCTCCGTGACTCCCTCATCCGCACGTCCGTCCCCACTGATCTCCCACCCGGCACTTATCCCTGTAAACGTAAGTGCTACACCTGTCCCTACACCTCCTCTCTTGCAACCATTCAGGGCCCCAAACAGTCCTTCCAGGTGAGACAACACTTCACTTGTGAGTCTGTTGGGGTCATCTGTTGCATCCGGTGCCCCCGGTGCGGCCTCCTCTACATCGATGAAACCCGACGCAGATTGGGGGACCGCTTTGTCGAGCACCTCCGCTCCGTCCGCCAAAACAGACAGGATCTCCCAGTAGCCACCCACTTCAACTCTGCTTCCCATTCCCATTCAGATACGTCCATACATGGCCTCCTCTGCTGCCATGATGAGGCTAAACTCAGGTTGGAGGAGCAACACCTCATATACCGTCTAGGTAGTCTCCAGCCCCTTGGTATGAACATAGAATTCTCCAGCTTCTGGTAATTCCCTCCCCCTCCCTTCCTCTATCCCTATTTCACTCTACCCCCTCCCCCAGCTCCCCCATGGTTCCGCCTCCTTCTTCTACTACCCATTGTTTTCAAGGCTATGATGTCAATGCTTCCCCTCCCCCACCCCTTCGTCTTTCAAATTACTGGTCTTTCAACTGAAGCTACAAGCATTCTTCAAATCCTTCCCCATCTTTCATTCTTCAGTCCTGTCGAAGGGTTCCGGCCCGAAACATCAACTCATCGTTTCTAACTGATGCTGCCCGACCTGCTGAGTTCATCCAGTGTACTGAAAGTGTTGCATTCACAGAATGTCAGGGATATATAGAAAACCATCCCAGCTTTGCTGGAAGGAGATATTGAAGCTGTAACCAATAAGGAAAAGGCTGATATGTTTGTAGAGGTGTTCCAAGCGTAACACAGTTCTGGAGAGCCAGGTCATTTGAGAAAGGAAATTATGTTAAAGGAAAGTTGCAAATTGGACAGGAGTTTGGATGATAATAGCTCCATAAATTTGTTTTTCTCCCTTCAGGAATTGCAAGAAGCTGTCCAATCAGGTTCGAACACTTCTCCTGGCAGGGATGGACTGTGTTAAGAATTGCTTAAGCATTTAGATGTCTCTGTATTAATAGAAATACTAGCTTTATTTAGTTCAGTGTGGAAAGAAAGAAAATTACCAGTGGAATGGAAGCATGCGGTGGTAGTTCCAGTTTTAAAGCCAGGTAATATGAATAGGTAATGGTACCCCTCAAGGAAGCTTCATTAGTCCAGTTCTTTTTAATGTCATGATAAACGATATCTTTGATCAGGTAGGGACAGGATTTGGCAAAGAGGAAGAAACGTCAAGTATATATTAAAGCAGGTACAAAAGGCTTTAAGATCAGTTGAAAACTGGGTAAATAAATGGGGTTTCAGGATTTCTGCTTCTAAGTCCAAATATATGATTTTTGGCTTTAGAAGAAAGATTCCTGATTATGAATGGTGTCTATATGATTATCCATTAGAAAAAGTCAAGGTATTCAAGTTTTTAGGTGTCTGGTTTGATGAAAGACTTACTTGGAGGGTTCATATAGATAAAACAATTGGAAAGTGTGAGAAAGTTTTAAATGTTATGAGAAGTATTGCTGGATGTGACTGGGGAGCTGGGCAGGAAACTATGTACTTAAAATATCTAGCAATGATTAGATCAGTTATTGATTATGGTTGTATTGCTTATGGTTCTGCCGCTACGGCAGTGCTTGGAAAATTAGACAGTGTGCTGTCCAAAGCACTGAGACTCTGTTGTGGAGCTTCTAGAACAACAACAGTCCCTGCATTATGCGTGGAGATGGGAGAAGTGCCTCTACATATAAGATGAGTTCAGTTGGGCCTGCAGTATTGGGCAAAACTAAATGGATTCAGTCACAGCTGTCCATCAAAATGTTTTTTGCAGGGGAAGTCGGAGCGCCAAAGTAAAATTTAAAGATATCCATTTTTAGATTTGGTTAATAACTGGGCTGTGAAATTGAAACTGATTGAGGAAGACATAGCTGACCAAATTTGCTTGCCGCCCGTTCCTTTTTGGCTTTTGCCAGAACCAGAAGTAGACCTATTCCTCCTTTTTCAGCTTCAAGGAAGCAGAGCAATTACAAGTGTCGATCATAAATGAATATTTAAATAATAAATGGGAATCTTATCTGAAGATTTTTACTGATGGCTCAGTGGACCCAGAGAGCAATAGTGCAGGATTTGGGTTGTACGTGTCTCAGCTTGGAATTAAGATTGATCACCGGGTTTCAGATGGTGTTTCTGTCTTTGCAACAGAATTATTAGCAATCCTCTGGGCCTTATGGTGGATAGAAGACTCTCAACCATGCAGGGTTATCATCTTTTCGGATTCTGCTGCTGCCTTAGAGGCTATAAAAGGGAATAAATCAAAAGCTTGTCCTGGCATAGTTATTGAGATTCTCTTAGTTTTGCTTAGAGTAGGGAAGATGGGTTGTGAAGTCAGATTTACATGGATACCTGGGAATGCTGGGGTGGAGGAAAATGAAATTGTGGATGGCGTTGCAAAGTCTTCTTTACAGAGTAGGCAAGTAAAAATTAGAGTTCCCCTAGGCAGAACAGAATTGAGAAGTATGATTAAAAAAAGGTATGGAGAAGTGGCAGGAGGATTGGAAAAATTAATTAAAGGGAAGGCATTTCTTTTCTAGTCACCCACTAGTTAAAAAAGGTCTCAGACTGTTACTTTTTAAATTGTAGCGATATGGTGAAATTAACAAGACTTAGGTTGGGGCATTGTGGGCTAAACTATTATTTAAAAATAATAGGAAAACATCCTACTGGGTTATGTGACTGTGGTAGTCCAGAGACAGTTCAGCATGTTTTGCTGAGTTGTAATCGATATAAAATTGAAAGAAACATATTGTTCAAGAGGCTGTCTGACTTAAATGTACTTTGTTTTTCTATTAAATCCTTGTTTTGCCACCAAGAGAACCACCATCTGATTGAAGAGTTTATTATTCAGTTTATAGGTGCAATTGGTTTATATTTGAGAATTTGAGTTTCTTGAAATTCTATAATTAATTATACATCCTGCGGTGGGCAGTAATACGCCAAGATGCATCTAAACTGCAGGAAATAGAAGGAGAAGAGGCAGAGTGAGGCCGCGAGTCTGAAAAGAAGTGGGAGTTCAGCCGGAGTCAGGAACGTCGGGAGACCGAACGACACAGTCGGAGCCGTGGCGCATCCAGGCGAGACCACAGCCAGCGCTGAACCCCAGGGCTGAGGGTCTGCCTGCCTCAGAAGGGAGATGAAAAAAGGGGGGCAACACACTCATCTAACCACAGTACACTGGCGACGCTAGCAAAAAAAAGGTCATGTGAAAGAAAACAAGGAAATAAAAAGAAAGCAAGGGACCGGGATTAAATTAACAAGGGACCAGGGCTAAATTGTCATAACAAGGATAAACTAACACGACAAGGATGGCGTTAAATGGAACCATTACTGTATTTGATAGTGGCATTGAAGACTGAGCAACTTATATTGAAAGAATAGAGTTATATTGTGATGCTAACGATGTTAATGCAGAAAAGAAAGCCAGGGTCTTACTTTGTGTAATGGGCGCGAAAACATACGGCCTACTACGGAGCTTGTTAACCCCTGAAAAGCCAGCTGACAAAACTTTCAAGCAAATAGCATCCAACAGCATTTAAACACCAATCCATTGGTCATTGCTGAAAGACTTAAATTCCATAAGCGGAATCAGAGCAAAAATGAAAGCATTTCTGAATATTGTGCTGAATTGCACAAATTACCCGAACATTGTCCATTTGGAGCTGGTCTATCAGATGCATTGATCTATAGGCTAGTGTGTGGCATGTACTGTGAATCCACACAGAAGAAGCTCCTGTGTGAAAAAGACCTTACATTCGAGAAAGCGCTAAACATCTCAATATCATTAGAAGCAGCCGCAAGAGGTGCTTCAGAGATACAACAAAAAACACTGGAGTATGCTACGAATAAAATGTCACTGCGAAGAAATGAAGGAAAGAAATGTTACCGTTTTGGGGACAGGTCACGTGACCCTGATGGTTGTTGGTTCAAAGATAAAGAATGCCGAAACTGTAGCAAACAGGGCCGCACTGGCAGAGTATGCAAAGCCAGTAAACAGCAGGAAAAGCGCAAAATACAAAGAAACAAGAAACCCCAGAAAGGAAAATACCAACAATGTGCACAAAAAGAAAGAAAGCAATTCTGATGAAAATGACTCAGACAAAAATGAATTGTCTTGTCTGCCACTTCACAGCGTGGAAGAGACAGATGATCGAAGAGTAATATGGATCACTCCACAAGTGACAGGCGTGAGACTGAAAATGGAGTTGGACACAGGTTCAGCCTAAACAGTGATCTCTGTACGCGACTAAAAACAACTGTTTCCGCACATACCTCTGAAACGAACTAAACTAATGCTAAAGACTTATACAGGACAGAAAGGACAGACAGAATCCTACAGCATTGTCCCCATGCCGAAGAAATCCTCAATGTCCTGCCTCAGTGACTACCATCCCGTTGCACTCACATCCATCATCATGAAGTGTTTCGAGAGGCTCGTCATGAAGCACATCAAGACCCTGCTGCCCCCCTCACTGGACCCCCTGCAGTTCGCGTACCGTCCCAACCGCTCAACAGATGACACCATTGCCATCATCCTCCACCTGGCCCTCACCCACCTGGACATAAAAGACACGTACATTTGAATGCTGTTCATAGACTTCAGTTCAGCATTCAACACAATCATTCCTCAGAAACTGATTGGAAAGCTGAGCCTACTGGGCCTGAACACCTGCCTCTGCAACTGGATCCTAGACTTCCTGACTGGGAGACCTCAGTCAGTCCGGACTGGAAGCAGCATCTCCAACACCATCACACTGAGCACGGGGGCCCCCCAGGGCTGTGTGCTCAGTCCACTGCTGTTCACTCTGCTGACCCACGACTGTGCTGCAACACACAGCTCGAACCACATCATCATGTTTGCCCATGACACGACCATGGTTGGTCTCATTAGCAACTAACAGACTGGTGCAGAGCCAACAACCTGTCTCTGAATGTGAACAAAACAAAAGAGATGGTTGTTGACTTCAAGAGGATACAGAGCGACCACTCTCCACTGAACATCGACGACTCCTCCGTGGAGATCGTTAAGAGCACCAAATTTCTTGGTGTTCACCTGGCGGGAATCTCACCTGGTCCCTCAACACTAGCTCCATAGCCAAGAAAGCACAGCAACGTCTCTACTTTCTGCGAAGGCTGAGAAAAGTCCACCCCCCCCCACCCCCATCCTCACCACAATCTACAGAATTTGTATTGAGAGCATCCTGAGCAGCTGCATCACTGCCTGGTTCGGAAATTGCATCATCTCGGATCGCAAGACCCTGCGGCGGATAGTGAGGTCAGCTGAGAAGATCATCGGCGTCTCTCTTTCCGCCATTACAGACATTTACACAACATGCAGCATCCATAAAGCAAACAGCATTGTGAAGGACCCTATGCACCCCTCATACAAACTCTTCTCCCTCCTGCCATCTGGCAAAAGGCACCGAAGCATTCGGGCTCTCACGACCAGACTATGTAACAGTTTCTTCCCCCAAGCCATCAGACTCCTCAATACCCAGAGCCTGGACTGACACCAACCTACTGCCCTCTACTGTCCCTATTGTCTTGTTTATTATTTATTGTAATGCCTGCACTGTTTTGTGCACTTTATGCAGTCCTGGGTAGGTCTGTAGTCTAGTGTAGTTTTTGTGTTGTTTTACGTAGTTCAGTGTAGTTTTTGTACTGTTTCATGTAGCACCATGGTCCTGAAAAATGTTGTCTCATTTTTACTGTGTACTGTACCAACAGTTATGGTCGAAGTGACAATAAAAAGTGACTTGACTTGACTTGAAGTGCATCCCGAAGGCAAAATTAAAGTGACACTGACCCACAGAGGTAAAACACAGCAACTGAACCTCTAAGTACTGAAAAATGGAGGACAACCATTGCTGGGACATGAATGGCTCAGGAAAATTCAGTTGGATTGGAACACTATCAAGGCACTAGATGTGTCAGCAAAGGAGGGCAGCAAGGCTACATCTAAGAGACTGTCTGAGGAGAGGAGAAGATGGCAGCACGATGCAGCGCACGCGGCCGCTCCGAAATGATATCCTATTTGTTAAATAGGGGCCGTGCACAATCTGGATTTGATGGAGACAGACATGAGAAGCACAGAGGAACATCTGGAGAAACTTCTGAAATGCCTGCTTCGCTGCCGCTGCTACTGTGCGATCGAGAATCTCCGGAGGGGAAGGCCCCAAATCCTTGGCTTTGCCTATTGCTTGTTGCCGGGGTCGGGGTCAAAGTGCTCAGCAGAGATGGTGCTCGGTGCTCGGTGTCGGAGGGGTGGTCGGAGGCTCGAAGTTTTCGGACAGACTCAAGAGTCGGCTGTGGTCGGGTGCTTCCAGGGTGCTGCATCGGCAAGTTTGTGGCACTGGAAGCTCAATGGCAGGGAGAGTTTCTCCTTTCTACTGTCTGCGTGAGATGATGGGACTTTCGAGAGACTTTCAGACTTTTTTTTTACCGTGCCTATGGTCTGTTCTTTATCAAATTACGGTATTGCTTTGCACTGTTGTAACTATATGTTATAATTATGTGGTTTTTGTCAATTTTTTTAGTCTTGGTTTGTCTTGTGTTTCTGTGATATCATTCTGGAGGAACATTGTATCATTTCTTAATGCATGCATTACTAAATGACAATAAAAGAGGACTGCGTGTCCTCATAATCTAATCTAAATACTTGCTGACTCTGAGGAAGTGTTCATAAAAGGAATAGGAACACTTCAGGGCATGAAAGCAACGATTGGAATTGAGGAAAATGCATGTCCAAAATTTCATAAAGCCAGGCCAGTGCCATATGCAATCCGTCCTACAGTAGAGGCAGAGCTGAAAAATCTGGAGCAGACTGGGGTCCTGTCAAAGGTGGATTGGAGTGAATGGGCCACGTCCATTGTTCCAGTGATGAAGAAAACCTACAGCACAAAACCAGGAAAACCAAGCAAGGTGCACATATGTGGTGACTTTAAAGTGACTGTTAACCCCATTCTCTGCACAGTACAGTATCCTCTACCTCGTTTTGAGGACATCTTTGCTCCCCTGTCAAGAGGGGAACATTTCACAAAAATTGATTTGACCCAGACTTACCTTCAAATGGAAATTCAAGGAAGCATCCAAGAACTACCCGACAATAAATATACACTAAGGACTTTACCAGTACAACAGGTTGGTGTTTGGGATAGCATCAGCGCCTGCAATCTGGCAAAGGGCAATGGACCAGGTCCTGCAGGAGATTCCAGGGACTCAGTGTTACCTGGATGACATCATTGTCACCGGCATAGATGACGACGAACATCTTTCTAACCTAAAACAAGTGCTCACCAGGTTACGAGAATATGGGCTCAGAGCTAATCGACAGAAATATGAGTTTTTCAAAAAGGAAGTTGCATACTGTGGGCATGTGATCAACAAGGATGTCTCAAGACAAGATAGAAGCAGTGCTTAAGGCATCACCACCTGAAAATGTGTCTCAGCTGAGAGCATATCTTGGTCTAGTGAACAATTACCACAAGTTCTTGCCTAACCTATCCACAGTCCTACACCCACTAAATGCACTATTATAGACAGGGACACAATGGAAGTGGACTGAGAGCTGTGAGAAAGCGTTTCAAGAAACTAAAAGACTCATAACTTCAGATGGAGTGCTCACGCACTTTGACCCCCTCCTTACCTATCCGACTAGCTTGTGATGCCTCACCCCATGGGATAGGAGCTGTGTTATCGCACAAGTTTCCTGATGGCTCCGAATAGCCTTTGCCTCAAGAACGCTAACTTCAGCTGAATGCAACTATGCACAGATTGACAGAGAGGCTCTAAGCCTCATGTGGGGAGTCAAGAAATTTAGTCACTACCTGTATGGCCAAAGGTTTACTCTGTTGACTGACCATCAGCCGCTCGTGTCAATCTTCAATCCAAGAAAAGGCGTTCCAGTGATGACAGCACAAAGGCTGTCAGCGATGGTCTCTTTACTTAGGAGGTCACAGGTACAACATCGAACACAAGGGCACCAAGCAACACGGCAACGCAAATGGTTTGTCACGTTTACCACTGCCCACTTCCGAGGTAACCACACAAATGGATTCAGCAGAGATCTTTCACACAATAAGTGTTGAACAATTACCAGTAACAAACAGCCTCATTGAAAGGGAAACACGCAATGACCCTACGTTGTCAAAAGTGTATGACATCACGGTAAAGGGATGGCCAGCGCGGGGTAACACACTGTTTCCAGCCTTCTCAGCGAGGAAGTCCTCTCAGTTGTCTTTGTGTCGGGGAACACTGATGTATGGCTCACAAGTTGTGATTCCTCCCAAGTTACGCACCAAAGTGCTGGAGAAACTGCATGAGGGGCACCTGGGTCCCGTGAAGATGAAAGGTCTTGCCTGTGCCTATGTGTGGTGGCCAGGAATCGATAAACAGATTGAGGACATGACCAAGAACTGCTCTGGATGTCAAAAGATTCAGAACACACCACCACAAGCCCCTCTTCATCCGTGGGAGTGGCCCTCATCACCATGGCAGCGAGTGCACATCAACTTTGCTGGACCGTTCATGGACTCTTATCTTTTTAATCGCCGTTGATGCACATTCCAAATGGCCAGAGGTCATCAAAATGAAGACATCCACATCGGAAAAGACCATTACAGTTCTGAGGACCATGTTCACCAGGAATGGCATACCAGAGCAAATCTGCACAGACAATGGACGACAAGTTGTCTCTGAAGAATTCCAAAGTTTTGTGAAGAACAATGGAATCAAGCACTTTACATCGGCTCCTTACCATCCATCCACAAATGGCTTGGCAGAAAGATTTGTACAGACATTCAAGAAAGCCCTCAAGGCAAGGGACAGCGAAAATCGACCACTACAACACAAGACAGACAGCTTCCTCCTTGCCTATCGTAATGCAGTACGTGCAACCACTAACCAGACTCCAGCAATGATGTTTCTGAGCAGGAGCCTGAGGTCCCACATGGATCTTCTCAAACCAAATGTACGACGTGATGTAGAGAACAGACAGTTCAACACTTGAATGCTAAGTCAACATGGAGCTTCAGTGTGGGACAGTCAGTTCTTGCACGGGATTACCGGACTGAAAAGTGGCAGTGGGGCATAATTTCCGCCATAGACGGGCCACTGATGTATAGAGTACAGGTGGAAGAGAATGTATGGGGACGTCATGTGGATCAAATCCTAAATGCTCAGGTGAAAGACTCAACAACACCTTGCCCGGACTCCCATGACATAGAAGCACATCATGTGGATCAAATCCTGAATGCTCAGGTGGAAAACACAACAACATCTTGCCCTGACTCCCCGGACATAGAAGCAAACACTCCTGATGTGACCTCATCAGCCTCCCCCACAGATAAGTCTGTCATCAGTGCTGAGGACCCACCTGATGTACCTGTGGAGACTAATTCCCCAAATCAAACGTTGCAGGGCAGACTTTACCTGGAGAGGCAGAGAAGGCCCCCCCCCCAGAGACTTCAGTTATAATTATTATAATTATTATTATTACATTACTTGTTATAATTTCATATTATTAAGTTACAAATTAAACAGTTGGTGGGCGTTTGTATATTAAGGGTACACATACAGTATTTGTTTAGTGTAGTGCCCCTAAAAAAAACAGTTGATGCACTTTTTAAATAAAAGGGGAGGAGTGTACCATATAGAGTGTATAATATGGGACTATTTTATGTCGTAGTAACATGTTATTGAGCATGCGCTATTAGGCACGTATTGATCTGTATACATGTGTTCAATTCGGATCCCGTAAGTAAAAGCCCCTGTTAACTTAGCTCCAGTCTCTAGCGTTTTTATTAATGATATTGTTGTGTTAACGACCACATACACAACAAAAGGTCTTCAACTTTTCATGTTAACTGGATTTACGGGTATCACCTATTTTATTTCAGGATTTCTAATTTGCTTATCCATTTCTCGAGGACACATTTCATTCTCATTTTGAAAAAAAATACATGGACCTCAATTCCAAAGGCCAGGAAAGATTAGTTCCAACGTTCAAGTCTATCATTCTCCTTATGATGCTCCATGGACTAGGACGGCGCTCCCCCAGTAATTGAGAAGATGAGATTTGGATGGGCATCTCCTGCCGGGATCAGTCTAAGGCCTATTGCACAGTACCTGATCTAGTTGGCCAGTCTACATAAAATGTCAGGAACCCTTCCAGGACACACCAAACAAATTCCACCCCATCTAAGGAGATGCAAATCAATATTAGGGAGGGTGAAGTCACCCGTGACTGCAACCCTGTTATTTTTGCACCTTTCTGAAACTTGTCTCCTGATCTTCTCCTCAGTGCCCTTGTTCCATATGAGGAGGTGGGGATTTATAAAATATTTCCAAGAGTGATTGCTCTTCCTTTTTCTGACTTACACCCACAATGACTCAGTAGACAATCGCTCCTCTTTTTCTTCAGCTGTGATACTATCCCTGATTAGCAATGCTACTCTCCCACCTCTTTTACCTCCCTCACTGTCCCTTTTGAAACATCTAAACGCAAGAACATCTAGCAGTCTTTCATGTCAGCCTTTTGTCGCCATTTTTATATGGTTGATCCACGTTGACAGTCAGGGAATCAGAGATGGTGACATGACAGTGATGCCTTTGAATATAAGGGTAGGTGGTTAGATTCTCGCTTGCAGAAGATCATCATTTGTACTGGATTATTTAGCACTCATCAGCTCAGCCTGAATGTCGTCTAGGCATTACTGCATTCAGGAATGGGCTGCCTCATTTTCTGAGGTGTTCTGAAAAGAAGCGAAAGCTCTGTAGACCCAGTTTAGACGTTACGATGGAAGGAAGAACAATGAGCAGGTACTTGCTGAGCCTCCGGCAGTGCCCGGGGAAACTCCTCTGGTGTTGTTCTGGAAGTGAGATGGTTAAGGCCAGACAATCACAACCACCTTTCTTTGTGTGAGGCATGACTCCAGCCATTGGACTGTCTCTCTTTGATAGTCAATGACTTCAGTTTTACAGAGCGCGCTGTGCCATATGGGTGAAAACTGCTCTAATATCCAGGGTAGTCAATCTCACTTCACCTCTAGAATTAAACTCTTCAGGTCAATGTTTAGACCAAAGCTCTGAAGAGGTCTGGAACCAAACGGACCTGAAAAGAACTCCAAAACAGGCATGGGTGAATAGGTTATGACTGATCCATCAAGTGGCAACTAAATTAGTAAATTGATTTATTATTGTCACATGCGAATTGAAAAATGAGTATTGATCAGTATGAATGATATGCAAGATGAGTTTTTCAGTGTGACAGTAATAAACTAATTTACCAATTTAAGTATCACTTGTCAGAACTATCACAACTTCCATCATCTTGCTGATAGTTGAGAATAGACTCAATAGGTAATCGATAGTTGAGCTGCATTCGTCTTTTTTTCAATGGACAGGATATATAGAAACATAGAAAATAGGTGCAGGAGTAGGCCATTCGGCCCTTCGAGCCTGCACCGCCATTTATTATGATCATGGCTGATCATCCAACTCAGAACCCCGCCCCAGCCTTCCCTCCATACCCCCTGACCCCTGTAGCCACAAGGGCCATATCTAACTCCCTCTTAAACATAGTCAATGAACTGGCCTCAACAGTTTCCTGTGGCAGAGAATTCCACAGATTCACCACTCTCTGTGTGAAGAAGTTTTTCCTCATCTCGGTCCTAAAAGGCTTCCCCTCTATCCTCAAACTGTGACCCCTCGTTCTGGACTTCTCCAACATCGGGAACAATCTTCCTGCATCTAGCCTGTCCAATCCCTTTAGGATCTTATACGTTTCAATCAGATCCCCCCTCAATCTTCTAAATTCCAATGAGTACAAGTCCAGTTCATCCAGTCTTTCTTCATATGAAAGTCCTGCCATCCCAGGAATCAATCTGGTGAACCTTCTTTGTACTCCCTCTATGGCAAAGATGTCTTTCCTCAGATTAGGGGACCAAAACTGCACACAATACTCCAGGTGTGGTCTCACCAAGGCCTTGTACAACTGCAGTAGTACCTCCCTGCTCCTGTACTCGAATCCTCTCGCTATAAATGCCAGCATACCATTCGCCTTTTTCACCGCTTGCTGTACCTGCATGCCCACTTTCAATGACTGGTGTATAATGACACCCAGGTCTCGTTGCACCTCCCCTTTTCCTAATCGGCTACCATTCAGATAATAATCTGTTTTCCTATTTTTGCCACCAAAGTGGATAACTTCACATTTATCCACATTAAATTGCATCTGCCATGAGTTTGCCCACTCACCCAACCTATCCAAGTCACCCTGCATCCTCTTAGCATCCTCCTCACTGCTAACACTGCCACCCAGCTTCGTGTCATCCGCAAACTTGGAGATGCTGCATTTAATTCCCTCATCCAAGTCATTAATATATATTGTAAACAACTGGGGTCCCAGCACTGAGCCTTGCGGTACCCCACTAGTCACCGCCTGCCATTCTGAAAAGGTCCCGTTTATTCCCACTCTTTGCTTCCTGTCTGCTAACCAATTCTCCACCCACACCAATACCTTACCCCCAATACCGTGTGCTTTAAGTTTGCACACTAATCTCCTGTGTGGGACCTTGTCAAAAGCCTTTTGAAAATCCAAATATACCACATCCACTGGTTCTCCCCTATCCACTCTACTTGTTACCTCCTCAAAAAATTCTATGAGATTCGTCAGACATGATTTTCCTTTCACAAATCCATGCTGACTTTGTCCGATCATTTCACCGCTTTCCAAATGTGCTGTTATCACATCCTTGATAACTGACTCCAGCAGTTTCCCCACCACCGACGTTAGGCTAACCGGTCTATAATTCCCCGGTTTCTCTCTCCCTCCTTTTTTAAAAAGTGGGGTTACATTAGCCACCCTCCAATCCTCAGGAACTAGTCCAGAATCTAACGAGTTTTGAAAAATTATCACTAATGCATCCACTATTTCTTGGGCTACTTCCTTAAGCACTCTAGGATGCAGACCATCTGGCCCTGGGGATTTATCTGCCTTCAATCCCTTCAATTTACCTAACACCACTTCCCTACTAACATGTATTTCACTCAGTTCCTCCATCTCACTGGACCCTCTGTCCCTTACTATTTCTGGAAGATTATTTATGTCCTCCTTAGTGAAGACAGAACCAAAGTAATTATTCAATTGGTCTGCCATGTCCTTGCTCCCCATAATCAATTCACCTGTTTCTGTCTGCAGGGGACCTACATTTGTCTTTACCAGTCTTTTCCTTTTTACATATCTATAAAAGCTTTTACAGTCCGTTTTTATATTCCCCGCCAGTTTTCTCTCATAATCTTTTTTCCCCTTCCTAATTAAGCCCTTTGTCCTCCTCTGCTGAACTCTGAATTTCTCCCAGTCCTCAGGTGAGCCACTTTCTCTGGCTAATTTGTATGCTACTTCTTTGGAATTGATACTATCCCTAATTTCTCTTGTCAGCCACGGGTTCACTACCTTCCTTGATATCTAAGCGATTTTCCAATATGGCCAGGTAGACACTGCTGTCATACGGTCAGAAGTAATGATGTCTGCTTATAACTGAGCAACATTCAGCACCATTAATGGCTCCTCAGCTAATGAAGCAGCCCACAACCAAACGCAACAGGAGGTGAGGATGGGCCACTTGGACGAGGAGAGGGATGGGCCAGTTCAGCTCACTTCTCCGAGACATTTACTCAGCTCTGTGCTGAACTATGGGTCTTTGACTCTCTTTTGTGGACCTACATTCAGAATGCTATTTGCTTGCAGTTATTCTTTGCAAGATTTGTTTTTTTTTCTCTCTTCACACTGGATGTTCGTTGGTCATCTTTTTTTTAAATGGGTTCTTTCGGGTTTCTTTGTTTCATGGCTGCCTGCTGTTAGGAGATGAATCTCCAGGTTGTATAATGTGAACAGACTTTGATAATCCTGTGGCGTAACAGGAAAGATACTGGCATGGATAGCGTAATGGCTGATAAGCAGGAAGCAGCAGCTGGGCATAAAAGGGGACTTTTCTGTTTGGCTGCCAGTGACTAGTGGTGTTCCTCAGGGGTCAAACAATGCTTTTCACATTGTTTGCAAATTATTTAGATATGAAATTGATGGCTTTTGGCAAAGTTTGCGGATGATACGAAGCTAGGTGGAGAGGTAGGTTGTGCTGAGGAAGCAATTGCACTAGGACTTAGGCAAATTGGCAAAAATGTGGTAGATAGAATACAGTGTTGGGAAATGTATGATTATGCATTTTGGTAAAAGGAACAATAATTCAGACTATTATTTAAGTGGTGAGAAGGTTCAAACATTGGAGGTGCAGAAGGACTTAGGAGTCCTCATGCAAAACACCCGGAAGGTTAATTTACAGGTTGAGTTTGTGGTAAAGAAGGCAAATGCAATGTTGGCATTTATTTCAAGGGAAATAGAATATAAAGGCAAGGAGATAATGCTGAGGCTTTATAAGCCACTAGTCAGGCTGCATTTGGAGTATTGTCAACAGTTTTGGGCCCCCATATCTCAGAAAGGATATGTTGTCATTCGAGAGAGCCCAGAGGAGGTTCACGAGAATGATTCTGGGAATGAAGGGGTTAACATATGAAGAGTTTTGGCAGTTGGGGCCAGTTCTCACTGGAATTTGGAAGAATGGGGGAGAAACTTCTTGAAATCTACTGAATGTTGAAAGGACTAGATAAGGCGAATGTGGAGAGGAACTTTAGTATCCAGAACTAGAAGGCACAGCTTCAAAATTGAAGGGTGACCATTTAGAACAGAGGTAATGAGGAATTTTTTTAACCAGAGAATAGTGAATCTGTGGAATGCTCCACCACAGACTGCGGTTGAGGCCAAGTCCGTGTGTATATTTAAAGCGGAAGTTGATTGTTTCTTGATCGGTCAGGGCGTCAAAGGATATGGTGGGAAGGCAGGTGTATGGGGTTGAGTGGGATCCAGGATCAGCCGTGATGGAATGGTGGAGCAGACTCGATGGGCCGAATGGCCTAATTCTGCTCCTATGTCTAAATAAAAATAATATATGTACCTTGAACTGAGTACCCCACTATCAATATCCTGGAGGGCACAATTGATCAGAAACTGGACTGGAGTAGCTATAGACTCAATGTGACATCAAGATCAGGTCAAATTGATAGTGTGATGGGGTACTCTCCACTTCCCTGGATTTGAGCAACTTCAATAACTCTTAACACAATACAAGGCATAGCGGTCTATTTGACAGGCACCTCATCCACAACCATTCATTCACCCCACCACCGACACAGTAATGGTAGAGCGTACCATCTACAGGATGCACGGAGACTCCTCAGGCAACACCGTCCAAACACACATCCTCTAACAGCTACAAGGACAAAGGCAGAAAAGGCATGGGAATACCATCACAGCCAACCCAGGCATTATTTATCTTGCATTTCCACAACTGCTGTTGTAAACAATCTTGTGATGTTTACATTTATAATTCATACTTGCAGTTAACCGTCCCTTCCTGTTAGTCTGAATTTCTCCATTTCATTCTTAGTGGTTTACCATTTCTGCAACTTCCTTCCCAATTCTGACTTGCCCATTGTAATTTGGCTGGCAATTATCATTCTGTAATTTATTCTTATTTCTAACAAAGCAGATACCTGCCATGCTCTTTGCTTCTGAATATATCAAGAAATTAATACAGTACTCTCTTGCTGTGGAAGGGGCTGTGTTCCGAGAAAACTCTTTTCTGTAACGTGACCATATTGACCCTTATTACTGAACGAAAGCATGGCAGAGAGCTAAGTCATGGTGCAGTTAACACTGGTGAGGAATAGTTGAAAGTGAAGTTTCAGATGTGAGTTAACATTGGGTAAAGCAGAGCCAATGGGTAAGATACTTGATCACGAGCATGCAACAGAATTGGCTCAGATCTTAGAAGTAATATTTCAGGACTCCAATAAGCTGCCAAGGACTGAGAATGGCCAATTTAATGTTCAATTTTTTCAGCAGGCAAAGCCATTTAAATTCTAGATCCTGCTTATTGAGCTAATTAAAACAGAAGGGAGTATGATAGGGTAGTTCAGACATATAGAATGCACATCCTGCCCCATGGCACAATTCCAGCAAGCTTCCCGTGTCATGGACAACCACAAGCAGAAGTCGTATAATTGCTTGAATGAGATGGAAATTCTAAGATTTTGAAACTCAAGCAACAGCTGATGCCATTATGGTCCGTGTTTTTCAGGAATAAAATATTCGGGAGATGATAAACACCACTTCAAGACAAGTGCAGTCAGAGAAGGAAATGGTAATTGGCACGTTAAAAAAAAGAATCTAGGGGCATTTAGTTCAAGAGACCGCCAAAGATCTTTGCTCTTATCAGAAAGTGATGGGAAAACTCCTCTCCAGAAGAGTGCAGCCAGGCACAAGATCATGACACCAAAAGTAGCTCAACTGTAAAAAGAGGGAGGAGCAGAGTCAAAAGAATAACAGTTGAAGGAGATTTTACTCAGAAGAGCAGACAGTGTATCTGTGGTTGCAGGTAAGATTCCAGAATAACATGCTGCTCCTCTGGTCTCAAGAACTAGGATATCACTGAGTGTTTGCTGGAGTGGGAAAATGAGCAGAAAGAGGTCATCGTCCACCAATGGTAACAATTACCCAAAAATATTAAAATTCAGGACCTCAGAGTAATAATTTCTGGATTGCTCCTGATGTGACCAGCAAGTGGGCAAAGAAAATTGATGGAACATTTCGATGAACGTTCAGTTGAAAAGATGGTGCGGCAATGTTTTAGAGTACGGGGGCAAGGAGACCTGTTCTAAGGAAGTTGGGACATGTTGGACAGGTGGGTTTGCACTTCCCCAGACATGAGACTAATACCCTGATCGATAGTACTATTGGGATGGTTTAAATTAGCTTGACAGGACAATGAGAAGGTTGACAAAGAGTCAAAAGGGGGCAACAAAGAACTAGAAATGAAGGGCAAAAAGATAAAGGCAGAGTAAATGGAAGTAAAAGTAGACAAAAAAGGAATCTGGCTATATCTAATGGCATATGTTTAAATGCAAGGAGGAAATTCAGTAGGATAGAGCAGTGATTGGAATTGATAACTGGACATATGATATTATAGCTACTGTGAAAACAGTGCATGTAAAGAGGGGCAGGACTAGAAGCTCAACCCTCCTGCTTACAGGTTTTTCAGACGAGATATAGGAGATGTTGGCAATACTGGTCGAAAATACAATCACAACTGTTTTATCAACAACAATGATGAGTCAAAGTACCCAGGGGAAGTAGAGCAGGTGATGGGCTGGTGTGTGAGGAAGATCCTAAGCCTGAACATGGAGAAGAACAAGGAAATCATTGCAGACTTCAGGAAGGTGCAGATGAACCATCCCCCTTTACGAATACATGGCTCGTCCATAGAGAGATTTAAGTGCACTAAGTTCCTGGGAGTTCACATCATGGATGATGTCACCTGGTCCCTCAATATCACCTCGCTGAACAAGAAGACACAGCAGCGCCTCCTCTACCAAAGGAGATTGAGGGAAGCAAGGCTCCCCCCAACCATCTTAACTTCGTTTTACAGGAGAACCACAGAGAGTGTCCCGACAAGCTGCATCTCCATCTGGTATGGGAACAGCCGAGCATCGGACCGGAAGTCCCTACAAAGGACCGTGAGAACAGTTGAGAGGATCACAGGGGTCTCCTTACCATTCATCGGGGACATCTATCAGGAGCGCTGCATACGCAGGGCCCTTCACTTAATCAAGGATCCCACCCATCCATCCAGCATCCTCTTTGACTTTCTACCATCAGGCAGGAGACTCCAATGCATAAAAACAAGAATGGTTTGGACTGGACACAGTATCTTCCCTCAGTCCATTAGGCTTCTGAACCCCTTACTGCATCACCTTCAAAGTGTCACTGGTTAATCTGTTCTGAACCTTATGATATTTAATTTATGCAAGTTTCTTTGTTTATTACTGCATAATTATTCTGTATATTTTATCCTTACTGTCCTAAGTGTGTATTATGTGTACTGCCGCGCTTTACACCCTGGTCTGGAGATATATTGTCTCATTTGAAGGTATACACATATGGGGTTAAATGACAATAAACTTGACCTGGCTTAAAAGAATCATTTATTAGAATGGTATGTTGGAAAGACCTCCTCCTGCTTCAAAATATACACTATTGTTCCAGTACCTAAAAAGACCAAGGTAACATGCCTGAATGACTGTTGTCCTGTCACTCTCACCTCAATAATAAGCAAATGCTTTGAAATGCTGGTCAAGGACTACATCTGCAGCTTGCTACCACCCACACTGGACCCCCTACAATTCGCCTACCAACACAACCGATTGACAGATGACACAATAGCCACTGCTCTACAGACCGTCCTCACGCATCTGGAGAAGAAGGATGTTTATATGAGAATGGTGTTCTTGGACTACAGTTCAGCATTCAACACCCTCCAGGCTTGACAAGAAGCTCAGAGACCTCGGCCTTCACCCTGCCTTGTGCAGCTGGATCCTGGACTTCCTGTCAGATCACCAGCAGGTGGTAAGAGTGGGCTCCCTCACCTCTGCCCCTCTGACACTCAACACAAGTGCCCCTCAAGGCTGTGTCCTAAGTCCCCCTCCTTTACTCTCTGTGTACCCACGACTGTGTCACCACCCACAGCTCAATCTGCTAATTACATTTGCTGACTATATTACATTGATTGGCCTTATTTCAAATAATAACGAGGCAGCCTACAGAGAAGTCATCACCCTAACACAGTGATGTCAAAAAAATAACCCCCCCATGTCAAAAAAACAAAGGAGCTGGTTGTGGACTACAGGAGGAATAGAGACAGGCTAACCTCCATTGGATCTGGGTTTGAGAGGGTGATCAGCTTTAAGTTCCTCGGTATATACATCACCAAGGATCTCATGTGGTCTGCACACACCCACTGTGTGGTGAAAAAGGCACAAGAGTGCCCCTTTCACCTTAGATAGTTGAAAAAGTTTGGTATGGGCCCCCAGATGCTAAGGACTTCCTATGGTGGCACAGTTCAGAGCATCCTGACCAGCTACATCACTGCCTGGTATGGGAACTGTACTTCCCTCAATAGTAGGACTCTGCAGAGAGTGGTGCAGACGGCCCAGCGCATCTGTAGATGTAAACCTCCCACATACTATTTATTACAATTTACTATAACATTTAGACGGAGACGTAACGTAAAGATTTTTACTCCTCATGTATGTCAATTCAATCCATATAAGGAATTGAACACAATCATCTCACTGCTATAGGCAGCAGTTCAACTTGCTTCAAAAAGGCAACAATTATACCAGTGCCTAAGAAGAATAGTGTGAGCTGCCTTAATGACTATAGCCCAGTAGCACTCACATCTACAGTGATGAAATGCTTTGAATGGATGGTCATGTCGAGACTGAACTCCTGCCTCAGTAAGGACCTGGACCCATTGCAATTTGCCTATCGCCACAATAGGTCAACGGCAGACGCAATCTCAATGGCTCCTCACACAGCTTTAGGCCACCTGGACAACACAAGCACCTATGTCAGGATGCTGTTCAATGACTATAGCTCAGCATTTAATACAATCACTGCCACAAACCTGATTGAGAAGTTATAGAACCTGGGCCTCTGTACCTCCCTCTGCAATTGGATGCTCGACTTCCTAACCGGAAGACCAAAATCTGTGCAGATTGGTGATAACATATCCTCCTCGCTGACGATCAACACTGGCACACCTCAGGGATATGTGCTTAGCCCATTGCTCTACTCTCTATATACCCATGACTGTGTGGCTAGGCATAGCTCAAATACCATCTATAAATCTGCTGACGATACAGCCATTGTTGGTAGAATCTCAGGTGGTGACGAGAAGGCATATAGGATTGAGATATGCCAACCAGTGGAATGGTGCCGCAGCAACAACCTGGCACTCAACATCAGTAAGATGAAAGAGCTGACTGTAGACTTCAGGAAGGGTAAGATGAAGGAACACATACCAATCCTCATAAAGGGATCAGAAGTGGAGAGAGTGAGCAGCTTCAATTTCCTGGGTGTCAAGATCTCTGAGGACCTAACCTGGTCCTAACATTTCAATGTAGTTATAAAGAAGGCAAGACAGCGGCTATACTTTATTCGGAGTTCGAAGAGATTTGGTGTGTTAACAAATACACTCAAAAACTTCTATAGTTGTACCAAGGAGAGCCTTGCATCACTGTCTGGTATGGAAGGGCTACTGCACAGGACCGAAGGAAGCTGAAGGAGGTTGTAAGTCTAGTCAGCTCCATCTTGGGTTCTAGCCTACAAAGTTCCCAGGACATCTTTAGGGAGCGTTGTCTCAGAAAGGCAGCATCCATTATTAAGGACCTGCAGCACCCAGGGCATGCCCTTTTCTCACTGTTACCATCAGGTAGGAGGTACAGAAGCCTGAAGGCACACACTCGGTGATTCAGGAACAGCTTCTTCCCCTCTGCCATACGATTCTTAAATGGACATTGAATCCTTGGATACTACCTCACTTTATATTTAACATATAGTATTTCTGTTTTTGCAAGTTTTTTTAAATCTCTTCAATATACATAATTGATTTACTTGTTTATTATTATTAGTTTTATTTTATTTATATTTTTTCTCTGCTAGATTATGTATTGTATTGAACTGCTGCTGATAAGTTAACAAATTTCATGTCACATGCCAGTGATAATAAACCTGATTTTGATTCTGATTCTGAAAACGGACGAGAAAACTGTATGGAGTATACAATAGACCTTCAACTAATCCAAGGAAGGTCAAGGAGCAAATTTCTGACCAGTACCAGTAGGTTTCCATGACCACAGCATTAATTCGGATACAACTTTTAAAATAAAAAGAACACAGAATTCTTCAATTTTATTCAAAAGAATTTTTAAGCTATAGTTCTGCAAACCCAACAAAAAGGGAGAGGGTGTCAATTCCAGGTTTAGTTTCAAGGAATTAAACTGGGCAGATTAAAGTAGTGTCTATGGAAGATAATCTCCATGCTGTGATCATCATCCAGTTAAATTTTGCATTGTTATGTTAAAAAGATAAAGATAAAGCAAGTAAATATTCTAAAATGGGTTTAGATCAATTGTAGTCACAGAGTGATGCAGGAGGGAAGCCATGCCTTCATCCTCAAAGTTCCACACAAACCATCATGTGAGTACATACCAATCCTATTTTACTCTTCCTATGTTCTCAACTCTTCAAGAAGATTCTACATACCACTCATCTACATACTAAGGGCAATTTAATGCCTAATTCATCCTATTAACCTGCATGTATTGGATGTGGAAAAAATAAGGGCAAGTGAGGAAAAGAACATGGTCCCAGTGAGAACATAATAATTCGAGACAGGCAGTCGTAGAAATGAGGGCCAATCAAATAAGGGTCACTGAAGCTGTCTGACAATGAATCTACCAGCTACATCACCATGCTGCAGTTTCTACACTTCCGGGGCATCAGGACAAGCCTAACGACAGCTCTCGTTGAAAACAATGGAAAACCTCGTATTCTTGTTTTAGCCTGCTGCGGCTGAGAACCATGAATGGCAGTGGTGCTTCGCCACCAGACAAGCTTAATGTCTTCTATGCTCGCTTTGAAAGGGAGAATAAAACCACAGCTATGAGGGTCCTTGCTGCATCCGGTGACCCTGTGATCTCTGTCTTGGAGGCTGTCATCAGGCTGTCTTTCAAGAGGGTGAACTCTCGCAAGGCAGCAGGGCCCTTTTGAGTACCTGGTAAGGCTCTGGAAACCCGTGTCAACCAGCTGGCATGAGTATTCAAAGACATTTTCAATCTCTCACGCTACAGTCAGCAATTCTCAACTGCTTCAAAACGGCAACAATTATTCCAATGCTCAGGAAGAACAGCTTGAGCTGCCTCAACGACTATCCTCCAGTAACAGACACATCTACAGTGATGAAATGTTTTGGGAGGTTGTTCATGGCTAGAATCAACACCTGTCTCAGGAAGGACCTAGATCCACTGCAATTTGCCTATTGCCACAATAGGTCTACAGCAGATGCAATCTCAATGGCTTTCCACGCAGCCTTGGATCACCCGGACGATGCAAATACCTACAAATGTTAGGATTCTGTTTATTGACTTTAGCTCAGCATTTAACACCATCATTCCTACTGTTCTGGTTGAAAAACAGGCTTCCGTACCTCCCTCTGCAACAGGATCCTCAACTTTGAACTTTGAAATGATGGTATCAGTCTGGTTTGCAAGCTTCCTTGAACTAAATAATTTAGCCAGTCCTAGCAACACACACAAAATGCTGGAGGAACTCAGCAGGCCAGTGAGCATCTATGGAAAGAGTACAGTTGACATTTCGGGCTGAAACCCTTCGGTAGGACTATAAAATACTACATGCAACCCTTAGATTATTTTTCTGCGGGCACTCTTAGTTAGAGTAACTGAAAATTATGAACGTCAGGAACTATAAACTGTAAACAAACTGTGTGAATGGAGACATAAATAAATAGCAATAAATAATAAATAATGAATTAACAATATAACAGAGTCCTTACATGAGTGTAGGTATCCTCTTTTGTTCAAGAGCCTGATGGTTGAGGGGTAGTAACTGTTCTTGAACCTGGTGGTTCAAGTCCTGAGGCACTTGTACCTTCTACATGACGGCGGCAGTGAGAAGACAGCATGCCCTGGATGGTGAGGATCTTTGATGATGGATGCTACTTTTCTCTGGCAACGTTTCATATAGATGTGCTCAATAGCTGGGAGGGTTTGACCCATGATGTACTGGGCTGAATCCACTGCCTTTTGGAGGGTTTCCCGCTCAAAGGCATTGGTGTTCCCATACCAGGCCGTAATGCAGCCATTCAGCACATTTTCCATCACACATCTATAGAAGTTTGCCAAGGTTTTTGATGACATGCTGAACCTCCGCAGACTCCTGAGGAAGCAGAGACATTATCATGCTTTCTTCACAATTATATTTATATGATGGGTCCAGGACAGGTCCTCTGAGATAGTGACCCCCAGGAATTTAAAGATACTGACCCTCTCCATCTCTGATCCTTCAATGATGACTAGCTCATGAACCTCTGGTTTCCCTCCCCTGTAGTCTACAATCAGTTCCTTGGTCTTAATGACATTGTGTGAGAGGTTGTTCTTATTACACCACTCAGCCAAGTTTTCAATCTCTAATGCTGTCAATGTAGCACTAAAATACCCCTACCCCAAAAAAATTGCAAAAAAGGGTTTTATTGTCATTTCTTGTACTTTCAGACATACTGAACAACATATCAAAAGTTGGACAGAAATGAAGCACAGGAAAGTTAAAAAAATCTGGCGTTAAAAAAATGGCCGCCAATGAAAAGAATCGGACCCAGACCTGTCTTAATTTGCTATATTTCACTGTTTCTAACCCTAATGGCTGAGGGTAAGAACTACCTCATATAGCGCTCTTTAGAGCAGCACAGTTGTCTTAATCTATGACTAAAGGTGCTTCTCTGTTCAACTAAAGTGGCATGCAGAGGGTGAGAAACATTGTCCAGAACTGCTAGAGTTTTCCGTGGGGTCCTTTGTTCTACCACAGCCTCCAATGTGTCCAGTTTGACCCCTATAACAGAGCCAGCCTCTCTAATCAGTTGATTGAGCCTGTTGACACCACTCGTGTTGATGCCATTGCCCCACAACACCACCACATAAAAGATTGTAAGGACAACAACAGGCTCACAGAATATGTGAAGGGGAGGCCTGCATACTCCAAAGGACCTTTTTCTGCTCAGGAAGTATGAGCAATGCGAAAAATATTTGGCTCCATTCTACAGAGAAGAAATTGAAACTTAAAGGAATGGAACTCACTTCTCATCATTAAGCTTAAACATAGTCAATATTCTCTACGCACAGACAGAAAAAAATTCTTGAAGGTGTTTTATGACAAGACAGGTGGTTTAGTTTTTCATTCCAAGGCCAATGTGACTGTCATGGGCACTTGGAATAATCCACTAATTACTTCGGTCAAGGTTATGTCTAAATAGAATAGGAGTGAATATTGGCATCGGAAAATTTTGAGGATTAATAGAAACTAAGCTTTTTTGTTTATGAAAGGATACAAGCTAGAAATATACAGGGAGAAGATGATTTCTATACAAAGACCGTGTAAGGAATCTGGAGCAGCAGCTGGATGACCTTCAACTCATAAGGGAGAATGAAGCAGTCATAGATGACAGCTACGGGGAGGTAGTCACACCTAGGCTGCCAGAAGCAGGTCGTTGGGTGACAGTCAGAGGGGGGAAAGCAAAGGTGAGTAGACAGGTAGTGCAGAGCACCCTTGTAGTCATTCAAGATTCAAAAAAACTTTATTGTCATTCTAACCGTACATCAGCTCTGCAGGGCAGAATGAGACAGCGCTTCCCAGGAGCAGTGCAATCATAACATAACAAACACAACACTAAATAATAAACATAACAATAAATAGTAAAACACAACAGCCATATGTCAGTTAAAATCAAGTTATAAGTGTCCAGTGCAAATTAAAAGTGTCCAAAGCAGAGTCAGGTAGAGCAGCTATTTAGCAGTCTGACTGCCTGTGGGAGGAAGCTGTTTAGCAGCCTTGTGGTTTTAGTTTTGATGCTCCTGCAATGTTTGCCTGATGGCAGAAGAACAAACAGTTCATGGAGAGGGTGTGAGGGGTCTTTAATGATGTACCGTGTCTTCTAGAGGCATCGACTCTTAAAGAGGTCTTGGACAGAAGGTAGGGAAACCCCAATAACCTTCTCTGCTCCCCTAACCACCCTCTACAAGGCTTTTCTGTTGACAGCACTGCAGCTGGAGTATCAGGTTGTGATGCAAAAGGTCAGCACACTCTCAACCACGAATAATAGGTAATACCGTCCTGGATACTGTTAGCGGGGACGACCAACCAGAGATAAGCCACAGTGGCAGGGCCTCCGGCACTGAGTCTGACACGGTTGTGCAGAAGGGTGGGACAGAGAAGAGGAGAGCTGTCGTCATTGGAGACTCTATAGTCAAGGGAGCAGACAGGAGATTTTGGGGACATGAGAAGGACACCCGCATGGTTTGTTGCCTCCCAGATGCCAGGGTCCGGGATGTCTCTGACTGGGTGCACGACATCCTGGTACGAGAGGGAAAGCAACCAGAAGTCATGACACATGTTGGTACCAATGACTTAGGAAGAGGGATGAGGTCCTGAAGTGTGAATTTCAGGAACTAGGCAAAAGGCTGAAGAACAGGACCTCAAGGGTGGCGTTCTCAGGATTGCTGCCAGTGCTACGTGATAGTGATGGTGAGAATTGGAGGAGAATTGGCAGTTGAATGCGTGGCTGAGGAGTTGGTGCAGGGGGCAGGGTTTTAGATTTTTGGATCATTGGGATTTCTTCTGGGGAAGGTGGGACCTGTACAGATTGGATGGGTTGCACCTGAACTCAAGGGGGAGCAATATCCTTGCAGGTGAGTTTGCTAGCATGGTTCGGGAGGGTTTAAATTAATTTGCAAGGGGGATGGGAGCCAGAGCGATAAAGCAGTGGAAGAAGTGAATGGAGTAAAGCAAGATCTAACATATAAAGAGGCGTTGAGGAAAGAGAAGCAGAATAAAGGATGTAAAGGTAGTAAGGTAGACGGGCTAAAGAGCATGTACTTCAATGCAAGAAGCATCAGGAACAAAGGTGATGAACTGGATAGAGCATGGATACATACATGAATTATGTGGCTATTACAGAGACTTGGCTGGCACCAGGGCAGGAATGGATTCTCAACATTCCTGGATTTCAGTGCTTTAAAAGGGATAGATAGGAGGGAAAAGGGGAGGAGGGGTGGCATTACTGGTCAGGGATACTATTACAGATACAGAAAGGGTGGGGAATGTAGCAGGATCTTCTTTTGAGTCAGTATGGGTGGAAGTCAGGAACAGGAAGGGAGCAGTTACACTACTGGGAGTATTCTATAGGCCCCCTGGTAGCAGCAGAGATACCGAGGAGCAGATTGGGAGGCAGATTTTCGAAAGGTGCAAAAATAACAGGGTTGTTATCATAGGTAACTTCAACTTCCCTAATATTGATTGGCACCTGATTAGTTTCAATGGTTTAGACAGTGCAGAGTTTGTTAAGTGTGTCCAGGATGGATTCCTGTCACAGAATGTTGACAGGCCGACTAGGGAGAATGCCATACTAGATCTAATATTAGGTAATGAACTTGGTCAGGTCACAGATCTCTCAGTGGGTGAGCATCTGGGGGATAGTGACCACCGCTCCCTGGCCTTTAGCGTTATCATGGAAAAGGACAGAATCAGAGAGGACAGGAAAATTTTTAATTGGGGAAGGGCAAATTATGAGGCTGTAAGGCTAGAACTTGCGGTGTGTATTGGGATGATGTTTTTGCAGGGAAATGTACTATGGACATGTGGTTGATGTTTAGAGATCTCTTGCAGGATGTTAGGGATAAATTTGTCACCGTGAGGAAGATAAAGAATGGTAGAGTGAAGGAACCATGGGTGACAAGTG
Source organism: Mobula hypostoma (assembly GCF_963921235.1). NCBI lineage: Eukaryota > Metazoa > Chordata > Chondrichthyes > Myliobatiformes > Myliobatidae > Mobula > Mobula hypostoma. The sequence continues at coordinate 31,866,402 of NC_086100.1, forward strand.
AGGTGGAAAATCTAGTCAGGTGGAAGAAGGCAGCATACATGAGGTTTGGGAAGCAAGGATCAATGGGTCTATTGAGGAATATAGGGTAGCAAGAAAGAAGCTTAAGAAGGGGCTGAGAAGAGCAAGAAGAGGACATGAGAAGGCCTTGGCAAGCAGGGTAAAGGAAAACCCCAAGGCATTCTTCAATTATGTAAAGAACAAAATGATGACAGGAGTGAAGGTAGGACTGATTAGAGATAAGGGTGGGAAGATGTGCCTGGAGGCTGTGGAAGTGAGCGAGGTCCTCAAGGAATACTTCTCTTCGGTATTCACCAATGAGAGGGAACTTGATGACAGTGAGGACAATATGAGTGAGGTTGATGTTCTGGAGCATGTTGATATTAAGGGAGAGGAGGTGTTGGAGTTGTTAAAATACAAATGTTTGTACATTAGGACAGATAAGTCCCTGGGACCTGACAGGATATTCCAAAGGCTGCTCCACGAGGCGAGATAAAAGATTGCTGAGCCTCCGGCTAGGATCTTTATGTCCTTGTTGTCCATGGGAATGGTACCGGAGGATTGGAGGGAGGCGAATGCTGTCCCCTTGTTCAAAAAAGATAGTAGGGATAGTCCGGGTAATTATAGACCAGTGAGCCTTACATCTGTGGTGGGAAAGCTGTTGGAAAAGATTCTTAGAGATAGGATCTATGGGCATTTAGAGAATCATGGTCTGATCAGGGACAGTCAGCATGGCTTTGTGAAGGGCAGATCATGTCTAACAAGCCTGATAGAATTCTTTGAGGAGGTGACCAGGCATATAGATGAGGGTAGTGCACTGGATGTGATCTACATGGATTTTAGTAAGGCATTTGACAAGGTTCCACACAGTAGGCTTATTCAGAAAGTCAGAAGGCATGGGATTCAGGGAAGTTTGGCCAGGGGTCATGGTGGAGGGAGTACATTCGGATTAGACGGTTGTGACTAGTGGTGCCCCACAAGGATCGGTTCTGGGACCTCTACTTTTCATGATTTTTATTAGCAACCTGGATGTGGGGGTAGAAGGGTGGGTTGGCAAGTTTGCAGATGCCACAAAGGTTGGTGGTGTTATGGATAGTGTGGAGGATTGTCAAAGATTGCAGAGAGACATTGTAGGATGCAAAAGTGGGCTGAGAAGTGGCAGATGGAGTTTAACCCTGAGAAGTGTGAGGTGGTACACTTTGGAAGGACAGACTCCAAAGCAGAGTACAAAGTAAATGGCAGGATACTTGGTGGTGTGGAGGAGCAGAGGGATCTCGGCGTACATATCCCCAGATCCCTGAAAGTTGCCTCACAGGTAGATAGGGTAGTTAAGAAAGCTTATGGGGTGTTAGCTTTCATAAGTCGACGGATAGAGTTTAAGAGTCGCGAGGTAATGATGCAGCTCTATAAAACTCTAGTTAAGCCACATTTGGAGTACTGTGTCCAGGTCTGGTCGACTCACTATAGGAAGGATGTGGAAGCATTGGAAAGGGTACAGAGGAGATTTACCAGGATGCTGCCTGGTTTAGAAAGTATGCATTATGATCAGAGATTAAGGGAGCTAGGGCTTTACTCTTTAGAGAGAAGGAGGATGAGAGGAGACATGATAGAGGTGTACAAGATAATAAGAGGAATAGATAGAGTGGACAGCCAGCGCCTTTTCCCCAGGGCAGCACTGCTCAATACAAGAGGACATGGCTTTAAGGTAAGGGGTGGGAAGTTCAAGGGAGATATTAGAGGAAGGTTTTTTACTCAGAGAGTGGTTGGTGCGTGGAATGCACTGCCTGAGTCAGTAGTGGAGGCAGATACACTAGTGAAGTTTAAGAGACTACTGGACAGGTATATGGAGGAATTTAAGGTGGGGGGAGGTATAGGGGAGGCAGGGTTTAAGGGTCGGCACAACATTGTGGGCCGAAGGGCCTGTACTGTGCTGTACTATTCTATGTTCTATGAAAGAACATCTTTCCCCAATTATGTTTACCTTTACGCGAATGAATGGTAGAATAAACTTTGACAGTGGAAAGGAGTAAACAGATTTGAACTAGATCCTCAACACGAAATCAATAGCCTTCCAGGGAGTATAATGGTAATGCAGAAAACAGTAGTATAATTCAGCACAGTAAGCCAATTATCCCGTGGCAGATATTTATAAATTGGGGGATTTATTAATATTTTCCCTTCAATAACAAAGGAATTTTGTTGCCGCAGACTAAAATACAAACCGAAAGTCAGATATACGAGTTGAAATGCCCTGCTCTGAGTGACGCTTTTTACGGCCACCCAGCAAGACCCGTGTCCATCTGAAGATCATTGGTTAGACGAGTCTAGTCTTACTGCAAAACGTCGCCTGCCTTGGAAACGAGCAGCATTTAATCAGAATGAAAGACCGTGTCGAGAGTTGTCGTATCGGCGAGGCAGTGACCAGAGCGAGAGCCCGGAGAGCCACGAGTGAGTTGGCTGAAGCGGCAGGAAAGGGCAGCTTTTAGTAGTGGCTGAGGAGGAAGGACAGCAATTGGGGTCTGACTAACTGCAGGGTGGCACTGCTCCGCCACCAGGCCTAAGGGAGCGAAACATCAATGAGCGGTGACCCCTCGCTGATGACCCTATCGCTGTGTCGGAGGTGCGGCGGGCAGCAAACATCTTCCTGTAAAGCTCATTGGTGAGCCCTACCTTCACAGAGCCGCGGGGCAGAGTGGGCATTGCCACGCACAGCACAAACATCAGATACACCAGAAAGATGTTCTGGGTCACTAGTTCCTCCGGGCAACCAAACGCCTTCAGCATCTCGGGCAGCCACAAGCCCAAACTCAGGGTCAGCAGGAAGGAAAACAGCACCATGGCAGCCATCTGCGGGCGAGAGAACTTGGTCATCTTTCTCGCCTCCCTGCAGCCCCGGACTGGCTGTCTGCTGACCAGCAAACCGCAGATGCTGTCAACAGCGAAGCAGACCCCTTCCCACTCCGGATGGACTCCGCCTCAGCCCGCCCGCCCCGGATACAGAACCAGATCACTTCCTTCATGTGGAGAGACGGAAGGGGTTCAGGTGGCTGAATCCGGAGTAATGTGCGATCTGCTGTGGCTGCAAGCTCCCTCTCTCTCTGATCCGCCGGTACCCTCTGCCTGTCTTTGTCCCCATCCACTTCACACACACGTTTCCCCCTCACCTCCCATCTGTTTGCAAACGTCGATCACCTCTCCCTTCCCAACTCCCATTCTCACCTCATTATCAGAACCAGGACTGGTGATCCTGCGCGCCAGCCTCCAGCAGCTCTCTCCCGTCTTCACACTCCTCTCTGCCCACCTTGCTCCATCTGTTGTTTCCCCTTTTTCCTTTCTTTGTCTGTCTTCATCTATCATTCAGCTGCCACAGTCTTCCAATTCTGCGCCCGCTCGACTCCCCCGCCTGTTTCTTCCAGTCTTCCTCAGTCCGCCAATGGCCTCGGAGTCCTTTCTTCTCTTCATTCTAGCCATCTCACCGCACTCTGCTGAAGCAGGGTTTCGACCCAAAACAGCGACAATTTCTTTCCTCGCACAGATACTGCATGATCCCTGAGTTCCTCCAGCATTTTGTGTGTGTTGGCCTGAGTTCTTCCACCAGATCGTTTGACACTTCCTGTCTGTTGCCCAGATAGCATCCGTGATGACTGAGCAGGGGGGGATCATGGTGAGAGCACAATTCTCTCTGCTTCAGACAGAAAATAATAACTAACGACTTCAAGCAGAACGTTTTTAATATTTAGCTGAGAAAAGGGAGGTGATGCAGCCTCTCTCCATTGCGGCATTCAGTTCAAGTTCATTGTCATTCAACTGTGCATGTGTATACCGCCAAACGAAACAACATTTTCTGACTAAGGTGCACATCACAGTACATATAACGCACACACATAACACATAAAGTAATATTACCACAAATAAATTAGCTAATAATAAGGTGCATTTACAATACAAGTTAAAAACGTGTCAGGGCTTGGGGTCTCGGTCTGAAACATAGGAGCGACATCCTGATGAAGGGTCTCTGCACAAAACGTTGACTCTACTCCTTTCCATAGATGCTGCTTGGCCTGCTGAGTTCCTCCAGCATTTTGTGTGTGTTGCTCGGATTTCCAGCGTCTGCAGGTTTTTTCTTGTTTGTGAGTATGACACTACTGTTGCTTCATACATGATGAGACCAGGATGATGGCAGGGAGTTCAATAGTCATCTGGCCAGGGGGGTAAAAACTGTTTCCCATTCTGACAGTTCCTAATGCTACATTACCTCCTGCCTGCTGGAAGGGGGTAAAAGAAATGTATGGATGGATGGGAGGGCCCTGCATAAGCAGCCCTCTTGATAAATACTTGTAATGGGTGGAAGAGATGATCCTTTCAACAGTCCTCACAAACCTTGTAGTCAGATGCCCTGCAAATCCCATACCAGACAGTGATGCCAGATAGTCAGGACAATCTCAATGTTGCTCCTATTAAAATTGGTTATAATAGGGTTTGGGGGGGGGCGCGGTGTTCACTCACATCAGTCTCCGCAGGAAGCAGAGACACTGTAGGATGCTTTCTTGACCAAAGAGGTGGTGTTGACGGACGAGGTGAGCATATCATCTACACATATGTTAATGACCTACACATAAAAACTAAAACATTTTCTCACATTTTCCCTTTTAGAAGCAATATCAATAACTATTTGTTCAAAGCTCAGTCTTGAATAGCCAGCATTTGTTTAATTTAAATGTTGGCTATACCCATTGTATTGGGTTTCATCACAAATCCTGGTCTCTTCACTAGTTTCATCCCATACCCTGGCAATTATTTCAAGCCGGACAGTATCAGAATCAATCCTGAGTTGTCCACTGTTCATTTCACTGAATAGATGCTGTCTGATCTGCTGAGTTCCTCCAGTATTTTGTGTGTATTGTTCCAGAAATCCAGCATCTGCAGTCCCTCTTGTGTCTCCTAGATTCTGATTCCATATATTCTTTATATGTAGATATACCTTCCCTCACAGATAATGTCGATAAACATCTGCTGCCTTTGCTCCTCCCAAATTCCATGTGCTATATAAATCCCAAACACTGGCAGTGCTTAATGATTTCCCTGGCAAGTTTTTGTATCAATGCAGGTTTCCGTCTAATATAAACTTACTTTTTCATACTTTCTTCTCTTATCAGTGTCCATTTATGGAAGTCCTGATCTGGGAATTCTGGTCCATTGGTGTTCTTCCTTAGTTGCTCCTACCTAGCCCCGGTAATTGTATTTGTTTGGGACCAGCACTCAGTGCTCCCTAAAGCCCATATCTTCTGCTCCTCCCTTTCCTCCTTTCTTTGGTAAATTCACTACCCATACAAAGCTTCAGGTTACAAAATATTTTCACCCTGTCTGAGATCAATTTCCCCCCAACCATATGATCTTAAAATCCCTTAAAGGTACAATTTAAATGAATGTTTATATAATATAGGGAAATATCCACTATTTCAGTAATCAGTCAGGATCATAATTTAGTCACATAAAACAATTACTGAAAGATAGTTTATTTCTTACTGGATATTAGTATAGCCTGCACAATGAATGGCAGAACCCACAGTAATGTCAAGAAGCAATAGGACCTTGTTGTACAAGTCCAAGGATCACTGAAAGAGGCAACATACAGTACATTGTAAGGTGCTGAAGAAAGCTAGGGCTTAGAATATAAGAACAGGGAGGTTATGAATATATCTTTATCAAACATTTTTTGTATCTGTAGCTAGTAGAGTAGATATGAGGTTGTAATCTAATTACACTAGAAGAAATCCTTTTATAAAATTACTAAACCAAGTTAAAACACATAGAAGGGGAGTAATAGACTGGCATATGTTGGGGAATGGTCTAAGAACATAAAAGAGAGCAGGAGTAAAAGGGCAATTTTCAGATTGGAAGCTGTGACTAATCGTGTACCATGAGAATTGCTGCTAGGGCCCTGGCAGCTCCCAATCTATATCAATAGTTTAGATAAGAAGATGTAGTGTGATCGGCCTAAATCTGTTGTATGTCAGTGTGGACTTTGAGGAGAATGCCCAGAGTTTTCAGAGGGATATAGTCAGGATATGTAATGAAATGAGGACATGATAGGTGAGGAATATGGAAAAAGTGTGAGGTTGTCCATGTTGGAAGACAAAAAAAGGACAACATATTTTTAAATGGTGAGAGATTGAAATGTGTTTGTGCAATGAAGCTCTGAATATCAGTGAAATTTAACACGAAGGAGCAGCAATCATTTAGGATAGCTAAGCGAGCATTGTCCTTTATTGCAAGAGTGCATATGTCTTGTTCTCATTGTGTAGGACACTGGCACGTCTGCAGTTGGAATATATTGCAAACAACTTTTATTTCCCATCCTAAGATGTGGCAAGTCATTTAGCTAATCTTCTACTTTGACATTTAAAAATTGAACATTGGCATTCTTTAGACCTATATTTGCTAAAATAAAAGTGATCAATTGTTAGGTATATCTGCAGTTAATTTGTGAACAACCCCATGAAACACTGCATTTAATGTTTAAAATATTAATAGTACAAAACTTAGCCATATTAAAGTAAATTCTGTTTCACATACTGTCAAAGTCCTGAAGTTCCACGCCACCAGGTTGAAGAATAGCTACTTCCCTTCAACCATTCAGTTCTTGAACCAACCTGACCAACCAATTCTAATCACTACCTCAGTATAGCACCACTGTAACCACTTAGTACTAAAATGAATTTCTAATCACATTCATTCTTGTATAATTTTGTATAATTCATGTTTGTTTTTTTCTGTGCATTGAACATAGGATCAAGCCCTTCAGCCAGCATGTCTGTGCTGACCATCATGTCAATCCAAATGAATCCCATCTGCCTACACATCCATATATCTATATCTTTCCATTCTCCGCCTGTTAAATGCTTCTTAAACACTGCATATGACAATAAACTTAACTTTGACTTTTGACTTTATCAATTGGAAGCTAGATTTAATACACTTTGAAATTGTGATTACTACTTAATCTATTTTATTGATCTATATTGCAGCAATCTATTCGTAATTCAATTAAAATGCAAATATGAAACTCAGAACTCCTAATCCCTTGTATGTACTGGATGGTTTAAATATTACTCTGATTTTGAATTTATCATTTTTACAGCGCTATTTTGCCCAGTCTTTTCAATTTACAAAATTACTTTTAACAGAATGTTTTCTTCGAAGACATCCCACTTGTAAATCATGTCTTGGTATGTAGAAGCATTTCCAGTCATCCATTGCTTTCTTCTGCTTGCTGACACGAATTCAGTCCTTTGTGCAATATATGTGGAATTCTAATAATGTGGACCATATCAGAATTAGTTGGGCCTGTTCTCCCTTGAGTGTAGAAAAATGAAAGATTTTATTAGAACATATAAAATATTTACAGACATGATTTGTTAGGTGCAGTTGGCTGTGCTCTCTACAACTAGGGGTCATAGTAACAAAAAATGGGTTGTCACTAAAGAAGAAGAGAGAAGAAATTTCTACACTAAGAGGTGACAAATCTTTGAAATACCTTACTAAAATGGCGGTGGAGGCTCAATCGCTGAGTAGATTTCAGAAAGGAGATTTTTAGGTAAGGAATATTATGGACAACATTAGGAACCTTAAGAGCATTCACTGGGAGCATCAGAAGTTCCACATAAACAGCAGAAACAGAGTATCACCTCATTTCCAACCTACAGTTGTCATTGACATCAAAAGACTGCAAGATGATTTTGTCTCTGTTTAAAGCTGCAATTTGCTTGTCAAATGGGGTGAGACCAGCAACCTAAGGCTCAATGTGGACGAGACAAAAGTGATGGTTGTGAACTTCAGGAAGATGCAGGTCAGCCACTCACCATTGCACATCAGTAGGGTGAAGAGCACAAAGTTCCATGGTGTGCACATAATGGACTATTTAACCTAGACCTACAGCATCTCTTCGTTATTCAAGAAGGCACAGTAGTGTCTATAGTTTCTGAGGAGGTTGAGCTATGGAAGGCTCCTCACCCCCATTCTAACAACTTGCTGCAGGAGCACCATTGAGTATGTCCAGTATGCCTGCATCATTGTGTGGTACAGAAACTTCAAGATATTGGACTGCAAGACCCTACAGAGGCCAGTAAAAAATGCCGAGAGGATCACCAGGGTCTCCCTCCTCACTATTTGTTACATTTACTGGGAGGGTTGTATATGAAGGGCCTGAAGCATCCTCTTCTTCTTCTTCTATGGCTTGTTTTACGGCAGTTGGCACCCAGCTTAATGGTGCATTACTGCCGCCTTCTGCTCCGGAGTGTGCAATAGACTTACATTCTAAATCCCTTCTCCCAATCACACACACACACATCCCCTAACCTACACTTTATCCTCCCATCTTTGGCCATCCTAGTACCCTATTTCTACTTATCCGTCATATCTTATAAAAAAAACCCTGTACCCCTTAAGAAAGCTAAAAATACCCTAAACTGTGCTCTCTCACCTATGCCCAGCAACCCTTTTAATGTGAATTCCTGCACCCCCAGTTCTCTTAGATTAATTCTCATCATCTCTCTCTCTATCCCATACTTCCTGCAACTCAGAACTACATGTTCTACTGACTCCTGTTCCTGACATTCCTCACACAATCCTGTCTGGTGTTTCCCTATCATTTTCAATGTTTTGTTTAATGCACAATGCCCCAGCCTTAACCTAGTCCACACAGTCTCCTCTCTTGTGTATCCACCACCTACCCTAGTACCTGCAACACTTTTTTGTATTTGATAAAAAATGCCTCCCTTTCCCCTCCCTGTCCCATCTTTCTTGCCACATTTGGTTGACTTTTTCCCAGATTACACACTTAACCTCTGCTTTGCTGATTCTAGTGTGCATTTCTACATTTTCTTTCTTTAACGCCCTCTTTGCCAACTCATCCACCCTCTCGTTCCCCTTCACCCCTGCATGTGCTGGAACCCATAGAGATTTTACCTGACCTCCCTGATTTGCAATTCCTGTGACTGACAGAAGGACTTCATAAAGTACATCTTGCCGACTGTTTGAGTGAAAAGACCTTAAACTTGCTAGAACTGAGGATGAATCTGAGCATATCAACACTTCGACTTGTCTAGCTTTCTCCACCCATCGCAATGCAACCAACACTGCCAGAATCTCCACTGTATACACCCCTAACTTATTAGATGTTCTGCTGATTCCAATTTCTTTTGCTGGTATAGCCACCCCAAACCCTGTCACTCCTGTTTCAGGTTCCTTAGCACCATCCGTATAAATCTGAGTATAATCACTATACTTTTCCATCACATGACAGTTAAATGCACTTACCAAATCAGTTTTATATTTTCCTATCCTCTTTACCTCTAACAAATGCCAGTCTACGTCAGGCCATACAAGCTTCCATGGAGCTACAGCCAGCTTGAAGCATTGATGAAGATCCCTACCACCCTTCCCAAAATCTCTTTGACCCACTACCTTCAGGAAGGAGGGGTTGACGGGGACATGGGAAATTTCTTTAGCGTCCTGGGGAAGCAGAGGTATTCGTGAGTTTTCTTCGCGTGACGTGAACTGGTTGGACGGGGCAGGTAATTAGTGACATTCACTGCTAGGGAATCGAACATCCACTCCCAAGTTCCCAAGCTTGAAATCGCTTTCAAAGAAGTCACTTGATAAATACTACACTAGAAAACGTGGCAACCAGTTTGCAAGATGACGTATTCCAAAAGAGACGACCTGCGAATGAATGGATTAAACACTTAATGTGATGTTAATTGAAAGATATACATTATTCTGATCAAATAGAGGAAACACACAAATGCCCAGAGAGAAAGAGAAATAATCAGGTGCAATAGCAATAGATTCGGCTAGAGGGCGTGTTGTAGGAATCTACACAAAGTGCTCCTGGGTAGACCGGCGGCCACACGGTGACCTTGAAGCCATTCAGTGTGCCCAGCTGCTGCTGGTATCATGTACCGGGTGCATCGGAGTGGCACGGCCATGGCCGCGCTGTGGAGGGTGGCTGCGCCCACGCTGAGGTAGGGAAGTGCGGAATGGGGAGCCGATCGCACCGATCTGGGAAAAGTTCTGCGAGAAGGTTAACGAGTGGGGAGTTTTAACTGGGCGCTTCTGTGTTAGAAATCTTGTCTCTCAGGATCTGCATTGACGACAAGGCTTCAGTGTTCGGGCTCAAGTAACTCTTGGGGCAGAATTGTAAAATTAATTAAAATATGTAATTGTTTAACCACAAGCTAATAGTGTATTTTATAACATTTTTGTTTTTTTATTGTATGTGTAATAATTCGTACACGCCATTTTCTATGACATTGAACCATCTGTTAATTCACTCTTACATGGCCAGTGCACCTAATGCTTCCCTAAACAACGCGCTCGCGAGACGTGTGACAGACGACAGTCGGGCCCGGGCCATTATTGTTATCAGCCAGTATTTCAAGTTCATGACTTCTGTAGCTGTGGGAAGCGCGTTAACATCGGAGCAGCAGTGCATCTTCCAGTTTGTTCTATCAACGCCAATGTCTTGTGTTGTCCTAATTAACCTTGCTACACCTTTATGTAAACCAATCCCTTGCGGAAAATATTAGCCCGGGTTTTATTTGGAGAACTGGTTCCAGAATTCCACTCAGTGGCGTGTGCCAATGAGTGTTTTGATTTGACACCAAAATTAATCCGGGTGTGATTTACTGCCTATTTGTTCTGGCTCAACTGCTCCCCTCCCCCATGAAATTGGTTGTCTGGACCTACCCCCGTTACAATTTTGCATGAAGAACTTTTATTTTCTTCCAGATATCACACCAATAACTTATGACCTCGTCAGTTGAGGGCTGCTACCAATGTTGGATTACGTAAGAGGTTAGATTTCGAGAAGTGCAAATATCTTTGGATGTTATAGGGCAAGGGGAGATTGCAGAGGTAGACAGGGTAGAAACATAGAATGATTTGGAAACAAGATGAGAATTCTAATATTGAATTATTAACTATGTGCCCATGTAGGTCACCAAAGTTCAAAGTAAATTAATTATTAAAGTACAGGTATGTCACCATACTATCCTGATATTCATTTTCTTATGGGCATGCACAGTTGACCAAAGAAACACAATAGAGTCAGTGAAAAACCATACACAACAAAGACAAACAACCAACGTGCAAAAGACAAACTGTAGAAATGGGAAAACTATGATAATAATAATAAATATCGAGAATATGAGTTGTAGAGTCTTTGAAAGTAAGTCCATAGGTTATAGATCAGTTCAGTGTTGAGGTGAGCGAAGTTTGAGTGAAGTTATCCTCTCAAGAACCTTATGGTTGAGGGGTAATAACTGTTGCTGAACTTGGTGAGGGACTTGAAGCTCCTCTACCAATGTCAAAAACGGACTATGAACTGGCAGAAGAGTTTTCAATAACTTTGTGGATACAGTGTAGGAAGTTGACCAGTTAATCAGCTCACATCATTAGCGTGTTTAAGCAGAAGATGTGCTAAGATGATCATGAAATCAGGTGATGGTACTGAGGCAGAAATAAATTGTCAATATTGTGGAGGATAAATCGTTCACAACTAACCTCAGGATTAGATGTCAAAACTACAAACTCTGCTTCAGATAATTATTGAGGAATGGAATGCAACTGGACGTTAAGTGACATTGATAGCTTTGATTTTCCTAAAGTTCATTTGGAAGAAATCCTGCTAATCTATTTCTGGATTTTTGACAGCAGCTCAATGAATGCTGGGAAAAAAAATACTGGTCAGGAAATATCTGTGGCAATGACCTGCATCAGCTCATTGGATTCTCAACCCAAAATGTCAACTGTTCCTTTCCCTCTATAATGATGCCCAAGTTTGTCCAACAATTTGTTTTTATGCTCCAGATTCCAGCATTTACTGACTTCTGTGTCCCGAGCCTGACAATTTAGTATGTGAAGTAAAATTCGAGTGGTCACACTCGTGACTTGCCTACAGTACAACTTGAACAATGTTTGAGATGGTTCTTTCTTCATTTCTAAGTGATTCTATCTCTCATCCCTTTTTGTGTTGTACTTTGGCCTTGTTCAGAAGGAAATCTTTTTCAGATTTTCGCCAAGAATGCTCTGCTCTGCCTGTCCGTCATTATCCCTTATTTCATTATTAATTCTCTTTTAAATGTATCTCTGTCTGACATTACCATGCTTCCAACCAAAAAAATTGAAAAGACCATTGTTATTAGCTTAGCTATTCATCACTCACTTGATTTCTAATGTTGTAAGCTGTTCTGCCCAGAATCAGGTTTCATATCCCATGTGCCAGCTTTCACAAAACCCCATATTGATGTTTTCTCTACCGTCTGCATATACATATCTTTCTTCATAATCGGGTTGCTTTAATGATCTCACCAGGTGACTTGAAGTCACTTTTCTGCCATACTGAGCAGATGTACATAATTCCAATTAGACCCATGGATTTGCACATTATAAAAACTTATTGTACTCTATTTCCATGTCATGTCAACAGCATTTCTTTGGGGGGGGATGAATTATACTTCACAAAAATTCAACAGTCTGTCAGGCATTGGCTGAAGGGAATCTGATATCCTGCAGCTGCAGTAGTTGCTCAAGTCAGCTTCATGACAATCATGTTAATGAATTCCCAACGGAGGGAAAAAGGGAAAGAATTTCAAGAATTTTTCAAAATTAAATATTGCTAAATTATATTTGGAATATACATGTAATTAAAGTGGAAAATGTAATTTCCTTTTCTGATATTTCATTATTTTTTTAAGGCCAGCTTACTTGTGAAGCAGTAACTATGGCTTAAGGTGCTGTTTTTAAAACTCATTTGGACATCATGTAAATAATATTTTCAGATTATTTTATAGTGTGGCTTGTTCATAACTTTATGTCAATCCTCAGATACAGGGTGATTATGATGGTGGAAGCTGTTTGGGAAATTTTGCTGGATCACTGACACAAACTTTGAATTCAGCTTTAAGCTATCCATGAATGAAATTCCAGTTATTGTTGTCATTTTCACAAAATAATCTCCTGTCATTATTTCCTCAAAATCTAGAGCAGCACCTTGCTTCTTCAGATTACTCATGTCCATTCTAATGGTGTTGGTTCTGAGGTTACTGTGAGGGTAATGTGAGAACTTCAAACACTTCCACACAAGGCAAGATGTGTCTAATGAGATGACTGGTTTGTGAATGGTTCACACCTTCCTCTGTTTATATTGGATTTCTCTGTTCTTAACATTTGCCCGTGAGATTCTCAGTGGCATGCTGAAAACTTCTCCAGTTTGAGTGGTCCTAGGCAAGATATTCCCAGATGCTAAAGTTGGGATGCTACTTTTTTTTCAAGGAATGTTTTAGACCATCCTTGAATATCTATACAAATTCAGAATCAAAGTACATATAAAAAATCACCAAATACTACCCTGAGATTTATTTTCTTGTGGGCAGTAAATACAAAAAAACACAATAGAATCAATGAAAATCTGCACACAACAAGATAGACAAACAACCAATGTGCAAAAGACATCAAACTGAAAATTAAAAAGAAAGAAGCAAAATAATAATAAAATAAGCAATAAATATTGAGAACATGAGACGAAGAGTCTTTGAAAGTGAATCCATAGATTGTGGGAATAGTTCAGCTTTGGGATGAGTGAAGGTGAGTGAACTTATCCCCTCTGGTTGAGGGGTAATGACTGTTCCTGAACCTGGTGGTGTGCGTCTTGAGGCTTCTGTACCTCCTTCCTGATGGCAACAGCAAAAGAGAGCATGGCTTGGATGGTCGACATCCTTGATGATGGATGCTGCTTTCCTGTGACAGCATGCTGTGTAGGTATGCTCAGTGGTGGGGAGGGCTTCACATGTGGTGGCTTGGGCTGTATCCACTACTCTTTGTACTTTTTGAAATAGAAAGATACCTTCTACAAGAGGATCTCGGTATTGATGCAGAATAGTTTGTAATGCAAATTAAGACAGTAATGGTTGTCAAACTCAGGGTAAAGGGATACACTTTATCCTCTGGTATCTGATGTCTCCAAAAGCCTGTGTTTCTCATATTTTAAGTAATTTATTTTGTCATTGGAATGAAAAGGCTTTGATTCTGGGATCCACAGTGAACTTGATTCTAATTTAGGACAATTTTGTGGATCCCTGTATAAATACTGCATCATTGTAGGTGTTAGTTTTCAGATGTGGACAAAGCCAACCCTATATATGATGTAAATCCCCCTATTTTTAAAAGAAAAGTGTATGTAGTTTTCTGTATTTTGTCCTCAAACAACTTCATGTAAGAAAAGATTTCATTTACTTGCTGTTTATTCATTTGTGTAAAACTGCTGTTATGATTGGCAATGTAATGTGTAAATCAATTTTAAAGTACTTCAGGTAACTTGAGAATGAGATATGGTGCCATATAATTCCATTTCTATTCTTTCCTGGTCATTCAATTTATCTACTCGTACCACATTCTTTGAAGGCAATCAATCCTGTCATTTTGCAACTTCCAGTTTTTTTAATGTTTTAACCAATATGTCTGGTCCTGGAGGTGTTCAAAATGGCAAGAAACTGGTCTGAATGTTGCAACTGGGCTTTCTTTGTACGTAGTATAATCAGCCAAATAGGTATCAGCCTGTGTATCTTTAAATTCTACAATCTTCTAATTCTACGGAAGTAACAGTGTGGAATTAAGTGAAAATAATATAGCACGTTCAGACTAGGAGGGGATATGCTTCTAGATAACTACCCAAATATTACTAATAAATTGAATCATTAGCTCAGCAAAAGTGGTATCTTGTTACCTGTCTCCTCATTGAATTGCATTGAACAGCATGGCATTGACGTAATATATTGATACAAGCTAAACTCACCGCAGAAGTTTAAATTTTCTCCCCTTCAATCTGATTAGATGTAATTTTTAGTTGCTATTTATTGGTCTCCTTTGTATTAAAAATGAACCGCTGCATATAAAGTTTAATTCTCTCAGGTTTTAGTGGTTATTAGAGACTTAAATATAACAATTTCTAAATTGTTATTGTTTTTTGCTTTTTCAGTCTTTTCTCTTCCCCTCACGGTCAAATATTTCTTTCCTTCACCTTTATTTTTCTTTTGACTTAATTTAGCATTGAATTCAGCCATTGTCATTTCTGCAGTATTTCCTGTTAACTTTGCAAACAGTCAGTCTGATTGGTTAACGGGAAGTTTGCTTTCTTTGTCTCACCACAATATTAAAGCTGATATTTTTAGCACTATGTCCGTCAAATCATTTAAAAGCCTAAACCTGCAGTGGTGTGTACAAGTAATAACAGCCTCTTTTAGAATGCTCAGCCATGGCAAATTGTGGCTCATTACATAACTACATCTACTGCAATGGTAGAGTTTTATTTGACTGCATAGGGAAGATGGTTGATTTAGGGCTTTCTTTGCTAATTGAAATTAATACAATAGTCCATTTATAAATGAACAAGTATTAACTTTCTTCTTTTGTTCTGTGTTGAGTCTCAAGTTTATGTTCTTTTCATCTGAATAACTTGAATCCATGTCCTTTCATTGACTAAAATGTTATAAGAAACTGCTTTATGTTTTTAGTATAATGATTTATATTTTGCCTATTATATCCTGTTTCAGGAGAGTTCCGCCAACAACTTGCATCCCAACTATTCGATTGCTTGCAAGCCAATCAGGGGCGGTGAGTAGTTCAATATGAAGAAAGGTTGAGGGTTCCCAGGTGAAATAGATCAATGTTATAAAGAACATAGAACATTACAGCACAGCACTGGCCCTTTGGCCCAAGATGTGCAGACTCTTAACCTACTCTAAGATCAATCTAACCCTTCCTTCCTACGTAGCCTTTCATTTGATTTCTATCACGCATATCTAAGAGTTTCTTAAATGTTTCTAAGAATCTGCCACTATTATCACCTCTGGCAGCTCATGCCAGACACCCACCACTCTTTATGTAAAAAAACTTACCTCTGACATCCCCACCCATACTTTCCTCCAATCACATTAAAATAATGCCGCTTCATATTAACCATTTCCACCCTGGAAAAAAGTGCTGGCTGCCCATTCGATCTGTGCCTCTTATCATCTTCAAGTCAAGTCACTTCTCATCCTCTGTTTCTGAAACATAAAGTTTATCACTTTTTGTGAAACTGGTTACAGAAATCCTTGTGTTAAAATGGAAAATACTGAGCAAACAGTACATTGATGATGTAGTGTCAGTGTTGCAATAGAGCAATGAGTAATGGATAAGAGCAGCACATGTCGTGGGATTTGAAGCGTGGTTATCTGGGAAACATACACAATGGAAAATTACATTTGTGGCATGTCATATTACTGTTTGATCAAACAATCCCAGGAGGTTTCAAGAAGGAAATTCAGGGTAAAATTGTTCTCTCAAATTCCAGGGCACATCGATTTATGAATCCTTCTCTTTTTAGAGAAGTGACTTGATGTAAAATAAGACAAAAAAAATGGGATGTTCATGTCAGACACCAAGAACTTAATACTGCAAAGCCTAAAAGAGTATGTACCTGTAATGAGTGGAGTGAAATTAAAAAAGATATTACATAAGGCATGAAAACATATTGCAATTGAAATCAAAGAAAATCCAGAAATGTTTTATGAATGTGTAAGTAGTAATAAGATAATTAAGAAAGTTTAGGGCCGATGAGAGACCAAAAATGTGACCACAGTAAAAGTGTAGGATGTGCTTAAGGTTGTTCATAAACAGTTTCCTTGCATCTTTACAAAGAAGGGTGTTTCGTGCTGATGTTGCAGTTAAGGAGGAAAAGTGTGATATATTGGATGGGGTAAAGATGAAAGACAAGAAATTATTATGGGACATAGGATCTTTGAGAGTCGATAGGTTCTCAGGACCAAACAAAGCATATTCCAGTTTATCAAGGAAAGTAAGTGAGTAGATTTCAGAGGTTCTGACCAGCAATTTTTAATCCTCATTTGGTACTGAAATGGTGTCAAAGGATTGGAGGGTGCCTAATATTTCACTGTTTTAAAATTGGTCGTGGGCAAATCATTGGATCTAATCTTGAGGGAAGTTGTAAACTTTTATTGACAAAAACAACATTTAGTCAAAGACAGTTAGCATTGGTTTGTTAAGGTAATGACTGAGTCTAATTAATTTGTTTGAATTTTCTAAGGATGTAATAAGGAGGCTCAAAAGGGAAATGTGGTTGATATGTTCAGTGTTGTTTTAGTAAGGCTTCTGACAAGACCCCAGTGACAGGCCGGTCAAAAAGAAACAAGTAAAAACGTATGGGATCTGAGGAATAGTGGCAAATAGTGGCAGCTGGATGCTTTCCTGGTGTCATGGATTCTTGATTACCTGACTGGCAGACCACAGTACGTGTGCTTGCAACACTGTGTGTCCAACAGAGTGATCAGCAGCACTGGGGCTCCACAGGGGACTGTCTTGTCTCCCTTTCTCGTCACCATTTACAGCTCGGACTTCAACTACTGCACAGAGTCTTGTCATCTTCAGAAGTTTTCGGATGACTCTGCCATAGTTGGATGCATCAGCAAGGGAGATGAGGCTGAGTACAGGGCTACGGTAGGAAACTTTGTCACATGGTGTGAGCAGAATTATCTGCAGCTTAATGTGAAAAAGACTAAGGAGCTGGTGGTAGACCTGAGGAGAGCTAAGGCACCGGTGACCCCTGTTTCCATCCAGGGGGTCAGTGTGGACATGGTGGAGGATTACAAATACCTGGGGATACGAATTGACAATAAACTGGATTGGTCAAAGAACACTGAGGCTGTCTACAAGAAGGGTCAGAGCCGTCTCTATTTCCTGAGGAGACTGAGGTCCTTTAACATCTGCCGGACGATGCTGAGGATGTTCTACGAGTCTGTGGTGGCCACTGCGATCATGTTTGCTGTTGTGTGGTGGGGCAGCAGGCTGAGGGTAGCAGACACCAACAGAATCAACAAACTTATTCGTAAGGCCAGTGATGTTGTGGGGATGGAACTGGACTCTCTGACGGTGGTGTTTGAAAGGAGGATGCTGTCCAAGTTGTATGCCATCTTGGACAATGTCTCCCATCCACTACGTAATGTACTGGGTGGGCACAGGAGTACATTCAGCCAGAGACTCATTCAATAGTTCAGCACAGACCGAGCGCCATCAGAAGTCATTCCTGCCTGTGGACATCAAATTTTACAACTCCTCCCTTGGAGGGTCAGACACCCTGAGCCAATAGGCTCGTCCTGGACTTATTTCCTGGCATAATTTACATATTACTATTTAATTATTTATGGTGCAACTGTAACGAAAACCAATTTTCCTCGGGATCAATAAAGTATGACTATGACTATGACTAAATTGGATCCAAAATTAGTTGTTCAGTAATAAGTTATGTAATAAGATTTATGGATGAAGGGTTTTTATGTGACTGGAGGGCTGTAATGTGCATTTATTTTTCATTTTAACTTGACAGAGGAATGGTATTAGAATATTGGAGAACTAATTTTGCAGTGTGCTTTAAAAATAGTTGGGGGATATTCTGATTAAATTAACTTCAGTATTCGAAAACTCTGGTATGAATTCTGAGGGAAGTTGTAAACATTTTTAACACCCTGGGAAAGGTTTCACTGCTAATGTAATGGTCTTTCTGTAAAAGCACTGCTAACGTAATGGTCTTTCTGTAGCAGCAGTGTTTGGGTTATGGCTAGAGATAACGGGGGCTTTGGAATGTGCGCCATCCAATGAAGGGAGAGTCTTTTCTTGTGTGCCTGAGACTGAGGTGATCTGGGTCTTTTGTTTGGCGGAAGATGGGGAGAGAAGATGCCTGAAACGAGAGGCCGTAGACACCAGAAAGAAGTGGACTTGCAGTGGGGCCAGGAGTCGACGAACCCCGGGGAAATCGATGGAGGACCAGCAGAAGGGAAGCCGTGAGCTCCAACTTGTGCATGTTAGACTGTTTCATTAAAATGGGCCCTTTTCTTTTTGTTTTATTTTAGTAACCCTTTAGTCAAATTATGAATTATGAAGCTAAATCATTTAATTGCATATGATGTACTGTTTGTTATTTCATGGTACTGATTTGAAACAGGGTAACACATCATGCAGCATCCACCCAAACAGGAGGTGGGGACAGGAATTGTCTTCCCTAGACTTATGCAGCCAGCAAACCCCGCGAGTTACAATTGTGGAGATATTGTTCAGGGTTGATTTCATTGGAGGCTGTGTGATTGCCCTGAGCATTGAACCAGTGTTGTGTGTTTAAAGTCTGTGCTGAACTATTGTCCGGTAAAGCGATTTCAATACGTGGGTATGGATGCTGCCAAGGTTGAGCAGTGGTGTGCATCCACAGGGTTACCAGTAACGAATGCGTGTGTGTTGAGTGGGATAGATATTCATACTCCTGATGAATTGTTAATTCGACTTTTAAGTACTGTTAAAGCTGTAGGCAAAGTGTGGGGCAGAGACTTGTTAAAATGGCAGGCACAGACTTTGTTTTAGTTTCGACTAGCACTGACGTAACAGCAGTGCAACTGCCTGGTACGATTGGGGCCCCAGGAGAGGGGGTGCCGTGGACTGTCCATACTTTCCGGGAGAAGGGGAGTGTAGAAGAGCAGGCCGAATCATGTCGAGTCTCCCGTTGTTGGGGACGGAGACTTCAAAGACAGGGTTCTCTCATTTCTGCGTAGCGAGGGGAAGGAGTGGTCTGATTTGGAGTGTCCAATGAGTCCCCATCCCCCAGTGGAGAGTGAGAATTCTGAGTTAGTATCGGCCCTTACCTCTCTGGCGAATGAATGGAACAATGCCCAGGTTCGAAGACCTAGCTATGGAAGGAAGCCCACCCCCGAGGCGGAAGAGGAGTATGAGATGTGGGCGAAGCGTACCTCTCAGTGGTTAGATGAGTGGCAATGCTCTGATGACATAAAGTGACAGCGATGGGTTGAAAGTTTGAGAAGCCGGGCTGCCGACGTAGTGAGAGCCGTAAAGGCACAGAACCCCCTTGCCACTTCTGCGGCCTACCTGCGAGCACTAGAGAAGGGGCTTGCTGCAAAGGTAAGCCCAGTGGAGCTCATGACGGGGTTTCAGTACGCGTGTCAGGAGAAGGGGGAGAAAGATTCTGCCTGCCTCTTTCAGCTGGAGAGGCAGCTAAATTGCTTGCGGCGCAGAGGGGCTACTCAGACGGCTGAGGTGGATCAGTTAAGGATGGGCCAAATAGTGAAAGGCGCCCAGTCCCAGAACCTGATCGCTTGGGGCCTCTGACTGCATCATAAGATCCCCACCCCCGTTTGTTGAGCTGATCAGAGAAGTGCGAGAGGAGGAGAATGTGTCGGAGGCGTGGGAGGCCTCCTTCATCAGTGTACGGTCCTCAGTAGTGGTCCCTTGCGTTGAAGTGACCGCAGATAGCCTGCCCCGGGGAGTGGTAAGGGTTGTGGCAGAGTTGAGAACTGAGATGTCCGGGTTGTTATCAGTGGGTGTGACCCCCCCCCCCAACATATGATGGAGCTGCTAGGGAGGCGGATTCTCTAAGGCAGAGGTGGCCAACCTTTTACATTCCATGTGTCAGTTTTTTCACACACGAGTTCTATATTAACATATTTTTACAGGAATTGTGGGGGTACAAGAGTTGTATGGCGCCTCTGAACTCGTGCGTGAAAAAATTGACGCATGGAACGTAAAAGGTTGGCCACCCCTGCTCTAGGGTGACGAACACTGCGGAGGGCTGCTAGCAGCCAGTGTCCCGCGAGAAGGAGAGCGGCGGGTATTGTCTGTTATAACCGTGGTGAAGAGGGACACTTCAGGCGGGAGTGTGACGACAGGAAACCCCTTGGAGAGTGAGCCCCTGGATACCTAGGCAGAGAGAGTCATTGGGAAGACTTAAAAGAGACCCAGTGAGGGGATGGCCTGGCGTACTGGGGGGAACACATTCCCAGCAAAATACCAAGGACCACCCTAAAGCAAAAAAACCATATTCCTGAAAGCTTACTGGGGCCAAGCTCCAGTGTATCACTACAGGTATACAGGTAGGGTATTTATGTTGTGTGTCTTGTTTTATGGTGGTTGGCATCCGGCTTAATGGTGCATTACCTCTGGGTATTTATGTTAGAGCCATACTTGACACTGGGTCACTTTGTCGCAGGTCACTTCGCTATACCATTCATTTTACAACCAGGATTTGACACATTTACAGTTAACACCATTTAGTGCACTAGAGATCGAGAGATTTGGGGTCTTAGTGTGAGTGATTATTCATACGATGGTTATTTGTCAGTGAAGCTGGAGTTTTCAGAGGCTGTGGCTGAGGCCCTTGATACATTAACACTAGTTTGTCCGGACCCCATTGAAAAGGGCAGCGTTTCAATTCTTGTGCGGACCAACACCTCTATTGTAAGGAGGCTCATGGGAGCCTGCAAGGAGAAAACTGTCGAGAGCTTTCTGAGAACATTGTCCATTCACCCGGTGTTTCGAGCTGCTTTTGAGGAAGTGCATGGCTGCACTGGGCCAGATATCGAGTTTAGACAAGGGACTGTGTGGTTCACCCAGTCCAAGCAAATCGTCTGAGTGGTGCAAAGTGGTTCAGTGTGCTGGATTTGACGAGTGAATATTACCAGAACGCCATGAGTGAGGCTGACAAAGAGAAGATGGCATTTACATATCCACTGGGATTCTTCCAGTTGGAAAGGATGCCCAGGGGCATATCGGGAGCCCCTGCAACCGTCCAGCGTGTCAGGGAGAAAACGGTGGGGATTATGAACATACTTGAGGTATTGGTGTATCTGGATGACCTCATAGTGTTTGGGTCCACCTTGGAGGAACATGAAGCGAGGCTACTGAAGGTGCTGGGCTGCCTGAAAGCTGAAGTGTTAAATCTTTCCCTGGACAAGTGCCAGTTCTGCAAGACGTCTGTCAGTTATCTTGGGCGTATAGTCTCATGGATAGAGTAGATACGATCTCTCTAAGATAGAGGTGGTGACCACATGGCCAAGGCCCAAGACAGTGAGTGCTTTGTTCCTTGGGTTCTGTGGTTACTGTCGGAGGTTCGTGAAGGGCTACGTGAAAATGAGCCACCCTTTAAATCAGTTTCTGTGTGGCTACCCTCGCTTGGGGAAGAGAGGAAGGAGGACAAAAGGAGAGGAGGTTAAAGAGTATCTTAGTCCGTCGGAGCTCTTTGGACCGAGGTGGGATGCAAAATGTGAGGAGGCCTTTCAGTCGCTGAAGGAGCTGCTGACCCAGGCGCCGGTGCTGGCTTTTGCGGACCCCAAATTGTCGTATGTGCCGCACTCAGATGCCAGCCGAGAGAGTTTAGGGGGCATCCTGTATCAGGATCAGGGCACTGGATTGAGACCCGTTGCGTTTGTCAGCCGGAGTCTGTCGATCCCTGAGAAAAATTATCCCTCACACAAGTTGGAGTTTCTGGCATTGAAATGGGCTGTGGTGGATATGTTGAGTGACTACCTCTATGGTGCCAAGTTTGTGATGAGGACGGACAACAATCCCCTAACTTATATTCTGACTTCGGCAAAATTGGATGCCACAGGCCATCGGTGGTTGGTGACAATGTCTGCCTATGATTTCAGCCCAAAGTACTGGCCGGGAAGCAGGAACATTGATGCTGATGCTTTGTCTTGATGTGCGCATGAAGGCTGGACAGGGACAAGGATCAGGAGAACGTTCCTGCCCCAGCAGTAAAAGCCATGAGCAAGTTTACCATCACGGTGAAGGCAGATGGAAGGCAAGGGCAGGATCAAGCGGTAGATCAATTGGGAGCTTCTGGTGACGCCATTCCACAAGTTTACTGTAACCTGACTGCTCTGAAGACAAATTAGTTTCCGGAATTGAGTTCCAGGGAAGCAGCAGCTGCTCAGCGAGATGACCCGGGCACTGGTACCACTTAGTCGGCGGTTGAAAAGGAAGACATGGCCCAAGCGGAGAAGACAAAACACGCCGCAGTTTCTCCATTACTGAGAGAATGGCCCAGGTTGGAGTTGAGGAACCAGATCCCATACCAGGTCACGTCACCCCCGGACCGACCTTGGTGTTCCCAAACAACAGGAATTCTGAAGATGCTGGAAATTCAAGCAACACACATAAAAGTTGCTGGTGAACGCAGCAAGCCAGGCAGCACCTCTTCCTAGAGATGCTGCCTGGCCTGCTGCGTTCACCAGCAACTTTTATTGGTGTTCCCAGCTGTTTTTACCTGAGAAGTATTGGAAGATTGTGTTGAAGTCACTTCATGATGATTCTGGACATTTGGAGTTGAAAAGATTGCTCAGAGATCAGTTTTACTGGCCGCAAATGAAGGCGGAGGTCAAAGAATACTGCAAGTCGTGTATTCGATGCATATGGAGGAAGATGCTGCCTATGAGGACAGCTCTGTTGTCTCACTTGCAGAGTGCGGGGCCCCTTGACGTGGTGTGTATGGATTTCCTGTCAATACAGCTAGATGCCAGCAACATGGCAAATGTCTTAGTCATCACAGATCACTACACCAGATATGCACGGGCTTTCCCTACCAAGGACCAGAGGGCGTCCACAGTGGCCAAGGTGTTATGAGAGAAGTATTTCATTTATTATAGCCTCCCCGGGTGGATACATAGTGATCAGGGACGGGATTTTGAGGGTGAGTTACTGACCATGCTCAGAGTCGAGAAGTCGAGGACTACTTATCATCCGCAGGGTGATCCCCAGCCAGAGAGGTTTAATTGGACCTTGCTAGACATGCTCGGAACCTTGGACATCAGCAAGAAGAACAAGTGGAGTCAACAAATTGGACGTCTGGTCCACTGCTACAACTGTACACGAAATGAAGCTACCGGGTGCTTGCCATATTATCTGATGTTTGGGTGCGAGGCGAGGTTGCCCATCGACCTTTGTTTTGGGACTGACGAGGAAGACCTATCACCGAAGATTTATCTGAAGTATGTCTCTGATATGAGTAGGGAGCTGAAAAGGGCTTATGAATTAGCTGAGGTCGCGGCTACTGAGCAGAATCAAGGAAATAAGAGGAGGTATGATCAAAAGGTTAAGTTCTCCGAACTCATGCTGGGAGACCGAGTCCTCATAAGGAATTTTGGGGCTACCTGGGAAGCGTAAGTTGGCTGACCGCTGGGCGGCTACGCCCTGTGTAGTGGAGAGTCAGATGCCAAACTTACCAGTTTTCCTGGGTGAAACCAGAGGATGGGAATGGGCCTGTCAAGATTCTCCATCGGAACCACCTGCTGCCTCTGGGACAAGAGGTATGGGTTGATCCAGAGCCCAACCTGGAGCCTATAACCCTAACTCTAACCCTGCAGCGACACGGGGTGACTGAAGGACCAACAGCAGGAGAGATTAGACCAGCCCTCACCTCTGAATGGGACACTGATTCGGAGGGTGAGGAAATGGGGGTGTGGTACATGCTGCTATCTCCCAACTAATTGAACTCAGTACTTCATCCTTTGCTTTTTCTATTATCTATTAATAATTTTAGACATAAATGCAATGGACAGGATATAGAAGTTTGTAGTCAATTGACTACTTGATTAATTTTTGAATAATGAGGAGCAGAGCTTTAAGTTGCAAGAAGATCTGATGCTGTGGTCGGTTAAGGAAGTGGGCTTTAATCCAGGGAAGTGTAAGCTGATACATTTAGAGAAATGGAACAAAGGGAAAAATGCAATAAATTGGATGATAATGAGTTGTACATTGAAATGGAGGGTCCTTGGAATATCTGTCTGGGGATTCTTATTTGTAGCAGAACAAGTCAGTAGAGTGAGTTGTGTTACATCCCTTTGATTTTCCAGTGTATCCCCAAGCATGGAGAATATACTATAACTGAATGCAGTGCCGGTCAGAGGACAGCTTGAATTGGGCATTTGGTAGCAGAGAGAGATGACTGGTTTAAAAAAAATCCTGTCTCTATTCCACTCTGAATCTCCAACTCCCAACCTTAAACATAAGTCCTCTAGTCAAAGATGCTTCTGCTAAGAGATAGATTTCTCATTCTATGCCTTATCTACAGCCCTTATAATGTTATATACCTCAACTTTCTCTGCTCCAAGGAAAACAAATTCCAATCTCTGAAATGCCTAATGAGTTTCCCTCTGAGACATCTAATATTTCCTTTTCACTGGTAATTTGTTCTGAGATTCCACTACTCCCAACTCTGATTTTTCTTACTACAATGTCCTTCTGTATAGTGAATTCATTTAAACCCTCACTAATGAGGTCTTGCCCCATATTGCCCTATTGTTCATCCAGATGACGCACAGCCACCTCAAAAGCAGTTCTTGACAGTTTTGCCTGTGACACCTCCATTACATGACTGAATAAAAGCAAATACACAGCAACCATTATATCTGCCAACTAGCTAATAAAAGCATTCTCTCAGCAAGGAACACTTTGAGAAGTCCATATTTGATTATATTTGCCTTGTAGTTGCAATAATTTTATTTTTGTTATTTAAAGCAGAATGAAGGCAAAAGTGTTGTCATCACCGGGTGTGATACTGGATTTGGATTTTCACTGGCCCAGCACCTGCACAAAAAAGGATTCAGAATCTTTGCAGGGTGCCTATTAAAGGTACAGATGATATTGCTTCTTAATTGTGCAGGTTTCAGAAACTAATTTCAAATTAAAAGGAATTTTGTTGGTGTAAAAGTTGTTATTTAAAAACAATTGATTTTGAATAGGAAAAGTAATTTCTTACGTTGTATTAATTATCACCAAAATAATTAAATACACTTATAATGTGATGAAAATGCTAATTTGATCCATGCTTAAGATACCAACTTGCAAGCATGTAAATGCGGATATTGGAAAGGACAGCTTGGTTGTGAAATGTTCAGTTGCATAATCTTCAATTCACATGTTAAACAGCGCTGGAAGGAAACCAACACTCATTGACTCTAACTCTCAGAGGATTCAACACATTCTACACAGAGAATGAGGGTTGAGTAAAATATTTGCAACCGATAGAATTTCTTCAGGGATATGATCAACAGGTCTGCAAAATAATTCATATTTTTGTTAAGATTTTGCAATCCAGATCTGCTTTCAGAATACTCCATAAGAATAAATTTGATTGAACTGCCAAAGTCACAATAAATATTTAATCAACTAGCTGCTTAAGATACAAGTTGGAAATAACTGTGAACATATCACAGGAATGCCCAGTCCTAATATCCATATTTACAGAATTTTAAATCGCTAGTTTAGGCTTGGGTCAAAAATGTATTTTGGTTAAACTTTTTCAGTTACACTTGGTAATATTTGGCCGGAGTGGATTTTTGTCTTGTCAGTCCAACATGGATACCCTCACCTTGCTATTGTGCTAAAAGTAATGTGAGCATCAAGAGCCCAACCTGTGTCAAATCTTGAATGCCAGTGGTGCATATTAAGATCCATGAATATAGAAAACTCAGTGACTGTGCTGAAAGTGAATTAATTGCTAACTTGCTCACAAACTGCACTGACAGTGACTTCCTGCTTTCAGGATAAAGGTGGGGAAGGATCTAAGAAGCTGGAGGATATGAAGAGTGATCGGATGGTTGTGATTCAGTTAGATGTTTGCAAAGATGAGGACGTGGAGAAAGCAGTAGAATTTGTGAAAGAACATTCAATGGATTCGGAAAAAGGTTGGTTAGTTTTAATGAATTCTCAGTAAAGATTGGAATGTACACATTATTAAAATAAAAAGGATGAAATAACATTTTTTAAAATATCTGTTATAGTTAGTTTATTCAATCCACTTCTATTAGATTAAGCAGGATGGAGATCTGCACTAAACGTTCATTATGGTGCAGACTGATGCTTAAAAGTCTCCGCTTTTATTTAAAATATTGCACTCTCCGGTATAATTTACAGAAAAATTTGCAAGATAAATTCCTTAAGTTCCCGTTAATTTAACTTGATTCCCAGATGAGAAGGTGAGGAGAAGGTTATTGTGTTTATGCAGCATTTTATGCAAGTCTAGTAATTGAATGGAACTGTGTTTATTGCGGAGCAGTGAATTACTGGTATTTTGTATTTGTGATTCAAGTTGGTGACAGTGTGCTTTTGTTTTCTGGAGAATATTTCTACTGTCTGATTACAATGTACTGTTAGTTTCGAGTATCAAAACTGCCGAATGTGGCAAAATTATACCATTGAGTGGAAAGAGAAACCTGACTGAATGATTTACGTTTCAGTGATAGGAGTGATATCACAAGAAATAGAAAAAGCATGTGTTTTCCAAGATGGAAACATAGGAGTATATTGCTCTGTTAAGATATATGTATTATAATTAGTCATGTTTTTCAAATATATCTCACACTTGGGCTGTTTCAACACAATTCTTTGATTAGGTCTCTGGGGACTGATTAATAATGCTGGCATCTCAACTTTTGGTGAAGTAGAGTTCACCACCATGAAAACATATAAGGAGGTTGCAGAAGTTAACTTGTGGGGGACAATCCGAATGACCAAGGGTTTCCTTCCATATATTCGCAGAGCAAAAGGTAAGTGAGCTTGAGTAGTATGTGTATCTTGTTTATAATGCACATTGATATTCAATAACCCAATTGGACTTGACATTACACAACTCAGAAGCTTTATAAATTTAATGGGGCTAAATTTTCATCTTTTCATCAGGCATGTGGTGGGCAAGGGAAGCTGGTCTGCCTGTCCACAAACATTGGTAAATGACTTGATCTACATTTCTATTTGGATTTTTTCATAATAAAATTGGCAATAGTTCTTATGTGTTTCATTGCAAGCTCTGAAACTGATTTTAAATTATAGTAGGAAATCCAGCAAAGTTCTTGCTTCTCAAAGTGCTTCTTTATTATGTTCTTGTTAGAAATGTCCATTTTCTCTATTTCCAATATCAGCCTAACTGAAATATAAATTCCTGTCATATTTCCTTTGCCTTTTGTTTTAACTGCCTACCTTCCAATCCATCAGATTTTTTATCAAATCGAAGAATGTCTGGATTATCAAATCCCAATTTATCCAGTATTTCTTGAGGAACTCTTTTTAAAACCCTAGATGGTTGGTCTTCAGTCCAGCAGATTTGTAAGCTTTTCATCTCACAAATTTCTCATGTTCTTTTCTTTTAATAACATTTTCTTTAAATTTCACTCATTAATTGGAACCTTTGTTTCAGGCAGAGACAAGTTATAAATTTAGTATTTCTGCCATTTAACAGTATTACTTCCTTTTTTAACTTCTCTTGAACATCTGGGGGATAGTGATCATGACATTAGAATGTTTAGGTTAACAACAGAAAAGAAAGAGGAGTAATATTAATTAGAAGAAGACCAGTGGGATGAGAGCAGGTCTACCCTGGTAAATGAAACAAAAAGCTGACAAATCTATAAGAAAAAAATGGAGTTCCCTTAAGGAGGATGGTTCTGGTAGAGTTGGGGCACATTCCCAAAAAAAGGATAAATCATATTCAGAGTTCCCTGGATGATGAAAATGATACAGAGTATGGTAAAGCTAAAGAAGTTGTAATGACAGTGAGAAGCAGGCTGACTACAAAATAATGGAGCAAAAGTAGAAAGTAAAATAAGAAAATAAGTGAAAAGCATAGATAAATGAGAATCAAAAAATGTTCAATGGGCATATTAAGAGTAAAAGATGATAGTGAACAACTAGGGCCCATTAAGGGTGAAAATGGGAACGTGCCCATGAATACTGAAGATATGTTAATCATTAAACAAGTGCTTTCATCTGTCATCAGGAAAGAAGGTGCTTTGATGGAATTTTCTTCCTCAAAGGTTCATTTATTATAAAAGTATACAACTCTGAAATTCTTATTCTCCAGATAGCCACGGTAACAAGAAAAAGGATGACAGCACAATCACCAACCCCCAAAACCCCTCCTCTCCACACAAAAAGAAACAAGAATAGAACAGGCACTTTGACTCCCAAATCTCCCCCCTCCCAACACACACAAAAAACAAAAAAGATTGGGGAAAATGCACAGAATATTTTAAAACATTAAGACGGAAAATAAGTCTATAGTCTCAGTCCATATCCAAAATGCAGAAAACCTAGGTAACAATCTCCGGGCACAGCAACAGCCTCTCCCCTCTCCGATAGCAGGGCGATCTCCTAGCAATCAAAAGGCAGTCTGTCCTCTCGTAAAGCAGTGTAATCCCCCGCCCCCCCCCCACGATCCAAAGGCAATCTCCCCCTCTCCAATAGCAGAGCAATACCCGCCCATGATCCAAAGGCAGTCTCCCCTCTCCAATAGCAGATCAATCCCCCCCCCCGTGATCCAAAGGCAATCTCCCCTCTCCAACAGCAGAGCAATCCCCCCACGATCCAAAGGCAATCTCCCCTTTCCAATAGCAGAGGAATCCCCCCACGATCCAAAGGCAATCTCCCCTCTCCAATAGCAGAGCAATCCCCCCCCCCAGCGATCCAAAGGCAATCTCCCCTCTCCAACAGCAGAGCAATCCCCCCGCCGCAATCCAAAGGCAATCTCCCCTCTCCAATAGCAGAGCAATCCCCCCCCCGCGATCCAAAGACAATTTCCCCTCTCCAATAGCAGAGCAATCCCCCCCCGTGATCAAAAGGCAGTCTCCCCTCTCCAATAGCAGAGCAATCCCCCCCCCCGCGATCCAAAGGCAATCTCCCCTCTTCAACAGCAGAGCAATCCCCCCACGATCCAAAGGCAATCTCCCCTCTCCAATAGCAGAGCAATCCCCCCCCCGTGATCCAAAGGCAGTCTCCCCTCTCCAACAGCAGAGCAATCCCCCCCCCCGCGATCCAAAGGCAATCTTCCCTCTCCAATAGCAGAGCAATCCCCCCACGATCCAAAGGCAATCTCCCCTCTCCAACAGCAGAGCAATCCCCCCCCCCCGTGATCCAAAGGCAATCTTCCCTCTCCAACAGCAGAGCAATCCCCCCCCCGTGATCCAAAGGCAATCTTCCCTCTCCAATAGCAGAGCAATCCCCCCCCCCGCGATCCAAAGACAATCTCCCCTCTCCAATAGCAGAGCAATCCCCCCACGATCCAAAGGCAATCTCCCCTCTCCAACAGCAGAGCAATCCCCCCCCCCCCCCCGGGTATCCAAAGGCAATCTCCCCTCTCCAATAGCAGAGCAATCCCCCCCCCCGCGATCCAAAGACAATCTCCCCTCTCCAATAGCAGAGCAATCCCCCCACGATCCAAAGGCAATCTCCCCTCTCCAATAGCAGAGCAATCCCCCCCCCCGGCTATCCAAAGACAATCTCCCCTCTCCAATAGCAGAGCAATCCCCCCCCCCGGCTATCCAAAGGCAATCTCCCCTCTCCAATAGCAGAGCAATCCCCCCATGATC
The DNA here is from genome assembly GCF_963921235.1 of Mobula hypostoma. NCBI lineage: Eukaryota > Metazoa > Chordata > Chondrichthyes > Myliobatiformes > Myliobatidae > Mobula > Mobula hypostoma. Next base: position 31,896,653 of record NC_086100.1, read on the forward strand.
AAAAGGCAGTCTCCCCTCTCCAATAGCAGAGCAATCCCCCCATGATCAAAAGGCAGTCTGCCCTCTACAATAGCATAATGATCCCCCTGCTATCCAAAGGCAATCTCCCCCCCCCGCCAATAGCAGAGCGATTCCCCCGCAATCAAAAGGTAGTTTGCCCTCTCCGATAGTAGACCGAAACCCCCCCCCCCACCGCGATCAAAAGGCAGGTAGCAGGTGCTCACCTTCCGTATTCGCCTCGATGTTTCGATCACCCTCGTCACTTTCATTGGTGAACAATGAAACAATTCCTACTCTTGAGCTTATTTTTGTTTTCTCTATGATTCTTTCAAGTTCTCTTGAACCATAAAACTATTGGATTGGGCTGAGGACGATTTGATTCAGTGGACATCCATCCAAGATGGATGCCCTTTGCCAGTCTACCTTGCATGTTATTCCTGACCAGAAGTAGCCAGTTAACTGTTGTCTGAAATGGCCTAAAAAGCCATGCGATCCAGGGGCAGATTTTCATGTGGCAATCACTTCATTCATGTTGAAAATCCAGCCCGAAACATCGACTGTACTCTTTTTTTTAAATGTGGTATGCTGTTTTCAGGCTTAATAAAGCAAAGGCTTTTCTTATGAGAGGGCAAGTTAGGAGAAGGATATAGAGAGATGTGCAAAAATTCTTCATCAATTTACTGACATGAGCTTATTTTCCATGAGTTCATAAATGAAATAAAAAATTGAATTGCATCCAATCACAATTTGGAGATGGTAGTTTTACATTCATAATTAGTTATGTCTTGCATTGATAAGAAAAAAATCTGTTGACAATACTTCGATATTAATTCCAAATATAGATACAGCACACTTGTACTGTTTTAATCTTGTCAATGTTCCTTTGCTGTCTATTCCCTCCAATCTTGCAAAAGGAAAGCATGAAATCTTTACTGAAAGATCTTGACAACACATTAACTTCTGACTGATAATAGATTGAAATGCACCTCAATGAACAAATGGGGTATTTTCTTCAGAACAGAAGCTATCCTTGTTGCTGTGTGATGTTGTCTTCATTAATACATAAATTATTTCAAAATCACCTTGGGATCTCACAGAGTCAAAACATTACAGCAGAGAAACAGGCCTTTCGGCCTCTGTAGTCTGTGCCAAACCATAAATCTGCCTCATCCCATCCACCTGCACCCAGGCCATTTCCCTTCATACATATCTCATCCATGTACCTATTCAAATTTCTCTTAAATGTTGAAACTGACTTGCATTGTCAACTCATTTCACACGCTCAGCCCCGTCAGAGTGAAGAAGTTTCCCTCTCATATTCCCCTTAAACATTTCACCTTTCACCCTTGACCTCTAGTCGTAGTCTCACTCAACCTAGTGAAAAAAGCCTGCTTGCATTTACTCTATATATACCCCTTGTAATTTTCTGTGCTCCCATCAGATCTCCCCTCAATCTTCTATGCTGAAGGGAATAATGTCCTCTCTTTTTCAACCCTTCCCAGAAGCTCAGATCCTTGAGTACCGGCAACAGCCTTGTAAATTTTCTCTGCACTCTTTCAATCTTATTTACATCTTTCTTGTAAGTAGCTGGCCAAAACTGCACACAATACTCTAAATACGGCCTCACCCACGTCCTATGTAATTTCAACGTCTTACACAATTTCATCATCTTACAGAGATTTTTGGGGAAGTTACTAGGAAAGCTGATGAAAGCAAGACGGTAGATGTTGTCTATATGGATTTTGGCAAGGCCTTTGACAAGGTCCTGCATAGGAAGTTGGTCAAGAAGGGTCAGTCACCCAGCATTCAAGATGAAGTAGTATATTGGATTAGACATTGGCTTTGCGGAAGAAGCCAGAGAGTGGTGGTAGATGGTTGCCTTCCTGACTGGAGACCTGTGACTAATGTTGTGCTGCAGGGATCAGTGCTGGGTCCATTGTTGATTGTTATCTACATCAGCAATCTGGATGATAATGTGGTAAACTGGATCAGCAAATATACGGATGAGACCAAGACTGGTGGTGCAGTGGACAGTGAGGAAGGTCATCATGGCTTGCAGCAGGATCTACCAGCTAGAAAAATGAACTGAATAGTGGCAGATAGAATTAATGCAGACAAGTGTAAGGTGTCGCACTGTGGGAGGATCAACTCAGGTAAGTCTTGTATGGTGTGTGGTAGGGCACTGAGGAGTGTGGTAGAACAGAGGGATCTGGGAGTACAGATCCATAATTCCTTGGAGTTGTTATAACAGGTAGATAGGGTCTTAAAACATTAATCTATGAAGGCCAATATGCCAAAAAGCTTTCTTGAAGTACTCCATAAGTTTGGTTAGACACGACCTACCACACCCAAAGCCATGTTGACTATCCCTAATCAGTCCCTGTATCCAAATACTTATATATCCAGTTCCTTAGAATACCTACCAATAACTTTCCCCCTACTGATGTCAGACTCACCAGCCTATAATCTCCTGGCTTAATGTTAGAACTTCCTTAAACAAAAAACAACATTTGCTGTCCTCCAATCTTCCAGCACTGGCAAAGGATGTTTTTAATATCTGTGCTCATGATATTGTCTCATTTCGCAATGTGGCCAGCAAACTAACACAAAATGTGCACATCCTGCAGTTTCAGCAGATGGCAAGTACACTGTCAAATACATTGAATCCCCACAGGTTAAAACCTAAGTCATCTTTGGAAAACTAGCTTTAACCAATTCATTCATTTGAACTATTGGGCAGATCTGTCATCAAATAGAAGTTTAAAAAAATTATTATATTATGGAAAACCAAAGAAGAATACAAGATGTGTTGACAAAACAATATTGGAATGTGGCTTTGCAAGTTACTTTGTCAGTACTTTGAACTTATCTATGTGCCTCCCAGTCTAGTTCACTTTATCATGTTGTTTCGTTATCTGTTGGAATCTGCATCAGAAACAGAATCAGATTTATTATCACTTGCATATGTTATCGTAGCAGTACAATGCAATACAGAATATATACTTTAAATTATATATTCTGTATTGCATTCTACTGCTACGATTAAGAAATATGAAATATTTCTTAAAAATTCAAATCAAATTAGCAGTGCAAAAAAAGAGCCAACGTAATAAAAGAGTCTTCATTGGTTCATTGTCTGTTCAGTAATCTGATAGTGGAGGGAAATAAGCAGTTTCTAAAATGTTGAGTGTGTGTCTTGAAGCTCTTGTACCTCCTCTCTGATGGTAGAAATGAGAAGAGGGCATGTCCTGGGTAGTGAGGTCCTTAATGATGGGTGTCGCCTTTTTGAGGCATCACTGTTTAAAGGTGTCCTTGATGGTGGGGAAGCTGTTGCCAATGATTGAGATGGCTGAGTTTACATCCCTCTGCAGCTCTCCCCATTCCTGTGCAATGACCTCGGCATACCAAATGCTGCTGTAACCACTTAGAATGGTACATCTGTAGAAATTGCAAGTCTTTGATGACATATCAAATTTGAAATAATCAGACATTACTTCTTTCCCAGATTCCATTGATTTAGCTCACATTGCTGAGGTAAGGAGATAGAATGAGGTAAAATAACTGGAGTTTGACAGAAATTCCCCATTTTATCCTTTTCAAGGCTAGATTGGCCTGAAAATAGAGTTGAGTGTTTTATAGCGCATCCTATTGGGAACAATGGCAAAAATAGAATTAAATGCAGTACACAACAAGTCACACCAGACGATGAATTTGCCTATTAAATATATTTCTTTATTAATCACAATTAGTACAACTCAAAAATTGACTATAAAAAACTGAAGAATCTGCATTAACTATTTAATTAGACAACTCTTTTAGTTAGCTTCACATCTTCCAAAACCCGTTAATCCTACTCAGATGTTACCTGCTCTAGCTGAACCTAGCCAGGGATTTTTGTGTTGAGTTCTCCAAATCAGAGACTTGCATCACCCACTGAGATCGTGTGCAATTCTTTGTCTACAGAATTAATGCTGCCAGTCGTCTAATGAGGCACCTTTCTTTACACTTCTTTGTAAACTTTCTGGACATTGCTTTGAGTTTACAGTCAATTTTATGGATATAAGTCAACTACTTTTCCATTCACTGTATAACTTGTTTCTTTGACACTTCCAAATTCCTGCTTATTTCCCTAACCAGCTGGCCTGCAATTATCATAGTGCAGAGTTGTGGAATTTACAAGAGTGTCATTGGTACACAGTATTTCAATATTGTTTTTCTCAGTATCAGGGACAGTAGGGGAAAGTGTTCACAGCACTGTAAAGTTGTGCAAGTTGGAAAATTACTGCAGCTGCATTCCCACATTGACACTAGCCTGATGCCAAATATCAGCAAGACCGCATTTCACTTTGTCTCTTCAGCTACTTTCATTCTTCTACTGAACTCTTTCTTTTCTCCTCAACTGTCTACAAAAGCAAGAAGTTAAACTTCCCAAAAAGTAGCAGGTACCTTTATGGATTTTAGTTTTTGTTTAATAGGTAAACTGACCTTTCGACTCGAAAGCTTTTACATTTTTAACAACATGAATCATTGCTTAAACATTCCACGTGGTGCTAACTCGAAATGTGGTCACGAATGAATGATGTATAAGGGTTATACTTGTGTATAAAAAATACAACATTTGAATCTCTAATTTATTCTCATTTAAAGGTCGTGTGGTTAACATCACAAGTATGCTGGGACGAATGGCCAATCCATCACGCTCTCCTTATTGCGTCACTAAATTTGGAGTGGAAGCATTCTCGGACTGCTTGCGCTATGAAATGCATCGCTGGGGGGTTAAAGTTAGTGTTGTTGAGCCTGGTAACTTCATTGCTGCCACCAATCTGTACAGTCCTGAACGTGTCAAAATGATCTTAGAAACTATGTGGAACGAACTGCCAGACATTGTCCGTAAAGATTATGGGAAGGCCTACTTTGATGAACAGGGTGATAAAATGAAATCTTATCTTGCGGGCGGTTCCATCGACCTTTCGATAGTTATTAACAATGTCACTCATGCGTTGACATCTGCATCCCCCTACACCCGCTACCATCCAATGGATTACTACTGGTGGCTGAGGATGCAGATTATGACACACTTTCCTGCAGCTATATCTGACCGGATATACATTCATTGAAATAATTGTCAATCTGTTGCCTGCTATTTTTTTAATAGGCTTTGTACCTTCTTGCTCATGAAAGTAATAATTAAAATGGTTGGCATAGTGTTTTAATATAACGGTTACACAGTTGAATATGAGAAGAATTCAATAATTTATTAATTCTTTTCAGTAATTTCCATAACTTGAATTATTTGGATTTATACGGGAAGCATTACAGCAGCACATATGGAACTAAGTTTGCAAACTTACTGCATGGTGATACAGAAGGGATATTATAATTCTAGCTTTCTGTAATATTAGATTCCTGAATTGTAATGTAAGGATATTACAGTTGCTGACTTGGCTCCTAAAATAACATCTTGCTAAACTACTGGAGAGTTTTTAAATCATTTCATAGGATATGGATGTGGTTTGTGAGATGAGCATTCATTGCCTGACCTCCAGCACAACTGGAAATCTTCAGCGCATCTTTAACAGGCATGGATAGTCCCAGTGTTTTTGCAATCAAGCAAGTACTTTCCAAAGTGCAATAACAATTGTAATGCAAGCAGTCAGGTTACAACGAGTAATTTTCTTTTGCATTGTTAATTGACGATCAGATATTGGTTAGAACACCAAAGATAACTCCCCTATTTTTTTGGAGTTGTTCTATTAGCAGGGAAATGGGGGCCTTGATTTAACATTAAATCCACTAATGGAACATTCCCTCAAAACTGTATTGATGTGCCAACCCTTATGCCCAAGTCTTCATAATGGTGTTTGAACTCAAAATCTTGTTATTACAGAGGGTACATTCCTTCTACTGAAGGTGCTCCAGTGTTAGTGGATAGCACGTTTCTGAATGTTTCAATAAAGGAATGAGTAATTTCCAAATCAGGATGGTGTGTGACTTAGAAGTGCACATATTTCAACATAAGTGCTGTCCCTGTCCTTGAAAACAGTGCATTTGCGAAATGTTTCTAAGAAGCCTTTGCACCTTCTCAGGTCTTCATCCCTTAAGTTCATGTGAAATGTTGATGAAATGCACTATTAACTCTAGTTCAATAAATAGTCAGGGAATATGAAGGACATTTTGAGCTGTACCTTGAGCATTTCTTTATGTTCTCATGAAAGCTGTTACCTCTGGTGCCTCTTCTGTGGAGCTGTTCATCATTTGCCAGCCAAGACCTGAACTTCGCATTTGATGAAAACGCAGTTACAGAAGCAGTTTAGTTTGACTGTGAACTATTTTAGTCATCTACCTGTCCCAAACTTGCACCCTGTGTTTGTCTTTGGAAATATAAGCACTTTTTTTTTGCATTAAAGAACACATCCTGCACAGTTTTCATATGATTTTGTATATTTATATCTGTCCTGCTTCCTGAAAAGACCAAGCATTAAATAAAACTTTAACAGGAATCCTTAGACAATAAAGTACTCTGCTTTTTTTTCATAGATAACTAATCCCCTTTTCTAAATGCAGCAAAAATTGTAAGTTACTTTGACATTGGTGTGCATTTTTGTGGGGCCTTTAAAGGTAATTCAGCAAAATTGCCTCACATTTAATGAATTTTAAATGGTGATGGGAGTAGGCAGTTTAAATGGTTTGGCATGAACTAGATGGGCCAAAGGGCCTGTTTCAGTGCTGTACTTCTCTGTGACCGTATAATTTCTAGCATTCCTTTATTTATTGTAAAGAAGTTCAAAATTGTGTTCAAGAATATTTTTGGCAAATTATGTTTAAGACTCCAAATGAAATGTTATATACCCAATAAAATTGCATTGAAAAGAATATTTTGTGGTTGATATTTATTTCTGTTTGCATTGAACTGTCTCATGAATAGATAAAGTAATTATCTATAACAGTTATAGTTATTTCTATAACTGTGCCAATATATGAGGAGCTTTTATGTATGTTCTATTTATTAAGAGATACAGCATGGTAACAGGCGCTTCCTGCCCAATTACACCCATGTGACCAAGTAAACTACAAATCTGTAGGTCTTTGGAATGTGGGAGGAAATCAGAGCACCAGGAGGAAACCCACTGAGAGAGCATACAAATCTTTACAGACAGTGCCGGAATTGAACCTGGGTTGTTGGTGGTGTGATAGTGTTACGCTAACTATTAGAATATTTGCAGACAACGTCTCTGCTGGTCCTTATTGGTGATGTAAAGTTTGTTTTTATTAATTTTGCAACAAAAGAAATTGAAACCATGTATGTTCCAGCAATCTGGTCAGCTTCCAATCATGCAGCATCCTTAAGCTTGAGGTTATCCAAAACTCCACTTCTTCCAGCTCACTCTCACGGGGCTGCTCATAAGAATGTAAATTTGCTTTCAGAATGTCATGGTAAACACTTAATAATTCACTTGTGTTTGTGGGTCCAGTGCAGGTGAATGATTACAGAGTGCGTTCCATGTCCTTGATCAACTCCTCATTCAATAACACACCCCTGACCTCCCTGATCAAATAATTGAGTCAGCATTGCTCACTGTGTACATCTAATATATTGTAGCACCATGAAGTGCCTGAAGAGGTTTTGCTGTTGAAAAGTTTCATAAATGAAATGAACTGTGCTGCATTCTCACTGCCTGGGAGTTTTCTACTTCATTTGTGTGATACGCAATAATCTATTGCAGAAATTTTTCCATAGTTGCTCCCTATTTGTTGATAACTACTGTTGATAACTATTTGTTGAGCTCTTAAGCCTGGTGACAGGTTTGTGGCCTGAAGGTCATTTCTGGGCAGTATACAAACAGTCTGCAGCCCCCAGCTCTACCACTGTCCTGGCCAGGTTTATCACTGGCAGAGATTGTAAGATTTTACTTTGCAGCAGCAGTACAATGCAATACATAATGTATTGCATAAAAAGACCGGCCAAATAATAAAGCAAAAATTAGTGGGAAGTTAGAGGAGTGGGAAGCATTTAAAACTACAGAAGGCAACGAGAAAAGTTATTAAGAAAGTAAAGATGGAATATGAAATAAGCTAGCCAATAATATTAAAGCGAGTACTAAAAGTTTCTACAGACATACAAAATGTAAAGGTGAGTGACCTCTGGAAATTGATGCTGGAGAGGTAGTAATGGGGACAATGAAACAGTGGAAGACAGCAGCAGTATGGTGGAATTTCCAGATGTCAGGGGTCATGAAGTGTGTGAAGTTCCCAAAACTAGAAACAAGGTTCTTGGGAAAGTGAAAGGTCTGAAGGTAGGTAAGTCTCCTGGACGTGATGACGTACACCTCAGAGTTCTGAAAGAGGTGGCTGAAGAGATTGTGCAGGCATTAGTAATGAACTTTTAAGAATCGCTAGACTCTGGTATGGTTCCAGAAGACTGGAAAATTGCAAATGTCACTTCACCCTTCAAGAGGGGAGAGAGGCAGAAGAAAGGAGACTATGGGCCAATTAGTCTGACCTCAGTGGTTGGGAAGATTATCAGAGTTGATTAATAAGGAAGAGGTTGCAGGGTACTTGGGGGCATGGGATAAATTAGATCATAGTCAGCATGGCTTCCTCAAGGGGAAATCTTGCCTGACAAATGTGTTGAAATTTTTGAAGAAGGAACAAGCAGGATAGACAAAGGAGAATGGCTTGATGTTGTGTACTTGGATTTTACGAAAGCCTTTGACAAGGTGCCGCACATGAGGCTGCTAAACAAGCTTTGAGCCCAAGGTGTTACAGGGAAGTTTCTAATATGGATAAAGCAGTGGCTGATAGGTAGGAGGGAAAGAGTAGGAAAAAATGGAGCCTTTTCTGTCTGGCTGTAAGTTCTTCGGGGTCCTGTGTTGGGACCAATTCTTTTTATGCTATATGTCAATGATTTGGATGATGAAATTGATGGCTTTATTACAAAGTTTGCAGACAATATGAAGACAGGTGGAGGGGCAGGTAGATTTGATGAAGTAGAGAGGACTTAGACAGATTATGAGAATGGGAAAAGAAATTACAGATGGAATACGGTGTCAAGAAGTGTATGGCCATGCACTTCGGTAGATGAAATGAAAGGAATGCCTATTTTCTAAATGGAGAGAAAGTACAAAATACTGAGGTGCAAAGGGACTTGGGAGTCCTTGTGCAGGATTCCCTAAAGGTTAATTTGCAGTTTGAGTCTGTGGTGAGGAAGGCAAATGCAATGTCTGCATTCACTTCAAGAGGACTAGAATATAAAAGTAAAGATGTGATGTTCAAACTTTCTCGAGCACTGGTAAGGCCTCCCTTGCATTATTGTGAGCAGTTTTGAGCTCCTTATCATAGAAAGGATGTGCTGAAACTGAAGAGAGTTCAAAGGAGTTTCATGAAAATGATTCCAAGATTGACGGTCTTGTCATATGGAGAACATTTGGCTCTGGGCTTGTATTCACTACAATTCAGAAGAATGAGGGTGAAGGAAAAAGGCATGATAGAGTGGATGTGGAGAGGATATTTTCTATAGTGAGAGGGTCTAATATTCTGAGAACATAGCCTCAGAATAGAGGGGTGTCCTATTAGAATGGTGATGAGGAGGAATTTCTTTAGCCAGAGAATGGTGTATCTGCATTTCTTTGCCTCAAGCAGCTGTGGAGGTCAAGTCTTTATGTATATTTAAGACAGGGATTGATAGATTTTTGATTGGTCTGGACATGAGGGATACAAGGGGAAGGCAGGATATTGGGGCTGAGAGGAAAATTAGATCAGGCATAATGAAATGGTAGAGCCAATGGGCCAAATGCCTAAATTCTGTTCCTATATCTTATGGTCTTATCAAGTCTAGTCAAGTCAATTTTATTTATAAAGCACATTTAAAAACAACCCATATCAACCAAAATGCTATACAAACCATAACAGGTAGCTAAAATCACAAATACAAGAAACAGAGATATAAGCAACAAGGCACACAGCTTACAGGCACAAAATAAACAACACATGAGCCTAGGCACAAGCCAAAAAATCAACCACATCAAGAAGATTCAAACGCTAGTGAATAAAGGTAAGTTTTGAGCCTGGATTTGAAAGAGTCGATGGAGGGGGCAAAGCAACACTCACAACATGCTGGAGGAACTCAGCAGGTCGGGCAGCATCCGTGGAAACGATCAGTCGACGTTTCGGGCTGGAACCCTTCATCAGGACTGTAGGGGGAAGGGGCAGAGGCCCTATAAAGAAGGTGGGGGGAGGGTGGGCAGGAGAAGGCTGGTAGGTTCCAGGTGAAAAACCAGTAAGGGGAAAGATAAAGGGGTGGGGGAAGGGAGGCAGGGAGGTGATAGGCAGGAAAGGTGAAGAAGGAATAGGGGAAAAACACAATGGGTAGTAGAAAGAAGCGGAACCATGAGGGAGGTGATGGGCAGCTGGGGAAGGGGGCAGAGTGACATAAGGATAGGGGAAGGGAGGGGGAGGGAATTACCGGAAGCTCATACCAAGGGGCTGGAGACTACCTAGACGGTATATGAGGTGTTGCTCCTCCAACCTGAGTTTAGCCTCATCATGGCAGCAGAGGAGGCCATGTATGGACATATCTGAATGGGAGTGGGAAGCAGGGTTGAAGTGGGTGGCTACTGGGAGATCCTGTCTGTTTTGGCGGACTGAGTGGAGGTGCTCAACGAAGCGGTCCCCCAATCTGCGTCGGGTTTCACTGATGTAGGGGAGGCCGCACGGGAGCACCGGATGCAACAGATGACCCCAACAGACTCACAAGTGAAGTGTTGCCTCACTTGGAAGTACTGTTTGGAGCCCTGAATGGTGGCAAGAGAGGAGGTGTAGGGACAGGTGTAGCACTTGCACTTACAGGGGTAAGTGCCAGGTGGGAGATCCGTGGGGAGGGACTGATCCCTGCGGAAGGCAGAGATTGGTGGAGAGGGAAAGATGTGCTTAGTGGTGGGGTCCCGTTGAAGGTGACGGAAGCTGTGGAGGATAATGTGTTGGATCCGGAGGCTGGTGGGGTGGTAGGTGAGGACAAGGGGAACTCTGTACCTGTTTGGTGGTGGGAGGATGGGATGAGGGCCGAAGTGCAGGAAATGGAGGAGATGCGGGTGAGGGCATCATTGATGACAGCAGAAGGAAAACCACGATCCTTAAAGAAAGAGGACATTTGAGATGTCCTGGAACGGAAAACCTCATCCTGGGAGCAGATGCAGCGGAGACGGAGGAACTGGGAATAGGGAATGGCATTTTTGCATGTGGTGGGGTGGGAAGAGGTATAGTCGAGGTAGTTATGAGAGTCAGTGGGCTTGTAGAAGATGTCAGTGGACAGTCTGTCTCCAGAGATGGAGACCGAGAGATCGAGAAAGTGGAGAGAAGTGTCCGAGATAGACCAAGTGAACTTGAGGGCTGGGTGGAAGTTAGAAGTAAAGTCGATGAAATTGACGAGCTCAGCATGGGTGCAGGAAGCAGCACCAATGTAGTCGTCAATGTACCGAAGGAAAAGTTGGGGAGCAGTACCAGAATAGGTTTGGAGCACAGACGTTCCACATAACCAACGAAAAGGCAGGCATAGCTAGGGCCCATGCTAGTTCCCATAGCTACACCCTTGGTCTGAAGAAAGTGGGAAGAGCCAAAAGAGAAGTTATTGAGTGTGAGAACCAGTTCCGCCAACTGGAGGAGGGTAGTGGTGGTGGGGAACTGGTGAGGTCTATTATCCAGAAAGTAGCGGAGGGCTGGAGGGGACAGATCTGACAGGGAGGGGAATGCTGTTCCACAGTCTTGGGGCTACAACAGCAAAGCCGCGGTCACCCCTGAACTTAAATTTAGATCCTGGGACAGCCAGGAGCCCCAAGTCAGCTGACCTGAGGGAGCTGGAAGTAGAATAAGGGGTTAGAAGGTCTGCGATGTAAGAGGGGGCCAGCCCATTTAGGGCTTTATAAACAAACAAGAGAACCTTAAAATCAATTCTAAACCGTACTGGTAGCCAGTGGAGGGAGGCCAGGATAGGAGTAATATGGTCCCTCTTCCGGGCACCTGTCAGGAGCCTGGCTGCGGCGTTCTGGACCAGTTGCAGGTGGGACAGGGATGACTGACTAATCCCAGTATACAGGGAGTTGGAGTAGTCCAAGCGGGAGGATATAAGGGCGTGGATGACTTGCTCAAGATCTTTGAAAGAGAGAAACGATTTGATTTTGGCAATAGTACGAAGCTGGAAAAAACTGGCTTTTACTACTGCATTAACTTGCTTTTCAAACTTAAAGGTGGAATCAAATATCACACCAAGGTTTTTGACAAGGTTGGACAGGCTACCAAGTTTGTTGGTAATCACTTTGATGGAGGCAGGGGGGCCAAATAGGACAACTTCAGACTTGCCTTCATTCAGCTGTAGGAAGTAGTGCAAAAATGGAAATAAAAAAGTAGTGAGGTAGTGTTCATGGGTTCAGTGTCCATTCAGAATCAAATGACAGAGGAAGAGGCTGTTCCTGAATCATTGAGTATGTGCCTTCAGACTTCTGTACCTCATTTACTGATGGTAGTAATGAGAACGAAACACGACCTCGGTAATGGAGCTCCTTATTGATGGACGCCAACACGTTGAGGCATCACTCCTTGAAGATGTCCTAAGTACTACAGAGACTTGCGCACATAGAGCATAGACCATAGAAATCTACAGTATATTACAGGCCCTTTGACCCACAATGTTGTGCCTACCATGTAACTACTCTAGAAACAGCCTAGAATTACCCTACTGCATAGTCTTCTATCTATCTAAGCTCCATGTACCTAAGGGTCTCTTAAAAGACCCTATTGTATCTGCCTCCACCACTGTTGCTGGCAGTGTGTTCCATGCACCCACCACTCTCTGTGTGAAAAACTTACCTCTGACATCCCCTCTGTACCTACTGCCAAGCACCTTAAAACAATGCCCCCTTGAGTTAGCCATTTCAGCCCTGGGAAAAAAGCCTCTGGCTATCCGCATGATCAGTGCCCCTCATCATCTTATACATCTCTATCAGATCACCTCTCATCCTCCGTCGCACCAAGGAGAAAAGGCCAAGTTCATGCAACCTATTCTCATAAGGCATGCTCTCCAATCCAGGCAACAACTTTGTAGACCTCCTTTGCACTCTCTTTGCAGTATCCACATCCTTCCTGTAGTGAGGAGACCAGAACTGAACACAGTATACCAAGTGGGGTCTAACCAAGGTCTTATATACTGTAACATTACATTACAGCTCTTGAACTCAATCTCACGGTTAATGAAGACCATCGCACCATAACGCCTTCTTAACAACGCTGTCAACCCTCGCACAGACCCCAAGATCTTTGTTGTCTGACGACAAACCAAGTTATCAGAAGATTGATGCTGATGAGAGAGATAAGTGAGACAACGGAGAAACATTCAAAATGCTAATAAGAGAGAAGAGAGAGATTAACGAGAAACACATTTCAGAATATTGACAGACCGGTTGCTTTGAACCTGAACTGTTTGAAGTTTGATGGACAGGCGATACCCCAGCAGGGGGATAAAAAGAACAGGTTCGCTAAGGCACGACACACCACGAGATCATGAGATAATGAGACCCTGGAAGAGTGGTGTGCCCCCACAAGTTGGTGAGAGTTTGGAGGTCTGGTCACGGGAACCAACCATAGGCTCACAGGGTGAAAAGGGATGATCGGCAGGAACCTGGTGTGTGTATCCGCCCTTGCCTGGGTGCCGGGTTCACCACGGAAGAACGGTCGTATCCGGAACGGAGGGGTCACAGTCAGTGACCACAGAAGACATTAAAAGGGTTCGCCCGAAAGCTAACTGTGAAGAACACCAAAGGTCTGTCTGAATCAGATTTGCATATCTCTCTCTCTCTCTCTCTCTCTCTCTCTCTCTCTCTCTCTCTCTCTCTCTCTCTCTCTCTCTCTCCAACGGCACAACAGCGATTACTGTGAACTGTACTAAGCTGAACTGAACTCTGCGTCACTTGAGACTGATCATTTTACCCCTAGACGGCGATAGAGCTTGGTTGATTCCGATTCCTATTACCCTAGTTATGTGTACGTGTGTTTAATCATTGCTAACCTGTTGCATTTATATTCTTACGATTAGAGTACTGTGTTACTTATTTCTTTAATAAAACTTTATTAGCTTCTGTTAAACCAGACTCCAACAAAGTGGTCCATTTCTGCTGGTTTGGCAACCCAGTTACGGGGTACGTAACAGTTGATACTCCACATTGCCAATAGTCTTACCATTGATATTATATTCTGCCTTCAAATTGGACCCGCCAAAATTAACCACTTCACACTTATCTGGGTTGAACTCCATCTGCCACTTCTCAGCCCAGTTCTTCCTCCCATTCATGTCCCGCTGTAATGTTTGATAACCCTCCAAGCTGTCCACAACACCCCCAACTTTTGTGTCATCAGCAAACTTACTAACCCGCCCTTCTACTCTTCCTCCAGGTCATTTATAAAAATCTCGATGAGAAAGGGTCCCAGAGCAGATCCCTGCAGAACACCACTGGTCACGGACCTCCATACAGGATATGAACAGTCTACAACCACGCTTCTGTGGGCAAGCAATTCTGCATCCATGGTGGAGCTGACTAAGTTTACATCTCCCTGTAGCTTACTTCGATCCTGTGCAGTAGCCCCCTCATACCATATGGTGATGCAGCCAGTTAGAATGCTCTCCACCATACAACTGTAGAAATTTAAGAGAGTCTTAGGTGATATACCAAATTTTCTCAAACTGCTAATGAAATATATCCACTGTCGTGCCTTCTTTGTAGCTGCATCGATATGTTGGATGCAGGTTAGATCCTCAGAGACAGTGACACCCAGGAATTTGAAATTGCTCACTCTTTCCAATTCAGATCCCTCCATGAGGACTGGTGTGTGTTCCCTTATCTTACCTTTTCTGCAGTGCACAATCAGTTCTTTGGTCTTACTGACATTGAATGCAAGTTTGTTGCTGCGACACCACTCAACTAGTGACATATCTCGCTCCTGTATGCCTTCTCGTCTCCATCTGAAATTCCGCTAACAATGGTTGTATTGTCAGCAGATTTAGAGATGGCATTTGAGCTGTGCCTAGCCACACAGTCTAGAGCAGTGAACTAAGCACACCTCAATGAGGTGCACCCGTGTGGATTGTTAGTGAAGAGGAGGTGTTATTTCTGATCCACAGAGATTGTGGTCCTCTGATTAGGAAGTCAATAATCCAGTTGCAAATGGAATCTTACTGTTTTGATCTTTCTTTCTTTGTTCCAAAACATCAACGTTCCTGGAAAGCTCGTTTATAGAAACAGTAGTGATTGTTTTTGTGAAATGGGTAGTTTGAAATAATAAATACACAAATATTGTATATTTTGTAATTTAGTAATATTTGAGTAAATATATTGTTTGATTAAGCACTTTTTGTTGTTTAAGTAATTAATTATGGGCTATATGTAAAAAAACATACACGGCATACATCATCACGCCACCGCGCCATTTGCACATGCCACACTAAAGTAAAACAAAATGTGCACAAGTTATCCCCAGTTCCATATTTTTCTTTCAATTAGTTTTAAATTTTGGAGTATAAAACATAACGGTGGTGACGACGTAGTTTTGAAACGAACCTGAGACAATTACCTATCTGTTGATGCGCAGGCATGCTTTTTTCTTGAACAATTAGTCAGTGACAAAGGTCCACAGTTTGTTGAAGAACAGTTTCAGTCATTCCTGAACGTGAATGGAGTAAGACTATACGGCCCAACTATAAATGGCTCGATGGAAAGGTTTATCTAAAGAATGCTCTGTGAGCAATGTCCGCAGAACACACTAGACTGACACTGAATCAGAAGCTCGCCAATTTCCTCCTTGCATATCGCAATGCAGCACTCTCCACAACCAATGACTCACCAGCCATGCTGCTCCTGGGTCATCCCTTGCTTGGATCTCCTTAAACCCAATCTCAGAAGGAGTATGCAGAACAAACGGCTGAGGCAAATTGAGGGCTCCTCAAACAAGGAGGTTTGACGTTTCACTCCTGGACAAGCAGTGATACAAAGTGTGCACTTGGAGAGAACTGTACCACTCTTCTACAAGGTGTAGATTGCATCTAATATCATCTGGAGGTGACACGTCAGTCAGTTGAGGAGAGCAGAGTCTATTGTTAGAGAAGAAGTGTGTCCAGAGCCATCAGAACCACTTCCTGCAGTCCCAGAGTCAACTCCTACAACCACCAGTCGGAGGCCCCAGAATCTGAGATTGTTTCACAGCCTCAATTGTCAGCTGCTAAGCAGAGTGACCACTCCTGTCAGGAAAGATGTTGTCCCACAAGAGTAAGAAATCCTCCACAGCAATTAAATCTTTAGGCCTGAACAGGGCAATTTAAAATTTAATATACTGCGGATGTTTATATCATAGTTGTATTATGTAAGATATTGTGTACGTATAAATATATATGATAACCAGAGAGCAATTAGTTACATATTTGAGTTGAAATGCATTCTATATTGAGTTGGAGTTTATGGCTAAGCAAGGAGGAGCATTGTGTATTTAATATTTCTGAAATATGACTAGTATTGTAAATGTATTGTTTGATTAAGCATTCTTTGTTGTTTCCATAATTCATTAGTGTTTATATATAAAAGTACATGAATGGCATATCATGTCACCACATCAAAAGTGCTTGCCTCACTAAAAGAGAAACTAAAGCAAAATGAGATGTACACGAGTTATCCCGAGGTCCCTAATTTTCTTTCAACTAGTTTGCTGTTTTGCTGTAACAAAACGTAATAACAAGGGAGTACGGATTTTATAGGCAAATCTCAACTCCACACCACAGAATGGGTCACAGTCAAACTTGAAACCAAAGAACAAAAGGAAATATTTGAGATTAAAAAAATCAGAAAACCTTATTTTATCTCAATATTGCAGCTGTAAATATTACAGGATCAGTTTTAATTAAATGGAATGAAATCTGCCTTTGATTTTAAAACCTTATAATTGCTAAATCTTATTGTTTTATTCCTATTTCATTTAATATTTTATCATTTTTCTCAACAATAATTTCATTTCTACAAGTATCCATTGATTTTTATTATTCTACTTGTAACATGATCCATATGAAAGGAGTCAATGTCAAAATGATTACTGAGAATGTTCAAACACTGATCTATTTCCCTATTCTATAGCCACTACAGTTATATCAGACTGCCTATCCAGTATAAGCCCTGAATAACTCAACCAGTAGAAAAGAATGAAGCTGAGATCTAAACTACAAACCTCCACATGTCAAATCATTCAGTCAGAAGAAAATTGCGCGGTTTCATTATTTTGCCGGAACTGTATCATGGACTGACTGACCAAGTATACTTCACTTTCAATAATACTAATCACCTTCCAACTCCGTCTATGAAATATTGCCTGGCTTTTACATCTTCCTTTCTTGCCACCTTCATTCTTAATTCTGGCCTCCTGACAAACCTTTCCTTTATCTCATCTAGTTTGCAGTTGAGCCTTCTGGTGCTTTCCTTTGACCACAAGATTTAAACTGCTGTCTCCCACTTTAAAAAAGTATTATGTCACACCAGTAATCACTAATCTTTCTCTATTTGCCCCTGTCTTTCTGCCATAATACAAACATTCATTTACAGTATTTAGGGTTGAAAAATGTTCTGTTTTCTCCTTGTATTTTAATTGTAAGAAAAACTTTCTTTCATGCAAACATGGATATTTACATAAATGGAGAGCATTCTGACTTGCGGCATGCACGGGATCACAAGAGGGCACAGTGTGCTGTTGTCTCAGCGTGCTCCGTTACGGACAAAACCCTCCCCACCATCGAGAACATCCTCAAGAGGCAGTGCCTTGAGAGGGTGGCATGCATCACGAAGGAGCCTGCCTCTGCAGCACCTGCCCTCTTCTTGTTGGGCTGGAGGTAGAGGAGCTTGAAGACCCACAGTCAGTGATTCAGAATCGGCTTGTGACCCTCTGGCATCAGATTTCTGAATGGTCCACACCTCATCATTCCTATTTTTGTTCTACTTATTTACTTCTGAAATTTATAGTAATTTTATATCCTTGCATTGTGCTGCTGCTGCAAAACAACACGTTTCATGTCATATAAGTCAGAGATAATAAATCTCATTGTGATATTTATCTTGTAAAAGAAATGTGATCACTTAAACTCACATTTTGGAAACCAGCATGTTAGTGACCATCCACCTGCTAGGATTCCTTTGTTGAAAGAGAAAGTTCACGCTTATTAAGTGATTTAAAAGAAGGATTGCCAAAGAAATAATAGCCTTTGGCAACCTTTTCAAGAATATTGATCCAAAAGACAGGTAAGTTTCATATGGTTAACATTGAGATATTGACCTGGATAGATCAACAAATCCAACATCATGGACAAGGTAATGAACCCTGAAGACGTGTACTCTATCTTGCCTCCATCATCAGGTTTCTGCATGCACCATGAACCCATGAACAGTACCTCACTTTTTACTCCTGTTTTGCGATACTTATTTTTTAATATTTCTTTTTGTAAATTATAGTCTTTTTTATGTATGGCACTGTACTGCTGCCACATAACAACACATTTCATGACATATGTCAGTGATAATAAACCTGATTGATTCTGATTTTGATAGTGTGTTAAGTTGATTTTATTCAACACAATACTGCCTGACCTAATGTGTACTTACAGTATTTTCTGATTTTATTTCAAATGTGCATCATCTGCAATATATTGCTTTCATTGGCTAGTATACTGAAAAGCTTTAAAGGGAAAGTTTCCCCATCCTTGGTTAAATCTTTTCAATACATTTGTTACCTCACAAATTACTCTACTGAGGAGCCTGGTCCTTACTCATCCAAAAAAATTTCTGTAACAAAGTCCAGCATGTTTTAGGAGATTTGTATGTGGAAATGAAATTGGAAACAAATGGATTTCCAATGGATGTCATTATACTATAGATGGGGAGAACCAATTTCCAAGAAAGAGAATCAGTGACTAGAGGAGACAGGTTTAAAATAATTAGTAATTGTTGGCATGAGGAGATGGGGACAACTATGTTTACACAATGAATGAGCAACGATGTTTCCAGAATGCATGGCCTGAAAGAGTGGTAGAAGGAGATTCTACAATAACTTTCAGAAGGGATTTGGATCAGTATATAAAAAAAACTCTTTGGGTTATTGAAAAAGTAGAGAACTGGAAGTAACCAGGAGCCTTTTCAGAGAACCAATCATCATCTGCATCTAAATTGATGAGTAATTTGGAGTGGCCTGAATTCATTTTGTCTTTAATGGCTTTCTTACTGTTGTCTCCCGATATGCTTTAGAAAGAACTATTTTTTCTGACTTTCACCATTATATTGATCAAGTGAACTGTTTTGTCTGTGGAGGTAAAACACTGATGTATCTCGACAGATTTGTGGTCCACACTCTATCCTTCCCAGTCATGGACAGAGAGGTAGTTTGAGAGAAAGAATCTGGAAAAGTTGGTAAGTAAATATGTTTCCAAAGCTGAAAACCTGATGCTATACTTAGCAAAAATATTAATATGTCATGTACAGAAAGCTGAAGGCAACAGATATTTGCAGTGCTTGTCAACTCAGGCTGTGATCCAGCTTGTAAGAGTCCAAAGATCTGAATTAAATAAATATAATCTCTTATTTTGTATTTGATAAACAAATGAGTCACTTGTACTTTCATTCATCTGAGTTTAAAAAAAAAGGCCTGCATCTTTTTCTTTGACAAACTTGGTGCATATTTCCAGCATTTTCTAGTCTAATTTTCAAGTGCCCTCTGTGTTGCTTGTCAATAATCAAAACGATTTCAAGAGATATACAACTACCATAATAGAATAATGTGAATTATATACTTCCAGTGCTCATTTAGCTATGTATTGAGATATAGAGCAGTTCCACTCCTTATATTCATAATTTCTCCAGCCTAAACACTGTTCAGATTTCATTCTGTTTTGGCTTCTTGAGCACCTTTGACTTTAACCTCACCCTCGCTGATAATCTCAACTGACAAGATCATAAAGCCTACAATTCCTTCTCCAGATCACTGCCTTTTATCTTCCTTTAAAATACTTTTTAACCAAGCTTCTGCTTATCTGCTTTAAAACTCTCCTTTGATATGTCATATAATGTTTGATAAAGCTGCTGCAACAAGTCTTGGGATGTTTCAAGTGTCCATCATGGGCACTAACCACCCCCTCCCCCAGCATTGACGACACCTTCAAAAGACAATGCCTCTAAGAGGTGGCATCCATCTTTAAGGACCCCCATCGCCCAGGACATGCCTTCTTCTCATTATTGCCATCTGAGAGGGAGTACAGGAGCCCGAAGACATCCACACAAAGTTTTAGGAACAGCTTCTGCGTCTCCACCATCAGTTTTCTTAACAGACAATAAACCCAACCCTTGAACACCACCTCACTTTTCTCTTTTTGCACTACTGATTTAATTATTATTTCTTACTGTAATGTGTGGTTTTTATGTATTGCACCATATTGCTGTTTGCTGCCAAAAACAAATTTCACTATATATGTCAGTGATACTAAAGCAGGTTCTTGCTAGTCTTCTTTCCCTTCCCCCGCCCCCACCTTTTTATTCTGGCATCTTCCCCCACCCCTTTCTAGTCCTAAAGAAGGGTCTTGACCTGAAACATCAACTGTTTGTTCAGTTGCATGGATGCTGCCTAACCTGCTGAGTTCCTCCAGCATTTTGTGTGCATTGCTTCAGTTACATTTAAGATCTTTTAGAAGATTCCATTGGATACTGTGTGTATCGTGGTGTAAGCAATGCAGAGACGAGTGTCGTGCTGTAAGAAAGCATTGTTAAGACATCGCACCCACTTGTTAAGGAGGTATATTTTATCAATTGAAAACTTTAAGGGCAACACGAGGGGAAACTTCTTCACTCAAAAGAGTGTGGAATGAGCTGCCAGTGCAAGTGGTGCATGAGAGCCTGATTTCAATGTTTAAGCGAAGTTTGGATAGGTACATAGATGGCAGGGATGTGGACAGCTATGGTCTGGGTGCAGGTCGATGGGTCAGCACTGTCTAGATGGACCAAAGGGCCTATTTCTGTGCGGTGCTTTTTTACGACTATGACACTATAAATAGCTGGTTAGGACACATAAATCATTTGGTCCAAGCATCAGAGACAGCAAAAGCTGTAAAAGAGTTGACACTAGTTATCAACAAAAATTGCACTGGTTACAGTATTTCCACATTTTACAGGTTACCCCTACTAGAGCTATAATACCCGGTGCACGTTGATTAAAATAGCACAGAATCAAATTTTAAATCTTTAGTTGGTTCCAAGTTACATCCCATATTTTGAAGAGAAGTATGAACCTGATATGAACTATATAACTGCAATGCAACCAATGAGGTAGCTTCTTATTATTTTAAATGATGTTATTCTCATAAAATCATTCTACCTCACCCTTCTGGGTATTCATACCAGCTTTCCCCTTTTGTTATCAATCTACAAACTTTTTGTCAACAAAGATGAACAGGAAAATGGCAGTTATCATGTTTTACACGTTTTGCCTGAATTTTTTTCGTATGACTTAACATAACTTAATTCTCCCATGTTCCCAAGATGGAGTTGGAAGATCAGCCTTTCAAAATAATTGAATTTCACCCTTTATACATGTTAGTGAAGGCTTTTGATAGACTCATGCCAGAAATTTTGGGGATTCATTATTTTTTTAAATGCTGAGGCTTCTCTGACTGCTCTTTCAGTGGTGAAGGTTGAGTGCATACCACACTAACAGTAGAGGGTGCAATTGTGTTACAACAGCAACAGTTTGTTGTATGAATAATGGCTATTTTATTGTCCCTCACTATTCTCTAGTTTTGGAGAGCAAACTGATAATTACTTCTGTAAAGTTCATGCTTTTAAGAAGTTTTTAAAAAGCAGCTCAAGAACTTCCACACTTACAAATTATTGAATACATGTTTGCTGATGTGTTTTGGTTTACAGTCTTTGCACGGTAGCGTAGCAGATTGCTCAGTGCTCTATTGCGCCAGCCGTAAAATTGGGATTGAATACCCACTGCTGTCTGGAAGGAGTTTGACTGCTGTCCATCTGTCCTCGTCGGCTTCCCTTCACATTCCAAAGGTGCACGAGTTAGGATTAGTAAGTTATGAACATGCCGTGTTGGTGCCGAAAGCATGGTGACACTCGTGGGCTGCCCCCAGCACCTCTTTGGACTGTGATGGTTGTTGTCAGAGTCAACACATTTTACTGTACTATATGTTTTGATGTTTCAATGTACAATTGACAAATAAAGTTAATCTTTAATCTTTTATGAACAATGCCTTGTAGCTTGAGGAAGAAAGTTTCAGGAGCAATTATCCAGTGTAATATAATTAACGCAACACAGTGGTTGTCTTTTCGCAGATTGTCAATAATTACACCGTCACCCTCAGTCCAGATGACAGTGGTATATGTGTCAACATTGGAAAGATGATGCCTATTCTAACAATAACTTGAATTTAAGTGTTTGGTATCTAAATACTTAGGTATATTTAAGTGCTGCAAAATATCCTGAGATCCTGCACTGAAGTATTATCAACAAAAATTTGCCATCAGATTGCAGGAGGAATTATCAAGGCCAGTGGTGATTGATTGAAGAGATGGGTTGTAAGTAACACCATGAAAAAGTAAGACTATTAGACCATAAGATATAGGAACAGAATTAGACCATTCGGCCCATCGAGTCTGCTCTGCCATTTCATCATGGCTGAACCGATTTTTCTCTCACCCACAATCTCCTGCCTTCTCCCCGTATCCTTTCATGCCCTGACCAGTCAAGAGTCTATCAATCTCTGGCCTAAATATACATAGAGAGTTGACCTCCACATCTGCCTGTGGCAAAAAATTCCACAGATTCACCACCCTCTGGCTGAAGAAATTCCCCCTTATCTTCATTCTAAAAGGACACCCCTCTATTCTGAGGCTGTGTCCTCTGGTCTTAGACTCTCCCACTATAAGAAATATCCTCTCCACACCCGCTCTATCAAGGCCTTTCACCATTCAATAGGTTTCAATGAGGTCACCCTTCATTCTTCTGAATTCCAAGGAATACGTGCCCAAAGCCATCAAATGCTCTTCATATGACACACCATTCCTTCATGGAATCATTTTTGTGAATCTCTTTGGAACCCTCTCTTGTTTCGGTAAAGATTTTCTAAGACAAGGGGCCCAAAACTGCTCACAATATTCCAATTGAGGCCTCACCAGTGCTCTGTAAAGACTCAACATTACATCCTTACTTTTATATTCCAGTCTCCTGAAACAAATGCTAACATCACAGTTTCCTTCCTCACCACAGACTCAACCTGCAAATTAACCTTTAGGGAATCCTGCACAAGGACTCCCAAGTCCTTTACACCTCAGATTTTTTTTTGTATTTTCTCTCCATTTAGAAAACAGTCAACCCTTCCATTTCTTCTACCAAAGTGCATGACCATACACTTCCCGACACTGGATTTCATCTGCCATTTCTTTGCCCATTTTCCCAATCTGTCCAAGTCCTTCAGTAGCCTCTCTACATCGTCAGAACTACCTGCCCCTCCACCTATCTTCATATCATTTGCAAACTTTGCGACAAAGCCATCAATTCCATCATCCAAATCATTGACATATAACACAAAAAGAATCGATCCCACACAGACCCCTGTAGAACGCCAGTAGTCACCAGCAGCCAGCCAGAAAAGTCTCCTTTCATTCCCAGCCTTTGTTTACTGCCCATCAGCCACTGCTTTATCCATACTGAAGTCTTCCCTGTAATACCACGGGCTTGTAGCTTGTTAAGCAGCCACATGTGTGGCACTTTCTTAAAGGCCTTCTGAAAATTCAAGAACACAACATCAACTGGTTCTCCTTTGTCTATCCTGTTTGTTATTTCTTCAGAGAATTCCACAGTTTTATCAGGCAAGGTTTTCCCTTGAGGAAACCATATTGACTATGGCCTATTTTATCACGTGCCTCCAAGTACCCTGAGACAGGGGTTCCCAATCTTTTTTGCACCATGGACTGGTTTAATATTGACAATATTCTTGCGGACTGGCCGACCGGGTGGGGGTGGGTATTAATCACGACCGGAATATAGGTGATAAGTCAACTATAAGTCACTTATAAGTGGCTAATACATTCAATTTTGTTTCTAAAAGGGTTTATCTAACAAATTTAATATTAAACACACAGCGCATATTTTCCTCACATGAATATAGTGATAAGTCAACTATAACAGTGGTTCACAACCTCCAGGCCACGAAGAATGCAGCAGTGCAGCAGTGGCCAGAACGCACCCAGCACATCTTAATCTGGGCCGACATTTACATGGATCACGGACCCATTTCACTGCACGTCTTGGGTCATTTGCGTCTTGGGTCACTGATGACCTCGCGTGCGTTCACGTTCAATAGTGTGTGACAGGGAATGAGGAAAGGTGCAGCTGACTCATATCGTTTCATATCGCCAAATCATATCGTTTCTTCGCAGCCCGGAAGCACATGCTTTGCAGCCCGGTACCAGTCCGCAGCCCGGTGGTTGGGGACCACTGCACTAGGATATTAGATTCCACCCCCCCAAGTTCAGGTGCAAGCCATTGTCCTTCTTTACAGGTCCCACCTTCCCTGGAAGAACAATGATCCAAAAATCTTATGCCTTCCCTCGTACACCAACTCCTTGGCCATGTATTAAACTATATAATCCTCCTAGTTCTGGCCTCACTAGCATGTGGCATGGGTAGCAATGCTGGGATCACAACCCTGGATGTCCTGCTCTTTAACCTAACACCTGCTGTAACTCATTGAACTCCCAATGCAGAACTTCATTACTCACCCCACTCATGGTCATTGGTATCTAGATGGACCATGACTTCTGGCTGTTCACCCTTCCACTTAAGAATGCTGAGCACTTGATCCAAGATATCCCGTTCCCTGTCAACTGGGAGGCAATATACCATCCGGGAATCTCGTTCTTGCCCTCAGAACTTCCTGTCCGTTCCCTTAACTAACGAATCCTCCATTACCACAGTGTGCCTCTTCTCCCCACTTCCCTTCTGATTCACAAAGGCAGACTCAGTGCCAGAGACTTGCCCACCGACACTTTCCTCTGTTAGGCCATTCCCCCCATCAACAGTATCCAAAGTGATACACCTTTTGTGGGGGATGGCCACAGGGGTACTCTGCACTGGCTCCTTAACCCCTTTCTTCTTCCTCACTGTCACCCAGTTTCCTGTGTCCTGCACCTTGGGTGTAACTACCTCTCTATATGTCCTATTTATTATCCCCTCAGCCTCCCATATGATCCACAATTCATCCGGTTCCAGCACCAACTCCTTAACGCGGATTGTTAGAAGCTGCAGCTGGATACACTTCTCACGGTTGTAGTGGTCAGGGATACTGGAGGTCTCCCTGCCGTCCAACTCCCCGCGAGAGGAGCATTCAACCATCCTGCCTGGCATCTCTGCTGTCCTAGCTGAGCAGATACAAGGAAGAGAACAAAAAAATGAACTTTTCATTCCTTTGCATTCTTTGCCTGAAACCTCTCTTTGCTGAAGCCTCGAAGCGCAAGGCCTCAAGGTCGCCACTCTGACTATGTCCATTTAGACAATAGTCATTGCGACGATGGCTGCTGCACTTCCCCCTGCCTTCCTTTAATTTGCTCTTGCTAATCAATCCCAAATGCCAACTGGCCACTGGTCGAATCTCTTTTTGGCTGAAATGACCAGCTACTGCCTCTTATCCTCTGGCAGTGGACCTGAGTGAAGACCCCTCCTCTCAAAACATCCGATGTCTGGATTGACCGCTGGTTAAAGCTCTTTTTTTTAATAAAGGGAGGTGAAGAGGTAGATGATTTCCAAAGAGGTCTGGAATTAGAGGACTATAATTTTAGGGCATTAACAATTGAAGGCATGGCTTGCAATGATGAAAGAATTAAGACCAGAATGGGAAAAGTACAGGGCTTGTGGCAGGAAGTAGAAGGTGGTAGTAGAGGATTGTTTTCTGATTGAATATGCGTAACCAGTGCTGTGCTGCACGGATAAGTTCCCGGACCTTCAATGTCGCAATTTAAATGATGCATTTTGGGAAATCAAACCAGGCCAGGACAAACACACTGAACAGCAAAGCCCTGGGGAGTGTTATTGAACAGCAAGATTTTGGGTACAAGAATTGAGCTCCCAAGAGGTTGCAACAGAGGTAGAGCTGTGAAGAAAGTATATGGTCTGCTTTCCTTCATCAGCTGAGGCATTGAGTAAGTTGGAAATGACATTGGCAAACCAGGGCCCTGGCAGATGGGACAATCTCCATGGGAAACAATGGAGGCTTGTCGCCATGAAACACTTCAGAGGGTGACATACCTGTGGCAGAGGAGGTGTGTAGATTGTGGGATAGTGTGGCCCAGAGCAGATACTTCTTCGCTGTGGAAAGGTTAGAGGTGTCGAGGCATCACAGAAACTTCTCCACTTGCTGATTGACTCTCCATGATTGCCAGATTTGTCAAAGTTTTAGATGGCATGCCAATTCTTCAACAACTTCTAAGAGAGTAGAGCTGCTACCTTGCTTTCTTTGTAATGACCCAGGACAGATTCTTTGAAATGGTGACACTGAGGAATGTGAAGTTGCTGACCCTTTCCAGTTTACAGGTGTTTCCACCAGAGCAGGCTGAAGGTATAGGGTCTGGCAAATCTAGTTCTCAAGATCCCAGACAATCAGTACGAGGGTCTGTAAGGATGGAATAGTGAGCTGAGGGTCGACCTCTGTTTCATCAAGATCGAACTGTCATGATGGTGCACATGCCTTAATGTTCTTGGAGCCAAATCGGTAGGAGATGGTGAGCTGAGTTGCTTGAAGAAGAGGCTCAAGTGATCCTGACGTGGGTTGAGTTGGCAGCTCTGTTGTATGGATATGAGGTTCTAGCAGTCGGTCCAGATCAGAAATGGCTCGGTGTTTCCCATTAGCCATTGTCCCCATTCCTCCAAGGCCTTATTTATGGCAAGTAGCCCGCTGTCTGCTACTCCCTAACAACGCTGTATGGAGTTGAAATTGCACAACAGGAAGACACAAGAGTGTTTCTTCCTGTCTAGTCCTCACTGGTAGAGGATGGCTCTGGCGCCCACGTCAAATACGTCCACCTCTACCACAAGATCTCCGAAGGGGTTCAGATGGCAGAGAATGGGAGCACTGAAGCTTGTCTCGAGCTCCTCAAAGGCATGGTCTGTGGCGTGCAATTACTCTGGGTCTATGGTTATGCCTTGGGGTGAAAGGACCTAACCCATGAAAGAAGTGACTGGCGTGTGGAACTGTCATTTCTCTAACTTGCAATACAGTTGGTTTTTGAGGAGATGCTGAGGGATTGAACAGATGTGACAGACATGGTCATGGAGGTCCCTGGAGAAGATGAGGAAGTTGCTGAGGTAGATGAACATATATCTGTATAGCCTGTCTGAGAGCATCTCATTAATGAAGGCCTGGAGATCGACTACGCAATGTTGGTAAGTCCAAAAGGCGTCACCAAGTATTTGTAGTGGCCAGTGGGTGCTATGAATACCATCTCCCACTCATGCCCCCCAGTGGATATAGATTAGCCGTAGATACACTTTAGTGAAAATCTGGGTCCAGCGGAGTGCTTTGAATGTGCTGTCCATCAAGGGGAGAGGGTAGCTGTTCTTCATGGTGATTTTGTAGAGGCCATGCTAGTCAATGCAGGGATGAAGGCTCCCATCTTCCTTTTTGACAAAGAAAAATCTTGCATTGGCTGGGGACTGGGATGGTTGAATGAAGCTGTGCTGTAGTGCTTCAGGGACGTAGTTTTTCGCGCTTTAGCTCTCAGGAGGGTTGAGGGAGAACAGAGAACCTCGGGGAGGACTGGTGCCTGTGAGGAGGTTGATCATGCAGTCATGTGATCGCCAACTCGGCATGCTGCTAGCTTCCCTTTTACTGAGTGTGATGGCTAAGGCATGATATTCCTGTGGCAGTTTTCTGAGGTCAAGACATTCCTCCGTCTCCGTAGATTTATGGGGTGAAGTCAGTTGAGGCTGCAGGCAGGCAATCCCCAACTCGGTGAAACCAGATGACAGGCATAGTGAGAGTTGTGAGTGGAGATGTAGGGGTAACTCAAGATGAGCGGAGTATTGGGTGAGTCAATCAGGAGACCAGAAGACCATAGGATATGGGAGCAGAATTAGGCCATTTTGGCCTATTGAGTCTCAGCCCCAATCTCCTGCCCTCCCTCCATATCCCTTCATTACCTGACCAATCAAGAATCTGTCAATCTTTACATTAAATATACATAAAGACTTGGCCTCCTCAGCTACCTGTGGCAAAGAATTCCATAGATTCACCACTATCTGGCTAAAGAAGTTCCTAATTCCTCCTTATTTCTGTTCAAAAGGGATGCCCCTCAATTATGAGGCTGTGTCTTCTGGTCTTAGACTCCCTCACCAATGGAGACATCCTCTCCACATCCACTCTGTCAAGGCCTTTCATCGTTTGATAGGTTTCAGTGAGGTCACCCCTCAGTTCTTCTGAATTCTAGTGAATACAAGGCACAGAGCCATCAGACACTCTTCATGTGACAAGCCATTGAATCCAGGAAACATTTTCATAGAAACATAGAGAACCTATAGCACAATACAGGCCCTTTGGCCCACAATGGTGTGCCGAACGTGTACTTACTTTAGAACAGGGGTCCCCAACCTTTTTTGCACCGCGGACCGGTTTGATATTGACAATATTCTGGCGGACCAGCCAACCCGGGGTGGGGGGAGGTGTTCAAGTAGGGTTAAACTCACCTCAACATGTCTTTTACAGTTAGGGTTGCCAACTTTCTGAATCCCAAATAAGGGACAAAAGTAGCAGTCAAATACGGGACACTAGTGTTTACCCTGAGAAAGACTACTATGACCATGAAGCCTTGCGTGGGCACCTGTGTGAGCATGCACGTACGTGCCAATTTTTTTTCCACAAATCGGTTTTGGATTAATCTTCCCCACTACACTGTACATACATTATTTCTACTTTATATAGGTTGTGTATTTATCATTATCATTCTTGCTTTTACTATACGTTAGTGTTATTTTAGGTTTTATGTGTTATTTGTTATTTGGTATGATTTGGTAGGTTATTTTTTGGGTCTGGGAACACCCAAAATTTTTTCCCATATAAATTAATTGTAATTGCTTCTTCACTTTATGCCATTTCGGCACAAATTGTTTCATAGGAACGCTCTACCTTAGTGGTGGAAATACGGGACAAGGGCGGTCCCGTATGGGACAAACCAATTTAGCCCAATATACGGGATGTCCAGGCAAATACGGGACAGTTGGCAACCCTATGTTCAAGTTCAACAGTGCGTGACAGGGAATGAGAAAAGGTGCAGCTGACTCATATCATTTCCTTGTGGCCCGGTACCAGTCAGCGCCCCGGTGGTTGGGGACCGTTGCTTTAGAAATTACCTCGGGTTACCTATAGCACTCTATTTTTCTAAGCTCCATGTACCTGTCCAGGAGTCTCTTAAAAGACCCCATTGTATCCGCCTCCACCACCATTCCCAGCAGTCCATTCCACGCACTCACCACTCTCTATATAAAAAACTTATCCCTGACATCCCCTCTGTACCTACTTCCAAGCACCTTAAAACTGTGCCCTCTCATGTTAGCCACTTCAGCCCTGGGAAAAAGCCTTTGACTATCAACACGATAAATGCCTCTCATCATCTTATACACCTCTATCAGGTCACCTCTCATCCTCCGTCGCTCCAAGTAGAAAAGGCCAAGTTCACTCAACCTATTCTCATAAGGTATGCTCCCCAATCCAGGCAACATCCTTGTAAATCTCCTTTGTACTCTTTCTATAGTTTCCACATCCTTCCTGTAGTGAGGCGACCAGAACTGAGCACAGTACTCCAAGTAGGGTCTGACCAGGGTCCTATACAGCTGTAACATTACCTCTTGGCTCTTAAACTCAATCCCATAGTTGATGAAGGATAATGCACCGTATGCCTCCTTAACCACAGAGTCAACCTGCGCAGCAGCTTTGACTCTGTCCTATGGACTTGGACCCCAAGATCCCTCTGATCCTCCACATTGCCAAGAGCCTTACCATTAATACTATATTCTGCCATCATATTTGACATACCAAAATGAACCACCTCACACTTATCTGGGTTGAACTTCATCTGCCACTTCTCAGGAAGAGGTACAGTCGACGTTTCAGGCCGAGACCCTTCGTCAGGACTGACTGAAGGAAGAGTTAGTAAGAGATTTGAAAGTGGGAGGGGGAGGGGGAGATCCAAAATGGTAGGAGAAGACAGGAGGGGGAGGGATGGAGCCAAGAGCTGGACAGGTGATTGGCAAAGGGGATATGAGAGGATCATGGGACAGGAGGTCCGGGGAGAAAGACAAGCCGGGGGGGGGACCCAGAGGATGGGCAAGGGGTATAGTCAGAGGGATAGAGGGAGAAAAAGGAAAGTGAGAGAAAGAATGTGTGTATATAAATAAATAATGGATGGGGTACGAGGGGGAGGTGGGGCATTAGCAGAAGTTAGAGAAGTCGATATTCATGCCATCAGGTTGGAGGCTACCAAGACGGAATATAAGGTGTTGTTCCTCCAGCCTGAGTGTGGCTTCATCTTTACAGTAGAGGAGGCCGTGGATAGACATGTCAGACTTCATGTCTATCCACGGCCTCCTCTACTGTAAAGATGAAGCCACACTCAGGTTGGAGGAACAAAACCTTATATTCCGTCTGGGTAGCCTCCAACCTGATGGCATGAACATCGACTTCTCTAACTTCCGCTAATGCCCCACCTCCCCCTTGTACCCCATCCGTTATTTAGTTTTATACACACATTCTTTCTTTCACTGTCCTTTTTCTCCCTCTGTCCCACTGACTATACCCCTTGCCCATCCTCTGGTTCCCCCCCCCGCAGCTTGTCTTTCTCCCTGGACCTCCTGTCCCATGATCCTCTCATATCCCCTTTGCCAATCACCTGTCCAGCTCTTGGCTCCATCCCTCCCCCTCCTGTCTTCTCCTATCATTTCGGATCTCCCCCTCCCCCTCCCACTTTCAAATCTCTTACTAACTCTTCCTTCAGTCAGTCCTGACGAAGGGTCTCAGCCTGAAACGTCGACTGTACCTCTTCCTAGAGATGCTGCCTGGCCTGCTGCGTTCACCAGCAACTTTGATGTGTGTTGCTTGAATTTCCAGCATCTGAAGAATTCCTGTTGTTTGCCACTTCTCAGCCCAGTTTTGCATCCTATCAATGTCCCGCCGTAACCTCTGACAGCCCTCCACACTATCCACAACACCCTTAAACTTTGTGTCATCTGCAAATTTACTAACCCATCCCTCCACTTCCTCATCCAGGTCATTTATAAAAGTCACAAACAGAAGGAGTCCCAGAACAGATCCCTGAGGCACACCACTGGTCACCAACCTCCATGCAGAATGTGACCCGTCTACAACCGCTCTTTGCCTTCTGTGAGCAAGCCAGTTCTGGATCCACAAAGCAATTTCCCCTTGGATCCCATGCTTCCTTACTTTCTCAATAAGCCTTGCATGGGATACCTTATCAAATGCCTTGCTGAAATCCATATACACTACATCTCCTGCTCTACCTTCATTAATGTGTTTAGTTACATCCTCAAAAATTTAATCAGACTCGTAAGGCATGACTTGCCCATGACAAAGCCATGCTGACTATTCCTAATCATATTATGCCTCTCCAAATGTTCATAAATCCTGCCTCTCAGGATCTTTTCCATTAACTTACCAACCACTGAAATAAGACTCACTGGTCTATAATTTCCTGGGCTATCTCTACTCCCTTTCTTGAATAAGAAAAAGCATCTCCAACCCCCCAGTCCTCCGGAACCTCTCCCATCCCCATTGATGACACAAAGATCATTACCAGAGGCTCAGCAATCTCCTCCCTTGCCTCCCAAAGTAGCCTGGGGTATATCTCGTACAGTCCCCGTGACTTATCCAATTTAATGCTTTCCGAAAGCTCCAGCACATCCTCTTTCTTAGTCTATAGGCTCAAGCTTTTCATTCCACACACTAAGTCCTTTTCTGTATTGAATACTGAGGCAAAGTATTCATTAAGTACCTCCGCTATCTCCTCTGGTTCCATACACACTTTTCCACTTTCACACTTGATTGGTCCTATTTTCTCACATCTTATTCTCTTGCTCCTCACATATCTGTAGAATGCCTTGGGGTTTTCCTTAATCCTGCTCAGGATGGCCTTCTCATGACCCCTTCTGGCTTTCCTAATTTCATTCTTAAGCTCCTTCCTGCTAGCCTTATAATCTTCTAGATCTCTATCATTACCTAGTTTTTGAAACTTTCATAAGCTTTTCTTTTCTTCTTGACCAGATTTTCAACTGTCTTTGTACACCACAGTTCCTGTACCCTACCATCCTTTCCCTGTCTCATTGGAACACACCTACGCAGAACGCCACACAAATATCCCTGAACATTTGCCACATTTTTGCTGTACATTTCCCTGAGAACATCTGTTCCCAATTTATGCTTCCAAGTTCCTGCCTGATAGCTTCATATTTGCCCTTACTCCAATTAAACGCTTTCCTAACTTGTCTGGTCCTATCCCTCTCCAATGCTAAGGTAAAGGAGATAGAATTGTGATCACTATCTCCAAAATGATCTCCCACTGAGAGACCTGATACCTGACCAGGTTCATTTCCCAATACCAGATCAAGTACAGCCTCTCCTCTTGTAGGCATATCTACATACTGTGTCAGAAAACCTTCCTGAACACACCTAACAAACTCCACCCCATCTAAACCCCTTGGTTTAGGAAGGTACCAAACAAAATTGGAGAAATTAAAATCCCCCATCACGACAATCCTGTTATTACTGCACCATTCCAGAATCTGTCACCGTATCTGCTCCTCGACATCCCTGGTACTATTGGGTGGTCTATAAAAAACACCCAGTCGAGTTATTGATCCCTTCCTATTTCTAACTTCCACCCACAGAGACTCCGTAGACAATCCCTCCATGACTTTTCTGCAGCCATGACACTATCTCTGATCAGCAGTGCCACACACCCACCTCTTTTGCCTCCCTCTCTGTCCTTTCTGAAACATCTAAAGCCTGGCACTCTAGATAACCATTCCTGCCCCTGCAGCATCCAAGTGTCTGTAATGACCACAACATCATAGCTCCAAGTACTGATCCACGTTCTAAGTTCATCTGCTTTGTTCATGATACTCCTTGCATTAAAATAGACACATCTCAAACTATCAGTCTAAGCACATCCCTTCTCTATCACCTGCCTATCCTCCCTCTCAGACTACCTACAAGCTTTCTCTATTCGTGAGCTAACCGCACCTTTCTCTGTCTCTTCAGTTCAGTTCCCACCCCTCAGCAATTCTAGTTTAAACTCTCCCCAACAGCCTTAGCAAACCTCCCTGCCAGGATATTGGTCCCCCTCGGATTCAAGTGCTACCCGTCCTTTTTGTACAGGTCACACCTGCCCCAAAAGAGGTCCCGATGATCCAGAAATCTGAATCTCTACCCCCTGCTCCAATCCCTCAGCCACGCATTCATCCTCCACCTCATTCTATTCCTATACTCACTGTCACGTGGCACAGGCAGCAGTCCCAAGATTACTACCTTTGTGGTCCTGCTTCTCAACTTCCTTCCTAACTCCCTGTAGTTTGTTTTCAGGATCTCCTCCCTTATCCTACCTATGTCATTGGTACCAATATGTACCACGATCTCTGGCTGGTCACTTTCCCACTTCAGGATGTCATGAACGCGATCAGAAACATCCCGGACCCTGGCACCTGGGAAGTAAACTACCATTCATGCTTCTTTCCTGCATCCACAGAATTGCCTTTCTGACACCCTAACTGTAGAGTCCCCTATCACTGCTGCCATTCTCTTCCTTCCCCTCCCCTTCTGAGCCACAGGGCCAGACTCTGTGCCAGAGGCGCGGGCACTGTTGCTTCCCCCAGGCAGGCCATCTCCCCCAACAGTACTCAAACAGCAGTACTTATTGTTAAGGGGGACAGCCACTGGGGTACTCTCTAGCCTCTGACTCTTGCCCTTCCTCTCCTGACTGTTACCAATTTATCTGTCTCCCGAGGCCCCGGTGTGGCTACTTGCCTGTAGCTCCTCTTTATCACCTCCTCACTCTCCCTGACCAGACGAAGGTCATTAAGCTGCATCTCCGGTTTCCTAACGTGGTGCCTAAGGAGCTGCAGCTCGACACACCTGGAGCAGATGTGGTCGTCTGGGAGGCTGGGAGTTCCCCGGACATCCCATATCCGACACCATGTACAGAACACTAGCCTCGCAGACATACTTCCTATTTCTATTCTTCACAGGTAACTTACCTCGCCTCGACCCGTTGTTGCCGAAGCCCCATTGAGCCAAAGCCCTCCTACTCTGACTCCTTCTACTCTGACGCCCGCTCTATGAAGCTGCCTCCTTTATAAATTCTTCCTGCCAGTCTAACTCGCTTCTACTCTGATGCCCGCTCTATAAAGCTGTCTTCTTTTTAAATTCTTTCTGCCAGTCTAACTCGCTGACGTCTATGCGCTTGCGCAGTCACGCCTTAATCAAACCTCATGAACCTGTTTTCATGAACCTCATTTGAACCTTCTCCATTTTCAGCACATCCTTTCTGAGATAAGGGGTCCAAACTTGCTCATAAGGAGGAATTGGACGGACTCATGCTAAATGCACGGATTATGTGCGTGCTCTGGCCATCCCAAATCCCGACAGATGTCCATCAATGGCCGTGATGTTGAAAGAGTGAGAGGTAGGCTTGGTAGAGAGTCCAAGCTGCACTGACACAGATGGTCCAGAAGGTACCCTTCTACACCAGAATCCACGAGAGCCTCCTGTATGCATAAAGCCGTCACAGTTTGGAGGAGGACAGGAAGAGTGAGTCGAGCTATAGTGTGGATCAAGAGGCTGGGGAGTCGGAGGTAGTGGGGGGGGGGTAATCTTACTAGATAGAAGGTCCCTCGTGAATCTCTTTCCCTGCACAGAGTGGGCATTTGATGCATGGGTGGTTGGTGGCTCTGCAGTAAGTGCGCAAGTTGTTTTTTCACGCTCTTGCCGGGGGTGGGGGGTGGTGGAGTTTAAGGCTGCTCTTCCTAACTGCACGGGTTCTGAAGGCGTCGATGATGAGGGCCCTGCAGCCCAAAATGGTTCTGGGAACAGAACTGGGGTTTTGCCTGATGATGAGATGTTTCCAATTCAGAGGCCTGGAGTGATAAGATTTTTGAAGTTGGTGGGCATCTCCCAGGAAGGCAGCTCACCTTTCAGGTGCTCCGACAGGCCACAACAGCGATGGGCCAGCAGCACTTCTGCACTCTGCCGTGAGGTTCCTGAATTCCACGGTGCAATCTGGTACCAAGCACAAGCTTTGTCGCAGGTGAGGTGTCTGACCCGCTCCCCACTTCTGCTTTCCAGATGGTCGAAAATCTCAGCAGTGAATTCCTTGTATGTGTTTCAGATGGTGGTTTTATGGACACAATTAGAAGCAGCCCAGGTCAGAGCTCACCCAGCCAGGAGAGGGAAGACAAAGACAATCTCGGCTCAGTCCATAGAATACAGAGACGGTTGGACCTTGAAGTACAAGACGCACTGAGACAGAGGGTTGTGGCATCAGGTTGGGGACCCACTGCAGCGTTCAGACACCGGCATCTAATGTTCTGATGGAGAAAGTTGACTAGCGTGGGGTTGCTATATTGAAATGAGAATTGGTTGAGAGTGATGTGCAGATGGTCAATGGTTTCCTGCTGCTTTGGGATCATGTGCTCCTGTCAACGGATGACTTCCTTTGGGCAAACATGCTGGGTCAATCATTGTTCACGCACTGTGTCAGGAAATGTAGAGGAAGCTTGACCCAAAAGCAGAGCGGCAGAGACAATTTACTGATGAGCGGTAACTTTAATAATCAGCTACAAAATAACAAGCCATGAGGGGCCACAATACAAGAGATAACAGACACTAAACTCACAGACAATGAGGTAACTGAAGGTCAGGAACGACTGGTTGAGGCTGACTAGTTCAAGTGTGAACAAAAGACTGTGATGACAGCTGGGTTTAAATAGGCTGCAGGTGACAGGTGATGAGTTGGAAATGAGTGGCAGGTGACTTCTGTTAGCTGTGTGGAGACTGCGTGTTGCCTGACTGTGCAGGCCCAACAGAGGCATGTATAATACATTTAAAAGATATTTCAACAGATATATGGATAGGAAAGATTTAGATAAGTATGAGCCAAATGGGATTAGTGTAGAACAGCATTTTGGTCAGCATGGATGAATTGTTTCAAAGGTTATATTTTCATTCTTTATAATTTTATACAGCAGCTCGCTGTTTCAATGTTACAGTCTTCCTTGTCGCTTCTCCGAGTCCCCCGACTCGAGGACCAACAGACTCTCACTCACCATCAAAAGAGAGAGAGAGGAGAGAGGCTTCTGTACCTCTTGCCCGATGGTAGTAGCGAGAAGCGGGCATGGCCTGAATGGTGAGGCTCCTTGATGATTGATGTTGCTTTCTTGTGGTAGTGCTCCAAGTAAGTGTAGTCAGTAGTGGGGGGGGGGGGGGTTTGCTTATGACGGACTGGGGTGTATCTATCACTTCCTGTGGCCTTTTCTGTTCCTGGGCTTTAGCGTCTCCACACCAGACTGTGATCCACTCATGGCCGTGCAGGTTTATAGGATTATGAGAGGGAAAATAGACTGCACATCCAGCATCTTTCTCCCAGGGTTCAAATATCTAATAACAGAAAGAGAAAGTGAGTAACTTCGAAGGAAATGTGCAGAGCAAGTTTCTTACACAGAGAATGAAGGGTGCCTGG
Organism: Mobula hypostoma; assembly: GCF_963921235.1. Taxonomy (NCBI): domain Eukaryota; kingdom Metazoa; phylum Chordata; class Chondrichthyes; order Myliobatiformes; family Myliobatidae; genus Mobula; species Mobula hypostoma. The sequence continues at coordinate 31,933,504 of NC_086100.1, forward strand.
AATGCGCTGCACAGGGTGGTGGTGGAGGATAACATGATGGGGGCATTCAGCACACTCTAATATAGCCAGTGAGTGGGCATGTAATGGAAGGATAAGGAGATTGTGTATGCAGAAGGGAGAAGTTTAGTGGGCACTTGTTTAGTTCAGTGTAACACTTTTGGTCAAACTTCCTGTTCCTATGCCACACTGTTTGAAGTTCTGTCAGTCTACGAACTTTAAATGGTGAAGCAATAAAGGGGTTTAAAGCTATAGGGACAAGGAGATTGAGAAATCTGAAAACAAGATCAAGAATTTTTAAATCATGGCATTGCTTAATTACATCAAAAGTGAAGCTGTGTATTTTGATAATATCATCAAATTATATTGGTGTTAATCAGAAAGGGGGCAAAGAATAGATCCTTGGAACTGGGAAGAGCCAGTCCAAGAGATTCTGAGGCTTCGAGTGAAGAGATGGAAGTAGTATCAGGTAAGGTTGGTTGGATGACTCAATGGCAAAGGACAATTATTTGACTCTCAAAGGCTGTAGACAGATCAAGGAGACATGATGTCAGACGCACCTTCTGTGCTCACTGTGCAAAATGATACCCACTGGCTCTGCAGCTGTTGGAGATGAAATATGGGTTGATGGTAGGGAGAACTGGACTGGAGTTAGGAAGTAGTCTGATCAATTATAGTGTTTTGTGGGGCAGAACTGGATTGGCTAAGGAAGTCTCTGAGAGTTAGATGTTCACAAAAAGCAGTTGAAGGGCATATTATTAAGAAAAACATTCCTGAACCCAAGGAGTGGAAAATTGGTAAGAATGATCTCCTTTTAACCAACATCAAAGGAATCCACAAAACTTAGTCTTTCTTCAGGGTCTGAAGCCTGAATCATTTGCTATTCATTGTGGAGAAGAATATATGCAGGTGATGTCAAGCATAGTCCTGTACGACGTTTGACATTACTGCACTTGCTTTCTGGCATTGAAGACATGGAACAACCTCCTGGAAATGTATAAATGGCACAATAAATTTAATCGTTTTGGATAAAATTGCAGCATGTGCCATACAAAAACTTTGCACAAAGAGTCTTGCTTTCAAATGATGAGTGAAAGTATTTTATTAAACATAATCCATTGTCAAATCTCCCACCTACTCATGGATCTCACCAAGCTGACCAAGGACTAAATGTTAAGAAGTCTTGCTCTTGGACAAACAAGTTATTCAGTATGAACACAACTTTGCTCTGATGTTTGCTGAAGAAATAACAACTCTTTTGTACAGATTGGTACTGTATAACCACACGAGGCTGCCAAGCATTCAAATATCTCTCTGCCCACAATATGACTGGAAAATTTCTGCTGTAACAGTATATGCCAACTCTCAATCAATTTCTATATTTGCAATACTAATATACTGAGGACACTCTTGAATATACTAAACAGCAAATTGGCTTTTATTAATGTCTCTTTTAATACCAGTTTTAGCAAAGCACTTTACCCTAAATAGAGAGAATCTGGAGAATGTTTATCCTTGGTTTATGATTCACTGTTATAAACAATTCTACTGTAGTGACAGAATTTATGCAGTACCATTCACAAAATGACCTCGTTCACACCCACGTGTGCTGCATGGGTAACAATGGACAAGACTTTAAGCTTTTAAAAAGCTTTGATAATCTGCATTCTATTCCTCCTCAAAATTATTATTATTCCCTCCTCCCAGGTCTGTCTTGTAACAAAGCATAATGAGTAAGAGGACAGAAAATCTGATTAGAATTCAGCATTTACAACTGTTAAACATTCGGAGTAAAAGTGAAATAATATAATGGGTACCAGCTACAAAGAATAGTGGTTTATCTGCTTGATTATTTTTCCTGAGATCTGGACAAGACCCAGTTTGTGCAGAGAGCCTAGTATAATGATTCATTTCACAGCAAACAAGTTGTCGGTATATTGGTGACTAAGGTACAATCTTGTGGAGTCTTTGAATTACATTATAATGAATTATATTGAATTTACTCCACAGTAATGGATCCATTCTGGTAATCTTACTCCAGAAGTATTTCCTCACTTACCAGTTACATTTTCCTATCTCTCATCTGTGTCCCTTTATATGTTTTCTATCAGATAAGTATAAAGCCTATTTAGAGTCATATAACACAACAGCACAGAAAGGGATCTTTCAACCCTGCTCGTCCATGCTGAATTATTATTTTGCCTAGTCCCATCGACCTGCACCCAAATCATACCCCCTCATACCCCTCCCGTCCACATACCTGTCCAAATTTCTCTTAACTGTAGAAATCAAACCCACATCCATCTGTTGGCAGCTCGTTAAGCACTCTCACCATCCTTTGAGTCAGAATCAGAATCAGGTTTATTATCACTGGCACGTATCATGAAATTTGTTAACTTAGCAGCAGTTCGATGCAATACATAATATAGAAGGAATAAAAAGATAAATTACTGTATATGTATATGAACTAGATTAAAAATTGTGCAAAAACAGAAATAATATATATTAAATAAGCGAGGTAGGTGTTCATGGGTTCAATGTCCATTTAGGAATTGGGGAAGAAGCTGTTCCTGAATTGTTGAGTGTGTGCCTTCAGGATTCTGTACCTCCTACCTGACCGTAACAGTGAGAAAAAGGCATGCCTGAGTGCTGGGGTTCCTTAATAATGGACACTGCCTTTCTGAGACACCGCTCCTTGAGGATGTCCTGGGTATTTTGTAGGATAGTACCCAAGATTGAGCCGACTAAATTTACAACCCTCTGCAGCTTCTTTCGGTCCTGTGCAGTAGACACCCCCACCCCACCCCCGAACCCCAAACCAGACAGTGATGCAGCCCATCAGAATGCTCTCCATGGTACATCAATAGAAGTTTTAGGGTGTTTTTTTTCTGACATATCAAATCTCTTCAAACTCCTAATGAAGTATAGCCGCTGTCTTGCCTTCTTTATAATCGCATCGATATGTTGAGACCAGGTTAGGTTTTCAGAGATCTTGACACCCAGGAACTTGAAACTGCTCACTCTCTCCACTTCTGATCCCTCTATGAGGATTGGTGTCTGTTCCTTTGTCTTACCCTTCCTGAAGTCTACAATCAGCTCTTTCATCTTACTGACGTTGAGTGTCAGGTTGTTGCTGCAGCACCACTCCACTTGTTGGTATATCTCGCTCCTGTACACCCTCTCATCTCCATCTGAGATTCTACCAACAATGGTTGTGTCATTAGCAAATTTATAGATGGTATTTGAGCTGTGCCTAGCCACACGGTCATGCTCGTGAGAGTAGAGCAGTTGGCTAAGCACACACCCCTGAGGTGCACCCCTGTTGATCATCAGTGAAGAGATATTATCACCAATCCACACAGACTGTGGTCTTCCAGTTAGGAAGTCGAGTATCCAATTGCAAAGGGAGATACAACTTATCTGCAACTTATCAATCAGGATTGTGGGAATGATGGTATTAAATGCTGAGCTATCATCGATGTACAGCATTTGTATTTGTATTGTCCAGGTGGTCTAAGATCGTGTGGAGAGCCATTGAGATTGCATCTACCACTGACCTATTGTGGTGATAGGCAAATTGCAGTGGGTCCAGGTCCTTGCTGAGACAGGAGTTCAGTCTAGTCGTGGCCAACTTCTCAAAGCATTTTGCCACTATCAATGAGAGTGCTACTGGGTGATAGTCATTAAGACAGCTCACATCGTTCTTCCTAGGCGCTGGTATAATTATTGCCTTTTTGAAGCAAGTGCGAACTTCCGCACGTAGCAGTGAGATGTTGAAAATGTCCTTGGATGCTCCCACCAGTTGGTTGGCACAAGTTTTCAGAGCCTTGCCTGGTACTCTATCGGGGCCTTCTGCCTTGCGAGGATTCACCCTCTTTAAAGACAGTCTAACATCAGCCTCTGAGACAGAGCTCACAGTCATCAGATGCAGCAGGGATCTTCACACCTGTAGTTATATTCTCTCTTTCAAAACGGGGATAGAAGGCATTAATTTAATCTGGTACTGAAGCATCGCTGCCATTCATATTGTTGGGTTTCGCTTTATAGGAAGTAATGTCTTGCAAACCCTGCCAGAGTTGTCGTATATCCAATGTCGCCTCCAATCTCATTCAAAATTGTCTCTTCACCCTTGAAATAGCCCTCCGCAAGTCATACCTGGTTTTCTGGTACAGGCCTAGGTCGTCAGCCTTGAATGCCACAGATCTAGCCTTCAGCAGACAAAGTACCTCCTGGTTCATCTACTGCTTTTGGTTTGGGCATGTACAACAAGTCTTTGTAGGCACACACTTATCCACACAGGTTTTAGTGAAGTCAGTAACAATTGCAGCATACTTATCCAGATTCAAAGATGAATCCTTGAATACAGTCCAGACCGTCGATTCAAAACAGTCCTGTAGCACTCCTGTGCTTCCCTTCTCCATACTTTCTTGGTCCTCGCTACTGGTGCTGCAGTCTTCAGTCTCTGCCTATACTCATGGAGTAGAAGTACAGCCAGGTGATCAGACTTCCTGAAGTGTGGCATGGAATTGCACGGTAGGCATTCTTGATGGTGGTGTAACATGGAGTGAACAGCTTTCCCCTCATGTTCCCCTTAAATATGTTGCTTTTCACCCTTAACCTATGATCTCTAGTTCTCTTACTCTCACCCATCTCATGAGGATGTTCAATTTTGGATACTAGAGGTATCCAAAGTGTGGAACTTTTGTAGAGTATGGAACTCAGGAGAGCAAATGGACTCAAGGCTGAGGATAAGGTACAATCTGAAAGAATAATGACGCAGGTTCAACGGGTGATATAACCAACTTCTGTTTCTATTTCCAACAAGAGAAAATCTGCAGAATCTGGAAATCTAAGCGACTCACACAAAATGCTGGAGGAACTCAGCAGGCCAGGCAGCACCTATGAAAAAGAGTATAATCGACATTTAGGACTGAGACCCTCAAATGTACTCTTTTCTATAGACGCTGCCTGGCCGGCTGAGTTCCTCCAGCATTTTGTGTGTGTTGCTCTGTTTCTATTTGTTATGTTTCATTGCTAATGGATAGCAGAAAACATGAGTTGGCTAATAAGGTCAGTGTAAGACCTGCAGGCTCCATGATAGGAGAAACAAGAGATGTTTAACTGTGTGGTGGTTTAAGATGTGAACAATCTCTTCTGCGATTACCTTGTTTCTGTGCTTCTAATAAATGGATTCAAGGTTTTCACTGGCACCTTAAATACTGCTTCTGCATTCCAAGCGTAATGGGTCAAGAAGTTCCACAAACTGGGATGAATATTACACATTATCCAAGTGGTGGTGACAAGAAGGCCTACAGGAGTGAGATATGCCAACCAGTGGAGTGGTGTCACAGCAACAACCTGGTACTAAATGTCAGTGAGATGAAAGAGCTCATTGAGAACTTCAGGAAGGGTAAGACAAATGAACACATATCAATCCTCATAGAGGGATCAGAAGTGGAGAGAGTGGGCAGTTTCAAGTTCCTGGAGGTCAATATCTCTGAGGATCTAACCTGGTCCCTACATACCAATGTAGTTATAAAGAAGCCAAGACAGTGGCTATACTTTATTAGGAGTTTGAAAAGATTTGGTATGTCAACAAATACACTCAAAAACGTCTATAGTTGTGCCGTGGAAAGCATTCTGACAGGCTGCATTCTCACTGTCTGATATAGAGGGGCTACTGCACAGGACCGAAAGAAGCTGCAGAAGGCTTTAAATCTAGTCAGCTCCATCTTGTCCACTAGCCTAGAAAGTATTCAGGATATCTTCAAGGAGCGGTGTCTTAGAAAGGCAGCATCCATTATTAAGGGCCTCCAGTACCCAGGGCATGCCCTTTTCTCACTGTTACCATCAGGTAGGAGGTACAGAAGCCTGAAGGCACTCACTCAGTGATTTAGGAACAGCTTCTTCCCCTCTGCCAACTGATTCCTAAATGGACATTGAATCTTTGGACACTACCTCACTTTTTTTTAATATACAGTATTTCTGTTTTTGCATGTTTTTAAAAATCTATTCAGTAAGCATATACTGTAATTGATTTACTTTATTTTTTATTATTATTATTATTATTTTTCTCCTCAGCTAGATTCTGTATTGCATTGAACTGCTGCTGAGAAGTTAACAAATTCCACGTCACATGCCAGTGATAATAAGCCTGATTCTGATTTTCAAAGAGGTTTTGAGAACTTTTTTGATATTGTGGTAATGTCCAGCTGTGACAGAACTTGGCAGAGTGCCTTTCTTTGGGAGTCTGATGACGGCTGTATAGATGATGTGGCTTGCGAGCAGGGCTGGTGAATTCAGCTGGGATCACAAAGTTGGTGACGTTGGCCCAGGCAAGGATACTAATATTCACTTATTCTGCCAGTAGTTTTAAGGGATTCTGCAGAGATGCCACATTATTATTATCTTCCCAGTGCTTTAAGATGGCAGCTGTGAGTGTTCCTATCTCACAAGCACAGAGGGGCTGAATCACTGTCTCCTGTTAGAAGTGTTTGATGTACTGATCCTTAACCACACTTCTATCAGATGGTCAAAGCTGTACTGAGTTACTGAGCACAAGAGTGAATTTTATTATAAATGTTTGCCTTGGCTGAGTGGTGGATCCTGACATAGGGGAAGTGGTTTCCTTTTAGCCTTCCTTCCCAGCAAATCAAACCCAGCCAACTTGACGTTTTCCCTCAAATCTTATAGCACATGTGCAAACCTTTTCTGCAATGCTTCAGGGTTTCAATATCCTTTTTATAATGCGGATGCCAAAAATGCACATATGTTTCTTGTTTGCTCAGATCTTGATAAAATACTCGACATTGTGAGCTCTACCCTCCTTTTCAGCATCATCTGAAAATTTGAATACTGTTCCTCAAACATTTCAAATTCAAATTATTTTTGTCTTTAATAGCCAACTGTTCTTCCAGCATGGATGCCATGAGGCCAACACTTCCCGTCCTCTTCCGGAGTTGGGAAATTACTGTAGATTTGAATGCTGCATTGTTGAGGCCAGAGTTATGGGCATTGAATTTACCACCGTTCAATTGTGAAGGTGAGTGGTTCCACCTCACAACAGACATATTCTGAGAAACTTCATGGTAGAACTCCCAAATACCAACCATCGAGCCTGTTCACCACTGGGAGTTACCACATTTCCAGGTGTAAACACACATTGTTCCTTTTAACTCCTCTGAACAGAGTCAAAAACGTTTTACCCAACTCTAAAGGGCTTGTAGCAAATCAGTTAAAAAATGCAAATCAATACATAGCTGTCGTTGTATGCACTAAACATATGGATTCATTTCAATGGAACCCAATTTTGGAATTGAAATATATGCATTCTACTAGAAAATGCAAAGAAGAGCAATACTTCTTTGTTAACATACTACAGGGACCTCACAGCACTATCCTTCAGATTAAGGCCTAGTATTTTGTTTGCACTACTCAAAAATAATAGTTCTGTGCAGTTAAAAATTAACTGAAATCTGAGCAGAACACTATTTGTTTTTGTTAACCCTTTCACTGAATGGTCCCAAATGATATCAGCAGTCGGGCAACATGCAACATTCACCGGTAGTGAGATCACCAACCTTGTTGTGTGGCATGTTCCTTTAAAGGCTGGCTTTAGCGATCACACCCTCTGTACTGAATGCTGGTAGCAATGAAAGTGTGCCAAACCTTCGACGGAAGATACCACCCGGCTGATGTGAGTTTCTGCAAAGACAGTATGGGGAAATGTGATAACTCTTGTTCTGTGAATTTAACTTTATGTGACTTTCACTATCAACATTAAGGTTCCACACATAAACTGTTATAAAAGCATTAAAAGGTAGCAGAACACTTTCTAGGACTAAATCTATCATTTGTTATATGCTGTGTCATGTGACATGGGCGATCTGGTCTTTTCATTGTTCTTGTCAAACTTTTCTATAGAAGTGGTTTGCCATCGCCTTCTTCTGGGCAGCATCTTTACAAGACGGGTGACCCCAGCCATTATCAATACTCTTCAGAGATTGTCTGCCTGGCGTCAGTGGTCACAAAACCAAGACTTGTGATATGCACCAGCTACTCATACGACCATCCACCACCTGCTCCCGTGGCTTCAAGTGTCCCTGGTCGGAGGTGCTAAGCAGGCACTACACCAAGCCCAAGGCTGCCCTGCAGGCTAGCAGATCAAAGGAGCACCCTACACCTCCTTTGGTACGTATCTCCACCCTGCCACCCAATATTCCAACTAAATCTAGGGAGAGCTTAGAGTCATAGAGTCATAGAGTGCTACAGCACAGAAGTAGGTCTAGTCCATGCCCACCTGATCTTCTGCCTGGTTCCATCTACCTGCACCTGGGCCATATCTCTCCAAAGCCTTCCTATCCATGTACTTATCCAAACTTCCCTTAAATGTTACTATTGAACACACATCTACCTCTTTTGCTGCCTTTCCAGAGGTTAGGAGAACAGGTTATCCGGAGAGAAAAGAGAACCTAAAACATTACAGCACTGTAGAGGCCTTTTGACCCAGGATGTTGTGCAAATCTTTTAACCTACTCTATGATCAATCTAATCCTTCCCTCCTAACTAGTCCATCATCCTTCTATCATCCATGTGCCTATCCTAGAGTTTCTTAAATGCTCCTAATGTATCTGCCTTTACCACCACCCTTGGCATGGCATTCCATACACATACCTCTTTCTATGTAAAAAACCTATATCTGTCATCCCCCCCCCCCCCATGCCTTCCTCCAATCACTTTAAAATTATGCACCCTTGTATTAGCCATTTCAGCTCTGGGAAAAAGCCTCTGGATATCCACTGCCTATTAACTAATCCAGTCAATTAGTTAATTATAGAGAGAAAGAAAATCAACAAAACAGTGAAAGGTGAACCATGAAAGAGCATGAGAATAGAAGCAAAGGAATGTAATAATTGTGAAGTATAGGGTTGTTAGGCACATCCAACAGGTGACACAATGCTTATGGAGAGAGGAAAGTTGAGCCAATATTGCTGATGGATGACATGGTGGAGAAATGGCCAGTTTTGAGAGAAATAAAGAAAGTTAAGACCTGAGGCTGGACCATTTGATACTGATCTGGAAGCCTGGAATGTGCTGAGACAGAAGGTGAAGTACTGCTACTCAGCTCTGTGTTACATCTTGTTATAATGGTGAGGGAGACCACAGGCAAGTCAGAGTGGAATGGAGAATTAAAATGATAGGCAACTGGAAGCTTAGGTTTGCCTCTAGCAAGCTAACCGTAAGTGTTTGGTTTCTCCAAGGTAGAGGAGACCACAAGGTAGAGGTGAAGCCCCGAATGTAGCAGATTGAATTGGAAGAAGCGGGAGAAAGTAACTGACTTACCTGGAAGGATTCCTTGCATCCCTGGATGTTGCCAAGGGAAGACATAAAAAGACAAATCCATCTCCTGCAGTTACATGTGAAAGTACCATGAGAAGGGTACCATATTGAAGGACAAAGAGTGCATGAGGGAATTGCAGAGGGAGCAGTCTTTTCAGAAAGCTGAAGGGGAAGATGTTCGTGGTGATGATATCACATAGAAACTGGCAGAAATTGAATCTGAAGCCTGGTGAATGGAAGGTGCCAATTCTGTTCTTGCTTATTCCAGGAGGAGAGAGTTAAAGGCAGAGGTGCAGGAAATGAACCCAATGTAGACAAGGGTTCTGTTAACTGTGGTGGGGGGGGGGAACTACAGCTCAGGAAGAAAAAACAAATCTCAGATGCAAATATGACAGAGGTGGAGAAACTGCGAAAATGGATTGTAGTTCATTGCAAGATACATGGTGAAAGGAAGTATAGTTGTAGAAGTCTGTAAGCTTGTAGTGAATGTTGTGGCTAGCATAGCTCTTGATTCAGTTCTTTATAAGTTCAAAGTTCAAAGGAAATTTATTATTGAAGTATATTTATGTCACCATATACAATCTGTGCTTCATTGTCCTGTGGACATGATGAGACATAACATAAAGATTTTTACTTCTCATGTATGTGAAGGATGTAAGAAATTAGTCAAGTCAATTCAATTCAATAAATCCATAATAGAATAATAACCATAATAGAATCAATGAAAGACTGCACCAACTTGAGCATTCAACCAGTGTACAAAAGATAACAAACTATAAATACAAGAAGAAAGAAAGAAAGAAAGAAATATTGAGAATGTGAGATGAAGAATCCTTGAAAGTGAGTCCATAGGTTGCGGGCGTGAAGTTGAGTGAAGTTATCCCCTTTGGTTCAAGAGCCTGATGCTTATTGTTCCTGAACCTGGTGGCGTGAGTCCAGAGGTTCTTGCGCCTTCTTGTGGTAAGCAGTGTCATTACAGTCATTCAAGTACAGTACCATTAAAAAAAGCTGAGAGAAGGACCTTAATTAGACCTGGAACAAAAAAAAACTCTTCTACATAACTCACAAAAGGTGGATGTAGCATACACCCATGAGACTTCCCATAGAGTGACTGAGACCTACAGCACAGAAGCAGGGCTTTCTCCCTATGTAGTCTGTGCCAAACTGTTATTCTGCCTCATCCCAGTGACCTGCACCTGGACCATAACCTGCCCATACTCCTCCCATCCATGCACTTGCCCAAACTTTTCTTAAATGTTGCAATTGAACCCACATCCATCACTTCTGCTGGAAGCTTATTCTACACTTTCAATACCCTCTAAGTGAGGGAGTTCCCCCTCATGTTCCCATTAAACTTTTCACCTTTCACCTTTAAACCATGACCCTTAGTTCGAGTTACACCTTAGATTTCGGAAAGTGAGTAACTGGAGTTGAAAGAGAAGTAGTGCAATTTCAGAACGAGGTCCAACAAAAGAATTGGAAACAACACCCCGTCTTCTGTCTGGGCAGTTTGCAACTTTCCACGTTCAATACTGAATTCTGACATTTCAGGAGAATATGTTTTGGTGGAGAGGAAGTAGTATAAGTAGGAAAAGGAGGATTCTCAGACCATCTGCTGTGAGTTGGAGGTGTGTATGCAGAAGAAAAGGGAAAAGGAAAACATTTGGCAGTCTAGAATTAGAAAAGAATTCTGTGTGTGAACTAAAGGGGTCTGTTGGAAAGAGGAAGACATGCATTGAGAGTTAATTCTCTCAAAGAAATGTTCCTAATACTTAATACTAAGTGGAAGTTGCAGATCAAAGCAGAAATCAGTTGGAGAGGCACAAAGGAAGGCTGTAGGGGCACGTGCCCCCAATCACTATCAAACATGTTAAAAACATGTTTAATATGCCAAATTAAATGGCTAGGCACCTAGTAGGACAGGAAGTATCTGTAGAAAGAATGACACACGTAATGCTTCAGGTCTATGACACAGAGGGTGCTGGGGATATCAGTAGCCACATCAGTAGGAGTTCGGTGGTGTTTATTTTAAGGCCAAGAACATAAGAGCACTGCCCTTGCAATAAAGGCCAACATTGTGTGTAAGCCTTCCTGGTTATTTGCAGTTCTTTCATGTTATTGGTTTCCATTTCCTGGGTCAGAGCCTCCAAAACCGCTGGAAATGCAGTATTTTGCTGTTTCACACTATCCGAATAATTTGACTTCTTTTTGCCATTTTCCCTCCACTGTGGTTAATCACACAGTCAATTCCCTTAATTGTTGAGGTTACCATTGAGATGCTGATGAATCATTTGTTGCCTGGGGGAATAGCATGCACATGATTAAAAGACTGACAGAACTGAATTTTTTTTGGTCTATTAGCAAAGGCAGGTACTTCTCTTTAATGACAGGATGTTACAAAAAGATGACACTTCTAAGTATCTAATTTCCATTGTTCATACAGTTTTATGATATGTACCTTAGTGAAGAAAGCTTTGCCACTCCCCAAAATGAGAATAGCCACCAGGGCACAAACCTGATTTGCAACCTTCTGCCTGAGAAATTTATTACTGAAAGACTTTTACTGTAAAACCACCAGAAATAACTACCCTCAGCACTGAGTGCTGGCTTGAGTACTAGCATCACCAAGTGTTTTAAACCTATACTTGTGGAGAAATAGCAAGCACTAACTCCTATCATAGAAAATCATAAGACATTTAGTATATCTTTATGGTCTGTTTTACTACCCTGATAAAGTTAAATTCTTTATTAATTAGGCAGTACAAAAGCAGACAAGAATATTTCTTATGCTATGTCATGAGGGAAAACCAGACCAATTCTTTTTCAGAACTTTGAATTCCAGGTTGCTATGAAGACAGATTGGATTATAGTTTTTAATTAAGTCTCAAATTGTATATTCAGGTAATTTATATGTGCTTAGAATTCTACTGCTGGGGATAAAGGGAAATAATAACGAGCTATTTTGGATTACTCAGAGGCACTGTGTTAAGCAGTCTAAGAAAAAAACTAAATTATGTATCTGCAATCAGCATTAAATAGACATAGGTTCCCTGACAATGATCTATTTTTTGGCTAATCATCGTCTGTGCATTGTACTGAGGAAGCTCTGGAAGCGTTGCCCTTGGGTCCTGACACAGTTAAACCCTCTTCACTTTCCCATCTCACTTCTTCATACTCCATACAGTCTTCAATAGTTCAATTTAATGTCAGAGAACAATCTGAATTCAGTATAAAACCTGAAATCCTTACTCCATGAGACAATAAGACATAGGAACAGAATTAGGCCATCTGGCCCATCGAGTCTGCTCTGGCATTCAATCATGGCCAATCCTTTTTCCCTATCTCCTCCTCAACCCCAGTTCCCGGCCTTCTCCCCGTAACCTTTGATGCCATGTCCAGTCAGGAACCTATCAATCTCTGCCTTAAATATGCCCAAGGACTTGGCCTCCACAGCTGCATGTGGCAACAAATTCCACAAATTCACCACCTTTTGGTTAAAGAAATTTCTCCGCATCTGTTTTGAAAGGGTACCCCTCTATCCTGAGGCTGTGCCCTCTTGTCCAGGACTGTCCCACCATGGGAAACATCCTTTCCACATTTACTCTGTCTAGGCCTTTCAACATTCGAAAGGTTTCAATGAGGTCCACCCTCATCCTTCTGAATTCCAGCGAGTACAGACCCAGAACCATCAAACATTCTTCATACGATAACCCTTTCATTCCTGCAATCATCCTTGTGAACCTCCTCTGGACCCTCTCCAATGCCAGCTCATCTTTTCTAAGATGAGGGGCCCAAAACTATTCACAATACTCAGCGTGAATCCTCACCAGTGCCTTATAAAGCCTCAGTATCACATCCTTGCTCTTGTATTTTAGTCCTCTTGAAATGAATGCTAACATGGCATTTGCCTGCCTCACCACCGACACAACCTGCAAGTTAACCTTCAGGGTGTTCTACACAAGGACTTCCAAGTCCCTCTGCATCTCAGATTCCTGGATTTTTTCCCTGTTTAGAAAATCGTCTGTACATTTATTTCTACTACCGAAGTGCATGACCATGCATTTTCCAACATTGTATTTCATTTGCCACTTACTTGTCCATTCTCCTCATCTGTCTAAGTCCTTCTGTATCCTACCTGTTTTCTCAACACTACCTGCCCCTCCACCAATCTTCGTATCATCTGCAAACTTGGCAACAAAGCCATCTATTCCATCATCTAAATCATTTATATACAGCATAAAAAGAAGTGGTCCCAACTCCGACCCCTGCAGAACACCACTAGTCACTGGCAACCAACCAGACAAGGATCCTTTTATTCCCACACGCTGCCTCCTACCAATCAGCCAGTACTCTAACCATGTTAGTAACTTTCCTATAATACCATGGGCTCTTAACTTAGCAAGCAGCCTCATGTGCAGCACCTTGTCAAAGTCCTTCTGAAAGTCCAAATATACAACTTCCACTGCATCCCCTTTATCTATCCTTGTAATCTCCTCAAAGAATTCCGACAGGTTCGTCAGACAGGATTTTCCCTGAAAGAAATCATGCTGATTTTGTACCATCTTGTTTTGTGTCACCAAGTACTCCATCACCTCAGCCTTAACAATTACTCCAACATCTTCACAACCACTGAGGTCAGGCCAACTGGTCTATAACTTCCTTTCTGCGCCTTCCTCCTTTCTTAAGGAGTGGAGTAACATTTGCAATTTTCCAGACCTCTGGCACCATGTCAAAGCCCAATGATTTTTTTTGAAAGATCATTTCCAATGCTGCCACGATGTCTAACGCTACCTCTTTCAGAACCCTAGGGTGCAGTTCCTCTGGTCCGAGTGACCCATGTACCTTTAGGTCTTTCAGCTTTTTGAGCACCTTCTCTCTTGTAACAGTAACTGCACCCACTTCTCTTCCTTCACACACTACAACATCAGGCATACTGCTTGTGTCTTCCACAGTGAAGACTGACACAAAATACTCAATTAGTTCATCAGCCATCTCCTTGTCTCCCATTATTGTTTCTCCTGCCTCGTTTTCTAGTGGTTTTATATCCACTCTCATTTCTCTTTTATTTTTAACATACTCGAAAAAACTTTTTCTATCCACTTTGATATTGCTTGCTAGCTTATACTGCACGAACATCCACAAAACAGAGGGAAAAACCCAAAGAATGAAAGACAGAAAAAACATTAGAACCCCAAAGCCCCCCTCCCACCTCCCACACACAAGCAGCAGCAAATCATCGACCTTCCCCCATTCTCCGCACGTGTTCCAGCAGAAAGCATTAGCACCCACCCACTACTACCCACCAAGCTGTAGCAAGTCCTCAAAGAGCATGATCCCTAGTCCATCAAAAACTACTGATCATCCCAACACCTCCACATTCTATAGGCCCTCTCTCTCAATAATGAGGGGAGAGAGTTATCACTCCCGCAACAGCGAGAGGGGAGGCCAAGAGCTCACTGTTTCGGTGTTACAGTCTGCAGCATCGCTTATTTCGAGTTGTCCTAACTCGAGAATCAGCTGCAAACTTCAATGCTCCAATCAGAGAGAGAAAGCAATCGCTTGAGTGCAAAGACCTCCAACAACCACACCCACTCTTGATGTTCTGATCTCCCGTAACGCATAGTTGGCGACATCGGCGAGGAATCGAGTCACCCACAAGGCTACACCCCCAAAAAGGTCGCATGTCTCACAAGCCGCTCCTGGAGATCCTGAAACGTGAGTTCCAAACAGTTAGAATCCACTGTTCATGAAGACTGTGGTTTGAGTGCAGCTGTGGATCATGGACTCTGACAGGACCCCAGCCAGCTTGAAAAGGAAAAGGAAAACAGACATGAGAACAGGAGATTTGAGCTGTTTTGCGGATGAACTTGAAGAATCATCCAGGTCCGCAGAGACCTTTGGTGCCATCTTTAGCTCATCCCTTCACTGTTGATGCTTTTGCAAGAAAAGATGTTAAAAGGAAAAGGGAAGAAAACTATTAGAGAACAAAGGGCAAACCAAAAGTAGAAGTAATGGGATGAATCAGGAACTAAAAGGAAAGGAAGACCTATTGAAGAAATCGTGTTGAGCAGCAAAAAGAGAGTGAGAAAGAACTCCACAGATAATTCTTAGAACTTTAGCACATGCTGTAAATCCCAGTGGGTGTTAAGATTTCCAAGATCGTGTTTAAAACTCTTCTGTGCTGTTTTAAGCCAATTTTGAACTGCACAATATCTTTATTTTGGAGCTATGGAAATTAATTTCTACACCCTAAGAGTTTGTGAAGATTTAAAACTTCTAAAACTTTGACAAATTTCTATAGTTGTGTGGTGGAGGGTATATTAACTGGCTGCATCAAAGCCTAGTATGGCAACACCAATGTCCTTGATTGGAAAGTCCTACAAAAAGGAGTGGATACGGCCCAGACCATCATGGGTAAATCCCTCCCCACCATTGAGCACAACTACATGGAGCGCAGTCTCAGGAAAGCAGCATCTATTACCAGGAACCCTCATCGCCCAGGTTATGCTCTCTTCTTGCTGCTGCCATCAGGAAGAAGGTACAGGAGACTCAGGACTCAAATCACCAGGTTCAGGAACATTTACTACCCCTCAACCATCGGGCTGTTAAACCAATGGTTCCCTCAATTTCACTTGCCCCATCACTGAAATTTTCCCACAATCTTTATTGCTAATTTATTTATTACTATTATTATTTCTTTATTTTTGCATTTGCCCGATTTGTTGTACTTTGCACACTGGTTGAATGCCCAAGTTATTGTGGTCTATCATTGATTCTATTCTGGTTATAATTCTATTATGGACTTATTGAGTATGCCCACAAGAAAATGAAACTCAGGGCTGTTTATGGTGACATATGTGTACTTTGACAATAAACTTACTTTTAACTTTGAACTTCTAAACTTTGAACCTGGCTGGGCTCTGAGGGTTGGGGGATAATGGAAGAGGTGGGTAGTTGGTAGCGGTTGCCTCACTTGCCCAGGAAGATGTCTCCTTCAGGCACTATACATCACCAGTTTATACAGAATACTCTGGCCCCCCAGGAGCACTAGCCCATCCCTTACAACCATTGCAACATCATTCCATTGTCATTCTCCCGCATAGCTGTGTTTCTTGCATTGTGGGGCATTCCTTTAAGAGATGGCTTCGGAGATGGAACCTGTGGTCCTCGAGCTGCCAGCTGCAAGATATACTGATACATCCCAGGCTGAAACCAACAACACTGCCTTGGAAATCTACTTTAATCTTGACGTGTACTTTACAGTGACACGCAACTGTGCCTTATCCAAAATGAAAGGCAGCAATACAATTTCTAAATTTTTATGTGTGAGCCAACCTTAGAAGGTCTACCACTGAGTACTAATTATTAGAATGTCCAGCTATTTTTGTGATTGTTAGTTTTTGCTGGTTTTCTGGGTTGGCATGCAAGTTCAGTTGTGTCTTTTTTTCAGTAATTCCCTAAATGGTAACAAATGTTTAACATCAGTGTTGTAGTAATTTATACCCAAGCATAAGTGAGGGATTTTTACAGAAGTTTTAGGAAATCATTATCATAGACTATTTAGCTGGTGTCCAGAAATACTTCTCACTTTTGCACATGGCAAGATTTTGTTGATATATATATAATTAATGAAGTAGCATAGAATTTCTTCCCCTTGTATGTGGCGGAAGGGAACAATTTGAAAAATTGGAAAATAGGAGAAGGAGGAAGTGGACAACACACTTGATCTAGAAAGTGAAGAGACAAATTTACTGATAATTTTTGAACTAAAATTGAATTTGCTTTGGCTGTCCATGACTGTGCCCCAAGAGCTACGTAGATTTACAGTTAAATTTACAATTTGCCTAAATCAGATCTACTTTTTCAATTTTGATGTCTTAGTTCAAATATACAAACTTACCATATCACTGAACAGAAGAAGAAACTTACGGTTTCAAGGAAATAATCACAGGCTGAAAAAATCTGGTCTAATTTAGGATATCCTGTGTCATTGCCATTATTGATTGATTAGGCAGCAATAACTACAGGCACTTCCCTTTTCCTGTGAGTCGGATATCATTATTTTGTGCTATTTAATGAATGAAAGAAAGGATGTTTTCATTTTGTCAAGGTGTAGCTCCTAAGAATACAACCCTGCTTTTTTAATGAAACTCATTGCAATTATTTTCAAAAATGTTGGGTGAGATCTCAAATCATATTATTAGTTTGATATTTGATGGACCATTTTATGCTTTGATTTCAATTTTGATTGTTTTATTTCATACCCTTCTCTGATTTTTTTCTTTACTTTTTTTAAAAGATGCTTCTTATCCCTTCTTTTCTATAAGTGTATACCTCAGATAAATATTATGTGGAGATTTGTGACAAATATGTTTATATGATATATATGTACAGTATCTGAAATACATCTTATGGAAATGTTCATTTGATGATGAAATTCAATAAAAAATAAATTACAAAACAAAAAACTTCTTATTCCTCTCCTTTCACATTGTATTCTGTATCCACTGATAGAGCTGGCATATGAACTCTGAACCTACTATTAGAAGGAACACTTTCTTTACCTCCCTCAGTTATTCTGTCAGCCCAGTTGTGAACTGAAATTGCCACAGGTTAGCAGAACATTCATATTTCTATCATGACTTTTTTGCCTTCTTTTGAACCCATCTAGTAGAACTATATTGTAATTCAGTCTTAGTTTTGCACATTAGTATTGTGGGGTGCCATGGTAACCTAGCAGTCAGTGTGATGCTTTTACAGCTCGGGGTGTTGGAGCTCGGAGTTCAATTCTGGTGTCGTCTGCTTGCACAGTCCAAAGATGCACCGGTTAGTAGGCTAATTTGTCGTTCTAAATTGTCCTGTGATCAGGCCAGGATTAAATAGGTGGGTTGGTAGGCAGTGCAGCTCATTGGGCCGGAAGTCGAAGGGCCTGTTCCGCGTGTATTCTCAAAATAAATAAATAAATAAATAAATAGAATGCGATATACAGTGCAGAGAGTTAGTGGATGAAACGAAATTTCAGAGGAAGTGTTTAAAGTTCTCTCTTATTTGACTACTACAGAGAGCTGGGGCATGCAATAGCCAGATGCAGAGCCACTGTACACTGTATACCGTCAACAAACAGTGCATGCACAGAGGTTTTAACATTGGATTTCCAGCTGAATTCCCAAGTATCCTGCCCATGCTCAGTTGATGCACATCAAAATGTGCACACTTGGGTGACATTTAATTTTTTTTAAATCCTTCATCTTAAAAGGAAATAGGCAACGAAAAATCTTGCGGGATGGTTGAATTAACTTTGACTATGATATACTTATGCTGTCATTAGTAATTTTACCCAATCAACTTACAATAAAAATACATTTATTGAAAATCATTAATTTAACAGTGAGTACGGCTCAGACTATTTCTAATCAAACATCTTCCTTAAGAGAATACATACTGTATTGCATGTAACGATCTGCCTGTGGACAATCCTCACAGTCACCACATCTGATGAGTACAGAGTGCTAAAGCCTGAAATAGACTGATTCCAAAGCCAGCGCGAACACTTGAACTAATTACATTTGATACATAACAAATGTACTGGCATCAGTTGCAGCTCGAAGCACACAGAGGAAGGGAAATGGTGTTTCTTTTAGCCTCATGACACCATTAAATCTCTTCTGAAATTTCAAAGATTCACAGATATAAAGTGAAACTTCAAGTTTCCGATTGTTACTTGCAAAGTAAGGATCAGGGAAATTTAGTCATGATTGGATACAGTGGATAGGATCATTCATATTTTGCAGCTCACCACTGCATTTTATACATCTGAGTGCCTAAGACCTATTAGTATTGTGAAGAAGATCAAAAGTGCCAATCTAATTATTGCCAATTTTACTCCATTGCAAACCACAGCAACTAACTAAAATCAAAGGTGACTAATTTCTTTGTTCCCTTGGAATCCAACAAGTTATTTCAGTCCTAAATTTATTCTTGAATGAGCATCAACAACTCTCTGACAGAGAAAATTTCCAAAGTATCTCAATCATTTGTGAAGAAAATTCCTCCTTATCTTAGTCCATAAGAGACATAGGAGCACAATTAGGTGATATGGCCCATCGAGCTTTCTCTGTCACACGATCATGACAATTTTATCATTCCCTCTCAAACCTATCCACTTACTTTCTCCCTGTAACCCTTGATATAGTTACTAATCAAGAAACTATCAATCTCTGCTTTAAATTAACCCAATGTCTTGGCTTCTGCAGCCATCTGTGGCAATAAGTTCCATAGATTCACCAGTCTCTGGCTCAAGTAAGTTCCACCTCTTCTCTGTCCCAAAGGAATTATCTTTTATTCTGGGGCTGTGCACTTTGGAACTTGACTCTCTCACTATTGAAAGTATCCTCTCCACCTACACTCTGTCCAGAACTTCCAATATTTGGCAGGTTGCAATGAAATCCACTTCAGGCTTCTAAACTCCAGCAAGAATAGGCCCAGAGCAACCAAACACTTTTGATATTCTAACCCTTTCTTCCCCCGGATCATTCTTGTAAACCTCCTCTGACCCCTCTCCAATGCTAGCACGTCCTTCCTTATGGGGCCCAAAACTGCTCACCGTACTCCAAATGTGGTCTGACCAATGTCTTATGAAGTCTCAGCTTTACATCCTTGTCTTATTTTCTAGTCCACTCGAACTGATTGCTAGGATTGCATTTGTCTTCCTCACTGCAGACTCAACCTGCAAGCTAATCTTTAGCAAATTTTACACCAGAACTCATAAGTCCTTTGGCACCTCTGCTTTATGAATTTTCTGCCCATTTTGAAAATCATCTATGCTTTTATTACCAAAGCTTGTGACCGTACACTTTCCTATGCTGTATTCCATCTGCCACTTCTTTTTCAATTCTCCCAACTTATCCAGATCCTTCTGCCAGCTCCCTGCTTCCTCAACATTAGTGCACCTCTACTTATCTTTATTTCATCAGCAAACATGCCCACAAGTCCACCAGTCTTAACTGGCATCACTTTATACATACCCGGGAGGAGAATGAGCACTTTGCATGCACCATGTCACCTGATCTTAAAAATAAGTAACAGGATTCAATATGATCCAGCTCCATTCTTATAAAATTATGGTGGCTCCACAAGGATTACTTCAGACAAATTTCAATCTAATTTCCAAAATCCATTACATGATGCGGGATGGGAATTGATTTTAGCTTCTGCTGATCTGTTTGATTTAAGACTACATCAGCTGATTCCATTTCCTGTTATTCCATTGGGAGAGTTTTACATATCTCTTTAATTAATCATACATTTGTCCCATTTACCTATGCACATGTCTGTAGAACAGATTTTGCTGATCCTAGCCTATCCCTCAAAGTTACAGCAATATTAGTCCTATGGCTACAATAAAGTTTTCAGCCAGGTGGCTTCCAATTCAATGCTGGTATCCTTGATATAGCACTCTCCTGAAGCACAGTAGATCATCACCCATCTTTGGAAACAATTGCAAAAGCAACCAATGATGTTTTATTTTCAAGACTATTGGATTACTTCAAGGTTTACTTAAAAATACAACTGCTACCAATAAATTAAAAACAAAAATATTATCCAATATCCTCCTCAACATTGGGTGACCCTGATCTTCAGGATGCCTGTCACTTCAATTCTCTATCCCATTTCCAATCTGTCTATTCTCCTCTGAGCCCCAAAGAGCTCTAATAAGGCATAGCATCTCTATTTCCATTCGGGTAGCCTTTAGGACTCAATATCAAATACAATAATCACAAGGAACTTGCTTTCCTTTTTTTTTGGAACTGCCAGATCTTCTGTAAAGTTTCCATTCATAAAATTAACTGATTTTTACTATCTAGAAATACTGTTTGATCTATTGTATGTTGCAGGAAATTTCCTTTTGATTTCAGTTCACTGCAATAGCTCTGATTTGATTTCCACAGCTTCTATATGCCTACTTGTTTTTCTCTCTTTCTCACTAATTTCCCTAAATAATCTATCAGACAGTTTCATAAAGAGTTCATCATTATGACTACACTGGTCACACCCTAACATAGATATTTCCGAGATATTTATCTTGCAATCACCCTCCTCGCAATGGAAAACTAACTTGTTTTCTCACTTTACCTGTTCTTAGACCTTAAGAGTTAATTCTGTTTCTCTTTCCGCAGATGTTGCCTAACCTGCTGAGTTTGTCCAGAATTTTTCTTATTAATCCAATGTTTTTGGGTTTCCCAGCTTTTATACCTCACTCTTTCCGAAAAAAAAAACAGATCTATTGCAGCAGATACAGGACACTTCAAGACTACAATATCTTATGCAAGCTGTAATACTTCATTGGATGAAAGAACTACATATTATTTTGTTTTGCAGTAGGTTTACAATTCCATTAAACACAGTTAACAGGTTTTGAATTAAAATGGTCAGGGGAGACCAGACAGAATAAATAGGAGATAAATGAGGAGCAAATTCAGAAATCAGAAATGGGAGCCCCAGTGAAGGATTCTTGAAAGCTTAACTTGCAGGTTGAGTCAGGTGCAAGGAAGGCAAATGCAATATTAGTGTAAGTTGATGTAAACTGGGGCACCGTTTTGTCGAGCACCTCCATTCCATCCTTCAAAAGTGGAATTTCCTGGTGGCTCACCATTTTAATTCCTATCCCCTTTCCAACATGGTCTCTTCTTTTGCTACGATGAGGCCACACTCAGGATGAAGGAACAACACCTCATATTCTGTCTAGGTTGCCTCCAACCTGATGGCATGAACATAGATTTCTCCTTCCACTAATTTTTTTCCCTCCTTCTTCCTTCCTCTTCTATTCCCCACTCTGGCCTCTTACCTCTTCTCCTCACCTGCCTATCACCTCCCCTGGTGCACTTCCTTCTTCCCTTTCTCCTTCCCTATCATATTCTTCCTCTCCAGCCCTTTACCTTTCCCACCTGTCACCTTCTAGCTCTCCTTATCCCCCCTCCCCCACTATGTTTATTTTGGCATCTTCTCCCTTTCTTTTAGTCCTGAAGAAGGATCTTGACCTAAAACGTCAATTTCCATAGATGCTGCCTGACCTGCTGAGTTCATCCAACATTTAGTGTTTGTTGCAATATTAAAAAGGTTCAAAGGTTCATTTATTATCGAAGTATACAACTCTGAAATTCTTCTTCTCCAGATAGCCGCAAAACCAAGAAAGAAAAGAACAGAAGCACAATCATCAACTCCCAGATCCCTCCTTCCCACACAAAAAATGAACAAAAATGGAAGAGGCACATCGACCCCCAAATCCCCCTCCCCTGCACACAAAAAACGAGAAAGATTGGGCAAAAAACGCAGAATATGAAAAACCACAAGACTGGAAAAAATCTATAGTCCAAGTCCATCTCCAAAATACAGAAAACCTGGGTAATATTCTCCGGACACAGCAGCAGCCTCTCCCTCCTCTGGCAGCAGTGAGATCCCACCAGTTACCAAAAGCCAGTCTACCCTCTCTGGCAGCAGAGCGATCCCAACAGCGGTCAAAAGGCAGGCAACCGGCGCTCACCTTCCGCATTCGCCTCGATGTTTCAATCTCCCTCATCACTTAAATTGGTGAACAATGGAAGCTTCAATTGGCAAATTGGAGTTGAACATTGATTCATGCCCCTTCCCGCAGTCTTCTCGCCATGAGGTTTGTCTCCCGAAATCCTCTTGGAGACTGCAGAGCGTTGAAACACCCAAGCGATCTTCAATCTGTGAATTACAGGCTCCGACAGTTCCAGAATCACAGTCAAGACCAAAAACAAATGTAACCGACATTTAAAAAGTGAAATATATGGTTTCAGGATCTATCCAGAAGATGTTGTTATATACCCCTAGGAGTAATTTTTTTATGGACTATACCTTTAAAAAGAGAGAGAGAGTTGTTCAACACAAGCACCTTGTTAAAAAGAGAAAGAGAGGCGAAGACTGTTTGGAGATAGTGTTATGGTTTCCCTGCAGCATGTTTATACTTCTGCAAGGACATTGGCAGCTTCTAAGTTCTTACAGAGAGAGAGAGAGAAGGGAGGAGCTATTTGATGGACAGCTGGTGTTCAGCATGGTGAGATAAATAGAAGGTCAGATGATAGACTCACAGACACATGGTTTTGGACACTGAATGAGCTTTGTTGTGCCCACAGAAAGATGGGTGTTTGGAGGATCAGTCAGGCGGATCAATCAGTAGCTCTTGCAGTGGGGAAAAGGTGTGACCAGTGGGGAGTTATTCATGTGTCCAACCCTTGCCTGGGTTGATAATTCCACCATAGCAGAACGGTCCCCTTGGTTGTGGTCACAGTTGGTGACTTCTAAAGGATTTCGGAGGACAATGGGAAGATCGACGGCGTCAACTCACCTAAAGACTAAAACCTCTCTCTCTCTCTCCATCACTACTCAACTCAATACCACAAACTGAACTGAACTTTACTCATCACTGTAAGTCTGTACCTATTTACCCCTAGGCTTGAAGAAGCTTGGTTTCTACACTTCCACACTTCCACACATATAATCTCTGCTAACCTGTTTAATATATCTGAATTTATATCAATGTATTGCGTAGTTAATAATAAATAGTATTAGTGAATAGCAATACCAAACTCCAAAGTGTTTTCTATTTCTGTTGGTTCTTTAACCCGACACAGGGTACGTGACAATATCGACCGAAGGAGCTTTGTACACAGTTGTCATCTTGACTGTAATATTAGCATTCATTTCGAGAAGACTAGAACATAAAAGCAAGGACGTAATTCTGAGGTTATATAAGGCACTGATAAGACCATGTTTGGAGTATTGTGAGCAGCTTCAAGCCCCTTATCTAAGAAAGGATGAGCTAGCATTGGAAGGGTCAGAAGAATGATCCCTGGAATGAAAGGGTTAACGTATGAGGAGTACTTGCTGCCTCCGGGCCTGTACTCACTGCAGTTCAGACAAATAAAAGAGGATCTCATTAAAACATATCAAATATTGAAAGGCCTAGATAGAGTGGACATGGAGAGGATATTTCCAATTGCGGGAGAACCTAGGACCTTAGGGTAGTGCTTCAGAATACAAGGACATCCCTTCATAAAAGAGTTGAGGAGGAATCTGAGAATGGCTATCGTCTGTGGAATTCAACAGATGGCTGTGGATGCTAAGTCATGAGGTATATTTAAAGCAGAGGTTGGTAGGGTCTTGATTAGTAAGGGTGTCTAAGGTTATGGGGAGAAGGCAGGCAGATTGTGTTGAGAGGGAAAATAATCAGCCATATTGAATGGTGGAGCACATTTGGTGGGCCATATGGCCTAATTCTGCTTCTATGTCTTATGGTCTTATTTTTGATTGACCATATCTTATTATATGGATCATAATTCAGAAGCATAAAATTTAACCACAAAGATAATGTAAAATCAAGCTACTGTTTCATGAAAAGAGAAAATATTTTACAACAAATCTCCTGATTTTTTTTCTTTAGTTGAATGCAGACTGATGAAAACTTGAGACTGTCCTTTTCAAGAAAGATTGAACATCAGGTTGCTTTCAACCACGAGATTGCTGAAATCACAGCAGACCTCTGGGCCAGCTGCCTTTGACAGGTTTCATTGCAACTGTGTCAGACCATCTGTTGCAGTAAGCCTTGGGATTAACCCTGAACACAGAAGCATATTTTTGGAAGAGTTTTAATAAGATAAAATAAATGCTTTGTGTATTACTATCAGAAGCACCTCAGATTTGAAGTATATCAAAAAGCAGATTTTTTTAAAAGATACAGCTTTTGTGCAACAATCAAAATGAACTGTAAGATAACCACACTGAAGATTTTCTCAAGCAGCAGACAGAAAAAGATCTCATTACAAGTTGAGATATTTAGATGTGTTTCTCTACAACATTATAGCTTTCAGTTGTAAGCTGTGATTTGGATAGTATGACAAAATATATTTTTGGACACAAAACAAACTCATCTGTAGCTCTACAATCCTTTGCGAACTTAATATTTCTCAGTTATGGCCCCTTTTGCTACCCCATCTTCAAACCCTCCTCTTTCCAGCTGAGTCCTGCATAAGAAAACAAAGCGTCTTCCATCTCTGTGCTTCTCTTTTCTCCTTTAAGTTGTTCCTTAAAGCCTTCTTCTTGGACTAATATTTGGCCACCTGTCCTTATGTGAGGATATAACCATATAACCATATAACAATTACAGCTCAGAAACAGGCCATCTCGGCCCTTCTGGTCCGTGCTGAGCTCTTACTCTCACCTAGTCCCACCAACCTGCACTCAGCCCATAACGCTCCATTCCTTTCCTGTCCATATAGCTGTCCAGTTTAACTTTAAACAACAACATCGAACCTGCCTCAACCACTTCTGCTGGAAGCTCGTTCCACACAGCTACCACTCTCTGAGTAAAGAAGTTCCCCCTCATGTTACCCCTAAACTTATGCCCTTTAAATCTCTACTCATGTCCTCTTGTTTGAATCTCCCCCACTCTCAATGGAAAAAGCCTATCCACGTTTACTCTATCTATCCCCCTCATAATTTTAAATACCTCTATTAAGTCCTCCCTCAACCTTGTAAGTTCCAAAGAATAAAGACCCAACTTGTTCAACCTTTCTCTGTAACTTAGGTGATGAAACCCAGGTAACATTCTGGTAAATCTTCTCTGATCTCAAATTTTGTTTAATAAGGCTTCTGTGAGTCACACTGAGGAAGGATCTCGGTCCGAAATGTCGATTGTACCTCTTCCAAGAGATGCTGCCTGGCCTGCTGCGTTCACCAGCAACTTTTATGTGTGTTGAGCAATATAGTGAGGCAGTTTCATAGATCTTCTAGAATTCTGATGGTGGTGGGGAAGAAGCTGTTCCTAAAATATTGAGTGCATGACTTCATGCTCCTGTACCTCCTTCCTGATGGTAGTACTAAGAAGAGGGCATGGCCTGGATAGTCCTTAATGATGGATAGCACCTTCTTGGGACATTGCCTTTTGAAGATGACAGGGTGGCTAGTGCCCATGATGGTGCTGGCTGTCTTTACTAGACTGTGCAGCCTTTCCCAATCCTGTGCATTCATGCCTTCACACCAGATGGTGATGCAACCAGTCAGAATGCCCTCCATCTGTAGAAATTTGCTACTCTTTGGTGACACATCAAATCTCCTCGAACTCCTAATGAAATGTAGCCTCTGGTGCGCCATCTTCATATTTGCATCAATATGCTGGGCCCAGGACAGATTTTCAGCGATATTGACACCCGTGGACTTGAAGTAGGTCACCCATTCCACTGCTGGTACCTCAATGAGGATTGGCATGTGTTCCTCAACTTCCCCTTCCTGAAGTCCGCAATCAATTCTTTGGTCTTACTGATGTGAAGTACAAAGTTGTAGCCACATTAGGTGTGATGCAACATGCATTTTTTCTTCCTCCATTGTTCCACTGTTCTTCTACCATGACTAAATCAGCTGAAATATAGCTAAAGTCAAATCTTTGATCAATATTGGTGCAGTAAGCGGAGTTGCTGCCTTGTAACCATAGCAACTCAGGTTCAATCCTGTCATTCAGTGAAGCTTGCATGTTCTCCCTGTGATTGCATGGGTTTCTTCTGGGTGCTCCAGTTTGCTCCTGCCTCCCAAAGACAAATGGATTGGTAGGTTAGTATACCAGTTTAAGTGTCCTCCAGTGTATCAGTAAGTGGTAGGATCTGGGGACTAAAAATAGGACTGGTGCACATGGGTACTTATTGGTTAGTGCAGACTCAGTGGGCCAAAGGGACTGATTCTGTGCTGTAAGACTTCGTGACATTATCATTTGTTATTTATTACACTCATTGCAATGAAATATATGATATAACTCAGAATTCAATGCTATTTCAAAACTGCAGAATATTTGATCTTCTGCCTCCATCTGTTTGCAGCTTTGTCATAACAGTTCACCGAGTTCTAAGAAAGCTCGGTCTACCCCAGTAAGTTGCACGTGACATTAACGTAAACCCATGCAAAAACTAACAGATTGCCTGAACCAAGCAAGTGGTGAGATTACTGTTGAGTCCAGTGTCAAAAGAGTTTCCAGAATTTCAGCAAAAGTGAAAGAGTATCAAAGAGACGAGCTGTATTTTGATCTTTTTTTTTCTCCGATATATAGGGTAACTTCCAGACAAAACAATGAGAACACTGGCTTCTACAGTGCCCTTGAGACTATTCTTCTGACTTATTCCCAGGCAGTTGTACCCTGGGTAATAATACACTGCTTTTTACAGCATGGAAAGAAGCATTGATTTTGGAACAATACAGTGAAATATCTTCCCCCTTCAGATTTCTTTTCCTTTGGCATATTCAACTGTAATAATTAAGACAGGATAATGGCTTAATCTCCAGTCTGACATAAGTTATAGAGAAAGGTTGGATAGGTTCAGACCTTATTCCCTGGAGCATAGGAGAATGGGGGGGGGGTGGAATTTGATGCAAAATGAGGGGTGTAAATAGGGTAAATGCAAGCAAGTTTTTTTCCACTGAGATTAGGTGAGACTAGGATTAGAGGTCGTGGCTTGAGGGTGAAAGATGAAATGTTTAAGGGGGAACATGAGGAGGAACTTCTTCAATTAAAGGGTGTTGAGAGTGCAGAACGAGCTGCCAGCAGCAGTGGTAGATTTAAGAGAAGTTTGGGCAAGTACATGGATGGGGAGGAGTATGGAAGGCTGTGTTCCAGGTGCTGGTCAATGGGACCAGGCAGAGTAATAGTTCAGCACAGTCAAGGTGGGCCGAAGAGCCTGTTTCGGTGCTTTAGTGTTCTATATTTTTTTAATTACTGGATATCATAAGCACTTGTTTGGGGATAGTGTGTGTCTGGTAGCCTTATTGATTATTAGGTTTATTTCAGAATCAATTGCTGCAACTCTTCTTCTGTGCCAGGCAATGGACAGAACAAGACTGTAAACTCTCACCTTGAAGAATCAGTAAGGGAGAGTGTCTTCTCACTTTATGTCCTTCTAAGGAGAGCAGCAGTACTGCTTCTCATTCTTTTGCTATTGCAAAACTTTACTGGGCTAGATCTTGTTGCCATGGCCACCCATCTGCAGTCACCATCCACAATCACCTCACCCCCTAAACTTACCCCAACCCTAAACTGATGCAGAGGGCCAAGAGTGTCCTCAGTTCAAACAGATGTGACCGGAACAACCAGGTTCCAAAATTACTGCTTAACTCTGTACATTATTAAAGTTAATGCTTTATACACTTGCCTGGATCTCAAACCCTATTTTTCTTAGAAATGTTGGTAAGAGCTGCACCCATCAACCTGTGTGTGTGCGGGGGGCGGGGGTATCCAGAAATAGAGGGCACAGCCTCAAAAGTGAGGGGTGATCCTGTAGAACAAAGGTAAGGAGGCATAGTTTTAGTCAGGGAGTAGTAAATCTGTGGAATGCTCTGCCACAGACTGCAGTGGAGGACAAGTCCATGGGTATATTTAAGGCAGAAGTTAATTGTTTCCTGATCAGTCAGGGTTCAAAGAATATGGTAAGAAGGCAGGTGCATGGGGTGGAGTGAGATCGAAGATCAGCCATGATGGAACAGTGGAACAGACTCAATGGCTGAATGGCCTAATTCTGCTCCTATGTCTTATGGTCTTGCGGTATATGAAATATCGTATATTTCATTTGTGTTTTCCTTTGCAGATACAACACAATGACTCACAGATTACACATAACAGTGCATAACGACTGTTCAAAGCATCCCAAAGGTAACAAAACTGTCAGGAAATTTTAAGAAGGCTTGATCCAAAAGCAGAGCAACAGAGGCAATTTATTGGTGAGCGATAACTTTAATAATCAACTGCCAATTACCAAGCTATGAGGGGCCACAAAACAAGAGAGAACAGACATCAAACTCACTAAAAAGCAAGGTAACTGAAGGCTAGGAGTAACTGGCTGGTTCATTGAAGTGGATAAGGATTGTGGATTAGAGCTGGGTTTAAATGGGCTGCAGGTGATGAGTTGGAAGTGAGTGACAGGTGACTCCTGTTATCTGGTGGAGACTGACACACCTGACAAAAACAGACCTCTCAAATGATTGTAGATGTCACATAGAAACATTATACAAAGTATATATTTTTTAATTTATGAGGCACTGTTTCCCAATTTGTCAGGGTAGGATTATTCTCCTAAAGTGGCTAGCACTTTTTCCTGACCGAGAATGCAGATTTCAGTGTAACTATATACTCTACCTAATCAACGCTACTTTAAAGAACATGTTGAAACAGGGTTTATTGTCAAGAACTAGAAAGATGCTAACATTCTCAACAAAATCAGACATCAACAGATAAGTGCAACAGTTACTGGCTAAGATGCACCACCCCATTGTTAGATGTGTGTAATAGCATCTTGCCATTTGGCTCCCCAATCAAATATATTGAACAGTCCTGCCGAAGGGTCTTGGCCCGAAACATCGACTGTACCTTTTTCCTTAGATGCTGCCTGGCCAGCTGAGTTCCTCCAGCATTTGTGTGTGTTGTATTGAACAGTAGATGTTTCTCTGTTTACATTGTTGATTTGAAGTGGATGTTTCATACAAAAGTTGGACTCGTTCATTTCCATCTTGTAGTGTGAGATTTGGTTTCCATTCTCCCTATTAGTGTTGGTATAATTGTGAAGGGGCATACTTATATATTTTAATTGTTGGATTTCTTAAATTAACATATTCTTTCTGATGCTTCTGTTTCCTTGCTCTCTATCTGATTTGACATGGAATGACATGTGACATATGGTTGATAGAAAAAATGGAGGGAAATGTTGGAGGGAAGGATTAAATTGATCTTAGAGTAAGTAAAAAGATCAGCACAACAGTGTGGGCTGAAGGGCCTACACTATGCTGTAGTATTCTATGTTCTATACATTAGTTTAAACTTCTTGATCTGACTGCTGTACAGTATACTTAATAACATTTCAGCTTGAGATATAAAGCTGTTAGTACTGTACATTGAAAAACCGAATCACAGACAGCTTCTTGATGTCCAGCCACAGATGTTGTGCTGTTTAACTCCCCTAGCTTAATGATAATTCCAGATCAATATAAAATAAATGGGTCTGATCAATTTTAACAAATAGCAGGCAACTGATTATTAGAATCTGCTAAAATAAGAAGGCCAATGTTCACATCAACATAGTAAGAGCTAAATTTGATAACCCTGAAACTCAGTTGGTAGGTAGGGCAGGAGCGGAGGAGAGTGCAGCACATCACTTATCTGCAGCCATGAGTTCTAATGCAGAAACAATGCCAAATTTACTTTGCCAGTACAGATGAATAATTTCTGTATTCAGCAAACACCATACCTGCGAATCATTGCTGGAAATATCAGAAAAGGATATAAGTATACTACAGTGCTAACTTTAGGCTTGCACCTTTTCCATTGTAACTGAAGGCTACTAGGAAATGAGATGCAGGAGTCTGTAGATGCCGAAATCTGGAGCCAAAATGAATGAAACTTCTGGAAGAAAGCAGCAGGTCGATCAGCACCTGTGTAGCCAAAAGGTTAGTTGACATTTCAGGTTGAGTTCAGGTCTGAGAGTGTCAAGGGAAGATAGCCAGTAAATAGAAGTGAGGGATAAGGGTAACACAGACGTTGGTAGGAAATGGGTGGAACCAGATTGGGAAAAGGGAGCTGATGATGATGTCCAGTGCTGAGCGTTTCAGAGGCTGAGAGGTGATAAGTGGAATTGTAAGAAGAAGAAAAAATAGGCAGATGCAGCCAGATGGCGGAGGAAGAATAGATAAAGAGGCTGGTGGGTGAGAGATGGTACTGGTAACGTAGGGGTGATAGGTAGATGGAACCAGTTGGGGAGGGGACAGAAGAGTCAAACCAAGGAAAAAGAAATCCAGGTGGGTAAGGATGTGGGTGTTGGGAAATGTTCAGGAAATCTGGCTGGCCAGGGAAATATTAAAGAATGGTTCCAGCAAGCAGCCAGCCTTTTGGGAGAAGGTGGGAAGTCAGAGACAGTCAATATCGACCATGGCTCCAGGCAACCTTCCGAAGTACACCGAAAAGCTGTGGGAGCAGATAACACTCAGGAATCAAGACTTAAGTACTCAAATAATTGCCATTTATGACCTAGGGTAATTGGTTGAAGTCAGTGAATGAAAATTCAGATGCTCTCTTCCATCAATTGCATCATAGCCTTGAGCAATACTCAGTTTACCACATCCTATTGTTCATTCCCTAACAATCTCAATAACAGTTCACATATGACTGAAACCTACATTCACATATTTAACACTTTGCAAGTTCATATCCACAACACAATGATTGCACTCTCTATATATCGATCATAACAAGTCACATTATAAAAGTGACTGTATAACACCAGCCACATGCTTCCCTTCCCCTTGCTGAACCAATTTTATGCATACTTGGAGACGATGGGAATAGAATAGGTTGCAGGAGTCTGGGGAGTCTGCTGTGTCAAATATTTTATTTAAACATATGCAAGGGAGGTTTCAATCACTTTCGGCCTGATCGTTCTGATAGTGATTCAACATTCTTGTTTTGTCTTCAGTTCCCCTCTTTCTCTTTTTTGCAATTAAAACTCTACTTAGTCTAAATTTAGTGGTGTTTTTCATGGTGAATCGGTAGAGTTCTTTGCCACAGGCAGCTGTGGAGCCCAAGTCTTTATGTACAGTGGCATGCAAAAGTTCGGGCACCCCGGTCAAAATTTCTGTTACTGTGACTAGCTAAGTGAGTAAAAGTTGACCTGATTTCCTAAAGGCATAAAGTTAAAGATGACATATTTCTTTCATATTTTAAGCAAGATTACTTTTTTATTTCTATCTTTTACAGTTACAAAATAACAAAAAAGGAAAAGGGACCAAAGCAAAAGTTTGGGCACCCTGCATGGTCAGTGCTTAGTAACACCCCCTTTGGCAAGTATCACAGATTATAAGCGCTTTCTGTAGCCAGCTAAGAGTCTTTCAATTCTTGCTTGGGGGATTTTTGCCCATTCTTCCTTGCAAAAGGCTTCTAGTTCTGTGACATTCTTGGGCCATCTTGCATGCACTGCTCTTTTGAGGTCTATCCACAGATTTTTGATGATGTTTAGGTCGAGGAACTAAAACCTGCAGCTTGTGCATCTTGAGGTAGTCCATTGTGGATTTTGAGGTGTGTTTAGGATCATTATCCTGTTGTAGAAGCCATCCTCTTTTCATCCTCAGCTTTTTTTACAGACGGTGTGATGTTTGCTTCTAGAATTTGCGGGTATTTAATTGAATTCATTCTTCCCTCTACCAGTGAAATGTTCCCCGTGCCACTGGCTGCAACACAAGCCCAAAGCATGATCGATCCACCCCCTTGCCTAACAGTTGGAGAGGTGTTCTTTTCATGAAATTTTGCACCCTTTTTTCTCCAAACATACCTTTGCTCATTGCGGCCAAAAAGTTCTACTTTAACTTCATCAGTCCACAGGACTTGTTTCCAAAGTGCATCAGGCTTGTTTAGATGATCCTTTGCAAACTTCTGATGCTGGATTTTGTGGTGAGGATGCAGGAAAGGTTTTCTTCTGATGACTCTTCCAGTAGAACAGTGCACCACCACTCCAGAGTCTGCTAAATCTTCCTGAAGGTCTTTTGCATTCAAACAGGGGTTTTGATTTGCCTTTCTAGCAATCCTACCAGCAGTTCTCTCAGAAGGTTTTTTTGGTCTTCCAGACCTCAACTTGACCTCCACTGTTCCTGTTAACTGCCATTTCTTAATTACATTATGAACCGAGGAAGCAGCTGCCTGAAAAAGCTTTGCTATCTTCTTATAATCTTCTCTTCTTTTAACCTTTAGTGCGCATGCACCGGTCGTGCATGCAGCCTGGTACAGCCGTTCCGATCTATTCTTACTTTCTTCTTCTTACTTTTTAATTTACGTTTTTTTTGTTTTTTTTTCTCACGGTAACACGTCGAAGCTGCACCCTCTCTAACATGCTGGTAGAGAGAGTTTTATTTGGGTTTTCTTTAGCGCTGGAAATGGTTACATCCCGACACGCAGGACAGAAGCGAGGTCGCATTGTGTATTCCACGGACCAGCAAAGACCAGCCGGCTTAGCGGACAGAGCGGTGGACTCCCCTGCTGAAATCCGGAGGAAAACACACAGAGGGGGATCACAAAGCCGAGGAAAGAGGACCGGGTCGAGACAACAGAGACCTTTGGAGTAGAGGAGTTCGGTGGGTAATATCGTTCTGGCTGACCGGAAGTGCACCGAGAGCGGTAAGCGTAAAGGAATTGGGTGCTTACTGTTCTGGCTAACAACGGATGGTGCAATCTGGGGTATATTACGATTGAGGAACGTGTTTGCAGACTGGATATTGAACTTTTTACTGTTGGACTTCGGCCACGTTCCACCGTGATACAACACTTGGTGGCACAGGAGGTCGTTCCTGCCTGTGGCCATCAAACGTGCAGCTCCTCCCGTGAGGGTCAGACACCCTGAGCCAATAGACTGGTCCTGGACTTATTTTCCATCTGGCATAGTTTGCATTTTGGTGTTTGATTGTTGGGTTTTTTTTTTGTATTGCTATATTTATGCTCTATTCTTGGTTGGTGCAGCTGTAACGAAACCAAATTTCCCTCGGGATTAATAAAGTATATCTATCTATCTATCTATCTATCCTGCTTTGTGGGCATCATTTATTTTAATTTTCATAGTGCTAGGCAGCTGCTTAGAGGAGCCCATGGCTGCTGATTGTTGGGACAAGGTTTAAGGAGTTGGGGTATTTATAAAGCTTTGAAATTTGCGTCACCTGGCCTTTCCTAATGATGACTGTGAACAAGCCATAGTACTAACAAGTTAAATAAGGTCTGAGACCTTGTATAAAAGTTATCAGAGAGATCAAATCTCTTGGGGTGCCCAAATTTTTGCATAGTGCTCCTTTCCTTCTCTTCACTCTGAAATTGTACAAAACAAAAATAATACAACAATCTTGCTTAAAATGTTGAAAAGAATGTTTCATCTTTATGACATTTGGAGATCTGTTCATCCTCTATTCACTTAACTATTTACAGTAACAGAAATTTTGGCCAGTGGTGCCCAGACTTTTGCATGCCACTGTATATATAAGGCAGAGGTTGACAGATTCTTAATTGGTCAGGACATGAAGAGATACGGAGAGAAGGCAAGAGAATGAGGTTGAGAGGAAAACTGGATCAGCCATGATGAAATTGCGGAGCAGAATCAATGGACCAAGTGGCCTAATTCTGCTTGAATATCTTATGGTTTTCTAAACTTTTGAGCTATCATTCTGAAGATATAATTTGGTCAAGTATTCTGTCATTACTGATAAAGTTTATTAAGTCTACTAATAGATGGCCTCTAGCCTCTACATTAATGGTTGTTGCCTTTGATATTGAGGCAATTATCACTGAGCCTGAGGGCAGTGCCATATTTAGTAGGATCACGGAATTTTAGAATGGTTATATTGCTGGGAGATCATTCGCCCTTACCTCCTGTCATCCAATTTTTGACCTTCTGCCAATGGGAACAATTTGGATCTACATTTTTGTCTACATCTTTCATTATTCTTTGAAATCTCTTTGCAATTTCCTCAATTCTAAGGACAGCCCCTGCTTCACACAAGTAAAGAACCTCATCCATTGATTTATTTTGGTCAACCTCTTCTCTGCCCTCTACAACAACTCAAAAACATAGCATCCAGTTGTCCTAACCAAGATTTGATAATATTTCATCATGACGCTCATGTCCTCATGCTCTATTTCTTTCAGTTATACATCCCAGGTTGCCCTATCCTATTTTAATCTTTCTCCATCTTCCCTCTACATTTGATGAACTATACACATACAGTATACACCCAGATATCTTTTCTCTTGAAGAGTCTCGGCCTGAAACGTCGACTGTACCTCTTCCTAGAGATGCTGTCTGGCCTGCTGCGTTCACCAGCAACTTTGATGTGTGTTGCTTTAACTTTCTGTTAGTTTATGTCAGCTATTTTCATTCTTCCTTCCAAAACATAATACTCTGCTTCTCTCAGCCTTAAATTTCATCTTTTGCCCTCTCTACCAACCCATCTATATCATATTAAAATCCATTACTATGCTCCCCACAGTTTACTCTGCCTTCAGATTGTGTGGCATTAGCAACTTTTGAGAATTTGTCTTGTACAGCTAAGTCAAAATCACTAATATATTAAGGAAGTAATAATCCAAGTACTACTCCCATGATCTCCATTGCACACTGTCTTGAAACTGAAAAATAACCTTTCATTTCTATTTTCCCTTTTTATTTCTCAGAAAATGTCCTATCTCTGCAGTTACATCCCTTTTTGTTTCATGGTTTTCAATCTTGGTGTGAAGTATCTTACAAAGTGTTTTTGCAAATCCATAAATATCACATCAACTGTATTTCCTCATTGAGTCCACCTGTTACTTCAACAGAAACTCTATTGTTAAACAGCATTTGTGATCAACAAATCCTTGCTGACTTTCTCTGCTCAATCCACACTTATACAGCAGCTAACAATTTAATTAATATTTTTAATTATTATCTCCCTAATTATTGTTTCTAGAAATTTCCACACCACCAAGGTTTTAAAGTGATCAGCCTTTAGTTAAAAAATGTAACACCTGCATCAGTCCTCAGATACAACCCTGGATTCTATGTTTGAAATGTTATGGTCAAACCCCCTGTAATTTGCCCCCTTAGCAATCTTATATCTATCTGGTTTATCCAGCTTTAGTGCAGTTAGATTTTCTAGAATGCACTGTGCACCAACATTTAGTCTTTTGAGAATCATAGATGCTGGGACTCTCATTACATGTTCATCCTTAGCAAATCCTGATCTTTTGCATTCATTTAGTATTTATCAGTCTAATCAGCTTCCAATCTGACCATGCAAACTATTCATGTTTGCTTAGCTATAGATTGCCTTTAATTTTTTGCAGCAGTAGTTCAAGAAGACAGATTTGCTGATAAAATGAATGTTCTCCCCTCCTCTCTCTCTCTCTCTCTCTCACACACACACAATCTCTCTTCTGCATTCTTCTCTATTTTCTAGATCATTCACAGAGAGCTACCTGCTTTTTTCCCCCTTTCCTCTTAATGGGAATATATCCAAACAGTATCTGAAACGTCCCCCATTATTCAAGTACAATTTTGCTTACCAAGCTTTAGCCCAGGGTGGCGCAGTAGTGTAGCAGTTAGCTCAATCTTTTACAGCAGCACCAGCGACTTGGGTTCAACTCCCATCACAGGGCGTAAGGATTTTGTATGTCTTCCCTATGAACGCGGGTTTCCTATAACCATATAACAATTACAGCACAGAAAAAGGCCATCTCGGCCCTTCTAGTCCGTGCCAAACTCTTACTCTCACCTAGTCCCACCGACCTGCACTCAGCCCATAACCCTCCATTCCTTTCCTGTCCATATAGCAATCCAATTTAACTTTAAAGGACAACATCGAACCTGCCTCAACCACTTCTGCTGGAAGCTCGTTCCACACAGCTACCACTCTCTGAGTAAAGAAGTTCCCCCTCATGTTACCCTAAACTTTTGCCCTTTAACTCTCAACTCATGTCCTCTTGTTTGAATCTCCCCCACTCTCAATGGAAAAAGCCTATCCACTTCAACTCTATCAATCCCCCTCATAACTTTAAATACCTCTATCAAGTCCCCCCTCAACCTTCTACAATTCAAAGAATAAAGACCCAACTTGTTCAAAATTTCTCTGTAACTTAGGAGATGAAACTCAGGTAAAATTTTAGTAAATCTTCTCTGTACTCTCTCAATTTTGTTGACATCTTTCCTATAATTCGGTGACCAGAACTGTACACAATACTCCAAATTTGGCCTCACCAACGCCTTGTACAATTTCAACATCACATCCCAATTCCTATACTCAATGCTCTGATTTATAAAGGCCAACATACCAAAAGCTTTCTTCACCACCCTATCCACATGAGATTCCATCTTCAGGGAACTATGCACCATTATTCCTAGATCCCTCTGTTCTACTGCATTCTTCAATGTCCAACCATTTACCATGTATGTCCTATTTGATTAGTCCTACCAAAATGTAGCACCTCACACTTATCAGCATTAAACTCCATCTGCCATCTTTCAGCCCACTCTTCTAACTGTCCTAAATCTCTCTGCAGGCTTTGAAAACCAACTTCATTATCCACAACTCCACCTATCTTAGTATCATCTGCATACTTACTAATCCAATTTACCACCCCATCATCCAGATCACTAATATATATGACAAACAACACTGGACCCAGTACAGATCCCTGAGGCACACCACTAGTCACCGGCCTGCAGTCTGACAAACAGTTATCCACCACTACTCTCTGGCGTCTCCCATCCAGCCACTGCTGAATCCATTTTACCACTTCAATATTAATACCTAACAATTGAACCTTCCTAACTAACCATCTGTGTGGAACTTTCTGAAGTCCATATAGACAACATCCACCGCTTTACCCTCATCAACTTTCCTAGTAACCTCTTCAAAAAATTCAATAACATTTGTCAAACATGACTTTCCATGCACAAATCTATGTTGACTGTTCCTAATCAGACCCTGTCTATCCAGATAATTATATATACCATCTCTAAGAATACTTTCCATCAATTTACCCACCACTGACGTCAAACTCACAGGCCGATAATTGCTAGGTTTACTCATAGAAGCCTTTTTAAACAATGGAAAAACATGAGCAATACGCCAATCCTCCAGCACCATCCTCGTTTCTAATGACAGTTGAAATATCTCTGTCAGAGCTTCTGTTATTTCCACACTAACTTCCCTCAAGGTCCTAGAGAATATCTTGTCAGGACCTGGAGACTTATCCACTTTTATATTCCTTAAAAGCACGAGAACTTCCTCTTCTTTAATCATTATAGTTTCCATAACTACCCTACTTGTTTCCCTTACCTTACACAATTCAATATCCTTCTCAACTCCCTTCCTAACTCTTATATTCTCCTTTCAGGACCTCTTCCTTTTTTCCTACCTATGTCATTGGTACCTATATGTACCATGACCTCTGGCTCCTCACCCTCCCACTTCAGGATATCTTGGATGCGATCAGAAACATCCCGGACCCTGGCACCAGGGATGCAAACTACCATCCGGGTCTCCTGACTGCGTAAACAGAATCACCTATCTGACCCCCTAACTATCTAGTCCCCTATTACAACTGCCCTCCTCTTCCTTTCCCTACCCTTCTGAACTACAGGGCTGGACTCTGTGCTGGAGGTACGGCCACTGTTTCTTCCCCAGGTAAGCTGTCCCCGCCCCCCACCAACAGTACTCAAACAGGAGTACATATTGTCAAGGGGCACAGCCACTGGGGTACTCTCTAGTACCTGACTCTTCCCATTCCCCCTCCTAATCGTGACCCACTTGTCTTCCTCCCGTGGCCCCGTGTGACCACCTGCCTGTAACTCCTCTCCATCAACTCCTCACTCTCCCTGACCAGACGAAGGTCATCGAGCTGCAGCTCCAGTTCCCTAACGCGGTCTCTTAGGAGCTGCATCTTGACGCATCTGGCGCAGATGTGGACGTCCGGGAGGCTAGGAGACTCCAGGACCTCCCACATCCGACACCGAGAACAACAAGCTGCCCTCACACTCATACTTCCCCCTTTCCTCAAATAACAGGGAAAATTGAAAACCAAACCTACTTTGCCTCGCCCGTTTCTGCCTAAGCCCGTTGAGCCAAAGCCCTTAAGCCTTCACTCTGCTCCCGGCTCACTCCGCTGCCCGATAAACGATGCTGCCTGCTGTATACCGCTGTGTTCCTTTTAAATCTACCACGCTTCACTGCCCGACATCACACACCTGCACAGTTCCGCCTTTCTTAACCCCGATGAGAAAAAGAAAAAAAAATCAAATGGCTTCCGCCGCACTCCTGCTCCGATTCTCAGACTTTCTTCTCCAAATTAAACCCGAATCAGGATTTCTGACCTTTTAAATCTTCTGCGTTTCACTGCCCAACGTCACACGCCTGCGCAGTCCTGCCTCTCTTAACTCCGATGAGAAAAAGAAAAAAAATCAAAATGGCTTCCGTTGCACTCCTGCTCTGATTCTCAGACTTCCTTCTCTTCTGGGTGCTCCGGTTTCCTCCCACACCATGCAGGTTAGGATTAGTAAATTGTGGGCTGGAAGCATGGTGACATTTGTGTGTTTCCCCAGCACATCGTTGGACTGTGTTGGTCATTGATGCAGACAACGCGTTTTACTGTATGTTTCGATGTTTTGGTATACATGTGACAAATGAAGCTGATCTTTTTTATATTTGCCTTTCTCTTTTCTAACGTACCCAGGTTAGATACATTCTCTTCCCATTGAAATTGCTTCTTCTCCAATTGATTATTTTTACATTTATCATAAATTAACATTATTATTTCAAATCTTGTGATCTTATACTCATAATTTCTGCATGTTTCTCCACTGATACTTGCTTCCTTGGCCTTTCTCAATTCCCAGAAGCAAGCCCAATAGAGCTGCTTCCCTGAATCTGGAAATTTCTCTCAATCGTACTTCAGAGCATCTTCCCTTCTTGCACCTTATGTTATTGTAATCCCAATCTATATCCCATTTGCATGTTTCTACACCTTCTTGCACATTTGATCAATATTCCTCCTGCTGGTTGGTGGAATGTATATTAGATCCATAAATATAATTGCATTCTTCCTCATTTTTCCCATTTCCCATCTTTCCTGAATTGCTGGTATCCTGGTACATTCCTATTTTTTTTAATTTTCAGTCAAGTTAGTGCAACATCATTATCCCATGTGGTATGTCACAAATATTTTATAATGCACTTTAGTGGATTAAAAATGCACTTCTTGTCATTGCACACCTGAACTGTAAGACTATCTCAGACCTTTTGTGTTCTCTTTCAATACTGCCAACATGTGACACTGTTGCTTTTCCATTCCTCACCTTTCTTTCAGATCCAACATAGAGCAGTATCAATGACAGCACAGGTTCAGTCAACCAAGGGCAGAAAAAAAACCTGTTGGTTATACACAATAAAATTTTGTTACATCATTGGGAAAACTGCCAGAAAGCTCAAGTTCATTGTCAAGGAGCAACAGGGCTTAACACAGAGTTTGAAACCTCCTTTCTGGAAGCAATATAGTGGCCAATTCTACCCATATATTTCTCAAAGTTCAAACTGCAAAGCGAAGTTACTATCAAAATACATTTACGTCACCACATACTACCCTGAGATTCATTTTTGTGGTGGCACAACTCAACCAAATTTTGATTCTCCTTCCTAAATGCTAATTTGTCACCACCCTTAATTCAACCAACAGCAGTGGTGTCATCTGTAAACGTAAGTATGGCATTGGAGCTTTACTTAACCACACAATCATAAATATAAAGTGAGTAGACCAAGGCCCTCGCGCACCATAGTCTTGTAGTGCACCCGTACTGAAGGTGAGTGTAAATAGCAAGGTTATTGCCTCACCCGGCTAACTCAGGATGACTTTCAAGGGGCTGATAGTATTGAATGCTGTTCTGTCATCAATGAAGAGCTTCCCGATGGATGAATCCTCATTGCCCGGGTGTTCCAGAGCTAAGTGAAGAGCCAGTGAAATGGTATCTGCTTTGATCTGTTGTGATGGTCGGCAAGTTGAAGTTCATCCAGGTCACTCCTCAGGCAGGAGTTCATATGCATCATGACCACCCTCTTGAAGCCCTTCATGACGGCGAATGCAAGTGCAACTGTGAGATAGTCAATGAGGTAGGTTACCACATTCTTCTTGGGAACCAGTATGATGGAAGCTTGCCTGAAGCAGCTGGGTACCTCAAATGGCCAAGGTGAGAAGTTGAAGATGTCTGTAAACACTCCAGACCGTTGATTAGCACAAGTCTTCAGTACAAGGCCCAGTATGCCATCTCAACCAATGTGCCTTTCATGGATTCACCCTTCTGAAGGATGCTTTTATGTCAGCCTCAGAGGCTCAGATCACAGAGTCATTGGGGGCTGTGGGAGTTCGTGTCTCCATGTTCTATCAGTCAGAGCGAGCATTTCTCCTTACCTACCCATCACCTCCCTCTGGTGCTCCTCCCCCTTCCCTTTCTTCCATGGTCTTCTACCCTCTCCTATCAAATTCCCCCTTCTCCAGCCCTTTATCTCTTTCACCTATCAGCTTCCCAGCTCTTCACTTCACCTCTCCCCATCTCCTGGTTTCACCTATCACCTACACCTTGTACTTCTTCCTCCCCTCCCCCCTCCCACCTTCTTGCTTTAATCTCTCACCTTTTTTTTCCAGTCCTGATGAAGGGTCTCGGCCCGAAACATCAACTGTTTACTCTTTCCCATAGATGCCGCCCGGCCTGCTGAGATTTAACACAAACCTGAGAGGCAACATTTGCACCCAGAGAATGGTCTGCATATGGAGTGACTGCTAGAGGAAGTGGTTGTGGCAGGTAGGTTGGTGGAGATTTCTGATGATAGATGTTGCCTTCTTGAAGCAGCGCTCCTGTACCAATGGCGGGGAGGGAATATGCTTGTGATGTATTAGGCAGATTTGATTATTTTCTGTAGCTTCTTACATTCCTGCACATTGGAATTGCTGTACTAGATCATGATGAAACTAGTCAGGATATCTTCAACAGCACATCTGTAGAAGTTGCTGGAGCATTTGATGACAAACTGAACCTCCTTACCCTCCTAAGAAAGTAAAGACATTGGCAGGCCTTTCTTATGACTACATCTAAATGCAGGACACAGGACAGGTCATCCAATATGTTAACGCCCTGGAATTTAGAGCTGCTAAATCTCTCCACCACCAATTCCCCAATGTAGACGAGCATACGTTCACCCTCCATCTTCTTCCTGAAGGCATCAATCAGTTCCTCAGTTTTGGTGACATTGAGCAACAGGTTGTTTCTGTGACACCATTCAACCAAGTGACCTATCTCACTCCAGTAAGCTGACTCGGCACCATCTGTATTTTGTCCAACGACAGTAGTGTTATCAGCTCATTTGAAGGAGGCATTGGAGCTGTGCTTTGCCATAGAGAGTACAGCATGGATCTAAACACGCAGCCTTGAGTTACGCCTGTCAATGAGGAGGAGATGGCTTTACCTAACCTCATTGATTGAGCTCTGCCAATGAGGAAGTTTACCCAGCTGCAGAGTGAGGTACAGAGGCCCAAGTCTCGAAGCTTGATGATGAGTTTGGATGGGATGATCGTGTTGAATGCCAAGCTGCAGTCAATGAACAGCAATCTGATTTATGATTTTCTGTTTTCTTAATGGTTCAAAGTAAAGTCATAAGCCAGTACAATCACATCTGATGCCGACCTGTTGTGGTCATCAGCAGACTGGAGCAGATCCAGATAATCTCAGTGGCAGGAGTTGGTTTCTGCCATAACAAATCTCTTAAGACACTTCAGTGGAGTTGATTTAAGTACCACAAGACAATAGTCATTGAGGGAGGTCACCACGCTCTTCTTAGGCACTGGTACAATAGAAACCTTTTTGAAGCAGGTGGGAACGTTGGAATGCAGAAGCAAGAGCTTGACTATGCCAGTTGGTTCCAGTCAGATCTTGAAACTTAACCAGACATGCCATCTGGCCCAAATGCTTTTTGTGATGTCACACTCTTGAAGTATGCCCAAACGTTGACCCCTGAGACTACAGGGTCATTCAGAGATGTTTGGGCTTGTTTGGGTGTGTCATAGTTCTCCCTATATCAAAGTGTGTATAAATAGCACTGAGTTCATCTGGAATTGATGGGTCACTGTCACTTATGCCACCTGATCGTGCCTTGTAGGGTGTTATATTGTGTAAGCCCTGCCACAACTGTTGAATATCCATCTGTGATTCAAGAAATTGCCTCTTTGCAATCACAATGCCTTCCAGAGGTCATACCTGAACTTCTGGATTGCCATCCCAAGATACCACAGATCTAGCCCTCAGCAGATTATGAATCTCCAGATTCATTTGCAGCTTCACTCTCACCCATATGCCATGAAGTCGGTGATGATTGTGTCATATTCATTTAGGTCCACTAACAAATTCTTGAACATGTTCCAGTCAATTTGGGAAGCAATCCCAAATTCGCTTCTACGCCTCAGCTGTCCAGCTCTTCATAGTGGTCTTCACGGCTGCCATTCTGTTCAGGCTCTGTCTACGTGCAGGCAGAAGAAGCACAGCCAGGTGGCCGGATTTTCCAACGTGCAGGCAGGAGGAATCAGATGATGATCTTGATATCAGTGTAGCAGTGGACAAGTGCATTGAGTCCTCAAGTAGTGCAGGTGATGTGTTGATAATAATTAGGCAGAGATTTCTTCAAGCTTCCCTGATTAAAGCCTACTGCCACAATGTGAGAGGGGAAAGACTTAAAGGGGATCTTGTGATGGTACAGTATTAGGTTTGCTGACAACAAGCCCTATCAGATTTAAATAGCCACGAGTACTCTCACTGAAGGGAGGTTATACTGTAACTACCAAGTCTTCAAAGACTAGTTTACTTTCCAGTTTATTCTCTGCATCGAGTTTAGCTGCCAATACCCACTATTCGTGCAGTGGGTCCCCTTCCATGCCAAGGAGAAGATACTTCCAGCTAACAAAGTAGTTTTGAAGGCATCCGTTAGTCTTGCGAGATCATGGATATGCGCCTGGAAAGCCTTCGCTCTCCAGGGCACAGGCCTGGGCAAGGTTGTATGGAAGACCGGCAGTTGCCCATGCTGCAAGTCTCCCCTCTCCATGACACCGATGTTGTCCAAAGGAAGGGCAAGGGCCGATACAGCTTGGCACCGGTGTCGTCGCAGAGCACTGTGTGGTTATGTGCC
This sequence comes from Mobula hypostoma, assembly GCF_963921235.1. Classification (NCBI taxonomy): domain Eukaryota; kingdom Metazoa; phylum Chordata; class Chondrichthyes; order Myliobatiformes; family Myliobatidae; genus Mobula; species Mobula hypostoma. The sequence continues at coordinate 31,977,613 of NC_086100.1, forward strand.
TTGCTCAAGGACACAACACGTTACCTCGGCTGGGGCTCGAACTCCTGACCTTCAGGTCGCTAGTCGAATACCTTAACCACTTGGCCACGTGCCCACACAACAATAAAGTAGTTTACAACACAGTTTATTTACCTACAATGACACACATTTAAATCCACACAGCATTCTGAAAACACAATTGTAACTCAGAGAGAATTTCTATCTTAAATATTTCCAAATTTCAAACCATTTCCTAAATCACAAGCCATTAGCACTAAAGCACTAAACGTTTCGCAAGCACAAAGGACAAAACATTAAAGATTTCTAAACCATAGGTACAATTCCTATAAACAAAAAAGACATAAGACCATAAGACATAGAAGCAGAATTAGGCTTGGCCCACTGAGTCCATCATGGATAATTTATTATCCTTCACAACCCCATTCTCCTGCTTTCTCCCCATAATGTATGACACCCTGATTGATCAAGAACCTATCATCCTCCACCTTAAATATACCAATGACTTGGCCAGGACAACCATCAGTGGCAATGAATTCCATAGATTCACCATGATCTGTCTGTCTAGGTACCATATCTGATGTGGACATTGGTAACCATGGTTTTCCACATGGATCTATCCCTCATTCTTTGGATAACTTCCATTTCCTCAATGTGTAGCCATCTGGCTAGGCTTTTGATGTACATAAGCCGAGGTCTTCCTCTAGGTTTGCTCCCCTTGATCTTTCCAGAGAGTATGAGATTTTCTAGTTCATCTTTCTGCATGATGTGTCCTCGGAATCTGAGTTGTCTTTCTCTTATTGTTGGTACCAGTGATCGAACTGCTTGGGCTCTTCTGAAAAATTCTTCATTTGATGTGTGTGTGGTCCATGATATTTTTAACATTCTCCTGTAGAACCATAATTCAGCTGCTTCTAGTCTCTTTTCCATTGCTGGAGAAATGGTCCAGCATTCACTTCCATAAGTCAGGATAGAATAAATGTAGCACTGCAGTATTCTGTTTTTAGTGTATGTGCTCATCTTTCTGTCTGTTAATATGGTCCTCATTTTTTGGAAAGCTTCTTTCGCCATTGCTACTCTGTATTTGATATCTGTGTCGTACCTGCCATCACTTGTTACTAGGCTGCCAAGGTATCTGAATTTGTTGACTTGTTTGATGTTTGTATTTCTGATCTTGATCACACATTGTGGGATGTTTGTCTTTCTGGAGATGACCATGCTTTCTGTCTTCTTGGTGTTGATTGAGAGGCCTCTGCGATTACTTTCTGCTGCCACTATAGTGAGTAGTTCTTAAAGTTTTGTTTCTGAGTCAGCTATTAGTACGATGTCATCAGCATATCTAATGTTATTTATATTATGGCCTCCAATTGTGAATCCTTTGTCTCTGATACTTCTCAAGATATTTTCACTATACAGGTTGAATAAGTCTGGCGAAAAGACACAACCTTGCCTGACTCCTCTCATAATATTCACATACTCACTCACTTCTCCTTCTATTCTGATGGATGCTGTCTGGTCCCAGCATAAGTTTCTTAAGAAACGTATATCTTTCCCATCTATGTCAAGATCTTGAAGCATTTCCAGAAGATCTTGGTGTCCGACAGTGCCAAAAGCTTTTGTATAGTCGATGAAACATAGGTAGATGTCTTTTTGTACCTGGATGGCTCGTTCACAGATAATCTGTAGCATGAAAATTGCATTTCTGGTTCCAGTGTTTTCCACAAAGCCACATTGTTCTTTACTGATTTCTGGTTTTATACAGCGTCTTGCTCCCATCATGATTACTCTGAGAATAATTTTTGCCACGTGGCTCATCAGGCTTATCGTACGATGTAACTCACATTCTATTGCTCCCTCTTTCTTTGGAAGTGTGATGAACACTGATTTACTTAAATCATCAGGTATCTCCCCATGATCATAGGTTTCATTTGCTATTTCTGTTATTTTCTCTATTCCAGAATCTTCTACCATGATCTGGCGAAAGAAGTTTTTCCTCATCACTGCTCTAAATGTTTCCACTATAGGAAACATCTTCCCCACATCCACCCTATCTAGACCTTTCAATATTTGATAGTTCAGTGAGATCCCCCCCTAATTCTTCTCTACTCCAGTGAATACAGGCCCAGTCATCAAACGCTTCTCATATGTTAACCCTTTCATTCCTTGAATCATTCTTGTCAACCTCCTCCTGGACCCTCTCCAAAGCCAGCGCATCTTTTATTAGATAAAGGACCCAAAACTGCTCACAATATTCCAAGAGCAGTCTGACCAATGTCTTATAAAACCTCACCATTATATGCTTGCTTTGTATTCTAGTCCTCTTGAAATGAATGCAAACATTGCATTTGCCTTCCTTACCTCCAAGTCAACCTGCAAGTTAGCCTTTAGGGAATTCCACATGAGGACTCCCAAGTCCCTTTGCGCCTTGAATTTTTGAATATTCTCCCCTTTGAGAAAATAGTCCATGCCTTTATTCTTTCTGCAAAGGTGCTTGACTTTGGCCTATTTTATCATGTACCTCTAAGTACCCCAAAACCTCATCCTTAATAATAGACTCAGACATTGTTTCAACCACTGAAGTTAGGCTAAGTGGCCTATAATTTCTTTTCTTCTTAAAGAGTGGAGCAACAATTGCAGTTTTCCAGTCCTCAGGGGCCATTCCAGGATCTAGTATTCCTTGAAAGATTATTACTAATGCTTCCACAACCTCTTCAGCTATCTCTTTCGGAACTCTGGAGTGTAGACCATCTAGTCCAGGTGACGTTCTACCTTCAACCAACAAGAGAAAATCTGCAGATGCTGGAAATCCAAACAACACAAACAAAATGTTGGAGAAACTCAGCAGGCCAGGCATTATCTACGGAAAAAGAGTAAAAAGTCAATGTTTCGGGCTGAGACCCTTTATCAGAACAGTTCCAATGAAGGGTCCCAGCCTGAAACATCAACTGTCTATTCTTTTCCATAGATGCTGCCTAGCCTGCTGAGTTCCTCCAACATTTTGTGTGTGGGACTTATCTACCTTTAGACCTTTCACCTTCTCCTTGGTAATAGCAACCAACTCACTTCTGCCCCCTGATGCTGTCTCATTCTGGCATTCTGCTAGTGTCTTCCACAATGAAAACTGATGCAAAATATTTAATAGGTTCATCCACTATTTCTTGTTCCCCATTACTACTTTTGCAGTGTCATTTACCAGTGGTCCGATATCCACACCAGGCTCTCTTTTACCTTTTATATATCTGAAAAAAATGTTGGTATCCTCTTTTATATTATTGGCGAACTTACAATCATATTTCAGTTTTTCTCTCTTTGTGGCTTTTTTTTCCATTCTGTTGCTTGTTAAAAACTTCCCAATCCTCTACGTTCTCACAAATTTTTTCTACATAATATGCCCTTTCTTTTTTTATTCTGTCTATGACTTCCTTTCTCAGCCACAGTTGCTTCATCCTTTCATTTTTAAGTAACAGAGCCACCCCATCCCTTCTGTCTACCTGTCTGTCTTCTTGATACAATCCGTATCCTTGGATGTTAAGCTCCTGAATATGATCTTCTTTCAACCACGTCTCAGTGATGCCCACAACATCATACCTGCTAATCTCTAACTAGCGCTCTGGTCATTGTAAATTGCCCTATGGGTTAAATTGGGGGACTGCTGTGCCTCATGGCTCAAAGGGTCAGAAGGGCCTATTCCACACTGTATGTCAATAAATAAATAAATAAATAAATAAATAGTGTCTCGTGCAGCGAAATAGGACTAGCTCTCGAAGGCAGGTTCCGGTAAAGGAAGTGGACTGATCCTATCTGAGGTACAGAAATCAATCATTTAAAGATCCTTTAGCACATTTGTTGCGATTTCATTGTCCTGGGCTAAAGCAGTAGCCAAACATCTTGATGCATGCCCTGTATCTTGGTCTCTGTGGGCTCTCCACATCATCTTTAAGTGTTCAGCGTGGCTGTGAAGCAGTTAGCGCAATCACTACACAGAGCTACTGATCACTGATCTGGATTTGATTCCTGCCACTGTCTTGAAGAGTTTGCACATTCTCCCTGTGATCGCAGATGTTTCCGCCAAGTGCTCCGGTTTCCTCCCACAGTCCAAAGATATATGCTTAGGGTTAGAGTGTTGTGGGCATGCTTATTGGCGCTGGAAGCGTGGTGACACTTGTCACAATCCTCAGATCATTGTCACAAAGGGACATATTACACCGTATGGTTTGATGTACATGTGATATATAGAGCTAATTTCATCAGTATAAGTAGTACCTTTCTAGGATGATAGGTCTTATGTTCCATGAAACAGAAGAGGCCATTCGTCATGATCTCCTCAAGGACACTTAGGGTTAGGCAATAAATGCCGTCCTACCAAGATTCCAGAGAAACAAAAAACAGGTGAAGGAGCAGTAGGAATGACAATAATGTAAGTTATTCCTCCCATCTTCCACACCAAATTATTTTCACTTGTATGTCACCAGCTTATCAAGTGCCTTTTAGTGCAAACCCAAGAAAAGCATCACTATTGTACTGGATGCTTAGAACTTAGAATGCATAACTTACTTCCCATTTTTCTATTTTCTATTTATGATTTATAATTTAAATTTTTAATATTTACTATTTTTAATATTTAGTATTTGTAATCCAGGGAGTATGAGGCGCAGGATCAAATATCGCTGTGATGATTGTACGTTCTAGTGCCAATTGTTTGGCGACAATAAAGTATAAAGTTTAACTTACTGACAAGGACATATCTAGAATACTATATACAACTCCTGGCAGTGTATTTTTGACATTTTGTTCAACAAGGGAAATGGATGTCCTATATTACTTGCTGCGATCCCTCAACTCAGGCAATAATGCTCACCGTTACAATATTGTAAATCTGTTCAACATAATGGAAAACACACATGCCATATGGATTCAGTCTGGATAGAATTCCGCCAATTTCAATGCTAGACCGTTACCATCTGGAGTTATTGCATATTTTTCTTCAATGGTCATGAATATATCTTGATCCTTTTGATTCACATCCCTCAAAATATTAGGTGAAGTCATAATGATACAGATTGAACAAAGCTGATGTACAGTATTTTATTCATAATTATATATCTAGAGTGTGGTCATAAAAACAGAACTTCATTTTCCGTCATTCCGTGTATTATACCTCAAAGTTCAAAGTAAACTTATTAACAAAGTGCATATATGTCAGCATATACAACCCTGAGATTCATTTTCTTGCAGGCATACGCAATAAATCCACAGTAGTATAATAGAATCAATGAAAGACACACCGATTGGGTGTTCAGCCAGTGTGCAAAAGAAAACAAACTGTGCAAATACAAAAAGAAAGAAACAATAATAATGAATAAATAAGCAATAAATATTGAGACCATGAGTTTAAGAGTCCTTGAAAATGAATCCATAGGTTGCTGTAACATTTCAGTGATGGAGCAAGTGAAGTTGTCCCTTTTGGTTCATGAGCTTGAGGATAGAGGGTTAACAACTGCTCCTGAACCTGGTGGGATGAGACTTGAGACTCCTGTACCTTCTTCTTGATTGTAGGCAGCAAGAAGAGAGCATGACCTGGGTGATGGGGAAGTCCTGATGGTGGATGTTGCTTTCCGTAGATGTGATCAATAGTAAGGAAGGGCTTTACTCATGATGCACAAGGCCATATCCACCACATTTTGTAGGATTTTCCATTCAAGGACATTGGTGATTCCATACCAGGCTGTAATGCAGCCAGCCGATATACTCTCCACCACACATCTATAGAAGTTTTGTCAAAGTTTTAGATGCCATGTCGAATCTTCGCAAACTCCTAAGGAAGTAGAGCCACCTTTGTGCTTTCTTCACAATTGCACTTACGTGCAGGTACAGAACAGGTACTCCAAAATGATTATACTGAGGAATTTAAAGTTGCTTACCCACTCCACATCTGATACTCTGATAAGGACTAGCTCATGGACCCCTAGTTTTGTCCTTTTTTAGTCAATAATCAGCTTCTTAGTCTTGTAGACATTGAGTAAGATCTTCTGGTTGTGGCACCACTCTACCCGATTTTCAGTCTCCCTCCTATATACTGATTCATTACCACTTTTGACAGTCTACAACAGTGGAGTCATCAGCAAACTTGAGTATGGCATTGGAGCTGTGTTTAACCTCACAGTCATAAGTGTAAAGCGAGTAGAGCAGGGGGCTAAGGACACAGCTTGGTGGTGCATCTGTGCTGATGGCGATTGTGGAGGAGATGTTGCTGCCAATCCAAACTGACTGGAGTCTGCAAGTGAGGAAATTGAGGATCCAATTGCACAAGGGGGTATTGAAGCAAAGGTCTTGGAGCTTATTGATTAGTTTGGAGGGGATAATAGTACTGAATGTCAAGCTGCAGTCAATAAAGAGCATCCTAATGTTTGCATCTTTCCTATCCTGATGTTCCAGGGTTGAGTGAACAGCCAATAAGAATGCATCTGCTGTGGAACTGTTGCACCAGTAGGCAAATTGAAGCAGATCTAAGTCGATTCTCAGGCAGGACATGAGATGTTTCATCACCAACCTCTCAAAACACTCCATTACTGTAGATGTAAGTGCTACTGGATAGGAGTCATTGAGGCAGATTACCATGTTCTTCTTAAGCACCGGTATAAGGGAAGTCTTCTTGAAGCAGGAGAGTACTTCAGACAGGCAACACGAGAGATATTAATGAACAGTCCAGCCAGCAATCAGCACAGGTCTTTAGTAATTGGCCAGGTTCCCCATCTGGACCAAGCGCTTTTCGTGGATTCACCCTTCTGAAGACTGATTGTCTGAAATCACAGGATGACTGGGGGCTGTACGAGTTTGCGATGGCTCCTCCACGTTTTAAAAGCCAAAGCGAGAGCAGGAGGCATTGAGCTCATCTGGAAGTGAAGTCCTGCTGTTGCCTATGTCACTTGATTGTACTTCGTAAGAGGAGGTAGCATTCAAGCCCTGTCACAACTGTTGAGCATCGTTCATTGATTCAGGTTTAGTCCGGAACTGCCACTTCGCCAGTGAGATGACTTTCCGGAGATCAAACCTGGACTTCTTGTAACTTTCTTGGTCACCAGATTTGAATGCTTCTGATCTGGTCCTCACCAGGTTGCGGATCTCATAGTTCATCCGGGGCTTTTGGTCGGGGAAGACTCTGAATGATTTTGTGGGCACACCTTTTTAAAAAGTCTGTGACAACATGGTGTTTTCATTCAGATCTATAGGTGAGTGCTTTAGCACAGTCCAGTCCATTGACTTGAAACAATCCCATAGCCTCTCCTCTGCCTCCTGCGACCACTACTTTGTTGTCCTAATGTCTGGAGCCTTACTCTTTAGCCTCTGCATGTCTCCAGGTAGGAAAATGACAGCCAGGTGATCAGATTTATCTAAATGCAGTCTGGGCATGGAATGCTAGGCATTTCTTATCTTAGTACAACAGTGATCTAGTGTGTTCTGGCATTACAGATTATATGCGATGGTAATTGGGCAGAGATTTCTTCAAACAAGCTTGGTTGAATTCCATGACTATGACTTGAAATACATCGGGATGGACTGTTCCTTGCTTGGAGATGGCATCATGCAGTTTCTTAAGCACTTGATTATGGTTGACTGCTTCTGGTATGTAAATTCTGGTCAGGATCATGCATCAGAACTCCCTCAGTTAGTAGAACAGATGGCATTTAATCATTAGGTGTTCAAGGATGAGGGATCATGAGTTTGACAAAACCGCCACATCAGAACACCATCAACAGCTTATCATGAAACACACCTTTTCCCTTTTCCAAATCAGCAGTTCAGTCCATCCTGGGAACTGAGAAGCCTTCAGGTCTGTTTGCTGTACTTGGCTTGCTGGGAGTAAGCTATGTCTCAGTCAAACATAGAACACAATGATCTCTCATTTCCCTCTCATACAGCAATCTTGCCCTCAGGTCCTGAATCTTGTTCTGCAATGTGCCTGCACAGTTGCTAACAGAATGCTGGGTAGAGGGGGGTCTCATTCCTTGTGTTTCAGCCTGAGGTGGAGTTCCTACCACCACCCCAAACCACACCCCCCCCCCCCCACCTTCGGCCTCACTTCTGGCCATGGTAATGAACTGCACCTGCTTACTTGAGAGTTAAGTCCACTGAGTCCTTCAGAAGATCATGAAATCTGTAGTTCATTAAGTTGATTAAAAGTATATTGCTTAAAGGAAAATTACATGCTTCAAATTAAAGTGAGCGTAATTCAAAAGAGGTATATTTAGAAGTATCGTACATAGCCCGCACAATGTCGCTGTGGTTCACTGGCGCCATTTTGCTTTCCTATTAGAATTATTGTCAGAAGCACATCAAGAAACAAATTAACTACTTTGAAAATAAATGTTATGTTGCTTTTTGGTAATAAATGGCTTTGTCTGTTCATTAAGCAGATGGCAGACTCTCTGGGGTCTCATTGAAGTTTGCCTATGAGTATCTTGCACTATTGTACATATATTGACCTATGAATATTCTTTCTGGTATTATATACTTTGAGCACAAATTAATTCCAGATGTTACATGTTTGGACCACAAAAATGAAAACTCATCTTCCTGCTATGCATCTGAACATTTGCCACTCCTTACATATTGCTGTTATACTAAATGGCGCAAAGTTCTGTAATTAGATCCTAAGGCGATAGATCAAGTAACCATTCTGAAGGAACACAATTCCAGTAATTGGAATCTATTTTATGAACGGCCAATGTTAAAAAAAATCAAATACAATTAATTATCTGTACAAAAGTAGACACAGCGAAATCTAAGTTTGTTCAGACAATTCCAAAATAGTGCTCAGCTTTTTAAAATCAGATTAAAGCAGGATCAAAAATTTTGGGGACATTTTTATAAGTTTTAATTGGACTCCTCATTTCAGGTAGGGATTTTGTTCTTCCCAGTAATTATCTACCGGCATAAAACTCCCCAAAAACATGTCAAAAGCACTGTCACAAACAGTATTTTTCTGCTTTAAGATTTTGGTCCCGACCCTCCAAGCAGACCATTGCTTTTGTCAGAGCTGGGGAGCAGCCAATACCTGCCAAAAGAACATCTGCAGGCATTCTGACCTCTGCAAGGGACTGGCAGCTGTTGGTGGACCTCGAAGGGCAGCTGAAGTTCCCCAACCGTATCGCAGACACCACCCTGCAACCAGACATTGTCCTAATGTCTGAGTCTACTAAGCAAGTGGTGCTGCTGGAGCTGACAGTCCCATGGGAAGATAGCTTGGAGGAGGCCTTTGAAAGGAAGCTCTCCAAGTACGCAGGACTGGTCAGCAACTGTCAGCAGGCTGGATGGAGAGCGAGGTGTCTCCCAGTGGAGGTTGGTTGTAGGGGATTCGTAGCCCGTTCTTTAGTTAGAGCCTTCAGCATTTTGGGCATTGAGGGAGAGAGGAAGAGGAGAGCCATCCACAGTACCACCGATGCGGTAGAGAGGGCCTCAAGATGGCTGTGGCTCAAAAGAGGGGAGCCTTGGAGTCATAAGTAGCTAGCCATCTGGACACAAGCTGGGGTCTGATCAGCCCCGGCTGGGTCGCCTGGAGGAGGTTGTATGATGTTGAAAGACCCGAAACACCCGATGATTCCAGGAACATCACTGAAGATGTGTCCAGAAGCATCAATAGATGTATGTACACAGGTCTGAAAAAGAGTCCTTATTTACTTAAAGAGCAACAAGCTTCTATTAATGCCATTTCCCCTGAAAATATGTAGATTTAAGGGCCAAAACTTAAAGTGTGTTCTTTGTCCCCATGAACCTTCTATGAAATCAAATAAGAACTTTACAGTTCTTGTCTGCTTTGCTTGTGAAGGTCAGGATCAGAGTCATTCTCAACATTCTTAATTTAAAATCTTTCCAGGCTTCTGCTGCAGATGTCTGGCACATCACATAGATTGTTTTCACTGCTGCAGCAGGAGGTAATCCACCCTGCATGCTTAAGAAGAGGAGACTGTCTGCTTTTTCTTCAGCCTATGGAATCAGACAGAGTATGCACGGCATTTGCTGCATTGCAGCTTTTCCTGTTGTGCAGGCATTCAGAAGCTACACTCGTGTCCTTACAGAGACCTACTTAGCAGCTTCCTGTCAGGAGTTGCTGCCATTGGCACAGGAGGGTGGCCCATTCAACAAAAGAACATATCTCCTGTGGCACCGTCCTGCAATAATCTAAGTGTCTCCACCCCTTGGTGGCTCCACTTCCCAATCTTCCTCCCCACCCACCAATTCCCTTCATTATTGTAGCATCTATTATATGTATTCAAGTTTCCAGATTGTTTATTGTCATTACTTAGTACACAAGTGTAAAGGAGAACTAAATGATTATTACTCTGGATCCAATGCAGCATATATAAAACACAATAAGCATAAGGAACACAAAAAAAGTAATAAATATATAAATGCATAAGATTAGTTTAAATACATAGACTGATTGTATGTACATAAAGCGACGCCAGGTACAATATATAGAAGTAACATTTCTCTGAAGCTGAAAGTATGTTTGCATGTTCCCTTTAAGAGCTGTCTGCAAAGATCACAGCTGCGGTGTGAAAACTGCATGAACCTGCAGCGAACAACGTCATTTTCATTTTTAGTGTGGCACTACAGTAGAAACACAACAATGATGTTCTATGAGCCTCCTGATTGAAGTGCTTTCTTTATTCAATTCGAACAAGTTTATGGCAGACGATAAGACAGAGGAGCAGAATCAGGCCTTTCGGCCCATCAAGTCTGCTCCACCATTCCAGCATAGCTGATTTGTTATCTCTTGTTGAAGAAACACATTGTTTCCCCATGGCTTGTTTGAAGCAACTGAAACGGGCATAATTCCTGCTACAGGGACAAATAATCAACTCCCACCCCCAATTTCTAGCACACACTTGTACAACAGTGGGGAATCGAACGTGCAGTGGTAAGTGAATCAACCAACCTGTATGCCTTTAGAATGTGAGAGGAATCCAGAACACCCAGAGAGAACTTGGGTCAAAACACTGAAGCATACAGTGAAATGTGGCGTTTGTGTTGACAGCCAACACTGCCTGAAGTTGTGCTGGGGGCAGCCCACGAGTAAGGGGCATGCTTCTGCCACCAACACAGCATGTCTGGACTTACTAACTCGAACCGTTATGTCTTTGGTATGAACTAGGCCAGCACAGTAGTGTAAAGCACCAGCGATCAGTGCTTGGCGTTCAGTTGCTGCCGCTGTCTATGAGTTTCTATGTTCTCCCCATGACCACGTGGGTTTTCTCCAGGAGCTCTGGTTTCCTCCCACATACCAAAGAGTTAGTTAGAGTTAGTAAGTCTGGACATGCTGTGTTGGTGGCAGAAGCACGCCCTTTGTTGCGGGCTGCCCCCAGCACGTCTTTGGGCTGTGTTGGCTGTCAACACAAATGACACATTTCACTGCATGTTCCAATGTTTTGATGTACTTGTGACAAATAAAGCTAATCTCTTTAGCTCATGCAGTCACAGGAAGAAAGTGTACGATCCGTGGATTGATCCTGAGTCATAGAGTCACGAAGCTATACACCATGGAAACAGTCTCTTTGGCTCAACTTGTACAGGCAAGTAGGATTTGCGTGACTTTGGCCCATATTTGTCTCAACCTTTCCTACACTCAGAGTCATTTCAACTGTATTGAAATTTCAGAATGATCCAAAGCAGAACAAAGCTGTCAGGACAGTGCTGAAAGAAAGTCAAGGGAGTCAGATGTGGATGAAGCTTGATATGTACAACTGGATCCATTGGTAAGTCTCCCATGGCTCCAAGGAAAACCAATAACAATATTTTTGCATGCTTCTATGAAGACAAAGGCATCATCAGATACCAGTCACTTACTGAAAATCAAACAAAAACTGCAGATTCTGAAAGTGTGAAATAAAACAGCAAATGCCACAAGGACTTAACAGGTCAGGCAGTTTGAAATATTGCAGAACATTGGTAGCTCAGGTTGGCTATTGGAACTTTGGTTGATCACCAAGCTTGGCAAAATGTTTGCTGATGTTTCAGCTCCAATGGAGAAGCCAACATCAGTGCACAGTTGAGGGTGTTGTCTCCTCAGAATGTCGGCTTATACATTCCTCTGGGGTCTGAATGGATATTGATTAGACATTGTGATCTGGTTGGCTGGTTCAAAACACTGATTAGTTTAGCAGTAGAAGATTCTAATTGACTAGCTTTGAGGGAAATCCCTTGGAAGTGTTGGCTTTGCTGTCCAGATCCCAAGATTACTGGCAGTTTGTTGATTGTTGACGCCACTGTTTCTCCTTTCTCCATAAGGTTTCATATACCGGATTTAATTTGATGTGTTTGTTGATGCATCTTTCTGTAGAGAACCACGCTTCGAGAAATTCTCGTTCTTTTCTTGTTCTTGCTTGAGTCAGGACTCTGACTGTCGTCCAGTTGAAATGGTGTCCTTCTACATCTTCAAGAGCTGATACTAGTGAGAGTGAGTCATACCTTCTGCTCACTAGCCGATGCTCATGTAGCCTGGTCGATAGGTCAGGCAATGCCTATGGAAAGAGAAACAGTTAACTCTTCAGGCCTGAGAACTTTCATCACAAGAAAGAGAAGCCATTTCACTCCTCCGTCTTCTCAGCTACCTAGATGTATTGTATTCCCTCTTTCTACTCGGCAAAGGTCTTAAACCTGAAACATTAACTGACTCTCTTTCCATAGATGCTACCTGATGTGTTGAGTTTTGCCCAGTATTTTTTTGTTTTTAATCTATCAATTGAATTTTAATCTGATCTTTATCAGGAATTCGAACAGGCAAAGAAGTAGATTTTACGGCTCTGCCGTGTATAAGCTCACAACAAGGATTCAAACGCTGCAAGAAAAATGTCAGCTACATGAGCCATTTCTTGGAAAATCCTTTTATCTTTATTTATTTTTATTTTTATTGAGAAAAAGGGTGAATTAGGCCCTTATGGCCCTTTGAGTCACCTAATCACGAGAGAATTTAGGATGACCAACTAAACCTACCAACCAGTTCTTTTGGACTGTGGGAGGAAACCAGAATACCCGGAGGAAACCAATACGGCCACAGGGAGAACATACAAACTCCTTACAAACAGCTGGGAGGACTGAACCCAGGTAGCTGGTACAGCGTAGCGCAAACAAAATGCTGGATCAACTCAGCTGGCCAGGGAGTATCCATGGAAAAAAGTACAGTCAACATTTCGGGCCATAATCCTTGGCCAGTCCTGCTGAAGGGTCTCGGCCTGAAACATTGATTGTACTTTTTTCCATGGATGCTGCCTGGCCTGCTGAGTTCCTCCAGCATTTTGTGTGTTTTGCTCAGATTTCCAGCATCTGCAGATTTTCTCTTGGCTGGTACTGCTAACCACTATGCTACCGTGTCACCCCAGAAGAAAGCTCTGCAGAATCAGAGCTTCAAAAGTTCTTGATAAAGGCACAACATCCCCATCCTTGACTCGAGGGCCCTGAGACAGATGTGCGGCCTTAAATATTAGACCCTCGCCAAGGTAATGCAGAAGAGATTTTGAAAATTGGAAATAGTTCCAAGGATCTCTCTAAGCATGTTCATTTGATCGGAGTCCCCCTAAACAAAAGTTTCAGCTTCATCAGTGAGTCCATGTGAGCTTGCTCTTCTTAGATAGTGTTACATGTTTTCAAGGATGGATAAGAGAGAAGCAACCTAAATAATGGGGCACATTAATCAAGCAGAAACTGAGGTTTAAATTGGCACCAATCAACTGAATTTGCTTGTTGAGATCAATGGAGAAGTTTCGATTTTGTTCTGACTATCTATTTGCCTGAAGCTACCACTGAATGTTTCACTGGGTAACAACATTATATGGTAATTGAAGCGAGCTGCGTCTGCAGCAGCACCGGAGTACACTGGCCCTGTCAGTGATCTGTGGCTTTGCATGGCAGCTTGTACATTCTCCACACCCAGCTATTTCAGAGTGGTCACATTTAAATCAATATTCTAGTAACATTGCCGTAGTTTTGACTTTGCAAAGATTTGATGGACATGAAGTCAGTTATTCACAATAAGACACACAAAGATGGAGTGGGAGGTGTAGGGTGACATTTGTGTCATGTGCATAACTAAATAAACAGTGTCTCTGTCCTACACACAACAAGCCATAGTTTTATAAAAGCAATTATTGCCAGGATATGTCTGTAATTGTGCAAATAAGTGCAATGTTCTGAGGGTTAAGTAGCATTCATTGGCAAGCATTGTTTGCAATGTTCAACGCACAACAATCAGTTCATTGTCTGGTAGTGTTGCAGCAGCACTTCTGGGGGATCTGCAAATGGGCTTGGTTTTGCTGGATGTTTTAATGAGAGGCAGTCCTGGCTTTTCTTTGAAGGTTATGGGGTATTTTCGATTTGTCTGCTCTTTCTCTTTGCTACCTCAGCATTATATCTCAGCCAAAAATAATTAATTGGTACTTTCTAGTAATATATTTTTGCTGTATTGATTTTGACCATTTGACAGATGGTTAGACGTTGGCCCTGGGTGTGTTGATCCTCTTTAAGAACATAAGAAGATAAGCAGGAGATGGCTATTTGGCCTTTTTCACCCTCCTTTGTCACTCAATAAGATCATGGGTGAAATTTTAACTAAGTACCACTTTCCTCCTTGATCCCATGTTCCTGATTCACTTAATATCCAAAAATTATTTATATCTATCCTGAATGCAATCAATAACAGAACTTCTGCATCCTTCTTGGGTCAAATACTCCATGGATTTATTTTCTCTTGAGTGAAGAAATACCTTTTCATCCCAATCCTGAATATCTGACCGCTAAAGAGACCGTGATCTCCAAGTTTTAGACGCCCCAATTAGAGGAAACATCTCTGCATCAACCATGTCAAACCAGTAAGAACTTTTCTTGCTTCAGTGTGATAATTTCTCTAATTTTTTTTAAGAGTCAAGAGAGTATAGGTCCAGACATTTTTTAAAAAAAATGGAAAACTGCAGGTGTTAGAAAGCTGAAATACAAACAGAAAATGCTGGAAATACTCAGCAGATCAGGCAGCATCTGTGGAAAGAAAAACTAAGTTAACATTTCAAGTGAACTGGAAAAGCAAGAAAAGAAGTTAGTTCCAGAGTGTGAAAGGAGCGAGGGAAGAGAAATGTATAGATTGAACAAAGGCAATATACCTGATACGCGAGGACAGGATTGTTGTGGTGATATTCTTTTAAAAAACTGTCTGGTGAATGGTTTAAAGGGGTTATTTAGAAAAATGGGAAACGGAGGGACATATAGAAGCTGTGAAATGCTGTTGCAAATCGGTGAATGTTGGAAATGTCCAGTAGATCAGGCGGTGTAGAAAACAAACTGCTGAAAAAAACACAGTGGGCTCAGCAGAATCCGTGGAAGCAAAAGGATTTGTCGACATTTCAGGTTGAGATCCTGGATCAAGACTGAGTGTGGAATAGGAATTTCCTTTCCCTCCCCGCCTCTCTCTGCATTCCGCAGGGATTGCTCCCTACGCAACTCCCTTGTCCATTCGTCCCCCCCATCCCTCCCCACTGATCTCCCTCCTGGCACTTATCCGTGTAAGCGGAACAAGTGCTACACATGCCCTTACACTTCCTCCCTTACCACCATTCAGGGCCCCAAACAGTCCTTCCAGGTGAGACAACACTTCACCTGTGAGTCGACTGGGGTGATATACTGCGTCCGGTGCTCCCGATGTCGCCTTTTATATATTGGTGAGACCCGACGCAGACTGGGAGACCGCTTTGCTGAACATCTACGCTCTGTCCGCCAGAGAAAGCAGGATCTTCCAGTGGCCACACATTTTAATTCCACATCCCATTCCCATTCTGACATGTCTATCCACGGCCTCCTCTACTGTAAAGATGAAGCCACACTCAGGTTGGAGGAACAACACCTTATATTCCGTCTGGGTAGCCTCCAACCTGATGGCATGAACATCGACTTCTCTAACTTCCGCTAAGGCCCCACCTCCCCCTCGTACCCCATCTGTTACTTATTTTTATGCACACATTCTTTCTCTCACTCTCCTTTTTCTCCCTCTGTCCGTCTGAATATACCTCTTGCCCATCCTCTGGGTCCCCCCACCCCTTGTCTTTCTTCCCGGACCTCCTGTCCCATGATCCTCTCGTGTCCCCTTTTGCCAATCACCTGTCCAGCTCTTGGCTCCATCCCTCCCCCTCCTGTCTTCTCCTATCATTTTGGATCTCCCCCTCCCCCTCCCCCTCCAACTTTCAAATCCCTTACTCACTCTTCCTTCAGTTAGTCCTGATGAAACGTCTCGGCCTGAAACGTCGACTGTACCTCTTCCTAGAGATGCTGCCTGGCCTGCTGTGTTCACCAGCAACTTTGATGTGTGTTGTGGAATAGGAATGATGTCCAGAATATAGAAGTGTGGGAGGGAGGTAGGGCAGCTGTTGGTAGCTGACAGGTGAACCGGATGAGGAGCCAAGTGGAGGAGTCAGGGAGAAATGTAGGGATAGAAAAAGTGACCTAGAGGAGAGAGAACCTGAGTAGACTGGTGGGGGTGGAAAAGGAACTCTAAAACTTGAACATTCATTATTCATACCATTGATTTGCAAGCTGCCCAAGCAGAATATCATGTGTTATTCTTCTACTTTGCACTTAGCTTTACTCTGGCAGTGTGGAAGGCCAGATTGTGTGGGATTCGGAGGGTGGGGGGGGGGGCAGTTGAAATGAGTGCAATTGGAAGCTGCAGTTGGTTGTTGCAGATATAACACAGGTTTTGAAAGATGGTCACCTAGTTTACACTTGGTATCACTCAGGTAGAAAAGGCCACACCTTTAAACACTGGATGCAAAAGGCCATATTGGAGAAGGCTGTCTAGGTTTCAGAATAGTGGTGAGTAAAGGAAGAGGTGAGGGGATGAGTATTGCTCCTCTTATGGTTGCGAGAGAATATGCCAGGGACCGGGGAGGGATGAGTAGACCAGGGAGTCACAGAGAGAGCGAGTAGTCCTTGTGGAAAGCAGAAAAGAGGTGAGAGAGGTAGATGTGGTAGAGGGATCCCATTAGAGCTGAAGGAAATCGTGAATGATGATATGCTGGATATAGTGGCTCGTGGGGTGAAAGCCAAGGACCAAGGGAATGCTGTCTGTTTTCTGTCTCAGTGGAGGGTGGGGGCAGATGAGAGCAGATGTTATAGAAATGGAGGAAATAAATAGTAAAGGAGAAGCCATGTTTCCAGGAAATGGAATATCAGAAGTCGTACGACAGAAAACCTCACCTTGAGTACACATGTGGTGGAGACAGAGAAACTGAGAAAAAGATATGAAGTCCATACACTAGACAGGATGGGAGGAGGTGTTGTCAAGATAGATGAGGAAGTCAGTGAGGTTATTGTAGATATCTGTGGCAAATTTGTCTCCTGAAAGGGAGACAGAGATGTAGTAAAGGAAAAGAAGTGTTGGGGATAGCATAAGTAAATTTGATGGCATTGTGGAAGTCAATAAAATTGACAAGTGCAGGGAGCAGTATCAATGCGGTTGTTGATATAGTGCAGAAAGAATGGGATAGGGTAGCACAGTAAGCTTGGAATGAACATTTTTCAACACAGCCAGAGACCGTGTGAGTACCCAAGGCTATACCTTTGATTTGCAGAAAGTGGGAAGTATCGAGAAGTTATTGATCAAGTTGTATAAATAGAAGGAGAAAAAATGAGTTAATTTTCAATTTTCCGTCCTAATGAGGGGTCTCGCCATGAAACATTGACTGTATTTATTTCCATAGATGCTGCCTAACCTGCTGAGTTCCTCCAGCTTTTTAGTTTGTTGCTCTGGATTTCCAGTACTTGCAGAATCTTTTGTGTTTAATAATTTTCAATGGGAGTTGTGCAGTTCTGATATAGAGAAAGTAAGTAACTCAGAATTGCTGAACCAATGTTTTGGGGCACTGGAAACTCAAGTTCACCATTGTGAAATGAAGGAATGTGTTCTTCAAAGTGATGGCGCAAGCTACTTTTGGTTTCTTCAGTATGGAGGAGATCTTGGTGAGCACAGAATGTGATACGCCAGATCAGAAGAAGTACAATTTGATTACTGTTTCCCCTGACGGGACTGTCCAGGGTCCTTGAATAGTAGGTAGGAGAGAAGTAAAAGAGGATGCTTTGCATCTTCTGCAGTTGCAGAGGAAGCGTCTTAAGAAGGGAAGTGGCTAGTTAGGTGGGCTGGGAAATAGTAAAGGAAATAGTCTCTTTGGAAAGCTGAAGGGGAAGGGAAGATGTGTCTGGGGGTGGAATTACATTGAAAATGGAGGAAATTACAAAAGATTGTCCATTAAATGTGAAGTCTGGAGTGGTGGTATGTGACGACCAGGAGAACTCTATCCCTGCTCTGAATGGTGCAGAGGTCAGATGAGAGCATAAGACACATCTTCACCTCTCTTTTCAACATTAACAGAGGATTCTTTGTGATTCCCTATTGTTTTACTTATCCATGGACCCCAACAGTCCTTTCAGATGAAACAGCCATTTACTTACACCTCTTTCAAGCTCATAGTTTGAATTTGGTTTTCAAACCAAACACACATTGAATAACAGCTATGCTGAGGGCCTTTATTCAGTCTAAAACAAATTATAACTCTTCATTCTGCTCCCACTTTGACCTTTCTGTCTATGGCCCCATAACATCTAGTCTATAGGGTTGTGATGTTTATGGAATGGCTGATTAGACCAGTCTGGATGCGAAGGTTCCTTTCTCACAGCTGACAGAAGTGTAGGGACTCTGCACCATGAATGGGTCTTGATTTTTGAGATTCTCTTTTCATCTCGGCTTCCTACATCCCAGCTTCCTTGTGTGAGTGAACTCTCCTTTTATTTAGGTACACCAAACAGGACAATCCAATGTATTACACAAAATGCTGGAAATTCCAGCATTTTGTGTGTATCACTTTGATTTCCAGTATCTGCAGATTTTCTCTTGTTTGTGATAGGGCAATCAAATGCTTGTTGTTGTTCCCAGCATCATATCTCAATGTTGAAGCTCTTGAAGTATGTTCTAAGGGAGGTTCAAAAAGGTCAAAGAGAGCTCTCTTTGAATCTCTTTTTCAATCCACCACGTGAGCGTTTTCTCCTTTCTCTGCAAAGTAGCTACTTTGATATGCTGTCATCAGGCATTCTTCTATCACATTTACCGACCTGATCTGTGATTCTTTCAGCAAGGTGTAAATGCTGGGGAGGTTTACTTGTGACAGAATCCAGAATACTTTCTTACTACTTGATGTGAAGCATTCTGCACAAAGAGATCATGTGGTTACGCTGGCTGGCATATCTGCTGTACACTGTCCATATCTCTCAAGCACAGAGTAAAGTGGGTATGGCACCTGCACGATACATCTTCCGCTTAGTCCTCAAGCTGATTTCTTTTCATTCCCATCCTTTGCATCTCAGTTTTACAAAAACTTTTTGCTATCCTGTTGATGACTTTGCCATCAGTATCCACTGATCTGCCAAGGTATGCGAACTTGTCCACATTTGAAAGCCTTAGCTGGTAATTGTGAGCCCAACAGTGCCACAGACACTGGAAAAATAGCCGAAGCTTTACTTCATATCAGCTCCTGAGTTTGCATAGTGTACTCAGTCATCAGCAAAGAGGAAGTTTCTTACGTTGGTAATATTCTCACCTCTACCTTAGAAGATTGAGAATTCAAACCCCACTGCAGAATCTAGAATGACATTTCAGCAAAGGCATAAATGAGATATTGACAGATTGGAATTTGTTGAATAAGTTTTTAAATTAAGACACAATGAAACTTCTATAGATGCACAATGAAGAGTATACTGACTGGTTGCATCACAGCCTGGTATGGAAACACCAATGCTCTTGAATGGAAAAAAAAACTACAAAACGTGGTAGATACAGCCCAGTCTATCACAGGTAAAATTCTCTCCACCATTGAGCATATTTACAATGAGCACTGTCACAGGAAAGCAGTATCGGTTGTAATATACTTTGTGGGACTCTGACTCTTAACTGGATCAGGCTTTTATTTATGGTCAGGTATGGTGCCTTTTATAAGTTTGTATTTTCAAGCAAGACCATGATGAATGGATAATTGCTTTTGGCACATTGGCCTTCATAAATCAAAGTGTTGAGTACAGGAGCGGGATGTTGCGTTGAAGTTGTATAAACCATTGGAGCATTGCATGCAGTTCTGGTCACCTGTCCCCCAGAAAGAGATCAATAAAATTGAACGAGTGCAGAGGAAATTTACAAGGATGTTGCCAGGTCTTGAGGACCTAAGATAGGGAAAGGTTGAATATGTTAGGATTTTATTCCCTAGTGTGTAGAAGATTGACAGCAGATTTGGTAGAGGTATACAAAATTATGAGGGGTACAGATAGGGTAAATGCAAGCAGGCTTTTTCCTCTGAGGTTGGTTGGGACTAGAACGAGAGGTCATAGGTTCAGGGTGAAAGGTGAAATATTTAAGGGGAACATGAGGGAGAACTTCTCCTCTCAGAGGGTGGTGAGAGTGTGAAACGAGCTGCCAGCGGAAATGATGGATGCAGGTTAGAATTCAAGATTTAGTCGAAATTTGGATAGGTACATGGATGGATGGAGGGTTATGGTTCAGGTAGATGGAACTAGGCAGCTTAATAGATTAGCACAGACTGCACGGGACAGAGGGCCTGTTTCCGTACTGTGGCGTTCTGTGACTGATGACTCTAATCTCAGCAATGCTCCCAGAACATCAGCCTCCCTTAACTTCATAACTGTTAAACTTCTACTTTGCTTCTGTAAAGCCACTTGGAATGTTCTCCAGTTTAGAAGAATTATATCAATTGATATATAATTTTCAGGGAACAGTATTAAATGGACTAATGGAATGAATTACCAAAGGAAGTAAAATCAAATGAGAAAAACCTAATGATTTTAAATTTAAAAGTGTAAGCCTAAGAGTTTCAAAAACTGCTGAAGAATGTATAATTAAAAAGAAATCTCAGAAATGCAGATTTCATGAAAAAGAAACTTCAATATGAGTGAAGAGATACAAAATCTTTGAGTGCTTAAAAATTCTGCTGGCGAGAAACAAGCATGAAAATTTTGGATGTGCTTTAGTTAGGTTTTGAAAGCTTTAAAAGTTAATCAGAAGATTAGAAAAATGTAAGTAAATGAATGTTAGGTGAAGTTATTGGGCTGATTATACTTCTCAAGAATAACAAATGGGAATGAATAATGATCCCACACCATAACACCATAAGACATTGGAGCAGAATTTGGCCATTTGGTTCATCAAGTCTGCTCAACCATTCCACCATGGCTGATTTATTATCCCTCTCAACCCCATTTTTCTGCCTTCTCTTCATAACATCTGTCATCCCTACAAATCAAGAACCTATCAACTGCTGCTTTAAATAGAGTGCCTTGAAAAAGCATTCAGCCCCCACAACTATTTTCACATTTTACTGTCTCATGTTCTAAATTTATGATATACTGAAATCATTTTTGAGCTAATCTACAAAATGTGCATTTATGTCAAATCAAAAGAGAAATTCCAAAATCTGTCAATAATTTACTAAAAACCTAAAATCCAAAATTGTGAGGCTGAAAAAGCATTCATCTACTTTGTAATTACTACGCTATCTTTCATTAGGTGCAACACTGTATATTACTCACGCAATTTGTTGATGTAGAAAATTGGAGGATCACCTGTTTTCAATGAATTTCTAAGAATAAATACCCCTGCTCTCTGTAAGGTCCAATAGTATGGTAGATTTTCAAGAGACCAACCAAATAACGACAAAAAGAGCATTCAAGACAAGTCAGGGAAATCGAGAAGCATAAATCTGACCATCTCAAAGGCACTGAACGTTCCTTGGAGCTCATTGCAATCTATTGTGAAAAAGTTTTTTAAAAAATGGAACCACAACCACATTGTCCAGGTTGGCTGCCGCTCTAAATTTAGTCACCAGAGAAGAATGGCACTCGCAAGAGAGGCTACTGTGATGCCAACAGTCACTCCGAAGTGAGTAGCAGAAGTCATTGGCTGCAAATGGAGATGAAGTTCTTGGTTCTACAACCTCTAAGGTCTTGTACAAAAAAACATCATTTAGAAGATACTGTAAAGATGTGGAAGAAAGTCTTATGGTTAGATGAGACTAAAGTGGGACATTTTGGCTTCAGCACTAAGCAGTATATGTGGCATAAATCTAATACTGTGCATCAACCAGGTAGCACCATCCCTACTATGAAGTTGGGTTAGCATCATGCTATAGGGATGCTTTTCAGCAGCGGGGACTAGAAATCTGGTCAGGATTAATGGGAAAATGAATGCTGCTAAATAGAGAGAGATCTGTTAGCCTCTGCCAGAAAGCTTAAACTGGAGAGGAAGTTCGTCTTTCTGCAGGACAATGACCCAAAACACACATCCAGAGCAACCAGAGAATGGCATCAAGTGAAAAAAATTGACGTCCTTGAGTGGCCCAGTCAGAGTCCTGGCCTTAACCTGATCAAACATCTCCAGCAAGACCTCAAGATTGCCTTCCACCACTGCTCCCCAACTAACTTGTCACAGCTTGAGTAATTTGTCAAGGAGAAATGGGCAAATCTTGCTCCATCACATTATGCAAAGCAAATAGAGACTTATCCAAAAGGTCTATTGGCTGTAATAGTTGTGAGGGGAGGTTCAACTAAGTACTGAACAAAGAGGTGGGGGGTGAATACTTTTAAACTGCTGACAATTCAGTTGTTGAATTTTTAATTGTTTGTGATTTACAATTTTCCCCATTTTTGGGGCTTTTACTGTGGGGAAAAAAAGGAGCATGTGATACACATAAAATTCCTCAGTGAAATTGATCAGATTCCCTGGCTGTAATACTCATTTATACCAACAAAAGATTGGGGACTGAATACTTTTTCGAGGCACCATATACCCAATGACTTGGCGTCAGGGACAGTCATGCATGGCAATGAATTCACACACGAGTATGAATTGGAGGAATGGTAGAGTTTAACCCATTTTAATGTCACCAAACAACTGCTCAGCCACTTCTAGCAGAAAATAGCAGGCAGTAGTGAAGACATATTTTTAAAAATCAATTATATTGCAGTACCTAATACGATAAATTAGTTGTAAACTTCTAGCACCTCAACCTACATTGTAAGATTAGAACACGAGGATGCTGGAAAAGCTTCTTCATGTCAATCAATCAATAGACCAGCTTTCAGATTGAGTGATGATATCAAATACACTGGAAACATGCAACAATTTTACATTAGGAGACTAAACAGTCTTTGAAGATGGATCAACCAGGATAACCTACCTGTAAGCTTTAAGCACCATCTCATTAACATAATTTTTATTATAATACTGTTTAATTTAAGCTATTTCATTGTGCACATTCATCATAAGTTTATTTAGTTCAAATTTGGGATCCACGTTTCACCGGCAAAACTGGCATTATTGCTTATTTGTGATTGTCTTTGAGAAAGTCTTCTTGAATTCAAGGTTCCAAGATTATTTAATATAATTTCCAGTTTACAGGTGTATAGGAGATGAAATAATTTTAACTCTAGATCCAATGCAGCAACATAAAAACACAGTAAGATAAAGAATACAATAAACAGAAATGCATAAGATAGTTTACATGTATTGTAGCTATGCATATAAGATTACATGTCCATAAAGTGATGCTGGGCATAGGAGTGTTGGTGCATAAAAGGCGAACGGTATGCTGGCATTTATAGCGAGAGGAAAAAGGCGAACGGTATGCTGGCATTTATAGCGAGAGGAAAAAGGCGAACGGTATGCTGGCATTTATAGCGAGAGGAAAAAGGCGAACGGTATGCTGGCATTTATAGCGAGAGGATTCGAGTACAGGAGCAGGGAGGTACTACTGCAGTTGTACAAGGCCTTGGTGAGACCACACCTGGAGTATTGTGTGCAGTTTTGGTCCCCTAATCTGAGGAAAGACATCTTTGCCATAGAGGGAGTACAAAGAAGGTTCACCAGATTGATTCCTGGGATGGCAGGTCTTTCATATGAAGAAAGACTGGATGAACTGGGCTTGTACTCGTTGGAATTTAGAAGATTGAGGGGGGATCTGATTGAAACGTATAAGATCCTAAAGGGATTGGACAGGCTAGATGCAGGAAGATTGTTCCCGATGTTGGGGAGGTCTAGAACGAGGGGTCACAGTTTGAGGATAGAGGGGAAGCCTTTTAGGACCGAGGTTAGGAAAAACTTCTTCACACAGAGAGTGGTGAATCTGTGGAATTCTCTGCCACAGCAAACTGTTGAGGCCAGTTCATTAGCTATGTTTAAAAGGAAGTTAGATATGGCCCTTGTGGCTACAGGGGTCAGGGGGTATGGAGGGAAGGCTGGGTTCTGAGTTGGATGATCAGCCATGATCATAATAAATGGCGGTGCAGGCTCGAAGGGCCGAATGGCCTACTCCTGCACCTATTTTCTATGTTTCTATGTTTCTATAAGTAGTGGTGGTTGGGGGTATGGAGGGGTGGATTAGTGGGTGGAAGTGTTGATCAGCCTTACTGCTTGGGAAAGTAATTGCTTTTGAGCCCGGTATGGATGCTATGTAGCTTCCTCCCTAACGGGAGTGGAATAAACAGTCCATGAGCAGGGTATTTGGGTCCTTCATGATGTTACCAGCCCTTTTCTGACACTTTGCTGTATATATGCCCTTGATAGTAGGTAGGCTAGTGCCGGTGATGTGTTGGCCCATCTCCTACTGCACATCTGTGGAATGACGTGCATATAGATGTACATAGTCCAGCTCTCTTCAGCCTCTTCAGAACATAGGTGAACTTTGCTGAATGTGTAGAATGTGTTCTGGATGATGAGAGGTTGTGTAAGTTGTGCACTCCCAGGAGTTTGAAACTCCTCAGAGTTTCCGTTGATGTGTCGCCAATGTAAAGAGGGGTGTGAGTGTTGTGTGTTCTCCTGAAGTCAGAAACCATCTCCTTTGTCTTGTCAACATTGAGAAAGAGGGTATAGCCTGGCATCAGGCCTCAAGCTCTTCCACCTCATCTCTTTAGGTCGTCCCATTGTTGTTGGTGATAAGCCCCACAACTGTTGTATCATAGGTGAACTTGACAACGTGGTTACTTGGGAATCCATGTCATACTGCTTGTTGGGGTATTCTTACAAGATTATTATGTAAAACACATGATCTATCATAAATAACGATAGTCAATAATTATGAAAACATTTTATAAAGTGCAAGCTGCTATTCACCGAAAATTCTAGCTTCCAGTTTCTATTCCCTACCTGGAGCTCCCTCTGAGAGAAAGCTATGGGATGGGCTGAATGGCCTAATTCTGCTCCTATGTCTTATGGTTTTGTGGTCTTATTTTTATCATTTTTTTTTCCAAATGTAGCACTGTATGTAATGCCCTGATTATAGATGACATCAGACACTGATTGAGAACGACTGTGTGGAGAAGGTCTCATTTTCAGAACTGTAAAGCTGGGAGCTTACCTGATTGATTGTGAGAAGGCCACTCCCTGGCAGGCCCTTTATATGCAGCCATGGTCTCAGTGCATTAACACAATATCCTCAAGACCAGTGCACTTTGAGTGACATTGTCGTCCACTTCTTTTTGGAATGTACATTTTTATAGATCTGGAAAGATCAATCAAAGATGGGAGGGTACTTGTCTGTTTCAATTGGTTTTCCTATTTTTCTCTTCCATCTCTGTCCACGGGTTTTTAATGAAATTTTTACATTTACAGCTTCTGCCTTTGCCCTATCACAGACATTGCCTCTGCTTCCTCCAACCCTTGACCTGAAACAATGACTTTATTTCTCTCCACATGACAGCTTCTTCATTAACTGGAGGGGGGGGGGTTGGTTTCAGTATTTTCTATTTTTGTTTTAGAAAGACATGCAGTGGCCTTAGTCAAGGTTCATCACAGACAGCTGTGTAACACAAGGCTCCAGGCTCTGCAGACTGTTTATTCCTAGGAAAATACACTTCGACATTATCAGCTGCTGGTGGTGTAATTTCCCTCAGGTCTGCCTGAACTTACAGGTCTTCTAGCAAAAGAAAGTCCAGGATTATGTGCTGAGGGACATGCTGAAACTTATAGCAATCACCATAACGGATCAAATGTCATAGTTCAGGTTCTTTTGCAAACTGGAAACAGGCCAAAAAATCCTTTAGATGTCTTATAAGCAAAAACAATGTCTTCAACTATAAATGGTAACACCAGAAGGTATTGTATTATACATAAGCACTTCTATGAGTGAAGGATATTTTTGGAAATGCAAATAAAAATATGCTTCCCAATTTTAAATATCGCTAGTTCAATATTAATGCATGATTTAAAAAAGAGTTTACATGTAATACACACAAAATACTGGAGGAACTCAGCTGGTCAAGCAGTATCTATGGAGGGAAATAAGTGGTCAATTATTTGGGCTGAGACCCTTATCAGGTTAATGCTATGTTTAGAATATCATCTACTGATATTTGCATCTGAAATGACATAGAAGTACTTGTTTTATTTCTGTTCCATGTATTCTGTGTTTCTCTTCCTATAATGAAGGCAGTGTAATACAGAAATAATCATACCTTTTAGCTGACTTGTAATTCATGTCCATGTTTTGTGCACACAGAATTCTAAATTTAACTTGGCAATTTTAAACTGAGCAATGGCAGATTGAATGAAACTGCTGCTGACTTCGTTGGTTAAGACCATTATGGATACAAGCTCACTTTTGCAATCAGACAACAGCTTTTACAAGTGAAAAGAGCCGAGACTAACAACTTCCAAATTTACTAACTCTGGATGATGGAATAATGGCAAACAAAACAAAGAAGGCAAACACTGAGTCAGTCGCAGCACAAGCAATGGCGGCTTGGTTCAAGTGAGAAAAGTAAAGCTGGTAATGAATTATAAGTGGTAGCAACCGGTAATAATAGTGAATAAAGTAGATCACACAAAGAAGTAAGTGAGAGTGAAGAATAATAGGCATTATAATAGATAAAAATTAGCCCAGTGGGAAAAAAGCACATGAGACTGAAGTAGAACAGACTAAGTGATGAAAAATAAAAAGGTTTGTACAATCTTTGTACAATTCAAAGAGGAGTTAGACAGGGAGGCGTTGCCCCACCAGAATTATTTAATATCTATAGTGAAATGATTCTCAGAGAAATAGAAGGCCTAGGTGGGATAAAAATTGGAGGTGTTAACATGAACAATATAAGATATGCAGACGATACCACCCTAAATAGCAAGTGCTGCAGAAGACCTACAAATCCTCCCAGACGAAGTAGAATAAAGAAGTGCAGATTTTGGTCTAACCGTCAACTGTAAAAAAACCAAATGTATGGTAATATCAAAACAGCAGGATACTCCCAACTGCCAATTGTACATAGGTAACCAAGAGGTTGAACAAAAGACCAGCTTTAATTACCTTGGTAGCTTTATATCACAAGATGCTAGAAGTAAAGTAGAAATAAAAAGAAGAATTGCCATTGCCAAAACCAACTTCCAAAAAATGAAACCCATTTTTACCAACAGACACATTTCTAAGACAACAAGGCTTAGGCTACTAAAATGTTACATCTGGTCAATCTTGCTGTATGCTTCTGAAACATGGACTATAACACCAGAACTCCAAAGAAACTTAGAAGCAACAGAGACATGGTTTCTTAGAAGAATGCTGAAAATATCATATAGAGATAGGGTAACTAATGAGACAGTACTCCAACGTGCCCATACAAAAAGGTCTTTAATGAGAACATTAAATGAGAGGAAACTTAAGTTCCCGGGCCATGTCATCAGAAAGGGAGAAATAGAATGCCTAACATTACAAGGCCATATGGCTGGGAAACGCGGAAGAGGAAGGCAAAGTAGAAAATATATGGACGCTGTGAAATAACTAACAGATCTAAGTGTGCGAGATATCATTGACGCTGCATGGGATCGTTCAATGTGGAAAGTCATGATCGCCCAAGCGTGTAACGTGCAAGGCACATGATGAGAGAGAGTACAATCTTTACATGGAGTTTTCAATGTCACATATTTCTCAATATCATATATCATTTTGCACACATAGAGTATGACAATAAAGGTGAATTTTTACATCATGGTTTTTAATCAGGATTTTCCCTGCTCCCACATGAAGTAATCACAGAAAGAGGAATACTGACATGTTATAAAGTACAGAAAACAGGAACACCATTATTTACCTCCCAGCTTCTACCAGTATCAGAAATCAGGAACTGATTTGTTCATTGTGAATGGTAATGGGGGTTCAATTGCATGTCAGTTGTGGCAGATTTCATGGAGAGGTAAAGAAGGTGGGAAATTTTGACCCACATTGAGAATTTTGCTACAAAGAAACTGAGCAATTAATAAACCTGCGGTTAATTAGATAAATTTGCAAGTCAACCAAATTAAAGGATGTAGCTGTTGTCAGTATTCATAGCAAACAATTACATTGTAAAACTTCTACATGGATCAGCAAAGAATTCTAATATTTAAAAAGTACATATCAGTTTGCCAATCTGATTGGTGATTGTGGTCCTACAAGTTATCATTGTGATCTTTCTGAAGCAGTGAATTTAGTATGAAGGCATATTTATTTTACTTTGGACTGATGCCACAGGTAATGGTACCAATTGTTCCATCTACCAGGCCAAGGAACAATCCTTCTTTATCTGTGATGCCTGCTTCAGACAAAACCTACCCCAACCCCACCATGCAACTTCTTCAAATTATTTGCTTCTTTGTCAAAAAATGGTTAAAATAATTTTTTTAAAAATATATAATTGCATGGGCGAGCTGTTTTACTTTGTGGCACTGTGACATTTCTGCCACGAAAAACTGCTGTGTCAGCCGAGATCAGGACTTCTGCAGCAAAACAATGGGACTAAAATGCCACTCTGGGGTAAGGTTTGCTCCATGCAACGGTTTGCTTGTCCACAAAGATATCCTCTAGCATGATACTGTACAGGGCACCCTTGTCAGCTGCCTTGTTGCCAGATGAGTGCGGCATTTGTGTTTGGACCTTGTGCGAATTAATTGTGTGTGTTTGGAGGCACCAATATGAAGGTTTTCCCAATTAGCACTTGCTAACCCTGAGTAATTTTAGATACTGTGAAACTGGCTAAGACTAACTTATACTACGTACAGTACTTCTGCACCTCTTGAATGCAAGATGACAACTGATTCCAAGGATATGGTGTGGTAGTATTGGGTTCTCTGACCACAGAGCCCTAAACTCAAAAGAGATTTTAAGCCTTCTGCAATATAGGTATTTAAGAGTACTCTCACTTGAGGGCAGTTGTACAATATTCACCTGCTCTTGAAGGTCTAGCTTACTTCCTTGTCTAGCCTCTGAGGTGAGGTCTAGCTGCCAATACCCACTATTTGAGTGGTGGGTCTATCCTCCCTATCGAGGAGGAGATATTTCCAACTAATGAAGTAATTTAAACACAGTTTATTTTATTTTTAATGATACGCATTTAAATTTAGACAAATAGTTCTTATCACACATTTAAAACTCACAGAGGATTGCTGATTTATAAAAGATTTCCAAATTACTAAAGATTTATAAACTATAAAGGATTTTTAAACATTGTTAGAATTCTTATGAACTAAAAGAACATAATAATGAGTTGTTAATGAATAAATCGTCCATTGCAGAAACTAAAAGTTGATAAATAAATTCTAGTTCTTCTTTCTGTCACCCTGTATTTGGGTCATTCCTAACAGATCCCAATGCTATGTAACATTTTTACTGTTTTGCTACTGGTTGATATTATCTGTATGTAACGTTTTTCAGATACCTTTGCTCGGAAAAAGTAACTCACACAGATGGTCTAAAAGCTTCTGGGGATAGAGTTTCCAGATACCCAAAATTAATGCTATGAAGGCTGACTCTCTGAGTACACTAATCTCCCAACTATTGATTGATAGGCTATACCTGTGACCATGTTTGATGCGCTAAGTGACAGAATCCGTCTGGTCTGCAATCTTTCTTGAGCTCAGACACAATGGTGCAAGTAATGGACCTACAAGGCATCATTGTTTATTGTTTACAACAAGAAGCTGAGCAAGGAATATTGGTTAGAAGTCCAACTTTGCAAGAATGACTTTGATCCTTGGAAAGGTCATGCTGCTCTGCTAGAAAGCTGAGGTAAGCAATAAAGGGAAGCGAATATCCATCACAGAGGTAAGTCACCAAGAAGCTTATAGAACATTCCGAGCAGCCATAGCAACACCAGCATGAGGGCAGGCAACCCATTACACCAACAAATACCTGGAAATGTTGCTGGAAATGATAGACCACAGTGAAAATATCCTGCACCCTAAAACCCTTAAGGTGAGAAATGAAATGGCATAGGAAGTACAGAGTGGCCAGTCCTGAGGATTAGGCAATACATTTGACAATGTCAGTGTGCAGCAATAAATCCGACCTGGAACATCTAAACTTAGTGGCCACATTATTAGGTATGTCCTGCACCTAATAAAGTCACCACTGAGTGTATGTTTGTGATTTTCTGTTACTGTAACCCATCCACTTCAAGGTTTGACATGTTGTGTATTCAGAGATGCTCTCCTGCACACCACTGTTGTAACGTGTGGTTTGTTGAGTTACTGTTGCCTTCCTGTCAGCTTGAAGGAGTCAAGCCGTTTCCTCTGACCCCTCTTGTTAACAAGGCATTTTCCCCTGCAGATCTGCAGCTCATTGGAGTTTTTTTAGTCTAAGTACTATTCTCTGTAAGTCTAGAGACTGCTGTGCATGAAAATCCCAGGAGATCAGCAGTTTCTGAGATACTCAAACCACCCCACCCCATTTAGCACCAACAATATTTCCACGGTCAAAGTCACATTTCTCCCCCATTCTGATGTTTGGTCCGAACAACAATTGAATCTCTTGACCATGTCTGCATGCTTTTATGCATTGAATTGCTGCCAAATGATTGGTTGATTGGATATTTGCATTAATGAGCATGTGTACAGGCATTCCTAATAAAGTGGAAACTGAGTGTAATGTGTAAGTGCTGACCATTCCACTTACTGAGAGAGTGCCCACCATGATGCTAACTGCAGTTTACATACCACCAAAGGCAGATGTCAAGTCAAGCTAGCACTCAACGTATTGAGTGCCATGATTACCAAACAAGAGGTAGTCTACCCTGATACCTTTCACATATGCCAGGGACCTCAATCAGGCCAGCTTGAAGAAATCTCTACCCTACTATCAAAGGTCAATCAAAGAATCAAGGGTGGTGACAAATCGGCATAAATCCACCACAACAACCACTTACTCATTGTCAGCAAAACCACAGAGCTACCGGAGGTCCATGGGCCAGTCCTCATTAGGGGATCGCAAGTGGAGCAGGTCAGTAACTATAATTATTTCAGAGGATCTGTCCCAGAACCAGCACATAGATGCCATTATAAAGAAGGCACAGTAGTGCCTCTGCTTCCTTAGAATTTTGTGAAGATTCAACACATCATCTGAAACTTTGAGAAAATTCTATTGAGGCACAGTGGAGAGTATCTCGACTGGTTGCGTCACATTCTGATATGGGAACACAAATGCTCAAGAATGGAAAAGCCTACAAAAAATAGTGAAAACAGCTCAGTCCATCATAGGAAAAGACCTCCTCACCATTAAGGGCATCTACAGAGAGTGCTCCCACAAGAAAGTAGCTTCCATCATCAAGGACTCCCACCATCCAGGCCATGCTCTCTTCTCATGACTGTCATCAGTAAGGAGGGACAAGAGCCTTGGTCCCACACCACCAAGCTCAGGTACAGTTGTTACCCTTCAACCCTCAGGCTCCTGAACCAGCATGGATAACTTCATTCACCTCAATACTAAACTGGTTCCACAACCTATAGACTCACTTTCAAGGACTTTGCAACTCATGTTCTTAGTATTATTTATTTATTATTCAAATTTGCAGAAAAAAATAGGGCAGAGCTTAGTTAAGATGGAGCTAAATGGTGACTCTTTTGCTTGCATTTTTGGAAACGGCTCTATTTCCATCTTTAATATCGATATTTTTCCCTTTCAGGTTTCTTTTGAAGACCCTGACCCGGAGTTACACGCTGACTTCAGTTCTTTGCGGGAATGGGACCTGCTCTCGGGGTTTCACGACTGGCCATTATCCGACATGCCAAGGGCGTGGCCTAAAAGTTCAGCTTGCCTTTGGAGGCTTAGGATCTCGGGGCTCTGGAGATGGGTGGATCAAGGGTTGGTGTTCCGACAGAAAGGTGGGTCGTGGGAGCTGGAAGATCTTTTGCTGTGTGTCCAGAGACCTGAGATCTTTGGGCACAGAGCTCAGAAAAAAAACGACGCAATGGACTTTTAACATCGTAAACCAGCGAGTTGTTTGTTATGTCTCCCCTCTTGCTGTGAAATGGAGACATTTCTTTCTCCCTTATTAAGGACAGAGGGACCCTGTAGCAAGTCTGTGTCTTTGCTATTGCTTTGTTCACGCTTGAGTGCTCGATGGTGGGTTTCGATGTTTTTTTTGCCGGTGGGGGGAGGTGGTATTGTTGCATGCCGCTGCTTACGCATGGGAGGGAGGGGAGCTGGGGGGAGGACTTTGAGGTTCTAACATTTAACTGTCATTCATCCTTTGGGGCACTTCTCTGTTTTCATGGATGGTTGCGAAGAAAAAGCATTTCAGGATGTATATTGTATACATTTCTCTGACATTAAATATACCTTTGAAACCTTTGTCTTCTTTTGCACACTGGTTGTTCATCAGTTGTTGTTTGTAGATTTTTGTGCGTATTATATGGTGATATGTACATACTCTGATAATAAATTTACTTTGAACTTTGAACTACCACTGGTAAATCATCTGCAGCACCAGAGGAGCCGACACAGTTGACCACAGCTACATTGCCATTAAGAATGCTTACATTTCAATCCCTTGACTGCATTTCGGGAAATGTGATCACTTGGCTGTCGTCCTCCTGCTTACATACAGGCAGAGGCTAAAGAGCAAGGCTCCGGAGGTAAGGACAACAACGAGATGGTCACAGGAGGAAGAGGAGCGACAATGGGACTGCTTCAAGTTGGTTGACTTGGTGATGTTCAAGGACTCATCAAAGGACCTGAAAGAATATGCCACGGTTGTTATGAACTTTATAAGGCCACACTTGAAAGAATGTGTCCCCAAAAAATCATTCCGAGTCTTCTCCAACCAGAATCCCTGGAAAACCAAGTGATTTGAAATCAGCTGAAGGTAAGATCAATGGCATTCAGGACTGTCAATCCAGGAAAGTACAAGTCATCCAGGTATGACCTCCAGGAAGCCATCTCACATGCAAAGTGGCAATTCCAAATTAATCTTGAATCAAATTGGGATGCTCGACAACTGTGGCAGGGCTTGAATGGCACCTCCAAGCAAAATAAGCACTGAAGTTTCACTCCCAGAGGAGGTTAATGTTTTTTGTGCTTGCTTTGAATGACAGAACATGGAGGAACCTTCACAAACTCTCACAGTCCCCGATGACCCTGTGATCTCAGTCTCTGAGGTCAATGTCAGAGCATCCTTCAGAAAGGCAAATCCACTGGAAGTATCTGGCCAAGAAAGCATACGTGGCTGAACACTGAAGACCAGTGCTAATCAACTGGCAGGAGTGCTTACAGACATCTTCAATCTCTTGCTTTGACAGTCTGAGGTACCAACCTGCTTCAAGCTGGCTTCAATCATTCTAGTGCCCAAGAAGAATGTGCTAAACTGCCTCACTGACTATCATCCAGTCGTACTTAAGTCTACTCTGATGAAGTGCTCGAAAGGTTGGTCATGAAGAATATCAACACCTGCCTGAGAAGTGGCCTGGATCCACTCCAATTTGTCGACCATCACAACAGGTCAAAGGTAAGTTCCCAGAGCATTCAGTTCAGCATTCAACATTATCATCCTGTTGAAACTCATCACTGAGCTCTAAGACATGGGGCTTGATACTTCCCTCCTCAGTTTCCTCATTGCCAAATCCCTGTCGGTACAAATTGGCAACAACATCTCCTCCACAATTACAATTAGGTGCTGGAGCTTCACTCACTTCACTCACCACAACTCTGAACTGATTGTACAATCCATAGCTCCCTTTCCAGGACGCTTTACAACTCAGTATTTTTTTTATTTGTACAATTTACCTTATTTTCCACGTTGATTGTTTGTCAGTCTTTATATATAGCTTTTTTTTGTAAATTCCATTGTATATCTTTATTTGTCAGGTATATACATTATATCCTGTAAACGGCTGCAAGAAAATGAATATCAAGGCAGTATATAGTAACATACTTCAATAATTTAACTTTAAAATTATTCTCAAATTTGAACTTTGAACTTCTGCCAGCACGTGGAAGATGACAGTGACAATATGTACCACTGTAGCGATGTGCTACTCACAGAGCTAGAAATAACGACACGCAGTCTGTAAGTCGCACTCGAGACTCGTTTATTCAAGCTTCGCGGCACTGGCTTTTAAGCAGTTCCCTTCCAGCCCTCTCTGGGTGGAAATGACGTCAGAGGTGCATTACGAAAGTCTCTCCCCGCGCGTGGGCTATTTTGTGAGCCAGTTCGCTTGTGTAGAAAGTGGGTCGCCACACCACTATCATAACTCAAATATATCTCAGACTTTATGTGAATTTTCTACTTTGTAATCATGTCATACACACACAATGCACTCTGTGTTAAAGATTTGATAATACGTAATCTGATTTTTCGTAAATTCCATTGGTTCGACACCTGGTTCATTAGGTTCTGTTTCTGACACTCTCTTTAAACTCAGCGGATTCTGTTTTCCACACCACTTAAACTCATTGTGCCTTGGTGGCACTCTTCCTTTATATGTCCCAAGGTCCTTAGAACACTTGCTATACTATTTTATAACATCTGAAACAAGTGAATCAAAAATGTGTTGGGGCACTATCAGCATAATGCCAATTTGTGAAAATCTACTAGCCTGTCACTACCAAAGTAATCTCTGTAATCTCGTTGTCTTGAACAATGACAATTAGGTTCTATTCTATTCTAAAGTATGGAGTGCTGGACTTTCAGAGTTTGATTTCATTCTTCCCCCTTTCTTGCAGGAAATGATTGTATGGAGTTGAGTAATGTACTTGCCGACTAGCTCAGTCATTTAATTTTAAGTGTGCTTGTGATCAAGGGCACATATGGCTCAAAGAAAGAGAAAATGCTAATCTGGAGATCATTAAGTGAGACTGCACACTTATGTTCAATTTCTTTCTTGCATCCTATCTTACTTTCATCTCGCAAACTCTTATACCAGACTCCTCTCATCACCATGACAATATCATCAAACGTAGAACATTACAGCCCTACAGCCCACAATGTTGTACTGAACTTTTAAGCTACTCTGAGATCAATTTAACCCTTTCGTCCTACATAGTTCTCCATTTTTCTATCATCCATATGCCTACCTAAGAGTTTCTTGAATGTCCCTAATGTCCGGAATATCCTTTTGTCCCTCCTGTTTCAGAAACAATAAATTGGACAGGTCATTGGCAAGAAGAGGAACTTGAAGTATAACAGGAGACAGATACTGCATCATTGCACCCATCAGTTGAATCACCTGCTCTGATCTTGGTACTTCACATGGACTAGAGGTTAGTTTAGAGGTGAGATCAGCACATGATGAATCACCAGACATGTGTGGACTGCTGCCAAGCCAGGGGAAGGAATAGCTTGTGTGCCAGCTTCCTGGAAGCTGAGATCTCACATTAGCTCTGCCATGAACAACTTAGTCTGGGAAGTACATTAACGTAGCTGTTGGTAAAAGTTAGTTGTACACCCACAGGAAAATTCTCGGGACAGTAAATGGGGTCCCTGAAAGCCAATGTGTGGAGTTTAAGAGCATCAGGGAATCCAGTTGCAACCTTGTGCAAGTCATTGCACAGATTCTTGAGCAGATCCATTCCAGCATGGAAGTGGAGTTGAATTCTGTGTCAATACATGAGGTGCCTAGGCAGGCAAATGGTAACAATCATATGAGTTCTCCAATCAAAGTTCTGACTTCTGGCATACAAAACTCAGGCTATTACCAACAATCCACATAAAAGTTGCTGGTGAACGCAGCAGGCCAGGCAGCATCTCTAGGACAAGGTACAGTTGACGTTTCAGGCCGAGACCCTTCATCAGGACTAACTGGAAGAAGAGCTAGTAAGAGATTTGGAAGTGGGAGGGGGAGGGGGAGATCCGAAATGATAGGAGAAGACAGGAGGGGGAGGGATGGAGCCAAGAGCTGGACAGGTGATAGGCAAAAGGAATAGGAGAGGATCATGGGATGGGAGGCCTAGGGAGAAAGAAAGGGGGAGGGGGGGAAGCCCAGAGGATAGGCAATAACGGATGGGGTATGAGGGGGAGGTGGGGCATTAACGGAAGTTAGAGAAGTCAATGTTCATGCCATCAGGTTGGAGGCTACCCAGACGGAATATAAGGTGTTGTTCCTCCAACCTGAGTGTGGCTTCATCTTGACAGTAGAGGAGGCCGTGGATAGACATATCAGAATGGGAATGGGACGTGGAATTAAAATGTGTGGCCACTGGGAGATCCTGCTTTCTCTGGTGGACAGAGCATAGGTGTTTAGCGAAACGGTCTCCCAGTCTGCGTCGGGTCTCGCCAATATATATAGACTTCACCTGTGAGTCAGCTGGGTTGATATACAGTGTCCGGTGCTCCCGATGCGGCCTTCTTTGTATTGGTGAGACCCGACGCAGGCTGGGAGACTGTTTCACTGAACACCTATGCTCTGTCCACCAGAGAAAGCAGGATCTCCCAGTGGCCACACATTTTAATTCCATGTTCGATTCCCACTCTGAATGTCTATCCATGGCCTCCTCTACTGTCAAGATGAAGCCACACTCAGGTTGGAGGAACAACACCTTATATTCCGTTTGGGTAGCCTCCAACCTGATGGCATGAACATTGATTTCTCTAACTTCCGTTAATGCCCCACCTCCCCTTCAGACCCCATCAGTTATTTATTTATTTATTACTATTTTTTTTCCCTCTCTCTCTCTCCATTTTCTCCCTCTGTCCTTCTCACTATACTCCTCGCCCATCCTCTGGGCTTCCCCCCTCCCCCTTTCTTTCTCCCTAGGCCTCCCGTCCCATGATCCTCTCCCTTCTCCAACCTCATATCTCTTTTGCCAATCAATTTTTCAGCTCTTAGCTCCATCCCTCCCCCTCCTGTCTTCTCCTACCATTTTGGATCTCCCCCTCCCCCTCCCGCTCCCGCTTTCAAATCTCTTACTAGCTCTTCTTCCAGTTAGTCCTGATGAAGGGTCTCGGCCCAAAACGTCGACTGTACCTCTTCCTATAGATGCTGCTTGGCCTGCTGCGTTCACCATCAACTTTTCTGTGTGTTGCTTGAAATTCCAGCATCTGCAGATTCCCTCCTGTTTGCTATTACCAACAATACTCTGATTCCATTGCCTCTATGGACTGAGGCTGGTACAAGAGTCTATGATCAGCTTCCCAGCAGTTTGCCTGACCAGCTGATCCCCTGCCCTGAAGCAGCATTACTGCTTTCATGGTGTACAATCACTATGACAGCAATTGAGTTCAAACCAATAATGCTCCAAGATTTAACCTTTGACGTCTGCCAACCTGCTAGTTCACACTACTGCTGTTGTGTATTTAATGTTTCAGTAATATTTGAG
This sequence comes from Mobula hypostoma, assembly GCF_963921235.1. Taxonomy (NCBI): domain Eukaryota; kingdom Metazoa; phylum Chordata; class Chondrichthyes; order Myliobatiformes; family Myliobatidae; genus Mobula; species Mobula hypostoma. Next base: position 32,015,247 of record NC_086100.1, read on the forward strand.
TAATCTTGTAAATATATTGTTTGATTAAGCATTCTTTGTTTATATAATTCATTCTGGTTATGTGTAAAAATACATGAATTGCATATGTCATGATACTACCACATGATACCTGTATGCCTTCCTTAAAGTAAAAACTTAACGTGCACAAGTACAGGTTATCATCTGGCTCTCTTGCTTTTCTTCTAATTAGTTTAATGCTTTCAAGCTACAAAACATAACAGCTACCGCTCATAACATCCATTTAGAACAAAGCTACATCCTCTGGGCAAGAAATTTGTTCAAGTTTGACCATCTCCAACTTCCTCCACTTTACGGAAGCAGCTTGAGTTGACCTCAAGTTAGGGTCAGTGTTTGGGGGTTGGAGAAGGGGTTTAGTGGGAATGGGTATTGTTTGATGAGAATATTTGATTGGGTGTAGAATTATTATTTCTCTTGCAGTTTAACTTTATTTTTAGCTTTAGCTTTTATTTTTGTATGGTCACTTATACATGTGTGGTTGTCCAACGAATTTTGCTGTAATTACGCACAGTTGCCTCTATTTTTTTTAGAAACTTCTTAACTTCAGCAACAGGTGTCACACTACTTGAATCTGGCAATTTTGTTGGTTCATTGTTACCTATGGAATTTCTGTTCTCTCTCGTCTGGTATGAGAATACAACCATTTTTAAGTCTGCTCTTTATCCTGTTATTGTTATGCTTCTTCTTAGCTCTTGAAACACTTAATAAAATGGCCATAAACAATAAGTTCAATGCCTCATTCTTGACTTCCACAGAACCTCTGGATCACAAAAGCATCAGGCTCCAACTATAGTAAGACAGGAAAAGGCATGGAGAGATTAACTATCAAGAGAATGCAGAAATATGATTAATCAATGATCGTGCAAGCTAGTTTTTGATTTGATGTATGAGTATTTTCATCTGATTATGACTTGAGTGATTTGTGCAGGAAGGGATATTGAGGTGATCAGTCAAAATGGACTGGTAACATGCAGAGTGTGTCAACCTTAAGGATTTAGCTTTACCTTTATTTATTATCACTTTGACTTGAGTATTGAGGCATTGGGGTGGTCAGTAGTCAGAAATTGTTGCTCATCCATTTTTTGCTGTTGAAAGTTTTCAGGAGAATCTTTGTTGTGCCAACTTCACACAGAGACACATCACTAACAAATGGTGAAAGGTATAATTAGCTTCATTCAAGCTGCAAAAACAGTGTACATGCACTCACATCCTGCATGTTATACTACCTGTCAAGGCCAAAGGTAATTAGCTTTCCTTTATTACTTGAAGCTAGACTCAGAGTTGTTCTCTTTGCAACTGTTAGTCTTAGGATCCCTCTGTGATCCCAAGTTCTTTCAGTGTTCAACAGTTCAGAGAAAAATTAAATTTTAAACACAAGAAATTCTGCAGATGCTGCAAATCTTGAGCAATAACACAATATGCTAGAAGAACTCAGTAGGTCGGGCAGCATCTATGGAGGGGAACAAATAATTGATGTTTTGGGCAGAGACCCTTAAATCCACAAGGTAAATTTTGTATGTACACCAATCTCCAACTTAATCCTTCTCTTTTCCTCAAATGAGACAGTGCTACATGAAACATTTGCTGCAGTATCAATTCCAATTTTTACTTTACCAATTGTGCACCATTTTAGTTATTGGTACTGAGTCAATCAGGCAAAGGAGAGCATGGAATTGATTGCTCTTGCTAATTCATGGACTTGTTTTGTGGGTCTATGACCAAGTTAAACCACTTAAGTATGTTGCTGTCTTAACCTTGGGCATTTATTGGCATGGTAACATGCAGCTCTTCTGCTACCTTGAATGCCATTGCTAAGATCTAAGAGAGGGCTCATTGTTTCTTATTTTAATACGAACAAATGGTCACTGTCTTGTTGCGTGTTACTGCCTTGTTGCCTCCAATTCACCGGGCTGCTGAGACTTTGGGGAAAGCAAACTAACCTAACAAGTCATTATTGTAAATTTGAGAGAATATTATATTGGTGCATTGCCTCTTTTCTCATAGACAAGTTTATGCTGTGATGCTGGAGATTCTTTCTTCCAACTAAGAGATTATCGGTCTCTCACTTATATTTTTCTGGGAAAATTCACAGGGAACTTCACAGACCATTAATCATCTCCGTTTGTGATCACCTCCAACTGAAAACATTCTTCTGTTCTAGAATGGTTGTTCTAAACCCAAGTACCTGGGTTAAAAACAGCCATACCTGAATATGCTGAGGGAACTCTGATATAGCTGCAATGAGTATTTTTTACACGAGAGTGGTCATGTTAATCAAATGTTCTTGATTTTCAGAATTACCAATTTACTGTATTTAGTTTGAAGCTTGTTTTTAATGAAGAGAATTTGTATTATTGCATCATTGACATAATGCTTTGTTTTGGTTAGATAATATAAAGAGTTCCCTAATCTGAAGGACAGGCTTATTTGATAATTGACTGAGACTGAATGGAGGGAAGGACTTTGCATCATTATGGATTTGAATCAGTGTGGGTCTTGACTGATAATCCTGTTCTTCCTTAACTGTTTCCTCTCAACGACAGAAGATCTTTTCCTCGAATTTCTGTGTGGACCACTTCCATTTTGATGGACTGTGCACATTACATTCATGAGATAACTTCAAGAGAAGTCCAGAGAACAGTTTCTATCTCTATGTATGCCTGTTTAAAGCTTTTAGAAGCCTTGGATTCTGTCAACTGAGGGACTATGGAGTATCTTCCAATTTGACTCATCTCAAAAGTTTGTATCCATACTACATCAGCCACATTATAGTAAACAAGTTGAGATTTTAACAAACAGGTTCACAACAGGCTCAGTGCAAATCGGTGTCAAAGCAAGGTGAGATCATCATGCCAACACTCCTCTTAATATTCTTCACACATCGCTACATTTCACCTTAAAAAAAGTATCCCACTGGAGTGAACCAAATCTGCAGGAAGAAAGAGGTAAAACTATTTAAGCTATTTTGCAGCACTCTCACTTCGGGAAAAGTTATTACCCTTTCACTTCAGGCTCCTGAAACAGCGTGGATAACTTCACTCACCTCAACAATAAACTGATTCCACAACCAATGGACTCACTTTCAAAGACTCTACAACACATGATCTCAGTGCTATTTATTTATTTATCTGTTCCTTTATTTACAGGTTTGTTCATTTATCTATCTGCTTATTGATTTTTTTGGATTGCACAGTTTGTCTTCTTTTGCACATTAATTGTTTCTCAGTCTTTGTGTGTAGTTTTTCATTGATTCTATTGTATAACTTTGTTCCACTGTAAATGCATGCAAGAATCTCAGGGTAGTATATGGTGACATATACTTATTTAAAATTTTAAAGTAAGTGATAATAATGTACTTTGAACTTTGATTATACAGGTGCTCCATGCAGACATTGCTTGTGAATGTGTACCATCAGAGATTGAATTCCATGTTGTTCATGAGATATAAGTGAAAACAGGCCGCACGCTAAAGATCTGCCAAACATTCTCTACCAACTACCCTCATTGTGGCACCACCCTTCAACAGAAAGCTCCAAGATGCAATCTGTATGCATTTTTATATCCCTGGACCCAATTCTCCTTTTCGTAATTCACTACACCTCCAACGTGACAGCTCTAGCATTTGCCCACATGTGGAAAATGTCACAGAAGCACGGAGCAAGAACAACTACGGAGTATAAGGATTAAATGTCTTCACTGAGTCACGTTAGCCACAATTAACGCTGGGCAACTTACAGCGTGGGAGAAACAAACCAGGCCTTTTGTAGGTAGAAGACCCAATCAATTCACCACACAATCAATTAGCCGCAAGCACATTTCACACATTCTCACAATCAGTCCGATATGGTTCAGAAAGAGTGATTGAAAATCAAAAACTCAACCCCAATACGAAGATTGTGGTCCACCACCCAGGAGTGAACCCAGATCTCCTGCAAAATGGATTACCCACAGTGGGAACACCAAAATATTAGAAAACTATAATATTGTTTTCACAAAATCTTCCAACTCCGCAAGCAGATAAACCAAAGTTACAAGGACCTTTTCCCAGGTCATCAACCCCAGCACCAAGGTTTTAATGACATTTAAATGGGTTTGTTAAGTAGAATACATTGCTTGATACATGACAGCAGCCTCCTGAAACATGCGTTCCTCTCCGAGTGCCAACGTGGCAAGAGTTTACCAGGTAGAATGGGGAAAAGCATCCTTGCAAAAGTGTATAATCTCAAACATAGTTATATGACTATTTAGGATGGGGAAAAGCCTTTGGAATTGTACTGAGAACTTCCTGCCCCTTTCCTGGATAAATGAAGTCCAGAGAAAGTGGTGTAAGAAGCAACAGAGCACACCAGCATCCGCGCTACCCATTCATCTGCCCCATCAAACCACTCGCAAGAGTGACTGATCAGTGTCATTATCCACCAGATCCATAAAGTCATAGAACTATACAGCAGGGAAGACAGGCCATTGGCCCAAGTCATTCAAGATGCCACTCTTTTTATTTTAGAGATATATCACAGTACAGGCCCCTGCAGTGCATCAACACCACGCTGATTAAACCCATGTGACCAAGGTGACGGATGAACCCATACTTCTTTGAAATGTGGGAGGCAACTGGAGCACCCAGAGGAAACACACGTGGTCACTGGGGGAACATACAACCACCTTAGCAATAGCAACAGAAATTAATTGTAAGCACTGTAACAGCATTATGATAACCACTGCACCACTATCCCATTCCTAAACAATGCCTGTGTCTTGTCCATATTCCTCTAAACCTTTACTATCAAGGAACCATATAAATATGTCTTATAAATGTCACAATTATAAGTGCCTCTTTCAGTTCCTCTGACAGCTCGTTACACATTCACACTAGGCTCTGTGTGAAGAAGTTATTGTTCAGATTTTCCCCTCTCATTTCAAACTTATGCCCTCTACTTTTGTTCTCCTTTACCCCAGGGGAAAAATCTGTGCCTATTTATCTTATCTATTCCCCTCGTGATTTTATAAATCCTTTATAACTCAGCCTTCAGCTTCTTAAGCTCCAGGGGGAAAAAAAAGTCCTAGTTTATCCAGAATAGAGGAGATTCTACAAATGCTGGAAATCTGGAGCAACACACACATGCAATCTTGGAGGAACTCAGCAGGTCAGGCAGCACCTATGGAAAGGAATAAAGATTTGACGTTTCGGGTTGAGACTCTATCCGGCCTCTCTTTATAACTCAAACCCTCAGTCTTGATAACATTCTCATAAATCATTTTTGTTCCACTTCAAAACCTACTGAATCAGAATGGAAGTGGTGATAAGGTGGTGTAGTGGTTAGCACGACGCTTTGCACTACAGATGAGCCAGGTTCAAGTCCTGCCACTGCCTATTCTCTCCGTCACCATGTGGCTTTCCTCCAGGTGCTCCAGTTTCTTCCCACAGTCCAAAGATGTACCGGTTGGTAGGTTAATTGGTCTTTGTAAATTGTCCCCTGATGAGGCGAGGGTTAAATCTGGGTATTGTTGGGTGGTGTGGCTTGAAAGGCTGGAAGGGCCTAATTCGCATTTCATCTCAATAAATAAATAAAATTCCTTGATGCCAACCTCAAGGTACTGCCTAAGAAGTGGTAATGGTGAGAATTTGAAATTGCATTGCATCAACCTAAGCCAGTAAAGCAAATGCCTTCTTGGCTTTCTTCACCACTGCCACATAAGTATGATCTATTTTTCCCTGATACACCTAACACTGTTATTGATGAGTTGGTGGAGCAGTGGGGAGAATCACACCTCATAAAGACTTGCATGATTTACAAGTGTTGCAAATTTCATCTTTGAGATGTGCAGCTGCTCTTCTCACGGTTGTTTAGCATTGTTTTCAGTTTGTTTCCTGTTCCTGTTTAAGAAATAAAATTAACACTAACCTGAAAAACAGTTAATGATGGTGTTAGTAATCCTGTGCACATGCTGAACTATTTTATTTTTGATGAATGGATGAACAATTTACTTTAAATATCCACTGTCAGACCAAAAGCAGGCATACAAATTCTAATTGTTTTTGTCTTAATCTTTGCTACCTCATGAGGCCTGTACATAAAGAAAATAGGAGCGGGATTAGGTCTCTCATGCCCTTAAGCCTGCCCCATCATAATTATGTCCCATCTGCTCACTAATTATTTATTTATGTTTTGTAACTTATACTTTTTTAACGTCTTGCACTGTTCTGCTGTCACAAAAGTCCAAATTTCACAACATATGTCAATGATAATAAATCTGAATCTTATTCTGATTTCCTGCCTCCTCTTCTGCACCAGTTCCCCAATCTTATAAAAATATATCTATGTCCTATTTAAATACCTCCAAAGATCTGACCTTCATAATTCTAAGAGGCAGAAAATTCCAGAGATGCACCACCCTCTTTGAAAGTTTCTATATACCTGAATTTTAATTGACCTCCCCCTTATCTTGCAAATATATCCTCTCATTCAAGACTCTTCCAGTAAACATCTCCTACTCTGTCACTTTCACCTTAGGAGATTATGTGTTTCAAATGACCTATATTTAACTTATCCAGTACTTTCACACAGCCAATTTGCCATAAATGGTGCACACCAAGGCTTTTGACTAAATACAAAACCTCTCATTAATCTGTTTATGAGATCTATCAGAAAATTGTACGCAGAACTTCAGCTGCCAAATGCTATCGCCAATGTAATTTCATAGCATTTCTATAGATGAAGTGACGTGTGGCCAGGTGGTTAAGGTGCTGGACTAGCGATCTAGCGATCTGAAGGCCTTGAGTTCGAGCTCCAGCCCAGGCAACATGTTGTGTCCTTGAGCAAGGCACTTCACCACACACTACTCCAGTCCACCCAGCTGAAAATGGGTACCGGCGAAATGCTGGGGGTTAACCTCGCAATAGATTGGCATCCTATCCGGGGCGGGGGGGGGGGGGAGTCTCGTACTCTCAGTCGCTTCACGCTACGGAAACCAGAATAAGTACCAGCCTGATAAGCCTATAAGAAATGGGACAGACTTTAACTAACTTTCAACTCTAGAGATGAAACCTGACCTATTTACTGAAACTGCATCTTGGACAACAGCCATAGATATCCTTTCACACACTAAGTTCCATGAGTTCATAAACTTCTGTACTTACTTACCTAAATTGGCTCACTACCCTCAACCACCACTACCCAATTCTGAATCCATACTTTAATTTTAAAATCCCTTCACGTTCTTCTCACTCACTCCAGTTCTCCTCCAGCTCAATATATTCTCCTGTTTCTCAACAGCTCGGGCTTCCTGAGTATCCATGACGATATGCAGCACAGTAGGACAGTGGTTAGCACAACGTTTTACAGTACCAGTGACCTGGGTTCAATTCCCGCCACTGTCTGTAAGCAGTTTGCACGTTCTCCCCATGACTGTTTGGGTTTCTTCCAAGTGCTCTGGTTTCCTCCCACAGTCCAAAGATGTAGTGGTGATAGGTTAATTGGTCATTATAAATTGTCCTGTGATGAGATTAGGGTTAAATCGGGGTTGCTTGGCGAAACGGCTTGAAGGTAGGCCTATTCTGCACTGTATGTCAATAAATAAATAATGCCTTCAAAACACTCCTCCATCCCTAACTTTTAGAACCACTGCTTGGAGAAGAAACTCTATAGTGAAAACAAAGGCAGAATCAGTTGCCTTGATCTTCCACACTTGGAATTCCCTTCCTAAATTTTCCCTCTATAATTATCTTCACTTCATTAGAAACTTCCTCTTAAAGTCAATCACTCTTCTTTATCTTCTCCTGTCTGATTTAGCACTTGTTTTCAATGAAACCAAATGAGAACTACTTTGAAACAACATTTACACTACAGTAATGCAAACATTTGTAACTTTGAATTAACACCAAAATCTGTAGAAAAGAATTAAAACTGTAAAAAATTCTTCTTGACAGCACGTGAAAGATCTAAGAATTGAGCTTTCATTCAGTATTTGCCAATTGTTGCAATAGTTTTAATATTTTTGAGTATAGCACATTAAACTTTGTTTTCTGTAACGTTTCCTTCTCTTTACATTATTTATAAACTTATGTAACTGAATTCATGAAACTCAGAGTAAGTTTCAAACAAAATCTCAGAATGCTCCAATTTTTTTTAGTACTTAACATAAATATTTGGTTGTTGATCAATAAGTAAATTCTGTACTGTTGTACAATTACTACAAAAACAAATTAACTTTAAATCACTGCATATTTCCTTATGTTAGATACATTACACAAAGAGACAGTTGAAGAAACTATAAAGAACATGTTATGAATATAATCCTGATGGAAACAGGGGAAGACAATATCAGCGAACCACATATTCTAGTGCAAATGTAGCCTCTGTAGGGCAAAAAAAATTGTAGAAATGATTTGTAAGGCTTCTTGTTCTTCTGCTGATTTTTTTGAATTTTTTTTGATAAATGATGCGTCCACAATTGCTAATAGTATTTGCTACTGAACAGTTTGTAATCTGTTAGGTAGAGAAAGGTGAACACTGTTAGTTTGTAACTGTGACAAGATCTATGCCAATATTTTTGATTTCCTGCATCTCTCTTTTTTTTATCACAATGAGATAGGTTATTAAATCAGTTTTACATTTGTAGATATTTATTTACTATAATTCAGTTGTGTTTGCATCTGATTATGGTTATTTTGTTGCTATTGGTGAGTTAGCTACCACAGTGTATTATCATCAATATGCAAGAAATTGTGTGTTTGTTATGTGTTGTGTCGTATAATGTGGGCGATCGTGGTCTTCCATGACCATGATTGTACTTGGCAATTTTTTTCTACAGAAGTGGCTTGCCATTGCCTTCACTGGGCAGTGTCTTCACAAGGCAGGTGACCCCAGCCATTATCAATACAGTTCAGAGATTGTCTGCTGGGGTCAATGGTCGAATAACCATACGACCATCCACCATCTGCTCCTGTGGCTTCACAAGACCCTGATCGGTGGGGAGGTGTGTGCTAGGCAAGGCAGGAGCTACACCTGGCCCAAGAGTGACCTGAAGGCTATTGGAAGGAAGGAGCGCCTTACACCTCCTTTGACAGAGACGTATTTCCACCCTGCCACCCAAATGTAAGAAATATCACTTCTGATTAAATCTACCAGATCATTACTGAAAGTTTAAGTATTAATCTCTGGTTTGTGATCAGAATAGAATTAAGGATTTATCTAAATCCCAGTTTTTCTTCCGTTCCTCAAGTAAGCCATGTTGCAAGTGGCATGCTTACCCTAATGGATCAGGAGAATGAACTATAACATAGTCATAATCATACAGCTCAGAAGCAAATTCTTTGCTCCACTGAGACTGCACAACCACCCACCATTTATACAAACCCTGTATTTATCCCACTTTATTATCCCCAAATCCCCACCCACCCCGGGCCAATCTGCAGATTCTATCACTTGCCTACCAAAAGCTCAAGAAAGTAGGGGTGGTGGGAAAGTAGGAGCAGAAACTAGTTACCGGGGTCCCTCAAGTCAATTAACATGTTAATGGTTGTTTATGGCTGGTCTCAACTCCCCTTCTGTCCCAGTTCCCCATCATCCTCATTTCCTCTATCTTTCAAAGAATTATCCTTCTCCGCCTTAAAGTATCTAATACTCCGGCCTCTATCACACAAACCTGAACAAAGTTCAAAGTAAAAATTATCAAAGTATGCATGTGTCATTACATGGCAACCTGACAGATTCATTTTCTTGCAGGCATTCACAGTAAATACATAGTCATAGTCACTTTATTGATCCTGAGGGAAATTGTTTTTTGTTACAGTTGCACTGTAAATAATTAAATAGTAATAAAACCATACATAATTAAATAGTAATATGTAAATTATGCCAGGAAATAAGTCCAGGACCTGCCTATTGGCTCAGGGTGTCTGACCCTGAAAGAATACAAAGAAATACAATGGAATTAATGAAAAACAATTTACCAAATGGACAAACAAACAAATGTGCAAGAGAAGACAAAAAGTGAAAACACTACTACAAATAATAATAATACATAAATAATAAATAATATGGAAAAGAAGAGTTGCAGAGTCCTTGGAAGTGAGTCCACAGGTTGTGCAATCAGTTCAGTGTCCAGGTGAGTGAAGTTATCCGCGATGGCTCAGGAGCTTGATGATTGAAGGGTAATAACTGTTCCTGAGACCGGTGGCGTGGAACGTAGGGCTCCTGTTCCTCATTCCCAAGGGCAGCAGCAAAAAGACACCATGGCCTGGCCTGTTTGGTGGGTTGGGTGGGGTGGGGTGGGGTGGGTCCTTAATGCCGGATGCTGCTTTCATGCGGCCGCACTCGCGGCAGATGTGCTCAATGGTGGGAGCGATTTCCTCGCCATGGGCTGGGCTGTATTCACTACTTTTTATAGGCTTTTCCGTTCACGGGCTTTGGTGTTTCCAAAACAGGCCGTGATGCAACCGGTCAGTATATTCTCCGCTGTGCATCTGTTAAAAGTTTGTCAAAGCTTTGGGTGACATTCAGGACCTGTGCAAACTTCTAAGACGGTAAGACGTGCGGGTCCCAGGACAGATCCTCAAATGATAACGCCAAAGAGCAGAGATAATTCCACAGATTCACTTATTTCAACCACTCCTTTTTGCCAAATACCTAACATACGGAAAATATAATTGACAGGAAAACAACCGCCAGTCTGTTTTTTTCTTTAAACCTCTCCATGCTACTCTCACATTCTCCAGCTGCGTTTGTTACTAATTAAAATTGCTTACGTTTTTAATTATATTTAACTTTCTAATTGCCTAGATTACGTGAATTTCAAGTATTGCTTGTTCGAAATGAAAGAAATAGTTTTGGACAACTCATGGCCTCAATGACCTAAAGTTTACCTGCGTTCTCTGACAAATGCGATTCCACTTTGAACAGCAAGAGCTCTGGCTTAGATGTTACCTCATTATATTTTTATTTAGGTTAGGATATTTGAGAACAAGGTATTGAATTGTTAGGTTGAACTAACGTTCTTTTGCCAAGGTGGTCTCAAATTAGAGTGTAACCAACGTTCTCTGGAAAATATTGTTACAATTTAAGCATATGATTTTGATGGAAGTGGACGTTTAAATGTAGAAGTTTCAATCGTCGCCATCTGGTCTCCGACGCTATTAGAAATCTGGATGTCTCGCCCTTTTCCGTCATTTCCAGCTGTCAGGAGATCGATTTTCAATCCTGACCAGACTGCGGTGAAAATAGGAGCGTCGGGTTACCGTGTAGAGAGGGCCGTTCCAACCACGTTGATATGGGTTCAGGTGTGAACGTAGGCGGAGTAGTAATACTCCACTGCACGCAGTCTCTATATTAAAGAGAAACGCAGCCAACTTTCCGATCCACGAGTATTTGAACTTACCCAAGACAAAATCGCAGCATTATAAGTGGACTTTCACTGAGTATTTTGCATAGAGATTTTTTTTCTGATTATAGAGCTTAATCGTGCCTATTAGAAAAAAATGTTTCGGGGAAACAAGGTTTTCTGTTGTGTTCAGTTTGTGGGATAGTAACTCAAGAGACACTGAATACTTATAATCCCATTTTGAAAGTAGGCAGGATGTCAATTTTGAGTGCTTACACTGAATGTATTTATTGACGAATATTGTTTTCAAAACATGGAATGCAAATGCATACACATTTTCAAATGTCCAAATCCCAATCTCACGTTGGCTGTATAGTCAGGGAAACGGTTGGGGTTTCGATATATCTGTATCCTTTGCGCAGTGTGATTTCCATTTATTTAAAAGAAACTGTCCCTTTGCCGTGATTTATTGAACATTTCCGTTTCTGTGAGGGCTACTTAACAAGATTTTGAAGGAAATATAAAGTGACATTTCCTTCCTTTATATGGTGTGGACAGATTGAAAGATATTCCAGAGATAATTTCAATTTCACATTCATTTATTTAGTTTTCACTGGTAATTTAATGATTAAACTTTTCTTTTGTCTGATAAAAGGGAATTGAGATTCGCAGCAGGAGACGAAGTTTTTGAGGAAAGTCATCGTTAAGTCTGTCTGTCTCTCTCTCTCCCTCCTGTCTCACCTACCCAGTGATCTTAGCACTTGCAGTCGGATTTCCAGCACCCGATGTGATTTTGATCGCAACTTTGTTTTGGGGACGGGGAGATTTCGGCCAGTGCTGGGGCCGAACTGCCGGCACTGACAGGATCTCCACGTCCTTCCGTTGGAGCTCACCCTACACCCCACTCCCTCACCGTTCACTCCCGATTGGACAGCGCTCGGGTCACGTGGGAGAGATTCCCGGTGTCGGCCGCCATTTTGGTGGAAAGTTTGGAATTTCTCAGTCAGTCGCCGGGAGGAGGCGGAGGTGGAGTGAGCGAGTGGCAAAGTTTCTCGGGCGGGAAAAAAGAAAGTCGCCGGGCCGCGCCGTTGAGGCCGGTCGGAGGCCCGCCTGGTGCCGTGACGGGAATAATCGGGTCGTGCGATTGGAGCAACGAGAGGGCGGCGGTGGATCACCCCCTCCCTCCCTTCCTCCCCTTTCCCCCTCGGGACAGCCTCTGGAGCTTGAACCCCGACCCTGAGGGGTGAATCACCTACACTCAGGGCCGTAAGGAGGGAAAGCCGCTGTTCCCAGGGGATCAGACGGATATAGTCGGGAGGGGACAGGCTACGAACGTTGCCCCCTCCCTATCCCAGAGGAGATATATCAGATACCCTGCTCAAATGTCTTCACGCTTTTGAATGGAAGCAACTGGTTTCGGGAGCCAGTGAGTTTCCGAGGGTCACAGATCGGAATCGTCACCTTTTCAAGTGGCGAGGGAAGAGGAGTATAATTTCTCCGGTCACCTTGAGGAATTGGAGAACTGACCGGCGGAGATAAAAGAAGAGTTCCTGACTCATCAGATCCCGACTGAGTTTCCAGAGGAGGCGGCTTTTGTGAATATTTAGCTTAAAAGTCTGGGATTTGGTCATGAAACACCAAACCGGTCAGAGGTGAAAGATTAACCTATTTGTGATTTTGTTTTAAAGGAGCATTTTAATCAAGTTGATCCAAACTTGTTTTTAAGGTTAATAAATTGCTAGTGAAACTGAAGGGTGTATGTATTTACCACCTTATTTTCTTGGGGTGGAAGAATTGGAAACTCACCAAGCATTTTTAAAGCACTGAAGAGAGAAACACTTTCAACGTCTACAGAATTTAAAGTGACATTTGAGGGAATTCCCAGCTCTAGGAGGATGCCGATTCGTAAACAGGGTGAGTTAACTTTTTAGATAGTCCCTTTATAAATTTAGGTACTTTAAAATGCAGTGCCTTTTGTATATTGGACATACAACTACTCGCATTCAAGTTCTTCAGGTGTTAAGTTCTCTGTGACTTTGGAATATGACTTTTATTTTGGCTTGTATGACAGATGCTCAGCGAGCTCTGAAGCTCCTGGAGAATTATCGTGCCAAGCTCGCTAAGACGGAGGACCGTCAGCTCCGTGCGTCCATCGAAAGGGTCATTAATATATTTCGGAGCAACCTCTTCCAAGCATTAATAGGTACGTGTGTACGCATCTGTGCAGGAAGTCTTAACTTTTTCTTTGGAAATCATAATTTTGATCAGTTGATGTAGTTGCGAAATTATTCATGCGCTGTTTCGAATTATGTTGTGATTTCTGTTTGGAATAGAACCGATATTGTACAGTATGCTGCTTTAACGAGGCGACCAACCGATGGCTTCTCTGAGCCAGTTGCGCTGACAACCTGTTACTTAAGCATTCAGTTTATAAATTGAAGGGAACAGTCGAACAAGATCATTTGGAAATATTACTCTTGCATCTGATTTGCGATCTTTGAGCAGATTGAAGATTTTTATTATGTCGAAATGGGTAACAACAGGACGACAAATATCTATGTAGTATTGAATAGCCTTATTCGATGTTGATGCGTAAAGTTCACGGATGCCCGTGGTGAGCGTCTGCCTTCTGGAGGTTTTGTTTTATTTGGTGGTGAACAGGAAGTTCTGTGGAGTGAATGGGCGTGGCTTGTGGATGTAAACAGGCTGGAACAGGGCTGGCTTTCCTGTACGTATTCGAAGCTTTCACTTGTACACGTGTCGAGTTGGCGCTGAAGAAATCATTCGGTTCACGACATTAATTTTTGAGGAAAGAGATATAATTTCGCGGAAATATTTTAAAAATGATGACAATGGGAGTTGTAATAAATGACTTTAAATGTCAGGTTTAATCTTGTTTCAAAATCTGTTGTTAAAGCAGTGCGGAGACGGATAGAGTACAGTATAACAGTACAATTAAAACAACCTTGTCATAAGGAAAACGACTAAAAGTATAGTTTCAGAATGCTAATCGTCAGCAATTGGACATACTTGATGTTTGCTTTCAACGCAGTCTATTTAAAATAACTTTTTATGGGTTGTGTGTACAGTATATTCAAACGGGGTTTTCTGTGGCGTTGATTTACATTGATGCGAAGAAGCTTTGACAAGTTGACTTTAATTTTTTTGGAGTAAGCTAAAGATGTTACCCAGTGCCTCTGAGCTTGTTTTGACAAATTCTTGCACTCTGGTGGAAAATATTGTTATTGCAAATGACTGATAATCTTAACACAAGGCTATCTTAAATTAGGATCTGGTTGTTAGCATTAATTATACCACCAAAAAGTGCCCTTCATTTGTGGAAGGATTCAGACATACTACTAGATATGAGGCTCTGCTTTCCTTCACTGAATGGTGGAAATACTTAATTGTTTTGCACATATTCAGGGGCAAATGGTGAAACTGGGCTTTGAGATGAGTGACTTGCACTTTCCAACTGCCTACAAGGTGCCTTCATGGTACCTGAAATGCTTTTCATTCATCAAAATGATTGCAGATTCAATAAGACTTGGAACTGAACTAAGTTGAAACAATTCACTTGGTGGAAATCCAAAAAGTTAGATGTAAAATGGACATTTAAAGCTTCTATTCACTACTCAGCAAACCTGGCCATCGGCATGTAGGACACAGCAGCAAGAGCTTGGCAATGCTCTCCCAAGCTATGCATTATCCTGACTTTCATTACTGAATCACAGTACTGGCCTTCTTTATTTAAATAGGCCTTGGGTATCTTCTGAAGGACTGTAGCAGTTCAGGATGGTGATTGTCACTTACATTAGCAGTATTCATAAGCTTTACATATTGTAGAATTTTGTCACATCCAGGCTAGATCATTTAACCTAATGCAGAACTTACTGAAGAAGCGGTGATATTTGTAGTTACATACATCAAAGTTGCTGGTGAACGCAGCAGGCCAAGCAGCATCTATAGGAAGAGGCGCAGTCGACGTTTCAGGCCGAGACCCTTCGTCAGGACTAACGAAGGGTCTCGGCCTGAAACATCGACTGCGCCTCTTCCTATAGATGCTGCTTGGCCTGCTGCGTTCACTAGCAACTTTGATGTATGTTGCTTGAATTTCCAGCATCTGCAGAATTCCTGTTGTTTGTGATATTTGTAGTTGGTATGTTTGTCTTATAGTCTTGTTTCAGAAAAGCAGATTTGTGATATAAAGATGAAACTATTAGCTTCTAAACTATTAGGATGTTGGATTAATGAAGGATTAATAATACTGTTCTTCATTGTGGGGTCTAACTCTGATTTTAATTTCAGCAGTTTATTATATAGGTAAAATATTTTGAACGTAGGCATATGTAGAAGTTCCTGAAGTTGGAGTAGTTATTTGTCATTGACATGCATATAACATGGAAACAAACTCCATGTGGACTATCAACTATTAATTTTACACTATTTGGACATTGATAATTTTTCTCAAAAAAATAATGTCCCTGCATTCTTATCAATCCTTCTCAGATTCTGCTCATATTCTGAAAGTGACTTGGCAGAGTTCCTGAATGTCATGATGCAGAGACCTCAGTGCTACTAATGACTTCAACAAAGGGCAAACCTGGGGTTGAGCTTTGACGTCTGTTGGAACTATATTTAATTTAAATCCTGGATTGGATTGTTTTTTCTGGAATATTGGAAGCTGCATTTGACCAGGTAGAAGTGTATAAAATGAAGGATAGGGTAGGTGGGTAGCTTCTCTCCCCCCCCCCACCCATAATGGAATTATCAAATGCCAGAGGGGCATATCTTTAAGGTGAGAGGGGAAAGTTAAAAGCGGATTTGAGAGGTAACGTTTAATGCAGTCAGCGGAACCTGGCTGGAGTTTTGTGCCATGTGTAATGGTGAAAGCAGATAGGATAGCAGTGTTGAAGTGTTTCGACACCAGCAGAGTTAAACCCCACAATGAAAAATGGTATTACTAATTCTTCATTCAATATCCACAAGCTAACAGTTTAATCTTTATATCATAAATCTGCTTTTCTGAAACAAGACTAATAAGACAAACATACTAACTACAAATACCACCGCTTCCTCAGTAAGTTCTGCATTAGGTTAAATGATCTGTCCAGGATGTGACAAAATTCTACATCTGGGTGCATTTTAAATTTGCTTCATGGTCAGCACAGACGTCCTGTGCCAAAAGGACTGTTCCTGTGCTGTAGTGTTCTGTGTTCTAAGCATTTTTGAATTCAGTTGTTTGTTATAAAGTATTTTGAGAACTTTCAACATGAAGACAAAATAACTTGAAGCTTTCCCCTTTGCCTTTTGATCTGCAAACATACGTTCCCTGTTAAAGTTGGATTTCAGATCATGGGCTTTTCCATTGGTCTCAACTGACCAGCATTATGTTTCAGATCTTGATGTGTTAAGTCTTGGACTTGTCTGAGCACTGGCTTGAACTGGCCAGAATGAATTCGGCCCATTTAAATGCCTGCACCTTTCCATTTTCATTCCTGATGTATCATTGCCAATTTCAATGATACTCCTCTTCCTTTCATTCCACTACCTTTTTAAATTTTATCTCCACATTTGTACAAATAAATGAGTTTTCTTGGAATTTTACAATATTAAAGCTTATTAAATGTTACATATTCACAAATAAACTGGTAGTGTCTTCTCTCCCCACCTGTAATGATACTAAAAGTTCATTGTATTTTGCAATGCATGTCACATAATGAATTAACATAAATATTTGCTGTTCCTACTGTGCTTACAGTGTAAACAGTATGAAATGAAAGCATTGTCCTGAATTTGATTTGGTGAGAAGGAAATAATTAATAGAAAATTTTAAAAAAGACCTTTTGAAGGACAGCATTGTCTAACTTGCTGCAGCTTGCAAAACAATTAAAATGTCATCCCCCACCCTTACAGTTTTATTTCAGTGAGGCACCTGAAGTCATTGTTGAGTGTCTTGCTTGGTCAGTTATAGAAACAGTAATGCATTTAAAAGATGTAATGTATCAATGAACTGCTTGATGTGGATGCTATTATAGATCTTTTAACTTTGTAGAAATGTGGTGATGTTGATCATCTACTTTTCTTTGAATATGCTATGACGAAGCACCAGAGAGTTTGACTTCTGGTCCATTTTTACCTTGGTATTTGCTAAGCAATATGAATTATCAATCCAAGTATTGGTGCTATTAATAGTGTTTTAATAGTATTTGGCAAATGAAGAGTATCAGGGTAAAGTTCTGGTATTGAATGAGCTCTGGATTTGGTCTATCAAGCTCACCTTGATTATTCCATTTGTTAGTTTAATTGGCTGCCCTTGTTTTGGATGGAATGCAGTGGTGATAGTACTTCCACTTTTTGGCCTCTCTGCCAAGGTTCCTTCCTTTGACATTGGAAGTCCATAAGATGACCCTGGGAAAATGCCACTTTCCACCTTAACAGAGGTGGAAATTGATATCTACTGTTGCTGTCAGTGCATCTGTTTAGTGTTTTGACAGGAAATAGTTGAAGATGAAGTCATCAAACTTGGTACCAAGTTCAGAATATGCTAGATAGCAGTGATCCCGACACTGCTATGAGCAGAGATATGGACTACCTACAGCCCATACTCAAACACTAAAATGATATCTATGTGATGGGATTGGGTTGGGGGGGGGCGTCAGCCTCCAAATTCACGGTGTGATAAGTGAACTAATATCAGCACCCCCTCAATATTCACAGCCTGTTCAACCTGTCCAGCTCTTGGCTTCATCCTTCCCCCTCCTGTCTTCTCCTATCATTTCGGATCACCCTCTCCCCCTTCCCCCTCTCACTTTCAAATCTCTTACTAGTTCTTCTTTCAGTTAGTCCTGACGAAGGGTCTCTGCCCGAAACGTTGACTGTACTTCTTCCTAGAGATGCTGCCTGGCCTGTTGCGTTCACCAGCAAATTTTATGTGTGTTGCTTGAAATTCCAGCATCTGCAGATTTCCTCGTGTTTGCTGCTCAATGTTTGGAAAGGTTTGTCCCAAAATTTAGCTAAGCTGAGGAGGAATATTAGAGGTGATGCCGAATCTCAGTCGAGTATTGGGATGACAAGGTCTTCAATATAGCAACAAAAACAGGCTGCTGGAAAAAAACACATGAGGTTGGGCAGCATCTGTAGAAAGAGAAACAATGAATGATTCAGATGAGGTGACACAGAGAACTGTTAGCCTAGGTAGGACAAAATGTAGGTGAGGAAATTGGAATAATTCCAGTAGGGAATATTGCGTTGTAAAGATGCCACCCCCTTCTCTCAATTCCTCTGTCTCCGCTACATTTGCTGTCAGGATGAGGCTTTTCGTTCCAGAACAAAGGAGATGTCCTCTTCCTTCTTCAAAGAAAGGGGCTTCTCTTTCTCCACTGTCAGTATTACCCTCAACTGCATTGCTTCCATTTCCCGCATGTCTACTCTCACCCAATCCTTCTACTACCCTTAGGGATAGGATTCCTCTTGTCCTCACTGACCACCCCACCAGTCTCTGCATCCAGTACAGAATTTGTTGCAACTTCTGCCATCTCAAAAGGGATCCCATTACCAAGCACATCACCCTTCCTCTCCCCCTCCCCCCCCACCTTTCTGCTTTCCGCAGGGTTAGCTTCCTATGCAGCTCCCTTGCCCATTCATCTCTCTCCACTGATCTCCCTCCTGGAACTTATCCTTGCAAGCAGAACAAATGCTACATATGCTGCTACACCTCACTCACTCACTACCCAAATGAGTCCTTCCAGATGAGGCAACACTTCACTTGTGAGTCGGTTGGGGTCATATATTGTGTTTGGTACTCCTGGTGTGGCCTCCTGTATATATCGGTGAGACCCAAAGTAGATTGGGAGATTGCTTTGCCCACCCATTTTGATTCCACGTCCCAATCGCATTCTGCTATGTCAATCCATGGCATCCTCTACTGTCGCAATGAGGCCACACTCAGGTAGAGGAACAACACCTTTTATTCACACTGGGCAGCCTCCAACTTGATGGCATCAATTTGTCGAACTTCTTGTAAGGGCCTCCTCCCTTCACTATTCCCCCATCCACATTTTCCTCTCACCTCATCTCTTTGCCTGCCCATTGCCTCCCTCTGATGCTCCTCGTCCTGTTTCTTTCTTCCATGGACTTCTGTCCTTTCTATTAGATTCCCCCTACTCTAGCCCTGTATCTCTTTCACTAATCACCTTCCCAGCTCTTTACTTCCCCCTCCCCCTCCCGGTTTCATCTATCACTTTGTGTTTCTCTCTCCCCCTCCCTCCCCCCCCCACTCTCCTCTATCCTTTAAATCTACTCCTCAGCTTTTGTTTTTCTCCAGTCCTGCTGAAGGGTCTCTGCTTGCAAAGTCGATGCTGCCTGGCCTGCTGAGTTCCTCCAGCACTTTGTGGTGGATTTCCAGCATCTGCTGATTTTTCTCCTATTACCAGTCGGGTTGAAAGGATTTTCATTCACCAATTGCAATATCTGGAGTTCCTCTACTGACCTTGTAAGTGATTTTTAGGACCCAGAGAGCTAAAGTGGAAGCAAGTTCTTGATCCAGAGGAACTGCCCGAGGCATGTTTTACAATAGTGGCAATTCACTCATAATAAATTGATGACAAATAACCAGATTTAAATACTGAAGGCACGACACCTATGTTATTTGCAGAGTGCTTAGTTCGTGAAACCTATGGTAGGCTCTTTCTTGTCTTGCAATTACTGTTTAACTGAGTACTTTCATACTTGTCAAGGATATACGAATGAAAAAAATGTTTGATAGTATATACAACATCACTTTGAATTTTGGGGTCTTTTGCTGGATAGTTTCCATGCTATAAATATTTTAATTTTCTAATTAGATATGTGTTACAAATAGATTGTGTCTCATTGTAAAGAAATCCCACTAGTCCAAGTGGCATCTTGAAATTATAACAAACAGTATTGCCATTTAAATATTATGATGAAAAGCACAGGGGACGTGACTCAGTCCAAGACTGTTACTACTTAATTGAATTTGTGAAGGAAATTGAATATATAATTAGGAAAATTTTGCAGAGTTGTGCTGCCTCTTAAAAATTTTCAAGTGCAGTCAGCCAACTGGCTTCCTCTATGCTGTAGGTTTCAATGTCTGAAAAAATTCACAATGTTTTGCATAGATGTACAGAATACCACAGTGACTGGTTGCAGAACGATAGAGGTTTGTTTCTGCTAAATTTTTTGCTGTTTACTACTGTTTTGACTGCATGATTTGATTATGAAAAACAAGCTTGGTCATGCCACCTACTGTTATCTTTTTTGATGAGAAGCTATCCAAGGTGAATCAATTGTCCTTTTCCATCCATCCATTTGCTTAAATCCTGCTGGGTTTTTAATGGTTCCAGTGTTAACATTTAGAATGCATTAACAACTTCTGTGCTTTTCTCCACCTCTGGGTATTCTAATGTTTGAAAATTGTGACTCAAGATTTCTAGAAGATGAGAAATGATGATTTTTACAATAGGATAATACATAAGTTGCAAAATTGTCATATCCAGAGTTCCTATAGAGTTTCATTCACTGGTGAACTCCAGGAGAAGATTCAGTCTTGAATGTTGTTTGGATTTGGACAAATTGCAAAACATTTGGGAGTGTGGGTTGGAGGAAAGGTTGCATGTTAACATATTGTTTCTTTCAAGTGGCCCTTTTATATTCATTCTGACAAATTTGGCAACCCATTTTTATTAATCAGTCATTCACTTCCTACATCACAATAATGACTGTGCCAAAGTATAGGTTTAATTGCAAAATGTATTTTGGATTGTGTATGGCTCTATATAGGTGAACTTCTTCATATCACTTCGCAAGCTTATTTTCATCCTAGTTTTTTGTGAAGTTTTCCAAATTACTGTACCCTCTGATTTGGTATCATCTGCCAAGGCAAGCTACTTGCATATCATTTTAATGGTTGTAAAGTATGTTAGTAGTGTGATCATTTACCATTCTAGCTGAAAATATAATAGAATGAACCTCAAATTTTGGACTTCGCAATGGGTTAGTTATGATAGCAGTTGCTTTGAGGTAAAATGACACTAGACAAGTAGTAATTTGTTACATGCAAAATTGGTTACAGCTGTATTTTGTGAATATACTGGGAGCGAAAATCACCAGTTAGATTTTATTCATTTCCAGCTGAGGGGTAAATTGGGAAAATTTGCAAATTGGTGTGTATTCCTTGGGATTTGGAATACTAAATTTAGTGCTATCACTGGCCACCTTAGCACATTTTTGTTTTTAAGATCTTTGTTCCACCTAAAAAAAACTAGTAGCTTGTATGCTTTAAGTGAGCATTTGTCGCTTACATACACACTGTACTTAAATGCATTTGTCGAAGTCCAGGGAACCTTTTCAATCTATGATTCTGTTTTGCTGTACTGAGTGGATGATCGCTTCTCAATATTCTCTCCTGATGAAGGGTCTCAGTTCAAAACATCGACTGTTCACTCTTTTCCATAGATGCTGCCTGGCCTGCTGAGTTCCTCCAGCTTTTCTTTTGTCTGTTGCTCATTATTCTCTTAACCACTTTCAAGATTGCTATCTATGTTATTTAATAAATTGACTAATTAGTCTCCTTCAATACAATGTTAACAGAAAATTTAAGCTTTAAATGAATAATTTGAAGTGAGTTGAAAGCTTTTGTAGAATTTCATTCCGATTTGGTTTACAGATTACAACTAGAAAGCTAGAGTATTTGAACTTCGGTATTGCATTAACATTTTGGATTGTGCTAGCTTGAAGTCCTTTGCCCTGGGCCATTCCTTCCACTAGTGATTTTATTTTCAATTCGTATGCTCATATAATAGAACAAAACTAGAGCTGTGAAGTACAAGACTTTGGGAGATAATGTTACAAGATGTTGGTAAGGCCACATTTGGAGTGCTGTGTACAGATCTGATCAATCTGCTGTAGGAAGTATGTTACTAAACTAGAGAAGGACCAGAAAAGATATGCAAAGATGTTACTGTGATGAGAAAGCTATAAAGGGAGGTTGGACAGGCTAGGACATTTTTCCTTGGAGCGTAGGGGCTGAGGGGTCACTTTGGAGTTACATAAATCACAGAGGTGACCATGGAGATGAGATTAGTGTTTTTCATGGCAGTGGAGTCCAGAACTAGAGTGTAAAGATTTAAAGGAGACATGAGGGGCAATTTGTGCCACATAGAGTGTAGTAGTGGAACAAGCTGCCAGAGGAAGTGGGTGTAGGTGGAATTGTGACACTTAAAATACATTTGAACAGTTGAGGGATATGAGCCAAATGTGGAAATTTGGAGATGGTTTGGGTGTTTCAGTACTCTGCAGCCTCAGAGGATTCTGTAAGGAAGAGGCAGTATGTGCAAACCTCATGGTAGGCAGGCTGCCCAACGGGGTGCAAGTTGATGTTTGACTCCATTATGCTCATTAAAGCTTCCATTGCGCCTGATTAAAGTAATGAGGGAGATTGAAACATTGAGGCAGATGTGGAAGTGAGCACCAGCTGCCTGCCTTTTGATCACTGCTACTGGAGAGGGGAGAGCCTACTGCTGTGTGAGGAGAGTCTTCTGTGTTTTGGATATGGACTTGGACCGTAGACTTTTTTCAGTCTTATAGATTTTATATTCTGTGTTTTTGGCCAATCTTTGTCATATTTTTGTGCGTAGAGCAGGGATTTGAGGGTTGATGTGTTATTCCGTTATTGTTTGTTTTTTTTGTGTGGCGAGTCTGATTTGGGGGTTGATGTTCATGCTGCCTTTCTTTCTACCGGGGAAGAATAATTTCAGGGTTGTATACTTTGTATAAAAACCTTTGAAGTGCAAGCAAACGTGATTAGCTCAGTCATTCAAACTTGTTCAGCATCAATGAGTTGAGCCAAAGGGTCTGTTTTGATGCTGTATCTAATATGTTCCCTCTGATCTTTACAAGAATGACTCAGACCTTCAGTACAACACTTTCAGATTTGTTAAAGCATAGTCAAGTGAAAATACAGGTTGTGATGATGCAGAGAGACTTCTATATCATGTATGTGCGCTGAGTGGATAACTCCATTTGAGATTGATTTGGGAATTGCGTTGTCTATTTTGTTTGAGGAAAAAGATGTTAAGTTTTTAAACCTTGCTAGGGATGTACATGATGAAAAGAAGCAGAGACTTTTTTCCCCGTAGGGTGGGAATAGCTAATACCAGGGGCGTAATTTTAAGATGATTATTGGAAGGTGTAAGGAAATGTCAGCAATATCTTTTACATCTAGGAATCCCTTGCCGGGGTTGGTGATAGAAGGAGATGTATTAGGGACAATTAAGAAACTTTTAGATAAGCACGTAGATAGAACATTGGAGGGCTATGCAGTAGGGAAGGGTTAGATTGACCTTGGAGTAGGTGAAGGTTGGCACAACATTGTGGACTGAGGCACCTGTGTTGTAATGTTTTATGTCCTAATGTGAAATTGGGAAGTTTTAATATAAAAAGCATGTGTATGCTTTTGTGTACATTTGTTGAATGCTAGCATTAGGTACCAGGCAGTTAGGAAGGCAAATGAAATGTTTGCCTTTATTGCTGGAGGATTTGATGAGTAAAGATAGTTTGCTGTATTTGTACTGGAGCGTGTTGAGACCGCATCTGAAGTGTTATTTTACTCTTTTAGGGATGTGCTTGAAATATGTGAAATGCAGAAAATGTTTCAGGCAGGTAAGATCAGCCATAAAGGAGAGATTGAGTAGGCTAGAAGGTCACCTTTTCAAGAATGAAAAGGTAACCTTACTGAAATTTTAGAATATTCTTAAATGATTCAGGAAAGTGGATATGGGATGGATGTTTTCCCTGGTTAGAATCTATTACATGGGATCACAGTCCTAAAATTAGTATTGAATGAACAGAAATGTCACAGGAGTTGCTGTCAGTGTTGAACTCCCATGTAGGCCTTAGGGACTCCAGTTCTGAATTTTTCCTCTGGGTTTATTCCCAAAGCCTTCCCTATAAGTGGGTATAGCTGCAAGGCAGCAGAGGGTTGAGATCAGAGTTTTCCTTCTAGATGAGATGCCAACCACTGCTGATGAGTTGCATCTGCCTGAAGTGACTGGCCATTAGTTGGGTATTGAATGCAATCAGCATGAATATCAAATGGTTGATGAAACTTGGATTTTGAGAATTGGCTCAGGTCAGGGAGACAGTGGAAGAGGATGACATGACCAATTGAGTTGTGAGGAGGATTAGGTTGCATTTATCACAGTAGTGAGATATGCTTTTTACAAATTCTGTTTTGTCATTTTGCTACTGTTGCCAGATAGAAATTGATGGAAAGAATTTACACAAGATACGGGAAAGAGTGATTGCATTATGTCCAAGGACCTCAAGTTAAGAAGCTTGCAAAAAGGACTCGTAGTTTTCAGAGGAAATGTGTAACATATTTCACAACCAGGAGACTATTGAACATTTTCAGAAAAAGTGGAGTTGGGGAAGTTGTATGGCCATCAAATTGGTGGCAGAAAACAAAGGAGTGTGGAAATTGGGTGTTGTAGACAAGATGAGTTTCAAAGAATGAGGGGGAAACTTGGAGAGTAGCTAGATGCTATCTTTGGGGTTAATCTATCATCAATTTTGTAGAGCAATTGAGATTACTGCAAGGGTTTTAAATTTATAAATCCTGAGGTTTCGGAATGCAGGAGTGAAAATAGTTCTTGGGCCATATCAATGACTACTCTTTCCCTCCTTTTAGGAATAAGTAATTGCCAGCTTCAGCATCTTGTCAAATCAATCCTTTGCTTGGTTGGCATGAAAGTATCTCCAGATGTAGAGGGATACGCAGCAGGTCCATGGGATGCTGCTACTTATGAGCTTTTCTCCCCCATTCAATCAGCCATTACTGTTACCCAATATTTCTAATTTTGGAATATGTCACTAATTCTTTAGCTGTAGATCTTTGCCATAAACTCTTTGGATCCTAAATATCAAATGCAACAACTGAAGGAAATGATTTTCCACTACCAGCTTTCAGGGTGTTTGTGAACAGGCAAAATTGTTGGGCTTGTTAGTAATTGTCGCAGCTCAAAAATGAATAGCCTGTCATTTAAAGGATACCATGCTTCAAAAAATGATGGTGAGCAGGCTTGCATAAACCGACAGATTTGTTATTTATTTGTGTAATTTTTTTTGTTCTTAAACGAAAGTGTTTGTTTTCAGATTAGTCATTGGATCAGTAGGGTTGGTCCACAGATATTGCTTCCTGAAAGTAGTGTAGTGCTGAATGTGGATATAAAGAAATCATGAGGTTTGTTTACATTAATGGTGCAAATCGTATTAAATAGTATCGGTTTCAGCTTTAGTGTTGTTCACAACTAAAGTTATATTGTTTACTTACTAGAATAAATATACCACTGCTGGGAATCTTGTAAATTCATGTTCACTTTAACTTTGGACATCAGATACATATCCCTTTATTTTCCAGATATTCAGGAATTTTATGAGGTTTCATTGCTGGATAATCAACCAGTTCCTCAAAAAAACAGTGGCATTGTTCCAGCTGTCCATAACTGGGATATTTCTAGCCTTCCAAGCACAATTGTTACATCAGAATCGCTTCCCATCAGCCTTAGCCCTAATGCAGAGGTAAGTGCACATCAAGGTAAAACCAACATGATGTGGGGGTGTGGGTAGGTGCAATTGCTAATACCATAAGCCATTGTTTGATAATAGGATTCAATAAATCCACATTGTATTGAATACCAGAAAATGTTGGAAATGGCAGGACAGGAAGCTTCTATAGAAAGAAAAAGTGTCCTGGCTCAATTACCTTTTATTTAAAAAAAAATGTCAAGCTGGTCAGGCTCAGTGATCAGCTGATTGATCCAACAGTCTTTGTCACACCTTGTGAAACTTCATTAACAGTTAAAGTTACCCTCATTCGTGTACTGTTAGTGTGCCACAAATCCTTGCTGACCTGTTGAACATATCCAACATTTTGTTATTACAAGCTGGTTGCTGAATTTAAAATTTGAATTTCACTCTATTACTTAATACCCTTAGTGCAGATGCCGGTTGATGGCAAATTGTGTGCCACAAATGTATTGAGGTGAATACCATCTTTAGCTGGTGAAGTTATTCTTCGTATTTTAGCCAGGAAGTGTTTTTTTTTAACCAATACACTATGATGTGGAGCATTCAAAATGCAAAGACAGTTTAGTAATTCAAGATAACTTTGAGTGTTAATTTGGATTGAATCTACACATAGTGATACAAAATTGTTTATTTGCCTTAATGAAAGCCTAATCATAAGTTTCAACAAAATTGGAATGTTGCTTTGTTCCGCCCTGTCTAGAAATTCTTTAGAACTTTTGAGCAGAAGCAATGTGAGTAAAAGTAGGCCCATTGTCCTATGAGTGAGTTTTGGGATGAAATCTTGGTTTGCCCTCCTTGTACACATGTCTGATTATCATGTTCAATTCTATTGTCAATTTTGAATGTACTGGTTAGAGAATTCACATGAAGTTTTATGTTCATTTTCAAAATTGGAATGTCACCAGCAAGTCAACATGTACTGACTATTCCTAAGTATCCTTGAAGGTAATCGTGCTGCACTGCCACAGTCCTTGTGGCTGAGATACTCTTCATTACATTTGGGCAAGCTTTTTCATGGTTTAGATAGAGCATTGACGGACTACAACACAATTCTAAGTCAGAATGGTATTTGACCGATCACTAACCTGAAGTAGTGACGTTTCAATGCACCTGTTGCCTTTGTCCCCTGTGGTAGAGTTTGTGGGTTCAGAAGCTTGTGTCAAATTAGCCTGGGTAGGCACTTGTAATATACTTTGTGTATAGTGCACATGGTACCATCAAACTGCTTAAAGGTTGCTGCTGCATGTGTTCAAACGGAGAGAAATCAGTCATACTCCTGACTACTACCTTGTAGATGGTAGTAAGACTTTGGAATGTCAAGAGGGGTGTCACTTAATGAAGGATACACAATTTCTGCCTTGCTCATGTAGCCGGAGTACTTTTGTATCTGGTCTGTTTGAGATTCTGCTCCATGCTATCCTGCAGGACATTGATGATAGGAGTTCTTACAGTGATGTAATTGAACGTTAAGAGTAGATAGTTGTAGCAACAACCAAGAAACAGACAACCTAATCCTGTTTTTCAGTGCTTGACCCATTCTTTCTAGGCCTGTATTCAAGGGCCTGTTTGGATACTAAAATATGAGAATCAATGCCTCTACCACTCTCTGAGATAGTGTTCACAGCATGATTGGTGGTGGGGAATGATTGCTTTCTGAAATCACCAGATTAATTCCCAAGTCCTGATGGTGGTATATACTTAGCTGAAAAGATGCTTCTTTCTTGGACTTCTGCAAAATTTTTTTTTGCTTTTTCTTGCCTGTTGCATTAGCAGGTTAGACAGATACAACAAAGCCATAGATTCTTTGTATGTTTGGAGTTGATCTTGGTATGATGAGAATTTGGGTGTTAATCTTATTGCTGAGGTTTTTTGAAGCCAAAAGAAAAGGAAGCTAGTAACTACTAGCTATGGTCCGGGAGTGTAATGAAACAGGTAGACTTACGAGTGCAAGTGTATAGTTTGTTAAAAGTGGCTGTGTGCTTCGCCCTGTGCTCTACTTGTGACTGTGTGGTTAAGGACAGCTCTAGTACCATATTTAATTTTGTGACAATGCCACTGTTGTTGGCTGAACCAAAGGTGGTGACAAGAGAAGTTGTAGGAGAGGGATTCAGATTCTGGCTGACTGGTGCCAGAACAATAACCTCACTCAATGTCAGCAAGACCATTGACCTCAGAAGAAGGAAATATGAGGCCCATGAGCCAGACCTCATCTGGGGATCGGAGGTGTAGAGGGTCACAACATTAAATTTTTCAGTGTTATCATTTCAGAGGATCTCTCCTGGACCCAGCATGTAAGTACAATTATGAAGAAAGCCTGACAGCGTCTCTCCTTCCTTAGAACTTTGTGAAGACTCGGCATGTCGTCTAAAACTTTGACAATTTTCTCTAAAATGTATGGTGGAGAATATATCTATTGGCTGCATCACAGCCTTGTGTGGAAACACCAGTGCCCTTGAATGGAAAATCCATATAAAAGTAGTGAATATGGCCCTAGTCCATCACGGTAAAGCTTATCCACGAGGAGTGTTGTTGCAGAAAAGCGGCATCCATCATCAGGGTCATTTACCACCCAGGTCATGCTGCCTTTTCACTGCTGTCATCAGGAGGAAGGTACAGAAGCTTTAGGACTCACACCACAAGGTTCAGGAACAGTTGTTACCCATTAACCATCAGGCTCTTGAACTGGAAGGGATAACTTCACTTAATTTCACTCACCCCATCACTCAACTGCTCCCATAACCTACAGACTTGCACTTTATCTCATGTTCTTGATATTTGTTGCTCATTTTTTTTCTTTTGCATATTCAGTTTGTTGTCTTTTACACAGTGGTTGTCCACCCTGTTCGGTGCAGTGTACATTGATTCTACTTTGGTTATTGGATCTACTGGGAATGCCGGCAAGAAAATGAATGTCTGCTTTGTATATTGTTACATATATGTACTTTGATAAATTTACTTTGAACTTCAGGTAGATGGGATGCTTGCTGTGCTGGCCTTCATTGGTTAAGGCACTGATTAAGATATATTGCACTTGTGTAAGATGTTGTTAAGGCTGCACTTGGAGCTGCGTCTACAGTTTTGGTCGCCCTATAGTAGGAAAGATGTTCTTAAAACAGAGCACAGAAAAGATTTAAGAGGATGTTGCTTGGACTTGTGATGGAGGCGGGGGGGGGAGGAGGGGTGCAGGTGGTGAAGTAGAAGACTCGTTGAGTTACAAGAGGATGTTGGGTAGATGAGGACCCACTTCCTGGAAGGTAGGAGGGAGTGTGGTGATGCAAAAGCAGCATAAGATCATGTGGGGCGTAGTCAAGGTAACAACACATAGTCTTTTACAAATGAGGGCGTAGCTTTAACATTGGAGTGAAGAGATTTAAAAGGCTCATCATGGACAGCATGGTGCATATTTGGAATGAGCTGCCGGAATTGGTAGTGAAGGCAGGCACATTGGAGACATTTAAAATCCATCTATATAAGTACATGGAAAGGAAAGGTTAGAGTGCTGCGAGCCAAACATGGGCAGATGGGACTAGCTCACTGGGTAGCATGGTTGACCTAGATGATTTGGGCAGAAGGGCCTGTTTCACTTCTGGTGTACAGCCAGCCTCTTGTCGCTGTTTGTTAATGGCTTCAGGGGAAAGGAGATTGTGTTTGGTGAGGCATCTGGGGAGAGAAAACAATTGATTGTACATTGAACAATAATTAGTTGAAACAATGACTGTGGAGAAGGGCAGTTTTGCAGTTAGACCTAGAAAGAATGTCAAGTTTGCTTGTAACTTATGTAAGTGACATTTTCACTGATGCAAATGATTTGAATAAAATCTGTAGGTGTTTCTTTGCAGTGTTAGATCTGCAGGATGGTGTGTGGGCAGTAAGGTGTTATGTATAGCTGTTCTGTAATGATCCCTCTGAATGCTTTGCTTGTATTGTAAGGAAATGCAATGTATGATGCTGATGTATTTATTTTTGAATATATCGGCTATCTAGCTTTGAGGATGTATTTGAATGGAGGGTACTGTTAAACTAAGGGAGCTTTCTTGCTTGTAGGTTGTGAAGAAACTTCCCAACTGTTTCGAGGTATTGGTATTACATTCTGTACGGCTTGATCGGTGCTCATTAATGTTGATTTGCACTCCTATGGGATTGAAGGAATAAAGTAATGTTTGTACTTGAATAGGAAGATCTTGTACTGATGTGGTTTACAAGAGTGAAAGATTTGTTCTGATAAAGCTTCTAGAGATGTATATCAAAGATCTTGTTACTATTGGCTGCTTTTTCCATAGAATACCCCATTTCTACAAACAATCCATAATCTGTTGTATACTTCAGTTTGTAATCTGACTGAGGTCTCTGAGCCATTTTGGTACACACTTCTGCCATATCCACAATTCCATTCAAATGCTATTTAACATGTTAAAATTTGCTTTTGGAGCTTCTCCCCAGCTTGTGTATGACTTGTGTATAGCCCAGAGAAATGAATGTATTTGGGAGACCAGCAATGTGAATGGTGTTACCAGCTGGATGGATCGCAGGAGATGTTGCCAGATGGGTCTGCTAGCATCTGGGTGGAACTTGATTCCTGGCTACATTTCAGATATGCAAATTGTTTTGGTTATCAACAGTCTCACCAGTTTGTTGGTGCAGTGTGAAACCCTAACACGTACTCACTGTCCCATCAAATGGCAGCAAACCTGCCATATCAAGTTAAGGTTTAATTGCCATCCAACCATACACACAAATACAGCCAAACAAAACGCTGTTCTGCTGGGACTAATGTGCAAAACACAGTACCAACAGTCACACAAAAAATAATATAGCCCAAGACCCTGAGTGTAATGGCCTGTAGATCAATGGTCATGGGGTGGATGTCCTAGAGCTATCTTTTTGCAAGAACATGCTAGTGCAGCTGCAGATGAATGCAATCCAACTTGTCTTAGAGGGCAGCACTGATGGGTGGGGCCAGTTCCCAACCCAGTCCAGACACCTGCTGCACCACACTACCTCCGGCATCTCCTTCCTTTGGTGGCTGCTCCTATGGCATGAGGGCCTCGTCTGCGCAGTAAGAGAGACTATTCAGGCCCAACGTTGTCGGTCTCGCCAATGCAGTAGTGTAGTGGTCCCCAATCACCAGGCCGCAAACATGTGCTACCGGGCCACGAGGAAACGATACGATTTGGCAATATGAAACGATATGTCATCTGCATCTTTCCTCATCCCTTCTCACGCACTGTTACACTTGAACACCTCCCCACCCTTGTGGCCGTTCCGCAAGAATATTGTCAATGTTAAACCGGTCTGAGGTGCATAAAAGGTTGGGGACCCCCGCAGTAGTGAACCGGAATTGCAATATTGTACATTACCAATACCGTAGTATTGTACAGGGTCTTGCGATTACAAGAGAAATGTCCAAGGCAATCATTTGCACTGTTTATTTGACCACCCAGCACCTCTGTGCATTGCCTCTGCCTTCTTCCTCATTGGATGGCTATAGCTAGCGGCAACACAGTACACAGGTCCAGCTCCACCGCTATTGAGCAACATACTGATGAAGTAGACCTGCAGTGCTTGATGTACTAAATATCCAGTGGTGTCTTACGATCATAAAAGACCTAAAAGGATGAACAATTACACTTGCAACAGGAATTCTGCAGATGCTGGAAATTCAAGCAACACACATCAAAGTTGCTGGTGAACGCAGCAGGCCAGGCAGCATCTCTTGGAAGAGGTACAGTCGACGTTTCAGACTGAGACCCTTCGTCAGGTCTCGACCTGAAACGTTGACTGTACCTCTTCCTAGAGATGCTGCCTGGCCTGCTGCGTTCACCAGCAACTTTGATGTGTGTTGCAACAATTACAATTAGTTTGGGCCCAGAGAGGCGACTGTGACCATCTTGCTTTCCTGCCTACCTGTCACTTCTGTGCATGTGCTTTTGGAGAACTGTGTACTTGCACCCCCTTGGTCTCCCTGTTCTACAACACTCCCCAGGGCCTTGTCATTCACTATGCATTTTCTTCCCTGCTTTAACTTCATAGAATGCTTTACTTTGCACTAATCTGCGTTAAATTTCATCTGCCTTTCCTTGGCCCTTCCTCAGTTCATCTTGATCCTGTTGCAGCCTTGGGCAAGCTTTGCAATCCATGATGTTCCGATTTTGGTGCTGTCTAACTTAGCTTGTCATCTTTATTTTCATCCAAGTCGTTAAGGAATATGACAGGCAGCAGTGGATTCAGTATGGAACCCTGATGCACAGCACAGGCTATAGGTCTCCAGCCCGAAAAATCAACTCTCCGCTGTACCCCTCTGAATCCTTTCACCAAGTCAACTTTTGTAGCCATTCGGCTAGCTAACTCTTGATCTGTGTCATCTAGTCTATCACGTGGGAACTTGTCAAAGGCCTTGTGAAAGTCCATGTACACAGTGCATACCCTTGTCCTTGTTGACTCGTGGCCACTTCTTCCAAAATAACTGGTGTGAAATTATTTTTCATGCCCAAAGCCATGCTGACTGTCCCTAATCAGTTCTACCCATTCCAAATGTAGGCGGATCTGTCTCTCAATCCTATGCATCTGCATGCTAGTCTGTCTACCCCTATCTCTAGGTTGCTCATGTTAAATTTCAAAATAATTTATTGGTATTAGGGTGTAAATAAGTATAAGAACGGATTATAAACAATAGTATTTCTGCTCCTTTAAATTCTTACAATTTTAGTAAAACAAATGTATTTTGAAACTCATGTACTATAGCTAGCTGTAATCCTGTTACCTGCAGATGTTTATGGTAGTACAGTATTGATAGAACTATAGAGAAGTACAGATAGCAAAAGGGTCCCTTGGCCTAAGCTGACAAGGCTGCTCCCATTTGGCCCATATCCCTTCAAACCTTTACTGTCCCTGTACCTGTGCAAGTGACCTTCTAAGAGGATTTTTTTCTCTCATAAATTTTAAATGGACAACGAAATATCCGCTTTATTTCTATATTATATATAGCCTTAGTTCTATATCTTATCAGGCAAAACAACCTCTTGGTATCCACAAAAAGCTACCGGTTTATTTCAAATGAATACAGACCCAACCTGCTCAGAGCTTTTCCATGACATTCCTTCTCCCCAAGAATATATCTAGTGAGCTTTCTGTGATCTACCTGCAATACTTCATTTAACCAAATGGGTCATTCATTCTTGTGGCAAAATTTTTGCATTAAGCCCAATGTTCCATGCCAGTCCGCATGGAAAAAAATGAGTATATTCGAGTTCCTGGGTGTCAGCATCTCAGCGGGTCTGTCTTGGGCACAACATATTGATGCAATCATGAAGAACGCATGGCATGGCTCTACTTTGAGGAGACTAGGTATGAAATCAAAAACTTGCAAATTTCTACAGGTGTACGCTGGAGAGCATTCTGACTTGTTGCATCACTGTCTGGTATCGAGGCTTCAACTCACAGGATTAGAAGAAGCTGCAGGCTCACCCAGTTCCATCATGAGTACAACCCACCCTGCTGTTAAGGACATCTTCAAGAACCAGTGCCTCAAGAATACTTCATTCATTACTAAAAGACCCTCACCATCTGGAACATTCCTTCTTTGCATTATTACCATTGGGGGTGGGGGAATAGGTAGAGCAGCATAAAGGCTCATATTTAATTTTTTAGGACGAGCTTCCTCCCCTCTGGCACCAAATTTCTTACTGGGCTCCTACACCAACTCAGCTTGCTAGCTAACTCTGCTAGCAGCCACGTGACTCAGTGGTGAAAAAGCCACCTTTCATAAGCAATATACGTCTAGAGTTGGTATGATTTGGGGTTCAACCAAACAGGAACATTGGGGTGTTCCCATTAAAGGAACCTCGATGTGTAAATACTGCCCATACATACAGTTATTGATAGTCCAGAAATAACAGATTGTACACCAGTATAAAGTTATAAAGAAAACGGATGTACCAGTTTTCAACTTTATCAAAAAGTTAAGAGATAAAAATAAAACATTCCATTATAGCTAAACCAGTCTAAATTTACACATAAATGTTGGAGCTCATTTCTGTAGTAGCTGGGTATATCGCTTTACTCACAGCACTGAATTCTCGTCACCATCACAAGTAGAACTTCCTTCTTGGAATTCTGTCTTGCAAAAGGATTCCTTGCAATAGGGTCTCCCCTTTTGGATGGGATTCTCTAGGCATCTTCTCTTGTGTTCTTCTCTCTACATCCCCTGCCAAAAAGCTCCAAACTACACTACAGTCCTTCAGAAATCCCTTCTCACCTATCCCACAATACTGATAGGCTGACACAGCATTCCTAAATTGGATAACATGGCCCCTTATCTTTAGCTGAAACAGACACACTCTTAGCAGCAGGACACACTGCTTTTACAGAAACTGCAAAAATAAAATACCTCACAGAACAGCAGTAAATATCTTAACCAGGGCACTACTGTTGAATTTAAAATCCATGACAGATTTGATTTGTTGGATAGATCATGTGGTTAGCTCACCATACCTCATCTAGTAATGGTTAAAGTCTGTTCTTGCTATCATGGAAGAGTTTACAACTTGGTGGAGGTAAGTTGGAAGAAGCTAGGCTTATAAAGGTTTAAACAAGTTCAAACGAAATGGAGAATTCACGAATAAAACTCTTTGAACTGGGATTACTTGATATCTAGAACTCATTCTTTTCAGGATTGTAGTATTGCCCTTAATTTTCAATAAGAACCCCATCATTCACCACATGCTTTGGGCTCAATGTTATCATCAAGGAGGTGGTACAGGAGCCTGAAGACACATATACAACATTTCAGGAACCACTTGTGCTCTTCCTCTGCATCAGATTTCTGAATGGACAATGAACCTATGAATGCTACCTCAGTTATTTTCTTCTCTTTTTGCACTATTGATTTAATTTCCTTTTTTTATACATACTGCTGTAATTTAATTTTATTATTATGTATTGCAATGTACTGCTGCCAGAAAACAACAAATTTCACGACATACTTCAGTGATTTTAAACCTGATTCTGATTCATCTGCAGCTGGAGTTGTGTTTTATGTTGCTTTCTCTCAGCGAATGGAAGAATAAGACCAGCACCATCATATGTATGTTCAGCACTTGCTGAATATACGTACTGTGTTGGGCACCTTGGTCCAGAGGAACATTGTTTCGTTTGGCGGTATACGAGTGTTTGGTTGTATGACAATAAACTCAACTTGAACTTGATCTTGCTTCCAAGTGTTTATAATACTAGTATTTAAAAGGTCTATTCTAGTGTTTCAAAATTTCATTAAATTAATGAATTTGAATTGCTTAAGTGGTTTCAAACACTGGATCCTTGAAAGCAGCCATGATATCCACAGGTTGAATCTGGTCAATTTAAACAGAACTGAAGGGGTTCCTGTTGATCCATTGGATTTTGTGATGGACCAATCCTGGCTGATATTAAACAGAATTGAAAGTGGTTCCTCTAATTTATAAACATTGATACTGTGGTGATTAATTGCAGTATTTGTGTGGATGGTGGTTGCTAATAATCTGTCAGGATACTTGCATTTAAGGTACCTACAGTACCTTTAGAAGTGCCTTCAGTAATACTGGTTTAGTTGGATGCTGTGAGGTGTGCAGTTGTTTCATTGTTTAATGTTTAGTGCAGCTGCTGAAAATTGGTCCTTTAATTTTTGCCAGCTTTCTAATTTCTGCTTTCTGCTTTCCTAATTTTCTATGACGAACATCACTGGATTTTCATTCTTGTTAATACATTGTGCTTTAATTCATGGTGCTGTTTATGCTGCAAAATTAGATGGGCTCAATTCAGTAACAACTGAAAATGACAGTAATATTTGAAAAGTACTATCTCCTTGATTCTGCTTCTGAGCATACTTGTACAAAAATAGTTTTTATACATTGTAGAACTTCTCTGCTATTAAATGTAACTTGACCTTGTAGGAATTTCTGTACAGCCAAATTCATTTTACCTACATTGGCAACAGCAACTGCTATATGGAGTTAGGTATAGGTATATGTAGTGAGGATGAGAAACATGCCACTTTGGTTTGTGGCATTATTGAGCTGGCCAGGTTGGTGTATTGATGACTGATTCCTTATGTCTCTTGAGTACTGATATGATCTTGGAATCATTTACTTTGGTACTGTGATGGGCATAGGGTACGAGTTTTTGCTTGGTTGGATTTCTTTGTGATATATTTGAGAATTGTGCTTTCATTGCCCCTGGCCTTTTCCTGTTAAGTTTTGTCTTAATGTTTGGTCAGGCAGTATGTAAATGGACTATCTGATTACTTGTCTTTAGACCCTCTAAGTTATGCATTTGTAGCCAATTGAATATTGTATTAATGGCGAATTGAGAAATATAGTCAGATTTTTTAAAAGTTTCTTTTGTGCAAGCAGTTGATATCCCTCTTGCTGAATGGGGGAGGCGGAGAGAAACAACCAGTTCATCTCATAATTCCAATAAACTGTTGTTTTAGGTGTAGGGTGTGCCTTACCTATACCTGCCTTTATCATTTGATTTCCTTTTAATTTCTGCTCCTACCACCTCTGCACCCCCCCCCACCCTTCTGCTTAGCTTCAGTCTGTATGTGTTGGTGGGGCTGAGGGGAAGTCCTCACCTGTTAAGTAGAAAATAACTGTCCCGAAATGACACTGTCTTTATGCCTCTTAAATTAACTTCTGCAGAATGAGAAAACTTTCAGATGCTTTCCGATCGAATTGAAATATAGACAACATATAATACTTGTGATAATGTCGTACCTTCTTGATGAGTTATTGCAAGACTACTTGAGTCATATTGAAATTCGACTTGAAAATAAAAATTTCAAATACTGAAAATCTGAAAGAATTAAAAAAATGCTGGAAAAATCAAGTCAGGTGGCATCTGTGGCATGAGACAGTTCATGTTTCAGTATATTCAGATCTTTGTCTCTTCTCTCAGATTCTGTCTGACCTATGGATGTTTGCAGTATTTTCTGCTTGTACTTTGGTATTTGTTTGGAATTCAAGAAATGATAAACATTCATGTGTAATTGATCAGTTGAATGTGCAACACAGTCACCATTTCCAAAGTCAATTCTCAAGTCTCTGGGAAATCTACCATGCAAGTAGTGGGTATATTGTGAATTTGAGGTAGTATTGTTTTCAGCTTGTTTCAAGATGATTACCATTTTGGTATTGTCCTTTGGTCTTTCTTCCCAAAGTTCCATTCTGATTTGGGAGTTATTACAGATGGTGGATATATTTCTGATTTTAGTTAAGGATTTGTTTGTTAGGTGAAGAGTTAACCAGTAACAAATAATCTCAGAATAATGAAGCTATCGATTTTGATATAGGCAAGGTCACATACCTAAATATGGACTGTTCTAAGCATACTTCCCTGAGAATTCCCCTCATACTCATTGGTCTGAAATCTTTTGTATTGTCTGAAATCCCCTTAAATATCTTGAGTCTCAAACTTGAAAAGGAAGCTGAATAAAATATCCTCTTTAAAAAATTAACATGCAAAATATTGCAACTAAAAGTTAGCAATAAATCATCTTTCAAGATACAGAATACGTGAAGCAATTCAGTGCAAAAGTAAAATCAGCAGCTCATTGTTTCTGTAACCTGATCTACTTTGTGGGCAAGTTTTAAAGATGTGTTGCCTTGCTAATTCTTCTAGTGGAGACTTTAGTGTTTGGGATAAGTATGGGTGATACTGTGAGGAGAATAGGTTTATAACAAGAATATTTCAAGGGTATAGTTTGCTGCCCTTTGGGTAACTGCTCCATTGCAGTTGAAAATAGATTATTTAGGATTTCTCTGGAGAATAAGAAATTATTTTGTGAATGATCTATATATTATTAGGCAATACACTGCAGTTAAACTGTTGGCATATACTAAAAAACCGATTATATCAGCCAGTTTAGTAGCTCCAGCCCTGAGAGGCATTATGGTTTGATTTCTATCTTTAACTGGTATTTCTTTGCCCTTTATAGTAATTGTCATTTCCTAATGATCAAGGAAAATGTACCTGGTCAGTTGCTGCATCTGTTGTTTGAAATAACAAAAGTTTAGCGTAATGCAAATATGGGTGTGTATTTGTGAACATAAGGATTAAGAGTCGGTCAAAAATTTGTATTGTAGCAAGGGGAAAACTACTTCTTAAAAATTACATTCATTATTAAATATTGAACATATGCAATCTATTTGTACGTCTTGGAAATAACTTTTGCTTTCAAAGGAACCTGTGAGGGTCATCAATAATACTTGAAATGAAAGCTCTTCAAACAGTCGAAGAGGAATAGTTATATCATTTAGTAAGCTATGTAGTACTTGACCTCTTGCCGAACCATTGTATTGTGGTTTGAAGCCAAGAGAAGGAAGAAAATCTCATGACAAAGTCTTCTATAAAATGGATTACGCTAGGTCAAGTGCATTCAGTTCAGTTACTATTTTTTGTTTCTCAGATAATTCATTCTAATTTGAAAATTTTTGAAAACAAACTATTTTAAGTACCTTGCATTTCTCTTTCAAAGATAAACCAGTTGTTGCTTTGTTGGATAATGTAAGACAGTGGAAGTTCACTAACTTGCCACCTTGGGAATTTGTTGCTGGGCTGACAGGTATTTTAGATAATGGATGTTACTCTTATTAACACCCCAACCCACTTTATTGGACTTTCTAGTTTATTATTTTAATTATTTTCTAGCTTGTATGAACATTTTTTCATTTATACTTCCCTGAATATTAGTGACAAACACTTTGTTACCAGTCAGATTAGATTATAATTGGTACAGGTGGTTGAAAAAACAAACAAACAAACAATTTTTGGTTTTCTACATTTACAAAATTAGCTTGATCAACTTTTTAAAGGTATCAGCGTTTTGAGGTCTAACTTACAGGAGTTTCTCGAGTGGCATATATATTTAAAAATATTTAGAATTTTATTTTCTTAAATATTGTATCTCTTGACTGAAAGATGCATTCAAGAAGCTTGAACTTGCAGGATTTATGTATTGTTAATAGTTATTTAACTTAATTGATGAATACTGAATGCTTTTAGTGACGAAAGAAACACTGGGATTCCTGGGATGCTTCTCATGTTTTGTGTCAATTCTTTCACTGTCTCTTACTTCTGAAGGATCACTCTCTGCTGAATGAAATACTTGATGTTCTGCAGACTTCTGTCCCTACTCAGGTTATACATGTAAGTACAGCAAACCGGTAATATTCTCCATCCAACATTCAGTCACATTCATTTTTTTTCCAGTTTTATTTTCTACTAGCACAAAATTCATTCAATTTTGTTTTCCAAAAAAAAACCTCAAAGTATAAATAACTAAAATGCAGTATCTCTCCACATTTCTTTTTTTATAAAATGGTAGTGCTGGAGAAGGGGATGAACTGTTGACTGTTCTGTACTAGATTGCACCAAAAAGTTGCAGAAATACTAAATTTATTTGGTACTGACTCAATATTAAATGTATGAAAGAGATGACAATAATATATGATCCGTAGCTCAGACCCTTCAATTGTATTAAATTTCCCAATGAACTATGTGTCCTCAATGTAGTGAAAAGCAGCCTTTGTGCAGGGATTTTAATGTCTTTGTGTAGGGTTTTGCAAGTTTAATGCATTAAACTTGCAAAAATTACATGTATGCTGGAAATAATTTCATACCATGAGAGGTGACTCCAGGGTCTGCAGATCCTGGAATCTGGGCAAACAAACTGCTGGAGGATCTCTACGGATCAGGTATCATCCGTGGAGGAATTGGGATGGTCGATGTTTCAGGTTGAGACCCTGCATTAGAAATGGGTGTGTAGAAGGAAGATGGTCTTTATACTTCCATTTTTTTAGATTAGATTAGATTCAACTTTATCGTCATTGTGCCAAGTACAGATACAAAGCCCATGAAATGCAGTTAGCATCTGACCAGAAATATAAAGAATAGTGTTATTTACAAAATAACTGCGAATAAAAAGTAAGTGCTGTAGCGCACAAGTATAAAAGTACTGAGACAGTACAATATGTGTGCAATACTGCTTAGCGCTGTGATGTGAGGTTCAGCAGAGTCACAGCCTCAGGGAAGAAGCTCTTCCTGTGCCTGCTGGTACGGGAATGGAGGCTCCTGTAGCGCCTACTGGATGGGAGGAGAGTAAAAAGTCCATGGTTAGGGTGAGATGCATCCTTGATAATGCTTTTCGCTCTACCCAGGCAGCGTTTATGGTAGATGTTCTCAATGGTGGGCAATTGGGTGCTGATAATCTGCTGGGCAGTTTTTACCACACACTAGAGTGCTTTACGGTCCGATATGGGACAATTGCCGTACCACACTGAGATGCAATTGGTGAGTATGCTCTCAATGATACAGCGGTAAAAGTCCGTCAGTATCCTGGGACAGAGGTGAGCTTTCTTGATGCTCCACAGGAAATAAAGGCACTGTTGCGCCTTTTTGATCAGGATGGAGGAGTTCAGGGACCAGGTGAGATCCTCTGAAATGTGGACACCAAGGAACTTGAAGCTTGATACACGCTCCACTACAGCTCCGTTGGTGTAGATGGGGACGTGAGTGTGGCTCCTGGCATGCCTGAAGTCCACAATGATCTCCTTGGTCTTCTGGGTGTTAAGGGTCAGGTTGTTGTTGGCACACCACGTGACCAGGTGCTGAACCTCGTCCCTGTAGGCCATCTCGTCATCCCCTCTGATCAGGCCAACCACCGTGGTGTCGCCTGCAAACTTGATTATAGAGTACAGGAACGCAGTCATAGGTGAAATAGGTATTTCCTTCTATACTCTGACTCCTGATGCAGGGTCTCAACCAAAAACATCGGTCACCTGTCTGCCTCAACGGATGCCGCTTCACTTGAATTCCACTGATTTTTTTAAAATTTCAGATTACAGCATCTGCAGACTCTTGTCTCTAATATAGGCACAGTACGCAACTGGAATCTTGAGCAGTGAGGAAAAAATTTTAGATGTGTATCCCAATGCAGTGAGAGTGATTAGAACATTGAGTTTTTAAGCTGTCTCAGTATGGGGTACCTTGTTAGCTTATGGCAGTGCATTTGAACACCATAGCAATGACCTAGTTATGAATCTTCCCTTGTAGTATCATTTAAACTTCAATAGAATTACATGAATTGTTTTTGCTGTGCAAAAGTTTGTTGCATGGGAAGAAGTTCCTTCTGTCATTGAAGTTCTAACATCAGGTTTTTTAAAACAGAAAAAGCCTTGTATGTAGTATCATTTTTGTAGGTGTAAAGATATGGTTGAATAACTTTCTACTATTACCGATTCTGGTTTGAGAATGAAATTATTTATTTTTTCTCAAACCTTGCCCCATTATCAAGCAGCAGCTTGGCGTTAATCTGATTTGTGGTGGTCAAGACAGGCAAACTAAATGCATGTTTTATATGTTAACATCTTCAATCTAAAATTTAATAACAATTGAACAATGTGATCATAAAGTTTTAGCACCATTAATTTCTATAAATGTAGCCATGCAATTCATGAGCTTTCAGTGTTTTTAAAATCTTATGAAGGTACGTGATCCAACTTTTAAAAATGAGTATTTGGTCTATTTAAAAATGTGGTTATTAATTTCATCTTTACAAAGATATCAAAGGATGGAGACAGCCCAGTGCTTGGCTTTGAATAAATTAGGATATTGTACCAGATCTGATTTACAAAAAAGCTAGTTAATGTATCTGCAAACATTTTTGCAGCCTAGCACTTGCCGAATCAATTGAGCTTTTCATATTGTTGAATTGAAGCATCTTGAGAAAGGTCATGTAAACTAGCCCATTTGGAGCACATACACTAAATTAAAAAACAGTGACACAACCTCTTTCCCATGGCAAAAGCGATTAGACTTGCCTTTTCATTTGTGTAAAGCAATTGTTTGTTTTTGGTATACTAGGAGAATGTCTTAACATTTAAAGTGGTCCTGTTTAGTTTTCATGTATCATCTCTCTGTTTCCCAAGGATCAATTCAATCCATTAATTGCTATAATATTGCTGCTAATATTCCTAAGAACAGACTTTTGGATCTGGTTGGTTTATCTATGAATGAGTTTATTGCCCCTCTGAACTTGGATCTTCATATCCTCCACTATGTCACATACCAAAGCAGCCTAAAGTGTTCTAGATATGGTTTAACTAGTGTTTCAGGAGAGTGTCATGTTCAATTCAAAATTGAAGATTCCTTAATGCACTATGCTGATTCATTTTGGATATAATTTCTATACATCAAGAATTGATGTAATGTCAACATCCTTTACTTCAACTGGTTTTTGTTAGGCTTATGATGGAGTAACACACAAAGTGCTGGAGAAACTCAGCAGGTCAGGCGCCATCTGTGGAGAGGAATAAACAGTCAAAGCTTTGGGCGGATATCTGTCTTCAGAACTGGAAAAGAAGGGGAAGAAACAGTATCAGAAAGTGGGGGGAGGGGAAGAAGTACAAGCTGTCTGGTGATAGGTGAAGCCAGGTGAGGGAGCATGTTGGTGGAGAAGCTGGGAGGTAACTGGCGGAAAAGGTGACAGATAGAAGAAGGAGAAATCTGATGGGACAGGAGAGTGGACCGTGGAGGAAAGGAAAGAAGGAGAGGCGCTAGAGGGAGGTGAAAGGCAGGTGAGAAGAGACACTCACAACACGCTAGAGGAACTCAGCAGTTCGGGCAGCATCATTGGAAACGATCAGTCAATGTTTCGGGCCCAAACGCTTCGTCAGGACTTCGTAGTCTCCAGCCCCTTGGTATGAACATTGAATTCTCCAACTTCCGGTAATTCCCTCCCCCTCCTTTCCCTATCCCAGGTTCACTCTGCCCCCTCCCCCAGCTGCCTACTACCTCCCTCATGGTTCCGCCTCCTACTACCCAATGTGCTTTCCCCTATTCCTCCTTCACCTTCCCTGCCACCCCTGCTTCCCCTCCTCCACCCCTTTATCTTTCCCCTTAATCTGCAGGATTACCATTCAGTAATCTAAAGAATTTGGTATTCAAGATTACTATTCAGTAATCTATGGAACCTTTGTAGGTGACAAGTGACACATCTATCGCTATCTCTTAGAATGCATCTCCCTGCTTCCCCTCCCCCACCCCTTTATTTTTCCCCTTATTGGTTTTCCACCTGGAACCTACCAGCCTTCTCCTTCCCATCCTTCCCCCGCCTTCTTTATAGGGCCTCTGCCCCTTCCCTCTTCAGTCCTGATGAAGGGTTCCGGCCTGAAACGTTGACTGCTCGTTTCCATGGATGCTGCCCGACCTGCTGAGTTCCTCCAGTGTGTTGTGAGTGTTGCTTTGACCCCAGCATCTGCAGAGTATTTTGTGTTTGGGTGAGAAGAGAAAGGGGTAAGAGGAGAACCAGAATGAAAAAGGAGAAGGAGAAGGAGAAGGGGATGGGGGAGAAATTACCATGTTAGAAAAATCTGCATTCATGCTGTCAGGTAGGAGGCTACCCAGGCAGGAATATGGGGTTGCTTCTTCCTTCTGAAAGTGGTGTCATTGTGACAGTGGAGAACGTCGTAGGTTGAAGTGTCAGAAAAATGGGAGTGGAGTTGGCTTTGCCCAAATGCACTGTCTTGTGTAGCCCCACTAGAGTTTAGGCAATATGGTTCGACTCAAGTTTGTATAGGTCTGCAGTGACTGAAACCAATGT
This sequence comes from Mobula hypostoma, assembly GCF_963921235.1. NCBI lineage: Eukaryota > Metazoa > Chordata > Chondrichthyes > Myliobatiformes > Myliobatidae > Mobula > Mobula hypostoma. The sequence goes on from NC_086100.1 coordinate 32,058,826, forward strand.
GAAAATTGCAGGATCTCAGAGATGGAAATGAAATTCCTGATGAGATGCCAGACACTTAGTTTAGAGAATGGTATGTTGTTTTAAGTTTGACTTTTATGCTTCTAGAAACATAGAAACGTAGAAAACCTACAGCACAATACAGGACCTTTGGCCCACAAAGTTGTGCCGAACATGTCCCTACCGTAGAAATTATTAGGGTTACCCATAGTCCTCTATTTTTCTAAGCTCCATGTACCTAGCCAAAAGTCTCTTAAAAGACCTATCATATCTGCCTCCACCATCGTTTCCAGCAGCCCATTCCACGCACTCACCACTCTGAGTAAAAGAACTCACCCCGACATCTCCTCTGTACCTACTCCCCAGCACCTGAAACCTGTGTCCACTTGTAGCAACCATTTCAGCCCTGGGGAAAAGCCTCTGACTATCCACACAATGAATGCACCATCTTATACACCTCTTATCAGGTCACCTCTCATCCTCCGTCGCTCCAAGGAGAAAAGGCCGAGTTCACTCAACCTATTCTCATTAAGGTATGCTCCCCAATCCAGGCAACATCCTTGTAAATCTCTTGTGCATCCTTTCGATGGTTTCCACATCCTTCTTGTAGTGAGGTGACCAGAACTGAGCACAGTACTCCAAGTGAGGTCTGACCAGGGTCCTATATAGCTGCAACATTACCTCTCGGCTCCTAAGTTCAATTCCACGATTGATGAAGGCCAATACACCGTATGCCTTCTTAACCACAACCTGCACAGCTGCTTTGAGCGTCCGATGGGCTTGGCCCCCAAGATCCTTCTGATCCTCCACACTGCCAAGAGTCTTACCATTAATACTATATTCTGCCATCATATTTGACCTACCAAAATGAACCACCTCACACTTATCTGTGTTGACCTCCATCTGCCACTTCTCAGCCCAGTTTTTTATCCTATCAGTGTCCCACTATAACTTCTGACAGCCCTTCACAGTATCCACAACACCCCCAATCTTTGTGTCATCAGCACACTTACTAACCCATCCCACCACTTCCTCATCCAGGTCATTTATAAAAAACAGAGAGTAGGGGTCCCAGAACAGATCCCTGAGGCACACCACTGGTCACCGACCTCCATGCAGAATATGAACCGTCTACAACCACTGTTTGCCTTTTGTGGGCAAGCCAGTTCTGGATCCAGAGCAATGTCCCCTTGGATCCTCTGCTTCCTTACTTTCTTAATAAGCCTTGCATGGGGTACTTTATCAAATGCCTTGCTGAAATCCATATACACTACGTCTACTGCTCTACCTTCATCAATGTGTTTAGTCACATCCTCAAAAAATTCAATCAGGCTCATAAGGCATGACCTGCCCTTGATAAAGCCATGCTGACTATTCCTAATCATATTGTATCTGTCCAAATGTTTCTAAATCCTGCCTGTCAGGATCTTCTCCATCAACTTACCGAACACTGAAGTAAGACTCACTGGTTTATAATTTCCTGGGCTATCTCTACTCCCTTTCTTGAATAAGGGAAGAACCTCTGCAACCCTCCAACCCTCCAATCCTCCGCAACCTTTCCCGTCCCCACTGATGATGCAAAGATCATCGCCAGAGGCTCAGCAGTCTCTTCCCTTGCCTCCTACAGTAGCCTGGGGTACATCTCATCCGGTTCTGGTGACTTACCCTACTTGATGCTTTCCAATTAAACACTTTTCTAACTTGTCTTTTCCTATCTCCCTCCAATGCTATTGCAAAGGAGATAGTGATCATAATTCTATCTCCAAAATGCTCTCCCACTGAGAGACCTGACATCTGACCAGGTTCATTTCCCAATACCAAATCAAGTAGACTCTCCTCTTGTACACTTACCTACATATTGTGTCAAGAAACCTTCCTGAACACACCTAACAAACTCCACACCACCTAAACCCCATGCCCTAGGGAAATGCCAATCGATATTTGTGAAATTAAAATCTTCCACCACGACAACTCTGTTACTATTACACCTTTCCAGGATCTGTTTCACTATCTGCTCCTCGATAACCCTGTTACTATTGGGCGGCCTATATATAAAAAAAACACCCAATGGAGTTATTGACCCTTTCCTGTTCCTAACCTCCACCCACGGAGACTCCACAGACAAACCCTCCAGGACATCCTCCTTTTCTAATCTGCTGATTCTTGTTTATCTATGTCATCCAGAGGAAGCTATGTTAACATGCCCACTAGTAATCTGTTGTAAGCTTTTTCATGGGAGAAAAATAGCTATTTCAAGGGTTTGGCAAACAGCTGAGATAACTGTCCTGGAGAAAGGTGCTGGCATTAGTTTATTTTCTCTCTAGAGTTGAGTGAGTTTGGGGGACTTTGCAAAGTCATAATTTGTGGGATTTTTGTCCCAGTGCCTTACGATGCCTGTTGCAGGTTCTTGAGGTTTTGGAAGCACATTAGAGGCAAGCTGTTGGATGATTGAGCTCTACATCCAAGCTGGGTAATTTGAAGGAGTGCAGTTAAAGCAAGTTCGCTTCTGATAACAGGTAGAATATAGGCAGGCTATTTGCCAAGCTCTTGCATTTTCACTGAAACAGCTAGAGGGACATAAATAGGCTGTCTGCATCCTTCCAACTTATAATGTCACGCACTGTATCTCCACTAAGCTTACATGTATGGATGCAATGTATCAGGTTTGCCTTATTAGCTGGTGCTAACAGAAGAGCAGGGAGGTCTCTGTACAACTTTATAAAACGTTGGTTAGGCCACGGCTAGAATATTGTGTACAGTTCAGGTTGCTATATTATTGGTAGAATGTGTTTGCATAAGAGAGTGTCGAGGATATTTTTCAGTATGTTGCTTGGGATGGTGTATTATGAGATACAATGTGCAGTGTTCGTTACCTTTGGATCAGCGAAGGCTGAAGGGGTATACAGAATTGAGAACCGTAGATTGGATGAGTGGTAAGAAACTATGGGTTAAGGGTAAGTTGTGAGATGCTCAGAGGCATCTGCGGATTTTTCTTCTCCCAGAGGGAGGTTGAACTGGAGAATGCACCGCCTGATGGTGGTGGTTGAATGTTGTTTCAGCATGGGAAACAGCAGTATATGGAGGAATACTTGCATTACTGAAGCAATGGAACAAGTACTGATAAATGGGATTAGTACTTGATGGTCAGCATAAGCATTGCGGGCCTGAGGCCTGTTTCTGTGCTGTTTGACAAAATGACTGACTTCATTCTAACAACTCTGATCAGCTGGATTAACTTACTGCTTTTATCACTTCCAAAAATTAAAATAAAGTTGACAATCTGAAATGTATATGAAGCAGTGTTAATGTAGTCCAAAGAGTCAGTTCTTACTGATTCTGTCAAATTCTTTAACCAAGAACCCTCTCTGTGATTTAATTGGGAAAACAATTAGACATTTATAAAGAATTGAATTCATTTGTATTTTGAGGGCAAAATATTTCTTTTGTTTAAAAGTAATTTTAACTGGAAGCTAAGCTATTAATGCAATGTAGGGGGAAAATACTTTACAATTATTTCTGGGCTGAAACATCTAAACCTGGAGTATATATACTGAATGAATTTGGTGCCAGTTATATTTCAAATCACCATATCATTTTCTTTTATTTTCTCCCATGATTAACATTGCATGATATGTGCTTGCTGAAAATTTAAATGAATTTGTCTGTTTCCTCTAAGGATTTGCCTCTTTGTCTATGGTGGAGCCACAAAGAGGTGGAAAATACATTGGTTCCTCGGAAAGTGTCAGGATTTTTTGTTCTTACAAAAAGTTTCAAAATTGAAGTCAGATTGCCTAAAAAAAAAAGCAATAATTTTAAATTACTCCATCGATAAACGTGTTCTCCATGACTGCCACTTGGGAAATGAGGGAGAAGGTTGGTCAATATCTGGTAGAGTAATGACCAACCACATTTCTTTCCATGTAGCATTGTTAGATATTGCAGAATTGGAGTAGCTGCAACATTTTAATGTCAGATGTTCACTTAAAAATGAAATTTAATGAGTCTCTTGTCAGTCATAAAGATGAAATGCTGCTTAAAGTTCTTGGCAAAATTGTAAAATATTCTCAATTAATCTCATTCTGTACTTGCATTGAGATGTATTATTTTTGACTTTTCCTTAGAGAAAATTACTGAACAGTAACTTAAGATTTCTTGATGCAAATCACTTGATCTGAAATGGATTCTTGTTAGACCAAGTGCTTTGCTTTGATCAGCATTACTGTTTGGGATTGGGTGAATCTACATAGCAAGTGAAGTGAACTGATGGACTCTGCTTGAGAGGAGAATGCTGAGCAGCCATGTCTCGGGACATTTTTGACAACCAATGCCGGAGACCTCTGCTTGGTTCTCATTCTTTCCTGCACTACGCAAATGCTTTTCTGTTCCCCTGCACCCCCCCAAATTCATTTAACTATTCATTCTGATATTAAGCAAAATGTAGCACTTAGAATTTGTACAATTTTAAGAGCTAGGCATGGTTGTATGGAATGATGGCCAGAGAAGATCGTTTATGCAGGAGCATGAAATATGTATGGGGATTCTTCTGATCTATTTATCGAATAGAATCTAACTTGTATTATTAATGTGATGTTAGCCAACTGGCTTATCTGGTCATTTCACCTATAGCTGAGCTATTATTAAGTTCACAGTTGCAGAATTAGTTGTAGAATTTGTGCAGTAAGTAGTAAAGCTGTGCTAGAATCTTGCAACTCAGCAAGATTCCAGCACTGGATTTGATCTTCCATCTTGATGCTCATTGAATGGCATTTGCACATTCCCCCATGATCATGTGGTTTTCTTTGAGTGTTCTGGTTTCTTACCACATCTCAATATGCTGGTATATTTAGCTAATACAAATTATTCCTTAATGTGGCAAAAGAGTAAAAAGGAATGTCGAAAGACCTGAGGGAGAATAAATTGCACACTCACAAGAAAATATGGAGAGGAGAAATGATAACTGGGGTGAATTTGCTGGCAGAAAACTGGATTTGATGGACTGAATGGGGTTATAGAACTCAAAAACTGTAGGGGCAGAAATAGGCTATTGGACCCCTCAAGCTTGCCTGGCTGATCTGTGGTGGCCTCAAATCCTCATCTCTACCCACAACCCTTAAATTTTTTTTACCTTTCAAATATTTCTCTCTCCACCTCAAGTATTTCTAATGATCTGGCCTCCAGCACTCTATGTGGTATAGAAATCCAGTGATTCATTCTGAGAGAAGACCTTTTTTATGCATATCTCAATAGCAGCAATTTTAAATAAACCAGATTCAATGCTGTGTAAAACTGCCCTGAAGAAAGGTATCCAAATAATTGGTTTGCAGTATCTCCCCCGTGTTTGACCAATTAAATTTGGCAATTGAGGAAAAAATGATTATCTTTTCAGGAAGCCGTTGATATTTGTATAAATCAAAAAACATTTTAAAAGAACGGCTCTTTCGGGCAATTAAGCTGAATAGAGTATGACTTTACTACAGGTATGAAAATGTTCTCCTTGATGTTTTTCTTGGACAGGTCACAATGGAAGATCGTGCTGGTTCTGATATGTAGTAGAGGAATGAGTGATAAGTATTGACTTGAATTCAGCTTCCATCCAGAGAAGAAATCGATTTGATGATTTTTGAGGGTGATAATGCCCCCCCCCCAGAGAATTCAAACATTTAAAATCCACCTGCTACTTTTTCACCTCTCCTCCATTAAAGAGTAACTCCTGTTGCTGGAAATATTTCATTTTCTGGTGCCTTGAGTTATGCATGGTCAGAGCTTGAGAGGACTACAAGTATGTAATTTGTTTGAATTGGGTGCTTGCTACGCAGATACAGTAAGTAGCTGGTGTTTATTTCACTCAGCAGCTCTTAATAGGAACAGCACAAGTTGAACAATTTTCCTCCAATTCTACCAGTATAGTATGATCGGCATTGTTGGCAATGCAAATGGAACTTGATACTTCATGTTTGATTTTTCTTCTGCTATAAAATTTGCTGCATTAGAAAATTCCATGTATCTAAATAATGTGATGAAGTGGGAAGAAGAAAAAAGATTGCTGGCTACTGCCCTGAAATGGTTGTTTTTCTTCAGCTTTTTGGATTATCTACTAATTTATTAACAGAGGATGAGATTCAGACCCTTGATTTTAATGCTAGACAATAATTGCTTAGAGTTTTAGCAACAGTCTCTTTTGCACATAAATTATCTAAAGTGCTAAACAATTGAAACTGGTTAGACTCTCCCTCTGTGATTTGGGTCTTGAGATTTGGCTGAATTTATCTTGCAATATGCATTAGAAATTTTATCTTGCAGAATAATGGCTAACTGTTATCATTAATTGGTGGCAAGAAGATGGTGCGGGGATTGGATACATAGTTGCAAGGTTTATTGGTGAGGGCATGCTTGATCCCCTGTAAATATAGAGCATCAGAAATGGACGTTACCAATTTGACCTCATGAGGTTGAAACTGGACAAGTTGAAGTGTGGCAATTAAAATCACTGAAAAGAAGTAAAGAGTTTACAATAGCACAGATGAATGTTTCTGCTGCGATACTAGTAAGTCATGGGTAAAGTAGCAGCCATTGTTGAAAACAAAAGCCTGTATTTATTTAGTGCCTTTAAAATTGAAAACCTTTCCAAGTGTTTTGAAGGATTATCTAACAGATTTTGATACTCTGCTGAGCTGATTTGATGTATGTTTTAAGGAGCACCTTGAAATGGAGAACGCAGTGGTGAAGCAATTAAATGAGCTTGAAGCTTATCAAGGCAAACATCAGGTGAAAGTTTCATTTTCACTTTCACTTGGTCCCATTTAAGAAGGCAGAACTGGTGTGAATAGTTCAGAGCATATTGCAAAGGTTTCTCACCAAAATTTGTTACATTGGAACAATGTTCATATAAAGGGAATTGGTGACAGCTTGGTAAATGATGTCAAGGTAGTATCTTAACATAATTAATGTGAATGGGATACGTGGTGGGAAAAGAGATAAAGAATATTAATCAAAGATGCCAGTTAATTTGGATTAAGTTCCCATTTAATTTGTTCTCGGTGCAGTTTCATATGTTGGAACGTTTTACAAAAATGTCTGCCTTACTGGGGATTCATTTAAAACAAGATATGTTAATTCAAACTTAAGTGTTTGAGTTTGGGTATTATTCAGATGATGACTTTGGGCAATAATGTAGCTTTGCTTAGAAAGGTTGTATGTTGACCTTTGTGCTTAACTTGGAGAACTTTAGCTCATGGACTGAATCCTAACAAGTAATTAAGTTTCACCTTTGATAGTGGAGCTGATCATGCAGGTTAGAGGAGAGCTATACCGATCTACAAGCAATAACAGTTGCAGAAAGAAGAGGGTTGAGGAATATGGAACTAATTTTTAAAGTGTAAATTGTCTATTACTGTCATTAAAACTGGATCGTGGTATCCTCATGCTTCCAATAACATTTTGTGTTTGCTGCAGAAACTAAAAAGATTTATTGTTAAAATGTCCAAACTGTCACAATATATGTAATGTGAAGAGAAATTGCATTTATAATTATTTTCTATGTGAGCAAGTGTTAGTGCAGCCGTTCCTTTGCACTTTTTTTTCCAATCAGGGATGACAACTTGTTGCACCAAAATTTATGTAGTAAACTGTATAAAGTTTAATTTCTGACCTGGAAAGAGGCATGCTTAGAGCATTCGATGTGATTGCTTAAGTATGTTATGAATGATGTATTAATGAAATACCAGTAATATATTTTAGTAAGAACTAGAACTAAATGTGTAAGAATAGACTGAAATATTGGGTGCTTTCCATCTTGGTAGATATGTGTAAAAAGTGTATTTGCTGATGAAAATAGAACACATTTGTTCAGTGAGAGAGTATATGAATATTTATGTACTGTGTATATGCCATGTAATTGTGGAATAAAAATAGCATTCAATTATGGTTTTGTATGTGGTGCTCAGTTGATTTGGTAGTTCATAATACCCATGTTCCAGTTATCCAAATATTGAAACCGGAATCCAATATTGTCTGCATGTAAATTTATTTAAGCCATGTCTAATCCAGTATTTTGGACTAGGGAATTGCTGCATTTCAACTTCATTTTTGTGAATGATTATCCTCAAAGTGTTATATACACACCTACAGTACAGAGCTTTGGACAGAGTACAAATTTTAACTTTTAAAGTTTTTGAAGTTTTATTCTATGGTTTTGTTCAATTCCCAAAACTCTCAAGGTGATGCTTACACAGCCAGTCAAATTAGTGGCACCTATTGTGCACCATTTATTTCGGAAGATAATTCTCTGCACTTTCTAAAGTCCAGATCGATATCCATTCATGTCATTTGTTCAAGTCCAAGTAAAATCTCATCAGTTGGTAATTCAAAATAAATACTTGAATTGTTTTGCTCTCTTCCAATTTTCCACCCACATACTCCAAACTCTTTACCTCATTTCCCTATGATTTTTTTTCATAGACCTGCATTCCATTTGGTCTTTATAGACCGTTATGTACAAGTTGTACAGGCTGTGCTTGTGTTACTAACACTCAGCATAAGGACTCTGATGCACATGAATGAGCTCCCACTGGTACCCAGCTTAGTCCTGATGAACGGTTCCTGCCTGAAAAGTAGACTGTTTATTCATTTACATTGCTGCTGTCTGACCTGCTGAGTTCCTCCAACATCTTGTGTGTTGTTAATGTAGAGTGCTAATTTGTTATTGTGCTCTTGGTCTTGGAGTCTGTGAACAGTCACATGCACATTTTCTGTACTTTAAAAAGAGGACATCTGCTTGGGTTGCAATTCACTATTCTGGAACTTGGCACAATCTCTAACAACTGCTGCTCTTGCAGCAATGAAACACTGATGTCCCCATTGCATGACACAGCATGGAGTGATCGATTGTGGCAGGGTGCAGAGGCTGCCTGTGTGAGCTGATGTTGGGATGATGGTACAGCTACATATTGCCGAGATAACCGTTTTATTGCTGAGGTAACTATTTTGTCTGTTGTGGCATGCTTGATAATATGCCTGTTTCTGCAATTTTATGAAATTGGTCAATCTCTTTAGAATTCTATTCCATTTCCATCTGGGACATTATAAGCTGTTCCAGTTTTTGTGTGAATCCTTGGGGCAAAATATTCTAAATGTAATTAAATTAAAGTTTGAGCTATATGAATTTTCTTTGCACCCAAACAGTTAATTTTTTAGTCAGTGCTTGGAATTGGAGTTGGGACACTACATCCATGTGTCTGGAGACTTCTTGGTTATTTAGATGTTTACACTTAAATCAAGGTTAATAAATATTACCTTGGTCTCTATCATTGTAAATGTGAAACATCAGAATTGTAGTTGTACTAAATGACTAGCTTTTTGTCAGACATAAATGGATGGATGAACCAAAGGTCTAAAATTTGAACTTGAAACTGTAGACGTTTAACCAGTTAAGTTGGGTTTGTGAGGTGGTCAAACTAAATAAGTTGTTAATTAACTATATAGTTGCACTCAAAATCCCTGGGTTTATTGTCCATATTTATCATTGTGCTATCATTTGTTCTTGCTTTTTAATAAAGTATTGACTGAACAAAATTTATATAAGTGAAGACTTTGTGGTATTTCATGTGGTCAGAGAATAAGATTTACTTGAAAGGGCTTGCCTATGATGACTTTTGTGGTGTATGACTCAGAAATCACATATGGTAAGTAGTCTTTGATTCCACGCTACCTCCGCTGCACATGAGTACAAGTAATCTCCATGGACATTGGTGGTGTTGCATCCCGGAAAAAAATATTCTGCATTGTGAATTTTTTTGTAACGTGAAGCAGTGCCAAGAAGTGCAAAAGAAATTCCTTATTTACTCTAATCCACATCAGTTCTATACGAATGAATTTTATTCCACATTTCAAATTTTTGGGTAATGATTTGTGAATTGTGGTTTTGAGAATGAATCAATCATCACAGGTGTCACAGTTGGTCACTTTGACATTGGTAATGCACGTGCTGCAAGGTGGAATTAGAAGCATGGTTTTCTGTATTTATCAAGAGCATGATTTTCTGCCTTTTTATTCAAAAGGTGACAGATTCAAAAGTATTTCACCTTTTGAAAGTGATTTTTTAAAAAAATGACGGCATACTCCTTGATTTGTAATTGGTTAAAACTGAAAAGTTCCGTTTTGCTCTGGGGACCTTTGCTATGAACTGAGTGTAGTAGGTGGTGAATACTTGACCTTTTAGGGGATACATTTCTTGTAAATCACTTGAGGCACTTAAGGCATTCAAAATAAAGCAATGACTGTCACTAGTCAGTGAAAAATGTCCTAGATTGTATATTTCATGAAGTTATACTTGGTCTGGATAAAATGGATTAAATTTCAGCTTCCTGGATATTGCACTGAAGTGGACTTTCATGGAGCCAGTCAGACAAGATAGACCAATCCAATTAAATCTAGTCAGTAGACTCCAACATACATTACCATTTGATTACCATTTTGTTATTTAACTATATAGTGCACTAAAATTCTGGTCATTTGTGGATGTCTATCATGTAATCTGGACATGAGTCAACCTTCATTTTTTTTCACTTGAAGCCTGTGCATTCAATGTTCTATTTTTGGTCTGTAATTATAAGGCTTATGAGAATAGCTTGTCCATTTCAGTTCTATTTTTCAGCTGTAATCTTGTACCATTTATCAATGATTCAAATGAAAAATGGTGGAACTACTCCTCAGATCAGGCAGCATCTGAGGAAAGAGAAATTGCTTGGGTTCCAGGTCTACCTGACATGTCAACTCTGTCTGACTTCAGATGTTGCCCGACCTGAATATATCCAGCAATTTGTTTCTGAATTTCAGATTCTTCAGTTTCTATTTCTCCTGTTTGCATTGGTTGTAGTCACTCTCATATTTTGACTGTGGTTTGCAGTTTCAAAGAAATTCCAGCTGCTTCTAGGAATGTAGCTTCCTGAAATATTACAGACTAGGCAGCATTTGTGGAGGGCAAAACAAAATATTTCAAGTCAGAGACCTTCAGAAATTGTTTCTGTTTCTGATTTCCATGAAATGTTTTTAGCTTCAGGTAGTCCTGGAATTGCATGGAACAGCTAAGGCTGGGTTGTACTGGGTAATGTTCCAGCAGAGCTGTTATTCTGTTGCCAGGTTGCTTGTGGAGACTAATGGTTGAGTTTGTTGTGTGATGGGATCCTGAATTACCCCTATGAACTGATTACCCCTATGAATTGCTGTTTTGAAAAGAGGGAGAGAGTTATTTACCACTGACATTTTGAGGGAGAGAGCGAGAACACGAACACTAACGGTTGGACTGTCACTTTAAGGAATGAGAAAGAACTGGTTAACTGTTGGATTTCTGCTGAAGTGGAGATGGCACTGAGCAGCTCGTAAGTTGCTATGGTGACCGAAGTTGGTGTTATTGAATGGACACTTGATGTTATGATTTTCGGCAGGTTGTTGACACTTTCTTCAAGGATTTTTGCCTGCTTGCATTTCTTCACAGAGAGAAGGAGGAGGGATTATTTTGAATGACAGTTGATGCTCAGCACGGGAAGATAAAATAGGAGGTCAGATGATACAGACCTTAGACACACAATGAGCATTGTTGTGCCCGCAGAAAAAGTGGGTTTTGGAGGATCAATCCATTGCTCTTGCAGTGGAAAGAGGAAAGGGGTTGACTGGTGGGGAGTTGTCTATGTGTCTACCCTCGCCTGGGGGATAGCTCCACCACAGGAAACCGGTCCCCTTTGTTAAAGTTACAGTCAGTGACTTTTAAAGGAGTTCGAAGGACAACGAGAAGATCGACGGCGTCAGCTCACCTGAAAGACTCAAATCTCTCCCTCTCACTCTCTCCATCACTACTCAACTCAATACCACGAACTGAACTGAACTTTACTCATCATCGTAAGACTGTATCTTTTTACCCCTAGACTTAAAGAAGCTTGGTTTTCCATGCATATATTTCCACACTTACTGATATACTTACATATACATATATATAATCATTGCTAACCTGTTTGATTTATCTACATTTATATTACTGTATTGTGTAGTTACTAATAAATATTATTAGTTCATAGCAATACTGTACTCCAAAGTGTTTTCCATCTCTGCTGGTTCTTTATTCCTGTCACGGGGTTCGCGACAGTTGGCCTGGAATTTCCAGCAATATGCTGGTAAAATCTCTCTCCCATGCTGCATCAGTCAGTCTGGCACATATTTTCAGTCTGCCCTGTGTAAATGCATCATCATCTGATGTTTCAAACAGACTGAGTGTTCCATGACTATGGTCACTTCTAACCATGATGTGATGAACCAGTGTCGTCGAGCTAGCTTCTACCCTCAAATTCACTTGGACCATTTCTGATGGCTCTTTTGAGATGAACACAGATCACAAGGAGACAAACTATCCATTTAGCTATTTCTACAAACCCATTAATTTGCACAGCTATCTAGACTGTACTTGCACTTTGTCTCTTGCAAGGTTGTTAATTCATTTCTCTGCTTCTGTCTCTATCACATCTGTTCTTGATGAGGTTACCATTGATATTTATTTTAGAAAATGAGACTTCCTGTATCACCCCATTGTGGTTGATGAAATCGTCACCTACATCTGCTTTATTTTCCATCGTTATACCCTCTATATAAACAGCCTTTCCAGGTGAGGCAGATTTTCACATACTTCTTTCAACTTTGGTTATTGCATTCAGTGCTCTCAATGTGGCCTTCAGTACATCAGTTGAGATCAAAAGCATTTATTCCCCTGTGGCTGTCTGAAGCTCTTGGTTGCAGATCATTTTAATTCTCCTTCTGATTCCCACACCGATTGGTCTGTCCTCGGCCTCTGCCAGTGCCATGATGTGAAGCCAAATGCAAAGTAGAGGAATGGTACCTTACGTTCTGTCTGGGTAAGACTACAACCCAACGGCATGAACATTTGAGCTATTTTGCTTCCCTTCTACCTCAGTTCTCTCACACACAAGCTGGCAAACAGTAAGTGGATCCAGGGGTTGTTAGATGACAGGTGGAGAAAGGTAGAGTGGAAATGGTGACAGAGGCTGGAGGGTGATAGGTAGAGGTAACAATCCCTGCCCACCACCAGCTTCATCTGCCTATCATTGTTTCCATCTGCATAGGCCACCTCCCTGAATTGGCTCCATACTCCCTCTACAGATGCTCCCTGCTAATTGAATTCCTTCAGTCTGTGTTTTATTCTAGATCCAGATTTTAGCATAACCACATTATTTAGACTGTGTCTGTAATGAAATCTGGAGCCAAATGTGTTGCAATTTGAAGGGATAGGACTGTGTGATAAGGATGTCATTCATATGAAACCATATGAAATGATATTAAGTTTGAAGCCCAGTGTGTGTTTAATCAAGCATGGGAAGAAGTATGGAACCATTTTATATTTTGCTGCAAAGTTTAGTTAGATACTCGTGCAGATCTGAGATTCTGATTTGATAGCTAGAGTCTTGTTCAGCGTGATTTTATATGATATCTACACAAGCATTTAAGCTTCCAATTTTTTTGCTACTTCCAGAATGTAGGTTTCTACACCAAAATTTACAGTAAATGCTGCTTAATTTATACTGCTGTGGATGCCTTCCATGACTTGGCTAAGCATAGACTGATTTTTGGACTGGTGAGATAATTGGCTTGGATTTTTCTTTCAAATCTTGTACTAGTGCTCTGCACTTAAAGGATATGTTTAAAGTTATTATACATGATCTGATGTATTTCTAGGCTCATTTAATTAAGCCATTGTCAATAGTGTGCATCATCCATGATGTCTTCAACATCTATTTCCAATGTAAAATGACATTAATTTTCACCTCATTATTATCAATTTATATGCTTCTCACAGGCAAGTTGGAACTATTCCTTCTGTATCTAGAGATTGTAATCTTGTTCATCATATGTGCACGTGCTTGTTGAGGTTTTTATCCAGAGTTCTTGGCTTGAGTTTGGCATCTATTTGTTTTTGTGCAGAAATGGCTGTTGACTCAGGGTGCTCAATTATGAACTGTGGAATCCTGCATGATGGTTTTTAAAAAACCATGTTAATATTTCAAAGTACATTTATTATCAAAATATGTATAGTAGCTTGAGATTTGTCTCCTTACAGGCAGCTGCAAGACACTAAGAATCAACAAACCCATTTTAAAAAAAAGACGGTCATGCCCAATGTGAAGACAAATAAACCAATTGTGCAAACAATATAAATAAGCAACTAACATTCAAAACTGGTTATACAAAAGTGAGTCCACAGTCACAAAGCCAGTCATCACTGCAGCCAATTCAGGAGCCCGTTAGTTGCAGGCCACAGCTTCAGTTCAGCTCAATGGCAAGTAAACACCTCCCCATCCCTTGCCTCTGGCACCAACAACCTTAACTTTTCAATCTGTTGCTGCTTAAATCATCCAAACCTCAGGTTATTCCTCGCAGGACCAGGACCTGGGTCCTGCTGCCTCAATTTGACCTGTACTCGGCCTTACCAAATCAGCCTGGTGCTTAAATCAATCAAACCTCAGTACTTTCCTTGCTTCCAGGCTTGGGTCCCGTCATTTCAATTCTGCCTTACCTCTGCTCGCCTCTCCTTGGTTCTGTCGCATTGAATCACCTCCAAGTCTGCTTCGGTAATGGCCGAACATCTGGCTAATTCCCAGCTCTTGGGCCTGACCCTTGCTGCCTTGAGTCGGCCTATACACACCACGCTGCAATTGTCCTACACCTTCAAGACTTGAGTTCACATTGCAAAAATGCCAGTTTGTAGAGGAGGTTCAAAAGTTCAACTCCGAAAGGGAAGTTACAGGCTATTGATTGCTGTAATTGTTTATTAGAAAAGTGATTAATAAAGTAGTTAGTAGTTTTGTTTGCTACTGGCAAGTAGTCGCTGTGCCTCACTAGTGTCATCTTAAATAATGCACTCAAGAATTTTGGTGCTCTTTTTGTTAGCAGTACACCAGCAATACTGGGAAGCAATCCGTTGCAAAAGGATGTTAAGGTTAACTTGGTAAAATGAGGTATACTTTCTTGTTCCTGTAAGAAAAAAAAATCTTGATCACATTTGACTTGGAGTGTAGTCCAGATTTGATCTTGATGGGTGCTATTGCATTTTTAAGATATTGGTAAATGCCTTGAGACAAATACTCCATGGGTGGTTTAGAGAATTGAAAGCTAGAATGATTTCCTGGATCATTTTATTTTTGTCCTTGTAAGGTTGGCGAGGAATTTCTGAATTTCCTGAGTGTTTATTCCTTGCTATAACTACTACTCCCCCTAGCCCCCATTCCAAATTTTACCCTGTGGTTTTTCTTTTAATGGAGATGTCACAGGATTGGATGGGACTGGCTATGTATTATATATCACAATTATGGAGTACAGGTTGGATTAATGAGTAGGCTTGCTATTTGTTAATTTTAACATTGAATGGCTTTGGGCTTTCCATTTGGATGTGCAGCTTGATACCTTTAAAGGCATAGCAGCCTGCTTGATATGTGCACCATCTACTGCCATTCATTCTCTCCATCACTGGTACATGGTATGGCAGTAACTCGCAAAAAGACTCCTTAGCACCTTCAAAACCCGTGACCTCTACTAGGTGGAAGCATAAGACATTAAAATCATGGAAACACCACTATGAGGGTTGCCCTCTTAGCCACATAACAATCCAGGCTTAAAAATGTATTGCTTTTCTTTCACGATCCCTGGGCTAAAATCCTGGAATTCCCTCCCTAACAGCAATATGGGCATGCCAACACCACAATTTCAACAAGATAGCTTGCCACCACTTTGAGCAATCAGGAGAGTGGGTGGGTCATTGCTGGCTCACTTTGTATAGCCTTGAATGAATGATTAAGGTAGTTGAAAAGAAGTGAACAAAAGGAGAAGAAAATTAATCAGACGGGGTGTGTGTGTGTGTGTGCGCGTGTGTGTGTGTCACATTGGTGGTGTGGGCTGTAGTCTATCCAAGCAGAATAGGAAGAGTTCTTCCAATTTCTGATTGCTTTCTCTATAGCAATTAGAAAGCTGAAGACACATGGTCAGTGTTGGAATAGGAAGGAGAATTGAAAATGACATAATCAGAAGTTTAAGATGGCAATTGCAGAGAGAATGCAGGTGCTCTGTAAAGTGGTTCACTAATCTGCAGTTGGTTCCACTTATGTGGAGGAGGCTACATCCTGGTCATCAAACTCAGCAGACCAAATTAGAAGAGGTGCTGGTGAACTGCCTCACCTCCAAGGGCTAATTTTGCTCCTTTATGGCGCTGAAGGAGGTGTTCTATCTATTGTTGCTGGGGAACGTGCTGGTGGATGGGTAAGTGGGGAGGATGAGCAGACAAGGGAATAATGAAGAGACTAGTCCCTGGAGAAAGACAGGGAGCGGGAAGATGTGACTACTGATGGGATCATTTTGGATAAACTGATCAGTTCTTTTAGGAATGGATGCTCAAAATTCAGTGATTGTGTTGTGCTATGTAAAGAAAAATGCTAAAATTATTGTAATATGTCATTCTTACTCCACTAATGCTTTCTAGAAGCCATGAATTTTATGTTGAGAATATTCTAATTACCCGTAATACTTGAATAAGTAAATATATTTGATGCCTCATGAGGTGTTAGTAACGATTTGTGAAGCTTGAAAACATCCATATATTACATTAACCTTTAAAATCAAGAATCTTTGATCATCCTGTCCTACTTTCTCTCCTACTCAATTGCAAATGAAAGCTATGAATAGGAAAATAGCTTCCTACAGCATGCTTTTTTGTTAGGTTTCCTAAATTTTAATCAGTGCTGCATTCTGCTATCAAATGAATCTTGTGTACCAGTTCCTCTTTACCAAAGCATGTTTTACTACAGTGATTTTTTTTAAAAAAACACTGTGGTTAAATTTGGTATTTTTTCTGGAAGTTCTAGTATTTAAAACAAAATATCCCAAACAATATGAAATCTGTAATCGGTTTTCTGCCTTGTATCAGTTTCAATTTTACACGAGTCCCATATTTTGGAGTTGAAGTATGATGCTGATGGATGTTGTATTTTAATGTGCCTCAGTTACAATATGCAGTTCCTATTGTTAACTAATTGCTTTTAATTTATAAAATGTTCTGTCTTTTTAGATGCCAGATGGATTGGCTCTTGTTTTCCTACCAGTCACAATTTCTTTTCCTGTTGCCTCCCGTTTTTAAAATCACAGACCAATCCATTGATTACATGCCAAAAAAGTTAATTATTTTTCAGATGGTTAATTCTTCAGTGACAGATGCACGTATTCTTCCTGTCACCTTGAGCACTAGGTAAGATCAGCCAAGTATATCTTAAGCATTAAACATAAACCTTTCAATTGAGCTGGATGAAAAACGTACATCTAGACATACTAAGCGGATGGATTAATGAAGCAATAGAAGTGGGAGTTAGAGAAGTGCTGATAACTGTTGTCTCCTCCGCATTTCTCACTGCTGCTGTATAAATTTAACCCTGTAGATTAGGATGACTACAGCATCAAGTGGATGGGTTTCAAAGCCTTTTTTGTACTCTGCTTCTAAGGAAACGAGCAAAAAGCTATGTGTGCTATTGTCAGTCCACAGCAGTAGTTGCTGCTTCAAGTTTGAATTCTCTAATCTCGTGGGTCTTTATCTTCAATCTTTGTTGATATAGTCCATTGAAAATTCAAAGCATCAATGTTTTTTTATAATGCAGTAATTATGCTCAGAAGATGGATTGCCTTTGTATTGTAACAACGAAGGTAAGCGTTTGAATTGTGAACTGAATATTTTGAGGTACTAAGACTTGTGCTAAATAAAGATATGAAATTATGTATCTGCATGCTTGATGTCTTGGTGCTGGGTTCATGTTAGTACTGGGTTTTCGAGAGTTATGGTTTTGAATAGGGCTATTTGACTTCCCTCTGTAGCCTCTCCTTTTCCTATTCAATACTGAAGACTGCAAGCTGTGCCTGTTATTCAGTGATTAGATTGGGAAAACCTGTCAGCAAGAGTAAAGTGGGTTCAAATTTTAACTCTTGGTATAATGTGTTATGATGGTACAATGTGCAAATAATTCATGTGACATTTTTATAATCGTGAATATATTAGCTGTTTGACTTCACATATTTAATTGTTCAGCAACTTTCAGTTTCTAGGTACAATGTCATTGTTGCAACAGTTTTATAAAGAATCTGCTTTAAGGCCATCCTATTAAGGTTGGTGTATCTCGAATTTAAACTGCTAGAAATTTCTGTTGATTGGAGCTAATAGTGAGTGAAGGCTGTAGTTAACCTAATCATCACTATGTGATATCTGCACTGAGATTTTGAGTATGCCATATTCAATTTACTATAGAAACATTGGCGAAACATTTTCCTCTCTCCAATGCATATTGAATAAAGGTAGAATAGTGAGAGCTTTATGAAGTTACAACCATGGAAAGGGCTCAGCAAAGGTGCTTGATGTGTGTTATTTCTGCATGGAATAATTAACAAGAATAGAACTCTGAAGTCTGAACACTTAAATTGAGGAAAATAGTACTTAATAATATTCATGTTGAATCTTTAAAGAAATATTCCAATGTTTGTATTCTAAAACCATTTAATTTCATGAAATAGTTTCTGCTTTCTACTTTGATTTAGTTGCTGCAGTTGGTGAAATACCTTAATAACTTGCATGCTCTTTTGCTGTAATACTTTATTATTTTTGCTTTATTTTTAATGTAGCTTCAGTTGAGCCTCAGTAATGGTTGTGTGTTTCTGATATGTCAAGCTAAATTTTGGCTGGTTGTGTGTGAGCTCTAATTATATCTTGATTAGATGCAAGTCTTGAAGAAGGGTCTCAGCCCGAAACATCGACTGTACTCTTTTCCATAGATGCTGCCTGGTGGCCTGCTGAGTTCCTCCAGCATTTTGTGTGTGTTACTTGGATTTCCAGCATCTGCAGATGTTCTCTTCTTTGTGATTGGTAACAAAGGTATTTTGCTTGCTCGGTTTCTTTTTGGATAGAACATTGACTGCAGGAGTTGGGGTATGTTACAACTATGTCGGACATTGGTGAGATGGCACCTGAAATGTTGTATCCAGTTCTTGCCACCATACTATAGGAAGGATGTGTTTAAGCTAGAGAGCGCAGGAAAGATTTATAGAAAATGGAAGAGTACTGCACTGAATAGGCTAATTAGAAACAATATTGTGCTGATCTGGATGCCAACTTGTATTAAATGTCTTTTTGTGTACCAACCATATCCCTGCATTCCCTTATTATTCATGTGTCTGTTTTAGTCTCTTAAACTTCACCGAAGTGCCTGATTTCCACTACAATCCCATGGTAACCTATTACAGGCACCTGCAGCTCTCTGCATTAAAAATAAAGCTTGCATGTCATCTTTAACCTCTGTCCCTTTTTTAAAGAAAAACACATCCTCTGGGGAAAAGATTCTATTTGATCTAATCCTCACATTTTTTTTTAGAAAAGCTCTTCCTTCAGGTCTTCCTTCAGGACCCGTTTCTCTAGGAAGGAAATCCCTGATTTAGTATACATTAGCTGCCGTATTCTTATACTCAACACGCCTAACAACGAAGACAAGATGCTATTTTCCTTCCCTATGACCTTATCTACTTGTGCCACTTATGGTGAATTATGGACATGGACCTCAAGACCCTCTATCTCAATGCTATCAAGGAGCAACTGTATACCTTTTCCTTTCATTTGGCCTCCTAAGCTACAACACTTCACACTCGCCCAGATTAAACTCCATCTGCCATTTCTTGACTCATATTTGTAACTGATCTATATCCTGCTGTACCCTTTGATTGTCTTTTATACTGTCCATAACTCCACTAATTTTGGTGTCATCCACAAACTTGCTAATACAGTCATCTACATTTTCATTTAGGTTATTGATATGTCATTAATAAGAGTTTCCAGCACTGATTCTTGAGGCAGACCAGAAGTACGTTGGTACTGCATGGCTTGAGTTGTATGGTAAGACTGAATATAGTGGGACTATTTTCCCTGGAATGAAGGAGGCTAAGAGTGATCTTACAGAGGTTCAAAATCATGAGGGGTACAGTCTTTTACTCAAGGAAGGAGTGTCTGAAACTGGAGATGATGGGTTTAAGGTGAGGAGAAAGATTTATAGGGGACCTAAGCAGGCACTTGGAACAAACTACCAGAGGAACTAGTTGTAGTAGGTATAGTTCAAATATTTAAAATATTTAACATTTTAGTTATGGATAATGAAGACTTTGAGAGATATGTGTCTTAAGAATTAGGGCTTAAGTTTCAATGGTATTTTCTGTTTGAATTTATTTTTGGTGCTTCTTCATGTTTGGCAAACATCTGGCCTGTATTTTCCTATATTTAAAAACTAACTTCACTCAAGGTTTGTTTACTTTGTTTCAAAGTGCATTAAAAATAAAACTTGCGTGTCATCTTTAAACTGTCATTAAAAATAAGTAATATTCAATAAGTTATTAATGAGTTGAGACGCTCTTAAATGTTTCACTCCTACTACAAACATTTCTTGTATCACTTCCCTTTGTACTTCTGCTCTGGCCTTCAGTGTGCAGCTAACCAGCAGATCCCACAAAAAACAAGGGTTACTTTGTAGTCTACCTTTGCAGTTTGAAAATTAATATTCTTATTCAATAGAAGAACCACTGAAGATTTAGTGGATCGTTCGGGGAAAAAAAGAACTGGAATGGCCCTGTGTGTGTGTTTTTTTTTATCAGAAATATTCAGACTTAAGTATTGAGATAATTGCTTAAAGGCCTTATCTTTCAGTTTGCGCCTTGGTTCTATGTCAATGACTTCAAAATTACAGTGCTGTTTTCCTGTTGGGGCAAGGGTATTGCTTGAAGAACTAGCATTTACAACCCATGGGCAATAGCCCTTGAACACGATCTCTTGCCTTGAACAAGATCTCTCACTTTGAACAGCTGCAATTCATGTAGTGAGGTACTCCTACAATTCTGTTGAGTGAGGAAATTATCTGCATGTTTCTTTCCAGATGGGAATGATCACTAGTTTGATTTGCTGCAGGATTTTGCACATGTTCTACATTGTAGCCATGGTAAGTCGGTGATTGCAAAAATGAATGTTTAAGGTTTGTTTGGCTTTGTAGCGGATGGTGAAAACCTTAGTTCTTTACAAACTACACACACGGCAAGGAGAGTGCAATGCAATTGTGTGGTGTATGTCCTGGTGCAGAATATCCAGCATTTGACCTACTTTTACAGCCACAGTTCTATAAAAGTTCTGAACATTTATAGCTTCTAATGTTATTGATAGGAGGATTTGGTAATGGTGTGCTGTGGAAGGTCATGGTGAGGAGAATTGGGTATTTTTGGCACTATTCCATATATGGCATTCTTGTTACTTGCCATTTAATACTCTAGTCTGAGCAGATGTGCAGGCTAAGACGAGCTGTTTATGTGGAAGCGAGAGTAGAACTGAACTTTGCAATCATCCCCCATTCTGACATTGTGATTGGGCAATCATTAAAGCTCCAACACGAGGAAATCTGCAGATGCTGGAAATTCAAGCAACACACATCAAAGTTGCTGGGCAGGCCAAGCAGCATCTCTAGGAAGAGGTACGGTCGATGTTTCGGGCCGAAACGTGGACTGTACCTCTTCCTAGAGATGCTGCCTGGCCTGCTGTGTTCACCAGCAACTTTGATGTGTGTTGCAATCATTAAAGCTGCTGGCTTGCAATGATATTCTCGCCAAGAGAGAATCTATAGATCCTGGAAATCTGAGCAACACACAAAATGCTGGAGGAACATGGATGCTGCCTGGCCTGCTGAGTTCCTCCAGCATTTGTGTGTGTTGCACTGATATTCTAGAGCTGAGATTTGCCAGCAGTTGGCTCAACCATTGTTTTCTTTCGCTGTGATCCATTCAGAGTTTTCCAGTGATTCCCATTGGAGTAATTTTCGTCAGGGTCCCTCATATAGCAGCATGTAATTCTGCCTTGATATCAAGGACTTGGTTTCACCTTTTGTAATTTGAGTTGGTATCAGAAGTTACAATGTGTGGTAGCAGTGGAAATTTAAAATAAGGGTCTTAAAGGTCTTAAAATGTTGACAATAATACTGTATAACGTTGATATTCCAAGCTTCAAGATTGCCACCATCGTGCCAGTGCTGAAGCATTCCACTGCCACGGGCCTGAATGGCCTGTGTCCAGTTGCACTCACCCCCATCATTGCAAAGTGTTCTGAGAGACTGGTTCTATCACATCTGAAATCCTGTCTGCCCACTACCCTGGACCCCCATCAATTTGCCTATCGCACCAACAGGTCAACAGCTTCTTCCCTGAGGCTGTGACCCTGCTGAACTTCACATCACAGCACTAAGCAGTTTTGCTTCCATATTGTACTGTCTCAGTACTTTTATATTTGTGTGCTGTAGCACTTACTTTTTATTCAGTTATTTTGTAAATAACACTATTCTTTGCATTTCTGGTCAGATTCTAACTGCATTTCATTGGCTTTGTATCTGTACTCGGCACAATGACAATAAAGTTGAATCTAATCTAATCTTATTGGTGAAAGGTTGGTGGGAGAGCATTGTAACTGGTTGTATTACCTCCTTTAATGGAGAAGCCAGTGCACAGGATCGGAAAAAGCTGCAGAAAGTTGTAAACTCAGCCAGCTCCATCGTGAGCAAGAGCTTCCCCAGCATCCAGTTCATCTTCAAAAGGTGATGCCTCAAAAAAGCGGCATCCATCATTAAGGACCCCCATCACCCATGATATGCCCTCTTCTCATCGCTGCCATCAAGGAGGAGATGCATGAGCCTGAAGACACGCATTCAATGTTCCAGGAGCAACTCTTTCCCTTCTGCCATCAGGTTCCTAAAAGGACAATGACCCCATGAATACTACCTCACTATTTTTTTCCTCTGTCTTAGCACTAATTATTTAATTTGATTTTTTA
Organism: Mobula hypostoma; assembly: GCF_963921235.1. Classification (NCBI taxonomy): domain Eukaryota; kingdom Metazoa; phylum Chordata; class Chondrichthyes; order Myliobatiformes; family Myliobatidae; genus Mobula; species Mobula hypostoma. The sequence goes on from NC_086100.1 coordinate 32,081,747, forward strand.
AAAATATACTTTAGTTTTTTATGTATTGCAATGTACTGCTGTGGCAAAACAACAAATTTCAACGGCATATCTCAGTGGGGTTAATTCTGATTCTGGATAGTTAAAGATTGAAATAATGTGACCTTAGAAATTAGGTCAGGAGCTTGGCCAGTATTTGGGGTAGAAATTACATTGAGTTCTCGGGATGAGAAAGTCAAAATTCAACTCAGTCTTCCTAACTAGAAATAAGATGACCTTCATTCATAGTATATCTAAACTTATCACAGTTATACCATACATTAGAATGTAGAACTGTACAGCCTAGGAACAGATCTTTGGCCCACAATGTTTGTGCCAACCATGATGCCAAATTACACTAATTATATCTGCCGGCATTGATTGAGATGCCTCTCAAACATCATTGTTACCTACCTCAGCAGCCACCCCTGGCATGTGCATTCCAGGCACCTGCCACCCTGTTTTTAAAAAAAAACTTGTCCCACTCATCTCTTTAAACTTGCCCACTCCTATCTTTAAGCCCAGGAGAAAAGACTGTCTACCCTAACAACACACACAAAATGCTGGAGGAACTCAGCAGGCCAGGCAGCATCTGTGGGGGGAAAAAAGTACAGTCAATGTTTTGGGTTGATGCTGCCTGACCTGCTGAGTTCCTCGAGCATTTTGTGTGTTGCTTGGATTTCCAGCATCTGCAGATTTTCTCTTGTTTATAATTTGAAGACTATCCATCCTGCTGAACCTCTTCTACACCCTCTTAAAAGCCTCTACATCCTTCATGTAGTAGCTGTGCAGCGGATGCAGGTGGTAAATATTGGACTTTCATCAAGTGATCAATCAGAAATAGAAAAAAATGCTTGATTTCTGGATAAATTTTGAAGCAAACGCTTTCGAGTTAAATTTTTGGGATTGAACAATGAACAGTAAAGGCTTCTGCCATCAGGAGTTTGGCAAATCTGTTGCAATGATCAAAATAACCATCCATCTGCCTTGTTGGAATTGTTAACAATCTGATAGAATCACTGCAAAGCAAAGATGTCTCCCACTATTACTTTCAATACACTTATTAAGTGATTTGTTTTATATATTATGTATTAATTATCCATTGAATTTAAACAACGTTTTAGTTGGTAATTTGCTAATACATTTATACATTTGACCATGAACTTGCTGATGGTTGGTAAAAATGACTTCTGCTTGAAAGGAGCTTGATCACATAATTCTCAAATCTTGAACACTATGTTGGACTCCACTTGTTAATGTTAAATAAATTCAGGTTAACAGGAGAGGAGTTTATTCATAAATGTTGACTTCAGGTTTAATTGCAATTAAGCCCAGTGCTACTTAGTGTGTTTTCCCCTTACATTAAAAATCCTATTCAAGGTTATCCTAATGTACAGTCAGTTTGGGCTGATATGAGAATTGAAGGCACCAGTGCACATATTAAGTAGGAGAGCATTGCATGGTGCCCAATTTTTTTTTTTTGTGAATTTAAAGTTCAACTGTGATTTGCTCTAATCAAGTTTTTTTTTTGAATCGTTCACCACCCCCAGACCCCCCCCCCGCACCCCCAAAATTGCCATTAGATCAGATTGTGCTGGACCTTGCCCGTGCCTCACTCTTGCTTCTCTGTGCTTAAATTTTCTGTCTTGCAGCTGTGCTTAAATTTTGTAGAAGCCCCCTCGATTTGATGGTAAATCTGTGGTGGAGCAAGAGATTCTGCAATGCTTGTGGGTTGCAGAATGTGTTGACCAGTGTAGTTCAGCTATTAACCTCCTGTTTAGTCATCAACACAATCTGGCTGGTTGATCCTTCAGACCAGCAAAAACAATTTATTTTGGCTTAGGACGGATGCCAATCTAACCACCAGACTATTTTTGAGATGGGTGTTTGAATATAATAATTGGTTGACTTAAACATGGGCAGGGAAGATTATCCAGAGTTCCTGATTGCAATTTCATCTTTGTAAATACATCTGAGTATAATCTTAAAGGTGTGACAAATGTCAAATAGAGGATCGAAGCTGAGCTGCAGTTGAAAAGCTCTTCTCAGTATCTGCATACCAAGGTGAAAACCAGGAGTTGGGAGGAATGAATACACAATTGCCAAATCAAACACTACCTTAAAGAATGTTGGTTGATTATTTATTAATTTATATGCATTTAGAACTCACTACTTCAGTTGCTGATGTGACCATTAAAATACAAATTAGGGGGAGCAGTAGTAAACCCTCCAGCCAACTCCAACATATAACGTCATGGGTGACTTCTTTGCATTCCTTTCTGCCTATGGTAACCTTTCACTTTTCTTATCAAATGGCAATAAACTTGGGCCTTAATATCTAAAAGCCACTTAAAGGGCTGTAGAAGCAATTGCAGAGACTCCTAATACTTAGAGAATTTTATTTCAGCAGTGACCTCTTATTTTTATACAGTGATCCCAGTTCTGGATTCTTCCACAAGAGGAAGTATCTCCATCTTGAGACACTTGGAATCAGTTTGGTTATCTGCTCTAAGCTCCGGCAGGTACAAACCCAGCACGTCCAACCTTTCCTCATTTAATAACCTACTTAATCAATTTATTAGTCAAGGAAGCCTAAGCTTACAGTACATTGCCAGAGATGTGATCTTTCAACTGCAAGAAGACCTTGCTTTTCTTTCCATACCCTAATAATAAGCAATAATGTTGTTTGTCTCTGTGAATTACTATTTATAACTGAATAATTGCCTTGGGCAAATACAGGACTATGACATTCAGGTCTCTCTGTACTTTGGAGACGTGCAATCTTTTATTGCTGCCATAATGGACAATTTTAGATGTTAGATTATTCTCCATTTGCCAGATCTGTGGTCACTTAGTGTATCAATGATCCTTTTTTTTTAGCATGGCTAATCCCTATTCACAGCTTACTTCCCTATCCATCCTTGTCACCAGCACAGTTATCAACTGTGTATTTGATGCCTTCAGGTCATTTATAGATTGTGAAAAGTCAAGACTCCGGTCTTGCTTGCTGTGGCATACATGCTTAAATCTTGCTGGTGAGAAAAAGGCCTATTTATGTCTTTTAGTTGTTTGTTGGCCAGTATTCTATCCACACCAGGATGTAACATCCTACACCATGAGCTGTTATTTTCTGCAATGACCCTTGATGCTGCACTTTATCAAATGCCTTCTGGAAATCTATGTATAGTGCAAGCACTTGTACTCTTCCACAGGCAAGTATTACTTCAGTGAACTCTATTTAATTAGTCAGACACTATTACCCATTCACAAAACTGATAAACATTTTGCTTTTGTTGGTGAGCTAACTGGTTAGCTTGTATATTTCCATAACCACCTCACTCTCAACATTCTCCAAGTTTAATGAGTAGTTATGTTTTGATGATTACAAATAAGTGTGATATTTTATTAATTGTCACTGATACTACCATTTCCTCCTTTGTTAATGCCTTAGCGTATGTATGTGTCAGTTGAGAATCATAGCCCATCAATTTGTTCAAAGGTTACTAATTTATCAAAACAGTGCCCCAATATTTTCTCTCTTTTTGTTAAATATTTTGAGATACCAAGGGGACTTTTCATTCTTTCTAACCTGTGTTTCTGAAAGTATCCTATGCTATAATACACTTTATGGCAAAGGAAATAAGTTTTTTCAAGATTTGATTTCACTATAGAGATGGAATGATTCTGCAACAATAGAAGTTATGCACTTAGAAACATAGAAATCTACAGCACAATACAGGCCCTTCGGCCCACAATGTTGTGCTGACCATGTAACCTACTCTAGATACTGTCTAGAACTTCCCTACCGCATACCCCTCTATTTTTCTAAGCCCCATGTACATTTTTCTAAGCTCCACGTACTTCTGGTATGACTTTCTGAAAATGGGCAATTGGTCCATTTACACAGACTCTCAGGTTAACATTAATTTATATAACAACTATGTCCTTGAGCACATCAACAAGTGTGCAGGTAGAGTGACATCACAAATAAAAGTTTTCCCCAATCAGAAACCATGGATGAACAGAGAAGTTCGCCTACTGCTCAAAGCCAGAGATTCAGCCTTCAGGTCTGGAGACCCGGAGGCTTACAGCTCAGCCAGGGCCAACCTGAGGAGGGGAATCTCTCAGGCTAAACACATATATAAACAAAGAATCGAGGAGCATTTCAAATCCTCGGATCCCCGGTGCATATGGCATGGCATACAGGTCATTACAGACTTCAAACCTCCTAGTACTGTGACCCCTTCCAGCTCTGCTTCCCTCCCTGATGAGCTCAATTACTTCTACGCCCGCTTTGACCGAGAGAACAAGGAGGCCACCCACAAAGCGGATCTCCCACCTGGTGAACTGCCTCTCTCACTTTCCACCTCCGATGTTTACGCCACCCTAAGCAGGGTGAATGTACGGAAGGCAGCTGGTCTGGATGGAATACCTGGCCGTGTGCTCAGAGTCTGTGCAGGGCAGCTGGCTGGGGTCTTCACAGATATTTTTAATCTGTCCCTGGCTCAGGCAGTTGTCCCCATAAGCTTCAAGATTGCCACCATCGTGCCAGTGCCGAAGCATTCCACTGCCACGGGCCTGAATGATTTCCATCCAGTTGCACTCACCCCCAACATTGCAAAGTGCTTTGAGAGACTGGTTCTATCACATCTGAAATCCTGTTTGCCCTCTACCCTGGACCCCCATCAATTTACCTATCGCACCAACAGGTCAACAGAGGATGCCATCTCCACGGCCCTTCACTGCCCTGACCAACCTGGACAGCCCCAACTCTTATGTCAGAATGCTGTCCATGGATTTTATTCTGGCATTCAATACTGTGATCCCCTCCAAGCTGATCACCAAACTTTGCCTGCTTGGTATCAGCATATCACTCTGCAATTGGACCTTGGACTTTTTGACTAGCAGACCCTAATCAGTCAATTTAGACAACCTCTCCTCCTCCACTCTCACCCTGAACACCGGCGTACCTCAAGGCTGTGTGCTGAGCCCTCTTCTGTACTCCCTTTTCACCTATGACTGCATTCCTGTGCATGGTTCTAACTCGATTATCAAGTTCGCAGATGACACTACGGTGGTTGGTGTAGATCAGAGGGGATGACGAGATGGCCTACAGGGATGAGGTCTAGCACCTGGTCACGTGGTGTGCCGACAACAACCTGGCCCTCAACACCCAGAAGACCAAGGAGATCATTGTGGACTTCAGGCATGCCAGGAGTCACACTCACGTCCCCATCTACATCAACGGAACTGTAGTGGAGCGTGTATCAAGCTTCAAATTCCTTGGTGTCCACATTTCCGAGGATCTCACCTGGTCCCTGAACTCCTCCATCCTGATCAAAAAGGTGCAACTGCACCTTTATTTCCTGCGGAGCATGAAGAAAGCTCACCTCTGTCCCAGGATACTGACGGAATTTTACCGCTGTACCATTGAGAGCATACACCAACTGCATCTCGGTGTGGTCTGGCAATTGTCCCGTATCGGACCTCAAAGCACTCCAACGTGGTGAAAACTGCCCAGCGGATTATCGGCACCCAATTGCCCACCATTGAGAACATCTACCATAAACGCTACCTGGGCAGGGCGAAAAGCATTATCAAGGATGCATCTCACCCTAACCATGGACTTTTTACTCTCCTCCCATCCGGTAGGTGTTACAGGAGCCTCCGCTCCAGCATCAGCAGGCACAGGAAGAGCTTCTTCCCTGAGGCTGTGACACTGCTGACCCTCACATCACACCGCTAAGCAGTATTGCATCCGTATTGTACTGTCTCAGTACTTTTATATTTGTGTGCTGTAGTACTTTTTTTATTCACGGTTATTTTGTAAATAACACTATTCTTTGCATTTCTGGTCAGATGCTAAATGCATTTCATTGGCTTTGTATCTGTACTCGGCACAATGAGAATAAAATTGAATCTAATCTAATTTAGATCTGTACTGACTCTTAAGGAAAAGAAATCCATTTTATGCCTGTATTCTTATCCTCTCTGGTTGTGTTTGATGTTCTTGGTAAATTGGAGCTATTACAAATGTAGTTTCAATCTCTAGTGGTGTCTGTCTGTTGTAGCTTCCATATGAAAGTAGAAGTTTAAATGAACTATTTTATATAATTTTGACCCCCTGTTTTCCTCACAGGAAGGAAAGCAGTTTTGATATTTGATCGGTGACATCCTTTTAGTTCTTGGAGCCAAAATAATTCAAGCTTCACAAGTGTAAATAATTTACATCCTCACTTTCCCTTTTTTAGGAAATCTATTGTGTTTTAGCTTGAGATTGTTGATATACAGTACTGTGTAAAAATCTTGGGCTCATGTATATAATAAGACATTTGCACAGTACTGTAGTAATCTTAAGTATTGCACTGTGCTGCCGCTGCAAAGAACAAATTTCATGACGTGAGTGAAGATAAACCTAATTCTGATTTAGGTTTCTATTATGGACGGAGAGTGGGAAAGGGGCAGGGAGAGGGGAATCATGGTTGCGAAAATGGGAAGGGAAAGGGGAAGGTGTGGGAAGCATGAGAGAGACATTCTATAATGATCAATAAACCACTTGTTAGGAATCAAATGAGCATGCCTGGTGTCTTAGGGCTGGGTGTGTCCACACCTACCACCCCTGGCATTCCTCTGCCACTTGTCCCACATCTCTCCCTGCAGCACTCCATCCTCACCATTCCACCATTCCCAACATTCTTTGCTCCCACCAGATTTGCAAACACTCTCTCCGCTCCACCTTGACGAATACAGTGTGCAAAAGTCTTGGGCACCCTACTGTAAATTATGTATGTACTGGGTGATGAGAAGAAAAATATTGTAGTTTAAGGTTTGAATGCATTCTGTCATTTATCTTCAAATGCATTTATGCACTGTTATATCAAATTTAGGTACATTCTTGACTCTAGAAAACTTAGCCAGAACTCTAATGCATGATTCGTTTCTGATTTCCCCACTGGAGCTGCATGTGTAATAAAGTATGATGCATCTTAGACTTCAGATAGTGTAAACATGACATTTGGAGTTGCAATATGCTCTTTCTGAAATGCAGTCTGGATTTAAAATCTGAGATCTTTGACAGATTGTAGATAGAGTTCTTGATTATTATGGGGGTATGGGATAGCTGGTCAAACTGGTATGCATACTTAATACACTCATGGGACTTTATTCCCTCATTGCAGATTGTGTGCGAGATGCAGTAGAAGAAAATGGTGCATTCCCTTTCATGATTTCTGCTTTGATTCAAAATTATATTTGAGGTCTGGACTCACTTATTTGTTGGGCTGTTCAATATCACAAGACCTAAAAACTGCTAGTTAAGAACTGGTGGAGTCCCAATTTTTGTCAAGCCATCTTGTCGCCATTACCTGGATTTTGTACTCTGAATAAAGAAAGGTCACTGCTGATCACAAAGAGAACTAACCAGCTGTGGCTGGATTTCTTCCTTTCTCACATGAAGGATCATAAACCTCAAGCAAGGCAGCAATTAATCAGGCTGGGCAGCCAATCAAAGTAGAGAAATCATTCTCAGCAAACCTGCAGGTATCTTTTAAAGGAAAAAAATGCAGTAGGATCTTAAATATTGTAAATTTACAATTGAAAATTAAATCTTAAAATCATGGAGGTTGAAGTAATTCAGTGAAATACACTCCACAGAAATATGTTTTGGACCGAAAAAGTGCTTGGCAATTAAGAATGTATAATATCATGCAGAGCACATTGTATTCTTGCCCCTTTTTAATTGGCAACTAAATTCTGTTCTTGATTTTCAGTGCCATAAAAGGGAGAAGGTATTGCAAATGGCCCCTGAATTTCTGTAAACTGTCCAAATTGATGTTACAGAAACTTCCATTGACACGAGTGTAATAATACTATCTATTAACAGCTTCACCATTGTAATAGCAGCAATATCTGATCCAGCACTTGTGCGATCATAAATGAGCAGATCATGTTGTTGCCGTATCTAATATTGTCCTCATTAAGATTATAAGACCCTACAGTCTGAGTGCTCATCTTCAGGATAATCAGTTTTAAGATTAGCGCTGTTAAGATTGTATTGTTCTGTGCCTTGTCTCTGTGTTTGCTTAAATGTCTCAACAAACATAGGAATTGTATCAGCTCCTCCAACAATATGTTGTAGATAGCAGCCAATCCATTTTTCAGTGTTCTTGCCTTAAAACTATACCCTCTTGACTTGATGTGAGAAACTGGGTCTAGGTGAGTTTAAAAGATGCACAGGAAACAGAGCTGGTGTGTTTAAATACTTTTGCACAGTATTGTATATCTATATATACAAAGCTCTCAAGCTAAAACACAAAAGATTTCCTAAAAATTAAGGGAAAGCAAGGATGTAAATTATTTGCATGTGTGAATCTTAAATTATTTTGTCTCCAAGAACTAAAGAAACTCCACTGATCAAATATATCAAAATTGCTTTTCTTCCTGTGAGGAAACCAGTTGTTAAAATAACATAAAATGGTTTTGTTTAACTTTTACTTTCATATGGAAGCTACTGTAGACGGAAGAAGCTCCAGAGAGTTTAAAAGGAGCACAGGAAACAGCACCTGGTAATCCCAAGGCTGCAGCTTTGCAATTTTAGAATAATCAAGTAGCAGATTCTCAGAGTTTTAATGTGAATTTTATTGGAACTTCCCCCGTATTTAGAGTTGCAGATTTGAGTGGAAAAATGGCAGGTGGACTTAACCTGGCTAAATGTGAAGTGCTGTACTTTGGAGATCAAATGTAAAGGGGCAGTATACTGTTCAGGTAAAGCCCTTAACAGTGTTGATGTGCAGAGATACAGTGGCATGCAGAAGTTTGGGCACCCCGGTCAAAATTTCTGTTACTGTGAATAGTTACGTAAGTAGAAGATGAACTGATCTCAAAGTCATAAAGGTAAAGATGATGCATTCTTTTCAACATTGTAAGCAAGATTAGTGTATTATCTTTGTTTTGTACAATTTTAGAGTGTGGGCGGAAAAAAGGAAAGGAGCACCATGCAAAAGTTTGGGCACCCCAAGAGATTTGAGCTCTCAGATAACTTTTACCAAGGTCTCAGACCTTAATTAGCTTGTTAGGGCTATGGCTTGTTCACAATCATCATTAGGAAAGGCCAGGTGATACAAATTTCAAAGCTTTATAAATACCCTGACTCCTCAAACCCTGTCCCAACAATCAGCAGCTATGGACTCCTCTAAGCAGCTGTCTAGCACTCTGAAAATTAAAATAAATGATGCCCACACAGCAGAAGAAGATAGCAAAGCGTTTTCAGATCGCCATTTCCTCAGTTCGTAATGTAATTAAGAAATGGCAGTTAACAAGAACGGTGGAGGTCAAGTTGAGATCTGGAAGACCAAGAAAACTTTCTGAGAGAACTGCTCGTAGGATTGCTAGAAAGGCAAATTAAAACCCCCGTTTGACTCCAAAAGACCTTCAGGAAGATTGAGCAGACTCTGGAGTGTTGGTGCACAGTTCTACTGTGCAGCGACACCTGCACAAATATGACTTTCATGGAAGAGTCATCAGAAGAAAATCTTTCCTGCGTCCTCACCACAAAGTTCAGCGTCAGAAGTTTGCAAAGGAACATCAAAACAAGCCTGATGCATTTTGGAAACAAGTCCTGTGGACTGATGAAGTTAAAATAGAACTTTTTGGCCGCAATGAGCAAAGGTATGTTTGGAGAAAAAGGATGTAGATTTTCATGAAAAGAACCCCTCTCCAACTGTTAAGCACCCTGGTGGATCAATCATGCTTTAGGCTTGTATTGCAGCCAGTGGCATGGGGAACATTTCACTGGTAGAGGGAACAATAAATTCAATTAAATACCAGCAAATTCTGGAAGCAAACATCACACCATCTATTCTTTAAAAAAAAAGCTGAAGGTGAAAAGAGGATGGCTTCTACAATAGGATAATAATCCTAAACGTACCTCAAAAATCCACAATGGACTACCTCGAGGTGCAAGCTGAAGGTTTTGCCATGGCCCTCACAGTCCCCCGAACTAAACATCATTGAAAATCTGTGGATTGACCTCAACAGCAGTGCATGCAAGACGGCCCAAGAATCTCACAGAACTAGAAGCCTTCTGCAAGGAAGAATGGGTGAAAATCCCCCAAACAAGAATTGAAAGACTTAGCTGGCTTACAGAAAGCGTTTACAAGCTGTGATACTTGCCAAAGGGGGTGTTACTAAGTACTGACCATGCAGGGTACCCAAACTTTTGCTTTGGGCCCTTTTCCTTTTTTGTTATTTTGAAACTGTAAAAGATGGAAATAAAGTAATCTTAAAATATTAAAGAAATATGTCATCTTTAACTTTATGCCTTTTGGAAATCAGGTCACCTTTTACTCACTTAGCTATTCACAGTAACAGAAATTTTGACTGGGGTGCCCAAACTTTTGCATGCCACTGTATACTGGGGGGTCCAAGTCCATAGCTCCCTGGAAGTGGCGATGCAGGTTGATAGGGTGGTACAGAAAGCATATGGCATGCTTGCCTTTATTAGTCAAGGAACTGAATTCAAGAGTTGCGAAGGTATGTTGAAACTTTATAAAACTCAAGTTAGGCCACATCAAGAATTTGAATTCAGTTCTGGTTGCCCCATCATAGGAAGGATGTGGCGGCTTTGGAGAAGGTGCAGAAGAAGTTTACGAGGGTGCCGCCTGGATTAGAGATCGTGTTCTATAAGGAGCAGTTGAACGAACTTGTGTTCTTTTCTCTGCAGCAGCAGGGACTGAGGTGAGGTCTGATCAAGGTTTATGTTTATGAGAGGCATAGATAGAATAGAGAGTATCTTTTTCTCAGGGTTGTTGTATCTAATACCAGAAGACATGCTTTAGGCAAGAGGGCTAGGTTTAAGAGATGTGCAGAGCAAGTTGTTTATAGCTGTGGGCAGCTAGAATGCATTGCCAGGGCTGGTGATGGAGACATTCAACAGGCTCTTAGGCACATGAATGTGCAGCAAATGGGAGGATATGGGACATTGTATGGGCAAGGGGGGTTGGTTTCATTGGGCATTTCATTGATTTTATTAGTTTGGCACAGCATTATGGGCCAAAGGGACTGTGCCAGTGCTGTACTATACTATTATTTTAATTCATCTCCAGCCATTTGCCAAATTGCATTGCAGTTGCTTCATCTGTAATCTAACATATTAAAATTTTGGTGACATTCGATTAATCTGCTGTTGATGAAATTCTGTCGTATTTCAAGAATTTATAATCTAAAAATAAAAACTAGAGCATCTTTCAAGAAGATGGAATGTACAGAAACACTTGCCTGTGCAAGTTGTAACTGCTGTAACTTGAAGTGCGAAACTTCTAAAATTATAACCTTGCTGTGAATACCTTTTCTTTATTTGCTTTGTTTTATTAACCAGATGAAATAGTCATTGCTTTTGGAGCCAAAAAATACAGAGCAGTGTGCTACGATTAGCATTAAAATATTATGTAATATACATCTTGAGTTTTTCCTGTTGCCCTAAGAGGAAAGGTGTGCATTTATTCCAGATGACTTCTCTGTCCAAAGCAGATAACTGAAGACTGACAAATTGGACTTTGCTTTGCAACCATGAATACGCACTACAAAGTTGCCCAATGCTTGATTTGCAGATTATACTTTCAATGATACCCAAATTATAACATGAAAGCTTTTGTAAGAAGAGCATTGGACTGAATGAGGAGCATCAGTCTCCATTTGCCACATATCAACTTTCTTAATTCTGACAGGAAGAAAGATTTTAAATTTGTGAAATATGATAAGAGCTCTATTGTAAAGTAGTTCATAGTAGAAAAGCCTCAATTTAGCTTCAACAGCTCTAAATTTAGTGTGGTAACATCTTTTAATGTAACTGTCAAATGTTCCGTGATTTAACCAGCATTGTAAAAAATTGTCTATTATTAGCATCCTTACTTTGTTTCTTAATCCCTTTATTCTGAACTATGAAGACTTTTTCAAATTAGAGATGATAGATGTGATTTTCACTTTTTAATTTTAGTTTTAATTTATCTACTATTACTTACTTCATCAATACATGCAACTGATTTGGTAACATGGTTTATTATTGTCACATAGTGAAATGCAGTGAAAATCTTTGTTTTGCATGCCATCCGTACAGATTAGTTCATCACTTCAGTGCCCTGAGGTAGTACAAGGGAAAAGCAGCAGTTCTAATGTTACAGTTACAGAGCACTATTCTGTATTCTAGTTTTCATGATGTGTTGAGCTGTGTTCACAGCACTCTGCACTTTCTTGTGGTCATGAGCAGAGCAGTTGCCACACCAGGTTGGGGTGCATCTGAATGTGATGCTCTTTATGACGCTGTTGATTTTATCTTTTTTTGAAGTTTTAATATTGATGTGCCAATTTTCTTTCGCCTCCTGAAGAAATAGAGCTGCTGGTGAGCTTCCTCGACTGTGGCATCTGTGTGCCTAGACCAGGGCAGGTTGTTGGTAATGTTCACTCCAAGTAATTTGAAGCTCTCAATCCTCCTGGTCAAATCACTGGATTTGTTTTGCTGACAAAGATTTGATGTAAAGGAAAGATGGGTAGGTGATAAACTTGAATTTTTGAGTATTTGCTTTGAGGCTATTTTAAAACACTCATAACTAACCCAGCCATAATGTTTGCTAAGCTTGTTTTGATTTGTCCTATACACATGCTTAAAAATGTCTTTTTCACTTTGAGTTGGATGAAATGATCTTGTGATTTAATTTAAACAATGGGTACATACTCCTTTGTAGTACTTCTGCCTGTTCACATCTCCATTGGGTGATTGGTTTGAAAATTCACGATTCCTTATCTCCTTCCTGTACTTAGACTCACCATTATTTGAGATACAGCCTGTGACAGTGGTCTCATCTGCAAACTTGTAGATGGAGCTGGAGCTGGAGTAGAATCTGGCACCACAATCATGATGGTACAGGGGAATGCCATGGAGTCTGGGCTTACTGGCACTGGGCATGTGTCCGTGGCACAGAAAGGAAAGAGGGAGAAGAGGAGAGCAGTACTGATAGGGGACTCAATCGTCAGAGGAACAGATAGGAGATACTGTAGATTAAAATGCAACACCCAAATGGTATGGGGCCTGGCCTGGCCAGCTGCGTTCACCAGCAACTTTGATGAACCTGTTCCTGGAGATGCTGCCTGGCCTGCTGCGTTCACCAGCAATTTTGATGAACCTCTTCCTAGAGATGCTGCCTGGCCTGCTGCGTTCAACAGCAACTTTGATGTGTGTTACCCAACTGGTATGTTGCCTGCCAGGTACCAGGGTCAGGGACATCCATAGCATTTTGGAGAGGGATGGAGAGCAGCCAAATGTCTTGATACATATTGGTACCAATGCCATGGGAAGAGAAAGCAAAGAGGTCCTGAAAAGAGAATTTAGTGAGCTAGGTAGAAAGCTGAGAAGCGGGACTTCCTGGGAAGTAATTTCTGGATTGCTGCCTGTGCCACGCACCAGTGAGGGTATAGGAACAGGATGATTTGGCAAATTAATGCGTGGCTGAGAAGCTGATGCAGGGGCCAGGGCTTCAGGTTCTTGGATCATTAGGATCTCTTCTGGGGGAGGTATTTCCTGTTCAACAATGACAGATTGCACCTGAACCCGAGGGAAACCAATAATCTTGTGGACAGGTTTGTAAGAGCTGTTGAGGAGGGTTTAAACTAATTTGGGGAGGGGGTGGGAACTGGAGTGAAGGGACTTGGGATAGGATGGATGTTAAAAAAACAAAAATAGCATACAGACAGAGTAGCCACCAGGGTGAGTATCAGTGCATTAGAGATGCAGAATCAAAAAGGGTAGCAAATACAGTACTCTAAGTGTTATATCTCAATGCACGTTAAGTATAAGAAATGAGGTGGACGATCTTGTTACACTATTACAGATTGTCAGGTATGATGTTGTGGCCATCACTGAATCATGGCTGAAGGATAGTTGCAGTTGGGAACTGAATGTCCAAGGTTACATGTACTATCGGAGGGATAGGATGGTAGGCAGGGGATGTGGTGTGGCTCTGCTGGTAAAAAATGGCTTCAGATCAGTGGAAAAATTATGACATAGGATCAGAAGATGTTGAATCCTTGTGGGACGAGTTAAGAAACTGCAAGGGTAAAAGGACCCTGATGGCAGTTATATACAGGCCTCCGAAAAATAGCTGGAATGTGGACCACACATTGCAACAGGAAATAGAAAAGGTGTATCAAAAGGGCAATGTTATGATAGTCATGGGAGATTTCAACAGGTTGATTGGGGAAAATAATTTTGGAAAGGGCTCTCAAAAGTGAGTGTGTTGAATGCCTACGAGATGGCTTTTTAGAGCAGTTTAGAGCCTTTTTAGAGCAGTTTTAGAGCCTTCTGGGGATCAGCGATAGTGGATTGGGTGTTAGACATGGTGTGAGCAGAATTATCTGCAGCTTAATGTGAAAAAGACTAAGGAGCTGGTGGTAGACCTGAGGAGAGCTAAGGTACTGGTGACCCCTGTTTCCATCCAGGGGGTCAGTGTGGACATGGTGGAAGATTACAAATACCTGGAGATATGAATTGACAATAAACTGGACTGGTCAAAGAACACTGAGGCTGTCTACAAAAAGGGTCAGAGCTGCCTCTGTTTCCTGAGGAGACTGAGGTCCTTTAATATCTGCCGGACGATGCTGAGGATGTTCTACGAGTCTGTGGTGGCCAGTGCTATCATGTTTGCTGTTGTGTGCTGGGGCTGCAGGCTGAGGGTAGCAGACACCAACAGAATCAATGAACTCATTCGTAAGGCCAGTGATGTTGTGGGGATGGAACTGGACTCTCTCACAGTGGTGTCTGAAAAGAGGATGCTGTCTAAGTTGCATGCCATCTTGGTCAACGTCTCCCATCCACTGCATAACGTACTGGGTGGGCACAGGAGTACATTCAGCCAGAGACTCATTCCACCGAGATGCAGCACAGAGCATCGTAGGAGGTCATTCCTGCCTGTGGCCATCAAACTTTACAACTCCTTACTTGGAGGGTCAGACACCCTGAGCCAATAGGCTGGTCCTGGATTTATTTCATAATTTACTGGCAAATTTACATATTACTATTTAACTATTTAAGGTTCTATTACTATTTATTATTTATGGTGCAATTGTAACGAAAACCAATTTCCCCCGGGATCAGTAAAGTATGACTATGACTAGTAATGAACTGGAGGTGATTAATGAGCTTAAGGTATAGGAACCCTTATGAGGCAGTAATCACTATGATTGAGTTCAACTTCAAATTTGATAGGGAGAAAGTAAAGTGTGATGTAGCATTATTTCAGTGGAGTAAGGGAAATTACAGTGATATGAGAGAGGAATTGGCCCAAGTAACTTGGAAGGAGATGCTGGCAGGGATGACAGCAGAGCAGCAATGGCATGTGTTTCTGGGAAAAATGAGGAAGGTGCATGACATGTGCATTCCAAAACAAAGTAATACTTAAGTGGCAAAATAGTACAGCTGTGGCTAATGTAAAAGCATAAGGGCAGGCATATAACAAAGCAAAGGTTGGTGGGAAGACAGGATTGGGAAGCTTTTAAAACCCTACAGAGAGTAACTAATAGAATCATTAGGAGGAAAAAGATGAAATATAAAAGCAAACTAGCAAACAATAGATTAGATTAGATCATCAAAGTGGATAGTAAAAACTTTTTCAAGTGTGTATGTATATGTGTGTGTGTATGTATATATAAAATAAGAGATGAGAATGGATACAGGACCACTAGAAAATGAGGCCGGAGAAATAATAACGGGGGCCAAGGAGATGGCAGATGAACTAACTGAGTATTTTTGCATCAGTCCTGATGGTGAAAGATGCAAGCAGTGTGCCAGATTTTGAAAGGTGTGAGGGAATAGAAATGAGCTCAGTTACCATTAAAAGGGAGAAGGTGCTCAAAAAGCTGAAAGACCTAAGGGTACATTAGTCACCTGGGCCAGATGAACTGCACCCTAGGGTTCTGAAAGAGGTAGCAGTAGAGATTGTGGAGGCATTAGCAATGATCTTTCAGAAATCATTGGACTCTGGTATGGTGCTAGGGGACCGAAAAATTGCAAATGTTTAAGAAAGGAGAGAGGCAGCAGAAAGGAAATTGTAGACCGATTAGTCTGACCTCAGTGGTTGGGAAGATGTTGGAGTCAATTGTTAAGGATGAGCTTATGGAGTACTTGGTGACAGAGGAGAAGATAGTACAAAGTCAACATGGTTTCCTTAAGGGAAAATCTTGCCTGACGAACCTGTTGGAATTCTTTGAGGAGATTACATGTAGGATAGATAAATGGGATGCAGTGGATGTTGCATATTTGGACTTTCAGAAGGCTTTTGACAAGTTTCCACACATAAGGCTGCTTACCAAGTTAAGAGCTCACGGTATTACAGGAAAGTTACTGGCATGGTTCAAGCATTGGCTGATTGGTAGGAGGCAGTAATTGGGAATAAAAGGATCCTTTTCTGGTTGACTGCCAGTGACTAGTGGTGTTCAGCAGGGAACGGTGTTGGGACCCCTTCTCTTTATGCTGTATATCAGTGATTTGGATGATGGAATAGATGGCTTTGTTGCCAAGTTTGTAGAAGATGTGAAGACTGTTGGGATGTGGGGGAGGATAGATAGTGTTGAGGAAACAGGGAGGCTGCAGAAGGACTTGGACAGATTAGGAGAATGGGCAGGAAAATGGCAAATGAAATATAATGTTGAAAAGTGCATGGTCATGCACTTTGGTAGTAGAAATAAAAGTGCAGACTATCTTCTAAATGGGGAGAAAATACAAAAATCTGAGATGCAAAGGGATTTGAGAGACCTTGTGCAGAACAACCTAAAGGTAACTTGCAGGTTGAGTTAGTGGTGAGGAAGGCAAATGTATTGTTAGCATTCATTTCAAGAGGTCTAGAATGCAAGAGCAAGGACGTGATGCTGAGTCTTTATAAGGCACTGGTGAGGGCTTACCTTGAGTATTGTGAACAGTTTTGGGCCCCTTATCAAAGAAAAGATGTGCTGGCATTGGAGAGGGTTTAGAGGACGTTCACAAGGATGATTCTGGGAATGAAAGGGTTATCATATAAGGAATGTTTGATGGCTCTGGGTCTATATGCTGGAATTCAGAAGGATGAGGGAGGATCTCATTGAAACCTTTTGAATGTTGAAAGGCCTGGACAGAGTAGATGTAGAAAGAATGTTTCCTATGGTGGGGGAGTTTAGGAGAAGAGGGCAGAGCCTCAGGAGAGAGGGCCATCTATTTAAAACAGGGATGCAGAGATATTTCTTTAGCCAGAGAGTGGTGAATTTGTGGAATTTGTTACCACAGGCCGCTGTGGAGAACAGGCCATTGTTGTATTTAAGGCAGAGCTTGATAGTTTCTTGATTGGACATGGCATCAAAGGTTCAGGAGAAGGTTGGGGCGTGGGGTTGAGGAAGGGGGGAAAAAGGTCGGCCATGATTGAGTGGTGAAGCAGATAGGCCAAATAACCCAATTCTCCTTATGGAGTCCGATTCACCATTACATCATTGCTGATCCCAGAGCCTATTCAACCCCATACACCTGTCCTCTCACTATATCCTTTGATGCCCTGACCAACTTCTGCTTTAAATATACCCATGGACTTAGCCTCCACTGCAGTCTGTGACAGAGCATTCCTCAGATTCTTCACTCTTTGGCCAAAAAAAAATCCTTCTTCCCTCTGTTCTAAAGGGTCACCCCTCAATTTTCGGGCTGTGCCCTCCAGTTATGGATAACGCTACCAGAGGAAACATCCTCTCCACATCCACCTTATCTAGTCCTTTGAACATTGGGTAGGTTTCAATGAGATCCCCAGGCATTCTTCTAAATTTCCAGTCACTCTTCATATGTTAACCCCTTCATTTCCAGAATCATCCTAATGAACCTCCTCTGTACTTTCTCCAATGACAATACATCCTTTCCGAGATAAGGGACCCAAAGCTGTCGACAATACTCCAAGTGTGGATTGACTAGTGTCTTATAAAGCCTCAGTATTATCTCCTTTTTTTTATATTCTATTCCCCTTGAAATAAATTCCAACATCGCATTTGCCTACTTTACCACAGACTCAACCTGTGAATTAACCTTCTGGGAGTCTTGCATGAGGGCTCCTAAGTCCCTGGGCACCTCTGATGTTTGAACCTTCTCATTTAGATAATAGTCCTCACTATTGTTCCTTTTTCCAAAATGTATTATCTACATTTCCTAACACTGTATTCCATCTGCCACTTTTTTGCCCATTCTTCCAGTTGTCTAAGTTCTGCTGCAATCGCATTGCTTCCTCAGCACTAACTACACTAATTAAAGGCAGGGTGGAAATTGGAGGCAAAGTTAATGAAGTTGACGAGCTCAGCATGGGTGCATGAAGCAGCACCAAAGCGGTCGTCAATGTAGCGCAGAAAGAGTTGGGGAGCATTACCAGGGTAGGCATGGAACATGAACTTTTCCGGGTGGCCAGAAAAAAGGCAGGCATAGCTGAGGATCATGAAGGTGCACATGGCTACCCCTGGTGTTGGAGAAAGTGGGAGGAGCTGAAGGAGAAATTCTTGAGGGTGAGGACTGGTTTTACAAGATGGAGGAGTGTGGTGGTGGAGGGGAATTGGCTGGGTCTTTTGTCGATTAAAGAAGCGCAAAGCTTTAATGTAGCTTGTATTTTTAACTGGAGGGAGAAAGGAGAAAAAATATCTGCGGGCATGTGTGTTACTACTTTATATAGGAAGTAACAGAGAAATCTGCCCACATAGCGCCTTTATTGAAGACAGAAAACTCTCAACCAACTGCATCTTACTAAAATGTATCAAGTGTCCAATAACATGGTACATAATTGGTTGGGTATATACGGAATGCCACGGACTCTAGCAGTAGTACAGTTTCAAATTTGGCTGTTTAAAGCTTTTGAGTTCATTGAATCTCCTCATAAAAAGGGGACATTGTACCATGCTATGTGTATGGAGATGTGTTAATGAGTGTTATTCTTGTCAAGTGACAAATAAGGGCTTCTGAGGATAAATGTAGTGTATTGCATTGTTAACAGTAAGCACACAATGAAATGTTAAAGCCAAATTCACTTAAGTGACAAAAGTTGCCCCTCAGGAGTGGCTGTAGCAATGGGAAGCTATGTGAAAGTGACTGCAGTTTGTGATAAGCCAAGCTGTGACTTGTCCTCTTGGGACAATTGACTAGGTTGTGACTTTTTTTTAAAAGAAGAGATCCAGGGTTCACTCTCTTGTCAGTTTGTTTTGCCGCTGGCATATTTCTCTGTAGAACCACCCTCCTTATTAAGCATGAAAATCAGATGTTTGCAGATACCAGAAATCTGAAACAGAAAGCTTGAAACATTTGGAAGGTAAAAACTGTGCAAAGAGTATTAAAGTTTTGGATTGATGCTCCTTTGTCAGAACTGCAGAAGTTGAGGAAAATGAGTTTGCAATATTTTCTCATCACAAGTTCCACTGGTTATCTAGGTTATTTTAAAAATTGCACCATTACCACTTTGATTTTTGTGATGCCATCCATCAAAATTGATCTCTCAAATTTTACTGCTGTTGAACTGAGTGGGTTGCTGTTATTCCCTCTTCCTTTCAGTCTTGAATAGCAAGGAAAAATTACCGCTGATGCTCTTTTTGCTGTTATCCTACAATCTGTATTTCTTGATACCCCTATTCTCATCCATCTAATTTTTACTCATCCCTGTAATGATGTCCTTTTAAGAGTGATCAGTACTATAAAAGGGGAGGTGCAACGAGACCTGGGTGTCATTATACACCAGTCATTGAAAGTGGGCATGCAGGTACAGCAGGCAGTGAAAAAGGCGAATGGTATGCTGGCATTTATAGCAAGAGGATTCGAGTACAGGAGCAGGGAGGTACTACTGCAGTTGTACAAGGCCTTGGTGAGACCACACCTGGAGTATTGTGTGCAGTTTTGGTCCCCTAATCTGAGGAAAGACATCTTTGCCATAGAGGGAGTACAAAGAAGGTTCACCAGATTGATTCCTGGGATGGCAGGACTTTCATATGAAGAAAGACTGGATGAACTGGGCTTGTACTTGTTGGAATTTAGAAGATTGAGGGGGGATCTGATTGAAACGTATAAAATCCTAAAGGGATTGGACAGGCTGGATGCAGGAAGATTGTTCCCGATGTTGGGGAAGTCCAGAACGAAGGGTCACAGATTGAGGATAAAGGGGAAGCCTTTTAGGACTGAGATGAGGAAAAACTTCTTCACACAGAGAGTGGTGAATCTGTGGAGTTCTCTGCCACAGGAAACAGTTGAGGCCAGTTCATTGGCTATATTTAAGAGGGAGTTAGATATGGCCCTTGTGGCTACGGGGATCAGGGGGTATGGAGGGAAGGCTGGGGCGGGGTTCTGAGTTGGATGATCAGCCATGATCATAATAAATGGCGGTGCAGGCTGAAGGGCCGAATGGCCTACTCCTGCACCTGTTTTCTATGTTTTCTATAAGTTGGAGGAAATCATAATTGTAGTCATTTAGCATGGTTCTCAGTGTCCATGCCAGACATCAAGTGCCCACTTAAATCCATTGTATTCCCAACTACCCCTCTCCCAGACTCACACCTACAGGACAAAGCAAGCTTTACAATGGCTCATTGAACACCGACCCATGCTTCTGATCAGCGTGGCCTAGTTCAGCACTACAGCAGTAAATGCAGAATCCTCGATGTTGTTGTTCCAGGTTTTTGACTGGTGTAAATGTGCATAATTATAATCAATGTTGTTGTGTTTGTGCTTGACTTTTGCAATGCTTCTATACTGAGCCGTGGCCTGTGCCACTGGTATTTGCATCGCATTCAACATTCTTGTTCAGATGTTTGCAAACCTGAAACCAGCACTTAAGTTCTTGGAACATACATCAAAGTTGCTGGTGAACGCAGCAGGCCAAGCAGCATCTATAGGAAGAGGCACAGTCGACGTTTCAGGCCGAGACCACTGCGCCTTCCTATAGATGCTGCTTGGCCTGCTGCGTTCACCAGCAACTTTGATGTATGTTGCTTGAATTTCCAGCATCTGCAGAATTCCTGTTGTTTGCGCTTAAGTTCTTGGAGAGCCCTGAATCGAGGAAGTATGGTATGTGTATTACACAAAGGGTATCGCATGCAAGGGCAATTATGAAGAAAGCACGGCTGCACCTCTACTTCCTTAGGAGTTTACAGTGATTTGGCATGACATCTAAAACTTTACAAACTTAGATGTGTGGTGGAGGGTATTTTGACTGGCTGCATCACAGCCTGGTATGGAAACACCAATAACCTTGAACTGAAAATTCTATAGTCCATTATGGGTAAAGCCTTCTCCATCATTGAACATGTCTACACAGAGCGTTCTCCCCCAAGTCATGCTGTCTTCTCACTGCTGCCATTGGGAGAAAGGTACTGGAGCCTCAGGACTCACACTACCAGGTTCAAGAACAGTTATGACACCTCAATCATCAGGCTCTTGAACCAGAGAGGATAACTTCACTCAAGTTCACTTGTCCCATCATTGAAATTTTCCCATGACCTATGGACTCGCTTTCAAGGACTCTTCCTCTTTTGTTCTTAATATTTATTGCTTATTTATTTTTCTGTCTCTTTGTATTTGCACTGTTTGTTGTCTTTTGCACACTGGTTGGTATGGTCTTTCTGTGATTCTGTTAAGGTTATTGGATTTATTGTGTATATCCACGGGAAAACGAATTTCAGCGTTGTACATGGTGACATATGGACCTTGATAAATTCACTTTGAACTTTTGCATGCAAGTTTCATTGAGATCTTCCCCACCCACCCCTGCCCTTCCCCAACACTCTTCTAAGCTCCACTGAGTGCAGGTCCAGAGCCATCAAATGCTCCTACTACATTAACCCTTTCATTCCCACAATCATTCTCATGAACCTCCCCTTTCCAATGTCAGCACATTTTTTTCTTTGATAAGGGGTCCAAAACTGTTCACAATACCCGAAGTGCAGTCTGACCAACACCTTATAAAGCCTCAGTGCTACATCCCTCTTTTATATTCTAGTCCTCTCAAAATTAATGCTGACATTGCATTTATTTTCCTTGCCGCTGACTCGTCCTGCATGTTAACCTTTTGGGGAATCCTGTGCGAGGGCTCCCCAGTCCCTTTGCACTTCTAATTTTTGAATTTTCTCACTTTTTTTAAAAAGTATACACCTTTATTCCTTTTATCAAAGTGCATGACTGTACAGTTCCCTAAACTATCTTTCATTTACCACTTCCTTTGTCCATTGTCCTAATCTGTCTCAGTCCTTTTGCAAACTCCCTGCTACCTCAACATTACCTGTCCCTCCGCCTATCTTCATATTGTTTGCAAACTTGGCCACAAAGCCACCAATTCCGTCATCCAAATCATTGACATAACGTGACTAGTGGTCCCAATACTGACCCTTACGGAATACCACTAGTCACCGGTAGCTAACCAGGAAAGGTCCCCTTTATTCCCACTCTTTGCTCCTGCCTGCCAGTCAGCTAGTCTTCTATCCATGCTAGTACTTTTCCCATACCATAGGTTCTTATCTTGTTAAGCAACCTTATGCCTAACACCTTGTCGACGGCCTTCTGAAGTAAACAATATCCACTGACTAGCCTTTGTCTATCCTGCCTGTCATTTCTTCAAAGAATTTCAACAGATTTGTCAGGCAAGATTTTCCCCTGAAGGAAACCATGCTGATGCTGGGGTACTTCATCATGTGCCTCTAAGTACCCTAAAATCTCATCCTTAATAATAGGTACCAGCATTTTCCAAACAACTGAAGTCAGGCTAACTGGCCTATGATTTTCTTTTTCTCTACGTGCCTCCCTTAAAGAGTGTGGTGACATTTCCTATTTTCTAGTCCTCTGGAGCCATTCCAGAATCTAATGATTCTTGAAAGATCACTACTAATACATAATTTGATAATAAATCTACTTTGAATCTAATGTCTCCCCAATTTCTTCAGTTACCTCTTTCAGAACCCATGGGGTGTAGTCTAACTGGTCCAAGTGACTTATCTACCTTCGGTCTTTTTAGTTTCCCAAACGCTTTCTCCTTAGTAATAGCAACTAAGCTCTCGAATTTCTGGCATACTGCTTATGCCTTCCATAGTGAAGACTGGTGAAATATTTTGTCCCCCATTGCTACTTCTGCAGTGCCACTTTCCAGCAGTCTGATATTAACTGTTCCCTCTTTTATTCTTTGTTTCTTAAAAAAAGACTTTCTGTATCCTCATATTATTGGCTCACTTAACTTCCTATTTCAGCTTTTCTGTCCTTATGGTTTTCTCATTGCCTTATGTTGGTTATGAAAGTTTTCCAATCCTCTACCTTCCAACTTTTTTTTTTGATATTTTATATGCCCCTTCTATGCTCTTATGCTGTGTTGAACTTCCCTTGTCAGATACAGCTGCATCATCCTCCCTTTTACAATACTTTTCATCTTTGGGAGATATCTATGCTGTACCGTCTAAATTGCCACCAGAAACTCCAGCTATTGCTGTTCATCCCTGCTAGTGTCCCCTTCCAGTCAACTTTGGCCAACTCCTCTCTCATGCTCGTTAATTCCCTTTACTCCACTGTAATACTGATAACATCAGACTTTAGCTTCTCCCTCTCAAACTGCAGGTTGAATTCTAGCATGTTATGATCATTGCCTCCTAGGGATTCCTTTACCTTAAGCTCCCTAATAAAGTCTGATTCATTACATAGCACCCAAACCAAAATTGCCTTTTCCTTAGTGGTCTCAACCACAAAGTGCTCTAGAAAGCCATCTCGTTGGCACTCTACAGATTTCCTCTCTTGGGATTGAATGTCAACCTGATTTTCACAATCCACCTGCATATTGAAATTCCTCATGTAGTTTTGTGTACTGGTACAAAATCTTGAATTCGGATCAAAATTGTGATAAACTGCAAAAGATGGGTAATAAACTTAATTTTTTTCACCTATTTTATACACTCTTTTAAACTTAATCATAACTAACCTAGCCGTAATATTAATCTTATTTTGATGAACACCTCCACCCGTCAATTCAACTCACCATCTCTACAAATAAACCATTTCATGTCACTTCATGTACATAATCGGTCAATGTATATAACACTTGTGCGTTATATATATGATTGCTTGTATATTTATATTGTTTTTTATTGTTGTCATTATGCTTGCTTTGATTTTTTGTTTTACTTAAATGCTGCATTGGACAATCATTTCATTCTCCTTTGCATTTATGTACTGAAGAACGTAAGTAATCCTGGGCTCTTGAATTAGTCCCTTACACACGTTTAGAGATGTGTGACTTCTTGACTTAAAGTTAGATAGAATGATCTTTTGATTTATTTTAATTAACAGGTGTATACTCTTGTAGCTTTTCTGCCTGTTCACATCTCCAATGGGTGTTTGGTTTAAAAAATTTTCATGCTTCCTTGTATGTCAAGCAGAATTCTGGGCTTGAACTGTGTGAATTGAGCCTATTTCTGTACCATATAGCAGCTGGAGGCAGGGGTGGGGAAGCCTGTGCAAGCCATGCAGGCTCTTGGGCTGATGTTTCTTGGGTCGGCTGTGTTCCTATATTGACACTGGAATACTATTTGATATTAATTTGCTCCAGTCAAATTGCTTGAACCTTATTATTCTGGTGTGCTTGCCAATTATTTGGCACTTGTCACTTTGTCCTCTGTGCCCAACTGACCCCTCCCCAGCCTCTGCAAACAGCACCTATATCGCAAATATTAACTGGGCTTTAAGGGTTATAAAAACTACTCATTTGGAAGGCATTTTGTCTTTGACCATCAAGGATCAGGAAGATTATAAATACGAGATCCTGCAGATGGTGGAAATCCAAAGCAACAAGCACAAAGTGCTGGGGGAACTCAGCAGGTCAGGCACATCTATAGAATTGAATGAACAGTTGATATTTTGGGCCGAGACTCTGCAACAGGAATTGAACAGGAAGGGCGAGGGGGAGATGCTTGATTAAGGTGTGGGAGGGGAAGGAGCACAAGCTAAAGGTTGTTAGGTGAAGCCATGTGGGTGGGGGATGAATTAGGAAGCTGGGTGGTGATAAGTGGAAAAGGCCTAGGGCTGGAGAAGGAATCTGATAGGAGAGTGGAGAAAGGTAAGGAGGAGGGGCACTAGAGAGAGGTGATAGGCAGGTGAGGAGAAAAAAATAAGAGGCCCAAGTGGGGAAATGAAGAATGAGGGGGAGGGGAAAATTGATGGAAGTTGAAGAAATCAGTGTTCATGCCATCAGGTTGGAGGCAAACCTAGACGAAATATGAGGTGTTCCTCCAACCTGAGTGTGGCCTCATCATGACTGAAGAGGAGGCCGTGGCTGACATGTCGGAATGGGAATTGAAATGGCTGGCCACAAGGAAATTCCACTTCTTGTGTATAGATCCGGAGCGCTCGATCTGCCGAGTTCCTCCAGCATTTTGTGTGTTACTCATTAATGCTATAGCTCAAATGAAATAGTAGTTTGCTTGATGGTGTACCAATTAGTAACACCAAAGTAAGCTTGCAGTATTTCACATAGCCAGAGGTTTAACTTTACTGAGCAACACAAAATGCTGGAGGAACTCAGCTGGCCAGGCAGCATCTATGGAAAAGTATAGTCGATGTTTCGGGCCGAAACCCGGACTCATTTCAGGCCGAAATGTCGACTGTACTTTTTTCCACAGGTGCTGCCTGGCCGGCTGAGTTCCTCCGGCATTTTGTGTGTGTTGGTAGGATTTCCAGCATCTGCAGATTTTCTCTTGTTTGTGATTTTAATTTTACTGATCTGACATTAGTAACTAGAGGCTATGGAATTATCTATGATGTGATATGGTGTCAAGACTGCACTAGCACACAATTCATATGTGATATTGAGTTCCCACTGGTAGTTTAGATTGGTTCATTGCATAAAAGTGCAGATTAGCTACTCCTACGTAATGTTTTGTTCTTTTAACTACCCTCCTCAGCGCTATCTTGGCAGTATAAACCAAATCTCCAATAGTGGCCTCCTTGCAAGCTGTATCTCTGGACTGCAGCCACTCAGTGAAACCCACTGCTCTGTCAATTATAGGCTGTCATGTCTACTAAAAAAAATACCAAGGGAAATCAAAGCACAAGGTGCAAGGGAAAAGAAGAGGAAAAAAATTGTTCACACTGAGACAAGCATTTGTTTCCTACCCAGTCTGCCACTCTGGTTACTTTAGTTTGACATGTGCACTTCACTTGAGAAATGTGTACACCAGCATATCAGAAATGTACACAACATAAAGACAGTGGAAAAGAGCTAGAGAAAGTTAGTTTCTGGGAGATCAATATCAACTATTTTATCAATATGTTGGAAATGTGAAATGAAACAAAGTTGCAAACACCAGGTCAGACAACATCAGTGGTCCATGAAAGGGTTAACATGTCACTCCACTCTGTTTCAGATATTTGTTGTGCTCTCTCAAGCGCTCTTTCTCTGGAATTTGAAACATGTTTAATGTTTAGCTTCTAGATCGGAAAGATCATTGACCTTAAACATTCTGTTTCTCTTCACAGATGTTGTCTGATGTTTTGAGTATTTTTCAGTATTTTTTTAATCGATGATATTATGTGACATAATGTAACCTCATTATTAAATTGCACCATCTGTCAACTGAGCATAGAGATTTGACAACACGAGATTCTGCAGATGCTGGAAATTCAGAGCAACACACAAATCTCTGAAAGAACTCAGCAACTCAGGCGTCATCTATGCAGAGGAATAAACTGTTGACATTTTGGGTCAAGATCCTTCATCAGGTCCAGGATAGCACAGAAGTGTAGGAGCTATCACGTCACTTTACTGTCACTGATGGGGGTTCAATTCCCACTGCTGACTGTAAGGAGTTTGTATGTTCTTCTCGTGACAGCATGGGTTTCCTCCCACATTCCAAAAGCACAAAACGGTTAAGGTTAATGAGCTGTTGGCATGCCATGTTGGTGCAGTAAGCACCACCTTGTTGATTTGATTTGGTTGAGTGAGCTAGGGATTTTTCCCTTGGAACGAAGGAGGATAAGAGGTGACTTGATAGAGGTGTACAAGATGATAAGAGGCCATTGATAGAACAGCCAGAACCTGAACCCCCACCCCCCTCCCCGGTGAAAATGGCTAATATGAGCAGGGAATAATTTTAAGGTGATTAGAGGGAAATATAAGGGGGATGTCAGAGGTTAGCTTTAAAGAATGACTGGGGTGAAATGCACTGCCAGATGTGGTGCTAGAGGCAGATGTATTAGGATATTTAAGAGGCATAGAGGTGTTAGAAGAATGGAGGGCTTATGTAGGAAGGAAGGGTAATATTGATTACTTAGAGTAGGTTAAAACCTGGGGACTACATCATGGGCCAAAGACCCCGTACTGTGCTGTAATGTTCAAAGATAGTATAAAACTTAATTGTTCTCCAAACATTGCAAACTGTAAGACACCAGTGAATTATTAAGATGTAGCCACTAACCAAGCAAATGGGCATATTGACCAGATTTACAGTCCAGGGCATTATCCACTAACTTCGATTTCATTGATTTTCTTACGAGAAATCACTTGTGAAGAACTCAGTGCAGTAGGATTTGGGCCATGTGATAGTTTGCATGTAGCAAAATTATTTTAGGGGTAATTTAACATTTAGTTCAAAAGGTGTATCCCTCGGTGTTCCTTCAGTATTCCTCGGCATTTAAGTATAAGCTTAGATTGTGGTTTCATTTTGGATTAATTCCACAGTAACACAATTACACGTTCCTTTTCCTCATTACTCTTGATTTGTGAACATAATTCAGTTCAAGAATCAAAACAGAACCTTTTTGATTATGACTATTGTGCATTTTCATCAGTTTGTAACCCTATATTTTTGATATTTTACAATTATTTTAATTTACTGGTGCTTTTACAGTTGGTTTGATATTAGACATTATATATTTTAACAGTGTGGAAATTTTTTTATATTTGTATGGTTTGAATTTCTAGCCCCACAACTTCAATTTTGTGGTATTGTGACCCTCTGAGCATGTAGTAATTATGAGTCTTTCTGTTAATACTGTGTGTTAGAGACATAAGATACATTTGCAAGAAAAAGTTTGTGATTGCTTTGCAATTACCTGACTTTCTGCATTAATTACTCATAAAATGTGGTCTGATCTTTATCTAAGTCACAATAATAGACCAACACAATCTGCCTAAACTACTAACACATGAACAATTTTACTACTTGTCATACTGAGTACACCATTTAAACAATCTAGGTTCAAAAAAGTATGTGAACCTCTGGGGTAATGGGGTGTTCCAGTCACTGAGATGAGATTGGAGGTGTAGGTTGCAGAGGTGCCCTGCCTTATATATATAAAAAAAGGCAAACAAAGTCAGGTTACTAACAGCCTGCTCTTCTCAAGAAAGATCTGTTTATGTGCACCATGTCTCAATCGAAACAACTTTCAGAGGGCCTTAGAAGAAGAATGTAGGGATGCATGGGGTTGAAAAAGACGACAAAAGCATTTCTAAGATCTGAGTGTCCATCAGTCCAGGGTTTGAAAAATTGTCTACAAATGGATCGAACTCAGTATTGTTGCCACTTTCCCTAGGAATGGACATCTGCAAAGATCACACCAACAGCACAATGTGAAATACTGAAGAAGGTGAAAAAGAACCCAAGGATAACAGCAAAAGACCTGCAGAAATCTCTAGAACCTGCTAAAGTCTTTGTTCATGTGTCCACTATTTAAAAAAAACAATAAGAATGGTGTTGATGGAAGATCACCACAGAGGAAACCACTGCTCTCCAAAAAAAAACAATGCTTCTGGGACAATGTCCTGTGGATATATGAGAAAAAAGTTGAACTTTTTGGCAGAAATGCACATTGCTGTGTTTAGAGGGGAAAGGGCACTGCCCACCAACACCAAAATCTCATCCCAATTGTGTAGCATTTGAAGGAGCATCATGGTTTGGGGCTGCTTTGCTGCCTTAAGGCCTGGACAGCTTGCAGTTGTTGAGGGAACAATGGATTCAAAATTGTATCAAGACATTTTACAGGGTAAAATGTCAGGGTAGCGGTCTGTCACCTGAAGCTTAATGGAAGTCGGATGACTCAACAAGGCAGTGGTCTGAAACACAAGAGTAAATCAACAACAGAATGGTTTACAAAAGAAGAAAATTCATATTTTGGAATGTCCAAGTCAGAGTCTGGACCTTAACCCATTTGAGGGCTGTTCATGCAGGGTATCCCAGAAATATTGATGAATTGAAACAGTTTTGCATGGAGGAATGGTCTAAAATTCCTCCTTGCTGTTGTGCAAATCTGATCAGCGGCTACAGGAAACAGTTGGTGGAAGTTATTGCCGCTAAAGGAAGTTTTTACAAGCTATTGAATACAAGGGTTTACATATTTTTTCCAGCCTCTTCTGTGAGTGATTAAACAATGCTTGATAAAGATATGAAAAGTAAAGATGGGAGTACTGTATCTGAATCTACACTGCCCTCTGCTGTATTAGTAGAAAATTACCCAACCGTATATTTTTGCACTGTCAATCAGCAGCTAAATTATTTGAGTCAACATTTTGTACTGTAATAGTCACGAATGTGGTGCTGCAATCTTTCAGTTATTTATTTGACCATTTGTGAAGCATATTTATTAATTCAAATATAAAGCAAAGTTAATGTAAACAAAGTATGCAACAGAGAAATTGCACAAAATATTACCCTTGCGATAATAGTATGGTAATGCTGTAAATCAA
Source organism: Mobula hypostoma (assembly GCF_963921235.1). Taxonomy (NCBI): domain Eukaryota; kingdom Metazoa; phylum Chordata; class Chondrichthyes; order Myliobatiformes; family Myliobatidae; genus Mobula; species Mobula hypostoma. The sequence continues at coordinate 32,111,470 of NC_086100.1, forward strand.
CATTTCTTTTTAAATAGGTTATTGCCTGCAAATAATTGGGGTCCAGCCATTGCAACTAATAAATACATGTGCCCAATAATTTCCTATGAACTTCTCTCCATGGTCTTCTACTTTTTCTGTCTGCTATATTTGTTTATTTGAATTGACTTTATTACTTACTACTTACATCCTTCATATACAAGAATAAAAATCTTTACATTATGTCTCTGTGTAATTTATAGTAATTTATAATAAATATTTTGTACAGCAGGATAGCCAATACAACATAGAAATACAGTTGCATCAGCATGAATTAATCAGTCTGATGGCCTGGTGGAAGAAGCTGTCCTGGAGCCTGTTGGTCCTGGCTTTTATGCTGCGGTACCGTTTCCCAGATGGTAGTAGCTGGAACAGTTTGTGGTTGGGGTAACTCGAGGCCCCCAATGATCCTTCAGGCCCATTTTACACATCTGTCTTTGTAAGTGTTCTGAATAGTAGGAAGTTCACATCTATAGATGCGCTGGGCTATCTGCACCACTCTCTGCATAGTCCTGTGACTGAGGGAAGTACAATTCCCGTAACAGGTAGTGATGCAGCCAGTCAGGATGCTCTCAATTGTATCTCTATAGAAAGTTCTTAGGATTTAGGGGTGCATACCAAACTTCCTCACCCGACTGAGGTGAAAGAGGAGCTGTTGTCCCTTTTTTACCACACAGCCAGTATGTACAGACCATGTGAGATCCTCAGTGATGTGTATGCCGAGGAACTTAAAACTGTTCACCCTCTCAGCCCCAGATTCATTGTTGTCAATAGGGGTTAGCTTGTCTCCATTCCTCCTGTAGACCACAACCAGCTCCTTTGTTTATGTGACGTTGAGGGAGAGGTTGTTTTCTTGACACCACTGTGTCAGGGTGGTAACTTCTTCTCTGAAGGCTGCCTTATTATTATTATTTGAGATTAGGCCAATCAGTGTAGTGTCATCAGCAAATTTAATTAGCAGATTGGAGCTGTGGGTGGTGACACAGTCATGGGTATACAGAGTAAAGGAGGGGGCTTAGTACACAGCCCTGAGGAGCACCTGTGTTGAGGGGCAGAGGTGAGGGAGCCCATTTTTACTGTCTACCGACGATCTGACGGGAAGTCCAGCATCCAGCTACACAAGACAGGTGAAGGCTGAGGTCCCTGAGCTTCTTGTCGAGCCTGGAGGGTACTATGATGTTGAATGCTGAACTGTAGCCCAAGAACAGCATTCTCACAAGCATCTCTCTTCTCCAGCTGTGTAAGGATGGTACTAATGTCGGTCTTTGGAAAACGGGGGATACCTGTACTCCGAGACCTGAGCCTCAATACTCCCTTGTGCAGTTGGATCCTGGATCTCCTCACTTGCAGACCCCAGTTAGTTCAGATTGACAAAAGCATCTCCACAATCTCCATCAGCACAGGAGCACTGTAGAGGTGTGTGCTTAGCTCCCTGCTCTACTCACTTTACGTCTATGACTGTGTGCCTAAATACAACTCCAACACCATATCAAGTTAACTGATGACACCACTGTTGTGGGCTGTATCAAGGGGGGAGCGGTGATGAGTCTGCATACAGAAGGGCGATTGAAAACTTGGCTAAGTGGTGTAATAACAAGAACTTCTCACTCAATGTCAACAAGACTAAGGAACAGATTGCGGACTTCAGGAAAGGGAAGCAAGAGGATCATGAGCCAGAACTCATGGGAGGATCAGAGATGGACAGGGTCGGTAACCTTCAATTCCTGGGTGTCACTATTTCAGAGGACTTTTTTTTGCCTTTCTATTGTATTGGTATACATATGGCACTGACCTGTACAGGTCACAGAAGTAATTAATTGTCTGGTTATCTGTAAGGCAGCTTTAAAACTCAGTTCTATGAGACTTAGTGCACCTTAGTTCCTCAATATAGAGGTAGAAGGAAAATGGTGGCTGGATTGTTGCTTCTGGAGCATTGCTTGCTTCCAAATGACGGAGTAGTTTGTAGATGAGGGTGTGAGGTGGGCAGTGACTCCACAACCTATAGACTCACTCAACAATTTGTGTTCTGAGTATTATTTATTTTTATTATTATTATTTGCATGATTTGTTGTCTTTTGGACATTGGTTGTTTGTAAGTCTTGAATAATTTTTCATAAATTCTATTATATTTATTTTCCTGTAAATGCCTGCAAGAAAATTAGTCTCAATGTAATATATGGTGGCATATACATACTTCGGTGGTCAACTTGAGTCTTCCTTGTGCTATTCAAAGGGAACAGGACAATTCTGTAAGAAAAGGGTTTAAGTTCTGAGGCCAGATGCTGAGGAAGGTTTTTGTGGCTGTGGCTTAACCCAGGATTACCCTTTGTAATGGTGTGGGTTAATTAGACCCAACTACTTGAGGTTCCGGGAGATGTGGTCATAAGTGTACAAAGTAACTTAAGCTTCATTTATTACATAAAATAGATAGCAGAAATAAACCACACAAAATACTACATAGCTAGTCACAAAGATTTCTGGGCACACGATTCTTCGTCACCACTTGATGTTGCTATCGGGGGGATCTCCGATTTCTGACTCACTTGTAAAACCACCCCTTGGTGTGAGGCACCGATCGCGGTCCCGGTTGAAGGCCAAAGTAAATAGAAAAAACAACTCAATAAATCCGCAAACTTCGCAAGTGCAGAGCAACCACGAGACAGACAACTCTTTGATCCCACACTATTAATATAGCCTGTTTTTTTTTCCCCAAAGACATTGTGTGTTTATTAACACAGTTTTCGGCATACTCTCATAAATCAATAGCTATCTTAATGATCGGTCTTTGTTTAATAGTCTCCCAATATCTGGACACACTACATTCCATGAGCTTGCAAAGTATGTTAAAGTTTACATATAAACTGTAGCCCAAATCCTGACAGATATTCATTCAATGTTTTACAAAATCTGCTTGTGAGGTTACCAGATGATCAGGGTGCACATTTCTGTATCATGTAGATCTCCCCCACCTTTAATCCTTCCCCACAGATGGCTTCCCTGACAGCCAGAGCACACTTGGCTGGTGGACCACACCTGACTAGAGGTGTCCATGTCTCAGACTCTTAAAAAGGTTGCAGTAAAAGATGGGTGACTTATAGTTACCGATGCATATAGTTCTCTTTAATTTTTACAGTATAATCTGTTCTGGTGGTCATTGATCATCCATTCCTGTCTGCGCAGGCAGCCCTGTCCACAGTTCACTTGAATGCTGACTTGTAAATATTATTTGCATGTACAGTTCTCTTTCACTCCAGGTGATTTTGAGCATAACTCTTCATGACAATAACTTGGCATCTGCTCCTGTATGCATGGGAGCCAATCCACTTGGCAGTTTCCTTGCTAGTCACCACCCCCTGAATTTTCATTTTATGAGACAATTTGAAGCAGTCCTCTCTCTCTCTCCCCACCTGTTGATTGCACCAGTTTATCCTAATCTTTTGCTGCAATGGACCTTTACAAACTTCGATAATAAGTTTACTTTGAATATCATATCCTATTAAGGGAATATCCTATTAGGTAGTATTTTGACCATGATCACCACCAGAAGGATGCATTTTATTAGAACTGGAACGTACAGTACAGATCTTCAGTCCATAATGTTGTGTTAACTATTATAAACCATCTGACCCTTCCCTGCTACACATCTCAAACCAACCCTTCATTTTTCTTGTATCCATATGCCTATCTAGTAATGATTTTGGTCATTTTCAAAGGTTTTGGTTCCACCAAGTTTGAGTTCATTCACAAGGTAAAGGGCAGTGTCTTTAGAAGTGATAAGTACCGAAGAACTTTGAGGTACAAGTTCATAGCTCCCTGAAAATGGCAATACAGGAAGATAGGGTAGTGAACAAGTCATTTAGCTTTCTAGGGCAGAAATGGCTAACATCAGGGGGCATAATTTAAGGTGATTGGAGGAAAGCATAGAAAGGATGTCAGAGGTAAGTTTTTTTTAATGCAGTGGTGGAGCATGGAATGCCCTGCTAGGGGTGGTGGTTAAAGCAGATACATTAGGGACATTCAAGAAATTCTTAGATAGGCACATGGAAGATAGAAAAATGGAGGAATATGTAGGAGGGAAGGGCTCAAATGATCTTGGAATAGGTTATAGGGTCTGCACAACATTGTGGGCTGGAGGACCTGTATTCTGCTGGCAAGGGTATTGTGTCAGTGTTGAGACGTCATGTTGCAGGTGTACTAGAAAATAGGAGCATGACAATATATAAGGTTGATACTGCATTGTAGGCTGAAGGGACTGTACTGTCCTCTGATGTTCTTTACCCTGTTCTATTGAAATATTTTGAAGAGAATTCCATCATTACATAATTTCCACGAGATTACAATCATTTAATTTTTAAATAAATTCAAATATTTTCAATAAGGCCTTGAAGACCTCAAAAGAACACATGAGCCTTACATAGATCAGCATACTTCATCAACACAAAGCTCCAAGAGACACGTTATTTTCTAATGATCATGGCTTGTGTTGTAATGTATTTTTCCAGTTGTCTTGGCACTGCAGTACTTTCAGAAAAAGAATGTGAAATATAGAGATGAAGTTCAAAATCTTTCAAACGTCTATTGGAATTAATATAGTCATTGAATGTGCAGATAAGCTTCCTTTCTGTAATGTGTTGCTGATATTACAATGTCTGGATGATGATGGATTTGCATACTAGAAGAATGGAACGTGACCTAGCCACTGTTTTAAGAGCACGTCATGCCATTTTTGCCTGACTATTCCATGAGTTTCCATCATGAGCATTTAGGCAACCACTGAAGATTTGCACTTGGTGTGGTAATGGCTCTATTAGTTGTGTCGCTGTGCTCCTCTGACATGTCCACCAAAGCAAGAAAGTTAATAATGTGAAAATAACTTGACTAATCCCAAAGACTCCTGATAATCTAAAATGCACAGCAAGACTCTGGAGTCCCAGCTACTATTGTACCTTTCTAGGAAAGATAATAATTACAATGGCCGCCTCTTAGTTTGAGTCCCCCATCATTACACACTATAGCATATTACTGCAGCAGCAAGTAGCCAAGGTGATTTAAATGACACATCAGCATATGAGAAGAAGGGTTATCAGGCTGGGAAGATTGGGGATTATCTCACGTTGTCCACAATCCTGAAAGCATGGGTTTATTTTTTCTCTTTTAGTTTGCTCTTTTACCTATTCCCTTTTTATCAACTACCATTCATAATGTAGTAGCCTTGTTATGAAATGGATAGTTCCTCGATTTGAAGGCCTGTGATTTTTGGTTTGGGACAGTTTCTGGTGTTTTCACCTGTCAGGTTTTAAATGTAGTGTTTTAGCAGGAATCTGAGCGTGGAGTTCCAGGCACCTGGAGAACTTTGCATAGATTCATCTAATGCATAGAAAAGCTTGTGTCTAATCAGCACCTAATGATCCTCAGATGAATTTTAATATACTATAATGTTGCAGCATCTGAACTCCTAAAATCTATTCAGTTGTCTGTTTTCCTGAAAATGTGCACCTTAGTCTTTGAGTGCAATTTCTCCTTGGGCCTTTGAGATGAATTTTTGACAACAAAGAGCTATAACATCTTGCATCTCTGTTTGCTCTTGAGTGAAAGGGTCTGCCATAACTGAAACAGAACTAGATCTTGTGCCTTTGTGCATTTCCTACGAGGTGTGATTAGATATTAGCAAGCAGATCAGAAATGTACCTCTTCCTAGTCCTGGGTACTGTGATAAGTTATAATGCCCACAGTTGTAGTGAGCTGATGATAGTGTATTCTTTGTGATGTGCTCTTTTAGTAAACTCTAAAGCAAATTTTCAGGCGTGAACTGATAAGTTGTGAATAACACATGGCAGAAGTGCCACAGGGTGACCATTTCTAATGGGGGACTAAACCTACCCTTCACATTAGTGTCATAATAATAGGTAAACACAATATCTAGACCTCTCAGGGGGATAGAGGAATCTCATTAACTTAAATCACTGGACCAGTCACTATCAATTATGTGCAACAGGTGCAAGTTGGTGGTTTGATATGCTGCAGTGAATGGCTAATTGATCAATTAGTAAACTTGTCAGATGGACTGAAGTACACTGAAGAACTTGTCTTCTATTTAGTTCATACATTTCCTTTCATTACAAAGGTGCAATGAGGTACAACAAGGTAAAACAATAACAACACAGAATTTAGTGTTACAGGACAAAAAGTAGTACAGGCAGACAATAAAGTGTAAGGTTACAAAGGGGTAGATTGAGGCGAAGAGTCCAAATTTTTATACCAAGGAAACATTCAATAATTTCCTATTTGTTGACACATTTCCTGATCACTTGGTCCCTCTCCATTGTCTGCAAGATACAAGTTAGGATTGTAAGGGAATGCTTTCTGTTTGCCTGGATGACTAGAGTATCACTTGAGTTTTACGCCAGCAAAAGTGAAAGAATTTGCTGGGTACAAGTAAAAAAGATGTAGCCTATGATAAAGCGCGTCAGGTTGAATTTTAGTACTCATTAAGTAGGGAAAATTGGTTTAAAAAAAAACATCTAATATAAGAATAAACTTCATAATGTCCAGTAGCTGTTGACTTAGTCTTCTGGCTGGTTAGTGATTTGCTCTGAGTAGCCCCGTAGCATAGGCACTGGGTCAGAGGTTACTCGCACATTAACCACAGTGTTTGTTGTCCTCGTTGGATACCACTTTAGCTCGCTTACAGTCCAATGTCACTGCCGGTAGCCCCTGACCTCAGAGAGGTTGACATACACATTATGGCAAACAGTTTAGTTGACTTGCGTGTGTGAAGTTAATCCACACTGTCCTATCTGCTTCTCTCAGGTTTCTGCTGCCTGGCATAATCCAACAAAAGGAGTACACACCCTGTCTCCTGGTTTCCACTTTACCTTCTACTTTCACCGTCGAGTTCATAACTAACAACATTTGATAAAGACCTTCTTTTCAAGCCCCCAGTAGTTCCTTATGCGGTTTCTTAATCAAGACCCACTCAGTGGGAATCAGGGTGTATCTTCATTTTTTTGGATCACTGTTTCATATCAACATAAGACATAGGAACAGAATTAGGCTATTCAGCCCCTTGAGTCTGCATTGCCATTTTCATCATGGTTGATCCCGGATCCCACTCAACCCCATATACCTGCCTTTTCGCCATATCCTTTAATGCTCTGACCAGTCAGGAAACTGTCAACTTCTGCTTTAAGTATACCCACAGGCTTGGCTTCCAGTGCAGTCTGTGGCAGAGCATTATACAGATGCACTACTCTCTGGCTAAAACAAATCCTACTTACCTCTATTCTAAAAGGTTCCCCTTCAATTTTGAGGCAGTGCGCCCTAGTTCTAGATGCCCCCCCTCCCACTCCACCACCACAGGATCCACCTTTGGATCTGCATTCACCTTTTCTCGTACTTTCAACATTCAGTAGGTTTCAGTGAGATTCCCCTGCATTCTTCTAAACTCCAGTGAGTACAGGCCCAAAGCTACTCCTCATATGGTAACCCCTTCATTCCCAGAATCATCCTCATGAACCTCCTCTGGACTCCCTCCAATGACAACACATCCTTTCTGAGATACAGAGTCCAAAACTGTTGACCGTACTCCGAGTGCAGCCTGACTAGTGTCTCATAAAGCTTCAACGTTATCTCCTTGCTTTTATATTCTATTCCCCTTGAAATAATGCCAATATTGTATTTGCCTTTTTTTTTAACCTGTAAATTAGCCTTCTGGGAGTCTTGAATGGACTCCTAAGTCCTTCTGCACCTCTGATTTTTGAATTTTTCCCGCATTCAGATAATAGTCTGCACTATTGTTCCTTTTACCAAAATGCATAATCATACATTTCCAAACACTGTATTCTGCCTGCCACTTTTTTGCCCATTCTTCCAACTTGCCTAAGTCCTGCTGCAATCACATTGCTTTCTCAGCACAACCTACCCCTCCACCTATCTTTGTATCGTCCGCAATCTTTGCCACAAAGCCGTCAGTTCCATTATATAAATTATTGACAAACAATGTGAAAAATCGTGGTCCCAATACTGACCCCCTGAGGAACAGCACTAGTCACTGGCAGCCCACCAGAAAAGGCCCTGTTTATTCCTACTCACTGCCTCCTGCCTGTCAACCATTCTTCTATCCATGTCAGTATCTTTCTTGTAACACCACAGGACTTTATTTTGTTAAGCAACCTCATGTGGCACCTTATCAAATGCCTTCTGAAAATCCATGTAAGTGACATACGCTGCCTCTCCTTTGTCCACCCTGCTTGTTATTTCCTCGAAGAACTCTTTACAGATTTGCCAGGCAAGATTTCCCTTTACAGAAACCATGCTGAAACCATACAGAAACGTACTCCATCACTGTTTAACTTCCCACTTTTCTCGCTTATAGCATTGAGCTTGCATCTCTTGAATACCTTTTATGTTCATCTGAGATGTAGAGTACAATTTTAGTTGTCCCGTTCCCTGCATATGTTCTCAGCATGACTTTTACTCCTTCCTGTGCTGCCTTTTTGCAATGTCATCTGTGAATGCATTTCCATGGATTTCCATTGTAGTCATTTTGGACTGTTTTTCACATTTTAATATGGCAACTCCTGATGGCAATTGTGTGATATTCAGTAGTTCTTGTGCTAGTTGGCCATTCTTGATTGGGGTTCTTACAGCTGTATGAAATCCTCTTTGTCTTCGTAAGTTTCCGAAATCATGAACAACTCTGAAAGCATATTGAGAATCAGTACAGATATTAGCTGATCTTCCTTCTGCCATCTTACAGGCTTCAGTCAGAGCTTTGAGTTCTGCATATTGCGCAGAGGTGCCAGGACCCATGATTCCTGGTGCCAACACTTCAGTTTTCAGAAATAATAGACCATCCAGCCATTGGAATTTCTCCCTTAGTCATTGAGGAGCCGTTCGTGTACAGAACCAGATCTGGATTCAATAAATAATAATTTGCATCTTCACGGCTTTTATTGTTCTTGCACAGTCTTGGTCATCGGAGTTTTCCGTGTCCGGTGGTAGCAGTGTAGCTGGGTTCACTGGACTGGCTTGTTGAATATTAGGTGCTTAAAGTACAGTGGACCACTTGGGCCACTGAGCATCTGTTCGTGGTCAGTGAAGTGTGTACTGAGTGTGGGCATTGAACGTTTGAAGTTTGATGCAGCACAATGCTAGAAACAGCCACGACTGCCAAATAGGTTGCCTGCCAGATTTACCAGATAGGTTAAAAAGCGATGAAAGGATCAGTGGAGTCTCCCTCCCCACTATTTGTGACAGTTACAGTGGTGCTAGAAAGTTTGTGAACCCTATTGAATTTTCTCTATTTTTGCATAAATCTGACCTAAAATGTGATCAAATCTTAACCTAAGTACTGAAACTAGATACAGAGGTCCTACTTAAACAAATGACACAAAAAATACACTTTTTCATTTATTGAGTAAAATTTTCCAATATTGCATGTATTTGTCAGAAAAAGTATGTGAACCTTTGCTTTCAGTGACTGGTGTAAACCCCGTGTACAGAAATAACTTCAACCAAACGTTTCCGGTAACGGTTGATCAGTCCTACACATTGGAAGAAGTTTAGGCCATTCCTCCTTACAAAACTGCTTCAACTCTGGGACGTTGGTGGGCTTCCTTGCATGAACTGCTCGCCTTTGGTCCTTCCACAACATTTCTATGGGCTTGAGGTCAGGACTTTGACGTGGCCATTCCAAAACATGAAATTTCTTTTGCTTTAACCATTCTTTGTTAGATTGACTTGTGTGTTTAGGGTCATTGTTTTGCTGCATGACCCACCATCTCTTATTCATGGATGGATACCCTGACATTTTTCTGTAGAATTTGCTGGTACAATTCAGAATTCATAGTCCCATCAATGATGGAAAGCCGTCTGGTCCTGATGCCGCAAAGCAGGCCCAAACCATGACACTGCCACCACCATGTTTCACAGATGGGGTGAGGTTCTTCTGCTGGAATGCAGTGTTTGCTTTTCGTCAAACATAACATTCCTCATTTAAGCAAAAAGTTGTATTTTGGATTTATTCGTCCACAGAACGTTCTTTCAATAGCCTTCCTGTTTAACCACATGAGCTTTAGTGAACTTTAGATGGGCAGCAATGCTCTTCTTGGAGAGTAGTGGCTTTCTTCTCGCAATCTTGCTATGTACACCATTGTTGTTCGGTGTTTGCCTAATGGTAGACTTATGAACACTGACATTAACTAGTGCAAAGGAGGTCGTCTGAGCACTTACTGTTCAGCAGACTGTTAAGTGGCTGTGCAATTTCAGTATAAGAATTGACCTAAGCTCTCACAAACCCGGAAATGATCGGAGTTGCTGGACTGTTGTAAGTGGCTTTGATCACCTTTGTGCTTTTGCATGATCCTCAGTGATTTCCTGCCTACTCTGGGAAATTTTCTTTACTACTACTTGTTGTAATTGTGCCTTGTTTTGTGACCTTTGGACAATAGATAATCAAGGAAGTAAAGCACATCATGTTCATGCTTATCTGCAGCTTTGGATGCAATTAGGACATCATCTGCATATCGTATGAGTCAAATCAATGGCTACTAAGTCCTTCAGATGTTGTCTCAAAGCCATGTAATAGACAGTGGAGCAGTTGAGCACTTGTGGTAGCCTTGTCCACTGGTATTGTTGACCATTAACTGTGAAAGCCATCCACGGTTGACAATCAGGCACAAGCAGTACAGATCAGAATCCATTGGCCATATAGAAACACAGAAAACCTACAGCACAATAGAGGCCCTTTGGTCCACAATGTTGTGCCGACCCTCAAACCCTGCCTCCCATATAAGCCCCCACCTTAAATTCCTCTATATACCTGTCTAGTAGTCTCTTAAACTTCATTCGTGTATCTGCCTCCACCACTGACTCAGGCAGTGCATTCCATGCACCAACCACTCTCTGAGTAAAAAACCTTCCTCTAATATCCCCCTTGAACTTCCCACCCCTTACCTTAAAGCCATGTCCTCTTGTATTGAGCAGTGGTGCCCTGGGGAAGAGGTGCTGGCTATCCACTCTATCTATTCCTCTTATTATCTTGTACACCTCTATCTCGTTACCTCTCACCCTCCGTGGCTCCAAGGAGAAAAGGCCGAGTTCACTCAACCTATTTTCATAAGGCACGCTCCCCAAACTAGGCACAACATCCTTGTAGATCTCCTCTGCACCCTTTCTATGATTTCCACATCCTTCCAATAGTGAGGTGACCAGAACTGAGCACAGTACTCCAAGTGGGGTCTGACCAGGGTCCTCTATAGCTGCAACATTACTTCTCGGCTCTTAAACTCAATCCCACGATTGATGAAGGTCAATGCACCCTATGCCTTCTTAACCACAGAGTCAACCTGCGCAGCAGCTTTGAGTGTCCTATGGTCTCAGACCCCAAGATCCCTCTGATCTTCCACACTGCCAAGAGTTACCATTAATACTATATTCTGCCATCATATTTGACCTACCAGAATGAACCACCTCACATTTATCTGGGTTGAACTCAATCTGCCACTTCTCAGCCCAGTTTTGCATTCTATCAATGTCCTGCTGTTAAACAGCTCTCCACACTATCCACAACACCCTCAACCTTTGTGTCATCAGCAAATTTACTAACCCATCCCTTCACTTCCTCATCCAAGTTATTTATAAAAATCACGAAGAGTAGGGGTCCCAGAACAGATCCCTGAGGCACACCCCTGGTCACCGACATCCATGCAGAGTATGACCCATCTATAACCACTCTTTGCCTTTTGTGGGCAAGCTAGTTCTGGATCCACAAAGCAAGGTCCCCGTGGATCCTATGCCTCTTTACTTTCTCAAGCCTTGCATGGGATACCTTATCAAATGCCTTGCTGAAATCCATATACTGTTCTACCTTCATCAATGTGTTTAGTCACATCCTCAAAAAGTTCAAGCAGGCACGACCTGCCTTTGACAAAGGCATGCTGACTATTCCTAATCATATTATATCTCTCCAAAAGTTCATAAATCCTGCCTCTCAGGATCTTCTCCATCAACTTAATGAGGTAAGACTCACTGGCCTATAATTTCCTGGGCTATATCTACTTCCTTTCTTGAATAAGGGAACAACATCTGCAACCCTCCAGTGCTCCAGAACCGCAAAGATCATGGCTCAGCAATCTCCTTCGTCGTCTCCCACAGTAGCCTGGGGTACCTCACATCCGGTCCCGGTGACTTATCCAACTTGGGGTGGCGTTGCTAGTTAAAGAGGTGATTAACGCAATAGAAAGGAAGGACGTAAGCCGGGAAGATGTGGAATCGATATGGGTAGAGCTGCATAACACTAAGGGGCAGAAAACTCTGGTGGGAGTTGTGTACAGGCCACCTAACAGTAGTAGTGAGGTCGGGGATGGTATTAAACAGGAAATTAGAAATGTGTGCAATAAAGGAACAACAGTTATAATGGGTGACTTCAATCTACATGTAGATTGAAACCAAATTGGTAAAGGTGCTGAGGAAGAGGATTTCTTGGAATGTATGCGGGATGTTTTTTGAACCAACATGTCGAGGAACTAACTAGAGAGCAGGCTATTCTAGACTGGGTTTTGAGCAATGAGGAAGGGTTAATTAGCAATCTTGTCGTGAGAGGCCCCTTGGGTAAGAGTGACCATAATATGGTGGAATTCTTCATTAAGATGGAGAGTGACATAGTTAATTCAGAAACAAAGGTTCTGAACTTAAAGAAGGGTAACTTTGAAGGTATGAGACGTGAATTAGCTAAGATAGACTGGCAAATGACACTTAAAGGATTGATGGTCGATATGCAATGGCAAGCATTTAAAGATTGCATGGATGAACTACAACAATAGTTCAACCCAGTTTGGCAAAAGAATAAATCAAGGAAGGTAGTGCACCCGTGGCTGACGAGAAATTAGGGATAGTATCAATTCCAAAGAAGAAGCATACAAATTAGCCAGAAAAAGTGGCTCACCTGAGTACTGGGAGAAATTCAGAGTTCAGCAGAGGAGGACAAAGGGCTTAATTAGGAAGGGGAAAAAAGATTATGAGAGAAAACTGGCAGGGAACATAAAAACTGACTGTAAAAGCTTTTATAGATATGTAAAAAGGAAAAGACTGGAAAAGACAAATGTAGGTCCCCTACAGACAGAAACAAGTGAATTGATTATGGGGAGCAAGGACATGGCAGTCCAATTGAATAATTACTTTGGTTCTGTCTTCACTAAGGAGGACATAAATAATCTTCCAGAAATAGTACGGGACAGAGGGTCCAGTGAGATGGAGGAACTGAGCGAAATACATGTTAGTAGGGAAGTGGTGTTAGGTAAATTGAAGGGATTGAAGGCAGATAAATCCCCAGGGCCAGATGGTCTGCATCCCAGAGTGTTAAAGAAGTAGCCCAAGAAATAGTGGATGCATTAGTGATAATTTTTCAAAACTCGTTAGATTCTGGACTAGTTCCTGAGGATTGGAGGGTGGCTAATGTAACCCCACTTTTTAAAAAAGGAGGGAGAGAGAAACCGGGGAATTATAGACTGGTTAGCCTAACATCGGTGGTGGGGAAACTGCTGGAGTCAGTTATCAAAGATGTGACAACAGCACATTTGGAAAGCAGTGAAATCATCGGACAAAGTCAGCATGGATTTGTGAAAGTAAAATCATGTCTGACGAATTTCATAGAATTTTTTGAGGATGTAACTAGTAGAGTGGATAGGGGAGAACCAGTGGATGTGGAATATTTGGATTTTCAAAAGGCTTTTGACAGGTCCCACACAGGAGATTAGTGTGCAAACTTAAAGCACACGGTATTGGGGGTAAGGTATTGATGTGGATAGAGAATTGGTTAGCAGACAGGAATCGAAGAGTGGGAATAAACGGGACCTTTTCAGAATGGCAGGCAGTGACTAGTGGGGTACCGCAAGGCTCAATGCTGGGACCCCAGTTGTTTACAATATATATTAATGACTTGGATGAGGGAATTAAATGCAGCATCTCCAAGTTTGCGGGTGACATGAAGCTAGGCAGCAGTGTTAGCTGTGAGGAAGATGCTAAGAGGATGCAGGGTGACTTGGATAGGTTGGGTGAGTGGGCAAATTCATGGCAGATGCAATTTAATGTGAATAAATGTGAAGTTATCCACTTTGGTGGCAAAAATAGGAAAACAGATTATTATCTGAATGGTGGCTGATTAGGAAAAGGGGAGGTGCAACGAGACCTGGGTGTCATTATACACCAGTCTTTGAAAGTGGGCATGCAGGTACAGCAGGCGGTGAAAAAGGCGAATTGTATGCTGGCATTCATACCAAGAGGATTCGAGTACAGGAGCAGGGAGGTACTACTGCAGTTGTACAAGGCCTTGGTGAGACCACACCTGGAGTATTGTGTGCAGTTTTGGTCCCCTAATCTGAGGAAAGACATCCTTGCCATAGAGGGAGTACAAAGAAGGTTCACCAGGTTGATTCCTGGGATGGCAGGACTTTCATATGAAGAAAGACTGGATGAACTAGGCTTGTACTTGTTGGAATTTAGAAGATTGAGGGGGGATCTGATTGAAACATATAAAATCCTAAAGGGATTGGACAGGCTAGATGCAGGAAGATTGTTCCCGATGTTGGGGAAGTCCAGAACGAGGGGTCACGGATTGAGGATTTAGGCGAAGCCTTTTAGGACTGAGATTAGGAAAAACTTCTTCACACAGAGAGTGGTGAATCTGTGGAATTCTCTGCCACAGGAAACAGTTGAGGCCAGTTCATTGGCTATATTTAAGAGAGAGTTAGATATGGCCCTTGTGGCTAAGGGGATCAGAGGGTATGGAGGGAAGGCTGGTGCAGGGTTCTGAGTTGGATGATCAGCCATGATCATAATAAATGGCGGTGCAGGCTCGAAGGGCCGAATGGCCTACTCCTGCACCTATTTTCTATGTTTTGATGCTTTCCGAAAACTCCAGCACATCCCCTCCCTTGATATCTACGTGCTTAAGCTTTTGAGTCCACTGTAAGTCATCCCTATAATCGCCAAGATCCTTTTCCGTAGTGAATACTGAAGCAATGAACTCGTTAAGTACCTCTGCTATCTCCTGTGGTTCCATACTCACTTTTCCACTATCAATAACTGTAGACCACTTATGTGATCTCTTCAGGGTATTGGAAATAGTTGATGGATCTGCCACTAGGGGGGCTGTCAATTTTGATTAACAACCTGGTAGTTCACTGTCGGTCTCCAGGTCCTATTCGCTTTCACAACAAGCCAGACTGGACTGTTGGACAGGCTGTTTGTCTTAACCAGAATCCCTTACTCATCCAGCTGGTTGACAATAAGCAAAATACCATCTATAGATGTTCTGCTCTGAGGATGCTGCTTAATGCAAGGTAGCGTCTTAAAAACAAACACAAGAAGATTCATTTCAAACAGGCCACAATCGTTTTCATCTTTCAACCATATGGGATGATTGGTTAATTCAGATTTGCATGAGATTCCTCATGACTTTACCCTCTAAAAACTCAAGTGTAGAGTTTAAAGTTAACAAGACATCCATTCCAAGAAAAGGTTGCGAAACACATGCTACCCTGAATTGTATTTCTTATAGGTGAGGATCAAATTGTATCTCGATCAATTTGCTTTTGATGGTGTAATTCTTGGTCACCCTGCACCATATGCATATTTATAGCTATCAATCAATAGTATTTTGCACCTTTTGGCGATAGATTTGGCTATGCATATTAGCTCAGCTCATGTATCCTACAAGAAGTCAGCAAATTCATTTCCAATCAATAGGTTGATATATAAGCCATCTCGTGTTTGCTCTATCAAGGCAAGCAAGGGTTGCAGGGAAGGTCCTAGTTATTTTTTTACTGTAACAATGTGTCCATTATATCCACCGTTGTAATCTATTTAGAATCTTCTACCTTTTGCAATGTAACTTGCTGTTGAGCTTGCTTCAGTTATCCAGCTAGTTTTCCGTGCCAACAACTTTTTACTCCAATGTCCATCTTTCCCACAGAAGTGACACTGTGTATTAAGGAATTGGCCTCAGAAGTGTGCCTCAGATTGAAATCGCTACAATACACACGGTGAATTCCAATCCAGCTTCTTCTGTTTGTTAATGGATGTTGGTTGTTGACTATTGACAATGTCTTTTGCCCCATGTCAATGGCTGTTGACCCACCTGTAATGTTCTTATTCAGATTTTTGATATTTCACTTGTTATGCAGTTCGTACTAGCCCATTATATGAAAAGACATTTTCACTCCCATTCAGTTTTTTTCAGTTTTATCAGCTTCACCATTTTGCCAACATCTGTTTCAAACCCTGAAAGTTGACTTCAAGGGACCATATATAGAGTCCTCTGTTAGCTTCATTAACACGCAGAACTCCTTAATAACCCAACTACACTGTCCCGCTCATGCTGTAGCATTCCTCATATCCTGAAATGTCCTCAGAAATCTTTTGCTTGCCATCAACCATTTTCCTCCAATCAGTTCGCATTAGGTGTTTGTTCTTCAAACTACCTCTTAATAGTGTTCCAACTACCTTGTATACTTTGTTTGTCACCTCCCCTGCCACTGTCAGTTGTATCACTCAACTGTCTGGTTTGCTGAGAAGATAACATAGCAGCCAAAATTTGGTGGTCATCATTTGGGTGCAGTCTCTATGTTTTTGATACATTGAAGCTCGGCCCAGGTCTTTAAGCTATCTTTTTTAGGAGTGGAACTTCCTTGCACCACTTAACAATCATTTCTGTTTTGGGTGGTTGATGGTAAACCATCTGTCTCCTTTTATAGATTCTATTTGGATGTTTAAGTATTGTCACCCCCTTGGTCTTTATTGCAGCAATGAAGACATACTAGCCAGTCCTACTGTTTCATCAGTGTCATCCTCGTTTGTGTCTCTAGAGGCCGCTGTAGAATCTACGTCATGTCTAGGCTGTAATTCTTTGGAGTTCCGTTGATGGTGCTGTCTCCAGTAAATGTTAAATGGGGGAGTTGTTTCCTAAGAAGCAGTGTCACTGGCTGGACCGCCCACTTGAAGTCCCTGCTGCGCTTTCTCATATTGTTTCATTCTGCCTTGAAGCTCTGTAAACTGCACTTTGACTTGATTACACGTATCGTGTTGATTTTTCACCCATTCAGTTAATGCGCAATTTGCTCTTTAGACTTTTAACTGTCTAACGTAAACTGCTGTTTTTGTAGTTTATTGCCAATTTTTCTAATTGATCAGTTAACTCACAAATTTGTGTCTCAAGCCGACTGTGTATTCACTTAAACTGTTCTTCTCATTGATGGTATATTTTGTCCAGATTTTTTTTATTAATACGTTAAACTGAAGTGTTTTATTCAGGTAAAAGCTCAAACCCTCAGTTGTCTCTTCATACATAACTGTAGAACCTGTAGAGGTTTCACAACTTTGCTTAATTTAATCTTGCGTGACATTTAATTTGTACATATTCTTTACTACTTCGACCAGAATCCGAAATATAAATAGATTGCAATCGATAAATTGTCCTGTAAACAAAGTATTAATAGATTGCAACCAATAGATTGCGCAACCGAAGCTTCAAGAGATTGCCCGCAACTAAAATTTCAATAGGTAGTCTTGTAGCCTAAATTTCAATAAGCTGTTGTGCAACCAAAATATTTTTTGTACCCCACTGGCTTGTGCGGCTCAGCAAGATATTAATTTCAGTGCTTATCTTGACTGTCACAGATCTGTTTTTTTTAAGATAACCACTCATAGTAGTTTCCTCACTCCTAAAATTCCCCCAGTGGATGTATTGAAGCAGAACTAGGTGATTCTCAGACAATTTGGAATTAGGGGAAGCCCTCACCTCTCTTTAAGTTTGTACAAAAAATTTACACTTTGTCTGGGATTCTTCTGAGTTCTTGAATGTTTGCAACCATCCTTGCCAACTGTGCCAAATTTTGATCCAAGTTTCTTTGGAAAGTCAAGAAAGAGACATAAAATGTGTTGCTTTACAATTGTTTTATTAAGTATGAATGGAAGAAAGAGTATTGGAAATGTAGAGCTGTAAAAGTCTAGTCACTAAGAAGAAAGAACAGAGAAAGACAAAAAAAGATGGCAGGGCAACATGTTCAGCCCTTCTACAATAGTTAAGAAACATTCCATTCAAATGTGTTAAGAGTTAACCAATCAGTTAGCCCCTATTCAAAAGGGAGCCATAGTAGTGTATCTGTTAGCGCGATACTGTTACATCTCAGGGTATTCCAGACTTGAACTTGGGCACCGTCCGTACGGATTCTGTATGTCCTCCTCATGGAACGCGTGAATTTTCCCTGGTTTCTCCAGTCTCCTCCCACAATCCAAAGACGTACCTGGTAGGTTAATTAGTCATTGTAAGTTGTCCCGTGATTAGGTTAGGGTTAATCAGGTTTGTCAAGAATCGCTAGGGCGATGTGGCTTGAAGGGCTGGAAGAGCCTACTCTGCGCTGTACCGCTAAATAAATAAATAATACGAAACCAGAGAAGCTTCCAGAATTATGCTACGAATTGTAACCACTAGGCAACATAATAAACACACATGTGTATGTAACACACACACGCAAAATGCTGGAGGAACTCAGCAGGCTAGGCAGCATTTATGGAAAAAAAGCACAGATGACATTTCGGGCCGAGACCCTTCAGCAGAGCTGGAGAAAAAAAGCTGAGGAGTAGATTTGAAAGGTGGGGGAGGGGAGAGAGAAACACAAGGTGATTGGTGAAACTTGAAGGGGTAGGGATGAAGTAAAGAGCTGGGAAATTGCTTGGTGAACGAGATACATGGCTAGAGAAGATGGAATCTGATAGAAGAGGACAGAAGGTCATGGAATAAAGAGAAGAGGGGAGGACTACTAGAGGGAGGCGATGGGCAGGCAAGGAGATAAGGTGAGAGAGGGAAACGAGGACGGGGAAAGGTGAAGGTGGGGCGTTACTGGAAGTTAGAGAAATCAATGTTCATGTCATCAAGTTGGAGGCTGCCCAGATGGAATATATAAGGTGTTGTTCCTCCATCTAAGTGTGGCTTTATCACGACAATGGAGGAGGCCATGGATAGACATATCTGAATGAGAATGGTAAGTGGGATTAAAATGGGTGGCCACTGGGAGATGCCGCTTTTTCTGGCAGATGGTACATAGGTGCATAGTGACATGGTTTCCCAATCCACGCCGGGTCTCACCGATATACAAGAGGCCACACTGGAAGTACCGAGCACAGTATATGAACCCAATAGACTCACAGGTGAAGTATCACCTCACCAGGAAGGACTTTTTGGGGCACTGAAAGGTCGTGAGGGAGAAGGTGTAGGGGCAGGTGTAGCACTTGTTCCGCTTGCAAGGATAATTGCCAGGAGGGAGATCAGCGAGGAGGGACGAACGGATAAGTGAGTCACATAGGGAGTGATCCCTGTGGAAAGCAGAAAGTGGGAGGGGGGAAAGATGAGCTTGGTGGTCTGGTAATGCCCCCCCCTTCACCTTTCCCCATCCCCTTATCTCCATCCCCTTTTCACTCTCTCGCCTTATCTCCTTGCCCGCCCATTGCCTCCCTCTGGAGCCCTTCCCTTCTTTTCTTTTTACCATGGCCTTCTGTTCTGTTCTCTTCTGTCAGACTCCCCTTTCTCCAGCCCTGTATCTCTTTCACCGAGCAACTGCCCAACTCTTTACTTCTTCCCTCCCCCTTCAGGTGTCACCTATCACCTTGTTTCTCTCTCCCTTCCCCCTTCGTTTTAATCTACTCTTCAGTATTTTTTTCTCCAATCCTGCCGAAGGGTCTCGGCCCAAAACATCAACTGTATTCTTTTCCATAGATGCTGCCTGGCCTGCTGAGTTCCTCCAGCATTTTGTGTGTGTTGCTCGGATTTCCAGCATCTGCAGATTTACTCTTGTTTGTGATTGGACTTGTACGTATGTAAGTTGTTGTATAAAATACTAGCAGGCATAATTTGTTAAACTGCAGATTAAATAACGATTATGCAGTCTAATCCAACAGGAGGGAACCCACATGTTTACAGGGAGAACGTGCAAGTTCTGCAGAGACGGCATTCAAGGTTGGGGTCGAATTCTAGTGTCAAGCTGTGAGGCAGCGGTTTGAATTGCTATGCTGTTATGTCCTCTTGGTGGTCTTTGGCAGAAGCCAAAACTGTCATGAGTTTTCTTTTGTTTAAATACACTGATTTTTGTCCTGAAATGTAATGCTTCAACTCCTTTTGTTTCAAGAATTAAACAGAAATATTTACAGCATAAGTTTAAAAAAAAATTAAAAATAACATGCTGTTCTTCTATCACTAACTTACAAGTGTGGAATATGCTTTTCTGGTTGTACTCAGAATCGACCTGGTTGCTGTCGAGCAAGACTGGCCCCTGCCATTGAACTCTCCTAACCCAAGCCAGGTCTTGTATTTCTGGTGTGTTATGCCAATCCTGTACTGACTTCAATTTGAATGTCTAACACCAACAGATGTTTAGGAACATTGACATCACCGGTATAAATTTTTTTTTAGTGGTTGGCTTCAAACCATTCAAGCAATTGCCTTTCTAATTTGAGTCACATCATGGTTTATGCATTGGTATTTGGACTCATGCAGTAGTGTGAGGTTTTCACTAATTAGAGGACATGTAACGATTAACATAAATGACTACTGGTATTAAAATAAAACAACATTGAAGTCAATGCCAATCTTGACCATTTAATGCTAGGTAGGTGCAGTACCAAAGTATAGATTTCAAGAGAACAGGCTTTTCAGGCCACTGATTGTGTGCCAACCATCTTCCATCCATTTATGCTAATCTTGCATTCATTCTGCTTTGAAGTATTAATAACAAGATCTTGGAGGCATGATTTGTAAGACTTATAGTTCTAAAGTCTGAGCATTTCGTGCTGTTACTTTTCTTTGGGATCATGACAAACTCTGACACCACAAAATCTGTTGGCCACTTTCCTGTTGAGTAGATTGTATCGCAAAGCCTCGTGCTCTCCTCAGCCTCCGAGTTGCCAAGGCATTTCAACATTTCAGCTGTAATACCATCTACACCACAAGCTTTACCAGTTTTTAACTTTCCAATGGCTGCTCTTACTACCGCTACCAAAATTTCCGGACCTTCCGTGTTCTTCTCACTCACTTGATCATTTCTAGCATCGTAGTACAATTCCCTAATGTATTCCATCCATCTACTTCCCACCTTGTCATTCTCAAAGAGTATGTTCCCGTCCTTGTCTTGAATAATGCCAGTCCTTGTTTGTTTCTTGTTCCTGTTGGTCATCTCTGCAATTTCCCTGTGCATATTCCTTGAATGATGCAACATGTCCATGGTCTCTATCTTTGCACACCGTTTGATAAACCATTGTTCTTTAGCTTTTGCACATTCTGCTCTTATTTGTAGTTAATGAAATTAATGAGTTCCAGAGCAGATTTATACTGGGTAAGGGTACCCGTGAAGGGATTTTCAATTTGCGAATGATTGTGGAACGAGGTCTAGGAAAAAAAAAGACATTTACATGTGCTTCCTGGATTACGAAAAAGCTTTTGACTGAATCGATCATGAACAGCTGGTCAATTGCTTGAACTCATTGGGGCTGGATGGGAAAGATGTTCTACTGATTGCGAGTCTGTACTGGCATCAGAAGGCAGTAATAAGAACTAGTAGTGGGAATTCACCGGAAGTTGAGACCCAAAAAGGGGTTCGCCAGGGCTGCATTATCTCCCCTTTATTATTTAACATTTACTCAGAGGTAATCTTCAAGGTGTTGAACGATGAAGCTGGTGTCCAAATTGGTGGAGTGATGGTGAACAACTTGAGGTATGCAGATGACTCAGTGTTGTTAGCCGAGACTGAGGACGAGTTACTCAGAATAGTAGATAAGATAAATGCTGGAGGTGAACGATTTGGAATGAAAATAAATGCTGCCAAGACAAAGATGATGGTAGTATCACGGAAGAAAGAAGTCCCCAAAATCAGTGTCAAAATTAATGGCGTAGGCATAGAGCAAGTCAAGAAGTCTGTACTTTTGACAGATGGTCACAGAGGATGGGAAATGTGATACAGAAATTAGATGAAAAATTGAGGTTGCAAGATCAACGTTCTGGAGCCTGAGTGACGTGCTGTGTGGCAAGAGGTTGGGCTTTGGGCTGCGTTGTTGAATTTGGAAATGCTACGTCTGGAGCAGTCTGTTGTATGGAGTCGAATTGTGGACCTTATGCAAGGAAGCGCAACAACGACTGGAGGCATTTGAAATGTGGTATTTAAGGAGAATGCAGAAAATTAGATGGGTGATGAAGGTCAGTAATATGGAAGTGTTGAAGAGAGCGAGGAGAGAAAAGGAGTTGCTGAAGAATGTGCAGAAAAGGAAGCTGGAATATGCCGGGCACTTGTTAAGAGGTGGTGGACTGCAGAAATTGTTATTGGAAGGGATGATAGAGGGAAAGAGGAAGGCAATGAACCACTTGGTACAATAACGTGAGGCAATAGACTGGGTTGAGTTATGCTGAGGCCAGAAAAAAAGTGCAAGATCGAAGAAGATGGAGGTGCACAGCCGCCAACCCTGGACTCGGGATGGCACCCACTGACTGACTGCATTAATTCTATTATTTTTGCTCTCCACTGCCTCATTAGCTTTAGCTAGATTCTACCTCTCATCTGCAGACCAGGATAATTTAAGGTGGCAAGCTAACTTGCAAATTATTGTAATGTCATCCTTTTCAGATGTTAAGATTAAGACCATAAGTTATAGGAATACAGTTCAGCCGTTTTATCTATTTAGTGTGCTGCACCACTTGATCATGGCCGATTTATTATCCCTCTCCATGCCATTCTCTTGCCTTCTCCCAGTAACCTCTGATGTCCTTACTAATCAAGAATCTTATCAAACTCTTTAAATGTACTCAATGACATGCCCTCCATGGCTGTCTGTGGCAATAAATTCCACAGATTCACCACCCTCTGTCTGAATAAATGCCAACTCACCTCATCTCCATGGTAAAGGGATGACCTTCTATTTTGAGCCAGTGCATTTTATGCCTAGACTATCCCACTATTGGAAACATCCACTCCATGTCCACTCTATTCAGGCCTCTCAGTATTCAATATATTTCTGTGACATCCCCCTCATTCTTCTAAACTCCAGGAGGTACAGGCTCAGAGCCGTCAAATGCTCCTTGTACATTAACCCTTTCATTTCTGGGATCATTCTGATGAACCTCCTCTCGACCATCTTCATTGCCAGCTCATCCTTTCTTAGATATGGAGCCCAAATCTGTTTAAGATACTCCCACGTGCGGCCTGACCAATGCCTTGTAAAGTTTCAATATTACATCCTGACATAGTCTCAAAAAGAACTAGGGCTAGAACAAGCACTAGGACTCCCTGTGCATTTCCAATTTTTGAGCTCACTCTCTGTTTAGAAAATAGTATATGCCTTTTCCTTGTAGCAAAATGCATGACCACACACTTCCCTACACTGTATTCTCCTAATCTGTCAAAGTTCTTCTTCAGGCTCCTTGTGTCCTCAACATTACCTGCCCCTCCATCTATCTTTGTATTGTTTGTGAACTTGGCCATAAACCCATCAATTCCATCATTCAGATTTTTAACATATAACATGAAAGGAAGCACTCCCAACACTGACTCCTGTGGAATACCACTAGTCACAGACAGCCAACCAGAACAGGCCATCTTTATTCCCACTCTTTGCTTCCTGCTAGACAGCCAATCCATGCTAGTATCCTTCCTGTAATACCATGGACTCTTATCTAAAACAGCTTTATGTGTGACATCTTGTCAAAGGCCTTCTGCAAATCCAAATAAACAACTTCCATTGACTCTACTTGGTCTATCCTGTCTGTAATTTTCTCAAAGAATTCTAACAGATTTGGCAGACAAGATTTCCCCTTAAAGAAACCATGCTGACTTCAAGTTCAAGTTTATTGTTATCTGTCTCCGGACCACGGTCAAAGAGATTGTGGGATGTGTGATAGGGATCCTCAACAATACTTCAGACCTGTTGTATACAACACTTACGGTAAATGTCACAAATGGGGAGAGACCCCCATGATCCTCTCGGAAGTTTTTAACAATCCTCTGTAAGATCTCATGATCTGGTGCCTTACCTCTTCCATACCACACAATGATGCAGCCAGACAGGACACTTTCTGGTGCTCCTGTAGAAAGTTGTTAGAATGGGGACAGTCAGCCTTGCACCCCCTTACTCTCCTCTGAATGTGTAGATGTTGCTGTGCCTTCTTTACCAGTGAGGTGTTGTTGTGAGTTCAGTTTAGATCATCTGTTATTTACATACCAAGGAACTTTGTGCTCTTCACTCTCTCCATGCAGAGCCATTAAAGTTCCATGGAGAGTGGTCAACCTATGCCTTCTTGATCTCCACAATCATCTCTTTTGTCTTGTCCATGTTGAGACTCAGATTGTTGTTCTGTCACCATTTGATAAGCCTCTCCATCTCCTCTCTGTTTGCCGATTCATCATTGTTGCTGATGAGGCCATCTACTGTTGTACTAGCAGCGAACTTGATGATGCGTTTTGGAATGGATCTGAGAATGCAGTCATGAGTGAGCAGCCTGAAGAGCGGTGGGGGCACCAGTGCTCAGCATTGTGGAGCCGGAAATGTTGCTGCCGTCTCGGATTCTCTGGGGTCTTTCCATCAAGAAGTCCAAAGTCCAGTTACAGAGAGGGGTACTGAGTCGCAATGAGGTCAGTTCTCTGAGAGATGATGGCTGAAGTCAATGAGCAACTTCTTGGTGTATGAGGCAATGTTTTCTAGGTTTGTTCAGGATGGAGTGGAGAGCTGAGGCTATGACATCATCAGTGGACTGGTTTGAGTGGTAGGTGAACTGTAAAGGGTTTAATGTAGTTGGAAGGTGGGATTTTATGTGATCCAGTGCTAGCCGCTCAGTGCAGTTCACGATTGTGAAGGTCGGTGCTACTGGGTGGTAATCGTTTAGACCAGTTAATGTTGCTCCCCTGCAGGTATAATGGACTATTGCAAAGAGACCTCTTTTTAGCTAGGCTGCACAATCCCTCAGCACCTGACCAGGTATGTTGTCCAGCCCCGCAGATTTGTGTGTTTACCTTGCCTCGGATCCTCCTCACCTTGGTTGTGCTCAGACAGAGGAGAGAGAACTTTCCTTTGATGTCACATCATTCATTACATCAATAGACTTTGGCCTATTTTCTCATGTCCCTTCAGGTACCCTTAATAATGGACGCCAGCATTTTGCCAACCACTGAAGTCAGGCTAACTACCCTTTTGCCTTCTTCCCTCCTTTCTTTTAAAAAAAAGAGAATGACATTTGCAATTTTCCAGTCCTCTGGAACCATTCTAGGTTCTAGCGATTCTTGAAAGATCATTACTAATAGTTCCACAATTTCTTCAGTGACTTCTTTCAGAACCCTGGGGTGTAGTCCATCTGGTCCAGGTGACTTAACCTTCAGACCTTTCAGCTTCCCAAGTACCTTGTCTTTAGTAATGGTGATGGCACTCACTCCAACCCCCAACTGGAATTTCTGGCATGCTGCTTAAGTCTTCCACAGTGAAGACTGAAGCATAATACTTATTCAGTTCATCTGCTATTCCTTTGTTCCCCATTACTATATCTCTAGAAGGTTTATTCACAGGTTGAGTCTGTGGTAAAGAACTTAAATCCAATGTTGGCATTTATTTCAAGGGGGATAGAATATAAAAGGAAGGCGATAATGCCAAGGCTTTGTAAGACACTGGTTAGGCCACACTTGGAGTATTGTCAACTGTTTTAGGCTCCATATCTCAGAAAGGATGTGTTGTCATTGGAGAGAGTCCAGAGGAGGTTCATGAGGATGATTCCGGGAATGAAGGGGTTAACATACAAGGATCCAGCACTGACATAATTGTCCTAATCTACCTACATATTGAAATCCCCCATGACCATTGTAACATTGCCCTTTTGCATGCCTTTTCTATCTCCTGTTGTAATTTGTATCCAACATCCTGGTGATTGTTTGGAGGCCTGTATATAACTCCCAGTAGGGTCTTTTTTTACCCTTGCAGATTGTAACTACTTAGATTCTTCCAGTCCTATGTCCCCTCTTTTCCTAAGGGTTTGCTTTCATTTTTTTTTTACCAAAATAGCCACCCCATGCCCTATACCCACCTAGATGTCCTTTTGATACGATATGTATCCTTGGATGTTAAGCTCCCAATTCTGGTCTTTCAACCACATCTCTTTGATGCCTGCAAAGTCATAAACGCCAATTTCTAAATGTGTTTCAAATCATCTATCTTCTTACATATGCTGCATGTATTTAAATATAACACTTCCAGTCCTGCACTATCCACTCTTTTCAATTCGCCATGGCCCTGGTCTCACCATGGTTCAGGTGGAACCAGCCCCATTGGTACAGTGCCAATATCCCACAAATTCAAACCCATTTCACCCACACCCATGTTTGAGCCATGCATTTAGCCTTCTGACTTTATTAACCCTGTGCCAACTTGCACGTTTCTGGCAACAGTCCAGTGGTTGTTAACTTATAGGTTCTACATTTTAATTTAGTCACCTGCCACTCCAATTCCCTCAATAGAACCTCTTTGTTCTTTCTATGTCGTTGATAACACATGGACTATGACAACTGGCTGTCTCCCCTGCAACTGCAAATTTCTCTCCGGGTCAGCTGAGATGTCCCAAACCCGGGTACCGGGTAGACAACACAGCCTTTGGGACTCTCAATCCTTGCAACAGAGAATTGTTTCTATTTCAATTACAACTACATTTCTCTCTCTCCCTCTTCTTGAATGTCTCCCTGAGCCATGCTACCATGGTTTGGTTTCTCATCCTTCCTGCAGCCCCCACTCTCATCCTGATAAGTAGCTACAATCTCAGACCTGTTGTGCAAGCTCAAGGGCTGAGGATCTTCCAGCACGACCTCTTCAATTTCCCCTATCTGTCTCACTCGCAGTCACAGTCTCTTGTCCCTGGCCTCGGACTGAATTTGAAATAGTTAATAGTGCCCAGGTAACTCTTTTCCCCATCCCCTCCCTGATGCATGACAGTGTTTGAAACTCAGATTCCAGGCCATTCTCTTTGAACCTGAGTTCCTTGAGCAACTAGCTCTTACTGTGGATGTGGTCACCAGGAACCACAGTGGGCTCCTCCAACTCCCACATGATGCAGCGACAGCACATCACTTGATGCTGCATCCTTATTTTATTTAATTTGTAGTAATTTGGTATATTTCTAATTAACTACGATATAAAACAAACCCTTACCTGTTCTTACCTGCTCACCTGTGTGAGTCTCCTTACCGAAGCCACTGGAGCATCATTCTTACAATCTGAGACTTCCCTCCTGAACAGCTAGAAAACAATCTCTTGGTTTTTGAAGAAATATGTCAATTATGAATGACTATGATAAGGCCATTGATTCCTTGGGGCATGTTTTCGGTTGGCTAAACTACCTTTTGCCTGAACAATATCATGTGGAGAATGGGGATATGGGATTGATGTGAAAGCCAGAATATCCTTGATGGGCCAAGTATGTTCTGAGTAATGAGGAAATAGGGATAATGCATAATCCCTAAATTGCAAAAACCATGCAATTTATTTAATGGTGGTTAACAATGGCTTTTCAAGCCATTATTTCTTTCACAGTCTGCACATCCTTTGTTTCCCGTTGGATTGTGGGGATGTGTAGAAATTGGTTGGTGGATTTGCTTGTTGTGCTGCTGGGGGCTGAATGGTTTGGGAGTTGAATCAGTGGCAGCCTCCTGTTTGTCATTCAAGATGCAGCTGTAATTCTTCACTGCTCCTGGACAGCTGAATGGGGAATGTATCTGAATAAGACCCTGGTAAGAAATAGAGAAGATAGTTGAGGAATGGCAGCAGGGAGTTGGCATAAAAGCAGAAAATACTGGGAACATTCAGCAGGTTGGACAGTATGGAAAGAAGTTAAGGAGATCTTCAGCAGGACTGTTTAATTTACTGAGAATAAGGAAGAACAAGTTGTGGAAAAATCCTTGCTAATTTATAGCTGAACTTCACTGTTTCCCTTTTCATCCCAAAATTGTTGACAATCATGTTGAAAATTATCCATAATTTTCAAAAAACTAACAGACTAGTAGAATTCTATAAACATATTGTGGCACTGCAGATTTAATAATTTGCTGAAAAGCATTAAAGGATGCATAGCATGTTTTTATTGGCCATTTGTGATTTTAAAATAATAGTTTGTAGTATATTTCATGACCTCAGGATATCCCAAAGTGCTTTCTTGGAATGCTAGCTCGAGTTAGAGTGTGCATGGTCCAGTACTTTGGCAAACTTCTTAATTCAGAAGATAAAACCCCTAAAGAAAGCAATATTGGAACGAAAAAAAAGTTATTTCCATTCTGAATGTAGCAGTTTCCTAAACTTCCCCAAAAAACTTACTTTAAAGGATTTTATTTTTAATATTTCATTGTTCCACTGAGTGCTGTGTTCTGTATCTCACAGTTCTAACATTGCTTTCTTACCTCAATCAATGGTCCCCATTCATCCCTTTCTATTTGCACTCAGCTGCTATTTAAAAAAAAGAATGCCATCATATATGACACCAGCCACATTTATCACTTGGGCAGGTGTTGATTTCCACCTGATCAAGGGCCTCCCCCTTGTCCTTTTCACCATTGCCCCGCTGAAACTTAAAATCTGCTTGTTTTCTTCCATTTCCAGAAAGCTGAAATGTCGACTCTGTTTCTCTCTAGTTACTGTAGATAGCACCTGACTATATGAGCACCTCCAGCAATTGGAATTGGTTTATTATTGTCACATGTGCCAAGATACAATGAAGAACTTTGTTTGGTATGCAATCCATATGGATCATTTTGTTACTGCAGGCCCCGTTTGGTAGTACTGGTTTCCCCTGCCATCCGAATGTAGAGCGTCCCTATGAAACGGTTCGTAAGCCGGAATGTCGTAAAGTGAAGAAGCAATTACCATTTATTTATATGGGAAAATATTGTGAGCGTTTGCAGACCCAAAAATAACCTACCAAATCATGCCAAATAACACATAAAACCTAAAATAACAGTAACTTATAGTAAAAGCAGGATTGATATGATAAATACACAGCCTATATAAAGTAGATCTACTTTTCCACAATCATTGCCTGCATTGTTCTCCGTAGCGAAAATCTCACGCAAGTGCTCTTGGCAGAAAATCTCACGCAAGCGCTGTTGGGAAAAACACTCTGTCCAATAACCTTTAAGCTACAAAGCTGCCAAATCATACCAAATAACACGTAAAAATACACAGCCTATATAAAGTAGAAATAATGTGTGTACAGTGTAGTATCACTGGAATCGGGAAGACATCGAGCACACTGATGATGGTGTGTTAGGCTGAGTCATCGGAGGTTGGAGTAGTGCAGTGGCCCCCACCCTCCGGGCCACCGACCGATACCGATCCACGAAGCATGCAGGGGTACAGCGGTAGCCGGGAGACACACAGCACATCTTTAAGAAAAAAGCCGAAATAAACATGCTAATTAATTAGGTGCTGCCCAGCATGTAAATGTCGGCCCAGATCAGAGGCGACACAATCGGCAATCACCTCTGATCTGGGCCGACATTTACGTGCCGGGCGGCACCTAATTAATTAGCATGTTTATTTCGGCTTTATTTCATAAAGATGTGCTGTGTGCCTCCCGGCTACCGCTGCATTCTCCGCGAATCGGTATCTGTCCGCGGCCTGGGGGTTGGGGTGGTGGGACACTGGGGTGTCATCTTATTGTCGTTTGTTTCCATCAGGGCAGGCGGCTCATCTTCTCCTATGACTGCCTGCCTCGATGTCAAAGGTCGAGGTTCGTCGTCTGCTGTGGCTGATGTGGAAGGCTTGAAAAACGACAGTATGCTTGACTGCTGATCCTCATGCATTTTTCTATCATATAGTTCTTTGTAAGCACTCAAACCATCTTGCAAATATGCCCTAAACCAACGTACCCTTTCAAAAAAAGAGTCATACTTTATCATTGCGGCGAAAATCTCACGCAGTTGCTTCATGTTCAGTTCCTGGACGACTTCACTTTCGGTCCCTTTGCAACGCATTTGGTTTCGATTGTTATCCTTTCCTCTTCCAATTACATCTGCTCTTCATCTATCAGTTCTTGGTCATGGGATGCCAAAACCTCTTCAACATCACCTTCCTCAACTACCACAAGCCAAGCTCACTTTGTCCTTACTTTGTTCACCACGATCGAAATGCATAATTATGTCTAGTTTTACGCTAAGTGTAACACCTTTCCGAGCTCTTTTAGGCTTTTCTGATACCTTAGAACTCAACTTGCAAACAGCTGCTCACAGGCGCGTGTTTAAGCAATGCTGGCTAGAATGCCGTTCCGAATCGGGGGAAGAGCGGCTGCTCGGGGCACGCGCTGCCTTTTTTCCTAACAGTGAAAACACCTTCTGTTAGTGAAAACAGGTAACTAATGTAGGTCTTTCGTAACAGTAAGGTTTCGTAAAGCGAATGTTCGAAAAGCGGGGGACACTTGTACAAGATAGAACTATTAACAGAATAAAAAGTAAAGTGTTAACAGTTACAGAGAAGATGCAGTGCAGGCAGCCAATAAAGTGTAAGGCCATAATGGGGGAGATTGTGAAGTCAAGATTCCATCTTATTGTACAGGGCAGAGGTTCCCAACCTGGGGTTCACTCACCCCTTCCTTAATGGTATTGGTCCATGGCATCAAAAAAGATTGACAACCCCTGTCCTAGGAAATTATTCAGTAGTCTTATGCCAGTGGGATAGAAGCTGTCCTTGTGGACTTTTGGTCTGTACTGTCATGATTTTATATTTTCAAGAATGTTCTCAACGCTTCCTCAGAAAATGTGGAACATCCTGACTGATTCCCGGCTTGTTAATACTCAGGAGAAGCAGCACCGATGTGCTCCTGATGCAAGGATTCAAGGTTGTGTCCAGTGTCAGCAGTAATAGGAAAGCACTACCTCCTCACACTATTCTGTTTGCCCTATGGTGCTGCACTTGTGATGGCGTATGGAGCCCAGCAGTGTAGAAGAAAAACAAATGGACATTGTTTGTGGCCAGAAATTGTTGTTGAATGGCTCTTGAGGATTAATGGATGTAGCCAAGCACACAGGATAGAGGTAAAAGCCTGGAATTATGAGGCAGCAGCACGAATTGCTCTGTCACCATTAGGCAAAACACAATTAGCTTGCCATGACATTTCCTCAAAGACTTTTTTTTACCAAAATTGAAGGTGGTTCAGTTTTGATTGTGGTAGAGATTGGCAACTTGGAAGGTCTTAAATGAAACTTATAGATAAACATTTGCAGCTATGGCGTGGCAACAGAAGAAGTGAACGCTGAGGAAGCTGTAATGGGTGCTGCTCATGTGGTCCAGTGTTTCTCGAAGTTGGTGAGCTGCTTGAACGTTGTTGGAGTTGTGCTCTATCTGCCTGTATGAGTGTACTCCTGAGATGTGCCTTGTAGATGGTGGGATGACTTGGGGAAATTACCATGTAGGCTTTGCTAGAGAAGGCTCAATTGACCTTCTCTTGTGCATGGGCACTTGTCTAGCTAGCCCACACACACTCATCAAAGATAATGATTGTGCTGGGGTGGTATCTTGTTTAATAAAATGAGGCGATTGGACTTATTGCAAATGGTCAATGTCTGAGACTATTTTGATGTGAAGTTTCAGGTGTCGTGCCAAATCACTGCAAACTCCAGGAGTGAGATAGAAAATCTGGTTGAGTGATGCCGTAACAACAACCTCTTACTCATGTCAGCAAGAGCAAGGACCTGATTAATGATTTCAGGAGGAGGAAACTAGAGGTCATCGGAGGATCAGAGGTGGAGAGGGTCAGCAACTTAAAATTCCTCGGTGTTATTATTTCGGAGCACCTGTTGTGGGCTCAGCATGCAAGTGCAATTACGAGGAAAGGATGACAGCATCTCTGCTTCCTTAAAGTTTGCAGTGATTAGGCAATTTGGCATGACATCTAAAACTTTGACAAAATTTTATGGATGTGTAGTGGAGAGTATATTGACTGGCTGCATCACAGCCTGTATGGATTGTCCTTAATGGAAAATCCTACAAAAAGTGATGGATACGTCTTGGTCCATCTCGGGTAAAGCCCTCCCCACCATTGATCATATCTATAGGAAGCATTGTCGCAGGAAAGTTGCATCCATCATCAGGGACCCCCACCACCCAGGTCATGCTCTCTTCTCACTGCTGCCATCAGGAAGAAGGTACAGGAGCCTCAGGACTCATACCACCAGGTTCAGGAGCATCAACATCAACATCAGGCTTATGAATCAAAGGGGATAACTTCACTCAATTTCACTTGCCCCATTATTGAAATATTCCCACAACCTATGGACTCACTTTCAAGGACTCTTCATTTCATGTTCTTGATAGTTATTACTTGTTTATTTATTATCATTATTTTTTCCTTTTGTTATTTGTACAGTTGTCTTTTGCATACTGGTTGAACACCCAAGTTGGTGCAGTCTTTCATTGATACTATTATTGTTATTATTCTATTATGGTTATAATGAGTATGTCTACAAGAAAATGAGTCTCAGGATTGTATATGGTGACAATAATAAATTTAGTTTGAACTGTACTCTTCAAATGACTATTTAAGAAGCTTACCTTGCAATTTCAGAACCAATTATTCTTTGTATGTTATATTTGAAAGCAATTTAAATATTGCTCCTTGTATTAAAGGTTACCATATATTGCACTCTAAGCTTTCTGGTTGTTTGTATTCCTTGTCCAATGCTGCTCTGACAGGAGAAGTGTCAAGTATAATTACAGACCATTGAGTCTGAGCGTGGTGGTGGGTAAATTATGGAGGGGAAAATTTTTCTTGAATGGAATAAGTCTTCACTGGAAAGATCTCTGACTAATTCAAGACAGTTGAGAAGGCTATGCCTGTGTGAAATTAACTTGGCAATTTGAGTAGGTAGTGCATTTGATATAGGGCATACAAATTGCACTATGAGAGTTGATACATGAAGACAACAGGACATGCGTACAAAGAAAAAGCAGCTGGCCAATGTAGTACTAGAGCAGCACATTGCTCTCTCTAGTGCAGAGGGGCAACTGCACGGGACTGGAAAAAGCCGCAGAAAGTTGTGTCAATGCCCCTCCGCACTGAGCACATCTTCAAAAGGCAACGCCTCAAAAAGGCGACATCCATCACTAAGAACCCCGTCACCCAGGACATGCCCTCTTCTCTTTGCTACCATCAAAGAAGAAGGTACAGGAGCGTGAAGACACAAACTCAGTGTTTTAGGAACTGCTTCTTCCCCTCCCCAATCAGATTTCTAAATGCACAATCAACCTATGTACACTACCTCACTAATTTTTTCCCTCTCTTTTTGCACTGCTTATTTAATTTAGCATATTCAGTGGATTCCAGTGAACTGGGTCACATCGGGACCTGTACATTTGGCACAATAAAGCAGCTACCCCCAATTAGTTGAAGTGTCTTAACACATGCAAATGCACACATCTGAAGCTAGTTAGAAACTTGGGTGACAATCTCCTGCCACAATTAAGCGGCATAGTGCCCCAAATAAGCGAAGGGAATTTAGCTATTTTCTCAATTGTTTTTTGTTCTTTAAAAATTGTCTGAAATAAGTAGCTCCCCTGATTAACTGATGGCCCAATAAACTGCAATCCACTGTACATGTCTATCCACAGCCTCCTCTACTGTAAAGATGAAGCCACACTCAGGTTGGAGGAACAACATCTTATATTCCGTCTGGGTAGCCTCCAACCTGATGGCATGAACATCGACTTCTCTAACTTCCGCTAATGCCCCACCTCCCCGTCGTACCCCATCCGTTATTTATTTTTATACACACATTCTTTCTCTCACTCTCCTTTTTCTCCCTCTGTCCCTCTGACTATACCCCATGCCCATCCTCTGGGTACCCCCCCCTTTGTCTTTCTCCCTGGACCTCCTGTCCCATGATCCTCTCATATCCCCTTTGCCAATCACCTGTCCAGCTCTTGGCTCCATCCCTCCCCCTCCTGTCTTCTCCTATCATTTTGGATCTCCCCCTCCCCCTCCCACTTTCAAATCTCTTACTAACTCTTCCTTCAGTCAGTCCTGACGAAGGGTCTCGGCCTGAAACGTCGACTGTACCTCTTCCCAGAGATGCTGCCTGGCCTGCTGCGTTCACCAGCAACTTTGATGTGTGTTGCTTGAATTTTCAGCATCTGCAGAATTCCTGTTGTTTGCCTTCTTATTGTAATTATGGTTTTTATTAAGTATTGCACTCTACTGCTGTCACAAAACAACAATTTTCATGACATACCAGTGGTATTAATTCTGATTCATTACACAAAGAAGAACATAATCTGCCTGTAACTGCTATGTTAATTAATTTTGTCTTACCCTATCAATGATATACCTATCCCTGCTCACCTTCGCTGCCGATGAAAACTGACTTGATTGCTCTCTGCCATTTCAGGAAAAAAGGGGTTTAGGACTAGAAATGTTACCTGTTTCTCATTCCACAGATGCTCTCTGACTTTAAGGGATTTTTTGAGCAATTTTTTTTTGTTTGTATTTCAGCTAACTGGCATATGCATTTTTTTATATGCATCATTTAGGGGGAGGTGTCTATAATAGGTAGAGGAATTTACTTTGAACAACTTGAAGAAAATTGGAGATCTGGCACCTGCTACGTAGAAGCATGGTAGAGGCAGAAATGCTCATCACGCTTACACATCATCTAAATGGGAGTAATCTCTTATAGGCCGGTATAGTTACATTAGTCACGATGGCATGCCCCTGTGTAACAGAGAAAAAGTGCTGGAGAAACTCAGTGGGTTAGGCGGCATCTATGGATAGGAATAACGAGCCGATGGTTCGGGCAGAAACCCTTCACCAGTACTGGGAGGGAAGGGGGAGATAACCAGAACACGAATGCTGCAGAGTGAAAGAATAGTCGATACTGAATAATGGACGATGGGAGCAGTGTATGAACCTGGAGCTCTGACGAAAGAAAACAAACCGGAAACATTGATTGTTTCTGTCCTCAGATGCCACCTTATTTGCTAAGTTTTTCTGCACTTTCAGCATGTACAGTTTTTATTTGGTTTTCAGCATGAAGTACCTTTGAGACAAGGTACTTCCAATCAATATTCTTTAATCTTCGGAGAATAAAACCCAGCCAGCCAATTCTTTTTATCATGCTAATGTGCGGCATAGCTCTCTGGGTGCACCAATACCCTATTACACAAATTGCACAAATTTACTATTAGTAGAACAAATATGACCATGCTTTGATGTGTACCTTGGCAAAATAGTGTGCAGGTTGAGAATTTTGTAATTCCAATTAGATCCAAATTGTGTGTCTGTGATAGGTCATTGGAGTGCAAGTACAGTTTAATAGCATCATTTTGAAACTGGACTGCAGAATTTGACCAGATTGCATTTTTGCTGAAAAGATACAACTCGGTCATTTTCCACATTGTTGGTAGATGCCAGTTTTATAATGGCAGTGGAAATGTTTAACTGGAAGTGCAGTTGAATCTTTTGCGCAGAGTTTTTGGTATTTTAGCTGGGAATGTTGTTGACCTCACCTGTGTGCTTGATGTTAAATGAAGGCCTTCTCATATTATATTATGAGGAACTTGGAAGATGATCAAGTATTCACTTGGCTGACCTTCAAAGTGGATGCAAAATGTTTCCTGTGTTGGGCTGGGAGTTTGATTGTTTATTGTTCAATTGTCTACTTTTATTCTGGGCTAGATGTGCATCAGGCAGCAGAATTAGATTATAATCTGTATATGGCGATTTTTGCTTAGCTCTGTCCTTATATATTCTTTCTATTACTTACCATGCATGTCGACCTGGACAGTTTCATCAGGTTGGTATCATTTACTTGAGTTATGCTGTGCCTCACATCTTATTATCGAGGTTAATCCCCCATCTGGCTCAAAATGAGAAAAGTGCATATCCATAAACCAGATTGCGGTGGAATGCAACTTTGTTCCCCACAGCCCTATCAGAATAATCTATTTTTGTGTTGCTATATTTCTTTGGAACATAATCCAATTGATATTGTAATGATATCACTCTTCAGTGTGCGGACTGAAAGTAGTCTTGTTTATGTCACAGTCACTCAATCACTGGTAAATGCCAGTCTACCATTCCAATATGTGACTTCAAGGTCCAGTCGATTTCTTCCCTAGAGTTGTGGTGCTTGTCAGTGCCTCATATCCAGTTCACTGCTAAGTCTTTCAGGGCTCGGGAACTTTATACACTGGGGTGATAGGACCACTCTTTTGTTTTGGACTGACTTGCACTTCTGGGTGGGGACTGGAGGGAGTGGTCAGTGATGAGTGTTTTTGATTTGATGTGCGGGACCTCTGGAGTCAATTTTGAAGTTTCCAACAGATGGTTTCTCCTGAAGGTGTGTCATCACCTTTGGTAACTTAATTGATAGGCCTAGAACTACTCAGCATTATAACAAGTGCTTCTGGCACCAGCACACCAGTGGAAATTAACCAGGCTTTAATTAATCACGCAGTTAGGCTCTGCCAATCATTGATGCCAAAATAAATTTTGCTGTCTAATTAGAACCCTGGGGACCATATTATGACTGACCACAGTCATAACTAAGGTGGGTTGAAGTCTGTATCATTTGAACTGCCGGCTGATATAGATTGTTATTGACTGTCCAGTTTAATCACTCTCTGATCCAGTGCTCGTCTGGCTGTTTATACACCTTGAACTTAATAATTGTCAATTAGTTCAAAGTTTGGTGCTCACATCCAGAGACTTAATTGTTGTTGATCCTTGTTTTTGCTGAAGTATTTTGGTTTCCATTTCTCCAATACAGAAGTGTAAATTTTTCAATTTCATAATTTAGCACTCCAATGATCTCCCTTCTCCGGACTGCAGTTCTGTTAATTACGCTGGTTGTCTCTCGATGTGGTTAAACCTCATGTGATTGAGTCGCATGATTGTTCTTGAGATGGTATCATGGAATATGCATGATAAACTCATTCTGACTATCTCTTGGTGAATTCTTGTTTTGGGAACACACTATTCTGAAGTGTTCAGTGTTGTTATTTGTGGGAATGTGCATGCATGTGATTGGTTCTAAAGCTGTCAAGAGGTGTGTTTGTCCCATGACATATGTCTTTAATTGCCTCTCTATTTTCCCATTCCCTTCTCATGAATATATTTCACAGTTAAAAACTGTTAAGTCAGGTGACCAAACTGATTAAGTAAGCAGAAAAGCACCAAACTAAAGTTGGTTCATAAACATCCCCATTGTCACGGGTGGCAGACCCTTGCACTTGAGTGTAACAGTCAAGACTGAGGCATTTGTAATTTTCATTCAGAAAATGCAATATTTTCTGCTTGTGATTTTACATCCCGACCAAATCAGGAGTGAGTGATCTGTCTTTCTACTCGCAGCGGGATCCAGTGTTCAACTGATTTGATTGGGTCTGTGAGTTGTCAAGAAACCTCTTATTGTATTGGACACTGCAAAAGCTGAGGGCCTCCAGGAGCATCACAGTTACAGAAATGAAGATTTGTGTTGTGCCTGTACAAACTGTTCCAGTGCATCTGGAGTATCGGAGCATACATGACAATTTTCCTTTTTTTTTTGCTGGTTGTTGCTTACGATAAACATTCTGATGAGGGATGAGAAGTGGAAAGTCATTAGCATTATACCAGTGACAGGCAATGACATTTCTTTCAAGAATCAGTCGATAGTCTTGATGCAGGGTTTCAACCTGAAACATCAATATTTCCTCAAAATGTAACACGCAAACCCCCCCCCCCACAAATGCTGCTCGACCTGCTGTGTTCCTCCAGCAGATTGTTTGTTGCTCCAGACGTCAGCATCTGCAGTTTCATCCCCTTCACAAATCTTCAGTGTTCAATTCAGAAATGGTCAGTCCTGCAGAAACATCATTCATTTGGGTGCCAGGGTAGCATAGTGTTATTACAGCTCGGTACATTGGAATTTGGTGAACAATCCCGATGTCTTCTCAGGAGTTTGTACGTTCTCCCTGTGGAATGCATGGCTTTTCTCTGGCTGCTCTGGTTTCCTCCCACAGCCCAAAGATTTTCTGATTATTAGGTTAATTGGTCATTGTAAATTGTCCTGTGATTACGTTAGAGTTAAATTGAGGGTTGTCAAGGGGTGCTGGGCGACACTGCTCAAAGGGCCTATCTCTGTATGTGTATCTCTAAGTAAAATAAAATAAGGTGTGTCCTTCTCCCCACAGGCACTGCTTGCCCTGTTGGCTCTTCCCATCATTTCTGGATTTCAGCAGCGGCTTTGACAGCTTTATCGCTTCCCTTTTTGTTTCTTCTGACTGCTTCCAATAATTTGATAACAAATCCCATTGGGGTCACCTTGGCAAATCCTTGGATATCCCTTTGCCTCATACTCTCTGCAACTTAAAATTAGCCTGTTTTACCACTTTCATCATGATATTTAATATTTATTTCTGTTATTTTGCACTACGTATTTTAACTTAACTATTTAATAGACATATATACTTCATGTAACTC
Source organism: Mobula hypostoma (assembly GCF_963921235.1). Lineage (NCBI taxonomy): Eukaryota > Metazoa > Chordata > Chondrichthyes > Myliobatiformes > Myliobatidae > Mobula > Mobula hypostoma. The sequence goes on from NC_086100.1 coordinate 32,149,994, forward strand.
AGTTTTTTTCTCTATATTTATTTATCATGTATTTCATTATACTGCTGCCATAAAGTTAACAAATTTCATGACGTAAGATCATAAGACATAGAAGCAGAAATAGGCCATTCAGCCCATCGAGCTTGCTTTGCCATTCCATCATGGCTGATCCCAGATCCCACTCAACCCCATCCACTTGCCTTCTCGTCTGATACTTTGATGCCCTGACCCATCAGGAAACGATCAACTTCCGCCTTAAATATATGCACAGACTAGCTCTCCACCGCAGCCTGTGGCAGAACATTCCACAGGCGTATGCCGGTGATATTAAGTCTGATTCCGATAATTTGCCTGAAACATTGGATTCTGGGTTTTCCTTCCACAGTTGCTGTCTTGCCAGTGTAAAGTTAGCTTTTAGTACACATGAATTACAAATTAACGTAATTTGATCAGTTGGGTCGTCACCTGAGAACAGTTCAAGGTGACTTGCCATTGTTCAAAAATCACTGGTTTGACATTAAAATCTTAAGTGGTATTTCTCTGAGAAAATTGTATCCTGCCCCCTAGATGGACCTTGTGATTGCCTGAGTAACTGTTAACGTGAGCCTTTACCTAATCTATCGTTTTGTGTAGCCCAGTGGTGTCCTAATTCACGCTACTAAATTTTGTCAAAATGGTTGCCCTGCATGTAAAAAGATCTATTTCTTGTATTGTGTTAGGTTGATGCCCAGTTGCTGCTATTTAATATTGCTTTAGAAATATGTGAGTATTTAGCTGCCAACTTAGTGCAGCAAACTGGAGATATTGTATATTTTGTTATATGAAGAATAATACATTACAATTTGGATTTTATAAACAATATTAATGTTAAATTTCCTTTAGAAACTTTATTTTGTTTCTATTTGAAGTTTTAAGGAAATTTTATAGGTTAATGTAAGTTTGCTATATGCATACCCTTGGAAATACCTAGTTTTTGGTTTACTGTTGTAACAATTTCAGTCAAGGTTCTACAAACTACAACTCTAGGGTTACATTAACACTGTTACTTGAGATTAAGTGATCCTCCTTGCATTGTACTATGGTACTAAGCTAACATGTAGTTTAGAGGGTGAGTACTCACAATCTTTTTCCTTGGGTTGGGGAATCAAGAATGAGAGGTGAGAGGGGAAAGATTTAATGGGAGCTTGAGGAGCTATTTTTCCCTACAACAGGGTGGTATGTATTTGAAATGAACTGCCACAGGAAGTGTTTAAGTCAAGTACAATAACAATTTTTAAAAGGCAGTTGGACAGGTATCTGAATTGAATATTTAGAAGATTATGGGCCAAATGCTGGTAAGTGGGATTAATTGGGATGGGCATCTTGTTCAATGTAGACCAGTTGGGCTGAAGAACCTGTTTTTGTTCTGCATAATCCTTTCTGGCTCGAGTGCAGTACTGAAACTACATTTTCTTTTGTGGCTGGTGCCTTCTGAATCATTTATGAAGTAATTCATGTGTACTAAAAGCTGACTTTACACTGGCAAACTGTTACATGAATATTCCCAGTCTTACCACCTCTGATTTCCATCAATTAGAATTCTGTAGTACTCTCTAACATTGCTACTCTTTTTTGTAACTTGCCTAGAACTTGTCGCAGGGTCTGCTCTGCACCTACTCTGTATCTGTCAGAAACACCCTGGAATTTTAAGTTTAGGTTTTATGCTTTGGTGAGCTTTGGACAATCATCGTTATCCTTGCTGTGACCAACCATTTCCATTCCAAGCATAACTCAACCATACCCATGTCTCAGTTCATCTGTTCAAATTCTCACCTATGCCTCTTATCTCCAGTTTGATTATTCCAAGCACTCGTAGCTGATGTCCCTGTCTTCCATTGCAGACAAGAGATCATGCATAGCTTTGTTGTTAGTGTTAAAATTAACCTTAATCCTTTACTTATACTCATTCTCTGTTGGGCAATGCCCCAGTTTTAAAAGATGTCCTTCTTGGATTCTTTCCTGGTATCTCCTGTCCCTGTAACTTTGACCATTGTTTTCTCATAATACAAAAATATCTGCCTATAGATGCCAAGGCCTTCAGTTGAATTCATGAGCCCTGTTGAAGGGTCTCAGCCTGAAACGTCGTCTGTTTATTCCTTTCCATAGATGCCGCCGGACCTGCTGAGTTCCTCCAGCATTTTGTATCTGGAATTCCCTAGAAATCTCTTGCTTGCCAATCGCTTTGCTTCTCCAGTTAACTCTTAAAACCTTGTCCTTTGCCAAGGCCTGTGGTCACCCACCCCAAGATTCTTGTGGCATCAGATTTTCTTATGAAGTCCCTTGTAAGAGCTTTAGGATGCTTTGCTATGCTGAAATGTTATTATGCACAGCTATTGGAAGGGTCAAGTTATAATGGCTGTCAAGATGATGTGGTACAGATGAGATTTAAAAGGTACGATAAAGATAGAAAGATGAATGAGTTGCCATGCTTTTAATCTTTTGTTTTTACTTATTCTTCATATGGAAGGAGACTATTCAGCCTATCAAGTCGATGCTGACTTTCAGAGCGATATCTTAAATCTTCGCTTATTTTTTTGACACCATTTCTTCCTCTCATTCTCAGTAATTCTCTGTACGGGGGTCAATTTACAGTAGCAGTTAAATAAACCAAGCAGCATAGCTATAGAAGTTGGGAAGAAACCTGTTGTGTCATGGAGGAAAACAGAATTCTGTTCTGATGCGCAACTACAACATACTTCTTGAAGGCTCTAATTTACTCTGTTATTAAGAAGAGCACCATGTATCTTGAGTTTTTCTTTTAAGTTGTTTTGAATCATTCCAATCGATAATGGTTAAGCTATGTGTCATCAAGGGAACCAAAAGTACCATCACATTTCACAGAGCAACATAATGTGTTTGTAGCATATTTGGACCAGAGTAACTCAAGAGCCATCAGCAACTACACAGTTATTGTTTCACCAGGCAACAGTCCAATAAGCACACTTACTGAGAGTGTAAATTCTGAGTTCTCTTGATAGGCATGACCAGCGGGGCCATTCACATTGACGTGCGGTGTCTATTAATGAATTCAGTACAAGTTACTGAAAGTGCAAATTTTCAGTGTCATTTCAGGGGAAGAATAATGCCAATCATTTTTTTCCATTCTGGCTCTATGTAACTTCAGAACGTATGTGCTATTTGGTTCAGAAAGGGGGGACATCTGATGGACCTTAAATAGAAGTGGATTGGGTGGATTAATGCAGGTGAATTGGTTCATTAGTGGATCAGATCTTTTGAACCCATTTTTTTAAAATAATATTTGCATGCAATGAATTACTTAAATATGACTGTTTTATTCAAAAACACAAAATTCCATCGATGCTGAAAATCCAGAGGCAACACACACAAAATGCTGGAGGAGCTCAGCAGGTCAGCCAGCATCTATGGAAATGAATAAGCATTTGATGTTTCAGGACAAAACCCTTTCTTCTTTAATGGGTGTAGCTTTATCCTAAAGGTGGTTATTTCTCTTTCCAACCTCCCCTTTCCCTTTATCCAGTAATGCGATGCAGTATTAGCAATAGCCACCAAAAATTAACCTGAACTGCCTTATTTGTTGAAAAACCAGTTAATTTTATAATACATATCACAAAGAAATCATTTTATTAATATGGTATGCTTTTAAAGAATATATTAAAGTTTTAAAAATAACTATGCCAGATTAAATGTAATAGCCATCCTCTGCTTCCTTGTCAGGTCATTGCTTGTGTAATCTGTTCAGCCATGGGAAAATGATGTGGGCAACGCAGGTCACGTGTGCTAGCTTGCGCTGTCCGACACAAGGCAATATGATTTGATTGGCCGGTTCTGGGATGGTAGTGATGAGACAGGTTTGAGGACAGGCATAAAGACGACTGGAAAAATTACCCAAGGGTTTGATCAGGCTTGCACTGTCACAGCAGAGTGCTGATAATAATAAGACCCCTTAGGTTTAAAAGCTGTGCGTTGCAATTCCCACTGTTAATCACATTGCTGCACATTTTTTAGGATCAGTCTTTAAAGTCAGATGAATATAACAGCTCTTATTTGTGGGCTTAGGCAGTGACACTATTAAATTAGCAACTGATCTTGATGCTCTGTTAAAATATTTTAATTGTTTTTTTTTAAAGGAAAATGGCAAAAATCTAACAGTGTTTGTATTTACACTGTGCTGTGGGGTCTACAATGATCAAGAAAATTGTTCTGTGTTCTTAGTTCTGATTATGTGGTTTCACCAGATTCTCACAGCTTCAGTGATCCTGACATGAAAGTACCTCGCAGGGCTGCTGTCGGGTTCATGTCTGTCAGGGCATGTAATGAGTTTCTCACTGCAACAAGCTACCCCTCCCCCCTCCCCCCCTTCTGCAAACCAGCATACCATGCTTTTGTGTCTTTGCTGTATTTGCTGCTTATCCTATGGAGGAGATGGCATTAGTTGTTCTGCAGCAGGTGGAGCTGCTGCAGTGTATTCAGCTCAGCTGACTCTGGCATTCAGACCCCCTCCGAGACCCTTGGCCTGGGAGATATTACTACTTGGCAGGAATGTGTTTCTTGGAAATGAGGACGGCCAAATGATGGCAGGTTTACTGCGAAATTTTAAATACAAATAGTGTGAATCTGCGTCAGAAGGTGAACAAGAGTTGTGTTTGGGGGGGAGTGTTGGAATGAGAGGAGGGGGATAGAGAGAAGTAAAAGTACTGTGAGGAATGCAAGTCCATCAAGGAGCTTTCAAAAGTGAAGATACCATAGACATGGAGTAGAAACTGAGAGGCTCTAAGCCGTTGCTTACTGAGCCGTTCAGTCCCTCTGTCATTTTTCATTGATTAGCCTGGAATTAACATGTCTCCTAGCATCAAAAACTTGGATTGTTTCTCACCAATGCTGTGTCACTGCAAAGTGGCGTGTACCAACAACACTATATCATTGATGTTTGGATGTAAGGTGGGTTGAAATGATGTTCCTGCATGTATGTTTTGAAAATGCAGTGAGAGTCACTGATGCATTTGTAAGCCTTTTTAAGTGTCTGCAAACCGATGTCAATATTAGGACTGTAGATTAAAAAGCCTTCTCTTAAAAGATGCTGAGATTACACACTGCAATTCAATCAATGGGAGATAGTGAACTCAGCTGTTTAGCTCGGGCATCTTACAAACTACTGTATGTAAAGTGCGATACACAGAAACTGCTGCTCTTCACGATGAGAATCCTATTAAAATGTGCTGTGATATTGATGCTTAATGCTGTTAGAATTTGATATTTGTGAAACACTCTCAGTAGCAGTGATTTTCATTTACTGTGCAGTATTTACAGCAGTGAAGGGGGTATGGTCTTTTGACATTTTTATCTTGTTTGGATATTAATATGATTTTTTAAAAAATGACAATTACACTGTTATAAAATGGGATTCTTTGAAATTCATTCATAGAATTTAGAGCTAGACTGGAGCAAATGCTGATATTGTTGAGTATTTTTCACCTAGTCATGCTTTTGGATTTGAATTGAAGTTCAGCTGAAAATGCTGCAGCTAAAGATGTTGTGTTTACATGTCGTCTAAATAAAAGACAATATTTTTATTGAAGAGAATGAGGTTAAATTTATTTTCAGCTGTATTATAAGTGTAAAAATTGCAGGACTAATGTAGCCACCCCTTGATTATATTCTCCCTCTGAAAATAATCTATTTTGAAACATAGCCCATTTGAACTATTTATTCCAGTCAATATTGGTTAAAAATCAATAAAAATGTTGGCATTTTAAACATAAATAGGCTTTCCCAGTGTACTCCCAGCAACTGTCTTACTTTGGATATTTTTTTCCTGCGGATTTGTAGGGTGTATTTATGATCTTTGTTAAAATTAACAAAAAACTTCTTTTACCTATCTGGTCTGCCACCCCTTCATTTCACTGCAGTGGTTTGTGATTTAGTCAATTTATGCCAGCTTTAGCACCTACGGATGGTTTTCAGAGATACAAGGTAACTTTGTAAGAGGACTTAAAGACATTCTGGAGTGATGAAAAGATGCAGTCTGGCTTTAAAGTAACATCATTGTTATGACATGGTGAGCTGATGGATGTGATCAGTCATACTAAACAAACTGTGACCAGTTGCAGAGCCAAGTTAGTATTTTAGAATTGGTTGAATCTACCAGATATGATTAGTAGAGTGGCTTAGATTGGTCAGGATCCCTTTTATTGGGCAAAGTAACTTGTATGCCTTGTAACTCCTTCATTCTTCACAAATGTCTGTATGAAAGCATTTGACTTTTAAGATTTGTCGATCCTGATTTCATTTTGCAGTTTACAAAACTTAAGTCTGCGCAAATAAATGGAACAACTTTTTTTCAATGGCCTTTGGTTAACGATGTCCTAATCTAGCTCCCCGGATCTTCCCTTATTTTAGGATATGTTTTCATCGTTGTTGCATGGCTTTTAATATATTAGCAAAGCACATAATTTGTTGGTTGAATATAAATTGACAGCATAAGGTAACACAGCTGAGCCTATTGCTGTATTTGTGTAGCACACTTATAGCGAAAAACAGATACTACTTTTTACATAGCTCCTTGCGACAAGTAGCAATTGTTTTAGGACATGTTGCATTAAGAGCCACATACTGACATAGACATTTTGATGCATCTGAAAGTAGGCACTTCTGACAAAGTGGCACTCTGTTCTGTACTGTGTTAATTTAGAAGATTTCTTCAAGCCTGCAGATGTCTTTTTCAACGCACCACTGGATAGCAGTCTAGAGTGTTTATTCTACAGACCTAAGTTTGCTTTAGCTTATTGCAGGTCTTATTCTCTCTGCTAACCCAGTTGAAGGTGAGTAACATGAGAAGAAATAAAAACACACATTTTGATTTATTTGGTTCTCTACTTCTCATGGTGCAGATCCCCCACTGAGCTGGGTAAGTTTTTAATTGAGAGTAAAATTGCAAATAAAATTACCCATTTAAAAAAAACGGGCAAAAACATTCTGAAGTTTTTGATGAGAACAAATGGTGAAGAGACAATTGATAGCATGTGGTGCAACACATGAGAGTCTTGCAAATGTACATACAATATTATGAGCTTTCAATATACCCACTGAAGTTTGTTTCTTTAATTAAAAGCAAGGGTTGAATTCATTTGCAACAATAATAAATGTAAAATCAATTTGGCGATATTATATACTGTTTGTGTTTTAACAATTAAAAATAGAAAATGCCTGAAATATTCAGAAAGTTAGACAGGATTTATGGAGAGGGAAACAGTTAACATTTCAGGTCGCTAAATTTTTGCCTGACCATTGAGCTGAAATGTTAACTCTTTCTACTAATGTTTTCTGACATAACTGAAAATACCAAAGCATTTTCGATTTTCTTCCCCTGGTTTTCAGAACTTGCAGTTGCTTGCCCTAAATGCTTCTTGCCTTTATTGCTTATTCCATAATTCATGAAAAATTGAATTTTGTTTCATTTATAAAACATCTTATAATTAGTCCCATTAGCTTTTGAATTCAGGTGTATTTAGCCTTCCGAATTTTTTTCCTCTCATGAAAACTGGGGGAAGTAAATCTGTGGTTTTGAACATCAGCAACCATGACATTAGGTTGATAGGATAGCATTTGATTCAGCAAGAAATAATTCTACTGTCAAAAGGTTATTGTATCAATCAATTATTATGAAAAGGTTATCTCTCGTTGTGAAGTTTTAATGTTTAATACAGTTTTGCTACTGGATTAGGGTTGTGTGTGATGCCATTAATTTAAAAAAAATATGTGGCTGCTGTTTGGACATGTAAGTAATCGTGAACATAACATATTATCCCGGCATTTTGTCAAAGACCTGTCCAGGAACTTCTGTGAGCGAAGCTTTGCAGCAGTTTGAAGATGCACTGAATGTGAACTCAAGCCTCTAAGAAATACCTGTTAGAAAGAATATTAAGGAATATTTGAAACTTCAAAATACCTGCCTATGAGTAGTAAGATTTAAGCACTAAGCTATTCTGCAGCTAGTAAAGATGCGTTGTTGGAGATTGAGGGTAAGGATAGAATAAATGTTGCCTGTCGTATTGCAGGTTTGATATAGAACCATAGAACATTACAGCACAGAAACAGGCCTTTTGGACCTTCTTGGCTGTGCCGAACCATTTTTCGGCCTAGTCCCACTGACCTGCATCTGGACCATATCCCTCCATACACCTCTCATCCATGTACCTGTCTGAGTTTTTCTTAAATGTTAAAAGTGAGCCCACATTTACCACTTCATCTGGCAGCTCATTCCACACTCCCACCACTCTCTGTGTGAAGAAGCCCCCCAATGTTCCCTTTAAACTTTTCTCCCTTCACCCTTAACCCATGTCCTCTGGTTTTTTTCTCCCCTAGCCTCAGTGGAAAAAGCTTGCTTGCATTCACTCTATCTATACCCATCATAGTTTTATATACCTCTATCAAATCTCCCCTCATTCTTCTTCGTTCCAATACAGTCCGAACCTATTCAACCTTTCTGTGTAACTCAGTTTCTCAAGTCCCGGCAACGTCCTCGTTAACCTTCACTGCACTCTTTCAACCTTATTAATATCCTTCCTGTAAGTTGGTGACCAAAACTGCACACAATACTCCAAATTCGGCCTCACTAATGCCTTACACAACTTCACCATAACATTCCAACTCTTATACTCAATACTTTGATTGATAAAGGCCAATGTACCAAAAGTTCTGCTTATGACCCTATCTACCTGTGACACCACTTTTAGGGAATTTTGTATTTGTATTCCCAGATCCCTCTGTTCTACTGTACTCCTCAGTGCACTAGCAATTTTACCTTGTATGTTCTACCTTGGTTTGTCCTTTCAAAGTGCAATACCTCACACTTGTCTGTATTAAACTCCATCTGCCATTTTTCAGCCCACCTTTCCAGCTGGTCCAAATCCCTCTGCAGGCTTTGAAAATCTTCCTCACTGTCCACTACACCTCCAATCTTTGTATCATCATCAAATTTGCTGATCCAATTTACCACATTGTCATCCAGATCATTGATATAGATGACAAATAACAATGGACCCAGCACTGATCCCTGTGCCACATCACTAGTCACAGGCCTCCACTCAGAGAAGCAATCCTCTACTACCACTCTCTGGCTTCTTCTATTCAGCCACTGTCTAATCCAATTTACTACCTCTCCATGTATACCTAGCGAATGAACCTTCCTAACTAACCTCCCATGTGGGATCTTGTCAAAGGCCTTATTGAAGTCCATGTAGACAACATCCACTGCCTTCCCTTCATCCTCAATCCTCGAAAAACTCTAACAGATTGGTTAAACATGACCTACCACGCACAAATCCATGTTGACTCTCCCTAACAAGTCTCTGTCTATCCAAATACTTGTAGATCCTATCTCTTAGTACTCCTTCCAATAATTTACCTACTACCGACAACAAACTTAGCAGCCTAAAATTTCCCGGATTACTTTTAGAGCCTTTTTTAAACAACAGAACAACATGAGTTATCCTCCAATCCTCCAGCACCTCACCCGTAGACACCGACATTGTAAATATATCTGCCAGGGCCCCTGCAATTTCAACACTAGTCTCCTTCAAGGTCCGATGGAATACCCTGTCAGGTCCTGGGGATATATCTACTCTGATTTGCCTCAAGATAGCAAGCACCTCCTCCTGTTCAATCTGTATAGGTTCCATGACCTCACTGCTTGTTTGCCTTATTTCCATAGACTCCATGTCAGTTTCCTTAGTAAATACAGATGCAAAAAACCCATTTAAGATCTCCCCCATTTCTTAAGAGTCCTGACGAAGGGTCTCGGCCTGAAACGTCAACTGCGCCTCTTCCTATAGATGCTGCTTGGCCTGCTGCGTTCACCAGCAACTTTGATGTATGTTGCTTGAATTTCCAGCATCTGCAGAATTCCTGTTGTTTGCGTTTTAAGATCTCCCCCATTTCTTTTGGTTCCATACATAGCCAACCACTCTGATCTTCAAGAGGACCAATTTTATCCTTTACTATTCTTTTGCTCTTAATATACCTGTAGAAGCTCTTTGGATTATCCTTCACCTTGACTGCCAAAGCAACCTCATGTCTTCTTTTAGCCCTCCTGATTTCTTAAGTTTTTTTTTGCACTTTTTATACTCCCTTAAGCACCTTATTTGCTCCCTGTTTCCTACACATGTCATAAATCTCTCTCTTTTTCTTTATCAGAGTTCCAATATCCCCTGAGAACCAAGGTTCCTTATTCTTATTCACTTTGCCTTTAATCCTGACAGGAACATACAAACTCTGCACTCACAAAATTTCTCCTTTGAAGGCCTCCCACTTACTAATCACATCCTTGCCAGAGAACAACCTGCCCCAGTCCACGCTTTTTAGATCCTTTCTCATTTCTTCAAATTTGGCCTTTTTCCAGTTTAGAACCTCAACCCGAGGACCAGACCTATCTTTATCCATGATCAAGTTGAAACTAATAGTGTTATGATCACTGGAACTGAAGTGATCACACACACTTCCGTTACCTGTCCTAATTCGTTTCCCAATAGGAGATCTAATATTGCATCCTGTCTAGTTGGTACCTCTATATATTGATTTAGAAAACTTCCCTGAACACATTTTACAAACTCTAACCCGTCTAGACCTTTAACAGTATGGGGGTCCCAGTCAATACGTGGAAAATTAAAATTCCCTACTATTACAACTTTATGTTTCCTGCAGTTGTCTGCTATCTCTCCGCAGATTTGCTCCTCCAATTCTCACTGACTATTGGGTGGTCTATAATACAACTCCATTAATGTGGTCAGTCCTTTCCTGTTTCTCAGCTCCACCCATATGGCCTCGGTAGACAAGCCCTCTAATCTGTCCTGCCTGAGCACTGCTGTAACATTTTCCCTGATTAGCAATGCCACCCCTCCATCCTTCATTCCTCTGCCTCTATCATGTCTGAGGCTACATCCACACTACGCTGGATAATTTTGAAAATGAAGCCTTTTCTCTTCGTTTTGACCCTCTGTCCACACTAAAACACCATTTTCATCCCCCGAAAACGGAGATTTTCAGAAACAGTCTCCAGAGTGAATAAATCTGAAAACGCCTAATATCCGTTGCAGTGTGTACGGGGTAAGCGGAGCTTTTTAAAACCGCTGTCATGACGTGCCGGAACAGATGGCGGCAGCCCGGCATTTCATTGTTTTCTTCTTCTTATTATTATTATTATTACTACTACTACTTTATTGTCGCCATACAATTGATACTAGAGTGTACAATCATCACAGCAATATTTGATTCTGTGCTTCGCAGAACCTAACAATTTCAGAACAGACGGCAACGAGACTGAAGCCAGAAGAGTTAGAAATGTACTCACCAAATACTTTGACCCATAGCTTTCTGAATAAATAAGTATTCTCACTTTGCCCTGTTTTCTGTCCTTGCTTGTATGAAGGTGGTTTACCTACTTATGCAAGTACTTCTCTGACAATAGATGTGTAACAGTCTAATGTAACATTGTATGGAAATACAAGATAACACTGATGCAGACATGTTTTATACATTTAACAAGGTGCTTTATTAATGCAACAGAGTTAGTCAGTTTTTCAATGTTCATCGTCAGCCGGGTCATAATGTCCGTGAATTCCCTGTCGGTTGCCTCCATACAATCCAGTATTTGTTTTTTTTTTAGTTTTAAGTTCTCCTGTGCAAGAGCCAAGAGCAATTCCTTTTAAGTTTTTCTACTCTGTAACTGGACAAACATGCACCGAGTATACCGTTTCCTCTTCGCTTGTTTTCGGTGTGTCCTGCGCATGCCCAGTAGGAGGAGATTCACCCAAATATCCGTCTAATGTGGACAGAGATATTTTGAAAAATGCTTAGTGTGTACGCCTGTCGTTTTTACTTGAAACCGGCGTTTTCAAAATTATCCAGCGTAGAGTGGACGTAGCCTGAAACATCGGAACCCTGAAACATTAAGCTGCCAGTCCTGCCCCTCCTGTAGCCGAGTTTCACTAATGGCTATAATGTCGTAATTCCATGTGTCAATTTATGCCCCGAGCTCATCTGCCTTCCCCACAATACTCCTTGCATTGAAATAAACACACCTCAGAAGATTATTACCACCACACGCAAAACCCTTCTATTTGTGACTTTGCATGAACTTTTAACATAATTTATTTTCGCCCCCACTCCACTATCTGCTCTGGCACTCTGGTTCCCATCCCCCTGCAAATCTAGTTTAAACCCTCCCAATAGCACTAACAACCTCCCTGCAAGGATATTGGTCCCCTTGTACAAACGTAGTTCAGGTATAACCTCTCTTGTACAGGTCCCACCTGCCCCAGAAGAGGTCCCAGTGATCCTGGAATCTGAAACCCTGCCCCCGACACCAGTTCCTCAGCCACGTGTTCATCTGCCAGAGCATCCTATTCTTACCCTCAGTGGCACGTGGCACAGGTAGCAATCCTGAGATCACCACCCTCGAGGTCCTGTACTGCTAGTGCTTGTGTTTTTGTCCTCTTGAGTTGTCATGACTTATAGCCTTCAGCTTTTTTTTCAAATGTTCCTTCAACTTGTTAAAAAAATTATCAATATGTAAGCACACCTTTTCTATCCTACACCCCTACCTTTCATTTTATTTAGTTCCTTTCTGGTAGACCTTCCACCTAATGGTTACAATTTTCATTAAGTAACTATGATGCTGATCATGGCCTTCAGGATGTCTGCAGTGATTCAAGAAGGCAGCTCACCATCACCTTTGCGGACAACTGAAGGCTGGCAATAAATGTTGGTGTTATCTGTGACATCCACATAAGCTCTTTCCAATTATAAGGTTAAGCATGGTTCTTTTGCACATTACTGTTAAGCAGGTAAAAGTCAATAGGATTTTTAAAAAACATTTGGTTGGAGAACATTCTAAGTGGCTGCATCACTGTCTTGTGTGGGGGTGAGCTACTGCACAGGATCGGAGTAAGCTGCAGAGAGTTCAGCTCCATCATGCACACTAACCTCCATAGCATCCAGGACATCTTCAAGGATCGGTGCCTCAAAAACGTGGCGTCCATCGTTAAGGACCCCCACCACTCAGGGCGTGCCCTCTTCTAATTCTTACCATCAGGAAGGAGGTACAGAGGCCTGAAGGCACACACTCAGAAATAGATTCTTCCCCTTTGCCATCCAATTTCCAAATGGTCATTGAACTCATGAACACTACCTCACTACTTGTTATTTCTTAAAATAAAAAGTATTTTTATTTTATTTAAATAAATTACTTTTCATTTATTTAAAAATGTTTTGCATTACTTATTTAAATTAATTATTTAATATAAATATATTCTTGCTGTAATTCACAGTATTTTGTTCTCTATATTATTGTGTTTTGCATTGTACTGCTACCACAATGTTAACAAATATCATGGCATACACTAGTGATATTAAACCTGATTCTGATTCAGATTCTATCTTGGGGCATCCTGTGATTAGTTGAAGGGCATCGCACAAATGCCTGTTTGTCTCAGCCCTGTTAACTTTGGTGTCCCGCAATGCAGTATTATAGGGTAGAATATAAAAAATGTTCTCATTTGAAGATGCGAAGTCCTGACACCTTTAGATTCTCTTACATTCATTAAGTGCTGTTCAAATCCACAGCATGAATTTACCTCAGATGTTGTGGTTGTTTAATATGTGTTCAGCATGGTACTTAAGATGGCAGAGATAAGTAACTAGTGAAATATGTTTTGATTTTTGTGGAGGAATGACTATTGGCCAAGATTTTGGGAGAACATTTCTTCAGAGATTCTAAGTAGCTTTTGTTTACCCTCATAGGCAGATAGTCATCATTGGCTGTAATGCAGAGATTCAGAACTTTAAGGTGTGCATGCCTCGAAGAGCAGTGGGAAAAGTTGAACAATAATCTAAAAGCCGTATTCTGCAAAATAGTGGTAATACCCAGCCGGTCACCATGTACTTGCAGGGAGAGAATTGGTATTTTAGGGTGGCAGCCTTGCATGAGAATACTTCAGTTCTATGCAATTTGAAAAATACACTAATATCACAGAATATACTTTGTGCTGATGACCTTGATGATTCATAATGTAACTCTTGCCTCAGGAATTCACAATGCCACTTTCCTGGGATAAGGTAAAACAAATAGAATTGTCCAGTTACTCATTTGTCCTTTTGATTAAAAAGGTGGGCAATACCTCATGGGGAACATAAATCTGAAGAATTTAGTTCAAATCCCCTTTTGCCACAGGACATTTCAGGAACGTACAATGCCTATAAAAACTATTCAACCCCTTGGAAGTTTCATGTTTTATTGTTTCATAACATTGAACCACAGTAGATTTAATTTGGCTTTTTTGACACTGATCAACATTTGACTGATTTTTTTGTGTCAGAGTGATCTAAATTAATTACAAATATAAAACACAAAATAATTGATTGCATAAGTATTCGTGTCCTTTAATATGACACACCAAATCTTCACTGGTGCAGCCAGTTGGTTTTAGAAGTCACATAATTAGTTAAGGTGTCCTAGCTTTATATAAACCTGTGTGCAGTCAAGGTATTTCAATTGATTGTAGTACAGATACACCTGTATCTGGAAGGCACAACTGCTGGTGAGTCAGTACCCTGGCAAAAACTACACCATGAAGACTAAAGAACACTCCAAGCAACTCTGCGAAAAGGTTATTGAAAAACATATGTCAGGAGATGGATATAAGAATATTTCCAAGTAATTGAATATCCCTTAGAGTACAGTTAAATCAATCATCAAGAAATGGAAAGAATATCACATAGCTGTAAATCTGTGTAGAGCGGGCCATCCTCAAAAACTGAGTGACCCTGCAAGAAGGAGACTAGTGAGGGAGGCCACCAAGAGACCTATGACATCGCTGGAGGAGTTGCATGCTTCAGTGGCTGAGATGGCAGAGAATGCACATACAGCAACTGTTGTCTGGGTGCTTCACCAGTCACAACTTATGGGAGAGTGGCAAAGAGAAAGCCACTTGAAAAAAAAATCACATGAAATCTTGGCTAGAGTTTGCCAGAAGGCATGTGGGAGACTCTGAGGTTGGCTGGAAGAAGGTTCTATGGTCTGATGAAAATTGAGCTTTTCGGCCATCAGGCTAAACACTATATTTGGCGTAAGCCAGATGCTGCACATAATTAGAAAACACACCATCCCTGCCATGAAGGATGGTGGTGGCTGCATCATGTTGAGGGGATTCCTCACTGCAGCAGGCCCTGGAAGGCTTGTGAAGGTAGAGGGTAAAATGAATGCAGTAAAACACAGGGAAATCCTGGAGGAAAACCTGATGCAGTCTGCAAGAGAACTGCGACTTGGGAGAAGATTTGTTTTCTAGCAAGACAATGACCCCAAGCATAAAACCAAAGCTACAGAGCTACATAGGAATGGCTTAAAAACAGCAAGTTAATGTCCTGGAGTTGCCAAGTCAGAGTCCAGACCTCAATTCAATTGGGAATTTGTGACTAGACTTGTAAAGGGCTGTTCACTGATGATCCCCATGCAACCTGACAGAGCTTGAGCAGCTTTGTAAAGAATGAGTAAAAATTGCAATCTCCAGATGTACAAAGCTGATAGAGACCTATCCACACAGACTCAAGGCTGTAATTGCTGCCAAAGGTGCATCTACTAAATACTGACTTGAAGGGGGTGAGTAATTATGCAATCAATTATTGTGTTTAAACGTTGTAATAAATTTAGATCAATTTGTAGAAATTTGTTTTCACTTTGACGCGGAAGAGTCTTTTCTGTTGATCAGTATCAAAAAAGCCAAATTAAATCCACTGTAATTCAATGTTGTAAAACAATAAAACATGAAAATTTCCAAGGGGGGGAGAGTGAAGGCACTGTATATCCATCATCAGTGATTGAGACCACAGTATTAGCAGACTATAGTCTTTAAAAAAAATTACAAAACAGTATCTGTAAGCAGAGAAACAGTAGCATTTCAGCATTTTCTGTTTTTTATATCAGATTTTCAATTGTCTGCAATTTTCCTTTGAATTTTATTATAAAAAGCTGTCTGGTTCAGCAATTTGTTTTTGGCGAAGGAATCTGCCATTGTGTTGTTGACTATTAGGTGATTTCTAAAAAGACATAGTAAGCCACTCTGTTCAAGGGCAGTTGAAGGATGGACAAACGCTGCTACTGTTGCTGGTGATGCCCACATTGGATGAAATAATTATCTATAAAAGGTATTATAGCCTCAACATTCAGTGCTGAAAGGAGATACCTGTTCTTAAAAGTTGCTGAGACTTTACAATGCTGTGTCCACAATGAAGATTTGTTTAGTATACTTGAGGCCTTTAATCATAAGGAACTACAAAGATTTGAGCTTTGGGCAGAAATGTGAATTAACCTACAAGCAGAGACAAGAGCAAGACTGCACATTCTGGAAATCTGGATCAACGTACACATGCAATACTGGAGGAATGTGGGGTTGGAAGGAGTAGTTGGTCAGGCAGCTTATATAGGGAAAACGAAAAGTCGACGTTTTGGGATGAGACCCTTCATTGGGATCCGGATGAAGGGCCTTAGCCTGGAATGTCAACTGCTACTTTTCTTCCGTAGGTATGGCCTGAACTTCTGAGTTTCTCCAGTGTTGTGTGTGTGTTGAATACAGCTCTATCACAATCCTTTGCATGCTGGAAGTGGAGGTCTTTCTGATCTGCTCCTGCTCTTTTGTATGAGCTGTGGATCCTTGTTGATCTTTTTTTCCCAAAATGTATAGCATTCATAATTTTAAGATGATGGCTTGATCTTCTGGTAAACCATAAAAAGGTAAAGAAAAGGGTCAGAGTCTACCATCCAACCTGTGCATACCAGTTATAAATGAGAATGAGGTTAGGGTTATGTTTTAAGATTAAAGAGTATTTGCATTGAAGAAATGATGGTCTTAGAGAGACTGTTAAATGCTTTAAGTATTATAGTTTGAATAATTGTCATTTTTCCTTCCCCTTGACTGGTCTATTCTGTCCTTTGGATCCGACCAAATCTGACTCTTAAATTAGGCAATTTCACCATTCAATAAGAGCGTTGTGAAGAGCGAGGTGAAAAGTATTTGAATGTGACATTGCAATCAATATAGATGAAAACTTATGCCTTGGTTGATACTTGTCACTGACTGTTGATAGTTGTGGATAAGAAAACCATGCCTCAAATGCTGATGTTTTTACGCACACTTGTTAGATTGCTGTATCAAGGGTGATGCATATAAATTGCATGTAAATGATTTGTACTTTCTGATAACTTCCAATGTTGTGACTGGTTAGGTTTTATTCTGGTTTATTATTTAAAACTCTTCCATGCTGCAGGTTGGAAGAGTGGGCTTTAAATGTCAGCCCTGTTTTGGTATCTCTAAGTTTTTTCTGAGTATAAATTTCATCTTTATTTTGCTGATTTTTGTTCTGTTTACTGTATACTATAATTTGAAGCCTTAAATGGAGACACTCACAATGTTATCCTAGTTTCAGCTGATGACCTTCCATTATAAGGTTAAAGGGCAAATGTTTGCAAATTGTGGAATGTTCAGTTCCTTTAATATGCCTTTAGGAAACGTGCAGCAAGGATGATGCAACATTGAGGCATTGACTAATAAGTGGCAAGCAAAAGTTGGTCCCAGGCAATGGCCAATGCGAACATGAATGTCTGACCACTTAGTACTCATGGCATTACCATTGCTGAATCTCACACCATCAATATCTTGGAGGTCAGAAATTCAGCTGAACCTGCCAAGTAGATATAGTGGTCCTAGAACCTTGTCAGAGGCAACGCATTCTTCTGATCTCCAAGTATTTGCAAATGCCGGCATATCTTTGGGATCTGGGAGAACATTGGAGCCTCGAGAAGTCAGGGGAGGTAGGTGTTGGAGCAGAACTGGTGGTTTGCAGTCACAGAGAATAAGGACACTCCATTCAGCATCTGAGGTCAGAATGGAACCTGGGCTGCCTTCAACTTTGAGGCAGCACACCTCTACAGTGCATAATATGGCGTACTTAATTAAGACTAGATATTAATTCCTTAGACTATTGTTGGCTTACAAGTGAATGCATCATAACCTATGACGACTACTACTTTGACTCAGGCCTAGGGGGACCCTGGACCCCTGGACCGCAATCATTAAGGACAAAATCCAGGTTCCTCTCGTCACATTCAGTGGGGATCTGGAAATGTATCATCATCTAAATCCTTCCAACAGCAGGACGGTAGGACTGCAGTGGTTTCAGGAAGTAGCTTTTCACCACCACCTTGAAGATAGTTAGGAGCTGTACAGTGGTGTAACAAGTCGCAGGCCAGACTTAATCCTACCCTTTGGTCCCGTGTGGGATTTGCACATTTTTCCTATGGCAATGTTCAAAAGTTCAAAGTAATTTTATTATGAAAATACATATGTTTCACCCTCAGATCATTTTCTTGTGAGGAATCACAATAAATAATAGAATCAATGAAAGACCGCACCCAACAGGATGGGCAACAGCTAATGTGCAAAAAAAAAATTCAGACTGTGCAAGTACAAAAGAAACAAAAATGATAATAAATAAATAAGCAGTAAATATAGAGAACATAAAGTGAAGAGTCCTTGGAAGTGATTCCATTGGTTTTGGGAACCGTTCAGTGATGAGGCATCATTTTAGTGATGTGGAGTGGAGTTTATCCCCCCTTTTTCAAGGGCCTGATGACTGAGGGGCAATAACTATTCCTGAACCTGATGGTGTGAGTCTTGAGGCTCTGGTACCACCTTCCTGATGGCAGCAGCGAGAAGGGAGCATGGTCTGGATGGTGGGAGTTCTTGATGGACACTCTTTTCCTGGGACAGCCTTCCATGTAGATGTGCTTTATGGTGGGAGAGCTTTACCTATGACCGGGCCATATCCACTATATTTTGTCAGCTTGTCCCGACGAAGCCATTGGAGTTTCCGTACCAGATCATGATGCAACCGGTCAATATACTCTCCACCACACATCTACAGGAGTTTGTCAAAGTTTTAAACTTTGACAGGATTGCGTTGCGAGTCAGCATAGACTTGATGGACAGCATGGTGTCCTTTTGTAAACCATGCCAGTCTTGCCAGTGAATTCTCTACCCATTTATTAATAAGAAAGATATTCAGTGATAATTTGTGATATTTTCGGATCATCGATAGTTGGCGCTACAGCAGTGACTTACTGCGTTTAAGATTTGAAGTATTAAAACTGAAGTCTGAAAGTAGAGATAGAGATTGAAGATGTGAAGGGAAAAACTTAGAAGTGACTTTAGGGATCACTTTTTCCATAGAGTGTGGTGGGTATATGGAGCAAGGTGCCAGAGGAAGCTATACAGATGGATATATTTACAGTATTTAAGAGACATTTAGACAAGTAGTGAATAGAAAAGATGTAGAGGGATATGGGCGAATGGGATTTGCTTAGATTGACATCACTGTCAGGATGGATGAGTTGGGCCAAAAGGTCTGTTTCTGCACTATGTGACTCTTTCCCTCTGTGACTATAAACTAATTCTGAATTGGATCATTCAGAATTCTGTTAGATTTAAATGTTTAAATCTAATGTCAAAAGACTTATTTGGGGAGCATACGGCCAAGACAGTTGTCAGGTTTATTCTCTTAGCCACCTTGCATTAGAAAATTTTAAAGTTAATTTCTCTCCAAGATTAATTAACTAAATTGAGGCTCGTTTACTCCATCTGAGTACTGTACAGGTTAAAAGCCAATAGTTAAAAAGATATTCAGTGAATTTGAATAGAGTGAGAATAGAGAATAAAAAAGTATTTTCAAAAAATAGTCTTAAGCATCTGAGCACCTCAGTGAACTGTAATTCATTGATTGCCTCTCAGTGTTTCGGAATGCAAAATGCGGAGAAGTGTTGCATATCGAGATGATGATGTGACCTTATTTTGTGTTGTTGTTGTTTAACCTCAAGCATATGGCAGGAAGGAAGTGAACGTAATTGACGTTATGTGTAAAAAAAAACCACACACAATTTTTGACTGTGACTTGATTCAGCTTTGTTTCAGTTTTGGTTGATGGAATATGAGGTTAGTTTTGCTTTAAGCATTTGCAGCATTCTGTTCGCTTGACCGGAGCTCTTGCGCGCACTTCTTTACTTAACTGGGATTGGAAGATACTGAATGGATTGGAGGCATGTTCTGTGCACAGGTTAGCTTTAAACCACAGAGTAGAGGCTAGTTCATCCATCAGCTAGAAATGGTTAATTGAAGTCATGGCAAAGGAATTCCACCGACTTCTAAATGTTTAGTCCAGACAGTTTGTATTTTTTAGGAGGTGAGTTTAGGTAAGTGTGACAGAAATTCATTAATTAATTGAATCAGAAGCAGAAGCAGGTTTAATATCACTGGCATGTGTCGTGAAATTTGTGAATTTGCAAAGTTAATTAAATGACTATTCTTGTACTGCTGAAGTACTTGGGACTGCATGGCACACATGGTAACACAAGGAACTTGTCACTCTTAATTGATGAGCCAGGGTCAGATGATTGGATACTAACGCATCAGCGAGGGAGGAGAAAATCTAACTGGGAGGCTGTCATACCCTTTTCGGTTCAGTGCTCCAACTATAGTTGCTAAAGAGTCACGGGGATGTGACTGAGTAAGGCAGGGGTAGGGAAATGTACAACTTTGACCAGCAATTCTGAGGCTCTTGCAGCCCACATGGCTGAGAAGAGAGACAATTAGTTGGATGAGCCACATGACCTGTGCAACTGTGATATGTGAGCCATTCGATATGACTATGAATTGATGCTCGCAGTAGCCTGAAGTAGAAGTCCTAAAGGTTATGTTGCCTGCTTATATGCAGGGTTAAGGACGTGATCTCAGGGTTGAAGAGGATCTTGCATTGAGAGCATAAAGATCCATTTGTGGTCTTTGTAGGAATTAATGATGCAGGGGTATTTGGTGAATTAATGGGAACATCTAGAGTCCAAATTAAGAGGAAAGAATATAGAATGATTTCTAGGTTATTATGTGATATGTGCATTTCAATATTGATTCAATAATTTCAGAAAATGGAAAATGTGGTTTAGATTGTTTTTGGAAGAAGAGTCTGGATTGATAAAGAGGGAATTGTTTAATTGGGATGGGTTTTGCATGAATTGGCATGTAATTGGTGTTTAATAAGGGCTTTAGTACTTAAGGTAGTGTTGTGAGGGAATTGGATTTTGAGAGATTTACAAGCTAAAAGGATAAAGTAATGCAGGGTAATAATGGAATTGTGCAGTGCAGTTGGGTGAGACTAGAACTAGAGGTCATAGGTTAAGGGTAAAAGGTGAAATGCTTAAGGGGTACATTGAAGGGGAACTTCACTCAGCGGGTGCTGAGAGTGTGGAATGAGCTGCTCGTGGAAGTGGTGGATGTGGGTTTGATTCAACATTTAAGAGAAATTTGGATAAGTACATGGGTGGGAGGGGTATGGAGGGCTATGGTCCAGGTGCAGCTCGATGGGACTAGACAGATTAATATTTTGGCACAGAGCAGATGGGCTGAAGGGCCTGCTGTGCTGTAGTGTTCTATAACTCTGAGACCCGTTCCTACAGTTTGTTAAAATAGCAAAATATTGATACGAAGACAAAATTAAATTTTGTGGCAGCAGTGCAGTGCAAGACATGCGTTACAAGCGTACATAAGACAAATAACAAGCCAATGTCCCTGGACCGTTCAGAGATCGTAGAGTGGAAGGGAAGAAGCAGTTCTTAAAATGTTGAGTGCAGTGAATTCATGTCAAAAAAATAGTTATGATTTAACAATCAGTACTGTGGCATCAGTTTCTGAGGTTGAGAACTAAATATCATGAAATACTTTGAGAGACAAAGTGGAAAAGGTTGGTTAATTCTGACCTTAAAAATGGGATAAAAGAAAAGGATCCCAGCTTGTAAAATCAAGTACTATATCTTTTGACAAATTTACAAGTAGTAAGTGGCAGAGAACATTGGGAAGTGGTGGTGTTCTGTTGGCCCCGAATTGGAATGGGCATTTAAAGTATTGCAAGAATGGGAAAATTAGATGTGCCTACAAGCACGGGTAAACAACAATTATGGGTGGTGACTACATGATCTGTGCAAACTAAAATGACAGTAATAATGTGGAGGATGTATTTATGGACTGCACAAAAAGACCTCTTTAGATGATGTGCTTTGGAACCTAGGATAGAGAGGTCTATTTTAAATTCAGGGCAGTGATGGAAGAGTTTATTGAGGATCTGCTAGTGAAGATTTGCTCAACAATAGCAATCTCTATAAAGACTCAAATTTAATATTTCAATCTAAAATGTGAATGATAAATACAAATAAAGCAGGCCATATATTTTTCAATTGGCTACAGTGGACTGGGAAATGGGTAGGATGATAAAACCAGCAATGGTTTGCTATTGAACCCAGTGATTTGAAGATCGTTCAGGTGTTTCCGCGCTCTGCAGCTTCAGAGAGGATTATGGGAGGTAGAAGCTGCATGCGTGAACCTTGTGGAGAGAAGGCTGTGGGATGGGGCGCAAGCTGATGTTCAACTCCATTTTGCCGATTGAAGCTTCCATTGTCCGCCGATTAAAGCATTGAGGGAGATTGAAACATCGATGCGAATGCGGAAGGTGTGTGCTGGCTGTCTGCCTTTTGATCGTCAGTGGAATCACTGCTATGCAGAAGGGAGACTGCCTTTTTTGTCGCTACGGGGATCGCTCTACTGCCAGAGAGGGGAGACTGCTTTTTGGTCGCTGGTGGGATTGTGCTGCTACCGGAAGTGGAAGTCTACTGCTGTGCCAAGAGAATGTCACCCAGGTTTTCTGCATTTTGGATATGGACTTGGCCTATGCACATTTTTCAGTCTTAAAATTTTTACATTCTGTGTTTTTTTGCCCAATTTTTTCTTGCTGTTTTGTGTGCAGGAGGGGAATTTTGAGGTTAATGTGCCTGTTGAGTTTTAGTTCTTTTTTTTTGTGGGGAGGAGGGATTTGGGGATTGATGACCTTGCTGCCGTTTTTTTCTTTCTTGATTTTGTGGCTATCTGGAGAGAACGAATTTCAGAGCTGTATACTTTGATAATAAATGAACTTTTGAAGCTTAAATGTCAAATTTCCATGTTAGATATATCTTGTTTTCTAGGCAAAAGAGACAAAATGGTAAAGCAGTGACTATTGAGAGCTTAGAGAAGGCATTAGCATAAAGAAAAAGACAAAATGTTGCTGTAAAAGAAAAATCAGCGTTCCTGAGGATTGGAACGATTCGGAGTTAAAGCAGAGAGAGCTAAGACCCAAATAGGGAAAATCTTAACTAACATTCTCTAAATGTGTAAACATAAGAACTAGAACCAAGAGAATGCATTATTCGGCAGGATCATATCAGATCACGAATTTCAATTTCATTTTCCCATGTTTCCAATATCTTTTCAATTCCCTTAAAATCCAGACATCTACTGACCTCTGTTTTGAATGGACTCTGAGTTTCCGTGGCCCCTCAGTTATAGAACTTCAAATATTCACCACTCACTGTGAAGGAATGTTTCATCATCATCCTAATTTACCTACCCTTTATTCTGTTTCTCCAATCCCAGGGTAAACATCACCCTGTCAACAGTGTCTGTTAGAATTTTAAATTTCAATAAGATGACCTTTTATTCTTCTGGAGAAACCAGGGCAAATATACTGGTCACAAACGAGAAAATCCACAGATGCTGGAAATCCAAGCAACACACACTAAGTGCTGGAGGAGCTCAGCAGGCCAGGCAGTATCCATGGAGAAAAGTACAGTTGACATTTCAGGCCGAGACTTTTCGGCAAGACTGAAGTCTCCAGTCTGTACTTTTACTGTATGTTGTCTGTACTTTTTTCCATAGATGCTGCCTGGCCTGCTGAGTTCCTCCGGCATTTTGTGTGTGTTGCAAATATACTGGTGCCCCTCATGGCAAACCTGCCATCCTAGAATTCAGTCCAGTGAATTTTCATTGCACTCCTTCAATGCCGACATTTCCTTTTGGTAAGGGGGATGAAAATTGTGCATTGCTCCAAGTTTATTATCAATGAGGTCTTGTAAAATTGCATTAATCCTTGTTTCCATACTCAAATAATCTCAAAATAAAAACCATGCCATTTTCCCTCCTATTCGTCAGCTTTCAGTGATTTGTGCACAAGGATTCCTAGTTCCCTTTCAGTATATTACCATTTAAAACAAAATATAATTTTTTATGTAGCTAAGGGGATGACCCCACATTATTCTACATTTTATCCTATCGCTATGTTGCCCACTTGCTTAGCTATTTACATTGACTTGAAGTCTCTTTTCATTCTGTTCTCTCCTACCTATTGTGTCTAATTTGGTGTCATCACCAACTTGAAATTATATTTGACCCAGTCAACCAAATTGCTAATATAGGCTGTGTAAAGCTTGTGTCAAAGCACTTTTATCCCTGCAGTTAACCAGAAGAGAGAAGCTGCCAACTTGAGAAAGGATTCTTATACTCTGGGCTTTCTGTGTGCTTTCATCTATAGCTGGTGCATGCTACCATTTCTTTGTTCTCTAATCATCTGAAAATCTAAGTGCTCCCCATTCACTGGTTCTTAGTTTTTTTGAGTCCATTAGTCACATTTTGGAGGCCTCCAATTGACTAGTGAAGCATGAGTTTTCTTTAGTGACACTAATACAGCTCAGGGCGAAGGGAGTTCGAACAACACACATAAAAGTTGCTGGGGAACGCAGCAGGCCTGGCAGCATCTCTAGGAAGAGGTACAGTCACATTTCGGGCCGAGACCCTTCGTCAGGGCTAACTGAAAGTCCTGACGAAGGGTCTCGGCCCGAAACATCGACTGTACCTCTTCCTAGAGATGCTGCCTGGCCTGCTGCGTTCACCAGCAACTTTTATGTTTGTTGTTTGAAATTCCAGCGTCTGCAGATTTCCTCGTGAAGGGAGTTTGAAGTTCAGTTTTGGTGTCCTCTGTAAGAAGTTTGTACATTCTTCCCGTGACCACATGGATTTCCTCTAGGTGCATTGGTTTTCACCCACGATCCTTAAGTGTACTGGTTAGTAGATTAATTATTTATTATAAGTTGTCCTGTGATTAGGCTAGGGTTAAATAGATGAGTTGTTGGTAGTGTGAGTCACTGGGCCAGAAGAGCCTGTTCTGTTCTGTACCTCTAAATTTTAAAAAAGTATCATTAGTTAATGCATTTTCCCAGTCAACCGTCACCAGCTCACCCTCATATCTTCAGTTTCCTTTGGATTTAATCTTAATTTCAGATTGAACAGCACTACTTATAAAAATTAATGCATAATTATATTTTATTGCGTTCATTCTCTCCTAAGACCATTTTACAATTTTTTAAATGTATTTGTTTATTTTTATTTGAGATACAGCTTGGATTAGGCCCTCTCGGCTCTTCTAATCGCGTCACCCTGCAATACCCCAATTTAATCCTAGCCTAATGGGACAATTTACAATGAGCAATTAGCCTCCTAACCAGTACGTGTTTGGGCTGTGGTAGAAAACTGGAACATCAGGAGGAAATCCACACGGTCACAGGGTGAATGTACAAACTCCTTACAGGCAGCAGTGGGATTTGAACCCAGGATACATTGTGCTAGCTACTATGCTACCATGCTGCCCACTTATTTAGTGGCCTTTTCCTCACTTGGATATTCAAATAAACCAAGAAAACCATCAGGCAAGCATACCTTATTACTGCCGATTCGAATTGACCACTCTGTATGTTGATTGAAACCTTCCCACTCCCATGAGTATTGTATTTTTCCATTTTTATGCACTTCTAATTTCCTAATATGTCATGTTCAATATTACAACTATTATCTGGTGTCTTTTGTTTTGTCTTTAGCTATTGTTAATCCCCTAGGCTCATTCTAATTTTGCATTGTGGCCCACCAAACCAAGGTCATTCCTCGCTACTAAACTAATCTCACCTCTAATTAGTAACATGATATCTCTGCCCGTGTTTCCTAAATTTCCATAGCTGATGAATATTCAGCTTTCGGTTTGGCTAATAGTTAGGGAAAATGGTAGAATCTATTAAGTGGAAACAAGCTGCTTTGAAATTAAATATAACATTGGGCAAAGTCAAGATGTGTTTATGATATGTGAATTGTATTTAACAGTTCTATTGGATTCTTTTGTCTGTTTTAATTAGGAGTAGCAATAAGGCCTTTAAAATGCCACATAAGAATAGCCTGTCATGGTTTGAGGGTTATTTCTCAGACAGAAGAGAAAATCAAACAAGTCATTTTCAGTTTGCGATATTGTGACTAGTGGGAGTGCTATAGAGATTTCTGCTAGGGTCTCAGCTGTTCAATCTCTGTCAATTATTTGGATGAAGAGATCAAGTACAGTACGCCCAAGTCTATTAATAAAACCAAGCTGGATTGCAGTGTTTCTGTAGTGGTGATAGAGAATTTTACAAATGATATAGACCGGTTGTTGAATGGGCAAGGACAAGCTCAATTGAATATAACATGGAAAAATTTTAAGTCATCTTCCAGGAGAAAAATTGGAAGCTGATTTTTTTTCTAATAGAGGGACCTAGACGTCCTCATAGGTACATCTTTGAAGGTTTAGTAAGCTATTTATAACACTGATAACATCCTGACGAAGGGTCTCAGCCTGAAACGTCGACTGTATCTCTTCCTAGAGATGCTGCCTGGCCCTGCGTTCGCCAGCAACTTTGATGTGTGTTGTTTGTTCCTTTTAATGTAAGAGTAGACATTTTGCTCCAAAATGTAAAGGCCTAGCGAGACAGCATATAGAGTATGTATAGGTCCAGTCTCTCTCCTCAAGAAATAGAAACTTTGCACAAGAGAGAATTTAGGAAGGGTTCACCAGATTTGTTCTTGGGATGGTAGATGTGATAAGTGAGAAATGATGCATGAGTTGAGAAGAATATGGGAGTATTGTGGGGGTGTGGGAAATTTTGAAATACACAAAGTTCTTACAGGACTTGACTAGGTATGTGTATTTGATGTCTCTTTGACTGTGCTGTCCAGGATCAAGAATCATAGATTCAAATTAGGTGTTTTGTTATCTAGGATAGAGAAGAGTAATACCTACATCAGCTGCTGTTTACTGATTACAGCTCACTGTTCAACACCATCTTAATCTCTGTACTAATCAACAAGGTTTAAACCTTGGGCATCTGTACCCCTCTCTGCAACTGGCTCCTTGATAGTCCTCATCAGGAGACAACAGTCAGTGCAGAACAGAAATAACATCTCCTCACTGACAATGAACCTTGGCGTACCTCAAGGATGCGTGCTTAGCCCACCGCCCTACTCTACAGCCGTGACTGTGTGGCTAGGCACAGCTCAAGCACCATCTATCAATGTGCTGAGGACACAATTATTGTTGGCAGAATCTCAGGTGGTGACGAGGCGTACTGGAGTGAGATAGGGCAGCTGGTTGAGTGGCATTGCAGCAACAGTCTTGCACTCAGCGCCAGTAAGATCAAGGAATTGAATGTCGACTTCAGGAAGGGGAAGTCGAGGGAACGTACACCAGTCCTCATCGAGGGATCAGCGCTAGAAAGGGTGAGCAGTTTCAAGTTCCTGGGTGTCATCATCTTTGAGCATCTATCCTGGGCCCAGCATGTTGATATAATTACAAAGAAGGCACAGCAGCTGCTATATTTCATTGGGAGTTTGAGGAGACTAAGTATGTCACCAAACACTCTCGATGTACTGTAGAAAACATTCTAACTCGTTGCATCACCGCCTCGTATGGAGGGGTAATTGTTTATTGCAATGTACTGCTGCCGCTACCAACATATTTCACGACATATGCTAGTGATATTAATTCTGATTCTGAAATTCCTTTACCACTTAGAAGTGACTCTGAACTTTGCTACCCATTTGACTTGTGGAGTCTTAGCCACTTAGAATATTCTTGGCAGTTTCTTTGGATATTAATGAAATCTCGAGAGGAGGGGTTTATGTGGGAGAGTCGTGCCAAGGCCACGGGGGAATGTGTACAGATAACGCCAGAGGTCAGGTTTGAACCTGGTTATTTGGCACTGTGAAGTGCTGGCTGTATTAGCCGCACCATTGTGCCATCCCATAGCAAAAGTAAGAAGGTTTGCTTAATTGTACCGGGCATCTGTGTATGTATCGGACTTTGTAGTTAAGGAAGGATGTCAATATATTGAAAAATTCAGAGGATCTTAAGAAATCTAATATCTGGAACAGATATCCTTACAAGGCAAGGTTGGATAGATTGAGTTTAAAGTGTTGGTTATTTGATTGAACTGTAAAATTCTCATGGGCTCTTGACATGGGATTGAAGATTGTTCCCGATGTTGGGGAATTCCAGAACGAGGGGTCACAGTTTGAGGATAAAGGGGAAGCCTTTTAGGTCCAAGATGAGGAAAAACTTCTTCACACAGAGAGAGGTGAATCTGTGGAATTCTCTGCCACTGGAAACAGTTGAGGCCAGTTCATTGGCTATATTTAAGAGGGAGTTAGATAAAGCCCTTGTGGCTAAAGGGAGCAGGGGGTATGGAGAGAAGGCAGGTATAGGGTTCCGAGTTGGATGATCAGCCATGATTGTACTGAATGGTGGTGCAGGCTCGAAGGGCTGAATGGCCTACTCCTGCACCTATTTTCTATGTTTCTATGGTGGATGTGGAGAGAATATATCCTTCTGTTGGAGAATCTAGGACTTGGGAGCCATGGTTTTTAAAATGTTTAAATGATATAAATTTGCTTATTTTAGATGGGGATCAGGTGAATTTTTTTTGAGGGTGGAATTCTCTTCTTCCCAGGGCCTTAAGGGCTTCCAGTATATTTTAAGGTAGAGATATTCTTAATAATCAGCTGGGTGGCCAGTTACCAAGGAGTAGATGTTGCAGTCAGATTAGCATCATTAAATGGAGGTTCACACCTGAAGGACCTGCTCCTAATTTTTATATTCAAACCAAACTCATTGGTCATGCTTGATACCGAAATAGGTTTTTCTGCAATGTGATACAGAAAGAGCTCATCTAAGCAAGTTTTTGTTCACCTTTCTGGATAATTGGGGAATAAATTGCAGTCTATAAAATGTATAAGAAATAAGTGGTGCACACTTTTGGGATTGCAAAAGGAAGCATATTCTTGTTTGCTTTGTTGTAATTTTGTTTTTCTCTTGCATTACTTTTCTACAAAGCTAAGGAAATGAAATCCATGCCCTTGATTATGTGCCAAATGCAAAGCGTATTTGTGCTGTGTTTGAAATATTGGTCTGTTCTCTGTCCCTATAGCCAACATTACCCAGATGCCAAGTAGTTGCAGACTTTAAATTCCTCAGTGTGCCTTTATCTCCAGCCCACTCCTGTTTTTTACACTTGTCATCCTTATAGTTTTGAAGTCATTGTTCAATTTTTTAAAAATCAGGAAACACTGGGAACACCTGGCAGATCGGGTATATCTGTGTAAAGACTTAATATTTTGGATCAAAGTCTTTATTAGTACTGAAATGTTAGAAATTGAATTGATTTTAAATTGCAAGGGTGGTGGAGGAGAAGTATGGAGATGGTTCATATGCAGATGAATGGGATAAAGGAAGCATCTCTGACAGGGCGAGGGTGGGGTTGTCATATTGATATGCTGAAGCCATCTGATTGATTGAGGGTAATAGAAAGAAAGCAAGGGAAGTAACGGGAAGATCACTTAGTGGTCGATAGAGCAGTCAGTGTCCAGAGAGAGAGAATCTGAGTTCATTTTGCAGATGATCTTACAGTAGCAGAACTGCTCAGATGGAAGCTGGGATGCTACATTGCGCCTCATTGGAACAATACGGGAGGTCACAAGCAGAAGACTCCAAATGACAATGAGATGGTGAATTAAAGTGACAGTCAACTAGAAGGTCAGGGTCATTCTGGCAGGCTGAAGAAAAGTACTTTACTCTTAAGTGTTTATCCATTGAGTATGGGAGACCCTAGTGTATGGATCAAACACATAATAAACTGGATAGGAAGAGGTGCAAGTGAATATTGCTTCATCTGAAGGGACATTATGGGTCCCTTATGCTCACTAGATGGTGGAAGGTAAAAGACTAGGTGCTGCATCTCGACAGTTACCTGGGAAAGTGCTGTGGGAAGTAGAGTGGATGGTTTCCATGGGAGACCTGGCCAGAACATGAAGGGAAAACCTTTTTGAAATGTTATCACTAGTGATCTTTAAGTTTTCAGCACTAGACACATCCCATTCAATTTTCTAAAGTGTGACTGAAGAGCCTTTGACCTGATACATTAACTCTGTTTCTCCTTCCACAGATGCTGCCATGTCTCCTTACTTCCAGCATTTTCTTTTTTTATTATGATTCTAGAATCTGCAGAGTTTTTTTCCATGTCATTGGTTTAATATTTTGTGTTGAATTATGGATTGCTTCATTTGAAAAGACTAATTCTAAACTGGACTGAGACTCCCAAGATTAATCTTCTAATCATTACATTGAGAAAGGAAGCAAAGTAGTTAGTAATATATGCTAGATTTGAACATGTGACATATGAAAATCTATTGGTAAAACTTTTAATACCATCAATCAGCATCTCATGGATTTTGTGGTTATCCTCTAATTGGCCCATATCACTTTCTCTTTGACATACTCTTTATCATTTTAATAAGGCTTCTTAATATTTAATTGTCCTCGAGTTATTGTAATAATTCTTTTTCCATTATGTAGTCCTGTGAAATTTACAGTGGAAGTAGTTATTTAATTGGGAGCATAAGTAATACTTTCTAGCCTCATTTTGATGCAGTTCATACCTGAAATATCTAGCTGAAGATATTGAGCTGTCTTGGGAGGAGCTGCTAGCGTGGACTGGCAGTGTCAGTGTACATTTTTTAAATGAAAATTTTATTTTCCCCAAGAGAGATTTCCATGTCTCATTTGATGGTGAGGTAAACTGGTTCCTTTTTCATACTAGTGAATGTTTGCGGGTCCAAACAATTTATCTGGTTTTATTTTTTGATGTACAAAACAGATGCATTCTTGGAAAGTATTTCATTAAGCGAAGTTTCATAAATTGGGAAGGTTAGGGAAATAAATTACAGGTGTCTCACTGCAGTATATTCCTATGCTGCAACATACTGCAGTAAAAATCCTATAATACACTTACAGAGGTAAGGACAAAGAGGTGATCACGAGAAGCACAGTAGTGGCTATGAGACTGCTCTGAATCAGTGGTCTGGGCCATGTTCGAGAACATATCAAAGGACCTGAATAAGTATGCCATGGTTGTCAAGGACTTTATAAAGACAAGTGTGGACATGTGTGTTCCCACAAAATCATTCAGAGTCAACTCCACCCCAGACAGAATCCCTGGATGAATCAAGAGATTAGCATTCTGCTGATGACTAGATTGGTGGCATTTAGGACTGGCAGTCCGGGTGAGTACAAGAAGTCCAGGTTTGACCTTGGAAGGGCCACCTCTCATGCAAAGTGGCAATCCGAGACTAAGATTCACAAAGGGATACTCGACAACTGTGTCAGGGCTTGAATGCCTTCCACTCCTGCAAAGCAAAATGGAGTAAAATAAATGGCAATGAAGTTCTGCTCGCAGATGAGCTCAATGCCTTTATGATCACATAGACTGACAGTACAAGAGGATACCTTGATGAACCCGGATGACCCTGTGATTTCAGTCTCTGAGGCTAATGTACGAGCATCTTTCAGGAGGGCGAGAGTACATGGAAAGCATCTGGCCCAGCTGGCATACCTGGCCGATTTCTGAAGGCTTGTACTAATCAACTGGTTTGAGTGTTTACGGACTTCAGGCTCTTGGTTTGGCAGATTGAGTTACCCACTTGCTTCAAGCAGACATCAATCATACTAGTACTGGTTCCCATTAAAAATATGGTAACCTGCCTCATGCACTATCATCCAGTAACACCTATGTCTACTGTGATGAAGTGCGTTGACAGGTTGGTCATGAAACACATCCACCCCTGCCTGAGGAGCTACTTGGGTCCATTCCAATTTGCCCACCGTCAAGAGCAGAAGCCATTTTACTCAACTCTGCACAACGAAGATACATGGGTCAGGATTTACTTCATTGACTATAGAACAACGTTTAACATTATCACCCCCCACAAAATTCATTACTGAGCTCCAAGACCCTGCCTCGTTACCTTCCTGCGCAGCTGGATCCTCTATTTCCTCAATTGCAGACCCCAGTTAGAATGAATTGGCAATAGCATCTCCTCCACAATCACCATCAGCACAAGGCTGTGTGCTTAGCACCCTGCTATACTCACTTTATATCTATGATTAGGTGGCTAAGTATATCTCCAATGCCATGTTTAAGTTTGCTGATGACAGCGCTATTGTTGGCCAAATCAGTGGTGATGATGAATTGGCATACAGGAATGAGTTTGAAAATCTGGTTGCATGGTGCCACAATAACACAATCCATAACACAATGCCACATCAAGTTCCTCGGTACACACATCATCGATGATCTCACCTGGACTGTACACACCAGCTTTGCGGCAAAAAAAACCACACCAGCGTCTCCTCCACTTCAGGCATCTGAAGAACTTCGGCATGGGTCCCCAAATCCTCAAGGCCTTCTACAGGGGCACCTGGCTGGCTGTATCACCACCTAGTATGGGAACTGCACCAATTTTGATCACTGGCACTGGCATGGACCAGCGGATCTGTGGATGTGAACTTCCTTCCATTGAGGACATTTATAGCAGCAGGTGCAGAAAGAAGGCCTGGAAGATCACTGGGGACGCCAGTCACCTCTACTGTTTCGGCTGCTTCCGTCTGGCAAGCAGTACCGCAGCATTAAAGCCAGGACCAACAGCTATGGGACAGCTTCTTTCTACAAGCCATTAGACTTTTAAATTCACATGTCTGTACATTACAACAGAGTCATAACGCAAACATTTTTACTCCCTCACCTTGTAGGACATAAGTTTTAAATAAATTCTGAATTCTAACAACCTCTCCTTCAACGCTAGTAAAACCAAAGAGCTCTATTACCCTACAGGGGCTCCTGAACTTCATTCATCACTTCTCTGAACTGATTCTACTATCTACAAACTCACTTTCGAGAACTCTTTACAACTCACTCTCAGTATTGTTTTTATTTGCACAGTTTGACACATTGGTGTTTGTCAGTCTTTTTCTGTTAATGTATGGTTTTTTCTAAAATGTTATTGTATTGCTTTTATCCATGTAAATACCTGCAAGAAAACGAATCTGAAGATAGTATATGGTGACATATATGTTATGTAGTTTGATAACTAAATTTGAATTCTGAATGCAGGGAAAGTGGCATGTTAAAAAAAACTGGTTTTTAGCCCGAAGCTGTACCTCAGAAGCCATGGCATTAAAATGACTATTTGTAAATCAAGGAAATATGGAATACCATTTAGTATTTTTCCATTCTGCTTATTTCTAAAATGTATGTAATGGTATATATCTGTTTTATTTATATTTATGTTTATATATATATATATATATATATCTGTGTGTGTGTGTGTGTGTGTGTGTGTGTGCGCGCTAAACTCTTCTTGGGCTTCCAGTCAGGTATAGATATCAATATTAACCAACGTTTGGATGACAAGCTCTGAAGATGGCAGAGCCTGTCATCGAAATGTCAGTTAAAATCGATATCTATACCTGGCTGGAACCCAAGAAGAGTTTACTTGTCACATTTGCCAAGAAAGCATGAGATCCTTTTTCATATATTTGAGTTATTTTTATATGTAATGTGTGTGTGTGTGTATACATTGATCTTCTTTCACTCTGGGTAAAGTAGTAAGCTGCAAAGCAGTGTGGATGTTTTGGTTGTTTTTTCCTTGGTTTCTGAATGATGATGGAACTTGAATAAAATATATCGGTGTATGTAAGAATTTCGTGCTAAAAAATTCTGTAGGACATGACAGTATTGCCACATGTGCTACAAGTCAGCATCTCCTGTTTGCTAAGCCTTTATCAATTGTTATTTTTTGTTTTCCCTATCGAAGTGCTAATACATTACTGGTGCACTGAAAAGGGAGCTCTAACTTGTGCATGCATTGGAGAAGCCATTTCAAGAACTGTGGTGATAGATTTAGAGGCATCCGTTAGTCTTGCGAGACCATGGATCTGCGCCTGGAAAGTCTTCACTCTCCAGGGCGCAGGCCTGGGCAAGGTTGTATGGAAGACCAGCAGTTGCCCATGCTGCAAGTCTCCCCTCTCCACGACGATAGATTATGATCAAAATAATTAAAACTTTCATTTCATAAAAGAATACAAATAATATGCATGTGAGGCAGCACCTATGGAGAGAGATGTTCATGCAGATTTTTTTTTATCTGAATTCAAGTTTTAAAAATGTTCCTCATGTTTCCCTGGAAAATTTATACTTCGTAAAATCGTTCCATTAAATGTTAAGTTAAACATCTGTTATGTAAGCTGGAAGAGTATAAGCATGACCTGGATTTTATATCACCTTATATTCCGTCTGGGTAGCCTCCAACCTGATGGCATGAACATCGACTTCTCTAACTTCTGCTAATGCCCCACCTCCCCCTCGTACCCCATCCGTTATTTATTTTTATACACACATTCTTTCTCTCTCTCTCCCTCCTTTTTCTCCCTCTGTCCCTCTGACCCTCTGACTATACCCCTTGCCCATCCTCTGGGTTCCCCCCCCCTTGTCTTTCTCCCTGGGCCTCCTGTCCCATGATCCTCTCATATCCCCTTTGCCAATCACCTGTCCAGCTCTTGGCTCCATCCTTCCCCCTCCTGTCTTCTCCTATCATTTTGGATCTCCCCCTCCCCCTCCCACTTTCAAATTTCTTACTAACTCTTCCTTCAGTTAGTCCTGACGAAGGGTCTCGGCCTGAAACGTCGACTGTACCTCTTCCTAGAGATGCTGCCTGGCCTGCTGCGTTCACCAGCAACTTTGATGTGTGTTATCTGGATTTTAACTTTTCTTTTGACAATGTGTTGGACTAAATTTAAAATTTTCCATCATCTTTGCTCATGTCCTATGTTTCTTCTGGTTTTACAGAAGTATCGTTATCAAGATGACGATGCATCTGCACAAGAACACAGCTCTCCACAGATTAGCAATGACATGAAGGGCCCAGAGCTTGTACATGTGTCGGAGAAGAACCTCTCTCAGATTGAGAACATTCATGGTTTTGTTTCTCAGTCACATATATCTCCAATGAAGGTAAGAGGCTCGGTTCTACAATCAAACAACATGGGACTTATTTATGGAAGCTATCTGTTATTTAACCCTTCACTAACACACTAACATTCTTTAGCTTTATAACAAAAATATGTTTAGTTTACAATTGAATTTTTAATGAAATAGTATACATTTATGCTCTAATTACAGAAGATTTTTGTTAGTTTATCACCTCCACAATCAATTGTTGACATCTTGTAAAAGGTTTATTGAACCAGGTGCCTTGAAGTAACGCTGAAAATACTGGCATTGTGCTAGATGCTGTGGATGTACATATGCTGCAGTAACGAAACTGCAGAACTTTTAAAGCATGTCATCTTTCTTGAAGCAAGAGACTAGGAGCCTTGTATGTTCAGAATTCTGCAACTGTTGAATTTTTTTTGTCTTGGGTGGGAGATTCTAATGTTTGGATTTGCAAACTTTGCTGTTGCATGTGTTAATTGCCACAAAATTAGAGAACAATGAAATCAAATGTGATACTGAGCAGCTTATGATTTGGTTATCACTCTAGATATTTGCAATGTAAATTTTAAGATTAGTTAAATTGTGTCAATATGGTAAAGGAAGTTATGTAAAAGACTAGCTCTAAAAATTTTGAAAGGCTTGGGAGAATATTTTTGAAGTATTGTTCACAATAGATAGCCTTGTATAGCAGTTATATCCAGAGGTAACCAACCAGTTTTTAATCTTCAGGGCATTGAATAAGTTATGTTTTGAATTCCACTGGTTTGGAGATCAAAGCAATTCTGAATCCTTGAATGAGATTCATTGAAGTTCCTCTGCATGTTTCTTTCAAGATGAGGCACTGAATCCTTTTATAAATTCACTTTTCTAACATCTGTTTTGACAGCCTCTTGAGTCTTTAGAAATTAATATTATATGGGATGCCTGCTCCAAGCAACAAAATCTCAAAGGATGTTGATTTGAGTATTTTAATGTTTGGACACAGATGCTTTCAATGGGTTTCTTGTGTTGAAGACTTAAAAACTGGTCGGGCATGGTATTCATGATGTATTTTCCCCTTCCACCTCCTCCTCCTTTCAGTTAAATTCATCATTTTACATGACATAACTGCCTCTACCAGTTTTAGTTTCTGACCATTTAAGTGTATGATCATTTATTCATCCATGTCTCGTTTACTTCTGATCTGAAGTATCCAATCAACTATTAAGTGGTGATTCTTGAGGATTTAAAGTTCTTGGTCTTACCTTGAGCTGTAAAGCATCATGTGTACAACAGGTACAATTGTTCCCAGATCATGTTACAGATACAGATATTAACATTGTTGTTCTGTAACAATGAATGTGACACAAACAGCAAAAAGAAACAAACAAATGTCTGGGGAAATTCGGCAAAGAGGTGCTTGACATGTGGAGTTGATTTCCTGGATCAGGACTGAGTGCTGGTTAAAAAGAGGGGAGCAGAAGGGGTGAGATAGGGGCTGCCAAGTAATAAGTGGAACTGGGTGAGGAGAGAGATGATGGGAAGTGGAGCCTGTCACATATATCGCAGGGGATGAAGTGAGAAGACAGTGGCTGATGTGTAATACATAGAGAGAGATAAGGAAGTGGAAAAATCTGTCTTTAAATTGAGTTTTTCCAGCAGTTTATATTTTGCTCTAGATTGCAGTCTCTGCAGTCTGTTTTATCCACAATGAATGTGATGGCTGGCTGATTAGTAGCTGACGATGATGCTACCTTTTTCCACTCACTACATGATTTTTGCACAAGTTCAACAGCCACCATTGTCATATTGCTGAAGATAAACGCTCTGGTAGCATTTGACACTGCCCAATACTATGTAGGTGCAAGGTTATCCTCTAATTAAACCTTAAACGTTAAAAAGAAACACGAAGTTAACATTTTGTAAACTACATTATATTTGTAGATGCTTGAAAAACATTTAATGAAAATTATAATTTGTAATTTACTTGTTCACATAATTGTACATAGTACCTTCTACATAGCCAGCACGTGGTGTAGTGGCATTAGCACCAGACTTCGAGGCCAACGGTCCCAGGTCCAAATCCGGCCGGCTCCTTGCACTTTCCATCCATGCTGGGTTGAGCATTGTGCTCGTAAAAAGCAGACAAATGCTAAGGAAATGGCAAAAAATGCCACCCGATGTGCCCTAAGGCGTGAAAAGGAACAGCAACAACCTTATACATAGCTTTGATGAATATGGGGGTTTCATTGTGGTACGCCTAATTTGTTTTTGCTTTTCAATGGATTTGTGTACTTCTGTAAATGGCATCATAAGCAAATTTGAATGACAATATGATATATAGTTCAATCATCAGGAATGCAATGGATGATATCTCGTGATAATTTAAAATTCTTAAATGCTGTTGCAAATTCACGTTTGCTATGTATGTTCTTTCCTGGAAATGTAATTGCTTCAGAACTAAATTTATCTTGACAACTGCTCTTTTAACTTGCTTTATGCTACAGTCTCCTGTGACAAGTCAGAAATTTTAAGGAAACTGCTGAGATTTTTTTTCTAAGCATAATTAATTGTGTTTTCACCAGCTTGAATGGATTTGTTTTTCTCATATAAATTAAGTCATAAAGTAACTTTTGAGGACAAGCTGTTATTCATTTCCTTGTTGATGAAGTTGTCAAAAGTTAACAACTTCAGTTGATGTTGACCAACCTGTACTAAATGTCGAGAGTGAATATCAGAAAAAAATTTGAATGGATCAGGTTTTTTTTTGAGCAACAATACTTCTAACTTGTACCAGAAATTAAGTAAGTGTAGCCACACTGGACATCCATTAAACATAGCCCCAATGGATAGTCTTTGAAAGGAAATTGACAAAGTTTCAGTGTGTCATCAATTTGAATGCTGGAGAAATTGTATTAGATTCCAACTGCATCTTTGCAATTGAAGGGAGTTGCAGAAATTCAATCTTAGATTTTACCCAAGTGGTGAAATTACCTTCAGATGCCTATTGTAAACTTGAGTACATTCCTGTTTAGACAATATATACCAATGATCCTGGAGCTGCAGTGGAACTTCTGCAGATATTTTACATATGTTGTAGCTCCTTTTAACAGAGGACCAATAACTGGTTCATAGAGCTGTTTCCCAAGGCTTTTGTCAAACCCCACTTGGTCAGACCCCAGTTGGAGTACTGTGTTCAGTTCTGGTCATCTCACCACAGGAAGGATGTGGATACTATAGAAAGAGCGCGGAGGAGATTTACAAGGATATTGCCTGGATTGGAGAGGGTGCCTTAGGAGAATAGGTTGAGTGAACTTGGCCTTTTCTCCTTGGAGCAATGGA
Organism: Mobula hypostoma; assembly: GCF_963921235.1. Taxonomy (NCBI): domain Eukaryota; kingdom Metazoa; phylum Chordata; class Chondrichthyes; order Myliobatiformes; family Myliobatidae; genus Mobula; species Mobula hypostoma. Next base: position 32,188,443 of record NC_086100.1, read on the forward strand.
GGTTTAGAGGTGACCTGATAGAGGTGTACAGGTGTCCCCCGCTTTTCGAATGTTTGCTTTACGAAACCTCACTGTTACAAAAGACCTACATTAGTTACCTGTTTTCGCTAACAGAAGGTGTTTTCACTGTTATGAAAAAAGGCAGCGCACGGGAAAAGCAGTGCGCGAAAAAATTAGCGAGCACCCCGAGCAGCCGCTCTTCCCCCGATTTGGAACAGCATTCTCGCCGGCATTGCTTAAACACGTGCGTGTGAGCAGCCGTTAGCAAGATGAGTTCTAAGGTATCGGAAAAGCCAAAAAGAGCTCGTAAGGGTGTTACACTTAGCGTAAAACTAAACATAATTAAGTGTTTCGATCGTGGTGAACAAAGTAAGAACAAGGTTAGTTTGGCTTGTGGAAGTTGACGAAGATGATGTTGAAGAGGTTTTGGCATCCCATGGCCAAGAACTGATAGATGAGAAGAGCTGATGCAATTGGAAGGAAAGGATAACAATTGAAACCGAATGCAGTAGTGAACGGACCGAAAGTGAAGTCGTCCAAGAACTGAATGTGAAGCAACTGCGTGAGATTTTCGCTGCAATGATAAAGTATGACTTTAATTTTGAAAGGGTACATCAGTTTAGGGCATATTTGCAAGGTGGTTTGAGTGCTTACAAAGAACTGTATGATAGAAAAATTCGCGAGACTTAGCAGTCAAGCATACTGTCGTTTTTCAAACCTTCCACATCAGCCACAGCAGACGATGAACCTCGACCTTCGACATCGAGGCGGGCAGTCATAGGATGACTGAGGATGAGGATGAGCTGCCTGCCCTAATGCAAACAGACGACGATGAGATGACACCCCAGTGTCCTACCACCCCAACCCCCGGGCCGCGGACAGATACCGATTCGCGGAGAATGCAGCGGTAGCCGGGAGGCACACATCACATCTTTAAGAAAAAAGCCAAAATAAACATGCTAATTAATTAGGTGCCGCCCGGCACATAATTGTCAGTCCAGATCAGAGGCGATGCACTGCACCACCCCACCCTCTGACAACTCACCATCATCAACACACCATCATTAGTGTGCTCGCCACTGTCTTCCCAATTTCCATAAGTGATACTACACTGTACATACATTATTTCTACTTTATATCAGCTGTGTATTTGTACGTGTTATTTGGTATGATTTGGCAGCTTCATAGCTTAAAGGTTACTGGAGAGAGTGTTTTTGCCAACAGCGCTTGCGTGAGATTTTCTGCTGAGAGCACTTGCGCCGTGTTTCTGCCGAAAGCGCTTGCATGAGATTTTCGCTACGGAGAACAGTGCAGGCAATGATTGTGGAAAAGTATTTCTACTTTGTATAGGCGGTGTATTTATCATATCATTCCTGCTTTTACTATATGTTACTGTTATTTTAGGTTTTATGTGTTATTTGGCATGACTTGGTAGGTTATTTTTGGGTCTGCGAACGCTCACAAATTTTTCCCATATAAATAAATGGTAATTGCTTCTTCGCTTTACGACATTCTGGCTTACGAACCGTTTCATAGGAATGCTCTACCTTCGGATGGCGGGGGAAACCTGTATAAGATGATGAGAGGCATTGATCGTGTGGATAGCCAGAGGCTTTTTCCCAGGGCTGAAATGGCTAACACAAGGGGGCGTAGATTTAGGGTGCTTGGAAGTAGGTACAGGGGGGATGTCAGGGGTAAGTTTTTCACACAGAGAGTGGTGGGTGCGTGGAATGCATTGCTGGTGATGGTGGTCTTTTAAGAGATCCTTAGATAGGTACATGGAGCTTAGAAAAATAGAGGGTTATGTGGTAGGGTAATTCTACGCAGTTTCTAGAATAGGTTACATGGTCAGCACAGCATTGTGGACCAAAGGGCCTGTAACGTGCTGTAGATTTCTATGTTCTATGTTTAGATACCTTAAAAAAATAGCTTTTCGATATCATACTGTAGGATATAGATCATCTGGAACATTGAACAGAGTATTGGCAAATGGAATTTAATCCTGACAAGTGCCAGATAATGCATTTTGGAAAATCAAATAAGGTAGGACATATACATATAAGTGAATTCCTCGAGGCCCGACACTTGCAGCAGCTGTGGCAGAGTCTGCCATTCTAGGATCGCCCTCAATAGCCACATTTGACGCTGCTCAACAAACCAGTGACTACCAGAGGTGCAGTACCTATGGTCGACCACGACCAACAGAGGCCACACACATACAGTAAGTGGTAAGGAATGTCCATAGTTCCCTGAAAATGGCAGTATGGGTGGTGAAGAGTTTATATGGCATGCTTGCCTTTAGAGGTTGGGGCATATAATATAAAAGTTAGGATGTTATGTTGCAAGTTTTCACTGGCTAGCATTGCGTGCAGTTCTAGTTATCACGTCGTAGAAGGATGTTGCACTGGTGAGAGTTCAGAGAAGATTCACCAGTACGTTGCCTGGATGGGAGGAATTTAGTTATGGAGAGGGGTTGTATAGGCTGGGACAGATTTCTTTGCAGCAAAGAGGTTGTGGGATGATGTGCTACTGGTGTATAAAATTATAGGAGACATAGATAGGGCAGATGGTCAGAATTTTCTTCCCATGGTAAAGGTATCAAAAACAAGAGGGCATAGGTATAGAGTGTGAGGAAGGAATTTTAAAGGTAATTGAAGAAATAAAACTGTCTTTACAGAGTTGTTGATATCTGGAATGCACAGAGGAGGTGGTGAAGTCCGATCCAGTTGATTTAGTGCAGGCATATGTAGATGAGCAAACAAGTCAGCGTGGATATGCTGGGCCGAAGGGCCCATTTCTGTACTCCACAGATCTGTGACTCAAGGTATGAACTTGCATGTGATGAACAGACCTTGTACCTCTGAGATCTAGTTGCAACTGAATTTTATTTCTTATCTGTTTTCCTACGTGAGTCGAATCAATACTGGTCAGTTCTCATATTAGCCTCTCATGCACGATGTAATTGATATCCTACTGTTGTCTTGAATCAGGACTAATGTTAGCTTAAACCAGTATAGGACTTTGCTATACAATTTCATAATCAAACAACAGGACCAGAATGATCAGGACCAAAGTGCATGACTCTACACTTCCCTCCACCATATTCCACCTGCGACTTCTATGCCCATTCTTCCAATCTGTCCAAGTCCTTCTGCTTCCTCAACACTACCTGCACCTCCACCTATCTTCATATCACCTGCAAACTTTTCCACAAATAAATCAATTCCATCGTCGATATCATTGACATATAACATGAAAAGCAGTTACAACAACAACCCCTGCGAAACACCACTAGTCACTGACAGCCAACCAGAAAAGGCCCCTTTGTTCCCACTCTTTGCCTCTTGCCAGTCAACCAATCTTCTATCCATGCTAGTATCTTTCCTGTAATACCATGGGCTCTTTTCTGGTTAAGCAGCCTCATGTGTGGCACATTGTCAAAGGCCTTCTGAAAATCCAAATAGACGACATCCACTGACTCTACTTTGTCTATCCTGTTTGTTATTTCCTCAGAGAATTCCAATAGATTCGTCAGGTAAGATTTGCACTGAAGGAAATCATGCTGACTTTGGCCTATTTTATCATGTGTCTCCAAATACCCCAAAAGTACATCTTTTATAATGGGCTGACTCCAACATCTTCTCAACAGCTGAATTCAGGCTAACTGGCCCATAATTTCCTCTCTTCTGTCTCCTTCTCATCTTAAAGGGTGGAGTGACATTTGCAATTTTCCGGTCCTCCTGAACCATTCCAGAGTCTCGTGATTCTTGACATAGCATTATCAATGCTTGCACAATCTCCTTAGTACCTCTTTCAGAACGCTGGAGTATAGTCTATCTAGTCCAGGTGACCTATCCACCTTTAGACTTTTCAAATTCTCAAGCAACTTCTCCTTAGTTATGTCAACTGCACTCACTTCTGCCCTCTGACACTCTTGAATTTCTGACATACTGCTAGTGAAGATTGACACAAAATACGTACTACACTTGTCCGCTATTTCTTTATCCCCCATTACTACCTCACCAGCGTCATTTTCCAGCAGTCCGATATCCACTCTTGCCTCACTTTTTATATTTCTGAAAAAACTTTTTGGTATCCTTGTCTATATTATTGGCTAGCTTAGCTTCTTCGTATTTCACCTTTTCTCTCCTTATTGCTTTTTAATTGCCTTCTGTTGGTTTTGAAAAGCTTCCCAATCCTCTAACTTTGCAGTAAATTTTTGGTGTATTATATGCTTTTGCTTTTGTGCTGTCTTTGACTTCCCTTGTCAACCATGATTGCATCATCCTCCCTTTAGAATACTACTTTGTCTTTGGGATATATCTAGCCTGCGCTTCCTTAGTTGCTCCCAGAAACTCCATCCATTACTGTTCTGCTGTCATCCCTACGTTTTTACAGTGACATAAATTTACTTAACAGAGAGACAGACTGTTAAGTGAATTTATGTCACTGTAAAAATAAAACACCCATAATTTCTTTCCGAAATGAAACAGCTGAGATTAAATTGAACAGCGTCATGTGAAAAACTCATTGCTTATGCTTGAAGTAATTTGTTATTCTTGTCACTCTTTGGCATTGACAATTGTAAAGGTCATTGAGTGAATTGAACTTGGCACAAGGTAAGCTAGGACATAGTTGTAAATACTAAGGGGAAAAATGGCATGACTAAAGCCAGATTAGTAGATATTATTAAGAAGTATTTGATCTGATTATCTAGAATAAAAGGAGAAAAATTTGTATCTGCCTTGCCATTAGCCTTCTAGACAACTTTTTGGGGAGTGGTGGGAAGGTTATTATGGTTCAATTAGGAAATTGAAAAGTGATGACAATTTAAAAAAAAAGGTTGACGTGGGAACAAATCAGGAAATTAACAGCCAATTTATATTCTGATTGTTGTAAATCTATTGTACAGGCTAAAAGTCAGCAATTAAACATTTGAGCTAATTGATGCCATTTCACACAGATTTGTAAATGGTTGGTTTTCAAGGAAAAGATAATTCAGAGCGGATTCTTTAAAGAGCTTTTTAAATAGCCTTGAGTTTTCGTGGAAAAGACTTGTAATCATGGTAACTTGTGAAATTATCTACAGTGTGCTTGCTATGATGAGAAAACAGCAGGTGGATTTGAAGTGAAGTTTATTGGAATGAAAAGTGTACAGGGAATGTAATTCATAATCACAACATAAATGATCAGGGCTTTTGAATAAGAAAAAACATGCTGATTAAGGAACTGCATTATCAAATAGTGGCAGATTGTGACTGAATGATGATGAGCACCTGCATATTGCTTAATGTGTGGGGGGGGCAGAGTTGGAATTAATAATCGGCACCTTTAAATAATATTGTAACTAGTGTATAGGAGCAAGGAGACAACTTGCATACATGTAGATTATTAAAGAGACAGTGCAGGTAGAAAACGCCATAAACATCCTAAATACATAGTTGGATTACTGCATTGAAATATTTTTCAAGATATGCCTTGATAGGGATAGAAAAAGTAATGAATTGAGAAGAATGCTGAAGATTTAATATTACACTTTTGGAGGAGATCTAACATGGGCTGTTTCATTTCTGGAGCTGAGTAGGTTGAAATGTAACATCATGGTGGCTGAAGTAGTGTGAGATTCTCCTGCTGTCTCCCTGTAATCCTTAACCCCCCCCCCCCACCAAATAATCAAGAGCCTATCTGACATGTGGAGGGTGTTTAAAGACAACTCCACAGAGAAACGAGGCAGAGAAACGATTCCAGTAAGAAAGAATGTTGGGAACCTTGGATATTGAGAGAGATGGTAAATATTGTCAAGATGGAAAAGGGAACATATGTAAGGTTTAGAAAGTTAAGATTAAACAAAACCCTTGAGGCAGAAAAGAGCTTCCGAAGTCAATGCCAAGAAGGACTAAAGAGAACGCCAAGGCATTCTGTATGTACTTCAGTGCAAGAGGATAACCAGGGAGTGGATAAGACCACTCAAGTATAAAGAAGGTAGCATGTGCTTGAGGTGGCGTAAATGAGTACTTTGCATCAGTATTTGCCAAGGAGAAGGAGGTGGAAAGTTGGGTGCCAGGGTGGAGCATGTTATTGGCTAGGGAATTTTTGGGATTAAAAGGAAAGTAGTGTGGGATCTCTTAAGAGCATTAAGGTGGATAAATCTCTACAGAGCCTGATGGGATGTACCCCATATGATTGGGATTGCTGGGGCCTTGACCAATATCTTCATGTCCTCTCTAGCCACAGGCAAGATTGCGGAGGACTGATGAGTAGCTAATGTTGTTTGTTCCATTATTCAAGAAGGAAACATGCATACTCCTGGAAACTAAAGTCTGATGAGTCTCAGTGGTGATGAATTTACTGGAGCGAATTCATAAAGATAAGATTTATGAGCAATTGGAAAACCATGGCCTAATTAAGAACAGTCAACGTGGCTTTTTAGATGAAAGTGGCCAAGAGGTAGAAGATGATTTCCGCTGAATCTGTTACTATTCAAAAAACACTCAATCTGTGCAATGACTGAGCCACCAAGGCAAAGAGTTCAAAAGGTTTGGCACCCTTTTCCTGAGACTATGACTTCAAATTCTAGCCTCATCTGAGGACATAATTAACCCTGCATCCCAGTTGGTCAAACCCGGAAGAATTTGTCAGTACCAATAAGATCCATCGTACATCTCAGCGCTTTATGGTAAATAAATCTTTTATTAGGTAAGGCAACCAGAACTATGAAAGTACTCCACATGCAATCTCACCAAGGTCCCCTGTGTTTGCAGTAAGATATTGTTGCTCTTGTGGATCCAAATTCTTTTGTAGAGACCAATATACTATTTGCCTCTGTGTTCAGTAATAAACAAGTGCATATTATTTCAGTTATGTTACTGAACTTAGTACAAAGATATAGGTTTAGATCTTAATTCAATTTAATCCAGTTATTTTGACATACACCAGAAAGTGTGACCATAAAGACTGCAGAATTATTTTTAGTTTCCAGCTGTGTTTCGCCTCAGAGAGTCAGTGAATTGAATTAATCCACTACCTGAAGTGGGTTACATGTGACATTCAGCACCAACTAATGATGATGGTGTAAAATTGTGATTGGTGAGGCTATTTTATACCCTCCCAATTGTTTTTCAGTTTGCCCCTCCTCCCGCTACCAAATTTCATTAAGTTAACTAAGGATAGGCAATAATGACCTTGTTATCTGCGACGTTCACCTCGTGAAGATCGTGATAGCACAGGAAATAAATTTCTAATGTAATGTTGTGCAGATTATAAATGTTTGTTTGCTGATTAACTCAAATATGCCACCTGAGGTTAATGTGGCTTCCTGCAGATGAAAGGCAAGCCCAGGAAATAAGCCTGCCTGAAATTAAGTATTTTTATTTGCGTTGTTCTGAATTGCTTTCTGCTTGTGTTCATGGAGCACTCCAGTAAACGTGACAATTACACACAGTACTTTGTCATACTTTGTAACAAAGCCTCTCAGCCCCAGCATTTTCAAATTGCTTCCTGAAAGCAGTGGCTTGTTGTGGACTATTGCATGATTCTCTGTAAAGGCTATTCTTGAAGTGAATGCATAGGCTTTGATTGAGATGGTTAACTTGCTGTGGGGCCTGCAACTGAGCTGACGGTATTTTCAATTTTGCAAATTGGATTAAGATTGATTGAAAACATTGCAAAATCAATAACCTGTTTGTGGCATCTCGGTTGTTTTAGTTATCACAAACGTTTTGTGACAAAAATAATCTTGCCTTTTAAATCTTGGTACCTTTTTGCTGGTCTGTGTGGTTGTCTGGTGGCTCCAAGGAACAGCTGTTTTCCACTTCTGAGCATTTGCAGTTGGCAGGATATTGAACTGTGGGAGATGACAGTGTCATCCAAATCCAAATGTGATCAATGCACATGTTTTGAATGAGTGACGTTTTAAATAAGGGGTTATAAAGTTATTGGCCTGGATTGTGCAGTTAGCCTGGCATTTGTTTTTCGTTCCCCTACAGTTGTCCATGCAAATTTGACCTGGGCTTTTGTGCAGCAACCTTTCACTATCAGGGGCCTGAAGTAGTGGGCGCCCCCTTCATCTCTGGAGCCTGTGTGAAAAGGCAAGCAACACTGATTTGTGTACCTATTGGATGGAAGAATCCTCAGTGAGGCAATATAAAATGGAAAGTGCAAGTTAGAATATTCATTTCGATGCTAAGTGATGCAGAGAAGCTGAACAGAGTGGTAAAATATAGGTTGACTGAGAAATAGGAGAGTGTTTTAAATTTACACCAGTTCAAAATTGAAGCTCTGAGAATTGGTGTAGCTGTATTATTTGAGAGTAATACTTAGCATACAGGTAAAAATCTATTGGCGCCGGAAAGCCATAACTTTCTGCCGAGTCTGTTGGTGAAGTGCTGACATAATGTAACTCAAGGGTAAAGAGCTCAGCTGCTTGACTTCACTGTGCTGTGCCAAAATTTGTTCCACTTAATGATGAATGATTTTAGTATTTTTGTTATTATTGCTACATTATCTGGGCTGGTGTGACTGAGAATTGTGTTTCTGAAGTGATATTTTTCTGATTTCAGCGAGTTTCTGACACAGCTGTTGAGGGCCAATGGAAGAAAATATAGATTTAACAAGGGAGAATATTTTTTGTGAGATCGGGCTTTGTTGCCATGTAATACCAGAGCATTTTCTGACCATCAAGGGCTTCGATTTAGGGTGGAGGATGGAAACAACTGATGTAATTATCTGTTTCTCTAATCAGGTCATTTCTCCCCCTTCCCTCATCTCATCTTCCATTTCCCATTGTGGCTTCCCTCTCACCTCTTCTTGACTTGTATGCTTGTCACCATCTCTTTCCACCCCCCCATGTTCCACTGTCTTCTCCTATCAGATTCTTCCTCCTTCAGCCCTTGACCACCACCACCTATCACCTCCCAGCTTCTAACTTCATTCTGCCTCTCCCCCACCTACCGACCCACCTTCCCCCTCACCTGACCACCTGTTACCCCCCTGCTGCCCCACAGTCCACTATGGAAGCACCAATGCCCTTGAATGGAAAATCCTACAAAAAGTGAATGTAGCCCTCCCTGTCCATAATGGGGAAAGCCCTCCCCACCACTGAGCACATCTCTACTGAGTGTCGTCACAGGAAGTAGCATCCATCATTGGGGCCCCACCACCCAAGTCGAGCTCTCTTCATGCTGCTGCCATCAGGAAGAAAGTACAGGAACCTCAGGACTCACACCACCAGGTCCTGGAGCAGTTAATACCCTTAACCATAAGGCTCTTGAACCACAGGGGATAACTTCACTCAACTTCATTTGCCCCCAACACTGAACTTTTCCCACAAACTATGGACTCACTTTCAAGCACTCTTCATCTCATGATCTCAACGTTTATTGCTTAGTTATTTATTATTATTATTATTTCTCTTTTCTTCTTTTGTATTTGCACATTTTGTTATCTTTTGCACACTGATTGCTCTATTGGGTGCAGTCTTTTATTGATTTGCGCAAATTTCTGCAGATGTATTGTGGAGAGCATTCTGTCTGGGTGCATCACTAATATGGTATGGAGAGGGCACTGTACAGGATCAAAACATGCTGCAGAGAGTTGTAAACTTAGTTCCATAATGGGCACTACCCTCTGTAGTTTCCAGGACATCATCAAGGAGCAATGCCTCAAAAAGGTGGCATCCATCATTTATACCACACGCTGCATCCGCAAAGCAAACAGCATTATGAAGGACCCCATGCACCCTTCATATAAACTCTTCCCCCTCCTGCCATCTGGAAAAAGGCACCGAAGCATTCGGGCTCTCATGACCAGGCTATGTAACAGTTTCTTCCCCCAAGCCATCAGACTCCTCAATACCCGGAGCCTGGCTTGACACCAACCTACTATACCTGCTACTGTGCCTACTGTCTTGTTTGTTATTTATTATTATTTATTGTAGTGCCCGCACTGTTTTGTGCACTTTATGCAGTCCTGGATAGGTCTGTAGTCTAGTGTAGTTTTTGTGTTTTTTTTTCCTTACGAAATTCAGTGTAGTTTTTGTATTGTTTCATGTAGCACCATGGTCCTGGAAAACATTGTCTCATTTTTACCATGTTCTGAATTTGAACGAGTTTTCATTGATTTGGGGCGGAGATCTTAATACCTGTTTATCTCCAGCTTTGGACCGTTCGGCTCCTTTACGGACTTTACCTAATAAATCTGCAAATTTGATTAATTTTTTTCTTTCTGATTCTGGGTCGACGGACATTTGGCGTTTTCTGCATCCTCAGGAAAAAGATTTTTCCTTTTTTTCACATGTTCATCATTCCTATTCAAGAATTGATTATTTTTTTTATTGATTCTCGTCTCATTCCTTCAGTGATTAAATGTGATTATGATTCTATAACCATTTCGGATCATGCTCCACTTAAGCTTTCTATTAAAATTATGGCCAATATACCAAACAATAGACAATGGCATTTTAATTCGCTGTTGCTTCAGGACTCGGACTTTGTTAATTTTATGAATGAACAGATTGAGCTTTTTTTTACAATTAACCATACAGAAGATATTTCAGTTAACACTCTTTGGGACACTTTTAAAGCCTATATTCGGGGTCAGATTATTTCGTATTCCGTTGCTTTGAGGAAGAAACAGAAGCAGGAGGAGATGGCAATTGTGGACAAGATTAAAGAAATTGATAAGAAATATGTTATGGCTCCTTCTGAGGAGCTATACAAACAAAGAACTGAACTTCAAATGGAACACAGTTTACTACTCTCGTCCTCGATTGTAAACCAATTAAAGAAAACAAGAAGTGATTTTTATGTTCATAGTGATAAAATTGGCAAGCTGCTGGCTAATCAATTGAAATCTAATTATGTTAAATCTCAAATCAATCAGATTTATAACCAAAATGATCGATTGATATTGGATCATGTGGGGATCAATCAAACCTTTTGTGATTTTTATTCTTCTTTATATCAATCAGAGTCTCCTCGAGATTCTAAATATATGAATGATTTTTTAGATAAGTTAGACTTCCCTCAGATTTCACAGGATATGTCTTCTTTATTAGATACTTCCATTACAATGGATGAGATTAAGAATGTTATTTTTTCTATGAATCTGGGGAAAGCTCCTGGCCCTGATGGGTTTACCGTTGAATTTTATAAATGTTTTGCTTCTTTATTGATTCCTTGGCTCTATAAGGTTTTTGAGGCTTCTTTGAAACTTGGTAAACTTCCGGAATCTTTTAATAGAGCATCAATTTCTTTAATACTAAAGAAGGATAAAGACCCTGCTCAATGTGCATCTTATAGACCAATATCTTTATTAAATGTTGATTCTAAAGTTTTTTCTAAGTTATTAGCAAATAGACTAGAAAAAGTACTTCCTTCTATTATTTCGGAAGACCAAACGGGTTTTATTAAAGGTCGTTACTCTTTTTATAATATTCGTACATTGTTAAATATCGTTTATACTCCCTCATTTTTACCATGTTCTATACCAGCAGTTATGGTCGAAATGACAATAAAAAGTGACTTGACTTGACTTAACTCCCATCACCCAGGTCATGCCTTGTTCTCATTGCTCGTCAGGAAGAGGTATAGAAGCCTGAAGGCACACACTCAACGATTCCAGAAGCTTCTTTCCCTCTGCCATCTGATTTCTGAATGGACATTGAACCAATAAACACTACCTCTCGTTTTTTTTTAAATTTCTATTTTTGCACTATTTATTTTATATATTTACTGTAATTCAGTTTTTTCCCCAATATTATGTATTGCATTGAACTGCTGCTGCAAAGACAACAAATTTCACAACATATGCCGGTGATATTAAACCTGTTTCTTGGATTTACTGAGTATGGCTGAAAGAAAACGCATCTCAGGGTTGTATATGGTGACATATACGTACTTTAACTTTGGAAGCATTAAATTCTCGGTACTTAGGCCTGTCTCCCTGGCAGTGGAATTATAGACCCACTTAATGCAGCAGGATTATTAAGCTTTTTTATAAGGGAATAGCAGTGTCTGTGTGGAGAGTTGGCTTAAAGGACATCAGTATGAATGAGCCTAACAGCATCCCTAACTGAGAAATAAATAACTTTTGATGACTGTAGATATGTTGCACAGTGTTTAGGAATCGATGTACCATAGCTATGCTTTCATCACTACCTCAGAACTGCTTACGTCCTAGGTCAAGTTTTCTGCCAACTTCCTACCAGAATGAAGATTTATCAAAGTTGTTTGCTTTGTGTCTTATGCTCACTGTAATCTAAGATGAAGTGACTGCTGGTGGAACTGCTGGAGGTTCGGAACTGTAACCCAACTTCTCTACTGGTACATAAAATCCAGTAATACCACCTATTCCCTTATCCCTTATCAGGGATCCAGTGACATTATTGCATTAAACAATCAGTATTGATCAGGTTATTATCTGTCTTTGATTTTCAGTGCTCTACTTTACCGAGTTAATGGCTGCCATTAAAACAGAGCCATGTTTTAATGATTCAAGCTGCTTGGAAGCTCTGGTAAGATGGTGGCATGCTTGGATACAGCAGCCTCTCCAGGTCCAACAAATGGTGCAAATGAGTGTCTTAAATGTTTTTCTTGTGATCACAAGACCCTGATGGAACAAAATTAAAAAAAAATTTGAATCCCCGATGGATACAAAAAGTACTGCAAATCCAGTTTATTGGGGAGACTGACGGTGGGGGGGTTGCATTGCCTCAGTTGTTGTGCTAACCAGCCCCTAGTGCCCGTTACAGCCATACAGGAGAGGAGATGCTGGAAGCAGTGTGGGATCTGGGTTTGGGGCTGGCCCCTGCAGTCCTGCTCTCCCACCTGTGCTGCTCTCTGGTGTTCACTCCTGGAAGACAAGCTGGATTGCTTTTATCTGTTGCTGACCCAGCAAGAGGAACTGTTGCATGCTTGCACTTGCAGAAACGTGGCTCCAGGACAACATCCCATGCACCATTAACCTTCAGGCCATGTCACTCAGGGACTTGTGCTAATCTTATTTTTGTGACAATGTGGTCTATTGTAACAATGTGCTGTGTGTGACTGTATGAACTGTGTTTTGCATCTTTGCTCCGGAGGAATGCTGTTTCGTTAAGCTGTATGCATGTGTATGGTTGATTAACAATTAAACTTGAACTTGAACAGGGGAAAGATATCACAATTCTTTTAAACTGACTTTAAATATTGTACCGTATAGCCTACAGTATAATAAGGGACTACTTTATGTTTTAGTAACATGTCGTTGAATGTGCTATTAGGCGCGTATTGATCTGTACGTGTGTGCTGAATTCATTTTATGCCAGTAACGAACCATGAAACTTAGTTCCCGTCTCCAGCATTTTTATTAATAGCATTGTTGTGTAACCAGGCCACATACACAACAAATTGGCGACGAGTTTAGTGAACCTACATCGTGTCGGAATGCCGTGTTTTCGTTGATAATGACACTCGGAGGAAGAGCGCATGGAACGAGCCAAGGAGCGGGAGGAGGAGGCAGAGCGAGGCTGCGAGTCTGTCTGCCAGAGAAAACAGGATCTCCCAGTGGCCACACATTTTAATTCCACATCCCATTCCCATTCTGACATGTCTATCCACGGCCTCCTCTACTGTAAAGATGAAACCACACTCAGGTTGAAGGAACAACACCTTATATTCCGTCTGGGTAGCCTCCAACATGATGGCATGAACATTGACTTCTCAAACTTCCGCTAATGCCCCACCTCCCCCCGTACCCCATCCATTATTTATTTATATACACACATTCTTTTTCTCCTTTTTCTCCCTCTGTCCCTTTGACTATACCCCTTGCCCATCCTCTGGGTTTTTCCCCCCTCCCACTTTTCTTTCTCCCTAGGCCTCCTGTCCCATGATCCTCTCATATCTCTTTTGCCAATCACCTGTCCAGCTCTTGGCTCCATCCCTCCCCCTCCTGTCTTCTCCTGTCATTTTGGATCTCCCCCTACCCCTCCCACTTTCAAATCTCTTACTAGCTCTTCTTTCAGTTAGTCCTGACGAAGGGTCTCGCCCTGAAACGTCAAGTGTACCTCTTCCTAGAGATGCTGCCTGGCCTGCTGCGTTCACCAGCAACTTTTATGTGTGTTGCTTGAATTTCCAGAATCTGCAGATTTCCTAGTGTTTGCTTTTCCAATGCCATCTCAGTTTTGATGGTTGTACATATTTTTAAGAGTAACATTCACCTTTTCATGGATTTCACTTTGCTTTCATCATCTTTGCAAGATGGAGGTGACTACTCTTTATGGCTGGAACCTGCCAATTTGTGGATTGTTTAAGTTATTCCAGACAATAGAGTGAAGACCCAATGCCGGACAATCTAGAGAAGAACCCCCCCCCCGGCCACCTCGAGACTTCAGTTATAAATGGGTCTTAGACCAAAAGTAAAAAAAAAAGGCTTGTTATAATTTGATATTATTATGTTACTTTGTTATAATTTGATATTATTATGTTACTTTGTTATAATTTGATATTATTAAGTTACTAAGTAAACAAATGGTGGCGTTTGTATGTTAAGAGTAAACATATTTGTATAGCATAGTGCCCCAGTAAAAAAAACAGTTGATACACTATTAAAATAAAAGGGGAGGAGTGTACCGTATAGCCTACAGTATAATAAGGGACTACTTTATGTTTTAGTAACACGTCGTTGGATGCGCTATTAGGCGCATATTGATCTGTACGTGTGTGCTGAGTTTGTTTCATGCCAGTAAAGAACCATGAAACTTAGCTCCCGTCTCCCACATTTTTATTAATAGCATTGTTGTGTAACGAGGCCACATACACAACAAATATCATAACATAAAATTAGTTTTACCTTCTACTTGACACTTTAGTTGTGCTTCACAATTTAACTGGCAAAATGCACTTGCATCATCTTATATTATTATTCTTGTGAGGCCCCAAGTTGTAAAAAGTGGCATGTGCTTTGATATTTAAAATCCTATCTTGTAGGTGGGAGAATGACAATAAGACATAAGAGCAGAATTAAACCATTTCTCCCATCGAGTTTGCTGTACCATTTGATCATAGCCGATTTATTTTTTCTCTCAACCCCATTCTTCTGCCTTCTCCCCATTACCTTTGATGCTGTTACTAATTAATTATCTATCAACCTCTGCTTTAAATATACCCATTGATTTCATCTCTACAGCTGTCTCTGGTAATGAATTCTACAGATCTGCCACCTTCTGGCTGAAGGGATTCCTCCCTATCTCTGTTCTAAAGGGGTGTTCTTCTATTTTGAGGCTGTACCCTCTGGTCCTAGACTCTTCTACTAATGGAAACATCCACTCTATCTGGATTTTTCTAAATTCCAGTAGGTACAGGCTCAGAGCCACGAAACGCTCCTCATATCAAAATGGCTTGATATTATGGTAAAACTTCCATTATTAAGCATCTTATTGTTCAGAAATCTCAATAGTTTGGCATCTGCCTTAGTCTTTACACTGGATTGGAGTGTGCAGCCAGATCAAAGGTCTGGATTGTGTGCCAAATGTATCCAGGAGTAGAGTCTGGAACACCAGGAATTGGGAATGTTGTTGGATTTGTTGCTGGTGTTGGGGACTTGAGTGCTTCTATATAACCTACTCCCTTTAAATTCACTGGGTTCACTGGAAAATGTATATTCTACTTCATAGCATGTTCTTTCAGAAAGAAATAGTGAAATAGCTTTGGGTATTAACTGGAGTAATATCCAATTGTCTGGAAAACCCAAGGATGTTGTTTTCACTGTGAATTAACTTTCCTGATTCCTGCCTTTCATCTTGAACAGTATCTTGAATCACACACCTTTAGGTGTATCGAAGTAGAACTGTGGTAAGGAGAGAATGTGTTTAGATCTTGAAAAGCAGAAGTTTTATCAAATTTCTGGAGGTGACAAATTCATTATGTTTGTTTTCTTATCCACTATTTTAAATCCATTGATCTTAAGTGAGGCAAGAATCTGTTTTGAGAGGTGCTGGTTGAAGAAAGATTAGGCTGCATGGTGCCAGGTGAACAGTTGTACAGTCCAGATGGCAACAGAAATAATTCAACAGCATATCTACCCCGGGGACTGGAGCCAAAAACAATTTGCTTGCTCCAGATAAATATCCTGCTCCTCTGAGTTTGGAAGTCCTTCATATGATTAATTTATCTTCCTTTTTTATTAAAACAAATCCCTATTTTTTTTTCCCCAGTAAGAAATGTTATAAGTTTGATTCTTTGAGATGTATGATTCCTGAGTATAAGATGCCATTGCAATTAGTTATTCTGTGAGTTTTTGTAGTAAATATCATAGGATATTCATTTGTATAATGCCTTGTAGTTGATCCTGCACTTTGATTCCTGCTGGAAATTTTAATTAGATAAGGTTTCCTTTTGTCTTTCTCTTCAAGCACAAATTACCAATCATCCTGTAATTAC
This sequence comes from Mobula hypostoma, assembly GCF_963921235.1. Classification (NCBI taxonomy): domain Eukaryota; kingdom Metazoa; phylum Chordata; class Chondrichthyes; order Myliobatiformes; family Myliobatidae; genus Mobula; species Mobula hypostoma. The sequence goes on from NC_086100.1 coordinate 32,204,861, forward strand.
TTAATGGCACACAATGGATTGTTCCATTAGATTCTTTCAATTTGTCATTAAAGGTTAATCTGAAGAGTTGCATTTATCTATATTGGGAGAGTGGGTGGAGGAATCTGCAATTTGTCTTTATTTTAGTGTCAACTGGAATAAAATAATCCAGTTATTTTCTCCTTTTTGTGCTGGGAGCTATAAAAATAACTTGGCCACAATTTTGGGCATCTCCGGTTGAAAGCTGCTCCAAGGAAATGTTATAAGCCTCAGATTAACTGTGTAATTTATTAAACGGTAACAAAAATCTGACAGCCTTGCACATCTCTGTGCGTGGCTTCAATCGGTTAATCAAACCTAATTGTACTTTGCCATGAAGCATGGCCTCCAAGAGGAAATTTGTCAGTGGTGAAACACACTAATCTTGGCCAGAAAAGTAAATAGTTTATTCTTCCCTATAAATGCTGCCTGACCTGCTGAGTTCCTCAATCATTTTGTGTGTGTTACTCTGGATTTCCAGCATCCATACAATAATAATTCTTCCTTATGCTATTTTTGGTAGAAGGGGCAGCTTCAAGTTTTGTTTGTTCTTTACCACTCACTCCCTTAGTAAAGGGTTTTGTAAGTGAGGCCTTTTGAACATTCAGCTATTGAATCTTATATGAAAATTACTTTTAAATCTGTCTGATAGTGAAACGTGGAAGACCACAATTAAAGATGTTGCAGCTGCATTCTTTCACCAGTAGATGGAAGCCTTTTGCATTGAGAATTACCTTCATTTAGACAGGGAACAGTTGGTTCCTTGTTGTTAGTAGATGATACTGCAGCAGTACTCTTGTGTGACTGACCAGAAATAATTAGGTCCAGGCCAGTTGAATAACATGAGGCAAATCTGTTTAGTTCTGACTTCCTTAGCATTCACACATATTCTCTGGAGAACTCGGAATAAAGGATGTGGCTTAGTGTTGCATATTTAATATTTCAGTAATATTGTAGTTTTGTTTGCATAATTCATTATGGGTTGAATGTAAAAGTACATGAATGGCAGACGTCATTACACCACTACATCAAGTGTGCATCATACTCAAGTAAAAATGAAGTTTACATGCCTCTCTCAGGTCCCTTTGTTTTACTTTCAATTAGTTTTATGTTTTGAAGTTACAAAACATTAGAGGTGCCCTCGAATGAGAGCTTGTATTATCTGTGACTATTCCGCATTTGTAACTAAAATAGTTTTGTTTGTTCTAGTGATGGTTACTACTTCTTCAGAATACCTAATCAAAGAGATTCAAATAACAGATATTATTGGAAATACCTATCAGGCAGCACCTGTGGAAGAAATAATTCATTGTAACTGGGTCACTATATGCAAAATGGACATGCTTCTGGTCAAGATGGTGTCGAGCTACGATCTTTGTTGAGGTCATCACTCAGACTTGTTTTTCTTGGTTGCTTTGGAATTTGTGTAAGGATGGTTTTGGGGACAGAGGGGAGAGTTGGGGGTCAGATCAGCATTTAGGGGCAGGGGTGTGGGGAGATTAGATTTCAGGCTGGAATCCAGACCTCTGGACATTTGTGACCAGCAAGCTAGCAAGGATGAGGGCTAGTGCACCCTTCCTCCCAGGTCAGCGAGTTGTCTGTATGTTCTCTGTGTGGGCCAGGGGAACAAGTGATTGTGGCCCCCTAGGTACATGAATTGATGAGACTGGAGTTTGAGGCCTAGTCTTCAGTCCCAGTCATCGGAGAGTGCAGTGTTTGGAGCTTAGTGTTTGTGCTCCTCATTCTTTGTCATTGGCGGGTCATGGCTTGATACTGAAGATCAAAGTCCACAGGTCATTTGGAAATCCAGAAGTCAAGGCCCAATGGGGAAGTCCACAGGAGAAGCGGAAACCCAATGCTTGCAAATCCACGAGTCCACTGGCTGATGGAAGCTGGAGCCTGGAGACAGCCTATCCTGGGGTTAGAGGACGGTGTGTGTGTGGGTGGTGGGAGGGAAGAATGGGCCTTATTTTGCTGCTGTTGCTTTATCACTCGTGTTCTGTATTACGGTGTTCTGTGTTGTTCTTCCGAACTTTGTGGCCATGCTCTGTTGGTGCCAGAATGTGTGGCAACACTTCTGGGCTGACGTCAGAACAGAGTCATAGAAAAGTACAGCTCAGAAACAGGCCCTTTGAGCCATCTAGTCCATGATGAACCATTTAAACTGCCTACTCCCATTGACCTGCACCCAGATCCTAGCCCTCCATACCCCGGCCATCTATGTACCTGTCCAAACATCTCTTAAACATTGAAAACGAGCTCACGTGCACCCCTTGTGCTTACCGCTCTTTCCACACTCTCACGGCCCTCTGAGTGCAGAAGTCACCCTTCATGTTCCCCTTAAGTTTTTCAACTTTCACCCTTAACCTCTAGTTGTAGTTCCACCCAACTTCAGTGGCAAAAGCCTACTTGCATTTACCCTATCTATACCTCTCGTAATTTTGTACACCTCTATCACATCTCCCCTCAATCTTCTATGTTTCAAGATATAAAGTCCTAACCCATTCAATCTTTCCTCATAACTCGGGTCTTCCAGTAACATCCTTGTAAACTTTCTCTCTACTCTTTCAACCTTGTTCACATGTTTCCTGTAGGTAGGTGAACAAAACTGCATACAAATTAGGCCTCACCAACGTCTTATACAACTTCAACGTAACATCCCATCTCCTGTACTCAGTACTTTGATTTATGAAGGGCAATGTGCTGAAAGTTTTCTTTACAACCCACTGAAAGCAATGCCACTTTCAATGACTTATGGACCAGTATTCCCAAATTCCTTTGTTCTACTGTACTTAATGCCCTACTATTCATTGTGTAGGTCCTACCCTGGTTGGTCCTACCAAGCTGCAGCATCTCACACATATCTGTATTAAATTCCATCTGACATTTTTCTAGCTGGTCTAGACTCTGCTGCTAGCTCTGATAGCCTTCCTCGCTGTCCATCACACCCACAATCTTGGTGTCATCCGCAAATTTGCTGATCCAGTTCACCACATTATCATCCAGATCATTGATATAGATAAGAAACAACAACAAACCCAGCATTGATCCCTGCAGCACTCCTCTAGTCACCGGCCTCCAGTCAGAGAGGCAACTATCTACTCTCTACAGTTGTCTGTCGAAGAAATTGAAGGCAGAGGAACAGACTGTAATACCCTGCCTTTCTGTCATTCTTCTTGACACTCCCTGACTATTCCTAACAATCCTGACTGCTCTCTAACATACTGTTATTTTTTTCACTACTTGGTGACTTCACATGCCTGTGATGTTTTTCAGTGAAATTAGTCAGGCCAAGTAAATAGATTGTTTACTGAATTCGAAGCGGAACTCTTTGTTTTCTCTTGATTAAATAATAGGGCCAACAAGGACCCTATTGTTCACTTGTTTACAACAAGAGGCTGAGCAAGAAATATTGGAAGTTGAACTTACTCAAAAATAACCGTTTGGCCCCTGGAAGATTCAACTGCTGTGTTAGAAAGCTGAGCTTGGTAAAAAGACCCCCTGGATCCTAGGCGGTGAATATCCACCATAAGAGTAACTCTACCAAGAGGAAACAGTTTCTCAACCTCACTCTCATGTCTTCTCAACATCTTGCATCTCAGTCAGATTTCCACTCATCCTTTGTCAAGTATATAGGCTACTTTTCCTCCATCTATAACTGACATAACTGTATAATGATCTATAGCAGATATAACTGTAAGATAGCTGATGTGACAGGAATACATCTTACATTTCTGCACTGCAATGACTCCAAGGTCAGTATATCATTGCTCTCATGTGGAGACTGAAGTACTCCATAATGTTGTTTCATGATTTCCCTGTATAATCTCAGCGAGACTTATCTACCATTGCACTCTGACCTTCCTGCAATACAGCCAACATACTGTTTACTTTCTGATAATTTGCTGCATATTTATTTCCTGAACCAATGCAGCTGGATGCTACAATATTCATTGTTTTCCTCAATTTTTAAGCAAGCTTTTCTGTCTTCCACCCGAAAATACAATGTCAGTTTTTATTTGAGGTTCAGGTTTATTTCTCACAAACATGTACATCAAAATGCAGTGAACTGTGTTGGGTGCGCTGGGAGCAATCTGCAAATGTCACCACGTATTCTGGCGCCAACGCAGCAAGCCCACAAAACTCAGCAGAACAATACAAGACAGCAGTAAAGCAAACGCCTTTCCTATCCTTCCTATCCTTCCTACCCTCCCACCGATTCACACACACACAGGCAAGCCTTCAGGCTCAGTGCAGGCCACCTCTGAACCTTTGGTCCTTGTCCCTGGATTCTCATACCCACTGGCATTGGGCCTCCAGTTTAGGTGGACTTCACCCCAGGGTGCCGATCATAAGTTTGGCCTTCAAGCATTGACTTCTGGACTCACACTGTTTATACTTTCCACTACTTACGGTTTGCTCATTTGGATAACCTGTTTTATCCTTTAGCTGACTGTTCCCTCACAGCCAATTTTCTCCTTTAGCTTTGTATCTGCAATCAGACATTCTCTTTTCCACTTAATTCATATATGTAGAATCATTTATGCTTCAGTTGCTATACTGATCCCCCGACACTCTACTTGAAACCGCTTAATTGTTAAGCTTTGAATTAAGGTTTGCAACCCTTCCTATGAAAATTGCTGGTTTCTGCATTTTCTTTTCAGAGGGAAGGGCAGACATTGAGAAGTTGATTTCTCTTGGTAGAGAAACTCTGCCTCCTAGTTTTAAGTACAAGACGTCAAACATTTCTCTCTAAGAGAAGTGGTTTCTTTGCACTGTTGTGTATCTTTGAAATTTTCAACTCATAGGGGAATGTTTTAGAAGTTGTTGTTAGAAGTTTCAAAGCCAAGCAATGAAGGAGTCACAATCATAATCTCTTGAGAGAAAGGCATGAGCCTCTGTACACTTCTATTGAAGTTATACAGTTTCCTTTTTTTCAGTGCTCATTTTACATATTAAATCTAAAGCCTAACATAATTTAAGGATATACATGTACAAACTAGGAGCAGGAACGGACCCCTCAGACTATTAAGACTTTTCATCCTTTTACTAAGATTGTAGATGATCTACTTGTAACCTCAATTCTGCATTCACATCTACTGGCTATACATTTTCACTCCCATACTAGTTTTGGATATTTTGAAACAGATATTTAAATTCTGCTTCCACCGCCTTTACAGAGGAACGTTACAGAAGCTCTAATTCTTGCCTCATTTTTCTTAAATAAGCAACCTCTTGTATTTAAACAGTGCCTCTAATTCTAGATTTCTCCCACAGCAGGAAACATCCTCTTCATATCCACCTTTTCAATACCCTTTGAGTTCTTGAATGTTTCAGTCATGTCATTTCCATTCTTCTAGTCTCCAGTGGATGCAAGCCTAGTCTGTCCAGTTCTGGTTATATTAATGCCCTGGAGAAGTAATGTAAAATTTCTCAATTATACAGAACAACATCTTGTCAAAATAGTTTCCCATTTTCCTGCATTATCGTACATCCCTCTGCATGGTTAACCAACCTATATTCCTTTTTAGCCTCCTTGTATTCACATCACACTTTTCCACCTTCTCTAGTAATCAAAGTTAACAACGAAACTTTCAGCCCATTCACTGTGTAGCATCATTGCAGTGATGTTACACAGCATCCACAACAGGACCACCAGACTCCAGAACACTTACTTCCCCCAGGCTGATCAACATTTCCACTCGGTAACCTAGCCTATAACCTTGGAACAAAGTTGATGCACAATAAGATTAAAGAACTATCGGGGAAATTACCTTGCTCAGCAAATGGATGCATCAAGGCAAAAGATGGCAGCTTAACTATGAACAAAGGGGAAATCCTAAACAGATGGACAGAATATATGAAAGAATTTTTTGAAGACCAAAGAGTAGAAAAACCGAACATAAAGAAGAATCTTGAAGGTCCTAGCATTCTAAAATCAGAAATTCGAGCAGCTGTAAATCAAACAAAACATAACAGAGCAACTGGTCCAGACAACATCGCTGTTGAAATGATACTGGCCTTAGAAGATTCTGGAATAGAGAAAATAACAGAAATAGCAAATAAAATCTATGATCATGGGGAGATACCTGATGATTTAAGTAAATCAGTGTTCATCACACTTCTAAAGACAGAGGGAGCAACAGAATGTGAGTTACATTGTACGATAAGCCTGATGAGCCACGTGGGAAAAATTATTCTCAGAGTAATCATGATGGGAGCAAGACGCTGTATAAAACTGGAAATCAGTAAAGAACAATGTGGTTTTATGGAAAACACTGGAACCAGAAATACAACTTTCATGCTACAGATGATCTGTGAATGAGCCATCCAGGTACAAAAAGACATCTACCTATATTTCATTGACTATACAAAAGCTTTTGACACTGTCAGACAGCAAGATCTTCTGGAAATGCTTCAAGATCTTGACATAGATGGGAAAGATATACGTTTCTTAAGAAACTTATACTGGGACCAGATAGCATCCATCAGAATAGAAGGAGAAGTGAGTGAGTATGTGAATATCATGAGAGGAGTCAGGCAAGGTTGTGTCTTTTCGCCAGACTTATTCAACCTGTATAGTGAAAATATCATGAGAAGTATCAAAGACATCAAAGGATTCACAATTGGAGGCCATAATATAAATAACATAAGATATGCTGATGACATTGTACTAATAGCTGACTCAGAAACAAAACTTCAAGAACTACTCACTATAGTGGCAGCAGGAAGTAATCGCAGAGGCCTCTCAATCAACACCAAGAAGACAGAAAGCATGGTCATCTCCAGAAAGACAAACATCCCACAATGTGTGATCAAGATCAGAAATACAAACATCAAACAAGTCAACAAATTCAGAAACCTTGGCAGCCTAATAACAAGTATTGGCAGGTGCGACACAGATATCAAATACAGAATAGCAATGGCGAAAGAAGCTTTCCAAAAAATGAAGACCATATTAACAGACAGAAAGATGAGCACGTACACTAAAAACAGAATACTGCAGTGCTACATTTATTCTATCCTGACTTATGGAAGTGAATGCTGGACCATTTCTCCAACAATGGAAAAGAGACTAGAAGCAGCTGAATTATGGTTCTACAGGAGAATGTTAAAAATATCATGGACCACACACACATCAAATGAAGAAGTTCTCAGAAGAGCTCAAGCAGTTCGATCACTGGTACCAACAATAAGAGAAAGACAACTCAGATTCCTAGGACACATCATACGGAAAGTTGAACTAGAAAAACTCATACTCTCTGGAAAGATTGAGGGAGGTAAACTTAGAGGAAGACCTCGGCTTATGTACATCAGAAGCATAGCCAGGTGGCTACACATCGAGGAAATGGAAGTCATCCAAAAAACGAAGGATAGATCTATATGGAAAACCATGGTCACCAAAGTCCGCCTCGGATATGGTACCTAGACAGACAACCTAGCCCACCGTGCACCTACCACTACAATTTTATTAGTTCCCAACAGTCACCCTATGTACTGATGCTCCTGTGCCAAGCATCACTTTATGAACATACAATTAGTCTATGTATACAAGCTAATCTTATGATTTGTATTTATTGTGTTTTTGTTGTGGTTTTTATGCTGCATTGAATCCAGAGTAACAATCATTTCATTCTCCACACTTGTGCACTGACCAATCTTAAATCTTGAATCTCCATCCCTCTTTGGAATAAGTTGGTACACCACTCAATATCTTGTAAACCAGTAAAAGATTCACATATGCTTGTTTTCTGCTTTGCTAGTTAGTCAATCTTCTATCCACACCAGTATGTTATTATCTGTACCAGGTGCTTTTATTGTTTGCAATAACCTTTGTGTCATCTTATCAGATGCCTCTGGAAATGTACTTCTACCTCAGCCCTCTATCTACAGTACCTACAGCTGGTGCCATGCACATACCCAGATTTTCACAAAGTATCTGAGGTGCCACATCAAAAGTCAAACGTGGTTTCCCTTTCACAAAACCATGTTGACTGACTGGCTGATTATCTTGAATGTTCTTGAGTACTCTGCCAGGGCATCTTCATGGAAAATTTTGTCAGTTGACAATTGATCAGCTGTAGTTTCCAGCTGTTTTCCTCTTTTACGTTTAATAAATAATTTATATTTGCTATTTTCCAGTTAAATTAATCATTCCTGGTTTCTCCTTCCAGCAGATTTTCGAAAATTAAGGCAAATACTTGAACTATCTAGCTAACCACTTCTTTTAATAGCCTTCTATGAAGTTTGTAAGGACCCAGGGACCTGTTAGCCTGCAGTTTCATCTATTTACTCAATGCCAATTTTATTATAACTTATTTTCCAGAGATCCCTCACTTATTTTCCAGTTACTCATCTACACCTTTGTTTTCTAAGATATCATCCACATTTTGATAACAAACAGTACTGTGTAAAAAGTCTTCGGCGCATACAATACTCTGCCTGAGTCTTTTGCACAGTATTGTTCAACGGTTTTTGATTCGGAGCAAGAAGGCTGCAAGTGAATGGCTGATTTTCGGAGCCAAGGCAGTTTTTACTACTTGGGGTAAAAGGGAGGTAAGACTGCACAGGTGCGTGACGTCAGCCAGTGGAGCGCAAAAGGTTTAAAAAGAAGACCACCATATCCAGCGGGCAGCGAGTGAGAGGGCTTTGGTGCAACGGGCTTAGGCGGTAACGGGACGAGGCGAGGTAGGTTTACCGGTGTTATTTGCGGAAAGGAGGAAGTATGTGTGTGAGGCCAGTTTACTGTGCTCGGTGTCAAATGTGGGAGGTCCTGGAGTCTCACAGCCTCCTGGACGACCATATCTGCACCAGGTGTGTCAAGCTGCAGCTCCTAAAGGACTGAGTTAGGGAACTAGAGATGCAGCTCAATGACCTTCACCTGGTCAGGGAGAGCGAGGAGGTGATAGAAAGGAGTTATAGGCAGGTGGTCACACCAGGGCCACGGGAGACAGGCAAGTGGGTCACAGTCAGGAGGGGGAAGGGGAAGAGTCAGGTACTAGAGAGTACCCCTGTGGCTGTACCCCTTGACAATAAGTACTCCTGTTTGAGGACTATTGGGGGGGGGGTGAAGAGACAGCCTACCTGAGGGAAGCAACAGTGGCTGTGCCTCTGGCACAGATTCTAGCCCTGTGGCTCAGAAGGGTAGGGAAAGGAAGAGGAAGGCAGTAGTGAGAGAGTCAGACAGGCAATTCTGTGGACGCAGGAAAGAAACTTGGATGGTAGTTTGCCTCCCAGGTGCCAGGGTCTGGGATGTTTCAGATCGCATCCATGATATCCTGCAGTGGGAGGGAGAACAGCAAGAGGTCGAGGTACATATTGGTACCAATAACATAGGTAGGAAAAGGGAAGAGGTCCTGAAAGACAGAGTACAGGGTGTTAGGAAGGAAGTTGAGAAGCAGGACTGCAAAGGTAGTAATCTCGGGATTACTGCCTGTGCCACGCGACAGTGAGAATAGGAATAGAATGAGGTGGAGGATAAATGCGTGGCTGAGGGATTGGAGCGGGGGGAAGGGATTCTGATTTCTGGATAATTGGGATTTCTTTTGGGGCAGGTGTGATCTGTACAAAAAGGACGGGTTGCACTTGAGTCCCGGGGGACCAATATCCTGGCGGGGAGGTTTGCTAAGGCTACTGGGGAGAGTTTAAACTAGAATTGTTGTGGGGTGGGAACCAAACTGAAGAGACTGGGGAAGAGGAAGTTGGCTCACAAATAGAGAAAACTTGTAGACAGTGCGAGAGGGAGGAGAGGCAGGTGATAGAGAAGGTACATGCTCAGACCGAAGGTTTGAGAGGAGTTTATTTTAACGCAAGGGGTGTTGTGAGCAAAACGAATGAGCTTAGAGTGTGGATCAGTACTTGGAGATATGATGTGGTGGCCATTACAGAGACTTGGATGGCTCAGGGACAGGAATGGTTACTTCAAGTGCCGGGTTTTAGATGTTTCAGACAGGACAGGGAAGGAGGCAGAAGAGGTGGGGGTGTGGCACTGTTGATCAGAGATAGTGTCACGGCTGCAGAAAAGGTGGACAACATGGAGGGATTGTCTACAGAGTCTCTGTGGGTGGAGGTTAGGAACAGGAAGGGGTCAATAACTTGGTGTTTTTTATAGGCTGCCCAATAGTAACACGGATATCGAGGAGCAGATGGGGAAACAGATCCTGGAAAGGTGTAATAATAACAGAGTTGTCGTGATGGGAGATTTTAATTTCCCAAGTATCAGTTGGCATCTCCCTAGGGCAAGAGGTTTAGGTGGATTGGAGATTGTTAGGTGTGTTGAGGAAGGTTTCTTGACACAATATGTAGATAGGCCTACAAGAGCAGAGACTGTACTTGATTTGGTATTGGGAAATGAACCTGGTCAGGTGTCAGATCTCTCAGTGGGAGACCATTTTGAAGATGGTGATTATACGTCTATCTCCTTTACAGTAGGATTGGAGAGAGATAGGAACAGACAAGTTAAAAAAGCATTTAATTGGAGTAAGGGGAATTGTGAGGCTATCAGGCAGGAAGTTGGAAGCTTAAATTGGAAACAGATGTTCACAGGTAAAAGTACGGAAGAATGTGGCAAATGTTCAGGCAATATTTGTGTGGAGTTCTGCATAGGTACGTTCCAATGAGACAGGGAAGTTATGGTAGGGTACAGGAACCATGGCGTGCAAAAGCTGTAATAAATCTAGTCAAGAAGAAAAGAAAAGCTTACAAAAGTTTCAGAGAGCTAGGTAATGTTAGAGACCTAGAAGATTATAAGGCTAATAGGAAGGGGCTTAAGAAGGAAATTAGGAGAACCAGAAGGGGCCATGAGAAGGCCTTGGCAGGCAGGATTAAGGAAAACCCCAAGGCATTCTACAAGTATGTGAAGAGCAAGAGGATAAGACGTGAAAGAATAGGACCTATCAAGTGTGACAGTTGGAAAGTATGTATGGAACTGGAGGAAATAGCAGAGGTACTTAATGAATACTTTACTTCAGTATTCACTATGGAAAAGGATCTTGGTGATTGTAGTGATGACTTGCAGCAGACTGAAAAGCTTGAGCATGTAGATATTAAGAAAGAGAATGTGCTGGAGCTTTTGGAAAGCATCAAGTTGGATAAGTCACCGGAACCAGACGAGATGTACCCCAGGCTACTGTGGGAGGCAAGGGAGGAGATTGCTGAGCCTCTGGCGGTGATCTTTGCAGCATCAATGGGGACGGGAGAGGTTCCGGAATATTGGAGGGTTGCAGATGTTGTTCCTTTATTCAAGAAAGGGAGTAGAGATAGCCCAGGAAATTATACACCAGTGAGTCTTACCTCAGTGGTTGGTAAGTTGATGGAGAACATCCTGAGCGGCAATATTTATGAATATTTGGAGAGGCATAATATGATTAGGAATAGTCAGCATGGCTTTGTCAAGGGCAGGTCGTGCCTTACGAGCCTGATTGAATTTTTTGAGGATGTGACTAAACATTGATGAAGGTAGAGAAGTAGATGTAGTGTATATGGATTTCAGCAAGGCATTTGATAGGGTACCCGTGCAAGGCTTATTGAGAAAGTAAGGAGGCATGGGATCCAAGGGGACATTGCTTTGTGGATCCAGAACTGGCTTGCCCACAGAAGGCAAAGAGTAGTTGTAGACGGGTCATATTCTGCATGGAGGTCGGTCACCGGTGGAGTGCCTCAGGGATCTGTTCCGGGACCCTTACTCTTCGTGATTTTATAAATGACCTGGATGAGGAAGTGGAGGGATGGGTTAGTAAGTTTGCTGATGACACAAAGCTTGGACGTGTTGTGGATAGTGTGGAGGACTGTCAGAGGTTACAGCGGGACATTGATAGGATGCAAAACTGGGCTGAGATGTGGCAGATTGAGTTCAACCCAGATAAGTGTGAAATGGTTCATTTTGGTAGGTCAAATATGATGGCAGATTATAGTATTAATGGTAAGACTCTTGGCAGTGTGGAGGATCAGAGGGATCCTGGGGTCTGAGTCAATAGGACGCTCAAAGCAGCTATGTAGGACCCTGCTCAGATCCCATTTGGAGTACTGTGCTCAGTTTTGGTCGCCTCACTACAGTAAGGATTTGGAAGCCATAGAAAGGGTGCAGAGGAGATTTACAAGGATATTGCTTGGATTGGGGAGCATGCCTTATGAAAACAGGTTGAGTGAACTCGGCCTTTTCTCCTTGGAGCGACGGAGGATGAGGAGTGACCTGATAAGAGGTGTATAAGATGATGAGAGGCATTGATCGTGTGGATAGTCAGAGGCTTTTTCCCAGGGCTGGAATGGTTGCCACAAGAGGACACAGGTTTAAGGTGCTGGGGAGTAGGTACAGAGGAGATGTCTGGGGTAAGTTTTTTACTCAGAGTGGTGAGTGCATTCAATGGGCTGCTGGCAGCGGTGGTAGAGGTGGATACGATAGGGTCTTTTTAAGAGACTTTTGGATAGGTACATGGAGCTTAGGAAAATAGAGGGCTATAGGTAAGCCTAGTAATTTCTAAGGTAGGGACATGTTCGGCACAACTTTGTGGGCCGAAGGGCCTGTATTGTGCTGCAGGTTTTCTATGTTTCTCTGTTTCTTCTGTGTTTCTAATATCAATGTGGAGCATAGAGAGCGTTTGTAAATCTGGCTAGAACAAACGACGATGGGATTGGCGAGGGTGGAGCATTGTGGGAGAGGTGTGGAACATATGTGCAATGTGTTTTGCTTTCTTTTCTTTCTTTTTAAATCTTTTTATTGAGTAAGTATACAAAAAAGGTAAGCCATATAAACATTAATACAATGTTAAAGTATAATAAAATTCCAAAAGATAACAATACCAAAAAGAAAATACTACAAACAATGTAATTTAAGCATAAGAAACCAAGATAACATAATAGTATACTAAATTTTATATATATCAATGGAAAAAAAAAGAAAAAAAAACCCCAAAAAAAAAACCCACCGTGCAACTAACTAAAAGCAAAGCAAAGCAATGGGCTAACTTGAAACCAAACAGAGTTAAACTTAAAATCACGTCCTCAATCCCGACCTCCATTAAAACAGTGAAGAAAACACAAGAAGGGTAAATATTACATTAAATGAAAATATCGAATAAAAGGTCCCCAAATCTGTTCAAATTTAAATGAAGAATCATAAAGGTTACTTCTAATTTTCTCCAGATTCAAACATAAAATCGTCTGAGAAAACCAAAAAAAGGTAGTTGGAGCATTAAGCTCTTTCCAATGTTGTAAAATACATCTTTTCGCCATTAAAGTAAGAAATGCAATCATTCTACGGGCTGAAGGGGAAAGATTACTAGAAATTTTAGGTAGTCCAAAGATAGCAGTAATAGGGTGAGGAGAGATATCTATATTTAATACCTTAGAAATAATATTGAAAATATCTCTCCAAAAAGTTTCCAAAGTAGGGCAAGACCAAAACATATGAGTTAAAGAGGCTATCTGCCCCGAACATCTATCACAGAAAGGATTAATATGCGAGTAAAAACGCGCTAACTTATCTTTGGACATATGTGCTCTATGAACCACTTTAAATTGAATTAGGGAATGTTTAGCACAAATAGAGGAAGTATTAACTAATTGTAAAATCTGCCCCCAATCATCCACAGAAATGGTAAGCCCCAATTCCTGTTCCCAATCTACCCTAATCTTATCAAATGGAGCTTTCCTAAGTTTCATAATAATATTATAAATCATAGCCGATGCACCTTTCTGACATGGATTAAGGTTAATTATCGAATCTAAAATATATATAGGAGGAAGCATTGGAAAGGAAGTAAGTATAGTACTTAGGAAATTTCTAACTTGTAAATATCTAAAAAAATGTATTCTTGATAAGTTATATTTATTAGATAATTGTTCAAAAGACATAAGGGAACCATCTAAAAATAAATCCAAAAACCGTAAAATACCCTTAGTCTTCCAAGTTTGAAAAGCGCGATCCGTAAAAGAGGGAGGAAAAAATATGTTACCTAAAATAGGAATCGCTAACCCGAATTGATTAAGATCAAAAAATTTTCTGAATTGAAACCAAATGCGCAAAGCATATTTAACTATCGGGTTAGAGACCTGCTTAAGACGTTTCGAATCAAAAGGAAGAGAGGAACCTAAAATAGAACCAAGTGTATAACCCTGAACAGATTGTAATTCCAATGCTACCCATTTAGGAATAAATAGTATGTCCCGGTCAAGTAACCAAAATTTCATATGTCGAATATTAATAGCCCAATAATAAAATCTAAAGTTAGGTAATGCTAAACCTCCATCTCTCTTAGCTTTCTGTAAATGTATTTTACCCAGTCTCGGATTCTTGTTCTGCCAAATAAATGAAGAAATTTTAGAGTCAACTTTATCAAAAAAAGATTTAGGAACGAAAATTGGTAATGCCTGAAACACATATAAAAATTTTGGCAAAAAAAACATCTTAACTGCATTAATACGACCAATCAAAGTTAAATATAAGGGAAACCATTTAGATGAAAGTTGAGTAATATGGTCTATTAATGGTAAAAAGTTAGTCTTAAATAAATCTTTATGTTTACAAGTAATTTTAATCCCAAGATATGAAAAGTAATTATTAATCAATTTAAATGGAAATTTATAATATAAGGGAAGATGTTTATTAATCGGAAAAAGTTCACTCTTACTAAGATTTAATTTATAACCTGAGAAAAGACCAAATTGTGCTAATAACTCTAAAACAGCAGGAATGGATCTCTCAGGATTAGAAATATATAAAAGTAAATCATCAGCATAGAGTGATAATTTATGGGACTTTAATCCCCGAGTTATCCCAGTAATATTTAAAGATTCTCGAATAGCAATTGCAAGAGGTTCTAATGCAATATCAAATAATAGGGGACTAAGAGGACAGCCTTGTCGAGTACCACGAAAGAGAGGAAAAAAAGGTGAGTTTAAGGAGTTAGTACGAACCGAGGCTACAGGGGAGTAATATAACAGTTTAATCCAGGATATAAATTTCAAGCTAAAATTAAACATTTCAAGCACCTTAAATAAATAAGGCCATTCTACTCTATCAAAAGCTTTCTCGGCATCTAAAGAAATAACACACTCAGGAACATTTTGTGAGGGAGTATAAACGATATTTAACAATGTACGAATATTATAAAAAGAGTAACGACCTTTAATAAAACCCGTTTGGTCTTCCGAAATAATAGAAGGAAGTACTTTTTCTAGTCTATTTGCTAATAACTTAGAAAAAACTTTAGAATCAACATTTAATAAAGATATTGGTCTATAAGATGCACATTGAGCAGGGTCTTTATCCTTCTTTAGTATTAAAGAAATTGATGCTCTATTAAAAGATTCCGGAAGTTTACCAAGTTTCAAAGAAGCCTCAAAAACCTTATAGAGCCAAGGAATCAATAAAGAAGCAAAACATTTATAAAATTCAACGGTAAACCCATCAGGGCCAGGAGCTTTCCCCAGATTCATAGAAAAAATAACATTCTTAATCTCATCCATTGTAATGGAAGTATCTAATAAAGAAGACATATCCTGTGAAATCAGAGGGAAGTCTAACTTATCTAAAAAATCATTCATATATTTAGAATCTCGAGGAGACTCTGATTGGTATAAAGAAGAATAAAAATCACAAAAGGTTTGATTAATCCCCACATGATCCAATATCAATCGATCATTTTGGTTATAAATCTGATTGATTTGAGATTTAACATAATTAGATTTCAATTGATTAGCCAGCAGCTTGCCAATTTTATCACTGTGAACATAAAAATCACTTCTTGTTTTCTTTAATTGGTTTACAATCGAGGACGAGAGTAGTAAACTGTGTTCCATTTGAAGTTCAGTTCTTTGTTTGTATAGCTCCTCAGAAGGAGCCATAACATATTTCTTATCAATTTCTTTAATCTTGTCCACAATTACCATCTCCTCCTGCTTCTGTTTCTTCCTCAAAGCAACGGAATACGAAATAATCTGACCCCGAATATAGGCTTTAAAAGTGTCCCAAAGAGTGTTAACCGAAATATCTTCTGTATGGTTAATTGTAAAAAAAAGCTCAATCTGTTCATTCATAAAATTAACAAAGTCCGAGTCCTGAAGCAACAGCGAATTAAAACGCCATTGTCTATTGTTTGGTATATTGGCCATAATTTTAATAGAAAGCTTAAGTGGAGCATGATCCGAAATGGTTATAGAATCATAATCACATTTAATCACTGAAGGAATGAGACGAGAATCAATGAAAAAATAATCAATTCTTGAATAGGAATGATGAACATGTGAAAAGAAGGAAAAATCTTTTTCCTGAGGATGCAGAAAACGCCAAATGTCCGTCGACCCAGAATCAGAAAGGAAAAAATTAATCAAATTTGCAGATTTATTAGGTAAAGTCCGTAAAGGAGCCGAACGGTCCAAAGCTGGAGATAAACAGGTATTAAGATCTCCGCCCCAAATCAATGAAAACTCGTTCAAATTCGGAAACTGATCAAACAATGATTTATAAAATTCCGGACAATCCATATTAGGAGCATAAACATTAACCAAAACTACTTTTTTATTAAATAATAAACCACTAACCAATAAAAATCTACCATTCGGATCAGAGATAATATCCTGTTGTATAAAAGTAACTGAGGAGTCTATAAAAATAGAGACGCCTCGAATCTTAGCATTGGAGTTCGAATGAAATTGTTGTCCCTTCCAAAATTTGAAAAAACGTAGTCTGTCCCCCCTCCGTACATGGGTCTCTTGTAAAAATAAAATTTGTGCTTTAAGTCTCCGGAACACTTTAAAAACTTTTTTCCTTTTAATAGGATGATTAAGACCATTAGTATTCCAGGAGACAAAATTAATAATAGACTCCATAAATCCTAAAGTCAACCCATAACAAGGAGGATTGACAATAGGCGCGACCCACAGACCCGGAGAGGAAACAGAACATACAAAAGATACCGGGGAAAAGGACGTAACCAATACTTCAATAATGTATATAGCCCAAAGAGAAACAAACTAAAACGTGAAGCCCCTCCCACCACCCCCCACCCCAGGACCCCAAGGCGAAATCTAAAGCAGACCCGCCAGAAAGAAGCAAGCGCTAAAACTACCCCCATGACTTCCGGTATACGCTCCCTAAAAAAAAGGTATAAATATGAAAAGGATCAGCTAATTGTAAAACAGTAAAAAAAATAAGTAAAAAAAAGTTAGCTCAATTAAAATACACACAGAACAGAACAAAAGCCGGAAAGTATATATTAAAAAAAAACCACAATAAACCTCAAACTCATGAATAGACACAGCAACAAAAAAAATAGGATTATTAACATAAAATGATTATAAAAAGCAAAACAGAATAAAATTTAAAAAAAACTACAAAATTTAAGGCCGCACAGGAAATACGTAAGATGACAAAAGGGAAGTAACCACCCAGAATCCCCTGGGAAAAGAAAGAAATGACGCAGTTAAAAAGAAAGTTTAGCAGCCATATTAAGAAATCAAAAGTAAACTTTTCTGCCCAAATAGGGCACAGAAAAGTTAAAACCAACCAATTCACAGCCTCCGATCAACGGAGAAAATTAAAAAAAGGCAATTAAGATGTTGAAGATGAAAGTTGATCCAGATAACTCTGGGCATCCGATGGAGAATCAAAAAAACGAAGAGCTCCATCTAACATGCGAATCCTTAGACGTGCAGGGTACAGCAGCGCTGGTCTTAAATCCATCTTATAGAATTCCGACATCACGGATCTGTAACGGACCCGTTGGTCCCAGATTGGTTTACTGAAATCTTCCACGAATCGGAACTTAAGATCCGAAAAATCAATGAAACCTTTAGATCGAGCGAATCGAAACAGTCTCTCCTTGTCTTGAAAGTAATGAAAACGTAAGATAACATGCCTAGGTCTATCTGACCTAGACGAGTATGATGGGATTCTGTGAACACGATCCAGTAGCGGTGGTTGGTCAGGAAATACAGTAGGGAATGCATCTTTTAAAAGTTGGGAGAAATATTTCATAGGGTTGTTAGCTTCCACGGCTTCCCTGACGCCAATCATTCGTAAATTCTGCCGTCGCATTCTAGATTCCAAGTCAGAGTTTTTAAAAGTCAAAAAGTCAAGTTTCTTCTTCATTACATTAATTGTTTCTTCGACTTTCCCCATCTTAAGCTCACTTTGTTGCGCGGATTTTTGAAGACCAGATATAGCCGACTGATGTTCCGCAATACATGTTTGCATCTTATCAATTAAGTCGGCAATTTTCTGGAACTTAGTTGAGATTTCCATATGAATCAGGTCTTTAACAGAGCCCATAATTTCTGTACGAATCATCTCCCTAACAGAGGTTGAAATTTCCCTCTGAATTAACTCCGATATAGCTTCCAAAGTCACCGGTGATTCAGTCGGAGGGAGATCCGTAGCTTTCGGTTTAACCGGAGGTTTACCATCCTTGCCGTCTTTCCCGTTCTTAGACATAGCCGATCTCAGTATCATCCAATTGTCAGAGAATTCAGTTTAATTCAAAGTATTGTAAAAATTGATGCCTTAATAGTTAATTAAAGTATAGCTGACCATAGAGAGAAAAAACTCAGAGGTAATGGAGCGAGTCAAGAACGCGACTTCACTCCATGAGCGCTACCGGAAGTCTCGTGTTTTGCTTTCAATAAGGAAGATTCAGTCTACAATCAGCTGGTCTGTTCCACTGCTCATGAGGCAAAATGGAAAATCAGCATACCCTCAATCAGTTAGCTCTGATAAGTATATTGTTGAAGTAAATGCGTGCTGTAATTGTGGCATGGTGACGTGACTTGTTCTACTGTCTCATCTCCAGAGATGTTGGCTCACATCTGATCTTGGGTCCGCCATGTGCATTGCCATCATGGTTTCCGCTAGCTGCTCTGGCTTCCTCCTACATTTTAACAGATGCTGGTACGTTGATTGGTAAATGTAACATTGCTCCTTACTGCTGGATGTGACATAAAAGCAAAGGGGAGTTGACTGGATTGAGAAAGAAAGTTGGTTGCAGGGTGACAAGGATATGAGGAGAAGGGTGATGGAAGTGTTGATTGAAGTTGCCTTCTGTGTTGTCAGTAAAACAAAATTTTTCACTTGCCTAATAACCACACTATCTAGTACACCCACCAACTTTGCCTTCAAAAAGTTGTTGCTTACAGACCAGTTTATGGAGATGATGCCAACTATCATTTCATGATCACGTTCTTGAGGGCTAGGATTTGATTTCCATTGCTGTGCTTGAGGCAGGATCTGAGACAGTGGATCTCCACTCTGGAAGATGAACTGTTTCCATGGGTAGAATAACAACAGAGAAGTGCTGTGCATAAGGCTTTACCCCTCAAATCCATATGTACTCCAGTCAATGCCTGCTCTTCTCAAAAGCATTGTTAAAGAGCTTCAGTAAATCTCCTCTTCAGCTAGATCTACAGATATTTTTTTTCCTTAATTGAAGCATCTGCCATTTGTTGTACCAGAATTAATAATGGCTAAATCTGTCTGACTGTATGGCAGTTTGCTGGAAAAGTTTCACTAAAACTTGCTGTGGGTACTCCTTAATCAAGAAAAATTGCAGAGGTGGCAAACTGAAGTAGAATTGAAATTCTCCTGGGAAAGGGAAAGAAATGTACTTAGGGAGCTTTTAGAGGCTCGAGGGCAATAGCAATCTATATCTTTTTTTACTACTGGATATGAGCAAAATACATTATGCAAAGGAATTCTACTTCATTTTTATGGATAATTTATTGAAAATCAACCTTTACTAGCTTGGTTAAGAGCTGACAAAATTCATCCCGAGTAACTGACCAGGTTTGAATGATAATTATCTCCAACCATGGATCTTTCTGTCGACTTGCTTCCCTCACAGTCATTTATGAGAGAATCTCTGTTTATGTCAGCAATGTTTACTCATTTGTCTTGCGGCTTAGGATCTATTTGTGCAAGCGTGCACAACACAGACCACTATTCACTGAAGCTGTTCTCTGTGCTGCTCTTCAGTTTTGGAATTATTATCTGCCAATAAAGACTGTTTCCCTTACCAGTTAAATAGCCTATAATTATTTGTTTCCTCCTTTCTCAAAGGGCTAAAATTTAAGTAGCATCACTATGGGTGTGATGTACTGGAATAATGGTATTGTCATCTTTTTAGGCAGTCACCTCAGTAACAAGGGTGACTTCCATTCTAGTTCTGAGGCAACCAGTGAGGCCATATGGAAACAGCAGATTCCCCTTTAATTGGGTAAAAGATGACTAACGGAGCAGACAGATGTTTGACTGCTAATCTTCCACGTGAAGAATTTAGGAATAGTCTATTTTGGGGGTTTGGCCTATCAGCATAGTAAACTGAGTTTAACCAGGACATGGATGCTGCAGATGTTGGACTGGGAGAGGATCTACTGTTGGTTTACTTAGAGAATTTAAAAGACCTTGATGATCCAATATTGTTTAGACATGAGTTGAACTTTCAGCAGTGTCTCTCGGGGTTCTACCCCAAGTGGAGTGATTGCCTTCCATATTGGCAGGAAAATCAGTCAATGTGGATTGCTTGGTTTGGAGGTTTATACATCGGTGTGGTAATTACTTCTGTTTTGTCAGCAGGGTGTCTGATGCAATTGAAGTTACAACACAGATCAAACAGGCTACAATCAACCTCACTATAACCGCTTGTTTAGACTGCTCAGTTGCATCTCTTTTTTAAAATCAAAGAACTGCAGTTGCAGGAAATTTTAATGAAACAGAAAATACCAAAAAATAAACAGGTCAGATAACATCTGTAGAAAGAAGCAGATAATGTTCAGGTGATTCTGATGAAGTGTCTTTGATCTGAAGCATTAATTTTGCTTCTCTTTACCAGAAGTTATGTGAGCTGCTGAGTGTTTCAGCATGTATTTTCTTTCTTCCTCTTTATGATCGCTTGACCAAGCCCTGAGGTGGCTGCATAATGTCACTTGAAAATATAGTTTGGCTCTAGCCACTTGTAGAGTTGTAGATTGTGACGTACTCCTTTCTGAATGTTGTTGTGTTTCTTTGTAAAACCTTTCAGTGACTGTCTAGCTCTATAAAGTCACTGTAATCAATGATGATTTGAACAGATACAATTTCCGTTGAGTGTTTACAATTTCTGCTGCCCTTTAGTAACTCAGAGATGAATGAGGGAAGCTGCGGAGTTGCAAGCACCAGCTGGCTACTTGCCACTTACTCCTTGCAAATGTAACATTATACTTGAGCCTTTAGCTTTACACTGGATTAATGAGCAGATGCCTCATCAAACTCCAGCTTTGAGGTTGAACTATGTGTGGCCCATCAGCGGAACACTATTGGGAAATCATGAGCCAGCTTGGGCAGCAAATTTGATATTTTTGCAAACATGCAAAGGTCTTGAATTTGTTGAAGGGTTCAAAGGTGCCAGTATACTTTCCACTTCACGCTAGCAGCGTCATGGTGTTATGTATGCCCTTCGGCCCAACTTCTTCATGCTTTCTACCTGAGGTAGTACGTTTAGCCGATATTCCTCTAAACCAGAGGTTCTCAGCCTTTTTTATGCCATGGACCCAATGCCATTAAGCAAGGGGTCTGTGGACCCCAGGTTGGAAACTCCTGCTCTAAAGTATTGCTATCCAAGAACTAAATGCTTAATTGAGTCCACCTCTTCAGCTTTGACAGGTCATTCAATTTATCCATTAGGCTCTGTGAGGTAAACAGTTTCCCCTCGTGTTCCTGTTTCTTTCCTTTCACACCTTGTATCTATGACTCCCCTACCCTGACGATTCACTTGATCTATTTTCCTCATGATCTTATAGACCTTTATTAGGTCATCCCCTCAATGTCCCATGCTCCAGGGGATAAAGTCCAAGTTTATCCAGCCTTTCCTTGTAACTTGAGCCCTCCAGTCCCTTGTGAATATTTTCTGCATCCTTTCAGAGGCATAATCAAAGACCCAGCACCCACCCTGGACATCCCCTCTTTTCCCCATTCCCACTGGGCAGAAGATACAAAAGTCTGAAAGCACAAAACATGAGGCTCAAGGACAGCTTCTACACTGCTGTTGCAAGACTATTGAATGATTCCCCAGTACAATAAACTGGACCCTTGTCCTCACAATCTACCTCATTATGACCACATCTTACAGACTGCACTTTCTCTGTAGCTCTTACATTTTATTTTATATTCTGTTCTTATTTTCCTTTGTACTGGCTCAATGTAATGTGTAGTGAATTGTCTGATACGAATAGTGTGCACGACAAACTTTTCACATGCCTCTGTGCATGTGACAATAACAAACTAATTCCATTTCTAGTTTGATGACGTGCTTTTCATAGCCGGTGATCAGAATTGCACAGAATACTCCGTGAGACCTTACCAACAACTTGTGCAGTTGCAACGTGATTTCCCAGCTCATGATACTTTCCATTGCCAGAAAAAGTTTGTGAACCTTTTGCAATTACCTGGTTTTCATCATTGATTACTCATAAAATGTGGTCTGATCTTCATCCAAGTCACAATAATAGACAAACACAATCTAATAACACACGAACAATTGTACTTCCTCTCGTCAATATGTGTTCGATAAAGATATGAGAAGTACATTGTCTGTGTGTTATTAATTTGGGCAGATTGTTTTTGTCTATTATTGAGACTTTGAAGATCAGACCACATTTTATGAGCAATTAATGCAGAAAAACAGGTAATTAATTGTAAAAGGTTCACAAACTTTTTCAAAAGTAATAGACACTTTACTTAACAGATGAAGACAAACATGCTAAATGCTGCTTTCACCACTTCGTCTGCCTTAGTTTCCTGAAAGTGATGATGATATGCCTGTACTGCTAGGTCTCTCTGTTCTGTAACACTTTTCAGAGCCCCACTATTTACTGTGCAAGTCCTGCCTGGTTTAACTTGCCAAAATGCGACACTTCATATTTGGTCTGATTTAAATTCTATCTGTCCTCCTTTGGACCACTTCCCCAGTTCATCTATATCCTGTAATTATCTTAAATCTTCTCTGTCCACAGCATCACCAATTTTGCTGTCACCTCCAAGCTTACTAACTATGCCAGCCACATTTTCATCCAAACCATTAATTTGGATGAATTAATTTCATAGTTTCACACTACCGTGCTGCCCAAAGTTCACTAATTTGGGGTGGCATGGTAGTATAGCGGTTATCAGCAACTCCGGTTCAATTCCCACCACTGCCTGTAAGGCGTTTGTACGTTCTCCCTGAGACTCTGTAGGATTCCTCCGGGTGCTGGGTTTCGTCCCATAGTCCAAAGAAGTACCGGTTCGTAAGTCAATTGGTCATTGTAAATTGTCCCTTGATTAGGCTAGGGTTAAATATATGGGTTGCTGGGCGATCCAGCAAGGGTACATTCCACGCTGTATCTCAATAAATTAAAAAAAATCATTAATATACATGACAGATGACAATAGACCAAGCAGTGATCCCTGTCGCACACCTCTGGTCGTTTGCCACTGATCTGAATAACGCCTCCACTGACTTCTGTTCTCATATACCGGCAAGCCAAACCAGTGCCCAAACTGTGGGTGTAAGACCCTCAAGTCAGTAAGCCCTCTTTGTGAGTGGCAGCTGGAAGAATTGTTTGATTGATTTATGTTTTGTGTTGGTTCCAGGCTGTGTATTTGCCGTAATTAAGGCAATTAACACCGGCATCTCCAGACGTAGTTTTCTTCTATATCGGAAGCTGTATTTTAAAATAGACACTCAGCAGCTTAGAATTTCCAACTGTGCTCCCGAATTAGAAAATAGGAACAAAAGAGAGGACAAGCTACGTGTTGTGCTCAGTTTCTAGCTGCCACCTTGCTGATATTGAATGCATGTTCTTTTTATTGTCATCTTCTGCAGCTACAAACATGAATTTCAAAACTGACGAGGGTAATCAGCTACTGTACTATTCAAAAAGCAAACATTGCAAGGTATTATTGTATGCCTTTTGTGTTTTCATGATACTTCACAGCTTTTAGAATGAGAAGGTGTTCGAGTAAAGTTTGTTTTGAGTAACTTTTTTTGCTCTATTTTAACCTGTTCAGCATCTCTATCAACAGGGCGACGCAGTCTTTCAGAACTCGACCTGGTATATTATCGGGTCCCGCAGCTTTGCGTGGGTTGACTCTTCCTCACCTCAGCTTCAGCCAGACGGAGCGTCTTCTCCCCTGGGGGGAGGGGTGCCTTCCTTGCCAGCACTTTGTTCTGCTCATCAAACCGGGCATAGAAGACAATCAGCCTTGCTGAGAGTTAAATATCCTGGTCAATGATGCACAGGGTAGACTTGAAGCCTGTAATCCTCTGAATTCCCTGCCGCACGCGCCTCTCATCTCTGGTATTGCAGAAGTGGCTGTGAATTCTCTGAGAATGCTCCCATTTCGCCTTCCTGATGGAGCGGGAAATCACGGTTCTTGCCCCCATGACAGCTGTCGCATCCCCCGAACTAAAGGCAACATCACGATTCCTCAGCCTGGCACAGGCCTCTGCAGTAAGCCATGGCTTCTGATTTGCTCTCACCCAGATGTGTTTTGTGACGATAGCATCCTCAGTACAGTATGTTGCTGGTCACGGAATCCACATATTCCTCAATGTTAACATGGTTGCCATTGGTAACATCTTCCCTGAACATTCTTCAGTTCGTGTTATCAAAGCAGTCCTGCAGTGCAGAGAATGCACCCTAGGCTGTGTTTTCACTACCTTTAGAACTGGTTTGACCTGTTTGATCACTGATTTGTATGCTGCAATTAACATTATAGATAGAGTCCAATGTGGGGTCGAGGGATTGCTTTATAGGTACCTGGTATTAGTGTAAACCAGGTCCAGTACATTTTCACTTCTGCTAGTAAAATCAACATGCTGGTGGAATTTAGGCAGGACTGTGTTTAGGTTCAAAACTTTGCAGCTGTGATTGTATGTTGAAAAAGCCTTGTTTAAGTCATATTTGGAGTACTTCATTCTGTTTGGTCCATATGACATAGGACCAAAATTAGGCCATTTGGCCCATTGAGTCTGCACTGCCATTCCATCATGATTGATTTATTGTCTCTCAACCTCAATCTCCCGCCTTCTCTCTTTGATGCCTTTACTAATCAAGAACCTCTGCTTTAAATATACCCAATGTCTTGTCCTCCACAGCCATCTGTGGCAATGAATTCCATAGATTCACCACCCTCTGGCTTTAAAAAAAAACTCCACCTCATCTCTTTTAAAGAGATGTCCTTGTATTCTGTGGCTGTGTCCTCCGATCCAAGATTTCCCCACTATAGGAAACATCCTTTTCGCATCCTTTCAAAATTCAATAAGTTTCAATGAGTTTCCTCCCCTCCCCCTCCATTTTTCTAAACTTTCGGTGAGTACAGGCCCAGAGGCATCGAATGCTCCTCATATTTTAACACTTTCGTTCCCGGGATCATTTGAATGAACCTCCTCTGGACCATCTCCAAAGCCAGCACATCCTTTCCCAGATTAGGGGCCCAGAACTGCTCACAATACTCGAAGTGTGGTCTGACCAATGCCGTTGAAAGCCTCAGCATTACATCCTTGCTTTTATATTATAGTCCTCTCAAAATGAATGCTAAATGCTTTTTGTTGTCTCATCACAGGGAGCATTGGAGAGGATGAAAAAGTTATTCACAAGAATGTTGCCTGGGTTGAATTGACTTTATTTCTTATATCCTTCACATACATGAGGAGTAAAAGTCTTTACGTTACTTCTCCATCTAAATGTGCAATGTGCAATCATAGTAATTTATAATAATTTATAATAAATGGAACAGTCAGTGTAACATAGAAATACACTCAAATCAGCATGAATTAATCAGTCTGATGACCTGGTGGAAGAAGCTGTCCCGGAGCCTGTTGGTCCTGGCTTTGAGATGGTAGCAGCTGGAATAGATTGTGGTTGGGGTGACTCGGGTCCCCAGTGATTCTGCGGGCCCTTTTTCACACACCTGTCTTTGTTAATGTCCTGAATCATGGGAAGTTCACAGCTACAGATGCGCTGGGCTGTCCGCACCACTCTCTGCAGAATCCTGTGATTAAGGGAGGTACAATTCCCATAGCAGACAGTGATGCAGCCAGTCAGGATGCTCTCAATTGT
Source organism: Mobula hypostoma (assembly GCF_963921235.1). Lineage (NCBI taxonomy): Eukaryota > Metazoa > Chordata > Chondrichthyes > Myliobatiformes > Myliobatidae > Mobula > Mobula hypostoma. The sequence goes on from NC_086100.1 coordinate 32,230,946, forward strand.
GCTACTGTAGAAAGTTCTTAGGATTTGGGGACCCATACCAAACTTCCTCAACCGTCTGAGGTGAAAGAGGTGCTGTTGTGTGTTTTTTCACCACACAGCTGGTGTGTACAGTCCACATGAGATCCTCAGTGATGTTTATGCCGAGGAACTTAAAGCTGTTTACACTCTCAACCCCAGATCCATTGATGCCATTAGGGGTTAGCCCATCTCCATTCCTGCTGTAATCCACAACCAGCTCCTTTGTTTTAGAGGCATTGAGGGAGAGGTTGTTTTCTTGACACCACTGTGTCAGAGGGCGACTACTTCCCTGTAGGCCATCTCGTTATTGTTTGAGATTGGACCAATCAATGTAGTGTTGGCAAATTTAATTAGCAGATTAGAGCTGTGGGTGGCGACACGGTCATGGCTCTACAGGGAGTAAAAGAGGGCACTTAGTACACAGCCCTGAGGGGCCCTGGTGTTGAGAGTCAGAGGGGTGGAGGTGAGTGAGCCCTATTTGGAGAGTATTAGTTAGAAGAAGAAGGTGTACAAACTTAGATTATTCTCTCTGGGGCATCAGAGGCTGAGGTGCAACATGAAAGAAGTAAATAAAGTCAAAATGAGAGGCATAGATAGAGTAGCTGGTCAGTGTCTTTACCCCAGAGTTGGTATCTCAAGTACTAGGACACAGAGCTGTGAGGTGAGAGGCAGCTAGTTGAAAGGATTTGTGAGTCAAATTGCTTCACATAGAGTTCTGCAGGGGGAATCGATACCATAGCAACATTTAAGGGTATGTGCAGATACAATGAATATAGTGATATGTGCCCTTTGCAAGCAGGTGGAATTAGTTTGGATTGGCTTCATGGCAGGTGTAAACATTGTGGGCTGACAGACCTGTTCCTGTTCTATAAAAGAATATCTGGTGGAGGTTTCCTGACCAAATCTTGAAGTTGGCTTTTTGGCATCTAATTTCTACAGGTCCAAAGCTCATTTGCGTTCAACAAAGAAAAATTCTGGTGATAATAAACAGATTCTGATTCTTTTAATGACTAATAAGCATCCCATAGCTTTATTTTAGAATTGTCATGTACCTTCCAAAATTTGAAGTGGAAATTTATAAAGTAAGAGCTATGCACACTGCCAGGACCCACAAACAGTGAAATAATGGTAAAATAGTTTTGTGTGTAAGGGTCAATTGTTGATCCCATCCTCCTGTGATGCAAGCAGTGCCAAAAGATTTAGTGCGCGTGGGAGATGGGTGTGGTGGGAATTAAGCATTTCATCTGAAAGCTTCTGCCTTATGTTTTTGCAGCGCTCCCTCTGCTGTTGGACTTGTGTGGTGTGATCCTCAGTTTAGAGTCAACTGTTACCAGCTGGCTCAAGCTGACTGTGATACTTCGTTTAATATGCAAATTCAAACTGTTTCACTGATCATAGTATCATGAGGAACGGGCTGTTTTAGTTCTAGCTTTATGTGATGAAAAAAAGTAAAATAATTTTGCTTTTACTGAATAGTCATGACATACTATCCTAAGAATAGAAAAAGACCTAGTTCATTCTGATGCACAGTTACCCTAAAATTCAATTAGATTTTCTCCCCCAATGGTTCCAACAGATTTTTAAAGTAACAAATTGTATCATATTAGCATTTTGGATGATTGGTAAGTTTGTGGATGACTCCAAAATTGTTGGCGCAGCAGACAGTGAATAAGCAACATGAGAAAGTCTGCAAATGCTGGAAATCCAAGCAACACGCTCAAAATGCCGGAGGAACTCAGCAGGTCAGGCAGCATCGATGGAAAAGAGCAAACAGTCGATGTTTCTGGCTGAGACCCTTCTTCAAGACTGGGGAAAAAAGGATGAGGAGTCAGAGTTAGAAGGTGGGGGAAGGGAGGAAGAAACACAAGGTGATAGATGAAACAATTGGGGGGGGTAAATAAAGAGCTGGGAAGTCCTATTTGTATGGCTTGCACATTCTCTCTATGATCATGTAGATTTTCCATTGGTATTTCAGTTTTCGTCCACACCCTATGGACATGCATCTTGATGGATTAGTTGACCATATTACCAGGCCCTAATACGTAGGTGAGTGGTAGAGAGTTGATGAGACTAAGGGGATTAGAAAATTGGTGTAAATGGGTGGGTGATGATCAGTGTGGATTTGGTGGTAAGTAACAAACCTGTTCTTACTCAAAACTGGTCCTAAAACCAGCAATGTAAATTTGAGTGTTTCTGTTGGGGCCGTTTCAGTGTTCAGGCTTTTTTGACAAATTGTGAATTTTACTCCTGCAACGTCATAGCGGGTGAAACAGAGTATTTGAAGGTAAGCCTTGATTTTAAATTGTACTGCATAATTCAAAGTCGGCAATGACTGGAAATGTCTTTATAGCTGTGTTTTTTGGTTTCACCAGTATATGGCAGTATTGTACAGGATATGCAGGCACATATTTTAAAATAAAATCAACAGCACAATAATTGTCTTGGAATAGGATATTTAAATTGCTAATATCCCTTTTGTTATCAGGTTAGACGACTTCTGCCTTTATAATTGTCCGGTTATGATTCTGGGAAGAGTACATTTGTGTGCTTCTGTATTGTTTAAAATTTGTTTTGGAAATATCTTCTACAAAATAGGTACGGATTATAGTGGGAAAAGTTAATCTGATGGTTGGCCATCTTTGAATACCATGTAAATAGAATGAATTATTTTTTGTATGTTAATGATGCTGATCAGGAACTGGCTGCTATCAGTCCTCCTTGTATGTTCAAGATTACTGATGCCAATTAGGCCTGTGCTGTGTATGTTAACAGGATCAACTTGGATTTATAAGATGCTCTTAAAATTGCAGATGCTAACTTAGGTTCTTCACAAAAACATTTGAGATTGGACTATATGGTGTGTTTTACAATTGCATTGATGGTTGGATAAATATGGAGAAAATCTCTAACCTCTGGTGTTACGGCTGGAAAAGAATGGATGTTAGATTGAGGTAAACTCAGTTCCTGCATGGACTTTTAGAAAGGAAAAGCTTCTGATATTCTGGTGGTTAAAATTCTACATGCCTTACTGTTTGCACGAAGGTGAAAGTAAATTAAACCAAATGTTGATTTTTTTCTCCCCCCTGTAAATTGCATTTTCCAAAAATGTTTTCCACAATTATTAAGGTGATCAAGACACGAAACAGTAGGAGAAGGTCAGCCACTGGGTACTTCACGTTTGCACTGCTATTCTGTTTTCATGGTCCTTCAATCTTAGATTGATGTGAACGGTTGAAGATTGCAGAATGATTGAATAAGCATAATATAAAACTAACTACAATAGCACAAAGAGGGGAAAAAGTTCATATCAATTATTTGTTATTAATTCTGAGTACTTTTTTAAAGTTCCTCCTAATAATTACCAGCTGCTTTTGAGAGAAAGGAGCTAATGACTCCTTGTATGATGTAAGAATATTCATAATGCCTATATTCACTGTGGTTTTGAATTGAAGATTTATTTGGTGCCTGCTCTGAGAACCACAAAAGGCAAATCCTGCATTTATGACTTGCATTTTCACTTCTCCCACAAAAATCACCATGCTGGCTTTCATGGGTTTTTGAGTTTAATTTCTGCTTCTTGCTCCTGGTATATAAGACTGTTGTATAATTACACTTAGAGGTGTGGAACATCTTGATATACACTCTTATTCTGCATCAAGGGCACCGAGCTAGGTAAATGTATTTCTAGTTAATGAATTAATGTTGTACAAGTTGGTTTTCCCATGGTTTAAGATATTTAGCAAGGTGCTATCAACATAATTTGTTTGTTGAAATACTCTTAGTTAGCTTTGGCTATCAGTGGCTCCAACATCCACCATCATAAGGTTCTTCAAAAGACTGGCCATGACGTGCATTGACTCCAGCTCCCAGACAACCTCGATTCACTGCAGTTTGCCTACCGCCGAAGCAGATCTACAGCTGATGTCATCTCCCTTGCCCTACACTCATCTCTAGAACATCTGAATAGTAAAGACATACTTTATACTTTGTACTTTATACTTCATTGTCGCCAAACAATTGGTACTAGAATGTACAATCATCACAGCGATATTTGATTCTACGCTTCACACTCTCTGGATTACAAATATTAAATATTAAAAATATTAAAAATAGTTAAAATTAGTAAATATTAAAAATTTAAATTATAAATCATCAATAGAAAATAGAAAAATGGGAAGTAAGGTAGTGCAAAAAAAACCCAGAGGCAGGTCCGGATATTTGGAGGGTACGGCCCAGATCTGGGTCAGGATCCGTTCAGCAGTCTTATCACAGTTGGAAAGAAACTGTTCCCAAATCTGGCCGTACAAGTCTTCAAGCTCCTGAGCCTTCTCCCGGAGGGAAGAGGGACGAAAAGTCTGTTGGCTGGGTGGGTCGTGTCCTTGATTATCCTGACAGTACTGCTCCGACAGCGTGCTGTGTAAAGTGAGTCCATGGACGGAAGATTGGTTTGTGTGATGTGCTGCGCCGTGTTCACGATCTTCTGCAGCTTCTTCCGGTCTTGGACAGGACAACTTCCATACCAGGTTGTGATGCACCCTAGAAGAATGCTTTCTACTGTGCATCTATAAAAATTAGTGAGGGTTTTAGGGGACAGGCCAAATTTCTTTAGTTTTCTCAGAAAGTAAAGGCGCTGGTGGGCTTTCTTGGCATTGGACTCTGCTTGGTTGGACCAAGTCAGGTCATTTGCGATATTGACCCCGAGGAACTTAAAACTTTTGACCTGTTCCACTTGCGCACCGCCAATGTAAATTGGGTCGTGTGGTCCGCTACTCCTTCTGAAGTCAACAACCAATTCCTTCGTCTTGCTGACATTGAGGGATAGGTTATTGTCTTCGCACCATGCCACCAGGTTCTTAATTTCCTCTCTGCACTCAAACTCATCATTACCCAAGATACGGCCTACAATTGTTGTGTCATCAGCAAACTTATATATTGAGTTTGATGGAAACTTGGCTACACAATCATGGGTGTACAGTGAGTACAGCAGGAGGCTGAGTACACAGCCTTGTGGGGCACCAGTGCTCAGAGTGATTGTAGAGGAGAGCTTGTCCCCTATTTTTACAGCCTGGGACCTGTCTATGAGGAAGTTGAAGACATCAATGCTAGACTATTCAGTCCTGACGAAGGGTCTCAGCCCGAAACGTCCACTGTACCTCTTCCTAGAGATGCTGCCTGGCCTGCTGCGTTCACCAGCAAATTTGATGTGTGAATGCTAGACTATTATTTATTGACTACAGATCTGTCTTCAGTACTATAATTCCAAGCAAGTTCATCATCAAACGTAGAGCTAGTTGTTAATATTTCCCTCTGCAACTGGATCCTTGACTTCCTGACCAATAGACAGCACTCATTGAGGATAGGCAGCAAAACTTCTGTTACGATTATTTTCAACACTGGCCACAGGTTCGTGTCCTTCAGCCCCCTATTCTACATTCATGACAGTGGCTAGATTATGCTCAAATTCCATCTACAAGTTTGCAGATAATACCTCTGTTGTGAGCTGTATCTCAAATAAAAATAGGTTACCATACAAGAAGGAGATAGAGAGCTGATTAACATGGTGTTGTTATGAGAATAATCTTTCCCTCACTGTCAGCAGAGCAAAAGAGCTGACCATTTACTTCAGGAAGGGGCTAGTGCATATGCTCCTGTTTACATTAGCATTGTGAAGTTATGATAGTTGACGTTTTCCAATTCCTGGGAGTGAACATCACCAATAACCTGGCCTGGTCTAGCCATTCACAAACCGTGGCCATGAAAGCTCATCAGTGCCTCCACTTCCTCAGGAGACTGAAGAAATTTGGCGTGTTCTATTTGAGCATTTCCAATTTTTATCAAAGAACTACAGAAAGCATCCTATCTGGATGGTATGGCTGCTGCTTTGCTTGTGACTGCAAGAAAATGCAGAGTAGTAGTCACAGCTCACCACATCCCAAAACCCAGAGTCCCCTCTATGGACTCTGCCTATACTTCTCACTGCCTCAGTAAAGTAGCCAGCATAATCAAAGCTCTCACCCACCCCAGCCATTTTCTCTTCTCCCCTCTCCCAGAGGACAGAAGATACAAAAGCCTGAAAGCACAAACCACCAGGCTGAAGGACACCTTCCTACTGTTAGAAAACCATTGAATGGTTCCCTAGTATGATAACGTGGGCCCTTGATCTCACAATCCACCTCATTACGATCTTGCTTTTATAGTCTACTTGCACTGCACTTTCTCTGTAGCTATTATACTTCATTATACATTCTGTTTTTCTTTTTTCCTTGTACCTCAGTGCACTGGGTAATGAATTGATCTTTATGAACAGAATGCAAGACACGATTTTACTGTACTTCAGTACATGTGACTGTAACAACCCAATTTCAATTCTGCTAGATTTCCTAGTTTGGTCTAGGATTTTGCTGCTACATTTCTCTGTATTTTGCTTTTGGGACATAGCCACTGAACTAGGCCAAGTGAAATGATTGCTTGTGTGTAGTAATGTGGAGAAATAAACTCATTCAGTGTTTTTTTTCATGTCACCATCACGTCGGCTGTCAGAAATGTTTGTGTAATCTGTAGTCATGACACACTTGTACCGTGCATCAAGCACTCCATCCAGACACCCCTGGTTTCCCATAGCTTTGGGCTCGGGCTCCTGCTCCTGCTCCTGTTATTGAAGTAGAACATTACTTCAATCTTAAGCTATTGATTCCATATTCACTGCATTGACTTCCCATCTCTACATATCACTCCTTTATGCTTCTCTTCATAAAATTTAACTTATACTAAGTTCTGTCAATAATGTCTTAGATGATACCAAGTTTCACTTATCATTGTGCTTGGATTAGCTGATGAGCAGAGCTTTCCAATTCTTCCTCTGTTCTAAATGTAAAATTATTATCCTTGTGCTTAACTCCCGTCTGGTTTACTATAATCATATTGATTCGGCCGTTTTCGGAAGTCAATGTATCATGACCAACCCTGCTAGTCACCAACTTGATCCGTTAATGCAAACTTTACCATAAATTTTGAATTTTGATCGAATAATGGTAGAAGCTTAAGAATTCAGAAAAATAGCACTGAAACCAGACATGATATATTAAAATTTGAACAAAGATTTAGATTTTCCACGAAGAGTTGTTATCAGATTAGAAAATAGAATAGTACAGCACAGTACAAGCCCTTTGGCCCACAATGTTGTGCTAACTACTTAACCTACTCTAAGGTTACTCTAAACCTTCCCTCCCATGTGGCCTTCATTTTTATTTCATCCATGTGCTTATCGAAGAGTCTCTTAAAATGTTCCTAATGTATCTTCCTCTACCACCACCCCTGGCAGCACAATTCATACACCTACCATTCTCATTGTTTAAAAAAAGCCATGTCTGACGTCCACTCAATAATTTCCTCCAAACACCTTGGAGGAAATTTCCTACCTGGGAAAATGTCTCTGGGTATTTACTCCATCTATGCCTTTTGTGTTGTCCACCTTTATCAAGTCATCTCACATGCTCCTTCACTCCAAAGAGAAAAATCTAGCTCTTCATAAGTCATGCTCTATAATCCAGGCAACATCCCGTAAATCTCCTTTGTACCTTCTCTTAAACTTTCACATTCCTCCTATAATGAGGTGACTGGAACTGAACACAATATTCCAAGGGTGGTTTAACCACAGTTATAATAGAGCTGCAACATTACCTTGTGGTTCTTGAACTCAGTCCTCTGACTAATGAAGGCCAATGCACCATACACTTTCTTAACCACCCTATTAATTTGCACTGCAACTTTGGAGGATCTGTGAACTTGGATCCTAAGATCCTTCTGTTCCTCCAGACTGTAAAGAACCCTGCCTTTAACCCTGTATTTTGCCTTTGATTTCAACCTTCCAAAGTGAATCACTTCAAACTTTTATGGGTTGAACTCCATCTGCCACTTCTCAGACCAATTCTGCAGCCTACGTTTTCCAATGTAACCAACGACAACCTACGGCACTGTCCACAACACCACCAACCCTTGTGTCCTTTGTAAACTTATGAACCCGTCATTTCACTTCTTCCTCCACGCCATTCATAAAAATCACAAAGAGCCAGAAAAACATAGATTCATTATCATAACATTCCAAAATGCAGTTATTAATGCTGGCACAATAAAACTTCCTCACTAATGTGTAAAGAAGAATGTGTTCTTGTTTTTAAAATTGACCGTCTTGGATCTCCAAGTTTGATGCCATTTGCAGAAATGTTGAATGCCTTTCCTACGGAAGGCGCTTCCCTATAGTTTCCAATTGTAATTCCGAAGTGATCTTATGTCCCTGATGTTATAGGTCTGGTTCTTAGCTTCAATTCTGATTCACATAGAAAGAAAAACAAACACATAATTTTTCAGCAATCACGCCACTTTCTTATCCTCATTTCTGAAGGTATTGGCAGTTTTATTATTTAAGTGACACTAAGTGCTTTTACTGCCTACGTATATTTGATATATATATTTATTTCCACAGTAACATTAAAAATCATTCTTTAGAGTTTTGTTAGTATTGGATCACAGGGTTAATTGATACCTCACTAATTTGCTGATTTCGAATGTTGTTCTTTAGGAGGCTTGAAACAGGCCACATAATTTCTCATTAGGGAGGAGAAGTTTTTAATGAGTTGATGGTGTACTGCTGAGCGATTTGATTGAATAGCACAGAAGCCAAGAACGAGGAGCTCTTACTTTGCTGCTTTTCTACTATTGTTGAATATGGCCTGCAGGGGTTTTGGTTTCCTCTTGGCTGTTGGCGGAACAGGATTCTTAACACGTACAAATGTGTTAAGTATTAGAACTGATTTCTTGCTTGTACATTCATAAGCTTTTGGATCTAATTCTGCCCATTAGTTGTTTAACTAGCTACTTGATGAGTATTTGGACTTGTGCAGTATTGGGGTAAGGTTCCAAATGTCAGCTTGCAAAGATAGATAAGAGTTCCTTACGTAATGTCATTTTTTCCAAACTATGTCCGTGTATATAATCAAGAAGGGAGCATAAAAATACAAGGAACTGCACATTAGGGTTATTAACCAATGGTATTGAGTTACTCAGTAACTAGGATAGTATATTAGTGTATCTAATAGAGTTGCTACAACCAGAGTACAATCTGATCTTGGATGCTGTCTGTGTGGAGTTAGCAAGTTCCTCCTGTGACCACTTGTATTTCCTCAGGTCTAGTTTCCTCTCAAATCCCAGATTGATGGATTAATTGGCCACTGTAAAATTACTCCCTGGTGTATACATAAGTCAGAGAATCTGGGGCAGTTGATGGGAGTGTAGAAATAAATAAACAAATATAGAATTAGTGAAAAAGGCTGGTTTATAGTTAGCATAGACTCAGTGGACCAAAAAGCCAATATATGTGTTGTATCTCTCTGACTTTATGATTCAGAGTGCTGTGGTACAGATTTTCTATCTTATGACCTTGGCTTGCTATTGCATTGACAACCAGCAACCTGGGAATTAATATTGCAGCTATTAGTTTTGGAGAGAAAATAATTTTAAGGTGATTGGAGGAAAGTAGAGGGGAGATGTCAAAGGTAGTTTTTTTTACACAGGGAGTGGTAGATGTGTGGAATGCGCTGCTAGAGACAGATATATTAAAGACATTGAAGAAACTCTTGGGTAGACACATGGATGATAGAAAAATGGAGGGCTGTGTAGGAAGGAAGGGTTAGATTGATCTTAAGCAAGGTTAATGATTGACATAACATTGTGGACCAAAGGGCCTATACTGTGCTATAGTGTTCGATGTTTAAATAATTTTCCAAATGGGATGATAAATTTACATATTCTGTGCACCAAAACAAACTTTTCAACCCTGCTGTCAAGCTGAATTCAGACTCCAAAAAAATGCAGACTTCTGAACTGGTTTATTTTCCTCTTGTCCCTTAAATTATTCATGGTCAAACAAACTAGCTTTTCCATTTCTTCTCCACCTTCAATATATTATCTGTTAATGCTGCAGTCAAAATAAAAAGAGCATGCCCTTATCTTTTCACTTGCAATGCCTAAGGGGTTAATTCACCAGTCTCTTATTGCTGGTCTGCTGGTCCATATGGCTCTGATTTCTATTGCTGTCATCACTGAGTCATTCCGAACGAGATGTTGTTTTATCTCGATGTGCGATCCTGATGAAATATTTTAAATAAGTATAATCCCTCCTGATATACTGCATATTTTGATCTAGCGTGCATTTTTTATTTTTCTCTGGTGGCGAGCCCAATGAAACAATTTATGCTACCACCCACTCTAACACCATGCTGATGTACAACCTTTATATAATGGATTTTGTTCATCGTACTTGTTTCCTTAATTCTGTCCAGTGCACCAGGGTTTCCTTCTCCAAAGGAGAAGCCATAGTATTCTTTATCCTCCCCTCCACCCAAATTACAGGCCTTTTGTACATTTCCTGACTTTTTAAATTAAGTATTTAATATATGCAGGTCACGACCAACTTGAGTGAATGCTCAGTCTAAAGGATATCGTTTTTTATTCTCTAGTGATGAGATGCTGCTGTTAATTCAATAGGAAAATGAAATCTACAGTCTCGGGCAGAATACCTTTCTGTTAATAAATGGCCTGCAATACTGTGTAAATAGAATGCTTGGGAAAAGTTTTTCTTTGCCATAAGAGGGTGAAAAAAGATGTTTTGTTTTCCCTTGAACTTGCCTGATTTTTTTTAAAAATGTGGAGCTTTGTGAAATCAGTAATTCAACATAAACAGTTAAATCAATTTATCGAATGAATGCAAAAAGTGGCATTAATTCTTTTATGGTGTTTGGCAGGGGATTATCTGATGGCAAAAGTTAATGGATGATGTGCTTAAACAGCATTTGGGAATGCCGTTGTACAGAGTAAATCTACAATTTTGTCTTACAGCACATTTGCAGCTGGTCGTGCATCTTGTAGTTCCCTGGCACAAGTCGTCGCTTGTGACTGTGCAACCGACGCATCCAGTCAGCATTTAAAAGCTTTATTTGCTGAATCACGCATGCCTGTGGAACACTAGCTTCATTCCTTGTCATAGCTTTACTAGACTTGGCGCAACTCACCCACTCCTCACCTCCTTTAAATTGGATTGAGCAGAATTTTAAATTAAATCTATTTCAATCACATCAGCTCAGTCTGCAAACGAGCTCTCATCTGATTCTGTGCTTTTTAAAGGTGCAAAACATTAAGCATGTAATATAGACTCAATCTAACATAAGCTGTGTGGGTCAGGGTTGCCCTGTGTGTGTATAAATATATATATATACAGTGTGATACAGTCTAATTTATTGCAAGGAACTGGGTTCCCCCTCCCTTTTAAAACCAACCTGTGACTGTGTGACGCAGTACAATCTAGTTTATCTTCCTAAAGTACCAGCTATCGTCAGATGTTTTGCAATAAAGTGAGATCTAATACAGCAGTACCGTTGAAGACGAGGTAGAATAAAAGCAATAGGGAAAGAATGTTTGCTTCTGTTTGGTATGCCAAAAAGCTGGGTCGTCGCTTTATCAAGAACGTGAGGAAGTCTAGACAGCAGCATCTTCATCTATCGGTAAGTTAATGAAACGGGCAGTAAATGCTTGCTTCATGGTATGTGTAGACTTGGAGACAAGAATGGCTTTCATGAAGGCCATGTTACTGTTCAGCTAAAATATGATATCCATCACTTATTTCAGTCAAACTCTTAAAAATTAGCATTTTTTGTAAAGAATCTTCCTGGTTAAATATTTCTGCAGTATTTTTTCCATTTATCTTCATATAGCTCTTGTTTGATGCTTCTCTATTTTCTCGAAGAATTTTTATAATTCCTTGAAGTTCTAGATGGTTATGTGAAAGGTTACATGGAATTCAGTTTATTGATGGTAGGCTGGTGCTTTGAAGGTAAACCTGCTTGGGGAAATACCGGGGGAAGGGTAAACATTGTATTGCATAGATTACTTACTGGAAAATGAGAGGCAGTCAGTGCTCATGTACTGAGTTAGTACATACAAATGTATTTATTGTCCATTATTGATAAAACTGAATACAATCAAGGATGAATGCATTCTGCTGAAAAGAATTTAACAATTCATTCTTAAGAAATGCATATTTCCCAGAGTTAAAGCACAAGTTATTGTGCATTGCACATTGACTTGAGACTTGCATAGTTTGAAAGTTCATTGTTCACCCAGACCTCCATAATAGTTAGTGATTTTTAAAGGCCTTCTGCACCTGGGACAAGTAAATTTGTGGTGTTAAGTTGCAGCAGTCGGAATCGGAACAGCAAACAGCTTTTTGACAGGTCTTTTGACATACTGTAGGAGAGATGTGTGCTGCAATGAGACGTGTACACAGCTAAAGATCAAGCAACTGCTTGGCAGTTTTGAAGTAGAGTTCTTCAGCTATAATACAGTACTTAATCTTTTTATGTAAAAAAAATTGAATACTTGCATGGTATGGGTTACTTTCTATACTTTAATGTTGAATTTTTAAACTTGTCCAATTTCTGTTTGATGCTTTGTTGAGTCTGACTAATGTTAATATTGACACAAGTCATGTGTCTTTTAGCAAGAAAATTTTGAATCAGAGGGAATTGTTAATAGCACCACCTGTCCATTCAAATTTTACAGCGCAGTATTCACTTCAAACCAACAGGCCATGGTGTAACTTTGGATCCATTTCATGAAGGGTTGTACTGGTTTAACATTGCTTGAACTGGCCTGAGCATTGTTACAATAAAAGGCTGCAAATGTATTGTTGGTTTTGGATTGCGGGAAGTAACTTTTGGATGTGCATGAGCAAAAAATAAGTGGAATAATACAAAAAAAAACTAGTGGTACATAGTGGTATAATTATGCTATCCTACTACTGTTGGGTTGAAGCCCCAACACTTAAACGGCTAGTGTATATATTATACTTGTGTATCCCAACATCTATTTAGGAGCAATGACGACATTTGTGTGTCCCATATTCGTAGAAAGTGGTTTAAATCCGAAGAAACCATGCACCAAGTTTTATTCAATATTTTAGCTTAGTGAAAATCTGTGCATTGTGCTTGGAACTCGAACTGTAGAACTTTGAACAAATGGTTGGTCTGTATTTAGTTTAGTTTAGCTCAGTTCACTCTTTTCCATGTATCCTGATTAACTTGAGTGTGATTTCTTGTGCTGTGGCAGTCAGAGGTTTGACATAAAATCAGAGAGGTTATAGCTTGGAAGGAGGCTGTCTGGCCCATGGTCTGTGTTGGCTGTATGTAAGAGAAAATCACAAACATGAGAAAATCTGCAGATGCTGGAAATCTAACCAAGACACACAAAATGTTGGAGGAATACTCTTTTCCATAGATGCTGCCTGGCCTGTTGAATTCCTCCAGCATTTCATCTGTGTTTCTATGCCAGAGAATTTCAGCTAGTGCTTCTCTCTGTCTTCTTCCCTCTATCCTGCATTTTGTTTTTCTTTTCAAACACTTGCCTTCTGAATGCTACAAATGGAATCTGATCCCCTACCCACCACTACTACCAATCTGTTGCACTGCATTCCAAATTATAAACATTTCCCCTTCCGTTTCATTAGATGTTGTGTCCTCTGGTTCATGAGCCTACTGCCATTGAAAATAATCGTTCTTGACTGTCTAGACTCTTCATAATTTTAAAAACATTATTGGAATCCCCCTCAACTTCTTTGTTTCAAAGAGAAAACTCTTTCTTCCCAAGATTATTCCTCATCCTTGAACCCATTGTCCTGAATCATTTCTGCATCCTGCTCTTTATTAAATTGTGTAACCAGGCTGGGCTAGTGAGTCTGGCTGTGGTCAGGTCAGTGTTTTCCTTCGTTTGGGATATAGATGCCTCTTAGTAGGTGTTGCCAGGTTGCTACTTCTTGACCTTGATGTGATAAGCTCCCAGTCCTGCAACCAGTACCTGGGTCTGTTAATTGATAATCAGTCACAAATGTTCTGGTTCAAAGCCCATACTTTGAATTCTAAATCCCTCTGGTTCAACAGTATTTGAGTTGATCTGAGTTGCCAATAAAGTATTTCTGATGCAATAGTTAATTGTTAAACTGATGTTCGATCTCTTAACTGTACCCAAAAATCTACTGAATTGTGTAACCTACTTCTATAAAACCATTGTCACTTGTATCTTTTGGAAGTAACTTGTAAAGTATGATTGATAAGATTTCAGAATTAATTTTCAGCTATCTATATGAACAAGTGACAACCATTTTCCAATATGAAGCTTCAAGAGGGTGGCTAGTAAGGATGGTTGGGATTAATCAGGTTAACCTAAGGCTGAGCTTTGCAAATCTGGCAAATTTATTTTAGGATTGGTATTGTCTATATGTGCTCTGCACATCAGGAAATGGGAGATCTCATGAAATATAGAAATTGCCTATTTTTCAGCAAACAGGAGCAAGGAAAGGGTAAAAACACTGTCAGTGGATTGAATTATTTTATCTTTCCCTTTTTACCCTCTCCCCAACTCCTTCTCCATGTTGGTTCTGTCAAAATCATTCTGAACAAAATAACAATTCCAGAACTGAAGTGAGTTGACTACCTGTAGTACTGAGGCTGCTTGTGACTGGTGTGTCACATAAATCCTTAAGGTATAACAGTATTTGAAATAGTACTTGATGCAAAAAATCTGTCTCATCCATCCATCCATCCCTCTGTCCATCCATCCATCCATCCCTCTGTCCATCCATCCATCCATCCCTCTGTCCGTCCATCCATCCATCTCTCCCTCTGTCCATCCATCCATCCCTCCCTCTGTCCATCCATCCATCCCTCCCTCCCTCCATCCATCCATCCATCCATCCCTCCGTCCATCCATCCATCCATCCCTCTGTCCATCCATCCATCCATCCCTCTGTCCATCCATCCATCCATCTCTCCCTCTGTCCATCCATCCATCCCTCCCTCCGTCCATCCATCCATCCCTTCCTCCGTCCATCCATCCATCCCTCCCTCTCTCCATCCATCCATCCCTCCCTCTCTCCATCCATCCATCCCTCCCTCTGTCCATCCATCCATTCATCCCTCCCTCTGTCCATCCATCCATCCCTCCCTCCATTCCCATGAGCCCCACATCACCCAGCAATCCATCAAGTTAACATAGAAACATAGAAAACCTACAGCATGATACGGGCCCTTCGGGCCACAAAGCTGTGCCAAACATGTCCTTAGAGCTACCTAGGCTTTACCCATAGCCCTCTATTTTTGTAAGCTCCATGTAGCCATCCAGGAGCCATCTCTTAAAAGACCCTATCGTTTCTGCCTTCACCACGCTGTCGGCAGCTCATTCCACGTACACCACTCTGCGTTTTAAAAGAAAAACATATCCCTTGACATCTCCTCTGTACCTACTTCCAAGCACCTTAAAACTATGCCCTCTTGTGCTAGCCATTTCAGCCCTGGGGAAAAGTCTCTGACTATCCACACAATCAATGCCTCTCATTATCTTGTACACCCCTATCAGGTCACCTCTTATCCTCAGTCGCTCCAAGAAGAAAAGGCCAAGTTCACTCAACCAGTTCTCATAAGACATGCTCTCCAATCCGGGCAACATCCTTGTAAATCTTCTCTGCACCCTTTCTATGGTTTCCACGTCCTTCCTGTAGTGAGGCGACCAGAAATGAAAACAGTACTCCAAGAGGGGTCTGACCAGGGTCCTATATAGCTGCAACATTACCTCTCGGCTCTTAAACTCAATCCCATGATTGATGAAGGCCAATACATCGTATGCCTTCTTAACCACAGAGTCAACCTGCATAGCAGCTTTGAGTGTCCTATGGACTCGGACCCGATGAAACCCTCTGATCCTCATATATAAAGACCATTACCGAGGATCTGGAACCTACAAAGATCCTAGTTACAAACGCCACTTGGCATTTAAATATTGTTGATGTATGTGCAGTGGCATGCAAAAGCTTGGGCACCCCTGGTCAAAATCTCTGCCACTATGAGTAGCCAAGCGAGCAAAAGACGACCTGATCTCCAAAAGGCACTGAGCCAAAGATGACACATTTGTTTAATATTTTAAGCAAGGTTACTTCTTTATTTCCATCTTTTAGAGTTTCAAAATAACAAAATAGGAAAAGGGCCCGAAGCGAAAGTTTGGGCACTCTGCATGGTCAGTACTTAGTAACACCCCCTTTGGCAAGTATCACAGCTTGTAAATGCTTTCTGTAGCCAGCTAAGAGTCTTCCGATTGTTGTTTGGGGGATTTTCACCCATTCTTCCTTGCAAAAGGCTTCTAGTTCTGTGAGATTCTTGGGCCACATCGGCCTAATCACGGGACAATTTACAATGACCAATTAACCTACTAACTTGTACATCCTGCACCTATTTTCTATTTTCTATGTTTCTACCTGGAGGAAAACCAGAAGTTCGTGAGGAGGATGTACAAACTCCTTACAGACAGCATTGGAATTGAACTCAGAACTCCAATGCCCTGAGCTGCAATAGCTTTGTGCTAACCGCTGTCTACCTTGACACCCCATGGTATGGTTATTTGTAATAAATTGTTTCAATCCCAAATGTCACCACAGGATTTACTCAAACTGTTCCTTCCATCCAGCAATGTTCAGCAGGGTCATCAGTACTCTAGCAATGACCCTATTTGACAATACCTGTGATAAAATGAGTTGATGTTGCCAGATAATTGTGATCTCTGGCTGCATTTGTAGTTTCTCAGAAGATTTAGTTTGCATGCTACTTATCCTCCACCATCCAGCATAAAGCCCTACTCCACCTCCACCAATGGACATCAGCTCCGCTCTTCCTCCACCAATCAACCCCAGACCCTACTCTTCATCCATTGGTCATCACCAGTCCCCAATCACCCAACCAACCCATCCCACTCTACCTGCACCCCGCCCTTCTCCATCTCATTATCACCATTTGCCTGCCCTTTCCAAGAAATTGTGTGCCAGAATGAAAGAGAGACGTATATTTATCACAATATGCGATCACTTTTGTAATGAAGGAGATGTGGTGAGCAACTTGTTCACAGGAAGTACTGAGATAGACAGATAATCTGTTTGAAGCAGTGTTTTTTTTCAGGGATCAATTTTGAGCATATTGTTTCCTCCAGCACAGCTCACTGTGAACAAAAACTTGAGATTCCTTTGGTTCGTGGTGATAGCAAATGGCTATTACAAATAGCAAACGGCAGTCACCAGCTAAGGGCATTTTCAGTTCAGATATTCTGAAGTGGTTCCTCAAGACCGAGAAAGACTTCCTGTCCAACTTTGAGTTCTGAGATGACTAATTAGGCCAGTGTGGGAACCTCGGACCATTCCACAGATGATAGCCAGAGGGACAGACAGGTGGGTAGTTTGTGAGGTGACTGCTTATACAGGACTTCTCTGTTCCTTGTTGTGCCATGGCCTTGAGGTTGTCAATGCCGGTCTGATGGCTCCTTGTCTATGTGGAGCTTTCATAGCGATTCTTAGGAGTCAGTGGAAATGTTGTGGTTGTTCAATGTGGCCTGTCTACCTGGTGAATGCATCCCATAACCATTCAGAATAGTATGTGGGGCAGGTGAATGGCATGTCCTATCAAGTGAGGCCAACTGAATATAACTGAGGATGTCGTCCTCAGAAGAGATGCTGACAGTCACTCATTTTTCCCTTCTGGTGAATTTGGAGTTGGCTTTGGTGGTACCTTTCCCTGAGCCTTGACGTAACTACTGCAGGTCATCCAGTCTCAGAGACAGAAAAGCAGCAATCATTGATACCCAATGGTTAATGGCATTTTATTCCAGGTCTAAGGTCTTGATCTTCAAATACTCTGTGCCTCAAGCAATCACGGGTGTTGTTGGCACATTAAAAATAATAGTGATGCCTTCCTTTAACCGAAGTGACCAATATGAGAAATGGTCTGTGTTTTCCAGCATCTTTCAATGAATCTTCATTGTTGAAGGACAGTATGATATTCCAGGGGCAGGTTGGTAAAGGACCTTTGAGTGAAAGTACTGATGACAGCTCAGAGCTGTGCCCAAAATGAAAACGCTGACTGAATATTGCAAAGTAGCTGCTGAAGTTTGAGGTAATCTTGGTTCTGGGCTGTAGTCATCATGAGTTGTACAGCATCCCATTAGCTTTACTCCTACGGTGTTGGAGGTGAAGTTATGAGTGTACCCATTGCCTCTGCTCTCCCAGCCCACCAACCATGACATACTATCAATCACTGAGGGTCAGCATTGTACAGGCTACTGAAATTGCACAGCTACAACAGTAGAAGCTTGTAGATCTTCTACAAGTAATTAACTTTATAAATCTCCCGAGGCTCTACACCGATGAGAGTGTGAGAAAAAGAAAATCCCCTCTTCATCAGGGAATGCGGTGGCAACACAGAACAATGCACTTCTGAAAAAACAAAATTGTGCATTGACTTAACACCTATTACTTCCATCCTTCTGAATTCACCAAGGGAGGTTAGCAGTGCCTCCTAAAATTGTGACTTCAAATATATGGAAGAAGTCAGCTTGTTTAGTACATGGGCAGATCATCTGTTTCAAGCTCACTGTCTTGACTTTGAAACGTTGCTTCACTACAATTACTGCAATCCTGCTCATGTTGTCTAGCAGAATTATGGAAGCACCTTCACATGGATTACACCAGTTCGAGGGATATGCAACAGTCTCCCAGAGGACATTCAGTAGTGAGCATTAAAAAGCAGAACTTGCTGACTTACTTTTAAATATTGTAAGGAAAACCGTTGCCTTGATAGATATTATTTAACTTGCCATATCTGAGTATTTAATATTTTTAAGTAATTTTGTGTAAGATTTTCTGTACATCTGTGGTAAGAATTACGTCTACCTGTTATCACTCGGTATCAGTACTGTTAGGAAATTGTGGAGTTAAGTCCCACTGCATAAATTACATAACATGCCCTGACATTTATGAGAAAATGCTGTGCTATTACACATGCTGTCTTTCAGCTAAGGCATTAAACCGAGAACATCCCTGCCCTTTTAGATGTGTAGCGAAGATGTCATAAGATTATTTGAGCTGCACTTTTCATTATGTCCTTAGATTTGCCTTTTAACCAGCTTTACTTAAAACTGTTATCTGTTCAGTTACCGCTTTTGTGAAGTTCTGCTGTGCATGAATTACCATGCAGCTTCTCAACATTTACTGCACTTAAGTATTTCATCAGCAATAAGGACTCCTGGAAGCCTTTGAGATCCTGAAAGATGTATGCTTGCAATTTATTTTTGAATCTTTTAAATCTAATTGAATGTATTTAATCTAAATTGGAAATTTCAGCCAGTCTGGCTAAGCTTCAAAATCTAGTCATGTAGACTGTAACATTGATCCAGCTTGGTTTCCACGTTGTCATTTCAGTCTTTTCTCTCCCCCCTCCCCCACACCCCCGGCATGTGGCGTCAACCTTACTTGCACCGAATGTAGGTATTAGATGCTCCTACATCAGATACCTTAAGATGTGCCCATATAATAGTTGCATTACTGGGCTAGCAACCAGACTTCTGGCACATTGTTTTATCGATATAACATTTATTTATTGTATTTTATTAACTTATTAAAAATACAGTGCAGAACAGGCCCTTCGAGCCGAACAAACTGCATCACCCAGCAACCCACATACTTAACCCCAGCCTAAACATGGGACAATTTACAATGACCAACTAACCTACTAACTAGTACGTCTTTGGGCTGTAGGAGGAAACCAGAGCACACGGAGGAAACCCACACGCTCACGGGAAGAATGCACATACTTCTTACAGTCGGCGTCGGAATTGAACTCTGTACTCTGACACCCTGAGCTGTAGAAGCGCTGTGCTAAATGCTGTGTTACCCTGGTGCCCACCATGGTGCCCACCATGAATCCCACCGTGGAAGCTGAATTTAAACTTGAGCACTTAGACTGAAAAAAGCGAGTTACATTGATAATCAGGGATCGATTGGCTGGTTGTTAAAGCTCACCCAATTCAAAAGAAAGACATCTCGCATTTTTGTAACCAAAGAGCTACTTACTCTTAATTTCCTTCCTATTCGGGCACATTTAGGACTGGGCAATAATTGCTTTCATTGGCATTTCATGAATAAATTAAAATCACATTAGATGAATATTCGTATTCTTCATTACATGATTCCATGGAGCATTTCCAGCTACAGTACATCCTAATGCATGTTAATAAGAGGCTAAATCTTCTAACTTCTCCCAAACAATATGCCATCTATTACCAGACGGTATTTCTGAACATGTCCTGAGAAGTTTGTACTTTGTGAGTATACTAAAATAAATGATATTTTGAAACAATTAGAGGCTGGAAATAAAACATTTGTTTAGTATTTGTAGAGGAATTCAAAAAAGGATTTGTTTAGTTTTTAAGTTCATAAAATTAAAGGGAATGGTGTATGGAGTGGAGAGAATAAAATTATTAAAGATTATCTGCTTGTTGTCATTTTTTCGTGAACCCAGTTCTCCAGTATAAGCTGGCACAGTAAAAGGGCAATGCCTCCTGTTTCACCTGCACCACAACTGATTTGGTATCTCTTGGACTCCCTTGCTGCGTCCCAGATCTGCTTCCACCCATCCCCTGTCTGTCTCAACTTCTCCTCTGACACCTGGTTCCATCTGCTTGTCATCCTTTCAGTGCGCCTTTCATTTGCCAGCCCCTGGTGCCTGCTCTTTCCCCCTCCCCTCTTTGTACCATCTTCCCTCTCTCCTCTGCCCTCTGCAGGGTTTTGACTCATAGCATTGACACTTCCTTCACCCCCTGCAGATGCTGCTTAGCCTCCTGAGTACCTCCAGCAGGTTCCTTTTTGTTCCTTTTGTAAGCTGTTGATTAGTGATACTGTCTGATTCTGTCAATGGATTACTTATGCAACATTAATTCTTTTCCCCCTCCACAGATAATGCCTCATCAACTCCATGTTTCCAGCATTTTTTTGTTATATGTTTATACATAAAAGTGGTGCTGTGGGTTCACATCCATTCAGAAAAAACTTGACTGAAAACAAATGTGAAATGGGCTATTGATGATGTTAATCCTTCAATGCTGAATTTGTTAATTTTTTTCTATCTTGGAGTGTGCCAACCAGCCAAATTCAAATGCACACTTTGTTCAGCAGCAGGAAGTACCTTTGGTTTAATTGATGGTTGAAACCATGGTGACAGTAGCTGGAGTTCTAGCCATAAGGTGCAAGAGTGCTCCTTGAAAATCCCAAGGCCAATGCCTGAGAGAAGGCTGAGTTGACTGGCGATAGGTCAAAATGTCCTGTCACATATTGCCTGTGTATATAGGCATTGGATTGAGTGTTAGACCCACCCTGTTTATTTAACGTGCAGATGTAGTTTCCTGGAATTTCTTTCAATAGCATCTTTCAAGTTCAGTTCAGGAGTGACATGTGCAATATAACAGTTTGCAGCCGTTGTTCTATCAAGATTATGAAGACTTCCTTTTCCAGACGTGCCAACTTTGTTGGGCTGTCCTTTGAAAGATGGTGCATTAACTGTATTTGAGGGGTTCACCAACATTATAGCAAATTAAAACATTATTCTCAGACCCTTGAGCTCCAGGAAGCTATTAATAGCAATCACTTTATTTTGAGTATGTACATTGGAATCCTCACTTCATCATTAACTGGAATAGCTGAAGCCTTGCTGCCCCTATCCACAGAGGGTATTTCAGGAGTGCTTCTTGAGAGTTCACAGATTTGAATAGAATGATCTGTCACAAGTTGCAGGTGCATCTGTAGGCATGAAGGTGGTCTGCAAACAGCAAAACTCTCTCCACCACCCCCCCTCACACCCAAGTGCCTTCTGTTATTAGACATTTCAACCCTGGGATAAATATACTGGCTATCTACTCTTTCTGTGCCCCCCAAACTTATAAGGCTTTGTCAAATCTCCCCCCTCTCCTCACTCTAGAGAAAGCAACCCCAAGGCTGTCCAGCCTCTCCTATCAATAAATGCCCTCTGATCCAGGCATCATGCAGGTAACCTCTTTTGCATCCTCTCTAGAGCCTCAACATCCTTATAAAGGAGTGACCAGAAGTGAATTAAAGTACTCCAGATGTTGCCTAACAAGAGTTTTAAAAAGCTGCCATGTAACTTCTCACTTGAACTCATTGCTGTGGCTAATGGAGGCAAGCATGATAAATTCCTTCCTTACCACCCTACGTTCTGATAAAGGGTGTTGGCCCGAACTGTCAACTCTCTATTTATCTTCATAGATGCTGCCTGGCCTGTTGAGTTCTTCCGGCATTTTCTGTGCTTTGCCTTGGATTTCCAGCATCTGCAGACTTTCTCGTTTTGTGACCTTATCACCCTATGTAGCTACATTCAGGGAGCTGTGGACTTGGACACCCAAATCCCTCTGCACAGCTACACTGTGAAGGGGCCTCTTCATTGTTCTGTCTCTGTACCTTTGACTTCCCAAAGTGCAATATTTCATATTGTCCAGTTTAAACTCCATCTGCCACTTGTCCAACTGTATCTGCAACTGATCTATATCCGGCAGAATATGCTGCTAGTCTTCAACACTACCCACAACACCACCAATCTTCATTTGATCTGCAAATTTACTAACCCACCCATCTACATTTCTATCCAGGTCATTTTGTTTATATCTATTTATTTATTTATTGAGATAACAGCACAGAATTGGCTCTTCCAGCCTTTCGAGCCACGTCGCCCAGAAACCCCCGATTTTTAACCCTAACCTAATTACAGGACAATCTATAATGACCAATTAACCTGCCAACTGGCACATCTTTGGACTGTGGGATGAAACCTTACAGGCAATGGCAAGAACTGAACCTGGGTCGCTGCTATTCTAAAGTATTGTGCTAACTATCACAAACAGCAGATGTCCCGTATGGGTCACTGCAGAACGCCATGAGTCACAGACATCAGTCTGAATAAATCCCATCGACCTGCTATGAGAAGCAAAGTATGAATCCAAATAGTTCACAATGCATCTTAAAATTTTGGATGACCCTCCCATAACAAACCTTGTTGAATGCCTTACTTAACATCCACAGCTCTACCTTCATCATTCATTTTGTCACCTCCTTAAAAAAATTCAGTCAAGTTAGGAAGACACAACTTGCCCAGCGCAAAGTTATGCTGACTGTCCCCAGTTAGGCCATGGCCTTTCAATTGCTCATAAATCCTATCCCTAAGAATCCTCTCTAATAACTTCCTTACCACTAATGTGAGAGCCACCTTTCTATAGTTTCCAGGATTATCCCTGTTTTCTTTCTTGAATATGGAACAAATTTAGCTATTTGCTAGTACTCTGGCTAGGGAGGAGATGAAGATATTGATCAAGGCCCCAGCAATCTCAACCCTTGCCTCTCTCAATAATCCGGGCTGTATCCCATCAGGCCTTGGAGACTTGTCCACCTTAATGTTCTTTAAGATACCGAACACTGCCTCCTTTATCTCAAAATGCCCCAGCAAATTCGCATCTGCACAGTGTTCCTCGATGTCTCAGTAGCTACTAGGGGTGTTTGCAGGATAATCTCAAAGTGATGGCAGCTCTCATATTTTTGAGTTTACCCATATAGACTCAGTGAATGAGCCATCCATTATGTCCCTCTAAGTGCAGCTGTGGATATTAATAATGCAACACCCACCCCTTTCTTACATGTACCTCTTTATCTTTTCTGAAACATTGAAACTCTTAAACGTTAGACATCAATTCCTGTTGCTCTGTCAACCAAGACTTTTTATGTTCTCATCATCCATGTTGTCATCCATGCTATATGCTCATCACCCTTATCCACGATACTCCTAGCATTAGAATGCTCACATTTCATCCTGTCCGTCCCGTTGTATGTATCATCTTGCTCCTGCCTATTCATCCTGGTCATGACGTTACCTTCATTTACTCCATTTTCTGACCTGGTTCCTAACCTCCTGTTAAACTAGCTTAAACCCTCCTCTGTAGCACTCGTGAACCTGCTGACCAGTATATGGATTCCCCTCCAGTTAAGCTGCAATTTACTTCTCTTGTACAGGTAACCCCTACCCCAGAAAAGGTTCAGTGATCCAAGAACCTGAGATCCTGCTTTGCACCAGTTCTTCAGCTACACATTCATTGACACTGATTGGGGGACTAATTTTGTCAAATGGCAGGACATTTCAGTGGGCTGCCCATTTCAATTCAACTTACTGTTTCCATTGCGACGTTTGTCTATAGCCTCCTCTGTTGACTTAATTAGGGAACACTCAGGTTGAAGTCCACTATTCTCTCCTATCACATTTGTTCTTCAGTCCTTTACCTCTTCTCCCTATCCCCTCCCAGCTTCTTACGTTATATCTCCCCTTCCTCACCACCCACATTTCCCCTCACCTCGTTTTACCTACCACCTGCCAGCTTGTACTCTTCCCCTCCTCCACCTTTTTATTCCGGCTTCTGCCTCTTCCTTTCCAGTCCCCCTGAAGTATCATCTGTTTTTTCCTCTCCATTGATGCTGTCTGGCCTGTTGAGTTCCTCCACTGTTTTGTGGGTGTTGCTTAGGATTTCCAGCATCTGAAAAAAATCTCTCCTGTATTCTGCATGCTGTTATTGTTTTACCTTGCATCGCCTCAATGCACTACTGTAATAAATTGATTACTAAAAAAGGTTTTTCATTGTACCAAGGTGCAGGTCATAGTAATAAACCAATTTGCCAAAAGCTGGTACTCATTCCCAGGCACCAAGACTCATTCCTAGACTGGTGAGGAACAGCACAGAAGACGGCCATACCGCTGGCCCTTGTGGCTATGACTTTTGCTATGACACCAGCAGAAGACTAAAGTCCCTCTGCCAAAAGATACCGGGCCACCCACTTGTTCCTCATCTGCCTGCTCTTGTTGCCTGGAAAGGCGTTACACCTTTTGCAAGATGGGAAAGGGGGTCGGTGAGCTTGAGGCTGTGAGGCTGGGTGATACCGCAGAAGAGCAGTCAGCAGCTGGATGTCGGTACCTGAATTTCAGATGCTGCCTCCCGCAGTGCAGACGTTGTGAGTTGTATACTTGTTTATCAGCAGCAATGAACCTCTGCATTCGAATTTTGATTTTCTGGTACAGTATTGAATTTGAGTTCGTTGCATTAGAATGTTGTTTGGTATGAATGGCAATGAATCACAACAACCCACAGGGTTAATGGAAAAAGCTCCAATATTAAGAGCGTAATCAAATTAGTTGCGACTCACTAATTCCATTGTTGTCATTAAGAGCAATGTATTGCTAAGTGCTGTAATGTAAATCCACAGACGGATGTGGATTTGCTTTTTCCAGACTGAAGTAAAATCTCTTAAGCTTGATGGTTTGACTGTGATTCAGGGTAAGCAGGCATTTGAAATCTAATTTTATTTTACTTTCTGTGGTTCACTTTCCATCAGCCCAGTGCAATACAGAATGTCAACAACCCTTTTCTGGCCCATGGTATTTATTACCTTACACAAAAATATTCTGGTTCGGCTTGGATAGGCAGAAAGACTCAAACTATAAATATCTGCTTAGAACTAAAAAACTTCGGTTATTAGGACAGAATAGCAAACATTAAAGCCCCTGTGTGAACCCTTCTTGTGCATCACACCTCCCACTTGATCCGTGGTGCAGTTCACGACCAGCCCATTGGTGAGGCCTCAATGAACTGTCCCCAAGCCCCCTCCCGCCGAACACTCAATTTCATACCCTCTCCGCTGATATGGAACTCTGCAGTAAATGGACCAACACATAGCACCAGCTCAAGCCACAGAATCAGAGCCAATCATCACTTGTCAATCATTTACCACGAGTCCTACCCCTGTATTCACCTAATTTTAATGATCCCACAGTAGTATTGCAATCTCATGGTTGTACTCCCATAGTGTAATCAAAGCTCTTGCAGCCAGTTCTGTTATGTACGAAGGCCACTGTAGTGGTGTGGACATTCAACAAGCACAAAGATTACACCTTTACAATACAGCATTGGCAGAGATGTGAAAACAAAAGTACACAATTTGGTGACTGGCATGTGAAGGTGCAAAGAAAATTAAATCATCAAGAACCTTAAAAGCTTCTTTTTACATTGTATATCAATGATTTAGATTATGGATTAAATGGTTTTATGGCTAAGTTTGTGGATGACACCAAGATAGGTGGAGGAGCAGGAAGTGTTGAAGAAACGGAAAGGTTGCAGAGAGACTTGGTCAGTTTAGGAGAGTGGGCAAAGAAATGGCGGATGAGATACAATGTTGAGAAATGTACGGTTGTACACTTTGGAAGAAGAAGTAATCGGGCAGATTATTATTTAGATGGGGAGAAAATTCAAAAATTGGAAGTGCAAAGGGACTTGGGGGGCCTCGGGCTGGATACCCTAAAGGTTAACCACCAGGTTGGATCGGCAGTAAGGAAAGCGAATGCTATGTTGGCATTCATTTCAAGAGGAATAGTGTATAAGAGTAAGGAGGTGTTGATGAGGCTCTGTGGAGCACTGGTGAGACCTCATTTGGAATACTGTGTGCAGTTTTGGGCCCCCCCCCCAATCAAAGAAGGGATGTTCTGATGTTGGAGAGAGTGCAGAGAAGATTTACTAGGATGATTCCTGGAATGCAGGGGCTAACATATGAGGAGCGTCTGTTGGCTCTTGGACTGTATTCACTAGAGTATAGAAGAATGAGGGGGGATCTCATAGAAACATTTCGAATGTTGAAAGGGTTGGACAGAGTAGATGTGGAAAGGCTGCTTCCCTTGGTGGGTGAGTCCAGGACAAGAGGCCACAGTCTTAGAATTGGAGGGTACCCATTTAAAACAGAGATGGGGGAGAAATTTTTTTAGCCAGATGGTCGTGGATTTATGGAATTTGTTGCCACAGACAGCTGTGGAGGCCCGATCATTGAGGGTGTTCAAGAAGGAGATTGATAGGTATCTAATTAGTCAGGGTATCAAGGGATATGGGGAAAAAGCTGGAAACTGGAACTAGATGGGAGAATAGTTTAGCTCATGGTGGAGTGGCGGAGCAGACTCGATGGGCCGAATGGCCCACTCCTGCTCCTTTGTCTTGTGATCTTGTGAAATTTTACAACATGCGTACACTGATCCCAAAAGGTTTTATTTGAGGAGTTTTTTTCTTGGTCTTCTATTTCTGTTATGCTTCTGTTTTCACTTAGTTAGCCTGTGACTCATTGGGTATGGAGTTTAATTTTTATTACTTCACTTTGTGGGATATGACCCTTATTCATTGCCTTTTCTTTATAGCCCTTGAGAAGGTGGTGCTGAGCAATCTAAAGAAGGTACTTTAAGAATGTTGGTAGAAGTTTCAAGATTAGGACAAAAGCCAGATAGACAACTTGGAAGTTAAGAAGCCGTTGTATTCACATTGCTGCCCTTGTCTTCATTAATGGAAATAGTCAAAGGGATCAGAGGTGTGGAAAGTGCTGTAAGAGAACCCAAGATATATTTTAGAAATAGTCCATTCTGCAGCCATTGTGTGGTGATGTAGAAGTAGTGAATGTTTCAGATTGAAGGTGAGGTGCCAGACGAATGGGCTATTTGTTCTTGTGGTATGAAATACACACATGTTGTTGAAACTGAACTCAAGCATGCAGATTTAAAGAGGGTTTTCCATCATGTTTGAGTTGCCTTCTCCATCTCAGAAAGGCCTTGTTTAGTTAAAATGCTATCATACTCTTCTAATCATAGATTTATATGGCTGGTTCGGTTAAATTCTTGGCTGAAGTTGGCTTGTGGGTTGCTGCTGATAGAATGGTTTGCGATAGTAATGCCATTGAATGTTAAAGGTAAACAGTTGACTGACTCTCTTGTGGGAGGTAGTCTTCTCTGGCATGTCGGTGACATAAGCATTACTTACCTGTGTTCATTATGGAACATTCATCTTCCGTAAGGGGAGGAAAGATGAAATATGAAGATAACCTAGCCAGAAATATCACAGAGAATACCAAAAGTTTTTCAGGTAAATAAAGAGTAAAAGTGAGGTGAGAGAGGATATTGGGCTGCTGGTAAATAATGCTGGAGAGGTAGTAATGGAAGGCAAAGAAATGGTGGACAAACTTAGCAAGTATTTTACATCAGTTCACAGTGGACGACGCCAGCAGTATGCTAGAAAATTCAGTGTCGGAGGGGCAGAATTGAGTGTAGTTGCTATTACTAAGGAGAAGGTGCTTGGGAAACTGAAAGGTCTGAAGGTAGATTAGTCACCTGGACCAGATAGGCTATACCCCAGGGTTCTGAAGGAGGTAGCTGAAGAGATTGTTGAGGCATTAGTGTTGATCTTTTGTAGATTCTGGAATGGTTCCAGTAGACTGAAAAATTGGAAAGATGTTGGAGTGCATTATTAAGGATGCAGTTTTGTGGTATCAGGAGGTGCATAACAAAGTGGGCCAAAATTAGCACGGTTTCTTTAAGGGGAAATCTTACATGACAAATCTGTTGGAATTCTTTGAGGAAATAACAGATAGGGTAGACAAAGTATGGGGGTTGGAGTCAGAGGACGTTGTTCACTTGGATTTTCAGAAGACCTTTGACAAGGTGCTACACATGAGGCTGCGTAACAACAGAACAGCCCATGATATTATAGGAAAGATACTAGCACGGATAGAAGATAGGGTGATTGGCAGGAGACAAAGAGTCAGAATCGAAAGGGCCTATTCTGGTTGGCTGCTGGTGACAAGTGGTGTTCTGCAGGTTTGGCATTGCTTCTTTTCATATTATTTGTAATTAATTTGGATGATGAAATTGGGGGCTTTGTGGCCAAGTTTGCGGTTGACATGAAGATAGGTGGGGGGCAGGTAGTGTTGAAGGAAGGAGTCTGCAGAAGGACTTGGGTAGATTGGGAGAATGGGCAAGGAAGTAGCAGAGGGAATGTAGTGTAGGGAAGTATATGGTCATGCACTTTGGTCGAAGGACTAAAGGTGTAAACTTTTAAATTGCGAGAAAATTCAAAAATCTCAGGTGCAAAGGGACTTGGGAGTCCTCATGCAGGATTCCCTAAAGGTTAACTTGCAGGCTGAGTCTGTGAGAAAGAAAGCAAATACAATGTTAGCATCCATTTCGAGAGGACTAGAATATAAGAGCAATGATGTGATGCTGAAGCTTTATAAGACATTGGTCGGGCCACAGGTGGAGTGTTGTGAGCAGTTTTTGGCCACTTATCTAAGAAAATGTGTGCTAGCATTGGAGAAGGTCTGAAGGAGATTGTGAATTTTTCATTCCCATTTACTGATAGTATCCTAGCATTCCCTTGTGTTTTTTAAACTCTGACTTTAAAAGCTTTCAAAAGTATGCCTGCGTCACTGCCAGCGACACCGATAGAGGCAGATATGATAGGGTCTTATAAGAGACTCTTAGATAGGTACATGGAGCTTAGAAAAATAGAGGGCCATGCAGTAGGGAAATTCTAGGCAGTTTTTAGAGTAGGTTACATGGTCGGCACAGCATTGTGGGCCAAACAGCCTATAATGTGCTGTAGATTTCTATGTTCTATTAACACTTTTTAAGAACAGTTACAAAGACACAGCTCTAAGGAAAAAAAAGTCCAGCTTTATCTTTGTCTTATGGGTGACCCCCTAATTTTAAACAGTGATCCCTAGTTCAAGAACATGTCTCAAAAGGAAACATTCTCTCCTCAACTAAGTGCCAAGGCTACTCAGATCTTGTATGGTTCAATCAAGTTCCTTCTAATTTCCTCCAAATTGACCTGTTCATTCTGGTTATCATTGTGTTAAATCGTCTTTGAACTGCTTCCAAAGCATTAACATCCTTCCTTTCAAAGTTCAAGATAAATTTATTATCAAAGTACATATTTTGATGTACTGAGGTTCATTTTGAGATTCATTTCAATGCTGAGATTTATTTTCCTTTTGGGCATTCACAGTAAACACAAGAAATATAATAGTATCATTGAAAGGCTGCCCCCAACAGTGCAGACAAAAGACAACAAAATGTGCAAATACAAAAAGAAATAATAATTACTAGTATTATTTTTCTTCCAAGAAACAGGGTTTTTTTGTGGCAATATAGGACCAGGTCGTTAACACAAAAAAAAATCAAAATTACTTAATAAAAGACCAACAAATTAGAAGACAATAAATGCAGAAAATGCCAAGAGAAACTACAAACAATCCAACACATTACAGGATGCTGCAGCAGTTTAACTCAATCTGATTACTTACATGGGCACAATCAAGCGGCAATCATTATTCATCAAAATCTTGCTTTAAGATACAAACTCATAAAAAGACACCATACCTTATTATAAATATAATCTTTAACCAGTTTTAGAGTCAGAGTCCTACAAATTATATTACGACCAATCGATTATTGCAGATAGGACAATCCATAATAACTGGCAAGATACAATATTAAGGATAAACAAGCAAGAATAACTTGCTTTATAGATATAGCCATTCCAAGCATACATAACTTACAGAAGTCAATATGTCAAAAACACCAGATATATGCTGAATTAAAAGAGGAAATTGAAAGACAGTGAGATATGAACAGTGTATACATTGTCCTATTAGTAATATCTACAACTGGTATCATCCCACAGTTGCGACACAATAGCATTAAACAATTGGGCCTACACAGCAATACTTATGTAAATCTCTAGAAAGCTACAATACTAAACACCATTAGCATTGTCCGATAGTTTGTTGCAATCGAGAAATCGTTGCGCTTGGTAATGCCGGTACTGCAGGTTTTACCAGCTTGAGCTGAAAAATAAATAAATATACAACAATAATAAAAAGAACATTGCAATATATATCAAGACTATGAGGTGAAGAGTTCTTGAAAGTGAGTCTATAGGTTGTGGGAACAGTTCAGTGATGGTGCGAATGAAGTTGAGTAAAGTTATCCTCTCTGGTTCAAGATCCTGATGGTAGAGGTGTAATAACTATTCCTGAACCTGCTGGTGTGCATCCTGAGGCCCCTGTACCACCTTCCTAATGGCAGCAGCGAGAAGAGAGCATGGCCTGGATGGAGGGGGTTCCTGATGCTGTTTTCCAGTGACAGTATTCCGTGTAGATGTGCTCGGTGGTGTGGAGGGCTTTACCTGTGTTGGACTGGGCCATATCCACTACTTTTTGTAGGCTTTTCCGTTCAAGGATATAGTTTCCATACCAGGCTGTGATGCATCCAATCAGTATACTCACTACCACACATCCATAGAAGTTTGCCAAAGTTTTGAATGATATGTCAAATCTTTGCAAACTTCAAAGAAAGTTGAGGCGCTGCTGTGCTTTTGTTGTAATGACCCTTGCTTGCTGAACTCATGACGGATGCTCTAATACAACACCGAAGAACTTAAAGTTGCTGACTCTCTCCACTGACCACTGAACCACTGATTTCCTTTAATAAGGGAAATAATAAGGACACCATGGTAGCATAGGAGTTAGGGCGACACTGTAGCAGCTCGGGATATTCTGGAGTTCAATTCCAGCGCTGTTCCGTAAAGAGTTTCAATATGTCATCCCGTGGAATGCATGGGATTTCCCCGGGTGCTCCGGTTTCCTCCTACAGTCCAAAGACGTATCAGGTAGGTTAATTGGCCATTTTAAATTGTCCTGTGATTAGTGTAGGGTTTATCGGGATTGTGGGGTTGCTGGGGTGGTGTGGCTGGAATGGCCAGAAGGGCCTACTCCTCTCCGTATTGTGACATTTACTCGGCTGAGGCCCGTTCTGGCTCCTCCAGTCTTTGTGTCTGTGGACTCATGTTTATTCTGAATGTCATCTGCTCACTTTGTTGTTTGTACAACTCTCTCTCTCTCTCTGCACATTGGGTATTTGATGATCTTCTCTATTTCAATAGGTTCTTTTGCAATTTGTTTGTTTTGTGGCTGCCTGTAAGGAGATGAATCCCAAGGTTGTGTAATGTATGCATACTTTGATAATAAATGTACTTTGAGCTTTAAATATGTAATAAATACTGTATCCAGTACATCAGATGAAGTTTCAGAAAGACATGGAATTGAAGCATATCCACATTTTTCATTCAGTTCCCCAGCTTTAATTGATAACATCTTACTCATTCACGGTATTGGCATTCTGGGCTTTGGTGAATTAGGCAATAGGACAATCAGACTCCTCTGCGTCTCAGCTCAGCGGTCTTTCACTATGTTGACAGTTTTATTCAATTTTCCAAGTTTGTACCTTATTCTCCATTTGCCAGATATCCAACCCAATCAAGTTGTCTCACTCTGTTATGTCCTCTTCACAGCTTGTTTTCCCACCTATGTCTGTGTTATCAGCAAATTTTGCAACCACATCTATAGCCTTTTCAAATCACTTCTATAAATTGCTAAAAAGTTGTGAACCCACCACCACCAAGTATTTATGTTTGTTCTCTTCCCTCTCCAGCAGAAATTTTTCTAATTGTGCCAATGTGTTATCTCCAATACTGTGAGCTTATGTTTTCTAATGATCTTTGATACTGCTGCTTATCAAATGCTTTTGTAATCTTAATACATCCATTGTTTCCCCTTTATCCCCAGCACAGGTTACTTCAATAAACAGATTAAACATGATTTCCCTTTTACAAAACTTTGTCTGATTACCCTCCATTGCTCTATGTGCTCTGCTTTATTTAAAGACTGGCTTCTAATAATTTTATTGTGAAAGATGTTAAGATAACTCTCTGCATTTTCCTGATCTGTCTCTCTTTATAAAGGAAAAAAGCTAGATTTGTTTTTTCCAGTGTAATGGATCCTTAAAGAAATTTTGGGAAATTAAAACCAATACATCAAATACCTTGTATTCTAATATTGATAAAGGACAGCTAAAGTCTGAGTTTGAAGACCTTTCATCAGAATTTATAGTTTTCAATTTAAATTTGAGCTGTGTGTATTCCTTTTTGCACAATGTGGCCTGATCTAACTATTTCGAGCATTTTCTGTTGTTATTTCTGTCATCTTTGTCCCCCCTCAGTAGAAGAGATTGTGTGTTTGGGACATGTGATTGGAGGGTAGGAGGGGACTGAGAGTGGTTCAGCTGGAGCGTTCAAAGACATGTATAACTTCTCACTGCTGGAGTTGGAGGTTACCACCTGCTTTAAAAGGGCATCAATTCATGCTGGTGCCCAAGAAGAGCAGGGCGAGCTGCCTCAACAACCGTCATTCAGTAGCATTCATATCTGGTCAGATGGCGTGCTTTGAGAGGTTGGTCATGGCTAGAATTGACTCCTGCATGCGCAAGGACATTCACCCACTGCAATTTGCCTACCACCACAACAAATCTACAGGCTCTGTACTCGGCCATAGATGATATGGACAACAACTATAACTACATCAGCTGCTGTTTTATCAATCAGTGCAGATCAATAATAACATCTCCTTGCTGATGATCAATACAGGCACACCTCAAGGATGCATGCTTAGCCCACTATTCTACTCTCTCCATAGCTCAAGTGCCATGAATAAATTCATCAATGATACAATTCTTGGCAGAGTCTCAGATGGTGCTGAGGAGGCTTACAGGAATGAGATAGATTAACTGGTTGAGTGGTGTTGCAGTAA
Source organism: Mobula hypostoma (assembly GCF_963921235.1). Lineage (NCBI taxonomy): Eukaryota > Metazoa > Chordata > Chondrichthyes > Myliobatiformes > Myliobatidae > Mobula > Mobula hypostoma. The sequence goes on from NC_086100.1 coordinate 32,264,430, forward strand.
CCATCTTGCACTTAATGTCAGCAAAACCAAGGAGTTGATTGTGGACTTCAAGAAGGGGAAGTGGAGGGAACACACAACAGGTTTCATCGAGGAGTCGGTACTGGAAGGGAAGAGCAACTTCAAGTTCCTGGATGTCAGCATCTTAGAGGATTTATCCTGGACCCTACAATTTGATGCAATCATGAAGAAGGCATGCCAGCAGCCATACTTCATTAGGAGTCTGAGGTGATTTGGTATATTACCAAAGGGTCCAGCAAATTTCTAGCGATGTACCGTGGAGAACATGCTGACTGGTTGCATCACCACCGGGTATGGAGGCTCCAAGGCACAAGATTAAAAGAGGCTGCAGAGGGTTGTAGACTTGGTCAGATCCATCACAGGTACAACCCTCCCCAGCATCAAGGACGCTGCCTCAAGAAGGTGGCATCTGTCATTAAGGGCCCTTACATCCATGACATGTCTTCTTCTCATTACTACACTTAACAATGAGATACAGGAGCCTGAGAGGCACTCTCAACATTTTAGAAACAGATTCTTCCCCTCCACCATCAATATCTCTGAACATTCCATGAACTTCTAAACACTACCTCACTATTCCTCTTTGGCACTATTTATTTTTTATATTGTAACTTATGGTGGCCAATTCTCTAATAACTATTTGCAGTTAAGTAATTGTGAATATTTATTCGAAATTATCGGAGGGCTGGATAGTATAGGTCTTTCATTTTCTATACTAGCTGTGAATTCTCCATTTTCCATTCTTGGCATTGCTGTGAAATTCAAGTTCCAGTTGAAGAGTTTCATCAGATTTAGTTTGGAGTGCAAGTCCCAAAAGCTCTTCCTCTCCAGCAACCCCACCCGCACCCCCATCCCACCACCCCACCTCCCCAAGTAATTCTGCTGGTCAGTCATAGCCACTTACCATTGGAGATGCCTTATGCTGCCTGGGCCATGTTTACGAGGTGGACTTAGCCGTCCATCTGAAGACAGTACCAGACTGTACTGAAGGAAACAATCATGGTCCTGACATCTCAAGACAATGGAATTTCTTCCCCAATAGGATTTCTTTGCCTCTATCTTGAGCATACGTTTCATGCACACCCATTAAAACTTTGCAGAAGAATTCTGGTTTCAGAGGCTCCTCAGTACAAACTGTGTTATTGCAATGAAATATTGATTCAATTTTAAATGGTGCTGTTGTGGGAAATATTAACTGCGTTGTTCCTTTTAAGTGGCTTGTATCATTCGATGCTGTTGATATCACAGTCTAATAGTCCTTTAATATTCTTTGTTTCCTGTGATTATTCCCTGTTGGCTTTTCAACAGAAGCGATTACCAATATCTTGGAACAAACACTTGAAAATTACAAGGGGTAAGATGCTTCTTGCAGTATCATGTTAAACAGATACCTGAAACTGTAAACACTTCGAGAGAGTTTATATTCTTATTCTGCAAGTTTAAATGGGTTCAAGTAAATGGGTCCCAGTTGTCATATTTTTAAAATTGAAGCTTTTCACTACTGTATAGAAAGACCACAATCAAGTTACCGTAGTTCATTCTCTTCCCTGCCCACCCCTGCCTCTCACAAATATTAGCTAGTTCCATGTTTCCAGCCCAATGCATGCACAGTTTTACCTGATTATTGACCTCACATCCTGTCTTTCATTATGCTGACTGATCAACAAGGTTCAACTGGGTTTAAATCTTTAACTTCTCCAGAGAAATCAGTTGTTGGAAAGGAGAAGCTCGGGCTAAATGGAAGAAGGATGTTCGGCACTGAGATTTTTCAAAGAGCCATGATTGTGCAAAGCTTTTCGAACTGTTTTCTCTAGTCCTAAATAATTTCCAGATATGATCTTCAACTGCTGCAGGTAGCCAGATTTTGTCTCCCATACTTCAAGTGATGCTGATGTAATTCTATCTGCAGTTGTTTCCACATACTCCACTTAGCAGCTGGTAGTGGTAGACTCTGCCCGGCAACCACCTGCAGTGCTGCAGAGATGAATTACATCTTCGGCAACAACACGACGCTTCTGTACCCGCGCCCCCCCAGAAGCAACGCCAGTGCTGGCCTGAATTCTACCGGGCTGAAGCTGAAACAATGCGCTAAGAAGAGCTCAGCCGCGGAGCTGAACTCGCAACAGAATGAAGTGGAGTCCACACGTTGGCAGGCGCTGCTGGCGTTTTTTACCCGTAGGCACTACTTTATTGACTGTATTTCTGCAGGTGGCAGCTGTACTCAGGTAAGTTCCATTAACTGGTCAATCTACATCTCTGGTAATGAAAATGTAAGTGCAATCATTTGGAAGGCTAATGTATGGTAGAAAATATTTCATGGGAGTGGGGGGCTGTTGTAGAACTTGTTCTTTTCCCTTACTCTTTGCTTACGTTGCACATTTATAAATCACCCTGAAAACCTTGTCTGATTTTTAGTTTTCAGCTGTGACGCACACAGAGACAGGGAGCTTTTCTGTGTCCAACATATATGAATGAAATGGCCTCCGATAAACGCTTCGATTTTTGTTTGCTCTCTCCTTTCTTCCTGAACAATATCTGTCACTGTTAGTGAATTGAATTGTGTTCTCAAATGGTGCTCAAGTAAATGCCCTTATTGTTTCAGATTGGGTTTCATTTTGATGGTCTTTGTATTTCAACAAATCTATTAGACTTGCTCATGCACTCCTTTAATGCACTATGTAATTACATATTTAGTTTCCATTTATTCAGGATACAAATCATTAAAGTTGTAGCTAAATGGTAATGGCATCGAAGATTACCTTGATATTATTGCAGATACCTTGCTGCTGTTTTTGAATTTTGCTCTTTTCAAAATTTCTCTGCAGTAGAATCATGTTGTATATCATACCCCTTTATAGCAATGTGTGTAAATCAGGGATGACAGCTAGCACAATTGTGGCAGCTGTTTGGCTGAAGGTTCTTTTCTGTTTGCAAAATTAATGATGAATATTTTATTAAGTTGCAGTGCCTCCCGGAATAGGTTTAAAGTTAAATGCGAAAACAATGATTTTAGTCCAGTCTAAAGGTGCTTTCACACTGCAGCATAAGGCTATTTTAGATGCAGTTTGGGTTCCAACCAGACAGAACCATGGTCACATTGCTCAGCTTCTACCTGCTTGGAAAGTTAATCTTGTTAACTTCTGCCTGCCTGGAAAAGTAATAATCCCTTTTGACTTGGGTTCTGCCTGTAATGGCAGATCTAACACTTAAAATCTGAAGATTGCTGGGAATATTTGCTTTCACTGTAAACTAAATTGAGCTTGTTAAGTGTCCAGTGTGATCAAATAAATGTCTCCAAGAAGACCTGAGAGGCTTAGCAGGATTATTAAGTAAAAACGATTCTGAGATGTACTCTGGGTCCAGACCATTAAGAGCTTTAAAAACAAATAAGAGCACTTCAAAATGAATTTTTAACTGAAATCCAGATTTTTAAAATAGATTTGGTACACCTATTGTGAAAAACCAAGTTTGTCAAGACCACCTTTTGTTTTATACTAAGGTTAAATTAACTATTGTCATTATCTCACAGTTTAGTGTTATTGCAAAATAGAAATTGCTTTACTCCTACACTAACTAGGATGTACAGTGTTTCTAAATGATAGAGGGATTATGCAATGAAATTAAAGTTGATATTTCTAACTCTGCCAAAATAACTCTCAAAGTATTCGTACCATTCAAGTACATTTCTACACCTGTATATTTTATTTTGGCATGTTGCTTCCATAGTATCGATAAAGTTAGACTTGCCTATTGATTATGAAACTGCTTGCCTTTGAAAATGTTTTACAACAAAATCTGTTTTAATAATATTAATAGTAACTTTATTTACAGAGCACTGTTCAGACATGATATAGTTCAAAGTGCTTTACAATGTACAAACATGAAAATAAAGTGAGAATTAAAAATAAATTTGAAATAAAAGACAAAAAGATGTTAGTTAAAAGCAAGTTTAGATAAATCAGTTTTGAGTTGGTCTTTAACATTGTCAACTGAGGCTGCATTCTTGATAGTTTTAAGTATTGAATTCCCCAGTTCAGCACATAGTTTAATAAAAACTGACTTGCCAGTCCTCTTTTGAGGGAGATTGTTTAGATTTAAGATACTGACGAATGAAAGCCTGAGATCTCGAGCACGAGTATCAAACAAAAACAATTCTGCAATATACTTCGGCCTCAGACCATTAAGAGCCTTAAAAACAAATAAGAGAACTTTAAAATGAGTTCTTTAATATAAAGGAAGCCAATGCAGGTTAGATAGTACCAGAGTGAAATGTTCCCTCATCCTGGTCTGGCAGTGGCATTCTGAATGAGTTGAAGTTTGTCAGTCGATTACTTTGGAAGGCCAGTAAGAAGTGTTTTGCAGTAATCTAGTCTATTTGATACAAAGGCATGAATTTGTTTTTCAGCAGCATTTCGTGACAGTTACAAATGCACTTTTGTGATATCTCTAAAGTGTATAAATGCTGCTCTGGTCACTTTCTTTATGTGGGATTGAACATTCAAATCTAAATCAAGGATAACACCCAGGCTAGTTAGTTCTGATTTTACATGGGAAGCCAAGTTATGACGAAGTTTATCTCTTTTCGCTTTGGGACAAACCAAAAGTATTTCAGATTTATCTTCATTTAGTTTGAGGAAATTATTGTTCATCCGTTGTTAATTGGAGCCATACCAGAAGTCAGAAAAGATAGGATGTTATCATCATCAGGCTCAAATGAGTGTGTCATATGAACCACTGTGGAAATCAAGTATGCTCTCTAATGATGTCTCCTAAGGACAGCATGTATAAGGAGAATAGGAGACCAAGCCAGTTTCATTGAGCGACACCAAAACGTATATTGTCCCTCTTAGAAAATTGGTTTTCTTTCCAAGATAGATGAATGAAACCAATTAAGAGCACTTTATGCATTTTAAGTTCCAATTGTTTCTTTTATCTGAAAGATCCCAAAAATTACTTGGTAACGTTTAAGTTTTCCAAGTTCAACCTGTGAAGGTTCATTCTTTCTCTTCATGCACTGATGTTTAGGAATGCAGCTTTACTGTACTGGAAGGAAGTCTGTGGTCACTATTGTTGGATTTCTATAATGGGTGTGGCATTGGTAGCAATACCATTAAAGTAAATTTTTTAAACTTAATTGAAAGTTTGAGGGTCTGTGAGTTTTCTCTTATTTGACATCTATGAATATTGCTGGAATGTTTTATTGTATAGAGGGAAATGTTATTCTAGATTCATTTTCAGTTTGAACAGGCCAGTGTAGTTGCGCTTTGTGTTAGAGAAATTTGCCTTGTTGACTGATCTTGCTCCTTAAAGGAACTCACAGTATAACAGTTTTTTGGATTCTCGTATAAAAGGGATCCCATCCTCGTCGCCAGAACTGTTAGAGAAGTTACTCAAACACACCATTCGGACAGGTCAGATTTTGAAGTAAAGAGAGCTTTATTCACGATATCGTAGGACGTAGAACCGCTATCAGTGGGCTCTGAGTTGTGAATAATACAGAGAGCACATCTCCTTTTATACATGTACCTCGATTGCAAAAGCAAAGTCTGTTCTATTCCCTTGTGAATTACGAAAGATTAGCTAGGTTCACATGCCGTTCTCTTGGGATAAACTATACCCATAGCAACAGCCAAAGTTTAAAAAATAATCAGTCTTGTGTATGAGTCTGTATTAACAAAGACAGTTCGTCTCATATCTTTGAGGCTAATTCTTACAAGATAATCTACTGCAAGTATTTATTCTAAGAATTGTATCTGCTAAAAGCCAGGATCATTTCTATAACAAGCTCAGCTGCAAACTGGTTTCCATACTTGAAGAGCCAATATTAACCCTTTATCTATCAAAATCTTTAACTCTCAATCTTTTCTTCCTCACTTTGATTCCTTTCACTTGGGAAATTCCACTCATTTGGCATTTCATTTGGTGCTCATTTTTTAGTTTCACTGTTTAGCTGCCACTGTATATAAAGTAGCAATTTTGTGAACTAGGCAGAACATGATTTCAGGGCATGGCGTAGCTTACCCCTTCCACCCCTCAAGCCTCTGTTAATTTTAATAAGATAAATCTCCGTAATTTTAAAATTCTGCTTTGCACTCAGTGGATAAACCTGAGCATTTGTGAGAGGAGGGTTTACGGTCACGGACCATCAAACTGGCAATGTAAAGGAAATTAGGGTGTGGTCATCGTTGGGAGGCATTCGTGGTTAAGGAAGGTTTCTTGTCAGGTTTCTACGTAGAGCCCAGTGGGCCATTAATATTTTAAGTTGACTTTTCGATTTTTAAAAATCACCATAGAAAATATCGTATCTGAATGCAAAGCAGCTTGGTATGGCAAGTGCACTGCCCAAGACCTCAAGAAATTGCAGAGAGTTGTGATCACAGCCCAGCCTATTACAAACCACCATTACCAAAATAAATAACTCCTCCCACCCTGGTCATTTTCTTTTCTTCCCTCTTGGGCAGAGTTAAAAAGGTTGGGAGCATGAGGGAGGATTCTATCCCACCATTATGTCTCTTGCTTTCCCAGTCACTTTGTCTTGGCCTTTGTACTCTATTTGCGTACTTGCACCACACACTTTCTCTGCAAATTCCACAATATGTTCTGGATTCTGTTTTCTTTCTGATACCTCTGTTAAACTATATAGGTCATAATCTGTCTGGATTCTGTGCAAAGCAAAAGCTTTACCCTGTATCTCAGTAAGTGTGATAATAGTAAATTAATAGAGCAATATTAAACCACAAACTGATTACCTACCCATCTCAGCCCAGGTCCTTCTGAGCTAACAGCTTGTGATAATGTTGACAGAAAATAGTGGCTTCAAATTCCACAGCTGAGGCTCAGGCACATTGACTCAAAGGTATACCAAGGTTTTAGAATCAGGTTCATTATAAGTATTGAAAAAGTTTGTGAATCTTTGGCAATTACCAGTTTTTCTGCATTAATTACTCATAAAAAGTGGTCTGATCTTCACTGAGTCACAATAATAGGCCAGCACAATCTGCCTAAACTAATAACGCGGGAACAGTTGTACTTCTTGCTGTCAATTACAGTCTAGGTTCAAAAAAGTATGTGAACCTCTGGGGTAATGCCTTCTACAAAAGCTATTTGGAGTCAGCTGTTGCAATCAATGAAATGAGATTGGACATGCGGGTTGTAGAGGCCCCCTACCTGTTTTTCTCAAGAAAGATGTATTTATGTGACCCGTGCCTTGACCAAACCAATTTTAAGAGGACCTTCAAAGAAGAATTGTAGGGATGCATGATACTGGAAAAGGCTACAAAAATATTTCTAAAGACCTGAGTTTGCAAAAGACCACCTGGGTGTTCCACAGCACTTCTGGGACAATGTTTTGTGGGCAGATGAGACAAAGGTTGAACTTTTTTGGCAGAAATGCACACTGCTATGTTTGGAGGGAAAGGGCGCTGCACACCACAAGCTCATCCCCACTGTGAAGTTTGGTGGAAGGAGCATCACGGTTTGGGGCTACTTTGCTGCCTCAGGGCCTAGACAGCTTGCAATTGTAGAGGGAACAATGAATTCAAAATTGTATCAAAACATTTTACAGGAGAATGTCAGAGTAGTGGTCTATCACGTGAAGCTTAGTAGAAATTGGATGATGCAACAAGACAATGATCTGAAAGACGAGTAAATCAACAACAGAATTGTTTAAAAAGAAAATCGTATTTTGGAATGGCCAAGTCAGAGTCCAGAGCCTTAATTGTGATACTGTGGCATGGATTGAATTGAATTGACTTTTTTTCTTACATCCTTCACATGTATGAGGAGTAAAAATCTTTACATTACGTCTCCGTCTGAATGTGCAACATCTCCTTCTGAATGAGCATGACCTGAAGAGGGCTGTTTTTGCAAGCTATCCAAGAAATATTGATGAACTGAAACAGTATGGAGGAATGGTCTAAAATTCCTCATCGTCGTTGTGTAAGTCTGATCAGCAGCTACTGGAAACATTTGACGGAGGTTATTGCTGCTAAAGGAGGTTCTGCCAGTTATTAAATACATGCGCTCACATACTTTTTCCAGCCTGGACTGTGAACGATTAAACGTTATGTTTAATAAAGACATGAGAAGTACAATTGTTTGTGCGTTATTAGTTTACGTGAATTAGTGTTTGTTTATTATTGTAACTTGAAGATCAGACAACATTTTGTTCGTAATTAATGCAGAAAACTAGGTAATTGCAAAAAGGGTTCACAAACTTTTCTTGCAACTGTTTTTGGCAGTGCAGTTCAGGATATAAAAATTACAGTAAGCACAGTAAATTAATAAATAGTGTCTGCCAAGCTGTTCATGTTGACCACGGTAAAATGTTGGGCAAGGGTAAGAAAGTTATCCCACTTTTATAAATATCCATCCTTCCATTACTGAAACAGGCCTTACCCTTGTTATTTTATTGTGAATAAACAGACTACATTTTCCTATACTTGGTATTTCAGTGAATTTGAAGCAGTTTGGATTAGCCTGAAAAATAAGTGAAAGATTTTATATAAGTTCAAGTCTTATTCAACATACCTTCTGTTCCACATAAAGCCCACACCAAGCAGTTTCATTCAATCCCTTGTACCAGCAAAATAACATCACTGGACTTTTGTCGTTTGAATTTTGAGTAGTTCATCTGGTCTGGCAAATGCCATCTTCTTAAGATTGCAGTCTGATTCTCATCTGGGGTTGCCAACTGTCCCGTATTAGCTGGGACATCCCGTATATTGGTCAAAATTGGTTTGTCTCATACGGGACCACCCTTGTCCCATATTTCCCTGGCTGAGGTAGAGCGTTCCCATGAAACCGTTCGTAAGCCGAAGAAGCATTACCATTAATTTATATGGGAAAAATTTTTGAGCGTTCCCAGACCCAAAAAATAACCTACCAAATAACACTAACATACAGTAAAAGCAGGAATATTATGATAAATACACAGCCTATATAAAGTAGAAATAATATATGTACAGTGTAGTTTCACTTAACAGATTGGGAAGATTTAGCCAAAACTGATTTGTAGAAAAAAAATCGGCATGTATACACATGCGCAAGTCACACATGCGCACATAGGTGCCCGCGTGAGGCTTCATGGTCATGGTAGTCTTTTTCAGGGTAAACACAAGTGTCCTGTATTTCACTGCTACTTTTGTCCCTTATTTGGGAGTGAGAAAGTTGGCAACCCTAGTCTCATCAGTCATTCACATTGAAGTATGTGACTAAAATTAAGTAGTAATGTTTTTAGGTAACTTGTTCTAGTTCACAATCTCTAGTGAACCTAAAGGATTAAAGGATAGAAGTAGATTAAAAGATACAATATTCAAAAGCATTACCACAAAAACTAAATATTTGGTGGTTTATCTAACCACAATACCTAAAAGGAAGATAAAGCCATCAGAACTCTATTTCAATGCAGACAAGTCCATGAGTTTAGCTTGGGCAGTTTCTCCCACAGGAGTACAGTAGAAACAACTGTTTGGATTCCTTCCGCACTTTTCCTTGGGTGGCCTGCAAAGCCTCACCCCATCCCTGGGTCAGATGAGTGTAAAGCCAGTTTATTTTCTGTTCAGTGTAGTTGGCAATTATCCTGTTTCTTCTGATGTGTTTGTGAGACCAAATTGCATGCATTTTTTTTCATTTGCACTTGGGTTTTCAATCATTTTTATTCATAAAAAGAACTTCAGTGTTACGAGTGCTATTTAGGACTGTGCAGTGGTGCAGAATTAGTGCTGCTGTTTCAGAGCTTCAGAAATGCAGGTAAAATGCAGAAAAAAAGCTGGAGAAACTCAGCAGATCAGGCAGTATCTGTGGAGAGGTTGCATCACCTTCTGGTATGGAGGGGCCACTGCACAGGACTGGAAAACGCTGCAGAGGGTTGCAAACTCAGCCTGCTCCACCATGGGCACTGGCCTCCCCAGCATCAGGACACCATCAAAAGGTGATGCCTCAAAAAGATGGCATCCATCATTAAGGACCTCCATTACCCAGGAGATGCCCTCTTCTTATTGCTACCATGAAGGAGATGGTACAGGAAGTCTGAAGACACACACACCCAATGTTTCAGGAACGTCATCTTCCCTTCTACCATCAGATTTCTGAATGGAAAATGAACCTATGAGTACTTTCTCTGTATTTTTAACTCTTTTGCACTACCTAATTTAATTTTTATATGTACTTCTTATGGTAAATTGCATTTTGTATTACTATGTATTGCAAAACAACAAATTTCATGATATATGCCAGTGATATCAAACTTGATTCTGATTCGCTTAAGTTATTTTGGAGTATATCATAAGCTACAAAAGAACTCTCAGAGGTAGCCGAGTGAAGCAGCCACTGGCTATGGATGAAGAGGAGTGACACCAGCTGGGCCCTAAAATGACCCATGTGTGAAGGCTGGGACACTGAGTCACACTGTTGAGCCCTCTGGAGATGTAATAGGCTTAAATTGATGAAACATCTAAGAAGGGGGGTGCCCACCTGATGACCCCTGGGAGGCATCTCCCACCCACTAAGCCCCACCTCAAGATCTCTATGCACTGACCTGAGTTAGAATCTGCTTATCAAAGGGATTGAAACATCTAGTCCTATGAGCTCAAACTATGCAAAGCAGACAATTTTTTCCAACGTTGCTATGATTAGATTCAGAAGAGAAACTAGCCTTTTGCCTACCAGATCTGCAATGGTCAAGAAGGACTCATTTGCATTAATCCTAATTTTCCTCTTCCAACCCTATTAACTGCTCCAACACTGGCTCTTCATCCGCAATTTGCTTGCCAACAATTTTCAGCAGGGGCTATTAATCAAAGCTATTTAACCCACCCAACTGCATTTTTGCACAAGGGCCTGCACCTCATGCAGACAGAGGAAGAATGTGCAAACTGTACACACATAGTACCTGAAGTCTGATTCTTCATCTCCAGTCCTGATGAAGTGCCTTGGCCTGAAATGTTGACTGTTTATTCCTCTCCATAGATACTGCCTGACCTGCTGAGTTTCTCCAGCATTTTGTACATTTTACTCTGAATTTCGGAGGCTCTGAAATAGCACCAATTCTGCATTACTGCTGTCCTAAGTAGCATTTGTTACACTGATTAAATAAGGCAGATTAAATAAAAGACCATTTTTATTCACCACCTGGGAGGCCCTGCAATACCTCCCCACATTTATACTGTGAAAACTGGCTCCCCTATCCCAGAAATAAGATGATAAACCATGGTACACCTGTAGAATTTTCCGAGTGTCTTTAGTGGTATACCAATTCCACCTCAAACTCCTGATGAAATATAGGCACTGTTGTGCCTCCTTAAAGTATAAGATTGGTGAACTGCAAATGTAAGAGGTTCTAAAAAGCTTTTAGGTGTGGTTTGAGTTTTGTGTGGCGCGCTACCAGGTTCAGGAGCAGTTGTTGCCCTGCAGCCATCGCGTTCCTGGACCAGCTTCACTTGCCTCAGCGCAGAGTTGGCACAGCAGCCGGTAGACTCACTTTCAGGGACTCTGCAGCTCATGTTCTATGTATTATTCGTCTGTTTTTTTTTATTAGTTGAATAATCTGTCCTCTTTTACACATTGGATGTTCGTCGGTCTTTGTTGTTGTGTGGTTTTTCATGGATTTTATTGTGTTTCTTTGTTGTGTGGCTGTCTGAAAGAAGATGAAGCTCAAGGCTGTATATGGTGCTTCAAAGTTCAAATTTATTATCAACTTGTTCCAATGAATTATAACAAAATTAGTGCTTTCCCGATGTATTTGACAAATAAACTCTTCTCAGGTTTCCAGTCAGGTACAGGTATCAATTATAACTCACTTTTTGATGACAAGCTCAGCCATCTTCATCAGGGATGATGCCTGGGCATGTCTAGTCCAGTGGTATTTATACTCCATAGTCCGTCCATCCTGATTGGTTCGTCCTCAATCAATCAGGTTTCCGTTCTCCCACCTTGTTTACAATTGAATTCCAGTTCTTATTTAGAGCGAGACCTTAGTCTTTGTTAAAATTCTTTTCCTCTGGTTTTATTTCAGTGGTTTCCTTTACCAGGTGGACCCAAAAGCCACTGGCACAACACGGTATTTTTGTGCTGTCGAAGTCTATAAGACCATAAGACAAAGGAGCAGAAGTCAGCCATTCGGCCCATCGAGTCTGCTCCGCCATTTTATCATGAGTTGATCCATTCTCTCATTTAGTCCCTCTCCCCTGCCTTCTCACCATAACCTTTGATGCCCTGGCTACTCAGATACCTATCAATCTCTGTCAATCTTATGTCGTTGAGAATGCAATGTTCTGCTACCACTGATTTCTCTGGGTAACCCAAACAGATACATCTCCTGTGCTCCTTGATGTGGGTTTCCACCCTGTGCATTCCATCTGGCATCAAGGAGGTGTAGCCGTTGGATTACCAGGAGAAATCGGCAGTAGCAAAACACTGCATTTGCGATGGCCAAAGGAGTGATTTCGACGGCACAAAACTACTGTGCTGCGCCAATGGCTTTCCATTGAAATAAAACTAGAGGAAAAGAATTTTAACAAAGTCGATGGTCTCGCCTTAAGTAAGAACTGGAATTCGATTGAAAACAAGGTGGGAGAGTGGAAACCTGATTTGATGAGGACTAACCAATCAGGATGGACGGACTACTGGGTATAAGTACCACCAGACTAGACATGCTCTGGTATCATCCGTGATGAAGATGGCAGTTTGTCATCGAAGCATCAGTTATAATTGATACCTGTACCCAGCTGGGAGCCCAAGAAAATTTTAAATTACCTAGACATCGTATGGAATTCCATGTACTTAATTATGTGTTTATCATCTTATTTCTGGCATAGGGGAGTCAGTTTTCAGTGTATATGTGAGGAGTTATTGCAGGGTATCCCAGGAGGTGAATGAAAATGGTCTTTTATTTAATCTGCCTTCTTTCTCAGTTTGTGCTCATAATTACAGTTAGTTGCTGTAGCAACATTGACAGATTCCTGATTCAAATTGAGAGTTAATTACTCAATTTAAATTTTAGGATCTGCTTCCACCTATTAGGAACATGCATTTGCTGTATTGTAAGGTGTCAGAGTTAATATGAAGTCTGCGTTGGCGCATTAATTTTCATTGGTGTGTCTGATTATGTAACAGTCTGTACAGTTACTTTCACTTGATTGATTGCCCTCGCAATATTTAATAAAAATTGCAGATTTTGCAGCTTGTTTTCACAGTTTCAGCTTCACTTCTTCACTTCACCACACCCTTTGTAATAAGAGCATCATTAAATATAGAGCGCAGCATGGTGACATAACCAAGGGGAATCATTTATAGTTTCATGGGTTCTCATGTTGGATCAGCACAATATGGTCAAGATAGGATTTGGAGAGGTTGTCGTTTTTGAGCCCTGCTGACTTTCCTGATGTGCTGAATGCACAAGGATAAATGATTTTGGCTTAAAGATGGGTTTTAAAGATTGATTTTTAAGGGCTGTAAGTACCGAACAACTGTTAAATTTTTAATTTGAAATAAGATTCTTCAAAATTAAATGGACAGGTGATATAATGAACACATCTTAGTAAATCTGAAAAGATTGTATTCCATGGCAAACTTGCTATTGAGTTTTTCATGGAATGGAAATAGTTCTGCAGTGGCAACGCAGGGGTTGAATATTGGCATTTCCAGAGAAATCTCCTGGAGATAATTTTAATAGTATTGCAAATGCTACTATCAGTTGGGGAAAAAATGTAATTCTCTCTAACTCTTGGTGATACCCCATCCACATTAAAGTGAGTAATTCCTGTTAACATGAGAAAGAGATGACAGGGTTTTGAGGCAAAACTCCAGCTGGTGTGCTGGGTTGAACTAACTTGTTGACTTCCTTTTATAGGACGTGACCCATCAATGCCACTTACTCTTCTAATAGCGCTTTAGTTTCACTTCCATAATGCTTACTGCTGAGAAACATCTGCCAGTATAGCATAAGTGTCACTGTATTAATACTGACACTTGCCATGTCCCACATGCAAATTAAATGTTCTGTTCATCTGCTTGCCATGTAGCTGATAATGATTAAACATTCTGCCCACCTGCCTATTTCCTCTGTCCTTGTTGTTGTATTACCATCCAGTCTCCCCGAATTTCCGTTTTTGTTCAGGTGCCAGGAGATCTTGTATCTTGATGATCTTCCACAGTGCTGTAATTTCTTACTTGATTCCGTCGTATATGTTATCTTGATGTCTTGCACAAGAGAAATTCTGCTGATATTTCCCAGTTTGCACTGTGTGGTTCTGACCACTGATGCGAATGACTGCTTAACTCTGCATTGATATTATCAGGAGAGTGGGGGAACTACTACTGGCTATGAAGAACAACTTTCCTGTATCTTAAGGTCTTATAGATGGGGCTGAGTGGGAAAATGGATCAGCCATGATGAAATGGTGGATGAGACTAAATGGGCCAAATAGTCTAATTCTAGTCCTATATCTTATGGTTTTATGGTCTTAAATCCATTATCAATGCTGTGCAAAACCCTGGAATGAATAAATTATGTTTCCCTCAATCTTTTAACCCACCGCTATTACCAACCTATCGGTATTTCATCCTAATATACCCTTAAGTTGAGTGTAAAATTTTAGGTGGTAATGCCTCTGAAGAACTTGATATTTTTCTACTTTTATTGCTGTTGAATGTGAATGTTTTAATGATACATTTGGCTTGTGCCCAGGTACTTAAGTGAGATGCATTAGGGCCATTTTTTGTTTGCATAGTGGATTGTCTGTGTTTTATGAACCACAGTTCCAATGATTTGCATGATAGAATAGTAAAGCCATTAACTGGGCAGTGAGATAGTGCAGGGTTTGCACATGAAGTTCTTTTTGCTCTGGGATCTGAGACTAATTGGCACCGAACTAGTTACCTAATTTGAATAAACCACAAGGGTGGCTGGAGTGGAAAATGGAAATGTCACACTGGTGCAGAAAGGTACTCCTCTGAGATTGAGCTACAGCATGTTGTTGAAGCAAAAAGCTGTACTCTATCTAAAACGTCTTCTGCATACCCTGATAATTGTTCTCTTCTGTGCCCCTGTAATGAGTGCTCCACTTGTCACTTGCATCATCTGTTGTTCATTAGGCAGTATTTAAAATTCAAGGGGTTTCGTCACGTGGGAAGGAATGAAACAATCAAAGATTATTTTTCATAATGGTGGATAAAAATCACAATTACATCTTTTGCATTGAATTACTGATTGTGTATTGGATACTGACTCAAAAAGTTTTTCAAGAAAGACGGTATCTATTATCATTGGAGCAATCCAAACTTATTCCCAGTGCTCACTACATCGCCAGTTTTAAGCCACTCCTGGTGATAAAGCATTTCACATCCTGGATTTCTGCCATGTTAAGATTAATCCTTCTCCTTTGTTAATTTGATGATAATTCTTCCTGACAAACTGATGGAAAAATATCCCTTGAAAATTCAACTCACTTCGCATAATTTCAAACACTCTATTACATACCTCTTCCAGATGGTACATTATCCTTTCTGTTTCAGAAGATACTTTCTTCATCTTCATCCTTTTCTGGGAACCATACTTTTCCATTTTTGAAATCGATTAACCAACAGTATACCTTCTTTGGCAGCTTTTCTCAACCTTATTCTTCTGGAGGAACCCTTGAAATAATTTTCAGGTCTCGGGGAACCCCTGCGTAAAAAATTATTATATCTACAGTTCATGGTACGTTAGCGTGATCAGTAAGTTGTAGGAAAAATCTTTGAGCCAAACTTTCTTGGGGGAATAACAGGTAGTTACGCTTAGCTTATCCTTCTTGAAATTAATCTCTTCCTTTCCCTTTCATAAATTTTAAAAACTCATAAGGCAAACATAATGCATTTCTGTAAAATAACTGGCTCAAGCGAAAATGGAATTTAATTTTTCTGAAGTAGGCTCAGTGGATTTAATTTAAATAAAGGTTGCAAATTGATTTTAATTAATGCAATTTACAGCATGAAAATTTATTGACAATGTTGAATAGTAAAGTTACTAAAAACCATTAGCCAACATAATATTAATAAAAAAATATAGCCTAAGGCACAATTTTATACAAGACTTTGTAAAAACATTTTCTTACTAAGTGGCATGATCAGGATCAAATATCCTCCTAGCGTGTGAAACCTGTGCTTGTTTTTTTACTGCACAAATACTCAATTCTGGGTTGAACTTAAGATAAGCACACACAGATTTCACGTTCAACTGAAATGAGATGATTTCTATCCTTGCTCTTGATGCTTGTAAAACAAGAAAAAGGTTGCTCACAAATGTAAGAGTTTGAAAACTGCAGGTAAATATTCATTGCTTCCCTATGAATGGCAGGAAACTCTACTTTCACAGAAATCCAGAACTTCTCCAGGGGCAAGTCAGTAAATCTCTTCTTGAGTACACAATTAGACACAGCTCAAAGTTCTTCCTCTTCTCTTAAAGTTAAGTCCTCAAGCTGAGCAGAAGATTCAGAGAAAGGGGTTCCTCAACCAGTCACACACTTGTGTTGAAAGGGAGGAAAAAATACAGTTCAATTTTGTTCTGCAGTTCTTCATATACTTCCTCACTCTCAAGTTCAAACAGCAGTGGGAATATTTCAAGATTTCCTTTTGCAACGTGATTTTTCCGAAGAGTCAGTTTCCTTTTAAATCCAAGAATCTTGTCACTTGAAGTCAAAACATAGTCTCCAGGGCCTTGCAGAGACCTGTTCAACTGGCTCATATCATGAAAAATGTCTGTTAAATAGGCTATTTCTGCAGCCATTCTTCATCTTCAAAGCACGCAGAAAAATCTGGCTTACTATTTTCTTGAAAGTAGTCCTGCAATTCACTTTTCAGCTCTAACACCCTGTTGAGAACAGTTCCTCTGCTCACACCTCCTCTTCGAAAATCGCCACACAGGACCGTCAGACATGTCTATACAACACAGGGGTTAATAGCCCTTAACAGCCCCAGCTGAGTGAGTCCATTCATAGCTCGGAAAATTCGCTTCACGCTCCTCGTCAGCCTATCTCCCTCTCCTCTGTACAATATAACACTCATCAATTATCAGTGGCCTTCCCTATCATGTGTCAAAAACTGAGAATGAAGTCAACCAAATAAACACGGTCGGACTGCGCACGGCCATATTGGGCTGAGAGACCCCCAAGGAGATTGCTAATGAGGTTGCTCGGTCACTGGCCCACTGTGAGTGCCAGTATTGCACGTTGCACAAAGTTCAAAAAACAATAGAAATCCCGGTTGAAAAACCCTGTTCTGTGGCTTCAGTTTATTTTCTGTAAAGGGCATTCACAACTACTCTGAGCAATAGGAGACTTAACCGTAAATGTTTTTTTCATTCCTGTTCCATTTACTATACTCTTTGCATAAAATGTTCATTTTTACTTCTGTTTATTCTTCTGCACATGAACTTTGAGGACATTAAATTTCTACTGATGCGAATTTTAATCTTTAATTCTTCAAAATACACATTACTGTTCCTTCATTGTAATGGTGGGATAAAACCATTTGCTTGATGGGTAACAGGGATCTCCCAGCGTGGAGACAACCAGGCTGGTGGCTCTTTGTTTCTCAGTAACATTCCAGAGTAGATGCCTGAGAAAATGTTTGAATTTTTACACTGAAATCTTGCTAACAGCTGGCAGATCTTCAATCATTGAAAGAAGCATTTTTATTACGGTATTAAAAGCTCGTTCCTATCATTTTGGATCTCCCCCTCCCCCTCCAACTTTTAAATCCCTTACTCACTCTTCCTTCAGTTAGTCCTGACGAAGGGTCTCGGCCTGAAACGTCAACTGCACCTCTTCCTACAGATGCTGCTTGGCCTGCTGCGTTCACCAGCAACTTTGATGTGTGTTGCTTGAATTTCCAGCATCTGCAGAATTCCTGTTGTTTGCGTTTAAATTCACTACTACGAAGCCTCTTCCAGTGATGCCTACACCGAAGAAGTTTAGATCCTCTCTTCGACGGGAGTTCAGTGAAACCATCTCTCACTGCTCCCCATCTGTAATTTCTACCTATCATTTTGGATCTCCCCCTCCCCCTCCAACTTTCAAATCCCTTACTCACTCTTCCTTCAGTTAGTCCTGACAAAGGGTCTCGGCCTGAAACGTCGACTGCACCTCTTCCTACAGGTGCTGCTTGGCCTGCTGCGTTCACCAGCAACTTTGATGTGTGTTGTTCAAACATTATTGTTAACTTTCCCACAACCAAGCCTGATCTTTTTAAATCAGATTCACTTTTAGAGGGCTGTTGGCATAGTATGGACAATCCTCTCCAATTTTAATGCCACCCATGTTCTTCTTCAGCTGACATTTACAATCAAGTTCAAGTTCGGTTTATTGTTATTCAACCATATACATGTATACTGCCAAATGAAGCATCATTCCTCCAGACCAAGGTACACAGAACAGTGATATAACTTAAACAAACAGCACATAAAGTAATATTACCACAATGAAGCTAACAAATAAAATAAGCTGCATTTATGACACAAGTTTAAAAAGTAAACAGTATAATGTTACTGGTGCTTGCGCGCGTCTTCCTAATCATGTCAAAGCTTCCAGTTTCCGGTTTTCTCTCTTTCCCCCACAATGCATTTCTAACCTTGCTTCCAGGTCTTCCATTCACAGTTTGATAGATGCTTTGTACCCTGGAGAAAATTACACGCACAGGACAACAAACATTCTTCGGGTCTTGATCTGTTTTAGATGTTTTAATGCGGAAAGAAGGTATCGAAATAAAAACAATGAAATGAATTTTAAAAAGCACTGTTCCTGCTGTTACAATCTCAGCTTAATTTCAGGCCACCCACTTGTTATATATGCAGTATGAAAATAACTAAAACAAAATATACAAAACCAATATGGTAGTGGCAACTCTTAAAAAAAACAATACTAACAACATTGGAATCCCACCTTATACACCTGTACCTTATACACAACATCAAAAATATGAATAAATACATCTCATCTTAACTAAGAGATATACTTACTTTGACACATATGTGCTTAACTTCCAAACACATAGAGGCTAGACCTTGAAATGTGTTCTCCTTGCTCATGCTATGTAAACAGAGATTAACACATTCACATTCATTCAAGAAACAATAAAGAAAGGTAAAATTAAACTTTTACAAGAATTTTTACCATATATTACCTTGTAGTTGAATTACTAAAAAGACTAACCTAGTCGGCCGATAAGGAAATTCACACACCACACTATTCCAGCGTCAACACCTTACTTGTGAAAATCTAAAGCATCCACATGTAAACCTTTACTTTATTTTTATTTTACTTTATTTTATTGTCGCCAAACAATTGATACTAGAGCGTACAATCATCACAGCGATATTTGATTCTGCGCTTCTCGCTCCCTGGAGTACAAATCGATAGTAAATATTAAAAATTTAAATTATTTATCGTAAATAGAAAATAGAAAAGGGAAAGTAAGATAGTGCAAAAAAACCGAGAGGCAGGTCCAGTTATTTGGAGGGTACGGCCCAGATCCAGGTCAGGATCCGTTCAGTAGTCTTATCACAGTTGGAAAGAAGCTGTTCCCAAATCTGGCCATACGAATCTTCAAGCTCCTGAGCCTTCTCCCAGAGGGAAGAGGGATGAAAAGTGTGTTGGCTGGGTGGGTCGTGTCCTTAATTATCCTGGCAGCACTGCTCCGACAGTGTGCGGTGTAAAGTGAGTCCAAGGACGGAAGATTGGTTTGTGTGATGTTCATGATCTTCTCCAGCTTCTTCTGGTCTTGGACAGGACAATTTCCATACCAGGTTGTGATGCACCCTAGAAGAATGCTTTCTATGGTGCATCTATAAAAATTAGTGAGGGTTTTAGGGGACAGGCCAAATTTCTTTAGCTTTCTCAGGAAGTAAAGGTGCTGGTGGGCCTTCTTGGCAGTGGACTCTGCTTGGTTGGACCAAGTCAGGTCATTTATGAATTGACCCTGAGGAATTTAAAGCTTTTGACCTGTTCCACTTGCGCACCACCGATGTAAATGGGGTCGTGCAGTCCGCTACTCCTTCTGAAGTCAAACATGTCAAATTACTGATATTCTAGATTTACAAACAAGTATAAACAAATTTTCATGGATATTATCAAATATTATTCACCTTTCCTCACCAAACCTGGGAAAAGCACTCTGACGTCACTCTCTCTGGAACATGGCAACTCTTCCTTCTGCTCCACACGTGCAAAGTGACGACACCGTTTTCTTTTAAGGGCACAGGTAGCTATTTTAGCACCACCAAGGTGAATACATAAATACAATTTAACAATAACAAATAACAATCACATTTAACAAATGATAGGCTACGGTCACCTGATTACAGAAGCATCTGCTTTTGCCAACATTCTCACCTACCGAATGTAGCAGACTACATTGCTGCCTTTAGTATCAACTGAACAAGATTTCTGGTCTGGTTGGAGTCTATTAAAATTCTGTCTCAGGACTGCCCAATGCATCTTAAGTTCAGATGGTAGGTTTGATGAAATTTATTGCTTCGTGATTTTATTTCCAGCTTTAGTTTCCTACATACATTCAGAATATTTTTTTCACACCAGGCGTTTGAGGGTAAGATTATTTCAAGAAATGTTCTTTAGCTAGGCATAACTTCAACAAAGGTGATAAAATTTGACAAAAATATTTGTGGAGAAAGTATGCGTAATTTTCCACATTTTTCAGTTTATTCCTTATTGCGTGTGCGGTTCAGATGGCTGGAAGTGTGTTCTGCCATCTGGTAATGTCTGTGTTTCATTGAGTTTCTCTAGGTTTAATAGCTTTTTCTTTCTCTCAGCTTAAATCACTTGCTCTTGCTGTGCCCCTAACATTAAGACTTTGATACCTCTGTACATGACATGGTTATTATTTGTTCACACATTTTCAAGAGTTTGAACCATGAGCACTTGTTGAATTGGGGGGGGGGGTTGGAAAATGGCCTTGTATAGTTGTATAGGTGAAACAAATATTTTCAGGAGGCCTGGCCAAATATGGGGTACAGTGGGACAAATGGCTTCAGTCTCTATAATTTCTATTGTAATATCATTTGATGATTAAATGGGTGTTTAATGGCCATCTTATTGTTGCTAATTGCTTCAGTTCCATTTTAGGTTGGGGTTTATTTATTAAATTTGTTTATGGAGATACAGCGCTCAATAGGCCCTTCTGGCCCTTTGAACCGCACTACCCAGCAGCCACTGATTTAACCCTTGCCTAATGGCAGGACAATTTACAATGCCGAAATGTCCTACCAAGCAGTGCATTTTTGGACTGTGGAAGGGAACTGAAGCACCCAGAGGAAATCCGTATAGTCATGGGGAGATTGTTCAAACTCCTTACAGACAGTGGCAGGTTATGAGCCCAGGTCGCTGGTACGGTAAAGTGTTGTGCTAACCACTATGTTACTGTGGAATGTGGGGACGGTGGACAGCGTGCAGCGTGGACCGGTTCGCATGTCAAGCTGGCAGACGAGCAAGGACAGGTGCCCCACCCCCGTCAGTTTGAGGCGTATTATTCGGGTCCAGTTATTGGCAAGACCGGTGTTCAAGGCCTGGAGCTCAGGTCCTTATCCAGGGTCCACATTGATTGTTATTGGCCAGTCCTGGATTGATACAAACATCAAATCCCAAAGGTTGGTTGGAAGTCCAGATCAAAGACCAAATGTAGGTTGGAAGTCCAGAAGTCAAGGCCTGATGGTCTCAAGTCTGTGAATCTCTGAGTTTGCTGGAGAAATTGAAATCCTGTGAATCCACATGTCAACTGGAAGCAGGAGGCCCAAGACAGCCTATTCTGTGGTTAGGGGACTGTGTATGTGCATGGGTAGGGTAGGGTGGAGGGAGGAACAGGGCTTGTTTTGCTGCTGTTGTTTTGTTGCTTGAGGTGTTCTGTTTTATTGTGTTCTGTGTTGTTTTAATGAACATTGTGGGCATGCTATATTATGCCGGAATGTGTGATGGCATTGGCAGGCTGCTCCCAGCACATCCTTGAGTGTACTGGTGTAACATGAACAATGTATCTCACGTGATCAATAAACCCGAATCTGTATCTGGGAGTTTTCATTACCTAAGGAAGCAACTGCAAGCCATCTGCCACTGGTTGATCACCCAAATCAGACTATGCAAGCATCTACTTCAAAATTCTTTATTTTATCCAGTCTGTTGTCGCCTTTTTTCCCTTCTTTAAATGGCAGTAATAACTTTTCACACTTTCTCTGGCAATGACTCAAATTTTCTGTTAATTGGGAACTAGGAGCTAGAGTTAGAAAGGTTGAGTTTGACAGCAAAAAAAGACACTTTAGTTATGGGAAGTTTTTAATTTAACCATATATTTCAAGGACGCCAACTGTCTGAGCTTGTCTGCAGAGGTTTTCCAGCTCCTTAATATTCACCTAAACATATACTCAAACTAAAAGGCACTCAATGGCATCTTTATTTGGTACGCCTTACACCTTGCTCGTCAATGCAACTATTTATTTATCGAGATTTGGCGCAGAGTAGGCCTTTCCAGCCCATAGACCCACACCACCCAGCAATTTAATGCTCACCTAATCATGGGATAATGATGGTACATCTTTGGACTGTGGGAGGAAACCAGAGCACCCAGAGGAAATCCACGTGGTCATGGGGAGAACGTATAAATTCCCAGACAGTGCTGGGAATATTTAATCCGCCAATTGTGCAGCAGCAGCTCAACGCACAAAAGCATGCAGGCATGGTTATTGTTCAGATCAAACATCAGAATGGGGAAGAAATGTGATTTAAGGGACAGTAATAGTGGTATGGTGCTTCCTGTGTGACATGGGTGCTCAAGTGAGTGTACTGCCAGCATCGCCTATTGATGAGAAGGCAAAGAGTGATGAAACCTTGCTTGTGGCTGCCACCAGGAGCAAGATGCAGACTTACAGGACACGACACTTGGGTGACATTTTTCCAAAGTCAGTCCAGTTCGGAGCAACCATCAGGTGCCTGTGTACTTGGAGGACATTCCCAAAATGGCTGTGATAATCCCATTTGGCTTCTCATGCCATTTGGGCTGAAAAATGCAGCATAGACTTTCCAAAGGGCTGATGGATGCTATATTAAAAGTCTTAGATTTTCTTTTTGCTTACCTGGATGACATACTTGTAGCCAGGGGGTCCAAATCTGAACACGTATCTCATCTCCGCACACTTTTCGAGTACTTAAGCCGTCACGGGTTGATTATTAACCCTGCTAAATGCCAGTTTGGGTTGTCAACCATTGACTTTCTTGGCCATTGCATTACTGCAGAAGGTGTGAGACTCCTCCCATGAAAAGTAACCTCTATTATGGATTTCCCACCGCCCCACACCATTAAAAGACTACAGGGGTTTTTAGGTATGGTGAATTTCTATCAGCACTTCATTCCATGAGCTGTTGAACTTATGTTCCCCCTGTATAGTGCCCTTAAAGGCAATACCCCTAATCGAGTGTTTGACTGGTCAGTGAACATTTCCAGGACATTTGATGATAGCAAACGAGCTCTTTCCAACGCGACCCTACTGGCACACACATTCTGCGTTGCACGCATAGCCATTACTACTGACACCTTACACTATGCTGTGGGTGCTTGTGTACAGACAGTTGGATGGAGGTGAGTGGCAGCCGCTCACCGCCTTCAGCCGGCTGTTCCTCCCGCCCCCGATGTTTGACCGTGAGCTCCTCTGTCTCTCTGGCTGTCCAGGATTTTCGTTTTCTTCTAGAGGATCACCATTTCACAGCGTTCATTGACCACAAGCTCATCGTGTACGTGATGGCCAAAATACCAGACCCTTGGTCTCCACAGCAGCACCACCAACTGGCCTATATGTCAGATTTCACAACTGATTTCTAACACATCAAGGGGAAAGATAATGCTGTGGCTGATGGCCTCTCATGGCTATCTCTTGAGGCTGTACACACAGGGGTTGACTGTGCCAGCATGGCAGCTGACCAAGCTACTGATGCAGAGGTCCAGGCTTACCGCCCAGCAGTCACAAGTCTGCAGTTAGCTGACATTAAGTTCGGGGAAGCTGCCATTTCTCTCCCGTGGGATGCCTCAACTGGTTACCCTTGCCCTATTGTGTTTGCAACCTGGAGGCAGACAGGTTTTAAGTCCTTACATGGCCTCTTGCATCTGGGCCGGAATCACTCCAAACTGAGGACGTGCAAAATTCTGGGAAGGGTTGATAGAATGGATGATGAGTGGCTGTGCCCAGAACCAGGCTGCATCATCTCAGGGTAAAGGCCACCCATTAGGCACTGAACTGACAAACATCTTTGAGATTTTTTTTCAGATTCTGTTTACTAGTGGGCACCAACAGAATTATAGAGGTCTGTGATGGACTAGGCTGTATCCACCACATTTAGTAGGATTTTCTGTTCAAGGGCTTTGGTGTTTCTATACCAGGCTGTGATGCAGCTAGTCAATGTGCTTTCCACCAAACATCTAGAGAAGTTTTCAAAGTTTTCGATGACATGCTGAATCTTCACAATCTCTTAAGGAAGAAGTAGAGGCATTGCCATGCTTTCTCTGTAATTACACTTAAGTGCCGGGACCAGGACAGATCCTCTGAAATAGAAAAATAGCAAACCTACAGCTCAGTACAGGCCCTTTGGCCCACAATCCTGTGCTGAACATGTACTTAATTTCGGAATTCCCTAGTGTTACCCAGGATATGACTGAGGAATTTTAAGTTGCTCACCCTCTCCACCTCTGATCCCTTGATGAGGACGGGCTCATGGACCTCTGGTTTCCTTCTTCTGAAGTCAATAATCAGCTCATTGGTCTTGCTGACATGGAGTAAGAGGTTGTTGTTGCGGCACCACTCAGCCTGATTTTCTATCTCCCTCCTATATGCAGAGAAGAGGCCATTTTGCCCATGTCAATCCTCAATGATTCCACCTAACATCAGTTTTCTGTTGTCTTGCAATTTTTTTTCCACCTTATTTTTAACTTTTTCCTTCTGATGACCACGATGGAATTTACCTCCTTCATATCCAGATTCCAACCAGCTGTGTGCTTATTTTAAAAAAGCAAAAAAAATCATCATTTCATTATCCACATTATTGATACTTATCCCACCTTATATTTTCACAGCAATGGAGGAGGCTTTTTGGCCCACCTGCTCCATGTTGAGAACTGAGGAAGAAATCCCATTTTCCTTCTCTTATCTGCTTCCCCTACAGCCCTCATGCAAGCCTATCAACTCCTATTTTTATCAAGGGGTAATTTACAGTCAGCAGTTAACCTACCAGTGTGTCCTTGGGATGTGGGGTGACATTGGAGAACCCTGCGCTGTTGTGGAGAGTGCGTGCAAACATGCCACAACCATTGCTTGAACCTTGGTCCCCAGAACTGCGAGATTAATGTTTTGGAAGATAGTACATCTAGTTATTTTTACTGTAACTGATAAGTTACAATAACATCATGCTGTCTTACAAAGACTTTACATCAACGTGTCAATCATCAGGCCATGCTACTACTGGAGTTGTGCTGATATAATTTTGTGACTCTGTGTGCTGGATTGTAATTTCAGTGTATGTGCTGTGTGTGACTATATGTACTACATTTTGCACCTTGATGCCAGAGGAACAGTGTTTCATTTGGACGAATACATGCGTATGGTTGAGAATACACTTGAACTTGATGCACTTCACAAATGGTTCTATAACTAGTATAGATTTGATGTTAGTGAAAGGATTTGTTTCATTCATCAATTGTATTTTACAAGTTGCAATATCAGAACAACTCTTGAGTAGTTTACGTAGTTATAAAATTACACTATATAAGACTCAAATGTGAGTCTAGACCCACAGAAGAATGGTTGATTGTTAAATTGGAGCACATTGACATTGATCAAAATATTGGATTAAGAACTGGCATGTATCAGTTGTCCCAGTCAATTTTGCGCATGGTACTGCTAACTAAAGAGCAAAGTACATTGATTATCAAAGTATGTATACCTTATAGAACCTTGAGATTTGGCTGCTCACAGGTAGCCACAAAAACAAAGAAAAGAACCCATAAAAAAATAGAAGACCACCAAACACCCTAATGTACAGAGAGGGGGGAGAAAACAAAGTGTGCAAACAATAAAAGTCAGTGTTACGTACCCCGTAACTGGGTTACCAAACCAGCAGAAATGAATCACTCAGTTGGAGTCTGGATTACTGGAACTAAGAAAGTTTTATTAAAGAAATAAGCAACACAGTACTCTAATCAAAAGGATAATGAATACAACAGTTCAGCAATGATAAACACACATGTACACAGAAACTAGGATAATAGGATCAATCAAGCTCTATCGTCGTCTAGGGGTAAATGACCAGTTTCAAAGTGACGCAAAGTTCAGTTCAATTGAGTTCAGTTCAGTTCACAGTAATCACTGCCGTGGTGATGGACAGGGGAGGGGGGAAGGAGAGAGAGAACAAAAGCAAATGAATATTCAAACGGCTTCCACACAGACCTTCGATATTCTTCGCAGTCAGCTTTTGTGCGAGCCCTTTGTGATGTCTTCTGAGGTCACCGACTGTGACCCCTCCGTTTCCAGATACGATCGTTTCTCTGCGGTGAAACCTGGCACCCAGGCAAAGGCGGACACACACCAGGTTCCCGCCGATTGTACCTTTCCACCCTGTGCGTCTATGGCTTGGTCCCGCGATCAGCCCTCCAAAACTCCCACCGACTTGTGGGAGGCGCACCGCTTCCGGGGTCTCGTTACCTCGTGGTGTTGTGTGTGTCTTGCCTTAGCGAACCTGTCCCTTTTTATCCTCCTGCTGGGGTATCGCCTGTCCATCACTTCAAACAGTTCAGGGTTCAAAGAGGAGCCGGTCTTGACAGCTCTCCCGTCTCTTCATTAACATCTCCAAATGCTGCTCCATTGTTTTCCTTATCTCTCTTTCTCCTGAAGACAGGTGGCAGTCCAACTGCTGATCCCACTGGTGCCAGCACAGGAGAGTTAGCATCTTAGTCTATGTGTACTTTCGTCACATAAGTAACTAGCATCCAGAACAAAAGTGAGTCCACAGGCACGAATTCTGGAGCAGGTCATAGCCTCCGTGCAGCAGAGAGCTGAGTAACTGCCGTGGAACGACGAGCATCACCAGCCCGACCCTTGCCTCAGGTCTTGACGCTACGCCATTTTAATCTGGCCCGGCGTTTACATTGTCCAGGCTCTAGGACAATTGCTTCAGTATGCTGTGGGCCTGGACGCAGCTGCTACGTTTCGACTCACACTCACCTTTCTATGTCGGCTTGGCACTTTGATCAAAACTTGCGTCTTTCCTTGCTTTCGGTTTTGGAGGACAGGTGTGCTGTCCTCTTCACATGCCTTGCATGAATTCACAGGCAGATAAACGCCATCCCCAATTACCACACTGACAAAGACGTTCCAAGTTGACTTTCTTTAATGTAGCAACTGGCGGTAGGGTAAAACTGACAGAAAGAAAAACATGCAATCAAAAGGTGTCCAAATTCCCATTATGGTTAAGTACAAGGCAGGCATTATGTATACCACAAATGATACAAAATAATACACAAGATACTGTATACAAATAAGTTACAAATATATCATAAAGATAGGCTACTGGTAAGCAGATGTTGCTACATACAATATATCTTATGCAGATTTTCTCACTACAGGTTAGCCAGAACATGTGGCCCACATGAATATTCCATCTGTATTTTATCTGCACACAAACCACTCAAATATCTCTGATTTGTGGAAATATGCATATACATCAATAAATAATAAATCCAAAGATTACTTTTACATACCGACGATGCTTTCAAAGACCTGAACGTCAGGGTGATGTCGAATGAAAAGGCACAAGCTCTCCCTCAACTCTACATGGAGAACTGTCTCGGTGCCTACTGAAGATGTCATCAACTAGAGACACAGATCACATGACCTAAATGACTGCTATACAAAACTACCAGCAAAGAGTGCTAAATGACAAATAAAATAACTGACTTAAGGCAGCACAACGGGCTTCGCCTCGTTCTTTCCTCACTTCTGCTGGTCCCAACCCTCTATCTGCCTCCCCTCCATTCACCCCGACCCATGATTTGCTTTTCCTCTGTTCATGTCTCCATTGTTTGCAAATGATTGTTTACCAGAAATTTTTTCAAGGGAAAGAGTTATTGACAGAGTATTTAGTTGTATTTTTTGTTTTGTTTGCCGCTGATAAGAAGTCGCTGGGCTTCACCAGCGCCATCTTAAACCGAAATCGATCAGGAGAGCTACTGCATACCAGAATTTAGTTGAGCAGTGGAATGATAAAGTGAAACTAGCAATAATATCTTTCACCAACCATCCAGATTCTAGCGCCACCCCCAAACTAGTCTCATTCAATAGACAGGTAGACTTACTTGAGGGAACAGCAGCACAGTGTTTATTTAGAAAGAAGTGAGCCAAAATCTCAGAATGGATTACGAACCCATTGAATCCTCTGCTGATCACAATCAGGAATGTTGAATTTTTGTCAGGTTCGGCACCAGGTATGCCCAGACTGGAAATGGGTTCTGATGACATGACAGAAGTGAAAAAGGACTCTCTGCTTCCCAAAAGCAGTATGATTTAATTGGTGATAAATTATCTCAGAACCAGCATACAAAATCCTGCATTCAATCGTTAATGAAGGCGGCCATTTTAAATAGCAGAAAGGGCAGTAAATATTTCTGTTCTCAACAATGAATCAGAATCACTGACATATATCATGAAATACAGTGTAACACAATCAATAAGAAAAAAAAGTGCAAAAAGGGAGCAAAATAGTAAAGTTGTGTTCATGGACTGTTCAGAAATCTGATGACAGAGGGGAAGAAGTTGTTCCGATAATTTTGAATGCACCTTTTCCCTGATAGTAGTAATGAGAAATGTCAAGGCTCAAAGTCAAAGCTGAAATTTTTATAAGCTGCGTCTGTCAGAGGTATGAATCTATCTTGGCTTTGTCATATGTCTCTGACATCACTCAAGTTTGATTTGATTCATTTTACAGCTAAAAACCTGGCTACAGTGCCAAAGACTCCCAGTGCAGAACCATACGTGTTGAGAGGTGGCTGCAGTACATCTATAAGATCAAAGGGCTGCCTGACAATACTTAGAAAATTACTCCTTTCTTGAATTGTTGTTGAAGCTGCTGGTCAGGTTGACACATAAATCCAGATGTTGCCTTTTTATGCGCTCATGAGAATAAAAAGAAGTCAATTTTAGTTGAATCTTAAATCTCAGGAACATAGAAGTAGGCCATTAGACTCTGTGTCTGCTCTGCCATTCAATGTGATTATGTCCGCTTATTCAAGTTAAGCGCCCTGTTCCATATTCCTTGATCCCTATAACTCTAAGAGCAGTTTTTGACGATGAGTACATGTAATGATTGAGTTTCAGCTTCTTTTTATGGTAGGGCATTCCACAATTTCACAATACTCTGGGAGTTCTGCTTTGTACTATCCTCAAGCATGGAGTGATTATGTTTAATTCTCTGATCTGAATGATTAATATTTATCATGAATATCTGGGGTCTGAGCTCTGATCCCCTCGGGACATCAATAGTCACTGCCTGCTGCTTGGAAATAGATGCACTTATTCCTATGTTGACAGCCAATGTCTGCTGTCTATATCAACATTTAATGCCAAATCTTGTGCATTAATTTTATATGCTAATCTCTTACACGGGACCTCGAAAGAAAACTTTCTGAAAATCCCATGTACCATATCTATTGGTTTCTACTATACCTATTTTATCAGTCACCTGTCAAAATAATCCCAGTAGATTTCTCAAGTATGGTTTCTCTTTCATTAATCCATGTTAACTTTATCTGATCTTGTCACTGTTCTCCAAATGCTCTGCGATTACATCTTTCATAAAGGACTCTTGCATTTCCCCTCTCCTAATGTGTGGCTAACTTGTCTATTAATCTAATCTAATCTAATCTAAATTATTCCCTGTTTTCTCTTTTTTATTTAAATATTGCAGTTACATTACCTATAATTCAATTCATTCTAACTGCTCCATAGTCTTAAGAACATGGAAAAATGACCACCAAAGCATTGATATTTCTTGTGCACTTAATTATGAGGTACTTAATTATTCTATTTTCAAATGCTCTTTATTAAATTACAGCAATTGGAATTGTAGATTTTTCAGTTTGGGCCTGTCATCGGGCAGTAAACTGCTTCCAATATTCACCTTTTGGGACTGAATACACAAAATTTCCAGAAAGCATCATCTTTGATTTAGGGACTTCATAGTTCAGTTCTGGACAAAAGGCCTTGAAAGTCTTTAGTGGATACAAAACAATAAGAGTTCGGCCTAAAGCAATACATTGAAGTTCTAATTTGAATATAACCCATGTCATTACACTTAAAAAAAATTGTGAAGAATCTGTTGAGTTTGTAAATTCACTGCATGGTGTCTCATGATATTTTCTTCCTTTGGCCTTCTGAGTACGATGAAGGTCATGTGGCAAATTTACTTCTTCAGTGGTTGAATAAGTAATTCTATCACACTGGTTAATTTCCATTCGCTGTTGGAGTGTAGTTGAAATTTATTTCCTGAATTAAATTTCAGGAAATTTAATATCAACATTTTGAAAGATAGAAAGAACTTTGCATGATCTGCAATACTTCAGGAAATAATACATAATGTATTACTTAGCTAGCATCTTTCACATTGGCAGGACATACTATGTTGTTCCAATTCATAACATGAACTATAGTCATCGATTAAGTAGTTAAGCACTTTGTGCAGTGCTTAGGCTGAAAGATTATACACATACAAGAGGTTTAATGAATAATAAGTTGAGCTGGTTTTAGTGACAATCTCAGATGCTGCAAGTTGGAGCAGCAATGTGCTAGAGGAACTCAGTGGGTCGGGTAAGAACTGGAAGGGGTGAGGGGCAAGGAAGAATTAACGACGTTTCAGGTAGCACTCATCGATGTTTTGGGTTTTAAAACTCTGTATCAGTCAGGTTCAAGTACTGGAATTGTGAACAATTCCTTTTCCACCTTAGATTTTACTCATCCGGTTGAGTTTCTCCAGCAGATTGTTGAGTCTGCTTTTGGTTTTGGCCAAGGCAGTGGGCATTCTTTAGTACCAGGGATCTTCTCTGCATTCAGTGCCTTGGATTTACTTATCTGATTTTTCCAGTTGATCTTGCAGATTAAAACATCCATAATATTGCCATGCTTCTCTGAAGTTCCTATCATCTCTTCCGCAATTTTGTTCAAGTTTTGTCCTTCCATACTCTTACAGTTGCTCTTATGCCACTCCCATAAGTTACTTTTTGCCTTCATTATTTTTCATCTCCATTCAAACCATTTTTTATCGTGTCTTTGTGAATTTGGATATTATGTCTTTATACTAAGCTTATCATTAGTTAATAGGACAGCTTCCTAAGTGTTATGCACCTTTCAATATCCAGCTTCCAGTCAGTGTTATCCTGGACCGTGTCTCTGGCTATCAGATCATATATATTTCTATTTGTGCTCTGAGTTCATCTGTTTCATATTCTATGTGCTTTCTAAGACAGCCCATCATTTTGTCCTTTTATTATTTCTGTAACCTCTAGTCTTACCTGCTTACTCATTCTCAAATTCTTATCTATACCTTCATGTCACAGTGTGTCATTTCACTCACTTTGTCTTTTAGCACTGTCCATGTTCTTTGATTAACCACATCTTCACAGCTTTGCTCCCTCGATCCCATTTAGAATTTCACATCTTCTTTCCCTCTAGTTATATGTCTCAGTAGAATTCTAGACCCCAGCACAGTTATGGCACTGTAGTTCCAACAGTAGAGTGCCCTTCTTACTGATGCCAGTTCCCAATGAACAGAACAATTCTACCTCACCAGACTTTAATGCCTCATCTAATATACTCAAAGTCCAATTTGTATACTCAAAGCCCAATTTGTATACTCAAAGCCTCCATTCAGGGCTCCAAAACAAGTCCTTCCAGGTGAGGCAACACTTCACCTAGTGCAGTCTCCTCTACATCATTTAGACCCAGCTTAAACTGGGAGACATCTTTGGAGAATACCTTCACTCCATCTGCAACAAGCAGGATTTGCTGATGGCCAACCACTTCAATTCCAATTCCCAGTCCCATTCTGACATGTCAGTCCATGGCCTCCTCTACTGCAACAATGAGGCCACTCTCAGGTTGCAGGAGAAAAACTTCATTTTCCATTTGGGTAGTTTCCAACCTGATGGCATGAACATTTATTTCTCTAAGTTACGGTAACTCCCCCCCCCCCCACCTTCCCTCTTCTTCCGTTCCCCAGTCTGATTTTCTTCCTACCTCTTCCCTTCTCGCCTTCCGAACACCTGCTCCTGAGGCCCCTCCTCCTTCTCCCAAGGTTCACTCTCCTCTCCTATCAGATTCCTGCTTCTTCAGCCCTTGGCAACCTCCACCTATCACCTCCTAGTTTCCCACATCATTCCACCCCCCCACCGCCTACTTGGCTTCAGCTATCACCTTCTGGCTTGTACTCCTTCCCCTCTCTCGCCTTCGTATTCTGAGTTCCTTCCCCTTCCTTTCCAGTCCTGATGAAGGGCCTCAGTCTTGAGACATCGACTGTTAATTCTCTTTTCAGGGATGCTGCCTGACCTGCTGAGTTCCTCCAACTCTTTGTGTGTGTGTGTGTGTGTGTGTGTGTGTGTATTGCTCTGGATTTTCAGCATCTGCAAAATCTCTGGTGTTTTATTATAATCTAAGGATTACAGGTTTCCCCCACCATCTGAAGGTAGAGCGTTCCTATGAAACAGTTCGTAAGCCGGAATGTCGTAAAGTGAAGAAGCAATTACCATTTATTTATATGGGAAAAATTTGTAAGCATTCGCAGACCCAAAAAATAACCTACAAAATCATACCAAATAACACATAAAACCTAAAATAACAGTAACATATAGTAAAAGCAGGAATGATATGAATACACAGCCTATATAAAGTAGAAATACTTTTCTGCAATCATTGCCGCACTGTTCTCCATAGCGAAAATTTCATGCAAGCGCTCTTGGCAGAAACACTCTCTCCAGTAACCTTTAAGCTATGAAGCTGTCAAGTCATACCAAATAGCACATAAAAATACACAGCCTATATCAAGTAGAAATAATGTATGTACAGTGTAGTATCACTTACTGGAATTGGGAAGACAGCGCCGAGCACACTGATAGGCTGAATCATTGGAGGTTGGGGTGGTGCAGTGGACCCCAACCTCCAGGCTGCTGACCGATACTGATCCGCGAAGCACGCAGAGGTACAGCGGTGGCCGGGATGCACCCAGCACATCTTTAAGAAAAAAGCCAAAATAAACAAGCTAATTAATTAGGTGCCGCCTGGCATGTAAATGTTGGCCCAGATCAGAGGTGATGCAATCAATGTATGCTTGACTGTGTAGCCTCGCGTATTTTTCTATCATACTTTTCTTTGTAAGCACTCAAACCATCCTGCAAATCTGCCCTAAACCTACGTACCCTTTCAAGATTAAAATCGTACTTTTCTGCAATCACTGCAGTGAAAATCTCACGCAGTTGCTTCACGTTCAGTTCCTGGACGACTTCACTTTCGGTCCATTCGCTACTGCATTCGGTTTTGATTGTTATCCTTTCCTCTTCCAATTGCATCAGCTCTTCATCTATCAGTTCTTGGTCAAGCCAAACTTACCTTGTCCTTACTTCATTCACCACGATGGAAATGCTTAATTATGTCTAGTTTTATGCTAAGTGTAACGTCCTTACGAGCTCTTTTAGGCATTTCTGATACCTTAGAACTCATCTTGCTAACAGATGCTCACAGGCACGTGTTTAAGCAATGCCGGCTAGAATGCAGTTCCAGAGGAGGAGCTTGGCTGCTCGGGGCGCGCACTGCCTTTTATCGCATACTGCTTTTTTTGCACACTGCATTTTTTGTTAACAGTGAAAACACCTGTTAGCGAAAACAGGTAACTGATCTAGGTCTTTCGTAACAGCGAGGTTTCGTAAAGCGAACGTTGGAAAAGCAGGGGAAAAGAATAGGAATATTAAAGCCTGTACTGCCTTTAATATTCCTATTCTGCACGAACATTGTTACCTTATTTGCTCCTCCTCGCCCCAAAATGAATGGCTTAATGTATCAAGGTGTATGTATCATAAGTCCATAAGATATACAGGGGCAGAAGTAGGCCATTCGGCCCATTGAGTCTGTTCTCCCATTCAATCATGGGCTGATCCAATTCTTCCAGTCATTCCAACTCCCCTGCCTTCTTACCATAACCTTTGCTGCCCTGGCTAATCAAGAACCTATCTGTCTCGGCCTTAAATGCACCCAATGACTTGGCCTCCACAGCCGCTCACGGCAACAAATTCCACAGATTTACCACCCTCTGACTTAAGTAATTTCTCAGCATCTCTGTTCTAAATGGACATCCTTCAATCTTGAAGTCATGCCCTCTTGTCCTAGACTCCCCTGCCATGGGAAATAACTTCACCATATCTAATCTTATCGTATTCACCAACTTATTCACTCAGTAACCCCTTACATATTGAGAACTTAGAGCCATTTAGCAAACTGCAAAGGCTGAGGCACTTGCATTCCTGCCCTTTCTGGCTTCTTTTACTTCCTGAGCACTATCCGGTCCTTGGCCATTGACTAAACTGTAATGCACTTTCTTTAAGGGGCATGATTGCTGCCTGAGCAAGGCAATCAAATATAATTTTCCACTAGTCCTGGTGTGTTTAAATGTCTGTTGTTTGGCTGACTGCTCAGTGATTCTGAGCCAAAACTCCTGAAGTCACATGCAGTCACTATAGATACATTTTCCCTGGATTGTACTCAGCGAAGTTTGCACTTGCCACAGCCATGAAGTACCACCTGTGCTGTTTTCCTCAATGTATATTAAATTACTGGATTACTTTATACAATCAATTATTACCCTTTTTATATATTACTGCCTGAGCAGAGGGTTCCACTATCTGTTGAGATGGGGTAACTGTTGTCTTATGCATACCTTTTAAATTCCCCAATTTCCTGTACACCTGTACTTCAGCCTAGTTTTTCATATTCCTTTTGAACGTAGTCTAACAATCAAATTCAGGTACTGTGACTTGTAAATTGAACCAGAGGAATTGAAAGGGGAAAAGAATGCACTAATAGTTTGCATCTTTTTGACCAAGGTGGGAAAAAAAGATCAATCAGAGTGCATTAAAAACTTCTTTGTCTGTAGCTTTTTCTTCACATTTCTTTGCCCACTGTATGTATACATTGTCTGCTCAAAGAATGAGCAGTTTATGCTGCAAAGCTCTGCCCATGAGGATATTTATTTGAGAATTTTAAAACTCATTTTGGATCTTTGCAATTCTTGATTCATCATTCTTAACTATTTACCCCATGATGAGTTGTTTTCCATCAGTGGTTCAGCTAGCAAGTATCTTACCAAGTGAAAATATGCAAAAGAAACCTAGAGTGTGGACCATTTGACCATCAGAGGGGCAAAGATCAGGCTCAACCTTTTCTATATCTGTACTTGCCATTTACTCAGATTCTGTTATCATGTGATAGGCGTTAACAATTTCCATGATTCTCAACCATGACAAACTGAGAGCAAATAGATAGTCATGGGAGCAAAGTAGAATCTTTCTCTCCAAAATGCTCAATACTGTACTCACAGTCAATACTCAACAAATTCTAATGAAGACCCAATTTTTGTATGTAGATTGTAAAGGAAATGAAGTGAATTGCTCATGACATACTAATGATATTTTTACTTTCTAGCAGCAGAATCCTAAGGATAAAAGGTTAGAAACTCCAGGTCATTCTAGAGGAATGACCACCTTTGAGGATGGTTCATATACACTTCCTTTGAACTTTGCTCATTCCCTCCACCAAACTGGTTTGGTTGAAGCTGAATGTGGAAGTATGTGAGTTAGATAAATTTTGAAATGCGGTTTTATTGTTTATGATTATGAAGACACATAGTCCTCTTTTATTGTCATTTAGTAATGCATACATTAAGAAATGATACATTATTTCCTCCGGTGTGATATCACAAAACACAGGACAAACCAAGACTGAAAAAACTGACAAAACCACATAATTATAACATTGCAACAATACCATAACTTGATGAAGAAGTCCATGAGCACAGTAAAGCTCAAAGTTTCTCAAATGTCCCACATCTCACGCAGATGGGAGAAGGAAGAAAAACTCTCCCTGCCATGACGACCACAATCTGACTCTGAGTCATCCGAAAACTTAAAGCTCTGATCAGCTCTCCGACACCAAGTACTGAGCGCCATCTCTGTCCAAACGATTCGACCAAAAGCAGGCAAGGCTGGGGATTTTGAGGCCTACCCTCCGAAAGATTCCCGACCACACAGTAACGACAGCAGCGGACGGGCGTTTTAGAAATTTCTCCAGATGTTCCTCTGTGCTTTCACATCCATTCTCCATCAAATCAGAATTGTCCACGGCCCCTATTTAACAGATACCATATCATTTTTCACCGGAGGGCTGCACATGCACGGCGTGCTGCCATTTTCTCCTCCCGCCTTGATCTTTTTTCCAAGCTTTTCAGGCTTTGCCAAATCATTTACAATTAGTGAAAATTGTCCTTTCTTGTGGTTGGTGGTTCACGTTTCATGTCATTAGCTGAGCAGCCAACTTAGTGTCACTATTACTGAGTTGAGAGGTTGACTTTCAGCTATGAGTTGGAGCTTTATTAATGACTGAGTCTGCAGAGCACAGCAGTGGTTATAAAGGGTCTCAGCAAGAACGATGATTCAGCATGCAGAGAGGAAGTGCAGTGACTAACGGACTGGTGCAGAGCCAACAACCCGTCTCTGAATGTGAATAGAACAAAAGAGATGGTTGTTGACTTCAGGAGGACACGGAACGACCACTCTCCGCTGAACATCGACGACTCCTCCGTAGAGATCATTAAGAGCACCAAATTTCTTGGTGTTCACTTGGCGGAGAATCTCACCTGGTCCCTCAACACCAGCTCCATAGCAAAGAAATCCCAGCAGCGTCTCTACTTCCTGCGAAGGCTGAGAAAAGTCCATCTCCCACCCTCCATCCTCACCACATTCTACAGAGGTTGTATTGAGAGCATCCTGAGCAGCTGCATCACTGCCTGGTTCAGAAATTGCACCATCTTGGATCGCAAGACCCTGCAGCGGATAGTGAGGTCAGCTGAGAAGATCATCGGGGTCTCTCTTCCCGCCATTACAGACATTTACACCACACGCTGCATCCATAAAGCAAACAGCATTATGAAGGACCCCATGCACCCCTCATACAAACTCTTCTCCCTCCTGTCATCTGGCAAAAGGCACCAAAGTATTCGGGCTCTCACGACCAGACTATGTAACAGTTTCTTCCCCCAAATCATCAGACTCCTCAATACCCAGAGCCTGGACTGACACCACCCTACTGCCCTCTGCTGTGCCTATTGTCTTGTTTATTATGTATTGTAATGCCTGCTTTATGCAGTCCTGGGTAGGTCTGTAGTCTAGTGTAGTTGTGTTGTTTTATGTAGTTCAGTGTAGTTTTTGTATTGTTCATGTAGCACCATGGTCCTGAAAAACATTGTCTCATTTTTACTGTGTACTATACCAGCAGTTATGGTCGAAATGACAATAAAAAGTGACTTGACTTAATGTAGAAAATAACACCATGGTTGTCAGGAATAGTAATAGTCAGGGAAGAAAAGAATGAGTAATGTTTTTAGTTTCAACCAACATGTAGGGGTCGTCACAAACAAGGATGGTAAATGGTCTGTGAAGATTTCTGAGAATGCTGCAAATGTATAAGCAAGGAGATTGACAATGACTTAATTAGACAGGACTGATTGATCTCACGATTCTGAATCTGAATATTTCAGAACAACGAGGATTCTGTGAAATAAACATAACTAGTCTGGCATGAGATAAGGAACGTTAGCCTCAAGTATAACAACCTTCTCAGCTCTACTAATTGGCAGTAATATATTCAGAAGTTAGCTCAATTTACTGAATCCAGAAGTCTGGGGCGTAATAAATTGGTTTGCCATAGAAGGCAGTGGAGGCTAAATAATTAAATGTTTTCAAGGGGATAAATTTATTTAATGCCAAAAGGATCCTGAGAGCTGGGGAGAATGCAGAGAACAGCTACTGAAGTGCACAATTAGCAGTGATTGTGCTGAATGGTGGAACAGACCCTGAGGGCCAAATGGCCTTTTTCTGCTCCTATTTTCTAAGCTTCTATGTTCTATGCAAATATGAAAATACAACATGACTTACAAGGCAAACTTAGACAGCGTGCAGGCGATGAAACCATCAGCTTTTCTTTGATGTGGAATGTGCATAGGATGTTCTGATATTCACCCAAACCAGTTTGGTGGAGGGAATGAGCAAGGCCTTCAGAGATGATCCTTGCCTCAGAATGACCTAACAGTTTATCTTTAGGGCACTGCTGTGAAAAACTATAAAAATATAATATATTTTATGACAAATATAATAAGTAGTTTAATATTAGTCATGGAGTCGCAGTGAGAGAGTCAAATGAGCTATTTGGCCCATCAAGTCCACAACAACCACTCATTTTACAGTAATCGTACATTACTCATAGTCATACTTTATTGATCCCGGGGGGGGGGGGCGGAATGTTCAATTTCCTAAAATGCTCTCCATATTCTGCTGAACTCAACCACCCCCCTCTGGATTTTACTAGTCAATTACACCCTGGACATAGTTAACAATGGCCAATCACCCTGCTAATCTGCATGTCTTTGGATGTGGAGGAAAACCAAACAGTCACAAGCAGAACATACAGATTCCACCTAGGTAGTGCCTCAGGCCAGGATTGAGCCTGGGTCTCTGGGACTGTGAGGCAGTGGCACGACCTGTCGCATCGCTGTGCCATCCCCCACTTTGCTTTTCATGCATTAGTTGTATAAATGTTAGAAGTTTGTAAAGACAGTTATAAGCAGACTATTAGCTGAGGTTAACTAATTTTGTTAAGTTATATATTGATGTTGAAATGCAAGGCACTTTGAGACTAGATGTATTGATGGCCCGTGGTTGATTTTATAAATCAGATAATGTAATGTAATCCCCAGTATGTCCAGTGAGAACTAGAACCATATTCTCATTGTATAGCTTTTGTCTGATTTTTAAAAAAATATAAGTTTGTGACAAGATGGCTCCAGCAACCAACGGTGACGTCCTACAAACAGTTCATGAAACTACTTTTGCTTCTTTTCTTCTTCTTGCAAGTATGATTCTACTACTAAGCTGTGTGCGATTGAAACCTGTGATTTACATTTTGATGGCGTGTCTTTGGGCCAATTGAGCGATCTGGTGTTTTGCTGTCTCTGAGGGAGTTTGGAGAGGTTGGGAGTGAAGAGTACAGTTTGAATGCCTGGAGGCCCACTAGCCCGCGAGCCCATGATCGACTCCATTGCTTCTCTTCAACTGAGGCGTCAAATTGGATTGAATTGACTTTATTTCTTACAGCCTTCACATACATGAGTAAAAATCTTTGAATCATCTCCATCTAAATGTGCCATGTGCAATCATAATAATTTATAATGAATAGAACAGTCAATGTAATATAGAGTACACTCAAATCAGCGTGTGTTAATCAGCCTGGTGGAAGAAGCTGTCCGGGAGCCTGTTGGTCCTGGCGTTTATGCTGCTGTACCCCTTCACAGATGGTAGTAGCTGGAATAAATTGTGGCTGGGATGACTTGGGTCCCCAATGATCCTATGAGCACTTTTTACACACCTGTCCTTGCAAATGTCCTGAATCTTGGGAAGTTCACAACTACAGATGCGCTGGGTTGTCCACACCACTCTCTGCAGAGTTCTGTGATTAAGGGAGGGACAGTTCCCATACCAGGCAGTGAGGATACTCTCAATTGTGCCCCCATTACCAAACATCCTTGAGCAAGGCTGAAGTAGTGAGGATCAGAGTGGAGGGGAAGCAGGTGTTTGGTGGGCACCTGACTGTGTTTGACTGGTCTTCCTCTTCCTCTCACTTGCTGTTGGAGGAGGGTGCAGGAATCTTGGGCTCCATATTGCAAGGGTTGACCAGTGAGGCTTGTGGTTTGGACTCATTTTGGGAGACTTTGAGGTTCATGTTGCATGTGTTTGTTTTTTTTCCGTTTTTAAGCTGTTAGATCGGGGTACTTTGTTGCTGACTGGGATGCTTTGGTGAAGACTACAGTCAGGAGTGGCGCGGTACAGAACTGTACAGAATTAAACTGGGTGGGACTATAACCAGAGGTCATGGCTTAAGCGTGAAAGGTGAGGCACTTAAGGGGAACATGTGAGGAAACTTCTTCACTCAGAGGGTTGTGAGAGTGTAGATAAACTGCCAGTGTAAGTGGTCCTTGCGAGCTCAATTTCAATGTTTAAGAGAAGTTTGGATAGGTACGTGGATAGTTGGGATATGGGGGGCTATGGTCATTGGGATTGGGCAGCTTAAATGGTTTTGGCATGGACTAAATGGGCCGTAGGGCCTGTTTCTATGCTATACTTCTCGATGATTCTAAACGGAATATTCCTGGACTCCTGGTTTAACATTTGATACTCTATGTGTTGTTCACTCACTTTTTGCTGTTTCCCCAGTCTTTTCTCTTTCCGAACGTTGGGTGTTTGATATTTTCTTTGAGTGGGTTCCATGATGCTTCTTTGTTTCATGGCTGCTTGCGGGAGGACAAATATTAGTTGTATTCTACATGCATACTTTGATAATAAATGTACTTAGCATCTGAATCGTTCTAACCCTAATTGGGATTCACTAATAGGCATTTAAATGAAATAGATGATTAAGAATTTTAACTTCATAGCATTATTGAGATTATGTATTATGCTGTTTACGGATACTATTAAGACTCTTGCCACTTTTATAAATCATTTGAACAACACTAAAATCACTTGTACAGTTTTGCTTTCAAATCACGTAAGATCACTTACCTTAAAGATCTTAACTTATCTGATAGTTGTTGTTTACAAAACATTACTCACAAAATGTTCAACCTACACTGATATTCTTAAGTCTATTGACCACCTTTAACTGCTTTTGACTACAGTTCTAACTGCTTCTGCTGATTGATCATACTTCCCACTCTTTATCCGCAAGTGTGTGGAGAACTCTATACCACACAGGTGTTACTAGTCCAGAAACCACACCCTACTGAAGTCTAGGTGTGCAGCATTCAAATCAGGTGACCTTGACCTTTATAACAGATACAACCTCCATAAAGCTGTCAGAGATGCCAAAAAACAATACCAATCTAAGGTCCTGTTCTTAGATCAACTGGTGGGATGATTTGCAGACACTTTTAACCTTTCCCTGCTTGAATCTGAGGTTCCCACCTGTTTTAAGAAGACCACTATCATCCCGGTACTTAAGAAAAACATGGTAATGTGCTTTAATGACTATGACTCGGACATCCACCATCATGAAGTGTTTTGAGAGACCAAT
This sequence comes from Mobula hypostoma, assembly GCF_963921235.1. NCBI lineage: Eukaryota > Metazoa > Chordata > Chondrichthyes > Myliobatiformes > Myliobatidae > Mobula > Mobula hypostoma. The sequence continues at coordinate 32,305,897 of NC_086100.1, forward strand.
CGTGGCACACATTAACTCCAGCCTCCCATATAGCCTCAGACCAGTTTGCATACCACTCAAACAAAGGTATGGGGGTATGCCATCTTCCTGGCCCTATGCTCATCTCTGGAGCATCTGGACAGTGAAGACTATTTATCGATTATTAACTCCCCTCCACCTTTAATAGTATAATTCTAAGCAAACTCATTGGCAAATACGTGGGAGTCAACACCTCCCTCTGCAACTGGATACCTGACCTCCTGGCTAACTGACTGCAATCAATAAGTACAGGTAACAACTTCTTTGCCACAATTATTTTCAACACTGATGTTCCACAGGGCTTCATCTTACTCTTATGTTTATAGATGATACCGCTGTAGAGGGCCAGAGCTCAAATAATGATGAGTCCGAGATGGAAGCCTCATTAACATGGTAGTACGATAACAACCTTTCCCTCTATGTCAGCAAAATGAGAGCTGGTCATTAGTTCCAAGGAGCAAACATCACCAATAAGTTGTCCTGGCACCATGGATAAGAAAGCGTACCAGTGCTCTCCGTTGACATGAACCGATTTTTATCGATGCACCATAGAAAGCATCCTATCTGGATGCATCAGGGCTTGGTAACTGTCCATAACTGCAAAGAAATGCAGGGAGCTATGTACACAGCTCAGCCTGTTACTGAAACCAGCCTCCCCTCCATGGGCTCTGTCAACACTTCTCACTGCCTCAGTAAAGCAGTTGGCATAATCAAAGACACCACCCATCCCCGACATTCTCTCTCCTCCCCTCTTCCCATCAGCAGAAAGGTACAAAAGTCAAAGAATAATGATTAAATTATATTGAATAATTTCGGAGATGGACCCTCGTCTTCACCCTCTACCTTGCACCTTTGTCTAACCATACTGGAAGAAAGTATTGCAATTTATTCTGCATTCTGTTGTTGTTTTACCTTGTACTACCTCAACGTACTGTGTATTGAATTGATCTGTATGAAGTCTATGCAAGACAAGCTTTTCACTGTATCTGATACATGTGACAATAATATTCATTCCAGTTCCATTGTCCACCGCTGTTCATGTGTGATCAGTTACCTGAATGGCCTCCTTGGCTCTGTGCCTGTTTTTTTGATTACAAGATGTACTATCTTTATTTAGTGCCTTTGTCATCTCGTCTTGTAGGTGTAAGGTATTAGCTCCCATGAAAGGTGTTATGGATAAATCCATGAGACCCTGCTTTTCAGTTTACGGTTCTTTCACAATGCAGTCAAAATTCCTTTGTCATTGATTTCCCTGGATTTTGTTTCCGCACCTTCCTTTAGTTGTCGTGTTCCATTATGCAATTCACATTCAGGAAGGTAATCCTACAAATCTTAATCAAGGAAGATCCTAAAAGGAAAGAAAACAAGTTTAATATTTATGCATTGTTAACGGCAGAAAATGTTGCCCTTAAGATCTGAACTCAATGTGAGTAGCTGCATTTATATGAAAATACCAAAATCTCTCAAATCCCAGAAAAGAAGTAATCTTTCAGTACAGCAATGATATTTTATATCAAAGTTAATAACAGTAAACCACATCACTGGGTTTCAAAGATTAACTCTGAAACTGTAATGGCTTTGCTTGTTTTTATTACAATGAAGCCAATATTTTTGTGGTATTAGTTGAATAGGCCTTCAAAAGCATGATTTAAGTAGATTTTACAACTATTTTGCACTGAGAATTTTAATGTGAATTGTGAAACTATAGCAAGTGAATAAATTTTAAATGGGGAAATTGATGGCAGGTCAGACTCTAGTTTTAACTTAATTTATAGTCATCTGTTATTGCCATTTAAAAATTATCTTCCTGCCATTGTTTTAAGGCTGAAACTTCTGAGTGTCTTAAAGATCTAAAACTGAGGCTGGTGTTATGTTTTAATATTTCAGTAGTATTTGAGTAATATTGTAAATATATTGTTTCATTAATCACTCTTGTCCGTTTAAATCATTCATTATGGGTTATATGTAAAAATAAGTGAACTGCATGCATCGTGATGCTACAGTGCTACATGCACGCCTTGATGGAAGTAAACACTAAGTTAGTCTCACATCTCTTGGCCCCCTTGTTTTCCTTTCAAATAGTTTTTATGTTTTGGAGTTACAAAACATAACAGTGGCGACGAGGTAGTTTAAAAATGAACCCAAGATGGCTACCTATCTGTTAAAGTGCAGTGTGAAGCAAGCGTTTTAAAAAGAAGCAACACAGTACTCGTCGCTTTGGAAGAGGGAGAGAGAAACAAGTATTTTAAAAAAGGCAGAAAATGGACAAATTCACAGGTTCATAAACAGCGAGTACACATAAGAACATAAGAAATAGGAGCAGGATTAGGCCATCTGGCCCATCGAACCTGCCCCGCCATTCCAGGTGATAATGATCATTGACAATAGAGCAGAAAAATGGCTGGCTACATCAGAAGGGTTGAAGCATTTGATTACACAACAGTTAACTGGATATTGTATAACAGAGCCGATTGAGCAGTATTTTAGAGCAAATGGAATAGCCAATGAAAAACAAGAGCAAGTTTTGCTGAATGCATTGCATTTAGAAGATGTGCAATTTGCATAGAAATTTAACTGATTCAACCAAACCAGCTGACATGAGCTTTGCTAATATTGTAAAAGTAATGCAAGAGCATTTAGACTGAAACCATTGTTGATCGCAGAATGCTTTAGGTTTCATAAGTGGAATCAAAAAGAAGTGGCAACACACACAAAATGTTGGAGGAACTCAGCAGCCCAGGCAGCATCTATGGAAAAAAGTCAAAAGTTTTGGGCCGAAACCCTTCAGCAGGACTGGAGAGAAAAGCTGAGGAGTAGATTTGAAAGGTGGGGGGAGGGGAGAGAGAAACGCCAGGCAATAGGTGAAACTTGGAGAGGGAGGGATGAAGCAAAGAGCTAGGAAGTTGATTGATGAATGAGACAGAAGGCTATGAAAGAAAGGGGTGGGAGGAGCACCAGAGGGAAGCACTGAGTGCGCAGGGAGAGGGTCAAGGGAATGGGAAATGGTGAAGGGGGGTGGAGATCGACTTCTCAAACTTTCATCCACCCCTCCCCACCATTTCCCATCCCCTTGCCCCTCTCTCATGTTATCTCCTTGCCTGCCCATTGTCTTCTTCTGGTGCTTCTCTTCCCCCTCCCCTTTCTTTCATGGCCTTCTGTCTCTTTTACCAATCAACTTCCTAGATCTTTGCTTCGTCCCTCCCCCTTCCAAGTTTCATCTATTGCCTGACGTTTCTCTCTCCCCTCCTCCCACCTTTCAAATCTACTCCTCAGCTTTTTTGCTCCAGTCCTGCTGAAGGGTTTCGGCCCGAAACATTGACTGTACCTTTTTCCTAGCCTGCTGAGCTCCTCCGGCATTTTGTGTGTGTTGCTTGGATTTCCAGCATCTGCAGACTTTCTCTTGTTTGTTAAAAAGAAGTGGAGTTGTGACAAGAATACACATAGATTAAGATGTTAGCTGTCCTGTGTGATCAGCAGTTGGTCTGCCACCTGTCTTCAGGAGAGAGAGAGATAAGGAAAACAATGGAGCAGCATTTGGAGATGTGTAATGAAGGGACGGGAGAGAGAGCTGTCTAGAGCAGCTCCCCCTTTGAACCCTGAACTGTTTGAAGTGATGGACAGGCGATACCCCAGCAGGGGGATAAAAAAGGACAGGTTCGCTAAGGCAGGACACACACGACACCCGAGGTAACAAGACCCTGGAAGCGGTGCATCTCTCACAAGTCGGTGGGAAGTATCGGGCCATAAACGCACAGGGTGGAAAGGCATGATCGGCGGGAACCTGGTGTGTGTCCACCCTTGCCTGGGTGCCAGGTTCAGCGCAGGGAAACGATCGTATCTGGAAACGGAGGGGTCACGATCGGTGACCTCAGATGACATCACAAAGGGCTCGCCTGAAAGCTGACTGCGAAAGTCTGTGTGTGGAAGCTGTTTTGAATATTCATTCGTTTTGCTCTCCTCCTTCCCCCCCTACTGTCCATCGCCATGGCAACGATTACTGCGAACTGAACTAAACTGAACTGAACTTTGTGTCACTTTGAAACTGGTCATTTGACCCTAGACAACGATAGAGCTTGTTTGATCCTGAATTCTGTGTACATGTATGTTTATCATTGCTGAACTGTTGCATTCATTATCCTTTTGATTAGAGTACTGTGTTGCCTGTTTCTTTAATAAAACTTTCTTAGTTCTAGTAATCCAGACTCCAACTGAGTGATCCATTTCTGCTGGTTTGGCAACCCAGTTACGGGGTACGTAACAGAGTCGCTTCAGTGTTTCTGGTACATTAAAGAAGTTGGCTGAGCATTATCAGTTCAGTGATGGGCTTAATGATGCACTCAGAAGTTGTTTAGTTTGTGGAATCTTACAGGGAAACATTTAAAAATGGCTCTTAACTGAAGAACAACCTACACTTAAAAGAGCAGTAGAAATTGCTGTACAAATGGAAACAGCAGACAGAGACGCAATTGTGTTGCTGTCAGGAATGAAAGTGAGTGTAAACAAAATCACTATGTCTAAACAGACACCGGCTTGGCCAAAAAAAATTGGGTTACCTTTGTGGCAGGGGCTCACATACACCAGACCAATGCAGGTTAAGGGTGAAACTTCAGAAAATGCAACAAAGCAGGTTACATATGAAGAATGTTGGGCAGACATAAATAAATGGAATGCACAGGGAACAGAAAAGCTAAAAAGTCGTGTTGAAGTTTCAAAGGGAGCACTGATCTGCATGCTGTTGATGAAAAATCTGATAATCAGAGTGACACAGGACTGAGTAGATGAGATTTACAATGTGAAGACTAACAATATACAAGCAATATTCCTTCCACCAGAGGTGAACAGCAAATTAATTAAAATGAATTGGCCACTGGCTCGGCTGTTTCAGTCATTCCATACAATGTGTTTGAATGGCATTTCAAAGATACTGAACTGTAGCCTGTAGCTAACCAACAAAGAAAGTATACCGGAAAAAAGATAATTCCTGTGGGATTGACATTTGTAACAGTGAAATACAACAACCAACAAACCACATTAGGCTTTTATGTTGTAGAAATAGGAGGGTCAGCATTGTGGAGCGTGATTAGCTGAGACAACTACTTGATTGGAGATCCAACCTCCATTTGCATGTCACACCCCCTGCAACAAAGTCAACTGAAAACGTATTAAGAAAGGTACCGGATGATGCCACAACTGTGTCTGTGTTGTACACCATGAACCGTTGCCTAATGGAGGACAAGCAGGTGTTGGTGCCAATGTCTTTGCCTGTGGTTGGAAAGCATATTGGTTGAAGGAAGGACCATGCTGCTCAGAGGAATTGTGAAAGTGACAAAAGCAGTGTTCCGACTACAACAGTTTTTGTAGGGGACATATCTGAGAAAGCTTCTGATATGTTAATCAAGCAGTTACATGCAAGAAGAGTTTAAGGAGTCTAAGAGAAGTTGAAACTTTTGGCTTTTGTGAGTATAAAGAACCAGAATCTGCTCTGCTTATATTAAAGTTAATGCAGGAACTACAAGTGGGAGACAAAAACCTGCTTGGAAAAGTAGATGCCAAGACCAAAGCCCAACTGAATGAATGGAAGGTCAAAAAGAAAGGACTCAATATAGAGACAAAAATAGGGGATTTGATAGATGATCTCAAAGAAGAGAAAATCCGCAGATGCTGGAAATCAGAGCAACACACACAAAATGCTGGAGGAACTCAGCAGGCCAGGCAGCATCTATGGAAAAGAGCAAACAATTGGGTCAATGAAGTGACTGTTTGCGCTTTTCCATAGATACTGCCTGGCCTGCTGAGTTCCTCCAGCATTTTGTATATGTTGCTTCATCAGATAATGTTGTGAATGAGGAAACCAAGAGGAGATATTAGATAGTTAAAGGGGCAATGGAAGGATTAATAAGAGAATACTCCAGTAAACTAAATGCACCTTCCCAAGATCAAGATGCACAAACTAGAAGAAACAAATGGAGGAAAAATAAAGGTGCCCAGAGCTGTCAGAACCACTTCCTGCAGACCCAGAGTCAACTCCTACAACCACCACAGAGGAATCCCCACAACATGAGATTATTTCACAGCCACAGGTCTCACCTGTCAAGCAGTGTGGTCTCCCTTGTCAGGAAAGATGTCGGCCCACTAGAGTAAGAAATGCACCACAGCAATTAAATCTTTAGTCCTCCGTAGGACAATTTAAAATGTATTATTTTGTGGACATCTGTATATTGTTGTTGTATTATATAGTATACTGTGTATATGGTTGAGATGCACTTAATATCTAAGCAAGGAGTATATTGTGTGTTCAATATTTCAGTGGTATTTGAGTAATATTTCCTGGTGTATATGACGAATAAACTCTTCTTGGGCTTCCAGCGGGTACAGATATCAATTTTAACCGCTGTTTCGATGACAAACTCTGCCATCTTCATCAGTTTGTCATTGAAATATCAGTTAAAATTAACACCTGTACCTGGCTAGAAGCCCAAGAAGAGGTTATTCATAATATTGAACATACTCTATATTGTTTGCTTAAGCATTCTTGTTTGTTTATATAATTATTTATGAGTTATGTGTAAAAGTAAGTGAATTGCAAATGTCATGATGCTATCACATAATACTTCTGCGCGCATCGCTTAAACACTAAGTTAGACGCGCATCGCTTGGCTCCCTTGTTTTCCTTTCAATTACATTTTTTTTGCTTTGGAGTTACAAACAGAACAGCCAGAATGCTACCTTGGATGCAGATGTATTCAGGTCTTTTACTCCAAGTTTGACTTTGTAAGAAGTGAACTGAACCCAGTATTATATTGCTTTTTTGGATCTGGCTTTTTTCCACAGAACTTGTGCAAGCCGCTGGCAGAGCCTGCACTGTCATTCTGGCTTTTAATGCACTCGTCCTCCTCCTGTTCATACAGCTTTGACTGCTGCATTAGAGTGTGGCTTTTGTAGCCTCTGTACACCAAAGGAGATGAGCTGTGGCAGCTCCATGGTGATTAGTCTGGATTGCTGTCAGTTTTTATTTATCTCTGCCTGTGCTTACCAACTGACTGACTGCGATTCAAGCTCCCTTCGTGCTTTGTTTCAAAAGCTTTGATTCTGCATATTTCCGATACAATCTTAACAAATTTTTGTATTTTATTCTTCGAGGTTTATCTTCAACAACTGTAATTTTACACAAGTTATGTAGGATTAACAATAATGAAGCTCTGTGCATCTAATATGTGGCATTTTATTACACAGGGAAATTTAATGTAGTCATCCTTGATTGCTCAATGTGGGGTGGAGATGGTGGTAGATGTGTTGGTTATTAACTATTAACTATACATTAGCTGTAGAACTGGGAAGAATGCGACTGAAAAAGAATTTGTTCCATTCGATTTGTTTCTTTATATAATATTTCTGATAACCAAAATAGAACAAATTCCCATAACTAAAAGCTTAAAAATTCTGCTTATAATTGGAGATTTCACTTTTTAAGAGGAATAATGTATATTCCCAGGTTCAAAGGGTGCCCAATTCCCTGGCCATGGCATTTGAAACATTAAGACTTTGCTCCTTTGGGGAAATGAAGATGATTTCAATAAGTAGAAGGTGGTTGAAAATGATTGACATGTGTAAATGTGTTGAATGTATTCGTAAGGTGACCTTTGCCACCCAAATAACTAATCTGTTCTGTGCATTGATTATTCGTGCCTGGGAAAAGAGGGCCGTCGTGTGCAGTGCCCATTGGTACTCGTTAATTGGAGAGCGCTCCTGGCTAGAATCAGATTCTGCTTCTCTGCTTTTCCTAGCGGAGCACTTCTGTGACAAATGTTCCAACATTGCAATACTAATTTTTTCTCTGCTTTCTGCCTGACCTGGCAATTTGCAATTATCATTTCTTTCTCCTTCTGAGCTGCAAAATGACAACTTATTGTTACAAGCATGCATACTCTTGTGGTGTGCCAGAAGGTTGTGAGGTGGGGAGGTTAATTCAATTTTCAAGTAACCCAAGGTTACAAGTGAATCCGCGTCAACAGTGCCTGGAACCACAGCAGCGGCTCTTCAGTACACACAAGTATTATACCTCTGCAACTCTTCCTATATCCTCGACTAAGCATAGGGGCAAGTTCACAAACCTGCGTGACAGTGTTAAGAAAAGCCCAACAAAAAGTACTGCTAAAGTGGAAGCTTCTAGTGGTTGGTGGTCGGACAGCTCATGGTCAACTGGTTCCGTTCATAAGGTCAGTATATGTGGAATTGTTTTGATGGTAACGCCAGTACAATTTTAGTGCGTAAATCAAGATGCAAGCCATGCAATAACAATTACGACGGTGGCTATTGTTCTCATTAAGATCATTTCCCTCTGAGTTCTAATTTAAGTCTTATTTCAGATGTCTGAAAGATTTGTTGAATTCTACAATTATTTATTATGTAGTACATACTATTAATTCACTAAGGTTATATAGAACAGCCCATCACAGAAACAGCCCCTACAGTCAACAATGTTGTGCCAGATTAATTAAGGCTGTAATTAAAAACTGAACTAAATTAATCCCTTCTGCCTGCACAGTGTCCATTTCCCTCTATTCACTGCACAATCATGGGCCCATCTAAGAGACTAATATCGTATATGCCTCTATACCACTTTTGGCTGCACTTTCCAGTCACCTGTCACATCCTGTTTTAAAAAAATATATTTTAAAATGTAATTTTTGGAGCTGTTTCTCCACTTTGTTAATTAATTTGTCTGATATCTACAACCTTTAACCCACCATTCTGCAGACAGTGTCCTGTCTCTGCCTGTTGTTTTCAACTAGCTTTGACAAAATCCACTCAACTCCAACTTGTCATAGCCGTGTACATTCATCCTCCTAGATCATATTAGAAATTCATTAAGGGAAGAAATACACAGCCCCATTCCTTCTCCTGGAATAGAGGAATAAATATACTGAACGTTTTGTACACAATTTGTAGAATTGAACCATTAGCAAGAGATGTTGGTCAGCAGCTTCTGCTGGTTTGTTCTGTGAGAACATTCTGCAACTGAGACCCTTTGAGGGACCCTACACTTAATATGCATTATCAAAACTAAGTATGTAATCAGGTTTTGGATGGTTAGACGTGTTTTGGCTGAAACTTGCTGAGATCCTCTTTTCCTGAGGTTCAATGCTTCCTTTTTGTTGTTTAAAAAAAGTTGAATTGTTTTGCCAAGTTGATTCAATACCCAAATCTCATACATTGCTGATACTCGAGTATGATTCCTTGATTCTTTGCTCCAAATTTTAGCTGCGTATTGTTGCTGTAGCTGCAGATCTACACTGTTCAGTGTTTTACCTTCTTTACACAAGTCTGAGTCGGCCATCGGTTCCTGATCTGGGCAGCAGTGAAATAGTGGCAGGGAGGATTTGTTTTTATGCTGTTTTCGGAAGGGAGCACGATGTCACAATGAAGCTACCTATTGGTGTTCACATAATTTAGGAATGAGGCATCTCATCATTAATGGGGCTTATGAGTTGAATAAAAAAGCTTATAAGGGAATAGAAGATTTGTGAATGTAAACAGATTTAACATCGGATGTTTCGGCACAGTAGAGTGCAAATGTGATTCAAATGAAGATGGAGCTCAGGAGACATTTTGTTGGAGCAGTGGGTTTTCAGCGAAATATCTGCTGGCATAATCTCCATCATATTACTTTAAGCAAAAACCTAAGAAGTAATGTTGTAACAGTCTTTAAAATTAATTCTGGCACCAGAACTGATCCCTTTGTTATAAACTGATTATCTGAACATTTAATACAGTATTGAGTCTCAATGGGCTTGACTCATCTATCTTCCTCTATTTACATCTCCAGACAGTTCAGCTATAATTAAAAAGTCCTCAGTACCCACTCTTGGATTGTATCAGTTCCATTGTGCCACCTGGGTTCTCTGTACTTTCAGCATTTGCCCAATCCCGTCCCCTTCTCTGTAATTTAAAACAGGCCTGGGCATCATCCCTGATGAAGATGGCAGGGTTTGTTACCGAAATGTCAGTTAGAAATTGGTTCCTGTACCCAGCTGGAAGCCCTAGAAGAGTTTGTTTGTCATGTACGCTGGGAAAGCACTAGATCCTTTTAAAATGGACTTAATTGCATCTTCCATTTCTGATAATGAACTGACGAAGGGTCTCGGCCTGAAACGTCTACTGTACCTCTTCCTAGAGATGCTGCCTGGCCTGCTGCGTTCACCAGCAACTTTGATGTGTGTTGGTTAACCCCAAATGTTAACTGTTTTTCTTACCCCACATAAACTGCCCAGTTTCTTTGGTACTTCCAGTGTTCTTGTTTTTCTTTCCAGCATCTGCAGATTTTGCTTTAATAGTCCATGAATCAGTACCCACTGTAATGAGAGAGAATGATTTATATAGAGCTGGAAACTCTAAATGAAGTTTATCCCCCTTGGTTCTTATTGAAAAGCTGCAGTAAACTTTCTCTGGTTTGAGTATAATTGTTTCATTGACTTAAATGGCGGTGCAACTCTCTACTGAGTAGGAGATATTTTCCTCCTCATAGGCAACTACTTGTGTACAAGGGAGCTGTTCTTTTCACTGAGTGAAGTCAGTATAATCAATTGTATGTCAATCAATTTTTGATGTTCCTGAGATTTGATGGGATATTATGCAAATATGATGGTTCTGCTTGATTAAAATCAAATACTCATTAGAACTACTGGGAAAAATAATAAAAAGAACATACACTACAGACAGACTTCACACAGGCAGACACACTTCACACAGACATAGACAACAGAGGCGACAGACAGACACACAAACACCTGATTGGTTTGATGCAATTTTGAAAATTCAATGCAAATTGATTCAATTTCCCACTTGAAGACCCAGGCTGCATTTTTTGTTCGACCTGTGTTTTCTGCCCCTGCAAATCCAACCTCCTAGTACTTGCAAATGTGAACCAAAGTTTTAATATGACAAGAGAGAGACCACAATAAGACCATAAGGATGATGCAGAAATGGGGACATGTTCCCTGGGATGTAAATTTAATTGAAAAATAACTGCAGAGTAGCTGTAGGACCAGATGGTTGTGGACACCAGTGCTGTGTACAGCAGAAGCACTAGCCATGTACAGTGAAAGGGCATCAGTTCTCCACGAGTAATGCGTTTTTTATGGATATTTAATGTTGAGATTGAATATCTTGCCTGAGTTCATATATTTGCCACATCCATTTTGAAGTTTGTATTGGTACTGCCTTCTGATCCATTACCTTCCAGGATTCATAAATATTTATTAGGTGTTATTCAGTTTTACAATATTATTGCTCTACTTATTTTCAAATGTTTAAAATCTCAATTTATACTTTAGAATTCTCATCATTATCACTAATCTAACAAGCTAATTAATCTTTGCAATTGCATATGCATCACAAAGGAAATTGTTTTCTTTGGCCCAATAATTTGAAGATGGTTTGGTGTTAATTAGAAACCCACTAAGAATAAATTGGTCGATATCTCAAAGAAAGAACATTATGTACCTACCGTCCTTTTAATGCTTTAGGAAAAATGGTTAAGTCTGATTGAATAAGATCACAATTTCACTTTGGGATGTAGTCAGTTTTATTGAGGTATTTTAGTGCCTCCATTGCTTTGCTGCTAAACCGTACATGGGTATTTTTTACATAGAGTGGAACTTGGTGGGAGGTATTAGTACTGAATATCTTGTATATGAATTAAACAAATACAGTGCAATCTTAATATAGCCCCTCTTATGTCATAGGCATGGAGATACGTTTGTCACCCAATTCTGTATGTTTTATTTCATTGTGGTATAGAGATCAAAGTCAACAGTCCTTTATGCATGGATGTATTAGCTTTATTAGATTGTATGGAATGAATAGATTAAATGATTGTACAGCATAATGGCAAATGGATTCTAACATCAACAGATGTGGAATCATGAAGATTTGATGTCTCTGGGACCCATTCCTTGGAGTATTTTTCTGTAGACCTGTCCCCCAGGGAGAGTTGGTGTAGATTCACTTGCTTTGCGTAGTTAGATGGGATTTTATGGCTCCAATGTTATCATAGTGTTCTTTATGTGCAGCTGTGTCCCAGTTATTGCAGAGTCACAGGTAAACCATGAGACTGGGAGAAACCTTTGTTTGCTGAAGTCCCTCTTGAGACAACAGTACTGAGAAGGATGCAATAGATTCTGGGAAAAGGATCGGCAATCCATTGCTGGGGGTACAGTTAGAACTGTTCCACAGATTGTAGCTTGGAATGCAGCAATTGAGATTGAGTGGATTTGGCAAAATCTAGTCAACTCTTTTGGTGTGTTTGTGTGTATAATACAACATTGGTGAAATAGTTTTCAGTTGGATGAGAGCATTGGGATACAGGGCCATGTCAATAAAAGGAACTTGGGGGGGGGGGGAACCAAAACTAATTAAATACTTAGGTTATTTATGATGCTAGTGTTAAAGTTAATCCCGGAGAGTGGTGTTATATTGAGATTGCACTGTGGTGTTTTAAATTGTTCAGAAGGAATACTTCACTTTATCTCATGTTTCATGGTTAAACCTTGGTTTGCATTTTTCTCCCCCCTCAAAATTCTTGTTTGGTTCTTACTCTCAATTTTTAAGTTTGCTATTAAGAAGTATATTTTTGGATTCTTTATTATGCTATTAGGATTAAATGTGTTGATCTGTTGTTGTGTACCTTGAAATTTGATCCCTTTGCTATTGTTTAGCAGATAGAAGCTACTCCTCCCTCTACTCCTGTTATCCCTGTGATCCCTGTTATGCCAGTCCCCGCTGAAGCCAGTGTCTTCTCGTCTGACAGTCAACAGGTTTTGTTCCTTTTTTTTCTTTTGAATGCTTTGATTTTGTTGCTGTACATTCAAAACTTATTTTGTGCATTGTTCAACTTAATATGTTCTTCTTTTAGATCACTGCATTTCTATGAAGAGCAATTAGAACCAAAGAAAAATGCCAGCTTTGGCTGAAAAAATAACCATCTTGAACCTTGTTTTGTTTTTGCACCTCAGTAGTGACCTGATAGTTTACTGGCCCTTTTCTAATGCATACTGCCTGATATTTTCATTATTTTGTTCACCATTCCGGATTTACCAGCTGCTTGTAAAGCAAGCAACTAGTATGCATTTTGAATTTTAACATCTTTAACACCAGATTTTGTTTTATTTGCTATGACACATTCCTTAAACTGCACCAACTCTTTCCTCTCATCTCCTGTAAGAACAGTGCATTACTTCATCTTTTCAATGGCTGTTTTTTTGCAGTATAATAACCCGTTAATGGAATGGATCTTCTGTGGTGATCAGCCGTGGCACATTTTTTTTCCCACTTGCCAATCCAGAGGTGTCTGGCATATCCACGGGGAAAACATGTAGCACTCCTTTTGCAATTTCTGTTCTATTTATTGCTTTGAAATAATTTCTCTAACTGTGCTTGTGGAGCCCCAAAGTCCAAGGTGTTCTTTGGTTCTGGTTGTCTGCCTCAAGAGAATGATGAGATGGAGGTGTTACAATAAATATTCGAATTATACTTTGGAAACTAATTGAATTCAATGTGCAAATGAGGTGTGAAATGGGAAAGCTGAGATGTTTGCACAAATTGAGATACTTGAATAACATAGAGAAAGTAAAAATATTAATAAGTGTTCAGAACCCAAAATATTTATATTTTGGAAGCCTGGCAAAAAATGCTAAATGCCCTTGGTTTTGAAGTTGAATTTAAATTGTGGACCAGGACAGATACCTATTATCTTAATACTTTCATTGCCATTTCCCCTTTGGCCTGTCTGGTTCTAATATAAATGATTTGGGTCACAGTAATTTAAGTGTAGCCTCAGAGTCACAAGTTACTGCTGTGCTGGGCAATCTGTCATTTGACCATAAGACAAAGGAGCAGAAATAGGCCATTTGCCAGACTTCAGTTTTGGAAATCTTAGCCTATCTTGTTTGAATTTTATGAATCAGTATGTTTGGAAATAGTCATTTATAACCCTTTTAATGAATAGAGTCATCAGTTTGGAAAAATCTATTTGTATCAGAAATTGTTACATTAATTAGTATATACACTTCAATTCCTGGGTGTCCCATGATACAGACCACCGTTCTGAGAAAGTGCAGACACCCACAACTGCAGTATATTTTCAAATCACAGAGTTCTGAGAGCACTTTCAATGCAGGGCATACATTTTGATCCTTTTTAATATTTACCATTTCCCATTACCACCAACCAAGTGCTGCAGAATTAGCTTGTCAAAGTTCTTTGCTCGTTTTTCCATGATTTTTTTTTGCCTTTGATTTTTTTTTGTGCTACTTGCCAAACTGGATGTTCCTTATGAAATCAAGATAAACTCCTTCTAGTAATTCAGACTGATAGACTTGGATTGTTTGAACCCACATCTATGCCACTTGCTTGGCATCTAGTTGATGTGGTTCCTATCCCCATGGGTAAAGGAATTTGCACATTGCAAGAGGATTTATTGTTTTTTGACATTTACTCTTCTCCTTCCCTCCCTTCCCATTATCAACCTGCTTTTCTGGGTAAGAGCATGCCTTCTCTTGCAGGTGATTATGAGATCAAGCTTAGTTGCCCATTTGTATTTTGTCTTTGCCCATTCTTAATTACTGCCCTGTTCACACAAATAGGAATAATCCACAATAATGTGATAAAACTCAGTCCATCTGAATAAAGTTTGAGGTGAAACATGTTTCTTCATTGGCTGTATTAGTGCAATTCTGCTGAGGTGTGTTATTTGGTCATGATATATTTGGCTAGTAAATGTTGATTTTGATTTCCATAGAATACAAATTGTAACATTATCAACTTCAAATGAACACTTTGATTTTAAACTGATCAAATAGTTTTGTTCATTTTTTTAGCAACTTTACATCTGTAAATTCTAATTATTAAATACCTTGCTATAAATATTAATTGCACTTGGCTGAGATAGGTGGAACAAAGAAATTTTATTTGAATTATTGATGTGTGAAAAATTCCCACTTCTCAGTGAAGGAGCGTAAATAAAAATGCATTCTTATCTTCAAAAGACCAAAATGAATTAATTATGTTAGATTTTTCATACGGATGTGTTGCTCCAAGGAGCTTTTATTTTAATCGATTTCACCTCTTATTAGCACAATATTCTTACTGATATCACGGTGAAATGGTTCTCTACATCGCCTTTGCATTTTGCAGTCTTCAAACAGTTGAAAATATTGCCAAGTCTGCAAATTGTCCTCTTTTATATTTGTGCTTCATTTGGTCCAATTGGTGTTTCCTTTTATACTCTGCTCAAATCCCATTCAAATACTTCCCATAGTGAGCACAAGTGACAAGTAAAATTAAGGTCTTGAACTATGTAATTACAGGAAAAATAGTAGTTGGTATGAAGTTCAAAAGAAAAATTCTATTTGGCAAACCTTACCCTTTTACTACAATGCAGAGAATACTTCAACTGAGTAGACCTACTTGCACAAAAGAGATGAGAGCTTGAGCTCGGCCAAGAGCTGCTGACTATGAATGCAAGCTAGATTCCTTTATTTCTCGAAGGGTGTTGATGAAAGGGGATTTTTAGAGGATTCCCAATTTTGAGATGTTTTTGGTGACACATAATTTGGGCGTTGGGCAAAACCCAATTTCTTCACTATGGTTACAACCCATCGAAATGACACTGTCAGGCTGGAGAGGGTGCAGAAGAGCATTACAAGGATGTTGCTTAGACTATAGGGCCTGAGTTGCAAGAAGAGGTTGGTTGCATTTGATCTTTATTCCCTGCACCGCAGAAGAATGAGTGGTGACCTAAGTAATTTATGAAATCATGAGTAGTATGGATAAGATGGATAGTTATAGCCTTTTCCTTAGGGTTGGGAGTCCAAGCTGCAGGGCACAGATACAAGATAAGAGGGGAAAAATTTAAAAGAGACCTGAGAAGTAACTTCACACCAAGTGTAGTGAGTACCTAGAATGAGTTGTCAGAGGAAGTGCTCAAGGTGGGTACAATTATAACATGCAGAAGGCATTTGGATAGGTCCATGGAAGGGAAGGACTTGAAGAGGGTTATGGGACAAAAAGCGGATGCTGTGGTTGGCATGCTCCAGTTGGGCTGGAGGACCTCTTTCTGTGATCTATAAATATAATTATGAAAGAGGAAAATACAGATATATATTAACAGTAGAAAAGCTTTAGACAAGATATTTTCTGGAAGTTTTCCACAAGGGATTCAAAAGACACAGTATATTTTGGAGGATGGTAAACTGGATTTAAAAACTATTATTCACAGAAAGCACAAAACTTGGGCTAAATCTGTTCTGCAACCTCTCCTATTCAATGGATGAGGGTTTTCATTCTAAAAGATGTAATTTTTTTCCCCACAAAATTCAAGGAAAGTAAATGGGTTAAATGGAGGCATTTTAAATTCTACACTAGTATACTTCACCATTTTGATTGAAGCAAAGAAGATTATAAAATTCATGTTCAATAAAAGTAGTAATTGAAGCAGAAGGTGCCAACATTTAAGTTTATATTGGACAGCTGGATAAAGGGATGTGGAAAAAGAATGGATAAATGGGACTTGGAATGATGTCCTTACGTGGAAGGTGAGCATGTAAGTCGCATTTCTGTGCTGCATAACTGAAAGGTATAGCTCTATTACATCACACTTCTGTAAAAAAAAATTCTGAACGCGATAATAGAGCAAGACAGATTTATCAAAAAGTTCTTCAACAATGTTAAGAACAATTTATCAGCCAGATTGATAGAATGATGTATTTCATAAGTAATTCAGTTGTTTTTTGAGTCGGATGGCTAAAATGAATTCAGCTTTTAAATTCCAGTTTTTATACATCTATTGAATTGCATTTTAATATGATTTGCATTGTGAACATTTCAACGAGGTTGTCTTCATCTTCTTTTTAAAGGCTAATCCACCTCCTGTTGTGGTGAATACAGATAGTTTGGAGTGTCAGCCTTACGTAAGTTATCTATTTTCTAACCAATTTGCAGTTTAAGATGATTGGAGAAATATTTTAAAGGAACACTTTCTGCTGTGACTTATAATTCCTTTTCCATCCATATAGCAAGAATTGCTTTTTCTATTTGTGAATCTTGTATTTGAAAATTAATATTAAAACACTGGAATTAAATAAAAGCAGGCTGCCAGCAATGGACAGACCTCTGAGTGTAGCTCCCTGGTAAGCCTCAGGCTCGCTCAGTTCGCTTTTTTCTAGGGGGAGCAGCAAGACGCCAAACTTATCAAAGTTCAACCACTTCGTGCATAACCGTTGGAGCTCAATTAATGGGGTCTCCCTTTCCTCCAGTCGATGTCTTCAGAACTCCGCTGACCCTCGAATGAGACCACCCTCGGTGATCGATCAAATGCTCTACTTGAGTCTGTCCTTGTCTCCTCTCCTCGCCGAAGATCCTGGGCCTCGTACTTCCGATCGGAGTCCACTCCGTCGCCCAGCTTACAGCATCGTGCCTCCTCTCTTTGTCCCCATCGTGCCTTCTGCCCAAAGCCCGCAAATACAATAGCTTACAGACACACAAGAAAGAATAACATCTATCCTAATTGGTTAGCAAATGAATATAATTCTCGATATCAGTAATTATAACCCAAACAAGCTGCTAGAGAGAGAACCACTGTCGCAGCAGTTAACATCACAGAGAAGCCATTTTATTCAAACATAGCAAAGAAACCATTTTATTAGCCTTAGCAGTAACATAAAAGAAGAAACCCCTTACATGAGCATCTTAGATACTAAGACAGTCTTCCTGCATTCCCTTCACATTAGGTGGAAAACTCTTGCAGAAACCAGCCAAGTTGTCAGCATTTTCCGTTAAGGTTCATGGTATATGTAACCAGAAAATACTCGATGCAGTCTACCAGTTCTATGCTGGATGCCGCTTTTTAAAAAAATATTGTTTTTCGATGCAGGCGCATACAGTATAGTAGCTTCAAATTAGATGGTGCACAGCTTAAGTTAAATCTACCTTTTCAGACTTGCATATTTTTTCCCCACAGTTTGAAGAAATTGTCCATCAGTTATGGAGACAGTAAACAATCTTTCATTGCTCCTACATTATCAGCTACTTGGAATCCATGAAATATTCAGTAGATTTGCAATTTATAAAGCAGGAATTGTTATTTAAGTATACTGATTTGTTTGCTAGAATTCAAATTTTCCACAAATCATTTTTTAGGCTGTTGTGTGCATTCGCAGTTGATGCGTTTGCAAAAAAAAAAATTCTTTAGGAGAATTCACCAAACCATTTCAGTCATTCGGACAATCTCATTTAAGACCATAAGACAGAGGAGCAGAATTAGACCATTTGGCCCATCGAGTCTGCTCCACCATTTCATCATGGCTGATCTAATTTCCCTCTCAGCCCCAATCTCCTGCCTTCTCCCTGTATCCCGTCATGCCCTGAACAATCAAGAATCTATCAATCTCTGCTTTAAATATACATAAAGACTTGGCCTCCACAGCTGCCTGTGGCAAAGAATTCCACAGATTCACCACTCCTTGGCTAAAGAAATTCTTCCTTATCTCTGTTCTAAAAGGATGCCTATTGGAGTGTCAGCCAAGTTATGGATTTTCTAACCAATTTGCACTTTTGGATGATTAGAGAAATATTTTAAAGGAACACTTTTTGCAGTGTCCCCTCTGGTCTTGGACTCTCTCACCATAGGAAGCATCCTCTCTGTATCCCCTCTGTCACCCCTCTGTCAGGGCCTTTCACATTTGATAGGTGTCAATGAGGTCACCCCTCATTCTAGTGAATACAGGCCTGGAGCCATATGACAAGCCATTTGATCTTGGAATCATTTTTGTGAATTTCCTTTCAACCATCTCCAGCTTCAGCATATCCTTTCCAAAATGAGAAGCCCAAAACTACTCTCAGTGCTCCTAGTGAGGCCTCACCAGTGCTTTATAAAGTTCCAACATTATATCCTTGCTTTTATATTCTAGTCCTGTTGAAATGAATGCTAACATTGTATTTGCATTCCTCACCACTGACTCAACCTGCAAATTAACCTTTAGGGAATCCTACACATGGACTCCCAAGTCCCTTTGCATCACAAGTTTTTTTGTATTTTCTCCACATTTAGAAAATAGTCAACCTTTCATTTCTTCTGCCAACGCGCATGACCATGCACTTCCCAACGCTGTTTTCCATCTGCCACTCTTTTGCACGTTCTCCTAATCTGTCCTTCTATAGCCTCTCTACTTCCTGAAAACTACCCGCCCCTCCACCTATCTTCATATTGTCTGCAAACTTTGCAACAAAGCTATCAATTCCATCATCCAAATCATTGACATACAATGTGAAAATCAATTAAATCAATTCTCCTTTGTCTATCCTGCTTATTAGTTCTTCAAAGAATTCCAATAGATTTGTCAAGCAAGATTTTTCCTCAAGGAAACCATGTTGACTTTGGCCTGTTTTATCATGTGCCTCCAAGTACCCTGAGACTTCATTCTTATTAATTGACTTGAACATCTTCCCAGTCACTGAGGTCAGACTAACGGGTCTATAGCTTGCTTTCCTCTGCTCTCTCCCTTCTTGAAGAATGAAGTGACATATGCAATTTTCCAGTCTTCTGGATCCATTCAGAATCTTGTGAGTCTTGAAAGATTAATACTAATGCATCCTTGATATCTTCTGCTACCTCTTTCTGAACTCTGAGGTGTAGACCATCTGGTCCAGGTGACTTATCTACCTTTAGACCTTTCAGTTTCCCAAGAACGTTCTCTCTAGTTACGGTAACTTCACATACTTCATGCCCCCTGACAGCTAGAACTTGCACCATTCTGCTAGTGTCTTCCACAGTGAAGACTGATGCAAAATACTTGTTTCATTGTCCCCCATTACTACCTCTCTGGCATCATTTTCCAGCGGTCCAGTATTCACTCTTGCCTCTCCTTTACACTCTATGTATCTGAAGAAACTTTTGGTATTCTCTTTAATATAATTGGCTAGTTTACTTTCATATCCATCTTTACCTTAATGACTTTTTTAGTTGCCTTCTGTTGGTTTTTAAAAGCTTCCCAATCCTCTAACTTCCCACTAAACTTTGCTCTATCATATGCCCTGTCTTTGGCTTTTATCCTGTCTTTACTTCTCTTGTTAGCCATGGTTGTGTCATCTTTCCTTTAGAATGCTTCATCCTCTTTGGGATGTATATATCCTGTGCCTTCCGAATTGCCTTGAGAAATTCCAGCTATTGCTGCTCTGCCGTCGTCCCTGCCAGTGTTCGTTTCCAATCAATTCCGTCCACCTCCTCTCTCATGCCTCTTTAATTCCCTTTACTCCACTGTAATTCTGATACATCTGACTTTAGCTTCTCATTCTCAAATTTCAGGGTGAATTTGATCATATTATGATCACTTGGTCCTAAGGGTTCTTTTACCTTAAGCTCTCTAATCAATTCTGGTTCATTGCACAGAAACTCTATTGTCAAAAACATTTTAATTGCTCTTTGTGTAACATATTTTATATCAAGAATGTCCTGAAGGCATTCCAAAACATTTTTAACTTATATTATTTCAATGATTGGCTTTTAAAGGAGCAATTCTGCTGAATTTTTCTCAACTTTTTGTCAACTGTTGTAGGAAGAATGTACCGTATGTCACAGCTAATATTTTCTCCATTCTATATGAAGATTAACTATATTCCTACTTACCTGCCAGTTACCTAATCATATTCCAACTTAGCTCTGTTTTCTCACAGACTATGATTGAAGCTGCTGAAAATGTTGCAATTTTCCAGAAATCATTACTGTTAATCCAACCAGATAACTTTCTAGTTCAGTTGCATTCTGTTGTAAATGCCCTGGGTACTACATTACATCAAAGACAAAGGTGTGCATTGCAATGCCCAGTTAGCATTCTATATTAAAACTATTAGCTATGCGATGAATATTCATTAAATGATGGCATCTTTGCACCCAGCGAGAGATGTGCATTTAATGTAGCCGTTTCGAGTTGTTATGTTCTGTTGTGTCTTTTCAATTACAAATCTGGCTCTCTGCATCTGTGTTTTTCTACTCATGATCAATATCAACATTGCAGGAAATATACTGTCATTTAATTCTTCCAGTTGTTAACGTCTAATTTCTTCTTATCGAGGTAACTACAAATTTGAATGGCCTAGACAGAGTAGATGTGGAGAGGGTGTTTCCCATGATGGGAGTCTAGGACAAAGATGGCACATTCTCAGAATACAGGGCTATCACTTTAAAAAAAGAGGTGTGGAATTTCCTGAGCCAGAGGGTGGTGAATCTGTGGAATTCATTGCCACATGTGGCTGTGGAGGCCAAGCTGTTGGTTTGACAGGTTCTTGGTGTCAAAGCTTACAAGGAAAAGGCAGGAGAGTTGGGTTGAGAGGGATAATAAATCAGCAGAGCAGACATGATGGGCTGAATGGCCTATTTCTGCTCCTACATGTAATGGTCTTATGGCCCTATATGTAAGCAGGTGATTAACCTATCTCCCAAATGGAATACTTTAAAGTAAATTCCAAATTGATGTGGGCCTTTATCAGTTATCAGCAAAATAATAGTGGTGCAAAGGGAGGGAACGCATATGTTAATTTCTTGAGGAAATGAAGGCGGTCTCTTCAGTGGTGGAGGAACTCGTAGCTTGACTGCCATTTTTGTGTTTAAACTTGAATTGGGTATACAGTTGCATGGAGCAGTTTGTGATCCATTTGTAAATACCTAGTTTTCTGCATTAATTGCTCATAAAATGTGGTCTGAACTTCATCTAAGTCACAATAATAAACAAACACATTCTGCCTAAACTAATAACACATAAACAATTGTATTTCTTCTCAATACTGAGAGCACCATTTAAACCATCACAGTCTAGTTCCAAAAAAGTATGTGGCAATACCTTCTACAAAAGCTATTTGTAGTCAGGTGTTCCAATCAATGAGGTGAGCTTGGATGTAGAGGTGCCCTGCCCTATAAAAATGGCACACAAAGTCAGGTTACTGACAGAGCCTGCTCTTCTCAACAAAGATCAATTTATGTGCACCATGCCTTGATGAAAACAACTTTCAAAGAACCTTAGAAGAAGAATTGATAGGGATGCATGATGCTGGAAAAGCCGACAAAAGCACTTCGAAAGACCCAAGTGTTCATCAATCCACAAGAGGAGAAATTTGTGTACAAATGGAGGAAGTTCATTACTGCTGATACTCTCCTTAAGAATGGGCGCTCTGCGAAGTGCACAACATGCAATGCTGAAGGAGGTGAAAAAGAATCCAAGGGTAACAGCAAAAGACCTGCAGAAATCTCCAGAACTTGCTGAAGTCTCTGCTCATGTGCCCACTATAAGAAAAACGTTGAACAAGAATGGTGTTCATGGAAGGACACCATGGAGGAAACCACTGCTCTCCAAAAACAAAAATGTTGTTGCATGTCTCAAGTTTGAAAAAGACCACCTGGATGTTCCACAATACTTCTGGGTCAATGTTCTGTGAAGAGATGAGACAAAAATTAAACTTTCTGGTGGAAATGCATTATTGCTGTGTTTGGAGGCAAAAGGGCACCGCACACCAACACCAAAACATTAACCCAATTGTGAAGCATGATGGAAGGAGCATCATGGTGTGAGGCTGCTTTGCTGCCACAGGGCCTGGGTAGCTTTCAATCATTGAGGGAACAATGAATTCAAAATTGTATCAAGGTATTTTACAGGAGAATGTCAAGATAGTGGTCCATTACCTGAAGCTTAATAGGAATTGGGTGATACAACAAAACAATGATCCAAAAGACGAGTAAATCAACAGAATGGTTAAAAAGAAGAAAATTCATGTTTTGGAATGGCCAAGTCAGAGTCTAAGACCTTAACCCATTGAGATACTGTGGCATGACCTGAAGAGGGATGTTCATGCAAGATATCACAGAAATACTGATGATCTGAAACAGTTCTGTATGAAGCAATGTTCCAAGATTCCTCCTCGCTGCTGTGCAAGTCTGATCAGCAGCTACAGGAGACATTTGATGGAGGTTATTGCTGCTAAAGAAGTTTCTGCCAGTTATTAAATACAGAGGTTCATGTACTTTTTCCAGCTTGGACTCTGAATGATTAAACAATGTGTTCAATAAAGACATGAAAAGACAATTGTCTGTGTTATTAATTTAGTCAGATTATGTTTGTCTATTATTGTGACTTAGATGAAGATTATGAGTAATTAATCCAGAAAACCAGGTAATTGCAAGGGTTCACTTTTTCTTGCAACTGTGCATCCAAGGGGGAATATACTGACATCCTGTTGTGGTTTGATGTGGGTGACCTAAATTTTTTGCATTTGTCTGTTGTGGCTACTCTTTGTTTCTGAAAGAATAGTATCCTTAAAGATGGCTTAGCTGGTAATGCATTCTTAGCTGATACATTCTGAAGTTTAATCATTACCATGACATAAAAAAATTCCACTGTAAAAATCCCTTTATTGAGATGTTGCAATAGTTGAATTATAAAAGATGTCTTTTGATCCTTAACTTCATACTTCAATAATTTCCTCATTTGTACTACTTCATATTGGTTAGTGTCTTGCACTTGTTTACCGGATGCTATTAAATCAGAATCAGGTTTAATATCATTGAAATATGTTCATGAACTATGTTGTTCTGTGGCAGCAGTATATTGCAATACATAAAAAATGAATTACAATCAAAAATATGTATAACTAAATTAAATAAGTAGTATATAAAAAGAGCAAAACAGGAAAAAAAGTATATCGGTTCATTGTCCATCCAGAAATCTGATGGCGGTGGGGAAGAAGCTACTGAGCGTGTGTCTTCAGGTTCGTGTACCACCTCCTTGATGGTAGCAATGGGATTGGGGCTTGGTCTGGGTGATGGGGGTCCTTAATGTCAGATGCTACCTTTTTTGAGGCATTACCTCTTGAAGAAGTCCTGGATGCTGGGGAGGCTCATGCCCACAATGGAGCTGGCTGAGTTTCTAATTCTGTACAGTGGCCCATCGACACCAGACAATGATGCAACCAATTAGAATGCTCTCCATAGTACTGTATATCTGTAGAAATTTGTGAGAGTCTTTGGTGACATACCAAGTGTCCTCAAGCTCCCAATAAAATATAACAGCTGCCGTCCCTTCTTTGCATCAATATGTTCACCCACAATTGATCCTCAGAGATGTTGACACCCAGAAACTTGAAACTGTTCATTCTTTCCACTTCTGATCACTTGATGAGGACTGGTGTGTGTTCCCTCATCTTGCCCTTTCTGAAGTCCGCAATCAGTTCCTTGGTTTTACTGACGTTGAGTGAAAGGACGTTGCTTCGACACCACTCAACCAGCTGGTATATCTGTTGTTTCCACTCTGCCCCAAAGTAACTGTTTCAAATATATATTTTATTTATAATTCTTACTTTGGTTCCCCATATTGTTCTTGAAACTTGGAAACCTGTGAGAGTTGTATGATTATAACTCTGAGGCTAACAAATAGGATGGTTTTTGTTCTGTAGACTTCAAACTTTCCTGAGGTGACTGAAGCTCCCAGCCCCAGCAACCTGTGTTCAGTGCTGAACTTGGGTCCTGTCTGAGTGGAGTTTGTACATCCTCCATGTGACTGCATGTGTTTCCTCCAGATTCCGGTTTCCTTTCTCAGATCATGGACGTGCAAGCTTATTGGCCTCTCGTATGCAAGTGAATGGCAGAGTCTGGGGGAGAGGGAGTGTTAACAGGAGTGTGGGGAGCATATAGTTGGGATTAGTATGAAAATGGTGATAGATAGTTAGGGCAGACTGGTTGGGCAAAGAGTGTGTTTCTGCATATGCATGATTGATGTCAATATTGATTTAACTGGTTGCACCTTTTTTCATTTCCGCTATTTAATTTGCATGCTTTATCCCATTCTATAATGAGACACCAGGCAAGATTCCTGGTTGTCTCCCTACAGATATGCAGTGTATTCAAACAACCTTGTATTCACTTTTCCCATCGATCTGAGTGAAAACCTCTGCCTTCATTCGATTTTGCTGTCAGTTCAAACAACAGCATATGGCACTGAGCACTTCCCTCATGTCATGTGTTGAGATATCATTTTTATGACCTGCCAAAGCATTTCATTTGTGTAAATATTCTGCAAAGCTGTGTTTACATCTTGGAGAATGCTTAAAATAATTGAATGAATCATAGAAACTGGAGGACCAAACACCTTTTGGCCTTTCTTGTTTGTGCTAGTCAAAAAAGAGCTCTCCATTCAGTAGGTCTGGTACAATGACAATAAGAATGTTTTAACTGCACGTCCAAACGGTCTTTAGATATGATGATGCTTTTTGCCTTGCAGGGTTTCAGGCAATGAGTTCCAGACCCCAATTATTTTCTGACTGGGGTACATTTTCCCTTACTCTTTCTCTAACTGTTCAACTAATTCCATGCCTTTTTTATTCATCTAAGGGAAAAAGCTGCTTTCCTGTCTTGTCTAGGCTTATCATATTGATTTATTTATTTATCGAGACGCAGCGTGGAATAGGTCCTTCAAGCCTCGCTGGCCAGCGATCCCCCAATTTAACCCTGGATGACCAATTAACCTACCAACTGGTACATCTTTGGATTGTGGGAGGAAACCAGGGCACCCAGAGGAAACACACATGATCACGGGGAAAATATACAAACTCCTTACAGGCGGTTGCTGGAATTGAACCTAGTTCGCTGGTACTGTAAAGCATTGTGCTAAACACTACACTGCTATGCCACCCTTGATCAAATCTCACCTCATCCTCATCTGACCTAACAACTATACTGCCTTACATTTAACCACCAAGTAACATGGGTGATAAAGACAGAGTTGGGTAGGGTGCTACTGTTTCTGTCTTTTAGAAGCCAATCTTTAACCATGCTAGCATCACCCTTAGTCTGGTAATTTTTCAAATCTGTTGAGGATATAGCCAATGTCCCCTATGTCTATAATAAAATAGTTTGCTTGCCGCTCTCTCTGCTGCCCATGTATCACTGTTGCTTCCCTGTTCTATCAATATTTACACCAGTATCCAGTCAGTTTCAGGAAAGATGCTGTTTGTGTTTTGGCATGACAGTTTCTCCTTCATTTATCGTTCTTCATTTACTTAGATTTCACACTTTCTATTTTATGGACCACTTCAGGTTTTGGTTTTTCCCTTCAGCCAATTGTGTGGTCTCTAAGTATCAATTTCTACACCCTAATGAATTTAGCTTTTCCAGTTTGCAGCTGGTTAACAACAATTGAAGTTGTGCTATATCAAATGCACTGACTAAACTGTAAACTATGTTAATGTGCTAATGTTTTCTCTGCTACATTAAATGTAATAAGGCCACAATGCAATTCATCACTTTACTGATTCCTTTTTTAATGGCATAAAATCTAATATATTTGCACTATGGAAAAAAATTGCAAATGTGACTTTCATTAGGTACAATCAGTATGAGTATGCTTTCAGATTAGTGGATCATGAATGTCTGCAGTAAGGTGTACAGTATGTATGGGAGTTGCACAGGGTTAAGCAGTGTGTTTTATCAACTGCCATATTTATTATCTTCAATTTAAAATATTGAAGGTATAAAATCCCTAGATTGAAAATGTAGTCCAGTTCAAAAGTTCATTTTATCTCTTATGACTACAAAGTGTTCACCAAATGAGGCATCAAGTTACCAAAACCATGATGACAGTTCTGACCCATCAAACTGTAATGTGAAGCCTTTTAAGATTCTCTTAATATGATCTAACTGTTTCACCTGACATCACAATTTACTTGCATTTTTGGGACTTTTGCAGGTCAATGGTACTGATACAGACTATGAATATGAGGAAATCACGCTGGAAAGGGTAAGAGCTGTATTATCTTTCATAATTGGATATTTTCAGATGTCAGGAGTTTTCATTAAAATTCACTGAATTTGGGTCTTAAAGAAATGTATTTCTTTTTCTTTGATAATCTCATTCAAACGCATTTTGAAGCAAGCTTCCACTGGTAACTCAGCGTGATGCACCATAGCTGAACAGTTATTCATGTGAGCATTAAGGGCACAGCAATTACTAGTCTATTTACAACTTCGAGTAGGGTTGGAACCATCGTAGTTGTAAACTATTTAGAATTTGAGAACGAAATGTGAAACGTATAAAATCTGCTGGTACGTGATGTAGTATTTCATGGAACCAGTTATTTGCTGGATATGCTTGATTTATGCAACAGGAGATTCAATTTTCTAATGCAGCTTTGAGTTTGGTTAACAGATTGATTGCAGAATTTTGCTTTGCTTTGTCTAACTGATATGTGAACTTTGTACCAAGGGATTAGTACCTGATATTACATTGAGCGCCTAGAATCGTTCTTTAATTACCGGAAAATCTTTCAACAGCTTTAATTATATAATAGACAAAACAGCCCCTTTCTATTTTCCTAACAAGAAAAGTTGTCATGCAAATGTACAAATGATATTTATTATGTTGTTTAAGGTGTTTTGAGACCCTATTTCCCTACTGTGACACATCCACATGATTATTCTAACTTGAAAGATTATTTTCATATAAGATGCTTATTCACCTGTCCTTTTTCCAGGACTTGTGAATTGAATTGAATTGAATTGAATTGACTTTATTTCCTACATCCTTCACATACATGAGGAGTAAACATCTTTACGTTATGTCTCCATCTAAATGTGCAGTGTGCAATCATAGTAATTTATAATAAATGAGCTAATCAGTCTGATGGCCTAATGGAAGAAGCTGTCCCGGAGCCTGTTGGTCCTGGCTTTTATGCTGCTGTACCATTTCCTGGATGGTACCAGCAGCTGGACTAGATTGTTGTTGGGGTAACTCAGGTGCCCAATGGTCCTTCGGGCCCTTTTTTCATACCTGTCTTTGCAATTGTCCTGAATCATGGGAAGTTCAGAACTGCAGATGTGCTGGGCTGTCTGCACCATTCTCTGCAGAATCCTGCGATGAAGGGAGGTCATCATCATCAGGTGTCATGCCCAGTTTGAGCTTGTGGTGCAGCCAGTCGGGATGCTCTCATTGTGCCCCTGTAGAAAGACCCTGTTGCTGCTTTTGTTCGTTGGTCGTCATTAATTATTCATTTTTAACTGCATTGGCAAAAAAAAAGAATTCCTAATTCTCCACTCTGGCAGTTCCATATCAATTTGTACATTGAGTCATTTCTGTCAAATATCCAGTCAAATTGTAGTCAAGTAAATTGCCTCAGCAAGAGTTATTTCAGTATGAAACATTTCATTCTGTATTTTGGGGAAGATCCTTGCTGATTTATTGTAGGATTTGAACCAAAGTGCTTGTCTTTATCCAAGCTGTTACTTTAAGCCACTTCTAACTATAAATCTGCTAAATATTCCCATCAAACTGTCAAACATCTGTTTATTTCATGGGAAAATGCTTCATTGTGCATACGCTTAACCACAGAGGAGCTGAATCTTATGCAGATATTTTTCACTGAGCTAATGTTCTCAATTCAGGTATATAAAAACAGCTGAGGGAGTTTGCTGTATTAGTCTTCTCCCCATGAAAAGTAGTTCAGTGAATTAGCATGATGGATTGGCAATAATTGCATGGATGTTCAAGACAGGAATGGTAGAGCTTCTGAAGAAACGTCTAACAAAACTAATCACCCATTATTCCCGCAAACACGAGGAAATCTCCAGATGCTGGAATTTCAAGCAACACACATAAAAGTCGCTGGTGAACGCAGCATCTCTAGGAAGAGGTACAGTCAACGTTTTGGGCTGAGACCCTTCATCAGAACTAACTGAAAGAAGAGCTAGTAAGAGATGTGAAAGTGGGAGGGGGAGGGAGGGAGATCCGAAATGATAGGAGAAGACAGGAGGCAGAGGGATGGAGCCAAGAGCTGGACAGTTGATTGGCAAAAGGGATATGAGAGGATCATGGGACGGGAGGCCTCGGGAGAAAGAAAGGGCGAGGGAGAAGGCCAGAAGATGGGCAAGGAGTGTAGTGAGAGGGACAGAGGGAGAAAAAGAATATATATATATAAAAACAAAAATAATGGATGAGGTACGAGGAGGAGGTGGAGCATTAATGGAAGTTAGAGAAGTCAATGTTCACGCCATCAGGTTGGAGGCTACCCAGACGGAATATAAGGTGTTGTTCCTCCAACCTGAGTGTAGCTTCATCTTGACAGTAGAGGAGGTCGTGGATAGGCATGGCAGAATGGGAATGGGATGTGGAATTAAAATGTGTGGCCACTGGGAGATCCTGCTTTCTCTGGTGGACAGAGCGTAGGTGTTCAACGAAACGGTCTCCCGGCCTGCATTGGGTCTCGCCAATATATAGAAGGCCGATCAGGAGCACCAGACGCATTACATCACCCCAGCCGACTCACAGGTGAAGTGTCGCCTCATCTGGAAGGACTGTCTGGGGCCCTGAATGGTAGTGAGTGAGGAAGTATAGGGGCATGTGTAGCACTTGTTCTGCTTACAAGGATAAGTACCAGGAGGGAGATCGGTGGGGAGGGATGGGGGGGACGAATGGACAAGGGAGTCGTGTAGGGAGCGATCCCTGCAGAAAGCAGGGGGGAGGGAGGGAAAGATGTGCTTAGTGGTGGAATCCTGTTAGGGGTGGTGGAAGTTACGGAGAACTATATGTTGGACCCGGAGGCTGATGGGGTGGTATGTGAGGACAAGGGGAACCCTATTCCTAGTGGGATGGTGGGAGGATGGGGTGAGAGTAGATGTGCGTGAAGTGGGAGAGATGCGTTTGAGAGCAGAGTTGATGGTGGAGGAAGGAAAGCCCTTTTCTTTAAAAAAAAGGAAGACATCTTCTTCGTCCTGGAATGAAAAGCCTCATCCTGAGAGCAGATGCGGCGGAGACGGAGGAATTGCAAGAAGGGGATAGCATTTTTGCAAGAGACAGGGTGAGAAGAGGAATAGTCCAGGTAGCTGTGAGAGTCAGTAGGCTTATAGTAGACGTCAGTAGATAAGCTGTCTCCAGAGACAGAGACAGAAAGATCTAGAAAGGGGAGGGAGGTGTTGGAAATGGACCAGGTAAACTCGAGGGCAGGGTGACAGTTGGAGGCAAAGTTAATGTAGTCAACGAGCTCAGCATGCGTGCAGGAAGCAGTGCCAGTACAGTCGTCGATGTAGCAAAGGAAAAGTGGGGGACAGATACCACTATAGGTTTGGAAGATAGATTGTTCCACAAAGCCAACAAAAAGGCTGGCATAGCTGGGACCCATACGAGTGCCCATGGCTACACCTTTAGTTTGGAGGAAGTGGGAGGAGCCAAAGGAGAAATTATTAAGAATAAGGACTAATTCCACTAGACGGAGCAGAGTGGTGGTAGAGGGGAACTGGTTAGGTCTAGAATCCAAAGAGAAGCAGAGAGCTTTGAGACCTTCTGGGTGGAGGATGGAGGTATATAGGGACTGGACATCCATGGTGAAAATAAAGCGGTGGGGGCCAGGGAACTTAAAATCATCAAAAAATTTCAGAGCATGAGAAGTGTCACAAACATAGGAAGGGATTGAACAAGGGGGGATAAAACAGTGTCGAGGTATGCAGAAATGAGTTTGGTGGGGCAGGAGCAAGCTGAGACAATGGGTCTACCTGGACAGGCAGCTTTGTGGATCTTGGGTAGGAGGTAGAAACGGGAAGTGCGGGGTGTGGGAACTATAAGGTTGGTAGCAGTGGATAGGAGGTCCCCTGAGCGGATAAAGTTGGTGATGGTGTGGGAGACAATGGCCTGGTGCTGCTTAGTGGGGTCATGATCAAGGGGTAAAGAGGAGGTATCCGCGAGTTGTTGCTGTGCCTCAGCAAGGTAGAGGTCAGTACGCCAGACTACAAC
Source organism: Mobula hypostoma (assembly GCF_963921235.1). Taxonomy (NCBI): domain Eukaryota; kingdom Metazoa; phylum Chordata; class Chondrichthyes; order Myliobatiformes; family Myliobatidae; genus Mobula; species Mobula hypostoma. The sequence goes on from NC_086100.1 coordinate 32,336,727, forward strand.
AGCACCCCCCTTATCGGCGGGTTTTATGGTAAGGTTAGGATTGGTGCGGAGGGAGTGGAGAGCAGAGTGTTCTGAAGGAGTGAGGTTGGAATGGGAACAAGGTGCAGTGAAGTTGAGACGGTTGATGTCCCGTCGGCAGTTAGCAATAAAGAGATCCAGAGCAGGCAGAAGACCAGAGCGGGGTGTCCATGAAGAGGAGGAGGGTTGAAGACGGGAGAAGGGGTCGTCGGTGGAGATGGGAGAGTCCTTGCCAAAGAAGTAGGCTCGAAGACAGAGCCTGCGGAAGAAGAGTTCAGTGTCATGGCGAATGCGGAACTCACTGAGGTATGGGTGAAGGGGGACAAAGGTGCGGCCCTTACTGAGGACAGAGTGCTCCGCCTCAGACAGTTGGAGCCTTGGCCTGCTGCGTTCACCAGCAGCTTTTATATATGTTGCACCCATTATTCCAGTGGGCAAATTCAGACAGTTCCAAAATTATCACAACAGTGATTCAAATGTTGGCTTTGGTATGGAGCTTGCTGTGTAGAGCAGTTTATTATCAAATACAAATCATTCTTGATGTGGTTTACAAAGTACCTTAGGTAACAAGTAAGGTTATGATTTTAAGTGAATTCTTATCCTGCATGTTGCATTAGAGCATTGGTTGAACCATGAACTAGATTTTGGCCAAGCAAACTCTAGTGGCAATCCCTGCCATTCCTGACTCATGGAAAATTTAATATTTTTACTGTTTCCAATGGAACTGTCTGCTGAAGAGAATATTATTTTTTTCTTAACATGCAATACAGAATGTACATTGTGTTTTATAATCCCACATAATTAAATGTGAACCATTTGACATTTGAGATGAATATGAAATGAGCCATTTTGTGACTAAATTTTTATTTTCACTTTGCATTAATAATAATGTTTGCTTATGGCCAGCTGCAAAATAAATAGTGATTTCATTGGTCTGAGTTAATACTTTTTATTGACACCTCAGAATAATTTATTTGCAGTTTTATGTCAAATATTTGGATTCAGACGTGGGGCATTTGTTCACTGTTGCAGAATGTAACAATGTAATTAACTGTGGCATGACCTCTAATGCAGAACTAACTACCTTTTCTATGAGAGAGGAAAGCCTAATTATGTACAACATAGAGCAGTATAGCGCTCAGCAGACCATTTGACCCACGATATTGTGCCGATCTTGATGCTAATTTATACTGAATGTCCTTCTCCTGTGCATCATCCGTATCCCTCCATTCCCTTCATATCTGAATCTAAAAGCCAATTAAACTTCAACAAATTGTCTGTTTCCACTATTGCCCCTGGTAACCTGTTCTGTGTACATATCTCTGTGTGCTCCACATGTTGTCTTTAAATTTTCCCCTCTGTCCTTGAAAGCATGTCCTCCGGTGTTTGATAGTTCTTCTGTGGGGAGAAGATTCTGACTGTAACCTACCTATGCCTCACATCATTTTAAAAACCTTTTTTTAGGTCTCTCCTCAGCCCCGACACTCTAGGGAGAAGTTTGTCTAGTTTTTCTTTATTTCTTACCAGTTAATCCAGGCTGCACCTTCTCCAAAGCTTCCACATCTTTCCTAAAATGAGACGAAAGGAACTGCATGCAATACAAGTGTGGCCTGACCAAGGTTTTATTTAGCTGCAGCATAACTTCCTTACTCGTGTACTCAACCTCTACCAATGAAGGCAAGAATGCTATATGCTACCTTTACCACCTTACCCACTTGCGAAGCCACTTTCAGTGAACAATGGACTTGGACCCCAAGAACGCTCTGTACCTCAATACTATTAATGGTATCACGTTTTCCTTTTTACTTTATTTCCGAAAGTGCAACACCCAGATTAAACTCCATCTGCCACTTCTCTGCCCACATCTGTAAGTGATCTATATCCCGCTGTATTCTTTGATCGTCCTTTACACTGTCCACAACTCTACTAATGTTGGTAATGCCTAGGCATTATATTCTGATTCAGAGCACGTGTACTCCATCTTGGTCAATTCTGTAGTTTGCCTCTGTTGGGTATTTAATATTTAAGTAACATTTGAGTTATCTTTTTGAACTTCCATGTTTCATTTGAATTATTTTAATGTTTTGAAGTTATAAAACATAACAACCTCCTTTACCAAAATTATAAAGCAGTCAACGAATAGCATAACATGCTTTGTGGAGAGAGAATTATGATTTTAATTGAAGGCCTTTCTTTGGAACCACACATCGACTAGCTGGTTAGAAGATCACTTGGCCTGAAATCTTAGCAGTTTCACTATCCACAGCTGCTCCTTCAGCTGTTTGATATTTCTAACATTTTGTGTTTTTTTTTTAAGTAATGTGAAAATGAAACCTTCACTGACTAGCTTTGTGGTCTGTATTTGCTGAGGTTTAAGAGAATGAGGGGAGGATGTCATTGAAACTTACCGAATACTGAAAGGCAAGGATAGAGTTGGCGTGGAGGAAATGTTTCCTGTAGTGGAGGAGTCTATGACCAAAGGGCACAGCCTCAAAATAGAAGAACGCCCCTTTAGAACAGAAATGTGGAGGAATTTCTTTAACCAGAGGATCCTGAATCTGTGGAATTCATTGCCACAGAGGTCTGTGGAGGCCAAGTTATTGGATATATTAAAAGTGGAGGTTGATTGGTTCTTGATTATTGATGACATTAAAGGTTACAGGGTGAAGGCAGTAGGATAGTGTTTAGAATGATAATAAATCAGCCATATGAAATAGCAGAGCAGACTCTGGGCTGAATGGCTTAATTCTGCTCCTGTGTCTTGTGGTCTAGTTTTGTCCCATGTGTTCAGCACACAATTTTTATCCTCTATTTTCTGTGTTTGCTCTTGTTCAGGGAAATTCTGGCCTCGGATTCAGCATTGCAGGTGGCACCGATAATCCACATATTGGTGATGATCCAAGTATATTCATTACAAAAATCATTGCAGGAGGTGCAGCTGCACAGGACGGAAGACTGCGGTAAGTCTCATTGGGCGCATGGCTGTTTGCAAAGTGAACATTCATTCAGTCAAGTGTATTCTTGAGATTGCATTATGGGTGTCCGAAAATCTTACCACCAGATTGCCCAGCTATTGGTGAGATGTAGCCTTCATGCTTTATAGCAGACTTAAAAACTTCAAATATCAATGATTTTAACAGTAAATATACCCACTAGAATTCATAATTAATACAAGAGCATAATTGAATATGTGAACAATTTCAACAACAGGGGTTGCATTGTTCATAAGGAGTGCACAGATGTATTTCCTCACTTCAATTTTAATGACCCTTTTTCAAATTAAAAAAAAGCGTATTATTAGGAGTATTCAGAAGACTTCTGTATTACAGCATAGAGAATCAATTTTTGCAGGCTGTGAATTTGAAAACAGCCTTCGCAATCACATTTCATCTTGGGGACCAATTTAGTCTGAGAAATGAGTAAACACTGTCTATATATTATGTGCAGCCTCTGTTGGACAAAAGAGATACCTTGGCTGAAGAATGTTGTATATTATGTTGCATTATTTATCATGTCTGTGTGTATAAAACTGCCTGCGGTCTGACCAAACTGAACAGCACCAGTGGGACCACCGTTGTCTTTGGTGTTGCTACAGAATAAAATTCTCTTTTAACATGAATAGGAATATTAGGGTGCGGAAGTTGAGGTTTAGTTGTGTGGAGTCTTTATCAGATCTTATTTGCTGCATAGCGTCCAGCTTTGAGCATAGCTTGTCAGGGCAGATATTCTTGGTATCAGTGCAGAAGGGAGTCACTGGAACTATGCAATCTGCAGTCGCAGCTCGGCGAGTCAAGCAGGATCTATGAAAGCGAAGGGATTGTCGACATGTTGGGTGGAAACACTGCATCAGAAGTGCCTGATGCAAGGTTTCGATCTGAAACACTAACAATTCTTTCCTTTCCACAGATCCTGCTGAGTTTTTCCAGCAGACTGCTTGTCGCTCCAGACTCCAGCATCTGCAGTCTCTTGTGTTTTCATCAGAATTATAGCACACTTTAATGATTTAAATGATGAGGGCAGTTTCTGCTCCTTTTCAGAATAGCAAATTGAGGGATAATCTAATTGAAGACATTAAAAATGTATTAAATACAAAAGAGAGGAAATAGCACAATAGCAATAAATGGCACAAGTAGTCCCTGTAAGCTTCCTGCTTAAATTCTCACCTCCCTCCAGACTCCTTCCTGTCTGATTAAATCTATGACAATATTTTATAAACACCAATGCAATTGAAATTGTTCATCTCCCAATCTCTAGGATTTTGGACTAAATATAGAAGTCACCCCTTGATTTTAGGAGGATGCCTCAGTTTCATCTCACATTTTCTGTTCCATGTTAAGAAGATTTTCAGATATTTTCTCTAAGGTCCTACAGATGAAGTTCACAGCTCAATATAATTATAACAGTTTGAAACGTTTCCATCACAAGATAAAACCCAGAATTTGGATGATATATATCATAACCCAGTGTAAATGAGAATGGATGACAAATATCAGTATTCAATATATTCTCTCATTGTTTCATGTACTGCTTGGACATAAATGATCCAGTTTCCAAATGATCAAGCTGTTTAATTCTTGCACCTTTTCAACTGTGCTGTTTCATATTTGACACATTAAAGATGGAACTGCCTACTTTTACCAAAAGAATAGCATTCTCGTTTTGTTATTTATTCCCATTAAAGTTTGAACTTTAATGGCAGTGTAAGGACGAACAATGATTCCAAAATTCTGTGTGGCAATATGACAAAGCTCAATGCAGAACATTTGAGACAAGAGAAAGCAGATGATGGAATCTGAAGCAACACAAGACAATGGAGGAAATCAGCTGGTCAGGCAGGATCTATGGAGGTATAGTAAATGGACAATTGATATTTCAGGTTGAGAACCTTCATGTAGACCGAAAGAGAGGGAAAATAGCCATTATTCTCCACATTTTTATACCAGCTATCTCCCTTCTGCCTTTGCTTGGATTCCCTAATGCATTCATATTCCTCCGATATTGAAGTGATGTAAACTGCACATAATACTGTTGTTGAAGTCAGACCAATTTTTATCGATTTTTCAGCCTCTTTTATACTCTTTTTTTCTGAAGCCTTATTAAAGACTTCTCTGCCTGTCTTTCCACTTCCCATGACTTGTCCGTCCATCCATGCTTCATGATTTATATTGATCCTTATTGATGGACAAAGAAAATCAGCATGGTATTAAAACAAAACACATTATGTGTAAGCAGCCCAGTTTGTGCTGCTGGCAAAGACAGATTTGATTCTCTGAATTTGTTTCCCCAATCAGATTAATGTACTCTTATTGGCTTATTTACCAAGAAGTCATGCTATTGAAGTATAGAAAATTGTTCAAAACTTGGAAAAGTTCACAATTAGCTAAAATGCATCCCCAGAAAAATCCCTGTGAATTATTCTAAACTTCCAGCAATTGCTCATCTGTCAGTGGGTGCTTTATGACAAAAAATTTAGTCGCAATGCTGAATTTCTCCGTAATATTTCAGTATTCCTTGTTTCTTCTTTTCATTTTTCAACCACACCCATTAATTGTCCTCTCCTCTTCTTTCCCTTTCATTATTTAGTTCTTCACTATTTCTTTCTAAGTCATGAATCATCTTGCAAGAGTAACCAGTTGTTAAAGCTTTATTCACAACTGTCTTTAAATTCTGTTTAGCTTGCAGTTTGTTTCAGTGTCTGTCTTTTTAATTCTAGGGTGAATGATTGCATCCTTCGAGTAAATGATGTAGATGTAAGAGAAGTAACACACAGCAAAGCGGTAGAAGCTTTAAAAGAGGCTGGATCGATTGTACGATTATACGTGCGAAGAAGGAAACCAGTCACGGAGAAAATCTTAGAGATAAAACTAGTTAAAGGGCCAAAAGGTAGGTTATACATATACAATCAAAAGAAAATGTAAAAAGCTGTTAAATTAATTTTTCACTACCTGCACCTGTTAAAGTTGTTGTTCATCAATTAGTTCTAGTTCATTTTCCCCCTTTCCTCTGAAGTAATTTCCCAAATATATCCATGAATCTGCAGAGTTACAGCAGTGCACTGTAGATTCTCACAGATGTGGAATCTGTAATGTGAGTAAATGCATCGTACAATTCTGATGAGGCCCTAAGAGGTGTCCTGACCATTTAACAACAGATAATCAGCTTAATACATCTGAGTTGGTTGTAGAGTCCAGGTTTGTGTCCTCAAAATGTGAAGATTCAGGGAAGATATTGTTCAAGACATGAAACGCAAGGTGACTGCTGACATGCTACAAGGTTGCCATGATAAACTCAGACTGAGAATTGGTTCAAAGGAGATTGGGAACATGAATAAAAGAAGGCCATTCACTTCAGTAATGGAAAATCCGTACTGCAATGTCACTCACTTTTCCTTTTCAACTATCCCTTCATATCTCTATGCAAAAAATAAGTGTGGATTGCAGGCTTGGATCTATCAATTTGATTGACATTTTGATTGGTACCACCAGAGAATAAAGTGCACAAAGTGCTGAGGGTATTGAATGTACTACTGTAGGAAGTTCACAGTATCAGGTGAACCGAGACTGAGGCGTCAAGGCAGGCAAGTTCAGAGTTGGAATGCGGAGTGCAACCAATAAGGCTGATGGGCTTCAAAATTTGGTACCACTGGGAAAGTACTTCTTTTTCTTTCTTTTTCAATCTTTTTATTAGTTTCAACATCAAACACATTACAAAAAGTAAGCACATAGTAATTGGGATTATATTAATTGATAATAATTATTGAAGTTTACAGTCAAGTAACACATAGTTAGAAACATCCCAAAATCACACAGATTAGCAACAAAATATGTAAGGAGTATACATAAAATATAAAAATATCATAAAAACAAACAGAAAAAGAAAAAAAAATCTCCTAAAAAAAACTAATCTACCCAAACTAAGGAAAACTAAGGAAAAAAAAAGAAAGGACTATCTTAATACCTCAGATAGAACCAATAGTGTCACCACTTCCGCTCCTCTCCCAATATATTGAAATCACAAAATAGATTTGGCAAGGGTCAAATTACATCATGTGGAAGTATTGAATAAATGGTCTCCAAGTCTCATCAAATTTAATAGATGGGTCAAAAATGACACTTCTAATTTTTTCTAGATTTAAACAAGATATAGTTTGAGAAAACCAATGAAATGTAGTAGGAGGATTAATCTCTTTCCAATTCAATAGTATAGATCTTCTAGCCATTAAAGTAACAAAAGCAATCGTCCGACAAACTGAAGAGGTCAAATGTTGTTTTTCTATCATTGGTAAACCAAAAATGGCAGTAATAGGATGAGGTTGTAAATCAATATTCAAGACAGTGGAAATAATATCAAAAATATCGTCCCAATATTTCTTCAATAAAGGGCAAGACCAAAACATATGAGTTAATGAAGCTATCTCAGAATGACATCTATCACATATAAGGTTTATATGAGAGTAATAACAAGCTAATTTATCCTTAGACATATAAGCCCTATGTACAACTTTAAACTGTATCAACGCATGTTTAGCACAAACAGAGGAAGAGTTAACTAATTGAAAAAGTTTTTGCCATTTCTCTGTAGGTAAGGTAAGCTTAAGTTCTTAACTGTATTGGAAACATCTGGATTTATTTTCCTTATCATATTATAAATAATTGCTATAGAACCTTTCAGAAAAAGCTTTAAATACAAAATTTTTTCCAATATATCAGTGGAATATGAAATCGGAAAGGTAGTAAGAGCAGTATTTAAAAAGTTTCTAATCTGTAAATATCTAAAAAAAAATGTGATCTAGGTAAGTTATATTTATTAGATAATTGTTCAAAAGACATAAAACAATTATCTGAAAATAAATCAGAAAAACGTATTATACCGTTTGTTTTCCAGACCAGATATGCTTGATTCAAAAAAGAAGGTTGAAAAAGAAAGTTGGATATAATAGGGCTAGTTAGAATAAATTGATTCAGTCCAAAAAATTTTCGAAACTGAAACCATATTCGAAGAGTATATTTAACTATTGGGTTATCCATTTATTTGTCCAGTTTAGAAAAGTCAAAAGGAAGTGGGATCCCTAAAATAGAACCCAATGAAAATCCTGAAACAGAATTACATTCAAGATTAACCCATTGTGGACTTGGAGCTATATCCCAATTCCATGTCCAAAATTTTAAATAACGAATATTAATCGCCCAATAGTAGAATTTAAAGTTTGGCGATGGGAAAGTACTATACATAGATGAATGTGTTCAGGGCAGATGGGGAAGGAAACAAAGGAGTTATTTAAGAAGGGCAGCATGGGTAAGCCAGAGAAGTGCAGGCCACTGAGCCTTGTGCTGATGGTGGCATTCAAAGGGATTCAGAGAGACAGGATTTATTTCCAATTGCAAAGACTGATGACACCACTGTTGTGGGCTATATCAAGGGTGGTGAGGAATCGTCATACAGGAGGGAGATTGAAAATTTGGCTGAGTCGTGCAATAACAACAACCTCTCACTCAATATCAGCAAGGCCAAGGAGAGGGAAACCAGAGGTCCATGAGTCAGTACTCATTGGAGGATCAGAGTTGGAGAGAATCAGTAACTTTGAATTCCTGGGTGTTACTATGTCAGAGGACCCGTCCTGGACACATCATATGGACGTAATTGCAAAGAAAGCACGACTGCCCCTCTGTTCCTCAGGAGTCTGCAGAGATTTGGCATGTCATCAAAAACCTTGGCAAACTTCTCTAGATGTGTGGTGGGAAGTATGCTGACTGGCTGCATTACAGCCCGGTATGGGAACGCCAAAGACTTTGAGTAGAAAATCTTATGAAAGGTAGTGGTTTCGGCCCAATACATCACGGGTAAAACCCTCCCAACTACTGAGCACATTTACATGAAATGTTGTCATAGAAAAGCAGCATCCGTCATCAAAGATCCTCACCACCCAGGCTATGTTGTTTTCCTGCTTCTGCCATCAGGTAGAAGATACAACTGCCTCAGGACTCACACCACCAGGTTCGAGATCAGTTACTACCCCTCAACCATCAGGCTCTTGAACAAAAGGGGATAACTACACTCATTCCACTTCTGCTCCCACAACCAGTGATCATGGGACACTTTAAGGACTCTGTCTTTTTATTTCATGCTTTCGTTATTTATTGCTATTTATTTATATTTGCATTTGCAGTTTGTTGTCCATTGATCCTATTTACAGTTACTGTTCTATAGATTTGCTAAGTATGCCCACAGGAAAAAGAATTTCAGGGTTGTATGTGGTGACATACCTGTACTCTGATAATAAAATTTACTTTGAACTTTGAAGGACTAATTTGGGATAGCATGGTGTTGTGCATAAGAAATCATGTCTCACAAAGTTGGTCACCTCTTCAAGAGGGCAGGATGATAGTCATCGTCTACCTGGACTTTAGGTGGCAGGGGCAAAGGATGTTGGGAATGATGAGGGTAGAGCACTGCAGGAGGGGTGTGGGTATATGACAGAGAAGAAGCACCAGGGGTGGGGGATAGCATGGGTGCAAACACACCCAGCCCTGAGACACCAGGCAAGGTCATTGATTCCAAACAATTGGTTTATTGTTAATTACAGAATATCTCCCTCCGCCCTCCTTCTTGCTCTTTCTTCAACCATGACTTCCCTCTCCATGCCCCTTTCCACTCGGTCCACTATAGAGACCCGTATCTGAATCAGGTCTATCACCACTCACGTATGTCATGAAATTTGTTTTATTTAGATTATGAGAACATTCAGTCCTCTTTTATTGTCATTTAGAAATGCATACATGCATTAAGAAATGATAACAATGTTTTTCCAGAGTGATATCACAGAAAACAGGACAAACCAAAGACTAACACTGACAGAACCGCATAATTATAGCATATAGTTACAGCAGTGCAAAGCAACACCATAATTTGATGAAGAACAAACCATGGGCATGGTAAAAGAAGTCTCAAAAGTCCCCGAGTCGATCAACTCCTGAGTCCCTGATAGCGGCGGCAAAAGGGAGAAACTCCCTGCCATAAACCTCCTGGCACTGTCAACTTGCCAATGCCTTGGAAGCAGCTGACCACAGCCGACACTGAGTCCATCTGTCCGAAAACTTTGAGCCTCTGACCAGCCCTTCCGATACAGCCTCCCGAGCGCCATCCTCTGCCGAGCGCCTTTGACCTAGCCCTGACCGCTGAAACAAGCAAAGCCGAGGATTTCGGGGCCTTCTGCTCCGGAGATTCCGGTTACCACACAGTAGCAGCGGCAGCGAAGCGGGCATTTCAGAAGTTTTCCAGATGTTCCTTCGTACTCTCACGTCCGTCTCCATCAAATCAGAATCGTGCATGGTCCCCTACTTGCGGCAGCAGTACAAGTGCAATACATAAAATTATTAGAGAACACACACACACACACACACATGTACATACCCTCCTGTACCTAATAAAGTGTCCACTGAGTGTATGTTCACAGTCTTCTGCTGCTGTCGCCCATTATCTTCAAGGTTTAATGTGTTGTGCATTCAGAGATGCTCATATGTACACACCACTACTGCAGCATGCGGTTAATTAAGTTACTGTTGCCTGCTTGTCATCTTGAATTGGTGTGACTATTCTCCTCTCATTAACAAGGCATTTTTGCTCTCAGAACTGCCAGTCACTGGATTTTTTTTTTGCTTTCTCGCACCATTCTCTGTGTTCTTGAGAGCAGGGGTTGCCAACCCTTTTTTATGCCATGGACCAATGCCATTAAGCAACGAGTCTGTGGACCACAGGTTGGGAACCACTGCTCCACACTCTATTCTGTGTGGAAATCCCAAGTTTCTGAGATACTCAAACCACCAATGAAAGTAAGCTTGTAAGAAACATTTTGTATTTATTAATTTCAGAATGTGACATTAGTGTCAAAGAAAGTAAAAATGGAAAGTAATGAGGAAGTGATGTCCATACAAATATATTTGTCACTACTACTCTGGAAATGTTCAGCACATAGAATATGTAATCGTGTCCCAACAAATCATTCCACGGTCAAAGTCACATTTCTAACCCATTCTGATGTTTGGTCTGAACAACAACAGAATCTTTTGACCATGTGTGCGTGCTTTTATGCATTGAGTTGCTGGCACATGATTGCTTGATTAGATATTTGCTTTAAGGAGCTGGTGTACCTGACAAGGTGGCCATTGAGTGAAAGTGTGACTTTGTGCCTGAAATGTGCTGCCAGAGTGTGGTGTAAGGAGTTACCATGCTGATGTTTCAGGCCTTTAGGTAGGCACATGTATGTACTGTACAGGGAATTGAGGGATATCAAATCATGTGGAGACAGAAGGGATTAGTTTAATTTAACATATTGGTTTAATCGGCACAGATACCACAGGCTTGTTCATGTGCTACACTCTTGGTTTCTTCTGTGTTTTATCTGTAATGGTGGTTCAAGTTGATGGGATTGTGGGTGGAATAAATAGTGGGATGTGTTTAAGTGGGTGGTTGGTGCAGACTAGGTTGGCTGTATAATTCTGATTCTATTTTTTCTTACATTGCATTATATTGAGATATCAACACTCATCATTAAGCAGCACTTCCCTCCCAAAGAACTTGTCAGAAAACATGTTGTATTTAGTAATATAATGTGGAATTAGTGCCAATGAAAGTAAAAATGGAAAGTGATGAAGAAATGATGTATTTGCAATTATATTTGTCACCATTGCTCTGGAAATGTTCAGCTCATAGAATATGTAATTGTGCCATACTGGCCTAGCAAATACCTTGTGACTGCTTGAATAACTTCTCTTCACACCCCCACCACCCACCTGAACAAAAATATTTGTATGAATTGAAATATGAATTGTCTTTTCTTATTTTATTCCCCTATAGGTCTTGGTTTCAGTATAGCTGGAGGGGTAGGAAACCAACACATTCCTGGAGATAATAGCATCTATGTAACCAAAATCATTGAAGGAGGGGCAGCACATAAAGACGGCCGGTTGCAGATAGGCGACAAAATTCTGGCAGTAAGTTTCAGTGTATTTTCTATGTCAATCGTAAACACAATTCAATTTGTAAAACTTTACAAGGTTGAGTCAGGTGAGAGGTTGTTCAACTGCTTAGGTCATGGAATGACTGAATGTTCTGCTTCTTGTTAAGCAATTGCGTTAACATGTTACAACCAGTTTGTGTAAGCCGAAAGGAAAATGAACAATTTTTCTGAACATGGAAACATTTTCTTCTAAAAACATAAATTGAACAACTGTACAGCTCTGGGAAAAGAACAATTGGATACAACTTGGCAGGTATCTATACTTGTATTTCAGATTCGTTCAAAATGGGTCCAAATCAAAGACCATCAATTTTTTTTATGATGCGCCATAAGGCATTTTTGACTACCAGCTTTAAAGTCGTGTGAAGTACAAAGACCAGATTAAAAATTAGCTTTATTTATCACATGAACATCGAAACATAGAGTGAAATGTGTCGTTCACATCAATGAGCAACATAGTTAAAGATGTGTTGGGGAAGCCTATAACTATCTCTATGCTTCTGTTGGCAACATAGCATGCTCACAGATTATTAAACCCATATGTCTTTGGAAAGCGGGAGGAAGCTGAAACATTTGGAGGAATGCCATGTGGTCACTGGGAGAACATACAAACTCCTCACAGAAAGTGACGGGAATTGAACACGGTGCCATGCCAACTGCTATGCCACTGTAACTCAAAGATCGTCTTTGACACAGCCCACTGTCTGGGCCCATGACACAATCATGCAAGCGATGTTTTTAATTGATTCAGGTACTTCTTTGGAAAGCACATTAATATAGTGAATAACGAAGGACTTGCCCACACATGAACATAAACAAAAAGACAAATGCTCTAAATCTAAAATAAAAAAAAACAAAAAAAAATGCAAGAAACACTATGATAGTCACTCAGCATGTGCGGAAAGAGAAATTGTTAATGTTTCATGAAAGCAGCCATTGGTCAGGCCTGGGAAAGAGAAAATATTTTAGTTTTGGTTGCAGAGAAGGTGGAGGGAATATCTCTGATAGAGTGACCTAGGTGTAAGTCTGGCAGTTAAGGGCGGATAATGCTTTGTTTATCTTAAATGTTGCTAATAGCAACGGTATGGGAGAAGCTAAACAAGCTGGGCTCCACAGCAGAGAGATAAAAACTGAGTCAAAGAGATGGGTAATGAATGAAAATAGTTCTGATACAGAGACCTAGTGAAGCCACTCATTTCTTCTGTAACTTTTTAAGGCTGTCTTTATCAGAACTGGTCATTTATGGCAGTCAAAATTGTAGATGGATGACACAGTCCTTCTCCATTGGTGCAGTCTGCTGGCTGAGCATGTTCTGCAATAGTTCTTCTCACAACCTTTAGCCCAAAAACATAATCTGCCTCCACCTACCACATTTATTCATTTGATTTCAGAGACATTCCCTTTGTTCAGTCATCTCTTCCCCACATTCTTTACAACTGAAACTAACACAGTTTCTCTGTTTCCCAGTTCTAACAAAGGATCTCTGAAATGAAATGTTAACTAAATTTCTCTTTTCATAGATTCTGCTGAGTCCTTTTAACTTGTCTTATTTTCCATGGGTTTGAGGATCTGACTGAAAGGATCAGGGTATTGACATGCTAACCTTCCCTGGTGTAAAACTGATGGCTGGGTACAATCTGCTTCCAGCACTTGTCCTTAGTTGCTGGCTTCATCAGACAGTCAAATAGTGGAGTGAAAGTCAGTTAAGCCAGCATTTATGTCTCAGATTCTGTCTTGCACACACTGAGGCACAGATCATGGTAACCTGCTATTAGTCAACACAATTCAGATCAAAGTACCTGTCAATAAGTAGCTATTTTTAATTATAAGTTATTTGTGTTATACAGGAAAGGAGAATTACTATCTGCTTTCTCGAATATAGATCAAAAGGGAGTGTGCAGCTCACATAATTGATGTGTGATTTCCCCAGAGGAAATTGTGTCCATCACTAGCAGCTAGCGGAATGATCATTTTTGACTGTCCTAAAGGAAAATTTGATTTTTGGATGATGTGATCAATGGTTCACCTTGAGCTAGCTGCCACCACATCCTTTTGGGTCTGGAGTATTAATGGAAGAATGGCACCATTATTTCACTCATTATAGATTGGACAATAATATTTTCCAATTGTAAGAAATGTAATTGTAATTTCCTTCAGATAATGATTATATCTTGTTTCTCCATGTTTGCAAAGTAGATTGGATGTGAAATGTAATTTCTTTTATTGAGGATTTTGAATTGAACTGGTAATACTGGATGGAACCTAATCAATGTATCAGACATTGTTTCTATGAATTCTCTGGGTGATTCATATTGTTTAAGATCCATTTGGCATGGCTATCGGGCAATTTATATCATTGCATTGCTTGCTTTTGCACTAGACTGATGGAACCAATAAATCCAGTATTCCCTCAAAGTGCTTATGCATCTGATTTATTAGGATTTTGACCATCCAATTTACTGCTTCAGGTTACACTCTGCTCTTTCTCAGAAGTTAAAAAAAGTTAAGTGATATTTGTTGTATAATTGGCCCATCTATCTTAGGGTGTTGGAAAATAGCTGGGGAAAGAGCACTGGAACCAATAAAAAGTACTGACTTTTATTTCACTCTGCCTCAGATGATTACCATAAGACAAAAGAACAGCGTTAGTCCATTGGGCCCATCAAGTCTACTCCACCAGTTGAACATGGCTGATCAATTTCCTTCTCAACCCCATTCTCCTACCTTCTCCCCATAACCTTTCACGCCCTGACTTATCAAGAATCTATCAACCTCCTCCTTAAATACACCGAATGACTTGGCCTCCACAGCCACCTGTAGCAATGAGTTCCACAGATTCAACACCCTCTGGCTCATTCCTCCACAGCTCTGTTCTAAATGGACATTATTCTGAGGTTTTGCCCTCTGGACCTAGACTCCCCCACCGTAGGAAACATACTCTCTCGGCCTTTCAACATTCGATAGATTTCAATGAGTTTCCCCCTTCATTGTTCCTAAATTCCAGCAAGTGTATTAAATATTCAGTGTCATCAAGCACTCCTCCTACGATAAGCTTTACAATCCTGGAATCAGTCTTGTGAACTTACTTTGAACCCTCTCCAGTGTCAGCATATCCTTTCTTGGATTACTCAGGGCCCAAAACTGCTCACAATACTCCAAGTGAGGCCTCAGCAGTGCCTTATAAAGCCTCAGCATTACATCCTTGATGTTATATTCTAGTCTTCTTGAAAAGAATTTGCATTGCATTTTATATATATTTTTTGCATTTCTCTTCCTCATTAACAACACAACCTGCAAGTTAACCTTGAAGGAATCTTATGCAAGGACTCCCATGTCCCTTTGCACCTCAGGTTTTTAAATTTGCTCCCTCTTTAGAAAACATTCTATGTTTTTATTCCTTCTACCAAAGTGCATGACAGTACACTTCCTGACACTATATTCCATCTGCCACTTCTTTGCCTATTCTACTAGTCTGTCCAAGTCCTTCTGTAGTCTCTCTACGTTTTCAAAACTACCTGCCCCTCCACCTCTCTTCATATTGTCTGAAAACTTGTCCACAAAGCCTTCAATCCTGTCATCTGAATCATTGACATACAATGCGAAAAGAATCAGTCCCATCACCTACCCCTGCACAACATCACCAGTCACTGGCAGCCTGTCAGAAAAGCTTTCCTTGATTCCCACACTTTGCCTCCTGCCAATCAGTCAATGCTCTATCCATGCTAGTATCTTTCCTGTAATACCATGTGCTGTTGTCCCGTGAAGCAGCCTCATCTGCAGCACCTTGTCAAAGGCATTTTGAAAATTCAAGTACACAACATCCACCAATTCTCCTTTGTCTATCGTGCTTGTTATTTCCTCAAATAATTCCAACAGATTTGTCAGGCAAGATTTTCCCTTAAGGAAACCATGTTGACTTTAGTGTATTTTCTCATGTGCCTCCAAGTACACTGAAACCTCATCCTTAACAATCGACTCCAACACCTTCCCAACCACTGAGGTCTGGCTCACTGGCCTATAATTTCCTTTCTTCTGCCTCCCTCCCTTCTTGAAGAGTGGAGTGATACTGCAATTTTCTAGTCTGAAGCCATGCGAGAATCTAGTGATTCTTGAAAGATCATTACTAAAACCTCCACAATCTCTTCACCTACCTCTTTAAGAACCCCAGGTGTAGTCTGCCTGGTCCATGTGACTTAGCTACCTTCAAGCCTTTCAGCTTCCCAAGCAGCTTCTCTGAAGAAATTCAATCTTCACTCACTTCTGCCCCCGATACTCTCAAACTTCCAGCACAATGATGTTGTCCTCCACAGTGAAGATTGTTGCAAAATACTTGCTCAGTACATCTGCCCCCCATTAGTACCTCTCCAGTGTCATTTTCCAGCGGTCCGATATTTACTCTCATCTCTCTTTTACTCTTTATATATCCAAAAAGAACTTCTGGTATCCCTTTTGATATTAGCTAGCTCTAGTGATGAGTATAGGTCCAGGGAAATGGTTTTTAAAAGCTTCCCAATCCTCTAACTTCCCACTAATTTTTGCTCTATTGTATGCCCCCTCTTTTGCATTTCTGACTTCCCTTGCCAGCCACGGTTGCCTCATCTTGCCTTTAGAATACTTCTTCTTTGGGATGTATCTATTGCAAGAAAGAATAAGTGGGGGGGAATTCTACTTCACTTGCTAAGGATCAGTGAGTGGGAAGGTAGTTCTGTATTCTGAGGGTACCTTATTCTCTGTTGCCCTCTATTCAATCTTTTCCAACATCTATTCATAAAACACTCCAGTAGTGAGCCAAAAAAAAGTTGTTAATTGTTAATAAAACAAGATAAGGTGTCAATGACTACTACCCAGTGACTCTTAACATATATCATAATGAAATCCTTCGAGAGGCTGGTCATGGCATGCATCAACTTCAGCTTTCCAAACACAGTTAATCCATTGCAATTTGCCTACCGCTGAAGCAGGTCTGTGGTCGATGCCATCTCCCTGGCCCTACACTCATCACTACAGCATCTAGACAGTAAAGACACTTGCATCACACTGTTGCTTATTGACTACAGTTCTGCCTTAATACTATTCCAAGCAAACATATCGACTTCAGACCCTGGGAGTTAATGCCTCCTGCAACTGAATCTTTGACTCTCTGACAAATAGACTGGGATCAGTAAGGTTAGGCAGTACCAACTCCCCCACGATTATTCTAAACAGTGGTGATCCAGAAGGTTGTGTCCTTCCCCCCACCGCCCCCCACTCCACTCCCTGTACACTCATACCACATGGCAAGATTCTGCTCTAACTTCATCTACAACTTTGCGGGTGATGCCACTGTGGTGGGCCACATTTGAAATAACAATGAGTTAGAGTGCAGGTTAGCGACTGCGAACTTAAGGGACAATGTGTCATGACAACAACCTTTCCCTCGAAGTCAACAAGACAAAAGAACTCACCATTGACTTCAGAAAAGGCAGTGATGTATTTGCTCCTGTTTATACCAAAGTTATTGAGGTTAAAAGGGTTCAGAGCTTTGGCCACTTGTTCTTGCTCTATTTGATCTTTTGCCTCATTGCCTCTTTTCTTGATTAACCCAATATCTCTTCATTTCCACAACGTCGAAAATGAATCCGTCTCTGTACATAGTGACAGAACTCTCACGACCCTCTTTACTAATGAATTCCAAAAGATGTTACCTTCCAATTGAAGAAATTTCTTCTCATTTGTTCTGAATGGCAGATCCACTATTTTGAGACAGTGAACTCTAGTCCTTTATAAGGCAGTCAGAAGAAATATCAACATTACAAACACTCTTTCAAGCCCTGCAACAACACTTTCATTACATACACTATGTGCAATGAAACTACCATCCCAGGATTCAATCTTAACTGCTGTCTCTTTCACAAGTATATCTTCCTTGGTTTTAACAACCTGACCCTGGTAAAGTTATGGTATCACAAGAGCTCTGTAGAAAAAGTGGAGCCCTGTAGGAGAAGAGCCCAAGAACTCTGTAGATGTAGAATACCTCCACTCTATAATCATCCTCTTGCAATAATTGCCAATGCACTGTATGCCTTCCTAATTGCTTACTGTCCCTTTTGATTTGAAGTGTTTCATGTTTCATGTCAGCAGTGAACAGTGACACTTTTCAATCTCCATTTTCAAAACTGTGATTCAGATTCACTTATTTATTGCGTATACATTGAAACATGGTGAAATGCATCATTTGCGTAGGCAACCAACATGACCTAAGGATGTGCTGGAGCAGCTCACAGGTGTCGCTACATATTCTGGTGCCAATGTAGCTCATTCATCAGAACAATACAATAGCAACACAACAGCAAAGCAAGCCCCTTTCTTACCCTTCCACCCACTCACATACACAGACAGGCTACCTCTCGGCCTCTGACCTCCTGACCCACTGACTTCAGTCTTTCGGCCTTTGATTGGACTCGCTGATTCCAGGACTTCGACTTTTGGACTTCACCGACCTATTGGTATAAACCCCAGTTCTCACTGATCACAGGACCTTGACCTCCAGACTTCAACCTCCAGCATGGACCTCTGACCCCAGGATATGCTGACCTGAAGGTGGAGTCACCGGCCCTTGTGCCTCTTGCTTGCACAGAACTCCAATCTTGGGACTTGCCCACCTGGGGGGTGGGGGGGGGGGCGTGGTGAAACACATCGATCTTGGTCATTGACCATGGAAATTGCTTTCTTTGTCCTTCGCATCTGCTGATGTGACATCCATCCACAGGGATTGCTAGTCTTTGACCCTAGAGCACTCTGACCTAAACTTTGACCAGTGGCTCCTGGCCCCAACTCTGAGTTACTGTCCCTGACCTCTAACTCCCCCTCACCACTGTTTCCTGACCTCCCAGACTGCCCTAAAACCATCCCTACAAAGCTACAAAAAAACCAAGTCTGGGCCATGCCCTTGACAGACATCAGATCTTGGCACCATCTTGACCAGATAGTGGATGACCTCTTTTTTGTCCACGTTCAGACAATAATTGATTTAAACATGTCAATTAAGCAAGACTCCCCCACCCTGCCTCCACTTCCCAAGAAAGCACTGAACTACTCTCAATAATCAGATAAAAGATACAGCTGAACAGTCTGATGTGATATGCATCTGGTTCCTCTGGTCAACACAGCCAGTCTCCAGCCCTTGTTTCAGCCTGACCTATGCCACCATCAAATCTTCTCACCACTGACTTGCTGCTACAGAGTTCAGCCTAGAAAGTCAGTGGTAAGATGATTCACTTTCCTCCACCTACTGAATCTAGCCATTGCAGTGGCAAGTGCAATGATAAGCCACTGCTAAAAGAGAAGCACATTTTGGACCATTAAGAGTTAGCAAGGATCTGTTGTGCATTAAAAGCAATTACATTATTAGTTACTTGTGTGCTGACTTACATTTAATTGGCATTTGATTTTGGACCATCTTTATTGTCAAGTGAACATTTGAAGAAATTGTTCTCTTGAAACACCAGGAAAGGATTTATATTTATACGTGCATCAGCATTGTTTTCTTCTGCATTTCAGGTCAACACAGCCAGTCTAGATGAAGTTACCCATGAAGATGCAGTGACAGCTTTAAAAAATACAGCAGAAGTGGTATACTTGAAAGTTGCAAAGCCAACCAGCATGTATGTGCATGATGGGTATGCACCTCCAGACATCACCAATTGTAAGTCTTTCACAGTTTACTGATATGCTGTGGTTTCAAGACTGCGTTTATTCGTGAAAATTTGTTTTTAATGCATTTAACATGTAATATATATTTAAATAATTTGGACGAAAATATAGGTGGGCTGATTTGTACCTTAGCAGAAGACATAAAACTTGGCAGAATTGTGGACAGTGAAGAAAGTTGTCAAACGTTTTAGATCGGATGGAGAAATGGCAGATAGAGTTTAACCTGGTTAAGTGTGAGCTGATGTACTTTGGAGGTAAATGGCAGGACCCTTGGGAACATTGATGTAGAGAGGAATCTTGGGGGGCAAATTCATAGCTCCCTGAAAGTGGCAAGACGAGTAGATAGGGCAGCAAGGAAAGTGAATGGCATGCTTGCCTACATTGGTTGGGAATTGAATGTAAATGTAAATTAAGTTATGTCAAAGCTGTGTAAAACTTTGGTAGGTTGCATTTGAAATATTGTGTGATTCTGGATGCTATATTACAGGAAGGGTATGGAGGCTTTTGAAAAGATGCAGAAGAGATTCCCCAGGATGTTGACTGGATTGGAGAGCATTAGATACAGTATATCACTTGGATTGTTTCCTTTGGAACATCGGCAACCTGATAAAAGTGTTTGAAATTATGAAAAGCATAGATAGGGTAGGTAGTCAATCTTTTTTCCCTGGGATGGAAATGCCAAAAGCTAGAAGGCATCAATTTAAGAAAAATGGAATAGAAATGGATTGTTTTAAGATCTGTGAGGTAAGCTTTTTTTCACATAGTGGTAGATGCCAGGAGTGCACCGCCAGGGAAGATGGTGGAAGCAGATACGATAGTAACATTTAACAGGCAATTGGGCAGGCACGTGAACAGGTAAAGAATATGGGGAGACACCATATTTGGATTAATTTGAATTGGCATCATGGTCAGTGCAGACATTGTGGGCAACAGGATAATTCCTACGCTGTACTGTTCTATGTTCTAACATAACAAGTACTGGATACGATATGTGCATTGAAAAGCAAAATTGGCGGCTAGGGGAAGTTTGATGAAAAAGACAGAAATTGCTTGAAATAGCTGGTCAGACAGCAACTCTGGGGGGAGAGAGCGAGAGAGAGACTTTAATGTGTTAGGTCATTGAAATAAGATCTATTTATTTCATTCAATATTATTTGTGACTTACTGGTCAGCCATGATTACCTATGAGAAGATGGCCTGGAGCTGCCATCTTGTATTGTACACTCATTCTGGGAAATGCTGATGAAGTCACTAGATTTGACTCCAATGACTGAAGGAACAGTGATATGTTTCCAAGTCAGGATGTGTGAACTTAGAGGGAAAAGTGCAGATGATAGTGTTCATCTGCACCTGCAGCCCTAATCCTTGGTGTTAGATTTCTGGGTAGTCTTGTCAGAGTAGCCCTGGCAGGCAACTACAGTACATTTGTTACGGGTTCACAGATGTTGGAGGAGATGAATATTTGGTGACCAAATGGGGCTGCTTTGTCCTGGATGAGTCGAGGTGATGGAGCGTTAGAGTAGCTGTGTTTGCCCAGGTATCTGAAGGGTTTTTGTAGAGCAGACTCGATGGGCTGAATGGTGTAATTCTGTTCCTATGTCTTATGCTCTAATGGTTTTCTGTCCCCGACGCCGGCCCCCTAGGCCTGAGTCGACTAGTAGAAGTAGTTTTCTGTCACTTTCCTGATATGTGCTGTAGATGGTGGAAAGGATTTGTGTTTTCAGAAAGTGAGAGTCATGCCTCGGGCTTGCCAGCTTTGGACCTGCACATGTAGCCACAGTATATCCCTGAGCCAGTTGAGTTTCTGGTTGGCGGTGATTCATGAAACTTCTGATTTCATACTAGAAATCTGAAGTAAAATCAAAATGCCAGAAACATTCTGTGATCAGGCAGCATGAATGGAAAGTGGAAGAGGAAATATTTTGGCCAATGTGTGAATGTTGTCTAGATCTTCATGCTAACAAGGATAACTTTATTTGGTGAGGTGCTCTGCATGGTACTGAGCATTATTCAAGTAGCAGAAATATTATGTATTAAATTTTGACTTTATGATGGAGTAAAGTTCATTGATGAATCAATTGGAGGTGGTTGGACCTATCAATGCCCAGTGTATTTCCTATATTGCTGATATGATAGACTTTTAACAACTGGAGCAAGAATCCTTTGTGTTAAGTATGTCTCCAACCATGAGTGTTTTCCCCTTGATGACTACTGATATAATTTTCACTAGGGCTCACCTATCACACTTGGTCAAATGTTGCCTCGACGTCGAGGTCAGAAACTTATATCACGACTCTGAAATTCTGCTCTTTGGTTTCTGTTTGATGTCACTTCCAAAAGCACTTCGTTATTATTCACAGGTGTTGGGATGACAGTCAAATGAATTGGACTACTTTCCCATTTTCGAACAAGACATAGTGAGACATTTTTTTCTAAACTATATTGGACAACTTAGCTAGAACTGCTGCTTGTTCTGGAGAGCAGATCTCCAGTGCTACCAACAGTAAATGATTTATTCCCATGGCTTCTGTTAAATCTAATATTTTTAGCCGTTTCGTGTTATCATGTGGAGTGAATCAGATTGGCTGGTTCTTTTCTGCAAAGATAGGGAGGAAGTTGAGAGCCACTCAGCATTTTTGGCTTTTTGCTTATTTTGTTCTTGGTGCTAATGTGACCAAGACATCTTTGGAAATGTGAGATCTAACAGACTGTGATCAGCTTCAGAAAAGATAACAGAATTCCATGAGTAACTGACACATCAACCAATGTCAAATGTAAAATTATTGCAATTATTAGGTCAGCGGCAATCAACGTAATACTGATAATGGAAAGGATTCTCTCAACCAGACCTGCCACCCAATCCCTTAATGCCTTCCTAGCATGGCCTGTGTAACCATTGTTGCCTTCTGCAGCTTCCTTGTGTGTTCAGCCTGGAAGATTATGACCAGTGACAATCCTGCATGGCAATACAGACTGCTTGTAGTGCCCAGCCTTTGGACAGTGAATCCTGAGACTTGATCCCTGGGAAAATCCACATGGCTTTTGACATCATCTTAAAAAATATTTAAAATATATTTTTGAAAAAATTAAATTGTTGAAATGTATGAAATAAAATAATAAAAGATTCAAGATTCATGTTTGTTTATCACATGTACCTGGAAACATACAGTGAAATATTTAGTTTGTATTAGCAACCAACAGAACGTGAGGATGTGCTGGGGGAAATCTGCAAGTGTTGCCACATATTCCGGCACCAACCTAGCATGCTCATAATGCTTGGCAGAACAACACAGAACCCACTAAGCAACAACAGCAAAACAAGCACCATTCCTCCCTCCCACCCACGCTCAGTCCTCTAACCCCAAGTCAGGCCGGCTTCCTCGGCCTCCAACGTACTCTGATTCTGACTTGGACATGCAGACTACCCCAGCAGATTTGCAGGGTTTTACTGTGATTTAATTTGAACACTGAAATAAACTACTTCACAGCACTTTTTACTCGAGGGTGATAATCCAATTCAAATGAATGTGGTTGCTCTACTTAGGGAAGACATCTTGTCATTTGTTTCTGGATTGGTGCTTGTCAAATGTTCTGTGCAATTTCTCATGGCCCTGTGAAATGATGACTAAGGCAATCATTGATTGAAGAAACTGCAGACATTAGCTGTGATAGAATCGTCTTTTTATTTTATTTCAGTCTTATCTGATCTTGTTCCCAGCTGAGAGGACTGTCAATGCCTGCTGTAAAATTTGTCCCAGTCCATGTTCTATCACCAGTACATTTGATGATGTGTTCCACTGCTGTATACACTTTCCCTCAAAGAGAAGTAATCTGGTCTTCCTCCAGATCACTTCTCTTTCCTCTTCTTAGAAAATATGGAATACAAATACCTCTTACTTTTTACTTAGTGCAAGCAATTTACCTTCATTTAATGGAATACCTATTCAATTGAAGACAAATATCAGAGTTGGATTGTGCATGCCTACTTTGACAATAAAATAAACATTGAATATTGAACCTATCAAATGTATCATCTTCATCTTAGATTCTGTTCCACTTTAAAAGACACTAAACCTGGTGGTTCACAAAGTAAAAATATTTGAGACTTTCTTATACACCACTTGGTTTATCCCATCCACCCCAACGCATATAGTGAGCCATTTCTTGCTGTGACATCATTGCAGGAGAGCAAGGGTTCTCAATATTCAGCCCGAGGGCTCATCTTGGGGCAGACCAAGGCAGGACCACTATATCACTGACGTGTGATGGCGGCTTCTGCCTCCAGCACCAGGTCCAGCTCATCTCCACTATTTGGCTGAGAGAAAATAATCCCTTAATTTCCCTTAATCCTTCTGCCAAATCTGCTACCATTAGTTGGTGACACTTCTGTTGAGGGAAATGAGTCCTTCCTTTTGTCCCTGGTAGTTTTGTCTGCTTGTCTCAACCCCAGGCCTAACTCTCTTCAGTTAGAGCAACATCCATAAATTTTCTCTCTACTGCCTTATGATGCCGTCGCATCCTGCTTATAAATCTCAGTAAATCTCAGAAAATGAATCTCAAGATAGTATATGGTAACATATACATACTTTGATAATAAATTGAACTTTGAACTTTATGATGTGATAATAAGAACTCAATTGGTGCCCTCACAAATGACTTAAGCAGTTTCATAATCATTTCTCTCATCTTGCTTCCTGTGCCTTCACCAACACCTAAGCTATCTTGTTTACCGGTGCAGTTAGCTTCATTACAGGAACAATAGTTCACAAGACAAAGATCCAACAACAATGTTATATAGAACCATAGAACCGTAGAAACTACAGCACAGAAACAGGCCTTTTGGCCCTTCTTGGCTGTGCCAAACCATTTTCTGCCTAGTCCCACTGACCTGCAGACGGACCATATCCCTCCATACACCTCCTATCCATGTATCTGTCCAATTTATTCTTAAATGTTAAAAAAGAACCCGCATTTACCACCTCGTCTGGCAGCTCATTCCATACTCCCACCACTCTCTGTGTGAAGAAGCCCCCCCTAATGTTCCCTATAAACTTTTCCCCCCTCACCCTTAAACCATGTCCTCTGGTTTTTTTTCTCCCCTTGCCTCAGTGGAAAAAGCCTGCTTGCATTCACTCTATCTATACCCATCATAATTTTATATACCTCTATCAAATCTCCCCTCATTCTTCTACGCTCCAGGGAATAAAGTCCTAACCTATTCAACCTTTCCCTGTAACTGAGTTTCTCAAGTCCCGGCAACATCCTTGTAAACCTTCTCTGCACTCTTTCAACCTTATTTATATCCTTCCTGTAATTTGGTGACCAAAACTGAACACAATACTCCAGATTCGGCCTCACCAATGCCTTATACAACCTCATCATAACGTTCCAGTTCTTGTACTCAATACTTTGATTAATAAAGGCCAATGTACCAAAAGCTCTCTTTACGACCCTATCTACCTGTGACGCTACTTTTAGGGAATTTTGTACCTGTATTCCCAGATCCCCCTGTTCCACTGCACTCCTCAGTGCCTTACCATTAACCCTGTATGTTCTACCTTGGTTTGTCCTTCCAACGTGCAATACCTCACACTTGTCTGTATTAAACTCAATCTGCCATTTTTCAGCCCATTTTTCCAGCTGGTCCAAGTCCCTCTGCAGGCTCTGAAAACCTTCCTCACTGTCTACTACACTTCCAGTCTTTGTATCATCAGCAAATTTGCTGATCCAATTTACCACAGTGCTTAGTGGTGGGATCCCGTTGGAGGTGGCGGAAGTCTTAGTGGTGGGATCCCGTTGGAGGTGGCGGACTTAGTGGTGGGATCCCGTTGGAGGTGGCGGATCCCACCACTAAGTACATCTTTCCCTCCCCCCCCCTGCTCTCCGCAGGGATCGCTCCCTAAGCAACTCCCTTGTCCATTCGTCCCCCCCATCCCTCCCCACTGATCTCCCTCCTGGCACTTATCCGTGTAAGCGGAACAAGTGCTACACATGCCCTTACACTTCCTCCCTTACCACCATTCAGGGCCCCAAACAGTCCTTCCAGGTGAGGCAACACTTCACCTGTGAGTCGGCTGGGGTGATATACTGCGTCCGGTGCTCCCGATGTGGCCTTTTATATATTGGCGAGACCCGACGCAGACTGGGAGACCGCTTTGCTGAACATCTACGCTCTGTCCGCCAGAGAAAGCAGGATCTCCCAGTGGCCACACATTTTAATTCCCCATCCCATTCCCATTCTGACATGTCTATCCATGGCCTCCTCTACTGTAAAGATGAAGCCACACTCAGGTTGGAGGAACAACACCTTATATTCCGTCTGGGTAGCCTCTAACCTGATGGCATGAACATCGACTTCTCTAACTTCCGCTAATGCCCCACCTCCCCCTCATACCCCATCTGCTACTTATTTTTATACACACATTCTCTCACTCTCCTTTTTCTCCCTCTGTCCCTCTGACTATACCCCTTGCCCATCCTCTGGGTGCCCCCCCCCTGTCTTTCTTCCTGGACCTCCTGTCCCATGATTCTCTCGTATCCCTTTTGCCTATCACCTGTCCAGCTCTTGGCTCCATCCCTCCCCCTCCTGTCTTCTCCTATCATTTTGGATCTCCCCCTCCCCCTCCAACTTTCAAATCCCTTACTCACTCTTCCTTCAGTTAGTCCTGACGAAGGGTCTCGGCCTGAAACATCGACTGTACCTCTTCCTAGAGATGCTGCCTGGCCTGCTGCGTTCACCAGCAACTTTTATGTGTGTTGTTATTTAAGATCTCCCCCATTTCCTTTGGTTTCGCACATAGCCGACCACTCTGATCTTCAAGAGGACCAGTTTTATCCCTTACAATCCTTTTGCTCTTAGTATACCTGTAAAAACTCTTTGGATTATCCTTCACTTTGACTGCCAAGGCAACCTCATGTCTTCTTTTAGCCCTCCTGATTTCTTTCTTAAGTATTTTCTTGCACTTCTTATACTTCTCAAGCACCTGATTTACTCCCTGCTTCCTATACATGTCATACAACTCTCTCTTCTTCTCTATCAGAGTTGCAATATCCCTTGAGAAACAAGGTTCCTTATTCCTATTCACTTTGCCTTTAATCCTGACAGGAACATACAAATTCTGCACTCTCAAAATTTCTCCTTTGAAGGTTTCCCACCTACCGATCATATCCTTGCCAGAGAACAACCTGTCCCAATCCACGCTTTTTAGATCCTTTCTCATTTCTTCAAATTTGGCCTTCTTCCAGTTAAGAACCTCAACCCTAGGACCAGATCTATCCTTGTCCATGATCAAATTGAAACTAATGGTGTTATGATCACTGGAACCAAAGTGCTCCCCTACACAGACTTCTGTCACTTGTCCTAACTCGTTTCCTAACAGGAGATCCAATATTGCTTCCCCTCTAGTTGGTCCCTCTATATATTGGTTTAGAAAACTTTCCTGAACACATTTTACAAACTCTAAACCATCTAGACCCCTAACAGTATGGGAGTCCCAATCAATATATGGAAAATTTAAATCCCCTACCACCACAACTTTATGTTTCCTGCAGTTGCCTGCTAACTCTCTGCAGATTTGCTCTTCCAATTCTCGTTGACTATTGGGTGGTCTGTAATACAATCCCACTAATGTGGCCATACCTTTCCTGTTTCTCAGCTCTACCCATAAGGACTCAGTAGACAAACCCTCTAATCTGTCCTGCCTGAGCACTGCTGTAATATTTTCCCTAACAAGCAATGCTATTCCCCCACCTTTCATTCCTCTGCCTCGATCACATCTGAAACATCGGAACCCTGGAATGTTAAGCTGCCAGTCCTGCCCCTCCTGTAGCCAAATTTCACTAATTGCTATAACGTCATAATTCCACGTGTCAATCCACGCCCTCAACTCATCCGCCTTCCCTGCAGTACTCCTAGCATTGAAATATATACACCTCAGAAGATTTTTACCACCACTCAGCATATTGATTTATATGGCATATAAATGCCAATACAGTAAAATTCCAATCAACTGACACTGTTGGACATTGGCAGCGGGCTAGCACATTTTATGTTCTTGGGGATATTATTATTTCCATTTAGCCACACTTAAATTGGCAGGACATAGAAAAGGCATTAACCTAATGAAGATAATGGGATTAGTGTAGTTGGGCAAAAGGATCTGCATAGACTTGGTAGGCCAAAGAGCTTGTTTTTGCATATGACTCCACTACAATATTGGAATTCATGGGTCATAATGCAAAGAGAAATATGCTCCAAATAATAAAAAAACATATTGTCAGTAAACAATAGCAAAAGAACACTGATTGGAAATGGAAAACAATTATTTCACTCAGACCTCAATTTGAGAGCAGCAGCTAGCTCTTAAGTATCTTTTATTGGCTGCAGACAGGTTTCATCGATACTTTGGTCGGGCAGAATGAGCAATTGAGGGACACAGCAGTGAACTTCGAGCCGTATTGATTGTTTTTTGGATTATCTAACAAACCACTTTCATTAAATCTCAATAAAGCTATTCCAAAGGTTTCAAAACAGACCAGGGAATTACAAATTTGATCATGAGAAATTATGTTTCAGTAAGCCACAGACTGCACAGCAGCAGATTCTTACCGACCTTAGTCCCCGTCCCGTGACTCTCCAGTCAGTCAAGGGAATGTTACTAAAGATGAGGAGCACTCTGTATCTGCCTCCTCTGATTTATGCTGGCCATCTGCAATGGACATTCATTTTTGAATGTAATCATTAATCTTCATTTAACTGGTAAATTTAGGAAATATTTTCTGTTTCTCAATGTATATTTTAATCTGTTTCAAAAATTTGCAATTATTTTTATGTTAGCAGAATGGTTTTTCAGTTCCACGCTGTGCTGTTCTGTGTTCTATTTTCTTATCTCCAATCACATGTTGTAAACAGTGAAAAGGTTTTGCTAACATGAGCCATCAGAGTGTCATCAGGGCGGTATGAAGGCAGGATCCTGATGAGCACTGCCTGTTGCTTGGTCATTGCTCGAAGCCCGCTATGTCTGAAAATGAGGAAATGTATGGGCCCAGAACTGCACAATGTGGTCCATTTGCAAATTGACAGTGTGATGAACTTTGGGATCGATCACAGTGACAGAACGACATTTCATTTTGAACTGTTGAAGTGTTTCTACGTTTCTACTAACAGGCCATCATAATGTTTAGCTTTGTTTTTCCATGGTTGAGTGGTGAACGGTGCTAGCAATGTCCTAAAGTTGTCCTTTTCAAAAGTATGGCAAACAATAAAGGAACACACAACTTCCTGACTGCAGTATTGATAATTTGCAGCCCTGACCTAGCCGTGTCTTTATCCAGACAGCTCCAGTATATTTACAACACCAGTCCATTAGCAGTGTGGAAAAATTTCCAAGTGTATCCTGTCTCCCGGAGGGAACAAATCAGATCTGCTTAAGTACAGCTCAAACCACACTCCATCATTAATAATATATGTGAAGGTATCAATACTGCTGGTAGTTGACATCTGTCATTCATAACCTGTTCATTGATGGTTAATAACACAGAAAAAATGCTGAAGATACTCAAAGTTCAAAGTAAATTTATCATCGAAGTACAGCTATGTCACCATATACAACCCTGAGAGTCGTTTTCTTACGGGCATACACAGTAAATGCAAGAACCAATAGAGTCAAATGTAAGACCACACCCTTTAGGATGGACAGACAATCAATGTGCAAAAGACAACAAACTGCCAACTGTGACAAAAGAAAGAAAAAAAAATAATAATAAAAAACAAGCAATAGATATTGACAACATGAGATGAAGAGTCCTTGAAGGGAGTTCATAGGTTGTGAGAACAGTTCAGTGATGGGGTGAGTGAAGTTATCCCTTCTGGTTCAGGAGTCTGATGGTTGAGGGATAATAACTGTTGCTGAATCTGGTGGTGTGGGTCCTGAGGCTCCTGTACCACCTTCCTGATGGCAGCATTGAGAAGCGAGCATGCTTGGATGGTGGGGAAGACTTTATCTATGATGGACTGGGCCATATTCACTACTTTTTGTAGGCTATTCCATTCAAAGGCTTTGGTGTTTCCATACCAGGCCATGATGCAACCAGTCAATATACTCTCCACCATGCATCTGCAGAAGTTTGTCAAAGTTAGGGATGACATACCAGATCTTTGCAAACTTCGAAGAAAGCAGAGGTACTACCACGCTTTTTTCATAATCGCTCTTACATGCTAGACCCAGGACAGATCCTCTGAAATGATAACACCAAGGAATTTAAAGTTGCTGATTAGCTCCACCTCTGATCCCCTAACGATGACTGGCTCGTGGACCTCTGGTTTCTTCCTCTTGAAGTCAGTAATCATCTCTGCGGTCTTGAAGACATTGAGTAAGAGATTGTTGTGGCACCATTTGCCCGACGCTGGCCCCCGAGGCCTGAGTTGACGTAGTAGTAATGTGGCACCATGCTGCCAGGTTTTCAATCTCCCTTCTATATGGTGATTCATCATCACCTTTGATTCAGCCAATGACTGGTGTTGTCAGCAAACTTAAATATGGCTTTGGAGTTTTGCTTAGTCTCAGGGTCATAAGTGTAAAGCGAGGAGAGCAGGAAGCTAAGCACACAGTCTTGTGGTGTACCTGTGCTGATGGAGATTGTGGAGGAGATGTTGCCAATCCAAGCTGATTGGAGTCTCTATGTGAGGAAATTGAGGATCCAGTCGCCCACAGAGATTATTGAGGCCAACTTCTTGAAGCTTATTGATTAGTTTAGAATGGATGATAGTATTAAGTGGTGAGCTGTAGTCAATGAAGAGCATCCTGATGCGTGATGTATATAAGAGCAACACGCAGAAAATGCTGGAGGAACTCAGCAGGCCAGGCAGCATCTATGGAAAAAGTACAGTCGACATTTCAGGCCAAAACCCTTTGGCAGGACTGGAGAAAAAAAGCTGAGGAGGAGATTTAACTAGTGGGAGGGGGGAGAGA
The DNA here is from genome assembly GCF_963921235.1 of Mobula hypostoma. NCBI lineage: Eukaryota > Metazoa > Chordata > Chondrichthyes > Myliobatiformes > Myliobatidae > Mobula > Mobula hypostoma. Next base: position 32,367,423 of record NC_086100.1, read on the forward strand.
GAAATACAAGGTGATAGGTGAAACCTGGAGGGGGAGAGATGAAGTAAAGAGTGGGAAGTTGATTGGTGAAAGAGACAGAAGGCCATGGAATAACGAAAAGGTGGGAGGAGCACCAGAGAGAGGCGATGGGTGGGCAATATGGGGTGGGAAATGGTGAAGGCGGGGTGGGAGGCATTACTGGAAGTTTGAGAAATCGATGTTCATGCCATCATATTGGAGGCTACCCAGACAGAATACAAAGTGTTGTTCCTCCAACCTAAGTGTGACCTCATCACGATAGTGGAGGAGGCCATGGATGGACATATTGGAATGGGAGTGGGAAGTGGAAGTAAAATGGGTGGCCACTGGGAGATCCCGCTTTTTCTGATGCTCGGGTCTCACCGATATACAAGAGGCCACACCAGGAACACTGAACACCGTATATGACACCAACAGACTCACAGATGAACTGTTGCTTCACCTGGAAGAACTGTTTAGGGCCCTGAATGGTCGTGAGGGAAAAGGTGTAGCACTTGTTCCGCTTGCAAGGATAAGTGCCAGGAGGGATATCGGTGGCGGGGGGAGGAAGACATGCATGGTGGTGGGATCCCGTTCGAGGTGGCAGAAGTTTCAGAGAGTTATGTGCTAGACACGGAGGGTGGTAGGTTATCCTGGCACTCCTTCACCATTTCCCATCCCCCTTTTCCCCTCTCCCCCTCGCACCTTATCTCCTTGCCCACCCATCGCCTCCCTCTGGTGCTTCCCCCCCCCCTTTCTTTCTTCCATGGCCTTCTGTCTCTTTCACCAATCAACTTCCCAGCTCTTTACTTCATCCCTTTCCTTCCAGGTTTCACCTATCATCTTGTGTTTCTCCCTCCCCTCCCCCTACTTTTAAAAGTCTACTCCTCAGCACTTTTTCTCCAGTCCTGCCGATGGGTTTCAGCCCAAAACATCGACTGTATTCCTTTCCATACATGCTGCCTGGCCTGCTGAGTTCCTCCAGCATTTTGTGTGTGTTGCTCGGATTTCCAGCATCTGCTGATTTCCTCTTGTTTGTGATTGGATGTATACAAGAGACTCACTTCCTGTCACCTCAAACCTTTACCATTATCTGTAGACCGTAGTCCAGGACCACACTGAAATAACTCTTTTTGTTTGAGTGAGGGTAAGTCTAGCAATGCTCAAGCGACTTGACATCATCTAGGAGAAATCTATCCATGCCCTGAACATTTATTCTCATCACCAACAGTTTGGCTTGGCTGACTTAATTCCCCTCCATAAAATGCACTGCAGCAGCTTATTTTAACATCATCACATGAATTTGCATTTGCTGGTGGATGTAACATAGGAAGCCCTTCATCTGCAAGTTCTGTTCCAGGTTGGCGAGGTTCTGACAATAGACTTGGGCAATACATTCTGGCCTTTACATCAATGGCTGTAATCTTAAAAAAAGTATAAAATGATCTTCCATTGATGGATAAGTCTGAAAAATACATGCTGGATATTAAATAATGGATTCAGGAGATGTAGTTTAGTGTAGTTAATTAGACCTCCCAACTTCATTTATAGATGTGTGGTGGAGAGTATGTTGACTGGTTGCATAACAGCCTGGTGTGGATACACCAATACCCTTGAATGGAAAATGCTACAAAAAGTAGTGGTTACAGCCCAGTCTGTCCCCACATTGAGCACATCTATATGGAGTGTTACAGCATCCATCATCAGAGACCCCACCACCCAGGACATGCTCTCTTCTCACTGCTGCCATCAGTAAGAAGGTACAGGAGCCTCAGGACTCACACCACCAGGTTCAGGAATAGATATTAACCCTAAGCCATCAGGCTCTTGAACCAAAGAGAGTAACTTCACTTAGCTTCACTTGCCCCATCGTTGAAATGTACCCACAACCTATGGACTCATTTTCAAGGACAGTTCATCTCCTGGTCTTGATAATAATTGTTAATTAATTAATTTTTTTTTTGCCTTTGCATAGTTTGTTTTCTTAAGCACACTGGTTGAACACCCAAGTTGTGTGGTCTTCCATTGATTTGATTCTGGATTTATTGAGTATGCCTGCAAGAAAATGAATGTCAGGGTTGTACTTGAAGGCATACATGTACTTTGATAATAAATTCACTGAGCTTTGAAGTACCACCATCAAGAATTAAAGAATCAAGCACATGGGAGAATCACCGATTATAAGCTTCTTTCCAATTATGAGTTTGCTGCTGGATGCTAATATGGGAAATCCAGACATTTCTGTGCGTACCTTACACATAAGAAAGATGATAACTACCAGTTATATGCACCACTCATAGTAAAATAAAAATGTTTATTCGTAATCCTGTCATTGATTCTCTGGTAGTACTCAAACAGTGCAATTTTCCTTTACTCCAGAAGCCATTTAACACTTTCCTAAGTGCTGGTTTGTTATTGCATTCTTGATCTTATTTTTAACAAGATGGTGCCCAGCTTCAGTCTCAGTGGAGAATTAGTTGACTTTTAGGTTCATAGAGATGGTGTTGGGGACAGAGAGGGGAACTGGAGATCAGGTTATGTTTTAGAGACCAGGTCTTGGAGGAGTTAGAGGTCAGGCCTCTGCTCCAAGTTCCATGCTCGAGGGCCAGCAATGTTAGAGTTACAAAGGACACCTGTGTCCCCTGACTGGATGTCCGTATGAGCAGGATTCACGAGGAGGCAGAGGGCCGGTCATTCAGAGCGCTCACAATTCTGGGTCACGTCACCAGCTAGTCTGGGGATTGATGGGGTAGATCGGAGCCCGAAGTCAGATCAGTAGCTGGAAGTCGAAGCCCAGTGGCAGAGGCTTTGCGGCTGGAGGCCTGGCTTGGACTGACCGTGTGTGTTGGTGGGGGGACGGAGGAAAACAGGCATGTTTTGCCGTTGTTATTTTGTTGCTTGTTGGGTTCCGTGTTGTTCCGTCAAGCATTGTGGGCATGCTCTGTTGGTGCCAGAATCTGTGGCGACATTTGTGGGCTGTGCCAGCACATCCTGAGGTTGTGTTGGTTGCTAACACATTTCACTGTACATTTCATGTTCATTTGATAAAACTGAACCTGAACCTGTCCTCCAATCTGAATGTCTGTGTGTAAATAACCCTGTACTTTTTTATACAAGATGTCATCCGCCTCCGCTGTGTACTGCTTGTCCTGGAAGCTGGTTCCATTCCCTGCTCTGCAGACGTTGTGAGCTGCAGCGCTAGGGACCCGAAAGCCTGTAACCGTGGACATCACGGTGACAACAGGTTTGCTGCTGTCTAGCAGCACCTTCGTTTGTGTTGACAGACTGCCTGGATCCTGCTATCTCACTCATCACTACCTGTTGGATGTGTTGGAATCTGCTGTCCTCTCCTCTGTGTTCAGTTGCACCTCTCTCCCTGGCCTGGAGATTTCTGTGTAGCGACAAGCTCAGCAGTAATCACTGACTGTTCAGCTTCAGACTATTGAACAATCCCTCTGCTGTGTAGGCAAAGAGAAGGGGAGTGAGCAACTCTCATCACATCTAACAGACGATGAGAGAGAGACTAAAAGATCTGGATGGTCTGTCATAACGTGGGGTAGCTGCTGCTGCTCCCAGCATTCTCCTGCACTTGAAGTACCAACCAGCATGCAGTTCTGAGCCTTGTATTGCTGGGTAGAGTAGCCTTACCGCGTACCCCAACCGCATCAGTACCACTCATCGCACTGAGGCGCGAACAATCCATTGCTCGCAAAGGAACTTGTGCCATATTCCTGATCTTGAGGTACCCAGAAGTGGAGAGGGCAGGGATCTGCACTAACACACACAAACTGCTGGAGGAACTCAGCAGGCCAGGCAGCATTTTGTGTGTGTTGCTTGGATTTCCAGCATCTGCATATTTTCTCTTGTTCGGGATATGTGCCAGGTGGCTGTCACCAATGTGCTGTCAAGAACACTCACCGAATGGGTTTGTTCAGCACTGATTCCATTGGTGACCTGATTCCTGGCGAAGAATCTGCATCTTAAGTGAGATGTCAATGTATGTGAACTTCGATACAATGCATATTGAAGATTTACATTCGACAGAGAACTAATTATCTCTGAAGAGGACAATAAACTTTTCTGATGAAAATTGCAGTTTGAGCAGAGTAGACTAAAGTTTAAAAGGTATATGGTAACTTTACTTTTATACTCGATTAGGAGGTTGTTGGCCAAGAAGTAGGCCTTTGCCGGAACCACTTTTGGAGTAGTTTCGGTTTCAGAATATTTAAATTAAAAAGAGTTTTACAGCTTCAATGAGAGTGTAAAGGATAGCAAGGATAGGAGGAGGTTAGAAGTCGACACAAGGCGAATTTTGTCTTGTCCCCTTGAAAGAAACGTCGAAGGAGATCTATGTTATCTCAAAATTACCTTAGCAAGTCAGGTAGCATCTGCAGAAAAGGGTCAAAATCAAAAATATAGTTTCCATTGAAATTGAGTCATAACTTAGTCCTTAAAGAATGAAGGAAGAAGTTGCACAATATTGTTCATGTTAAGTGGTTAAAAGGGGAAATCAGTGAGCATGTGAGAAAGATGAACTTTCAGGGAAATGAAGCGAGGGGGAAATGAGACTGATAGAATTGTTCTGCTCAGAGGCAGCATGGACTTAGTGGATTAACTGGCTTCCTGCTCTATTATACTAAGTATATTACTGCAACAGGAGTGGATAAACATTTCACAAAAAAGCAACACACAGAATGCTGGAGGAACTCAACAGGTCAGGTAGCATCTATGGGAAAAAAAGTAAACAGTTGAAGTTTCAGGCCAAGACCCTTCTTCAGGACTGGGAAGGAAGGGGGAGATGCCTGAATAAAAAGGTGGGAGGAGGGGAAGTAGCTAGCTGGAAGGTGATAGGGGAAACCAGGTGGGTGGGAAAGGTCAAGGACACGAACAGCAATAATCTCATGCAAGAAGGGAGCGGACATTGGAGAAAGGGAAGGAGGAGGGGAAGTAAAAGGGAGGTGAGAAGAAATAGAATGTCAGAGTGCGGAATAAGATCATAAGACATAGGAGCAGAATTAGGCCATTTGGGCCATCGAGTCTGCTCTGCCTTTCAATCATAGCTGATCTTTTATTTTCCCCTTCTCAACCCCATTCCCCATCCTTCTGTCCGTAACCTTTGATGCCGTGTCCAATCAATCTCTGCCTTAAATACACCCAACAACCTGGTCTCCACAGCTACCTGTGGTAACAAATTCCACAAATTCACCACTCTCTGGCTAAAGAAATTTCTCCCCATCTCTGTTTTAAATGGTTGACTCTCTATCCTGAGGCTGTGCCCTCTTGTCCTAGACTCTCCAACTAGGGTAACATCCTTTCCACATCTACTCTGTCTAGGTCTTTCAATATTTGAAAAGTTTCAATGAGATTCCACCAGCCCTCCCCATCCTTCTATAAACGTTTGTAAATTTGAGCGAGTACAGACCAAGAGGCATCAAACGTTCCTCGTATGATAACCCTTTCATTCCTGGAATCATCCTTGTGAGCCTCTTCTGGAGCATCCCCAATGCCAGCACTTCTTTTCTTAGATGAGGAACCCAAACTGTTCACAGTACTCAAGGTGAGGCCTTAACAGTACCTTATCACATCCCTGCTCTTGTATTCAAGACTTCTTGAAATGAATGCTATCACGGCATTTGCCTTCCTCACTACCCACTCATCCTGCAAGTTAACCTTGAGGGTGTTCTGCACAAGGACTCCCAAGTCTCTTGACATCTCAGATTTTTGGATTTTTTCCCTGTTTAGAAAATAGCCTGCACATTTATTTCTACTGAAGTGAATGACCATGCATTTTCCAACATTGTATTTCATTTGCCACTTTCTTGCCCATTCTCCTAATCTGTCTAAGTCCTTCTGCATTCTGCCTGTTTCCTCAACACTACCTGGTCCTCGACCAATGTTTGTATCATCTGCAAGTTTGGCAACAAAGCCATCTATTCCATCATCAAAATCATTGATACACAGCACAGAAAGAAGCGGTCCCAACACTGACCCCTGTGGAACACCAACTGGTAGTCAACCAAAAAAGGATCCTTTTATTCCCATTCACTGTCTCCTATCAATCAACCAATGATCTAACCATGTCAGTAACTTTCCTGTAACACCATGGGCTCTTAACTTGGTAAACAGCCTCATGTGTGGCACCTTGTCAAAGGCCTTCTGAAAGTTCAAATATGCAACATTCACTGCATCCCCTTTATCTATCCTACATGTAATCTCCTGAAAAAATTCCAACAGGTTCATCGGGCAAGATTTTCCCTTAAGGAAACCATGCTGACTGTGTCCTATCTTGTCCTGTATCACCAAGTACTCCATAACCTCATCCTTAATAATTAACTCCAACATCTTCCCAACCATTGAGGTCAGGCTAACTAGTTTCCTTTCTGCTGCCTTCCTCCTTTTTTAACAAATGGAGCGACATTTGCAATTTTCCAGTCCTCTGGCACCATGCCAGAGTCCAATGATTTTTGAAAGACCATTGCTAATGCCTCCACAATTTCTAACGCTACCTCTTTCAGAACCCAGGGTGCAGTTCATCTGGTCTGGGTGACTTGTGTACCCTTAGGTCTTTCAGCTTTTTGAGCACCTTCTCCCTTGTAACAGTAACTGCACTCACTTCTCTTCCTTCACACACTACAACATCAGGCATACTGCTAGTCTTTTACAATGAAGACTGATGCAAAATACTCATTTAGTTTATCTGCCACCTTCTTGTCCCCTGTTACTATTTCTCCAGCCTAATCTTCTAGGAGTCCTATATCCACTCTCATCTCTCTTTTACCTTTTACACACTTGAAAGAGCTTTTACTATCCACTTTGATATTATTTGCTAGCTTGCTTTCATGTTTCATCTTTTCCCTTCTAATGATTCTTTCAGTTGCTCTCTGTAGGCTTTTAAAAGCTTCTCAGTCCTCCACCTTCCTGCTAATTTTTGCTTTGTTGAATGCCCTCTCTTTTGTTTTTACATTAGCAGTGAATAGAGGAAGGGAGGGGGTGGAATTTAGTTTACCAAAGGGAAAAATCTATATTCATACCATCAGGTTGGAGGCTACCCAGGTGGAATATAAAATGTTGCTCCTCCACCTTGAGGGTGGCCTCATCTTGGCACAAGAGGAGGCCATGGAACAACACATTGGAATGGGAATTAAGATATGTGGCTGCCAGTAAGTCCCACTGGTGGTGGATGTTGCAGAGCTGCTCAACAAAGTGGTCTCTCGATTTATGACGAGTCTCAACAATGTAGAGGAGGCTGCATCGGGAGTACCGGATACAATAGATGACCCCAGCAGATTCACAAGTGTAGTGTTGCCTCTCCTGGAAGGACTGTTTGGAGCATTAAAAAAAAACTTAGAAGAATGTATAAATGTTTGAGTGATGTTTAAGAAATAGCTTCTTTAGAAATTTGGCCCAGGCGTAGTGGGCTAATTGGTCTCCAGGTTCTGTAAAATGTTGAGTTTTTCTCATGTATTTTGAAAATACAGACATTGAAAAAAGCTCAGGAGATATAGGAGCAGCTGTAAGCCATTCGGCCCATCTTGGCTCCCTCTGCCTTCTCCCCTTAACCTTGACATCCTGACTGATCAAGAAGCTTTAAATATACTCAATGACTTGGCTTCCATAGTCACCTGCGGCAATGAATTCAACAGATTCACTAACTTCGGGCTAAAGAAATTTTTCCTCATCTCTGTTCTAAATGGACACCCCTCTATTCTGAGGCTATGCCCTTTGGTCTTTGAGTTACCCACTATAAGAAACAACCTTCCTACTTCCACTCTGTCCAGACCTTTCAATATTCGATAGCCTTCAATGAGATCCCCTTCTCATTCTTCTAAACTCCAGCGAGTACACGGTCAGAGCCATCAAATACTACTCATAAATTCTCGTGAACCTCCTCTGGACCCTGTCCAGTATCAGCGCACCTTTTCATTGATAAGAGACTCAGAACTGCTCACAATACTCCAAGTTCAGTCTGACCAATCGCTTATAAAGCCTCAGCATCACATCATTGCTCTTGTATTTTAATCCTCTCAAAATGAATGCTAACATTGCATTTGCATTCCTTACCATTGACTCAATGTGCAAGTTAAGCTTTCGGCAATCCTGCACAAGGACTCCCAAGTCCCTTTTTTGAACCTGAGTTTTGAATTTTCTCCCCATTTAGAAAATATTCTATGCCTTTATTCCTTCTGCCAAAGTGCATGACCATACACTTCCCTACACTACATTCCATCTGCTGCTTCTTTGCCCATTCTCCGAATCTGTCCAAATCCTTCTGCAGACTCCCTGCTTCCTCAACACTACTTACCCCTCCACTTACCCTACCCAATACCAGCCCCTGTGGAACACGCTGGTCACTGGCAGCCAACCAGAAAAGGTCCCCTTTATTCCCACTCTTTGCCTACTGCCAGTTGCATCTTCTATCCATGCTAGTATCTTTCCTGTAATGCTATGGGCTCTTACCTTATTCAGCAGCCTCATGTGCGGCACCTTGTCAAAGACCTTCTGCAAATCCAAGTAACATCTACTGACTCTGCTTTGTCTATCCTGCCTGTTGTTTCCTCAAAGAATTGCAACAGATTTGTCAGGCAATATTTGCCCTTAGAAAACCATGTTGACTTTGGCCTATTTTATCATGTGAAACCTCATCCTTAATAATGGACTCTAATGTCTTTCCAACCACTGATGACAGGCTACCTGGCCTATAATTTCCTTTCATCTGCCTCCCTCCCTTTATTAAGAGTGACTTGACATTTGCAACTTTCTAGTCCTATGGAACCAGTGCAGAATCTAGTGATTCTTGCCTGGTGTGTAGTTTATCTGGTACAGATTACTTATCTATCTTCAGACCTTTGTCTTCCCAGGCACCTTCTCCTTAGAAACAGCAACAACACTCATATTGTGATCACTGCTCCCTAGGGGTTCCTTTACCTTAAGCTCTGTGATCAAATTTGGTTCATTACACAACACCCAATCCAGAATTGCCTTTCCCCTGGTGAGCTCAAACACAAGATGCTCTATAAAGCCATCTCATAGGTATTCTATAAATCCTCTCTCTTGGGATCCAGCACCAACCTGATTTTCCCTGTCTTCCCTCATTTTGAAAGCAGTATCCATCATCAGAGTTCCTCACCACCCAGTCCATGCTCTTTTCTTGCTGCTGCTGTCAGATATAAGGTACAAGAGCCTCAGCACAAGCATAACCAATTTCAAGAACAATTACTGCCCCTCAACCATCATGCTCTTGAACAAAAGGCGATAACATCACTCATTTGCCCATCCATTGAGATGTTCCCACAATCAATGATCTCACTTTAAGGACTCTTTATCTTGTTATATCATGTTCTTATTATTTATTGTTATTTATTGATATTTACATTTGCACTGTTTGTTGTCTTCTGCGCTCTACTTGATTTTTCATTGATCCTGTTATTGTTATTACTGTATAGATTTACAGAGTATGCCCACAGGAAAATGAATTTTAGGGTTGCATGTGGTGACATATATGTATTCTGATAATATAATTTACTTTGAACTTTTGAAGTATCCATGCCATTGTCCTTCTTACATGCATTTTTTTAATCTCCTATTGTAACTTGTATCCCACATCCTGGCTACTGTTTGGAGGCCTGTATATAACTCCTATCGGAGTCTTTTTACTCTTGTAGTTTCATAATTCTATTCACAAGGAATCTACATCTTCTGATTCTATGTCGCCTCTTTCTAAGACTCTGATTTCATTTTTTATTGAGGGAACCACTCCATCCCTCTGCCTACCTGCCTGTCCATTCAATGCAAGGTGTATCCTTGGATGGTAAGCTCACGGCGATCACCTTCTTTCGGCCACAACACTGATGCTCAAAATGTCGTACCTGCCAGTCTCTAATTGTGCTAAAAGATCATTTACCTTATTCCATATACTGTGTGCATTCAAATATAGCTCCTTCAATCCTTATGTGAGGAAGTAAGATGTTAAATATTCTGATAGCAGTATAATTGAACATCAGGAGACAAGAATGTTTAGTCTGTCATCTGTAATGTGCTGCTGTCAGGTTAGAGTATAAACCATGGGTGGTTGGGATCATTACATTGAAAACTTCTCTCAGGAGACATATGCTGCCAGCTTTCCATGTTATTTTTGCAGTGGGCAGGATGACACCTTTAGGAATTCTTGCAGCACAGTTTGCTGTCTTGTACTCAAAGCCAGAGTGGCATTTTCTTTTGCAATACGATATGTGTTTCAGCAAGAAAATGTACACATTTTGTATATTCCTATCAGTACCACATTATGTTCCAATGAATGCTGGCCTCATTAATATCTGATTTAACTCAAAAATGAGAACTTTGGGGTGGGAGAAGTGGTTGTTTATTTTCTATGTTTTGTATAATGTGCTGAACTTGGGCTGATTCTTCCATTTCAACAGAACTTTGACCACATTCTGCAACCCCAAATGTAGCACCTTTAACAGTGAGGAAGAAGTAATCGGTAAAAGCTTTTGGAAGCCCCAGTGTTGCCCTGGTTCCTTGGTTTGTGTGAACTGTTGGATGAAAAACACAGCTTATTGGATGTGAACATTCAAAAGGAGTCAGATTCTCGCAATGACTGTGGGAAGTGAGCAGCAAAGCCATTTGTGGTTATAAAAGGATGAAAGAAGGATCGATTTAATGAACAAATCATTGATTAGCTTTTCTTATTCTCATACAGTTAGTCAATAGCTGTGGCTGAACTTTGAGATCGGAATAACTTGGTCCTGAGATAAAACATAACACTTTTAAAAAAAAAAGGAATTTAAATATCAGTTGATTACTGTCCTCTTCACACAGATGGCATTTTGTATGTAATGCAGAGCCCTACACGGACAGTGCATGTCACTTTGAAATATGCAAGAAAAGCATCTGCACAGAAAAGGTCCCTATGGTGACCACTGCCAGTACTGAGTTAATCAGACCATTGTTACCCATCATTTTTGCACGTGGGTTGTGGACAACTGGTAAACATTTGATGTCAGGCTCTGGTGCCTGAACCTCAGTTGACAAGGTTATTCAGTAGAGAAATTTTCAGGCCACTCTTCTACCAAAGGCTTATTCTGAGGACTATTAGTATTGTTCCTGGTCTGATATCAAAAGGTTGATCTGTTGATTCAGATTTACGAGTTCAGGCCCCAGTACAGAATATTTCAATTCAACAAAATAGATCTTATAATAAATAGAGAGCTGGTCACATTTACGGTAAATATGAAGCTTCCAGATTGCTGTAAGGGATTCATCTAGGGTTGTAGATATCTGGAATTCTGTGTGCACAAAGAGCTGTGTATGTCCAGTTATTGACCATATTCGAGGCAAGATCTATAAGCCTTCTCTTGCATTCAATTACATTACTAGCCATTTCACTAACTTGTGGTTGCCAAGTTTTACTGACAGGTTGTTGTGGAGTAGCCCTCAAGAATGTGGCTGATGCTTAATATAGTTTTAAATTGAGAACAATTGCACAGTTGATTAACCTATTCAATCTGCTGGTGGCTATCATAAATAATTGAGTGCACGAAGCCAGAATAGAGAACGGTGTGTGATTATGCTCCTGAGTCCAGTAGATAGCCTATTTGTTGTAATTTTATCATACATTCATAAAATTACATTTTATTATGTAAACAAAAGCATTTTACCTTTCCTTTTCACCTTCCTTGTATCCAGATGATAATGATGTGAGTAAATAATTGTTAGCCAGGATATGGTGTGCAATTTGATATGAAGATAAATGTTTCCATTAATGAATAATGTGAAACAAATAGCTGGGTTTACTGTAAAAGGATATTAGTTGTAATAATAGTAAATGACTTCTTTCCTGAAATGAAGGGATTATTAAGATTTTTAAAAAAGAATTTGCTAGGGAATTTACAAGTGACTTGAATTTAGAAGCTGAAGACACATATTTTCATAACCTAATGCAACTTGATGAGAGTTAAGTGATTTTAAATTAATTCTTAATAGAAGTAACATTCAGAGATAACTTTGGAAAATGTAAGAAATTATTGCTTTGGCATTCTTATTATTTGGAAGCGAGAAAGTTATTAGTTTTAAAATTAGAATTAAAAATAACCAAACATATTAAGTAATTAGTGAATGTATTTGATGACCACTTTTCCATGTATAATTTTCAATGCACAAGTTCATTCATTAATTTCTTGACGGGAAACAGCTGCCTAAAATCAGCAAGCCTTTATGGTATATTCTCAGATTTTAGGCGATTTTGGTTTATTTGTGAATTTCAAAATGTTCTGCAATTATAATAAATTAGTTCCTATTTATAGATTCTGCATGGGTGATATCTGAAAGGGTCAAAGTTAATATAAATGAATAAACCATCCATTTGAATTTCTCACTTTCTTCACATTTCTGCTTACAAAGTTACAGTTTATGGGCCAAATAGCCTAATTCTACTCCTATATCTTGTATGTATCCGTCGTGCTTTAACGTCTAACTATCATGGTATTCGGCTTAGCCGATTGACAATTATCAATACTTTTCCACTCTGATTTCAAGTTACTCTCAAATAACCCCATTACCTTTTTATCAAAAACCTTGGTGGTATAATTCCAAGTTAGTTCAATGTAAATGAGACTTTCAACTTATTTTTGAGTGAAATTTTAATTTAAATGTATTTATATGTATGCAATGTACAAATAGAAGAAGAAGAAAGCCCTTAGCCCCGAGTGGAGTCATCGGGACGCCGTTTTTTTTTAGCAGGCTTTCTTATTTTCATGAGGCCAAGTTGCTAGCTTGACGCTCAACCCAGCACAGATGGAGAGCGTGCAAGGGAGCCAGCTGGATTCAAACTCAGGAGCCTTCGCTCCGAAGTCCGGCGCTGATGCCACTACACCACCACGCCACCAGTCGGCTAATGTACAAATAGCTTTGCATTTTAAAAAAATCATGTTTTTAATCGTGAGCATTGTAATCCATTGAGACTCAAGAGCTGTTGAGAAACCTCTGTTTATTTTTATGCACAGTTTTATTACTCCCAGTGGAATACATTTGGCACTTGAGAATCATCATTTAGTCCATCTTAAAGACTGATAACACTACAATTTTATTTTGGGTGGAATGACTTTGATTTCTGTGCTAACTTTAGGAATAAATCGAACTGATCTGGGCTGTCTTTGGATTCCGTTTTGCAGTATTACAATATTCTAGTCAGACTGAAGAGTAAATATATCATATTAGCAAATATATCATTAAGTTTTCAGGATCCATTAGATTTCTAGACTCTAATTTCCCAAATCTATAAAAGCAGTTGGTCAAGTCCATTCATAGGAAGCGAGTTTCACTAGTAAGGTTTGTTCAAATTTGCCTCTGAATTGACTTTGCAAGATCATTTCATGTGACGGTGAATAAACATGGCATTTTGCTTAGAAATGGCTATTATTGTTATTCCACATTTTTTGTTTAGTTAGTGCACATTTTTTTTATTGCATATCATGTTGGGAAAACTAATCTGTGTGACCTGAAATATTCTATATACTGTAAAGTAATGGCTCCATCCAAATTAGTCATATACTTGAGTCATATGCTGTAAATTGCAATTAGCCATTACCATTTATAAAGCCTCTTGGTTAGATTAGTCCTGTGATTGTCTTCAAATCAGGGTAGACAAATACTATAATTATGTTCGTGGCAGGATTGTGGCGGTTAGCTTTCCTCCTATCTAGAGCAAGATCCAGAAATTGAAATGAGTGGTAAAGGCAAGGCAGTCAATAATTCAAAGGAATAAATAGTGAAGAAATGTTTGCTTTCTCTTCCCCATCCCCCACTTCCCCAACACAGAAGGTGCAGTAATAAGTGAATTGCATTATCTGTACAAAGACTAACCCATCAAGAAAAGATATTTTTCCCTGATCTATGCAACTGATCTTTTCTCTGTTCCTTTCTTACGACCATATGCCTTGCATTGCTGTAAAATAACAGGACATTTTCCAGTTTCTATTAAAGTGTGTTCTGTCATTTTTTTTTACTGCTTCTTTGTGTGGATAGCAGCAGATTTGAATCAGTCTGCACTTCATGATGATGGTAAACCTAGTCTATTGTAATGTGAAGCAATGTGAGCATTAGTGCGTAGAAGTACTAGCTGTGTACATACATCTATTGATGCTTCTGGACACATCTTCAGTGATGTTCCTGGAATCATCTGGTGTTTCGGGTCTTTCAACATCATACAACCTCCTCCAGGTGACCCAGCCGGGGCTGGTCAGACCCCAGCTTGTGTCCAGATGGCTAGCTACTTATGACTCCATGGCTCCCCTCTTTTGAGCCACAGCCATCTTGAGGCCCTGTCTACCGCATCGGCGGTACTGCGAATGGCTCTCCTCTTCCTCTCTCCCTCGAGGAATATTTTAAGTTCTAATTTGACAAATGGATCATGATTTTTGCAAGCAAAAGCTACAGGAATTGAATATATATTGAGATTTATTTTGGTTGACAAACCTCATCTATGTTGCTTTGACTTTTGGAATATATTGACAAAAATAATGTCAAGTATGGGAAATTATTGTACTACCAATGCATTTTTTTTGTATTCTTCTAGCCTACTCACAAATGGAAAACCATATTACACCATCAAACTACTTAGGGAGTACAGAATATAAACAGTCTCTCCCTCCATCGTCGCCGGGCAGATACTCCCCCATCACTAAAGTCGTGGGTGATGATGAAATGACCAGGTAAGAGTTCATGAATTTATAATCCAGTCATATTTTCTTAGCATCAGTAAAATAGAAAATCCATTGATATAAAGACGCTGATTTATTTTCAGGGGGTACAGGGGTTAAAGGAATTCTCTTTCTGAAATGTAGTACCTTATTCTCACTTCTCACTGAGTGGGACCTGTTGGTTTTGACGAATAACTATATTGTATACCAGTAACTTTTTCTCAGTACAAACATCTTCTTGTCTATCAGAACAAAATTAATATTTTCAGCCGATCAGAATTTGTTCCTTTTGGAGAGATTCTATAGGCAGATGAAGCTGTCAATGCACTGTTTGTCTGTTCATGAATGAACAGGCTCGTCAACCTGAAGTATACATAACTGTCCTGACAACTGATTGATTCTCCTGGTCCCTGCTCGCTATTTTATTTCTTTTAACACTGATCTATTGGTAACTAACTCCTATTAGTGTGTTACTGATGTTTCTACTACCTGGTTTATTTGACTGCTGGTAAATTGACTCATTTTTGCTGCATTCACAGTGACTGCACTGACTGTTATTTCCATAATCACAGGATTTCTGAAAAGCCTCGTGAATGATGAGCTGTACTTTTTTTTTGTGCTTTAACTTGCAACCACAGACCCAACTACTGCCTAAAATATTGGACATTCTTAGCAAGTATTTTGTCCCCAAATTTGTCTTTGTCTCCTACCCCGGTGATTACTGATACAGCCCCCACTTCTGCATCCAAATCAGTGAGAGCTTTGAGATCAGATGGTCCTTTTTAGCTCAGTTGAATGCCAGAGATTAATTAGTCACTTTGAGCATTGCCTTACCCTCTCTGTATTGCTGCCTTATTATCCAAATGCCCTCAGAATGAAGCTGACAGTGTTAAATTTCTTTGTGTCATTATCAATGTTCCCTCTAAGGTGCGCGCACACAGCTTTTGCTACTAGCACTCAAAGGAATTTAAGCTATGCACAAAAGTTTGTCACCCTCTACCTTGTTAAGTATATTACGCAATCGTACACAATCACATTTCCTTTTCCGGTTTCTAATGCGGATGGTGTTGACAACATGGAGTTTGCGATGATTTGTCTGAAGATTTTAGAACTGGCTTATTTATACTGTTTTTATTGAAGGAATTATTGATTCACTATGTCGAATTCCAAAGAAGCAAAGCTCATTAGGTCAGGAACATGTAGCTACTAGAAAAATTTTATGTACAATACATAAACTGGTGTTACCTGTGTGTATTGTCATGAAGCAAAAGTTGCTAGAGAATTTGCAAGTGGGGACAAAGTGGAGTGATATATGGAAACTTGACTCTTGAAAGCGTCATTAAGCAAGCACATCACATATGGATGGTGTTCAAAAGCTCTGGCAAGAAAATCCTCCATTTCCCACTACAGGCCTGCTGCATATTTTGTGAGAGTGCAGCTGAACGAGAGTGAAAACAATCCAACCTAAAGTTCTTATTGACAGTGTTTTGCTAGCTGTTCAAATGAATACCTCTATATATAAAATTTAGTGCACACACATTGTTGCCACTGGGCAAAAAATTGCACAGCACAAGATTTTTGTGCACATTGATCTTTACAAATTAGAGGGAACATTGGTCACAAGTTGTGTTTATTATGTGACCTTTTCATCTTGATTTAAACAATTATCGTGAATTTGTAGTTTTTTAAAATTTGGTTTCAGATCTTCAGTCTATTGAGCTTCATTCAGCGATTCCAGTTACTCTAATCTCCCCCTCCCCCGTGTGTATTGCTTTAAAAATTAATCTTTCATTCAAATCCTCAGACACTCTAGGGCTTGTTAAACCTCAGGCATCTACTGTATTTGACAAAGCTCTCAGTTACTTCCTTAACTTGCATAATTATTGATTCCTTTTTTTCTTTTATGAACCATATATAGTAATATATTTTATTCAGTCTTTATTTTAAGATGCTGTATAATTGCTGTTATGATGGTGTTATTTTTCAGACAAGTATAATTACTGTATTCAAAAGCCTTTTGAGCTTTATTCCAGATATATCTGGCCTACTTTTCTGGTGTTTACAATATGTCCTCAAGAAGCCCACAGAATAGATTTTTGCCTGAGCTAAGTAGTAATCTGGTGTAATACATTGTCAGCCCTTGGAGACTGTCTGATTTTCATTTCATTGATTTTGGTAGAATATCGACTGAATGATGTAATGGTTGTGAGATATTTCTTGTCAGATTACTGTGCAGGCAGTGGAAACAAATGGCTGCCCATGATGTTTTGACTGAGCAACTTAGAGAATGAGTTTGACTTCAAGAAATACCATGATTTAGTTAATGCGATCTTTACATAACATTTATAAATGATGCACAGATTCCTTGATTCCATCACATAGTAATTGCTGATTGCCATCAGTACCCAGTGTAGAAATATGATTTTCATTTGTTTTAATATCTGTCCTTTATTATTTTTTAAATTTAACCCTTCTGTTAGGTTACCAAACAGTCTTTTGGAATGGCCATCAAAACTTTATTTATTTGTCTGTCTGTTTATTTAGAGCACGGAACGGACCCTTCTGGCCCACCAGGCCATGTTGTCCAACAACCCATTGTTTTAACATCAGCCAAATTTACAACGACCACTTAACCTCTTAACCAGTACTTCTTTGGACAGTGGAAGGAAACCCATGTGGTCACAGGGAGAACATATAGATTCCTAACAGATGAGGTCGGAATTGGACTGCAAAGCACCTAGCACCACTTTAAGCACAACACTACCGCGGCACCCCAATGCTATCACTTCAGGAAATTGGAGATATAAAAAAGTGTAACTCTCTCACCGTGGCTCATATATAAACTTGGCTTGTTAGCTAACTCTGCTAACAGCCATGTGACTCGGCAATGAAAAGGCCACCTTATATAAGCAAAATATGTCTAGGGTCCATATGATTTGTTGTTCAACCAAACAGAAAAGTTGGGATGTTCTGATTAAGGAACATTGATTGCAGTGAATGCTGTGTAAATACTGCTCGCACACAATTATCAGTCGCCAAGAAATGACATTGTCCACCAAATTGAAATGATTAAAAAAATATATTTACCAATTTTTCAACTTTATCAAACAGCTAACATGAAAAGAAAAAAAAGATAAAAGGGCTCATTACAGTTAGATCAGTCTAAATGTGCACATAAACGTTGGAGCTCATTTCTGGAGTAGTCGGGTGTATTGCTGTACTCACGTGCAGAACCCATGTTCTACATGAAAGATACCAGTCACAGTTTGAACTTCCCTTGAAGACCATTTTGAACGAACTGGCTAACTCAGGAGTATTGGCACTTCCTCCCTTGAACCATTCATCTCCACAAAGCACTTATAACAACAGGGTCTCTCCTTCGAATGGCATTTGGCAGGCATCTGTCCCCCTCCGCAGCTCCCTCCAAGAGACCCCAAACCAACCTACTGTCCTTCATAGCTCTGATCCCATTCAGCTCTCTCACTAGCAGGACACACTGCTTTTTCAAGAAACTGCTAAAATAAAAACACCTCTCAGCATAGCAGTAAATATCTTAACCAGGCCATTACACAAAGTTACTTTGTTTTGATTTAATTTGAATCAACAATTTGTATTAACTGATATCTACTCTGCATAGGTAAGAAAAAACTAACTTGAGCAAGGATCTGTGGAATTCCATTTCACAACAATCCTTAGCTTCAGTGAACAGCTGCCTCTTGAACAAAGATCTTCTGCAGTTTATAGTTGGTGGCTTGGTTCATCCTGCAGTTCATAATTGGTGGCTTGGTTCATTATGTATTATGGGAAGTGTACAAGTTATTTATGGCTGTACTCAAGAGGTGCCAGAACAAAATTGAACCTTAATATTCCTATGAAATAAAATTGAAAATTAATTCTGCATCTTTTTCTTAATGAATTTGCCTTTTAACATGAGCACTAATGAGTAATATTAATAATTTAAATAACATCAGCTCAGAATGTATATTGAATGCAGCAGACTTTAAAATAAACTTAACAGTTAACCATAACAATAAAAAACACAACTTGCTTCCTGTTCAAAATTCCCAGGGCATCATTATTATATCATCAGGAAATTTGTGCCTAAGGTTCCTTACAGCATATCTATTTAAAATCCCAGTGGTAAATAACAGAAAGCCAATAATTCAGTTCTCAGTGGATTAGTAGATTTTTCTGTTTGTCTTATATTAAACTGATCTGTTCAATGCAAGAAGTACTTTGCTTGAATTTATTTCTTCAGTGCTCACCCTACTAAGAGGGGGAAGGATGCCAAAGATTTGCTCTTGAAGTACTTATTTCCATATACTTTTTATTTTAATTTCTTGTCAAGTGCAACTTCAAGGGCCAGTAAGTACACCCTTGCTAGTTTCCTCATAGGGTATTTTAGTCTTCTGTTTAGCAAAACCAATTGTTGGCATTGAAAACACACCATATTGAAAGGTGTTGAGGGCAGATCTTCATCTTTGAGTAAAATACTGAGTTTGTTTCACTTAAGCAAGTTTACTCTACACTCAGGCCACTTCATTAGATGCACCTGTACACCTGCTTGTTAATGCAAATATCTAATCAGCCAATCATGTGGGAGCTGCTCAATGAATAAAATCATGTAGACATGGTTAAGGGGTTCAGTTGTTGCTCAGTTGAATATCAGAATGGGGAAAAATGTGATCTAAGTGATTTTAACTGTGGAATATTTGTTGGTGCCAGACAGGGTTGTTTGAGTATCTCAGAATCGGCTGATCTCCTAGGATTTTCATGCATAACAATCTCTAGAGCAGGGGTCCGTAATCTAGGTTCCATAGGGTCTGTCAACAGATTCCAGCGGGCCCATGAACTTGGATTTGCAGGGGGATGGGAACCAGAGTGCCAGAGCTGACAGTGTAGCTGGGGTGAAAATAAATGATGTTAAAAGTTCAAGCAAATCCACTAATAGAAAGGTTGTGAGTGGTGGAAAAAGTCTTCTGAGGTGTATATATTTCAATGCTAGGAGTATTGTGGGGAAGGCAGATGAGTTGAGGGCGTGGATTGACACGTGGAATTATGACATTATAGCAATTAGTGAAACTTGGCTACAGGAGGGGCAGGACTGGCAGCTTAATATTCCAGGGTTCCGATGTTTCAGATGTGATCGAGGCAGAGGAATGAAAGGTGGGGGAGTAGCATTGCTTGTTAGGGAAAATATTACAGCAGTGCTCAGGCCGGACAGCTTAGAGGGCTTGTCTACTGAGTCCTTATGGGTGGAGCTGAGAAACAGGAAAGGTATGGCCACATTAGTGGGATTGTATTATGACCACAGTCAACGAGAATTGGAAGAGCAAATCTGCAGAGAGATAGCAGGCAACTGCAGGAAACATAAAGTTGTGGTGGTAGGGGATTTTTTAATTTTCCATATATTGATTGGGTCTCCCATACTGTTAGGGGTCTAGATGGTTTAGAGTTTGTAAAATGTGTTCAGGAAAGTTTTCTAAATCAATATATAGAGGGACCAACTAGAGGGGATGCAATATTGGATCTCCTGTTAGGAAACGAGTTAGGACAAGTGACAGAAGTCTGTGTAGGGGAGCATTTTGGTTCCAGTGATCATAACACCATTAGTTTCAACTTGATCATGGACAAGGATAGATCTAGTCCTAGGGTTGAGGTTCTTAACTGGAAGAAGGCCAAATTTGAAGAAATGAGAAAGGATCTAAAAAGCGTGGATTGGGACAGGTTGTTCTCTGGCAAGGATATGATCGGTAGGTGGGAAGCCTTCAAAGGAGAAATTTTGAGAGTGCAGAATTTGTATGTTCCTGTCAGGATTAAAGGCAAAGTGAGTAGGACTATGGAACCTTGTTTCTCAAGGGATATTGCAACTCTGATAAAGAAGAAGAGGGAGTTGTATGACATGTATAAGAAGCAGGGAGTAAATAAGGTGCTTGAGGAGTATAAGAAGTGCAAGAAAATATTTAAGAAAGAAATCAGGAGGGCTAAAAGAAGACATGAGGTTGCCTTGGCAGTCAAAGTGAAGGATAATTCAAATAACTTTTACAGATATATTAAGAGCAAAAGGATTGCAAGGGATAAAATTGGTCCTCTTGAAGATCAGAGTGATCGGCTTTGTGCGGAACCAAAGGAAATGGGGGAGATCTTAAAAAGGTTTTTTGTGTCTGTATTTACTAAGGAAACTGGCATGAAGTCTATGGAATTAAGGGAAACAAGTAGTGAGATCATGGAAACTGTACAGATCGAAAAGGAGGAGGTCCTTGCTGTCTTGAGGAAAATTAAAGTGGATAAATCCCCGGGACCTGACAGGGTGTTCTCTCGGACATTGAAGGAGACTAGTGTTGAAATTGCAGGGGCCCTGGCAGAAATATTTAAAATGTCACTGTCTACAGGTGAGGTGCCGGAGGATTGGAGAGTGGCTCATGTTGTTCCGTTGTTTAAAAAAGGATCGAAAAGTAATCCAGGAAATTATAGGCCAGTAAGTTTAACGTCGGTAGTAGGTAAGTTATTGGAGGGAGGACTAAGAGACAGAATCTACAAGCATTTGGATAGACAGGGACTTATTAGGGAGAGTGAACATTGCTTTGTGCGTGGTAGGTCATGTTTGACCAATCTATTGGAGTTTTTCGAGGAGGTTACCAGGAAAGTGGATGAAGGGAAGGCAGTGGATATTGTCTACATGGACTTCAGTAAGGCCTTTGACAAGGTCCCGCATGGGAGGTTAGTTAGAAAAATTCAGTCTCTAGGTATACATGGAGAGGTGGTAAATTGGATTAGACATTGGTTCAATGGAAGAAGCCAAAGAGTGGTAGTAGAGAATTGCTTCTCCGAGTGGAGGCCTGTGACTAGTGGTGTGCCACAGGGATCAGTGCTGGGTCCATCGTTATTTGTCATCTATATCAATGATCTGGATGATAATGTGGTAAATTGGATCAGCAAATTTTCTGATGATACAAAGATTGGAGGTGTAGTAGACAGTGAGGAAGGTTTTCAGAGCCTGCAGAGGGACTTTGACCAGCTGGAAAAATGGACTGAAAAATGGCAGATTGAGTTTAATACAGACAAGTGTGAGGTATTGCACTTTGGAAGGACAAACCAAGGTAGAACATACAGGGTTAATGTTAAACCACTGAGGAGTGCAGTGGAACAGAGGGTTCTGGGAATACAGATACAAAATTCCCTAAAAGTGGCGTCACAGGTAGATAGGGTCATAAAGAGAGCTTTTGGTACATTGGCCTTTATTAATCAAAGTATTGAGTATAAGAGCTGGAATGTTATGATGAGGTTGTATAAGGCATTGTTGAGGCCGAATCTGGAGTATTGTGTTCAGTTTTGGTCACCAAATTACAGGAAGGATATAAATAAGGTTGAAAGAGTGCAGAGAAGGTTTACAAGGATGTTGCCGGGACTTGAGAAACTCAGTTACAGAGAAAGGTTGAATAGGTTAGGACTTTATTCCCTGGAGCGTAGAAGAATGAGGGGAGATTTGATAGAGGTATATAAAATTATGATGGGTATAGATAGAGTGAATGCAAGCAAGCTTTTTCCACTGAGGCAAGGGGAGAAAAAAACCAGAGGACATGGGTTAAGGGTGAGGGGGGAAAAGTTTAAAGGGAACATTAGGAGGGGCTTCTTAACACAGAGAGTGGTGGGAGTATGGAATGAGCTGCCAGACGAGGTGGTAAATGCGGGTTCTTTTTTAACATTTAAGAATAAATTGGACAGATACATGGATGGGAGGTGTATGGAGGGATATGGTCCGTGTGCAGGTCAGTGGGACTAGGCAGAAAATGGTTCGGCACAGCCAAGAAGGGGCAAATTTGAATTTGAGTTAATGCATGGTGTACTACTGGAGTGACATTTACTTCATTGTCCAAGATAGATAACCAGCATGGCCCAGCCCAGCACAGTGCGTTTCAGCACCGACAGAAGGGGCAAAAGGCCTGTTTCTGTGCTGTAGTTTCTATGGTTCTATGGATGGGAAAAAATTTACTTCTTTATTTTTGCTAATCTCTAAATGAAATACAGCATTTCCTTCAATTATGCATATAGGCAACAAACCACAGTAATAGTAGCAGTACCTGTGACTTTGTCACCAATAGAAATTACAGATGTTTTCATATAACATTTCAGTTGTTACAAATATTTCAAAAAATTACTTACAGCCCGCTCTTCATTACTTTGAAATTACAGTAGTCATTAGACCCACCAGCAGATCGAACATGATCACAGCCTTCCTGTCTGCAGACATTTGTGTGACAAAGCTGGCCAATTATTGGGCAGCCCTGTGCCTAGCAGTCATTCATCTCTTTCAAAAGTTCTTTCCATCTTGATGGCATTAAAGTTGAACCATGCATCCACAATTCTTTTCTTTCTGATATAAACTGTATCAAAGATGTTGATCTAGCCAAAGATGAACTCGTTGATCTTGGGACAAAAAACTTATTACAAATGAAGTTTAACTCAAAAAGCTGTGGGGAATTCTAGTGTTCCTTCAGAGAAGCTTATCCTGGAATTGAAAAGTGAGCTATGGAAGCTTTAGTTCCTTTTGAACAACATATCTTTGCAAATCAAGATTTTCAACACTTGTAAGCATTAAAACAAGATTGCATGTGGCTTTGTCAAAGACCAAGTTTAGTGTTCTTATTCAAGCTAAGCAACAACACCCTTCACACTGATATGTGTTTAAAATAAAATTCAATTTCAACTTGACTATACTTAAAATGTATAGTTTTGTTATTTAATGCATTAATAAAGAAGCACGTATTATGATTTTGCAATTCTTTTAAATATTTTGATAACTTTATTTCAATATTATTGGTTTAATTTGTAATCCCATGTATTTTATTTAAGAAAAGGTTAAGATCCTGTGCTCTAGAGTTTATGGAGAATGGTGCAAAAAAAAACCAAAAAAGCATCCGGTGAGCAGCATACCTGTGGGAGAAAGTATCTTTTTAATAAGAGGGCTCAGAGGAGAATGGCCAGACAACTGGTTCAAGGAGACAGGAAAGTTGCAGTAACTCATATAGCCATAGGTTACAACTGTGGTATGCAGAAGAGCATCTTTAAACGCACAACATGTTAAACTTTAAAGTAGATAGGCTATAATAGCAAAACACCACGAGCATCCACTCAGTGACCACTTTATTAGGTATCTAATAACGTGGCCACGATGTGTATTATTCCCAAAATGAAATGCTGGCCTTAATTCCCCTTGCGAAAAAATACAGAACTAAGGTTGGCTGTAGCTGTTTTGGTCACACTGCATCAAAACTGCTCTTGTTGGTCTCATTACTTTTAAAAAGGATATATTTGCCATTGATTCAATAGATTGATTTCCGGGGATCAAGCAGTAGCTATGAAGAATCATTAAGTAGATTAGACCTCAGTGGAGTTCAGGAGAACGAGATCTGATCTTATTGGAGAACATGGAATGTATTGAAACATTCTGGGTTGTCGATCCTGAGAGGTGTTTCCTTTGTTGTAGAAAGCTTGAAATGGTAATGGTATACCACCTTGCTGATATCCCTGGTAGGTGTGATGTAAGAATCTGTGACATTGCAAGTTGTGATTTTGTCCGTTGCTTGACTTATCTGTGAGACATCTGTCCCAAATAAAGCACAAGCCAACTTGCATTCAGGAAGGCTTTGCAGAATTGACAGTCCTGGGCATGGCAAGCCTGGATATGCAATGGCAAGCATTTAAAGGTTGCATGGATGAACTACAACAATTGTTCATCCCAGTTTGGCAAAAGAATAAATCAAGGAAGGTAGTGCACCCGTGGCTGACAAGAGAAATTAGGGATAGTATCAATTCCAAAGAAGTAGCATACAAATTAGCCAGAGAAAGTGGCTCACCTGAGGATTGGGAGAAATTCAGAGTTCAGCAGAGGAGGACAAAGGGCTTAATTAGGAAGGGGAAAAAAGATTATGAGAGAAAACTGGCGGGGAACATAAAAACGGACTGTAAAAGCTTTTATAGATATGTAAAAAGGAAAAGACTGGTAAAGACAAATGTAGGTCCCCTGCAGACCGAAACAGGTGAATTGATTATGGGGAGCAAGGACATGGCAGACCAATTGAATAATTACTTTGGTTCTGTCTTCACTAAGGAGGACATAAATAATCTTCCAGAAATAGTAAGGGACAGAGGGTCCAGTGAGATAGAGGAACTGAGCGAAATACATGTTAGTAGGGAAGTGGTGTTAGGTAAATTGAAGGGATTGAAGGCAGATAAATCCCCAGGGCCAGATGGTCTGCATCCTAGAGTGCTTAAGGAAGTAGCCCAAGAAATAGTGGATGCATTAGTGATAATTTTTCAAAACACGTTAGATTCTGGACTAGTTCCTGAGGATTGGAGGGTGGCTAATGTAACCCCACTTTTTAAAAAAGGAGGGAGAGAGAAACCGGGGAATTATAGACCGGTTAGCCTAATGTCGGTGGTGGGGAAACTGCTGGAGTCAGTTATCAAGGATGTGATAACAGCACATTTGGAAAGCGGTGAAATGATCGGACAAAGTCAGGATGGATTTGTGAAAGGAAAATCATGTCTGACGAATCTCATAGAATTTTTTGAGGATGTAACTAGTAGAGTGGATAGGGGAGAACCAGTGGATGTGGTATATTTGGATTTTCAAAAGGCTTTTGACAAGGTCCCACACAGGAGATTAGTGTGCAAACTTAAAGCACACGGTATTGGGGGTAAGGTATTGGTGTGGGTGGAGAATTGGTTAGCAGACAGGAAGCAAAGAGTGGGAATAAACGGGACCTTTTCAGAATGGCAGGCAGTGACTAGTGGGGTACCGCAAGGCTCAGTGCTGGGACCCCAGTTGTTTACAATATATATTAATGACTGGATGAGGGAATTAAATGCAGCATCTCCAAGTTTGCGGATGACACGAAGCTGGGTGGCAGTGTTAGCAGTGAGGAGGATGCTAAGAGGATGCAGGGTGACTTGGATAGGTTGGGTGAGTGGGCAAACTCATGGCAGATGCAATTTAATGTGGATAAATGTGAAGTTATCCACTTTGGTGGCAAAAATAGGAAAACAGATTATTATCTGAATGGTGGCCGATTAGGAAAAGGGGAGGTGCAACGAGACCTGGGTGTCATTATACACCAGTCATTGAAAGTGGGCATGCAGGTACAGCAGGCGGTGAAAAAGGCGAATGGTATGCTGGCATTTATAGCGAGAGGATTCGAGTACAGGAGCAGGGAGGTACTACTGCAGTTGTACAAGGCCTTGGTGAGACCACACCTGGAGTATTGTGTGCAGTTTTGGTCCCCTAATCTGAGGAAAGACATCTTTGCCATAGAGGGAGTACAAAGAAGGTTCACCAGATTGATTCCTGGGATGGCAGGACTTTCATATGAAGAAAGACTGGATGAACTGGGCTTGTACTCGTTGGAATTTAGAAGATTGAGGGGGGATCTGATTGAAACATATAAGATCCTAAAGGGATTGGACAGGCTAGATGCAGGAAGATTGTTCCCGATGTTGGGGAAGTCCAGAACAAGGGGTCACAGTTTGAGGATAGAGGGGAAGCCTTTTAGGACCGAGATTAGGAGAAACTTCTTCACACAGAGAGTGGTGAATCTGTGGAATTCTCTGCCACAGGAAACTGTTGAGGCCAGCTCATTGGCTATGTTTAAGAAGGAGTTAGATATGGCCCTTGTGGCTACAGGGGTCAGCGGGTATGGAGGGAAGGCTGGGGCGGGGTTCTGAGTTGGATGATCAGCCATGATCATAATAAATGGCGGTGCAGGCTCGAAGGGCCGAATGGCCTACTCCTGCACCTATTTTCTATGTTTCTATAATCTGCTGGAAGATCTCAGCAGGTGAGGCAGGCAGCATCGTTGGGAGGAAAGAAATTGTCGAGGTTTCAGACTGAAACCCTGCATCAGGACTGAGATTAGAAAGAGGAGATAGCCAGCAAAGAGAGGTGAAAGGGGTGGCAGGAAAAGACTCTGAGGTGATTGGTGGATTGACAGGAGGGGTAGAAGACAGGTTAGGGAAGGTGAGCAAGACTGGAGTTGGACAACTGGCAACTGATTGATGGAGGCAGACAGAGAGAGGAAAAAAGGTGGAGCAAGGTAGGGAGGGTGAAGATAGAAGATATGCTTGTTAGATCTCTAATCTAATAATTAACAGCTCAGCAGATATTACCTGTGGTATGGGGGTTGGATTGGAGTAAGGAATGAAGAATTTTAAGCAAGTTTCCTCCGATTGCACATATATGAAAACAATAAATTGTTAATGGCATCCTCCTCCTTCAAAAGAGCTAGCATTACTAACTATCCCAAATTATTCCTCCCATCTTGGCCTCTTTTTAAAAACAAAATTGCATATGCTCCAGCTCCTGATCATGTATTCGTGTAGGGGAGATGTTGGCATTTCTGTGCAGAACAATTGGCATTTCTCCAAGTGCCAACAAGCAGGATTCCAGTGAGAAGGTGGAAGTCCCAAACTTCCTTGGATGTTTTCACAGGCAACCTTATGTCTCCATTCTGATGCTGAGCTCCTTGTGCATTCCAGCAGCAGAGAGCAGACATGCAACGACATCACATCAGGATTGGCCCTGGGGAATCTGTTCGCTCAACCTGTAATTAGATTTGGCATAAAATGTACTATTTTTCTCACTTCAGTGGAGCGGAACAGCTGTGTAGGAGCAAGGTAAGTATTAGGAAACATGCAGCTTTTTTCAATTGAGCAAATTTATTTGAATTTTTAAAAATTCTACATCCATTCCACAATGTGAGGGAGTAAAAATCTTTGCATTGTGACTCCGTTGCAATGTACAGACATGTGAATATATAAGTCTAATAGCTTGTAGAAAGAAGCTGTTCTGTAGCCTGTTAGTCCTGGCTTTAATGCTGCAGAACTGCTTGCCAGACGCAAGCAGCTGAAACAGTTTGTGGTAGGGGTGACTTGTGTCCCTGATGATCTTCCAGGCCTTCTTTCTGCACCTGCTGCTGTAAATGTCCTCAGTGGAGGCAAGTTCAGGTCCACAGATGCGCTGGGCTGTCCGTACCACTCTCTGCAGTGTCCAGCGATCAAGGTTGGTGCAGTTCCCATACCAGGCAGTGATACAGCCAGTCAGTATGCTCTCAATGGTGCTCCTGTAGAATGTCTTGAGGGTTTGGGGGCTCGTGCCACACTACTTCTGTTGCCTGAGCTGGAAGAGATGCTGTTGTGCTTTTTTTTGCCACACAGCCGGTGTGTACAGTCCAGGTAAGATCTTCGGTGATGTGTATACCGAGGAACTTGAAACTACTCACCCTCTCAAGTGCAGACCCATTGATATTGATTGGGCTGAGCCTATCTCTGTTCCTCCTGTAATCACAATCAGCTCTTGGTTTTGGGACACTGAGGGAGAGGTTGTTATCCTGGCACCACAGTGTCAGGGTGTTAACCTCATTCTCTGCAGGCTGTCTCATCGTCGCTAGAGACAAGGCCAACGAAAAATGTAGCATCTGGGAATTTGATCAGCAGATTTGAGCTGTCTGTGACAGCACAGTCATGGGTGTAAAGAGACCAGAGGAGGGGACTCAGAACACAACTCTGGGAGGCACCTGTGTTGAGGGTCGCAGGGGCAGAGGTGAGAGAGCCCATCCTTACCACCTGTTGGTGATCCAATAGGAAGTCTCAGATCCAGCTGCACAAGGCGGGGTGCAGTCCAAGATCTCTAAGCTTCTTGTCACATCTGGAGGAAATTATGGTGTTGAATGCTGAACTGTAGTCCAGGAGCAGCATTCTAACGTATGCATCCTTCTTCTCCAGTTAAGTGAGGACGGTGTGTTGTGCTGTGGCATCACTGGTAGACCGGTAGGAGGTCCAGTGTGGGTGTTAGCATACTGCAGATTTAATCTTTAGCCTCTCGAAGCATTTGCTTATAACCGAGGTGAGTGCGACAGGGCACCAGTCATTTGGGCATGCTACCTTGGTTTTGTTAGGTACAGGGGCAATGATGAACGATTTGAAACAGGAGGGCACTACACACTAGGAAAAGGAGAGATTAAAAATGTCGATAAATGCACCAGCCAGCTGTTCCACACACACTTTGAGGATGTGCCCTGGAATTTTTTGACTCATTCAGAAGCAGATTCTGACCAATTTAGCAAACGGCTAAGCGTGGGTCCAGTTCATCTGGTTGCTTTCTAAAGCTGTTTTACCTAATGTTCATTCCGGTTTTCCCATGGGATGGTGTTTTGTCTTGTAAGACCCTGCATTTTCATTGAGCGTCAGTCTGGCTTGGGAAAGCAAACTGAATAAAAATTTGTTCTCAAAAAATAATCTGTTACAATCGCATCCAATCTTTTCAGCTTTATTGTGAGGTCTTTGAGGGGCCCATCTGCAATTTGAAGACCAATGTTGAGTATATGACAGGAGGAAAGAAGACAAGAGTTGCAGAGAGATTTCAAATCCTGGAATTGGGAGGAACTGAAGTTTTTTTTAAAACCATACTATCGTATCTGGACATGATAAGGTTTTTTAAAGAGACTCCTAGGTAGGTACATAGAGCTTAGAAAAATAGAGGGCTATGGGTAACCATAGGTAATTTCTAGGGTAAGGACATGTTTAGCACAGCTTTGTGGGCTGAAGGGCCTGTATTGTGCTGTAGGTTTTCTATGTTTGTTTCTATCATCAAGAAAGATCATTTTCTTGTTTTTTCTTTTGTTGTTCAATCATGATGGGTTATCAATGTAAAATTATCGTTAAATATGAAGGGAAAGCTTGAAGGGGTATCTTCACCAGGAGGATTGTTGAAGCTTGAAATGTTTTGTGCAAGGTAATGGCAGAAACCATTGAACATTTCAAGCCAGCAGCGTACAATAATAAGTTGAATTAGAGGATGGTGCAAAGCAGTAGGAAAGCAAATTAGTGGCAATGGTGTAGAGAGTGAACATTATACAGTCTCCAGTACAGTCGCTTGTAACTTTGAGTGGTGATAGAAAACTGCAAAACTACACTAAACTAAGTTATCTATTAAATCTATCCATCATCCTGAAATTGGTTATAACAGATTTGTTATGAGGAACACTTGTGTGGGAGTGTAAATTTAGCAACAGGATATGTTAAAAATTCCAATATGTTAAACATTCCAGTAATGTAATCCAAAGGGGTAAAGCAAACGTTTTAAAACATATATTCAATAACCATATTTTAGCAGTTTTGGAAATATGAAGTACATAGTTCTACTTGGACTCAGACTTTCAAAAATGTGTTCATTCATCAGTATTTGCAGAAACTCATTCTAATATTCAAAGCTATTCAGCTTTTAGCAAATCTAAAATTTAAATTCATGAATTCTTTATTGGATACTCCTGAGTGTATTTGGAAGAGAAGAACACAATAGTGGATCATGAAAAAATAAGTTTCAGCATTTTGTAGTCCGTTACCATCAGCACTTGGTTATTTATGGCTAATGGTTTCTTGCCATCTGCATTTCAAAATAAATGTCTTGTTAAAATTGGTTTTGTTCTTGAACCATCAGCTTCATTGTGCTAATAACCCAATAAATCAGTAGAACTGGTTTTGGGGTTTAAAATTGTACATGTGGATTGCAGTGTACTGACTGATTTTATTAGACATTTACAGGCAAATGATAAATAAGGATGCTTTTTTGAGTAGACCAGTCAGTCACTTACAGCCTTCACATGACTGATATGTGCCTGGGTCCACAAGATTCCAGATTGTTTAATGTCGTTTCCTGTGCACAACTTTAAAGGAGAATGAAATAGTTGTTACTCCAGATCTGAAGCAGCACAAAAAAAACACTAAAGAAAACAAACACAATAATAAAAAAAA
Source organism: Mobula hypostoma (assembly GCF_963921235.1). Classification (NCBI taxonomy): domain Eukaryota; kingdom Metazoa; phylum Chordata; class Chondrichthyes; order Myliobatiformes; family Myliobatidae; genus Mobula; species Mobula hypostoma. The sequence continues at coordinate 32,397,923 of NC_086100.1, forward strand.
ACACAATAAATATAAAAACATAAGATAGCTTGTGTGCATAGACTGATTGTATGTCCGTGAAGTGACTCTAGGCACAGGAGTGTCTGTATATTAGGTGGCTCTAACAGGAAGTGATAAAATAGTGGTGGTTGGAGGTGTGGAGGGTTGGGTTAGTGGGTGGAGGTGTTAATCAGCCTTGCTGCTTGGGAAAGCTGACTGTTTCTGAGTCTGGTGGTCCTGGCTTGGATGCTACATAGCCTCCTCCGTGATGGGAGTGCGACAAACAGTCCATGTGCAGGGTGGGTGGGATCCTTCATGATGTTACTGACACTTTTCCGGCACCTTTCTGTATAAATCCCTTGATGGTGGGTAGACTGATGCTGGTGATGCGTTGGGCAGTTTTGACTACCCGCTATAGAGCCTTCCTGTACCAAGTCATGATGCAGCTTGTCAGAATGCTTTCTACTGTGCATCTGCAGAATGTGACGCAAGTATGGATGTGCAGGGTCCAGCCTCCTCAGAAGGTAGAGGCACTGGTGAGCGTTCTTGACTGTGTAGGATTTTTTCTGGGACCATGAGAGGTTGTGTGTGATGTGCATTCCCAGGACTTTGAAACTGCTGTGACACTGATACAAAGGAGGGTATGAGCAGTGCGAGTTCTCCTGAGTCGATACCTAATCCCCTACTTTCTAACCACCTTCTTATCCTTCAACAATACTTCTAGAGTTCAGATAAAATCTCATTCGTCCTGATGATAGGGTCTCAGCCCAAAACATCAGTTGTTTATTCCTCGCCATAGATGCTGCCCGACCTGCTTGTTCCTCCAGCATTTTGTGTGTGTTACTCTGAATTTCCAGCATTGGCAGAAAGTCTTGTGCTTAAAAAAATTCATTTAATCTAGTATGCTTAGACATTTGGGAGTCTGCAATCAGCACTCTTCTACAGACTTTTATTAGTGATGTTGCTTCCTGGTCGTAGTTAAAGTTTAAACAAGTACACCAAAGACATTTCCTCCATTAGCCTATGTAAATATTAAGCTATTTACATTGCTATAGCACAGTTGCTTTGAAACCAAACTAAACTTGAATCCAGATAATATAATCTGACAGTTCTTGGCTGAAATCCTAGAATTTGTTTGGTATTGGAAGACTTCTATCTGCATTTAATGTGAATGGAGAGCTTCAAATGTAGATTTTGGATGGGGTCTTAATCTAGAAAGCAGCTAAATACAAGGCAGAATATTCCATATTGAGTCACGAAACACATGAAGTGGTTGTGCAGTAAGCATGCTGGTTGAAAAGTAGCAAAGAGCAAGTGACCCAGGCAGATGAGGATTAGAAATTATCATGTGGGCATCAGATTTGACTTGACTCAGTCTACAAATCGGCACCCATTCTTGGATGCATTTGTTAACTTATTAAGATGCTTCTTTTTAATGCGATTATTCAATGTTGCCTGTAATTGCTTTCCAACAAAGCTTCTGAAATATACTTGCATTGTTGTTGTAGTAAATGGGAGCACGAGCAATGCAATTCAAGTTGTATCCAAGTTTCATTTTAATATGGTCTGCATTCATTTAACTACCTTTAGTGATGCTTCGTTATAAGGAGCATTTTTGCCCTGCCACTTTTAAATATGTTGACATTTAATTAAACCAACAATATTTAAATAGTACATACTTCTCTTTTCTGGTTCAACGAAGAGCTTTTGACATGAAGCATAACTCTGTTTAAATTTATTTATTTTTTATTTATTTCAAGATACAGCACAGAACAGGCCCTTCCAGCCCAATGAACCGCGCCAACTAGCAACCCACCTATTTAAAACTAGCCTAATGACAGGACAATTTACAATGACTAATTAACCTACTAACCGGTGCATCTTTGGACTGTGGGAGGAAAATGGAGCACCCGTGGGAAACAAAAACATACACACACACACACACACACACACACACACACACACACACACACACACACACAAGCATCCAGACTTGCTTACAGAGGATACCGGAATTGAACTCCAAACTCTTTTGCCCCAAGTTGTAATAGCATAGCGTTAACCACTAAGCTGCTGGGCAACCCCAGACTTCCACCGATGTTACGGAAAATCTACAACATTTTCTGCTTTTTCTTCAGAGTTTTGCTTTTGATTCTTAACTAATTTTCTTTGGCTGCTCCTCTCAGCTAGTTTGCTGTAATACATATTGCAAGTATAAAATTTAATATAAATTTTTTATAATGCATTAATGACCAAAGCGTAAAGTAAAACCTAAAAGACCTGTGCCAGGTGGCAGGTTGATAACCAAATGTTCAATAGGAAAGGGGGGCGGGGGGAGATAAGAGCATAAGGAAAGCCTGCTAATATACGGAAGATGAAAGCTGAAGAATTCTGTAGGCATGTGATCAGCAAAATAGATCAGAAACCAAAAAGGAAGTTTACTCATGGAAGATGCTGCTCAAGACGCAGCAAAGGAAAATGTAATTGAGTTTCTGGATGATCTAAAAATTGATGAGTACAAGAACAGCTGGAGAAATACAAGAGACAGTAGATGCTGGAATCTCGTAAAAAAAAAAGACTGGTTTGGGGTGGCGCAGGACCATTGTGGTTAGCACAACGCTTTACAGTACAGGTAACTCAGGTTCAATTCCTCTAGCTGCCTGTAAGGAGTTGGTACGTTCTCCCCATGACCACATGGGTTTCCTCCCACAGTCTAAAGCTGTTTCGGTCAGTAGGCTAATTGGTCATTGTAAATTGTCCCGTGATTGGGCTAGGATTAAATTCGGGGGGGCAAGGTTGCTGGACAGCATGGCTTGAAGGGCCAGTTTCATGCTGTATCTACACAGTTTAAAAAGAAATAATAAAATAGAGCAAAAAGACAATTTGCTAGGTAATTCAGCAGGTCAGACATTATCTGTGAAGGCAAAAGGTTGTTGGTGTTTCAGGTCGAATTCCTGCATCAGGACTGGGAGTAAAGGAGAGACTGTGGGAATATAAAGGTGAAGGAAGCAGGACCTGTTAAGGTGGATCTATGTGATGAGGGGTTGATGGGCAGATGGAGGAGGGAAGGTTAGAGATGGCAACAGATGATGTGATGTCATCTTTGTTACGTTTACTTAAGCAAAAGCTCATCATAATGGAATCTGATGATAACAAAAGGAATGGAACCAAATAAGAAAGGGATGATGGGTAGATAAGAGCAATAAGGGAAGGGGATAGGAAGCCAGTGGATTGAGTGTGTGGGCAATAGGCAGATGGAACCAGGTGGAAAAGGAAATGAAACTGTGGCGGGATGCAGTGGAAAGAAATGGGTGTTTGAGAGGACCTGGGTTGATCAGAAGGAGAAAGAAACAGAGGAGGAGCAATTTATGATTATGAAGACACGTAGTCCTCTTTTATTGTCATTTAGTAATGCATGCGTTAAGAAATGATACATTATTTCCTCCGGTGTGATATCACAAAACATAGGACAAACCAAGACTGAAAAAACGGACAAAACCACTTAGTTATAACATATAGTTACAAACAGTGTAACAATACCATAACTTGATGAAGAAGTCCGTGAGCACAGTAAAGTTCAAAGTCTCTCAAATGTCCCACATCTCACGCAGACGGGAGAAGGAAGAAAAACTCTCCCTGCCATGCCGACCACAATCCGACTCTGAATCATCCAAAAACTTTGAGCTCTGATCAGCTCTCCGACACCGAGTACTGAGTGCCATCTCTGTCCGAACGATTCGACCTCCTTCTTAGTCGCCAAAAGCAGGCAAGGCCGGGAATTTTGAGGCCTACCCTCCGAAAGATTCCCGACCACATAGTAATGACAGCAGCGAACGAGTGTTTCAGAAATTTCTCCAGATGTTCCTCTGTGCTTTCACGTCCATTCTCCATCAAATCAGAATTGTCCACGGCCCCTATTTAACAGATACGATATCATTTTTCACCGGAGGGCTGCGCACGTGCGGCGCGCCGCCATCTTCTCCTCCCACCGTGGAGAATTTACCTGAAATTAGATAATTCACTGTTGGATTAAATACTACTCAGGCAGAAGATGAGGCCCTTTCTCTTTTTTAGAGAGAGAAAGGAACAGCATTGAGCGGATTTTTGTGTATTGTCTCCTTTTGTGCAATGTTCATTGGAAACCAGCACATTTGAAAACCAGTCATAATTATGTCAAACAACGTTCAAAAAGGAATTTTACAAAAGGGGAGATGAATTAGTTAGCTGACTTTCTTAGACATTCATAGGACTATCCTGAGTGTTTAATTGCCATCTTGGTTTAACTGTACTCTCACCTATTGTTAGATTGTGGAAAAAAACCAATATATCATACTAATGGTAATGTCCATTTCTGTCTGCACAATGGAAAAAATGTGCATCTGTTGACTGAATTGAACCCTTTGTTGCATTGTTTACTAACCTTGCTTGGCTGCGGTAATTGAGATCCTCAATAATAACACCATGTTATCAGACTTCTGTGGTGACAGTTCTTTTCAAGGCAAGGGAGTGATTAATTTCTCAGCTCTGTATTTCAGTCTTCTGATGTTACTGAGGTGAATTTGCATTAGTTGCTCTGGCAGTTGTTGCTGTTTTTATTTATACATTTGGATTTCTGGAGATTCTAAATTGTGGTTGATTTTATTTCAACATTATGACTGTTTAAAGATATTTTCCTTACAGCCAATACAGATATTGTTTGATGGCAGGAAGAGCCACTTATTACAGAATCAGAATTACCAGCATGTGACATGAAATTGGTTAACTTGGCAGCAGCAGTTCAATGCAATATATAACCTAGCAGAGAGAAAAAAAATAATAGATAAAATAAAACATAATAAATAAACAAGTAAATCAATTATGTATATTGAATAGATTTTTTTTAAATGTGCAAAAACAGAAATACTGTATATTAAAAGAAGTGAGGTAGTGTCCAAACCTTCAATGTCCATTTAGGAATCGGATGGCAGAGGAGAAGAAGCTGTTCCTGAATTGCTGAGTGTGTGCCTTTAGGCTTCTGTATCTCCTACCTGATGGTAACAGTGAGAAAAGGGTATGCCCTGGGTGCTGGAGGTCCTTAATAATGGACACTGCCTTTCTCAGACACCGCTCCCTAAGGATGTCCTGGGTGTTTTGTAGGCTAGTGCCCAAGATGGAGCTGACTAGATTTACAACCTTCTGTCGCTTCTTTCGGTCATGTGCAGTAGCCCCTCCATACCAGACAATGATGCAATCTGTCAGAATGCTCTCCACTGTACAACTATAGAAGTTTTTGAGTGTATTTATTAACATACCAAATCTCTTCAAACTCCTAGTAAGGTATAGCCATTGTCTTGCTTTCTTTATGACTACATGGAGATGTTCGGACCAGGTTAGATCCTCAAAGATCTTGACACCCAGGAACTTGAAGCTGCTCACTCTCCACTTCTGATCCCTCTATGAGGATTGGTATGTGTTCCTTCATCTTACCCTTCCTGAAGTCCACAACCAGCTCTTTCATCTTACTGACGTTGAGTGCCAGGTTGTTGCTGCGGCACCATTCCACTATTTGGCATATCTCCCTCCTGTACGCCCTTTCGTCACCACCTGAGATTCTACCAACAATGGTTGTATTGTCAGCAAATTCGTAGATGGTATTAGAGCTATGCCTAGCCACACAGTCATGTGTATACAGAGAGTAGAGCAGTGGGCTAAGCACACACCCCTGAGGTGCGCCAGTGTTGATCGTCAGCGAGGAGGATATGTTATCACCAATCCACACAGACTGTGGTCTTCCGGTTAGGAAGTCGAGGATCCAGTTGCAGAGGGAGGTACAGAGGGATGTGATATCAGGCATCTTTTTCTAACCTGTTTAGTTTAACCAGCTAGACCAGCCTGACTGTGAGAGCAGAAAGCTTCACTCAAAGGAGAAGAAGCTAAGATGGTACCTCTCTGAGGAACATCTGCTTTCTTGATATTCTGTAATACAGTTTTGAGGCAAGTAATTGTGGTGGGAAATTTAGTTCACAATTCCATTGTTCTGTTGATTATAGTTCATAGAAGAATATACAAACTTTACCGAATCCAAAGTTCTGTTAGCTGTGCCTCAGTTACTAGTACATTTGTCTTTGAGTCTGTAAGTTGTTGGAAAGAGTCTTTGAACAGTTAAATTCAAGTTGACATTCCAGTACAGTGCTGAGAAAAATACTACTCTATCTGAATTTAAACGCAAACAACAGGAATTCTGCAGATGCTGGAAATTCAAGCAACATACATCAAAGTTGCTGGTGAACGCAGCAGGCCAAGCAGCATCTATAGGAAGAGGCGCAGTCGACGTTTCAGGCCGAGACCCTTCGTCAGGACTCTATCTGAATAGTTGCTTTGGATGTGACATTAAACTGAGATCTTGTTTCTTTTCTCGGATTGACTTTAACATTTCTGCATTACTATTTAGAAGTGGGCAATGGAAGAATTATCCCTACTGTCCTGGTTAATGTCCCTTCTCCCCTTGAATTGTGTTTAGTGGTTATATGTTATTTACGGGAGGTTGCCAGGGTACAAACAGATTGCTCTGTTTCCAATATTACAACAGATTCTATGATTGTAAGGGTGCCTTAAAACATCTGAAAGAGAAACGAAATGTCCTAAGTAAGTGAAAGACTGTATTTATCTTGTTGCAGGAGCACTGCATCTGGAGACAATCAGGTAATCCGTCTGCCTGCTCTGAAAGATTATCTTTATGAATAAGTTAAGGTGTTCCTTTGTGAGCTCTCTGTGCACAGTTGTGAGTTGCAGTGTTTAAGAATTCTGCCCTGTACAACTGGCTGCATATGTGATTGTACTTAAGTAGTAAGTTATTTATTTATATGAAGGTGAAACTCGTCTCATTTACTCTGCTTTAATTTAATTGTGATGATTTTGAAATTTTGATTTAAGACTACTGGCAGAGAAGATGCCATAGCCAATTCTGTATGAAATGAATGTGACAAGTAAATATTCCAAGAGGATTATGGTGTAAATACTCCAGAAAGCAGCATTCCTTCGCAATTTGTGTTTGTTTAAATATTGCAGCAGGATAAATTTGAATTTACACACACATTTAGATAAGTAGATGATTTTTGGTACTTTGTGTAATATTCTCAAATGCAAGCCTTTGTTGCCACTACAAAACTACACACCTTCGGGACACTTTCTTCGCCGTCTGTAATGGTCCTACCCGCTATTTCATCCTCCGTCGGATCCACGCCTGCAATCGCCGTTTCTTTGACTTTGTCATGTTAGGCAAAGATCGCAAGATCTTACATCTACGGACTCCAGAGCCTGCTGGCCCCGACGCTAGCAGGCATGAACTTTCGGTTGCGGCCTCTGCCGTTGATCTCGGCGGCTCCAACACCTCAGGACATATTCAAAACCCGGACTCCAGCAACGACCATGGAGACATTCAAAGCGATCGCGCAACCACCAACTGCGACTCCAGCCTTGAACTCCAGGCCGGGTCTTTATGTGCTGCTGTTGTGACTCCCGTCTCCCCTTCCCCCACCACCACTCCGCAGCCCCGTCTTCCTCAGATCCCACCGTCAACTCCTGGGCCCTCAGAGGCTCCATCTTCCTCTCACCCCAACCCTCCCCTCTCCATTGACACCCCCAGCCTCCCCCCTCCCCCCTCTGATCCCAGCTCTCATCCGTGCCGGGTCTTTACCATCCCCTCCGACCTTCAACTGTCGGAGGCAGAACGCTCTGTTCTCAGTAAGGGCCTCACCTTTGTCCCCCTTCGCCCACACCTCAGCGAGTTCCGTGTTCGCCATGATGCGGAACTTTTCTTCCGCCGTCTCCGTCTCCGAGCCTACTTCTTCGGCAAGGACTCTTCCACCCCCACCGATGACCCCTTCTCCCGTCTTCAACTCTCCTCTTCTTCATGGACACCCCGCTCTGGTCTTCTGCCTGCTCTGGATCTCTTTATTGCCAACTGCCGACGGGACATCAACCGTCTCGACTTTACCGCACCTTGTCCCCATTCCAACCTCACTCCTTCGGTACGCTCTGCTCTCCACTCCCTCCGCACTAATCCTAACATTATTATTAAACCCGCTGATAAAGGGGGTGCTGTTGTAGTCTGGCGTACTGACCTCTACCTTGCCGAGGCACAGCGACAACTCGCGGATACCTCCTCTTATTTACCCCTCGATCGTGACCCCACTAAGGAGCACCAGGCCATTGTCTCCCACACTATCAACGACTTTATCCGCTCAGGGGATCTCCCTTCCACTGCTACCAACCTTATAGTTCCCACACCCCGCACTTCCCGTTTCTACCTCCTACCCAAGATCCACAAACCTGCCTGTCCTGGCCGACCTATTGTCTCAGCTTGCTCCTGCCCCACCGAACTCGTTTCTGCGTACCTCGACACTGTTTTATCACCCCTTGTTCAATCCCTTCCGACCTATGTTCGTGACACTTCTCACGCTCTTAAACTTTTCGATGATTTTAAGTTCCCTGGCCCCCACCGCTTTATTTTCACCATGGATGTCCAGTCCCTATATACTTCCATCCCCCATCAGGAAGGTCTCAAAGCTCTACGCTTCTTTTTGGATTCCAGACCTAATCAGTTCCCCTCTACCACCACTCTGCTCCGTCTAGCAGAATTAGTCCTTACTCTTAATAATTTCTCCTTTTGCTCCTCCCATTTCCTCCAAACTAAAGGTGTAGCTATGGGCACCCGTATGGGTCCTAGCTATGCCTGCCTTTTTGTTGGGTTTGTGGAACAATCTATGTTCCGTGCCTATTCTGGTATCTGTCCCCCACTTTTCCTTCGCTACATCGACGACTGCATTGGCGCTGCTTCCTGCACGCATGCAGAACTCGTTGACTTTATTAACTTTGCCTCCAACTTTCACCCTGCCCTCAAGTTTACCTGGTCCATTTCCGACACCTCCCTCCCCTTTCTAGATCTTTCTGTCTCTGTGTCTGGAGACAGTTTATCCACTGATATCTACTATAAGCCTACTGACTCTCACAGCTATCTGGACTATTCCTCTTCTCACCCTGTCTCTTGCAAAAACGCCATCCCCTTCTCGCAATTCCTCCGTCTCCGCCGCATCTGCTCTCAGGATGAGGCTTTTCATTCTAGGACGAGGGAGATGTCTTCATTTTTTAAAGAAAGGGGCTTCCCTTCCTCCACTATCAACTCTGCTCTTAAACGCATCTCCCGCATTTCACGTACATCTGCTCTCACTCCATCCTCCCACCACCCCACTAGGAATAGGGTTCCCCTGGTCCTCACCTACCACCCCACCAGCCTCCGGGTCCAACATATTATTCTCCGTAACTTCCGCCACCTCCAACGGGATCCCACCACTAAGCATATCTTTCCGTCCCCCCTCTCTCTGCATTCCGCAGGGATCGCTCCCTACACAACTCCCTTGTCCATTCGTCCCCCCCATCCCTCCCCACTGATCTCCCTCCTGGCACTTATCCGTGTAAGCGGAACAAGTGCTACACATGCCCTTACACTTCCACCCTTACCACCATTCAGGGCCCCAAACAGTCCTTCCAGGTGAGGCATCACTTCACCTGTGAGTCGACTGGGGTGATATACTGCGTCCGGTGCTCCCGATGTGGCCTTTTATATATTGGTGAGACCCGACGCAGACTGGGAGACCGCTTTGCTGAACATCTACGCTCTGTCCGCCAGAGAAAGCAGGATCTCCCAGTGGCCACACATTTTAATTCCACATCCCATTCCCATTCTGACATGTCTATCCACGGCCTCCTCTACTGTAAAGATGAAGCCACGCTCAGGTTGGAGGAACAACACCTTATATTCCGTATAGGTAGCCTCCAACCTGACGGCATGAACATTGACTTCTCTAACTTCCGCTAGGCCCCACCTCCCCCTCGTACCCCATCTGTTACTCCTTTTTATGCACACATTCTTTCTCTCACTCTCCTTTTTCTCCCTCTGTCCCTCTGAATATACCTCTTGCCCATCCTCTGGGTCACTCCCCCCCCCCCCCGTCTTTCTTCCCGGACCTCCTGTCCCATGATCCTCTCGTATCCCCTTCTGCCTATCACCTGTCCAGCTCTTGGCTCTATCCCTCCCCCTCCTGTCTTCTCCTATCATTTTGCATCTCCCCCTCCCCCTCCAGCTTTCAAATCCCTTACTCACTCTTCCTTCAGTTAGTCCTGACGAAGGGTCTCGGCCTGAAACGTCGACTGCGCCTCTTCCTATAGATGCTGCCTGGCCTGCTGCGTTCACCAGCAACTTTGATGTATGTTGCTTGAATTTCCAGCATCTGCAGAATTCCTGTTGTTTGCGAACAACATATTGTATGTGCGGAGAATATAAGTTAAATTTAGGGTTATCATGCACACTTCATGAGGTAATGGAAGACTGTGTTTAATATTTTGACTTGCTGCCAGATGTTTCCCTTGATGACAAGCACTGCTGTCGAGCACCCTCATATCTGACGAGTCCTAGTGTGACCTTAATCAAGGGCTCTAGAGAGATGACCAGGGTTAGATTTGCTTTACGTTTATTTTAATTTACTCTCCTTCCAAAAAAAAAATTGAGCTACTTTCTTTTCCCTAACCAACAGAAGAGTAATTATTTTATTAAACTATGCAGCACAGGCTTGTTAAAAGGCAGCAAGTTCTCAAAGTTTTTGCCTGTTTTAAATATTTGACTCCATTCATAAGAAAGTTTTTTTTATTAGAAAATATTATCTCAACATCAGTAATATAGGTTGCATGTGAATTTGGAGCAATGACATTAAATGTTGACTAGCCACAAGCTGAGGTAGAGTACATGCATTGAATAGGCCATCGTGAGATATGGCTAAATTTGGCAAGGCCAGTAGTTATTACCGTGGTGAATGGTGCACTCCAAGACACCTTCATTTACTAGAAGTAGTAGCGTCTCTACTTCCCAAGAAGTTTGCTCAGATTAAGCATGTCATCAAAAACTTAGACAAACTTCTATAGATGAATGCTGGAGGGTATACTGACTGGTTGTATCTCGGCTTGTTATGGGAACACCAATCCCTTAAATGGACAAACCTACAAGAAGTAGTAGATACAGCCTAGTTCATCACAGGTGAAGCCCTCTCCACTACTGAGAATATTTACAAGGACCGCTGTTGCAGGCAAGCAGCATCCATTGTTAAGGACTCTCACTGTCCTAGCCATGCTCTCTTCTTGCTGCTGCCATCAAGAAGGAGGTTCAGGATCTACAAGTCCCCCACCGCAAGGCTCAGGAATAGTTATTACTCCTCAATGATAAGGCTCTTGAACCACAGGGGATAACTTCACTCACTTAATGGATTCCACAATCTATAGACTTTCTCTTAGGACTCTACAGCTTGTGTTCTAGATACTTATTGCTGATTTACTTTTTTTTTGTATTTACACAGTTTGTTGTCTTTTGCACATTGGTTGTTTGTCCGTCTTTGTTGTGTGCTTTGTTCATGTGTTTCTTTGTACTTACTATGAATGCCCACAAGAAAATGAATCTTGTGGTTGTATATGGTGACATACAAGCACCTTGATATAAATTTACTTTGAACTTTTGAACTGGGCGATGAGGTTCCAGAACCTGGACTCAGCAGTTATGAGAAAACAAAGATTAATTTCCAGATCAGAGACACGTTCATTTAGAACAGATGTGAGGAGAAGGTGGTGAATATGTGGAATTCATTGCCGCAGTCAACTGTAGAGGCCAAGTCATTTGGTATGTGTAAAGCAAAAAGTGTTAGGTTATTGATTAGGCAAGGTGTCAACAGTTATGAGCAGAAAGCAGGAGAATGGGATAATAATAGAATAATCAATCAGCCATGATGGAATGGTAGAGCAGACTCAATGGGATGAATGGCCCAGTTTTGTTGCTGTATCTTATGATCTTATCAGGCAAGTGTTGCATCTTAGTAGTACCTTAAAAACAGTTGTTCTCGTTAGATGTAGCCTGGGGGAAAATACACATTCAGGACAACAGATGCTTTTTCAGGTCTTTAATTCCTTTATTTGTTTTAGATGTTTTAATGCAGAAAGAAGGTATCAAAATAAAAACAATGAAATGAATTTTTTAAAAACACAGTTCCCGCTGTTACAATCTCAGCTTCATTTTGGACCACACCTTTGTTAGGTATGCAGTATGAAAATAAGTATAACAAAATATACAAAACTAATACAGTAGTGGCAATTCTAAAAAAAAAACAAACAACATTAGAATCCCACCAACCCTGTACCTTATACACAACATCGAAAATGTGAATAAATACATCACACCTTAACTGAGAGAGATACTCATTTTGGCACACATGTGCTTAGCTTCCACATTTCGTCATGAAACAATAAAGAAAGACAAAAATAAAATGTTACAAGAACTTTTACAATATATTGCCTTGTAATTGATTTACTAAAAAGACTAACCTATTAGGCTGATGAAGAAATTCACACAACCACGCTATTTCAGCGCTGATCAATTTTACTCGTGAAAAGTTTTCCTCACCAGTCCTGGGGAAAGCACTTGAACGTCATTCTCTTTTGAACATGGCAACTCTTCTTTCTACTCCACATGCAAAATGGTCAGCACTTTCTCTTAAAGGCACAGGCAGCTATTTTAGCATTGCCCAGGTGCATACACAAACGTACTTTAACAATAAAAAATTATACTCAGCGGTCACCTAGTTACATAGAAATAACCTAATTGCCTCAATGAATGAAAGCACTACAAAATTCAAGGTAAATTTATTATTAAAGTACATATATCTCACCTTATACAACCCTGAGATTTGTTTTCTTGTGGGTATACTCAGTAAATCCAAGAACCATAATAGGATCAATGAAAGACTGCACCCAACAGGATGGATAAACAATCAATGTGCAAAAAGACAACAAATTGTGCAAATTCAACAGAAAAAAAAATAAGCAATAAATATCGAAAACGTGAGATAAGGGGTCCTTGAAAGTGACTCCATAGGTTGTGGCAACACACATCAAAGTTGCTGGTGAACGCAGCAGGCCAAGCAGCATCTATAGGAAGAGGTGCAGTCGACGTTTCAGGCCGAGACCCTTCGTCAGGACTGACGAAGGGTCTCGGCCTGAAACGTCGACTGCGCCTCTTCCTATAGATGCTGCTTGGCCTGCTGCGTTCACCAGCAACTTTGATGTGTGTTGCTTGAATTTCCAGCATCTGCAGAATTCCTGTTGTTTACCATAGGTTGTGGTAACAGTTCAATGATGGGACAAGTGGAGTTGAGTGAAGTTATCCCCACTGGTTCAAGACCCTGATGGATGAAGGGTAATAACTATTCCTGAACCTCATGGTGTAAGCCCTGAAGCTCCAGTACCACATCTAGATGGCAACGGTGAGAAGAGAGCATGACCTGGATGGTGGGGCTTAATAGTGGGGGGGGGGGCTTTACCCGTGATAGACTAAGCCGTATCCACTACCTTTTTTGTTGGATTTTCTATTCATGGGCATTGGGATTCGAATACCTGGTTCTGATGCAACCAGTCAATGTCCTCTCTAGCATACATCTATAGAAGTTCATCAAAGTTTTAGATGTCGTGCCGAATCTTCATAAAACCTGTAAGGAAGTAGAGACGCTGCTGAGCTCTCTTTGAACAAACACAGAACAATCCCCATAGAGGGATCAGAAGTGGAGAGAGTGAGCATCTTCAAGTTCCTGGGTGTCAAGATCTCTGAGAATCTAACTTGGTCCCAGCATATCGATGTAGTTATAAAGAAGGCAAGACAGCGGCTATATTTCATTAGGAGTTTGTAGAGATTTGGCATGTCAACAAATACACTCAGAAACTTCTATAGTTGTACCGTTGAGAGCATTCTGACAGGCTGCATCGCTGTCTGTCTGGAGGGGCTACTGCACATGACCGAAAGAAGCTGCAGAAGGTTGTAAATCTAGTCTGTTCCATCTTGGACATTAGCCTACAAAGTACCCAGGACATCTCTAGGGAGCGATGTCTCAGAAAGGCAGCGTCCATTACTAAGGACCTGCAGCACCCAGGGCATGCCCTTTTCTCACTGTTACCATCAGGTAGGAGGTACGGACACCTGAAGTCACACACTCAGCGATTCAGGAACAGCTTCTTCCCCTCTGCCATCCGATTCCTAAATGGACATTGAAGCTTCGGACACTACCTCACTTTTTAAAAAATATAATATTTCTGTTTTTGCACGTTTTTTAAATCTATTCAATATATGTAATAGATTTTATTTATTACTTTTTTTCTCTCTACTAGATTATGTATTACATTGAACTGCTGCTGCTAAGTTAACAAATCTCACATCACATGCTAATAAACCTGATTCTGATTCTGATAATTGCACTTACATGCTAGTCCCAAGTCAGGTCCTCTGAGTGATAACATTTCAACATCTTTAGCATGAACATACTTCCCCTGATTCTGACTTCTGCCTTTAGATGCTATTATGGGAAAATTAGAAAACACAACAATTTTAAGAAATTCGGAGTCAGCAGTCAGACAGCTCATCGTGACCATGTTAACCATTAAGTATCTATCTTCAAAGATCGTGATTGCTTCACGTGGCTGAAGCCTTATGCCATGAATGTCCTCAAAAATCCCATTTTATTCTCCCCAGATTCCTTTCTGGGGAGAATAATGAGTGCAGAGGAGACTTACAAGGATGTTGCCTGGATTGGAGAGCATGCCTTTTGAGAATAGATTGAGTGAGCTTGACCTTTTCTCCTTGGAGCATCGAAGGATGAGAGGTGGGCTGACAGGTGTATAAAATAATGAGAGGCGTTGATTGTGTGAATAGCTAGAGGCTTTTTCCCAGGCTGAAGTGGCTAACCTGAGGGGGCATAGTTTTAAGGTGCTTGGAAGTAGGTACAGACGGGATGTCAGGGGTAAGTTTTCCACACAGAGAGTGGTGGGTGCGTAGAATGTACTGCCGGCAATGGTAGTGGAGGCAAATACAATAGTGCTTTTTAAGAGACTCTTAGATAGATATATGGAGCTTAGAAAAATAGAGAGCTATGTACATTACGTTGTCGGCTCAATATTGTGGGCCGAATGGCCTGTAACATGCTGTAGATTTCTATGTTCTATGTTCTTTCAACTCACCTGAGATACTCCCACTTACGAGCAATACAAAGTGGCCAATTAACAATTCCATGTGATTGTCACATGGAAAAGAAATCAGAGCAACCATAGGAATTTCGTGCCGTTACAAAGAGAGAATGCAAACTCGATAGAGACAGCACCAGAGGTTCGCATTGAACCTGGGTCACTAGGGCTGTCACTGCTTCATCGATCTTCAAACTAGTTTTTCCAAATATGTTGAAGTGCAGACTGGATTTTACTCCATTGGATATAACTAATTTGACCTTTTTTTTGGGAAGATAATCTTTTGACTACAAAGATGCCGAGGAACCTTGCTTACTGTACCTAACTTGGTTCATATGAAAGCATGAGCACCCCCATCAGAAATTGAGCCCTTCAGTGCATTGCAGATTGGAGCCTCTGTGCTGGAAGTGTACATTTGGGAAATCACGCCTATGTTGTGTTAGCTGTGGTCCATCGACAGGCAATTACGTCTTCATAAGCAACACATCTTTCAATACTATATTTAGTAACCCTATATATGTAAACAAATTCCCAAAAGTAGTTAATTCAGTGCTGCAGTGAAAAGACTTAACTGTTTATTCCGGATTAACCCCAAGACCAGGATTTTCTGGGTTTTTTAAATTCCTGTTTGTTTTATTTTTAATGCGGACATGAACTAAAAAGCTTTGGGAATAATTCAGATCATGCAATCTACTTGATGGAAAATGTAGAAGATTAGATTTAGTGCACTTTAAAGATAGAACCACCTTTTAAGAAGAGTGGTGAGTGCATGGAATGCACTGCCTATGCTGGTGATAGACAGATACATTAGGTATTTTTAAAAGATGTTTTGATAGGCACAGAAATGTGAGGGAAATGGAAGAATATGGATATTGTGTAGGCAGAAGGGAATAGTTTAGTTGGACATTTGATTACTGAATTTATTGGTTTGGTGCAACATTGTAGGCTGAAGGGCCTGTTCTTCTGTACTGTCCTATTTAAACATACTTGGAATCAGTTGGTATACCATTGCTTGTAATTTATTATCTCTAAATCAAAACCATTATTTGGTTGCTGTAAAGAACTGAACTATAGATGTCAAAGTCAGATGTACTGTTGAGTAAAGGGAATCACAGAGGCCTGTGAGAGGAATTGGCCGGAATTGATTGGAAAACAACACTGGCAGGGATGATAGCAGAGCAGCAATGGCTGGAAGTTCTGGAAGCAGTTCGAGAGGCACAGGATATATACATCCCAAAGAGGAAGAAGTATTCTAAAGGCAAGATGACACCACCGTGATTAACAAAAGATATCAAATCCAACATAAAAGCCAAAAAGAGGGCATATATTAGAGCAAAAATTAGTGGGAAGTTAGGGGATTGGGAGGCCAATAATATTCAAGAGGATACCAAAAGTTTCTTCAGATACATAGAGTGTAAAAGAGAGGCAAGTGTGGTTATCAGAATGCTGGGAAATGATGCTGAAGAGGTAGGAATGGGGGACAAGGAAATGGTGGATAAACTGAGTAAGTATTTTGCATCAGTTTTCACTGTGGAAGACACTTGAAATGTGGTGCAAGTTCCAGGTGTCAGGAATCATGAAGTGTGTGAAGTTACCATTAATAGGGAAAAGGTTCTTGGGGAAACTGAAAGGCCTGAAGGTAGATAAGTCACCTGAACCAAATGGTGTATACCCCAAGGGTTCTGAAAGAGGTGGCTGAAGAGACTGTGGAGGTATGAGTAATGATCTTTCAAGAATCACTAGATTCTGGAATAGTTGCAGAAGACTGGAAAATTGCAAATGATACTGCACTCCTCAAGAACAGATGGAGGCAGAAGAAAGGTAACTATAGGCCAGTTAATCTGACCTCAGTGGTTGGAAAGATGTTGGAGTCGATTGTTAAGGATATGATTTCAGGGTATTGGAGGCACATGATAAAATAAGCTGTAGTCAAGCATGGTTTCCTCAAGGGAAAACCTCGCCTGACAAATCTGTTGGAATTCTTTGAAGAAGTAACGAGCAGGATAGACAAAGGAGAATCATTTGATGTTGTGTATTTGGATTTTCAAAAGGCCTTTGACAAGGTGCCATGCATGAGGCCACTAAAGGAGCTATGAGCCAATGGTATTACAAGAAAGATTCTAGCTTGGATAAAGCAGTGGCTGACTGGCAGAAGGCAAAGAGTGGGAATTAAGGGAGACTTTTTTGACTGGCTGTCGGTGACTGTTGGTGTTCCACAGAGGTCTGGGTTGGGACTGATACTTTTTATGTTATATGCTAATAATTTGGATGATGGAATTGATGGCTTCATTGCAAAGTTTGCAAATCATATGAAGATAGGTCAAGGGGCAAGTAGTTTTGAGGAAGGACTTAGACAGATTAGGAGAATGGGCAAAGGAGTGTCAGATGGACTACACTGACTGGAAGTGTATGGTCATGCACTTTGGTAGAAGAAATGAAAGGGTTGACTATATTCTAAATGGTGGGAAAATACAAAAAAAAGGCAGAAAGGGACTCGGGACTGGATGAAGGGTCTTGGCCCAAAACGTCAGCTGTTCATTCCCATTCATAGATGCTGCCTGACCTGCTGAGCTCCTCCATTACATCTTGTGCATCGCATTGAGCGTTATGTTCATGGTCTTCTGCTGCTGTTGCCCATCCACTTCAAGGTTTGACATGTGTGTTCAGAGATGCTCTTCTGTACACCACTGTTATAATGCATGGTTATTTGAATTACTGTTACCTTCTTGCCAGTTCAGACCAGTCTGGCCATTGTCCTCTGACCTCTCTCATTAACAAGGCATTTTTGCCCACAGAACTGCTGCTCTCTGGATATTTAAAAAAAAATTTGCACAGTTTGCTTTAATTCCAGAGACTGTTGTGCATGAACATCCCAGGAGATGAGCAGTTTCTGCAAAATTCAAACCACCTCATCTGGAACCAACAATCATTCAATCAAGTGTTGATCAAAGTCACTTAAGATCACATTTCTTGCCCATTCTGATATTTAGTCTGAACAACAACTGAACCTCTTGACCATGTCTGCATGCTTTTATGCATTGGGTTGCTGCCACGTAATTGGCTGATCAGGTATTTGCATTAACAAGGAGGTGGACCTAATAAAGTGGCCACTGAGTGTATGTGGTTGATTAGGATTGATTCTTGTGCTCCATATTGTTGAGTAGCCTCTTGGCAGGAGTATTATTAAACTATAGGGGTAATACAAATTGTACTAGCTACCCAAAGAAGTCCTTCCAATGACATCTAAAACCAAAGTCTCATTCATCGTGTCAGGAAAAAGATCCCACGGTGCAATGTGAAGTGAATTTTGTGCCTTTTGAATACACAGAAAAAACCCAAATCAAATATTACTCACTGGCCGAGTAAATTGCTAATCCCAGAGTAGATGATACACGCATTGACAGCTCTGACACATTCCCTTTAGGTGCCATGGTACATGTCCTTTGCACTCAATAGAGTTAATTTGTTAAGGCATCTGTCCTTGTAACTTTTACCTGCATAATGACATCAGAATTATGCAGAGATTGTTTAAGTGAAGGTGACACGAAATATTTATGCCTTGCAGATGTAGAAATAACTGCAAAATAAATGTTAGTTCTAACACCCGGCAAATAGCGTTTGGCAGATTGCTACAGTTTACTGCTGCATTGGCTTTGCAGTTGTGATTTATGTTGAGTAAAGTGTAGGGTTTTACTCTCTTTGGCAGCCTGCATGTTTTCAGTGAAGCACATGTACATCGTATATTCAGTCTGAGCTGCCTGGTGTGTTCATGTGTATTGCTGTTTGATTGCTTAAAGTGTGTATGTACAAATAAAATACAGACCGTAAGTATCATCAAAACCCGCATCTTGTACTAAGCATGTGTTATGGTGGATGAAGTGCATTGTTGGAGTTTGTTGGGTTACACTCAGTAGTGTAGTGAAAGATAGGCTTGGAGATGAGCCCATTGTCAGGTTAACTCACTTACTGACCGAAATCAATAATCTTTATCCATTTATATGATTGATTTATATGATTTATATTAATTGATTTTATACAGGACTGTACTGTTGTTTGTTTTTGTCCTCTGTGTAGCTACAAAGCCTCTTGGCCATTTCAAGGCATTTTCAAATTGGTAGTGTTAACTTTCCTGGTTTTGAACAGTCACGTAAATGAGAAATGCACTCAACCTTTCGCAAATGCAGACTGCTGAATTTATAACCCCACGGCAATATCTGTAGCCCTGGGCAATCACCAATGAGCATCACAAGGGGACATTTCTTGACTGGATCCAGCTCTTAGAATATCCTCGTCTGAAGGCCTGAACAGATAATGCATCTGTGGCAGAACAGACTTATAAAGGAAGACTTTACATTAAATAAAAACCTTTTAAATGGCAGGCACCTTCTTTTTGCCACATTTCCACCATATAAACATGATGAATGTTGCAGACTTCAGAGCAATGTTAAGATAGAAAAATATATATTGACAGCCCATGTGAATGTACATTGTTTGTCCTTAGTCATAGTATGCTCGTCCTAAGTAAAATTCTTGTTTATTTTAATAAAGTTTATATTTATTGCTGTTGAATGGGGAGACACAAACCTTGATAGCTTGTTTGGTTATGCTTACTGAAATAGTATTTATACTTTAAGAACATTACAGCTCAGTACAGGCCCTTCAGCCCACAATATTGCGCAGAGCTTAACCTCTAAGATCATTCTAACCCTTTCCTACATTTTCTATCATCCATGTGCCTGTATAAGAGTTTCTTAAAAGCCCCTACCACCACCCCTGGCAGGGCATTCCACACAACCACCAATCTCTGTGTAAAGAACTTACCTCTGACACCTCCCCTTTCCTTCCATTCAATCACCCTAAAATCATGCCCCCTTATATTAACCATTTCCACCCTGCAAAAATGCCTCTGGCTATCCGTTCAATCTATGCCCCTTATCATTTGGTACACCTCTATCAAGTCACCTCTCATCTTTCTTCGTGAAAATCCCTGGCTTGCTCAGCCTGTCTTCATAAAACATGTCCTCTGGTCCAGACTGCATCCTGGTAAATCTCCTCTGCACCCTCTCTAATGCTTCGCATCCTTCCTATAAAGAGGTGACCAGAACTGAACACAATATTCCAGGGGTGGTCTAACAAGGGTATTATACAGCTGCAACATTACTTTGTGGCTCTGGAGCACAATCCTCCAACTTAAAGGCCAACACACTCTACATCTTCTTAACAACCTTATCAACTTGTGTGGTAGCTTTGAAAGCTCTATGGATGTGGACCCCAAGATTCCCTTGTTCCTGCACACTTGTAAGAATCCTGCCATTAACCCTGTATTCTGCATTCAAATTTGACCTTCCGAAATGAATTACTTCACACGTTTCTGAGCAGAAATCTTCCACTTCTCAGCTCAGTTCTGCTTCCTGTCAATGTCCCGTTTGGGGTTTGGATATCTGATCCTCCACAATATTCCGCGTGGGAATTTAAACTGGAGGTGGCAGTGGTTTTTTTTTTACGAAGTCGGGTTGTGAGCTCGATATCAACCCAGCACGGATGGAGAGTGCGCTCGGGAGCGACCTGTCACTGGATCGAACTCGGGAACCTCCGTTCTCGAGCCCAGCGCTGATCTCACTGAGCCACCGGCCAACCCGTTGAAACCTACAATGACCCTCCACACTATCCACAACTCCACTAACTGTTGTATCATCTGCAAGCTTACTACCTTCTGCCAGGGGTAGTGGTAGGGGCTTTTAAGAAACTCTTAGATAGGCACATGGATGATAGAAAATGTAGGAAAGGGTAAGAATGATCTTAAGAGGTTAAGCTCAGCACAATATTGTGGGCCGAAGGGCCTGTACTGTGCTGTAATGTTCTTAAAGTATAAATATTATTTCAGTAAGCATAACCAAACAAGCTATCAAGCTCCCTTCCACTTCCTCAACCATGTCATTTATAAAAATCTTGAAGTGTAGCGTTCCCTGTGGGACATCGCTGGTCGTGGATCTCCAGGCCGAATACTCTCCATCTACTACCACCCTCTACCTTCTAAGGGCAATCCAATTTATGTCTATTCAAAAGTTCTAGCACATCCTCTTTCTTAACATCAATATGTTTTCCATCCATCCGAGATATTCATCAGGAGAGCAGCATATGCAGGGCCTTTAACAATGTCAACAACCCTTCCCATCCGCCCAACAGTGTCTTTGATACTTGACCATCAGGCGGGAGATGCCACAACATTAGGACAAGGGCTGTTAGGATGTGAAACAGCTTCTTCCCCCAGGTCATGAGACTCCTGAACTCCCTGCCACCACCCAGGACTCATCACAAAAGAAGCTCCAGTAGCGTATGCTGTTCGTTTTTTGACTTGTCTCATAAATGCACCTTACTATTTGTTAATTTATTTGTAGTAATATTACCTTGTGTGATGTGTGTGAGTTACATGCAGTATTGTGCACCGAAATCCAGAAGAATGTTGTTCATTTGGCCATATACTTGAACATGGTTGAATGAAAATAAACTTGAACCATATGTTTGGCCATCTTGGACCCTAATTATTTTTTCCTATCATTTGATTGCTTTGGATCTACAAACGTAGATATCCATGCTACATAATTGAGGATATGATATCAAACCATTTCAAAATTAGGGCGCCACGGTGGCAGAGCAGTTAGTGTGATGCTATTACAGCTTGATGCATTCTGGAGTTCAGAGTTCAGTTCCAGTGCTGTTCTGTAAGGAGTCTTTGTACGTCCTCTCCATGGAATGCGTGTGTTTTCTCCTGGTCTTCCAGTTTCCTCGCAAATCTAAAGATGTACTGGGTAGGTTAATTGGTCATAAATTGTCCTGTGATTAGATTAGGATAAATTGGATTTTTGCTGGGGGTTTCTGGGGCAGCATGGCGCAGAAGGGCCTACCCCACACTCTATCGCTAAATAATAATGATAACATGAATTATTCAAAATAACTTCAGGTTCTCAAATTGATATCGTAAATGGCAATATTTACACTTATTTTCCATGTATTGTACCCCACACCACCATGAAAATTGCAAAGCCTCGCTTCTTAGCAGAGAGGGCATGGATTTAGGTCTACCATTTTCTGGGGGGGAGAAATGCTTTGTATCCTACATCAACTATTGGTTCTGTAATGAACCATCAGCTATTTCCTCTGGCTTGTCAGCTTGTTTCTTCCTCAAGCACTTATCAATTGAAATGCACAAACAGAGGCGAGCTGGACTCAAATGCTGTGCCTCAGAGCTCCCACACTACCACTGAGTCCAAGCCTGGACCAAGGATGTGCTGAGCTAAGGGATGTATTTCCTTTGGGTGGGTTCACTGACCTGGAGCAAGAGGGCAAGTTATTTCTTTAGTCTTCCTTACTTTTCTTTCTATTAATACTTTAAATTTATGTCATGGTTCCCATAAAATTAATTTTATTTTTCAATTTGCTAAGATTATATTGGTTAGAAGTGCATTTGGAGTATTTTTGCCACACAACAAGAAGGATGTGGTAGCAACAGAGAGTGCAGATGAGATTCACCAGGACTTTGCCTAGAATGGAGGTCTATAATTATAAGGAGATTAAATAAGTTAGATTGATTTTCACTGGAACATGGGGATAACTTTGTAGAAGAGTTTTAAAGCTTTGAGGTGTATAGATTGGATACTTCGTATTTTTCACAGGATAGGGGAGCCAAGAACTAGAAGGCATATGTGTGAGGCGAGAAGGGAGAAATTTAAAGAAGGTCTGAGGGGTAAATTTTTCCCACTCTGGAATGAGCCAGGAGGTATAGAGGCAGATAAAATTAGAACATTTGAAAGGCATTTGCACTGATACTTGGATAAGATTCACATAGATTAGGCTTTGTGGTTGGCACGGAAGCATTGTGTCAAAAGGGCCCATTTCTGTGATGCATAATTCCATGAACTGTTTTCAGATGTCTGTTAAAAGCAATCAAATCCCTTTGAGAGCAGTGAGCTGTTTAAAGACTATCACTAAATTTGCGGGGAGGGTTTTGGGATCCCTTGCTTGAGACCGTGTTGCTGCTGGTGGCCTGCTCTTTGTCAGCGGATCTTCGGATACAGAGAGCAGCTTGCTTGACCGACCCTTTGTGTCAATGTAGATTAGCTCTGTGTAAAATAACACTAAAAGATGATGAGGCGTCCATCGGTCAGGGTCGACTACGGATATTGTGTCCCAGCTATCTAGGTACACAAGCCTGGGCAGTACGATATGGAGAGTAAGCCGTTGCCCATGCAGCAGGCTCCCCCCCCCCCCTCCATGGATCTGATAAACCCAAAGGAACAGCAGAAACCAATATCGTTTGGCACCAGCAGCATCGCAAGAGGTGCCAGTCTGTGTTGAACTCAACATAGGACTGCCTTGGGGATTTCAGCTCCGGATTTTTCCCTCAGGGTTTACTCCCAAAGCCTTCCCCATGAGTGGGTACAGCTGCAAGGCAGCAGAGGTTTGAGATCAGAGTTTTCCTTCTCCTAGATGAGCTGCTGTCCGCAGATGACAAACCCCATTTGCCCGAGGTCACTGGTTTTAAGGCGTCAGTAACCTGCCTTTGCCCCTGCTCCTGTCAATAGAAATGGTTCCGCCAGGCTTAGTGTTAGTAGCAAAGTCACATGTGAAGGCGCGGAGCTGTACTTAGTTGTCAGAGGCTATTTGAGCCGCATGCTATTGGGAGCATTTAATAGGTAGAGGGAGTTTGTCCCCATTGCCACCCCCGGCTATAACAACCTTAAGGAACCAAAACTAGATTTTGTGGAAACACCATGATTAAGTAGGGCATGCTCTGTAGGTAACCTTCCTTGTGGTTCAAATGCCTTAAAAATCACTCCTTCCTTTGTAAAGAGATGCAAAGTACTCATTTAATAATTTAACCACATCTTGTTGTACATCAGTTGTTTTTAGAGTCCTTAAAAGGCTTAACATTTTTCCTAGTTATTGGCACGTATTTCGTGTTTATGTAATGTTGTGTGTTGAGGAATAAGTTTAATGCTGCCTCCTAATCTTCAAACCACCTCGTGTCTCATGCTGACCTAGCAGTAGTGGAAGAAGGAATATGAAAAATAATAATAGACAAATTGTCCCCTCAAGCTTGCTCTATCATTCAAAAAGATCATGATTGATCATTTAGCTCTGCAGCAACTTCAGGCAAAGTGCTTGGGAAGCTGCTGATGAATGTGGAATAAGTGTTTGTGTTTCAAAACACAAGCCAGTTAAGGGATGATTATTGTTTCATCATATCATCAACCTTTATTCCCCATTCAAATAAAACAAATATTACCTATGTAAAACAGGATCTAGTGCTTTCCCTGCATATATGACCAATAATCTCTTGGGCTTCCAGCTGGGTACAGGTATCGATTATAACCGATGTTCTGACGACAAATCTGCCATCTTCATCAGGGATGATGCCTGGGCATGTCTAATCTGGTTGTATTTATGCCCCTGTAGTCTGTCCCTCCTGACCGGTAAGTCCTCATCCAATCAGGAATTCGATTGTAAACAAGGTGAGAGAGTGGAAACCTGATTGGTTGAGGACTACAGGGGTACAAATACCACCAAACTAGAAGTGGCCAGGCATCGTTCCTGATGATCACCTCACTATGGGAAGGATGTGGAAGCATTGGAAAGGGTACAGAGGAGATTTACCAGGATGCTGCCTGGTTTAAAGAGTATGCATTATGATCAGAGATTAAGGGAGCTTTACTCTTTTTATTCCTACTTGTTCAGTGTTGAGTTAACTGATTCAACAGATTGCTATTGATCCAGCATGCTCCATGCAACCTGGGACACTTTCACGCTTCCTGTAGCCCAGAGTCCATCAGTAGCTTTGCTACTGTGACCATCTTTCAACACAGAGCAATTTGTGAGTGGTTACTAGGCTTTGAGCAGAGGATCATGTACCATGGAGATCATTCTGACTGTCTGGTATGGAGGCATCAAATGCAAAGGATCAGAAAAAGCTGCAGAGGGTTGTAAACTCATCCAGCTTCATCATGGGCACTAGCCTCCCCAGCATCGAGGACTTCTTCAATAGGCGATGCCTCAAGAAGGTGGCATCCATCATTGAGGACCCTCGCCACCCAGGACAGAGGAGAGGAGAGGAGAGGTACAGGAGCCTGAAGACACTCACTCAATGTTTTAGGAATATTTTCTCCCTCCACCCCCACCACCAACTTTCTAAACAAAATGTAAACTCAAGAACACTACCTCACTTTTGCTCTCATTTTGCATTACTTATTTATGTTTTCATATATCTCTTGTTGTAACTTACAGTTTTCTAATGTGTTGCCATGTACTTCTGTCACAAAACAACAAACTTCACAACATGTCAGCGAGGGGGTTTGGGGGTTGATGTTCTTGTTATGTTTTGTGCAGGGGAAGGGGAGTGTGGGGGTTTATGATCACAATGCCATTCCTTTTTGTGTGGGGAGATGTGTTTGATGTTTCTCTAAATGACTTCCATGTACTTTCTTTATTTTATGGCTGTCTGGAGAAGACAAATCTCAGAGCTGCGTGCGGAAACATACCCTGATAATAAATGAGCCTTTGAACCTTTGGTAGTTAACCTGTCTCTCATTCTGATTCCATGGCCAAGTAAGTCCCTGGACCAACCTGATGCTCTTGTGATTGTTTGCTGTTCTCAATAGAACATGAATAGAGCATTGGATAAAGGACAGCAAAACAACAATGTTGGAATAAATAAGTTGTTTTCAATTAGCGGACCATTACCAATGGATGGCCATGAGATCAGCTGACCCTAACTTTTCGCTGTTGAATTTTGAAGAGCACACATTTATCAATATGATATAACATGTGTGAATTGACTTTGGAAAGGCATTCAATAACTACTACGCAGGATTCTCCCTGAGAGAACGGAACATCAAAAGTATTAAGAGAAACTGGTGGTATAGATATAAAATTGACTTTTTGACAATTTTGTCAAAGTGCATGATGTTGGATGTTTATCAGATGGATGGCAGTTTGCTGCAGTGTTTCCTCTAGGTATGTTTGTAACTCTGCAATTATTATGTGACCTTGATGTGGATACTGTGAGTAATATAAAATGCAAATTCAAATTTTGCAAGATAGTGTAATGGTAAGGTTGTTTCAGGATGAAGCAGAGAAGAAGGTGAAATGGGCAGAAAAATGGCAGCTAGAGTTTAATGTGCAGAATTGAATTGACGTTATTACTTGCATCCTTCATATACATGAGGAATAAAAATCTTTACATTACGTCTCCGTTTAAATGTGCGATGTGATGTGCAATTTATAGTAATTTGTAATAAATAGTATGTACAACAGGACAGTCAATATAACAGAAATACAGTTGTGTCAGCATGAATTAATCAGTCTAGTGGCCTGGTGGAAGAAGCTGTCCTGGAGCCTGTTGGTCCTGGCTTTTATGCTGCGGTACCGTTTCCCAGATGGTAGCAGCTGAAACAGTTTGTGGTTGGGGAGACTCGGGTCCTCAATGATCCTTTGGGCCTTTTTTACACACCTGTCCTTGTAAATGTTCTGAATAGTGGGAAGTTCACATCTACAGATGTGAGATTTTGATTTTAGGATTAATGTTGTGGAAGATGGAATGCTATAAATAGCATGAATTTGAGAAACATAAGTGGTGTGTCATGCTTGTTCTTAAAAATGGTAGGTAAAAGTTTAAATTTTTTTTGAGTTCGCAAATAAAAAATGTAAACATCTCAGACAGCAACTTCAGAAGTGACTAGTTAGATGTCATCTGAAGGGTTGTGACAATTTAAGACACTGTAATTAAGGAAAGATGCCAAGAAAAGTGACAGGGAAGAGAAATGGGTATAAAAATGTTTACCAAGCTGTTATTAAGAACTCTTATTTTGCATCACTGGGTGTGTATAATATGGCATCTGGGGTTTGAAATAGGATGACGTGACACATTGCGGTGGAGATTTGATTTTAGTTTGGAGGATTGATGCAACTTGTCAAAGTAACACTTTTTTTTAAATTAGCCATTATTTCTTGTACAAAAGATCAGTGTAGAATATCAAACTCATTATTACAACCAGCAAGTGACTCATCATTGCCAGAAATGATCTGCTGAAGGAACTTAGCTGGTTGAGCAGCATTTGCGGGGAGGAAAGGAATTATTTCCATTGCAGGTTGAAACCCTTCAATTCATGATGTAGTGTTTCACCCCAAAACATTGAAAACTGTTTTCCCCCACAGATCCAGCAGATTGCTGTTGTAGGTTTCAGCATCTGCAGTCACTTGTTTCTCATCATTCCAAATGGCGTACATTGTTTGGTTATACAAGCATTGCTGGTTATGTGTAGAACCAGAGGACTTAATTTGTTAGGTCACTAACACTGCTGTAAGTGATTGCAGCACCCACCAGAGTTAATGAGTGTGGTAACTTAGATGCTGCTTCAATGGAAGCCCATTATATCATGCTCCACCTTGTCAAATTGGATTTCAGTTGCAGCTTCCAGAAACATAATAACAGACGAAAATTTATGAATTGTAATTAAGTTGTAGTGATTTCACATTTGCCAAAAATATCTTCACTGCCCCTTTATTGGGGATCAAACATTGTGACGCTGCTATGTCATTTTCAGCATGGCATTCTGTATTGATGTATCGCAAATTCTTCCAGCCTATTGTCTTTGCAGGTACTGGGTCCTAGGTAGTTGTTAAACTAACGTACCATGCATGCAACACTCTTCCAGGTATTAGAGAGTGTTGCTACAGAATGGATGTTGCAGTGACAGGAAAGGGGAAAGATAATGCTCCTTGGGATGAGAGGGGTCAGAATGGGCGGCTGACGAACAGTACCTTGACGACTCATCAGATATAGGTCAAGGGTACTCCTGGCAGAAGTGTGTTCGGGAGATAGGTACGGGAGTAATATTATTGAATGCAGTCCATGAATAATTGCCCATGCTTTTTCTATGAGTTTAATATTAAATAAATGAAGCTTTTTGTCCTGTTTCAGTATAGACTTAAGGTGAATTCCCTAAAGCAGCAGTAAGCAGCAACCTGTGAGATGTTGCAAAGAACCAGGAAGCTAAGTGGAGCACTAATATGATTTTGACCAACTCGGACAAAGTGCGATGGCTGCATTTGGTTCACAGATCATAGTGAAAGCAAAAATGCAATTTGATTTTGGCCTTTTAAGTAGCATGGTTTTAGCTTGAAACTACCTCCAACACAATAACATGAACAAAAATTTCTCTAACCCATTAATCACTCCCCCAGCTTCTTCCATTGTCCACTCTGGTTTTCCTCTCATCTCTTCTCTTCTCTTCCCCTGCCTATCACCTTCCACTGATGCCCCTTCTCCTTCCTTTTCTCCTATGGCCCACTCTACTCTCCTATCAGACTCCTTCATCAGCCTTTACCTTTTCCACCTATGACCTTCCAGCTTCTCACTTCATCCCCGCTCTCCCCCCCCCTCACCCACCGAGCTTCACCAATCACCTTGTAGCTTGTACTCCTTCTTATCCCTTCACCGTCTCATTCTGGCTTCTTCCCTCTTCTTTTCCAGACCTAATGAAGGGACTTGGCCCAAAAAGTTGACTGTATTTTTTCCAGAGGTGCTGCGTGACCAGCTCCTCCAGCAGTTAGTATGTGTTACTTTGGATTTACAGCATCTGCAGAATCTCTTGTGTTTATGCTAGTGAAACCTGTACTTTTCACACTGTGAGTTGCTCTTGTAGCAAATTTTATGTATTGCATTACTGTTAACCTCATTTGGAGGAACTGTGCACTGGAAGAAAGATATCACGTGGAAAGGGAATCTCCTGCTGGGCACTAAGATGTCCAGAAGCAGATGCAATATTTTTGCACTGGATTTTTCAACTCCATTTTTTTTGGAAAAGAGCAAATGAATTTCAAGGCATCTTTGCTTGTTGTGGTTTTAAAAATTCTGATGTCAACTGTGCCATTGGAGGCAGCATCTAATTGGAAATGGACATAATTCAACACTTCCTCTAGAGGTCTGGACACATGTTCTAGGCAGATGTTCCAAGACTAGTAGCAAGGGAGTGCTGTATTGACAACGCTGCTATATTCTTCTGAAGCATTAAGCGAAAGTCAGTAATTAGACATGTATCATTCCTCTGCAGTGGACACAAATAAAAGACATTGCTCTTTTGAAAGAAAGAAATGGGTTTTCCTGGTGTCATGGCCATTATTATTCCTCAGCCTTCATCCTAAAAATAGATTTCTTCAATTGTTCTTACTGTTTCAGGAACCTTGCTAATCAATTGATTGCAATTTCAACACCGCTGACCTACAGGACTTACTACAGAAGCTGCTGCATTTCTACACCACTGACTACCGTGTAGCACCATTAAAAGTAATATTAAGTAATACACACAAGATGTCAGAGGAACTCAGCAGGTAAGGCAGTAGCCATAGAAAGGAATCAACAGTCGCTGTTTCAGGCTGAGTGCCTTCATCAGGGTGTCTCGGCCTGAAACGTTGACTGTTTACTCCTCTCCATCGATGTTGCTTCACCAGCTGAGTTCCTCCAGCATTTTGTGTGTGTTACTCCAGATTTCCAGCATCTGCAGAATCTCTTGTGTTTATAAAGAAATACTAAGGTATAGATTTAGGGAAAATAGGAGGGGTTGACTTTTTCAAACTTCAAAGTACATTTATTTTCAAAGTATCTTAATGTTATACAACCTTGAGATTTGTCTCCTTACAGGCAGCCACTAAACAAAGAAACTCAAAAAGAATCCATAAAAAAGACCAATATGCCATGAGAAGGAAAAAAAACAATTGCACAAATAATAGAAGTAAGCAAATAGCATTCAGAACAAAGAGTCCACTGACTTAATGCTTGGTTGGAAAATTAGATTTTAAGGATGTTTTAAAGGAGGAAAGAGGTAAGGAAGCAGATAGGTAGAGGTAGAAAATTTAGGGGAGGAATTTAAAGTTGTAGTCCTGTTTGAAAGATGTAGTAGAAATCCCACATTTTAGCTATTTCTGGAGAGCTAGTTAGACTGTTGTTAAATTTTCTAAAGCTGCTTTTGATTAATATGGGGAGAGATTTGCTGCCCTCTGATGTTGTTTAGTCCTAACAACAACCTTGACCAGAAAGATGAGAAAAGGTTCTGTGCAACAATAATTGTTGCCTTTTTGGAAAGCATGAGCGTTCCAATAAAAAGAACCGTTGTTTCCCGATTATCCCTGGTTTGAGACCACCACTTGTTCTGAGTTCCCCTGATGAAATTATATGGGCAGATGATACCTGCTACAAAAGTGGCAAGCATTTCTATCTGCTTCTTTTTTGGTTCAGAAATTGGTGATACCATTCCCCTTCTTTTTAATGCATGTAAAAAGAATTGATATTTTAATTGAGAGCATAAATTTTGCTGCACTTAATTTCATCTCAGCCTTATTATCTCATCCTTCTGAGTAATCAATTAGATTTGTGGATTCATTTTTACGCCCAAGAAAAGCTAATGAACTAATCCAGTTAAGGTAAATGCATTTTTTTTTGTCTAAAACAAATAATCAATAGTAAAAAAGGCAGTGGTTTTCAAGCTTTTGAGGTAGAGTAGAAAGGCATGTGAGAACTTTATCGTAGTTCAGAATCAGGTTTCTTAATACTGACATGTCGGGAGGTTTGTTGTTTTGTGGCAGCAGTACAGTGCAATAGATTTTAAAAAACGTAACTTACAGTAAGAAATATTAAAAAATAATGCAAACACAGCGAAGTAGTGAGTTAGTCTTCATGGACTGTTCAGAAGTATGATGGCAGATAGGAAGAAGCTGTTCCTAAAACATTGACTGCTCATCTTCAGGCTCCTGTACCTCCTCCCTGATGGTAGTAATGAGAAGTGGGCATGTCCTGGGTGGTGAGGTGATGGTTAACGAAGTAATACTTAACAAAGTAGGAATCAGATTTATTATCACTGTCTTAGATGACTTGAAGTTTGATGCTTTGTGGTACCAGTGCACTGCATAGACAAAAATTTACTACAAATTACACAAATAAACAGTCCAGATATTAATTCAGAGATCTGATGCCAGACGGGAAGAAGCTGTTTCTGAATCGTTGAATACAGATCTTTAGATTCCGATACCAACTCCCTGCTGGTAGTGATGAAAAGGGGGCATGTCCCAGATCATGAGGCTCCTTGGTGATGGATGCCACCTTCTTGAGGCACTACCTTTTGAAGATGTCCTCAGTGGCGGACAGGATTGTGCTCAGGATGGAGCTGTCTGAGTCCACAACCTTCTGCAGCCTCTTGTGATCCTGTGCACTGGAGGCTCCATGCCAGGCTGTGATGCCACTAGTCACAATGCTCTCTGCTGTACATCTGTAGAAATTTGTAAGAGCCTTTGGAGACGTACCAAATCTGCTCGAACTCTGAACGAATACAGCCTCTGCTGTGCCTTCTTCATGATTGCACCAGTGTGTTGAGTTCAGGATAGATATTTCCAAGATATTGGCACCAAGGAACTTGAAGCTGCCCACTCATTCCGCCACTGACCACTCAATGAAGATTGTTGTATGTTCTTCTGACTTTCCCCTCCCTTATTTGATTTTATGAACTGAATTGTCTTGTTCTTTACTTTGAATGCTTTTGGCTGTCTGTGGCAGGACAAATCTCAGGGACAAATACTTACTACAGAATTTGCTAAGAAATGTTCTTTGAATCTTTCTGCTTCCCTTTGTCAATGTGGCAAAAACGTGCTGCGTCTGATATTCCATCCAAATGTGATGTCCTGCGGTGTTGTGCAGCTACAAGGGCCAGTAAACCTGAGAAGAATAGACCCACACAGCAATTGCTTGATTTCTGGAACTTGCTGTCAGAGGAGGTGGCGAAATCAGATACAGTCAATACGTTTAAGCATATATTTAGAAAGGCTCTTGAACAGGCCAGGCACTGAAGGGTGCAAAGCTGATGTGAGCAAATAGAACTGGTGTTGGATAACCAAAAAGGTCAGTGTGGGCGTGATGGGCAGAAGGGCCTGTTTCTGTACTGTAATACAATGGCACTGTTAAATATCCAGAACCAATGTACAGTCATGGTAAGAATGATTCACTGGTTTGTGTTTCCTCTGATTCCTTAAAACTGTGTGAAAATCCCCTGTGATTTTGATGTTCTGTCTAATAACATGTACCTAGAGCAGTCTTTGGTTTTCCCAGTAGCCATCGTTGGTCACTGCAAGCATTTGACATCATCCACTTACAGCCCCACCTTTACAGATGGATTAAAGCAGAAATGGTTGTGCTTCTGGTATTTTGTTCCCAAAATGGTCAACAGTGAATCATTAATTCAAAATATGTCTTTGTCCAGCAAGCTTTTTACTTTAATTTTGAGATTATATTTCTCTTTTCTCTCTGTTTGCTAAATATGAAATAAAACAAAAAAGGCTGGAAACTCAGCAAGTCAATCAGCATCTGTGGAAAAGAAACGATCATTATTTCTGTTTTTGTTTCAGGTTTGCACATTGGCATTTTCTTCTTTATTTTCATGGTTGAATGTGATTTAGACAGACAAAAGCAGGGGGATCCCAACCTGCCATTTGCAAAAATCCAAAAGCCCTTCCACAGATACTTTATCAAATTGACTTTAAAATATTTTGAAGAGTAAATCACATCAAGCTTTTTTAATTATCCCAACTTCCTTCTGTTCTCACTTCATTCTGGTTCAAAAACTCCAAGTATAGATGGAAAACAGCCTACTGAATTAATTTCTTTGTCACTTTATAATGCTGTCTGCATGGAGCAATCGCTGTGGTCATTAATCATATGTCCATCTTTCTCCTGCAGATTTCTACTGGCAGATTTCCCTTTGCTGGAGTGCGAATCTTGTCTGGTGTATTAATTAGAATGATGTTTGGAAACTCCTGTTGTCTTTTGTCATTGTAGGGAGCCCAGAAAAGTGGTTTTGCATCGAGGATCAACAGGACTAGGCTTTAACATTGTTGGCGGTGAAGATGGAGAAGGAATCTTTATTTCCTTCATATTAGCAGGAGGCCCAGCTGACCTGAGTGGTGAACTAAGAAAAGGCGACAGGATCATTTCGGTACAGTGCCTTGTATTTTGATTTATCTTTTTGTAATTTCCCTCTTTCATTTTGAATGTAATTGTAGTTTCTCTTGGAAGTACCAGTTTCCACAAACTTCTATGTATAATCTTTCTTGATTTATTAATCTTTCTCAAATCAATCAAAATATTGTATTTGCATTCACATGTTTTTTATAGGCAAACCTTAGTCTCATGAGACCATGGATTTGCGCCTTGGAAGGTTTCCAGGGCGCAGGCCTAGGCAAGGTTGTATGGAAGACCAGCAGTTGCCCAAGCTGCAAGTCTCCCCTCTCCACGACACCAATGTTGTCCAAGGGAAGGGCATTAGGACCCATACAGCTTGGCACCAGTGTCGTCGCAGAGCAATGTGTGATTAAGTGCCTCGCTCAAGGACACAACACACTGCCTCAGCCAAGGCTCGAACTAGCGACCTTCAAATCACTAGACAAACACCTTAACTACTTGGCCACGTGCCAACATGTTTATTAGAATTCAATTAATTATAACTCTTATAGAGAATTTGGTTTGGCTTGAGTAGAAAACTAATACAGTGCAATGGGATGTGTCTGAGGATCTGAAACATTCATAAAAAAATTAACATTAAGTCACTGCCTTCAATCTCTTTTTAACCTTAAGCTTCACAAAGCAATGCAGTGAAGTGGTCCCTGGGATTAATGGTAATTTATTGGCAGTAAATAGGGTGTCAAGAAGTAAGACATATGCCAACTTAACAAAAGAAAATTAAAAATTGCCATGAGCAGTAAGTAATGCTTGATTATTACAGGACTTGGCACTTGTCTGAATCAAATAAAATTGAATAAACACCATGCACTTAATAATTCTTCTGTTTAGGATAACGTTAGGATTAGTAAGTTTCTGTTGATTTTCAATGAATAAATAATAAAATAACAAAAGTACAAAGGGAACAGTGTGTTTTCACTCTTGATCACATACCTTCTCCTTTTCTACTTTTTTCAACCAACTTGATGATCCTGAACATAATATTTATGATTTCATTCTTTCCTCTATGGAGCTCAGGTATTTAGGGTCTTTTGCTGAAATCCATATTTTCAAACAATAGAACCCTGCAGCTCACTTTCAGTGTCAAGTGACCTTTCGGAAGTTTGCAAATAGAGTCACTAAAATATTCTTATTCCACAATTTTTTCCCATCCAACATTTCTTTTCTCCCTTTTGCTCTCAACTTCTGGACAGCTGTGAACTCAAGTAAATTTAGGATTTAAAGCTTTATAGTCATGCGTAAAAGAATTTTTTCGTCACTTCAACATTGGAATTTTATAACTGCAATATTTTCTAGATTTTTTATTAAAAACAAGATGCTTCCTGAGACTTGAAAGAACTTAGGGAATGTAGAGAAACTTTCAAGTGTTCAATTCTAACTATGGATTGCCTTTGATATTTGAAATAGGTGAATAGTATTGACCTGCGGAGCGCCACTCACGAGCAGGCAGCGGCAGCACTGAAAAATGCTGGCCAAGCGGTCACTATTGTAGCACAATATAGGCCAGAAGGTGAGTAGGTTGAATCAGTTACTCAGCAATCAGAAACAAATGTCCTGTTTTTCACTTTTATTTCTGTAGATGCTGGTATCCTACAGTTAATCACAAGGTTATTAAAATAATTGAATTTTGAATAACCTTGTTTTATTAAATATTTGGCTGTCTCCCATTTCATACCTAATTCATGAATATTTCATTTCATTTCTAGTACATAAGTGTAAAGGGGAATGAAAAATTGTTACTCTGGATCTGATGCAGTGTAAATGAAGCACAATAAGATAAAGAACAATAAAACAACACACAATAAATATAAATAAGATAGCTTATGTACATAAAGTGACACTAGGTACAGTAATGTCTGTACATAAGGAGATTGACAGGAAATGATAAAGTACTGGTGGTTGGGGTTGTGGAGTGTTTGAGTAGTGGCTGGAGGTGTTGATCAGCCTTACTGCTTCAGGAAATAAACTGTTTTAGAATCTGGTGGTCCTGGAGTGGATGCTCGACAGTCTCCTCCCTGATGGGAGTGGGCCAAACTCTCCATGCGCAGGGGTTGTGTGTTTCTGTATTTAAGCTTCACTTAAGCAACCTAGAGATCTTCCTGAGCTGACGAGAAAGGAATCTGGTGTCGATGGGTTGGTGTGGAATATCTGAAGTACAGGTGCAAGTATTGTAAAATTATCATCTCACAAGGAAAGCAACCATCATGAAGTTCATGAGCTTTATTGTAGCCGCCTTTCCATTAAGTTTCACTGTTACATTAATGCTGCTCTTGGCTGAGGCAGTGTGTGTGTCCTTGAGCAAGGCACTTCCAAGGCGCAAATCCGTGGTGTCATGAGACTAACGGATGTGTGTGTATATATGTAATGGCTGGACACCATGTAATCAGATATAGTGTATAATCCCAAACTCTGCTTCTTAACTGTTGTGATTTATTTTAACTCAGTTCACACTTGAAATGGCAGATTTGAGGGAAATGGTACATGAAACACGATGCTTCTAAAATCATGTGAATTAAAACAAAGTGCAAATATTCATATATCATATGATGTCCATCATATTCTAATGTGTCACTGCTGGGTAATTCTTGGTATCTTGCCAATTTAATGAATAGGTAATCTATGTTAACTCCTGCAGTGAAGCACACTTGCTGTTACTCAACAGATGATACAAATAACTTGAGAAATCACTTCATCCTTTTTTTTCTATTTTAAAAGCCTGCCTCCCCCTCTGTTTTCACATAATTCAGTTGCAAAACCTGCAGGAATCACATTAATATCTATGTCATATTCCCAATGAGAAGTTAAAATGTGCTTGTACTTGAGCCAAGAATAAGCCCGTGAGTCATAGCTTTTTAAACATTCCATCTGATCCAATGAGTTCAATGGACCGAGGCAAAGACATAATCAGAATGATGGTTTAA
Source organism: Mobula hypostoma (assembly GCF_963921235.1). Taxonomy (NCBI): domain Eukaryota; kingdom Metazoa; phylum Chordata; class Chondrichthyes; order Myliobatiformes; family Myliobatidae; genus Mobula; species Mobula hypostoma. Next base: position 32,433,959 of record NC_086100.1, read on the forward strand.
AAATACCTTACCTCCCCTAATGATATGAAGGTTTTTTTTTAAGTTTGCAAAGGTTTAGTTGAAGTCTATCTTTGGCAGTCGCTGCTGTACTCGTGACTAATGATTAAATCAAATGGCAGCTGCTCTGGATATTTACATTACACAGATTAGCTTAGTAATTATTCTTTACAAATTACTGCTGTGACAGCGCTCAGTGAAAGCACTCCTTACACACGAGCATTCACATACACACACAAACATTGCCTTGTCTTTCTGCTGTCATTGAGCTGAGTGTACGAATTCAGTATCTTCCCCGGTATATTCTCAGAATGGGTCCTAAACTGAGTAGATGAGCTCAGGTTGGCTTTACGGCGTCTTTCCCACCGTACACGGAAGGATATTCCATTTCTTTAGTAATGAGGATGTGTAAATGCGTATGTGTTTGTATACAGTATTTAATGTAGATACTTCAGTTTACTTTGTAATATAATTGTAACTACATTGTGGGATGCATCTTATTTTTTTTGGCGTGTGCGTCTGCATGCGTGCGTCCGTGCGTGTGCGATGTTGGGGGGACAATGTCTTTTTCATGCCTTTGCAAGGCGCGGAGTGAGAGAGAGACTGTGTGGCGTGCTGCTTCTCACACAGGTATCTCACGGTACTTTTCCCTTTGTTTTACGAGGTCGAATTGCGATCTCGACACTCAACCCGGCACAGATGGAAAGCATACTCGGGAGCGGACCCGACTGGGTTCAAACCCGGGAACCTCCGTTCCAGAGTCCGGCGCTGATGTCATTGCACCACCAGCCGGCCCAAGGGCTGCATCATATTCTAATTCATGTGCAGTTTTAAGTTAGTTTTGTTGGTAATTGAAGACGGTATGTCCTGTGCCAAATAAAAAAGGAGCTCTTCACCCTCAGTAGGGGAGAGAGGCAGGGGCTGCCAGGAGTTCACACTGGACAACAAAAAGTACAGAGTTATGATTGTGTTTTCTGAGATATATCTTTTTGTAAATATTAGCTATTTTTGCAAGTTTGATTTTTGACCCATCGAATTAAAGACTCATGCACTAAAATGCTAAGTGACTGCAGGCATTTTTCTTCTAGTTGTAACCCACGTATCTAACATATGATGGCAGTGGTGGGATGGCCAGTGAAAAAGGAGTGTGTTTAACTCAGGGAAGTGTGGAATTGTGGTCCCAAGTCAGGAAACTCCCTGAGCTAAAAGTGAAGTAGATGCCTGGGAGGCAATGGAGACCTCAGAGGAGGAGGAACTTCAGCTCAAGACCATACTCAGGCCAGAAGAAGAAGGGCCTTCAAGCGGCACCGTCTCCGAATCCTCCCTGGAAAGTCTGTACCGAGACTTGTTTCTTTGCCCAGCAGAGGAGAGAGGATGCTTTTAGGAAGGAACTCCAAAGCCTGCAGAAGGGTCCCAAAATGTCTTCTATCAACAAGGTGACGATAATTGGAATCCATCTCCTCGGGTTCGACAGGATGGCCCAGATATGGCAATGGCCAGAGGAGGAACGAGCCTTCCAGCTCATGCCACTACTGACAGGTGAAGCTCTCAAAGCCTACACAGCATTGGATGAAGAGCAGTCCAACAACTCTCCTGACCCGAAGGAGGCGCTGCTCTCTAAATCTGGTATCTCGGCAGAAGCATCGCCAACGCTTCCATTCCAATATTTTACCACTAGGGGAATCACCTAGTGAGATGTATCATCATCTGAGGGGTCTTTACCACCAATGGATTTGACCACAGCAGAAATCCAAGGAAGAGGTTGGTGAGGCCATTGTTCTGGAGCAGCTGCTGCAGGTTCTTCTTCTGGCCACCAGAACATGGGTCTGAGAGCATGGGCCAGTGGATAGACTCACTGCGGCCCAACTTGCACTGCAGTACCTTAATGCCCACAAGGGGGCACTATCACGACCATCATTCTGAAGAAACAGATACTCCAACCCTCCAAGGAGCTTTGTGGAATTGGGAAGTAGGAGAAAAGAGGGCAAAGACCCTTTGATGGTTTCCTCTGAGACTTCTACTTGCTACCGTTGTCAGCAGCAAGGTCATAAGTCTTCTTTGTGTTCTCTCAAGAAGCCCAGATTCTCAGGTATGTGCTGTATACCAAGAGAAGGAGAATGTGACGATGAGGAAAATGACTGTAATGATTGGGAGTATGGTCATGGAAACCAAGCAGAATGTGAGGAGAAAGAGCCTGGTAAAGCTCTTTTAGATTCTGGTAGCTCACTGTCCTTTATTTAGAAAAATCATGCCCCTGCCTTTGGTGTTGACTGCTGTCACCGAACATCTGTCCAATGTGTCCATGGTGACTGGAAGTCTGAGCCACTGGCAGAACTCACTATTGGAGCTGTATGACCAAGTGGGGTTGCTGGAGAAACTATCAGTTGTCATGATCCTGGGGAGAGAGTTGTCTGTGTCCCATGAGTTACGGAGGAAGGGAAATAGCCAATCACATCGCTGGGTTAATCCAGGCGTAGATGGTGCTGTTTCATATTTTGGCATGACTCGTGCTAAAACCAAAGTCTCTGCCTCATTTGAATGCTAGTTTGTGCGAGGGAGGAACCAAAAGGCCTAGAAAGCCACACCAGCAATGGCATCGTGAGAAACATGCTGGCTGTCCTGCCTCTGTTGATATTTGTATAGTTGAAGTACTCATTGAGGATGGCTTGTAAGGTGCCTGGGAAAGTTGATCTTCCCATCTCGATGGCCTGTGGAGGGTGTTTGCTGATTTTCCACAGCTGTGCCAGCACAGACCGGGGTTGACAAAGATCCTAAAGCATTTCATCAGGATCAGAACTGACCAGGGTTCAGTCTGCCAAAAATGCAGACTGCCTGTCTCGGCGACCAAGCATCATCACTGCAAGAGAGGAGGGTGGTAGTGTGACAGAGAGCACTTGGTAATTGCACTCCTCATATACACACACGCACGCACGCCTGCCCGCCTTGTCATTCTGCTGTTGTTGCAGTGCGTGTACGCACTTCCATGTCTTCGCCACTATATTCCCATAATTGGTTCTGAACCAAGCTAATGTGCTCGGGTTGGCTTTCCAGTGCCTTTCCCACCACACACACTGGAATGTTCAATTTCTTCAGTAATGGGGATATGTAAATGTGTATATGTTGTGTGCATACTGAAATAAAACATTAATTTATTCTTGTGGAACATCCCATACTAATGGAGTAGGAGTTCTTATGGATGAAAACATGGCAAAAAGTGTTTTAGGACATTGGGCAATACCAGAAAGAGTGCTCCTTGTTAGATTCAGAGGACAACAATTTGATTTAGCAATTATATAGGTATATGCACCAACAACAGATGGAACAAATGAGGATATAGATAAATTCTATGAAGAGCTTGAACAAGCAAACAATGGATGCAAATCTCAAAATATTGTTATTGTCAAGGGAGATCTAAATGCTAAAGTAGGACAAGGTGCTGATGGAAATGCCATAGGAAAATTTGGATGAGGGGAAAGAAATGAAAGAGGTGAGAAATGGGTAGAATGGTGCAAGATGAATAATCAGGTCATTATGAATAGCAACTTTAAAAACCATCCAAAACGCTTGTGGACCTGGAAAAGTCCAGGTGATAACTCGAGAAATCAAATTGACTTTATCATTATAAACCAAAGACTTAGAAACTCAGTGACTCAATGCAAAACTTATCCAGGTGCAGACTATAATAGTGACCATAACCCAGTAGTATGTCATGTAAAAGTAAAACTTAAAAAGCTAAAGAAGCAAAAACCTGAACAATCCCTTGACTACTTGCAATTAATTAAATAAGAAAACTGAAGACAAAAATTTACAATTGAAGTAAGGAATAGATTTCAAAGTCTAGAAATAGAATCTGTTGAAGATGATAGCAATCATGTAGAAATGGAATTTAACTCTCTAAAGGATGCCTTGGTAGAATCAGCAAAGTCAGTGATTCCTAAAGAAGAAAGCACAAAGAATAAATGGATGACAGATGAAATCAAAAATCTAATTGAAGAAAGGAGACAGAAGAGAGCAAATCCTATGGAATATAAGTCCTTAGACAAAAAAGTTAAAAGCTTGTGTCAAAAAGCCAAAGAAGAATGGTTAAACCAGGAATGTGAGCAAATAGAAAAAATCCCTATTACTGATCCAAAAAGGTTACATCAACAAATCAAGAATATCACTGGTATAAAGCTCCTCTGTTCTTCAGGTGGATGTTTGAAAGCAAGGGACGGTACCATTATCATGGAAAAAGATGAGATTATGAAGAGATGGACTGAGTATATTCAGGAATTGTTGAAAGACGATCGAGGCGAAAAACCAAAAATTAAGAATAACATTGAAGGTCTATGTATTTTAAAATCTAAAGTTCGTAATGCAGTAAATAAGTTGAAGAAAGGAAAGGCAGCAGGTCCTGAAATGAATTATTAATAGAACAGATTATTGCCCTTGAAGATTATGGAATTGAAAAACTTACTGATTTAATCCATGACATGAGACTGGAATAATACCAGAAGAGGTGAAAATATCAGTATTTATCACTTATCTTAAGAAATCTGGAGCAATAGAATGTGAATGACATAGGACCATAAGTTTAATGAGTCATATCACCAAGATACTTCTAAGAATTTTAATGAGAAGAGCTAAAAGTAAGAGACAAGCTGAAATAGGTAAAGAACAATGTGGTTTTGTGAAAGACAAAAGTACAAGAAATGCAATATTGATGTTAAGGATACTATCAGAACGAAATATTGAAGTACAAAAAGATTTGTTTGTTTTATCGGCTACACAAAAGCATTTGATAATGTGAAGCACAATAAGTTGTTTGAAATATTACAGAAAACTCTAGATCTAGATCCGAAAGACCTCCGCCTAATCAGAAATCTGTACTGGGAACAAACTGCCGCTGTAAGAATAGAAGGAGAAGTGAGTCAGTTTGCGAAAATCAAGAGAGGCGTTAGACAAGGGTGTGTTTTCTCCCCTGATTTACTTAATGTGTACAGTGAAACAATATTACAAAAAATAAGAGACATCTTGGAAATCAAAGTTGGTGGTGAAAATATCAATAATTTCAGATGTGCAGATGACACTGTGTTCATTGCAAGTACGGAGGAAGAACTACAAAACCTAATTGATATAATTGTTGAAGAAAGTGCAAAAATGGGTCTATCTATCAATTGCAAAAAGGCAGAATGTATGGTGATATCCAAAAAGAAGGAGAATCCTATCTGCAGGCTGAGAATAAATGGGGAAGACCTAAAACAAGTACAGAACTTTTGCTACTTAGGAAGCTGGGTGACATCAGATGGCAGGTGCGACATGGACATCAAAAGAAGAATGGGGATGACAAAAGACACCTTTACGAGAATGAAGAGTAAACTGACCAATTGTTCGCCCATCATTGTTGTCAATGAAGACCTCAATACCATTGATGGTGTCGAGACTAGCACATGATTTGGATTTAAGTGAGGGAGAGTTGCACAGTGTCAGCCTCACTCTCTCTTCCCAATTCTCATCTAGATCCAGTGGCAAGACAGTTGAGACGGCTGGAGATGGAACTAGGCGCAGTGGATGACCAGGCCGTCTTCTGTGGCTTGTCGTGCTCTGCACGTTCCACGACACTTGCAGAGACTGCCTTCTTGACCATTGGACCTTCCATTGATCTCGTCTGCTCAATCCGCCAGAGACTGCCTTTGTGTGCTGGGATAGACATCTCCCTATCTCACTGAGGGGTTGAGATCCGTCGGCTACCCTCACCTGGTTTAGCCGGCTTGTCGAAGCCGGGGTGTGGCCCCTGTCACAAGCAAACAGCTACGAGGAGCCACAGGTGAGAGCTGAGTGCCAGGTGGGGACCAGAGGTGTACTAACTGCCTTGAAAGGGGCGCGACATGTTCCCCCACCTGCTATCCCTCCCTGACACCCCATACTGACCAATACTCAACTAGGCATGACAACCCGCCTCAGAATACTGAAATGTTATGTTTATCCAGTTATGCTATATGGCTCAGAATGTTGGACAATATCTAGTAACATGAGGAAACAAATTGTAGCAGCAGAAATGTGTTTTTTGAGGAGGATACAAAGAATATCATGGATGAAACGAATATCTAACGAGGATGTCATTAACAGCAAACACAACAAAGAGACATAATGTATGAAGTTATGAAAAGGCAACGTAACTTCATTGAATATGTGATTAGGAAAGAGGAGTTAGAATGCATGGTAATTATGGGAAAGATTGAAGGGAAGAAAGCAAGAGGAAGACAAAGACAAATGATGATGGAGACAGCAGCCAGAGAACTGGAAATGAATACCACTGAGTTGATCCAGTTGACCCAAAACAGGAGTGTGTGGGCCATGGCAGTCAAAGCTGAAACTGGGCATGGCACCTGATGATGATGATGATGATGATGATACTGTATTTAATATAGATGCTTCTGTATTTTGTAATATAATTGTAACTACATTGTGGGGCGCATTATATTCTAATTTATATCTAGTCTTAAGTTAACATCGTTGGTAATTAAAGATGGTATGTCCTAGTGCCTAAAGAATGGGAGCTCTTCACCCTCAGTAAGGGAGAGAGATGGGTGTTATCAGGAGTTCACACTGGACAACAACAAGTACGTAGCTATTGTGTTTGTTTTTGGTGGATATCCTTTTGTAAATATTAGCAGTTTTCACTATTTTCGCAAGTTTGATTTTTCATGCGTCAATAAGCACCCTTTTTCTAACGTGCTGAACAACTCCAGCCATTTTTCTTTGGTCATAATCTACGTACCTAACAACTGCCAATTGTGTTGACAGTTTGTAGCTTGTGTACATTTCTGTTTGTTCCTGTTCAATTTGTGATGCTTTTCTCCCATGCCTCATTGATGCCAGAGTGCTTGAGCACCAGAGCCAATATGTCCGTCTTTTTCTTTCTGTTCTGTGAGGCAGCATTCTTCCTTGAGTTTTAACTTGTAAGCTCCATATAAATGTGCTGCATGCAGTGAGGGATCTGTGAAATGCAAATCTCCCCCTGTTTTCACTTTCCTGTGTAAACCTTTCTTAGCGCCTTGAGTTAAACAGTGCCTCAAGATCTTGAGTAATAAAAGTTCAACTTTTGAGTCAATGACTGATGAAGAGGATGACCGGTGTATTCAACAACTTGCACTACATTTTAATAATGTGCTTGAAGATTATAATGTTATCATAAAGATCTACTTGATGAATCTGAGCTGCTGAGGTCATAAATAATTCATCTTTGAAATGCAGAGGTATGAGTTGTACAATGATTGGAGAAGTGTCTTTACCTTTTCGGAGTAGAGGTGTATGCGGTAGAGCTCCCTAAAGGTTTTACAGACGGGTGGCTAAAAGTTCTGAAAATTTTGTAGGAAGATTATCTAAAGGCAAATTTCTCTGCAGTATGGGAGGTTAGGGACGTGAACTAAAAAAAATCTTTCCATCTTTTATATCTTCCAGCAAGTAGAAATCTGAAGGTATACTTTATGATCCTGCATCCCATTCTCATTGAGGCCTCATGCCAATGGTTTTGTAAATCATTTGAAGCAAAGCTGATAAATTTTCCTCAAGAGAAAACATGTTAATTTTAATATCACATTATCTTTAGCTCAGCTGCATTGCTTTGAGGAATGTTAAGGAATGGAAATAAAGCTTTTCCCAGCATGCTGCTGTGACCCTGATACAGAATATACCGTGTGGCATGCGAGGGAGAAATAAATATTAACATGCACAGTTGGGTAAATTGGTTTTGCTTAATTGGAAATGGCGTTTAAGTTTGCACTGCGGTTAAAGCAGCTGTCTGTTCTCACAAAAGATAAAGTAGCAACTCTGAGCCATCTGTTCTCAATAGTCCAAATGTTACCTCCTTTACGGCTATGAGCCAATCAAGTATCATTAGCCACTTAGAGTAGTGGAAATAAATGTTATAATTTCCTTGACAATTCTAAAAAGGTGTATTGTACTTAGTGGTGGATATTCATTATACTCAATTACTTTATTGTCCACTATGACGAGATTGCTCATGCACTTGGTTTGTGATGACAGTAAAATTGTACGAAACACCCTGAACCTAGAGTTGGAGCATATGTCGAGGTCTATATTGCTGGCAGGGGAGAGGATATGATCTGCCAGAGTTCGTATAGTTTTCTTTGAAAGAGCTGTTAATGTGGCAGGAAAGGGATTGTCATCTTGCCCTGGCAGTGCGAGCATTCTACCTAAGCAGGGTGTCTTGTTTTCGTGTGAATTCTGCGGAAGCGACATCACCTTGGGAGAGATGAAGGTGTTGCTTTAGGTGTGCAGATTCCTGCAGGTCTTGATATTGTGAGATTTCCTTCGCCGCGAGTATTTCAATGTACCCTTTGGTGGGGTGGGAGGGGGGCAGCGGACAAGAACAGCCTCTTGAAGATCCTGAAACTCTTAGAGGTATTGGGTAGGGAAACACCTTTGTCACTGCTAAGTGCAGAGGATAGCCACTCTCTCAAGGAGCCAACCATGCTTCATGCATTCAGCACACATATGCCTGTTGTTGATGGCCTTGAGGTCTTTAAAGTACATAACGGCGGCTTCAGCACAGTAACATATTGGTTAGTGTTACACTGTTGCAGCAACAGTGACCATCGCTGTAAGGAGTTTGTACATTCTCGCCATGACCACATGGGTTTCTTCTGGGTGCTCTGGTTTCCTCCCACATTCCAAAGACACACGGGTTAGTTGGCTAATTGGTCACAAAGGTGTAATTGGACAGCAGGGGCTTCTTGGGCCGGAAGGGCCTGTTCATGTGCTGTATCTCTAAATAAAAAACAAAACTGTGTGTCAAGAATATACATGAATACATGATGTGCTGTGTGGACAACAAAGAAACATTAAAGCCATGTTGGGGTAAGGCAAGGTTGGCCACAACATTCACCTGCCATTGTTTTCTTCATTGATGCAGGTCAGAGCTGCACGTTCTTTGTTGATACACATCACAGATCATAGTATGGTACAATTCGCCCTGCAGTTTGAGAGGGAGAAGCTGAAGTCAGATGTATCAGTATTACATCGGAGTAAAGGGAGCTACAGAGGCATGAGAGCCAAGCTGGGTAGAGCTGATCGATATAGAGCAATAGTGAGGAAGTTGGCAAAGCAGCATTGGCTGGAGTTTTTGAGCGTAATTCGGAAGGTGCAGGCTTAGTTTATCCCAAAAAGAAGAAGTATTGTAAAGGATCGATGGAAAAAAAACTTTGATTGACAAGGGAAGTCAAAAACAGCAAGAAAACAAAAGAGAGCATAAAATATAGCAAAAATTAGTGGGAAGCTAGAGGATTGGGAAGCTTTCAACTGAAGGCAATTAATAGGCAATAAGGAGAGGAAAGATGGAACATGAAGATAAAGTAGCCAATAATATAAAAGCTTTTCTCAGATATATAAAGAATAAAAGAGCAACTAGAGTGGATATTGGACCACTGGATGCAGGGATGGTAATGGGGGACAAATATGTAGCGGATGAACTTAGTAAGTTCACTGTTGGAAGACACCAGCAGTATGCCAGGATTTCAAGGAAGTCGGAGCAAAAGTGAGTTCGTCACTATCACAAAGGAGAAGGTGCTAGAGAAGCTAGTTAGATTTTCGGAAAGGCCTGTTACAGGGTGCCGCACGTGAAGCTGCTGACAAGATAAGAGTGCATGGTGTTAAAGGGAAGATATCACCGTGGACAGAAGATAGGCTGACTGACAGAAGGCAGTGAGTGGGAATAAAGTGGGCCTTTCTGCTTAGCTGCCGGTGACTAGTGGTGTTTCGCAGGGGTTGCTGTTGGGACAGCTTCTTTTCATGTTGTACGTCAGTGTTTTGGATGATGAAGTTGACAGCTTTGTGGCCAAGTTTGCAGTCGATACAAAGGCAGGTGGAGGGACAGGTAGTGTTAAGGAAGCAGGAATAAAGGTGTAGACTATTTTCTAAATGGTGAGCAAATTCCCCGGAGTTATTATTTCAGAGGACATGTCCTAGACCCAGCACATAAGTGCAATTATGAAGAAAGCACGGTTGCGCCATTACTTCCTTAGGAGTTTGTGAAGATTTGGCATGACATATAAAACTTCGGCAAACTTCTATAGATGTGTTGTGGTGAATATATTAACTGGCTACATCACAGCCTGGTATGGAAATACCAATGCCCTTGGACGGAAAATCCTACACAAAGTAGTGGATACGGCGCCGTCCATCACGATGAAGCCCTCCCCGCCATTGAGTACATCTACATGAAGAGTTGTCACAGAAAAGCAGCATCCACCATCAGAGACTCCCAACACCCAGGACATGCTCTCTTCTTACTGCTGCCTTCAGGAAGAACGTACAGGAGCCTCAGGACTCGCACCACCAGGTTTAGGAATAGTTATTACCCCTCAAGCACCAGATTCTTGAACCAAAGGGGATAACTGCATTCAACTTCACTTTGCCCATCACTGAAATATTCCCACAACCTATGAACTCACGTTCAAGGACTCTTCATCTCATGTTCTCTACTTATTGCTTATTTATTTATTATTATCATTTCTTTCTTTTTGTGTTTGCACAGTCTGTTGTCTTTTGCACGTTGGTTGGTGTGGTCTTTCATTTATTTTATTATGGTTATTATTCTATTATGTATTTATGGAGCATGCCTACAAGGAAATGAATCTCAGGGTGAGATCTATGTACTTTGACAATAAATTTACTTTGAACTTTTGAACTGAGAAATTCAGGATCAGGTGCAAAGGAGCTTGGGAGACCTAGTGTAGCAATCTTGCAACAATATCATAAGAACAAAGTAGTCTAGATCTAGGAATTTGACAAGGGCATCATGTAAAACGATATATTCCAGGTTCCAGAACTGCATCATGACAAGGGAGGTAGGCCTGCTCCGGATACCTAGGAACAGCACACTGAAAGTGGATTCAGTCTCGTTCCACAAATCTGTGAACAGCAGCACTTCAAATCCAGAAATCTGGAAACAGCATCATGAAGAATGAAGCACTCCAGCTGTGAGAATGCAAGAGCAGCGTCTTCAACATCTCTTTTGTGGGGATCTGGCAACAAAGATCACGAAGAAATCTCAAACGTCAATTAAATGGATCATCATCCCCACAACATAAATCAACAGTGGGGTGGATCAAGAACCAAACTTTAGCCTCGGATGAATGCAGCAATTCACACAAGCGTGATGGAATAAAGAAATGAGCTGTGATGTGACTTCAGACGATGTATTTTATCATGAATTGAATTGACTCCTTACATCCTTCACATACATAAGGAGTAAAAATCTTTACATTGCATCTCTGTCTAAATGTTCAGTTTATAGTAACTTGTAATAGATTGACTGTCCTGTTGGACATACTATATAGCATAGAAATACAAATGTATCAGCATGAATTAATCAGTCTGATGGCCTGGTGGAAGAAGCTGACCCGGAGCCTGTTGGTCCTGGCTTTTATGCTATGGTTCCGTTTCCCGGGTGGTAGCAGCTGGAACAGTTTGTGGTTGGGGTGACTCGAGCCCTTTGGGCCCATTTTATACACCTGTCTCTGTAATTGTCCTGAATAGTGGGAAGTTCCCATCTACAGATGCACTGGGCTGTCCGCACCACTCTCTGCAGAGTCCTGTGATTGAGAGAAATACAGTTCCCATACCAGGCAGTGATGTTCCCCTGTAGAAAGTCCTTCCGATCTGTGGAGGCTCATGCCAAACTTCTTCAACTGTCTGAGGTGAAAGAGCCGTTGTTGTGCTTTTCTCACCACCCAGCCAGTATGTACGGACCATGTGAAATCATCGGTGTATGCCGAGGAACTTAAAAGCTGTTCATCCTCTCAACACTGGATCCATTGATGTCAATAGGTATTAGCCTGTCTCACTTCCTCCTGTAGTCCACAACTAACTCCTTTGTTTTTGCGACATTGAGGGAGAGGTTGTTTTCTTGACACCACTGTGGCAGGGTGATGACTTCTTTTCTGTAGGCTGCCTCATTATTATTTGAGATTAAGCCAATCAATGTAGTGTCGTCAACAAGTTTAATTAGCAGATTGGAGCTGAGGGTGACGACACAGTCATAAGTATACAGAGAGTAAAGGAGGGGGCTTAGGATACAGCCCTGAGGGGCACTTGTGTTGAGAGTCAGAGGTGAGGGAGCCCACTCTTACCACCTGCTGGCGATCTGACAGGAAGTCCAGGATCCAACTGCAAAAGGCAGGGTGAAAGCCAAGGTCTCTGAGCTTCTTGTCGAGCCTGGAGGGAATTATGGTGTTGAATGTTGAACTGTAGTCCAAGAACAGCATTCTCACAAAAGCATCCTTCTTCTCCAGACGTGTAAGGGTGGTGTATAGAGCTGTGGCTATTGCTTCATCTATCGATCGGTTATGTGGTAGGTGAATTGTAGGGGATCCAGTGTGGGTGGTAGCATGCTGCAGATGTAGTCCCCGACCAGCCTCTCAAAGCATTTGCTTATTATTATAACATAGAAAAGGATTAAATATTGCATCTATCATTGTGTACAGTGTTTGAAGCACTACACAACACAAAGTACACAACAGTTTGCCCATCATGTTCACCTCAAGTTTTTGAAAGAGCTGTTCAATTACTGAATATACCCTAGCTTAAGTATGACTGAGTATCAAGAGTAAATGGAGAAGTACTTCAACATAAATTGTTGGAAAACAAGGTTGAAGATGAAGTTCTGAAACAGAAATGTTTCCTCCAGCAAATGATTTTTTTTAGTGAAGTTGCCCTTTGTGAAAATTGTTCATTTTTTAAAAGTGCTGCCATTTCACAGCTACCTAATCTCAAATGGCACTGCTGTTCTTGTGGAGTGAGTTGACATGTAGCAAAATAGTTTGTGTGAGACAGAATAAAGCACTAAAATAAAAGCATCCTGGTCCAGATTAAAATTAGGGCTGTTCTATTTCAGCCACGTGATTTTATTTATGCACTTTACGGAATCTTACCCTTTTTAGAATACCTTGTAATCTTGTTTTCATTCAATCTGTTTTGAAAGTGGCAAACCAAACCTGCCATGGTTCAAGAGCATCTTCATTTCTCTTCCACAGTCTCACCAAAACCCCACAGATTCCAGCAAAGAATTGAAGAATGGGAAAGAAGTTCTTTTTTAAAAAATATATCAGTTGCATATTTTATTGTCTTTATTTTAACATCCTAGCACATGTTAATAATGCAAGGTATGCATGAAATATTACCAAAAAATTAAGAGGCAAAAGTAGGAAATCACCACTGATCTTTTATCTGAGCACCTCTAATATCCAAAATGATGTTGAATTACTGAATGTACATACTGTGGGTGCCTCCACAGAATTCCCTTGGCTAGAGAATTCCAAAGATGAGTCATTTCCTCAGTTGAATGGCAAAGTGCTTAATATCAGGCTTTGAGCTTTGTTTCTGCACACCCCCCAACTAGATGAAACACTCTCTTGGTATCTCCCTCTCAAGCCATGTGTAACAGTTCTTTATATTTCAAGGAGGTGACCCTTCACTCTTCATTCTTCTGTTAGCTCAATCTACCTATTTTCATTGGACCTAACATAACATCTCAGCAGTCAATCTTGTGAACTTTTGCCTCCCACCCCCATACCATTAAATATAGTTGTATTCTTTTGTTCATTTGCTCAACACGATATTCTCTGCCTATACATAATATTCCAGATGCAGTAGTACAATGGAATGTGTTACCTGCAGCAAGCTGTTTTAATTCATATAATCAGATGCCCTTGCAATGCAGGCCAATGTACTGTCCTCCTAGTTGTGCAATTGGATCCCGGATTTCTTCACTTGCAAGATCCCAGTCAGTTCGGATTGGCAACATCTCCTCCACAATCTCCACCAGCCACAGTTGCACCACAAGGCTGTGTGCTTAGCCTCCTGTTCTTCTCTCTTTATGCTTACGACTGTGTGGCTAAGCCTAGCTCCAATACCATATTTAAATTAACTGACACCACCACGATCATAGGCCAAATGAAAGGTGGTGATATATCAGCATATAGGAGGGAGACTGAAAATCTGGCTGAATGGTGCCACAACATCAACCTCTCACTCAATGTCAGCAAGACCAAGGAGCTGATTGTTGACTTCAGGAGGAGGAATCCAGAAGTCCATGAGCCAGTCCTCATCGGGGCATCAGGGCTGGAGGGGGTCAGCAACTCTAAATTCCTCGGTGTTATCACTTCCGAGGGTCTGTCCTGGGACCAGCACATAAGTGCAATTACAAAAAAAGCACGACAGTGCCTGTACTTCCTTAGGACTTTGTGAAGATTTGGCAAGACATCTATAACTTTAACAAACTTCGGTAGATGTGTATTAGAGAATACATTGCCTGCATCACAGCCCGGTAAGGAAACTACAATGCCCTTGAATGGAGAATCCTGCAAAAGTAATGGATATGGTGCAGTCCATCACAGGTAAAGCCATTGAGCACATCTACATAGAGCATTGTCACAGGAATGCAGCATCCATCGTCAGGGAACCCCTCTACTCAAATCATGCTTTCTTCTCTCTGCTGCCAACAGGAAAAAGGTACAGGAGCCTCAGGACTTGAACCACCGGGTTCAGGAATAGATATTACCCCTAAACCATCAGGCTCCTGAACCAGAGGCAATAACTCCTCTCAAACTCACTTGTCCCATCTCTCTACTGTTTCTACAATCTGTGGGGTCACTTTCAAGGAATCTTCATCTCATCTTATTTATTTTTTATTTTTTCTTTCTTTTTGTGTTTGCACTATTATCATCTCTTGCATAGTGGTTGTCCGCCCTGTTGGTGCAGTCTTTCAGTGATTCCGTTATGATTATTGGAGTTATTCGGTACGTATATCCATTCTCAGGGTTGTATATGGTGATATGTATGTACTTTGATAATAAAATTACTTTGAACTTTGCTTTCTAAGGCTGTGTAATAAGACTATAAGACACAGGAACAGTATGAGGACATTCAGCCCATTCACTCTGTTCTGCCATTCAATCCTGGCTGATCCTCAGGTTCTTGTGAGCATGCCTAACTTCCTGTGCATAGAACATGGATTATGCTTAAGTTAACTAATATTAATCCTTTTTTCATTGTGTATATTAATACATGTAGTTTGTTTCCAAATAGCTGACTAAATTTTGTTTGTTATTAGCCACTTAAGAGGCTTACGTGAATCTTTTCTGCAAACTAATTAGCAGCAACATATTAATATTTTATTTTTCTGTCTTATCTATTCAAGGTGTCAAACAATAATAGATAAACCAGCTGTAAAGTGGGTAATGAAATGAGGCCACTCTGAGTCCGGTTGCTTCTGATATGATTTTTGTTTGCAGTGTGTGACCTATATCTTTGCTAATCACAGCACATAAGAAACCTGGTTGTAACTCCAAGTGTGATAATTGGATGCCCTGATTAAATGTGGAGCGGAGAGGGGAAATGGGTGGAATGAGTTGAAAATAGAAACTTCTTGTAGGTGGTTTAATATTTTTGTTGCTGCTGTGTCTTGAATTTGCTGCTACAGAAAGCAACTGAAGTTGTCAATGTGAGATTTCTACTGAAGAAATCCTATATCAAAACTGGAAACATTTGCACAGAATATGTGCACTTAATAATATAATGGAACTACAATATTCACCCTTTAGAAATGGGCTTCATAATGTTTTAAGAAAGAAGGGGTTCGAGACACCTCAAAAAAACTAATGGTGCTACACAAACAGTAATTTCAAAATTTGAATAAGTAGAAGGTTCTATGGATCACAAGTAAAATATCAATGAGTACTGGTAAGTATTTAAAATATTTTTGCCTCTAATTGAGACTTTTTCTTGAATATGCTTTTAAATTATTTGATGTACTGTTATTAATTTCATATGAACAAATACTAAAGCTGGAAAATTAGTAGCAGTTAATTTCTGATATAAACCTTCAGCATTTTCGGTTATTGGTGATTTGGTTTTATCTTTGGTTTGAAATGTAGAGATTCATTGTTAATTGTGAAGAGATTGTGAGGTGAGATCATTTGCACACAGTGCTAATTTCTAATTACAGAACAGTAACAGAATTCAGCATGGCACTTTGTTCTGTCCCTTTCTGTGCAGTTTATAATCTAATATGTAGTCATTATTTAAAACTTGTTTCTTCATTTTCCCTTCTGTTTACTCTGGTTCTGTCATTTAAATAATGCTGTCCGTCAAGAATTGTGCACTGTTTGAAAGATCTGACAAACATGGAATAAGACATTTCTTTCAGAAACATGGTTAACTAAATTGGTAAGCTGGTTTATTGACTTATTATTTTCACATTACTGAGGTTCAGTGAGAAACTTCGTTTTGCATGCCATCCGTGCAGATCATTTGATCACATCATTGCATTGAGGTAGTACAAGGGAAAGCAATAGCAAAGTGCAGAATATTGCAACAGAGTAAGTGCAGTACAGGCAGACAAAAGGTGCAAGGCTGTGACAAAGTATATTGTGAGGTCAAGAGTCTATCTTATCATACTTGGGAATTGTTTAGTAGTTGTATAATAGCCGGTCAGAACCTGTTCTTGAGACCAGTGGTGTGTGCTTTCAAGCTTTTGTATCTCCCGCCTGATTGGCAGGGAGTGGTGGGAGAGAACAGACAATGTCTGAGGTGGGTGCGGTCTTCGGTTGCGTTGGCCACTTTACCAGGTAGCAAGAAGTATAGACAGAGTCCATGGAAGGATGACTAGTTTCTGTGATGTGCTGAGCTGTGTCCAGAGTTATCTGCATTTTCTTCCAGTCTTGGGCAGAGCTATCAAGCCTTGATGCATTCTGATAGGATGATTTCTGTGGTGCATCGATAAAAGTTAGTGAAGGTTAAACTGATCTAAGCCTCGGAATTTATATTTGGCCTCTTTATTACTTGTACTAATTAGTTTTACATGGGATTTGTTATTTTGTCAATTGTCACATTTGATTTAAAGGCGTCGGTGTATGTCTTACCGCTGAGAATTTTCCACACAGGAATTAAATCACTATCTTTACAGCATTTAGTTTTCCATTCCATCTTTCAAATTAATGTCTGGATCTAACAGATTTCCAGGTACTCTTATCAGCAATGATGAGTTTGTTCAAAAGGATTTATAATCATGAGCAACGTGCACTAAATGTTAGAGGAACTCAGCAGGTCAGGCAGCATGTCTGGAAATGAATGGACAGTCGATGTTTTGGGCAGAGTCTCTTCTGCAGGACTGGAAAGGAAGAGGCAAGATGCCAGAAAAAGAAATGTTTATTCATTTCTATAGATGTTGCTGTCCTGCTGAGTTCCTCCAGCATTTTGTGTGTGTTTTTCTGGATTTCCAGCATCTGCAGAATCTCTTGTATTAATAATGATGAATGGTTTCTGTTTATTAAGAGCACAAGATGGTCTAACTTGCAATCATTGATAGATGATTCTGTTCTAATTCACTGTTGTACCTAAGTAGAACAACGCTGAATTAATGCAGTGGCTGTTTGCGTAAGTGTAAAAGCCAGAATGATATCTTAGAATGATTGGCTTGTAGTGGTGATTCACAAATTAAACTGTTATCTTAGATTAGTGGTTTTGTCTATCACTTAACATTAACAATTGCTTTTATTTGTAAGGGGTTTTTTGATGTGCTTATTCATTACTTAGGTAGTAAATGTAAAAGAAATACATTAAGATTTAAGAAACCTTTTTTTTTAACCAGAATACAGCAGATTTGAAGCCAAAATCCATGACTTGCGGGAGCAGATGATGAACAGCAGTATCAGCTCAGGATCAGGGTCACTGCGTACCAGCCAGAAGCGGTCCCTCTATGTCAGGTAAAAACAAATCACTGACAATTTAACAGTAGGCCTTTGCATCTCGTGCTCTTCTTGCTACAAATTATTTTGTGCTGCTGCACAGTTCCCAAATCTCTTTAATCCTCAGTGCATGGAGTATTTAGATAATTTGACATCTGCAGATGTCATACACTTAAAGTAGAGGTCCTGCTTCAAATCAGTTCAGATTTATTCATGTAATCTTTCTAGTCTTACGGTCCTTTTAGTGGTACCCCATTGATAATGAATTTTTCATTTTACCCTGTGAAATTGTATACCCTTTACGGAAACGCTTCATGAAAAGATTTATCGTGATCATCGACTTGTTAGTATACTGTTAGTATTGAGTTTTATATGAGACGAAGTATTAAAAGTCTCATTTTAGAATCAGTTCCTGATTTTGAGAAGAAATTTGTCACAAATTTAACGGCTGCAGTAATGGCTTTAAATTTAAAGCCCCTGGTCTTCAGTGTAACCCGCAAGTGATTAATATTTTCCTAAAACACCCTAATTAAGTCATTTCTTCGGCAGTTTGAACGGGACACGACTGCGCAAGCGCATGAAGGTCGGCCTGTAAGACAGCGGGAGAGTTTAAAAAGGGAACAG
Organism: Mobula hypostoma; assembly: GCF_963921235.1. Lineage (NCBI taxonomy): Eukaryota > Metazoa > Chordata > Chondrichthyes > Myliobatiformes > Myliobatidae > Mobula > Mobula hypostoma. The sequence goes on from NC_086100.1 coordinate 32,452,330, forward strand.
ATTGAGAAGGAGAAGGTCATTTCTTTGGCAGTTTGAACGGGGCACGACTGCGCAAGCGCGTGAAGGTCGGCCTGTGAGACAGCGGGAGAGTTTAAAAAGCGAGCAGATTAACGGAGTGGGCGACGGAATAGTGGGAGACAGAGTAGGAAGGCTTTGGCTCGAGAGGCTTCGGCAAGCAGAGGCTCAGGATGAGCTTGCTCCCAGTGAGGTAAGGCTGGGTAAGTTCCTTCAATTAATCTAATTAGATTAGGAGTAGGTAATGGAGGCAGCAGTTAGGGCAGTACAGTGCTCCGTTTGCAGTATATGGGAAGTCAGGGACAGCACAATTGTCCCTGATTACTACACCTATAAAAGGTGCATCCAGCTGCAGCTCCTGACAAACCAAGTTAGGGAACTGGAGCTGGAGCTGGATGAACTTCGGATCATTCGTGAGGCAGAGGCAGAAATAGAGAGGAGTTACAGGGAGATAGTCACCCCTAAGAGTCAGGAGATAGGTAGCTGGGTGACTGTCAGGAGAGGGAAGGGGAATAGACAGAATAAGCAGAGCACCCCTGTGGCCGTTCCCATCAACAATAAGTATATCGTTTCGGATACCGTTGGTGGGGACGACCTACCAGGGACAAGTTGCAGTGGTCGTGTCTCTGGCACCGAGACTGGACCCTCAGCCCAGAAAGGAAGGAGGGAAAAGAGGAGAGCAGTAGTGATAGGGGATTTGATAGTTAGGGGGACAGATAAGAGGTTCTGTGGGAGAGATCAAGAATCTCGGATGGTCTGTTGCCTTCCTGGCGCCAGGGTCCACCAAATCTCGGATGGAGTTCTCAGTATTCTCTAGAGGAAGGGTGAGCAGCCAGATGTCGTGGTCCATGTAGGGACCAATGACATGGATAGGAAGAAGGAGGAGGTCCTGCAAAGAGAGTTTAGGGAGTTTGGTGCAAAGTTGAAGGACCTCCAGGGTTGCAGTCTCAGGATTGCTACCCGTGTCACGTGCTAGTGAGGCTAGAAATAGGAAGATAATGCAGCTGAATACGTGGCTAAGGTGCAGGAGGGAGGGCTTCACGTTTCTGGACAGTTGGGCCTTGTTCCAGGGATGGTGGGGCCTGTTCTGACGGGACGGGTTGCACCTGAACTGGAGAGGGACCAACATCCTTGCGGGAAGGTTTGCAAGTGCTGCTCCGGGGAGGTGGGGGTTTAAACTAGATTTGCAGGGGGAGGGGAACCAGGATGTTAGAGCAGATAGTGAGGCGGAGGAGGATAAAGGTCATGCGAGAACTGCAAGTATAGTGCATGGAGTAAAGCCAGATCTAACATATAAAGAGGCTTTCAGGAAAGAGAAGCAGAATAAAGGGTGTAAAGACAGTAAGCTAGAAGGGCTAAAGTGCGTGTACTTCAATGCAAGAAGCATCAGGAACAAAGGTGATGAACTGAGAGCTTGGATACATACATGGAATTATGATGTGGTGGCCATTACAGAGACTTGGCTGGCACCAGGGCAGGAATGGATTCTCAATATTCCTGGATTTCAGTGCTTTAAAAGGGATAGGGAGGGGGGGAAGGGGAGGAGGGGTGGCATTACTGGTCAGGGAGACTATTACAGCTACAGAAAGGGTGGGTAATGTAGCAGGTTCCTCTTTTGAGTCAGTATGGGTAGAAGTCAGGAACTGGAAGGGAGCAGTTATTCTATTCGGAGTATTCTGTAGACCCCCTGGTAGCAGCAGAGATACTGAGGAGCAGATTGGGAGGCAGAATTTGGAAAGGTGCAAAAATAATACGGTTGTTATCATGGGTGACTTTAACTTCCCTAATATTGATTGGCACCTGATTAGTTCCAATGGTTGAGACGGGGCAGAGTTTGCTAAGTGTGTCCAGGATGGATTCCTGTCACAGTATGTGGACAGGCTGACTAGGGGGAATGCCATACTAGAGCTAGTATTAGGTAATGAACCAGGTCAGGTCACAGATCTCTAGGTGGGTGAGCATCTGGGGGACAGTGACCACTGCTCCCTGGCCTTTAACATTATCATGGAAAAGGATAGAATTAGAGAGGACAGGAAATTTTTTAATTGGGGAAGGGCGAATTATGAGGCTATAAGGCTAGAACTTGCAGATGTGAATTGGGATGATGTTTTTGCAGGGAAATGTACTATGGACATGTGGTTGATGTTTAAGGATCTCTTGCAGGATATTAGGGATAAGTTTGTCCTGGTGAGGAAGATAAACAATGGTAGGGTGAAGGAACCTGTCTTGTCTCCCTTTCTCTTCACCATTTACACCTCGGACTTCAACTACTGCACAGAGTCTTGTCATCTTCAGAAGTTTTCGGATGACTCTGCCATAGTTGGATGCATCAGCAAGGGAAATGAGGCTGAGTACAGGGCTACGGTAGGAAACTTTGTCACATGGCATGAGCGGAATTATCTGCAGCTTAATGTGAAAAAGACTAAGGAGCTGGTGGTAGACCTGAGGAGAGCTAAGGTACCGGTGACCTCTGTTTCCATCCGGGGGTCAGTGTGGACATGGTGGAGGATTACAAATACCTGGGGATACGAATTGACAATAAACTGGACTGGTCAAAGAACACTGAGGCTGTCTACAAGAAGGGTTAGAGTTGTCTCTATTTCCTGAGGAGACTGAGGTCCTTTAACATCTGCCGGACGATGCTGAGGATGTTCTACGAGTCTGTGGTGGCCAGTGCTATCATGTTTGCTGTTGTGTGCTGGGGCAGCAGGCTGAGGGTAGCAGACACCAACAGAATCAACAAACTCATTCGTAAGGCCAGTGATGTTGTGGGGATGGAACTGGACTCTCTGACGATGGTGTCTGAAAAGAGGATGCTGTCTAAGTTGCATGTCATCTGACTATGTGACAAGTGAGGTGGATAATCTAGTCAGGTGGAAGAAGGCAGCATAAATGAGGTTTAGGAAGCAAGGATTAGATGGGTCTATTGAGGAATATAGGGTAGCAAGAAAGGAGCTTAAGAAGGGGCTGAGGAGAGCAAGAAGGGGGCATGAGAAGGCCTTGGCAAGTAGGGTAAAGGAAAACCCCAAGGCATTCTTCAATTATGTGAAGAACAAAAGGATGACAGGAGTGAAGATAGGACCGATTAGAGATAAAGGTGGGAAGATGTGCCTGGAGGCTGTGAAATGAGCGAGGTCCTCAATGAATACTTCTCTTCGGTATTCACCAATGAGAGGGAACTTGATGCCAGTGAGGACAATATGAGTGAGGTTGATGTTCTGGAGCATGTTGATATTAAGGGAGATGAGGTGTTGGAGTTTTTAAAATACATTAGGACGGATAAGACCCCGGGGCCTGACGGAATATTCCCCAGTCTCCTCCATTGGCGAGGGAAGAGATTGCTGAACCTCTGGCTAGGATCTTTATGTCCTTGTTGTCCACGGGAATGGTACCGGAGGACTGGAGGGAGACGAATGTTGTCCCCTTGTTCAAAAAAGGTAGTAGGGATAGTCCGGGTAATTATAGACCAGTGAGCCTTATGCCTGTGGTGGGAAAGCTGTTGGAAAAGATTCTTCAAGATAGGATTTATGGGCATTTTGAGAGTCATGGTCTGATCAGGGACAGTCAGCATGGCTTTGTGAAGGGCAGATCATGTCTAACAACCCTGATAGAGTTCTTTGAGGAGATGACTAGGCATAAGAATGAGGGTAGTGCAGTGGATGTGATCTACATGGACTTATTCAGAAAGTCAGAAGGCATGGGATCCAGGGAAGTTTGGCCAGGTGGATTCAGAATTGGCTTGCCTGCAGAAAGCAGAGGGTCGTGGTGGAGGGCGTACATTCGGATTGGAGGGTCGTGACTATTGGTGTCCCACAAGGATTGGTTCTGGGACCTCTACTTTTCGTGATTTTTATTAATGACCTGGATGTGGGGGTAGAAGGGTGGGTTGGCAAGTTTGCAGATGACACAAAGATTGGTGGTGGTGTGGATAGTGTAGAGGATTGTTGAAGATTGCAGAGAGACATTGAAGTGGGCTGAGAAGGGGCAGATGGAGTTCAACCCAGAGAAGTGTGAGGTGGTACACTTTGGAAGGACAAGCTCCAAGGCAGAGTACAAAGTAAGTGGCAGGATACTTGGTAGTGTGGAGGAGCAGAGGGATCCCTGAAAGTTGCCTCACAGGAAGATAGGGTAGTTAAGAAAGCTTATGGGGTGTTAGCTTTCATAATTCAAGGAATAGAGTGTAAGAGTCGCGAGGTAATGATTCAGTTCTATAAAACTCTGGTTAGGCCACACTTGGAGTACTGTGTCCAGTTCTGGTCACTTCACTATAGAAAGGATGTGGAAGCATTGAAAAGGGTACAGAGGAGATTTACCTGGATGCTGCCTGATTTAGAGAGTATGCATTATGATCAGAGATTAAGGGAGCTAGGGCTTTACTGTCTGGAGAGAAGGAGGATGAAGGGATACATGATAGAGGTATACAAGATATTAAGAGGAATAGATAGAGTGGACAGCCAGCGCCTCTTCCCCAGGGCACTACTGCTCAATACAAGAGGACATGGCTTTAAGGTAAGGGGTGGGAAGTTCAAGGGGGATATTAGAGGAAGGTTTTTTACTCAGAGAGTGGTTGGTGCGTGGAATGCACTGCCTGAGTCAGTGGTGGAGGCAGACATACTCGTGAAATTTAAGAGACTACTGGACAGGTATATGGAGGAATTTAAGGTGGGGGGTTATATGGGAGGCAGGGTTTAAGATCGGCACAACATTGTGGGCCGAAGGGCCTGTACTGTGCTGTACTAATCTATGTTCTATGTTCTAAAACTTTCCACTGGTTTCTTAGTGATGTGCAATCATTTGTATTGTACATCAGTTAATACAATATGTAAAATAGTTATTATAATAGATGTTATATTTGAATATTGTTGCTCACTTGCAAATAAGTTGCACAGAAAACAATGATTTTCAGCAGGAACTTATCCTGTAGCATGGCACGTCAGTTGTACTGCGCAGGTCCATTCCCTTTTAAGAAGTTAATAAGGATACTTACATAACATGTCTATTTTTATTTCCTTCATCCAAGATACTTATTTAACATACATGAGGCTTTCAGATATATAACTGTATTGCAGAGCAAGACAGCAGGGGTTGAGCAATATACGGAAGTTAATTTTGTTAATGTGAAAAGAAGTAAAGTTTGAAACAGAAATATAGGCTGAACAGTAAGTCGGAAAATGTGTAGCTCGGTGGGTTGAGTTGCTCTCTGATCTTGGCAATCGTTTTGTCACCATACAAGGAGACACCATCAGTGCTCTGTTCACTTGTGGTCAGTCCTCCAGTATATAAACACCGAGCATTTGGCGGACAGACCACAAATGAACAGCGCACTGATGATGTCTCCTCGTATGATGATGAAATGTTTGCCAATGGATTGCCAAGATCAGAGAGCATCTCAACCCAACCATAGGCTGAAAAATTTCTTCCCGGTGATCATTGACCTGAAACATGAGCTATATCCCTCTGCCCGCAGATGCTGCCTCGCCTGCTGAGTATTCCCAGCACATTTATTTATACAGGCCCTTCTGGCCCGTTGAGCTACACCACCCAGCAATCCCCCAATTTAACCCGTGCCTAATCACAGGACAATTTACAGTGACCAAGTAACCTACCAACTGGTACGCCTCTGGACTGTGGGAGGAAACCAGAGCACCCGGGGAGACCCCATGCGGGGAGAATGTACAGGCAGTGACACGATCTCATGTGTAAGGGCAATGTTGTGAGTTTTCAAATGCTGAAGAACTCACATGTAGAATCCGCATTCTCCAAGGAAGACACATGGATCTTCAAATCTACCATGTGCCATCCACAGCTAACCAGTAAGCAAATAAATTACTCTCAGGCTTTCCACTTCCAACGTGTTGTGTTTTTTTTCCTCTTCCTGCAATAACAGTCCTTTCATTTTTCAATGCAGTCCTTTCTAATTATAGTCTGAATTTTCTAGGAACTTCATCTTCTCCTGTATCATTTAAATCTGAGGAGCAACTAATAATAGCAAATAACCTAGCATTTGCCAGTTTCTACTTCACACATTGAGTTATTTCATAGCTTCTCCCTCCAAACATCTTCGCATTAACCAGTAGCAATATTTTCCTCTATAGTCCTCCGTAACATGAAAACAAATTGGGAACAGAAGATGGGTGTGGCCGCTTTAGTTCAGTTAAGATCTCACAGTTTGTAAATCTCAAAAACATTACAGAGAAAAGAAGTCTGTTTTCTTTGATCTTAAGAATCAGGTTTAGTATCACCGGCATATGTCATGAAATTTGCTGTTATGTGGCAGCACTACATTGCTGTGCCCCATTACTTTGTCAGTTATCATCTTGGTAAATGAAAGTTAAGAGAAAAGACTGCTGATGTCAGAAATTTGATATTAAAACTGGAAATGACTGGCAGGAAGGCAGAATCTATGTGGAGAGAAATGTAGTTGGTTTCAGGTGGATGACTTAATTAGATCTGGAAGATCTTTAAGTCAAACATGTTTAGCGTTGCAGAGAATGAGGAGGGATGAAAAGAGGAATGGAATTCTGCGATAGAATATCACTGGAGAGGTTCATGATGGGGCGAGGGAGGTGATCGTTTGCTAAACTATCATTGTAACTGATGAGCATAGAGGAGAAGCATTAAAATAGAAGGAGATAGGGCAAAGAAGGAAAGGGGGAAGAAAAACAAAGGGTAGAAACTGAAAAAACCACTTTATAATATAAGATGGAAATGGTGGATATTTGAAATCTAATTTAAATTCTGATGTAAAAAGTGGTAAAATGAGCAATTCCAGACGCTTATCTTAAACTTTTTTTTTACAAAAGTGAAGAGGCCCGAGGTTATAGGGGAAGTGTAGTGCAGAATTAGATTTATCATATAACAAACATTTGTATTTATTATCAAAGCGATTTTTCCCAACCCTCAATCCTGTTTTTCTACTTAACAAGAATAGTATCCTTGTTCTTTCCAACCCTGAATATATATTTATAGCTAGAATGGACTTAATACATCTTCTTCCTCTGTGAGTGCTTCTTAGATTTATTTTGCTGCCAACTGCAATATTATTATTAATTTGTCTTAATGCTTATTTTAGTTATTAATGCTCCTTCAGTGTTCTGTCCCATCTCATTACTTCCCCAGGACTTGGTGCTCTTAAGTTCAAGTTCAACCTTTCCCTGAATTCTCCCATTACTATAATGTTATGCTGAAGTTGCTTAAGATGTTAGTGAGGCTTAAGACATTGGAGTTTGTTAGGTGTGTTCAGGAAGGTTTCCTGACACAATATGTAGATAAGCCTACAAGAGGAGAGGCTGTACTTGATCTGGTATTGGGAAATGAACCTGGTAAGGTGTCAGATCTCCCAGTGGGAGAGCATTTTGGAGATAGTGATCACAATTCTATCTCCTTTACCATAGCATTGGAGAGGAATAGGAACAGGCAGGAACTTGGAAGCATAAATTGGGAACAGATGTTCTCAGGGAAATGTATGGCAGAAATGTGGCAAATGTTCAGGAGATATTTGTGTGGTGTCCTGCATAGGTATGTTCCAATAAGAAAGGGAAAGGATGGTAGGGTACAGGAATCATGGTGTACAATGGCTGTTGTAAATCTAGCCAAGAAGAAAAGAAAGGCTTAGGAGATGTTCAAAAAACTAGGTAATGATAGAGATCTAGAAGATTATAAGGCTAGCAGAAAGGGCCTTAGGAACGAAATTAGGAGAGCCAGAAGGGGCCATGAGAAGGCCTTGGCGAGCAGGATTGAAGAAAATCCCAAGTATGTGAAGAGCAAGAGGATAATATGTGAGAGAATAGGACCAATCAAGTGCGACAGTGGAAAAGTGTGTATGGAACCGGAGATAGCAGAGGTACTTAATGAATACTTTGCTTCAGTATTCACTACAGAAAAGGATCTTGGCGATTGTAGGGATGACTTACAGTGGACGGAAAAGCTTGTGCATGTAGATATTAAGAAAGAGGATGTGCTGGAGCTTTTGGAAGACATCAAGTTGGATAAGTCACCGGGACCGGACGAGATATACCCCAGGCTACTGTGAGAAGCGAGGGAGGAGATTGCTGAGCCTCTGGCAATGAGAGATGGGAGAGGTTTTGGAGGATTGGAGGGTTGCAGATGTGGTTCCTTTATTCAAGAAAAGGGGTAGAGATAGCCCAGGAAATTATAGATCAGTGAGTCTTACTTCAGTGGTTGAGTTCAAGAGCCGAGAGGTAATGTTACAGCTGTATAGAACCCTGGTCAGACGCCACTTGGAGTACTGTGCTCAGTTCTGGTCACCTTACTACAGGAAGGATGTGGAAACTATAGGAAAGGTGCAGAGGAGATTTACAAGGACATTGCCTGAATTGGGAAGCGTGCCTTATAAGAATAGGTTGAGTGAACTTGGCCTTTTCTCTTTGGAGCAACGGAGGATGAGAAGTGACCTGAAAGAAGTGTATAAGATGATGAAAGGCATTTATTGTGTGGATAGTCCACTTTTTCCCAGGGCTGAAATGGTTAACACGAGAAGGCATAGTTTTAAGGTGCTTGGAAGTAGGTACAGAGGAGATGTCAGGGGTAAGTTTTTTATGCAGAGAGTGGTGAGTGCGTGGAATGGGCTGCTGGTGACAGTAGTAGAGGCAGGTATGATAGGGTCTTTTAAGCGACTCCTGGATAGGTATATGGAGCTTAGAAAAATAGAGGGCTATGAGTAACCCTGGGTAATTTCTAAAGTAAGTACACATTTGGCATAGCATTGTGGGCCGAAGGGTCTGTATTGTGCTGTAGGTTTTTCTATGTTTCTGTGTAAATACCTGTAAGATATAATTTCATCACTGAAGACATTTATAAATTTCTGATAGTTCCAGCATGAAAAAATACCAAATTTCATAAGGCATGTATCTATTAGATATTCTAAGACCTAAGGGAAGGGAAGGCAGAGTATTTAAGATGTGGGGAAGAGTCACCAAATCAGAAGGTGAAGCAGTTTTACCCTGTTGTGCTGTAGCTTCTGCTGCTTCTGAACTAAGATAGTGAGCCTTTTCATCTGATACTCTTACATCATTTGTTTTCATATACTTTGCAACATTTAGCATTAACACCCAAGATAACGTAAAGCTACTTTATAACATGTGAATTTGAAAGATGAAATATCAGAATGATGAGGTGATAGTTTATACACGAAGAATAGTTCCAACCACCATTGACCTGGGTTGGAAAAGCAAAAATGAATTAGTAGATGGCATTAATCTTCTTGTATCAGCAAACCATTGGTTTTCATTTCCTGATAATTTTTTTTCCTGTTTGGGGGATATTAGCTGGAAGTTGCAAACGTTGGAAACAATGAATCATCATATAAGATATCAAGTAATAAGGCTGTTGAAGCTTTCAGTGTTAATGACATTTATCTGTGCGCACGTTAATTGGTTCTCTCAGTACCGTGATGCATTTTATCTAAAAAGTGAAATGATAGATGCTGTAATATGAGATGAAGGAAAACCATGCAATAAAAATGAAAAATCAGAAGTGAAACTGGATGTAAAAAAGAATGTTGCAAAGTTATGTGCTGTAGAGAGGAAAAAAAAGCACATATGCAAGAGAGTAAACAGGTATCACAAATTATTTGAATGAAAAATTTGATTGGTTATTTAACTTATTAACTACACTTGTTGTAACTACACTATTTTTCTTTATATGTCATTAGCCTGCCTGTTTATCTTCCATTTTGTTGGATTACACATGAAATAATAGCTTGGAACTTTTGGATTTTTACAGTCCGACCCACTCAGTCTTCAAGTGGGAATCATATTTACTGAGCAAACTTTGATGTGTTTGGGGTGGGGGGTGGTGGCCGGAGTTTTGTATAAGCAAGACTTCCAGTTGTAAATGACATTGCGTGAAAAGTTCTGAACATGCCCATCCAGAATAAATAATTTTGACAAGCCTGCCTCCAAACAAAAGTGCTAAATATGAGCATTATTATATATACAGTAAATCATTTACTTATTGTTCCTCTTCACCTCTTGTGGTGCGTCGGGCAGCAACCTTGCCCTTTTTTTTTAGCATTTGTTTGTTTTTTATGGGGCCCAGTTGCTTAGCCGGATTCGAACTCGGAACACTCGCCTCAAAGTCCAGAGCAGATGCCACTACACCACCGACCAGCACAAATCACTTACTGAATTACCTGAAAATGACTCTTACAGCTATTTCCCTTACTCCCAGTAGGCAGATATCCCAATGTAACAATTAAGAAGTGCTTGAAATTATCACTCACCAGCTGAATTCTATGAGAAGTCAAACATTGGAGCACTAAGGAAAAATCATTAGTGAGCAGTCCCAAATTTGGGGTCTTTGCCTTCCGATACCAAGTAAAAGGAAGTGACAACTATTCCCTTTGGAACTACTCAGCAAAACTTGGGTCATTGTAAACTTTCTCTTCACAGATCCATTCTTTCCAGTATTTTGTCTTTTACCAAAGTATCTTAAGTATTTATTGTGGGTGAAGTATTTTATAATAATTTGTATTTACTTCCCAACAATGCTGTAATCCCTTTTTGAAAGAGAAGCTATGTGTATTCTCCAAAAAAACGTCAGTGAAAAACGTTGATGAGAGAGGGACAGCATTTCCAGCTCCAACTGCTGTATCAGTGGGCTACTTCTGGTTCTTTCCCCAATCACCTTCATTTTATATGCCATGCCTGGTCACCCTTGCACCCATGGGAACGGTTTCTCTATATCTGTTGTGCATATATACTTGATGATTTTAAACGCTTCCAGTAGATCTCCCTGCAATCTTCACTGGAGAACAGCCCTAAATTCTTCAGTCAATTGACATAACTGAAAGTCCTTATGCCTGGAGTTGTTTTGATAAATCTCTTTGCACCCTCTTTTGAGGGCGAAGGGAATCAAGGGTAGTGATTAGGAGGCTGAGCGAAATTCAATGGAGTTACTAGATAAACAAGAGCAATTTGTGGTAAATGGCCTACTTCTATGCTGGCAATGAATTGTAATGTTAATTCCATGTAACCCTTTCTGTTTTTATGTTTAATTTAGAGCTTTGTTTGACTATGACAAGACCAAAGACAGTGGCCTGCCGAGCCAAGGCCTTAATTTCAGTTTTGGCGATATCCTTCATGTGATCAATGCATCAGATGATGAGTGGTGGCAGGCTCGACAGGTAACGCTGGATGGTGAGAGTGAGGAAATTGGAGTGATCCCAAGCAAACGAAGGTAATGATCTTTTCTAAACTTATAAATTAGATTTTTTTAATGTAGTAAGCACTGAGAACATTTCATACTTGAATACATCTTCATTTCAAATTATTTGTTTTTGTTTATTTACAGATTATTTCCCATATTGATTATGGGAATGTCAGTTTTATGCATGAAATGTACAAGATTTTGAGTATTTTCAATCTTTAATATCTTCCTGAAAAGATATACTGGTTTTTAGTTCTAGAAGGCATGGCATTTCAATTAGTCTAATGCTTTTTATCAGCTTAAGTTCAATCGCAACTTTTCATCCATTTTTAAGATATTATTATTACTATCTTGTAGAAAATATAGCTCAGGAAAATGTTAATTAATATTGAAAACATTTCCTGAAATTGAATTGCTTAACATGGTGATATAATCTGGGCAGAGTAGGTTATACTAAAGAACTTGTTTTGAAATTCACTTTGAAATGTGATTATGACAAATGCTTGGGATCACATGATAACAAAAGGATGTCTTTGTGCCCATCTCATTATACCTTGGAGCTTAGAATTCAAGGTTGGGTTTTCCTGAAACTAATAAGGTGCCCTTTCATATGAAAGACCTAGTTTGAGTAGGTTTCACTTTGCAGGCAACGTTCTTGCTTGTTTCTGATGGTCTGTATAAAGCTGCAATTAGATAAATAGTCCAACTTCTCTAGCATGATCTGCAAGAGGAAAGTTGATATTTTCCCATATAATGAAGGTACAAGTAAGTTTCCTTCACATTTAAGGAGATAAGTTGTCTTAAATATGAAGAGCCTATGCCAGTGCACATTTTCGCATCCAGTCTAATTGTGACAGTGATGTGAGGGTAGAAGCTCACTGATATTATTTAATTAAAACTGGACAGTGTGTGTTGGTTGTAGAGAATTAGATTTGTGCAACTTGGGAATATACTAAAAGCAAAAGAGCTTCTTGTGTAGTGGTAATATTTTGCCTATTTTTGATTACTAGAACTGCAACATGGGGTTATTAAAACACAGAAAATCTGAAAGTGCAATTTTCAAATACGGAAATACTCCAGTATCTCTTAAATTAGCATTTTAGATGTAAATACTAACAGAATTGAACAGACGCAAGTGCTTCTGAAGCTATTTAGATATGATAACATATATTGAAATTGTATAATTCAACAAAGGGAGAAATTGTAGAGGTTCATAATTTTTTTTTATTTTAAATGATTTCCTGTTTTCTTTATATTTAAAGTGAAGGGGTGCTAGTTTCTCTTCATTTATCCAATTAAAGCCCCATTTCTTCAATGTTAGTAGAAAGTAATGGATTTATGCATTTATCCATTGTTTAATTTGTAACTCCTCAATAAAATCAGCCATTTAATGCAATGTACAATAATTGTGTTAATATGTGTGAAATATTGTAAAATATAGGTCATACACAAGTAACTTGATTTGCCTTTGTTCTGAGTGGTCAGATACTTGTTTACTCTTTCCTGATTTATAATTGAATTAAAACTGTTGGCAGGCACAAACTCAATTTGGTTAATTTAGTTGGTACATTTTTAGAGGAAAGTTTGGAGGAAGTTGGAGCATGGTGCATTAAATGCGTGTTTGCCCCTTCATCAAAAGACCGTCCTGTGGGTCTGCAGCTTGGCCTGGCCTGGGTTGCCATTGATTGATCCAGGTCACAGGCCATTGAGAGCTCGTTTTAAGTATGATGAGATCATATTCAATTATAAAATTTTGCAACAGAATAAAGCCAGGCAAAATAAAATAGTGGTTACTTAAATACAATGGGAGTTTGGAGCAAAATTCTCATCCTGTTTTCTTCATGTGAGTATTTAAATTGTATTTTTGGAATGCCCAATTTTTAAGAGACTGATTTAAAGATTCTGCCTTCCAGCACCAACTGGAAAATTTTGAGAATGCAGAATAGCAAAAAAAAAAAATCCATTTGCAATTATTTCATATGATTTTTTACCATTTGCCTGTGATTTGTTAATATTAATCCAAACTTAGCATCAGAAAGAATGATTTGAATATCTAATGTCTTTTGAGAATAGCATTGATGGGCTTTAATGTTGGAAAACCAATTGTAGATCTGTGTCAAAATTCAGTAAAGGCAAATGTCCTCCTTGCTGATGTTGAATGGAATGTGAAACACTGCATCTTGTATTCATAGCAGGTTTTGCTGTGTAAGATTAAAGATTGTTTTTTGTCATTCTTCAATACACGCGTGTAAAGGAGAAAGAAATGATTGTTACTCTGGATCCAATGCAGCATTAAAAATCACAATAAACATAAATAAGCACAATAAATATAAAATAAAAACAATCCTATAAAACACAATGTACAAGTAACTGTTGAGTGCGACCATATACACATAGATTAGCTTATATAAATAATCTGATTGTATGTACTTAAAGTGACACTAGGTGCAGCAGTATCTGAACATAAAGTGACTCTGACAGGAAATAATGAAGTCACTTTTGCAAGAGGAACTCTCCTAGGGAGCAGCAAGGTGTACAAAACCACAGGAGATAGTGACTGTGTTTGAGTAAGTATGAGGTGTGGAAGTATTCACATTATACTTTTGTCAGTGTGCTAAATAAAAAGCTGAAGTGATTTTAGTTATAATTCGACAATTGGGATTAAACTGGTGAAGTTGTGCTTAAATCTTTCAGAAATTGGTAACATTTTCCTTTAGTCTCCATACATTTTGGAAATCAATTACTTCCCATTTTTGGACTAGTACTTTCTAAGTAGTTAGAAAATATAATGGAGAGCAATATTTTAAGGTCCAATTTTCTTCATAGCTGTTAGCCTTAGTTCATCAGTGATACTGTGAGCCAGTTGACCTTTAGATAGATGGAGAGATACTTTATTGATTCCAAAGGAAATTAATGTCACAGTAGCATTATAAGTACACAGATATACAAATATTAGAAGAGAAGTAAAAAAGAATAAAATATAAGTTACCTCAAACCATCAAACAGGAGCAAGTCATCACTTTCCAGGCTATAGGTTGACTAGAGCCTAATGGCCGAGGGTGAGAATGACCTCATACAGTGCTCTTTGGAACAGCACAGTTATCTTAGTCTATTACTAAACGTGCTCCTCTGTTTATCCAAGGTGGCCTGAGAGGGTGAGAAACATTGTCCAGAATTGCCAAGATTGTCTGCAGGGTTCTTTGCTCTGTCACAGGATCCAGTATGTCCAGTTTGATTCCTGTAACACAGCCAGCCTTTGGAATCAGTTTATTGAGCCTGTCGGCATCACCCAAGTTGATACCTTTGCCCCAGCGCATAGAAGATTGTTCTGGTGACAACAGACTAGTAGAACTGTGAAGGAGAGACCTGCATACTCCAAAGGAACTACTTTTCAGGAAGTAGAAGCCATACAGTCTCTGTGTTGGTGCTCCACTCAAGTCTGTCATCCAGGTGCACCCCCAGATACTTGTAGGTCCTCACCACAGCCTCATCCTCACCATCAATAGTAACAAGAGAGCAGTACAGGCTCAGTCTTCCTAAAGTCCATTACTATGTCCTTTGTCTTACTGATGTTGAGCTGCAGATGATTCAGCTTGCATCATTTGTCAAAGTCCTCCACCAGGGCCCTGTATTCATTCTCCCATCCTCCCTTTATGCGCCCAAGTATTGCTGAATCATCAGAAAATTTTTGCAGATGACATGACTCAGTGTTGCACCTAAAGTCCAAGGCATATAGGGTAAACAGGAAGGGAGCCAATACAGTCCCCTGTGGGGCCCCCGTGCTCCTTATGGCCATGTCTGACACACAGCTCTGGAGCTGCACAAATTGTGGTCTGCCAGTCATGTAATCCATTATCCAGGATACAATGGAAGTGCTAACCTGCATTGAACTGAGCTTTTCCCCCCAGCAGTAAGGGCTGTATGGTATTGAAGGCTCTTGAGAAATCGAAAAACATGATGCTGACAGTGCTGCCCTGCTTATCCAGATAGGAGTAGGCTCTGTTCAGCAGGTGGATGACACCATCGTTGATTCTAATGCGCCCGGGTAGGCTAGCTGCAGGGAATCAAGGACTGACCTGACCAAGGGTCAGTGGTGAGTCAGGACCAGCCTCTGTAGGGTCTTCATGATGTGTGAGGTCAGGGCCACTGGACGGTGGTCATTCAAAACTTTTGGTCGGCCCTCTTGGGTAATGGGACCACACATGATGCTTTCCACTCAGTCAGGACCCTTTCCAGACTGAGACTCAGATTGAAAATGCGCTGGAGTACTCCACACAGCAGCTTAACACACTCATTCAGAACCTTGGGGTTCACACCAACCCGTCCCAGTGCTTTGTCGTGTCTGAATTTCCCCAGAGCCCTTCCCACCTACTCAGTGGTGAAGGTGAATCCATGGTAACTCGGAAGCTGATGGAAAGTGGGAGCTGGGGGAGGTGAAGTTCGGGACGATAGCAGTTGGTCTGTGGAGAGGTAGATGGTAGGTGCAGGGCAAGGAAGGGATGTAGACAGTGGTAATAATAATAATAATAGGTACTTTATTGATCCCAAGTGGGAAATTATTTCATTACAGCAGCAACATTTAAAAACACACTTAGCAATGTGCAGTCTTAACTAATAATAAAGTACAGAATAATAATATACATAATAATAATAATAATGTACCAATGTGCAATAATAATGTACGAAATAATAAAACAGAGACTATTGTACTATGATATGTGTTCTCCTGTCGCATAGAAATGAACTGTTGTATAAGCTTATTGCATTTGCTAGGAAAGATTTTCTGTAACAATCCTTATGACAGCTGAGCTGAATGAGTCTGTTTGAAAAGTTGCTCCACCGCCTATTCAGTAGGTTATGGAGAGGATGTGCCTGGTTGTCCATGATGGATAACAGTTTATTTAGTGACCTTCTCTCCACCACTAACTCAAAAGAGTCCTGGTTTGTAGCCAAGGACAGATTCAGCCTTCTTGATGAGTTTATGTGTTGTTCATCCATGTGTTGAACTGGAGGAGGGAGGAGGGGAGGCACCAGTGTTAAGGGAACGTTGGGTGTCTCCACACCTGGACTGGTGTGAACAGGAGGGCAATTCTCAAACCTTTTGAAGAATTGGATTTACTCATCAGCCCATTCATGGCTGCATTCCGAGGCTCTACAGCGAAGCTCAACTCTACTTCTGGTGAAATATGTAACATTGACTCTGCTCAAGTGCAGGTGTACGGGAGTACTACGCAGCATGATTGCCGCATTATGTTAAGCGGAAGTCTTTCAACCTTACCTTTTGAACATTCAAGATCCTGGGACATAATTGGAAGTAGTGTTGCACATTCTCAGTATACTGGTTAATAGTTCTCTCTAAACTGACATAGCCTAATTAGAGATTTCAGAGATGCTGCCTGGCCTGCTGAGTTCCTCCAGCTTTTTGTGGGTGTAGCCTAATTAGAGCATTATAATACTATCCTGCCGGACATTCATCTTCCACTTTACATACATCTTACTTAGGCTAAGATATTAGAACCTGTTTCTTACCTAATCTATACCAAGTCCTACTTACTGTAGTCCCTGTATAACCAGCCTGCACTGGCTCGCTATTAAATAAAACCTCAATTTTCCGAACTTGTTGTCCATGGGTTCAGTCTTTCTGTATTTCCCTAACAATTCCCTTTGTACAGTCTTCTCAGATAGCCACATTGCTCTAGCTTGACCTCTCTGTGCTTCAACACCAGCCCCACTGCCCACCTCTCCCTTCTCACTGTCCTACCAAGCTTCAGCTTTACCTTCATGAACTATTTTTGATTTGGTCACAAATTTTGTTTGATTGCACTTTTCGTGGAGCATTTTGCTACATGTATAAATGTATAACTTCAAGTTCTATGTGGGGGGGGGGGGGTTTACCAACAGTACGTGGTTGCAACCATAAGCAGTTCTGTAAATGTTTTAAACCACTTTAACTTTTACCGGGTACTGGAGCAATACACTTGGTGCTGCAGTTGCCATTTGTCTCAGTAATCAGCACAATTTAGAGTAGGTTAAAAGGCTGACACAATATCATGGGCTAAAGGGTCTGTACTGTGCTGTACAGTTTAATGTTCTTAATCTTCTCCACATTCTTTCTAGCTTAATAATATCTTATATTAGAATGACGAAAACGGTTCACAAGTGTGATGACCTCTCTAGTGTCTTATTTTATTGTATCTTAACTTCCCAACTCCTATACTTGCCCTGATTGATGGAGTCCAGTGTGCCAAACACTGACTTCACCACCCTATCTACCTGCAATGCCACTTTCAGCAAACTATGCACATGTACTCGTGGGTCCCTCTGCCCCAAAACATTCCCCAGAGCCCTACCATTGTATAATCACTAGAAAAGTCCTACCTGGTTTGATATCCCAAAATGCAATACCTCACATTTATCTGGATTGAAAGTCATTTGCCAACCGTCTGCGCACATACCGAACTGACCAAGACTCTCCTGTAATTTTTTTATAACCTGCTACATTATCTACAACACCACTTAATTTAGTATCATCTGTAACCTTAACGACCACGCCTTCTGCATTCACATACAAATTGTTTATATAAATTTACAAACAACAAAGATCTTAGCACCAATTCCTGTGGGACACCACTAGAAAAAGGCCTCCAGCCTTAGAAATAATTCTCCCTCTGTTTCCTCCCTCTAATCCATTATGATTCAAGTCCCCTAAGTCCCCTTGGATCCCATGCAATTTAATCTTCCAGATTATCCTGCCATGATGGACCCTGTCAAAGCCCTTGCTAAAGGCCATATAAACAACAACCTTTGGCTAATAGCAACACACAGGCCTGGTGAACGCAGCAGGCCAGGCAGCATCTGTAGGAAGAGGTGCAGTCGACGTTTCAGGCCGAGACCCTTCGTCAGGACTAACTGAAGGAAGAGTGAGTAAGGGATTTGAAAGTTGGAGGGGGAGGGGGAGATGCAAAATGATAGGAGAAGACAGGAGGGGGAGGGATAGAGCCAAGAGCTGGACAGGTGATAGGCAAAAGGGGATACAAGAGGATCATGGGACAGGAGGTCTGGGAAGAAAGACAAGGGGGGGGGACCCAGAGGATGGGCAAGAGGTATATTCAGAGGGACAGAGGGAGAAAAAGGAGAGTGAGAGAAAGAATGTGTGCATAAAAATAAGTAACAGATGGGGTACGAGGGGGAGGTGGGGCCTTAGTGGAAGTTAGAGAAGTCGATGTTCATGCCATCAGGTTGGAGGCTACCCAGACGGAATATAAGGTGTTGTTCCTCCAACCTGAGTGTGGCTGCATTCACATACAAATTCTTTATATAAATTTACAAACAACAAAGATCTTAGCACCAATTCCTGTGGAACACCACTAGAAAAAGGCCTCCAGCCTTAGAAATAATTCTCCCTCTGTTTCCTCCCTCTAATCAATTATGATTCAAGTCCTCTAAGTCCCCTTGGATCCCATGCAATTTGCCTAATGCTCAGCTGCTGTCCTAGTTACCTCAAAGAGCACAAAGATTTTGTGCTACTTTGTCAGTCTTGACATCCAATGCACAAAGGTACGCTGTCCAGGACCAGACCCTGTCTCTGCAAATATTCGTAGATCTCATCCCTCAGAATCCCCTCCAGCAATTTACCCACCATCAATCTCAGATTCATCAAGCTGTGGTTTCCTGGCTTATTTTTGCTACCCTTTTTAAATAGTGATACCACATTAGCTACTCTCCAGCTCTCTCTGAATAGACATGAAGTAAATATCTCTGCAAGGGCCTCAGAACTTTCTCCTCTAGCTTCCCACAAGGTCCAAGATTGTACCGCAGGTCAGACCTTGTGGATTTATTCACCTTAATGCTCTGTAAAAGCCTACATTAGTTTCTCCCTGCTAATCGTATGTTGTCCAAGACAACAACACTCATTTCCCCTACTTCGATTGTTTTCTCCACCATAAAAACTAAAGAGAAATATTGATTAAAAATCTCACCCATTTTCCTTGGTTTCAGAAGCTGACAGCCATGCTGATCTTTAACGTAAAAACGTAAGAAATAGGAGCAGGAGTAGACCATCTGGCCGATGGAGCCTGCTCTACCATTCAATAAGATCAAGGCTGATCTGGCCATGGACTCATCTCCACCTTCCTGCCTTTTCCCCATAACCCTTAATTCCCCTACTATGCAAAAATCTTGTCTTAAATATATTTACTGAGGTAGCTTCCACTGTTTCATTGTGCAGACAGTTCCACAGATTCACCACCCTCTGGGAAAAATAGTTCCTCCTCATCTCCATCCTAAATCTACTTCCCCCGAATCTTGAGGCTATGTCCCCTAGCTCTAGTCTCACCTACCAGTGGAAACAACTTTTCTGCCTCTATCTTATCTATCCCTTTCATAATTTTATATGTTTCTAAAGGGATAATCTCTCATTCTTCTGAATTCCAGCGAGTACTGTCCCAGGTGACTCAAACTCTCCTCATGGTCTAACCCCCTCATGTCTGGAATCAATCTGGTGAATCTCCTCTGCACCGCCTCCAAAGCCAGTATACCCTTCTTCAAGTAAGGAGAGCAGAACTGCATGCAGTACTCCAGGTGTGGCCTCACCAGTACCTTAGTTACCCTTTTACTCCAATATACCTGTAGAATCTCAGCAATGCACACAATTTCCAGCACCTGCAGATCTTCTCTTGTTTGGGTATAGAATCTCATGGGGTTTTGCTTCACTTTGCCTGCCAGATCCTTCTCATATCTTCTATAACCTCTACACTTCTGCACTCCTTTATTTTTTGTAGTCATCAAGAGATTCACTAGTTCCCAGTTGCCTTTGCACAATGTTTGCCTCCCTCTTTTTCTTCACCTAATCTCTGCTTTGCATTAAACTCCCAGCCGGTAGCCCTGTCCATAACCTACTGACCAACCAGTAGATTGGTTGTTGCTAAGTTCCTGTTACTATGGCTGCAAACCAGACCAATGAACAAAAATGGGCGACTTTTACATATTAAAGATGACCTTAGAGGTTTAGAATTATAAATGCAAACCATGCAACAAAAGAAATAAAATCCAGCATTACATCTGCAAAAGACTTATTGCAGAGGAGTAGAGTAGGAAATGAGGATGAACTGATTAGCAAGTTCCTGTACTTGCAATTTTTTTAACATTCCAAGTAGGGACAAGCTATCAGCCTGGACTGGAAGAATAATTAAGCAGATAAAGGTATAATGTGAGAAATGGGTTTTGAAGCAGCTTATGAAAATAGTTCAGGATTAGTGAAAGAGATTCATCTTGTAAATCATGATAACTATTGGTGTGGCAGGAAGGAAAAATGGAAATGATTTGGATTCCAAGGTCAAGAAATTTTATTGTGTAATGCTTCATTTTTATGAAGTTTTAAGATCCCATTCATTTCAAACTCGTTTCTGAGTAGCTCCCACCATCTGCCATGACTTTCATTTATCATGCTCTGCAAATTCATAGATGTCCTATCCTAAGCTGCTGTGGGTCCATGTAGGTTCTCAGGCACTGTAAGATTTCTTGTGCCAAGTGACACTAAATTGGTTTATTATTGTCACGTGGACAGAGGTACAATGAAAAGTTTTACTTTGAACACCATCAATACAGAATATTTCATCACTGCAGTGCATTGAGATTGCACAAGGGAAAACAATAACCAAAAGCAGAAAAAGGTTACAGGGAAACTGCAGTACAGGCAGGCAATAAGCTGCAAAAGGCGGTAAGAAGAAAGATTGTACGGTCATGAGTTCATCTTATACCAGGGAACTGTTCAATAGTTGAATAACAGTAGGATAGAAGGTGCCTTTGAGCATGGTGGAATGTGCTTTCAGACTTTTATATCTTCTGCCCATGGGGGGGGGTGGGAATAGAGTGTGGGCTGGGGTGAGTGTGGCCTTTAATTGTGTAGGCTGCTTTACAAGGTAGCAAGAAGGATAGGCAGAGTCCATGGAAGGGAGTCGTAGAGCTCTATAGCTCAGAAACAGGCCCTTCAGCCCATCTAATCTGTGCCAAACTATTATTATTCTGCATAGCCCTATCAACCTGCACCTGGAACATAGCGCTCCATACACCTCCTATCCACATAGTCATCCAAACTTCTAAATCGAGCGTGCATCCACCACTTCCACTGGCAGCTCATTCCGCACTCTCACCACCCTCTGAGTGAAGGAGTTCCCCTTCATGTTCTCCTTAAACATTTCATGCTGAGCTGAGTCCACATTTCTCTACAATTTTTTTGTGGTCTCGGGCAGAGTTGCTACGCCAAGCTGTGATACATCCAGATGAGATGCTTTCTGCAGTGCATCAGTGAAGGCCCATGCTAAATTTTTGATCCTCCTGAGTAATAGTGATCCTTTCTTGGCCATAGTTGAATTAATAACTAATAGTGATGGTGACTCCAAGAGCAGTGTGTAAAAAGAACTGTGCAGTGATGGTGCCTTGAACTAGATAGGCATAGGACAGTGCACGCTGAAAGTTTAGGATGAGGCATTTGTAAATATAAGAAAAATGATGCGGAAGGAATGATGTTTGCCCCATTGTGTTTCAATTCCTACATCATATATCCTCGCCCAGCTGAATTTGCGTACATACCAACATCAACTTGCAATTTCTACATTTCTACATATGCTACTATGTTTGCCTGCAGCAGCTGCCAAATCAACATAGCTGCAGGCAAACGTAGTAGAGCATGTAGAAACATAGCTTGCAGCCGCATTTCCAACTTGAAAACTATTCATGTTATGAACGTTTCGCAGTAACACAACCCTGTTGTAACCTGGAGAGGGAGGACCTGTAACCGAAAGAGGATGTTGATCAATGCAGATCTGAAACAGTTCTCACAACCTTCCTTTTTAATAAGATAGAGTGTATATAAATATTTGGAAGGCTTTTCTTGCCTGACACTTCTGGCTTTGCATCCACCAGAAAATTTAATGTCAGATGGTTGCATAGCCTCTTACATATCAATATTTAGCAATGCTTGTCAGTTTCTAAGTTTTCGCAAAAAGCCTTTTATGGTAGTAAATGCAGTTGCAACTTCTGGCTAATTTGGATTTATTTGAACTTGGTCTCCATTCATAGTGATCTAAATTGCATGTACCTTTGATCAACCTTGGATAGAAATTATCTGCTGAGATAGTCTGCTGCAGCATTTCTGTGTTTCTATTAATTAGCCATAAAGACAAGATGTCCTTTACCCAGTTCAGTGTCCTTACCATTTTAACTCTGCTCTTGCAAAATTGGTTTTAGTACTTGAAATTCATCTCACAGTGTACTGTGGATGGTGGATTAATTTTCATGTAGAATTTCATAAGGAGAATGCTCAAGGTCTGAGGTGTTTGATGGTTGTGCCCATTGGGTAATATTGTAGTTAAGTTGTCAGGCTTCTGATGTGACCATAAAACATAGAAGCAGGATCAGACCATTCGGCCCATTGGGTCTGTTCTGTCATTCCATTATGGCTGATAAATTATCCCCCGACCCCAAGCTCCTGCTTTCTCCCTGTAACCTTTGACACCTTTACTAATCAAGAGCCTATCATCCTCCTCTTAAAAGTATACCCAATGACTTGGTGTCGTCACGAAGCAATGGATCTCACAGATTCACTACCCTCTGATGAAAGAAATTCCTCCTCTTCTCTCTTCTAAACGTATGTCATTGTATTCTGAGGCTCTGCCCTCTAGACATAGACTCCACCACTATTGAAAACATCCTCTCCACATCCACTATCTAGGCCTGTCAATATTCAATATGTTTCAATGAGATTGACCCGTATTCTTCTGGACTCCAACGAGTACCGGTCCAAAGCCATGAGAAGCTCCTCATACATTAATTCCTTCATTCCTGAGGTCATTCTCATAAACCTCCTCTGGACCCTCTCCAATGACAACACATCGTTTCTTAGATAAGGGGCCCAAAACTGCTTAACGTGTTCTAATTGCCATCTGACCAATGCCTTATAAAGCTTCAGCATAGCATCCTTGCTTTCATTCTCAAGCCACCTCAAAATGAATGCTAAAATTGCAACTCAATTTGCAATTTAATCGTTAGAAAATCCTGCACAAGGTCTCCTAGGACTTCCAAGGTCCTTTTCACCTCTGATTTTTGAATTTTATCCCAAGTTAGAAAATAGTTTATGCCTTTATTCCTTCTACCAAAGTACATGACCGTACACTTCCCGGCACTGTATTTAATCTGCCACTTTTTGCCCATTCTCCTAAACTGTCCAAGCCCTTCTGCAGACTCCCTGCCTCCTTAATCCTGCCTGCTCTCCATCTGTTTGTGTATCATCCACAAATTTGGCCACA
The DNA here is from genome assembly GCF_963921235.1 of Mobula hypostoma. Lineage (NCBI taxonomy): Eukaryota > Metazoa > Chordata > Chondrichthyes > Myliobatiformes > Myliobatidae > Mobula > Mobula hypostoma. The sequence goes on from NC_086100.1 coordinate 32,475,819, forward strand.
AAGCCATCAGCTCCATCAGCCAGATCATTAACGTGAGCAGAAGCGATCCCAACACCAACCCTGCGGAACATCACTAGTCACTGGCAGCCAATCAGAAAAGGCCCTTTTTATTCCCACACTTTACCTCCTGCCTGTCAGCCAATCATCTATCCATGTTAGTATCTTTCCAGTACTTTTATCTTGTTTAGCAGTTTCGTATGCAGGCCTTCTGAAAACCCAAGTAAACAATAACCACTGACTTTCCTTTGTCTGTTCTGCCTGTTATTTCCTCAAAGAATTCCAACAGATTTATCAAGTAAGATCTCCCCCTAAGGAAACCTTGCTGATTTGGCCAAGTATCCCAAAAACTCATCTTTAATATTGGACTCCAACATCTTCCCAACCACTGGCCAAGCTAACTGGTCTATAATTTTCTTTCTTCTGCCTCTCTCCCTTCTTAAAGGGTGGAGTGACATTTGTGATACTAATGCTTCCATAATCTCTTCAGCCACCTCTTCCAGAACCCTAGTGCGTAGTCCGTCAGGTCCAGGTAACATCTACCTTCAGACTGTGGCGATGTGAGTTGGAATCCCAATAATAGAGTTGAAGAATATCAACTGAAATAATGAAATAAATTTCAACTTCAAGTTTATTTTCAATCAACCATACACATGCATTCACCTAAACAAAACAATGATCCTCTGACACCAAGGTGAAAAACACATAACACATAGACAGCACATAAAATAGTGTTAACATATAATTTAAAAAATCTGTAGATGTACAAGTTGACATGAAGTACATATATGACATATAGTTAAATATATGGTATAACAGTGTACTGCTACTGGCGTCATGAAAAATGTGTGCTGGGTGGTAGCTGGGAGCTCAGAAGTCTCATCTTGGGAAAAGAAGCTGTTATGCAGCTTAGCAGCCCTTGTTATTACACTGCAGTGCCTTCTGCCTGTCTGTAGGAGGTTAAAGAGATTGTGGGACAGATGGGAGGGGTCTTTGAAAATGCTGAGAGCTCTGTGAACGCAGTACTTTTGATATATACATCTAGGATGGAGGGGAAAGAGACCCCGATGTTTCTCTCAGCAGTCTTCACAATCCGTTGCAGGGTCTTGTGGTTAGATGCCTTGCATTTGATAAAGTACCCCATGCAAGGCTTATTGAGAAAGTAAGGAGGCATGGGATCCAAGGGGACATTGCTTTGTGGATCCAGAACTGACTTGCCCACAGAAGGCAAAGAGTGGTTGTAGGTGGGTCATATTCTGCATGGAGGCTGGTGACCAGTGGGTGTGCCTCAGGGATCTGTTCTGGGACCCCTATGCTTTGTGATTTTTATAAATGACCTGGATGAGGAAGTGGAGGGATGGGTTAGTAAATTTGCTGATGACACAAAGGTTGGGGGTGTTATGGATAGTGTGGAGGGCTGTCAGAGGTTACAGCGGGACATTGCTAGGATGCAAAACTGGGCTGAGAAATGGCAGATGGAGTTCAATCCAGATGAGTGTGAAGTGGTTCATTTTAGTGAGTCAAATGTGATGACAGAGTATAGTATTAATGGTAAGACTCTTGGCAGTGGGGAGAATCCGAGAATTCTTGGGGTCCAAGTCCATAGGACACCCAAAGAAAGCTGCTACGCAGGTTGACTCTGTGATTAAGAAAGCATACGGTGTATTGGCCTTCATCAATCATGGAACTGAGTTTAGGAGTCCAGAGGTAATGTTGCAGCTATATAGGATCCTGGTCAGACCCCACTTGGAGTACTGTACTCAGTTCTGGTTGCCTCAGTACAGGAAGGACATGGAAATCATAGAAAGGGCGCAGAGGAGATTTACAAGGATGTTGCCTAGATTAGGGAGCATGTCTTATGAGAATAACTGGAGTAAACTCGGCCTTTTCTTCTTGGAGCGATGAAGGATGAGTAGTGACCTAATAGAGGTGTATAAGATGATGAGAGGCATTGATCATGTGGATAGTCAGAGGCTTTTTCACAAGGCTGAAATGGCTAGCATGAGAGGGCATAGTTTTAAGGTGCTTGGAAGTACCTTACAGAGGAGATGACGGGGGTAACTTTTTTTACGCAGAGAGTGGTGAGTGTGTGGATTGAGCTGCCGCCGGCAGTGGTGGAGGCGGGAACGATGGGGTCTTTTAAGAGACTCCTGGGTGACTACATGGAGCTTAGAAGAATAGGGGGCTATGGGTAAAGCCTAGGTAGTTCTAAGGTAGGAACATGTTTGGCACAGCTTTGTGGGCCGAAGGGCCTGTATTGTGCTGTATGTTTTCTGTGTTTTTAATTCTCTTACCCGCCGGTGATATAGCTGGTCAGGATATTCTCAATGGTGTTCTGGTAGAATGTAATTAGAATATGGGCAGGGAGCCTCGCTCATGTAAATCTCCTCAGGAAGTGGAGGCGATTCTGTGCTTTCCTCAGTCAAGGGAACTTGAGGAACCAAGTTCAAGTTTGTCATTCAACGACATACACAAACATAGAGCAAAACAAAGCAATATTTATCAGGGTCCGAGGTGCAAAGCACAAGTACGTAGATCACACACTGCTCATAAAATGATATTAACACAATAATATTAACAGATAAAATAGTATGTTGGTGAACAAGTTGACAGAAAATGCACTAAGTGAGATCAACCGTGATGTGCTAGTAGAATAATGGTGAGTGTGAAATGCTGAATAATGGGTAAAATTTCATCATGTTCCCTAATGATGGAGCAGGGTTGGTAGTGGGGAAGAAGACCTACCTTTTCTTGATCTGACATATTTGTGAATCCAGATTTACCAATTTAGTTAAAGCTTGAAGCTCTCAATGTTCTTTCAGTTCACATAAGGATACAGTGAATTTTCAACTTCTGGCGAACCACCTGCACTTGCCAATGTCTATGAAAATTATACTTTCTTTGTCGTGTGCCTGTGGCAGGATCTTGATTAATGGAGCCAGCCCAGTTCTCAGCAAAGAAACCCTGCACTACGAAATATCTCTAACTCCAATTATGCATTTGGACTGGTGCATAGAAACAAATCAGCCTTTATGCTTCTGAAAGAACCAAATTGGCAATGTTTTATGCACTGATTCAGCAGATTATCAAAACTCTTATAAATATTCCTGAAATTTTAAATGCTCTAAACTTTTAAAAAGTAATGGTAATCAATAAGTTCAATTTTTAAAAGTCTAAAATTAGAACTCAACCGAAATCCTTCACATCTCTTCTGCATAGAAGGCCAATTGCGTATATTCCTAGGACCGTAAAATAGAGGAGCAGAATTAGGCCACTTGGCCCATGGCGACTGTTTCATCATGGCCGATTCATTTTCTTTGTCAACCCTAGTCTCCTGCCTTCTCGCTGTATCCCTTCATGCCCTGAATAATCAAGAATCTATCAACCTCTGTCTTAAACATACCCAGTGACTTGGCCTCCACAGCCGCCTATGGTAATAAATTCCACAGATTTACCACTTTCTGGCTGAAGAAATTCCTCCTCATCTTTGTTCTAAAAGGACCACCCCCCCCCTTCTATTTTGAGGCTGTGCCCTCTGGTCTTAGGCACTCCCAACGTAGGAAATGCCCTCTCTACATCCAGTCTATCAAAACCATTCACCATTCAATAGCTTTCAATTAGATTACCGCTCATCCTTCTGAATTCCAGTGAATACAGGCCATCAAATGTTCCTCATATGACCAGCCGTTTAATCCTGGAATCATTTTCATGAACCTCCTTTGAACCCTCTCCAGTTTCAGCACATCCTTTCTAAGATAAGTAACCCCAAACTGCTCACAAAAATCCAAGTGAGGCCTCACCAGTGCTTTTTAAAGTCTCAACATTATATCCTTGCATTTATATTCAAGTCTTCTTGAAATGAATGCTAATACAGCATTTGCCCTCCTCACCACCAACTCAACCTACAAATTAATCTTTAGGGAATCATGCAATAGGGCTCCCAAGTCCTTTTGCACCTCAAATTTTTGAATTTTCTCTCAAAGTCTTCAATTCCGTCATCGAATTCATTGACATACAAAAAAGATATGGTCTCAACCGAGAGCCCTGTGCAGCACTACTAGTCGCTGGCAACCAGCTAGAAAAGGCTCCCTTTGTTCTCACTTTTTGCTTCCTGCCAATCATCCACTGGTCCAGGTGATGTATCTACTTCCAGACCTTCCAGCTTCCGAAAAACCCTCATCCTAGTAATGGCAACTTTCCACACTTCTGCCCCCGACACTCTCGAACTTCTGGCATACTGCTAGTGTCTTCAACAGTAAAGACTGATGAAAAATACTTTTTCAGTTCATCCACCATTTCCTTGGCCCCCGTTACTACCTCTCCAGCATCATTTTTCAATGGTCCAATATCCACTCCACCTCTCTTTTACACTTTATGTGTCTGAAGAAACTTTTGGTATCCTCTTTAATATTATTGGCTACCTTACCTTTGTATTCCAGCTTTTCTTTTTTTTAGTTGCCTTCTGTTGATTTTTAAAAGCTTCCCAATCCTCTAACTCCCCACTAATTTTTGGTCTACTATATACACTCCCTTTAGCCTTTATGTTGGCTTTAACTTCTCTTGTTAGCCATGGTTATGTCATTTTGCCTTTAGAATACTTCTTTCTCTTTGGGATGGATATATCCTGCATCTACCGAATTGCTTTCTGAAATTCCAGCCATTGTTGCTCTGCCGTCATCTCTGACATGTTCTTTCCCGATAAGTTTTGGCCAGCTCTTCTCTCATGCCTTTGTAATTCCCTTTACTCCACTGTAACACTGGTACATCTGACTTTAGCTTCTGCTCAAATTGCAGAGTGAACTCTGTAATATTATGATCACTTACTCCTGTACCTTAAGCTCTCTAATCAATTCCAGTTCATTGCACAATACACAATCCAGAATAGCTGATTCCCTAGTGGTTTTAACCACAAGTTGCTATAAAATGTTTCTCAAGCATTCTAGGAATTCCTCCTCTTGGGATCCAACACCAACTTGATTTTCTCAATCTACCAGCATATTTAAATCCCCCATGACTATTATTACATTAGCATTTTCTATCTCTGCTTGTAATTTGTAGACCACATCCTTACTACTGTTTGGGGGTCTGTATATAACTCTCATCGGGGTCTTTTTACCCTTGCAGTTCCTTAGCTCTACCCACAATGATTCAATACCTTCCAACACTATGTCACCTCTTTCTAATGATTTGATTTCATTTTTTTACCAGTGGAGCCATGCCACCCCCTCTGCCTATCTGCTTGTCCTTTTGATACAATGCTATCCTTGGACATTAAGCTCCCAGCTATAAACTTTTTTCAGCCACAATTCAGTGATGCCAAAGTCATACCTGCCAATCTGAACTGTGCTACAAGTTCATCATTTTATTCTGTATACTGTGCACATTCATTATAACACCTTTTCAATTTTGTCCACCTTTTACTTTGCAACTTATCCTGTTGACTGCCATTTTGCCCTGACGTCGGCCTCTCCTTCCTAGGAGTCTCACTCCACACTGCCTCAGTTTGCAAGCCTCGTCCTCTGCGCTATCACTCTGGTCCCTAACCCCCTGACGAATGAGTTTAAACCCTCCAAACAGCTCCAGTAAACTTGCCCAAAGGGATATTGGTCTTCCTGGGGTTCAGGTGTAACCCGTCCTTTTTGTGCAGGTCGTACCTTCCACAGAAGGGATCCCAATGGTCCATAAATCTGAACCCCTGCCCCCTGCACCATTTCTTCAGCCACACATTCACCAGCCAGATCACCCTATTCTTACCCACACTGGCGTGTGGCAGAGGCAACAATCCAGAGATTAACGCTCTGGAGGTCCTGTTTTTTCAGCTTCCTAACTCCACAGAGTCCCTCTTCAGGACCTCCTCACCTTGGTCATTGCTGCCAATATGTATCATGACTTCTGGCTGCGCACCCTTCCCCTGGAAAATACAGTGGACCTGATCCGAAGAAATCCCCGACCCTGGAACCTGGGAGGCAACATATCATCCGGGAGCCTACAGAATCTCATCTCTGTTCCTCTGACTAAGGAATCTCCTATCACCACTGTAGTCCTCTTCACCTCTCTTGTCTTTGAAGTCACAACACTGGACTAAGTTCAGAGGAGATTTTCAAGAGCGTTGTCAGGACTGGAGAACTGTATTCATGAATGTTATGATCAGGTTGTATAAGGCATTGGTGAGGCCAAATCTGGAGTATTGTGTTCAGTTTTGGTCACCAAATTACAGGAAGGATATAAATAAGGTTGAAAGAGTGCAGAGAAGGTTTACAAGGATGTTGCTGGGACTTGAGAAACTCAGTTACAGAGAAAGGTTGAATAGGTTAGGACTTTATTCCCTGGAGCGTAGAAGAATGAGGGGAGATTTGACAGAGGTATATAAAATTATGATGGGTATAGATAAAGTGAATGCAAGCAGGCTTTTTCCACTGAGGCAAGGGGAGAAAAAAAACCAGAGGACATGGGTTAAGGGTGAGGGGGGAAAAGTTTAAAGGGAACATTAGGGGGGGCTTCTTCACACAGAGAGTGGTGGGAGTATGGAATGAGCTGCCAGGTGAGGTGGTAAATGCGGGTTCTTTTTTAACATTTAAGAATAAATTGCACGGATACATGGATGGGAGGTGTATGGAGGGATATGGTCCGTGTGCAGGTCAGTGGGACTAGGCAGAAAATGGTTCGGCACAGCCAAGAAGGGCCAAAAGGCCTGTTTCTGTGCTGTAGTTTCTATGGTTTCTATGAAGAGAGCATGGCTTATCTGGGGTTGTTCTCTTTGGATCAAAGAAGAGATTTGAGGTGTACTAAAATTGAGACGTTGGGATGGTGGACAATTTGAACAATTGGGAGCTATAATTGGTGAAAGGATTAGAGTGGAGCGGAAGATTTTGTTTTCTTTGTACGATCTCGAGTTCACTATCTGAAAGAATGATGGGGGCAGAAACGTTTGCTGGGCTTTTAAAATTACCTGCATGAAAAACCATAATCTGCAAGGTTATAAACCAGGAGCTGGAGAGTGTGATTTAGCTTTTAATCAATTTTGACATGATGGGTCAAATAGCTTCCTTTTGTGCTGCAAGTTGCTAATATTTTACTTCTATTCCTATTTTTGAATATGTTTCCTAAAGATGGAAACTATCCGAATAAGTAAGTACCAGAGATCAAGCTTGCAACCCTGTAAATTGCTGTAATGGACTGGAGAAGGACAGGACAGGACCGCAATGATGGCCAGACATCACATTGCCAGTGGTACCTCCTCTCAATAGCTGGTGTTTGTTGGAGAATTGAATGCGAATGTCAGGAACTGAGCCTATTGCAGCACCTCATGTCTTCCAAAAAATGAATCAAATTCTTGTGCTTTAGGCTGTATTTATAAGGCTATTCTTCACAAAGGAGGTTAACTTTTCATGCTTCCCTCGCATGTTGATGGTGAAATGCTGCCTCCTTATTGGTTTGAAGGTGTTCATTGGTAGAAAATTAGGCATTTAATTTAAAATGTATTAAGGTGATTTGCAAGTATGTAAATCTCTTTGATTTGATTCTAATTTTTTGGCTTTCTTTATTTTGCTGACTCGGAAAGAGTTGAGAAGAAAGAGCGGGCCAGGTTAAAGACGGTGAAATTCAATTCAAAATCAAGAGATAAAGGGGTAAGTGTTTCTTGTTGGGGAGGGAAAGGTTTACAATTTGCATTTTTATATCAGTAGAATTATTTACATCCTTAAAAGAAAGTGATTATCTTTCTATTTGAATTAAAATGTCAAATAATGTATGTGAAAGACAAGAATCTTGAGACCATAGAACTGTTTCACTCTGTAGATTTCATCTGTTAAACTGGAAAGTTCATGTTCTGAAAATTACCTGCTGATTTATCGTTATTTCTTAACATGTAATGAATGAATGCATTTTATTTAAATCCAACAAACTGGGGTTACAACTGGAGACACAGGAATATTTAATTCTGACTTTTGCAGGTTAATGTAATTAGTTAATGGCACAAATTAGTGTTGAAAGTTAAGTACTTTTGGGTATTTTTCTTTGTTGAAGGTGCTACACTACTGGACATTATGTTGAGCCCAGTAAAAAGTTTAAGTGTAGTGCATGTAATAGCACTGCACATAAGTGTATGTGGCTTCACTGGTTAATTCTGGTCCTAAAACTGGGTCCCTCGTAGCTACAGTAGTGAAATACCTGATTTATTTAGCATCACAAAGAATTAGTGTTCATTTGGCGCAAGGTCCTGACATGATAGTAATCCAATATTTGAGCATTGAGGGATAATGGCTGCACTGCTGACCACCTCACTTTCGGGAGCAGCAAAGTATTCTGCACTGAGCCTACAATCTGCAACTTTTCAGCATCTTTCCCACATTGTAGATGTGGAGAAACATCAGGAACCATTGAGCAAATGTATAGTTAATTTTGTTTTAGAATTTCATTAGCTTTTTTCCACTGAACTGAGGGTGCAACGAAGTAGGTTCCAAAAGTAGATCTGATTTTCCCATCAATTTTAATTCCAAAAATCTTCAGGTGCTCAAGACTAGTATAAAGTCATAGATTTTGTTATTGTTTAAATAGGAGGGTGTTCCATATCAAAACTTTCACTGCAGTCTGTCCAATGGTAAATCTACTAAAGGAAGATTCAAACTTAGTTAGGTTCTATCAGATTGAAGGGGGAGAATAGTGTAGAGGATAAACCAATTGAATAATCCATGAATGATTTACTGTTGGTGATTCATAACACAATCCAAACTCATGTAAATAAAGACAAGCTGTAGTTGGGTTAGATTTACACTGATTGCGATCACTTTTGTAATTATGAAACCTTTTCCAAGATGACAGTTCCACCTTGTTCTAGTAATGCTAACTCCACCCATGCCTTCTTTAGCATAACTAAGCAAGTAATATATTATCTTCACGGCTAACTCTGTCAGTAAAGATAATTCCAGCATCAGCTGAGACTTCACCTATTCCATTCCAAACGAGAAAATCTGCAGATGTTGCAAATCCAAGTGTGACGTACCCCGTGATGGGAATAAAGAACCAGCAGAGATGGAAAACACTTTGGAGTCCAGTATTGCTATAAACTACTAATATTTATTAGTAACTACGCAATACAGTAATGTAAATGTAGATAAATCAAACAGGTTAGCAATGATTATATATATATTTATGTAAGTACAAGTATATCAGTAAGTGTGGAAATATATATGTATGAAAAACCAAGCTTCTTTAAGTCTAGGGGTAAAAAGATACAGTCTTACCATGGTGAGTAAAGTTCAGTTCAGTTCAGTTCATGGTATTGAGTTGAGTATTGATGGGGAGGGAGAGGGAGAGATTTGAGTCTTCAGGTCAGCTGATGCCATCGATCTTCTCGTTGTCCTTCAAAATCCCTTAAAAGTTACCGACTGCGACTTTAACAAAGGGGACCGGTTTTCTGTAGTGGAGCTATCCCCCAGGCGAGGGTGGACACATGGACAACTCCCCACCAGTCAACCCCTTCCTTTCCACTGCAAGAGCAGCGGATTGATCCGCCTGGTCAATCCTCCAAAACCCACTTTTCTTGTGGCCACAACAATGCTCGTTCAGTGTCCAGAACATGTGTCTGAGGTCTATCATCTGACCTCCTATTTTATCTTCCCGTGCTGAGCATCAACAGTCACTCAAATAGCTCCTCCTTCCTCTCTCTGTGAAGAAATGCACAAGCAGGCGAACTGTCCTTGAGAAATATCAACAACCTGCCGAAAATCATAACATCGAGTGTCCATTAAATAACACCGCCTTCGGTCACCATAGCAACTTACGAGCAGCTCGGTGCCGTCTCCAACTCCAACTCAGCAGAAATCCAAGAGTTTACCAGTTCTTTCTCGTGCCTTAAAGTGACAGTCCAACAGTTAATCTTCGTCTCTCTCTCTCTCTTTCAAAACAAAATGTCGGTGGTAAATAACTCTCTCTCTCTTTTCAAAAGCACAGTTAATAGGGGTAAATGAGCACAGTTCATAGGGGTAATTCAGAGTCCCATCACACAAGTAACACAAACAAAATGCTGGAGGAACTCAGCAGGCCAGGCAACATCTAAGGAAAATAGTACAGTCGATGTTTCAGGCTGAAACCCTTCATCAGAACTAGAGAAAAAAGATGAGGAGTCAGAGTTTACTTTGCCCTCCCCCCCTCCCGGTTTCACCTATTTCCTCACGTCCCCCCCCCCACCCCCAACTCTGACTCCTCATCTTTTTTTCTGCAGTCTTGCTGAAGGGTCTCGGCCCAAAACGTCATTTGTACTATCCTCTATAGATGCAGCCTGGTCTGCTGAGTTCCTACAGCATTTTGCGTGTGTCACCTATCTCATCATTGCTTCCAGGCTCAATTATGAACAATATCAAGTAGAGTCGAACACTATTCCTGCTGCACTCAACTTGATACTGCTTACAAAGCAGTTTTTCCCTTCTACCACAAACTTCACTTGACCATCCCTTGCATGCAAAATTAAAACAAATTGTTTTTAATCTTCGTATTCCAGCCTTCAACAGTTAACTGACTCTTGTTCCAGGACTTTATAAAAGCAGTGAATTGGAAGAACAAAGCTACAGTATAGAATAAATTTTCTTCCATTGGGCATCAGCAAATTTGAACTTGTGGTTTAGTTTGCAATTGGGCATTAATGAACAGTATCTGAGGGTTTAATGCAACACACACAAAATGCTGGAGGAACTCAGTAGGCCAGGCAGTATCTATGGAAAAAAGTACAGTCGACGTTTCAGGCTGAAACCCTTCGACCCTTTATACTGTCCTGCCAAAGAGTTTTGGCCCAAAACGTCAACTGTACTTTTTTTCCATAAATGCTGCCAGGCCTGCTGAGTTCCTCCAGCATTTTGTGTGTGTTGCGCGGATTTCCAGCATCTGCAGATTTTCTCTTGTTTGTGATCTGATGGTTTAATCTTGGGTTCAGAGTGCACTAGTGGGATGCAGAAGTTGGACAATAAATTTAAAATATGGACCCTAAAACTGAAACACATGCATGTTCTTAAATTATTTATATTAAGTTGGGATGGGATGTTTTGGGCATCAAGATGGAAGTTCCCTGCAAAATCAAAATACATTCTGTGTACCACCGGTAGTTAAAGCTCTTGAGTGTTTTCTTTTGGCCAAAACCTTCACATTCATAAAGAAGTAGGTATGGATTGTGCTGTGATTGCACAATAACGATAAACATTATGATACATTGTACGCACTTCCTACTTTTTGTAGAAACAGCTGCAGATGGAAAAGAACACCTCTCAGAAATTCCTCCAAACACTTATAACTTTTGCCACTCCTTCGTTGCAATATTCTTCATTCCTCAAATTCTAAATTGCATCACCCTGCTCAGTTTCCTGGTGAGAATTTGTGTGGAAAAGTCCATTGCCATTCTTCTGCCTGAGCAGACTCTTTAGAGTTAAGAATGCCTGTTTTTTTTAAATTTATATGCTGACCAGCAGAATTTAAACCATAGCCCTCCTGTTATGTGACAGCCGCATTGCAGTTTCAATCAGTGGTACTTTTTAACTCGGGGATGGAGAGAAAGTAAAAGATAACACTGGGGGCTGCTGGTTAAATTAAATAGTGAACATATATTTCTGATTAGAAAACGTTATGTTACACATCATCTTAAAAAAGTGCATTATTATAAAGTACTGATTTTGATTCATAAACATCGGATTGTTTTTTTTAATATCAAAGTATGCATTTAACTTTAAATTTTTATAGCCAAGAATGACTAAGATTAACAGCATGCTTCCACCTGCTGTGGATTTAAAATAAATGCTAATGACCTTTTTCTGTGCTAAATGTAGAACCTGTATTGTTGCTCTTTACATGTTTATTGGGTTGGAATAATTGTTGACCGATGTGCACAGAAACATGCATGTGTTGTGTTGCAAGAGGATTGCAATAAGAACGCTTGCCATTGATGAAGATTGCATTTCTTGGAGCTGTTTTACCAAATAGTGGTCAAACTCCTTGATGGCATTGGTAAATGTCAAGCCCTACCTTGCTATGCATGCACTCTACTTAAAAGAGAAACTTGCCTTTCGAGCTCAAAATCCATTTTCTCTTGTTTCGGGTGTAAGCTTGGGGAGAATCTGAGTACTATTTTTTTGATTGGGATTTTCTCTTGCCATTTTGATTTGAACAGTTTGGAGTTCAATTTTAACATTCTGTTTTGCTAATATAAAATGGATGGCATTAAAACGAATCTTGACCAAATAAAAAAGACATTTTTATTATTCACATATTAGTTTTCCAAATCTTAACCGATGGGGGGAGATGTTAGTGTTTCTTATTATACAGCTAAAATACTAAAGTAGAGAAACCATCAATACAATTGTAACTAACTTCAGCTAACTCGTTTTTCTTTAACTTTTATCATGTAATCATTAATGCTAGATAAATATGCCATATTTTTCAATAATGTCTGGCCTTTCTTTTCCTAGAGAGCAAGTTCTCTCCCTTGTTACTACTCACACGTGTGATGTCTTTCTCCTATTGCTTCCACAAGCCGACTCCTTTAGAGGTTCCTTAATTCTTCTAATTCTTCTTCAAATGAAGCTTAATAAACTTAGGAATAAGAGTTCTTCTTAATAGTTTACGTGCATTACTACTCATGTTTAATTGTTTTAGGTTTTGCTCTAGAATAAATAAACCTTGTAGACTTGCCTGAAATTCTTGAGAAATTGGATTTTTATTATTTTGATGCATTTTAGCTTTTCTGCATTGGCTGTGAATTTTCTTCATGAAATTCTTTCTGAAATTTCACAATGATTTTAAAGTTTATTAATCCAGACTTGACTTTGTTAGACAGCATGTGAACAACCATGTCTCACCCTCTATCCTTTGTTGCACAATCTTCAATATCACAATCCATCAATTTAAATTCATCTATATTTTCTTGTTCCAATAAGATGTTCAGCATAATCTCGTCAAAAAACCTTACAAAAAAATCTTTGTCAAGAACACCTTTTTATATACACCTTGACCAGATTTTTTTTAAATTTTGATCATCTCAGTTGCAGAACATGTTTTATTATGTCTTGTGGAAGCAAATTAAGGGTGGTTAATTTCTGTCTTGTCAACTATTGCAGCTGATAAACTTTTTTTTAAGATTCAAAATTGCTAAGTGTCCTGGAAGATTCTCAGGTCAGCTCGTTACAGTTTTTCATAACGGTTTGTAGGAAATTTATTCCTGGAATAAAATTCAGATTATTTCTTGGCTCTATCTAATAATATATCATTTTTTAAAAAATATTGCAAGGGATTGTGGCCCAACTCAGTTACCATGTGTTTCTGGGGTCGGGCATTAACCACGTGGACATTAGACACCCCTTTTTTTGCCACTCCTTCTCTTCCTCAGCAGTCATTCAATGACAAGCGTAAAAAGAACATCTTTTCCCGAAAATTCCCCTTCTACAAGAGCAAGCAGCAGAGTGAGCGGGAGACCAGTGACCTTGAACGTAAGTAGCTGTGACCAGACACACCTGTAGAGAAGATCAATCTCCAAGAAGGGACCTTTACTGCGTTACCATGGCAATGTGTTTTTGCTGAATACAGCTGGATTTTTCCCATTTTTTATTTTAAAAAGGGCATCTATTTAAAATTGGCTGTATCCACTTTTGTTAATATGTCTGTATGATGAGACTATATGGTTAACTCCTGACCTGGGAAACCTCTGAACCAGTTATGTTCACACAAACAGTCTGTCATGGTAGTAGACTTGTTATGTGTCACTGACAGATTTTTTTTTCTTCTGTGATTGTTCTTTTTTCTTTATTGCTTGCTGTCTGGGGACTACTCTACAGGAGATCCCCGGGTTAGGTGACGACGTTATGGGAACAAAAGGCCTGAGTAAGTGCCGGAAAATCCTCTCCATTCACATTTGCCTCCATCTATTTTCTAAGCTGGGTTTTTTTGTTGCTTTTTCTAGTGGTTTGTATGGTTCTGCTGGCATGGGGGAGGTTCGTGGTTATTGGTTTTCATGTCTTTATTTGTACTTTTCAATCATTGCCATGCAAAGTCAGGTTTGCAGTCTCTGGCCGTATTTCCTATGTTGACTTTCAAATAAAGCAGATACTTGTTTTAAATTTGTAAATCAATCAAATGCAAGTAAAATGTTTCCCTTGCCTAAAATTATATAAATAGTGTCTGAAGTTTTTATTTTGTTACAATTATTTGCAACAGGCTGGCATTCTCCGCCTTTTGTGTGCCTTTGTTTGCAAACTAGCCAATTTCAATTCTGAAGTAAGCAGAATATCAATGTTTGCCTCAGAGTATGACCAAATTTTAAATGTCAACATAGGAAATAACTGGAAACAATTGCAAATGATTTTTTCTTACATTATGACATTGGTGTGGTCTGCAAACTGTGAACTGGAGGAAAGATTTTTGTTTTGTTTTCCTTAAACTGTGTGAGATCTTCAGAGAGCTAGAAATCATCAGGTTATACTACTTTGTTCAATGGCTTCCTTTCAGCAGACTATCTTGTTTTGCATTTTATTATTTTCCCCCATAGTTCTGGGATGAACTGGCTGCTGTCACTATCAGTGAGCTACAGGGGTTGATGAAGACTTCCTCTTCCCCCAAGGATGCCTGCCGTCAGCTCAATACTCTTGGTGTGGTACGAGATCAAAATCTGAGCAGAGATTGAATCTGAATCTTTATCTTTCATGTTCTCATTTGAATGTCTAAATTCAAGATTCATTTATTATCAATGAATGAATAAATTATACAACCTTGAGATTTGCTTGCTCACAGGTAGCCACAAAGCAAGAAACCCGAAAGAACCCAATTAAAGAAAACAAAATAAAAATAAAAAATAAAAGACTAACACTCGATACTCAAGAGAAAGAAAAAAATAAAGATCATGCAAACAATTGAAGAGAACAACAAATTCCCCTGTTTTTTTACATTTCACTACGTTAAGCTATGTAATAGAAACACTAATTCAATTGGAAATGTAAAAGTATCCCGGATTTTTAAAAGGGAAACTGAAATCTAGCGAGAGTTACTTTCCATGAGGATCTTCGAAATTCCCACAGCTGTGAAATTCAGTAAAAAGATTCACAGTTGTTTCTGGAAATTATTTGCATTTGCACATGTCATAGTTCTTTCAGCCACAAGTTTTGCTTCATCTTTTAAACAGATATGAAGATTATAAATATGGCAATTTAATTGTTGCTTGCTTAATGGAAGATTATTATTCTTTGCAACTCTCGCCTTGCTGATTGGGGTTCTTGGTCTGGTTAACATTCTCTTTCACTGTATTTGAGGAGTGTGCGTACAGCACTGGGTACTTGCATGTTTTTAAAATCTTGAGTTTTATATTATTAGGACTTAATTACAAGCTTACTTAATTGTGCTGAATGTTGGAGGTAGTGGAATGTTGTCTTTGCCACCCCGAGATCAAATCAGCAAATTTTTATACAAATCCTTTACTGCCCAGGGAGTCCGGTCTATTTTTTTAGCGTAATGAGATGTGAACTGAAATAGTTACCAATTAGAAAATCATTACCTGCTCCTGACTAAAAGAATTCACCCTCATTGTTAATTGCTGATGAACTAAATTTACCAGGATGTTGCCTGGAATTAGTTACAGGGAGAGGTTTGTTCTTAGTGGTGTAAGAGGCTGAGGGGATATCCTTTATCATTTAGGATTTAATAATCATTAGTTTTTTCATTATTTAGTGTCAATCAGAAAATTTGTTCAAGAAGAAGTTCTAAAGCACAAACAACAAATTTAGATTTTCAGTGTTTCAAGTTTTGTGCAGCTTAATTGCACCAATCAAGTAGTTAGCTGGCTTTGAATAGCTTGAGCCAAGAAGGTAGGAAGAAGGCTAGTTTTGTATCTTGCTGACCCTTACTGAAAAGTGCCCAAATACAAACGTTGAGGTAGGTCTGGAGTAGGTGAAAGGGATTTATTTCTTGTTCAGCTGTAGATCGTGTTCTTTTCCCCTTCTGCCCAGTGTAACTTAAGAGTTAACAGGAAGGCAAGGTGCTGGAGAACCGCATATTAAGTTGGATCGGAAGCTAATATAAATCCGTGCTTTAAGAAAAAGATATAGAGGGTAGGAAAGTGGTGAGGAGGAGGAATTTGCTTATGTGGTTCATGTTTCTCTTAGGTCAGATTGTCAAAAATTCAATAAATACAATAGATTTCCTTTTGTGCATATTATTACACTTACGGAATAGTAATGAATGATCAGCTTAGTAAGATTAAGAATTTGAGAGAGCAGTTCACGAAAAGAAAAGGACGGACAGATTCAGAGTGCGTATGAGCAGTATAAACACAGGATCATTCAGTTCAGTGGCCATTGAAGTTTGAGACTGGAAAACTTCACATTACTTGTACCCAAGTGATCCTAATATCAGAAACCCGACACTTTTAGTGCAAATCCAAAGTAAGAAATAATATTTTAATATTTTCTCTACTGCTAACTAACAATGGTTCTGATAATTGCAAAATGACTGAGAGACCAGATGCAATTCTCTCCCGAGAGGTGTGTTGGTGTTTTCAGCAACCTTCATTTTTAGAAAAAAAAATTCTTTACCTTTCAGGATCTGGGGATTTTTGACAAGGCCAGCATTTATTTCCTGTCCCTAACTGCGTTTGAGAAGTCCTGAAGTAGGTGCTCCCATGATGCTGTTGGGAAGGGATTCCAGGATTTAGGCCCAGAAATGATCAGGGAATGTCAAAATGTTTTCAATTCAGGATGTTGCAGAAGCTGGTGCTCCAATGTGCCCGAATATGTAGTTCTTTTTGGTTGTAAATTTTGTGGGTTTGGCAGGTGTTGATACAGCAGCTTGGGTAAGTGACCACAATGAATTTTAGAAGTGGTGCACACTGCATCCCTGCTATACATCTGTTGTTGGAAGGAAGGAACATTTAGTGTTGTAAATGAGTTGTCAATTGATGGGGCTGTCTTTTCCTGCAATGTTACCAGGTCACACAACACTCATTTCTGCTTTGGTAGAAGGTAAAGAGGCTTTGGGTATCTGACAGTGAGGTACCAAGCCTCAGACCTGTTCTTATGTGTCCTTTATTTATGTGCTTGGCTCAATTTCGTTTCTGGTTAATAATGGCAACTGCTGGGAACTTGGTAATGGGAATGCTATTGAATGCCAAGGGTAGGTAGTTCGCCATTTGTTGCAGGTGGTTATTGGCTGGCATTTGTATGCAACTGATGCCACTTGCCTGATGTTTAGATCTTGATGCACGCGGATATGGGCTACTTCATATTTTGAGATTAAGATTAGTGTTATTTGTCACATGTGCATAGAAGCATACAGTGAAATCCATTGTTTGTGTCAAATAAAATCAGTGAGGATTGTGCTAGGCAGCCAGCAAGTGTTGCCAGGCCCATATAGAATGCCCCACAACTCACTAACCAGAATGTAGGAGGAAACTGGAGCACAGAGGAAGCCTATGTGGTACTGAAGAGAATGGGCAAACTCCTTACAGGCAGTGCTGGGACTTGAACCCATTCTCACAGCTGGCAGGCTGCAAAACATTGTACTAACTGCAACACTACCATGCCACATTTGCAAAACAATTATGAATGCATCCTTCCTTTGATATTGATGATGGGTGAAAGGTCATTGATTAAACAACTGATGGTTGATATCAGGACTTAGCCTTGCCCTGTGGTGATATCCTGTGGCTGATTCAAATAATGCAGCCTTCTTCCTTTGTGAGGTGTGATGTGTGCAGACTCTTTGTACAGGGCTGTAATGAGGTCTAGGTCTGGCAAAACCCAAGCTGACGTCAGTGAGTTGGTGCCATTGATATCACTGTCGATTGTACGTTCCATCATTTTGATGATTGAGAATAGACTGACTGTCACATGCCATCTAACATGCAAAGTGGCAATTCCAGACAAAGCTTGAATCACAGAAAAATGCTTGACGGCTGTGGCAAGGCTTGAATGCCATCACCTGCTAGAAAGCAAAACCAAGCAGCATAAATGACAACTGTGTCTTGCTTCCAGACGAGCTCAGTGCCTTTTATGCTCACTTTGACTGACAGAACACTGGGACACCTTCCCAAACACCTGCAAGAAAATGAATCTCAAGGTAGTATATGGTGACATATACGTACTTTGATAATAATTTACTTTGACTGGTAATTAGCTGGAATAGAATTGTTCTACTTTTAACATACTTGGGGAATTTTCCTTGCTGATATTTAATGGTGCTGGAACAGTTAGGCAAGAGCTACTTCATGCTCTGAAGCTTAGATGTTCAGTAGGACAGTTTTACTGTTGCCTGCTTCACAGCTTTATTATTCAGTGCTCCGAGCGATTCCTGATACCTTGTGGAGTGAATTAAAATTGATGATGAGTAGCTTCTGTTACTGACATCAATGACAATTCAGTATTTATTGTTGATCTCTTCGTTTCTGACTTTAGTAGCGTTCCAGGGCATTTTAGTTCCAGTTTAATTGTCATTCAACCATACATGAATACAGCCAAATGAAACAGCGTTACTCCGGAGCTAAGGTACAAAACACAATACCTACAGTCGTACACAGCACAAAGCACATACAGAACATATAAGATAGCAGTAAACATACAGTTACATTAAAAAAATATATAGTCTAAGTCCCTGAGTACATGAATATTACAGCAGTCTGCCGTTGAACACAATACAGCTTGTCTTCTGCTGAGCAAACTCTGGAGGGCAGCCTCCAGCACTCCGGTGGGGTGCCTAACTCTGATGCCTTCCCCTGGGTGGCTGCAGACAGGCGACACTGCAGCTTGGGGCCTAGTCCTTGCTACGACAGAGGCCAAACAGCTACCCCGCTGTTCGCCAATAAACCAGTGAATTGGACTTGCAACATTCCACATCATCGTTGTCCAACAGGGTCTTGCGATCACAAGAAAACTGACTAAGATGATCACTTGCTGTTGGACTGCATACCTTCTTTGCGCACTGACTCCTCTCTGTCGCAGACAGCATCATGGTCCGCACCAGGTCCAGCTCTTACAGTTTCTCCACCAGTGTGCAACTCACTGATGGGGCAGACCTGCAGTACTTTAAGTTCTTAACCTCCATCAGGGTCTTGGGATTGTAAAAAAAGTTCAAAACAGGCAATAACACTTTTGGCTGACTCTGTAGAAGCTGCTGTATCTGAATATGCGACCATCTTACTGGAAGACATTTAGAGAGCATTCAACTACATTTCTATGGGTCTGGTGTCATATATAGGCTACTGTGATGGTTTTGGGTTTGCTGTCTGAAGTTCTGGACTCAGATGAAGATCGTAATTGAATTGAATTTATTTAAATCTTACATCCGTCCCACGACATGTGTGAGTAAAAACCTTTTGTGTTATGACTCCATCGCATGTACAGACATGTGAATTTATAAGTTTAATGGCTTGTAGAAAGAAGCTTCCCAGAGCCTGTTGGTCCTGGCTTTATTGCTGCACTACTGTTTGCCAGATGGAAGCAGCTGAAACAGTTTGTGGTTGGGGTGACTGGTGTCCCTGATGATCTTCCAGGCCTTCTTTCTGCACCTGCTGCTGTAAATGTCCTCAATGGAGGAAGTTCAGGTCCACAAATGCACTGGGCTGTCCATACCACTCTCTGCAGTACCCAGTGATCAAGTTCCCATACTAGGCAGTGATACAGCCAGTAAGCCCTATCCACTATAGTTTGATATGGATACCCACACTAAAGAGAGGTTATACTGTAGCCACCTACTCTTCAAAGGCTAGATCACATTGTCATTTATCCTCCGGGGTGAGTTTAGCTACCAATACCCACTATTTGAGCAGTGTATCCCCCTCCCCAACAAGGAGAAGATAGTTCCAGCTAGCAAAGTCATTTAAACATAGTTCTTTTATTTTTAGTGGTACACATTTAAATTTAGATAAAATTCTTAAAACACATTGGAAACTCTCGGAGGATTTCTATCTTAAAAGATTTTGAAATTACCAATAATTTCTAAAACATGAAGGATTTCCAAAACACAGGTATAATTCCTATAAGCTAAAAAGACATACCAACAAGTGTCTATTTATTTTTTTTTGAGACAGCACAGAATAGGCCCTTCTGACACATCAAGCATCACTGGCCAGCAACCCCCGATTTAACCTACTAACCGGTACATCATTGGACTATGAGAGGAAACACTCGCATTCCACGGGGAGAGCAGAGGAATTCCTCATTCCGGGATTGAACTCTGAATTCCAACACCCCGAACTGTATTAGCATCACGGAAACCGCTACTCTTGACAGGTTGCAAACAAACAAGTCATCCACTGCAGAAGTCGAAGGCAGAGGCATAGATTCTTGTCAGCCCATATTTCTGTCATTCTTCTTGTCATTCCTTCATCATTCCTAACAAGCCTGACTGTTTTCTTTCATTTATACTGTTTTTTTTACACTCCTTGCTGACTTCACGCAGAAGATCTAAAAGCAGCTGGGGTCAGAGGTCCCAGACACCCAAAATTAATGCTGTGAGGGCTGATTCTCTGAGTACATGAATCTCCCAATTATTGATAGGTCAGCCATTTGATGTATTTACTATGTGATAGTAGCAGTCTGGTTTGCAAGCTTCCTTGAACTAAATAATTTCACTTGTGTTAATTTACAGGCACAATTAACAGAACCCCATTGTCTTGTGTCTCGTGAGCAGCCAATCCCTAGTTGTTGGCCAACAGCTTGTGCTCTATAGGCAGTGCTGCTTGTTTGCAAAGCCTACCTTTTAATTTCAGACTGATGTGACTTGCAATTTTCATTAAGAACTGAAGATTGGTTCTTGGTTATGACAAGAAGCTGAGCAAAGAATATTGGTTGGGAGTTTAACTTACACAAAAACAACTCTTTGAGTCCTGGACAGTGTATATCCATCACACGAAGCAAGATTGGTTTACAGCGGTCTGAGGGCCACATACCAAGCCATCAGAATTTTTAAACAATTGTATCATGGATTATATTTGTTTTACTGTACTAATAACAATGTTGGTAAAATGTTTCACAATATATTATGTGGAATGACCCTTGGTATTAAAGAATCACAGTTTAAACCAAAACCTTCATGAGAAAAGTGGAGAAAGGATATAGTTTTTCCTGACAAAACTGAAAGGAATTTTATACTATGTATTGGACAAATAATAGGAAGTATTTGAAGCAAATTAACTGAGGTTTATTTCTCTAAGTTGGTAGATCTTAAAAATGATGAAAGTGAAGTAAAATTCGTGACTGCTTCTTGTGACTATTATGTGCATTGATTGGAATCCTGATCTACTGTTGGCTAGTAATATGCCCTTGTTACCATGGGGAAGGTTCAGTTCATTTATTCTCAATCACAAATGCAGCTGATTAATATTTTACACCTTAGCAGGGAGTACAATAAGATAGTTAAATACTTGTTACATAAAAGGGAAAGGTAGTAAGAACATTTTGTACCCAGCCTCATGTTAAAATCTGAAACCAAGTACTCATTTTAACATGACTGTTGAAAATCCACTTTTGTGTTTTTTTTTCTTCTTTATTTCATCCAGATAGAAAATCAAAGATTATTAGCTTTTGTAACATTCGCCATGGTTACTTTTTTTTAATATCAGCTTCACTTCAATCAATTCACTGATAATATAACCCTTTTGCAGAAAAACCTGTAGACTCCTTTTGACCGTTCCTGTGTTGGATGCAGAATTCACTTTGGGGAATGCATTTATGATGATGCTAAATATTAGTGAACACTGAAAACTGTCCTTTATACTTCAGAATGTCAGTGCTATAGATTGGAATATGTTTGTGTTTTTCATCAATGTTCAGTACAGTATTGCTGCATGGCTTTTAGTCCAGGTGAAATGGATTCTTGCATTTAACCATGTATCCAATACAAAAGTCAGCATTGGGGGATGTAGAGTTTGGTCACATAACAATGACTGAAATTTGTTCAATTTCAGCATACGCCATATCTATTTCTTACACACACTACATTTGTGATTTCTTTGAAAATTCCAATCCTAAGTATCACTATTTGGGACATCTCGGATTTCATTCCATTCATTCTGATGATCAGATTATCAAGTTATTTAAATTAGATTTCTGTGTTGTAATTGTGCAGAAAGATCTCCAAGCTGGATGGTGTAGCATGAACAGTGCTACATTACAAAACCGTAATACGTCAGGGAGCTGGAACATAACACTTTTGTAGGATGTTGGCTGTAAATAAGCTAATGTTTAACATGAAATGATTTAGATATTTCTATGTTTTTTTAAATGAAATCCTGCTCTCCTTTACAAAGCCCTATTTCTGGTTTGATTATTAGCTGCAGAAAGGAGTGGTATATTTTAAGCAGTGAGAATTGCACTACATGCTTTACAGTTGAGTTACCTCCTTAATATCTCCTCTCATCGAACCTTTAATTTCATACAACTGATTCCAAATATGAAGGCTGACAGTAATGTTATACATCGTAGGCAGAGTTACAGAGTCAAAGAATTTTATTCATTTTATTAAGTAACCAATGTACATATATTCTTTGTTTAAAATGTGCTTGGAATTATTAAAACTGGTTGTAATTATTAAAGGTTATTGTTTGTTAACTGATAATGCTCTGTATGCATCATTGTCCTTCAATGCAAGGTCATTCAGATGTTTGCATCTTAAAGGACCTGTTGATGGACTTTTTTTCCCCAAAATATTAATTAATGGCCAGCATGATCTCCCAACCGTCCACAGCCATTGAAAAATATTAGAATATAAATGAGGTGATAACTCTTCTCTGCATTTTTTCCTCAAGCTGGTTACAGTGGCATTCTTGGGTACCATATTGGTGATCTCTAGTTTCAATGAATGCTTAATGATAGGAATTCTTCTGCCGCTTGGAAATTATTCTGCATTTATGCAGTACTGCTGGTTGGTGTTTTCAGTGTAATTTACTGCAGTTTATCAGTTTTGGGTTTGGCGTCAGTATTTTATGTTATATTTGACTTTAGGACTCAGGTCAGATTTCCCAGTTCACAGTATTTACATCATCATCCGATAAAATGGTTACTGTATTAAACGATTCCATGGTATGATTTACACATTTTTGTAATGCAAAATTTTGCTGACCATAATTTGTATTGTCATGTTACATTTGATTCTGTTGCTCATGTTTCTTTTATTATGATTTCAGAGCATGTAACCTCTAATGCCAGTGATAGTGAAAGTAGTTACCGTAAGTTGTTTCTTGTTTGCTGTTTGCTTCTGAGTTCACCCTTTTGTTGCACATTCTTTGCACAGATTTCCATGCCTCTGCCCAATAAGTTGCATGTTCTATAACACAGCAAAGAAAGTTATTCATATATGGTTATTGTACATTTCCATGAGAATCTGACTTGTTTTAAGAACAAATTGTTATCCAACTTCAGCTTGCCACAGCACTTAGAATAAAATGTAAGCCCATTTTGTGCTTGAGAATTTCATTTGCGATCTTTGAAATGAAAATAACTAAATTAACTCTTGAGGCTATATTTACATTTTGCTGTTTAAAATTTTACATTAACAATATTATAATTAGCAACTTTAATTTTATAGTGACTATAACACTGTTAACATCACAAAGTGCTTCACAGGAATATAAACATTTGATTCCAAGCCATAAATGAAGACATTATGGTAAATGGCTAAAAACAACGGTTACTGAGATTTTAAGAAGCATCTTATAAGTTAAAAGCAGAGAAATAAAATGATGTAGGGAGGAAATTGTGGAGCTTGCGACTCAATCAGTCCATGTGATTTTTTAAACTTGCTCCTGTCAAGCTTTCCTTTTTGCAAGTACTAATGTCAACATTTTAGTTCGAAGGGATATATGTAAGTTTTGTCCAGAGTGGCTTGTTCTCCTTTGGAATTTTTTAATATTTTGTTCATATTTTTTGGTAAGTCTGTTTTACAAGTTTAGTTCTGCTGTGTTTTGACCTCCATATATGAGGTGCTTATTTTTAAAAATCAAGGTCACTAGCAAGTTACAATGTCAAGCTAAGATCGTAATACTTTCTGAAAAATGAAGAGAATAAATCTTCTGAAATAACTGAATACTGAAAGTGAGACCATGATAAAAGTCAGGCATTCTAATATGTAGATCATTTAAGGCTGAGGCATAAATTATCTACTAAAATTGGTTAGTCTTAAATCACTCAATGTGGTAATTACAAAAACTAAAATATTAAAATGGTGTTCCTGTTTGAACTCCTTATTAACCTCATAAGTTCTTCTGTCTGTATTTATGATACCACTATATATTTGAGCTGCCTCCTCTCCTCCTCTTGGAGGTGCCTCATTGTTACAGCTAGGATTTCCTGGTTGGTGGCTTTACATTGTAGAAATGAGTTTGAGAACCTCTAGATTAAGAAGTTTATATTACTGAAAGGGTTGACTGAATTGCCTCCATATCTGGTTGTAATTATTCCTCCTCTCACCATGGTGCATCTGGTCTTGTCTTCCAAATACAATGTACAGGATAGTGATTAAGTGCATTAAACGTCCACGCAAAAATAACTACTGCTATCTTGTTCAATGTGAAAGTTTTCCAACTGGGAAAGTTCTTATTCTGGTCTGCAATGAGCCCGTTGAGATCCGTACAGTTTCAGTTTTCTTCATTTGGCCAAGAATTTTTACTGTGGACATGTATCTCTTTACTGGGCATTTCGTCCTGGGCAGGAGATTACCTGGTGAATGTAAAACCAAGTGGAGTAGGTCATTATTCAATATTGTAGCTCATAGAAAGAATGTAGAGCGCCTTTGTGAAAGGAGAAAGATAAGGTAAAAATAATCATATCTGAAAGTTATAAATGACTGAAATGTTTGGTTGCTTTAGAGTTGTAGCATTAATGAGATGGTGTGAGCTGTTTCAGAGAGATTAGGTGCTGAGTAGGGATCAGAATCAGGCTGATTATCAGTGTTATATGACATTTGCTGTTTGCAGAAGCAGTACAGTGCAAAGACATAAAATTATAAAATACAAAATAAATATTGGGAAAGAAAGGAATAACGATGACGGACAAAATGGCAGTAGATGTGAATACCTGTTCAAGTTACAGTAATGACAGAGCATCTGCTTGGCTACAGCAAAGCCAGATGAGGTTTGGCTTCCTTACAGCCAACATATCACAGGGATTAGAGGTAATGTATTTGAGAGCTATCCCATTGAAAGCACAGCTGACCCTTGCTAATGGACCCATCACTAATGGAAGATAAAACAAAATTCACAAAATGTAGGTCATGTGCAAAGGTAGTATGAAATCCCTCTCCATCACTTTAAGATTCTCTTCAAGGTATAGTACTGCTGCCTTTTGTGCACAGATATCAGCTGAAGCTGGGGCTGAGTGTGTTATTTAAAGGAGGTGTATACCGTGTAACCCAGCTTAATTCACTGCCAGTCAGCGTGAGTTCTTTCAACTATTGAAAGCCAGCTAGGTTATGCAGTGTGCAATATGTCTGCATTATTTTCTTTGCTGTAAGGTACTAGCCATATATGAATTACTAATTTTTATTAACTCTTTATGAAATGTTAATATTAAATATATAGAGGCATCGGCGAAAGGGCAGCCAGCACTGTCACTATCACTGATCTAGTTTTGTGAGGTGCGCTGCACAGGTTGGTAACGGAGCCGACTGAATCTCGTAAATACTTTCAAACTGTACTTTTCTTTTGCAAATTTTACTTCTTCCCTTTTTCCTTCTGCCTTCCTCTGTTCATGACAGAAATCATGATTACAGATGAGTACGGTGAAACGAGAGGTTAATTTCAAACAGTTCTGTTTATGTATCTCAAGTGTGCATTGTTTCTCATCAGTCCTCTGCATGTATTTTAGACTCTTCATGGACGCATTTTCAAATAAGTGCATATAACAGCATGAGTTGCTTCTTTGAGTTTTTTTGGACAATATGCTCATTTTATTTATTAACTTTTAACAATTTCTCTTCTGCCTGAAAACAGTTAAAGTTGTACATTCATCTGGTCAATTATTTCTGAACCTACTAATTACTTTGTATCACCTGAACCCTGTAGGTAAAACTCCCCTCCCCGTCATCTCCCCTCCCCCACCACCCAAACCAATAATATTTTTGTTTTCTCTTATTCTAATTTCTCTTGTACGATGCATTGATCCTGGACAATGCATTTTAATCAAGGTTGCAGAAATGAAACATGCACAGAGATACCTCATCTTGGCTGTTGTTTTTGTTGAAGTGGCACTGAAATGTTCATAGCTAATTCAGTCTAACAACATGAAGCCAACGAATTCTTAAACTTTATGGCTACTGTAACATGAAGTATTTATTTCAGTTACAAAACTCTCTTGCTTTTTGGAAAAAGTTGTTCTGAAATATTTTATGAAAGGGTGTGAATGTACTGCTTTAATTGAATATATAACTGCAAAAACCCTTCAACTGCCATTCTAAGCTGGTCAATGAAATGTGAACTTACAAAAGTGGGAGATGGTAAAAGAACTTCAAGTCCAACGAAATATCTTCAGGTAAATTGTGATGCCATTTTTGCATGTTTTTGCACCTTTGCCTGCTAGATGTTTTGACCTGGCCAAGTGAAAAAGCCACTGGCAAATTTTGGAGGGGAGTAGAGCTGGAGTCCAGCAGTAAGCCGATAAAACAAGTGAAAATATGAGAATTCTTCTGATCTCAAGAAGTCCTGTTGGCCCTGATAGTTCTGTGAAGTACCAGAATATTGTTGGAAGTAACTTTTATCTTAGCCAAAAATGGGTTTGAATGTTCACTTGAAGAGATTCCAGCAAATAGCATCCATTATAAAAGCTGATGGCCTGTTCCTGAGGTCAGCCACTGTGGAAAATGAAGCATCTTGCATCAGTAGAGGATTTGGCCTTGCATACCTGGAAATTGTGATCATTAGTCCACCCTAGTCTATATAATTCGAGCACACTCTAGTAACTCAAAGATGATCCTTTATCTTCAGTATAAGGTACAATCATATCAGATAATCCAGATACTAAATGTAAAAACAATACGTTCCACAGGATTGTGAATATCTAGTATTATAGAAAAGGATCGTCCTTTTGAGAACAAGTTATTCTCAGCTGATAAGAATGGTGTTTTTTCTTTAGTGGCAGTTGAAGTGTTAAATGAATTGCAACAAGTATCCATAACAAGGAATTGCTTTAAATATCTGACCAGTGGTATGTCAGTCTTTAATGTTGTCGATGTGCTGCTGCTCAGTACTGTGGCGTGAATATTCCTCGTGTGGTGTATATGCCTTTCAATGTTGTTTAAATGCCATTGAGAAGTTTAAACCATACAGCAGAAAAATGCAGCAGTAAACCATTTTGACCTCTGTCTGTGCTTTTACCAGGGGCTTAATCCTGCTCCCCCTATACTTTTCCAATGCACTCTAATATTCCTAATCTGTCACGGATTTCATATTTTTGAATTACCTTTTGAATCTAATCATATCCAATTTGACATTCTAGTTGGATACAGTAGAAAGGATACAAATTCTTGCTGCTAGATAACTTCGAGGATACAAAACATTACATTTCTTCAGTAGAAGTTATTGGTAGATTAGTTATTGCAATATTTCTTCATGTATTTAAGGCATTCTCGCAGTCCTACTTTTCATGTGATCAATATCAGAGACGTGCAAGACTAAATCCTAAATTTCTGAAAAGCAGTTTTTTCCACATTATTGAAGCAGTTCTTTTACTGAAAACCTCAAGTCTTGTTTCCGTGACCTCAGTGCAGTTTCGACTCACATTCTTTCAAGTCAAATGAAGTTCCCTCCCGGAGACTCAGATTGTTAATGTATTTTAATACAAATAGAATTAATCTGAGACTACATATTAGTCATTCAAAATAGCAGATAGTTTCATATGAATCATGTATTGTTTTGAAAAGTTATCCTGCAGGTGTGGTTCAGATACTTATTTATGTTTTTACTAATGTTTTAATTAAACACCAACATAATCTTGAACTAAAACATGTTTTGAACATTAATTGTTAGTGGTTGGCGGCTGATTATTTAAAATGCTGATTATTTCCAGCATTTTAGGTTTTCCATCCCAACCAAATATTTGATTTTGGGGGAAATAGTCAGCTTTTAATATTCAGATGAGAAATTTGGGGTTTGGTTCTATTATTAAATGTTATCTCAGTGAATGAGAATGCTCTACTAATCTTCCCTCATACCTCCTTTCCCCAAAACCTCCTGCTTCAGCTTTAAAAATAAAATTTCATACTTTTGGTAGACTGTAATGTTTTTATAACATGATTTTTATTGTAAATTTGTGCATCCGTATATTATCTTTTGGGATAGGTGGTCAGGAAGATTACGTCCTCTCATACGAGCCTGTTGGACAGCAGGAGGGTAAGTAGAAACAGATGATTGATGCAATGATCGAGAAAAATTCAACACATTTTGTCATTGATTTTTGAAAACTAGTTTTCTCCATAGTTCAATAGCTCAAATTTCCACACACCTCATCTGTGGATGCTGTGAAGGCTGAAATCTACCACAGTGCGAACGAATAATTGTGGGAAGTAAAACATTAATCCAAGTTGGAACTGCATCCCATCAAAGACTTTGCATTCACTCCAAGCTTCTGGCTTATTGTCTGAAGAAATACAACACAAGTCTGCCTCTTTCCACATAGTTGAACAGTGAATTGCCTGTAATTTTGATCAAGTTCAAGTTTAATTGTCTCTCAACCATACATGAATACCACAAAACAAAGCAACGTTACTCCAGGGCCAAGGTTGTGGTGGTTTGCATACAGCAAGCCCCAAGCTAAAGCCAAAGTTTCAAATTTGCTGGCCACTTGTATAAGAGCAAGCATGTGTCTGCTCAATCAAGGGTACTTGTACTATATATGTCACTATCCAGGGCAGTAAATCACTCCTCTGTTGACATCTCTTCAGTTCAAGGTTCATCCTATCCAAGTATTGAGTCTATCTGATCAAAATCAGCCTAGTTTAGCCTAAACTGTTCTTCAAGCCCTGTATCTTGTCCATCATTTTGTCCAATACTCTCTATCCCTGCATTTACAGCTTTCCTTTGCTATCATTCGCAGGGAATCATTGTTACTCTGAAGTAATTTACTCCCAGTGTTCTTCTTTTAGCTCTCAAGCACTGAACTTCTCAAAGAAATTCTTCAGCCTATTCATTGACTATGTAGTACCTCACTGTTTAATGGATAACCTTGCTGACCCTTGTTCGTATCCCCAATACGTTGTTTCCACATCCATTCTTCTCGCTTTATAATCTTATTCCACTGTATCAGTCTTCAGTACTCCATCCAAGTTAATTCCCTCACTTTTTTGTGTGGATTACATGTTCTCCGATTTGTGTAGCCGTCTCCCCACAAATTTCAAACATTACAACCCAGTACGCTGGGACTTTTCTCCAGATCCCTTCAAGTTTCTTCTTCCGCTTTATAAAACTTCCCACTTCACCCTCATCTTCCAATTCCCATTTTACTTTCCTGCCTTTTCAGAGTACTTTGAAGGAGACCATAAATTAACTTAGTTATTTGGAGAATAGGAAGTATTAGTGGGAAAGCGGGACTCGGAGACTTGAACGTTACATTGTTGTTGATTTTTTTATGGTCACATTTACCAAGATAGAATGATAAACTTCTATTGCATACTGTTCACAGAGATTAGATCATTACACAGTGCATTGAGCTAGAATAGGCTGCTGGAGAAGTGCAGTGCAGGTAAACAATAAAATGCAGGATCATAATGAGGTAAATTGTGAGAGCAGGAGTCCAGTTATTATACAAAATTCAGTCAAAAGTCTGATAAAAATGGTATGGAAACTGTCCTTGAACCTAGTGCTTCGTGCTTTCAGGCTTTTGTATCTTCTGCCCAATGGGAAAAGAAGAGATAGTATCCAGGGTGGGTGGGACTTTGATTATGCTGGCTTTTTTATTAAGGCAATGAGAAGTATGGAGTCCAGAAGCGGGAGGCTGGTTCCTGTGATGTGCTGAGCTGGATCCACAACTCTCTGCAGTCACATATAGAGAGCAGTTGCCATGTCAAGACATTATGCTTACAGGTAGAATGCATCAATTAAGAATTGGTTGTGTCTGCCATGCTGAAAAGAGCTGACTTATCTCCAAACCAGGATCAGAGAAATCCAGGAATAGATTAATAAAAGAGCTGATGATGTGTCAGCTTTCCATTCAAAACCAAAATGGTATTAATACTACTAGAAGAGAAGGGATTGTCTGTGACTGTTTATTAAGGTAAACCGATCTGCTGAGCCCGTTCTTACTGTTGTCAAAATGTACATGTCATGGCCTGTCTAACTTTGTTCAACTGGCTTTTCGTCTTTGTTACATAGTCCGTTACTCTCGACCAGTTATAATTCTGGGACCCATGAAAGATCGAATTAATGATGATCTAATCTCGGAATTTCCAGACAAGTTTGGGTCATGTGTTCCACGTAAGTATTTTGTCATTGTGACAGCAAGTAGACTCTCAAAGGGTTTCTTCAGTGGGCACTGTCCACCTCTGTGTTTGAAAACTTCATTTGTCATTGGCATTCTGGTGGATGGGGCTTGGGTGTTCAGGCATAATGACCTGAAGACCAGCAAATCATGTCATAGTTATCAGCGATTCGCTAGGCCTCCTGTGTTCTGTCCACTCACCCATCAGCCCTTGGGTCAATGCTTTCTGATAAACCTTGGCCTTTAGGTGCTTCTGGAATGGTTCTCCTCCCTCCTTTCCATTCCTCTCCCCCATTTCACCAACCCAAGAGACATGCTAGAACTCCCAGTTCCTACGACTGGTGCTTATCCAGATCCAGGAACGCCTCAGGATTCCCACCCAAGGTTCTTTTGTTAGAAAAATGAAAAATGTCTTGACAGGTACTGATTTTGTTGGATGTCAGGATAGTCCAAGCACTGCAGACACTTCGCTGCTCCTGATGCTTGGGAATCTGAACTGAGATTCTCTGCTCATCGTTGAGAGCTTCAGTATTGATGATGTTGTTGTTATTGTGTCTGCAATGTTGTTGCTTTCTTTTGGGTGGAGACGGAAGTGGGATAGGGTGTGGTCGGTTGTGTCACTGGTAACTATCATGACCTTGAGGTGTGACTGACATCTTTCAGTGTGGAACCTTTATGGGTTGGAATGAGCTGAAACCTTCATTTACACAGTTACACTTTTCCTGTAAGCTCCCATCTTAACTATTATTTTGAATAGGCCAATTTTTTAAAAATAATTGAACCTACTGTTGAAAGCAAAATGATCACTGGTCTGTAGCAACTACCTTCGCCATAGTCAGACTATCTGGCAAGTCGTTGATCTTATTTTTCATTACATTCCACTGCAATGTAACATTGAACGCCTCTGTTGTATTGTAGTTACCACCACCCCAAGCAGTATATTCCAGGCACCCAGCACTTTCTGTGTTTCAAAAAAAAAACTTCCCTGCACCCATCCCTGAACTAACTTCTAGTCCGTGAGCCAGTAGGGTTGGTCGGTACCATCTGAGGGGAATAATGCTCATAGTGATTTTTGGCAAGGTATACATCTCTAGAGTTAGAAAATATGTGATAGCATTGCACCAGTGGTAGCTTTATTACTTCAAATAAGTAATCACTTTTTGTATATATTCCATATTAACATCAGTACAACAGAAAATGTTACCCCACCCCCCAAAAGGTTAAAAACCTCATTTGGAGAGATTTCTGGAGTTTTATCAATGTCATGATATTTTCCATATTGTTGTATCAAATCAAAACAATCTTAAGCTTTTGTCATAGCATATAGAATTACAGTACAATAATTCAAATGGGTTCCACATGGCTTTAACCTAGGCCCCATTTGGTTGTAAAATGAATATATTTAATCAAAGACTGCTTTCCATACTTCGTTTTCCATACTTTCACAACCTATTAATAATCATAATAATTTTCCAAGTCTTCCACATCTTCCACATCTTCATCTGAACATTCCACACTCTGAGCTGGCTGCCTGGTTCTCACAGTCTGCCAGTCTACACATGTCAGTACACCTGAGGCCATTTGCAACACACGTACATCTTGGGAGTGAACATTTTTTTGGACAGTTACAGGCCAGTAGATCCAGGACGGCATCGGGTGCAGGCTGGCCTTCCATCCAGTGCACCACCAACTGTTCAGCTCCCTCTTCTCTCTCCATCTTCCATCCTCTGCCAACAACGCTTGGCACTTGTGGGTCCTTCTCCAAACATCTTCTCCATATACCAGCCTGGTA
This sequence comes from Mobula hypostoma, assembly GCF_963921235.1. Classification (NCBI taxonomy): domain Eukaryota; kingdom Metazoa; phylum Chordata; class Chondrichthyes; order Myliobatiformes; family Myliobatidae; genus Mobula; species Mobula hypostoma. The sequence goes on from NC_086100.1 coordinate 32,508,027, forward strand.
GTTGGCTCGCTGTGCATGTTTTGTTAAACAGTCCTTGCATGGTGGGAGTTAATGACTTTAGATTTCACCTTTTTTAGCACAGAAAAGGTGATACCTGAGCTCATTGACCTTGGTGGTCGATGCTTTTGGGGCATACAGCAGACATGTAACTGCCTCCAGTTTGTCCATCAGTTCTGGGAAGAGGTCCCATTCCTGACCCAATTCTAAGAATGTGTCTTGAGTTTCCCTGTTGCTGGTCAGAAGTTTTAGAACACTTAGACCATAAGACCATAAGACAGAGGAGCAGAAGTCAGCCATTTGGCCCATCGAGTCTGCTCCGTCATTTTATCATGAGCTGATCCATTCTCCCATTTAGTCCCACTCCTCTGCCTTCTCACCATAACCTTTGATGCCCTGGCTACTCAGATACCTATCAATCCTGCCTTAAATACACCCAATGACTTGGCCTCCGCTGCTGCCCGTGGCAACAAATTCCATAGATTCACCACTCTCTGGCTAAAAAAATTTCTTCACATTTCTGTTCTGAATGGGCGCCCTTCAATCCTTAAGTCATGCCCTCTCATACTATACTCCCCCATCCTGGGAAACAACCTTGCCACATCCACTCTGTCCATGCCTTTCAACATTCGAAATGTTTCTATAAGGTCTCCTCTCATTCTTCTAAACTCCAAGGAATACAGTCCAAGAGCGTACAAACGCTCCTCATATATTAACCCTGTCCTTCCCGGAATCATTCTAGTGAATCTTCTCTACCCTCTCCAATGTCAGCACATCCTTTCTTAAATAAGGAGACCAAAACTGCTCACAGTACTCCAAGTGAGGTCTCACCAGCGCCTTGTAGAGCCTCAACATCACATCCCTGCTCCTATACTCTATTCCTCTAGAAATGAATGCCAACATTGCATTCGCCTTCTTCACCACCGACTCTACCTGGAGGTTAACCTTAAGGGTATCCTGTATGAGGACTCCCAAGTCCCGTTGCATCTCAGAACTTTGAATTCTTTCCCCATTTAAATAATAGTCTGCCCGTTTATTTCTTCTGCCAAAGTGCATAACATACACTTTCCAATATTGTATTTCATTTGCCACTTCTTTGCCCATTCTTCCAATCTATCCAAGTCTCTCTGCAGTCTCTCTGTTTCCTCAGCACTACCGGCCCCTCCACCTATCTTCATATCGTCAGCAAACTTAGCCACAAAGCCATCTATTCCATAATCTAAATCGTTGATGTACTATGTAAAAAGAAGCGGCCCCAACACGGACTCCTGTGGAACACCACAGGTAAATGGCAGCCAACCAGGATAGGATCCCTTTATTCCCACTCTCTGTTTCCTGCCAATCAGCCAACGCTCTATCCACGTATGTAACTTTCCCGTAATTCCATGGGCTCTTATCTTGTTAAGTAACCTCATGTGTGGCACCTTGTCAAAGGCCTTCTGAAAATCCAACTTGTCTTCCCTTTGCCTGCAAAAGCGCTTACAGTGTCACATCCTGTATATACGTGCAACGCAATGAGAGCCCTACAAACCTCTATGCCAACAGTGGCAGCAAACTTCCTGATGTCTACAAGCCTTGTACGAGTTCTAGTGCCATACTTCTGGAACAGTGGGGCCTCAATCTTGTCACAAAATGCTAAAAACATGATAAAGACATCTGTGTCTTCTGAGCAGATCACTACAGATTGGTATCCCTCTCATGCGGCATGGGCAGCATGGAGAAGTAGGCGGCCATCTGCTTCTTCTTGTTGACACTGAAGAGCTGTATTCACCGTTACATACAGAATCTTCTCCCGTAGCTTTGCTCTGTACTCCGCCTTCCTCCATTCATGGACTGTGAAGCTAATGAGACTATTTTGATACTGACTTTGGTCGGGAAACTCCTCCAGTGCCTCACCATCTGTGTGCCTGTGATACCTTGCAACTCATGACCAGTCTCTTCACCCCGTAGAGATCTTTCACTATTCTTGATTGAGTTCTCCTTGTATGTGTCGAACACAACATCTATTCTGCTACTCTGACTGCCTTCCCTCAAAGCCATACCCAGAATTGTTGTGGCAACATCTCTGAAAGTAACTTGATCACCTTTCACTCTTTGGACCAAGTTCATTCCATCAACCACTGTAGCAGAGTTTCCTGCGAGTTGCTCTTCTACTGCTACATTTTTCTGCAAGGTTGTGGATAAAGTAGCTTTATTTGTCTTTCTCAGCGATCCTTCTGGTGTGGACAGGGCCCAGGGCAATGGTCCAAGGGGATGAGAAAGGATATCCTCCATATGTAGACTGTGCCCTTGTGCCATCACTATGATGCGTCCAAACAAGGACCTGTCTGCTTTCAAGATGATTGCCCTCCCGTTTGATTTCACTTCTCTCTTCTTACACATATCACTGAATGTTTTCAGCTTGTTGGTTTTCATTGGGTTATGGAATTTCTTTGCTGGTGGGTCTTCCTCTGGTCTCTCATTCTTGAAGGTTGCATAGCATTGCTCACCAATCTCATGTGCCTTCATCAGGTCGGAGGCAATGTCCTTGGGGGCTGCCTTTGCTGTAGAGATGCTAATGAGGTCCCGCTTCTCTGCAAATGGGTGGACCCATTCATGTATGAGGCTAACCACTGCTGAAATTGCTTCCTCATCTTTCTGGATTCTTGGCCGCTGTAGCTCCGCATGACAAAGCTCTGATTTGTTACCTTGCACCATCTCCCTTAACTGTCCCAGGAATGCACTGCGGTGCTCAGCTGTTATGTAGTAACGCTTGATAGCTCCAGCGTTCAGGCTGAACCGTGATGTGCCTCCAGGAGTCTGTGTGGCTTTGTTCACTGTGGCTTCAATAGCCTGGTCCACAGGGATCTGCCCAAAGGGGTTGCTACTTGACAGCTGCACTGAGAATTGGCCTGTCTTGAAGGCCTCATACACAGGAGGATTCTTCTCTGGGAGGTTCATCATCTGAGCAAAGTAAGGGGACAGGTACCTGCCATAATTCATCTTATCATAGGCAAAGCACCATGGGATCATGGTTCTTATAGCATGGAGGTGCAACTCCCAGTCCCCCTCACAGAAAGCTACCACCGCTGCAATGCTATCACATATTTTCTGGCACTAGGGCTGTATACCTTTCCAAAAATCACTATAAGAATTATTTCCCCCAGATGGTACCGGTGGCCCAAATTTGGGGTCCTGGCTCATGGACTACCCCTCTTACCAGAAATGCATGCCATCTGGTATGACATCCAAGGAGAAAGATACCAGTTATCTACTCTACCTACACTTCTCATAATCTCATAAACCTTTATATTTCTCTTCCGCCTCTGCAGCTCCCAGAGAAAACAACGCAAGTTTGTCTAGTCTCCCCCTGTAACACATGCCCAAGCCTATTTCTGTGCTATATCATTGGTTTCTGTGTTCAGTGCAACTGCTGAAAGACATTTTTAAGAGTTTTGAAAACTTTAATTTACAATCTTAATTCAAAATTCCCCAGCTAAAAGTAGTTGTCCTGAGAGGCTGGTTCTGATGTTGGACTACACGCTTAAATCCAAATAGTTAGCAGTTTTGATGCAGCTGAATGGAGTTCATTGATGAGGGATCTATAACTTCATAAATGTCGTGTCTGTAAAATATTGATTCGATAGGCAGTTGATATAATTGTTCCACTTCTGATTTTGAGCCAGACCTACTGATTATCATAAAGTTTCCCCTTCTTACTGAAAGTAAAGTGTTTTAAATAAAACTTTTCTAACTGGATGTAAATCCAACACTGCAGAACTGTCTGTAATTCAGTATTGGGTGATGGATCTCATGTGCAACACAAGTTATTTTGAAGGTTAGGTGTCAGATGAAATGTGATAACGTGGAGAGCTTTCTCTGTGTTTTCCCTGCCATATTGGTGTGAGCAGTTGATCTGACACTGGCTTTTAAATTTCCCCAAGTGGAATATCCTAACTTATTGATCCAACTCAAGCAGAAGAAAGAAATGGTCTAATCGCAATGTTTCACTTTCTCTAGACACAACCAGACCAAAGCGTGATTATGAAGTGGATGGTCGAGATTATCATTTTGTCACATCCAGAGAACAGATGGAAAAGGATATTCAAGATCACAAATTCATTGAAGCTGGGCAGTACAACAATCACCTTTATGGAACCAGTGTGCAGTCTGTCAGAGAAGTAGCAGAAAAGGTAGAGTGCCCATAAAAATGTCTTTAACATAAATCTGTTGAGTTTTTGCACTCTAATTCAAAGTTGACCTCATTTTTCAGCTGCTAGTTAATAAATGCATTTATATTTAGCTGTACGCTCCTGGTAATGCTGACCTACTATTATCGTACATGTTCCTTTCCTTTAGAGCTAACTTGAATAAAATGTTAAATATATTTGCGTAAGACCACAAAGCATAGGAGCAGAATTAGGCCATTCAGCCCATCAAGTCTGCACCACCATTTCATCATGGCTGATCTTTTTCCTTCTTAACCTTATTCTTCTGCCTTCTCCCCATAACTTTTCACACCCTGACTCATCAAGAACCTATCAGCCTCCACCTTAAATGCGCCTAATGACATGGCCTCCATGGTTGCCTATGGCAATAAATTCCACGGATTCACCACCCTCTGGGTAAAGAAATTCCTTCTCATCTCTATTCTAAATGGATGTCCCTCTATTCTGAGGCTGTGCCCTCTAACCCTAAATTCTACCACCATAGGAAATATCCTATCCATATCCATTCTGTCTAGGCCTTTCAGCATTCAGTAAGTTTCAATAAGATCCCCCTCATTCTTCTAAATTCCAGGTGAGTAAAGGCCCAGTGCCATCAATTGCTCTTCATACGGTAACCCTTTCATTTCTCTTGAACCTTCTCTGAACCCTCCCCAGTGCCAGTGAATCCTTTCTTAAACAAGGGACCCAAAATTGCTCACAACTTCCATTGGTACTTGTTCCCTTTAGACCACATTTCTAGTTTATTTCTATTATTTTCTGTAATAACCAATGTGCCCATCAACCGTTCAATCATTCTTACGAGTAACAACATGAAATTCAGGCTAATTGTATAGATTTGGCTAAATTTAGGTTTAAAAAATCACTGACTGTATTGATGTGAACAAAATAGAGAATAGAAAGGGAGGATGTAGAAAAATCTATTTTATTGTGAATGTAATTTTGTAAACATATGCCCGTTTGGAACTTTGTTGAATCTCTTTAAATTTTCCCTTTATTTCCGCTATAGGGTAAACACTGTATCCTGGATGTATCGGGAAATGCTATTAAGAGACTTCAAATAGCCCAGCTGTACCCAATTGCTATCTTCATTAAACCAAAATCTGTTGAAAATATCATGTAAGTATCAGGTGCAGATCATAAATAAGGTTTTTTGTTTCCTCTGTGGTAATAGCTTAGCCAAGCTACCAAGCTGACATTTAAAACAGCGGGAAGGTACTGTACGATCTATATTGGTGAGATCCTGTTTCTCTGGCTTTTGGGATTTCATTTGAAGGGGGTGGAAAGGGGCAGTGTTTGTACTAGCAATGAGCCTAGAGGGAGGTTCCGCGATTCCTGTAATGTCTCCCATGCAGTGTTTCATGATGTCCTCTGAGGAATTATAGTCAAAGTGGGCACAGCGGCAATGTTGCTGCTGTGACCCTCGTTCTAAGTCTGCCAGCCCTCACAGCTGAAAAAGACAGAAATTTGAAAATTTGACTTAGCTAGTAGATTTCAAGTGATCCTGGTCACTATTCTGTAGACTAGAGGAACCAAAAACTGTACTTGTATTCTCCCCTTTCATCTCTAAGCCCCATTTTAAAATGTCTTACCAGGTCAAGTGTCAATTCAAAGTTCAAAGTCAAAGTAAATGTATTATCAGAGTATGTATATCTCACCATATACTGCTACCAGGGGGTTAATTTTCTTGCGGGCATTTACAGGAAAATAAAGAAATACCAAAGAATTTTTGAAAAAAAACTGTATATAAAAAATGCTAACAAAGAACCAGTGTGCAAAAGAAAGACAAATTGTCCAAATAAGAACAACAAACAAATAATAAATATATAAACAATACTGAGCATATGACTCGTAGAGTCCTTGAAAGTGAATCTGTTGATTGTGGAATGAGTTCAGAGTTGTGGTGAGTGAAGTTATCCACATCAGTTCAGGAGCCTGATGGTTGTGGGGTAAAAACTGTTCCTAAACCTGGTGGTGTGGGACCTAAGGCTCCCGTACCTCTTTTCTGATGGTAGTAGCAAGAAGAGAACATGGTATGGGTGATGAGGCCATCTAGGCCATTTTCCTGAGAATAGTTTAATGGCAACAGCACTCTACCGTGTGAATAGAGGCAGCAAGTGGGGAAGGGTAGGCGGTGGTAAGAGGAAGTAGGGTTTGCGGGTTGATTATAGCAAAATTAGACCAGAAAGCACTCACTGTTCAGGCTACTGCACTTTGTGTCTTTGTATTGGTGGAGCAAAAGAGCTTTGTACCTGTAAACATCAGCATGATCTTCTGTAGATTTTAGTGGTAATACCTTTAGTAAAAGGCATTAAATTCTGTAGAGTCTACTAATTAGAGTTTTGAATAAACAGTTTTTAATGTCAAACAGTATTCTGGGGATCAAGGAAAGGCAGGGAGACAATGTGCTGTAGTTTGATATTTCAATAGATAGTCCACGGCAATGCTTTCCAGATCTTTGCATTTGTGCCTTTTACTTGACATATTAACATGCCTTTTATTCTCTAATCAACTCCGCCTGTTCCTCAGTGACTGAAAGTAAAGATTTCTGTTTTCCACCTCAGGGAAATGAATAAACGTTTAACAGCAGACCAAGCAAAGAAAACTTTTGACAGAGCCATGAAACTTGAACTGGAATTTACTGAACACTTCACAAGTTAGTACCCTATTGTTTGCTGTTTAATAAATATGTTTCCAAATTTATGTTATTGCAGCTTTGTCTAGATTAGAATCTGAGGATGCATTATGAATGAGCTGTCTGGAGAGCTTGATTAAAATCAGCCAAGATTAGACACTCATTGTTGTAACATTATAGTTAGTTCCCGATTAATCACATCCAGGATGAAATTTCTCATACCACATATTATAAATATTCCTTTGACTCGTTATAACTTGCATTTCCTGTTTTAAGATGCAGATGATACCCTCTAAGTCATATTCCAGTTTAAAGTTGCCGCATGACTGTTTGTAGGACTTGATAGTAAAGAGGTACCTTTCATTGTTTCAGTTTGAATTGGATGTGTGTCTGGATACTAGAGGGCAAGAAACCATGCTCTCTCCATGGATGCATAAGACATGAAGTAGCTCCTTGGAGCTGTTTTGCAATTTACTGAGACTGTTGTACAGATCATTCAGGAACTGGTCTGCTCCTCAAATATAATATCCATCTGCCCATGCTAATCTGATTTGGGATTCAGAGAGCCAACTAAGCTGACCCTCCAAAGCTGGGAGGTATCATGCACAGCAGTATTTTGGTGGAGTATCGTGAAGCCGTGTTCTGGAATACTCTGATAGCCTTTCAGTAGCTCATTGCAGCCGAAGGCACTTTGCTCTGTTAATTTAAATAATGAAAAATTTTCTTGAACAAAATTTAAAGATTCAGCTCCATAACAGGCCCCTGCAGCCCAATGAGTCTGTGCTGCTTAGTTGCATCCCTGTGACCTACTAACTGGTATGTCTTTGGAGAACGTGGAGGAAGCCCACACAATCACGGGGAGAATGTACAAACTCCGCAGGTCGTGGCAGAATTGAATAATGTCACTGACACTGTAATAGGGTTACGCTTACCATGAGAGTACTGTACCTCCCCTAAAATTATAGGGAAATATATTCAGTGAAAAATATCAATAAAGTCTGCAAAATTAAAAATACTGAGGTAAAATAAAAACAAGTGACTCACCTGCAGTTAGCTTTTTTATTCAAGGTCAGTTACAACAGTCAAACAAGTAGTGTCATACTCCTCATGTAAGGCTGATATGGATGTGAAGTGCATTCAGCCCCTCTACATTGTATCTTTGCTCTGCTGTAGGGCTTGGTAATGAGTTCTGTGGTGGCGTGGAAGGACAGGTGCAGAGATATTTCACTCCTGGCTTGTGTTTTGTTTAGGAACCTGAAGAAATCTGAGATGAGCTGAATAGCAATAAATATGGTCCAACCCCCAAAATGGCACCTGGACAACTTCAGAGATGCTCAGTTTGGTTCCCCTAATACCTTTATTTAACAAAAATAGCACAATCTCAAATACCTAAATTAGAAACTCTTTTAGCCAATGATATTCCAAATTTCTGACCTCCTCTGTGTTTAGGACAGAATTTAATTCCCGAAAAACTTGCCTCTAATGCGTAGATTATCTAATCTTGACTTGGATTCTTACAGTTTTCCCTTTGTCTCACCCTGCTTACTACAATCTCTTCTCATAATATAACCCCTTGTGTCTGGATTTAATTTTGGCAAAGTGTGGTGCCCAGAGCTGAATAGTGTTCTAAGTTCTGTATTTTGGACTCCCATTTGCCGTTGTGAAATAAAAACAGGAAATACAAAAAGTGCAAATCACTTGGTCAGTATTTGTAAAGAGAACCAACAGGGCAACACCATATCTCAGGTACTGCCTACATGGAGTTTACAAATGCTTCCTCCCACATCTCAAAGTCATGGATTGGAAGGTTAATTGCCCACTGTAAATTGTGCCAAACGTGTAGGCAAGTGGTAGAATCTGAGAGGAGTTGATGAGAGTGAGGGGAAAAGAAGAAAATGGAATTAATGTAGGATTTGTGTAACGGGGATAGTTAATACGGTTACTATAGGATCTAATTCAATGCTGTATCTTTTAAAATCTAATCTATAAAGTCTGATAGATTGTTAATCTCTTTTTCTATTTCAAAATTGTGTTTACAATTCCTTTTACCATGAATAATGATAATTTTAAATAAATATATGTGCAGAATTGTGGGATATTAACTCCTATTTTTCCTTTGGTTAGGTATTGTGCAGGGAAATTTACTGGAGGAGATTTACACCCAGGTGATACAGATCATTGAGGAGCAGTCTGGGCCTTACATCTGGGTTCCAACCAAGGAGAAACTGTGAAGTCACATCATAAACATTGTCCATTGTGCGTGTTGGCTCTGGATCCCCTTCCACAGGATTAATTCATTCCTGTGATCACAGATCTCTCTTTCTTTGTGTGTCATGAAAAGTGATTTGTCTTTCAACTGGGGGCATTCACATCTCTTTTTTTGTGGAAATTGCTTGTACGTGATACTCAAAATTACCACCATTGTTTTATTTTCATGAAGGGGCAAGGCCAAACTAGCTGATGAAGGGAGATACTATGGTACAGTTCCTTAATGTTTAAGGGCAACAAATCTTCCAGCAATTTTCAGAAAAAGCTTTATATATATTTTTCTTTTAAAAAATAAACAAAGGGAAAGTAATCTTCATGTGTAGCATTGGATTTGGAAAATAATAATTCTAAGCAGCTTTTTTGCACGGTGAATTTTGGAAGCATGGTTTGGCAGTGGAAATCTTGGCGGCTTTATTTTTTATTGTTTCTTCATTACCTGGCAAGGCTATTGGGAGGTCTTTTAATTCTTCCTTTCTGCGCTGGTTAAGTGAGTCCCACATACATTGAACAAATTATAAATCCACATCAATCGTTAATGTGCAAAGGAATTTTTATTCACTTTACAGAGGTCCTTTAATAAGACCATGCTTTTAGTTTTATTTTTCCTTTTGACAGTCGAGATGCACGATAAATAAATGTTTATATTGAATGCCGATTAGAATGTGTTCCTGTGATATTGCAGGTATTACTTTCAATTTTGCAGAGACTCTACTTTTATGAATTTGATTATTGAGGGTGGGAGGGGAGCAAAGAGAAGCCAGTGAATATAGACTATTTTAATTGATAACTGACTTGATTTTCAATAGGACTTTTTGAATAAGGATGTTTTGGGTAATGCAGTGATATCGAGTAAGGAAGTAGAGCTGACTGAGGAACAGAGCTGAAAACTAAATCATCACTATTTGTAATGGGCTGTAAGATTTGAGATTTTAAGATATATAATAATTAACCCTCAGTAACTATGTATTTTGATATAAATTATCAACTATATTAAGCATACTTTTAACAAAATACGTTATATAACTTACCAGGAATATATATTTTCTTTGCTTCTAACCATTTCATCCATGAATGTTTTCTTTACTTTCCAAGTAGGTGTGAATTAGTTTTCCCATCTTTAACCATTGTGGATTATACAGGGAATGTGGTGGTGGGGGTAACAAAAATGATGTTTTAAGAATAAATGCAAGAAATAACTCAAAGGAGCCAGACCTCTCTACCCCCACCCTCCCCCTGAAAGTTCTGTGTGAGATTCTTCTAAGTGATGTGCATGTTTCCAAAGCATTAAAGGCAACTTTAAATACATTTTTACATTTTCTGTACGTTTTCAAGTCAGAATTGCAAAAATGTCATATCTTCCACTGTAGCTCTCCATCAGACTTTTACGTGCTTTCTTTTGGAAGAATTTATTTTAGCAATTATAAAGTATGTTCTCAAATGAAGCTTTCACACTACATTATTAGATTAACTGCCTGGTACCTGACCTTTGCTAGTAATTTGGAGATGACTTGTTTTATATAGGAATAATGTGCATACAAGCAGTCCAGTAACCACGATCTTCTGGTACTGCAGTTTGCACAGACTCATCTGTATCCATTCCATTGTCAAAAGAGGGGAACAGCTAATAAAATTTAATGTAAAATTTATTATTTTGTGAGGTGTTTTTTTTAATTTCTCTGGTTTAAGCTAATCAGCATTTAAAAAGATGGGAAAGAAATCTGCTGTAACATTAAGGTAAAGCAAAATATTTTTCCAAATCTTTCATCAAAGCTTCAGGTCTATGAATTTTCTTGCAGAGGTTTCTTGGTTGCCTTTCACAAACCTCTGGCATAGGGTGATGTCCTAACAGACAGAAAAACGAGAAGGTGAGCTTGGATGATGGGTTTGCAAAAGTGCTCTTGAAGATCAATTTGATCTCCATCCTAGTCCTTGGGGTGTGATGCTGTGAAATGTAATTGGAGCAGAAAATGAACAAAGGTAGTATTCTGGGCCCTTGCATTATCTCTATCAGTATAAAAATACTACATAAATTGATAATTTTTAATACAGGGAAATCTTGGGCTCAATGCTGACTCTAATAATATGCAGGTTCCTAGGCTATGAATTAAAAAGCTATGAAAGTTACTATTTTTGATTGCTACTCAATACTATTAGCTGCAAGACGTCCATGAATGAACATTGGAGAAAGGGACGTTGGCTTTTTGTGTTATGCCTCTGTTGTCTAACATCCAATTCATTGAACTTGTTTATGAAGATTGGAACATATACTGTATTTGAGATTCTACTCCAAAGTCTGGCAGAAGTGATGGAATCCTACTAATAATGCCTCAATAATGAACTGGATTTAGATGGAAGAACCAAGGGTTTTGCTCTCTGTTACAACCACCTGAGTGCTGTTTAATTCGAATAGAGATCCAAAGTGGCTTTGTCTCTGGCCTTACAAAAAGAAGGCATAAGTGTGACTGAGATTGGAAGGGTAAGGTGGAGAGCAGTCATGCATATCTGATGTACAGGCACAATTGATCAGATGCCACCCTCCATATTGTTAACAAGACTTTGAATATTCCAGATGATTTTTAACCAAGATTATAAATTTAACAAAAAATAGGCTGGTACGTTATAAATTACTAGGTAAGAATGTAAAACTGAGGTAAATGGGTGATATTTGTGCGGCGTATATGTACCAGACAAGTGGAGATGAATGGTATATTTATTCATTCACACTGTATTTACTGTCTATCTTGAATTGTCCATGAAATGTGGGTTGCTTGGCCATTTGAGGGTAATTAAGAGCTTACCGCATTTCCGTGGATATTAGTCATTACAAATCAGATAAGGCCTTACAATTTTCTTCCCTGACGGAATTGGTAGTTGTGCTTTTATTGACAGACTAAGAGTTTCATGGTTGTAGTTAATGGTGTTTTTATTCTAAGATGTATTTAAATACATTTGAAGTCCACATCTGCGTTGCGGGATTTTAATATCTATTACCTACATAGTTAAAGCATGGATCTAGGATTCCCAGAAAGTTGCATATTGAACAAGTGAGAAACCTTCCTCATTTGATTATTAAGTTTATTTTTGAACCTTCTGGTTAAACAGAGTATTGACAAATAAATTATTTCTTCAAACTTAAATTTTTATGATGTCATTCTTAGTCTTTTTCTATTCAGAGCAGATGGAACTTCTTTCTGTAAATTATATGATTAAGGTTGATATGAATGATTCAAAACAGGTTGTGTCAGTGAATTGGGAAAAAATACTGGGTCAAGTCGAGCTGAATTCACAGGTCTGGACAAGCAAATCTTCTGCACCTAGGAGATGGTTAATGAAGCCTGAGCAATAAGCAGACCCTTGTCAGTGTACTGCAAAGGATCTGGCCCCAGAATGCTTTGACAGCTGGTAAATTGTGACATTTGCAAAGATATTTAAACACTCTGGATAATTGGAAGCATTATGATTAGTTAAAATGTGTAAAATACATTGCAATGCTAAGAAATAGTAATAATAAATGAATTCAAATGTAATTGTATAATTGACTTAATTTACATTTTCAGTCCCAAGAGTACCACATGATAGACAATGAGTGTGTCGAGAGGGAAAGTCAAGTGACCTACTTGATTGGACAATGTATTTTCTTTAAGCTGCAGGATTTGACATAAGAAGGATAAGTAAAACAGCTCTTTGAAATACAGAACAGAACAATTTACTGTCAAATTTTAACAAAAAGGATGATAGGATTGTTTATATACCCCTATTTAGAAAGTCAATAATTCCTTGACACGGGTGCTATGTCAATCTTATAGTTGATAAATGGTGTTTGCATTTTGAGACCATGAAGAGCAAACAACTAGGGAATTAATACCTTCGGTTATTGCAGCCATACAGTAGAAGGGGCAGTAGTATCAATGTTTTTGTTATTGGGTACTTTAGAGCGTTAATCAAACTGACGCATAGTGGTTGGTAGCGCAGCTTTCTCATAGCATGTGTCTGAACGCATTGTAATACAGCATCTAATTTCTGCATCAGTAAATAATTGACTAGATTCACAGTAGATTAGGTAAGCTCCCTCTTTACTGTTCCCAAAATGGAAAAATAAGTGTTTTAACAGAACAGTTGCATATGTTGCTCGTGGAATTATGGCACCAAAGGATAATATCTATCCTAATGTATCGGCACTAACTCATCCTGCACCCTTTCCCCATTTTCTAATTATTGTTCACTTTTTAAGATTGCCCAAAGCCATTGGCAACTTCCACTATTTCCTCAGTCCAAGTGCATATCGATTTTTCATCCCCTTAAAATTAATTGAATAGTACTGCAGGGGATTATATTTGCCAAAGTTCCAGCAAAGAAAAAAAAAGGTTAACAGCAGCAATGTCTGTATCTAAATTAAACATTAGTGAGTTCAGCCTGCCAGCTATCAATGACTGTTGCACAGGAGAAACAAGTTACAAGAAATGATAGAGAGTAACACACACAAAACGCTAGAGGAACTCAGCAGGTCAAGCAGCGTCTACGAAAGGGAATAAAGAGTCGACATTTTGGGCCAAGACCCATTATCAGGACTGGGCCTGTTGTGCGACAGTTGCATGCACCTGGGCAGAAGATCATTTGCTTAAACAGGGATATTTAAAACAAAATCTACACTAAATGTTGAATAGCTAAACTGCATTTTAAGGCATTTTATATAAATTATTTTGATCGATATATGTAAATAGATACATCTACAGCAGTAATGAGGAATGTACATACTGGTGTCGTATGTGCTTTTACAGAAACACTGCCAATAAGTAAATAGAAGAATGTGACTAAAAAGTTACAACATACAATGACTATCTCTCTAGACACTCACAATCAACCTCAAATCATTTTACCTCAGCTTGCACAAAAATAACGTTTAAATTGGCAAATTACTCAAATCAGCTGCTTTGTGGCTGTTGTGAGAGGAAAACTAAATTTTCTTTAATGTTCTACAGTTCATTTTTACAATTCCTTAGATTCTGAACTAATCCTGTCCGATGCAGAATATTTTCCATTTTTTCAGTTCCTCTCCTCGAGTAGTTCGGTTCAACAAGGACAACTCATCTGTGCTTCTGATTTGAAACAGATCATGATGGCAGGTCAAGATGTGCCACTTATACACAGAAACTGTGCAGAATTAAAATGAGTAGAAGCAGTAACGACACTCTCAATGGATTTGCTGAAATACAAGCAATTTGAAGAAAACCTCTAATTAGTCAGTTATCACTGTAAACATTAAATTTTATATGTAACACTATATTATTAATATCTTTAGAAAGTCCCTTCCCAAAAGGTGACATATTTTGGAGTCTGGGTATAATGTTAATAAAATGGCGGTAGTACACAGCTAGGGAAAATATCAGCCTTAATCTCCACAATATTATTTAGCATTCAATCAACATTTCCATCTGTCATATTTTCAAAGATGCCCTAATATAATTATAATTTTTGTCAGTAATTGTAAAAAGTGAATAGATTAAATGTGGAGTGAAGATTACCCTCTAATCTCATGCAACATGAATGCACTGGACGTAGTGAGTGAGATAAATTGTGCTTCCCTAGTAAGGAAGGAAGATTCAGGATAGGACATCTAGATTTCATTCATCTCTGGACAATCATCCACAGTGACATAAAGGCTTACAGGGCTTTTGCCTTGTGAGGTTATGGTTAAATAGAAGGGGACCATGAAAAGGTTCCTGCTCCCAGCAGCCAAAAGTGTGTAGATGTTGTTTAGTTTGGAAAATAATTAATAGCTGTTATGAAAAATCCCATAAATACTCATCATGCTGAACTTGTAGAATTGACATGTGCTGGACATTTGCATAGATACCTGTAGAATCATCATCTGCACAAATTTCCCCCAGAGTGACCAGGCCTTGTGGAACTAATCCAGAATCTCCTTGCAAAAATTCATAAGGAACACACTGACAAACTAATAACATGCAACATTAAATGGGGGTTATCCCTGCATTTTACAAACTGCTAAGTGTATGACCGACCTGCAGCTGAGCATTCAGTTTTTTTAATTGCCTCCAGGTAGCTTTTTCCAAGCCATTTATCGTAAGTATCTTTTTCTCCTATCGATATGAGTTTAACGGTAGAATCTTTAAAGAGCAGATCACTTCCACCATACACTGATGAATTAAACATCTGAAAGCCACTGGGATTACTCTTGGATCCAAAGTGCTCCTAGAAGATGAGATTCAAGATTAGTGTCTCAAAGTCACTTACAATGAAGGTGAGTTATTCTCAGTTGCTCACAATAAGCCAGCTATTCAACACAAACACTGGAAATCCAGAGCAACAAACACCAAATGCTAGAGGAATTCTAGATCAACTGTCAACGTTTTGGGTCTCAGCTCAGAAGTCGACTGTTTATTCCCCTCCATAGATGCTGCTTAACCTGCTGAGATCCTTCAGCATTTTATGTCTATTCACCACAGTAGTAAAGTACCACCAATGTGTTTA
This sequence comes from Mobula hypostoma, assembly GCF_963921235.1. Lineage (NCBI taxonomy): Eukaryota > Metazoa > Chordata > Chondrichthyes > Myliobatiformes > Myliobatidae > Mobula > Mobula hypostoma. The sequence goes on from NC_086100.1 coordinate 32,523,624, forward strand.
ATTTTGCTAATTTAAGGAAAGATTATTGGCCAATATATCAAGGGCAAACAATTTTTCTTTGATTGGCTTATAGAATAGCTAGCAAAGTTATCAAAAGTGTTTGTCATCCATTCCCAATACCAGCACCTCTGAACATGCCACATTCTAAAATTAGCTCAGATGCATTATCCTGAGAGCAGTGATCAAGAGCTAATCAGTAAGCACTGATACAAAGGATCTATCCTACATAGGTAACAGACAGAAAATGCTGGAGGAACATCTATAGTTGCCTTGAAGCACAGGGTTGATTGGGAATTTGACTTTCCAAAGAGGAAAAATGTATTTGCAAAACACCATGATCAGATTTGGTTGTAACCCTTTGGGGAGTAAAGATAAACAGATCTGACGTTAATTCTCGTGATATGTATAGTTTTACATTTATGTCCTTGTTCCCTTTGCTACTTGTCACTTTTATAATCTATTGAGTTTGCATTTTAAAATCGCTCTACAATTTCTCTGCATCTCCTCACCAATCGCAACATCTCCCCATCTCATTTATATTCCAACAGCAAGGTATGTGGAAAAAAATCTGAGGTAACATTGTGAAGTTTGTCCCATAACAATCCACTGCAGAATCAGCTTAGACTGTACTGAGCAACAGCAAATCCCAGACAGAAAATCTAACAAATGTACAAATTCTGAAACAGTTGAATAATTCTTTTTAAGTAGTCCCTTGGGTTCAAAGGTTTGTAGATTTTGTGATGACACTGGGTTATACAGCACAGAAACAGACCCTTCAGTCAACCAATTATGCACTGACTACCCAGTTCACCCTTATCACAATTTTTCTCCAAGCTCCCAAATATTCCTCCCAAGATTTTTATCAATCAACAACTCATTAGTTAATGGGTGAATGATAGAATTAATCTAACATCCCACAGGTGGACGATGCTGAATCTAAATTTATTATAATGCCATTGGCTGCAACAAAGTTTTCATAACTGGGTTTTGAACACATTGAAACTTATCAAAGAGCTGTTGGGGTGGGTTTGAGCTAATCTGACAGGGATTGGAACCTGAAAGATGGGGCTGAGGATAGAGTAGTTGGTATACAAGTATTGTGTAGTGAGACTGAGGAAGGACAGGCAGATGATAGGGCAAAATCGCAGTCAGTGAGATGAGTTGAAGTGTCACAAATTCAAAAGGGTGATGAAACCAGGAGTGAATGTGTTATATTTGAATGCACACAGTATAAGAAATAAAGTAGGTGATCTTTTGCACAGTTAGAAACTTTTAGGTATGACGTGGGCATCACTGGGTCATGGCTGAAAAATCATGTTGGGAGCTTAACATTTGAAGATGCACATTGCATCAAAAGGGCAAGCAGGTAGGCAAGAGGGGGTGGGATGGTTCAGATGGTAAAAATTGCCAACATATCCTTAGAAAGAGGTGACATAAGACTGGAAGATGCGGAATCCTTGTGGGTAGGTTTAAGAAATTGCAAGGCTAAAAAGACCCTGATGGGAGTTGTATAAAGGCATCCAAACAGCAACCAGGATGGGAGATTTCAATATGCAGGTAGATAGGGAAAATCAGGATGGTGCTGGATCCCAAGAGAGGGAATTTGTAGAATGCGCATGAGATGACATTTTAGAGCAGCTTGTGGTTGACCCACTAAGGGAAAGGCAATTCTGGACCGGGTGTAAGTAACGAACCAGATTTTCATTAGGGAGCTTAAGGTAAAGGAACCATAGTGAGGCAGTGATCACAATATGATAGAATTCACCCTGCAATTTGAGAGGGAGAAGCTAAAGTCGGATGATCAGAGATTAAGGGAGCTAGGGCTTTACTCTATGGAGAGAAGGAGGATGAGAGAAGACATGATAGAGGTGTACAAGATAATAAGAGGAATAGATAGAGTGGATAGCCAGCGCCTCTTCCCCAGGGCACCACTGCTCAATACAAGAGTACATGGCTTTAAGGTAAGGGGTGGGAAGTTCAAGGGGAATATTAGAGGAAGGTTTTTTACTCAGAGAGTGGTTGGTGCTTGGAATGCACTGCCTGAGTTGGTGGTGGAGGCAGATACACTAGTGAAGTTTAAGAGACCACTAGACAGGTATATGGAGGAATCTAAGGTGGGGGCTTATATGGGAGGCAGGGTTTGAGGGTCAGCACAACATTGTGGGCCGAAGGGCCTGTACTGTGCTGTACTATTCTATGTTCTATTAGTATTATAGTAGAGTAAGGGGTATTACACAGGCATGGTGAAGGAGCTACCCAAAGCTGATTGAAAGGGGAGTTTCTGGAGCCAATTTGAAAGATGCAGGATAGATCCATGTCAAAGATGAAAGAGGTATTCCAAAGCTAAATCAAAGACAGCATAAAAGTAAAAGAGAGGGCATATAATTTAGCAAAAAAATAGTGGGGTTAGATGATTGGGGAGCTTTTAAAAACCAACAGAAGGCAACTAAATAAGCAATAAGGATAGAAAAGATGAAACGCGAAGGTAAGCTAGCCAATAATATAAAACAGGATACCAATTTTTTTCAGATATATAAAGAGTAATAGAGAGGTTACTCTATTATCAGATTACTGGAAAATAATGCTGGAGACATAGTAATGGGGAACAAAAAAACAGCAGATACAAAATACTTATTAGGTTAATCACTTCACTGTGGAATACACTAACAGTATGCCAGAAGTTTGAGAGTGTCAGGGGGCAGAAGTGAGTGTAGTTGTTATGAATGAAGAGAAGATATTTCAGAAGCTGAAAGGCGTAAGGGTAGATAAGTCACCTGGACCAGATGGACTAAAACCCAGGACTCTGAAGGAAGAAGCTGAAGAGATTATGGAGGCATTAGTAATGATCTTTCAAGAATCACTAAGTTCTGGAGGACTAGAAAGTTGCAAATGTCACTCCGCTCTTTTGAATTGACAGAATTGATGGCTTTGTGGCCACGTTTGCAGACGACACAAAGTAAAGGGGCAGGTAGTGTTGGAGAAGCAGTGAATCTGCAAAAGGTCTTAAAAATATTGGAATAATGGGCAAAAAAGTGGCAGATAGAATATGGTGTCGGGAAGTGTATAATCATGCACTTTGGTAGAATTTCCTAAATGGGGAGAAAGTTCATAAATCAGAGCTGCAAAGGGACTCAGGAGTCTTTGTGCAGGATTGCCTAAAGCTTAACTTGCAGGTTGAGTCCGTGTGAGGAAGGCAAATGCAATGTTAGGATTCATTTCAAGAGCATTGATGTAATGGTGAGGCTTCTTAAGGCATTGGTCAGATCACATTTAATTGTGAAAAGTTTTGGGACCTTTATCTAAAAACAGATGTGCTGGAATTGGAGAGGGTCCAGAAGGGTTCATGAGAATGATTCTAGGAATGAAAGGGTTAACATATGAGGAACTTTTGATGATTCTGGACCTGTTCTCGGTTGAGTTTAGAAGAATGAGGGGGATTTCATTGAAACCTGTAAAATATTGAAAGAGCTGGATAAAATTGATGTGTAGAGGATGTTTCCAGTACAGGGGGAGTCTAGACCAGAGGGCAAACCCTCAAAATAAAGGGACACCTACTTAGAACAGAAATGAGGAGGAATTTCCTTAGCCAGAGGGTGGTGAATCTGTGGAATTCATTGTCATCTACAGCTGTGCGACCCGTCATTGAGATTGATAGATTCTTGATTAGTAAGGGCAGTGAAAGTTATGCGGAGAGTGGGGTTTGGAGGGATAATAATCAGCCATGATGGAATGACAGAGTAGACTCGATGAGCTGAATGGCCTATATCTCAATGTCTTGTACAGCCAGCGAGGAAAACACTGAAGTAATTCACTCTGAAGCTAACAGATGTTTGTTAAATAATTTCAGCAGAAAATATTAAAGAAGTGATAATGACAAGCAGTTATTTAAGTGAGCCTCATTGGTAATGTAAGCAACATGCTTAAGGCTAAATTACGTGTTTGAAGCAATAAATATTTAGTGAATGAACTGACTTAAACCTAGACAACAACTGAGACAAGCGTACTTTATGAATTTGCCTTAGAGAGGCTAATGGCGGGATGAAACTAATACTCCTATTCGAGGGTGCAATGTGACAGCAGAGAGATAGAGTGTATTGGATAAATGCTGGTAATGCATAGTAAGATTGAAAGAGTTAATACGAAAGCCAGTTTCATGTCTTCTGCTAGATTTGTCAATTCTTAATATACAGATAGGGAAAAGATTGGAGGATAGACCTTTGAGAACCCCAAATCACGTTTGGGGAGAGAAGAAAGCCGGAATTGTTAAGTTGCCTCACCCTTAGAAGGACAGAATCAAGGAGATAAGTAACCAAAGGAGGATAGTGGAGTCCTGTGACAAATTCTGCCCTACAAGCACAACAAATGATAATGCACCATCCATCGTATTTGACTGATCACTTGAGTGATGGGCAAGGGGCAGAAGTTTTAATATAGGTTATTTCCTAAGAAATAGGAGAGGCTAATGACAGATTCACTAAAGTGGGCAAGGAAAAGGCAGTGTTTGCAAATTTTGTATGGACAATGGGAATATTGAATTGGAAGTGGACTTGGAAAACTAAATTAATCTCTTGCATCAGTTCAGTAGGAATGTAATTGAGGACTAAGGGAGAAGAAATGGCAGAGCTAAAAGATAAAAATCTGCTTAAATAGAGCTGAGTGAGATAAAATTCCCAGCAAGATTAAAAAAAAATTAAATGGGGCAAAACTGAAAATTGGCTTGGCAAACACTGTGCAGGTGATGTTCTGAAAGAAGGACTTCAACTTAAAATGTTAACCATGTTTCTCTTGCCACAGAAATTGCCTAGCCTTATGTGTTTTATTTCAGATTATATCAATACTGGAAACTGCACACTACTGGAGCAGAGGATCTCAGACTGAGAGTTTTAAAGACCATAAGACATAGAAGCAGAATTAGGCCATTTGAACGATCAAGCCTGTTTTACCATTCCATCATGGCTGATGTATTTATTATTCCTCTCAACGCCATCTTCTGCCTTCTCCCCATAACTGTTAACACTCCTACTAATCAAGAACCTATCAACCTCTGTTTTAAATATACCCAATGACTTGGCCTTCACAGCCATCTGTGGTAACAAATTCCACAGATTCACCATCCTCTGGCTAAAGCAATTTCCTGTCATCTCTGTTCTAAAGAGACATCATTCCATGCTGAGGGTTCTCTCACTGTAGGAAACAACTTCTTCATGGCCACTCGATCTAGGCCATTCAATAGGTTTCAGTGCGTTTCCCCCCTTTGGATGATGGAATTAATGGCTTTGTTGCAAAGCTTGCAGACGATATGAAGACAGATGGAAGGGCAGGTAATTTTGATGAAGTAGAGGCTGGCCAGAGGATTTAGACGATTATGACAACGGACAAAGAAATGGCAGATGGATTACCATGTCAAAAAGTGTATGCTCATGTACTTTGGTAAAAGAAATGAAAGGGTTGACTATTTTCTAAATGGAGAGAGAAAATACAAAAAATAGAGGTGCAAAGGGACTTGGGAGTCCTTGTCCAGGATCCCCTAAAGGTTAATCTGTAGGTTGTGTCTGTGGTGAGGAAGGCAAGTGCAATTTTAACATTCATTTCTAGAGGACTAGAATATACAGTCGGCCCTCCGTATTCGCAGGTTCCACATCCGCGGATCGAAAATATTCAAAAAAAAATTCCAGAAAGTTCCAAAAAGCAAAACTTGAATTTTCTGCGCGCCAAGCACTGCGCTGAATCTACATGAGTGAAGTGATGTGTAGGCATACCCTGCTGTAGCCTCCCGCCATTTCACAGATCCTGTTTCTCTCCAGCACTCGTTGTTTGAGCATTGTTCACCTCGCATCTCGTTCATTCGCTACTTGTGTTGTGAGTGAGAGAAAGCAGTCTAAGGCTAGTAAGGGATGACTGGCTGGCTATGTAAAGCGCTACAGCCTCAAGAACTTAAAGATCACGGGAGAATCAGCATCGGCTGATGCCGAGGCAGCATCAGCGTTCCCAGAAGAGCTACGATGGTTGCGTCTGTACTGAACATGTACAGACTTTTTTTTCTTGTCATTATTCTCTAAACAATACAGTATAACAACTATTTACATAGCATTTACATTGTATTAGGTATTATAAGTAATCGAGAGATGATTTAAAGTATACAGGAGGATGTGCGTAGGTTATATAAAAATACCACGCCATTTTATATAAGGGACTTGAGCATCCGTGGATTTTGGTATCCGCGGGGGGTTCCTGGAACCAATCCCCTGCGGATACCGAGGGACGACTGTGAAGGCAAGGATGTAATCTTGAGACTTTATAAAGCACTGGTGACGCCTCACTAGTTTTGGGCTCCTAATCTTAGAAAGGATGTGCTAAAACTGAACAGGGTTCCAGGATTGAATGGCTTGTCATAGGAAGAGCGTTTGATGACTCTTGGTCTGTATTCACTAGAATTTAGAAGAATGAGGGGTGACCTCATTGAAATCTGTTGAATGGTGAAAGGCCTTGATAGAGTGGATATGGAGAGGTTGTTTCCTATGGTGAGAGTCTGAGACCAGAGGGCACAGCCTCAGCATAGAGGGGTGTCCATTTGGAACAGAGATGAAGAGGAATTTCTTTGGCCAGAGAGTGGTGAATCTGTGGAATTCTCTGCCACAGGCAGCTGTGGAGGCCAAATCTTTATGTATATTTAAGGCACAGGTTGATAGATTCTTGATTGGTCAGGACATGAAGGAATATGGAGAGAAGGCAGGAGACTGTGGCTGAGAGGAAAATTGGATCAGCCATGATGAAATGGTGGAGCAGACTTGATGGGCCAAATGGCCTCACTGCTCCTATGTCTTATGGTCTCATGGATGATGACGAATCAAAATATATTTTAATGTCATCACAGTAAGTGGGACATTGGCTGACACAAACTATTTTAAACTGAGTTTTGAACATACTGTGACTGATCAAAGCTGGACAGCCAGCAAGGAAAACACTGAAGTCACTTTTCCCCAGAGATACAGCACAGAACAGGCAGGCACTTCAGGCCTAGCGAGCAACGCCTCCATCAACCCACCCATTTAACCCTAGCCTAATCACAGACCAATTAACAATTAACCCATTTAAGTACATCTTTGGAAAGTGAGAGGAAACCCAAGCACTCCACAGGAAGGATGTACAAACTTGTTACAGACGGCATCAGAATTCAACTGGCACTCCCAACGCCCTGAGCTGTAATAGTGTCATGCTAACCTCTAATTCACTCTGAAGCTGCTAGATGCTTGTTAAATAATTTCAGTAGCAAATATTAAGAAGGGATAGTTATCTTCTAAAGGAATGATCAATCTGCATTTGCTGAAAAAGCATTTAAAAGTCACAAAGGTCAGCTTTCAGATTTAGGCTGACTTCCCAAGGTTATTTACCTGTCCTTTATCAAGTAAACCAAAGACTACAGAGATGGGTGTGGACGGATGGACCATCACTGCATGAGATGGGACTCTGGCCAAGTTACAATCCTTCCACTGGTGCACCTCTGCCCGAGCTCCATTCGGACACAGCAGTTGGTAATCACTGGATGTTAGATTTACCGCCCAGGATTCCTTGTTATTCCCTAATGCAGAAGTTAACATTCATAAATCCAAGTCTGAATATTAATAAGCACAGGACAAAAAAGGGAATTATCTCCGAACAGTATGCAAAATAAATGAATTGCACAAATGTGCCGATATTTGATATATCAGACTTAAAATTAAGGCAACGATATTAAAGTAGATTGAACCTCACGGCTGGAAGAACTTTTAACGAAACTGAAAGCAAAAAATATTTTTGGCTTGGCATTATGCAGATATGTGGTGTGTCCCAGAGACATCTATGGCTGGAAAGAATACAGAGAGCTAGAGATGAATGAATGGCATATGCTAATTCCACTGGAAGATGAAGTTGAATGCAGGAAAATCCAAAGTGCATTTTCAGGAAGGTAACAAAGATCGGAAGAATGCTAGAAACATACTTAAGATACGCATGTTGAGGATTTTAGAAATTTTTATTTCCTTGCCAGAAAAGGCAGGTGAGAGGATAATTTTGGGCAGTGGCATTTCAGGAACTAATGCAAGGTATGGGATCACACAGCACCCCTGCTCATTGTAAATAATTCTCAGAAACTAAACAAGAGATTAAACCGCAAACATGAGGAAATCTGCAGATGCTGGAATTTCAAGCAACACACATAAAAGTTGCCGGTGAACGCAGCAGGCCAGGCAGCATCTCTAGGAAGAGGTACAGTCGACGTTTCGGGCTGAGACACGTCTGCATTCACCAGCAACTTTTATGTGTGTTGCGAGAGATTAAACCACTCAGCAGCTTCTGTAGTCTAAGACATACAGATAAATGTAGAAATCCATTGGTTAATGTTCAGCTTTCCCACAATAAGCTTCATTACACCAATATCATGACCAATAGGTTCTACATTGGAATCGGTGCAACAGCATGAATTTGGAGTACTTACCAATATCAGAAAAACTTCAGGCAATTCGGGCTTGGTTAGGTCATAGTTAATGCCACACAATCCAACTAGCATTAAAGTTTTAATGTCACAAATCTGCCATGCAATTCAGCCTGCATTCAAAAATCTAATTTCTCAAATTCATTAATTATTTTTGCAGATTTTTTTTTTACTTTAAATGTTTTTCCTCCAGTGTCTTTGATTCTTAAGCTCATCTCCATCCTGATCTTTATTTTGCTTCTTGTATGTAATTTTACAGTTCCTGGTTTAGTATCTACATGGTTTTAGTATGGATGTTTTATACACATTGCTTTTGCTTGCTTTAGTCACAAATGCCACAGGAGAATGCTAAGCTGAAAATGATGAATAGTTGTCATAAACATTTGCTTAAAAGGCCACAAAAGTAAGTGTATACTTTTAGGCATCTTAATACTCCGACAACAATCCTGGTTATTATACACTGATAAGATAAATCCTCAAAAATGGCTTGCTGTAGTCCACGATCATTTTGATGAAAGGCTGTGAGAAGCTCAGAAGAGATAAGCAACAATGATATGTAACTTTAACAAAGTTACTGAGAGGTACTTTGACAGAGATAGAGTGAACTGTGGATCTTTCTCTGGAACTAGTTGGACAGACGAAAACTTCATTTGGCAGGATATGGAGAACATAGACTGACAGTGGACAGAGAAATAGGAAAGATGTATAATTGAAAGAAAATAACAATCAAGATGAGGGCTTTGAGAAATCATGGAAGCCAAAGGAATGGACAAAATAGCCAAATACACTTACCATCAGTGTTGTCAGTAACTGTTGTGTGCTTGACAAATGCCACATCCCCCACTTCGACAAGACACCTATTGATTTTAAGAAAAATACAAATGAATAGGAGTAGAAATAAGCAACTTGACCCCTCAAGTCTTCTCAGTCATTTAGTAAAATAATATGCAAGGTCCCTGTATCTATAAACTTTAATCTCAACTTTATATGTCAACGCAGAGGTGGATAAATTCTTGATAAAGATTCACCTTCCAATGCCTTTGAAGAGAGTTCCAAAGACTTCAGTTCAAATTCACACAATCAAGTTTCCTTAGGATCTTGTATTCTTCAATTAAGTTCTCTCTCACTCTTGTAAATTCCAGTAGATACAAGCCTACCCTGTTCATCCTTTCCTCATGCCTTTTTTGCAGATAGGCCTGATAAACCATCTATAAAATGTGGGGGATTATCTACAGTTCTCCAGATGTGGTCTCAGAATCAGATTGAATATCATTAGCATATTTCATGAAATCTGTTGTTTTGTAGCAGCGGTACAGTGCAATACACAATTTTTAAAAAACTATAAATTAAGGAATATATGTATATAATAACTGAATCAAGTAGAGCAAAAATTAGTGAGGTATTGAACAGGGGTTCATTGTCCATTCAGAAATCTGAGGCGGGGGGGTGGGTGGGGAAAGATGCTGTTACTAAAACTATGAGTGTGTGTCTTCAGGTTCCTGTACCACCTCCTTAATGCTAGCAATAAGAAGAGCACTAGTGGCCATTCCATACCAGTGATGCAACCAGTTAGAATACTCTACATGGTAAATCTGTAGAAATCTAATAATAATAATAATAAATACTTCATTGGTCCCGAGTAGAAAATTCTTTTATTACAGCAGCAACATTTAAAAACACATTTAGCAGTGTGCAGACTTAACTAATAATAATGTACAGAATAGTAATATACACAATAATAATGTACCAATGTGCAATAATAATGCGGAGACAATCGTACTGTGATGTGTGCTCTCCTGTCACACAGAGATGAACTGTTGTATATGCTGATTGCATTTGGTAGGAAAGGCTTTCTGTAATGATCTTGTGACAGTGGAGTTGAATAAGTCTGTTTGAAAGAGTGCTCTGCAGCTTATTCAGTAGGTCATGGAGGATGTGCCAGATTGTCCATAATGGATAATTTTGTTTAGTGACCTCCTCTCCACCACCAACTCAAAAGAGTTTGGGTTGCAGCCAAGGACAGATCCAGCCTTTTCGATGAGTTTATTTAGTCTTCTTGCATCACCAGCACCGATGCTGCTCCCCCAACATAAAGCTGCAAAGAAGACTGCACTCACTACAAGACCAGTAGAAAATCTCGAGATGTCAACTTCTTTAGAAAATAGAGTCTGCTCATGCCCTTCTAATAAACAGCCTTGGTGTTGGTTTTCCAGTCGAGGTGAACACCCAAGTATTTGTCCTCCACCACCACCGCAACTACTTCTCCCAGAATGAATACAGAACTCGTCACAGTCCTCTTCATCCTAAAATCAGTCACCATCTCCCTGGTTTTGGCCACATTCAGGAGCAGGTGATTCCTCCCACACACTCCACAAACTTGTCCACCAGTCCTCTGTACTCTGACTCCTGCCCACCCCTGATACACCCACCCACCGCAGAATCATCAGAGAACGTCTGCAAGTGGCAAGACTCAGAGTTGTACTGGAAGACTGAAGTGTACAAAGTGAACAGAAATGCAGACAGGACCATCCCTGTGGTGCTCCAGTGCCACTTAGCACCACCTCAGACAAAGTACTACCCAGCGTACAAAGTGCAGTATATCTGTCAGGTAGATAGTAATCCAGGTGATTGTGGATTTCTCTACGCCCATTGTTTGCAGCTTCTCGCTCAGAAGAAGTGGCTAGATTGTATTGAAGGCACTAGGGAAATCAAAAAATGCGATTCTCACAATGCCACCAGCATCATCCGAGTGGGAGAGAGCTCTCTGCAACAGGGAGATGACGGCATCATCCAATCCCAATGAGATTGATAGGTAAACAGTAGAGGGTCCAATGAAGATCTCACCTGTGGTCCAAGGTAAGTCAGGACTAGCCTCTCCAGCACCATCATCCCATGAGGTGTGAGGGCAACTGGTCTGTAGTTATTAAGTTCAGATGGAGAGGCCTTCTTGAGTACAGGAACCAAGCAGGAAGTCTTCCATAGCCCCAGTATCTTTTCCTGACTCAGACTCAGATTGTACAGGTGCTGCAATACACCAGACAGCCGGCTCGCACAGGCCCTCAGTACCCTGGGGCTGATACCATCCGGGCCCGCAGCCTTGCCTTGATGTAGTCTCTCCAGCTGTCTCTTAACCTGACCTGCAGTCACAGTCAGGTGGGGAAGGGTGGTCGTCCCTAAGGAGGCAGGATACTCAAAGTTGTGCTGGGGGTGGGGTGAGGGTTGGAACACAAGCACTCACCAGAGGGAAGGGAGGGAGGGAGAAGGCTTCAGGGGCAGGGAGGGTGTGTGGTTTGGGCAGCAGGGGAGTGGACAGCAGGAGGTCCCATGCTGAACCTGTTCAAAAACAAGTTCAATTCATTGGCCCTATCCAGGCAGCCCTTGATCTTCCTTTCCTTAACCTTGAAGCCAGTGATCTGCTTCATGCCCGACACATGTCTCTTATGCTATTCTGCTGGAACTTGTACTCCAGCTTCCTCCTGTAGGATTCTTTGCACTTCCTCAGCTTTACCCTCAGTTCACTCTGTACTCGCTTCAGTACTTGTCTACCTCCAGACCTGAAGACTTTCTTCTTCATACTCAAAAGTTCTTTCAAGTCACTGGTGATCCAGGGCTTGCTGTTGGGGAAGGAGTGTACCGTCCTGGCTGGCAAGATGGTGTTCTCACAGAATATGGTTGCATCCCAACAGCTAACAGCTTGATGTGCAGGCGACATAAATGTTCCTTTACAGTAACATATCCAGGATTACATCACCTTTCATTCACAAGCACTGCAATCTGTCCGCTTGGATGGTCTTGAAGCCACGTGTGGTAGCACTATGGTCCAGGAGATGCGTGTGTAGCCAGGTCTCAGTTAAGCACAAAACACTGCACTCTTGGTATTTCCTCTGGGTCTTAAACAGTGCACCAAGCTCGTCCATTTTATTTCCCAAGGACCTCAAGTTTCCCACGATGATCGTGGGGATAGAAGGTTTATATTTCCTCCTCTTAGCCTTAACCTTCACCCTGGCCCTGCAGCCTTGGCATCACCTCCCAAGCTCCTGCGGGATCTCGGGCAACCCTCCGAGCATTAGCAATGGTTTGCATAGCTCAATCAGCTGGTCTCTGGAATAAACACAACCTTCCCTCTGAACACAAGGTGGCCATCACAAATGGTCCTGGCACATGATATCCAGAATGACACACAAGAAAACATAAAAATAATGTAAAATAATAAAAATCTGCTGGAGTCTTTGTTGACAACCAAACCTCCTCGAACTTCAAATGAAATATAGCCACTGTTGTGCCTTCTTTGTAATTGCATCAGTATGTTGGGCCCAGGATAGATCTTCAGATGTGTTAACACCCAGGAACTTGAAACTGCTCACTCTTTCCACTGTAGATCTCTCGAAGAGGACTGGCATGTATTCCCCTCACTTCATCTTCCTGATATCCTTGGTCGTACTGATGTTGAGTGCGAGGTCATTACTGCGATGCCACAAAACCAGCTGATCTATCTCACTTCTGTACACCTCCTCAGTGCCATCTGAAATTCTACCAAGAATAGTTGTGTCATTGGCAAAATCATGGATGGCGTTTGAACTGTGCCTAGCCACACAGTCATAGAGAGGGTGGAGCAGTAGACTAAGCTTGCATCCTCGAGGTGCGCCTGGTTGATTGTCAGCGAGATGCTTTTTCAGATCCACACTGATGGTGGTCTACTGATGACGAAGTCAAGAACCCAGTTACAGAGGGAGGTACAGAGGTCCAGGTTTTGGAGTTTGTTCATTAGTACTGAGGGAATGCCCAGTAATAACTGAAGACCTAGTAAGAACCTCTCTATCCCTGAATTACAATTAACTTCACAAAAAATAATAATATTCCACTAGTTTCTACAATTACTTCTGCCGTGACATTCTAGTCTTCTCTAACTCATGTACTAGGATACCTAAGCCCCTGTGTACCTCAGAGGTCAGCAATCTCACATTTAGATAGTATACATTTTTAGATATTGTCAAATTGGAATTATGAAAATACTCTAGATAGTATTTAACATTAGCCAGTGCTTTACTGATCATTTTGCAGCCTCCTTATATCTTCTTCACAGCTTAATTCCTGTACTTATGTCATCAGTAAAATAACCAATATTTTCAATCCATTCGTCTGAAACATTTATATAAATTATAACAGTTTGAGACCCACTTCTCTCATTTGATCTTGCCAATGAAAAACCAATCTCCATTTTCTGCTTAGGTTGTTCTCTTTTTTCACACTGGCATGTTACCTCTGACACAGCAAGCTTTCATTTTCCACAATAACAAATGGCTTCCAGACATCCATACATTGGTTCCCCTTTTTCCACGTATGTGGTCTTTTTCCCATAAATTGGTCAAACACAACTTACTTTTCATGTTGATTTTGCTTGATTACCTCAAACATTCCTAAGCACCTTACTATATGTCTTTAATAAAAAAATTATTTTCCCCATGACAGACATTAAGATAAGTAGCCATAATTTCCTATTTTCTGTCTTCCTCCCTTTCAGAATGAAGGAGCTATATTTGCTATTTTCCAATCTAATGGTACTGTTCGTAAATGTAGGAAAATTGAAGCCAAGTTATCATCTATTTTCTCTTCCCATTTCTTTCACGTCCCTAGGATGAGCTCCATTATGACTATTTGCAGGTCTGAGAGTTTGCTGAGCTCCATTTCCGTGATGATGGTAACTCTCCGAAGTACCTCCCTGAATTTCTGATTTACAGCTGTTTCCCATATCTTTCACTAGAAACTGATGTAAATATGTATTCAGTTTATTTGCCATCTCTTTTCTTTCCATTATTCCTCAGGATTTTCAATGGGCCCAATGCTCACTTTATGAACTTTTTTTAACTAGATTTGGAAACTAATAGTTTCTGTTTTTACATTTCTCACTTTTACCTTGAGTTTTTAGTCATTATTAACTGTCTTTTTCCAGTTTATGATGGCGGTTCAGAAGTTGTGAAACAGCTTACTGGTGGCTCAGAAGGCAAGAAACACGACTAAAAACATTACAAGTAACACCTTTTCTGAAGTAAATTGTGGTCAACGATCACCGCAAACAAGGAAGAAGCAAGCAGAGTTGAAGCTGATTCAAAGCATGAGCCATGCTGGGGTATTGCAAAGCCAAGTGCAACGTTCTCAAGATGGAATTGGTGTTGCTGTCACTGTTGGAGTGAATGGTTTGGGGAGGAGTTGAAGCATAAGGGTTTCGATTCCCGTCCACCTGAGCCGGGTGCAAGGCTGCATTGTTCCAACCGCCAACCGATTCAGTGCAATCGAGAACAGCTTCGCGCTGTGCACCCCAAGTGTGTCGCTGCACTGGGTTCGAGATCGAGGCACTACCCGGTGCTTGGACAATTTAAACGCTGATCCAGGTAGACCGGAAAGCCCAAGTTTTGGGACTGGGAACGAGGGTCGGGCTGATTTTGCTTGCTCTCGTGCAATGTTCATTCCTCTCTCTGCGGCACCTGTGAACTTCTCCTGTGATTGTCAAGAGAAAATCTGCAGATGCTGGAAATCCAAGCAACACACACAAAATGCTGGAGGAACTCAGCAGGCCAGGCAGCATCTATGGGAAAGAAAAAAGTACAGTCGACGTTTTGGGCCGAGACCCTTTGGCAGGACTGGAGAAAAAAACACTGAGGAGTAGATTTAAAAGGTGGGGGAGGGAAGAGAACCACCAGGTGATAGGTGAAACCTGAAGCGGGAGGGATGAAGGAAAGAGCTGGGAAGTTCATTGGTGAGATGAGGTGAGAGAGGGAAAAGGGGACGGGAAATGGAGAAGAAGATGGGGGGGCGGGTGAGGATGCATTACTGGAAGTTTGAGAAATCAATGCTCATGCATCAGGTTGGAGGCTGCCCAAACAGAATCTAAGGTGTTGTTCCTCCAACCTAAGTGTGACCTCATCACGACAGTGGAGGAGGCCATGGGTGGACATATTGGAATGGGAATGGGAAGTGGAAGTAAGATGGGTGGCCACTAGGAGAACCCTCTTGTTGCTCTGGTGGCGAAGCAGTCTCCCAATACACATTGGATCTCACCGATGCACAGGAGGCCACACCGGGAGCACCGAACATAGCAAGTAAATACCCTCAATAGTCTCACAGATGATGTGATGCCTCACCTGGAAGGACTGTTTAAGACCCTGGATGGTAGTGAGGGAGGAGGTGTAGGGGCAGGTGTAGCACTTGTTCCACTTGAAAAGATAAGTGCCAGGAGGGAGACCAGTGGGGATGGACAAGGGAGTCGAGTAGGGAGCGATCCCTGTAGGAAGCAGAAAGTGGTGGGGAGGGTAAGGTGCGCTTGGTTGTGGGATCCCGTTGGAAGTGGCAGAAGTTTCGGAGAATTATGTGCTGGACGCGGAGGCTGGTGGGGAGGTAGGTGAGGACAAGAGGAACCCTATCTCTGGTAGGGTGGCAGGAGTATGGGGTAAGAGCTGATGCGTGTGAAATGGAAGAGATGCGGCTGAGGACAGTGTTGATAGTGGAGGAAGGGAAACCCCTTCCTTTGAAAAAGGAGGACAGCTCCTTCATTCTAGAATGAAAAACCTCATCCTGAGAGCAGATGTGGCCGAGACAGAGGAATTGAGAAAAGGGGATGGCGTTTTTACAAGTAGTAGAGTGGGACAAAGTCCCACTTTGACTCCAACTTCCACCCGGCCCTCAAAGTCACCTGGTCCATTTCTGACAGCTCCCTTCCCTTCCCTTTCTCGATCTCACTGTCTCCATCTCCAGAGACGGTTTATCCACTGATGTCTATTACAAACCCACGAATTCTCACAACTATCTAGACTGCACGGTGGGGTCTAAACCAGAGTTGCAGGGCGATGGGAACCAGAGTGCCAGAGCAGTTAGTGGAGAGTTGGAGAGCCAGATGTTGGTAGGACCTTAGACAAAGTTAGGAATCTACACAGGGGTCTGAGTTGGGACCGATATGTTGCAAAGTTTGCAGATGATATGAAGACAGCTGGAGGGGCAGGTAGTTTTGAGGAAGTAGAGAGGCTACAGAAGGATTTAGCCAGATTAGGGCAATGGACAAAGAAATGGCAGATGGAATACAGTGTCAGGAAGAAATGTATTTTGGTAGAAGAAATGAAAGGATTGACTATTTTCTAAATGGAGAGAAAATATGAAAAACTGAGATGTAAAGGAACTTGGGAGCCCTGTACAGGATTCCCGAAAGGTTAATTTGCAGGTTGTGTCTATGGTAAGGAAGGCAAATGCAATGTTAGCATTCATTTCAAGAGGACTACAATATAAAAGCAAGGATGTAATATTGAGACTTTATAAAGCACTGGTGAGGCTTCACTTGGAGTATTGTGAGCAGGTTTTGGCCCCATATCATAGAAAGGATGTGCTGAAACTGGAGAGGGTTCAAAGGAGATTCACAAAGATGATTCCAGGATTGAATGGCTTGTCACATGAAGAACGTTTGATGGCCATCAAATGGTGAAAGGCCTTGATGGAGTGGATGTGGAGAGGATGCTTCCTATGGTGGGAGAGTCTCAGACCAGATAATACGACCTCAGAATAGATGGACGTCCATTTAGAACAGAGATGAGGAGGAACTCCTCTAGCCAGAGAGGGGTGAATCTGTTGCCACAGGCAGCTGTGGAGGCCAGGTCTTTTTTTTTTAATTTTATATATATAAAATATATTTTTTTAAGACAGAGTTGGATAGATTCTTGATTGGTCAGGGCATGAAGGGATATGGGGAGAAGGCAGGAGATTGGGGCTGAGAGGAAACATGGATCAGCCATGATGAAATGGCAGAGCAGACTCGATGGGCCAAATGGCCTAATTCTGGTCCCATATCTTATGGTCTTGAGGCATTTTTGCCCTGCTAACATGATGAACTGAGATTGAAGTTTGAGCATACTTGGCTGCTTCAGGGAGGGTGGTGTGTGTGTGTGTGTGTGTGTGTGTGTGTGTGTGTGTGTATATGTGTGTGTGTGTGTGTGTGTGTATGTATTACCTCTTTCTCAGCACTATAGTTATCGTCTTTTTTTTAATTGGGTTATTCAGGTTTCTTGCTTTGTGGCTGCCTGTAAGCAAACAAATCTCAAGGTATATAATTTATACAATCTTTGATAATAAATGTGCTTTGAATCTTGCATCTTCTTTATATATTTTTTCAAACACGTGGCTCTGTTTAATACTATAGTTGATATGTATTTAAATACAGCTAGTGGATCCTCCCTTTGGAACTATTTTTTTCCAAGTTGAATTACATCTACTCTTTGTATTCTGAAAGATCCATATAAAAGTGACCAAAACAAGGGAGAAGTTGCTGGTGCATAAATGTGCTTTGCTATGAGGTTACAAAATGTCGAGGCTCTTTTGCAGTACAGAGTGTAACAACTTTCCAATTCTATGCTCTCAGCTTAGACTGAGGTACTTCAACATCTGCCGGCCGATGCTGAGGATTTTCTACGAGTCTCTGGTGGCCAGTGCAATTATGTTTGCTGTTGTGTGCTGGGGCAGCAGGCTGAGGGTGGCAGACACCAACAGAATCAACAAACTCATTCGTAAGGCCAGTGATGTTGTGGGGATGGAACTGGACTCTCTGATGGTGGTGTCTGAAAAGAGGATGCTGTCTAAGTTGCATGCCATCTTGGACAATGTCTCCCATCCACTACATAATGTACTGGGTGGGCACAGGAGTATATTCAGCCAGAGACTCATTCCACCGAGATGCAACACAGAGCGTCATAGGAAGTCATTCCTGCCTGTGGCCATCAAACTTTACAACTCCTCCCTTGGAGGGTCAGGCACCCTGAGCCAATAGGCTGGTCCTGGACTTAT
The DNA here is from genome assembly GCF_963921235.1 of Mobula hypostoma. NCBI lineage: Eukaryota > Metazoa > Chordata > Chondrichthyes > Myliobatiformes > Myliobatidae > Mobula > Mobula hypostoma. The sequence goes on from NC_086100.1 coordinate 32,541,913, forward strand.
TTCCTGGCAGAATTTACATATTGCTATTTAACTATTTATGGTTTTATTATTATTTATTATTTATGGTGCAACTGTAACGAAAACCAATTTCCCCCGGGATCAATAAATTATGACTATGACTAAACATTTCACTTCAGTTTCATTTGCCATGTTTAATGCCTTCACAAAATATAAAAATGGGACACTTAATTGTATTGATTAGTATAGCTGATTATATGTAAATTACCTCTTCCAGTTGATCTCATCTTAGTCCAACAGAACATTTACACTTTGAATTTATTAGACTTTCTATCAGTAGCAAATTAAGGTGTCACTCTCAAGAATCTAAGCTTTAGTTATAAATTAATACGCTAATTTAATCATAAATTTGTGAGCATCTTGACCTCACCTCTACTCTTTACATGTAAATTATAATACTTCTGCTTCCCCAGTCCATTTAATCACTTAGCAATGTCTTACACCTTACATACTTTAAATTGTGCAAATGCTAAGATCTAATTGTTTTAACAAGCAAATTTTATAACCTCATATGCTGACACACCCAACTTTATCAGCTTATCTATAGGGTAAAGTACCGGTAGTTGTCTGGTACAACTGTAAATTCTTTACCTCTCACATCTAGTGTTCCAATTGCAATTAAATTTACCTTTACTAACTGAAGTTAAATGTCTACGTTAGTTTGTAAAGAATTACTGCTAAATCATTAAGATGTCTCTCTCATTTGCTACCCATCTAAAGCTGTAAACCATTATGCAGTCAAATCAGTAAAATAGTCACATACCATAATTTCTCTATAATTGAACTTCCACCTGAGCCAAGTCATTCCACAGGTAGAGAATTACTCCCTATCAACCTTGTATTGAAGGTCACAGAAATGACTTTGATTTGCCCACATTTTTGAATAAGTTGCTTTCCATATTCCCTTCTCCCAACATACAATCCAAAAATACTATGACTAATGAACCAGAATAAAATAAGTACTTTTGTGCACGTCAGTATATTCACCTTTGCTCACTCCCTTAAAATACTGCTTTTCAATCGGACTTTGTCATTTGACCCATCAAGTTGGCTCTTATAAAAAAATCTCATCGACCCCATTGCTCACATTATTTCCTGGTAATCTGTTCATCCTCACACCTTGCCAGGGGTGGTGGTAGAACCAGATACACAAGGGACAATTACGAAACTCTTAGATTGGTGCGTGGATGATAGAAACATGGAGGGTTACGTACGAGGGAAGGGTTAGATTGATCTTAAAGTGGGTTAAACAGTCGGCACAACATCGCGGGCCGAAGGGACTGTATTGGGTGTAATGTTCTGTATTCTATCGATCTTACTAGTTTTATTTTTGTTATCACAATGAAGACTCTAGCAATAATAATCTATCCTGATCTAAAGCTCGACTACAAAAGACACTCCAGTTCTCATTAAGGTGAGAACGAGGCAAGGTTATTGGTGCTGTGCTAATGATAACAAAGTTCAAATGCAGCAATGCTCTCAACAACAAAAAAAAATGCTGGGTAAGGAACTTGTAGCTTAGTTCTGCAGTGGAGAAATATTTTATGATCTATTTCCATCCTAATTGCCCCATTTTGTTGGGTTCTACATTCCACCGTTAACTGCAGTTAAAGATTTTCTTATAGAGCACTGCCTCTGACAATCTGCAGTTCACTCGGTGCATGAGAGAGGCACGGATTGAAAGAATTTCTTTTTGGAATTTAGAATTACTAGTTACCACCTGGGTGGACATAAAACTTACCTTTACAGTTCACCCCTCATTCCACAGTCACTCATTGTCAATTGCATTGACTTCAGCGAAACTGAAATCAGAACTGGGCGCCACAGTAGTGTAGCGGTTAGCGTGGGGTGTTCCAGCATTCCAAGTTCGTTTCAGGCACCATTCTGTAAGGAGCCTCTGTACGTCCTCCCCATGGAATGTGTGGGGTTTCCCCGAGTGCACTAGTTCCCTCTCATTGTCCAAAGACATTCTGGATAGGCTCACTGTTCATTATAAATTGTTCCGCTCTGAAGTTAGGGTAAATCGGGGTTACGGGGTTACTGGGGTGTTGTGACTCGAAGGGCCGATGCTGTGCTGTATGACTAAATAAATAAACTATAGACTGGTGAGGGAAATCGCTGGAGAAAATTCTTAGGGATGGCATAAATGAGCATTTAGAAATCCATGGCGTAATTACGGAAAGCCAACATGGCTTTCTACATGGCAAGTCATGCCTTATCAACTTGATCAAGTTTTTTTGACAAGGTGACAAGAGAGATTGATGAGGGTAGGGCAGTGGATGTTGCCTACATGGATTTTAGTAAAGTGTTTGACAAAATCCCTCATGGGATTGGTTATTTGGATTCGGAACTGGCTCGCACATAGTAGACAGAGGGTAGCGGTTGAAAAATGTGAGCTGGAGATCTGTCATTACTAGAGTTCCACAGGGATCTGTTACTGGGATCTCTGTGGTTTGTAATGTACATAAATGACCTGGATGAAAACGTACTTGGTTGGGTTAGTAAGTCTGCGGATGATACCAAGATTGGTGGAGTTGTGGATAGTGTAAAAGACTGGCAAAGAATACAGCATGATATAGATCAGTTGCAGGTATGGGCAGAGAAATGGCAGGAGGAGTTTAACCAGGGTAAATGTGAGTTGTTGCAGCTTGGTAGGGCAAATGCAAGGAGATAGTACATTTAACAGTGTTGTTAAGCCGAAAGGTTTTGGGATCCAAGTTCATAGCTTAATGGAAGTGGCTACACAGGTCAATAAGGTGGCCAAAAAAGCTTATAGAATGCTTGCTTCCATTAGTCGAGGCACTGAGTGCAAATGTCAAGAGGTTATGTTGCAATTTTATAAAACTCTGGTTAGACCACATCTGGAATATTGCATGCAGTTCTGGCCACCCCACTATAGGAACGACGCTGAGGCTTTGGAGAGGGTGCAGAAGAAGTTTGCCAGGATGCTGCCTGGCTTCAAGGGCATGTGCTATCACGAGAGGCTGGATAAGCTTGTGTTGTTTTCTCTGGAGCACCGGAGGCTGAGGGGAGATCTGATAGGAGTTTACAAGATTATGAGAGGCATAGGTATGCAGAGAGTATCTGTTTCCCAGGGTTGAAATGTCTAATATTAGAAGGCATGCATTGAAAGTTTTTTTTACTCAGAGTTGTAGATGCCTGGAATGCGCTGCCTGGTATAATGGCAGAGGCAAACACACTGGAAGCCTTTAACATGTTGGATAAGCACATGGATGTAAATAAGATGGAGGAATATGGACATGGCATAGGTAGGAGGGAAACAACAGGAATTCTGCAGATGCTGGAAATTCAAGCAACACGCATCAAAGTTGCTGGTGAACACAGCAGGCCAGGCAGCATCTCTAGGAAGAGGTACAGTCGACGTTTCAGGCTGAGACCCTTCGTCAGGACTAACGAAGGGTCTCGGCCTGAAACGTCGACTGTATCTCTTCCTAGAGATGCTGCCTGGCCTGCTGCGTTCACCAGCGACTTTGATGTGTGTTGTAGGTAGGAGGGATCAGTGTTTGAGTGTTTTTGATTTGCTAGTTCGGCACAAGATGTGGGCCAGATGGTCTGTTCCTGTGCTGTACTGTTCTGTGTTCTATGAAGTCAGGTGGTTTCCTTAGTAGGCAGTAAATTCATCTTTATGTTGAAATTGTGTATTACATTGAGTTGGGGGTGCAGCTCCAAGAATTGGTATGCCAATGGTCCACTTTCAGTTTACCACCCATAATAAAAACATAACATACTGTAGTCTATAAGATTACCTGAATGCTCCAGTATAACCACTGTATCGTTCCTCTGCTGTGAAGGCACACTTTGATTGCCCATTCTCATTCCCGATGCACAGTTCACAAAGTTTTGACGGATAGCCCTTCTGACCTGCACCCGGCACACAGCTTGCCGAAAAGAACTCACTGACGGCTGTACAGGAGAGTCAATTAAATTGTTATGCATCTCCAAATCTGTTACAGTAGCCCAAGTCTTATCAGGAACAATTGAGCAGATTAAATCTACATCTAAAATGAGTAGACATTTCTTCAATAAAAGGAGTGGCCCCTTTAAGATGGAGATGGAGGAATTTCCTCTCACAGGGTCAAGAATCATTTTACTCTCTAACCTCAGAGATGTGGAGGCTTAATTGCTGAATAAAGTTGAGATATTCATCTAGAGAGGAGTAAAGGATTTTGGTGAAAGAAAAGCTGAGATCAAAATCAGATCAGCTATGAGTTTACTGGATACCTGATTAGGCTCGAGGGCTATGTAGTAAACTAATTTCTAATCTCTGTTTTTTATGACCTAACCTTTACAGCAAATATTAAAGATACACTAATGGCAAGTAATGATCTAGCCTTTACAGCAAATATTAAAGATACACTAATGGCAAGTAATGATATGCATGTTGGGAAGCCTGTCCTTTAGATTGATGAGTTCTGGGATCCACCCATTTCCAAATAAGGGAATCATAAACACAAAATAATCTGCAGATGCTGGGGTCAAAGCAACACTCACAACACGCTGAGGAACTCAGCAGGTCGGGCAGCATCTGTGGAAAAGATCGGTCAATGTTTCGGGCCGGAACCCTTCATCAGGACGAAGGGGTCCTGACGAAGGGTTCCTGCCCGAAACGTTGACTGATCATTTCCACGGATGCTGTCCGACCTGCTGAGTTCCTCCAGCGTGTTATGAGTGTTGCTCCAAATAAGGGAAGATTTGTCTATGAAGCATTCATGGTATACCCAGCTCCCAATTCACGATGCAATGCTTTTAATGTGGTTTAATAGATCAATTTTAAAATACATGGAAAGAAAGAACAATTCAGTACTAAGGGGTTGACCATTAAACTTTTAAGTAATGCCGTCAGAGGATGTGACCGAGGTTCTGTGTTTATGGATTGGACTATGAAATGTGGACCAGTCTGTGTTTTTGCCTGTTCTTTCTTGTTGCTGTGCGCCAAGTCTGTTAGTTTAGTTTTTTTGTGCTGGGGAGGGAGTTTGGGAGTTGCTGTTCCTGTTGCCACTGGGTGCATTTTGTTAGATTTTTGTGTGGGGGGAGGGGTGTTTGGGGGGTGATAATCATGTTGCCATTCCTTTCTGTGCAGGGTGGGGGGTTGATGTTTTTCTTTAAAAGACTTCTATAGTTTTATTTGTTTCATGGCTTTCTGGAGAAGACAAATCTCAGAGTTGTTTACTGCATATATACTTTGATAATAAATGAACCTTTGAACCTTTAGTATTGAGTCATACCAGCATGAAATATAACAACTACATTCCTGGTTGCAAATCAGGAAGATTTAAACAATATTTTTTACTTCTATTTTCTGTTTATGTTCATGATGTTGTCCGCATTTGCTAGAAATCTGAGACCATTCCCGTCATTCCCAGTAACTGGTCACTACGGTAATGCATCCTTGGGTTATTTCTCCAAATGACACAGAAGACTGTCTCACTGCTGTGTGACACAATCTGTCTATCAGCTGCAAGCAGCAATTGTAAAGGGTCATTAACAAAGGAATAGTGAAAGAATTAAAATAAATATTGAACTTGTATTGTCTGTATCTGGAGATGCAACAATATGATGCACATTACCAAGATTAAATTTATTTATTCTCATTGAGACTCCACTTTCCAGAATAAATAATTCCAGGTTGTTGCGATTGCTTGCCTACAACTACTGATGAGACCTGAAACCAACAGATAGAACAAAGGCGGAACTGAAAAGAAGCCCTTTATTCATAAAGCCACACAACTACAAAAATCTCAAAAACTCAAAACTTAACAGTACATCCGAAAGTGCAACTATTTAAATAGTTTACCCAAGAACATTCCAGACATTGATAGGAACAACCGCCAATCAGTGAAAGCCAGCCTGGGATTGGCTGTCAGCTGACCAATAGGCATTGGCTGTTCCAGCTCACCTAATACCTCCTTCTTGGAGATGATTACCTGTAGGATTTGAGCCGAGGGTTGATTTAGATTGCAGTAACTGGCTTACAGTGGCTATCACTTCTTCTTAGTGGTTGCAGGCTGTCATGATGTTGCTTGAGGCTGTGCTGGAGTTAGAGGTTGGTTCAGTCGGGGTAAATCGAACCCTTCAAGCAGGAGATGGGTGTTTGATGATCTGTCCGAGTACTAGTTGACGTGCAAGCAGTGATGTCTGTCTATGATAACCGCATATAGAGCATTTTCCCCATTCATTCGTCAATCTGAACTGATACCCAAGGGCCCTGCCCATTGCGATACTGTCTGGCCCACACTACAGCTCTGGGCTTGAACAAAATTCACCCATTAGCCGAGGTCTGTGTGGCTGCCTTTGTACACTTGAGCATCTACTGTCTCAGATGTTGGTCACTGTGGCACCATTGCATCCAAAACTGTGCGCGGTTTTCTTCCCAAAAGTGCTTCAGCTGGAAGCTTCTCCTCAAGGCCTGGACGCGGCATAATTCGATGTCAGAGAGCCTCAGCCTATGCTCCTTCCCCTCTTGAAGTTACCCACAAACCTCTCTGCTTGGCCGTTGGACTGTGGATGATATAGGGGTGAGCGGAAGTGGATAATTCCACTGTTTTAGCAGAATGCAGCAAACCGCTGCGCACTGAATAGGGTGCCATTGTCAGAAAAAGCAGCAACTTGCCATGATTTGGAGCTTTGAGCAGCGCCAAATCTGCATTCAGGATTGATTGGCAAGACCAAATTAAAGTAAGCTCTTCGAGGCTTCCGTAAGAGAAGGCAAGAAAAGCTGTGGGTAGGGTTCCCCCAACATTTTATTGTTCTTCCTTCTTTATATTTGCTCACATAGAACAGTAGGGATGCCAGGCAGGGTAGTGGACTGTTCCTCTTGTGGGATGTGGGAAGGCAGGGGGACCTCCCGTGTCTCTGATAACCACACCTGCAAGGAGTGTATCCAGCTGCACCTTCTAACACTACACATTAAGGAGTTGGAGCTGGAACTAGATGAACTCTGGATCATTTGGAAACTGAGAGGTGATAGTTAGGACATGTAGAGAGATAGTTACACCCAAGGTGCAGGACACAGGGAACTGTGTGACACTCCAGAAGTGGAAAGGGGTAAACAGCTATTGCAGAGTACCCATGTGGACATCCCCCTCAAACAGCTATACCACCTTGGATACTGTTGGGGAGGGTGACCTGGTGGGGGAAAGTCACAGCGATCACGACTCTGGCAGTGAATGTGGCTCTACAACTCAGAAGGAAAGAGGGGAGAAGAGATGCACAGCGGTGATAGAGGATTCGTTAGTTGGGAAATGGACAGGAGGTTCTATGGACAAGATCGAGATTCCCGGATGGTATGTTGCCTCCTGGGTGCCAGGGTCCGGGACATCTCAGGTCGAGTCCTCAGCATTCTTAAGTGGGAGGGTGAACAGTCAGAAGTCATGGTCCATGAAGGTCCCATGGGTAGGAAGAGTGACGAGGTGCTGCAAAGTGAATTCAAGGAGTTAGGTGCTAAGTTAAAGGGCAGGACCTCCAGCTTTGTGATCTCAGGATTGCTACTTGTGCCACATGCCAGTGAACTCAGAACTAGGAAGGTTATACAGTTTAACATGTGGCTAGGGAGTTGGTGTAGGAGGGAGGGCATAAGATTTTTGGATCATTGGGCTCTCTTCTAGGGAAGGTACAACGGGCACAGAAGAGACGGTTTGCTCCTGAACTGGAAGGATACTAATATACCAGTGGGAAGGTTTGCTAGTGCTGCACAGTGGGTGTAAACTAGAGTTGCAGAGGGAAGGGACCCAGAGTTCCAGAACAGTTAGTGGAGAGGTTATGAAGACAGATGTTGTTAAGACCTCAGACAAAGTCAGGAATCAAAAGGTTGAGCATGGTGCAACTAATGTTCTGAGCTGCATATATTTCGATGCAAGAAGTATCATAGAAAAGACAGATGAGCTCAGGGCATGGATCAGCACCTGGAATTATGATATTTTAGCCATTAGTGACAGTTGCATCTGACATATTAGTGGGAAAGTTATTGGAAGGTATTCCGAGGGACCAGATGTACAAGTATTTGGGTAAACATAGACTGGTTAAGGATAGCCAGCATGGCTCCGTGTTAGTAGGTCATGTCTAACCAACCTTAGAGTTTTTAAAGAGGGAGGAAAGTAGCGGAAAATGGATGAAGACAAGGCAGTGGATGTTGTCTACATGGACTTTAGCAAGACACTTGACAAAGTCTCACATGGGAGGTTGGTTAAAAAGGTTCAGTCACTTGGCATTCAGGATAATAAATTGTTTTGGACATTGGTTTTGTGGGAGAAGTCAGAGAGTGGTAGCAGATGGTTGCCTCTCTGACTGGAGGCCTGTGACTAGTGGGGTACTGCAGAAATCAGTTCTGGATCTGTTGTTTGCTGTCTATATCAACAATCTGGATGATAATGTGGTTAGCTGGATCAGCACATTTGCAGATGACTCCAAAATAGAGGATGTAGTGGACAGTGAGGAAGGCTACCATGACTTGCAATGGGACCTGGATCAGCTGGGAAAGTGGCAGATGGAATTTAATGCAGTCAAGTACAAGGTGTTGCACTTCAGTAGGACCAACCAGGACAGGTCTTACACAGTGCACCGTGGGGCACTGAGGAATGTGGTAGTAAAAGGGGATCTGGGAATGTAGGTTTGGTTGAAATTGTCGTCACAAGTAGATAGGATCGTAAAGAAAGCTTTTGGCACATTGGCCGTCATAAATCAAAGTATTGAGTACAGGAGATGGGATGTTACGTTGAAGTTGTATAAGGCATTGGTGAGGCCTAATATGGAATGTTGTGTGCAGTTTTGGTCACCTATCCACAGGAAAGATGTAAATAAGGTTGAAAGAGTACAGAGAAATTTTACTAGGATATTACTGGGTCTAGAGGACCTAAGTTATAAGGAAAGATTAAATAGTTTAGGACTATATTTCTTAGAATGTAGAAAATTAGAGAGGAGATTTGATAGAGTAAATGCAAGCAGGCTTTTTCCATGGAGGTTAAATAGGACCTCAATCAGAGACAATGCATTAAGGATGAAAGGTGAAAAGTTTAAGGGGAACATGAGGGGAAACTTCTTCATTCAGAGGGTTGTGAGAGTGTGGAATGACCTGCCAGTGCAAGTGGTGTGTGTGAGCTTGAATTCAATGTTTAAGAGCAGTTTGGATAGTTTGGATGGTAGGAGTATGGAAGGCTATGGTTCTGGTGTAGGTCGATGGAAGGCAGCAATTTAAATGGTTTGGCACAGACTAGATGGGCTGAAGGACCTGTTTCTGAGCTGTACTTTCCTATGACTCCATGACTAACTATTTCTGGAATTCCAAAGTGGTTGAAGATCTGTAGCAGCTGTGAATGGTAGTCTCTGTCGTTGTTGACTTCTAGATAATACTTCTGGTCATTTGGAATTAGTGTCAACTAGCATAAGTGAAGTACAGCTATTAATTAGGCCAGCAAAGTCAATGTGTTCTCAAGTCCAAGGTCTGGTAGCTAAGACCATGGTTGTAGATTGGCTTTACTTGGATTCTTTGCTGCCACAGAGTACTGAGTACACTGCTTGCATACGGATGTGAAATCTTCATCAATGCCCAGCCATTACACAAACCGTCTAGCCAGGGCTTTCATTCAATTGATGCCTGGATGACCATGGTGGAATTGTTTCAGTACTTTTGGTCAAAGTGCTTGTGGAATCAATATTCTGTCTCCAAATACTAGGCAGGAGTCCACAGTTCAAAGTGATGTTTGACATCGGTAAAAGTGTACAAAATCTTCTCCAACATTTACTGGCCATCAATCAATGATGGAGATACGCTGAAGAAGGGGATCTGCAGCCATTTCTGCTCTGATCTTGTTGACCGTGACCTGAACATCTCAGCAGCATTTGATACAACCCTATGGACTTTGCAATCAATTGAAATTTCAGCCACGACTGCATCTTCATTTTCAGTAACTCGCTGATTCAGAAGTCTGGACAGGGCATCTGCCTGACCAAGTTTCTGGTTTGACCTGTACTTGATTTCAAAATTGTAGGCTAATAACACTGTTGCCCACCTTTGTAGATGGTTTACTATATACACTGGGATGCCTTTCTTAAACCCAAAGATGGACAACAGTGGCTCGTGATCATTAAGGACAGTGAAGCGTCCACAATAAAGCATCTTGTGGAATTTCTTCATAGCAAAGATGATTCCCAAAGCTTTTCCATAGCTTCTTTCTGCTGCAATCAGTAACCTGACTGCATGCATGACAGCTTTCTCGGAAACATCAGAGAAGATCAAGAATATAGCACCTCCCACCCCATAATTGGATGCATCTGTTGTGATGCCTGGCGGCTCTGGGTGGAACTGTATCAGGAGAAGGTAGGATGACAATATTCTTCACCTGATGAAATGACTCTTGGCATTGTTCGGACCATTTCCTTGTGGTACCCTTGTTGAGCAGGGCACTGAGCGGCTCTCTCAGTGTTAGCATTTGCTGCAAACGAGTTTCTTGTATTGGCAACATACATCAAAGTTGCTGGTGAACGCAGCAGGCCAAGCAGCATCTATAGGAAGAGGTGCAGTCGACATTTCAGGCCGAGACCCTTCGTCAGGACTAACTGAAGGAAGAGTGAGTAAGGGATTTGAAAGCTGGAGGGGGAGGGGGAGATCCAAAATGATAGGAGAAGACAGGAGGGGGAGGGATAGAGCCGAGAGCTGGACAGGTGATAGGCAAAAGGGGATACGAGAGGATCATGGGACAGGAGGTCCGGGAAGAAAGACAAGGGGGGGGGGGTGACCCAGAGGATGGGCAAGAGGTATATTCAGAAGGACAGAGGGAGAAAAAGGAGAGTGAGAGAAAGAATGTGTGCATAAAAATGAGTAACAGATGGGGTACGAGGGGGAGGTGGGGCCTTAGCGGAAGTTAGAGAAGTCAATGTTCATGCCATCAAGTTGGAGGCTACCCAGACGGAATATAAGGTGTTGTTCCTCCAACCTGAGTGTGACTTCATCTTTACAGTAGAGGAGGCCATGGATAGACATGTCATCCCAGTGGCCACACATTTTAATTCCACATCCCATTCCCATTCTGACATGTCTATCCACGGCCTCCTCTACTGTAAAGATGAAGCCACACTCAGGTTGGAGGAACACCACCTTATATTCCGTCTGGGTAGCCTCCAACCTGATGGCATGAACATCGACTTCTCTAACTTCCGCTAAGGCCCCACCTCCCCCTCGTACCCCATCTGTTACTCATTTTTATGCACACATTCTTTCTCTCACTCTCCTTTTTCTCCCTCTGTCCTTCTGAATATACTTCTTGCCCATCCTCTGGGTCACCCCCCCCCTTGTCTTTCTTCCCGGACCTCCTGTCCCATGATCCTCTCGTATCCCCTTTTGCCTATCACCTGTCCAGCTCTCAGCTCTATCTCTCCCCCTCCTGTCTTCTCCTATCATTTTGGATCTCCCCCTCCCCCTCCAGCTTTCAAATCCCTTACTCACTCTTCCTTCAGTTAGTCCTGACGAAGGGTCTCGGCCTGAAACGTCGACTGCACCTCTTCCTAGAGATGCTGCCTGGCCTGCTGCGTTCACCAGCAACTTTGATGTATGTTGCTTGAATTTCCAGCATCTGCAGAATTCCTGTTGTTCTTGTATTGGCAGTTTCTTCCATAATGCCATACACCACAGTTCCAACAGGCTGTGTTTGGCCATTTGGAGACCTAATGTGTGATGAAATCTGGGCCATTGGAAACTGCATTGATATGGTTCTGTTCGACCAGGTTAGATTTGTCTTTTGGGTTGATCAAATGCTGACATTCTTGACTGACAGCTTGTACAGTCATATCAGGGTCTTGCTCCCGTCTGGCCAGGAGCCTTTTGCGAAACGTCTGCATTGCCATGTGTGCCTGAAGTCTGCACATAAAAATCAGACATTTGAACTGTGATTCAGTCACGTTATCCAGCTTGAATTTTTCACATGCGTGATCGACGGCACTGGATATGATGAAGTCACTCGCATCGTGTTTAATCAGTTTTAATCAGTGGTAGCAAACACTGAAGAGAGAACTGATGACTGCTTTCCAAAAAGGCTTGTTAGCTCGTCTTAAGTCTTTATTTAGTAAAACCGCATAACTACAAAATTGTCAAAGACTCAAAATTCCCAAAGCGCAACTATTTAAATGGTTTACCCAAGAACATTCAAGACATCGATAAGAACAATGACCAATCAGTGAAAGTCAGCCTGAGATTTGTTGTCAGCTGGCCAACGGGCACTGGTTGTTTCAGCTCATCATAAGAAAGGCTGTATTTCCTCTCATTGTAGTTTAGGTTACAAATCAATTTACAACTTTCATTATATATTAATATAAGCTTGAATAGATTTATTGCCAAACAATTTCCAACTCATTACTTCAATCATAGTCTTTAAAAAAATGGCTTGTTCAAACTTACTGTCACCTCTGTCCTCTTTGCTTGCAAGGAAAAATATACTGAGCCTAGTGGGACTAATTAAACAGCTCTTTGAATGGACTGGCACAGGCATGGAGAGCTGAATGGCATTTGTCTTGCCATCTTTCATTCTATGATCTCTATTGGCTCTGGTGCATGAGTGAGGTGTCCACCAGTATCTCAAAAACCCAGTTTAAATTCCTACTGTTTGCTTTCATTCACCTAATGTGAACTACCATGCAACAAACTAGTTTAATTTCCACTTATTCTTTTCACACTCAGGCCTGACACAGTAGATTGAAATAAATGTTGTTTTGCTTATTTTCAAATCCTCTCTAATTAGTGCATCACCAGGTTCTTGTCGCCATGGACTTGCTTTCAATTCTGCCTTTGTCTTTTTTTTCCACAAAATGGTATAAATTTATTTTCTGTCTTGTCTGTACCTACACAGCTGACACTGCTGCAAGCAAATTTTTCATTGTACTTCTGCTTGTGCACATGACAGTAAACTTGAATTGTATTCATTTCCAAAAGGCAGGAAGGAACGTTAACTTTTTTATTACTGCCACAGCATAATATGATGTTCCTTCATTATCACCTAATGCATAAAGATTTCATTCAAGCTTATTTTCCAAAGTTGTCTTGTCGGCATCTTTTTAAACTTAATGTTAACAATAAATCAAAGTGTTTTTCTGGGTACTGAAAGGCAAGTATATTTACCACTGAAGAAAAAGGTGGCACGATAGCATTAGCGGTTAGTGCAATTGTTTAGCAGTGCCAGTAATCAGCGATTTGGGTTCCATTCCTGCCACTGTCTGTAAGGAATTTGTACACACTCCCCGTGACCATGTGCCTTCCTCCCATATTAGGGTAAATACGTTGCTATGTTAGCAGTGGAAGCATGGCAACACCCACCGGCTACTCCCAGAACAACCTCAGATGCAAGACAACGTATTTTATTGTTCATGTAACAAATTAAACTAATTTTAATCTCTTTAAGATCTTTCTCACCTTTAGCAATCTTGCATTTGTCAGCTTTGATTTCACCCATCTCCATCAGTGTACCAATGGGTATGTTCCACCCAGCAGTTCTGTTCAGCCCAGTGTGACAAGACTTCTTTCCTTTCAACTGATTGATGGTGAAGGCGTTATGACTCGACTTTTTTACTACTGCCACGGCATAATATGATGCTCCTTCATTATCACCTAATGCACAAAGATTTCATTCAAACTTATTTTCCAAAGTTGTTTTGTCGGCATCTTTTTAAACTTAGTATAGCACTAGTTTTGCACAACTTACAAATACAACAGATACTGCAGGTAAATGAGGGTATTCTTAGAATGGAGGCTTACTGGACAGTCTCCTATAATGTTTTTCTGTTTGGTTTTAATTGAAAAGGTCGCCAGAAAAGAAAATAATATTATATTCAGGAAATCCCAATTTTTGGAATCCATTTCTGCTCACCTGTGAACTGCTACAGCTGGTTTTTGGAAAACATCTTTTTGAATAATGTTTTAGCTACTCACAACTGACTACTATGTCCAAGTTAAAAAAAAAGGATATTAGTGGCCAAAAAAAAGAAAACTGGTTATGGAGACACAAAAGAGACTGTAGGTGCTGGAAATCTACAGCAACACACAAAATGCTGGAGGAACTCAGCAGGTCAGGCAGCAGGTATGGTAATACACTTCAGTGGAAAGCCAGAAAATGGAAATGCTATTTTCTCTTTTACCCTCTTCCTAAAGGCACCAGTTCCATTTTGCAAATCAGAAGCAATTTGTCATCACTTAATATTCAGTCAGCATCCTCCTCTATAACTCTCAACAATTTGACTTTGAACTTGCCAAAACAACGATTGCAGTGTTTCACTGCAGCCCTGAACTGGACTACCTTAATATTGGATAAAATTCTAAACGAAACAGTTTGTAATCAGTGGCTGTCTGCCAATATTGTTAACAAAATGTTGAAGTATTTGAACAAGATGTTCTGGGTGAGAGCACAACCAACTCAGTAACTGAGCTTGATCTGCACACCATTGAGTCCACGTCTTTAATTGCTCTTACTTTAAGATAAAGGCTGGGCGATAGACTGCTCCCCACCTAAAACTATCTATGTGGAGCGTACTCATTCACCCTCTAAGTGATTCCATACAGACACTGTAATCATTTCATCAGTCCACACTAATGCAAATAGTATTTTTGCTACAACAAACACTGTTACTTTTAATTTATATTTAAATTCCTTAGTTTAGTGTTTCAATTGAAAAAATGTCCTTTGAAAAACAATGAACTAGTCACAGAATTCTAAGTATCAAATTTTCCATTCTCACCCACTAGACAGAATAGCAATGAACTCCTTGACACTAATGGTTATGAACAAAATACAGTATATTACCTAGTTAGCGATGCTGAAATTCTAATTACACTTACATAAATGAATTACTTAAAGAATGCTTAAGTGGTTATAGCACACAGTAATTTGTTAGTCCAAATTAATCCAGATGGAGTAAAGGATTCTTTATCATGCGTTTGTCAAGATTTTCTGTACAATGAAGATTCTTCTGATACAGTACACAAAATGTAGAAGAGTTGAGAGTGGACTGCTAGAAAACAATGCTGGAGAGGTAATAATGGGACACAACAAAATGGCGGACAAACTGAATAAGTATTTTGTATCAGTCTTCACTGTAGAATACACTAGCAGTATGGCGGAAGTTCCAGGTGTCAGGAGTCATGGGTCATGAAGTGTGTGAAGTTACCCAATCACAGAGAAGATTCTCGGGAAACTGAAAGGTCTGAAGGTAGACAAGTCACCTGGGCCAGATAACGATGGCTGAAGAGATTGTGGCGACATTAGTAATGAACTTTCAAGAATCACTAGATTCTGGAACGGTTCTGGAAGAGTGGAAGATCGCAAATGTCACTCCACTCTTCAAGAAAGGGAACTATAGGCCAGTTAGTCTGACCTCAGTGGTTGGGAAGATGTTGGAGTCAATTATTAAGGATGAGGTCTCAGGATACTTGGAAGCACATGATAAAATAGGCTGTAGTCGGCATTGTTTCCTCAAGGGAAAATCATGCTTGACAAATCTGTTGGAATTCTTTGAAGAAATAACAAGCAGAATAGACAAAGGAGAATCGGTTGACGTTGTGTACTTGGATTTTCAGAAGGCCGTTGGCAAGGTACCACTCGTGAGGCTGCTTAACAAGCTACGAGCCCATGGTATTACAGGAAAGATTCTAGCAAGGATAAAGAGTGGCTGATTGGCAGGAGGTAAGGAGCAGAAATAAAGGGAGCTTTTTCTGGCTGGCTGCCAGTGACTAGTGGTGCTCCACAGGACTGTGTTGAGACCAATTCTTTTTATATTATATGTCGATGATTTGGATGATGGAATTGATGGCTTTGTTGCAAAGTTTGCAAGCAATATGAAGATAGGTGGAGAGGCAGGTAGTTTTGAAGAAGTAGTGAGGCTACAGAAGTATTTAGACAGATTCGGAGAATGGGTTAAGAAATGGCAGATACAGTGTCGGGAAGTGTATGGTCATGCACTTTGGTAGAAGAAATGAAAAGGTTGATTATTTTCTAGAAGGAGAGAAAATACAAAAAAACTGAGTTGCAAAGGGACTTGGAAGTCCTTGTGCTGGATTCCTTAAAGGTTAAGTTGCAGGTTGAGTTGGTGGTGAGGAAGGCAAATGCAGTGTTAGCATTCATTTCAAGAAGACCAGAATATAAAAGCAAGGATGTAATCTTTTTCGGATCTCCCCCTCCCCCCGCCCTTCCCACTTTCAAATCTCTTACTATCTCTTCTTTCAGTTAGTCCTGACGAAGGGTCTCGGCCCAAAACGTCGACTGTGCTTCTTCCTATGGATGCTGTCTGGCCTGCTGCGTTCCACCAGCATTTTGTGTGTGTTGATGTGATATTGAGGCTTTAGAGCACTGGTGATACCGCACCTTGTGTATTGCGAACAGTTTTGGGCCTTTATCTTAGAAAGCATGTGCTGAAACTTGACAGTGTTCAAAGGAAGTTCACGAAAATGATTCTAGGATTGAATGACTTGTCACATAAAGACTGTTTGATGGCTCAGGGCTTGTATTCACTAGAATTCAGAAGAATGAACAGAACCTCATTGAAACCTATTGAGTGGTGAAAGGCCTTGATAGAGTGGATGTGGAGAGGATGCTTCCTATGGTGGAAGAGTCTCAGACCCAAGGGGACAGCCTCAGAATGGAGGGGTGTCCTTTTAGAATGGAGACAAGAAGGAATTTCTTTAGCCAGAGATGGTGAATCTGTAGAATTCTTTGTCACAGGCAGCTGTGGAGGCCAAGTCTTTATGTATATTTAAGGCAGAGGTTGATAGATTCTTGATTGGTCAGAGCATGAAGGGATATAGGGAGAAGGCAGGAGATCGAGGCTGAGAGGAAAATTGAATCAGCCATGATGAAATTTCGAAGCAGACACAATGGCCTAAATCTGCTCATACATCTCATGGTCTTATGGTCAATGGTTCCAGAATGAAAAGATTTCTTCAGCGCTCTAGGATTCAGTATCCTCTTTGCCTCTTCTGAGTATTGTTGTGTCAAGTATGCAGAGTTCCACGGGTATGACAGTCGGGTTAATTCTACTGCCTTTGCACTTGAAGTGCAGTTTCTTACTGGAACTACATAATTGCTGAATTATCATATTTTATTTCTTACTTGTATAACTTTCCCCTGCAGCGGGCACCAATCCATACAGCTTTCCAGCTGTGTAAATCTGTCCTGCATCCAAGGTTACTGCATCAATTTCTTTTTCCTGTGTTGAAACAATTAAAAAATGTATTTAAATCAATACATGATATTGATTAAAATTACATTTCATTACATAATTAAAGAAAGAGTATTGTAGGGATATGAAGACTTAACCTCCTTGGTGAAAACCTCAGGTAGAAGAAAAATGCTGATAAACTTTTCTAAATACTAGAAAAGAAAAAGAATGGAGAAGATGGTTGGACACCTCAGCTAGTCCTCTACGAGGAAACAGAATATTCAATTGATGGATTATTCATCAACTACATCTCAAAGAATCATCGACTTGATCCAAGATGTTGCCTATGCCATGTTCCTGTGATGCTTTTACAGTAACTCTAGTTTCAGCATCTATTTTGTACAGCAGAATTCTGTGACTATGAACCATAACCCAGAATGTGGAAACCTACTGAAGACTTTGACTCAACACTAAGTCCAGCATAAGTTCTAGATCATTCTGAGTCAAAAGCCCTCCAACTTTGCATTAGCCATTGATCCCATACAAGCAACAATCTTATTGATGTGTATGGGATTTCCAATATTTATTAAGTTGTTAATGTTAATACTTTTCTTTATTTTTTTCTTTAAACTTACCTTCCTCATCGCGTTGTAGTAGTTTAATGTACTTTTAAATAATTTATTTTCTAACTCAATTCCAAGACAACAAATATTTTTCATTTAAATTTAATATTCAAAATTATTTAAAAACAATAATATGTGTTGGAGAACAGCAAGGTGTCAATGGCAGCCCAGGAAGTGGAACTTTGGTTTTACTGGTCAAGTCCACTTGCAGACTATTCTTACCCGTGGAAGGGATGTGGAGTCAAGGCCTTCAGTACAATGGTCCTGTGATGCCCCAGAAGGCAAGTGTGGTGTTATGATAAACGCATAGCCCATATTAGTTTGGCCACCATGTGGTATATATCAAAAGAGGCAGATTAGGGGTACAAACTGTGCAGGGAATGGTAATTGCCATGGGACAATTAGACAGCACAATGAAGTAACAAAAAAGGTGATGCTAAAATGGAGAATTTTTCTCAAAATATTTTTATATAATTAAGTGCTGTGAGGTAATCCATTTATTTCTTTACATTAATTTAGGTAACTTATAATTAAATAATATCTCATTCTTCTCAGATGCGTGTTGGCCTTTTAGCCTACTCTGAGATCAATCTAACCCTCTCCTCCTGCATAAATGCTCCTGATAATATCAGCCTCTACCACCATCCCTGGCAGGGCATTCCACACATTCACCATTTTGTATTTTTTTTTAAACTTACCTTTGACTTCCTCCCTATACTTTCCTCCAATCACTTTAAGAATGTGCACCCTGGTATTAGCATTTCCATCCTGGCCATTCACCCAATCAATGCCTCATCATCTTGTACACCTCTATCAAGTCATCTCTTATCCTTCCCTCCAAAGAGAAAAGCCTTTGCTCTCTCAAGCTTGCTTCATAAGACATGCTCTCTGATCCAGGCAGCATCCTGGTAAATCTCCTTTGCACCCTCTCTGAAATTTCCACATCCTTCCAAAAATGAGTGACAAGAACTAAACACAACATTCCAAGTAACATTTGTTGTCAGGTTTCCTGACCTAACCCGATTCAATTATGTTTACATAATGAGTACAAATGATCAGGTAAAATCTAAACCCAGATAAGAATGTAACCACACTTTCCAGAAACCTCCAGTGAATGAGGAATCTATTTCCTGAGCAAACACCATCACCATAAGCCTCAGTTCACAGGTCATCATCAATAACTCAGCAGCTCTGCATGGTGGGCATGGGGTGGTGGGAAAACTCCGGTGTGAAAATCATAAATGTTCTGCTTATGTTTTAGGATCAAAAACATCATCCCATTCCCATCAATAAAACAGATGCACTCACAGTATTTCATGTGCTGCACCCATTTTTCTTTCAGTGAATAGAAAACATAATTGGGAGGAGATAGTTGTAGGTTGGTTTGGACAGATAGGTTTGAGAATGCAGATCAAGGATAATGAGATCACGAAGTGAGGAGATCTGAGTAGAGAGACCCAAAGGTGGAGAGGGATGAGGTGAAATGGTGTTGAGGGTGAGGTGGTGAGATAGGTTGGCAGTGGGGTAGGAGGGAGGAGATCAGGAGTTGAGAAGGAAGGAGATGTCAGTGGGCAGGAAGGAAGGAAGGAAGAAGATTAAGGTTGTGAGTAGAGTGGCAATATAAGGGACAGGAGTGGAGTGAGGACATTTGTGGATGAGAGGAATATGCAGAGATCAGTGGGTAGAAGGAGGAGGAGAGATGAGTAGGACAGGAATGGGGAGGTGGGATCAGGTTACGGTAGCAGGGTGGGGAAATCAGGTCAGTGAAATCAGCACGGAGAGACTAGGTTATGGATCGGGGATACAATCAATCAATCAGAGTTGGGTGGGCAGATCTAGGACTGAGAGCAAGGTGAGGAAATTATGGGGAAAAATATAATGAGGATTGATTGAAGGGGTGAATATATCTGGGGAATGGAGTGAAGTAGAAAGACTGAGGAAGCAAGTAGAGAGATGGGCAATGAGGAAATCAGGTGCTGGGGAGAACACTTGGGGGTGGATGAAGTGTATGACGTGGACTTCAAATAAAGATGCAGTGCAAATTAAATAAGGAGAAGGAAGAGATCAGGCAAGGTTGGAGATAATCATCAGTTTGTTTATATGGACTCCTCAAACCATCCACGTATAACACCACTTGCCAATCTTCCTCCGCCTTGGACCTTTAACAGTATTTAGTATTATTTATGAACAGTGCCTTGCTTCACCTTGGTAATCCTATCTGAGAAATTCTCTACATTATCCATTGCTTCTCATCATCTCTACAACTTAAAGCTAACTTGTTCTCTAACTTTCTCAGTTCTGATGAAGATTCTTTGTAAGGACATTAACTCTGTTTCTCTTTACATGGTTATGTCACAATGTCTTGAAAACAATAACAACATTCATGTTTGCAGTTCAAGTGTAAAGCTTGTAAATTGTGAGACGTTCGAAATTTTTGTCCCAAGCACATCACAATCTATTTTGTTTAATGGCATTTTATGTTCCTAGAATTACTTTAAAAAAATGAGCACACTAAATTAATGAGGCCTGCTGTTTCAAAAAAAGCCTTTCTCTTTACACTCTTTTGAGCAAACCAAATAAACTTTTACCCTGAGGATAAAGATCTACAACAAGCCATTCATTTCAGTGTAATGTTCTATACGAAAGAATCCAACAAAATAACATGCAAGCCTTGAAAAAGAGATTTGGATTTGGTTTGTTTTAATGTCCTATAGGAATGGCACACAGATGTGCCATACACATTAAGCAACTATCATTGTGGGCATTGTGCAAATCTGGATCCTACCTTAATTTTTATCATGCAGTCAGTGGGATTGTCACCTGATACACATTGAATTGATGGTGTCAGGTTTTGGCTTTGGAATGCTATAGCCATATCTCCACATTTCAATATTTCACTTCTGGATTGTGTGCACCAGCGCAGAGTCTCCGGCAACCCTGAGGAAAGAAAGCAACACTAGTTATTATCTGTCTGCACTGATGCAACTTCACTGTCACAATTTGCTTTAAATAATGTGTATAAATGTTATAAGTTAAATGTACAAATGGACCGCTGCACACAATCAAAATAAGCTGCAGAGAGTTGTAAACCTAGCTCCATCACGAGCACTCGCCTCCATTGCTTCCAGGATATCTTCTAGGAGTGATGCCTCAAAAAGGCCGCGTCCATCATTAAGGACCCCCATCACCCAGGTCGTGCCTTGTTCCCATCAGGAAGGAGATACAGGAGTCGAAGGCACACACTCCATGATTCAGGAACAGTTTCTTCCCCTCTGCCATCCTATTTCTGAATAGGCATTGAACCCACGATATCTACGTCACTACTTCTTTCATTTCTATTTTTGCGCTACTTGTTTAATTTAACTAATATATTTTTTTACAATTTATAAAATTTTTATAAAATTTCACAATTTTTCTCCATTATTATGGATTGAATTGTACTGCTGCCACAAAATCAACAGATTTCACGGCATATGCTGGTAATATTCAACCTGATTCTGATTCCATTTTGTCCTGTGTCACCAATGATTTAGCAGAAAATATTGGAACTGGTTTAAAATACATGTTAGTAGGGAAGTTAGTAAATTGAAGGGATTAAAGGCAGATAAATCCCCAGGGCCAGATGGTCTGCATCCCAGAGTGCTTAAGGAAGTAGCCCAAGAAATAGTGGATGCATTAGTGATAATTTTTCAAAACTCTTTAGATTCTGGACTAGTTCCTGAGAATTGGAGGGTGGCTAATGTAACCCCACTTTTTAAAAAAGGAGGGAGAGAGAAACCGGGGAATTATAGACCGGTTAGCCTAACGTCGGTGGTGGGGAAACTGCTAGAGTCAGTTATCAAAGATGTGATAACAGCACATTTCGAAAGCGGTGAAATCATCGGACAAAGTCAGCATGGATTTGTGAAAGGAAAATCAGGTCTGACGAATCTCATAGAATTTTTTGAGGATGTAACTGGTAGAGTGGATAGGGGAGAACCAGTGGATGTGGTATATTTGGATTTTCAAAAGGCTTTTGACAAGGTCCCACACAGGAGATTAGTGTGCAAACTTAAAGCGCACGGTATTGGGGGTATGGTATTGATGTGGATAGAGAATTGGTTGGCAGACAGGAAGCAAAGAGTGGGAATAAACGGGACCTTTTCAGAATGGCAGGCAGTGACTAGTGGGGTACCGCAAGGCTCAGTGCTGGGACCCCAGTTGTTTACAATATATATTAATGACTTGGATGAGGGAATTAAATGCAGCATCTCCAAGTTTGCGGATGACACGAAGCTGGGCGGCAGTGTTAGCTGTGAGGAGGATGCTAAGAGGATGCAGGGTGACTTGGATAGGTTAGGTGAGTGGGCAAATTCATGGCAGATGCAATTTAATGTGGATAAGTGTGAAGTATCCACTTTGGTGGCAAAAATAGGAAAACAGATTATTATCTGAATGGTGGCCGATTATGAAAAGGGGAGGTGCAACGAGACCTGAGTGTCATTATACACCAGTTATTGAAAGTGGGCATGCAGGTACAGCAGGCAGTGAAAAAGGCGAATGATATGCTGGCATTCATAGCGAGAGGATTCGAGTACAGGAGCAGGGAGGTACTACTGCAGTTGTACAAGGCCTTGGTGAGACCACACCTGGAGTATTGTGTGCAGTTTTGGTCCCCTAATCTGAGGAAAGACATCCTTGCCATAGAGGGAGTACAAAGAAGGTTCACCAGATTGATTCCTGGGATGGCAGGACTTTCATATGATGAAGGACTGGATGAACTAGGCTTATACTCGTTGGAATTTAGAAGATTGAGGGGGGATCTGATTGAAACGTATAAAATCCTAAAGGGATTGGACAGGCTAGATGCAGGAAGATTGTTCCCAATGTTGGAGAAGTCCAGAACGAGGGGTCACAGTTTGAGGATAAAGGGGAAGCCTTTTAGGACCGAGATTAGGAAAAACTTCTTCACACAAAGAGTGGTGAATCTGTGGAATTCTCTGCCGCAGGAAACAGTTGAGGCCAGTTCATTGGCTATATTTAAGAGGGAGTTCGATATGGCCCTTGTGGCTAAAGGGATCAGGGGGTATGGAGAGAAGGCTGGTACAGGGTTCTGAGTTGGATGATCAGCCATGATCACACTGAATGGTGGTGCAGGCTCGAAGGGCCAAATGGCCTACTCCTGCACCTATTTTCTATGTTTCTATGTTTCTATGTAAAAACAATTCAGCCACAGAGTTCTAACAAGTCTCGTTTTAACAAGAAAATAAAAATGCTGAAAACTCTTAGCATGTCAGGCTGCTGAGTGGAAGAACAGGCTTAATTTTGGGTCAATAATGCTTCATTGGGACTTGGAGGCTATGGAAATGATTATTTTTAAGCTGCAGAAAGGATGTTGGAGGAAATTATTAACATGAGAGATTCTGAAAATCTTGAGCAACACACAAAATGCTGGAGGAACTCAGCAGGTCAGGCAGCATCTATGGAAATTAATAAACAGTTGATTTTTCGGGCCAAAACTTGTCTTCCGGATGGATAGCACAAAGGAAATTTTTCAGACAGAGTTGCCAGGGTGATTCAAATGTTTATAGTTAATGGGGAAAGTTAGAGTAATAAAAAGCAGAGACAAGTACAGCTGTGAAATGCAGACCAAAGGTATTAGAGATATCAAACCAAAAGAAGAAACACATCAGCCAGTGACTGTGAAGAAAAAGAACTATTTCAAGATTCAAATGTATTTATCACGTGTATGTCCACCTAAAGATTCATCTGTTGTTTGCATTAACAACCAGCAATGTGTTGGGGCAGCCTTAAAGTATATAAAAAAAAGTAATTTTATACCATGGAATCCAGTTAATTAGGACACACAAGGACCAGTCAGTACATTTTGGCCAAATTAAGTGGCTGTCTGAATTAGCCAAAGTTTCATGGAAATAGTTTTTTAAAAAAGTATATAAAAAAGACAAACTACTATTTAACTGAGTAGTGAATTATAAGACCATAAGACATAGGAGCAGAATTAGGCCATTCAGCCCATCGAGTCTGCTCCACCATTTGACATGGCTGATCCATTCCCCTCAACCACGTTCTGCTGCCTTCTCCCCATAACATTTCACAGCCTGACCAATCAAGAATCTATCAGCCTCCACCTTAAATACATCCAATGACCTGGCCTCCACAGATTCACCTCCCGCTGGGTAAAGTAGTTCCTCTTCAGCTCTGTTCTAAAAGGACGGCCCTTTATTCTGAGGTTGTGTCCTCTGGTCTTAGCTCCATCACTATAGGAAACATACTCTCCATATCCATTCAATCTTGGCCTTACAACATTCGATAGGTTTCAATGAGATCCCCCCTTCATTCTTCCAAACTCCAATGAGTACAGACCCAGAACTATAACCATCAAATGCTGCTCATATGATAAGCCTTTTATTCCCGGAATCATTTTCGTGAACCTTCTTTGAACCCTCTCCAATGTCAGCATATCATTTCTCAGATAAGGGGCCCTAATCTGCTCACAATACTCCAAGTGAGGCCTCACCAGCGCCTTATAAAGCCCCAGAATTACATCCTTGTTTTAATATTCTAGTCCTCTAGAAATGAATGCTAACATTGCATTTGCCTTCCTCACCACTGGCTCAGCCTACAAGGTAACCTTCAGGGATCCTCGTGCAAAATCCCTTTGCGTCTTGGATTTTTGCTTTTTCTCCCTGTTTAGAAAATAGTCTACACCTTTATTCCTTCTACCAAAGTTCATGACCATACACTTCCCGACACTATTCCATCTGCCACTTCATTGCCCATTCTCCCAATCTGTCCAAGACCATCTGCGGCCTCTCCGTTTCAACAACACTACCTGCTCCTCCACCTATCTTCGTACCATCTTTTAGTTTGGCCCCAAAGCCATCAATTCAATCATCCAAATCATTGACATACAACATACAAAGTAGTCATCCCAAGACAGACCCCTGCAGAACAACACTTGTCATCGGCAGCGAAAGAAAAAAGGCTCCCTTTATTTACACTCTGCCTCCTGCCAATCAGCCAATGCTCTATCTATCCATGCTAGTATCTTTCCCATAATACCAAGGGCTCTTATCGTGCTAACAGTCTCATGTGGCACCTTGTCAAAGGCCTCTGAATATCCAAGGACACAACATCCACCAATTCTCCCTGGTCTTTCCTGTTCGTTATTTCCTCAAAGAATCCCAAAAGATTTGTCAGGCAAGATTTTCCCTTAGGGAAACCATGCAAACATTGGTCTATTTCATCACATGCCTCCAAGTACCTCAAAACCTCATCCTTAATAATTGACTGCAACATCTTCCCAACTGCTGAGGTCAGGCTCACTGGCATACAATTTTCTTTCTACCGCCTCTCTCATTTCTTGAAGACTGAAGCAACATTTGCAAATTTCCAGTCCTCCTGGACCATGTCATAATCTATTGTTCTTGAAAGATCATTACTAATGTCTCCACAATCTCTTCAGCTACCCCTTACAGACCCTGGGATGTAGTCCATCTGGTCCAGGTAACTTATCTACCTTCAGACCTTTCAGCTTCCCAGGCAGGTTCTTCCTAGTAATAGCAACTACACTCATTTCTGTCCCGTGACACTGTCAAACTTCCGGCATACTGCTAGTGTCTTCCACAGTGAAGACTGATGCAAAGTACTTATTTAGTTGGTCCCCCATTACTACCTCTCCAGCATCATTTTACAGCAGATATCTACACTCACATCTCTTTCACACTTTATATATCTGAAAAAAATTCTGGTATCCTCTTCAATATTATCGGCTAGCTCAGATTTATAATTCATCTTTTTGCTCATTATGGCTTTCTTAGTTGCCTTCTGCTGTTTTTTTAAAAGCTTCCCAATCCTCTAACTTTCCACTGATATTTGCTCTCTTTTACTTTTACATTGGCTTTGACTTCCCCAGTCAGCCACAGTTGTGTCAACCTGGCTTTAGAACACTTCTTCTTTGGGATGTATCTATTCAGCGCCTTTCAAATTGCTCCCAAAAACTCCAGCTCTGTCGCCATCCCCACTAGTGTCCCTTTCCAAACAACTATGTCCAGCTCCTCTCTCATGCCTCCATAATTCCCTTTACTCCCCTGTAATACTGATTCATTTGACTTTAGCTTCTCCCTTTCAAACTGCAGGGCGAATTCTATAAAATGAGGTATTTAAATAAAATACAGAACAAATTAGAATACTACCAATGACATTACAGTGTTATAAATTTGTGTATTGGTTCCTACTAGTTATTGACGGAGGACTTCATGCAGTGTATGCTGACCTGTTTTTTTTGATTGACTGTGCAGACACCTAATGTAGATAATGGACTGCCTTCATACAATGCTTTTGGTGATTGCACCTTCCAAATCATCAGCTTCATTGTAACAATCAAGCTGATTGTCGATACCTTCAAATTCTTCATAGTGGAAGTAGTGAAATTGTTTAATTTTCACTTCTGGCTGTTTCTGGCATCTCTAAGACAGAATGCTTGCAACTGCAGTGAGCAAAACAGTGCTGAGTTGTTTTACTGCTTATTTCTTGCTGACTATCAGTGACAAAAATCACTGCTTTATGAACACAAAAACTGTTCACCCTAAGCACGGCATAGTGTCTAATGGCTAATCAACTGCAAGTGACTGACAGTAGATAAAAACTGTTCAGCAACAGACTCCTATCCCAATTAAGTGGCATAGTGTCCCAAATAAATAAAGGGATTCCCCACTATTTTCTGAATTATTTTTTAACCTTTAAGATTTCCCCCATTAAGCAGATGTCCTGATTAACTGATGGACAAATTAATCACAATGCACTGTATTATAATAACCTAGAAGCAGAACTGACCAGTTCAAAGTATGTATGCTATATTCAACACTGAGACTCGTCTCCTTACAGGCAGCCACAAAACATACAGGAAAAAAATTATTAAGATAGTTAAATCTGATACAAGTATGAATAGCTGAAATATGCCTAGATGGGAAAAGAAATATTGTTCAGCAGTTGTGTTGAACCTCACTGGTAAAGAATAGCGCAGGAGTGTGATGGGGAATTAAAGCAACAGACAGCTGGAAGGCAGGGTCAGACTAAATATGTTTTGCAACTCAGTCATCCAATTTGCATTTGGTTTCTTCAGTGTAGGAGGAGTCACATTGTGAGAACCAATGCAATAATTTATACTGGAAGAAATGCTAGTGAAATACTTCATCTCCTGAAAAGAATGTATGGATCCCAGCATGCAAAGTGACGCGGTAGAAGACAAGGCCACAAGAAAGCAGCATCCATCATCATTCAGACCATGCTCTCCTCTCAAAACTACCAATGGGCAGGAGGGGCAGGAGGCTCCGCACCACCAGGCCCACAATCTGTTATCACTCTACAACCATCAGGCTCCTGAACCAGCGTAGATAGCTTCACTCACCTCAACACTGAACTGACTCCACAATCTGTAGACTCACTTTTAAGGTCTCTACAACTTATGTTCTCAGTTTTATTTATTTACATTTTTTAAATTATTTACATGACTTGTCTTCTTTTACACATTGCTTGTTTGTCAGTCTTTGTTATTTACTGTTTATGTATTTTTTAATTTTCCCATAAATACCTGCAAGAAAATGAATCTCAGGGTAGGATATGGTGACATATACATACTTTCTTGGGCACGTGGCCAAGTGGTTAAGGCATTCATCTAGTGATCTGAAGGTCCCTGCTTCGAGCCTCAGCTGTGGCAGCGTGTTTGTGTCCTTGAGCAAGGTACTTAATCACACATTGCTCTAGTGTCTGTGCAAGGAGTGGCGCCCCACACAGACTTCCAATCTGCGCCTTGGAAGGCATGAAAATGCCCGACGCAGGCCTCTCGTATTCTGAGTCGACGTTCCCTCCCTTTGAACACATACAAGGGGACCATTCTGCCCAAAGATTCTATACTAACACACAAAACAATCCTTTTCCCCACCTTCCCTAGTTCTCTCTGAACCCTGTTCTCTGCAAATTACGCTCAATTTTACCACCCGCCTACATTAGGGGCAATTTATACTGGCCAATTAGCCTACCACATCTTTGGCTCACAGTAGCTGTGAGGAATCTGTACTGCCTGCTGCATCACCAGTGCCCCTGCAGTTGTGTGGGAAAGAGCAGAAGAAAGGGAATGGTTTGTGGAAATCAGGGAGAGGATCTGGGAGCTGTGAAGTAAACAGTCTGTTTGCAATGTTGAAAGATAAGTGAGACTGAAAGTAGAATCACAGGAAGGTAATGGAAATTGCGAAGGCCATTTAAATTTAGTCAAATGGGAATTTAATGTCATATGCACAGGTTCATCCACAGGTGCAGTGAAAAACTTGCTTGCAGCAGTATCATTGGCACATCACAGTCACAAGAAAAACATAAATTAAACATCTCCTGCATCGAATTTTGAATAATGATTTGCTCTCCCCCGCACTGAAGAAACCAAACACAAATTGCATGAGTGCTTTGTGGGGCTCCCTCTTTCAGGGTGCAGGGGTGACTATGAACTTCGTCGCCCTGTTAGTTTAATTCTCCATATCATTCACACTCTGACTCATCTGTCCGGGGCCATCTGCGCTATTCCAATGAGACCCAAAATTTGCTCAAGCAACAATATCTCATCTCCTGCCCGTACGTGTTGCAACCTTTTGGCCTCAGTATCAAATGTAACAATTTAAATGTAACAATTTTAATGTAAATTGCTTTTTCTGTTTGTATTGGACAGCCAGTTTGCGTCTAAAGTCATCAATCCAAACTACTGTCTTGTGTTTTATCCCCCTCTTGTCACAAGCATTGTCCAATGTGCTGGGCATTTTCAGCAAACTTCTTTCGGTTTCTGATCTTCATTTTACTTGTCCCTTTGCCTGCTTTTGACTCTTTAATAGCCCTCATTAATCTTTCAACTGTACTCCTACACTGGAACCATCTAAGTAACTCTGGCTTCACCTGGTCAGACATCCCAGTGTCCTCTGCATCACCTCTTTGAAACTTAAAACCAACTTATTTTCTCATATTTTGGGTTCCAATGAAAGCTCTATGATCTAGAACACCAAGTCTGTGTCTCTTTCCCTTGTTACTGCCTGATCTCCTGACCATTTCCAGCAAGTTTTATTATTTCAGATTTCTAGCATCTACAATTTTTTTAAATTTCCAAGTGCAGTTTATGAACACAGGCTATATACAGTATCGTTTAGCCAAACAAGAAAATTCTAGATTAATGCCAGGCTCATATGGGAAAAGCACAAAGATCTCAGCAACAAAGACTGTTTTACATAGAAGAAATAAAACATTTGGTGAATCACATAAAAGTACAGTGGATTCCGGTTAATTGGGCCGTCAGTTAATTGGGGCAGCCTTTTATTTGCAACAACTCTTAAAGAACAAAAGCTAATTAAGAAAATAGCTGGGATTCCCTTTGTTTATTTGGGACACTACGTTGCTTAAATGGGGCAGAAGACTGTTGCTGAACAGTTTATAGCTACGTCAGACACGTATATTTGCACGGCGTTAAGACACTACACAGTGCCAAGAGAAAATAAAATGATTTCACTGCATCAAGTTAGGATCTATGAAGAATTTGTAGGTATCGACAATCATCATGAATGTTACAATGAAAACGAAGATTTTAAGGATGCAATTGTAAGAAGGCAATCCGTTACCTATACTAGGTGACTGCACTGATTTTGTGGATTTACAGTCAATCAAAAGAACACATCTACTGGATGAATTCCTCCATTGATAACTATAAGGGACTACAACACAGTTTTACAGTACTGAAGTAGTAGTGATAGTGTTCTAATTTCTGTATTTGTAAATACATAATTTGTTACTCAGTTACACAGTCTTTTGCCTTTTTTCTATTGTTTTAACTATTTCCACTGAACTTCCGCTAGCTGGGGCAGCTGCCTAATTGGGTCAAAATGTACAGGTCCCAATGTGTCCCAATTAACCACTATCCATGGTATTTATGCAGACACAAGAGACTACTGATGCTGAAATCTAGAGCAACACACAATCTGCTAGAGAAACTCAGAGGGTCGAGCAGCATTAGAAGGAAAACAATTGTTGACGTCTTGGGTCTAAATCCTGCATCAGGCCCTGATGCCTGAAGTCCTTGTATTCCTGGGAAGTGCTGCTCACTGGAGATGTGTGCCTATATACCCATGTACCCCACCCCACGTACATGTCATGTAAAGCACCATTTAATACTGAAAAAGGAGGGAAACGCAGAATTTGGTTTTAAACCTACGAAATCCTACGAGTCTTCCAAAAACATGGTTGCATAATGTTTCTGATTGGCTTTTATATCAACTCAGGAAGCAGCACATTTCTGTAACCAATAACATGCACCGATATGTTTATTGAGATAAATGAAAAAAAAACACAATAAATATAACACAGCCAATCCCTTTTAGACACCTACACCAACCAATTTTACTTTTAATCTAATAAATAGAGATTTGCAGGCTAATGTTTTGTAGATTTGAGTAATAATGTTCTTTAGTGCAATAATGTAGTTCACAGTTCAGCTTTCA
The DNA here is from genome assembly GCF_963921235.1 of Mobula hypostoma. Taxonomy (NCBI): domain Eukaryota; kingdom Metazoa; phylum Chordata; class Chondrichthyes; order Myliobatiformes; family Myliobatidae; genus Mobula; species Mobula hypostoma. The sequence goes on from NC_086100.1 coordinate 32,572,229, forward strand.
GTGTGGTGAAACCCTCTGAAGAGTTTTAATGATTATCTTAGTTTGAAAGATATCACTTACTGTAACAATCAAATCCTTTCAAGAATTGTAGATACTCTGTCCCCAACCAGGCCTGATAAGTTTGGTTTTTGATGAGAGTAAATTCTTTGGTGGCATCCTTAAACAGCAGGTCTTTGCCATCATATGAAGTGGAATTAAACATCTTAAATCCAGCAGAGGTAATGCCAAACTTTTTCTGTAAGCAAAAGGTCTTTCTTTAATGGAAGAGTCTGAAGTAATTAATAGTTATTCAGAATTATATAATTCACTATCTCCTCATGGAAGAGACAGCAGTGTCTATCAAATTAGCTCAAAATCAGCATATTACAATGAAAGTCAGTTGGTGCATTGTGAAAAAAATCAAAATCTACAGATGTTAGAAATCTGAACTAAGAATAGATAGTGCCGTAAATACTTAGCAAGTCAGGCAACATTTAAAATTGGAAGAAGCAAGATTAACATTTCAACTCAATGATAGTTGATCAGAATTGGAAGACTGAGAAAAAGAATGTGTTTCAAGGTACAAAGAGGGCGTGATGCAGGGAACAAAGGAAAAGCTTGTGATCAGGTGGAAGTACAATAGCCAAATGACACCATTCTTTTTGGAGTTGCCTAGTTAATAAATGAATGAGGGAAATTAGACCCAGCATGTTCTTTTCTTCTATTTTTTTCCTCAGAGGTGCAGAATTGGAAATATTGAAGCAGAAGAGAATGCTGCAAACACCAAGCAGAAAGGGTAACATCTGTGAAGAGATCAAGTTAATGCTTCAGCTAATTAACCTTATATTTGTACTGCCCTGTTTGACATAAGCAGGAAAGGCTTAGCATATCCCAAGAGTTGCCCTGGTACAAGGTGAGGTGGTCTTCCTCAAGCTTATGCTAATCCTCAAAGGAACAGAGTAGGAGATCAAAGACTGATATCAGAGAGGAAGTGGGATGGAAAATTAAAGTGAGAGGCAATTGGAAATTCAGGGTCAGCCTCAGACTGAGCAGAGGTGAGTAAAGTGGTCACTGAATCAGCCTTCAGTTCCTGCAAAGTACAGGAGACCATATCTTGAGCACTAAGTGTAATATATGAGAGTAGGAGAAAGGCAAGTGAATCATGGCACAACCTGCAAGAACAATGTAAATGGACAAGTGTGGAAACTCCCGCACTTGCGGGAGAAAGTGCAGTGATAAGGGGAGCTGGAGAAGAAGAACAGACCATGAAGTTGCTGAGGGAAGTAACCCTTCAGAACGCTGAACAGAGGGGGATCAGTTAAGGGAAGAGTGGAAGATGTGTCCAGCGGTGGAATCCCATTGAGTCCACTGAATACGGAGAGTGGTAGGGTAGAAGGCACGCTCAAGGGAAACCTTGCAGTGTCTGGGAATAAAAGTGCTTCGAGCAGAAGGACAACAAGCAGAAAAGACAGAGTTGTCAGGCCTCTTCAAGTATGGTTGAGAAGGCACAATTACAAATAAAAAAGAAGCCATCAATACCAACTTGTATAAATTCCTAATACACACCACACTCCCAATTATCAAGGCATCTCCTTAAAGCAATTCCTCTGCAGTATAGTCAAACAGAAGAGCATATGTTCTCATCGTCTAAGTCCCCTTCTGGAATATCATTCCCATTAAAGTGACAGACCAATCTAGTAGTCAGCAATAACTAATAATTCCTCAAAAAAGCTACAATGAATCAATCAGATGTTTCGTAAGACTTAATTTTTCTTATTTACTAACTTACTGTGTGTGTGTCATCTTTCATTTCCAGGACTAACACCCCAGAAAAACATAACTTCTGCATATGTCGAAGGTATAAACTAGAACTTAACTCAAATATTGAAAGCTACTGAAACGGGCAATCTAAATGTGCCTGAATGAATTTATGGAGGCAAAAGGTATCTCATTCAAGACAAGTGACAAAAGAATCAGGCGTATCATGAGGAAAAATATTTTCACACTGCAAGTGGTTAGAATTTTTAATATATGCAATAGTTGAAATTGAATCAATAATAGTTTCAAAAGGGAATTTGTTAAGTGCTTAAAGGCAAAAAATTCATAAATATGTGGAGAATTTTTTTTTATTTTAACAGATTAGGGCTGAGAGGGGGAAGTGGATCAGCAATGATGAAATGGCAGAACAGACTTCAATGGGACAAATGGCTTAATCCTGCTCCTATATCTTATGGTCTAATGCAGAACAAGAGTGGAGTAGTTCCAACTAGATTGCTCCTCAAGAGCATGAATGCAGAGTAATTGAGTTAGTGGCCTCATCCTCACCCAACTTATAAACTAATTTATGAAAAGGGGACTACTTTTTTGGACAAATCTTTTTTCTCCACCTCCTTAAATCAAAACATGGAGGTAAGTGTTTGGATGTGATATAATTGTATTTTAATATAACAATCCAAGCCTCAATTTCTAGAGTGTCATGTGTATATTACCTCCAAATATTTCATTCTATTTTTTCATTCAAAGTAAGCTGCATTTAAAAGACTTACGGAGTTGACAAATTGGTTTAGCTGGAAAAAACATCTCCATACCTGACCTGCATCCAGTAAGATGAAGATGGCTGTGCCATCAGTATCCGTTCTCACTACCACTGCACGGGTGGGCACCCTGGCGAGGTGGCATGCTTTCCAGTCTGAAACTTCAGCGCGGCTTCCATCTCGACATAGAAGTTGATAATCAGTAGAATTCAGTGCCTGTGCCCATGGAGAATTATTATTTCCTGAAAAATAGTTTAATGACAAGCTTTGGCCAAATGATAATGATGCGATGCTCCACATCATTTACATTCCACAAATAACCAAAGAGTTGGAGCAGTGAACAAAAAGAATGAAAACTCAGTAGGACAAGGAAGCACAGCTTCTCACTATATTTGACGGTGACTTACTACAAGGAGTTTTCAATTGTTGATGGTTTAGAGAGAACAAAGGATGCCACACACTGATACTCTGACATATGTGGGATGGGGCTAATGTACATGCTTCTGTATAGTACTGTATTGTCTTCCGTAAATGATGGCTGGAGATATCTGACAAAGTTCTGTTACCACTGATCTCCTTAAGGAACACAGAATCGTAGAGTATTACAGCACAGAAACAGGCCCTTTGGTCTGTCTAGTCCTTGCCTGCCTGATGTTCAGCATAGTCACATCTACCGACACCCAAACCAGATTTCTTCAACTCCCTTCCCTCCATGAACCTATCCAAACTTCTCTTAAATATTGCAATTAAGCCCACATCTACTTCTACAGCTAGGAGCTCATTCCACGCGTGTACCATGCTCTCAATGAAGACGGTTCATAGAACATAGAACAGTACAGCACAGTACAGGCCCTTCAGCCCTCAATGTTGTGCCGACCCTTAAACCCTTCAGATTCCCCTTCAGCTTATACCTTAAATCCATAACTTCTACTCCTCGTCTCACACAACCTGAGGGGAAAAGGCTTGCATGAATTTCCCGTCTGCAGCCCTCATACTTTTTCATGTGGTGGTGGGGGACTGCTTCAACCTGTGAGGTTCATTCGCCGTACAGATCAAGGAGGAAATATTTCTCAGCTGACCACAAAAAGCCATAGGACATGCTAATCAACCTGCCTTGTAGCCCACTATCAAAGGCTGAGTAGAGAACAGAGGTCGGTGTGGTTTACCTGCTACAGAATGTCTTGCTCTTCTTCACACCAAACACCTAACTTTAGTCCAACAGATAATAAATGTATCCCAATCTATAGTGAGTGAATGTAAGCGACTGGAGCTCAGGTGCTGTGCCATTTCAGTTGAGAGAACACATCAATCAGAAATCTGCTGCTACACTCAAATACATAAATAAAAGAAAACAAAGGGAGGGGAATAGAACAAGTGACCTTTGAACAAATACACAGCTGTCATGGAGATACAATTACGAGCAGTCATTGTCCAGTACCACAGTGTGCTATGTCTCTCAGTCAGGCACTGTTCCAGGACCTCTGCCTACGATACTGATGGCTTTATATCATTGCCGTCCTGTGTCGGAGCTGCGGGCCATGCTGAGGCCAACCCTGAGCAAGCAGGCAGAGTGATGTTCTTTTTAAGCTCCTGTAAAGCAGGGGCAGTCCAGATAATCATTCACAGACTAGTAACCAGCTCCAAAATTTACAGAGCAAAACTGCCAAAAAGAACAATAAGACGACAATTTTAAAAAGGAACTCCAAAAATGCTCTTCATATATGCATGTGAAGTTCGTATTTCAACAGTAATGGTGTCAATTCTTTGTACTTGCCCCGGAGCACAATCTTTGATTCACAAAGGCAACCTTTGCCACATGCAACCATTGAGTATATAATGATACCAAATTGCACTTCACACTCTTAACCATTAATTTTAAATCTCAGAAGATTAATGCAGTAATCATACACACACACACGGATATCTACTCTCTCTGCTTCCATACAAAGTTGCAGAAATAACATTATATCAGAGAAATGAAAGCATTTTAGAATTCAGCTAAAGAGGGCTAGAAAATTTATAAAAAGGCAAGATAGAATTTGACAGTAAACTGATCAGAAAATTAAAAACAAGCCATAAAAGAAATACAAAAAGGAAAAAAAATATGCAAGGGCAAACATATTTTCCCATACAATGGTCAACAAATTTACCTGCAAATATGGATAGAAAATAAGGAACAGATATGTAGGCCGATTATGGAAAGCTGTAAAAACCACTGGGTTGTCATTGTAAATGGGTTCATCTTCCCCTATATTGAGGGGGAACTTCCTCAGTGCAAAAGGCTTAGATGGGGCAGGGTTTTTCAAGTGCATCTGAGAGGGTTGCTTAAAACAACACGTGGATAATCCAGCTGGAGGAGAGACCATACTGGACCCTGCTTTAGGAAATGCACTGCCAGGTGACTGGCTTTTAAATCAGAGATAATTTTGGGAATAGTGTTCACCACTTGTTAAGTTTTAAAACAAATATAAGCAAGGAAAAGTCTGGGCTTTGAAGGAGCAGGCAAATTGTAACATTATTAGACATGAGGTGGGAGAGTTAATTGTGAGCAATTATTGTTGGACAAGCCCACAACCGACATGTGGGAATTGTTTAAATACCAGCCAATCAGAGCTCAGGACTGGTATGTTCTGAAATAAGGGAGAGGTTGTGAAAAGGAGGCATACACAAGGTTTAGGAAACTAAACTCAGATGGGCCCTTGACCAACAAAGAAAACAGGAAGCAAGGGATTAGGAGAGCAAAAGGAAACTATGAAATGTCCATGGCATGTGGGATTAAAAAGAATCCCTAGGCATTTTGTACGTGCATTTAATAAAAGACATTACTAGGGAGAAAGGATATCCACAAGAATAAAGACAGAATTTATGCTTGACATCAGAGAATGTGAGTGAGGTATGAAACAAGTTCTTTGCATTGGTGTTCACCAAGGCGAGGTACATGGAGTTTAGTGAGATCAGCGTGGGGCACACTAATGTGCTAGAGCATTTTGAGATCAAGAACCTGGCGATGCTGGTCTTTTGAAGAGTATTAAGACCATAAGACATAGGAGCAGAATTAGGCCATTCAGCAAATTAAGAAAGGTACTGGATTATGCCACAGCAGTGTTCCAGGATGACATTGGAAAACTCAAACATATCAAGGGTAAAACAGTGTTAAATGAAACAAAGCCTATCCAGTTCCTTATACCATCCCTGATAAAGTAGCCAGTGAGCTAGATCACAAGGAGGCTGAAGGAATTCTTTTCAAGGTTGCGTGGAGCCCATGGGCAATGCTAGTTGTCCCAGTAGCCTAGAAGAATGGGTCTTTTAGGATCTGTGGTGATTTTAAGGTCACCATCAACTGAGTACTGAAAGTAAATCAATGCCCTCTATTCAGAATAGAGAATATCTTTACAAACCTTTCTGGAGGAGAACACTTTAGCAAAGCAGACTGAGCTGAGGCCTACTACGATTGGAGGTGCAAGAAAAGTGCAAAGTGTTTCCCACAATAAACACTCACAAAGGGCTTTATCACTATTATAGGCTTATTTCTGGAGGAGCATCTGTACCTGCACTCTGGCAGAAAGCTATGGACCAGGTGCTACAAGACTTCCCAGTTACTCAGTGTTACCTGGATGATATCATTGTCACCAGTAAGGATGGTAAGGAACATCTTCAAAATCTCAAGACAGTGTTAAAAAGAATAAAAGATTATGGGCTGAGTATGAATTCTTTAAAGCAAGCATCACTTACTGTGGTCACATCAATGTACAAATATTTCGCAAGTGTGCTGAGAAAATTCAAGCAGCAGTGGACACTCCAAGTCTAAAGAACATGCCACAGCTGCAGTCGTTTTTGGGGTGTATCAATTACTATACAGGTTTCCCCCGCCATCCGAAGGTAGAGTGTTCCAATGAAATGGTTGGTAAGCCGAAATGTCGTAAAGCCAAGAAGCAATTACCATTTATTAATATGGAAGAAATTTGTGAGCGTTCCAAACCCAAAAAATAACCGACCAAATCATGCCAAATAACACATAAAACCTAAAATAACAGTAAAATATAGTAAAAGCAGGAATAATATGATAAATACACAGCCTATATAAAGTAGAAATACTTTTTGCAATCATTGAAGTACTGTCTAGCGCAGCAAAAATCTCACGCGTGCGCTCTCGGCAGAAGCAGTCTTTCCAGTAACCTTTAAGTTATGAGGCTGCCAAATCGTACCAAATAACAAATCATACTAAATAACACAAAAATACACAGCCCATATGAAGTAGAAATACTTTTTGCAATCATTGAAGCACAGTCTAGCGCAGTGAAAATCTCACGCATGCGCTCTCAGCGGAAGCGCTGTCGGCGCAGGCACTCTCTTCAGTAACCTTTAAGCTATGAGGCTGACAAATCATACCAAATAACAAATCATACTAGGTAACACAAAAATACACAACCTATATAAAGTAGAAATAATGTATGTACAGTGTAGTTTCACTTACAGGAATCGGGATGGTGTGTTAGGCTGAGTCATCGGAAATTGGGGTGGTAGGAGGTAGAGGAGACTGGGGTGTTATCTCATCGTAGTCTATTTCCAATAGGGAAGCCAGGTCATCTTCTTCTATGTCTGCCTGCCTCGATGTCGAAGGTCGAGGTTCGTTGTCTGCTGTGGCTGATGTGCAAGGCTTGAAAAACGACAGTATACTTGACTGCTGAGCCTCGCGCATTTTTAGATCATACAGTTCTTTGTAAGCACTCAAAGCATCCTGCAAACCTGCCCTAAACCTACGTGCCCTCTCAAAATTAAAGTCATACTTTTCTGCAATCATTGCAGCACTGTCAATCGCAGCGAAAATCTCACGCAACCGCTTCACGTTCAGTCCCTGGATGACTTCATTTTCGCTACTGCGTTCGGTTTCGATTGTTATCCTTTCCTCTTGCAATTGCATCAGCTCTTCATATGCCAATTCTTGGTCATGGGATGCTAAAACCTCTTCAACATCATCTTCGTCAACTTCCACAAACCCAGCCTCCTTAGCCAAGCTCACTATTGTCGTATTTATTGTTGATGGTTCGAAGCCTTTAAGATCGTTCACCGCTTCGGGACACAGTTTCCTCCAAATGCCATTTCTCATCGAGACTGTTAGCCTATCGAGAGCATCTCCAATGTTGGCGATTGCCAGTTTTATATTGTAGTCTTTCCAGATCTCTCGCAAAGATGCTTCGGAGTTGCCCTCTCTGTCAATAGCACTTACAATAAAACGCATCACATTTTGCATATAGTAAGCCTTATTTGTGGCTATTAGGCCTTGGTCACACGGCTGCAGCAACGATGTCGTATTCGGTGGTAAGAACACAACACGAATGTTACTGCCATACTCGGTAATGTCAGGCAGATGAGCAGCACAATTATTGACAATCACAAGACACTTATTATCGAGGTTATTTTCTCTACAGTATTTTTCAACAAAAGGACTAACATATCTGCTCATGTACTCAGAAAAAAGCACTTGGGTGTTCCAACTGCTTGGATGTGAACGGAACACAACGGGAAGTGTTTTCTTATCAACGCCTTTAAGTGCCCTTGGATTTTCTGAATGGTACACTAGTAGAGGCTTAGTGGTGTTAATAATAGGCATTAGGATAAACCTGTCCTTCGATGCCTTGTGTCCCTTAGCCTGCTTTTCTTCTTTCGAAATAAATGTCTTACTTGGCAATTTTTCCAATAAATTGCAGTTTTGTCACAGTTAAACACTTACTTATACGAATAACCACCTTCTGTAATTATTTTCTTCAGTTCTGCTGGGAACCTTTCAGCAGCTTCAGTTATCAGCCAAAGCACTCTCTCCAGTAAACGTTAAACTATGAAGCTGCCTTCGCCTCAGAAACCGATCAAACCACCCATGACTACCTTTAAATTCCACTTTCGCAATACTTTCATCTCCATTGGCCAGTGCTTTCTGTTTCAGCTTATTAAAAAGACTGACTGATTTCTCCTTAGGTATAAGATAACTTAAAGGAACACCACGTTTTGTACACCCATCAATCCACTCAAGCAATAGACTTTCTATTTTATCCATTACTGGATGCCGACTAAGAGAGACCACTTTGCTACGAGCAGAACCGACAGTAACATCAGCAGCTTTCAAGATTTTTTCTCTCTGTGTGTAAATAGTGCGAATGGTGGATGCAGGCAAGTTCAACACGCGGACAATGTCCTTACTTCGTTCACCACGATCGAAATGCTTGATTATGTCTAGTTTTACGCTAAGTGTAACACCCTTATGAGCTCTTTTAGGTTTTTCCGATACCTTAGAACTCATCTTGCTAACGGATGCACAAAATAAATTGAGATAAATCACGTGTTTAAGCAATGGCGGCTAGAATGCAGTTTTGGGGGAGGAACTTGGCTGCTCAGGGTGCGCGCTGCCTTTTTTTTCGCATGCCGCCAGTTTTCGCGCGCTGCTTTTTTCGTAGCAGTGAAAAAACCTTCTGTTAGCGAAAACAGGGTACTAATGTAGGTCTTTCGTAACAGTGAGGTTTCATAAAGCGAACGTTCGAAAAGCGGGGGACACCTGTAACAGGTTCCTGCCAAACCTGGCTACTGTGGTCCACAGCTTGGACTCATCAATACAGATCAGGAAGAAATAGCAATGGACAAAGCAGTGTGATGTGGCTTCCAAAAAGACAAAAGGAAATGGTGGCATCAGATGCTTGTGACACCTTTCTTTATGGTAGACATGCAGTCATTTCACATGTTACGAGTGTATAGCCTATGCATCACATTCCCTTACAGCTGCAGAGAAAAACTACGCACAGATTGCAGAGGGGCCTCAAGTCTGATATGGGGTGTAAAATGTTTCAACCAGTACCGTGTGGGAGAGATTTCTGTCTCATTACTGATCATCAACCACTAGTGTCTATTTTCAATCCACAGAAGGGTGCTTCACTAACATCTGCAGTACAAATGCAGAGATGGGCTCTGTTTCTTGGAGGAACACAATTACAGGATCAAATTCAAGAGGACAACTAACCATGGAAATGCTGATAGATTGTACCATTTACCCTTGGAAAAGGGAATGCCTGAAAAATTTACAAAAGAGACATTCCTCCTGACATATTCTCCCCTTTGCAAATTGAAAGTTTCCCTATTATGGCAGAGAAGATCCAAAGGGAAAACAGAAAAGATCCCACAAATGTCACCTCTACATGACCACTCCAAATGGCTGGAATGTACAGCGGAAAATCTTGTTTCTCCATTTTTACCAGTGCCAGGATAAACTTGCTCTTGACAGGGTTGGTTTATGTGGGGATTCAGAGTTGAACCACCCAGGCTGACAGCTGAAGTGTTGAAGAAGCTACATGCCGGCCATCTAGGCATGGTCAAAATGAAAGCATTGGCTCAAAGTGTCGTCTGGTGGCCTGGGGTAGATCAGCAGATCAAGCAGCTTGCCATGCACTGTTGAGGATGCCAACATTTCCAGAAGATGCCAAGAGCAGGGCTTCTCCATCCCTGGGAATGGTGTGCATTGTCTTGGCAGAGGATTCCTCTGGATTTTGCAGGTTGATTCATTGGCAGAAGTTTCTTGGTAGTAGTGTATGAAGCTACAAGTGGTCAGAAGTGTTCACAATAACCTCCACTACAGCTTCACACACTGTTGTTATGTTGAGAAGCCTCTTCTCAAGGACTGAACACTGATTCAGTGGAAAATGAACTACAGTTTGTTACAGAACAGTTTCAGTCATTCCTGAAAATGAATGGAATAAGACATATCACATCTGCACTGTACCACCCAGCTACAAATGGCTTGTTGAAAAGATTTGTCCAGAGTCTAAAGAAAGCACTGTAAGCAATGTCAGTAGAACAGTACACAGACACTGAATCAGAAGCTTGTCTTTTTCCTCCTTGCATATCACAAGGCAGCACACTCCACAACCAACAACTCACTAGCTATGTTGTTCCTGGGTCATCCCTTGCATTCACACTTTGATCTCCTCAAACTCAACCTCAGAAGGAGTATGCAGGACAAACAGCTGAGACAAACTGAAGGTTCCTCAAACAAGGAGGTTTAATGTTTCGCTCCTGGATAAGCAGTCCTGGTGAGGGACTACAGAGGTGATCAAAAGTAGGAACTTGGAAAGATTAAGGACAGAACTGGACCACTTTTCTACTCAGTGGAGATTGCATCTGATATCATCTGGAGAAGACACATTGAACAGTTGAGGAGACCAGTGTCAATTGATAGAGAAGAAAGATGGCCAGAGCTGTCAGAACCACTTCCTGCAGTCCTAATGTCGACTCAAGTGTTCTTGTTCATTTAATTAATTCATTACTTGTTATATGTAAAAGCAACTAAATGGCATGTGTCAACAAGCCAGCACGTCCAAGTGGTAAAAAATGAAACTTAAGACACATTATTCCTGGCTCTGTGTTTCCTTTCAATTAGCTTTTACATTTTGGAATTACAAAACATAATACTATCAACCTCCACTTTAAATATACCCAAATGCTAGGCATCCACAGTTGTCTGTGGTAATAAATTCCACAAATTGACAAAAGAAATTCCTCCTCATCCTTGCTTTGAAGGGATGTCCTTGTATTCTGAGGCTGTGCCCTCTGATCCTAGACTCCTCATCGTACAAACCATCCTCTCCACATTAAGATTAATTTTAAATAGTTTTTGCAAAGAACTATAATGGACTTAAATCTTTGTAAACTTCAATGGCAGTTCCTCTCTGACCACAACATACTCTATGGAACTTGTATTCCTACCACAAGAAAAGCATAATCCTTGATAATTCCAGATAAGGTTGAACCTTTCCTTTATGGGAAGAATCAACCGAAGGTGAATAACTGATGTGACATAGCCCAGGTTTCTAAAATCGGAAAGAGAGGTGATTGTTAGGTCTTGATGAAGATCTTTGTGTCCAGACTGAAAACAGGGGGATCCCAGAGGACTGGACAGCAGACAATGTTGTTCCTTTGTTCAAGAAGGGAAATAGGATTAAATCAGGAAACCATAGGCTGGTGTGGACGACATCAGAGGTTGGAAAGCTAATAGAGAGGATTCTTATGGATAAGATTTAGATGCATTTGGAAAGGCATGGCATAACTACGAACAACCTGCATGGCATTGTGTTGGGCAGGTCATGTCTTACAAACTCAGTCGAGTTTTCTGAGGAGGTGACAAAGTTAATTGATGAGGATAAGATAGTGGATGTTATTTACTGGACTTTAGTTAGGTATTTGACAAGGTCCCTCCTGATAGGCTGACCTAGAACACACACGAAAAATGCTGGAGGAACTCAGTCCTGCCGAAGGGTTTTGGACCGAGACATCAGCTGTACTTTTTTCACAGATGCTGCCTGGCCTGCTGAGTTCCTGCAGCATTTTGTGTGTATTGCTTGAATTTCCAGCGTCTGCAGATTTCTCTTGTTTGAGGCTGATCCAGAAGATTAATTTGCATGGGATCCACAGTGTCTGGCAGCTTGGATTCAAAATTGGATTTGTTGTAGAGGACAGTGGTCAGTGGTGGAAAAGCGTTACTCTGGCTAGAGGTCTGTGACCACTGACGTTCTGCAGAGATCAATATTGGAACATCTTTGTGATATGTACAAATGACATGGATGAAAATGTAGATGGATGGGTTAATAAATTAGCAGATGACACAAAGACTGGAGGAGTTGTGAACTGTATAGATGATTGTCACATGATACCACAGAATACAATCAGTTATAGATATGGGAGGAGAAATGGCAAATGGAGTTTGTCAGGTGGATCCTGAAGAAGGGTCTTGGCCCGAAATGTTGACTGTTGTTCATCTCCAATAATGTTGCCAGACCTGCTGAGTTTCTCCAGCATTGTGTGTTTGTGTGTGTGTGTGTGTTGCTTTGGATTTCCATTTTGATCCATCCTCGAAAATGGTCTTGTAAGTAGATAGGGTGATAAAGGTGGCATAGAGCATACTTAACTTCAGTAGTTGGGGTATTGTGGATCAAAGTCATGCTGCAACTATGTAAAAACTTTGGCTGTGCTGAACTTGGACTTGGACTATTGTGTGCACTTCTGGTCACCACCACTACAGCAAGGTTGTGGAAATTTAGAAAGGTACAGAAGAGGTTTACAAGAATGTTGCAGAGATTGGAAAGCAAACCCACTAGCAGAGTTTAGGTCAATCTTCTTGGAGTGTTGGAGGCTGAGGACAGACCTGATACAAAGTTATGAAAGTATTGGATGGACATTCAAAATCTTTTTCACTAGGGTAGAATATCAAATGCTAGAGATCAAACATTTGTGGGGGGGAGGGCTTTTAAGGAAGATGTGCATAGCCAGTATTTTTTTCAAGCACAGAGTGTGATAGTGCCTGGAACGGGATGTTGAGGTAGTATCGGAAGCAGATACAATAGCAGCATTTAAGAAACGTTTCGGTGGACACATGAATATACAGGGAATGGAGTGTTATGGATCATGTGCATGCAGAGATTTTACTTTAATTTGGCATTGTGTTTGGCACAGTATCATAGGCCAAAGGGCATTTTTCTGTGCCGTGCTGTTCTATGTTCTATGCATTTCCAATTAGTGTAAAATAATGGTGGAAGGTGCTGGAGTCCCTATTCAAAATTATCATCACGTACCGCATCGTATGACGTGGGCGATCATGGTCTTTAACCATGATTGTTCTTGCAATCTTTCTACGCAAGTGGTTTGCCATTGCCTTCATCTGGGCAGTGTCCTTACAAGATGGGTAATTCCAGCCATCATCAATACTCTTCGGAGATCGTCTGCCTGGCATCAATGGTTTCATAACCAGGACTTGTGATATGCACCAACTGCTTATACAACCATCCACCACCTGCTCCCATGGCTTCACCTGACCCTGATTCAGCGGGGTGGATAAGCAGGTGCTATATCTTGCTCAAGGGTGACCTACAGGCTAGCAGAGGGAAGGAACACCTTACATCTCCTTTGGTAGAGACACATCTCCAGCCAACCACCCAACCTATTAAAAATGCAATAATAAAACATCTTGGGAAGTAATAACAGGACTGAACAGAATTAACATGGACTTCTGAAAGAGAAATTGTGTTTATCTAATGTTGTTATTCATATGGCAGGTGTTTTTTTTCTCTTCATACTTCTAGTCGTTTCTTATCAAGCCACTCCTCCAGCCTGTAGCCACATCGATGGACTGCAGCAAAGGCTTCTTGGATCTTGGTGAGAGGGCATGTTTGGACCAGGTGGAGGACGTCATGAGCTGGGGTACCACAGGGGCAAGCTGGGGTTTGTCAAGTGCCCCATCGGTGTAGTATTTGCACTGTTTTGGCATGTTTATCTAATGACAGTACTTCTTTGACAGTAACTCTTAGAAAAGACGAAGTGAAAGCAGCAGATGTGCTGCATTTGGATTTTGATAAGGTCTTCAATAACACCCCACACTGGAAATTGACAAGATTTATAGATAATATACTGACATGGATTAATAAATGATTTATGAACAGAAAGCAAAGGGTGAGAATAAACAGATAATTCTCAAGTTGACAGGCTGTGGAGGGATAGGTTTCTCAAGTTGATAGGTTTTGGAGGGATTTGCTGCTTAAGAACCAGCTTATTCCCAATGTATATTAATGTATTAGTGTAATCGTATATCAGTGTAATTGTGTATCAGTGCAATTGTGCATCAGTATAATTGTGCATCAGTGTAATTGCGTATCAGTGTAATTGCGTATCAGCGTAATTGTATATTAGTGTATCAGTGTAATTGTGTATTAGTGTAATAGTATATTAGTGTATTAGTGTAATTGTGTATCAGTGATGTGACTGAGTAGACCAAATACCACATTTGCAAGTTTACTGATGATATTAAAAAAAAGATGAATTTGTGAGTAGGGAAAAAGATGTAAAAAGGCTTTAAGGGAATATAGACAAGCTAAATAAATGAACTAGAACATGGCGGGTGCAGTGTGGAAAATGTGAAGTTATGCATTTAAATGAACAAAACAGAACAGCATTTTTACATGGCGAGAGATGGCTAGATGGCTACTGTTACTGTCCAAAGGGATCTAGGTATACTTATACACAAGTTCATGAAAGCCAACATTCAGGTGTAGCAGGTGATTTGGAAGGCAATGGAGCAACTGTAACGAAAACCAATTTCCCCCGGGATTAATAAAGTATGACTATGACTATGATTTCCTAGCCCTTATTAGGAAAGGATATACAAGTACGGGAGAAAAGATGACTTCATGCAATTACATACAGTCCTTGGCGAAGCCTTCTCAGGGATATAGAGTACAATATTGGTCTCCTGACCTGAAGGAGGACATACTTCCTGATGGAGTATGATTTAGATTCACTAGACTATTTCCAGAAATGATGGGTTTGCCACATGAGGAGACAGTGAATAGAATAGAGGAGTCTGGAACTAGGAGTCACAGTATTAGAATAAAAGGTAATTGAGGATTGAGCTGAGGAGAAACTTCTACACACTGAGGGGAGTGAAACTTCAGAATTCTCCACCTGGAGGACAGTAAAAGTTTCTTTCCTGAGTTAATTTAGAACAGTGATCGGTAGATTTAGGTATTTAAGGAATCGAGGGATCTGGTAATTGTGCTATATAATTCCACTGAGTGAGAAGGTCAGCTACAATAATGATGAATGTCAGAGTGCGCTTGAACAGCAAAATGGCCTATTTCTTATTTTGGAGGTAAGTACTGTGTGAAGTGCTTACATGAAAAATGATACTCTAGAAAAGAAACAAACTAGTTGGAGAATGCAAATAGAGCCAATAAGGGGGCTAAGTCCACTACTGATGGTTTTATGTCAATAGCTGTGGTGTGGAAAGCCCCAAAATAAAGTTTCTCTTGTGTGGCAAGGAAGGGTGAGGAAGAGTGGAAAACAATAGTGGGACTGATCTACAGAAGAGAAAACACAGCAGCATTCTTCAAATTCAGCAGTAACTAAAAGCCTTAACTGAAAATGTACCAGTAATGGACAGTAATGCCAACATTACTTAAATTTCTCTCATAATCAAAAACGTAAGAACTCATTGGTAGTCTATAATGAGCTGGCATTTTATCTCTTAACTCATAGTAAACAATAAACTAACTGCATGAAGCTATAGTCACCATCTTCCAATAATCAAAGTGAACTTAAAGTTCGCTCAAGGCCACAGTTAAATGACGTGCCGTCTCCCTTCCAAATCCCCTTCACCACACCCTTGCCTCTCCATTTCCCTCGATTCTGGTTCAGATTCATTTTGGTGTGAATGGAATCCCAGTCATGCAGGGCTCTGTGATTCTATAGGTGCAGGTCAATGGGACTGAGCAATATCATCGTGTGGCACATTCTAGACGGCCTGAAGGGCCTGCTTCTCTGTTGCAGTGCTCCATGACTCTATGCCAAAACAGGGACAACATGATCAGCTTGAACCGATACAGGATATCCGACAAAGAACGGCAACCGTGAACTCTGAGGTGATTCTTCACTGATTAAATCATTCTATATCATCTGCCAGGTATGAGACAATCATTGAAAAGGGGAGATCACAAGGTTTCTTTAGAATTAATGACAGTAGAAGGAGTGCAAGTACAGGCCTATTAATCAATGCTATTTGCTTATTCAAAACATGACGCAATTCCTTTAATGAAACACAAATCCTGTAGTTCACTTTAAAAAAAGGTCGGGGTTACATGCTACCCCATCACTCACCATCCGTATTATCCAACACAGTAGAATGTTTAACAAAGGCGACATCACCTGCATTTTCAGCTAGGCACCTGAAGTAAAAAGAAGGCACATTCAGAAAGACTAGAACATAGAAATGCTTTCTGATGGTAAAGTCTTGAGGCTGCGGTATGCGGTAACTCTGCAGCTCACCTATCCCCCACCACCGTGCCTGGGAAGCACAGAAACATCAACACAAGTAATCAAAGCCGTTCCATCTGTAAACGCAGTGATCATGCAGAGCAAAATCATTTGCCAACTGTTTCATCTTCTCTCAGGGATCACTACTGGAGAGCTCATGAAAAAGTGCCCCTAATGTTAGTTTTTTGTTTCATCGCTGACGAATAGCCAAGTGGGAATGGTGTTGTAGTGGTTAGCGCAGCGCTCTACACTACCAGCGACCCTGGTTCAATTCCCGCTGCAGTTTGTAAGGAGTTTACATGATCCCCCCACCCCCGTGACCACTTGGGTTTCCTCCGGTTGCTCCAGTTTCCTCCCACTGTCCAAAGACGTACCAGTTGATATGTCAATTGATCATTGTAAATTTTCCTGTGATTGGGCAAGGATAAATTGGTGGGGGGGGGGCGGATTGCTGGGCAGTGTGGCTCGAAGAGCTGGAAGGGCCTATTCTGCACTGTATCATAATAAATAAATTCATGAATAAATAAAGAGCAGGCATTGCACATACATGTTACTAGTTCCAGTGGGAGGGCCGAATTGAAGAAAATTATAGTCTTCATGATGAAGGGCAGGAGAACAGAAATTAAGGCAGAGCTACAGCCACCACTGGAGGAGCGTTCGGGAGATGGACAAGATACCATCATCAAATTAGACCAGAGATTAATTTGACAGTGTGGTGTATAGCAATTAGCACTACATCACGTATTCACTCTTTAGGCCAGTAAAGTTATTTTTTATGACCTTTATAGTACATGTGTTATATATGGCTATAAAAGAAGCAAAAACAGTTTGGAAATGATGTACCTGAATGCTCCACTGTCACTAAAATATCTCTCACTCGAATTTTCCACACATTTGTTTTTTCCCCCTTCATCACCAACACACAGTTGGCAAAGACTTGGTGGGAAATCCACACCCTGTGCTCCTGGGATGCAACTTTCAGCGAAGAAATCACTCACAGCTAGAAGGAATTAAGTAAATAATATCAGATTTTTTTCATATTCGTTATAAGGGATGTGAGTTTCACATGAATTTAATTGCTCACCCCTAACTACCTTTGAGAACTCAGTGGGGAGTTATCTTCTTGAATCACTGCAGTCTTTGAAGGATGGGTTAAACTACAATGCTGCTTAGGGAGTTTATGGATTTTGACACAGTAGCTATGAAGGAATGGCTATACATTTCCGAGTCAGGCTTGGACAGCAACTTCCAGATTGAATCCCCATGCTTTGGCTGCCCTTGTCCCTCTTTCCAGCTTATACAGGTCAGGGATTAGGAAAATATTTTTAAGAAGTCTTGGTGAGTTACTGCAGTGCAGCCTGTAAATGGTTAAAAGCTGCTACTACTGTGTGTTGCTGGTGGAGTGAGTAATTGTGGAAGGGGTGACAATCAAGCAGCACATTATGCATCAGAATGTTTTGATGGTCTATGTTAAAAAAAATAACTCTGATAACTCTTAGCTAAATTAGTGGCTTCCAAATATTAGTCTTGACTCCAGCCAGATTTTATTTTTTTATCCATTGAGAAACAAGTTTGCGGTGTCATCGCAGACTTTAAAACAGTAAACTGGCTGTCCATTTTGCACAATGCATTTTTACAGCTAATTTTCACTAAATCAGTTACGAAGCTCCTGCAATGAATCAGGAACAGGGAAAGCTGGACTCATTTTCAATTGCGAAATAGTGGTTGGAACACAGCATGCCTTAAAATTGCATCTATTAATGCACATTGCTTGACAGGCAAGGCAGACAAACTGAGGGTGTGAACTGCCATCAGGGAGTGGGATATTGTGGCCATAATGTAAACATGGCTGAGAGAAGGCTGATTGATTAATGTTCTGGGATGCTGATAATTTCAGGGTGAGAGAGGAGCAGGTAAGCCTGGGGTGGGTGGGGGAGGGGGGAAAAGTATTAATTTCTTTGCTAAGGGAAGACATTACAGCAGTTCTTAGAGAGGATATTCTTGAGGGATAATCCAACGAGACCATTTAGGTCAAACATAGAAATAAGACGGGTATGGTCACCTTGGTAGGGCTATATTGTAGACTCTCCCCAATCATCAATGGGAACTTTGTAGGGTAGTGCTACTGGGAGCTTGCTATTTTGGCAGCATCAACTAGGCCACCAAGAAGCCTGGATGGGGCAGGATTTGTGTGGTACATCCAAAACTGTTTCCTTATGCAATATATTGAGGAACCAACTTGGAAAGGAGCAATGTTGGACCTCCTCCTAGGGAACCAGCTAGGCCAGTGGTCCCCAACCTCCGGGCCGCGGACCGATACCGATCCACGAAGCATGCAGGGGGGCAGCGGTAGCCGGGACACACTCAGCACATCTTTAAGAGCAAAGCCATAATAAACAAGCTAATTAATTAGGTGCCGCCCAGCACGTAAATGTTGGCCCAGATCAGAGGCGACGCAATCGGCAATCGCCTCTGATCTGGGCTGATATTTACGTGCTGGGCAGCACCTAATTAATTAGCTGGTTTATTTTGGCTTTTTTCTTAAAGATATGCTGGGTGCGTCCCGGCTACCGCTGCACTCCTGCATTCTTCGTGAATCGGTATCAGTCCGCGGCCCAGAGGTTGGGGACCACTGAGCTTGGCCAAGTAACCGAAGTGGTAGCTGAGGAGCACTTGGGTTTCAGTAGCCACAATTTTACTAGTTTTTAAATAGCTATGGCAAAAGATAGAATGGGTCTGCTGGTGAAGGTCTTGAAATGGAACAGGGCCAACTTTGAGAGCATTAGGCAGGATCTAGCTGACATCAAATGGGTGACTATTTAAAGGCAATCAAACACACTGGCAAGTGAGAAGCTTTCAAGAAGGTCACATCAAGAGTTCTGGAGTAGCATGTTCCTGTGAGAGTGAAGGGTAAACATACCAAATTCAGGAAACCGTGACTGACAAGAGATATTGGTGTTCTGGTGAGGAAAAAGAAGCAAGCCTACATCATATTTAGGCAGTTGGTACAAATGAATCCCTTTAGGTTTAGACAAAGATTAAGAGTAGGCTTAGGAGAAAAATTAGGCGAGCAAAATGAATTTGGCAGGCAGGGTTAAAGATAATCCAAAGAAGTTCTTCAGACATATTAACAATAAAGGAACAACTGGGGAGAAACTACGGGGTCATGGACCAGGGGAACCTGGGAGTACCAGTGCACAGTTCACTGAAAACCACCATCCAAATAGATAGGTTGGTGAAGAAGGCTTCTAGCATGCTGGGCTTCATCAGTCTGGCCATCAAGTTTAAGAGTAGGGATATATACAAGTCAAATCAAGAGAGGCATGGATAAAGTGGATGGTCATTGTCTTTTCCCCAACATTGGGAAGTCCTAAACTAGATGACACAGATACACGACAAAAGGAGAGAGAGAGATATATAAGAAACTTGAGGAACTTCTCTACACAGAAAGTAGTGAGTATCTGGAATGAGCTGCCAGTGGAATTGGTTGAAGTGGCTGTATTTGCAGCATTTAAGAGGCATTAGGAGGGAGGGTTTAAACATGGGCAACTGGGTTAGCATGGAGGATGTTATGGCCAACATGGACCAGTTGGACTTGCTTCTGTGCTGTGTAATTCTATGACTTATGGAAACTGATGTGTATATCAGACTTTCATTAAGGTCTAGTTTCTCCACCCATGGAAGGACACACTGAAATTAGAGCAGGGGTTCCCAACCTTTTTTTATGCCATGAACCCCTAACATTAACCAAGTGCTTTGTAGACCCCAGGCTGGGAAACCCTGAATTAGAGGGAGTATGGTGAAGTTTCACCAGCTTGATTCCTGAGAAAGAGGGCTTCTCAAATTAAGCACAATAGTCCTGGAGCCTCTCATGTGCAGAAGAATGAGAGAATTATTGTTAGGTTTAAAGGATAGATGCAAACTTGATGTTTCTCTTGGTTGGAATTTCAGGGACTGGAGTTACAACCTCAGTGGGGTTGGTCAATCTGAACTATTTTCTGAGACTAAACTTAAAACTTTTCTCTTGTTGTTGCTTTCTTTTCCTTCCTTTTCTACTTACTCAGCAACGGATATTTGCTCCAAACATTCTTCTATCTTCTTATTTTGGTACACCCACAATAAGTAGATTTTGCATTGAGAGATTCACCCTCACCCCGATCCCACTCTGCCCCACCTTTCCTTTGATCTTTTCAAGGATACCAGGCAGGTAATATTCCTTTGGGCCTGCCTCACATGCGTTAATGAGCAAAGGGACAATGACTTCGCAATGAAGGTTCTGAGCTAGCTTCACCCTGTCTATACCATAGTTAAATGAAAAGCTGTACCAACTATTGCATGACCTACAGCGACAGTCACTATGCATCAACTGGTAATGATTATGATTGCAACTGTCAGCTGCATCTTCACTCTCTCCTCCTCTATTGTCTCCAACACTTGGCAGCTGGTTCTTTTTTGATGAAAGTGTCTCAGCAAGACAAATTATTCATTGTTCTCACTGCTACAAATTTTCAGCCTTTGGATAAGAGTTCATGTTTCCCAAACCATCAATGAGGTTCTTGCCTTCACATTTAATTAGTAGCTACTTTGTAATCCAAACAACTATTCTAAAAGTCAAAATATTAACAAACAATAATCCTGACATTCCTGGCCCGCAACCTAATTGCCAATACTCCCACATATTTAAGAGTAAATTTCAGTCCAACAATTTTAACCATCAACCCTTGTGAATAGTCTAAATTGTTCAGTCTAAATTGCTCATTGCACTTGTGCGTATGGCAATAAACTAGACTTTTGACTTTGGAGTTTTCTAATCTGCTTTGTGGTGGATTCTCAGACATTCTCAGCATGGGGCAAGATATCACCCAGGTTTTACATAAGTGATGGAACTGTGCATAATCTAACAGTTGTAGTATTACTTAAGTAATTCCCAGCTTTCCAATTGATATGTTCTGGTCAGTTACTTAGTGACAGGGCCTATCAAAATGAAAAGAATGCAATATGGAAGGACTAGCTAAATGACAAAAGGCAACAAAACAAAATCACTAGAAATTAAACAGAAATAGAGGATGCAAGGGATGAAAATGATGGATGTGGTGAAGAGGAAGAATGGACAAAAGGCAATCAAATGGGTGAAACAATTTATGAAGGAGAAGCAGGTGAGGCAGACAGCAAGACAGAGACAGAGTAAAGGAGGTAAATTGAAGGAGACTGAAAATGACAAATGGGAGGCAAAAATAGAAACAAGTAAATGTCTTCTGATTGGTAAGAGAGAGAGTAAGGTAGATATTGAACAAAATGGATAGCAACTCTCAAAATAACATAAAATAGCATTTAAATATGAGCTTTACCTTGTGAAAATTTGCAGCCCATCACAGACATCTTCCTGGTATTAATCAGATAACCGATGGGAACCTTCCATCCTGCTGCTGTACTAAATCCACTATGGCAGGACTTCTTCATTTTCAGATTGTTAATCGTGGTTGAACTGTCAGATTTTCTAACAACAGCTACTGCATAATAAAAGGTTCCAACTTCTAAACAAAAGAGAAAGAAACAAAAATATAAATTAGTAGCAATGTGAATCAAGGCTAATCTAATAAATATTTAGTTTCAAGTTCTTGGAATTTTAATAATATTGCAATGCCACACCAAATATTAGAGAACTTGGCACTATCATTAACTCTTGAATTTCCATTTGAAAAGTGGCAGAATTGAAAAAAAAAGTCACAAATCTAACTTGCCTTTAATTGTTTATCTCCAATTTTAATGGAGGTGGGAAGGCAACAGGTTACCAACCTGTTTCAAGGAGGCGGACATTAATTTAAACACTTGAATGAGACCATATACCTGAGATTGGTGTAGGATTATTCAAGTAGGCGCAGACTCACTTGATCAAAGGGCTTCTTTCCTGCTCTATGACACCATGATTATGTCAGCAAATGTTTGAATGAGCACCTGGAAACTCGCCAGGATCACCAATCATTCACGGCTGCTCCCCAGCTGACTTTTGCCGACTATCATTACTTGCCAGTTTATACCCCAGCCTCTCCCCTCGCATTCACTATTCCAGCAATCCAAGCCTCACCTCCACAAACACTGGCTGACAAAACTGATTATTGAGCAGACAAAAAAAAATGTAAAGTCTGTGATTGGACTACTACTCTTCTTCCCACCACCAGCCTAACACCAGCTACATCTTGGAGTAGGTTAAAAGGTCAGCACAACATTGTGGGCCAAAGGGCCTGTACTGTTCTACGTTTTATGTTCAACGTTCCTCACCCCTTTACAGTCAGAGGTGCTGATCCCAATATATGCTGTAGTTAAAACATCTCAGCACACAAACTTCACCCTTTAGTGTTTAATCAGCTTTCCCATGTAACACTGTAAACAAATAAAGATCTCTGGATTACTACTCCTGTAACAAAACTATCTGCAATTTGTCCCTTTGACGTTCTTCAGTTTCTCAAATCTTCAAAGCTAGAGATGTGATCTCCCCGATACACTTCCCCCACTCACAATTCTGTGGCTCCCTCTGTACAGCATGGAGTCTGATGCAGCTCTTAAATAGAAAAGTTTGATCAGAGCTCTTCTTTACCTGCATAAAAGTGAATTGTATGGGATGCAAGTATTGGGTGTGTGCAAGTAGTACCTCCTATTAATGTTAAATACCTTTATGTCTTCATATGTGCAATACCTTGATCATATTTCTCTGCAACCACAGGCTTTAGTTTATACTCCCTTGCAGCTTGATAGAGGTCCCCAGCATCCAAAGAGACTGCATCCGCTTCCTTGTTCTGTTAAATGATGGAAGAAATTTACCAGTTGAAACTTCCTTATTTTTTGAAAAATAACTAATAGTAACAGGTTTTGCCTGTGTCATAACAACATAATTCAAGACTGTCGTTGCTTTTTTCACAGACTTATCTGAGAAAATTCCCTTATCTAACCAGTTCCAACTGGTTTGCAGCATGAGGAGGGAACACAAAGTCTCCAGTCTTTTGTGCTTTTACTTGCTTTGAGTCTTTTCTCACTAGCTGTTGTGTTACTTGCCTTGCTGGTAAATATTGACTCAATCTAACCTGTACTATGACAAACATCTCATAAAATGGCTGCAACCATAAGATTTGGGCCTCATTCTTGACTTCCAAAGAACCTTCTGGATGATATCCTCTCCAGATCTAACAACAGCTTGCATCCCTAACATTGGTCGGGGTCCTGTTCAGGGAAGCCCATTTTAGACAATGCGGTATTAGGTATAGCAGATGCTGTGAAGGCCTGCTGCTGTGGGAACAACCTGAAGACAGCTTTGGCTTCTCGACAATGAAAATCCCAAACATGTTGAGATGAATGTTGCACTTTGTTGGCTGCCTGTTGGGGATCTACAGTATGTTAGAAGCCAGAACAAAAATCAAGACTTGCTGCAAGTATTTTAATAACATTCAGATTTGATCTTCCCTAGAGGCTCCACACACTCTAACTTTGAAGCATCATTTCCTAATTTATCACCAAGAATAACAAGGCCATTGTACATGAAGGAATATCACTACCTCCAAGTCTGTTGCAAGTCACTCACTGTCATGACTTGAAAATACTGTCTGTGGCAACTTTATTAGGTACATCTGCTTGTTAATGCAAATATCCAATCAGTCAATCATGTGGAAGCAACTCAATGCATAAAAGCATGCAGACACGGTCAGAAATATGATGTATGCTACTTTGACCATGGAATGATTGTTGGTGCCAGATAGGGTGGTTTGAGGATCTCAGAAACTGCTGATCTCCTGAGATTTTCACACACAATCATCTCCAGAGTTTACAGAGAATAATGCGGAAAACAAAAACATTCAATGATCAGCAGTTCTGTGGGTGAAAACACCTTGTTAATGAGAACTCAGAGGAGAATGGCCAGACTGGTTCAACCTGACAGGAAGGCAACATGGACTCAAGTTATGTTACAACAGAGGTGTGCCGAAGAGTTCAGCCTTTAAGTGGATGGACTACGGCAGAAGGTCATACCTGGCTCCACTCTGGTACCTAATAAAGTGGCCACTTAGTGTATCTCACCATTCTATCATTTATCTAATTCCAGATTAGTTAACTCTATCTAACAGGACTGTGGGTGTATCATCTCCGCACTGACTGTGCAAGTTCAAAATGTGGCTCAGCTAGGGGGGGGAATTAAATGCTACCCTTCCCTGCAATACTGTAAATCAATGAATTTGAATGATTGATAATGTCAAGCCTGCGCAGGCAGGCACCTCCAGTGTTCAACCAGCTAACAGGAGTCACCTGCCACTCGTTTCCAACTCATCACCTGCAGCCTATTTAAACCCATCCCTCATCCACAGTCCTTTGTTCACCCATCGAACTGGTCAGCATCAACCAAATGCTCCTAGCCTTCAGTTATCTGCTCTCCCTTGTTTTGCGGCCATTCATAGATTGAGATTTTGCAGTTGACTGGTAAAATATCATTTGCTGCTAAAATCATGCTCTACCTTTGTGACCGATGAAATGAGTTTCCACCTGTATATAACTCCAGTTTACAGTTGTTTGGCTGGGTTGAGGTTGCCTGAGTAACACAAGTGTTATTAGCTGAATGATGTTGTTTACAGTCAGAAGTAACTTTTCCGTCTGGTTTATAGTTCGTAATGTGGTTAGCTGGAAAATCTAAATCATCCTGTTTGCTTTCACCAGGAGAGACCAATAAGCCACTTATTCTTAGTGCAGATATTATATGACAAATAGGTTATTCTGTTTTATTTGTTGGGGACCTCCAGAGTGGGAAGGTAAGGAAATGCTTCATTCACATGGCATGAAAATATCTAGAGGGCAAATTTAAACTCCAGAAAATGGGCGTTGGTTTGAGGGAGGTAACACTTTTAAGAATCAGATTTGATCCCACCCTACATCCTTCCTTCCACTTTAGCTGAAGAAGTGGTCTGAACAGGACAAACAGCCTAACTTCTCTGTACAGAAAGATTACTCAATTAAACAAGGTTGTTTGCTTCAGGTTTCATCTCTTCTTCAAGATAAACCCAGCAGCTAAAGGCATTGGCCGTCTGGTGTTTGGAAGAGTTTAAACAGCCTCTCAGCACTGCTTGTGGTCTGCGGAAACTAGA
Source organism: Mobula hypostoma (assembly GCF_963921235.1). Taxonomy (NCBI): domain Eukaryota; kingdom Metazoa; phylum Chordata; class Chondrichthyes; order Myliobatiformes; family Myliobatidae; genus Mobula; species Mobula hypostoma. The sequence goes on from NC_086100.1 coordinate 32,597,697, forward strand.
ATTTACCCACTGTATACTTAGCACCCTGCTCCCCAAATTAACCTGCTCTTACTCTCTGGGTAGACTCCGTCCAGGTCACTGTAAACCCCACATTTCAGCATCATCCCACCCTCACAAGCACCATGACCCTCATCTCATCTTCCGATCCAGCTCCACAACATTGTGATAACCCCACCTTTGCTCTATAGAAATCGCTGGTCTAACACACATTTCTCCTTCCATTTTCTCAATAGCGTTTGTTTCCCCCCCCGCCCCCCCCAAGTGAAGAAGACAACATCACAAGCATCAAACACAACATAATTAATGGAATAAGTACAAGTAAATTGTCGTTCTGAATGGGAAGTGTATTTGCAGCTCTGGGTGGCAGGACAGTAGGTAAAGGCAAAATGTTGTAACTTTTGAAGTTGCATTGAAGGTGTCAACAGAAGACGAGTTAAGTATTATCAGAAAAGGATAAGTAAATCCTGGAAGAAAACTCTCTTCAAAATGCTGAAACAGAAAGGGAAGATAGGCTTGATGGTTGCATCAAGCTAGAAATCTTGGAGGATCTATTGAATGTGGTGGAGTGGAAGACGGGTCGAGGAGAACTGTAGACTGGGGTAGGAGGAGATTCAAGATTCAACACTGTTTATTGTCGTTCTTCGGTATACAAGTGTGAAGGAGAATAAAATGATTGTTACTCTGATCCAATACAGCATAAAAATACACCATAAGCATAAAAACACAATAAATATAAATATAAAAGCAATGCTATAAAACAAAATTTATCAGTAGCTGTTGAGTATGGCAGTATACACACAAGAGTAGCTTATATTCATAGACTGACCGAATGTACATAAAACACTAGGGGCACAAGGCTCTGAACACAAGGTGACTGAGAGGAAATGGAAGGGGAACAGTAGGAAAGTGATTGTGTCTGTATAGATATGAGGTGAGCGTAGAGTGTAAGCGTAGAGTGGCAATGCATGGGGAAACAAAGGGTGGTGAGTGAGTGGTGGTGGGGGATGGTGGGGTGGGTTAATGGGTGGTGAAGGAGTAAAAGTAGAATTGAGGTTCTAAGAACAGATGTGGTTGTGAGCCTTCTCAAATATGATAGAGGGAACCTAAAGGAGGAAAAAAAAAGGAAGACTTATTAGAAACACTGTAGTGGAAAGTGGCAGAGATGCAATGGAAACACAGAAACTCGGAGAATGGCATGGTTCTCACAGGAACTAAGATCGGACTTGCAAAGCCTGCTCTTGTTGTTTTAAAACCAACAGAATCCTCACTCAGGATTCACCCTGAACATTGATTCCCCGTTGGGTGGGGAATGTAACAGAAGAGACTTCATCTTTTGGTCTTTTCAACTCTCCCTTCTTTCTCTGAAATTTAAGTCTTCAGCTTTTCTCAATTTTGACATCAGGACAATACAAATCCATGTCTTTCGTCATACCAGTAGGTGTTGCCTAACCTGTTGAATATTTCTCAGACTTAATTCTACAGATCAATAGTGGAGTCAGTGTCAAACTTTACTGTCTGTTTTTGTAAACTGGGATCTTGCTGTACTCTCACATTCTTTTTAAATTGTAGAATCTAAATATTGTGGCCTATTTTATTCAATTTTAATTCAGAAATCTCAATGAATTAATTCATATATAAAAACTAACTGCTTAAGGATAAAAAGTGTGCAAGTGTACTGTACATAGGAACAGATTTTGAAGTTTGCTTTAATCATTCCAGATCTGTCAACAAAAGAACTAACTATGATTTTGGGCCATGACCTCAATGATGTCGGGGCGACAGGATGCGGGATGTTAACAAGCTTCTTGATATAGCTTGTTAAACTGGTGCCTAAGGACATCAGGTCACTTCACCTGGCAACAGAGCAACTGTGGGGGAGCACTGTAATGGAAGCCAATGTGGCAGCAATCTAAATCATTTTACCTGCAGTACGCCTGAGCACTCTGGTCTCACTGGTACCGCAAGAAAACCAAACTATATCTCTAAGGCCTGGAGAAATAAACAGAGCATGCACAGACTAAGCTCCAGCTATTCCCCATACCAAAATGTTAATCTAGGTCCTAGGATCCAAGTTTTCATATTGAATTGAATCTATCACCCGAATCAGGCAGAATACTTGAGCATTCAGAGTCCAGTTACGCAATAAGGGAATGAGACAGGGTAGGTGATAGAAGTTTACACAGAACACTTCACATCTAGTGATCATAACATCTTTAGTTTCAAGGTAATTATGGAAAAGGCCAGGTCAGATCCTCGGGTTGAGATCCTAAATTGGAGAAAGGCCAATTTTTGATGGTATCAGAAAGGATCCGACAAGTGTGGATTGAGCAGGTTGTTTTCTGGCAAAGGTGCACTTGGTAAGTGGGAGGCCTTCAAAAGTGAAATTTTGAAAGTACACAGTTTGTATGTTCCGGTCAGAATAAAAGGCAAGGATAACAGATTTTCAAGAGACATTGAGGCCCTGGTTAAGAAGAAGGAGGTGGTGCATCACAGGTATAGGCAGGTAGGAACAAATGAGGTACTTGAGGAGTTTAAGAAATGCAAGAGAACAGTGAAGAAGGAAATCAGGAGGACTAAAAGACACAAGTTGACTATAATAGACAAGGGGAAGGAGAATCCTAAGAGCTTCTACAGATATATTAAGAGCTAAAGTATAGCAAGGGACAAAATTGGTCCTCTGCAAGATCAGAATGGTAATCTATGTGTGGAGCCAAAAGAGGTGGGGGAGATCTTAAGTGGATTTTTTTGCATCTGTATTTACTGGTGAGACAAACACAGAGTCTATAGATGCGAGGCAATTCAGCAACGAGGTCATGAACCCAACACAGGTTACAGAGGAGGCGGCGTTTGCTGTCTTGAGGTAAATTATGGTGGATAAATCCCCAGAACCTGACAATGTGTTCTCTCAGACTCAATGGGAGGATAGTGCTGAAACTGCAGGGGTCCTAGCAGAGATACTTGAAATATCCTTAGCCATGGATGAGGCACCTGAGGATTAGAGAATAGCTAATGTTGTTCAGTTGTTTAAGAAAGGCTCTAAGAATAAGCCAGGAAATTATAAGCCGGTGAGCCTGTCATCAGCAGCAGGAAAGTTACTGGAAGGTCTTCCAAGGGTCCAGACATATAAGTATTTGGACAGACGGACTGATTAGGGATAGTCAGCGCGGCTTTGTGCATGGTAAGTTGTGTCTAACCGATTTTATGTCATTTTTTTGAGGAAGTTACCAGGAAAGGTGATGAATGCAAGGCAGTGGATGCTGTCCACATGGACTTTAGCAAGGCCTTTGACAAGATCCCTCATTGGATGTAGGTGAAGAAAGTTCAGTCACTTGGCCTTTAAGATGGGGTAGTAAATTGGATTTCCAGAAGAAGCCAGAACGTGGTTGTAGATAGTTGCTGCTCTGACTGAAGGCCAGTGCCTATTGTGGTGACAGAGGGAATGGTACTGAGTCCATTGTTGTTTGTCATCTATATCAACGATCTGTACGATGATGTAATAAACTGAATCAGCAAATTTGCGATGACACCAAGATTTGGCGGGGGGGGTGTTGGTGTAGTAAGCAGCAAGGAAGACTATCGAAGTTTGCAGCGGGATCAGGACTAGCTGAAAAACTGGGCTGAAAAATGGCAAATGGAATTTAATGCAGACAAGTGTGAGGTGTCACAAACACAAGAAAATCTGCAGATGATGGAAATCCAAAGCAACGCACACAAAATGCTGGAGAAGCACAGCAGGCCAGGCAGTGTCTATGGAAAAGAGTAAACTGTTGATGTTTCAGGCCAAGCCGTTTCATCAAGAGGGTCCTGATGAAGAGTCTCAGCCCAAAACATCGACCATTTACTCTTTTCCATTACAGTTGCTCCAGCATTTAAAGTGTGAGGTATTGCACTTTGGGAAGACCAACGGGGGGGGGGGTCTTAAATGGTGAGCAGTAGGGCACTGAGGAGTGTGGTAGAGCAGAGGGATCTGGGAATTTCCATAATTCCTTGAAAGTGCTATCCTAGGTAGATAGGCTCATAAACGAAAGCTTTTGGCACATTGGCCTTCATAAATCAATGTACCGAGTACACAAGTTGGGTTCTTATGTTGAAATCGTATAAGACATTGGTGAGGCCTAATTTGGAGCATTGTGTCCAGTTTTGGTCAGCTACCTACGGGAGAGATGTAAATAAGATTGAAAGAGTGCAGAGAAAATTTACAAGGATGTTGCCAGGGCTTGAGGACCTGAGTTATAGGGGAAAGATGAATAGGTTATTCCCTGGAGCATAGAAGAATGAGGGGAGATTTGATAGGGGTATACAAATTGTGTGGGCACGTGGCCAAGTGGTTAAGGCATTCGACTAGTGATCTGAAGGTCGTGAGTTCGAGCCCCAGCCAAGGCAGCGTGTTGTGTCTTTGAGCAAGGCACTTAATCACACAGTGCTAGGCGACCACACTGGTGCCAAGCTGTATGGGTCCTAATGCCCTTCCCTTGGACAACATCAGTGTCGTGGAGAGGGGAGACTTGCAACATGGGCAACTGCTGGTCTTCTATACAACCTTGCCCAGGCCTGCGCCCTGGAGAGTGAAGACTTTCCAGGTGCAGATCCATGGTTGTCGCAAGACAAATTGAAGGGTATAGACAGAGTAAATGCAAGCAGGTTTTTCTGCTGAGGTTGGGTGGGACCACAGCTAGATGTTATGGTTCAAGGGTGAAAGTAAAATATTTAAGGGGAACATAAGGGAGAACCTCTTCACTCAGGGAGTGGTGAGAGCATGGAACAAGCTGCCAGCGCACGTGGTGGATAAGGGGTTGATTTCAACATTTAAGAGAAATTTGGATAGGTACATGGATGAGAACGGTATGGAGGGCTCTGGTTTGGGTGCAGGTTGATGGGACTAGGTAGATGAATGGTTTGGCCCAGCGTAGAAACAGGCCACTTAGCCCATCTATGGTGCAGTGTTCTATGAATCTATGATTCTAAGTCACATTAAGGTTAATGGTTCTGAAAAGCCATTAATACCAAATTATACCATCTAAAATTATGTACTCCCTTCCTGAGAAAAACAAGACCATTGACAGGAGTTATTTGCAAGCATCTATCAGTGTTAATGTTAACACTAAAATGACTTGCTTTTCATGTAAGATGTAATTTAAGGAAGTAGTTGAAACTCAGAACCAAAGTATTTTAATAAAACATATCTAAATACAGTAGGCGGTTAACCTTTTTGAGAAAGAGCTTTAGGAACAGGAGAAGGATAATCATACCGCTATTTTTTTTGCACAATCCATGGCCGAGTCTCCAGTAACACAGGATATCAAGGGTTGAATTTTAGCAGATTGAAAAGCTTCCTTCATTTGGCTACACTTTTTCATCTCAGGAGGAGAAGTAACACACCATCGGATCTCTGTTAGTCCACTTGCTGCTGCAGAGATTGAAATATAATTGATCAAATCACATTAATATCACAAACTGCATTTCAATATTCATTGAAAGTAATTCTTCCAATGACAATGCTTCAACGCAAGACATGTAAAACAGGAAAATCCACTGTTTTGGAGGGAACAATGAAATTATTCTATGTTTGTACAGTAATTTTTTTTAATCTGCAAGATGTAATGAACAGCCTAGTTTTCAGCTAATTATACAGCACAATTCTCAATCAGTTAGAAGTGATTCTAATACTTCCTTTACCCACTCATCTATAATTTGGCAGTGCAATTTGATAAACTTGGCAAGTTTTGATTTTCAAGCAGTGATTCAATAAAACATTAAGTCACTAGTGATGTTATCAAATTACAGTATTCAAAATTCAAATCTCCAGCAATTTAGCGATACATGGATATGGAGCATTTAAAAACTGATCTTTGCCTGTGTCCCTGAAAGTAAAAACTGGTGACTGAAAATTGTAACTATAGATCTGAGTTCTCAACATTCTAAATTCTTGACAGCCACATGGTGATTTGTGCCTTTTAAATTCTATCCAGCCAATATACTTTCCAGTTGTTGGTATTCTCGTACCGAATAGGCCTTGTAGTAAAACGGTGTTTATACATCTTACTTCAACAAAACTAATAAGGATTTGTCACACCATTTCTGCATCTGGCTCAAGCTTTACAAATATCTGACTTATTAAGCATTTGTTCTGCCAAGAATTCATTAAAAACCATGACAAACAACAAAGTTAGTCTTAAGTCACAAGCCACCTTCCTTGCTCTATTGAGTCTTTGGCAATATAAATCAGAATAACTTCTATGCTAAACTTTGATGTCTTTGTGTAAATACAAAGTGTGCCCGATTTAACCTATAGGGCAATTAATTCAGAACACGTATCAATGGCAAATTTAACTTAAAATTATAACCTACTCATGATGTTTTCCCTTTTATATAAATTTAATGTAACTTTGCTGGATGCAAGACAACCATGTTTACATGAAATTCCATCTTAACATCTAGCATTTGATTGAAATACTATTGAAGTGACAGAAACAATTTTGCATTGAAGTGTTACATGTCCAGATTCTCACTACTCACTGACAAATGCTTCGAATCACATTTTCCCCTCCCTTATCATGTGCCTGAGCATGTTGTAATAACATGCTACACTGCTCCTTCATAAAGCTACTTCAAAATCTTGGAAATGTTATCAGAAAAACAGTAGAAAAGAAATACTCTTCCATGCACAAGGGAAAAAGTAAAATGTTGGAGGTATTGTAGCAAATCAGAAACAAGCACTGTAACAGGCAGTGCTGTTGAAGCCAGACTCACATGAGTCTGTTAATTTGAGAATGCAATTTCAAATTGATGACGGGTGTAAAATTGGCATTGTAAATCAGTTATCTGTTATATACTCAGTCCTATTTTTATTTGGTTGAAACTAATGTTGAAGTTTCATTTGATTTTGTAATGTGTGGTTGGGAGAATCTTGTTTATTTTAATTTTTTTTAGGCTATGAGAGCTATACATCAGCATTATTACCATGAGAAAATGGCAGAGAGCTACCTTTGTGAATCTCTGCAGTTCTTCTGGTGAAAGTAATTCTGCTGTGTTGATGGGTAGGGAGTTCCGGGATTTAAACCCAGTCAAAATGAAGGAATGGAAATACGTTTCTAAAAGTGGATGTTACACAGCTTGGAGGAAAACATTGGTAAAGAAGCGCTTGTAGTTCCTGTCTTCCTCATACTCAAAGGTCAAGGATTTGGGAGCTGTTATTAGAGTAGTGTTGCAGCTTAACTGAAGTGCATCTATATTGACATACGTGGCCATGATCCAACAGTGGTGTAAAGACGACAAAGGTTTACATTATGAGTGCGCTGTCAATCTACAATATTGCCAAAAGTGGAGTTATTTCACACACCCAAGGATCAAAACATGGAGGCACCTTCACAACCTCTCACAGCCCCAGTGCCCCTGTGCTTTCAGTCAGAGGCTGACAGGAGAGCATCCTTCAGGAGGGTGAACCCACAGAAAGCATCCAGCCCAGGCAGGGCACCTGGCCAAGAAAGGGAAAGCTGTGCTATTCAACCTGCTGGTGTTTTCACCAATATCTTTAACCTCTTACGCTGACAGGAAAGCTTCAATTATAATCACGCCCAAGAAGAATGTAGTAACCTGCCTCACTGACTATCATCCAGTACCATTTACATTCTCAGTGATGAAGGACTTTAGGAGTTTGGGTGTGAATCATATCAACTCTTGCCAGAGGAGCGTCTTGCATTTGCTCCAATTTGTTTACTATCACAACAGGTCAACATCAGATGCCATTTCATCACCTCTCCACTCAGCTCCAGAACATCTGGACAATGAAGATGCATACAGTAGGATGCTCTTCATTGACTACAGCTCTGCATTCAATACACTCAAAACTATTCAATAAGCACTAAGACCTAGGCCTCGATACCTCCTTGTGTAACTGGAACCTCGATTTCCTCACTTGCCGATCCCAGTCGGTTCACAGTGGCAACAGCATCTCCTCCACAATCCCCATCAGCACAAATGCACCACGAAGCTGTGTACTTAGTCCCCTGCTTTACTTGCTTTAAAATTATGACTGTATCACTCCAATATCACATTTAAGTTTGTTGATGACACCAGTGTTATGGGCCGAATCAAAAGGGCGACGAATCAGCAGAGAGCAGGGAGGTTGAGAATCTGGCTGAGTGGTGCCACAAGAACAACTCAACGTCAGCAAAACCAAAAAGCTTATGATTGACTACAGAAGGAGGAGACCAGAGGTCCATGAGCCAGTTCTCATCAGGGGATCAGCAGTGGAGTGCGTCAGCAACTTCAAATCTCTTGGCATCGTCACTTAAGAGGATCTGCCCTGGGCCGAGTATGTAACTGCCATTATAAAGAAGGCACGTTAGTACCTCTGCCGTCTTAGAAGCTTGCACAGATTTGCCATCAAGTAAAACTTTGACAAATTTCTAGAGAGTATTCTGGCTGGTGGCAACACAGCCTAGTATGGAAACACCAACGCCTCTGAACAGAAAACACTACAAAAGTAGTGAATACAGCTCTCCTCACCACTGAGCACATTTACAAGGAGCTGTGTCACAGGGAAGCAGCGGCCATCATCACAGACCCTCAACACCCAGGCCATTATCTCTTCTCGCAGCTTCCATCAGGAAGGAGATACAGGAGCCTCATGTCCCACTTCACCAGGTTCGGGAACAGTTATTACCCCTCGGCCATCAGGTACTGGAGCAATCACCCTTTTCAACTTTGGATGCTTTGCAGAGATCTTGGCACATCAGGAACTGTGTCACTTGCTGCAAGATACTCAACCTGCATCTACATGACTATTTCATTGAACTTTTGGTCAGTGATAATGTTTTACTATGTTGAAAATTAGGGAGCTTGACTTTGAAGTTATTTTTTTGAAGATGGCTATTGCCCAGCACTCCTGTTGCCTGTCACTTATCAAGACATGCCTGCAAATTAACTGGATCTTGCTGCTTGTATGGACAGCTTCAATTTACCATTAAACTGTGAACGAAACTTAACATTGTGCAACATCCCCAGGTCTGACCACTGAGGAGGACCATTGATGAAAGAGTTGAACAATGCTTGTCCCAGAAGACTGACTGGAAGAATTCTTGCAGTGATGTCCTGGGATGGATGAATGATTTCACTACCCCCCCCCACCACCCCCCCCCACCCCAGCAACCAAACCATCTTACTTTGCATGAAGTACTAGTCTAACCATTGCAGTAGGCTCCCCTTGATCACACAATGACATCAGTTACACTTTGGTTTCTTGATGCCAAACTTAGTTAAATGCTGTCGTGATGCCAAAGGCAATCACTTTCACCTCTTCTCTGGAATTCAGTTCTCTGCTCCCCATCCATTGCTAATGAGGCCAGGAGACACGTGATACTGATGAAGTCCAGAGATGACTGATTCTCATGAAACCCAAGCTATGCAACAGAACAGGTTATTTGACAGAAAATTCAGCTTGAAAGTAACATTGACAACACCCTTCATTACCTCATGAGGAGACTAATTTGGGTCAACAATGGCACCTTTGTATTTCAGATTAAGGAGCTCATAAACAAGTTCTGCATCCAGTTTGGTGCCAAGACGACTTTTAGGTGCCTTATTCTTTTTACCTCATTTTTCCTTTTAGTCTGAAGTAGATTAGAGCTAAGACACCGGGTATTTCGTAATGGACAAGATTTTAGCCAAGTAGGGCTGTGCCTAGATTCTGGTTTAGAAAAAACAGGATCTTGACGAACAATCAATTTATTGACAGAGTAGCTGCAAGTTCCTTGTATGGTATTCACAGTTTAGTTGTAGCTCTTGTTAGATAGAGGACTGTATGCATCAATCGCTCTTTGCCAGTCTAGATGGGAGTATGAGTCAGTCATCCCGTGGTGGCTATGAGTGTGTGTCAGAGTTTGTGCTAGTTTGTGGAGGCTTACCATATTTTCCTACTGCAGATTCAGAGTTGCATCTGATACTTTGAAATCATATTCAAATTTACCGTAACGTTAGCCTTGAATGTACAATCTACCATGCAATCAAGGTAAGTATTGGTCATACAAAAAATCCAAAACAACATTTAGTAAATATCAGTCAATCCTAAATTCTTTCAATAAAAATTGATAAAAATACAACAATATTAACTTATTTTTGCTGTATATTTAACATTGATAAATACTGTGCTATAATAATTTTCAAATTCTTCGCTTCGATTTGTCCACATTCGCCCCCTCTAAACAGCCTGAGCATTATCGACTTTGCTTGCACCCTTTTCTGCCTTTTAGCCTCACGTTACAATCTTGAGTTTGGCGAGACCTGAAAGACTTTATTGTACTTACCCAAACTGAAGGTGCCGACTAAAATCCACACAACCCATCCAGTGGAAGTCTGCATGGTGCGTCCTGGTGAAGAAAGATCCCACTCTGATTTCTTCGGCTCCCTTTATACCGTTCACAGTGCACCAGCTTGAATTTGTCTGGTTAATGATTGTATGAAGAGGTGCTTGTCAGATTTCAGATTCGGACTTTCCTCAAATCATGTTGTCCGTTGGAATAGTTCGGAGATTTATTCGACAGTGCAGGAAAAGATGGATACCTTTCGTCCTACACCTAAAGCGCAATTTCAAGACCTAATTGTACATAAAGCACGGACGTTCATCTGTCCTCGACGATCTCGCGCGTCTTTCTGACTCTGATACACTGCAGACTTTGTGTCCCTCTGACTTTTTTTTTAAAGGGGCACTCCTTACTTCGCCGCAAATGTTGCTGTGTGTATAACAGAAAGAAAGCATATTGATGGGGGGCGGGGAATTCTGGATGAACTACAGTTGTCTTGCAATAAAAATAATCAGTAAATTGTGGGAAAAAGCAATACGCAATGAAACGTATTTACTATTATTCGTAAGAATTAAAAACAAATCTCAAAGTTAATACACCGTTCAAATTCATTATTGCTTCACATTTAATTATCATGACGTTGGAAATACAATCCTTATTCTGGATTCTGGTGTTTCCGAATCAAGCCAAACATGCATTTTGTGTTGAAGACACACACACACACAAACATACACTTCACCCTCCCATCTTTGACCATCCTAGTATCCTATTCCTGTTTATTCGTCATATTCTATTAAAAAACCCCTGTACCCCTTAAAAACGCTAAAAATACCCGGACTTGTCCTCTCTCACCCATGCCCAGCAACCCTTTTAATGTGAATTCCTGCATCCCCAACTCCCTTAATTTATTTCTCATCATCTCTCTCTGTATCCCATACTTCCTGCAACTCAGAACTACATGTTCTACTGACTCCTCTTCCTGACATTCCTCACACAATCCTGTCTGGTGTTTCCCTATCATTTTCAATGTTCTGTTTAATGCACAATGCCCCAGCCTTAACCTAGTCCACACAATTTCCTCTCTTCTGTTTCCATTACATACCCTAGTAACTGCAACACTCTTTTGTATTTGATATAAATGCCTCCCGTTCCCCTCCCTGTCCCATCTTTCTTGCCACATTCAGTTGACTTTTTCCCAGATTACACACTTAACCTCTGCTTTACTGATACTAATGTGCATTTCCACATTTTCTTTCTTTAACGCCCTCTTTGCCAACTCAACCACCCTCTCATTCCCCTTCACCCCTACATGTACTGGAACCCATAGAAATTTTACCTGACCTCCCTGATTTGCAATTGTTGTAACTAACTGAAGGACTTCATAAGGTACATCTTGCCGACTGTCTGTGTGAAAAGACCTTAAACTTGCTAGAACTGAGGATGAATCTGAACATATCAATGCTTTGGCTTGTCTGGCTTTCTGCCCCCATTGCAACGCAACCAACACTGCCAGCATCTCCACTGTAAACACCCCTAACTTATTAGATGTTCTTCTGCTGATTCCAATTTCTTTTGCTGGTACTACCACCCCAAACCCTGTCACTCCTGTTTCAGGTTCCTTCGCACCATCCGTATAAATGTGAGTATAATCACTATACTTTTCCATCACATGACAGTTAAATACATTTACCAAATCTGTTTTATATCTTTCTTTCCTTTTTTCCTCTAACAAATGCCAGTCTATGTCAGGCCATACAAGCTTCCATGGAGCTACAACCGGATAAACTACTGAAGGACTTATCCTCAGATCAAACACTCCACATTCTTTCGCGATATCATTCCCTACCTGACTAAAGGTATCCCTCTGAAACCTCCCATTTTCCCAGCACTCCTGCAACACTCCTTTAGTAGGGTGAGAATTATTGTGCCCCTGCAAGTTAGCCCAGTAGTTTGCCATCAGTTGCATCCTTCTTAATTCCAAAGGCATTATTCCCATTTCTACCTGTAGTGCTGACACTTCAGGACTGACTGAAAGAACAGCTAGTAAGAGATTTGAAAGTGGCAGGGGGAGAGGGAGATCCAAAATGACAGGAGGGGGAGGGATGGAGCCAAGAGCTGGACAGTTGATTGGCAAAAGGGATATGAGAGGATCATGGGACAGGAGGCCCAGGGAGAAAGAAAAGGTGGGGGGGGGGAACCCAGAGGATGGGCAAGGGGTATAGTGAGAGGGACAGAGGGAGAAAAAGGAGAGAGAGAGAAAGAATGTGTGTATATAAATAAATAATGGGTAGGGTACGAGGGTGGGGCATTAGCAGAAGTTTGAGAAGTCAACCCAATTTGACCTGTTTTTCCAGTAAGAGTGAAGTAGAACAGCTTACTAACTACCTTCACTTTTAATACCGAGAAATTCCTGATGGGGAGTACTTAAAAATCCCAATCGTGTTGAGGGAAGGGGTTTAATCCGGAATTTACTGCCTATAAGGCTGCAGAGTCAATCAGGTTTTTCAAAGAGTAACTAACTGCATGGACACCCGAGGGAAAATAATTTGTAAGGCTGGAATGACAACATAGGGAAATCGTGATGAATAACTACACTGCAGATCATAATGGACTCAGTAGGCTAATCATTCTCTTCTGTGCTATAATGATTCTACTACCGCAGGAGAGCCACTCATTCAGGAATATATCCAGCAGTGATAATTTGGTTTTACTCACATTGTCAGATTACGTAAACTGAAACCCTTTGACCCATCAAGTCTATGGCAGCCCTGACAGCAATCTCATTAATCCTCTTCCCTCACTTAGCGCACTGGAACACCCACTCTCTCAGGTCGATCAACAGCTTGATTCTCCTACCAACCACCAACACCATGGGTAATTTACAGTGACCAACCAAACCACTAACTGATATTGTAGAAGAAACAGGGGTTTAATGTGGAACTCACTGTAAGGTGGCAGAATCAATCAGGTCTTCCAAAGAGAAATTAGCTGCGTAGGTGCCTGCCTACATAGTCACGATGAGAATACTACTCAACAGTGCACTCAGTTTTCACTTTGGCTCTTTTTTTCATCATCCAGAATCTTATTTCAGCAATAAATATATAGGCAACTCTTCTATCATTATAAAATATGCCAAGGCACCTCAGAGACACACTATCATAGCAAATATCCCTTCGAGCTGCATAATAAGGTTTTTGGACTCAGGAGGAAAATAAATGGAAAAAGTCTGGTGAGATTTTCAGACCCTAAAGTATAGGTAGCTGAAAAACACAAATGTTTAATTTATTCCTCTCTATCTGTCGATTGTTCATTGCCCTCCGACCTGCTGAGTCCCTTCAATATTTTGTGTGTGTTACTGTAGGTTAAACTTACAGGTCATTACTGAGGGAATGCTACACCTTTTGGATGAATTAAAAGATCTCATAAACCTTTTCTGAAGAAGAATGGAGACGTTATCTCTAATGAAGTGGCCAGTGCTAATCCCTCACTAACAATACAAGAGTAGCTTATCTGATGTTTATCACACTGCTGTTTGTGAGAATTTGCTTTGTGTGAATTGTTTCCTATATTACAACATACTCTTCAAAATGACTTCATTATCTACAAAATACTTGGAGTATCCAGTCATGAAAGGCAGTATATAAATGCTACTCTTCTCTCTTTACAGTATCAGATTCTTCTCCACTTGTTCTCAGTTTTTAAACTCACAGCAACTTTTCTGCTAACATTAGCATGAAATAAACTTGAACTCAGGTCAAAATCCAATGCACATTGATATGGTTTAAAAAAATACATGCCCTATTGTAAATTAGTGAAGGTCTTTCGTAAACTGAGATTAGATATCTCCAAACACAAAATCATCAGGGGATCAGCATGAAATACCTTTATTCTTTCAGAAGTATTTCACAGGTTATATGAATGGTGCACTAGTACAATGAAACAAGCTTTCAGAGGTATTTAAGTGAAATATTGGAGAAAAGTAGGCCAGCCATTATTTGTACCATGAGAGGGACATGCAGGAATCCATACCTTTGACTGCTTTAGGTAGGGGCATTTTGAGCATACTAATTGCACATGTCCTCAACACCTTTAAAGATTACTTTGGGGGTGGTGGGCATAATTGGTAGAGGGTAGAAAGGAAAATGGTTCTGCTGGTTGTCATCTTCATATATACCAGCATCTGACTGACAAACAATTTAATCTGGCAAAGTTCCCAAAAATGTTTTGCTGCCATAAAACAACACACTTCACAACACATACATCAGTTATAATAAAACTGATTCTTATTCTGAGACCTCCAAGAGGACCACAACCTTGTCATATGGTTTGGAGGCTTGCGTGCCTCTGTGACCCAGGGAGCCATGTTGGCTGGAGTCAGGGCCTTGTGCCTTGGCTCTTGGTAGGGTCCCCCATGCCAAACAGTGCAAAGGTTAGAGGCCAGACTAAGAGTGGTCCACTGGTCCTCCGGGTTCATGGGTTCAGCTCAGGGATACAACCCCGACTGGTCAAGAAGAAAATTTATGGGAACAGCAATGAAGAATCCTTCTTTATCTGGACAGACAGAGACAGAGGACCTTCATTGCTGCCCTAAGTGCCAGTGCCATAACAGGCAGTAAGTAAGTTATTCTGAGAATTCTTCTACTTTGTCATCAAAAACACACCATGGTTAAAGCACTCCATTTCACATATACTATAAGCATTTTCTTTTCAACATGATGATTATATTATGTTTAAATCTCCTTTTACCCCACTTATGTATAAAAATGTCCGAGGAGTTTTCTTAAATTCTTCTGTAAAATTAAGTTTTTAATCAATCCAAATGTTGGGAGAGTAAAAGCAATGGAAGCTTAAGTAAGCAAAATATTCATTATCAGAAGTAGATTAGCAGCTGTTAAGGTCATAGGCCCTAAACTGGATTGTTGAAAAAAGACATGAATTTGCCCTTCTTTATCAGGGTATTTCATGGTTAAAGACCTGGTAGATTATGGAGAAAACACGTGACCATGAATGATCAGGTATTTCATTCATTTTGCAGTCGATGGGATTAACCCTATCATGATTAACATTAAAAGACTCAGCTCTTCCAATACTGGATAAATCAGCGGGACAGTCAATTTCTCACTGAATGATGCAAATATAAAATAGTACTAAAATTGCCCTATCTGCAGCTGTCAAATTTCCTTAGTTTATTTATAGTTTGTTTGTTAGTTTCAGTAGCAATCTTTGTAGCATGGTTTCTCAGACATGAGATCCATTGATTAAAAACTCAGCTGAACCAATAAAAAATATAGCAGGTCAAAGACTAGGGAGTTTGCAGACTGAGACCAGCCTGCCTGACATCTCTGAACCTCTTCACCATCTACATTTCGCAAATCTGGACTGTGTTAAAATCATCCCTTCTTGCTTGGATGAATGTAACTTGAACAAAACTCAGACATTTCCAAGGAAAAAGCAGTCCTTTTGACTGGTATCCCATCCAACACCAAAAACATTCACTGTCTCAATCACAGGTGCACTAAAGCTGCTGTGCATACATATTCACAAAATGCACTGCAGTTAATCGCCAAAACTCTTCCAGAGCACATTCCAAACTTGTATTCTCTACCATCAAGAACAGCATGGGCAGTGGAGATGTGCCTATCAGGATTCCTCCAAGTAACATACCACCCTGGCTTTCAACTATATCAGTGGTCCTTCATCATTCTGAACCTACATGCTGAACTCACTACACAACTCTGGGAGGACTCTCACCAGATGGACTGCGGTGATTTTTAAAGGTTGCAGAGCAATCACTTTCCAGGGAAAGTGGAATTTGGTATTAAATTCTGGCCTTGTCAATCACATTATAAAAAAGTGTTGTGTCTGTAAAGTGTCCCAAGAAAACTAGAAAGTGCTTCCAACAGTTAATTTTATACAGCTAAATGGATGAGTATGCCATTAGATGGACACATTTTCTTGATATTAAGAGGGCAACAATTAACACCTGAAGCTTAGATACAGCTATAAGCACAAAGATGTGTATACATAAGGAAAGACTTTTCCCCTAGACACTGAACCAAACTATCCACAATCTTGGTGTTCTAATTGCCTGAGATTCCAGTCTCATATCCACTTCATTATTAAGACTACCATCTTCAACCTCTGATCTCTGTAGAATCACCCTGTTAACAGCCTTCTTGTCTAAAAGAAACCCATCAGAAATTACACTGTGCTTCCTGTCACTTAATTCATTTTGGATCCACTCTCCCTTATAAGCCTTGGGCTTTCACTTCCATTGAACAGCATCTATTTGAGTCTTTCTCAAAAGCCTTGCTAAATTCTTCATCAACTTTCCACATTACCTTTTCCAAGAATCTAACAAATCAGGCAAACATAACCATCCTTTATCAAATCCATGCCAAAGCACCCTGCAGGTCCTGATTAATCTGTGACTAAATATTGCAAGGGCTGTCACAGTAGCATAATGGTTCACACAACAGTATTACAGCTCAAGGCGTTGGAGTTCAAGTTCAGTTCTCACACAGTCTGTAAGAAGTTTGTGCATCCTTCCTGTGAGTACATGGGTTTCCTCCGAGTGTTCAGGTCTCTTCCCACATTCCAAAGATGTAACGTTTAGTAGGCTAATTGGTCATTGTAAATTGCCCTGTGATTAGGGAATGGTAAAATTACAGGGTTACTACGAAGTCCTGCTCATTGGGCCAAAAGAGCCTCTTGCACACTATATCTATAAATGAACAGATACAGATATACAGTACATAAATAAGGTTCCATTTTACTGTTCCTTAAAATGGATTCAAATAATTTCCCCAATACCAAAGTTAAATTAGCTTCCTTATAATTTCAAATTTTTCTCCCTTCTTTATTTCTTAGCCAAAGATACAGCTGTAGTATCATTCCTGCAACCAGAGAGTTCTGCAAAATTGTAGTTGGAGCCTCTGCAATTTCCTTCCTTGCTCCTTTCAACAGCGTAGAAAATATTACAGGCAATTAAAATTGTAGGCACGTTGATTCTCCGTTAAGAAATTTCTTAAAACCTACCTCTTTTACCAAGATTTTAACCATGTACCAGTATCACCTTATATGGCTAGGTGGTATATTGTGTTTCACAATCTATTCAAAGGATGTGTTAGGCCATTACAGAAAATAAATTCTGACCGATAAGTGCAAGCTGTTATCACTAATGGCTGCCATCAAGAGCAATGATGTCATTTATTTTTTGCTGCTGGAACATTAGGAACATATAGAGAAAATGCTTTTGTGAATTGTGGCTCACAAGAAGAAATTTTGCATAAATGATACAATTTCCTGAAAGCACACAAATCTGAGGGAGTCTGCCCTGACAGACTTTGCTATGAGGATGTGGATTGTAGGGAGGGGGCTATCCTTTGCACCTCTGGCTTCTTACACCAGTGCAATTTTCTTGCCTGCATTGGCACCACGATAGCGCAGTGGTTAGCGCAATGCAGTTACAGCTCGGGGTGCTCTGAAGCTTGGAGTTCAATTCCAGCTCCATTCTGTAAGGAGTCTCTGTACGTCCTCTCCATGGAATGCATGGCTTTCCCCCGGGTCGCCTGGTTTCCTCTCCCAGTCCAAAGACGCATCCTGGTGGGTTAATTGGTCATTGTAAATTGTCCTGTGATTAGGTTAGGGTTAAATCAGGGTTGTGGGGTTGCTGGAGTGCCACGGCTCAAAGGAATGGAAGGGCCTGCTTCACGCTATATTGCAAAAGGAAAACAGTCCAAAGAGGGCAGATCAAGCTGATGCAGAGACCTCATTGCTGTGTGCTGTATGCTGCAAGATCTCACAAGATGATACTGGAGAAAGAGCATTAAGGAGACCTTGATCCTGAGGACCATGAGGCATAGCTGGAAGAGGAGCAGAAGCCAAATAACGACTGTCAAAGGACGCCCCTGCGCAATATCATGCTGATGAGTATTGGAGACAGGCATTGGGCACTAGGTATAAACAATGATTGGCAACAGGATGCAGCAAATTAAAGTTCCACAAAAATTCATAACACTCTGCATGCCACATTTTTTTTTACATCAACAGAATACACCTGCAATCATCAGGGAGAGTCCAGATGACACCAGACTACCACACTTGCTGTAGTCCAGGTCCACCAATGATGAATAGCAGAAACCAGTTATTTTAATAAATTAGAACAGAATGCTGGAAGAAGCAGGTCAAACAGCATCTGTAGAGACAAAAACTGAATATCTCCAGCATTTTCTGAATTTATTTCAGATTTACAACAGCTGCATTTTCTTTCCTTTCTTTTATTGTGATGTTGCTTAGTCTCCTGTTTCTAATCCCTCACCCCAGAAGTACAGGACTTTTCCTCTAATATGCACCTGGCTTGTCCCTCTGAGTAACAGTGGGTGCAACTGTCACCTTACTTGCAGCATCTGTCTCCTCCATAATCCTTACAGTATGCATTGGTGCTGCTACATGTGTGGGGTTAAGAGATGAAGCACGCATCCAAAGATTGCAATGTCAGAAAATACACAAAATTGGGTGAGTTCTGTCAGGAATTTACCTGGTTCCCGTTGCATGCTTCTGGATAGAAACCATACTAATACTGCTTTGAACTGGATTTTTGCCAGTCAGTCTGTTGCTCTTTTTTGGCAGAGGACTTGATTAGTTATCAACACCAATTACATATGTTGCAGTAAAATAAAACTCAGCATAAATTTTGGGCATATGTTATGTTAATTAATTGATTGATTATTCTGTATGAATCTAGGTGGGAAGACAGTGGTGTTAATCCTAATATAATCCACTAGATGAACTAAAGTGGCTCAGAAAAATAAATTAAATCATCATTAACTCTTGCAAATTAAACAGTAATTATGCGAACGGGTTAAGGCTCATCCAAACATATCAAGGTCTCAGTCTTCTTATATTGATTTTGCACACTTTTATAATCTATTTCTAGTTTTTATTTTTCTCGTACTTTGAAACATGGTTAATGTATAAATTGGTGTTTTCAATGTTTATTTCATTGCAATTAGTTTCATTCTGATTTTTCATTATATGGATAATAAACATAATAACACAGATTCCACAACTGTACAAATTTCAGTTTATTCACACCGGTATTATATACAACAGATTTTTGCTGCTGTATTTTGACACCTACTTTTGTAATTTTGACTCGCCTATTTTCAACCTGGTTTGAAAGAACATTAGTCTTATCCTTTAATACCTTACATAATTACTAAGTGTGACTCATGACTGATCAACCAACGATGGAAAGTGTCACTTTTTTGATTAAGAATGAAACTCAGGAAAGATTATAAAGAGAATATATGAAAGAAAAAATGAAAAATAGTTAACAATTAGTTTCAAGATATTCAGCTCTGAAGAATACATCTTCTAAATTCAAGTGATTTAGTTGGTTTAGAAAAACTGAATAGTAGTTTTGATTATTTTATGGAATATATGCACTAAGATAGTCAAGGATGGCCTTTCTAAATCTGCAACAGATTTAACTACAGAAAAAATAAGGCTTTTGTTTTTTGCAGAAACTGGCTGTGCAGCCAAGCAATTAAAATGAGATTGATAAGATGACATTGTGGACAGAATAAGCTATTGTGCAAATGCTCCATGTATTATGTTTAATAATAAATCTTTTCAGAGAGGAAGTGAAAAGTGATGAAAACTCTGGAGCTTTCTTCAATTCTAATCATATTAGAGGTTTGGTTTTACAGTATCAAATGAAGGCTCATTAAATTTTTTGTGCTAAATAATGACAAAAACTCATAATGACAAAGCTTTAAATAGAGTGATAGCTGTCCTTTTGTAAATGCAGTACTAAGAATAATTATTGCTTGACTTTGTACCACACGTTGAAAGCACAAACATTCAGTCCAATCTACCAGCACTATGCAAGTCAAATTGTCCTAATATTTTGTTGTGAAGAATACTATTGAGGAGACAGGTGTACTTGAGGGTCAGAACCTGTAACAGAATTGAAAAATTACAATCATGTCATTTGTTTTATGCGATCTGAAAAGTAGAAAAGAAATATTACACAAGAGAGATCATGTACCGGAAGTCTCCTCTGACAAGCCACACATAGAATTACAAAGAAAGCCAGTGTATAACTAGCCAAGGAAGCAGTATCCTGATGTATTGGGATACAATGACAGAACAGAAAACATGAGGTAGAGGGATAGAGTGGCAGAAACAAAATGTTAATAATTGGGTGTATTTTGATATAAATAACCTGAAGTTACTGATTCTCTGACTCACAGCAGACTCCTATAATTTAAATGACCTCCTCACCCAGCAGCTCTATTGCATTCACAATTGGGGTTTGGAGATGTCAGTAGCTACTCTAACTCCTCTGCTGTCTGTCTGGACTCTAGTTATTGACCTTTTATGTTGTTGCAACAAGACTACAATGAAAGCTGCAAGAACAATTGTATAATTTTTCTCAGCAGTTCTTACAAACTGTGGAAATTTTACCTCAATATTTCATTGTTCTTCAAATAAATTTACAATATTTTGACATGAACACTGTTTTTAGCATTTTGAAACCTGTATCAATTTCACATTTTCATCCTTCCCATTTTAGATTTCCTCGAGCTTTCCAGTTCCTTACCTTTTATACACTGTCTTATGCTTCTGTCTGACATTATACTGAAATAATTTTTCCATATTTCAGTTTGCATGTTCCTGTCAGAATCAATGCAAGGCTAACAGATTTAGGAAACCTTGGCTTTTGAGAGATATTGAGAAAAAAAGGAGGTTCTATCAATACCTCCAGTTGGACTCTGTCTTTTTGTGTGTTTTCCCCCCAACTGTCAGTCTGTGGTTTTGTATTGCTGTGTGCTCCTGTCCCTGCTGTCTGTCTGTATCTTGTTTTACGGCGGTTGGCATCCAGCTTAATGGTGCATTACCGCCTCCCTCTGCTCCAGAATGTGCACTAGACATACATTCTAAATCCCTTCATCCAATCTCTCTCGCGCGCGCATATTATATATATATATACATACAAACCTACACTTCACCCTCCCATCTTTGACCATCCTAGTATCCTATTCCTGTTTATTCATCATAATCTATAAAAAACCCCTGTACCCCTTAAAAACGCTAAAAATACCCGGACTTGTGCTCTCTCACCCATGCCCAGCAACCCTTTTAATGTGAATTCCTGCATCCCCAACTCCCTTAATTTATTTCTCATCATCTCTCTCTGTATCCCATACTTCCTGCAACTCAGAACTACATGTTCTACTGACTCCTCTTCCTGACATTCCTCACACAATCCTGTCTGGTGTTTCCCTATCATTTTCAACGTTTTGTTTAATGCACAATGCCCCAGCCTTAACCTAGTCCACACAATTTCCTCTCTTCTGTTTCCATTACATACCCTAGTAACTGCAATACTCTTTTGTATTTGATATAAATGCCTCCTGTTCCCCTCCTTGTCCCATCTTTCTTGCCACATTCGGTTGACTTTTTCCCAGATTACACACTTAACCTCTGCTTTACTGATACTAATGTGCATTTCCACATTTTCTTTCTTTAACGCCCTCTTTGCCAACTCATCCACCCTCTCATTCCCCTTCACCCCTACATGTGCTGGAACCCATAGAAATTTTACCTGACCTCCCTGATTTGCAATTCTTGTAACTAACTGAAGGGCTTCATAAAGTACATCTTGCCGACTGTTTATGTGAAAAGACCTTAAACTTGCTAGAACTGAGGACGAATCTGAACATATCAATGCTTTGGCTTGTCTGGCTTTCTGCACCCATTGCAACGCAACCAACACTGCCAGCATCTCCACTGTAAACACCCCTAATTTATTAGATTTTCTTCTGCTGATTCCAATTTCTTTTGCTGGTATTACCACCCCAAACCCTGTCACTCCTGTTTCAGGTTCCTTCGCACCATCCGTATAAATGTGAGTATAATCACTATACTTTTCCATCACATGACAGTTAAATGCATTTACCAAATCTGTTTTATATCTTTCTTTCCTTTTTACCTCTAACAAATGCCAGACTATGTCAGGCCATACAAGCTTCCATGGAGCTACAATCAGATAAACTGCTGAAGGACTTATCCTCAGATCAAACACTCCACATTCTTTCGCGATATCATTCCCTACCCGACTAAAGGTATCCCTCTGAAACCTCCCATTTTCCCAGCACTCCTGCAACACTCCTTTAGCAGGGTGAGAATTATTGTGCCCCTGCAAGTTAGCCCAGTAGTTTGCCATCAGTTGCATCCTTCTTAGTTCCAAAGGCATTATTCCCATTTCTACCTGTAGGGCTGACACTGGAGACATTTTAAAAGCCCCACTGCACACTCTCAAGGCCTGAGCCTGAATCACATCCAGTTTCCTTATAAGAGACCTAGCTGCTGATCCATATACTATATTTCCATAATCCAATACAGATCTTACTAAAGCCACATACATTCTCTTCAAAGCTGAACAACTTGCTCCCCATTCCCTACCAGTCAAACATCTCATCACATTTATTACTTTTTTACATTTCTCCTCAACTTTCCTGATATGGTCTTCCCATGTTAATCGTGAATCAAATACAACTCCCAGAAATTTAAATGATGCAACCCTTTCTAATTCAACCCCATACATTCTTAACTTCTTCCCTACCTCAACCCTTTTCCTGGTAAAAAATACAGTTTGAGTTTTATCTACTGAAAATCTACATCCCCAATCATAACCCCACTCCACCACTTCACCACTTGTAGTTTCCTGATTATATGGTCCATGTTCCTGCCTCTTTTCCACAGGCCCCATCATCCACAATCAGTGACCTACCTATATCCACTGGTACCTTTGTGAAGACATCATTGATCATAATGATGAAAAGTAACGGGCTAATCACACTACCCTGAGGTGTGCCATTTTCCACTATGTACTGTTTTGATAATTCTGATCCAATCCGAACTTGAATTTTTCTACCAAACAAAAAATCTTTAATCCAATTAAAAACTCTCCCACCAACCTCCACCTTGTGCAGTTTAATTAATAATCCTTCCTTCCACATCATATCATAGGCTTTTTCAATGTCAAAGAACACTGCCACTACTGACTCTCTATTTGCCTGGGCCTTCCTTATTTCAGTCTCTAACATAATCACTGAGTCCATGGAATTCCTTCCCTTTCTAAAACCACTCTGATAACTTGCCAGCATTCCCCTTTTCTCAAGCTCATATGATAACCTTTCTGTTATCATCCTTTCCATTATCTTACATATACTTGATGTTAATGCAATTGGTCTGTAGCTAGTGGGTTTTGACAGATCCTTGCCAGGCTTCCTTATTGGAATTATTACTGCTTCTTTCCACGCACTTGGTAATCTTCCCTCCTCCAACACACTCTGTTATAAAAATGCAGCAACTTCAGGAGCACTTCTTCTCCTAGATTTTTTAGCATCACAGAGCATATCAGATCTTTCCCTGTGGAGGGGTTGGTCTCGATCTCTTTATTGCTCTCACCTGTCCCTGCTCCTGCTCTACTCCTTCTCTCATCTGCTACTCGTTATTACCTGTGTCTCATTGTGCTCCTGCTCTACTCTGGCCCCTGTATTACTGAGTCCTCCATCTCTCATCTGCTTCTCATTATTACCTGTAGTGGTGCACCTGTGTCTCATAGAGCTCCTGTCCCCACTCCTACTCTGCTCTGGCCCCTGTATTACTGAGTACTCTGTCTCTCATTTGCTTCTCATTATTACCTGTGTTGCTGCCACCTGTGTCTCATTGTGCTCCACCTATCATCTGCCTCTCTGTTTATTGCTCAGTGTATTTCAGTCCTGTGTTTTCACCTGTTGTTGCTGGATTATGTCAGTGAATTTTCCTGAGCCTTTCCAGCATTTAGATCTGTACTCTGTTTGTCTGAATATTGACTCTGCCTGTTTTCTGATTCTGGTTTTGGGATTTCTCTGGATATTTTGATCTTTGTCTGAACTTTGACACTGACTTTGTTTGCACCTCAGGATTTGTTACTCAATTAATATCACTGTGTGCACCCTACTGGGTCTGTGATTGGATCCCTACTCCAGTGTCCTGATAGGTGTATAGCAGGTATAGGCAGCAAGGAACAGGGAGGTACTCGAGGAGTCTAAGGAATGTAATAGAACACTTAAGAGGGAAATCAGGAGGGCTAAAAGAAGAAGAGATTGCTCTAGCAGACCAGGTAAAGGAGAATCCCAAGGGATATAGTAAGATAACAGACACATTTAGAGTAAAAGGATAGCAAGAAACAAAATTGGTCCTCTGGAAGATCAGCATAGTCATCCATGCATGGAGGAGAAAGAGATTGGACAGAACTTAATTGCTCAGCAGACAAAAATAAGTCTGTAGAACTGAAGCAAAAGAGCAAGTGAGTTCATGAACCATATATGGGTTACAGCAGAAGAACCTTTACTTTTTTTAAGGCATTGTAGTCTGGATAAAGAAGTTACAGATAGAGTAAATGCAAGCAGGCTTTTTCCACTGAGGTTGGGTGAGACTTGTACTAGAGGTCATAGGTTAAGGGTGAAAGGTGAAATGTTTAAGGGGCACATGAGGAACTTCTTTGCTTAGTGTGGGGAATGAGCTGCTAGCAGTACCAGTGAATGTGGGCTTGATTTCAATATTTAAAAGGTTAGATATGTACATGGATGAAAGGCATATAGAAGGCTATGGTGCAGGTTGATGGGACTAGGTAGAATATTAGTTCGGCATAGACTAAATGGGCCAGAGTGCCTGTTTCTGTGCTGTAGTGCCGTATGACTATTTACCGTAGAACATAGGACATTGTCAGGACACAGGGCAGTGGATAAAGTGTTGAAATCTTTTACTTTGATTTAAACATCAATGTTCATCTGCAAGTATTTATCCTGACTTTATTTTTTAATGGCTGGTCCAGGAAGCATTGCAACAAAAATTGAACGATGAGGAAATGCTGTTATTCAAAAATGTGAAGTTCTAATAAATTCAGAATTGTATAATGCATAACAAATCTGTTGGAATTCATTGAGGAAATAACAGGCAAGACAGACAAAAGAGGGAGTGGATTCTATTTACAGTACTTGGATTTTCAGAAGTCCTTTGACAAGGTGCTTTATATAAGAATCTTAAAGAAGGAAAGAGCCCATGCTACTATAGAAAAGATACTAGCATAGCTAGAAGACTGGCTTATTGGTAGGAGACAAGAGGAGGAATAAAGGCATCTTTTTCTAGTTGGCTACCAGTGACCAAAGGTGTTCATGAAGGGTTGGTGTTGGGACTATCTCTTTTCACATTATATGTCAATGAACTTGATAAAATTTCTGGCTTTATGGCCAAGTTTACAGATGTCACAAAGTTGGGTGGAAGGGCAGGTCATGTTAAGAAAGCAGGGAGTCTGCAGAAGGACTTGGACAGATTAGGAGAATGAACAAATAAATGGCAGATGGAATTTAGTGTAGAGACATTTATGTACTGTGGTAGAAAGAATAAAGACAAAGACTATTTTCAAAATATGGTGCAAATTCAAAAATCAGAGGTGTAAAGAGACTTGGGAATTCATGTAGCATTCCTTGAAGTTTAATGTGCATGTTGAGTTGGTGGTGAGGAAGGCCAATGCAACGGTAGCAATCATTTCAAGAGGAATAGAATATAAAACCAAGGATATAATGCTGAAGCTTTATAAGGCATCAGTCAGATTGCACTTGGAGTATTGTGAGCAGTTTTGGGTCCCTTATCTCAGAACAGATTTGCTGGCATTGGAAAGGGTCCAGAGGTGGTTTACAAGAATGATCCTGGTAATGAAAGGGATAACCTATCAAATATTGATAGGCCTAGATAGAGTGGACATAGAGAGGATGTTTCCAGTAGTGAGTGTCCAGGGCAAGAAGACACAGCCTCAGAATAGAAGGATGTCCCTTTAGGAGACATAAGGAGAAATATGGGCCAATGGATGGTGAATCTGTGGAATTCATTGACGTGGAGGCAAAGTCACTGGATATAGTTAAAGTGGAGGCTGATAGATTCTTGATTAGTAAGGGCATCAATGGTTATGGTGAACAGGCAGGAGAACGGGTGTGAGCAGAGAAAATAAATTACCCATGATGGACCAATGGAGCAGACCTGATGGGCTGAATGGCCTAATTCTGTTCCTGTGCTGATTAGTCTTATGTAAGGTTTATGTGGTTATTTGCACTTGCAATACATTTATTGCTGCTTTTTAAATAATGCTGAATCATTACAAAATTGTTTGCTTGAAATATTTTTGTTTGAATGTGGGGTATCTTCCAATTTAGTAATTGATCTGCCAATGAGTCAGCCAGCCATTCCAATGTTAAACAATGACCAGTGACCCATAATTGCTTATCTTTTTGCTGGTTTAAATTCTGGATTGAATGCCAATCTAATACACATAATTCATTATGAGGAACTACAAAGAACCTTTAATATGTAATTTTTGGTATCATGTTAAACAAGACAGTGAAAGCCTTCTGTAGACTTCTCATAAATGAGTAGATTAGGTTACCTGCATCCAGGAACAACAACTTTATTTATCTAGAACCTCTAACATTGTAACATTTCCTTGCACAGGAGCATAACCAAATGAAATTTAACATCAATTCACATCTGCGGATGGTAGGATGGATGATCAAAGGTTATGTGGAAAAGGCAAGTTTTAAACAGACTTTTAGCGGGGGGGAGATCCATAGAAAGGCAGAGGTTTATGGTGAGAATTACAAAAGTTCAGCAGCTTGGGAAGCTTAGGATCAGAATACCAGTGACAGTTATATTTGAATTGGTTTTTAATTTCAAATATTCAAAGCACATTTATTATCAAAGAATGTATAAATTATACACCTTGTGACTTATCTGCTTAATGGCAGCCAAAAAGCAAGAAACCCAAATAACCCAATTCAAAAAAAGACCAAAAGCCACTGAGCAGAGAAAGAGAGAGAGAGAGGAAAAAAAACACATCATGCAAACAATAGAAGCAAGCCAACAGCGTTCTGAACCAGAATAAGTCCCCAGATCCGTGCCCAGAGCAGCTGGAACAGGCCCAAGCCTCGGTCCGAATTCACCACACCAGCAGGACAAAAACAGACTGCAGCCGGATCAGTTCACAGCCTTGGTGCCGCAGAGAAAGAAATGAACATTTGCTTGAGAGCGGGCAAAATCAGCCCAACCCTCGCCTCCGTTCCCAACACGCTGGCTTTTTAAATTGTCCAAGCACCAGGTAGTGTTTAGGATCCGGGTCCTAGCACAGCGACACACTTGGGCCACACTGCCCAAAGCCATTCTCGATCTCACCAAATCGTCTCAGCACTTCGAGTGATTCAACCTCTCACCTGGGTTGGGTGAATGGGCATTGAAACTCTTCTGCATTGACTCCTCTCCAAAATGCTCACTCCATCTCCAGCAGCAATACAGCCAACTCCATCTGCAACCACGGCTCGAACACGTTGTGCCTTGCAATACTCCAGCACGGCTCATCCCTGAACCATCCTTGCCTCCGCGTGCCTCCTTATTGTCTGCGGCAATAGTTCACCATAATTTGCTTCAGAAAAGAGGTCATAAGTATTGTTTTTAGTCGAATCTCTTGCCTTACAATCTACCAGTAAGCTGTGGCAAATCCTTGAGTTGAATCACCTTGTAATCACTAAAACAACAATGTTACTCAATATTACCCCAATTTAAAATACAACCAAAAAGTTACAATTATTTTATCTTATGTTTGCCTATTTCATGTTTTATTTATTAGAGGAATCAACTAAGAATTGACCAGAATTACTAATTATAAAAACTGTTTATCTCTATGAATAGGAAACTGGTTAAAATAAAATGAAGTGTAGGTATTTCTTCACTGGAGTGAAAATTCCAGGACCGATGTTAGGACTTGTGCTCTTTTTACCAGTCTTATGGTTTTAAAAGCTTAAAGCATATTTATTATTTCTGGGAGAAGCACCAAAGTTCCGCATGACATGTTATACTAGAATAACTAGAGTGTGGGCATGTGTCCAAGTGGTTAAGGCATTGGACTAGCGACCTGAAGCAACGTGTTGTGTCCTTGAGCGAGGCACTTAATCACACATTGCTCTGTGACGACACTCGTGCCAAACTGTATGGGTCCTAATGCCCTACCCTTGGACAACATCGGTGTCGTGGAGAGGGGAGACTTACAGCATAGGCAACGGCTGGTCTTCCATACAACCTTGCCCAGGCCTGCGCCCTGGAGAGTGAAAACTTTCCAGGCGCAGATCCATGGTCTCGCGAGACTAACAGATGCCTTTATTTACTAGAATGAAGAACAAAAGTTACAGCAAGAATACTCTTGAAAAAAAATTGGTAAATATTGTTATTATTGTAAGATGTATCAAGGTACAGCAAAAAAATGTCTAGACTACAGTCAAATCCAGAATTCAGAATCCAGAATCAGAATTTATCACTGGCATGTGTTGTGAAAGTTGATATTGATCAGTGAATTACAACAGTGTACTGAGGTAGAACAAGGCAAAACAATGAGTGTAAATTGTTACTGTTACAGAGAAAGTGCAGTGCAGGTAGACAATAAGGCATGAAGTCATAACAAGAAACACTGATGTCAAGAATGCATTTTAAAGTACTCAGGCACCCTTTAGTAGTCTTATAACAGCAGGATAAAACAGTCCTTGATGAAAAAGATATTAAGTTTTAGCAAATATAGCATTGACATATCCAGTCACTGCTTTATAACAAGAAGTACATTTAACTATTTGCATAATAGCTTTATTTCTATCTTTGATATCTCTTTTTTTCCCTTTCAAGTTTCTTTTGGAGACCCTGACCTGGAGTTACACACTGACTTTGGTTCTTTGTGGAAATGGGCACGCTCTCAGAGCTTCACAACTGGCCACTTTTTGATATGCCAAGGACGTGACCTGGAGGATTAGCGCACCTTCAGGGTGCCGGATTTCCGTGGCTCTGGAGACGGGCTAATTCAAGGCTGGTACTGCTGCCTGCTGTGTCGTGGGAGTACACAGAAGATCGAAAGCAGCGTGCTGGCTGTGTGCCCTGGGACCTGAGCTCTTCGGGCAGAGAGCTCAGAAAAAGCGGTGCAGCAGACTTTTAACAAAACAACTCGCTGATTTATGGTGTTATGTCTCCCCTCTCGCTGTGAAACAGGGACACCTCGTTTTGCCTTATTAGGAAGAGAGAGAGCCTGTGGTATGTCGAATGCTGGGTGAACGAATAGTCTGTGGGGTACTGCAAATCTGTGTCTTTATTTAAGCTTTGCTGTATGCTTGAGTGCTTGGTCGGGGTGCTGATGCTTTTTTTGCTGGTTGGGGTGTGGGTTGTTGCTTTGCTGCTGCTTGTGTGAGGGAGGGGGGAGTTGGGGGGGCTTTGGGGTTCTAACATTTAACTGTCATTCATTCTTTGGGGCACTCCTCTGTTTTTGTGGATGTTTACGATGAAAAAGAATTTCAGGATGCATATTGTATACATTCCTCTGACATTAAATGTACCTATTGAAACCTATTGAAAGTAGCAAATATGATCATGAACCTGTTTTTACCATTTTATTAGCATAGGAAATATCTATGAACATGATTCAGGAGAAATCATCACTTACCTATGCATTCTAGAGATGGTGTACAGTAGGGGTCGCCAACCCGTCGATCGTGATTGACCGGTCGATCTTTGAGACTTTCCCAGTCAATCCCAAAAAAAATGAAAAATAAATACACAAATACTGTTGTAATGTGAGCATTATAAAAATAAGTAATACTAATTAGGATAATGGTAATATAGCAATATTTTCACTATTGAAAACTATTTGTAAAGAGAGATTGTTTCTGGGTTGTGGGGTCTTAGTTCCGTTCTTTCTGTCCAGTGTGCATGTGTGTAGCTCCCCCACCATGCACCGCATTTTCAGCGTAGCTTGTGCTGCATCAAAGTGACCAATTAGATTGGATAAGAGTACTGACTGTCACAACCATCAATACACGGCACTTGCTTGTGATATTCTGCAAGGTAGCTAGCTAGCACGGCGGAGGCTCCACGAAAGAAGGCGAAAACTTACAACTTCCATCCAGAATGGGAAGAGGAATTTCTATTTACCTCGGTGAAAGACAAGTGTGTATGTATGTTGTGCCACCAACCACAAGCACCCTCTAAAAGAGGGAATCTGGAGCGGAACCACAACACCAACCACCAGAAATTTAAAGACACCTACACCCCCAAAGAGTGCAATTTGTGCCAGGAAAATTGAGGAGCTGAAATCGGGGTTGAAGGCCCAGCAATCCTTTTTCACAAAACATGCTGCTCAAAATAAGGCTGCTATTGAAGCATTTCGTGTAAGTCACCTTTTGGCTAAGCAGAAGAAGCTTTTTACAGATGGCGATTTATTCAAGGAAGCAATGGCCATTACCGCAGAGACTGTTTTTAATGACTTTAAAAACATAAGCGACATCACAACCGCTAATATACTGTCAGAGGACGTGGATCGACAAGTGTTAAAGGACTTGTCACTCTGTGAATATTTTTCACTGCAGTTCGATGAATCCCTGGATGTAATGCAAACAGCTCAGCTTGTTATATTTGTCAGAATGGCTTTCCAGGATTTTACAACAAAGGAGAACTTCCTCACTCTTTTGCAATTAAAGGAAAGAACGAGAGGTGAGGATATTTACAATGAGTTTAAAAAATATATCCGTGAAAATGACATCCCCATTCATCAACTGATGGCAATTACTACTGATGGGGCTCCAGCAATGCACGGTGTGTGTGTTGGTTTTATAGCACTGTGCCGTAATGACCCTGATTTTCCCAGCTTCCTAGATTATCACTGTGTGATTCATCAGCAGGCCTTGGCTGGGAAGGTCGTGGACTTTTCTCAAGTAATGACACTGGTGGTCAAACTGATAAACTTGATTCGAGCAAAAGCCCTTCAGCACCGCTTATTCAAGGCGTTATTGGATGAGCTCGATGACGCTTATGGAGACATAATTCTTCATGCTGATGTTCGGTGGTTGAGTCGCGGCAAAGTGCTGCAACGATTCGTTGACTTGCTGCCTGAGGTAAAGACTTTCCTGTCAACAAGAAACGAGGAGCACGAGGAGCTGTCAGATGATGCGTGGCTACTGGATTTAGCGTTTCTGACAGACATAACGGCTAAATTAAATACACTTAATAACGAGCTCATGGGAAAAGACCACCACCTAACCCACACGATAAGCGCAGTAAATGCGTTTAAGGCCATGCTCGGTGTCTGGATTTCAAATTTAAAGAAAGGGAGGCTGACACACTTTCCCAACTTGGAAAAAATGTTACCGGCCATCATGGAAAAAAATACTTTTCGCCCTGAGCAGTACTGTGCTCACTTAGACAAACTAGCAATAGAATTCGATGGGCATTTTGGGGAGTTAAACGTCATGAAAGATATTGCTGCATTTATTTCAAACCCATTTCTGCCGATTGATATAGAACAGATAGCAGCCAAACTCCAGCAAGTATTTGGTGCGCCAAGTGATTCTGAAATGGAAATAATTGATTTGCAAATGACATCAAGCTTAAAGCAAGATCAGGGGATGGTGACTTTTGGAGGCTTGTCAGCAGGGAGAAGTTTCCTTATCTCACCGCATGTGCACTAAAAGTCAGTGCTTACTTCGGGTCAACTTATCTGTGTGGAATTGCATTTTCACAGATGAAAATTATTAAATTTAAGTACAGGAGCTCTCTTACTGACAGACACCTCACAGACTGGCTGTC
The DNA here is from genome assembly GCF_963921235.1 of Mobula hypostoma. NCBI lineage: Eukaryota > Metazoa > Chordata > Chondrichthyes > Myliobatiformes > Myliobatidae > Mobula > Mobula hypostoma. The sequence goes on from NC_086100.1 coordinate 32,629,715, forward strand.
TGTAGTTATGAGCCAAATTTCATGGAACTAGCAGAAAGTATTCAGCCCCAGTCATCCCACTGAGTGCAATGGCAAATTTTTATTCATTTATTTTTCGTGTTGAAATAAAACTAAATAATGAAACTTAGAATTAAAGGTGTGAAGTATTGTAATACTTGTATTCTTAAAGAAAGACAGTTATGGCCTGTTTGATATGCCAGTTACAGTGTTTTCTTGTTTGAACTAATTTGAAAGTTTGACAAAAGTATTTTGTGTAATTCAAATACATTTAGCCCAAATAAAAGGCCTCAAATTGGAAGTACAATCTGAGCTGTGTTTTCTCTAAATGATTTAGTAGGTAGATCTCACCTTTTACTAAGGTCGAGGTGGGGGATCTTGGGCTTAAAAAGGTTGGTGACCACTAGTGTACAAGAAAGATCCTGTGAACCTTGTGTCATGGTGTAAGCTCAACTTCAGTGAAAACAAAAGAGTTGGTTGTTCACCTAAGGGATGGTGTGGAGATGTTTGTGGGGGCGATGAACAAACCTTGTCCTCATCAGAGCTGTGATAGATGTAGAGATGGTTGGCAGCTTCAAGCTCCATGGCATCCATTTCACTAGCAACCTCAACTAGTCCTTTCACACTGATGCGGTGGTCAAGAATGGGCATTAGCATATTTTGTTTCTCTGGCACCTGGCAGGATTTGGCATGACAACCTGGATTCTCTCAGACTTCTACAGATGCACTATAGAAAGCATTCTAAACAGCTGTATCTCAGCTTGGTATGGCAATCGCTCTGCTCTGGACCAACAGAACCTGCAAAGAGTGATAAGCAAAGGCTAGTTCATCCCAAGATTGCAAATTCTTTTTATCTAGTCCATCTTCACAGTGCATTGGTTCAGAAAGGCTGACAGTATCATCAGTATCTTCAAGGATGCCTGCTACCCCGTTCATTCCCTTTTCTCCCTTCTGGGAGAAGACACAAGAAAACCCTGATATCCAGATTTAAGAAGAGCTTTCTCCGTACTGTTCTCGGACTTCTGAATCTCTCACCTCTTTACACCCCTTTCTCAATAGCGCTGCCATGTTCGTGTACTCTTCATTCTACCTCTTTTGGTTGTTTTGCTATCTTCACTTCAGCATTTCATTTTGCACCAGTTCAGTTTGCACTGTTATCTTCTCACCATTTTGTTATTTTGCAGTCGTTGTTGAATTTATGATCATCATGTATACTATTCAGATTCTGTGAGTTTCGTTCAAACAAGGAATTGCATTGCACCCTGGTGAATATGGCAATAAACTAACCTGGATCCAACAAAAACGAAACATCGAAGAGGGAACTAAATGCTGTCTGCATAAACACAAAAATGGCGAGTTTCAGATCACAAAAAGTTGACATGTAATTGAGAAAAGCAATGTTTAACGTAATCCTTTATACTACATAAATCACACATAGATAATTCACTAAGAGCACGATATACTCAAGTTAAAATTTACAACTAATAGTGCCATTATATTAGCATCAGAGGAGATCTGTCAGCTTAGCAAGTGAAGACGGACCAATATTTCAAAGAAGTGCAGGAAAGTGGAAATTAAGGCTTTATTGGAGGAGAACAAATGCTAGTTTAAAACAATGCTTATTTAAAACTAAGGATAACAAAGAAACGGAGGTGTAGTGGGTAATTCAATGTGGAATTCAGTGTGGAACCTAGACAGCAACATGGAATACACTAGTCTCACACAAAAGGCCCACACTATCCCTATCACATCTTCCAAAGATCATACGGTAAATCCCTGTTTCCTGCAAGTTGATAAGTCCCTGCAATCTATTCTATTCTGTGAATTTATCAACTTTGTTTTTGAAAGCTAGAATTAAATATGCTTTTACCATGCTACTCATTCAATGTAAGTGTCAATGGCCTTTAAACTATGGTTAGTGGTTCCTTAAGGTTATGTTAGCTGGGGGAGGTAGTGGGGATAAGCTCCCATTACATATTAAATGCTCCCAATGGCATGTGACTTAAGTAGCCTCTGACAAGTGAGAGGTATTTATGTCTGGCTTCGCTACCAAGCCCAGCAAAACCATTTCTACAGACAGGAAAAGGGGCAAAGGCAGATTACTGGTGCCTTAAAACCAGTTGCTTTGGGCAGATGGGGTTCATCCGCTGTGGTTGGCAGCTCATCTAGGGGAAGGAAAACTCTGAACTCAAACCTCCGCTGCCTTGTGGCTATACCAACTCATGGGGAAGACTTCGGGAGTAAACCCTGAGGAAAAATCCAGAGCTGGAATCCTTAAAACAGTTCAAGGTAGAGTTCAACATGGATGGGCAACTCCTGCGACGCCGCTGGTGCTAAACCATATCAGTCTCTGCCGTTCCTTTGGATCCATCAGCTACGTGGAGGAGACCCTGCTGCTCCGGCAACAGCTTGTACATCACGTAAGCAGCTAGGGCACAATATCCATGTCAAGAGGACATATTGCCCAACATATATCAATCTTTCCCTGATGGTTATGATCATGCATGTTGGCCTGTTTAAACAAACTACAGTATTGAGGAGTATAAAATGTGTCATATATTCTTGTTTAAAATATGACCCATTTCATCATAAGTATATTTTAAAATTTGTAAGTATTGTAAGTATTTAAAGTATAAAATTAATGTTGAGCATGTAGTGGAAAAAAAGTATGACTTTACTGACTGGAAGGGTTATGAAAAGTGATGGTGAAGTAAGCTGATTATCATCAATATATTCTAGAGATGGAAACCAATGGAATGGTTTTGGATAGCATGGGACAAAATCATCCAAAATAACTGCATTGGGGATAAAAATCAACAATCAGAGGTAATAATGCAGCTTTGGGAGGAAAAGCTTTTACTATTGAATCTCCATCCTAATGAAGGACTGGAGACCAAACAAGATTAAAGTTTGTTAATTTTTAATACTAATTAGTTTGAAATTCAACCCTAATTAACAGCCTTGTTCTTATGCTACAGTGATGTTAATGTTATATTTTCCAGCAACAGCTATCTTTATCTTGATAATTGTGAAAAATACGCAGTAACGAGAAAGAAGACCAGGAATATTACCTTTACTTAAAATACCCCTAGCTGCCTCTCACTTGAATGTGATCGAGGTCTAAGGAAGCAAACAGATGATAAATGTGAGACCTGTTTTACTAAGTAACAAAGTCATCCATTGTAACGGCTGAACTTGTTCTGAGGGTCGGTCTTTAATAATTAAGAATTAAAATTTGTCATTCTGACTCACTGATGGTATAACTTCAATTTTTCTTAATGCACTGCTGCGTGAAACCCGTAATATAAAAGTGTTCTGAAGCTCTTTTCCCCGTTTCTATAACTTTTCCTAACACTTAGGTTAAACGTACACCGAGGAACGTTCCAACAGAGTGGGAATGAGGCGTTCACGCACTACATTGGTTTCTCATGAAACTCACTGGACTGAAAGTTTACTGTTACTTTCTGCGCTGCGGCTGCCCGACTGCGGAATATTTTCCAACACTGTTTTATTTCATATTTCAGGCATTACTGCATGTTGAGGGTGGTGATAGGTCCTGATTATGCGACCACTGACACCAGTCTTTGAAGCGTAGTGATAATGACTGGGGTCAGTCACCCGTCACGTAAAGACATGGCCCAAAAAAGGAGGCAATGGCAAATCACTTCTGCAGAAAAATTTGCCCTGAACAACCATGCTCGCCTGCGACACACCACACGGCACATAACGAATGAGACGACACGTTGACTCGTTAATTAGCTTTTTTTATTTTGAGGAAACAGTTTTAATTCCATTACCTTCAAACTTTTAAAATGCTGTGTATATACTTTAAAAACACACACGCTTAAAAGCAATTGCGTCCAGCACGGGGCAATTTCTATACTGTATCACGACCTGTTCGGTTCATGTTAGTTTCCCTTCTCTTCTCCCCCGCTTTTATTAATCCGGCTCGTCCTATCAACGTGCCGAACCTATGGGACAGAATACTGTTGACCCTCATGTCAGGCGGTCTTTATAAACTTGGAAAACTCCAATATTACAGTATTTATCGGAGATCAACGACAGTCTGAACCTGCCAGCTGCTCTTTTCCCTTGAGAGTGTTGATCAAAATCTCGCTTCGGCATGAATACAACAAAAGGTCAGTCATGAAAACAGAAAGCTCAGCCCGTTTCTTGTCGGCAGGGAACTAAATCGCCCCCGTTGAACGTGCGCCTTTAAAGTCTTCTTGCCATCCCCTTGACAACTACGCAGGTAGAGCGCCATGACGTCAAGATCAAACAGCCAATCAAGATGATCGTATTTGAATCTATGTACGCGGCCCTTACGTTTGTTCTTCCGCAGCCAGCTGTCCCGCTCCCGATGTCGGGTGTCGGTCAGAGGTAATATTGGCGAGGTGGGTAACAATGACGGCCACATGGCAGTACGACAGGGAGGGAAGCGCTACAGGTGTCCCTTCCGCATTGCCACAGGCTTTTAGTCTCTTTCCCCTTTCGCTGGGCACATGACTGCCCTGCCCAGAGGAAGGCTTAAACATCAGCAGTGGGGCAGGTTCTCCATGTCGGTATACCTATCACCCAGCGAGTGGACAAGGTGTACACTGGAAGTCTACACCGTTGTATTCTCGGCATTGCTGCAAGCTCTTATTTGCAATAATTGAAAGAACTTCTTGTGGTCATTGTTGGAATGCAAGAGAAATACACAGTAAGCTCTCACACACGGCCCTATAAAAATGGACAAACAGTTTGAGGGTCCGTTGTTGGCATTTCTTTCGTTTCTGAAATGTAGAGTCAAAGAATATGATGTTGAATTGTCCTGTTAAATGATGGAGCAGGCTGATCCTGTTTCCTTTATTCTTATAACGCAAACGATAGGAATTCTGCAGATGTTGGAAATTCAAGCAACACACATCAAAGTTGCTGGTGCATGCAGCAGGCCAGGCAGCATCTCTAAGAAGAGGTACAGTCGACGTCTTTGCCTGAAACGTCGACTGTACCTTTTCCTTTATTCTTATGATAGAGTGTCATGGGATGTTTTGCATCCACCTAGCAAGACAGGGCTTTGGTTTATTGGCTTCTCACAATACAGCACTTCCTGACAGGTGTCATCCAAGACTTCTGATGTTGATGAAATAGCCATCAAAAGAACTAAACCTAAAGCTGTAAAATTATTTGCTGCCCAGCACAATTTTCTTTTAGTTTCTGATTGGACTATTGTGCCGCAAGACCTATCATTACTGACTAACTCCTTGGTGTGGCTGATTTGTACAACAATATGTCCCACATTGCAAGGACTTGTTCAGCAAGCAATGTACTTGTCTAGATTTCTGGTATAGTCCCAGGTATAATTGTGGAATAAAAGTAGTTCAGTGGCGTCTCTTGGATCTCCTGTGACTTTCATGTTCCAACAACTTGCTTTATTTTGTCACATGATCTGTCTGCTGAGTTTATTCTTTCTCCTGATCACGTAGCCAGTCAAATCTTGCTTTATTAATTACATAGTAATTAACAGCTGACACAATAATTGAATTTAACTGTACTTTTAACTAAATAAAACATCCATTGTAGCTTATTAGAGCCTTCAAATAAAATTGGACTTCAAACCATACAGGAATTTTTTAAAGCATCTTCAGGGAGATGAAAGAAACGTGCCAGTTTGAAGTTGTGATTTCAGAATCTAGCTGTGAACATTCAGTTCATGGTGTGTGGTTAAAAGAGGGCCAAGAGGCTAGAATTTGAAGAGCACATTCATCTTAACAGTTTACAGGGCTGGTTGTTAGAGTGATGGGATAATACCATAGAAAGTTCTGAAACAGAAATGAGAATTTCAAAATTGATGTTTTGCATTACCTCAAACTAAATTATGCAAGCAGCAATATTCCTGTAATGCAAATGGATCTTGGAGTAGTATAAAGTGTGAACTTGGTTAGGTAATTCAGCTTTCCGTTTGAGGAGAGTGCAAGTTTCTATAGGGTCAAATGTGAGAGCCTGAATACGTAAGCACTGGAAGACTAAAGTCTGAAAGAGGCAAAAGGAATGAGTAAAGATTTCATCAAGAAATAAAAGATGTGAGCAGAAATGTGCAATGAAATGAAAGTGGAAATAGTTGTTGAGTGGAAAAACTAAGAGATAACCAGGCATCAAAGTCCCTCCCCGATTCTTGAATCCAAGGATTGTGTATGGAGTTGTATAGATACAATTTATTCATGTTGCTTGAATTCTGACATTGTTGGGCAGCTATTTATATTTTTCATAAAGATTTCATGGCAAAGGCAGGGCGAGTGGAGAGGAGGAGAGGCAGATTTCAGGCCTGTCCACCTAAACCGAGAGCGAGGTTTGATCGATCCAAGCTCCAGGCCAAATTGGAAAGGTCAAATATGAGTGGAATTGTGGTGGTGGTGTCTAGGCCCGGAGTGTATCGATGTGCCAGGGCCCGGGTCTGAGTGTGAGGAACGACCTAATGTTTGGATGCTTTAAGCGCTGGTTCAGATTGATTGAAAAGGCAGGGTGTCAGGAAAGAAGCAAAAGTCGGGATGGAGCTGCTGGCTACTCTGCGACTTTTACTTGGCTCTGCGCTGAACTTTGGCTTAGGCTGTGGCCTGCTGTGGGCTTTATGTCTATGGACTCACTTTTGTTCTGAATGTTATTTGCTTATTTTTATTGTTTGTAGGATTTGTTTCTTTTCTATCTCCACATTCGATTTTTGATGGTCTTTTTTATGTGTTCTTTTAGATTTCTTTGCTTTTTGGAAGCCTGTAAAGAGATGAATCTCAAGCTTGTATAATGTCTTCATACTTGATAATAAATGTTCTTTGAACCACGTAAAAAGATGTTAATATTTCAGAGCAGGGAACCTTGTTATTACGCTTTAACCATCAGGCTTCTGAAGCAGAGTGAATAACTTCACTCACCTGACTGCTGTACTGGATCAATGATGGACTCATTTTCAAAGACTCTGCAATTCATGTTCTCAGTATTATTTATTGTATTTGCACAAATTGTCATCTTTTGCACATTGATTGTTAGTCTTTGGGGCTAGTTTTTTATTGATTCTATTGCATTTCTTTGTTCTATTGTAAATGCTGGAAAGAAAATGAATCTCGGTAGTATATAATGACACGTACATATTTTGAAAATAAATTTACTTTGAACTTTGGTTCTGCTCTTGGTTTTCTCTCCTCATGCATACTGCTGACCTGGTTAGTGTATAGAGCTTTGTTGTTTGATTTCATAGATTAGGAGGACTTGTCTTAATCTTTTGTTAAAACATAAACATATACTTCCTAAAAGTGTTACAAATCGATGCATTATTACTTTGTTACATATGAACTAATAAGATATGCATTTGTTTTTGAACAGCATGCGGCAGTTTGGTATTCTACAGTAAGGTGTACAGAATGGCGCTCAAATTATTGTGGCTGGCTCTTGGTGTGGTCAGGGTACTATGGTGTTTAGCACCACAAACTGGCTACATACATCCTGATGAATTTTTTCAATCTCCAGAGATTATGGCAGGTAAAGCAGTTGATGCACTTGTTTTAGTGTTTTCTCCCTTGCTAATAACTTGCTTCTGTTTGTTCTTTCCCAATTAAATCCCTTCGTCTGCCTTGCCTTCACAAAGACTGACATCAGTTGGCACCGCATGCTGTCAACTGCATTATTTTGGGTTCCTGGACCTTTTGCTTTGTTTTACTACCTGTCGGCAACTTGTTTAATTTCACAGGCCAGTTTAAAACCATTGCCGTCATTAGTAATATTTTATCTGCAAAATTCCTTCCAGTTAATGCATGGAATAATAATCTTGAACTGAAATGCTGCTCGGTAACAGTGTCATAACATTTAGTTACAGCCTTTAATGCCTCCCCTAATTCTCCCTGCAGCTTAATGTTTTGTATGTCTACTTCCCATTTCCAGTGTTATTTGTTTTTTAGTTCCATTTCTTTGTGTGTATTTCATTGATGTCATTAAATATGAAGGGATATGTAAAGTGATAGTGACATTTCATAAATAGTGTGACGCAGTAAACCTTGCATCCTTTATTAAAATGCTCAATCTTTTTTTCTGTTTTCATCCCCTTATGCTTGTAAACAAACTGGATTATGATTTTTGTAATATTTTGCTAGGATGAGGCCTCAATGAAGCCACAATCAAAAAGAGTAGGGAAGCCAAGAAGATAAATCAGGATCAGGCAAAGTGATGTATTTAAAAAAATATATAGGAAGAAATGAAGAAAGAAATGGCTTTCTTATTTTTGAAGCTCAGGAGAAGAGTTAATTCAAGTAGGAGATGGACCAATTAATTTCAATCTTAATGCAGTAAAAAGACTAATTGTGGAAAGTAGTAAGAAAGCAACACCAAAGATTAATAAGCATATTGATTTAGTACATAAAAATTGCTTTGCATGCAGCTTAGGTTCCAAAGGTCAGAAGAGAATCATCAATAAAATGACTAGCATTATATCCTCTTTCTTTGATAAGGAAGAGAAAATGAGAACTAAAAAATAAAGTCTTCATGGAACCAGTTTTAGCGGTAGATGAGGCAATTTCATTAGGGGCCAGAGGAATTACTGAGATCAAGAACTGAAGGAGATTGAGTTAATCTCAAAGGTAAGTGGGTAATATATTGGATATTGTTGCTTCTGGACTGCATATCAATATAATATGCTTATATTGAATTCATTTTTTTTCTTTACAGGTGATATTTTGAATCTCAAAACGTTTCGTACTTGGGAATTTAATACCAGTTACCCCTGCAGATCAGTACTTTTCCCATTGGTCACCACAGGCTTTTCATTTACAGTACTTAAAGCCTTAAACAATAGTGGCCTTTTTGGTAACATCATAAACAGTTACACTTTATTGGTTTTCCCCAGGTTCTGCCTAACATGCCTCTCCTTTGTATTGGACTATTCTGTATACCAATTAGCCTGGGTCTGGAGAGTAGATCCTTGGAAGGCTTTAACGCTGCTAGGTGGGTCACATGTCATGTTGGTTTTTTACACTAGAACATTTTCAAATGTTATAGAAGCAGATTTGTTTGCATTGCTTCTGTTGTTGGTCACTATCGACACAAAGCAAGCAAATGTGGGCCCAGATTCTGGAAAAAAGGACAGAAGGAAAAATAAACATATTGGGATTGTTTTAGCTGCTGGGTTTTTCAATAGGCCCACATTCATTGCTTATGCTTTAGTGCCGATGTTCCTGTGGCATTTTTGTGATCAGAAAGGGACATTTCAGTTCAGTTTAAATCGTTTTATGACAAATTGTGTTAGCATTTTGATTTCTGCAACTGCAACCAGTTTTCTTTTCATTATGACAGATGCACTATATTTTGGGTCATTGTTGTCCAAATGGGACTGGGTTTTGAAAGATGGGAACACTATGTACAAACATATTGTTGATATAAGCCAACATTTAGTTTTAACTCCTGTCAATCTTATTTTGTATAACTTAGATCAAAAAAGCCTTATTGCACATGGGAGTCACCCTTGGTTTACACACTTAATACTGAATAGCTTTCTACTGTTTGGTGGCCTTCATTTGTCTGCTGTTGTATCTGGTATCAAAATGATGATCAGCAAGTTTGCCTACAAAGCCAGCTCTTACACGTCTTGCAAAAAACAATCCGAAAAGAAATTGTTGGCACAGCTTTCTCTTGCTTCCCATTCTGATGTGTATTTGTTCCTTGTCTATTTAATCCCCATCATTATTCTGTCTTTGTTTAGTCATCAGGAACCAAGATATATTAGTCCACTCATTGTGCCACTTGTTATTCTCAGTGCTCCAAAATGTAATATGTTCCAATGGAAAGTTATCATAGTCCTGTTTAATATCTTGGGGTCACTGCTATTTGGCTGTTTGCACCAAGGTGGTCTAATTCCTTCTCTGTCCTACTTGGAGAAAATTCTTCATTCAAGGAATCATGGGGTGAAGCAGTATGAGTATGATTTGGTATTTTACCATACCTACATGCCTCCAAGGTATCTTCTGAACTTTAAACCAAATGAAGAGTTCATCAGAGTCATTGACCTGTCCGGGTCTGACGTGCAGGTGCTGAACAGCACAGTGAAAGGGCTGCTTGACAATAGCTATTCCAAACACATTGGAAAGAATCAGGAAAAGACTATCTATATCATTGCGCCGGGTACTGTTCAAAGTGATATTGAAAACTGTGGATTCTATTGGAAAACTGTGAAGTCCTTCTTTCCTCATTTAACTATGGAAGATCCTCCTCACATTCCTTCTCTTCTGTCGAAAAATGGATTAAGCCAGCTGAGTCTTTACATTTTTGAGGTGGATATACTGTCAAAGAACACGGAAACCTAGTTCTATGTTTTCCTATCATCTGTTGTACAGTTAACTGTCCTGAAACATGGATTTATTGTAAAAGACCTTGAATGTTTTAACAGAACTTCAAGTTACTTCACCTCATTTGAAGTCTCAACACGACAGAATAACCATGTTTAAAGATTTGTCATTTTAACAAATCATAGAATTACTGTGCAAAAGAAATGGAGGGAAAATATTTGGTTTCTACAAACTCAATCAAGATATTTGGAAAATATAATGATACTGTATAATATGGTGCTCCAGGGTAGTATGCAATGGTACATATATGTTTATATAACCTGTAGTATAATTTGCTGGTTTTGGGGGTTGATGGGGGTTGCAAATCCTTTGCAGAAGAAAGCTTATCACTCTGGTAGTAAATCAACTTGAAGTATGTTCTGCTATATAATGATGTGCGATGGAAGGATGGAAGAATGACAGACATAAAAGTGGATTTCTGCTGGGATAAGGTGTTTTGTATTTTGGGGAATAAAATTACAATACAGAAAAAGAAATTGACTTGTATCTTAGTAAGTTTCGGTGATATAAGTTTGTTGAGTGTACAAATGAGGTGTCCAAAGTTACTTTAATAAATATCTATGAATAGATATACATATTTATAGACAAATATGATCACTGTTTTAGAACATAGATACCTACAGCACATTACAGGCCCTTTGACCCACAATGTTGTGCTGACTATTGACATACTCTAGAAACTGCCTAGAATTAACCTACTGCATAGCCATGTACTTTTCTAAGCTCTGTGTACCTATCTAAGAGTCTCTTAAAAGACCCTATTGGATCCACCTCCACCACTGCCACTGGCAGTGCATTCCACACACCTACCACTCTCATGGACACTGATTCCAAGATATCTCTGATCCTTCACACTGCCATTACAATTCTAATTAATACTATATTCTGTCTTCAAATTTGAACCACTTCACACTTAACTGAGTTGAACTTCATCTGCCACTTCTCAGCTCAGTTCTACATCCTATCGATGTCCGGCTGTAACCTCTGACAACCCTCCAGACTATCCACAACACCCCCAACCTCTGTGTCATCAGCAAACTCACTAACCCACCTTTCTACTTCATCCAGGTCATTTATAAAAATCACAAAGAGGAGGGGTCCCAGAACAGATCCCTGCAGAACACCACTGGTCACTGTACTCCATGCAGAATATGAACCATCCACAACCACCCTTTGCCTTCTGTGGGCAAGCCAATTCTGGATCCACAAAGCAAGATCTCCTTGGATCCCATGCGCCCTTACTTTCTGAATGAACCTTGTATGGCCTTACTGAAATCCATAAATACTACATCCACTGCTCTACCTTCATCAATATGTTTTGTTACATAATCAAAGAATTCAATCAGGCTCATAAGGCATGACCTGCCCTTTACAAAGCCATGCTGACTATCCCTAATCAGATTAGGTCTCTCCAAATGCTCATAAGTCCTGGCTCTTGGGATCTTAAACAACTTGCCCACCACTGAAGTCAGACTCACTGGTCTATAATTTCCTGGGTTACCTCTACTCCCCATCTTGAAGAAAGGAACAACATTTGCAACACTCCAATCCTCCGGTACTTCTCCAGTCCTTATTGATGATGTAAAGATCATCTCCTGAGGTTCAATAATCTCCACTGTTCCCTGGGGTATATCCTGTACAGTCCTGGCAACTTATCTAACTTAATACTTTTCAAAAGCTCCAGCACATCCTCTTTCTTAATGTATATATGCTCAAGTGTTTTGTCTGCTGCAAGTTATCCCCACAGTTGCCAAGGTCTGAAGCAAAGTATTAAATACCTCCGCTACCTCCTCCGTCTCCATGTACATGTTACCACTATCGCACCTGATTGTTCCTATTCTCATACGGCTCACCCTCTTGCTCTTCACGTACTTGTAGAATACCTTGGGGGTTTTCCTTAATCCTGCTCACCAAGGCCTTCTCATGGCCCCTTCTAGCTCTCCTGATTTTATTCTTAAACTCCTTCCTGGCAACCTTGTAATTTTTTGAACTCTATCAGTACTAGTTTCTTGAACCTTTTGCAAGCTTTTCTTTTCTTCTTAACTAGATTTTTCACTTCCTTTGTACACCATGTTTCTTTTACCCTACCATCCTTTTCCTACCTCAATGGAACATACCTATGCAGAACTCCATGCAAATATTTCCTGAACAATTGCCACATTTCTGCTGTGCATTCCCTTGAGAACATTTGCTCCCAATTTAGGTTCCCAAGTTCCTGCCTAATTGCATTATACTTCCCCCTACCCCAATTAAATGTTTTCCCAAATTGCTTTACTATGTACTCTAATGATTTGAGTACGTATGTCAGAGGTATTATTCGCAACTCTGCAGATGACATGAAGATCAGTGTTGTAGATAGCGATCGGGATAGTCGGAGGTTACAGGATAATATTAATCATTTGATGAATTGCAATGGCAAATGGACTTTAATCCTAATAAGTGTGAGGTAAGATATGTTTGGCAGGACTCTTAAGGGTAAGATATAGATAATGAATGATAGAACCTGAAGCAATATTGAATAACTTCAATATTGAAGTAGAATGTCAGTGTACAAATACCAGGATCCCTAAAGGTGAAGTGAGGGTACATACATACATGCACAAGGAGGTCATGGTACAACTTTACGAAAAATTGGTTAAGCCACACATGAAGTACAATTATCATCACACTGATTGTCCTGGAGATGATGCAGAGGAGATTCACCAGGGTATTGTCTGGGATCGAGTGTTAATGTGGATAGGCTGGGCATGTTTTCCTTGGAGCGGAGGGGGTTGAGTATGGTGCCTGATTTGAAGTACACAAAATAATGAGGGGTGTAGATAGTAGGAAACTTCCCTATGGCAGAGGTCTAAAACTAGAGAGCAGTTTTAAGGGGACCCTGAGGAATAACTTTTATCCACACAGGGTAGTGGGGATCTTTAATGCATTTTCTAGGAGGCAGGTATTTTTATAACATTTAAGTATCTGTGGAGGCACATGAATTACCAAAACGGAAGGACATAAGGCCAAGTTCTGGAGAATGGATTAGTATGGATGGGTACTTGATGGCTGACAGAGATGGTGAGCAAAAGAGCCTGCTTTTGTGCTGTATGACTGTTGTTTGTTTCCTTAAGTTATTAGGTATTTGAAGAATGAATTATTTTAAGTCTACAATGCAGTGCTTGAGGATTGTAGCAAGACTGACAAGAACCTAGAAAACTAATAAGGTAAGGGAATCTTTTCAGAAAAGGTCATGCCTCAGATATTATGGATTTTGCATTGTATATATTGACCTGAGGTTTTTTAGGTTATGGCACTTCATATCAGAAAAGATTACCCTTCTCACAGGAATAGTAATAGACAATTATTCCATTATACTTTACAAGTTGACTTGAGACTAGTTTTGTTTTTATAATGAATGACAATATATGTACAATAACCATTGAGAGATTGCTAGCAGTTTATCAGTAATTGGGATTACAGGTTAAATCTCTCTTGTCTTCCGTTGTCGGGATTTTGTCACTGAGGCAGAGATTCATGTGTATGTCCTCTAACCTGATTTATTGCATTCAGTACTCACCATATGGGTTCAGGTACTGCAGTGTACTTTGCTTCCCAGAAACATGGCTCACCAATCAGATGCAGCACTGCAGCCCATGGGCTTCACCATCCACCAAAAAGACAGGGCATCTGAGTCCTAAAGGTTGAAGAGGTGGTGTATGCTTTATGATTAACTCATCGTGGTGCACTGCCATGGTTGACCTGTCTCAATCCTGCTCACAGTGCCTGGAACATCTAGTGGTCAAGTGTCGTCCATTTTATCTGCTGAGGGAGTTTTTCACCATCATCCTGGTAACAGTGTACATTCCGCCTCAGGCCAATGTCAACCAGGTACTGGAGGAGCTGAGCACCATGATCAGCAGTCATAAAACAGCACACCCTAATGCCTTCCCTAACACTGTGGGGGATTTTAACCAGGCCAGCTTGACCAACATATCACTTGTGGAACCGAACAGGCCAATACACTAGACTACTGATATACTGTAGCGATGTGCTACACACAGTGCTAGAATAACCACACGGAGTTGGTGAGTTGGAGTTGTGATGAAAGAGATTTATTCAAACTTCGCGGCCCGCTTTAAAGCCTTCCCGTTCCCGCCCTCCCTGGGTGGGACTACTGTGGGGAATGCATATTCCCAGACCCTTTCTGCGCACGGGATTTTCCCCCTGCTGGTGAAGATGGCCTGGCGCCCTTTTTGCTGCCGGCCCTCTGCCTGCGCGCGCTGTTTCCTGAGCCGGTTCGTGAGTGCCAGAAAGTGGGTCGCCACATAACCCCCCCCCCCCCCCAGAACCGGCGATACCTTCCCCAATGTCCACAGTCTGGATCGGCCTCTGTTTGGGAGGTCTGCCCCTGCGCCGCAGTGCCTGAGCCTGGACCGGTTGCGCCAAGTCCACATGGGCCGGTTTGAGTCGGTCCACTGTGAAAACCTCCTCTCTCCCCCCAATGTCCAGCACGAACGTGGACCCGTTGTTGCTGATCACCTTAAACGGCCCCTCGTAGGGCCGCTGTAGCGGTGCCCGGTGTCCACCCCGTCGTACAAAAAGAAACTTACAGTTCTGCAGGTCTTTGGGTACGCAGGTCGGGCTCTGTCCGTGCTGTGAAGTGGGGATGGGGGCCAGGTTACCGAGCCTCTCCCGTAGTCTGTCCAGGACTGCTGTGGGTTCTTCCTCTTGCCCCCTTGGGGCTGGTATGAACTCTCCTGGGACGACCAGGGGCGCGCTGTACACCAACTTGGCCGACGAGGTGTGCAGATCCTCCTTGGGCGCTGTGCGGATTCCGAGCAGGACCCAGGGAAGTTCGTCCACCCAGTTAGGCCCCTCCAGGCGGGCCATGAGAGCCGATTTCAGGTGACGGTGGAAGCGCTCCACTAGTCCGTTCGACTGTGGGTGGTAGGCAGTTGTGTGGTGTAGCTGTGTTCCTAGAAGTCTGGCCATAGCCGACCACAGGCTGGAGGTGAACTGGGCGCCCCTGTCAGAGGTAATGTGGGCCGGTACCCCAAAGCGTGCTACCCAGGTTGCGATCAGTGCTCGGGCGCAGGATTCGGAGGTGGTGTCGCTGAGCGGGACTGCCTCTGGCCATCTGGTGAACCGGTCTATCATAGTTAGGAGGTACCGCGCTCCTCGTGACACTGGCAGGGGCCCCACGATACCCACATGGATGTGGTCGAACCTCCGGCAGGTGGGTTCGAACCGCTGCGGTGGAGCCTTGGTGTGCCGCTGCACCTTGGCCGTTTGGCCATTCACTGACCTGTTTACGAAGTCCATGCCACACGAACCTGTTGGAGACCAGCCGAACAGTTGTCCTGATGGAGGGGTGCGCTAAGTTGTGAATGGATTCGAACACCCGCCGGCGCCAGGCTGCTGGGACGACGGGGCGGGGTTGGCCAGTAGCTGCGTCACATAGTAGGGTCCTCTCACCTGGGCCTACGGGGAGGTCTTGGAGCTGCAAACCGGAGACTGCAGTCCTGTAACTGGGGATCTCAGCGTCTGCCTGCTGTGCCTCTGCCAGCGCTGCATAGTCGACCCCCTGGGACAGGACCTGTATGGTAGGTCTGGAAAGTGCGTCTGCCACGACATTGTTCTTTCCAGAGACATGCCGGATGTCCGTCGTGTACTCGGAGATGTAGGACAGATGTCGCTGCTGGCGGGACGACCAGGGGTCGGACACCTTAGTGAACGCAAAGGTAAGCGGTTTGTGGTCTGTGAACGCGGTGAAGGGCCTACCTTCTAAGAAGTACCTGAAATGCAGGATTGCCAGGTATAGTGCCAATAGCTCCCGGTCGAAAGCACTGTATTTGAGTTCGGGTGGTCGTAGGTGTTTGCTGAAGAACGCCAGGGGTTGCCAGCGACCCTCGATGAGTTGTTCCAGCACTCCACCGACTGCTGTGTTGGATGCGTCCACCGTGAGGGCAGTAGGAACGTCCGTTCTGGGGTGCACTAGCATCGCGGCGTTTGCCAAGGTTCTTTGGTTTTAACGAAAGCGGTTGCGGCCTCTTCGTTCCAGGTAATGTCCTTGCCCTTACCCGACATTAGAGTGAACAAGGGGCGCATGGTTCAGGCTGCTGAGGGGAGGAAACGGTGGTAGAAATTCACCATACCCACGAATTCCTGCAAGCCTTTGATTGTGTTGGGTCGGGGGAAGTGGCGGACCGCGTCTACCTTGGCGGGCAGCGGGGTTGCCCCGTCTTTAGTAATCCTGTGGCCCAGGAAGTCGATGGTGTCGAGTCCGAACTGGCATTTGGCTGGATTGATTGTAAGGCCGAATTCACTCAGGCGGGAGTAGAGATGGCAGAGGTGGGACAGATGCTCCTGCCGACTACTGCTGGCTATGAGGATGTCGTCCAAATAGATGAATGCAAAGTCCAGGTCGCGACCCACCGCGTCCATTAGCCACTGGAAAGTCTGTGCGGCATTCTTTAGACCAAACGGCATTCGGAGGAATTTGAAAAGTCCGAACGGGGTGATAAGTGCTGTTTTGGGGATGTCGTCCGGATGTACAGGGATTTGATGGTATCCCCGGACGAGGTCTACCTTGGAAAAGATCCTTGCGCCGTGTAGGTTTGCTGTGAAGTCTTGAATGTGCGGCACAGGGTAGCGGTCTGGCGTTGTAGCCTCGTTCAGTCTGCGGTAGTCACCGCATGGTCTCCAGTCCCCGGTTGCCTTGGGCACCATGTGAAGGGGGGAGGCCCATGGGCTGTCGGACCGTCGTATGATCCCTAATTCCTCCATCTTCTTGAACTCCTCCTTCGCCAGTCGGAGCTTGTCCGGGGGAAGCCTTCGAGCACGGGCGTGGAGGGGTGGTCCCTGGGTCGGGATGTGGTGCTGTACTCCGTGTCTGGGCATGGCTGCCGTGAACTGCGGTGTCAGTACTGATGGGAAATCTGCCAGGACCCTGGTGAATTCATCGTCGGACAGCGTGATGGAGTCCAGGTGTGGGGCTGGCAACTGTGCTTCACCCAGGGAGAACGTTTGAAAAGTCTTGGCGTGGACTAATCGCTTCCCTTGCAAGTCGACCAGCAGGCTGTGGGCTCGTAGAAAATCTGCCCCCAGCAGTGGTTGGGCCACGGCGGCCAGTGTGAAGTCCCACGTGAACCGGCTGGAGCTGAACTGTAGCCGCACCGTGCGGGTGCCGTAGGTTCGTATTGTGCTGCCATTAGCGGCCCTCAGGGTGGGTCCCGGTTCTCTGTTGCGGGTGTCGTAACTGGTTGGAGGTAAGACGCTGATCTCCGCTCCGGTGTCGACCAAAAAGCGGCGTCCCGACTGCTTGTCCCAGACATACAGGAGGCTGTCCTGATGGCCAGCCGCCGTAGCCATCAGCAGCGGCTGGCCCTGGCGTTTCCCGGGAATTTGCAGGGCGGTCTGCAGCGGCGGGCCTCCGTGCCCCACCGCTGGTGGTAGAAACACCATTGTTCGTTGGGCTCCTCACTCCCGTCGCCGGGTTTTGTAGGCTCTGCTGCCGGGCCTGGTCTGGTCTGTCGTTGGGCACGCGGCTTGGTGATCTGTGCGACGGATGCCCCTCTCTCTTTCCTGGCATTCCACAGCACATCTGCTCGGGCCGCCACCTCCCGGGGGTTGCTGAAATCTGCGTTGGACAGCAGCAGGCGTGTGTCCTCGGGCAGTTGCTCGAGGAACGCCTGCTCAAACATGAGGCAGGGTTTGTGTCCTTCAGCCAGGGCCAGCATCTCGTTCATTAATGCTGACGGCGGCCTGTCTCCCAAACCATCCAGGTGCATTAAGCGGCGTGTTCGTTCGCGCCGTGAGAGTCCGAAAGTCCTTATGAGCAGGGCTTTGAATGCTGTGTATTTGCCGTCCTCCGGGGGAGACTGAATAAACTCCTCAACTTGTGCAGCAGTCTCCTGGTCGAGGGAGCTCAGCACGTAGTAGTAGCGAGTGGACTCCGAGGTTATCTGCCGAATGTGGAATTGTGCTTCTGCTTGTTCGAACCATAAATGGGGTCGCAGCGTCCAGAAGCTTGGCAGTTTTAACGAAACTGCGTGAACAGATGCAGCGTCGGTCATCTCTGGTCCAAATATCGTTTGGGCCGTCAGGGTCATCAATTGTAGCGATGTGCTACACACAGCACTAGAATAACCACATGGAGTCGGTGAGTTAGAGTTGCGATGAAAGAGACTTATTCAAACTTCGTGGCCCGCTTTAAAGCCTTCCCGTTCCCGCCCTCCCTGGGCGGGACTACTGTGGGGAATGCATATTCCCAGACCCTTTCTGCGCGCGGGATTTTCCCCCTGCTGGTGAAGATGGCTTGGCGCCCTTTTTGCTGCCGGCCCTCTGCCTGCGCGCGCTGTTTCGTGAGCCGGTTCGTGGGTGCCAGAAAGTGGGTCGCCACAATACCACCATTAAGAATGCCTTCCATGCCATCCCATGCTCAGGCTAGGGAATATTGATCACCTGACTCTACTTCTACTACTGGCATATAGGCAGATACTAAAGATCGCAGCACCAGTGGTGAGGATCAAGAAGGTATGGTCGAGGCAGGTGGAGGAGCACTTACAGGACTGCTTTGAGTTGGTGGAATGGACAATATTCAGGGATTCCTCTTCAAATCTGAATGAATATTCACAGATGTTTCCAACTTCATTAAGACCTTTGAGGAATAGTGTGTCTTTGAGAACTTACTAGACGTACCCAACCCAAAAGCCATAGATGAAAGTGGTGGTTTGTAGTCTGCTGAGGACCAGATATGTGGCATTCAGAACCAATGATCAAGAACTATACAAGAAGTCCAGGTACGACCTTCAGAAGTCTATTTTAAGAGTGAAAAAACAACTCCAATTGAAGTTAGAGGTGGAATTGTATTCATGTCAGCTCTGGCAGGGTTTGCAGGCCATTACTTCATACAAAGCGAAACCTAACATCATGAATGGCTGTGAAGAGCTCAACGCTTTTTATGCATGGTTTGAAAGGGGAATAAAAATACACCTGTGTGAATCCTTGCAGTATCTGGTTCTTCTCTTAGCCTTGGATCATCTGGACAATAGCCGTATCTACGTCAGGCTGCTGTTTATTGATTACAACTCAGTGTTCAACACTAATTCAGTTCAATTCAAATTTAATTGTCATTCAACCATTCACGAATGCCCATCAATACAGCCAAGTGAGTCAGCATTATTCTGGGGCCAAGGTGCAAACCATGGTACCAACAGTCACACGTCACAAAGCAGAGCTTAAGGTTAAGGATCCCTTAGGGAACAGTGATCACAATGTTATTGAGTTCACTTTGAAATTTGAGAAGGAGAAACTAAATTCCAATGTGTCAGTATTTCAGTGGAATAAAATTACAATGGCACGAGAGGGAAACTGGCCAAAGTTGACTGGAATGAAGAAGGACACTACCATGGCTGATAAGTGAAGAAGGAGTCAAAGTGAAAGCAAAAGAGAGGGCATACAAGGAAGCCAAAGCGAGTGGGAAGATAGAGGATTGGGAAGATTTTAAAAACTTGCAGAAGGAAACTAAGAAGGTCATTAGAAAGGAAAAGTTGTATTATGAAAGAAAGCTGACAACTAATATCGAAGAAAATTCTAAAATAAATAAAGGGTAAAAGAGAGTTGAGGATAGACATAGGACCAATAGAAAATGATGCTGGAGATATTGTAATGGGAGACGCAGAGATGGCAGAGGAACTGAATGCGTATTTTGAATCAGTCTTCACAGTGGAAGACATCTGCAGTATACCGGACATTCAAGAATGTCAGGGAAGTTTAGTATGTGCAGTGAAAATTACGACTGAGAGGGTGCTCAGGAAGCTTAATGGTCTGAGGGTGGATAAATCTCCTGGACCTGATGGAGTGCACCCTCTGGTTCTGAAGGAATTAGCTGGAGAGATTGCGGAGGCATTAACAATGATCTTTCAAGAATCGATAGATTCTGGCATGGGACTGGAAGACTGGAAAATTGCAAATGTTAATCCACTATTTAAGAAGGGTGGGAGGCAGCAGAAAGGAAACTATAGACCGGTTAGCCTGACATCAATGGTTGGGAAGCTGTTGGAATCAATTGTTAGGGATGAGATTACAGAGTACCTGGAGGCACATGACAAGATAGGCCAAAGTGCCTATCATAGGCACTAACATAGTTCAATTTTTTGAGGAAATTACAAGCAGGGTAGACAAAGAAGATGCAGTAGATGTGGTGTCCTTGGATTTTCAGAAGGCCTTTGATAAGGTGCCGCACATGAGGCTGCTTAGCAAGATAAGAGCCCATGGAATTACAGGGAAGTTACTAGCATGGGTGGAGCATTGGCTGATTGGCAGAAAACAGAGAGTGGGAATAAAGGGATCCTATTCTGGCTGGCTGACGATTACCAGTGGAGTTCCACAGGGGTCAGTGTTGGGACAGTGCTATATTTTACGATGTGTGTCAATAATTTGGACTATGGGATTAATGGATTTGTGGCTAAGTTTGCTGATGATACAAAGATATGTGGAGGAGTGGGTAGTATTGAAACAGAGAGCCTGCAGAGAGACTTGGATAGTTTAGGGGAATGGGATCAGGTTAGAAATGTGGAGGCAGCTTGAGACCCTGCAACAGGACTGAGGGGAAATGGTGAGACAGAGGCTGGCAGTCATAAGGTGGAATCAAACAAGGAGGCAAATGCTACCTAAATGGAACTAGTCCTGACGAAGGGTCTCGGCCTGAAACGTCGACTGCACCTCTTCCTACAGATGCTGCTTGGCCTGCTGCGTTCACCAGCAACTTTGATGTGTGTTGCCTAAATGGAACTAGGTTGGGATGGGGCCTGCAGGAGTGGAGTTTGGAGACAGATAAGGAGAGAGGAACACAGTGGGCAGATGGAACCAGCTGGAGTGAATAGAAGATGAACAAGAGAAAATCTGCAGATGCTGGAAATCCAAGCAACACACACAAAATGCTGGAGGAACTCAGCAGGCCAGGCAGTATCTATGGAAAAGATTAACAGAACATTTTGGGCCAAGACCCTTCATCAGGACAGAATTATGGTTTAGGTTCTGTTGAGTTTAAATTGATTATATCAATTACATGTGAAATAGTACCATCGTTATTTGGAAAACCAACAATTTCAATAAGCTTATCTAAATTTATTGATAACTTTACAGACCAAAAGAGCAGCTGGCGAATTTATTTTGATCTTTGAGAATACTATTACATTTTAAATTACTATTTTGGTTCTCTTCATTTCCTAATGAATACAGGCCCTTGCTTGGAGTTTAAGTTAATTTCCTTGTCAGTCCTTTTCAATTGGATTTTCCTTTCAGGCCACAGGTCCACGGAGTTTAAGAATCAGTTAGGCAGGAATTTTCTTCCAATATTTACCTAGTTTGAATGTAATATGTATGACAATTGGATTAGAACAGAACATGACTTCTGGATACTGTTTCACTAGTTCTGAAATTCAACTACCACAAATAATTTCCACTTGCAGTGACTACATCCCAGTAAAGTATAATTGGTCCTGTATGTCTTATTAATACCATGTTATAATTCCTTTAACCACTTCTTGTTTTCAGTCATTTTGGTTAAATATCATTGCACACCTCCACAGCAAATGTATTATCAGTTCAATTTTTCAGTGTGACGAAGCTCCAAAACTCAATTAAGAATGACCAACAGATATGATGGAGGTTAGGTACACTGCAGATGCTCGAATATGGTGCAACAAGCAATACTGGAAGAATTCAGCAGGCCAAGCAGCATATGTAGAGGCAGAAGATACAAGTCAGGTCTAGGCGCTGAAGATTTTGCTATGAATGGATAGTACAACATGTACACAGCAGATCTCAAAATTTAAAAAAATCAAGTTTCTTGGAAATTAAGCAAATATAGTTGGTAGAAAATGCCTTGTCCACGCTGTTCTTACCATAAGACATAGAGGCAGAATTAGGCCATTCAGCCCATTGAATCTGCTCTGCCATTCCATCATGGCTGATCCCAGATCCCAGTCAACCCCATATAGCTGCCGCCTTGCCATATCCTTTGATGCCCTGACTGATCAAGAAACTATCAAATTCTGCCTTAAATATACCCACGGACTTGGCCTCCAACGCAGTCTGTGGCAGAGCATTCCACAGATTCACTACGCCTTTGCTAAAAAAAACTCCTCCTTACCTCTGTTCTAAAAGGTCACCCCTCCAGTTTTGAGGTTGTGCCCTCTAATTCTGGATACCCCCACCATAGGAAACATCTTCGCCACATCCACCCTATCTAGTCCTTTCAACGTTAGGTAGGTTTCAGTGAGATTCCCCCCTCCACCCCTGCATGCCTCTAAATTCCAGTGAGCACAGGCCCAAAGCTCCCAAAAGCTCCTCATATGTTAACCCCTTCATTCCCAGAATTATCCTTGTGAACCTTCTCTGGACTCCCTCCAATGACAATGTATCCTTTCTGAGATATGGGGCCCAAAACTGTTGACAATACCCCAAGTGTGGTCTGAAGAGTATCTCATAAAACCTCGGCATTATCTCCTTGCTTTTATATTCTATTCCCCTTGAATTAAATGCCAACATTGCATTTGCCTTCTTTACCACAGACTCAACCTGTAAATTAACCTTCTGGGAGTCTGGCACGAGGACTCCCTCCATTTTGCCATTGTGGCTAAATTGTGCCATTTAAATTGTGGCAGCTATCATTAAAGTCCTGGCCAGATTAGGTTCTGGACTAGCACAGTAAGGAAGAGTTAAAACTACTGTCTTTTTGCTTCAGCTATTTGAGTGAGCCAAGCATGACAGAATAAGAAAAAAAAAATTAATCTCACTGGTGATGCCAATATTTGAAAGTTACAACACAGCAGAATTAGAAATGCAAACTAAACTTAACCCGGCTAAATCCATATCTCAAAGGATCACTTGGATGAGTTGTTTTGTGCATCTGTTGTGTGGAGCAGTAAGTGCTTAATATCGGAAAATGCCATACACTTTTAACCAACTCTATAGTCACCGCCGCTCGGTTAAACGGCCAATCAGATTCGCTCAAACTGTAAGGCGCCTGAACAAGTGGCGCGAGTGTGCTACCTTTTTCTAGGTAATACCTGTACTCCGGTAGGATTGTTGTGAATACTGGTTATTGAATTAAGAGCGTGTCAACTGAGAGCGGGAGGGGGAATGGGCAGATGCACGCAGAGATTATAGCCATTCTTTTCTGCTGTTCCCCAAGACCTTCTACCTCACCGTTTGAACAGTACTACCTGTTCAGGTGCACTGCTGGCGCTCTTGGGCTCTTGCTGAATTAGCAGACCTCGTGCTTGTGATACAACTTTACATTACTGGGTGCGGCCATTTTTGGCAAAGCAAATGCAGACAACTAGCATATATCAAGTGCATACTTTTTAGAGTAGTGATATTTCCCAAAACACTTCTCTACAATATCGCTAATACTAATACTAGCGCAGATGGCAAAGACCTTAATCGAGGAGAGTGCCTCAGGGAGTAAGAGAGTCAGCGTGCTAGAGCTCCAAATTTGCTTTGGAGTCTCAAGTGAATTTTTACGGATTTTAGAGCATGCTTTCAGTCACTGCAGGAAAGACACCCTTTCCTCAGCTCCATTATAAACATGGAAAAGAGAGTCTGGTTTCTTTTTGTGAATGACTCTCATTGTGCTTATAAAACACAAGAGATTTTGCAGATGCTGTAAATCCAGAGAAACATACATAAAATGCTGGAGGAACTCAGTAGGTGGAAGAACTTGCTGAGTTCCTCCAGCATTTTGCGTGTGTTGTCATTGTGCTTAAGTAAGCTTATCAGAGTGGTATTCATTGTGATGCAAAAAATGAAGTTGTTACCCCTGTGTTAAAAACAACAAATAAATCTTTTATTAAGTTTGCAACTTCAAAATAATTAATTGCATTCAGTTTGCCTTAGTTGGTAGACTTGTCAAAGATTAGTTATGTAGGGTTTAAATACAATAAAATGTCTCCAGCCCTTTACTGAAGTATTAGAAATCGAATTTGTCACCCATAATTATTGAATGATGTTAGACAGCAGGAGGCCAAATGGCTTTTTGTTCTTCGAGAAGCTGAAAATAGTTGGAGGGGCGGGTAGTTTTGGGGACATAGGCTACAGAAGGATTTAATAGATTAGGAGAATGGGCAAAGAAGTGGTAGATGGAATACAGTGTCGGGAAGTGTATGGTCATGTACTTTGATAGAAGAAATTAAAGCATTGACTATTTTCTAAATGGAGAGAAAATACAAAAATCTGAGATGCAAAAGGACTTGGAAGTCCTTCAACACACACAAAATGCTGGAGGAACTCAGCAGACCAGGCAGTATCTATGGAAAAAAGTATTGTCAACGTTTAGGGCCGAAACCCTTCCGTAGGACTTTTGTACTTTATGTACAGTACTGTGCTGACCTGCTTCCCGCCCTTCAAAGCAGCCCTGTACTGCAGCACCCTACCCTACTTTACTTTGTACAAGGATTTCAAAGTTCAAAGTAAATTTATTATCAAAGTACTTATATCTCATTATATACAACCCTGAGATTCACTTTATTGTGGGCATTGACAGTAAATACAAAGAAACAATAGAATCAATGAGATAAGACTGTCAAACAATCAATAAGCAAAAGACAACAAACTGTCCAAATACAAAAATTAAAAAAACAAAATAATAGTGATAAACAAATAAGCAATAAATATCAAAAATATCAGATGAAGAGTACTTGAAAGTGAATCCATGGGTTGTGGAACATTTCAGTGTTGGGGTGAGTGAAGATGAGTGAAGTTATCCATGCCAGTTCAGGAGCCTGATGGTTGAGGGATAATAACTGTTCCTGAACCTGATGGCATGGGTCCTGAGATTCCTGTACCTCCTTATCGATGGCAGCAGCGAGAAGAGAACATGGCCTGGATGGTGGGGCCAGGGGGAATATTCGGGAAGTACGCTAAATAAAAATTGTTTCACTTTCTTTTCAAGTTGTGCAAAATCCAGAGTTCAACATGTTCTAGACCCTGGAGGTATTGCATTTTGGATTTTTGTCCTGTAGCAACATCCGACATTCACTAGCATTAATTTTTTTTGCCTGCCTCCCATCAAATTTTCTTTATGTATCTCTGCCTTTCTTTGAGAATATTCCTGCTTGTAAAATTGACAGTGTGGCTTTTTATCTTGTTCCAGAACATGGCTGTGTATTTCTCTGTACTCTGTGAATTGTTAGGTGAATGCTGAGGTATAAAAGAAAGTGCTGAAGTACTCAGCAGCCCAACCTCCATATGTTGAAAGACATATATTGTCATTGCTTAAGATCTGAACCAGAAAATATTAAAGGTAATATTAAAGTTTTGGACAAGTGATGAAGTGCAGATAGTTGGAAGACCAAGGAGGAATAGAAGGTCAGATCTGTGATTTGTGGAAGATATAAATAATTTAATAGACAATGGAATTGTTGCAATCATCAGAAGAATAAACTGGAGTTTGTGTTTTTGAACAGGAATTGCTAAGTCTGGAAGGCCATGAAGTACTTAGCTGAAAGTTTGGGCGCTCTCACCTTCCCACAATAAAAAATCTGCAGAAAGAACTCAGCAGGTCAGGCAGCAAATGTAGGGAGAAATGAAATATCTGCATTTTAGGTTGACAATTCCCTCCCTCTATCTGCTTCTGGTTCTATTTCCCCTCAACCCTTCCTTAATAATTTCCAATGATCAATTTACCTAAGATTCCAGCACTGGTAGTCTTTGTGTTCCTGCTATCACCAATATAGTGATCTCCATCTTTGCCTTCCCCTCCTTTCTTCTGGCTCCGTCTGCCTTTTTTCCCCATCTCTCCATCTATTATCTAGCTGTCTTTGTCTCCATTCCTTACCTACCCTTCTGCCTATCACCCCCACCCCTGCACTTAATGAATATAATTAGTTTTGAATTAATTGTCGATCATCATATAAATTTGTACTCTGTCAGTTGATTTGTACTTTCATTCTGTACTATTATAATATGAATTATAATACTGATTTCTAAAACAGACTAGCAGTATCTGTTCAGGTATTTGAATTTAATAATCACTAGGGATTTAACAGTATACTGTATATTGCTTAACTACCACCGTGAAGATGAACACAATTGGTAAAACTGCTATCTTATAGCTCCAGTGACTTGGATTCAATCCTGATCTCCATTTCTATGTGGAGTTAGTGAATTCACCCTGACGCTGTTTGGGTTTCTTCCAGGTTCTCTGGTTTCCTTCCACGTCCCAAAGTTATGCAGTTTTGGGGTTAATTGGCCACTGTAAACTGCCCCCCAGTGTGTATGGTGTGTGATAGAATGAAGAGGGAGTTAATGGGATTGTGTGGAAAATAAAAATGGAATTAATGTACAATTGGTGCAAGAAGTTGCTTTATAATCATTGCAGATTTGGTGAGCCAAGGGACTTGTTTTCATGCTGTCTGATTCTATGGTGTTCAATATTTTAAACATAATTTTTTATAACGTCTTTCATGTAGACTCTTTTACTGCAGGCTTATTTTAACTACAGGTCCAATGCCCAAAATCTAAGGACTAACACCATACTAATTTTCATAGATGTAAATAGTAAAAGTTAAATTTGATTTTTTTTTAATGCTTACTAAATATTTTTCTGGTTTTGCACTTCAAAAATAGTGTGTGAAGCTTCAGGCGAGATCAGATTTGGAGCAAGGAAATGAAGCAGCAAAATACAGATGTGTGTTTTCGTATAGCTGGACATTTGGCCTATGTATTGAAGGAACCATCATTAAAATGTAACATTTTCTATTTTTCTAGTGATTGCTTTTCATGGAGCCTAAGATGATGTGGTTGTCCTTTGGGCTCTTCAGGATACTGTGGTGTCTGGCTCCACAAACAGACTACATACACGGTGATGAATTTTTTCAGTCTCCAGAGGTTATGGCAGGTAAAATATCTAGTCACTTCTGCTTTCTACAAATAAAAAAGATACTTTGTGGTAAACATTCATTTTGTTTTTCTAGAAGTTAGCTTGTTGTATTGCTAAAGTTCAATATACCTCAAATCCTGTCTGAATTGTGCTCTTATATGCCTGACGAGTGGCACATGGGATCCTGGTTTTGCTCTTCTACCCTCAGCAGCTGAGACTGAACAATTCTCACCTTTTGGATAATGTCCATTGCAAATCTCAGAGGAGGATGGGATTCAAAATCAAGCACCTTGGTAACTGTGCTTTCATTGGAAGTATTGGAAAGTGTTATGTTTTATATAATTAACTAAAACATAGCCCGTAAATTAAATATAGTTAGTCTGAACAGAGGAGCTGTTGCCTTTGAAAGTGCAAGATACCACCGCAATGCTTAGTTTCCCACAAAGGATAGATTTACAGCAGGAAATCAAACAGAAATCCAATGAATATTTCAGTGAAGAAATTATAGGAATCTGAAGAAATGGTACTTGCTACAGAAAGTCTAGGGGACAAATCTAGCTTGTGCAGAAGCTTCCTACAGGAACAATAAGAAAGCTATCAATTTCCACCTTGTAACACAGATTCTTACAGTTTTCCCCCGATTATAGCCATTCAATGCCCGTTTGATTGACTTGCAGATCATGACCATTGACTTCAAGGAAAGGTTTTTCTTATATCACTTCTAGTTCATTTTTCTATAATACGAAGTATTTCGGTTAACACGAACAGTTTCCCTTCATCTACCTTGTCTAGACCTTTGATGATAATAAACATTTAAATTGAATCTCACAATTGCAGCTTCTCTAGTCTATTTACAATTTGAAGTTTCTCATCATGCAACCATTCTATGTACTCTGCACTCAGTCAAGCATCTTTGTATCTTCCTTAGGGAGTGCTGATTATAATTGTACACATTATTCCACTTGTAGCCAATCTACTGTTTTATAAAACTACAATGAAATCTCTTGATAGCATTTATAAAACCCAGCATTCCATGTTTTCTTGGTTACTTTCTCAGCCTGTCATTTTATCCTCAGAAGTGTGTGCATGGACACATCCAGGTTGTTTTCTCCAGCAGCATTGAAATATGCAATAATGACAGCCCTTACCTTTGGATAAAATAATTCATTTAAATTTACAATATGTAATTTTAATAGCAGTAACAATAAAGTAATAAATTCAAAATGTTGATTCGGTTTTACATTTGTCACTGAGGGTTCAGCATCTAACATTACTTTGAGAATCTTAGTATCCTTGGATAGTATTATTTGTACCTGGTCTTCATACAGTTCAGTTGTGTGAATTGATCCTGCAGATTAGCAAACAAAAGCAAACGTCAGTAGACCAGAAGTTAGTAATAAGACTAAATGCCTATGAAACAAACCTGCCTGAGACTTAGCATTAAGGTAGCCATTAAGGTAATAGTGTGTTCTATTTTCCACTGTGGCAAGCAGCATTGCTTAAGGAATTAAATAAATGCTGATCCAGTGAGTAACATTTTTGAGCAGAAATAGCCCACTCAGCTATCCAATAAGTTAATGGCTGCTCTTATTGTAACCTTAACTTTAGATTCCCGCCTACCCTCTTTCATTTACCTCTTTGATTGTCGATGATTTATCAACCTCGCCTTTAAAACATTCAGAAATTTTCCTTCCAGCACCTTATAAGGAAGTGTGTTTCAAAGACTTTCATCTTCCTGAGAGCAAAATATTCTTCTTATCTCTGCCATAAATGGCAACTCTTTAGTTTTGAAACATAAACCTCTAGTTCTAGATTCTCTGTTCAGTCCCTCAGGAGAAAATATCTTCTCTGCACCACCCTGTCTAGAACCCTCAAAATCTTTAATGTTCCAATTAAGTTGCCCTTCAGTCTTCTGATCTTCAGTGGCTCAAAATGAAGCCAAGCCTGTCCAACCTTGTCTCAAGACAAACTGCCCTTTCCAGGTATCAATCTAGTTAATCTTTGAACTGCTCCCAGTGATTTTACATATTTCCTGCACATAGTGCTCCAGAAGTGGCCTATATAAAAAAAACACAACCTCCCTGATTTTCTAATTGGTTCATCCAGCAATAAGCAGCATTCTGATCACTTTCCTAATTACTTGCTAGCCTTTTATATATCATACCCAAGAATATCCAGATCCCTTTGCACTTACATTTTTCTGGGTGTTCATCTGTCCACATTTCAGTTGACTACCGATGTTTGATAATTTACCTGTTCATTAGTTCAGCATATTACATTATTTTGAGAACCCTAGTGTCCTTGAATATTAGTTTTAATAGCTCAGCCTCCTTGTTCTGTGGGTTCAAGGAAATAAAGAAGGAGTTTCATTTCAGTAACCCCACAAAGGCAATATTCAGAATTTTAGACCAGAAGGAGCAGAAGTCGGCCATTTGGCCCATCGAGTCTGCTCTGCCATTTTATCATGAGCCGATCCATTCTCCCATTTAGTCCCACTCCCCCGCCTTCTCACCATAACCTCTGGTGCCCTGGCTACTCAGATACCTATCAATCTCTGCCTTAAATACACCCAATGACTTGGCCTCCACTGCTGCCCGTGGCAACAAATTCCATAGATTCACCACCCTCTGACCAAAAAAATTTCTTTGCATTTCTGTTCTGAATGGGCGCCCTTCAATCCTTAAGTCATGCCCTCTCGTACTAGACTCCCCCATCATGGGAAACAACTTTGCCACATCCACTCTGTTCATGCCTTTCAACATTCAAAATGTTTCTATGAGGTCTCCCCTCATTCTTTTAAACTCCAAGGAATACAGTCCAAGAGCAGACAAACGTTCCTCATATGTTAACCCTCTCATTCCCAGAATCATTCTAGTGAATCTTCTCTGTACCCTCTCCAACGTCAGCGCATCCTTTCTTAAATAAGGAGACCAAAACTGCCCACAGTACTCCAAGTGAGGTCTCACCAGCGCCTTATAGAGCCTCAACATCACATTCCCGCTCCTGTACTCTATTCCTCTAGAAATGAATGCCAACATTGCATTCGCCTTCTTCACTAATGACTCAACCCGGAGGTTAACCTTAAGGGTATCCTGTACGAGGACTCCCAAATCCCGTTGCATCTCAGAACTTTGAATTCTTTCCCCATTTAAATAATAGTCTGCCCGTTTATTTGTTCTGCCAAAGTGCATAACCATACACTTTCCAACACTGTACTTCATTTGCCACTTCTCTGCCCATTCTTCCAATCTATCCAAGTCTCTCTGCAGACTTTCTGTTTCCTCAGCACTACCGGCCCCTCCACCTATCTTCGTATCATCAGCAAACTTAGCCACAAAGCCATCTATTCCATAATCCAAATCGTTGATGTACAATGTAAAAAGAAGCGGCCCCAACACGGACCCCTGTGGAACACCACTGGTAACTGGCAGCCAACCAGAATAGGATCCCTTTATTCCCACTGTCTGTTTCCTGCAAATCAGCCAATGCTCTATCCATGTATGTAACTTCCCTGTAATTCCATGGGCTCTTATCTTGTTAAGTAGCCTCATGTGTGGCACCTTGTCAAAGGCCTTCTGAAAATCCAAATATACAACATCCACAGCATCTCCCTTGTCTAGCCTACTGGTAATTTCCTCAAAAAATTGTAATAGGTTTGTCAAGCAGGATTTTCCTTTAAGGAATCCATGCTGAGTTCTGCCTATCTTGTCATATGCCTCCAGGTACTCTGTAACCTCATCTTTGACAATCGACTCCAACAACTTCCCAACCACTGATGTCAAGCTAACAGGTCTATAATTTCCATTTTGCTTCCTTGCTCCCTTCTTAAATAGCGGAGTGACATTTGCAATCTTCCAGTCCTCTGAAACTATGCCAGAATCTATCGACTTTTGAAAGATCACTGCTAATGCCTCCGCAATCTCCACAGCTACTTCCTTCAGAACGCACGGGTGTATTCCATTTGGTCCGGGAGATTTATCTGTCTTTAGACTATACAGCTTCCTGAGTACTTTCCCTGTTGTAATTGTGGCCGTGCACACTTCTCTTCCCTGCCACCCTTGAGTGTCCGGTATACTGCTGATGTCTTCCTTAGTGAAGACTGTTGCAAATTACTCGTTCAGTTCCTCTGCCATCTCCTTATCTCCCATTACAATTTCTCCAGCATCATTTTCTATCATTCCTATATCTACTCTCACCTGTCTTTTACTCGTTATATACTTGAAAAAGCTTTTAGTGTCCTCTTTGATATTATTTGCTAGCTTCCTTTCATAGTTAATCTTTTCCCTCTTAATGACCTTCTTGGTTTCCTTTTGTAAGGTTTTAATAACTTCCCAATCCTCTGTCTTTCCACTAATTTTTGCTTCCTTGTATGCCCTCTGCTTTAACTTTGGCTTTGACTTCTCTTGTCAACCACGGTTGCATCCTTTTTCCACTCGAAAATTTCTTCTTTTTTGGAATATACCTGTCTTGCACCTTCCTTGCTTCTCGCATAAACTCCAGCCACTGCTGCTCTGCTGTCTTTCCCGCCAGTGTCCCTTTCCAGTCAACTTTGGCCAGTTCCTCTCTCATGCCACTGTAATTTCCTTTACTCCACTGAAATACTGACACATCAGATTTCAGCTTCTCTTTTTCAAATTTCACGGTGAACTCAATCATGTTATGATCGCTGCCTCCTAAGGGTTCCTTCACCTCATTCTCTCTACTCACCTCCGGTTCATTATACAATATCCAATCCAGTACAGCCGATCCCCTAGTGGGCTCAACAACAAGCTGTTCTAAAAAGCCATCTTGCAGGCATTCTACAAATTTTTGCTGGTCTCTTGTTTTCAGTTTTTGTTGTTTATTAATAGCCTAACAAGGAACTGATAATGTACCATTGCATCTTTGAAAGCATTAAATATGTTATACAAAGTATTTTTTACTTTGAAAAACTCATTGTTTTTTTTTACAGGTAACATTTTGAACTTGCAAACCTTCCACCCTTGGGAATTCAATACTTGTTACCCCACCAGATCAATTCTTTTCCCATTGGTCACAACAGGTTTTTCATTCACAATACTTAAAAATTTACACAATTTTCGTGTTTTTGGCAACATCGTAAACAGCCATACTTTGTTAGTTTTCCCTAGATTTTGCCTGACATGCCTGTCCTTCATATTGGATTTCTGTGTATACTCTTTAGCCCGTCTCTGGGATGCAGATCCATGGAATGCTTTAATACTGTTGAGTGGTTCACATGTGATGTTTGTTTTTCACACCAGAACATTTTCAAGTTCCGTAGATGCAGCTCTGTTTGCATTGCTGCTGGTGTTAGTGGCTCTGGACACAAAGCAAATAAATGTGACATCAGATGCTGAAGAACAGAAGAGAAGGAAGAACACATATTTTAATTGGGATTATTTTAGTCTCAGGTTTTTTTAATAGGCCCACGTTTATTGTTTTTGCTTCAGTGCCAGTGTTCCTGTGGCTTTCTCTTGATCAGAGAGGCACATTTCATTTCAGCTTCAGAACAATTTTGAGCAATACTCTTGGTACTTTTTCATCTGTACTTGCAACCACTTTTACCTTCATTTTGATAGATACATTATATTTTGATGTAATGTTTTGTGACACACACAGTTTTTTGTAAACTGGGCATGGTGTACATAATCACATTGCTAATCTAAAACAACATATGGCTTTAACTCCTCTCAATTTCATTGTGTACAACTTGAAAACAGAAAATCTTTCTACTCATGGGAGTCACCCCTGGTTTACACATCTGACCGTGAATGGCCTTGTGCTGTTTGGTACTCTTCATCTGTTAGCTGTTGTTTCTGGTATCCAAATCATAATCAGGACATTTGGCTGTAGTATCATAAGGAGACAGCAAGTTAAACAGAGTTTATTGAAGGTGTTTCCAGTTACAATGCCAATTATTGAATATTTAATTTTGGCTTATTTTGTTCCCATGATTATTCTTTCTTTCTTTTGTCATCAGGAAGGGCAGTTTCTTAGTCCACTTCTTGTACCAGTTGTTCTTCATTGTGTTTTAAAACTTAAGATGTTGAGGTGGAAAACTGTGATTGTTGTATTTAACATTTTGTGTTCAGTATTTTTTGGCTCTCTGCATCAGGGTGGCCTGATTCCTTGTATTTCCTATTTAGAAAAATCTCTCCATTTAAAGGATTCTGTGGTTAATCAGGGGGAATACATTTTGATATTTTATCACACTTATATGCCTCCAAGACATCTCCTGAATATCAAATCTGATCAAGAATCTGTCAGAATCATTGATCTAGGAGGGTCTGATGTTTCTGTGCTCAACAGCACAGTGATTAGATTACTTGACAATTCTTCTTCTATTGAGAACAACCAAACAAATATTTACATACATCATTGCACCTGGTAGTGTTGAATGTACTTTTAATTATTGTAACTTTCACTGGAAACCTATACATCATTCTTCCCCCATGTGTACATGGAAGATCCCCCTGACATTTCTAAACTTATTTCTAAGGATTTATTGAGCCAGCTGAGTCTTTACATTTTCAAGGTGTAGACAATGGGAAAGAAATATAACACTTAAAGAAGGCAGCTTTAGTTTTGATGATTTCAATCTGTTTGTTATTATGTTATATTTGTGAGTATTCTTATTTTTTTGCAGATGCTGGAAGTCTGAAATAAAAATAAAATGCTAGAAATATTCAATAGATTTATCATTCATTAGAAAGACAATGTATTAACATTTTAGAATTGCCAAATTGATCAGTCAAGATTTCAATCCAATCATATTTATTTTATTTATCTAGTTTATTATTAATAGTTTGATTACTTTTAATCTCAAATAATAGTTTCAGAATATTTATAGAATCTTAATATTTATAGACTTCTGATGTGAATCACTCTTCATTTGCCTACAGGAATATAATCATATGACATGTTAATACATGACAATTAAAATATAATTGTATTTGTTGCAAAATAAATCCTTGTTAACATCATTAGTTGTAGGAAAAGTACCCATGAACAAATAGCTGTCACATTTCCTCTAGTCATGCAGCGCCTGCCCAACATTCTTTTCCTGGCCTTTCGTATACTGTGGCAACATGGATCCACTCCAATTAGCTTACCATCATAACAAGTCAACAGGACATGCCACTTCATTGGCCCTTCACTCAATTTGAACACCTGGACAATGTGTTCTTCATTGACTACAGCTCAGCATTCAACAGTCACCCCCAGAATACTCATCGCTCAGCTCAAAGACCTGGGCCTCGTGTCTCCCTGCACAACAGGGTCCCCTATTTCCTCACTTCTCAGTCAGTAAAGATTGGCAACTTTGCCTATGCACCAGGGGTTCCCAACCTGTGGTCCACGAACCCCTTGGTTAATGCGAAGGGTCTATGGCAAAAAACAGTTGGGAACTCGTGCACTACACTCACCATAAGCACAGGTGCACCACAGGCTATATATTTAGCCTTTTGCATTACTCACTCTATATCTATGATTGTGTAACTAAGTACAGCTTATCTACTGTATTTTAGTTTGCTGACAACACCATGTTGTTGACCGAATCAAAGGTGGTGACGAAATGGCATGTGGGGGTGGGGGGGAGATTGAAAGTCTGGCTGAATGGTGCCACAACAACTTCTCACTCAACCAAAACCAAAGAGCTGATTGTTGACTACAGGAGGAAGAAATCACGTCCATAAGCCAGTCCACATTAGGGGATCAGAGGTAGCTTTAAATTTCCTGGGCATTGTCGTATCAACACACAAGTGCCATCACAAAGGAGGCACAATAGTGCCTCTACCTAGAAGTTTGTGTAGATTTGGCATGTCCTAAAATTTAGATAAACTTCTAAAGATGCACATTGAAGAGTACCTTAACTGTTCGCATCATGGTCTGGTACGGAAACATCAATGCCTAGGAGCAGAAAAGTCTACAGAAAGTGGTGTGCACAGCTCAGTCCATCACAAGAAAAGCTCTCCACATCATTGAGCACATTTACATGGAGTGCTGTCACAAGAAAGCAATATCCATCAAGAAACCCCACCATGCTTTCTTCTTGCTACAACCAACAGGCAGGAAGTATAGAAGCATTAGGTCCCACACCAACAGGTTCAGGAACAATTAAGGTTCCTGAACAGGTGTGAACAACTTTACTCACCATAACTTTGAACTGACGCTACATCTTTCGAAGACTCTTTATAACCTATGTTCTCAGTTTTTTACTTGCACGCCTTTTTTTGCATATTGGTTGTTTTTCAGTGTTTGTTCATAGTTTCCCCCCCCCCCATAAATTGAATATCTTCCTTTATTTTTCTGTTAATTCCTGCCAAAATGATTTATGGTAACAAATACATATTTTGATAATAAGTTTTACTTTTGACTTTGGTAACAGCTTGGTGCTAGTGTCTCAAGGCTCAAAGGACCCATGCTTGATCTTAATCTCAGGTGTTATATCTGCAGTTTGCACAATCTCCCTCTTGGGAGCTCCATTTCTCTACAATAAATTGGCCTTTATTTTGATATGTGAAAGAGGAAGTGTTGCAAGGCTACTGTGAAATAGAGGGAACAAAATTGATGGGATTGCTGTATTGGAAGCCAGTATGGCTGGCTGACCAGTCTCCTGTGTGTTAAGGAACATGAAACTGTGGCAGAGAAAGGTGTTTCAGACTGGAGGTAAGTGTACAGTACACCACAGGTCAGTACCAGAACTGGCTTTCTTCAATAATTTGGGCTTTGGTGACCATGGCACCAAACTGGTAGATAACAAAGATGGGTATTTTGTGAGCTGAGAGGAGGATGCCAATAAACTAAAGAGAAACAAAAAAGAGCAGATGAATCATTGGCCAGATGGCAGATGAAATTTAATGTCCAGAGGTGTTTCAATATGGAAAAAATAATAAAGGAATGAGCAGATATAAACTGAACGCACAAATGTGAACGGAATATATATATATATATAAGGTATATGTGCAATTTGTTCAGTTACCATGTGGGTTTCCTTTTGGTACTCTTGATTTCCTCTTAAATAGAAAAGATGTGATTTATTCAGTTACAGTATATTATTCTTTAAAGTAGGTGAACACCGGAGGTATCAAAATGTGAGTCGTTCGACATGCAAGTGAGATTAAATTGAGGAGTAGCAAGATGACATGGGAATAAATTGATTGGATTGCTTTGTCTACGTCATAATGGAGACAAATTATCCTTAATTAACAGCAATATTGCTCATACCTTAAGTTGCCAATTCTCCTAAATGATGAAATGCTCCAATAGACCTTCCCCATCTTTTCTGTTATTAAGTCTACTTCTTCAACCAAGCTTTCAGTTTCTCACCCCAATATCTTTTTATCTGGTTCATTCCCAAAACTACAATATTAGGATTAATCTGATTACTTGTTAATATCACAAATTGTCCTGGATTATTTTATTGAGTTGCTGGCATTATATAAAATCAAGTTCATTGATCACATACATTCATGTTGATTTCTCACTAACAAAAAAGTTCTCTCTCAATATAGATCCTAAATGGGTGTGCTGCTTTATTTACCAAGTCAATTACATTGGAATTACACAAATAGAACAAATTGTCAATTTTTAAAGTTTTGCCATATAGATTTTCTGTACAATAGGCTGAACACAATTGACTGAAACTGTCTGTTTCACTATTTCATGATTAATTAATGTAGCAGAGACTGGTGCTGTTACCCAGGTAGAATTCTGACCTATGGTGCCAGCTGTGTGGAGTTTGTATGTTCTCTCTGTGACCAGGTGAGTTCACCCCCACCCCCCCTCAAATCAGTGCTCACACCCCAGAGACAAGCTGACTGGTAGGTTAATTAGTTACAGTAAAATGTCCTTAAGAGTGCAGGTAGACTGTAGAGGGAGTGGATGGGGTGGGGATACGGTAACATCATTGTGTACATGGGTCAGCACCACGTCTATGACTGTTCTAATCGCATGCAATAAGAACTGTTCAGTGGCATAATTTTGAGTTGTCATTATTTACACTTCAGTGTATTTAAATATACACCAAAACAAATTGTGAAACCACAATATTGTTTCATAGGAAAGTTGTCCTGTGTATAATTTGGCCTGGCGGGCGATTTCAATCTTGTTTCCGGCTCTTTGTCGAGATAAAAGTTGCGATAGAAGTTGAACACCGAGATCCATACAAACGTCCTGCGCTCTCCTGAGACAGTTTTTTTCCTGCTCTGCTTCCCAACGGAAAAGCCTTCCACGATACCTTTGTTCCTGCTCCAGCTACTGACTGGGGATCTCGGAAAGACTCCTGGTTTACTTCTGTTTCTTCTGCCCAGAGGCCCCCATCAAGGCGTTCTTCAGCCGGGCCGCTCTCCGGCTCAGGTCCCCGAGGTTGCGGGCGAATGTGCCGGGCCGAAGGGCACCGGAGCGGTTCAGCCGCTCGGCCGCCTCCTGGCTGCCCAGCTGGAGCCGCGTGATAGCGTAGACGGTGATCTGGGCCGCCCTCCGGATCGGCCGCGTCTCCGACAGTTTCTCTACCAGCTGAGCGTTGTTCAGCAACATTAGCAGCAATCTTCGCAAAACCATGTCAGAGCCCGGGGCTGCGGTCTCACCAACTTCACCGGCGGCTCTCGACCTCTCCGTATCGACTGTCTTGCCATGCTCGATCGATCGCTCGGTGATCGGCAGCGGCGGTCCGTCACTTTGATAGTCACGTGGGACCATGCGGTTCTGATTTGAAACAATTTGCCAATTTCTTTGCAATGGATCGTTTTAAGGAACACACACATAACAGCTATTTCTATACGTCTGTAATTGCTCATTAAACTGCCGCTGAGCCTGTGCATGCATATCCGGGAACTACTAGTAAGGAGCCAGTGAGCACACGGACGTGTTTGGTGTGGGACCGGCTTCCCGAATCTTCGGTCGGTCGAGCGTCGTGGCGGAGTTTATTTTTCGACTTTCGCAAGGATCCGTTTCCAGCCGAAGTTATGTCAGTATCGCTGAATGCCCTCAACAGCGACTCTCACGTGGAGCTGAGCCAGTACCGAGACCAGCACTTTCGGGTAACTCTTCCTACACCCCTCCCCCCCGCACGGACCGGGCGAGGGTGGTCGCCTCCACCATGCGGTGTAGAGCGGGGCTGGTGGAAGGGCTTCATCCCCAGGGAGGCAAACATTGATAATTCTCTGCCTTGCGGAATTGCGGTGGTTAATCTATCAATACTCCGTTAATGCAGTAGGGGCAGCACTTTGGTGTCGGACTGGCGGGCTTTTCCAGACCGGTGAATGGTATTTGTATTCATACTTTTTAAGTTCATTTTATTGATACGCGGCGTTATTATGCATTTTCTTACTGAAAACAATACTTCATGGTAGGTAGTAGTAAAGAGACTACCTGTTTTACTCTTTACTCAAGTGTAAAGAGAGCATGAGAACCAGAGCCCAAGTAAGTTGGAGAGGATGTAGCAGATGCCTGGTGAGCAAAATTTTAGTGAATTATTGGAGTTTTACTGCATTCAGGGCCAAGGTTTTGACGGTTTATGGGAAATAGGCAGGAACGTGGAGATAGAACAATGATCACATCAGCCGTTATCTTACTGAGTGTTGAGGAAGGTATTTGAAGTACTTAAGTTCCTATTTCCAATGGAAATTAAAATTGTGGACGTTGGAAATGTTTTTTAAAAAATGCTGTAAACACTTAGCAACTAAGGTAGAATACTGTGAAAAAAAGTGGCAGTTAATGTTTTAAGTTTGAGGCTACTCATTGGAACACAGAACAAATTTGGTTTGAGTGGCTGAAGAGATGGTAGAACAAGAAAATCTCAGACTCATAACATACTTCAGATTTGGACGAAATTCTGGTAGGCTTGTAGATAACATACCGGGTCTCTAATAAAATGGATAAAATTTGAGTGAGACCTGCCACGCAAAGGGATTTGCTACACTGCTGTGTAATGATCTTCACTGAAACTTAGTTGGATCATAATGTACTCTGTGTAGCTATTGAGCTATCAGTCTGACAGAAGGCATGATTCCAGTAAGAAATCAGGTGGTAGCTTATGCATTCATGTTAACAATGCCTAGTGCAAGAACTCTGAAATCATTGTGAGTCATTGCTGTCCCAACCTGGAATATCTTATGCCATCTGCTGAGCAAATTCACAGTTGTTTACATCACATCAGTCTATATCCCAGCACAATCCAACACTAAGTTAGCATTAGCACAACTGTAAGATATTACTAATAAGCAACTGTCTGCCCACCCTGATGTACCTTCATCATAGCCTGTGATTTCAATCAAACCAATGTTAAGACAGTATTCCCTAAATTTTGCTGGAATATGAAATACCCCAAGGGGCAACAATACACTGCACCAGTTTACACCGATATTGTGGGCACATGGCTTATCCATGCCCTCACCTGGGACTGTCTGACAATACACTGGACCAGTTCACACCGATATTGTGGGCGCATACAAGGCTTATCCATGCCCTCACCTGGGACTGTCTGACCACCTGTCTTTATTTCTAATCCTAGCCTACGGACCAGTGATAAGGAAGGCAAAACTAAATAGTGACAGAGTGGCCTGAGGGAGCCATCTCACTGCTTTAGGACTGCTTTGAGTGCACAGACTGGAACCTATTTGCATGCCAAGCAATGCATGATTCAGGAATTGACTTAAAGCAGGGGTTCCCAACCTTTTTTATGCCATGACCAACACCATTAAGCAAGGTGTCAGTGGACCCCAGGATGGGAACCCCTGACTTGGAGGAATATGCCACCACGGTCTTGCACTTTATCAAATACCGTGTAGACAATGTCACCAGCGATTTTTAA
This sequence comes from Mobula hypostoma, assembly GCF_963921235.1. Lineage (NCBI taxonomy): Eukaryota > Metazoa > Chordata > Chondrichthyes > Myliobatiformes > Myliobatidae > Mobula > Mobula hypostoma. The sequence continues at coordinate 32,669,757 of NC_086100.1, forward strand.
AAACATCCTTGTCTTCCCGAATCAGAAGCCATGGATGAACAGCGAAGTCCGCAACCTACTCAGGCTCGGGATGCTGCTAACAGATCCAGTGACACTGCAGCATAAGTTGAAGCCAGGTCCAGCATTTAAAGAGACATTAAAACTGAAGTACAGATTCAAGCAACAGATAGACACACTTCAGTAATGGGACCAACCCCCGATGCGTGCGAAATGCATCAGGTCCATCACTGACTATAGAGGAAAGAACTCCTTCCCTGCAAACAGCGACACCATGCTAGCTGAGGAGCTAAACAACTTCTTTGCTCGGTTTGACAGGCACAACAATGAACAGTTGATGAAGGCCTTGACACGAGGAGGACACAGCGCTGACATTGAGCACACATAAGGTGAGACGTACTCTCCACAGTATCAACACACGCCAGATGACATACCCGAGCGGGTCCTTGGAGACTGTACTGACCAGTTGGCAGAGGTTTTTACTGAAATCTATAATCTCTCTCTTCCCTTGCTGTGGTCCCTGCATGCTTCAAAACATGAACCATCATATCAATCCTTAAGCAGTCAACGGTAACATGCCTCAATGATTACAAAGCAGTTGCATTCACACCCACCCCATAGCTGCCAAATGCCTGGAGAGACTAGTTATGTCCCACATTAAGAATACCATCCCTGCTACTGTGTTCCTGCACCAATTTGCCTATAAGGCAAACAGATCAACGAGAACGCTATCTCCATTGCTTTCCTTGACATACTGGTACACCTGGAGCATAAGGATGCCTACACAGAATGCTTTTTGTTGACAGTTCTTCCTTCAACACCATTCTCCCAACGAGTTGACCATTAAACTACACAATCTGGGATTCAGTACATCAATCTGCAACTGGACTCTGGACTTCCTTACAAATCACACCCAGACAGACAAATGCACATCAACCTCCCTGACTCTGAACACTGGTGCACCACTCCTTTACACGCTTCTCATCCATGACTGTGCCCTTGCTTATGCCACCAACTTCTTCATCATATTTGCAGTTGACTCCACAATGATTGGATTAATTGCAAATAACTAGAAAACGGCATATTTGGGGGCGGGGGGGGGAAGATGCAGAAACAGTCTGAAATGTACAATGACCATAACCTTTCACTCAGCATCAAAAATTTTAAATGATTATCGACTTCAAGAAATCAAGAAGCTTCATTACTTATAAATAGGGAAGCAGTAAAAAGGATCTGCAGCTTTAAGTTCTTGGGAGTGAACATCACAGAGGAGCTCTCTTGGACCTCCTTGATAGTAGGGAAGGCTCAGCGTACTATCTTGGGAGATATGATTACAATGTGGTACACTAACTGCAACAAGATCAACCAGAAAGAACTTCAACGAGTGATCAGGACTGCACAGAACATCACTGGGATACATCTACCAGATATGGAAACCATCTACAAATCACACTGTCTACGGCGGGCTCGCAACTTTGTGATGGACTCATCCCATCCCAATTATCGTCTATTCAATCTCCAACCATTTGGCAGGAGATACAGAAACATCTCTACACAGACATCCAGACTGAAACACAGTGGTTTTTTTTCCCCGGGGCTGTTGTGCAACTGAACAATGCCACCCAACCCACCCACAGTCAACAGGCACCATGGACAATCTCTAAGTGCAATACATGGGCATATGCAGTGTTTAGGTTTAAATGGGGCAGCTACCTTCCTTTCATTTCAGAGCTCTTGGGTTTTTTAAAGTTTCAGCTTTAATCCTTGATGCTATTTATATTTAGTTATATTTTATAAAATGGGCATAGGCGTGTACAATATTTGAATGGAACAACCACTTTTTAAAAATTTGTTTGTTTTTGATTCAGTTATAACTTAGATGTGATTCTAAATAACTTGGCCATTATTTCAATTCTAATCATTGTGTTTTTATTAACTGAATTGCCAGTGAAACACACTGGTTTCCTTAGCTGTGTAAGTCTAGGGAAGACACTGTCAAGTCCCACCAAACTCGTGAGATTGAGATGGCTCATCCCACCTCAGACCCTGGTTTGGGTGGATGTTGTGTAATTTGCTACCCTTTACAAATTAGTGCCACGATATAACAGCCAGTACACTTCATATGTTTGGTGGAATTATATTTATGAATCTTAACTAAAAGGTTCGTAAAGAATAACAGAAAGAAAAGGGCCCATTCTAATTAAACAGTCAAATGTGCACAAGTTGGAGCTCATCTTGAACTTCTCTGTCACTAACACGCTGGGCCCTTGGTCAGCGTGAACATCCACATCACCTTCCGAACGTCACTTGCAATCCATCTCGAACAAACAGGTCTCCCACCGGATCGTATGCTATGACTGGTTCTCCCCAGCATCTTTTCTCTTAATTTCCTTTTGAACAAAAGTCCAAGACCAACCTTATTGCCCCTCACCAAGAAAACCTCCAGCTAATTGGACAGCATACATTCCACATCATCCCTTATCTTCAACAATAACCCAAACAGGCTGAAAGCAGAACAGAGCTGCTAAATGGAATTGCTACAGCAAAGTAGTAACGATGTGAATCAGGGTATTACACTAGTATGCTGTTTTGCACTGAATGGAGTTGAACCTTAATTTCATAGTCCTGAGCAATGACAATAAAGCCCTAAAATTTAACTTACAAGATTAGTGGTGTTGTGAATTGCCTAGAAGGTTGCCAAAGGATATAAGACTGTGTCATAGGAGCAGAATTAGGCCATTTGGCCCATCAAGTCTGCTTCATTACTCAGTCATGGCTGATCCGCTTTTCCCCTCCATAGCCCCACTTCCCAGCCTTCTCTCTGTAACCTTTGATGCCATGTCCAATCAAGACCCTAGCAGTCTCTGTCTTAAATACATCCAATGACCTGACCTCCATAGCTGCCTTTGGTAACAGATTCCACAAACTCACCATCCTCTAGCTAAGAAATTTCTCCTCATCTGGTTGAAATGGATGCTCTTCTATCCTGAGGCTGTGCCCTCTTGTCCTAGACTCCCCCACCATGGGAAGCATCCTTTGTCCACTCTGTCTAAGCCTTTCAACATTCGAAAGGTTTCAAAGCGAACCCACCGCATCCTTCTAAATTCCAGCGAGTACAAACCCAAAGCCATCAAATGTTCCTCATATGATGACCCTTTTTATTCCTGGAATCATCTTTGTGAACCTCCTCTGAACCTTCTCCAATGCCAGGATCTCTTTTCTTAGATGAGGAGCCCAAAACTGTTCACAATACTCAAGTTGAGGCTGCACCAGCATCTTACAAAGCCTCAGCATCACACCCATTTGTTGTATAATCTAGACCTCGTGAAATGAATGCCAACATTGCATTTGCCTTCCTCTTAGCCGACTCTACATAGAACATAGAATAGTACAGCACAGTACAGGCCCTTCGGCCCACAATGTTGTGCCGACCCTTAAACCCTACCTCCCATATAACCCCCCCCCCAACCTTAAATTCCTCCATATACCTGTCTGGTAGCCTCTTAAATTTCACTAGTATGTCTGCCTCCACCACTGACTCAGGCAGTGCATTCCACGCACCAGCTACTCTCTGAGTAAAAAACCTTCCTCTGATATCCCCCTTGAACTTCCCACCCCTTACCTTAAAGCCATGTCCTCTTGTACTGAGCAGTGGTGCCTTGGGGAAGAGGTGCTGGCTGTCCACTCTATCTATTCCTCTTAATATCTTGTACACCTCTATCATGTCTCCTCTCATCCTGCTTCTCTCCAAAGAGTAAAGCTCTAGCTCCCTTAATCTCTGATCATAATGCATACTCTCTAAACCAGGCAGCATCCTGGTAAATCTCCTCTGTACCCTTTCCAGTGCTTCCACATCCTTCCTATAGTGAGGTGACCAGAACTGGACACAGTACTTCAAGTGTGGCCTAACCAGAGTTTTATAGAGCTGCATCATTACCTCGACTCTTAAACTCTATCCCTCAACTTATGGAAGCTAACATCCTGTAAGCTTTCTTAACTATCCTATCTACCTGTGAGGCAATTTTAAGGGATCTGTGGACATGTACCCCCAGATCCCTTTGCTCCTCCAGACTACCAAGTATCCTGCCACAATACCACAATTTTATTATACAACAATAAGATTGACAAATGAACAAAAATTAAATTGATTCACTCACCAATCAGTGAGAGAAGTGACAGCGACGGGATGAGGTAATCCCTCTGATGTCGGGCCTATATTCTGTTGTGGCAATCCTGAGGCATTGGCCAAGATGTGCATTGGGGAGTCTGTTTCTGTCCTGGGTCTTGATAGCCGACAATGGCACCGTCTTTAATAGCTCCACAACCGTTTTCTTGGTTTTTTCATCTTGACTTAAAAACTTCGCCAACCGTATCATTAGCACACGTTTTAATCAACTCGGCATCAGCGAATGGTTTCTTAGCTTTGGCATGATTCCATGACACATGCAATGATGCAGCTGTTGCGCTCTCTTGTGCAGATATTGACTTAGTAGAAATGGAGTGCTTGTATGATGTTATCATGTTTGCAATTTTTTTGTTTGCGTTGATCTGATTTTGCAGGTTAGTTGGCATTAAAACTGGCAGCATGCATAGTGCTGAAGTGCCGCTTTAGATTTTCTGATTTGCGGACAGCTACGGACTGCATGCATATTAAGCATGTCAGTTTAACTTTGGCATGGTCTGGTAAAATAAAATAAAACTGATCAGTCCAGTCAGATTTGAACTGACAGTTTTCCTGGTCGACTTTGCGCTTTTTCGCGCAGGCCGTGTTGTTCTTGGTTTAGGGTCCGTGACTTACTGCTGATAACAATTTGCTTAGATTACAGATTCGCTTCTTAGATGTCAGGCAGGTAGCTGGTGCGTGCCACTGTCTAGTCGAGGACTGTAGAGAGCGCACGGTAGGTTGCGCACTCTACGGGGGCGTAGGTCAAGTGTACGGTCTGGGATAAGGTTAAAATAAATTGGAGCAGCGCGTGCTTTATTTACATGTTATGACAGGTGTGTTCACGTAAGTGCCAATGGATTCTCGCGGTCCAGACCCTGGCCCGCGGTCCGCCCATTGGGGTTGTCTGCTGTAGGCTTTTAAAAGCTTCACAATCCTCTATCTTCCCACTTAATTTTGCTTTTTTGTATGTCCTCTCTTTTGCTTTTACATTAGCTTTGACTTCCATTGTCAGCCACAGTTGTACTATTTCGTCATTTGAGTATTTCTTCGTTTTTTGGAATACATCTGTCTTGTGCCTTCCTCATTTTTCCCAGAAACTCACCATTGCTGCTCTGCTGTCATCCCTGCCAGCATCTTCTTCCAATTTATTTTGGCCAGCTCCTCTCTCATAACACTGTAATTTCCTTTACTCCTCTGAAATACTGCTATGTCAGACTTTACTTTCTCCCTATCAAATTTCAAGTTGAACTCAATCATGTTGTGATCACTGCTTCCTGAGGGTTATTTTACCTTAAGCTCCCTAATCACCTCTGGTTCATTACATAACACCCAATCCAGTATAGCTGATCCCCCTAGTAGGCTCAATGATAAACTGCTCTAAAAAGCCATCTCATAGCCATTCAGCAAACTCACTCTCTTGAGATCCATTACCAACTTGATTTTCTCAATCGACCTGCATGTTACAATCTCTCATGACTATCATAACATTGCCCTTTTGACACACCTTTTCTATTTCCCATTGTAATCTGTGATCAACATCCCAACTACTGTTGGGAGGCCTGTATACAACTGCCATCAGGGACTTTTTCCCCTTACAGTTTAACTCAACCCACAAGGATTCAACATCTTCCGATCTTGTGTCACATCTTACTACTGACTTGATGCCATTCTTTACTAGCACGCCACCCCCTTCTGTCTATCTTCCTATCCCTCCAGTACAATGTGTCATCTTGGCCATTCCGTTCCCAACTACAACCATCCTTCTGCCATGGTACAGTGATGGCCACAACATCATACCTGTCAATCTGTAATAGTGCAACAAGATCATCCACCTTATCTCAGGTTCTCCATGCATTGACATATAATACTTTGAGTACTGTATTTACTATCCTTTTTGATTCTGCATCGCTAATGCATTGATACTCACTGTTGTCTTCAATTTTGTCCTATCATCGTAACTGCCTGCTATCTTCACTTTTTTACCATCTGTCCTGTCCTGAGTCCCTTCACTCTGGTTCCCACCCCGCTGGCAAATTAGTTTAATCCTCCTGAACAGCTCTAATAAACCTGACCATGGTACATGGAGCTTAGAAAAATAGAGGGCTATGGGTAACCCGAGGTAATTTCTAAAGTAAGTACATGTTTGGCACAGCATTGTGGGCCAAAGGTTCTGTATTGTGCAGTAAGTTTTCTATATTCTATGATAATGCTGGTTTTTCTTGGGTTCAGGAGCAGCCCATCACTTTTGTACAGGTCATACCTCCCCCAGAAGAGGTCCCAGTGATTCAAGAACCTGGACCCCTGGACCAGCTTCTCAGCCACACATTAATTTGCCATATTATCCTCACTGTGCGTGGCACAGATAGCAATCCAGAAATTACAATCCTGGAGATCGTCCTCCTTGGCTTTGTCTAACTCTCTAGTTCTTGGGACCTCTTTGCTTTTCCTTCCTGTGTCGTTGGTACCAATGTGTACCAAGACATCTGGCTGCTCTTTCTCCCCCTCCAAAATGCCGTGGATGCAATACTAGTACCTGGGATGCAACATACCATTCTGGTGTCCCATTCATGTCAACAGAACCTCCTCTGACTGTTGAGTCCCCATCACTACTGCACCTTCTTCTCCCTTTAAGATGTAGGACAATGCTGCACTGTAGCATTTGGCCCATGATGTTATGCCGATTTTGATGCTGATTATAGTAACTGTGTTCCTGTTTATGATTCGTATCACTCCATTTGTTTCATATTCAAGTATCTATCTTAAAAAAGCCCTTAAACCTCACCGAACTGCCCGATTCTTTCCCCTCATCGCTTTTAAATGAGAATATTACTCTGGTGTTGGACATTTCTACCCTGGGGAGCAGATTTTGACCATCTACACTATCTAAGCCTTTCTATTATCTTACCTCTGTCAGGTCTCCCCTCAGCCTCCTGTGGTCCAGGGAGAATACTCAAAATAATCCAATCTATACCCGTTATAGGTCATACCCTCTAATTCTGGTAAACTTCTGCATCTTTTTCCACAATCTCCACATCCTTCCTCTGAGGGAGGTAATCTGAACTGCACAGAATACTCCCAAGTGTGATCTGATTTAATGTTTTGTATAGCTGCAGCACGACTTCCTTAATGTTATACTGAATACCTCTTCCAATGAAGACAAGCATGCCTTCCACCTTGCCCACTTTATCCACTTCAGTCGACTAAGGACCTGACCCCATGATCCATTTGCAGCTCCAGCCAGAATAAAATCCTTTCACTCCTGTTGTGTATTTTGAGTATGCCAGTTTTGAATTCACCTTGGATCCCTTGCATCTCTGTCTTCTGAATCCACCTACCTTTGAGGGATCTTCTCAAATGCCCTACTGAAGTCCATGTTGGTTGCATCCACTGTCTTACCTCAAACACCTTTGTCACTTCTTCAAAAAAATCTCAAATTTGGGAGTTGAATCTAATCCACATAAAACCATGCTGACTGTCCTTAAGCAGGCTATATCTCTCCAAATGTGCATAAATCCTATTCCTCAGTATCCTCTTCAGTAGCTTCTCTACCACTAACATTAAACTTACTGCCCTGTAATTACACGGATTTTCTTTCTTGAACAACATTTGCTGCTGTCCATTCCTCTGGAACTTTACCTGTTAACTAGTGAGGGCACAAAAGATCTTTGTCAATTAGGCTATTCAGCCCATTGAGCTTGCTATTCCATCATGGCTGAATTGTCCCTCTCATCCGCATTCCCCTGCCTTCTTACCATAATCCTTGATGCTTGACTGATCAAGAACCTATTAACCTCTCCTTTAAATACCCAGTGACTTGGTCTCCACAGCTCTCTGTGGCAATGATTTCCACAGATTCACTGCCTTCAGACGAAAGAAATTCCTTCTCATCTCTGTTCTAAATGGATGTCACTATTCTGAGGCTGTGCCATCTGGTTCTAGACTCGCTCATTATCCGAAACATACTCTCCACATCCTTTCAACATTTGATAGGTTTCACTGAGATCTGCCCCCCCCCGCCCCCCCATTCTTCTAAATTCCAGCAAGTTCAGGTGTGGAGTCATCAAATGCTCCTTGTACATCAACCTTTTCATTCATGGAATCATTCTTGTGAACCTCCTCTGGACCTTCTCCAATGCCAGCATATCTTTGCATAGATAAGGAGCCCAAAACTGCTCACAATATTCCAAATGCGGTGTAACCAGTTCCTTGAAAACCCTCAGCATGCCATCCTTGCTCTTGTATTCTAGTCCTCTCGAAATGAATGCTAACATTGCATTTGCTTTCCTTTCCTTTCCACAGACTCAACCTCCAAGTTAACATTTGGGGAATCTTGCACAAGGACTCTCAAATCCCTTTGGACACCTGATTTTTAAAAATTTTCTCCCTGTTTATAAAATAGATTTGCCTTTATTCCTTATAATAAAGTGTGAGATCATACACTTCCCTACACACTATTTGATTTACCACTTCATTGCCCATTTTCCTCTGTAGACTCCCTGCTTCTCAACACTACCTGCCCCTCCACTTATCTTTGTATCGACTGCAAACTTGGCCACAAAGCCATCAATTCCATCATCCAAATCATTGACATAATGTGATTGAAAAGTGGTCCCTACGCTGACCTCTGTAGAACACTTAGTCACTGGCAGCCAACCAGAAATAGCCTCCTTTGTTCTCACCCTTTGCCTCCTCTATCCAAACTAGTATCTTTCCTGTAATACCATGCATTCTTACTAAGCAGCCTCATATGCTGCTCATTATCAAAGACCTTCTGAAATCCAAGTAAACAACATCCACTGACTTACCATCATCTATCCTGCTTGTTATTTCCTCAAATAATTCCAACAGATTTGTCAGGCAAGGTTTCCCCTTAAGGAAACCATGCTGATTTTAATCTGTTTTGTCATCTGCTTCCAAGCACATTGAAACTTCATCCTTAGTAATGGACTGCAGCATCTGAAGTCAGGCTAACTGACCTATAATTTCCTTTCCTTTGCCTCCCTCCCTCCTGAAAGAGTGGAGTGACATCTGCAATTTTCCTGTCCTCTGGAACCATTCCAGATCTAGTGATCCTTGAAAGATCATTACTAATGCCTCCACAATCCCTTCAACAACCTCTTTCAGAACCCTGGGATGTTTTCCATTTGGTCCAGTTGATTATCTATCTTCAGACCATGCAGCTTCCAAAAATCCTTCTCCTTCGTAATAGCAACAACAATCACTTCTGCCCCTTGGTGCTCTCAAATTTCTGGCTTACTGCTAGTGTCTTCCACCGTGAAGACATGTAAAATATTTGTTAAGTTCATCTATTTCTTTTACTACCTTTTCCATTACTACCTCTTCAGCATCACTTTTCAGTGGTCAATATCCACTGTTGCCTTTCCTTTATTCTTTGTATATCTGCAAAAACTCTCGGTATCCTCTTATATATTATTGACTAGCTTATCTTCATATTTCATCTTCTCTCCTTGTGGCTTTTTTTTTTACTTGCCTACTGCTGGATTTTAAAAGCTTCACACTAATATTTGCTATATTATATGCCCTTTTGCATTTTATGCTGTCTTTGACTTCCCTTGTATGCCATGGTTGCATCATCCTCCCTTTCATCTTTGGGATGAATCTATCCTTTGGCTTCTGAATTGTCCCCAGAAACTCTGCTCATTGCTGTTTTTCCATCATCCCTGCTGGTATCCTTTTTCAATCATCTTTGGCCAACTCCTCTCACATACTTCTGTAGTTCCCTTTACTCAGAATTATATTCAACTTGTACTATTGAAGCATCTAACTTTTATCTTTTCCTCTCAAACTGCAAAGTGAATTCATTCATATTATGATCATTTTCTCCTCAGGGTTCCTTTACCTTAAGCTCCCTAATCAAATATTGTGATACTTGTTGTTAGGCCATGAGGATTTGTCCACCTTAATGCTCTTCAGAAGACCAAGTACTACCTCCTCCTTAATCTCAAAATGTTGTAACATTAGCATACCTCACTATTGTCTTCACTGTCCTGGAAATCCGTCTTGGTAAATACTGACAAAAAGTAATTATCTAATGCCACTTACTGGCTCAAAACACCCGCTCCTTCCTTTAATGCTTGAGTGGGCCTAGCCTCTCAATAATTTTCCTCTTTCTCTTAAAGTAAGCCTAAAATACCTAGGGATTTTCCTGGTTCTGCTGGCAAAAGACAATTTATAGCGTTGTTTGGCATCCAAGGTGCCTGCTTGAATACTTTCCTGCTTTCTTTGTACTCCGTACAGGCCAAGTCTGATTTTAACTTCCTAAACCTTATGTTGTTGTGACTGCTTAAAACTGATCCACACAAAAACTGTAACTGGGAAATATAAAGGTCTTTTCATACAGTGAACTTTCTCTAGAGTGTGAGTGTCAAGGAGCCCAAAAGAATCTCACTCTCCTGACATGTTTAAGATCGTTTTCAGAGGCCAGCGACCCAATCAGCGGTGGTAACAGAGCACTTTGAGGAGAGTACTCGCAGTCGGCAAAGCCAGAACAAATGGAGAGCTTCGCAGGCATTCAGACATTCTGGAGGCCCAATCAGCGGTGGGATTGCGCCTCCTTTGAGGAGGTTACTAGCAGGTCATTGAAGCTTGAATAAAAGAAGAGCTTTGCAGGTGTTTGGATATTCTGGAGGCCCAATCAGTGGCAGGAATAGAGCTCTTCTAAGTAAATAAAAGTATAAGTGGGATGGCCATTGTTGGGAGTGGGCCAGCAGTGAGAGTCTGAGTGTCAGGCTTTGATGAGAAGAGGCTGAGGCCAGAGACGCAGGTTAGAAGATTTGGTCTTGGTTGGCCATTGTACAGAGCAGACAGGATGGCAGATATGGTAGTGGAATGCTCCTCCTGTAGGATGTGGGAATTCATGGAACCTGATGGTCTCCCTGATGACTATGCTTGCGGGAAGTGCAGCCAACTCCAGTTCATGAAAGGCCGCATTAAGGAGCTGGAGATGGATGAACTGGGGATCATCTGGGAGGCAGAGCGTTTAATAGATACGACTTTTGAGCAGGTGGTTACACCCAGAGTGCAGAATTCGGGGAACACCAAGAGAGGTAAAGGGAGAAAGAAGTCAGTGCAGGGTCACCTGTGGCCATTTCCCTCAGCAGCAGATATACCCTTTTGAATACCGCTGAGGGGATGACCTATCTAGGCAATGCAGCAGCAGCTAGACCAATATCACTGTGGTTGGCTCTGAGCCTCAGAAGGATAGGGTGAAGTCAGGCAGAGCAATAATCATTGGGGACTCAGTAGTTAAGGGGACAGATAGGAGATTCTGCGGCAGCAAAAGATACGCCAAGATAGTGTGTTGCCTCCTGGGTGCGAGGGTCCAGGATATCTCTGAGCGGGTGCAGAATATTCTTGAAGGGGAGGCTGAGCAGCCACAGGTCGTGGTACATGTTGGTACTAATGACATAGGCAGGAGAGGGGTAGAGGTCCTGCATAGTAGGTTTAGGGAGTTAGGAAGGAGGTTGAAGAGCATCAGCACCAAAGTTGTAATCTTCAGATTAATCCCAGTGCCATGAGCTGGGGAAGGTCAGAACAGGAAGATAGTGCAGATGAAGGAGATGGGTCAGGGTTTCAAGTTCTTGGATCATTGGAACCTTTTCTGGGGGAGGAGTGACCTGTACAAGTGCGACGGGTTACACCTAAACTGGAGGGGAACTAATATCCTGGGAGTGAGGTTTGCTAATGCTATTGGGGAGGGTTTAAATTAGATTGGGGGGGCGGCAGCGGGAACTGAAGTGAAGAGGCAGAAGATGGGGTGGTTGGTGCACAAGTAGAGTCAGTTTGTGAGGAATTAAAAGCAGATGATAGAGTAAGGGTGCACTCAGCCAGATGGTTTGAAATGTGTCTATTTTAATGTAAGGAGTATTATAAAGAAGGCAGATGAACTTAGAACATAGATCAGTATGTGGAACTATGATGTTGTGACCATTAGAGACTTGGATGTCTCGGGGTAAGAATGACTACTGAATGTGCCGGGCCTTAAGTGTTTCAAAAGGGATAGGGAGGGAGGCAAGAGGTGGGGCAGTGGCATTGCTAATTGGGGATAGTATCACAGCTGCAGAAGAGGAGGAAGTCATGGAGGGATTGTCTACTGAGTGATCGTGAGTGGAAGTCAGAAACAGGAAGGGGCAATGACTCTACTGGGTGATTTTTATAGGACCCTACCCCAATAGCAACAGAGACATTGAGGAGCAGATAGGGAGGCCGACTCTGGAACAGTGCAATAATAATAGGATTGATGTGGGTGATTTTAACTTTCCTGATATTGACTGGCATCTCCTTAGAGCAAGGGGTTTAGATGGGGTGGAGTTTGTTCGGTGTGTTCAGGAAGGTTTCCTGATGCAATATTTAGACATGCCAACTGGAGGAGAGGCTGTACTTGATCTGGTAATGGGAAATGAACCTGGTCAGGTGTAAGATTTCTCTGTGGGAGTGCATTTTGGAGGTAGTGATCACAAGTTTGTCTCCTTTACCATAGTGCTAGAGAAGGATAGGAGCAGACAATTCAGGAAAATGTTTAATTAGGGTAGGGGAAATATGCTATTAGGCAGGAACTTGGGAATATTAATTGGGAGCAGATGTTCTCAGGGAAATACATGGCAGGAATCTGGCAAATGTTCAGGGAATATTTACATGTCGTTCTGCATAGGTATGTTCCACTGAGGCAGAGAAAGGATGGCAGGGTAAAAGAAACAGTGTACAAAGGATGTAGAAAATTTAGTTTAGGAAGGAAAAGCTTACGAAAGGTTCAAGAAACTGGGTACTGTTAGAGCTCTAGAAAATTACAAGGCTGCCAGGAAGGAGCTCAAGAATGAAATTAGGAGTGCTAGAAGGGGCCATGAGAAGGCCATGGCGAGCAGGATTAAGGAAAACCCCAAAAGGCATTCTACATGTATGTGAAGAGCAAGAGAATGAGCTGTGTGAGAATAGGACCAATCAGGTGCAATAGTGGAAACTTGCATGGAGCCGGAGGAGGTAGCAGAGGTACTTAATTAATACATTGCTTCGGTATTCACCAGTGAAAAGGACCTTGGCAGTTGCGGGGATAATTTATAGCGGACATTATATTAAGCAGGACGATGTGCTGGAGTTGTTGAACTTGGCCTTTTCTCCTTGGAGTGACAGAGGATGAGAGGTGACCTGATAGAGGTGTACAGGTTTCCCCCGCCATCCGAAGGTAAGGGCGTTCCTATGAAACGTTTCATAAGCCGGTATGTTGTAAAGTGAAGAAGCAATTACTATTTATTTATATGGGAAAAATTCGTGAGCGTTTGCAGACTCAAAAATAACCTACCAAATCATGCCAAATAACGCATAAAACCTAAAATAACAGTAACATATAGTAAAAACAGGAATGATATGATAAATACACAGCCTATATAAAGTAGAAATACTTTTCCACAATCATTGCTTGCACTGTTCTCTGTAGCGAAAATCTCACGTAAGCGCTTTCGGCAGAAACACGGCGCAAGTGCTCTCGGCAGAAAATTTCACGCAAGCGCTGTTGGCAAAACACTCTCTCCGGTAACCTTTAAGCTATGAAGCTGCCAAACCATACCAAATAACATGTAAAAATACACAGCCGATATAAAGTCGACATAATGTATGTACAGTGTAGTATCACTTATGGGAATCGGAAAGACAGCGTCGAGCACACTGATGATGGTTTGTTAGGCTGAGTCGTTGGAGGTTAGGGTGGTGCCGTGGCCCCCACCCTCCGGGCAGCGACCCGGTACCAATCCACGAAGCATGCAGCGGTACAGCAGTAGCCAGGAGGCACACAGCACATCTTTAAGAAGAAAAGCCGAAATAAACAAGCTAATTAACTAGGTGCTGCCCAGCATGTGATTGTTGGCCCAGATCAGAGGCGATGCAATCTAATTATTAGCTTGTCTATTTCGGCTTTTTTCTTAAAGATGTGTTGTGTGCCTCCTGGCTACCGCTGCATTCTCCGCAAATTGGTATCTGCAGCCTGGGGGGTTGGGGTGGTGGGACACTGGGTGGCATCTCATCGCCGTCTGTTTCCATTAGGGCAGGCAGCTCATTTTCTCCTATGACTGCCCGCCTCGATGTGGAAGGTCGAGGTTCGTCGTCTGCTGTCGCTGATGTGGAAGGCTTGAAAAACGACAGTATGCTTGACTGCTGAGCCTCGCAAATTTTTCTGTCATACAGTTCTTTGAAAGCACTCAAACCATCTTGCAAATATGCCCTAAACCGACGTACCCTTTCAAAATTAAAGTCGTACTTTATCATTGCAGCGAAAATCTCACGCAGTTGCTTCACGTTCAGTTCCTGGACGGCTTCACTTTCGGTCCGTTCGCTACTGCATTCGGTTTTGATTGTTATCCTTTCCTCTTCCAATTGCATCAGCTCTTCATCTATCAGTTCTTGGTCATGGATGCCAAAACCTCTTCAACATCATCTTCGTAAACTTCCACAAGCTAAACCACTTTGTCCTTCCTTCGTTCACCATGATCGAAACGCTTAATTATGTCTAGTTTTATGCTAAGTGTAACACCCTTACGAGCTCTTTCAGGCTTTTCCGATACCTTAGCATCTAGTTAACAGCTGCTCACAGGCATGTGTTTAAGCAATGCTGGCGAGGATGTTGTTCCGAATCCGGGGGAGAGCAGCTGCTCGGGGCGCATGCTGCTTTTTTTCGCGTGCTGCCTTTTTTTGCGTACTGCTTTTCCCGCGCGCTGCCTTTTTTTTGTAACAGTGAAAACACCTTCTGTTAGCGAAAACAGCTAACTAATGTAGGTCTTTGTAACAGTGAGGTTTCGTAAAGCGAATGTTGGAAAGGGGGAGGACACCTGTATAAGATGATGGGAGGCATTGATTGTGTGGCTAGCCAGAGGCTTTTTCCCAAGGTTGAAATAGCTAACATGAGGGGGCATAGTTTTAAGGTGCTTGGAAGTAGGTACAAGGAGGATGTCAGAGGTAAGTTATTTTTTTCTACACAAAGTGGTGGGTATGTGGAATGCTCTGCCAGCGATAGTGGTGAGGTGGATACAATAGGGTCTTTTAAGAGGCTCTAAGCTAGATAGATGGAGCATAGAAAAATAGAGGGCTATGTGGTAGGGTAATTCTAGGTAATTTCTTGAGTAGGTTACATGGTTGGCACAACATTGTGGGCTGAAGGGCCTGTAATGTGCTGTAGATTTCTGTTTTATGATTCTATGAATACTTTACAAACTCTTCAATTGCTGCAATCACCTAATTAGCTTGAACATTTTGCATATAGTGAAGTAAATTTACAGAATTACAAATTTACAATGCTAGCATATCTCAATTAGTAGAAATACTCTGAATATTCATTACTGGTGTCTGTTCCAAAAGTCTTTGAGTACAACTTAAGTCAGTCAAAATATAAGCAACACACACAAAATGCTGGTGGAACGCAGCAGGCCAGGCAGCATCTATAGGAAGAAGTACAGTTGACATTTTGGGTCGAGACCCTTCGTCAGGCCTAATGGAAAAAAGAGATAGTAAGAGATTTGAAAGAGAGAGGGGGAGACCTGAAATGATAGGAGAAGACAGGAGGGGGAGGGATGAAAGCAAGAGCTGGGAAGTTGATTGGCAACAGGGATACATGGCTGGAGAAGGGGGAGTATCATGGGACGGAAGGCCTTGGAAGAAAGAAAGGGGGAGGGGAGCACCAGAGGAAGATGGAGAATAGGCAAGGAGTTGTTGGGAGAGGTAAAGAGAGAGAGAAAAAAATAAAAATAAATTAGGGATGGGGTAAGAGGAGGAGGGGCATTAACGCAAGTTAGAGAAATCAGTGTTCAAGCCATCAGGTTGGAGGCTACCCAGTTGGAATATAAGGTGTTGTTCCTCCAACCTGAATGTGGCTTCATCTCGACAGTAGGGGAGGCCATGGATTGACATACTGGAATGGGAATGGGACGTGGAATTAAAATGTGTGGCCACTGGGAGATCCTGCTTCCTCTGGCAGATAGAGCGTAGGTGTTCAGCGAAGTGGTCTCCCAATCTGCGTCGGGTCTCACCAATATATAGAAGGCCACACCAGGAGCACCGGACACAGTATATCACACCCGCAGACTTACAGGTGAAGTGTCGCCTCACCTGGAAGGACTGTCTGTGGCCTTGAATGGTGGTGAGGGAGGAAGTGTAAGGGCAGGTGTAGCACTTGTTCTGCTTACAAAGATAAGTGCAGGAGGGAGATTGGTGGGAAGGGATGGGGGGATGAATGGACAAGGGAGTCGCGTAGGGAGCGATCTCTGGGGAAAGCAGAATGGGGGGAGGGAAAGATGTGCTTGGTGGTGGGATCTCGTTGGAGATGGCGGAAGTTACGGAGATTTATATGTTGGACACGAGGCTGGTGGGTTGGTAGGTGAGGACAAGAGGAACCCTATCCCTAGTGGGGTGGTGGGAGGATGGGGTGAGACCAGATGTGCGTGAAATGGGAGAGATGTGTTTGAGAGCAGAGTTGATGGAGGAAGAGAAGTCCCTTTCTTTAAAAAAGGAAGACATCTCCTTCGTCCTGGAATGAAAAGCCTCATTCTGAGAGCAGATGCAGCGGAGACGGAGCAATTGAGAGAAGGGGATGGCATTTTTACAAGTAACAGGGTGGGAAGAGGAACAGTCCAGGTAGCTGTGAGAGTCCGTGGGCTTATAGTAGACATCAGTAGATAAGCTGTCTCCAGAGATTGGGACAGAGAGATCAAGGAAGGGGAGGGAGGTGTTGGAAATGGACCAGGTAAATTTGAGGGCAGGATGGAAGTTGGAGGAAAAGGTGATGAAGTCAATGAGCTCAGCATGTGTGCAGGAAGCAGCACCAATGCAGTCGTCGATGTAGCAAAGGAAAAGTGGGGGAGTGATACCAGAATAGGCTTGGAACATGGATTGTTCCACATAGCGAACAAAAAGGCAGGCATAGCTGGGACCCATACGGGTGCCCATGGCTACACCTTTAGTTTGGAGGAAGTGGGAGGAGCCAAAGGAGAAGTTATTCAGAGTAAGGACCAATTCCGCTAGACGGAGGAGAGTGGTGATAGAGGGGAACTGGTTAGGTCTGGAATCCAAAAAGAATCGGAGAGCTTTGAGACCTTCCTGGTGGGGGATGGAGGTATATAGGGACTGGACATTCATGGTGAAAATAAGATACTGCCTGGCCTGCTGCGTTCCACCAGCATTTTGTGTGTGTTGCAGATTTTCTCGTGTTTACAGTCAAAATATATCTTTTTTGTTGCACTGTTGAAGGATGGCTCCATGAATATTGACCTAACCAGAAAGTTAACTGACAAAACAGATCTGTCATAAACACACACACAAAATACTGGAGTAACTCAACAGATCTATGCATCTATGGAAAAGGGGACTAGAAAGAAAGGGGGAAGAAGCCATAATTATGCTGAACTGGGCCTTAAGTGGCAGGGATACACCTTTAATAATATGTTAATAGCAGAAACATTCATATGTCTTCTTCCCTTGTAGTTTCAACGGGACAGAAGATGTCCCACACCCAGTGATTGATTTCACTAGCCACAAAGTATCATTTAGAAGCTAGGGTGTGTATAGGTTTTATTTCGTGGTTCTCATTTATGTAATCTGTAATTATGCTATCCCTAATTTCATAATCCCAGAATGAATCCTAATATATTTATTGAACATGGAGCTATGCTGATTTGGCCAGTACAGAGACTTGGTTGAGAGAGGGATAGAAATGGGTGCTTAATGTCCCAGGGTTTCAGTGTATTAGTAAAAAATAGAGGGGGAGGTGAAAGATAGAGGGGCGGGGGGAGCTGTACACAGGTTCGTCCAGAGTCTACATGGGGTAGAACGAAAAGATTGGAAGGGTGCAATCACTCTGGGATTATACTGCAGACCTCCCAAAGCCACCATGACATTGAGGAACAGCAAGGTTAAAGAAAGGTGTTTTTTAAAAAAAAAGAATATAGTTTTTGTCATGGGGGACTTCAACTTCCCAAATATAAACTGGCACCTTCTTAATGTAAAAAGTTTAGATGGGGTGCATCCAGAAAGGTTTCTTAAATCAATATGTAGATGTCCAACAAGAATAGGGGCTGTACTGGACCTAGTGTTGAGTGACGAGCCTGGCCAGGTGCCTGACCTTTCAGTGGGTGAGCAGTTGGGGAACAGAACACATTCAAGTTATAAGATAGCTGTAGATAAGAGTAAGTATAGACCTTGTGGGAGGGAGTTGAATTGGAGGGCAAATCATCAGAGCATTAAGCAGGAACTGGAGAGAGTTAATTGGGAAGTTGTTTTCAGACATGTCCATGTCTGACATGTGGAGCATGTTTAAAGACCACTGCATAGAGTATAGGACAGAATGGTCTAGTGAGAAGGAAGGACAAAGATGGCAAGGTAAGAGAATTTTGGATTTTGAGGGAGGTGACGAATTTAGTCAAGAAAAGTATGTAAAGCTTAGGAAGCTAAAATCAAACAGCCTTTGAGGATTATTTAAAAAAAAGCCAGAAAAGAACTAAGAAGGAATTAGGAAGGTCAGGAGGGGATCAAAAAGACATTGGCAAGTAGGATTAAAGAGAATCTCAAGGCATTCTATACATACTTTAAGAGCAGGAGGATAACTAGGGAGAGAGTAGGACCAGTCAAGGATAAAAGAGGAAACATGTGCTTGGGTGTAAAGGATGTGGATGAAGTTCTTAATGAGCAAGGAGAAGGACATGGAAGATCAGTGTTCAGTGTATTAATGTGTCAGGGCATTCTGAGATGAAGGTGGAGGTAGTATTGGGTCTCTTAAAGAGCATGAAAGTGGTTGAGTCCCCAGGGCCTGATGGGTTATACCACAGGTTATTGAGAGAGGCAAGTGAAGAGATTGCTAGGGCCTTGGCCAATATCTTCATGTTCTCTGTAGCCATAAGTGAGTTCCCAGAGAACTAGCGAGTAGCTAATGTTGTTCCATTATTCAAGTAGGGAACCATGGATAATCCTGGAGACTATAGGGTGGTGAGTCTCACATCAGGAATAGGGAAGTTTTGGAAATATTTCTTAGGGATAGGAGTTATGAGCATTTGGAAAATTATGACTTAATTAGGGAGAGCCAGCATGGCTTTGTGCAGGGTAAGCCATGTCTTACTAACTTGATTGAGTTTTTTGATGAGATGATGAGGATGATTGATGAAGGCAGAGCTGTGGATGTTGCCCACGTGGATCTTAGGAGTGTTTGACAAGGTCCTTCATTGGAAGGTCATCAAGAAGATTTAGATGTATAGGATCCATGGTGACTTGTCCATTTGGATTCAGAACTGCCTTGGTTATATTAGACATTGGGTAGGGGTCGAAGCAATTTATTCTAGCTGGAGGTCTGTGATTAGTGGTGTTCAGCAGGGATCTGTACTCCTGTATATAAAATGAAAAATGGGCTCAAAAATGGCAGAAGGAATTAAATGCAGATAAGTGTGATGTATTGCACTTTAGGAGGACAAACCAGGGTAGGACTTGCACAGTGAGCGGTAGGGCACTGAGGAGTGTAGTAGAACAGAGGGATCTGGGATTACATATCCATAATTCCTTGAAAGAGGCATCACAGGTTAATAGGGTTGTAAAGAGAGCTTTGGCACATTGGCATTCATAAATCAAAGCATTCAGTAGAGGAGTTGGGATGTTATGTTGAAGTTGTACAAGCTGTTGGTGAGGCGTAATTTGGAGTATTGTGCATTTCTGGTCACCTACCTACAGGAAAGATGACATTAAGATTCAAAGTGCAGATAAAATTTTATAACGATGTGCCAGGACCGAGGACCTGAATTATAGGGAAAGGTTGACTAAATTAGGACTTCATTTCTTGTAATGTAGAAGATTGAGGGAAGATTTGATAGAGGTATACAAAATTAAGAGGGGTATAGATAGGGTATATGCAAACATGCTTTTTCCACTGAGGTGAGACTACAACTAGGGGTCATGGGTTAAAGGTGAAGTGTTTAAGAGGAACATGAGGGGGAACTTCTTAACTCGGGGTGGTGAGTGTGGAACGAGCTGGATGTGGGTTTGATTTCAACATTTAAGAGAAATTTGGATAGGTATATGGATGAGAGGGATATGGATGGCTACAGTCTGGGTACAACTCTAGACACATTTAATAGTTCAGTTTAGCATAGACTAGATGTGCCAAATGGCCTGTTTCTATGCTGCTATGGGAGGAGGGAGGAGAAGATGGCGGCATGACGCAGCTCGCAGCGGCCACTCCGGTGGTGATATTGATGGAGACAGACGTGAGAGCATGGAGGAACTCCTGGTGAAACTTCTGAAATGCGTGCTTCGCTGCCGCTGCTACTGTGTGATCCAGAATCTCCGGAGGGGAAGGCCCTGAGTCCTTGGCTTTGCTTGTTGCTTGGCTGCCGGGGCGGGGTCGAAGCGCTTGCAGAGGTTGGTGCTCGGTGTTGGAGGCTCGAAGTTTTCGGATGGACTCAGTCGGCTGCGGTCGGGTGCTTCCAATGCATTGGCAAGTTTTCGGCACTTGGAGGTTCATGGCAGGGAGAGTTTCTCCTTTCTACCGTCTGTGTGAGATGATGGGGCTATCGGGACTTGAGACATTTTACTGTGCCCATGGTCTGCTCTTTATCAAATTACGCTATTGCTTTGCACTGTTGTAAATATATGTTATAATTATGTGGTTTTGTCAGTTTTAGTCTTGGTTTGTCTTGTGTTTCTGTGATATCTTTCTGGAGGAACATTGTATCATTTTTTTAATGCATGCATTTCTAAATGACAATAAACGAGGACTGAGTGTCCTCATAATCTAATCTAATCTATGTTCTTTGACCCAGATGAAAATGTGGATGGGTGGTTTAATAAGTTTGAGAATGATACAAAGATTGATGGTGGTATGGACAATGTAGGAGATTGTCAAAGAATGCAGCGGGATGTAGATGCAGATATGGGCAGAAAAATGCAGATGGAATTTAACCCGGTCAAATGTTAAGTGTTGCAACTTGGTAGATCAATGTAAAGAGACAGTAAGTTAAGGGCAAGTCGGTGTTGATCTTGGGGTTCAAGTTCATTGCTACCTGAAAGTAGCTACACAGGTTGATGGGGTGGGTAAGGTATATGGTATGCTTGCCTTTATTGGTCAGGGCATTGAGATTAAAAGTCAAAAGTTTAGGTGCAGAAAAAAGGTATAGAGGGCATATGCTGTAATGAGAGTTGTATAAACGTGAGTTAATTTCTCTGGAATGGCGAACGCTGAAGGGACACCTAATAGAGGTTTGTATGGTTATGAGAGGTGTAGATGGGCAGTATCTTTTTCCCAGGGTTGAAATGCTTAAT
Source organism: Mobula hypostoma (assembly GCF_963921235.1). Lineage (NCBI taxonomy): Eukaryota > Metazoa > Chordata > Chondrichthyes > Myliobatiformes > Myliobatidae > Mobula > Mobula hypostoma. The sequence continues at coordinate 32,691,214 of NC_086100.1, forward strand.
AATACCAAAGGGCATGAATTTAAGGTGAGAGGGGGTAAGTTCAAGGAAAATATGAAGAGCAACTTTTTTTTTTACACAGACTGGTGGTGCCTGAGATGCGCTGCCTGGGATGGTGGTAGAGGCAGATACATTAGAGATTTTTGAGAGGTGTTTAGATAGATACATGAATGTGAGTGAAATGGAAGGATATGGGCATCGTATGGGCAGAAGGGATTAGTTTAGTTGCCATTTGATTGATTCACTCATCATTTTGGGCCATAGAGCCTGTTCTTGTGCTGTACTGTTCCACGCTTTTTCTTCCTGACTCTCTTGGGTCACCCTTGTTCCATTACCTTATCATCCTTATTCTTATCCTTACTGCTGGCCTTGATCTTGAACTCTGATCACATGGTCTTTGATCGACTCCCATGTGTCAAATGTAGACTTGCCTGACATCAGTTGCTACTAGTCAACACCCCTTAGCTTCTGTCTTATCTTTTGTAATTTGTCCTCTCTCAATTTAGCAACTTACCGCAAGTTCAAATTTTGTCCCTACTCATAATATGTTGTGCCAAAATATTCACCCGTTGTTTGGTTACTTGGCCTGGCTCATTTCCCAAAGCTAGGTCCAGTAACTAGGTAAATCCTCTTATTAGATGCTAGATAGATAGATAGATATACTTTATTAATCCCGAGGGAAACTTGGTTTCGTTACAGCCGCACCAACCAAGAATAGAGCGTAAATATAGCAATCCAAAAAACCCAACAATCAAACAACAAAATGCAAACTGTGCCAGATGGAAAATAAGTCCAGGACCAGTCTATTGGCTCAGGGTGTCTGACCCTCCACGGGAGGAGCTGCATGTTCGATGGCCACAGGCAGGAACGACCTCCCGTTCTGCCAGTGTTGTATCACAGTGGAATGTGGCCGAAGTCCAACAGTAAAAAGTTCAGTATCCAGTCTGTAAACATGTTCCTCGATCGTAATATACTCCGGATTGCACCATCCGTTGTTAACCAGATCAGTAAGCACAAAACTCCTTTACGCTTACCGCTCTCGGTGCACTTCTGGTCAGCCGGAACGGTATTACCCACCGAAATCCTCTTCTCCAAAAGTCTCTGTTGTCTCTCCTATTATTTCCAGAACCTCTCTTGTATGCACAGAAGATATGGAGAGATTTCTAAGCCTTTTGTATTAAGGAAGTTCCAATAGTTACGTCCCCAGTGATGACAGCCCTGTTTTTTCTTGGTACCTTTTCATAATCTGCCTACATATTTATTCCTCCACCTGGTAGCTTTTTGGAGGCATATAGTACAATGCCATCAGCGTAATTGCACCTATCTAATTTCTGAACTCCCTCCACATTAACTTTGTGGATGAGCTCTCCAGTATTCTCCCTCCGAGTACCTCTGTGACATACTCAGGGTTTTCAGTTTCTTAAGATGTTCATCACTTGCTCTTCAGCATGAGATTCAAGTAAGTCAGTTAAATCATCTTCATTAATGTCAAGCTGTAGTTGATTACAAAGGCCACTCCTTTCTGAAAGTTTTTCACCTTTCAGAAAACCTTAGAAATCATGAATAAAATGAGGGCAATATTTCATTCATGCACCATTTGTACTTGTTTACTTTACCTCAGCTCGGGTGTCTGCAATTATCTTTACTGAATCATAGATGTTTTATGACTTCCAAAATTTGCTTTAAAATCTTGCTTTCTGCTGCTTCACTTGTGAAACAGATAAACAGCTTGGGAAAATGCTTGTGCAAGTATTGTGATTTAGTTGTTACAATTACGCCTTGATCTTTTTGCTGGAAAATGGCTGTGGTGTTTAATGGCAAGTACACAATCTTGTCATTTGGATGAAAGTCATCCAAAAAGTAGGATACGGGGGTCAGTATTGAGAACCAATAAAATCTTGAATGGAAATCTCTTGGATGCATAGTATTTCTCCATTCAGGAATAAAATGGTTTATAAAATTTGTCTTCAGAAAAGGCCAATGTCACTATGCTATTCTGTTGGACTTCCAGATGACTGGAAAAGATGTCCTCTAAGTTTTAAAAGTTTGAAGTTTCTTGAACTGATAAACAAGGCTTAAGTTTGCATTCTCTGGCAGTATTTCCACTAAGTAAAAGGGTCAGTTTCTCATTTGCTGCTTGATGTCCTGGATCACCATTTTCTTCCTTTTCTAAATGTATGTCCGGGAATATGTTCCCAATATAATACAATCTTGTCCACATTGAACATATTTGACTCTCCTTAATAATTTGAGCTAAAGCATCAAGTGCACTTTGCAGCGTGGTCAGCACTTGCTGTTGGATGCATCAAGCTTGATCCTTTAAAATGCACAAAAATATGTACTTTATATTTTATACCACTGCTGAGTTGAATGATCGAAACCTAATTTTAATTTCCATTGTGATAGTTTCCCTTTTGTATGCACTACCATCAATTTTCTTTTACTTTGGGTAGCACAGTACAGGTTTCCCCCGCCATCCGAAGGTAGAGCGTTCCTATGAAATGGTTCGTAAGCCGGAATGTGGTAAAGCGAAGAAGCAATTACCATTTATTTATACGGGAAAATTTTGTGAGCGTTCGCAGACCCAAAAATAACCTACCAAGTCATGCCAAATAACACGTAAAACCTAAAATAACAGTAACATATAGTAAAAGCAGGAATGATATGATAAATACACAACCTGTATAAAGTAGAAATACTTTTCCACAATCATTGCCTGCACTGTTCTCCGTAGCGAAAATCTCAGGCAAGCGCTGTTGGCAAAAACACTCTCTCCAGTAACCATTAAGCTATGAAGCTGCCGAACCATACCAAATAACACGTAAAAATACACAGGCTATATAAAGTAGAAATAATGTATGTACAGTGTAGTATCACTTGCGGGAATCAGGAAGACAGCTTGCTGAGTACATTGATGTTGAGTTAGACTGAGTTGTCGGAATTTGGGTGGTGCAGTGGCCCCCACCCTCCGGGCTGCCGATCGATACCGATCCGCGAAGCATGCAGGAATGCAGCGGTAGCCGGGAGGCACACAGCACATCTTTAAGAAAAAAGCCAAAATAAACATGCTAATTAATTACGTGCCACCCGGCACTTAATGATCGGCCCAGATCAGAGGTGATTGCCAATTGCATCACCTCTGATCTGGGCCGACATTTACGTGTCGGGTGGCACCTAATTAATTAGCATGTTTATTTCGGCTTTTTTGTTAAAGATCTGTGTGCCTCCCGGCTACCGCTGCATTCTCCGCGGATCGGGATCTGTCCGTGGTCTGGGGGTTGAGGTGATGGGACACTGGGGTGTCATGTTGTCGTCTGTTTCCATTAGGGCAGGCAGCTCATCTTCTCCTATGACTGCCTGCCTCAATGTTGAAGGTCGAGGTTCGTCGTCTGCTGTGGCTGATGTGGAAGGCTTGCTTGACTGCTGAGCCTCGCGCATTTTCCTGTCATACAGTTCTTTGTAAATACTCAAACCATCCTGCAAATATCCCTTAAACTGACATACCCTTTCAAAATTAAAGTCATACTTTATCATTGCAGCGAAAATCTCGCAGTTGCTTCACGTTCAGTTTGCTACTGCATTCTGTTTCGATTGTTATCCTTTCCTCTTCCAATTGCATCAGCTCTTCATCTATCAGTTCTTGGTCATGGGATGCCAAAACCTCTTCAACATCATCTTCGTCAGGTTCCGCAAGCCAAACTCACGTCCTTACTTCATTCATCAAAACGCTTAATTATGTCTAGTTTTACGCTAAGTGTAACACCCTTGCGAGCTCTTTCAGGCTTTTCCGATACCTTAGAACTCATCTTGCTAACGGCTGCTCGGGGCGCGCGCTGATTTTTTTCCTAATCGTGAAAACACTATCTGTTAGTGAAAATGGAACTAATGTAGGTCTTTCATAACAGTGAGGTTTCGTAAAGCGAACGTTCGAAAAGCAGGGGACACCTGTAATGGCATTGTACTGTGATTATACAGCACAATTACCTGCTCTATGGAAACAATCCCAGATATTACCTGATCCACGGAGATGTACGGTTTGTATTTCACTGCTTTGTTAAGATAACTGTAGTGGCAGGAGAGTTGAGTTGTCTTCTCATCAGAAGTAATAACATCTCACTAATGATCACAAAGGCACATCTCGAGGATACATGCTTAGTCCCCCTGCTCTACTCTCTTTACAATCCTAACTGCGTGGCTTGGCACATCTCAAACGCCGTCTATAAATTCACCAGTGACATAGCTGTTGGCAATGAGGAGCCATAGATAGATTGGCTGATTGAGTGGTGCTGTAATGACAACCTTGCACTCAAACATGAGCAAGGCCAAGGAATTGATTGTGGATTTCAGGAGAGGAAATCAAAAAAATGCAAACTAGCCCTCAGTGGGGAGTCAGTGGTGGAAGGGGTGTGCACCTACTGTGGAGAGCATTCTAACTAGTTGGATCAGAATTCTGAAGACTGGTGCACAGGATCACAAGAGACTGCTGAGGGTTATGGACTCAGATGGCTCCATCACAGACACAACCTTCCCCACCATGGAGGACATCTTCAAAAGTTGGTACCTTAGAAAGACAGCATCCATTATTAAGCACCCCCAGTATCCAAGATGTACCCTCTGCACATTACTAACATCGTGGAGGAGGCACGGGAGCCTGAAGATGTTCATCATTGTTTAAGGAACAGCTTCTTCTCCGCTGTCCTCAGATTTCTGGTCCATAAACACCGCCACCCAATTTCTCACCCATCCTGTGATTTTTATTAAAAATTTGTCTTGCACCAGACTGTTGCAGCAAAACATCAAATATCATGAAATTGTCAGTGATTCTCATTTGTCTAGTGCATATGGGGAAACTGCTTTTTGTAGGAACAGATATGTTAACATTAATCAGAGTTTTGAATGTATGTGTGCTCATTTGTATTTATAGGATGTACTTAAGTCAAGCATTTGTAACCAGGTGATGATGTGCAGATGCAGAGATGCGCCAGAACTGCTTCTTAAAGTTAGAATTCAAGGACTCGGTAGCTAACCTCGATGAGTATGCCTCAGCTGTCACCGACTTTATTTGGAAATGCACTGAGGACTGTGTGTCTTGCAAGACGATCCGGGTATTCCCTAACCGGAAACCTTGGATGAATTATGAGGTCAAGTCCCTCTTAAAGGCTAGAGCTGCGGCTTTTAGGTCCGGGGATACCAGTTGCTACATGGAATCCAGGCATGAACTCTGGAAAGCCATTATGGGCGCCAGGAGGCAATATTGAGCCAAGTTGGAAGCCCAGGCTTACCAGAGGGATGCCAGTAGACTATGGCAGGGTCTAAATGAGATCACTGGGCGCAAAGAAAAGGCTGGGAATATCAATAACTGTGGCGTTTCTCTTCCTGACGAACTTTAACGTATTCTACGCAAGATGCGAACAGAAGAGGAGCGTCCCGCTCCCTCTGGATGAACCGGACCTGGTGGCATCGAGATTCATCGTCACTGAGGAGGACATTAGAAGGGCCTTCCTGAAGATAAATCCAAGAAAGGCGAGGGGCCCAGATGGCGTCCCAGGACGGGTTCTCTGGGCCTGTGCAAGCGAGCTAGCTGGAGTACTTGCTGACATCTTCAACTGCTCCTTGCTTCAGTCTAAGATCCCCTCGTGTTTTAAGAAGGCAACGATAATCCCAGTGCCGAAGAATGAATGACTATCGACCTGTGGCTCTGACATCAATTGCTATGAAGTGCTTCGAGAGAGTGGTTATGGCACACATCAACCACAGCCTACCGGTCAACCGCGACGCTTTGCAATTTGCCTACCGGAGCAACAGGTCAACATCAGATGCCATCTCTCTGGCCTTACATTCCTCTTTAGAACACCTGGAGAATAAAGAGGCATATGTAAGGCTCCTTTTCATTGACTACAGCTCTGCCTTTAATACCATCATTCCAAATAAACTGATTCCTAAGCTCCGGAACCTGGGCCTTAGCACTCAGATCTGCAGCTGGATCTCAACTTCCTCCCAGGACCCAGGCTGTAAAAATAGGAGACAAGCTCTTCTCTACAATCACCATGAGCACTGGTGCCCCATAAGGCTGTGTACTCAGCCCCCTGCTGTACTCACTGTACACCCATGATTGTGTAGCAAAGTTTCCATCAAACTCAATATATAACTTTGCTGATGACACAACAACTGTAGGCTGTATCTCAGGTAATGATGAGTTTGAGTACGGAGAGGAAATTAAGAACCTGGTGGCATGGTGCGAAGACAATAACCTATCCCTTAATGTCAGCAAGACGAAGGAATTGGTTGTTGACTTCAGAAGGAGTAGTGGACCGCGTGACCCAATTTACATCGGTGGTGTGCAAGTAGAACAAGTCAAAATCTTTAAGTTCCTTGGGGTCAATATCGCAAATGACCTGACTTGGTCCAACCAAGCAGAGTCCACTGCCAAGAAGGCCCACCAGCGCCTTTACTTCCTGAGAAAACTAAAGAAATTTGGCCTGTCCCCTAAAACCCTCACTAATTTTTATAGATGCACTGTAGAAAGCATTCTTCTAGGGTGCATCACAACCTGGTATGGAAATTGTCCTGTCCAAGACTGAAAGAAGCTGCAGAAGATCGTGAACACGGCACAGCACATCACAAACCAATCTTCTGTCCGTGGACTCACTTTACACCGCACGCTGTCGGAGCAGTGCTGCCAGGATAATCAAGGACACGACCCACCCAGCCAACAGACTTTTCGTCCCTCTTCCCTCCAGGAGAAGGCTCAGGAGCTTGAAGACTTGTACGGCCAGATTTGGGAACAGCTTCTTTCCAACTGTGATAAGACTGCTGAACGGATCCTGACCCGGATCTTGGTCGTACCCTCCAAATATCTGGACCTGCCTCTCGGTTTTTTTGCACTACCTTACTTTCCATTTTTCTATTTATGATTTATAATACAAATTTTTAATATTTACTAATTTTTACTATTTTTAGTATTTGTAATCCAGGGAGTGGGAAGTGCAGAATCAAATATCGCTGTGATTGTACGTTCTAGTACCAATTGTTTGGCGACAATAAAGTATAAAGTATTTCCAGTGCTCTTTTGAACATAGTTTTGCCCACTCTTTTGAGGAGGAGTAGAAATTCAGTGTGTTTGGAAGTGGAATTTGAAAACTGATTTGGATAACCATTTTTAAGTCAGATTGCTTCTTCAATTCAGGCAGTGCCTAGTGTATCTAGAGGTAGCTAACTTTATTTTTGGCAGCTTGGCAGATTTACTAGAACTAGGGGACATAGCCTCAAGATTTGGGGCAGTAGACTTAGGATGGAGATGAGGAGAAACTGCTTTTTCCAGTGGTGAATCTGTGGAATTGTCTGCCCAATGAAGCAGTGGATGTTACCTCAGTAAATGTATTTAAGACAAGGTTGGATAGATTTTTACAGTAGGGGAATTAAGGGTTATGGGGAAAAGGTAGGTAGAGATGAGTCCATGGCCAGATCAGCCATGATCTTATTGAATGGTGGAGCAGGCTTGACAGGCCAAATGGCCTACTCCTGTTTCTATTTCTTATGTACTGGGGAGCTTTTGCCCGAAAGTTCACAACCTGTAGTTTGTTTCTGCATTATTGATTTATTGTGCCAGGGGCCAAAAGACCAACTACTTTTATTGCACAGAATATATTTTTGTTATATTCTTAATGTTTATTTGCTCTTAAGGGAAGCCGATATGAGCAGGACAGACTGCTGAGATACAGTTGTACTCTCTATGTTGGGAATCTGTCATTCTACACAACTGAAGAACAGATCTATGAGCTCTTCTCAAAAAGTGGAGATGTTAAAAGAATCATCATGGGCCTGGATAAAATCAAGAAAACTTCATGCGGATTCTGTTTTGTGGAGTATCTTTTTGTGTGTCTATAGTTTTTTATGTTCTCTGAACCCACTGCTTTATAAGGTACATCATTTTATATAGCTGAACATGCACAAGGGTGTTGGTTCAAGTGGTTTTGGGTTAAGGACAGGAAAAGGCCATATAGCACTGCAAGTTGTTTCTGTCATTTATGATAATTGTAAATCAGGAAACTAACTATCAATCACCTTGCCTCTATATCCGTAAATATCAGAGGCTAGCAAAAATAATTTAGAATTTTTAGTTGAGCTAATAATGACTATTAAACAGGGCAAGAGTTTACCAACATAGAATGAAGATGGTATCACACTGTGAGGACATATGTTTTGATGAAGTGCCTGGAAAGCACAAAGGTAAACCTTGCGAGTCTGGGGTGTGAGGGCAGCTGGATTGTTCTCTGTTCTTGCATAGAGTTTACAGGCCAAATGTTGTCTTCTAAGCTGTATCCATGAGAATCTTTGCATGTGGGAGATTTAGAGGAGAACAAAGATTTGTGTGTTCCTTTTTTGTAGGAGGGACTAGAACCAAGAATTTTAAGTTGCATGAGTGTCCATATTATCCCACACCAAGTATATTGCATGTTGAAACTCTAATCTGTGGTCTGGCATGTTTTGATTTTGTAGTTTAGAGCTATACTAAAAAATTTTAAGTAAGATCTGTACTAACCTATAGCAACCTTGGTGATCTCAGCAGATAGCATTTCTGACTTTAGGAAATTTAAGATTATGGACTGTTCAAAACCCTTGTGTGACTCAAGTGTCGACACTGAAAAAGCAGTTTTTCTGCTTAGGGGAAGATGATGGGGTGGGGTCAATTTCTAAGGTTTGGCACAGTTCAGATTCCAAGGGTGCTTGACTATTAAAGTTTCAACATACAGGCTTTTCATACATTAACATTGTCATATAAGAAAGTTAAAAGAAAAATTGTATTTCTCTAACTTATACACAAGCTCTTGTTTAAACATTTTTTTCCTTAATGAATGAATTGGATATTACACACGTGCTGATGCTGAACATTGTATGAGGTTTATTAACGGAACACGTTTGGATGATCGCATTATCAGAACAGATTGGGATACCGGCTTCAGGGAAGGCAGGCAGTTTGGCCGAGGAAAATCTGGCGGTCAGGTATGTGGTATTTGATATTTTGTGTTCTTGAGAAATGAAATTATATTCTTCAAGGATTCAAGTGAAGCTTTTTAATGCTGAGAGAATTTGTATTTTCAAAGAATATAAATATACTAAAATGCAATCAAAGGTTAAAAATTTCATGTAATCAAAAATGAGCTGGAAACAAAATTACTCATGGTATTGTCAAGTACTAAAGTTTATTTGTTTATTGTCCCTAGAACATGATTTTGCATTTATAAACAGTGACAGTAGACTGTATAAATTCCTGTAAAATTAATAACAGTAGAAACTTAGCACTGAAAATATTCGAGTCAGGCAGGAGACAGATCTGTTCTGCTTAGGTTTCTGGTTTGCTTTGTAGTTTGGTTTCTTTAGTACCCATTTAGTACCAATTCCCATTGACTTAAGTTGCTTTAAAAGTAAGCTTTGTGCTGTTATATCCTGTTTTGTTAGAATCATATAACAGTACATTATGGATACAAGCCCTTCGGCTGAACACTTTCAAGTGAATGCTCAACATTTTGTTCTGATGTCCTTTAATTTGTTTTTTTAAGACAGTGCAGAAAAGCACAATACAAATATTGCAAAATATACCTGTTTAAAACAAGTACTATTTGCAAATATTTAAACTTGATTTGAGATTTGACAAGACAGTCAGTGTACTGGTTCATAATTGGCTGAGGAAAGTAAGGAAGAATTGACAAGTTATACCCCTGATAACCATATATAAATAGTTGCATTGTTTTTATTTTCCATGCAGGTGCGTGACGAATACAGGACTGATTATGATGCCGGAAGAGGTGGTTTTGGAAAGCTGGTCCAGATGCAGCGGGTTCCAGAACCAAGACAGAAATTCTAGAGTTTACATTGTCTTTGCATGTACATTTTCAGTTAATGAAGCTGTTGCCTTGAGATAAGTGAGGTAGCATTCAGTGACTATTAGCTTTGTTTGCTTCAACTGCCATTATGTCAAAAAATGAAACTACTTTAGGTTTAAATCCTAAATTGTAATGTTTAAATCAATTTTAATAAAAAATTAAACTGTCCTTGTTTGTAACCTTCAAATTCTTTGAGATTGACAAAACTTGTTGCAAGTCCTGTGTGAACTTTTATTATAATGGTTAAGCAGTAGGAGCTGCAAATTATAATTTTGAGTACTCAGAACATCCAAGATTGGTTCAAAAGTTATGGATGATGTAGAAAACTGACACAGGTATAGCTGGACCTGGAGAACACCAAATTTGATGTTACAACCTTCCCATAATCTATGGCGTTAATTCTGTAGTCAGACTAATTTCCCAGTATCAATTACTTTTCCTTGATTCTCCTGTTGTGCTGTATAAACTTCTAATCATTTCTAATATTTAGATAGCCACTTAAAATGTGCATAAATTGATATTAGTTCAGAGATGAGGTTAATTGAAATAAATCAAGCTGGTATAATTGCTCTCAAGTGACAGGTGTTTTATGATTCAGAAATAATTCCTAAACCCATTGTGTTGAAAGATTTTGTATTTAAAAACTGAATCATAACTAATCTTAGTCAATTGAACAAAACAATTTCTATATAGAAAAGATCCCAAAGAGGGGAAGATTTTACTCTACAGAAATGAAAGTTTTTGTGAGAACCATCAGTAACAAAGAAAGGATTAAATACTCAAATACTTTATTGTTCAATTCCATAACAACATAGAACTAATTACAACCTTTTGTGAGTTAAAAAAAAAATTATCTACCTTACACTTTGTTATTGCACTAATGTTTATAAATGTAACATTTTTACCAACTGGTTGTATGATGCATTGCGCTGCTAAACTCTGAATACAAGGTCACCAATTCAACTGAGATGGCTTCAATGGAGATTCTGGGAATTCAGATTTAAGCATTTCTTTCTGGATTATGAAAATGCAAGTATCAAGTAAAAGCTGTTTATTTTCAGAATCTCGAACTATGTGCAAGTTTCTGAAATTATTAAGGTCGATTTCTAACTGTTGTGCTTGAGACCCAGACCATTCAACAATTTAGAAGGTTTTAATCATTTCTCACTCATGGATTTAATCTTAAATAATAGGAAGAATTGATTGTTTAAAGCATATGAATATGAAAACATTCTGAATTTAGTGCAGACAGTAAGGTTGAGCACAATTTTGAAAAGAAAATGAGTGAATTCAGTTTTATAAAATCTGAAATCTTGGTGCAATATCAATTGAGCAGAGTACAAAGATAGCAGTTGACACTACTGTTTTCAAAATGACCACTGTTTCTCTCTTACACTTCACTCAATTTCTATAATCTGAGTTAGGGTAAGAAAGGTCACATCAATAAGATGCCAGTTTTAGATTATATCTCAATTTGACCATATGAAAAATAAAATAACATTAAAGGATAAACAGAAGTAGGCAGAGGGCTATACAGTAACGGATGAAAAATCCGTAAACAAATCCCACTATGGCAGTTTTCGAATTAGAATTTTTTTTCAAATCAGTAAAATAAGGATAAAGTTTCTCTATCTTTAAAAATCAGTGTCCTTAGCTGGTCTGACCTGTGCACAACTGCAGTTCCAGTCACTGGCACATTGGTTAATAAGTGCCCTCTGTTTATCAAAGCAGCCAACCTCTTTTTAAGACAGCCAGTGGAGGATGCGTGCTTACTTTTCTGGTAATGATCAAGTTCAAATAAACATTAAAACAGGGTAAGGTTTACTAAATTCAGGTTTGCAATATCTAGATATCCACTTTGTGCTCCTTCACCTTTCAGAGTAAAACTTCCAAGTTAGCAGCAGTAAATAAAATACTATAAAACAATATTAATCAGGAGGAGGAAGGATTTTCTATCATTACTGAACCAGGTAAACTTACATATTAACTTTGAGAATGGATTATTATATCAATCTAGCAAACCATTCCATCATTTTACTATTGAAATTGAGAAACTTCAGATAGTAACCCATTGTACATGTATGTGAAAAACAGTTTAATGGTTTGGCTTAAATATTTTAACAGTTGCAGCTTAACACAATGACCTAATGGCCATTAAACATCCATGGAAACAGAAAATCCCCCTCATGGATAAGAAGGGCCTTCACTTATCAATACCTGGGTCAGTTTCTACACTAAGACTTCAGTTTTCTCCTTGCTAAGTTAATGTAAAAGTTTCTACTTCCTTTACTTGAGGTTTCAGAAATATGGAGACAATAAGGAAGTCTAAATTTATAGTCTACTACATGCAATTTGTCAGCAACTGGGCAAACAAGCAAAGTTGTGCTTCTATCAAGTCTGAAGATGTCTGGGCCATGCACACACCTGGAAAGCAGGCAAACACTGCCACTGGTTCTTCAGTGCTTCAGCCCCCTCCCTGCTTTGTTTCTCTTCTCCTTTGAGATAATACAAAACAACATTTGGCCACATCTATCTGCTGGAATGCAGTTTCCTGTGAGGAGTTTCAGATTCATACAGTTTGCTTGCTCACTCCATAAGCTTGCACTCACACAGTTCCCTGTAGATCAATTTTCTTACTTCAGGCATATCTTTTTGAGAAAACTGAAAGGGTCGTCCTAGAGCCAGGCACTTGCAGTACTGGAACGACAATCAAAAAGTTTGGTATGAACAACTTTAACGAATTGTGCTTTGAAATACTGGCAGGATGTGGGAAAATAATCAAATCTACACAAGTTCAACATGAGTCACTCACGCAGCTCATTGTACAGTACTTTCAAGAAACATGAAAATGTTATGTTAGTATTAATTTAATAATCAGTAATGATTTCGTGTGCATGAAGATACCAATAGAATGAATGAATTACTAACTTTTTATTTTGATGGCATCAGCTGAAGAATGAATTTTGGGCAAGTTGCTGATGTAACCCAGGAGTAGATGGCATGGTTGACAGTTCACTATCTTTACATGCTTTGTAAAATACTAAATATTCTAGTTTCAGAACCTAGATCCAGCACACTATACTGAGGAAACACTATACAGACCTTATTTTTGATAATAAAAATAATTACACAGCATCAACTCATCTTGTTAAGTCCTTGTTTTCAGATTCTGATAGACCTTCAATTTTAGTATTTCAAATTCGATTTCTTATTTTGCCACACGTTTTGGAGCACATAACATTAAATACCCTTTATTTATTTTAAAGTTCGACCTTGTAGGCATCCGTTAGTCTCATGAGACCATGGATTTGCGCCTTGGAAAGTTTCCAGGGCGCAGGCCTGGGCAAGGTTGTATGGAAGACCAGCAATTGCCCATGCTGCAAGTCTCCCCTCTCCACGCCACCAATGTTGTCCAAGGGAAGGGCTTAGGACCCATACAGCTTGGCTCCGGAGAGCAATGTCGTCGCAGAGCAATGTGTGGTTAATTGCCTTGCTCAAGGACACACACGCTGCCTCAGCCAAGGCTCGAACTAGCGACCTTCAAATCACTAGACGAACTCCTGACGAAGGACGAAGGGTGATCGGCCTGTAACGTCGACTGCGCCTCTTCCTATAGATGCTGCTTGGCCTGCTGCGTTCACCAGCAACTTTGATGTATGTTGCTTGAATTTCCAGCATCTGCAGAATTCCTGTTGTAGACGACCACCTTAACGACTTGGCCACGTGCCAACACCTCGACCTATCTGCTGCTTATACGTCATAGTGAACTGAGATATTTTATGTGAAGTGATTAGGCAAGTCCTTAACAGTTCTGATCTGGCAATATGGAGTAATAGTTTTTGGAACCTCAAACATATGAAAATATTTCAATTAAAATTCACAACAGGTCTTTAAAAAAAAAATCAGAAAAGATGAATTCCTCCCTTAACACTTCCGGCTTGTTTTCCTTATCTCTTAATTTATTTCAGATACAAAGATACCAGCTCCACAACAATTTGATTATAACATTTGCTGATTACAGCATTTATAGTGTGAGAAATGGAAACACCTCACTTCTCCAAAATCAATCAGGAGGTAGAATACTGCCGGCAGGACCCAGCTTCTCCTTCAGTGCTGGTTGAAACATTTTGTTAGCAGTGTACTCCAACTGCACAATTAAATCAGAGAAGATAGAAAGTCAACCTACCTGAAGCACAAATACACCACAGTCGCTATCATTTTTCTGCTGAGGAATGCACTATGGAAGAAGAATACAGACATTAAATTAAATAATTCAACAGTCCATTTTAAACTGTCTGAACCTTCCACCACTAATGGCAATTTTAATTGTTTCTATTTTTGTAATCGCAGATTGGTACTATGCCTATAGGGTTAAGAGTTTTAAGCCAACCCCAACATCTGTTTCTTATAGTGCCCAGCAAAATTTAAAGCTAGCCTTCTTTTCTGCCCGAAATGAATTTTCTAAAATTAATTATAGAGATTCTTACCAAACAGATTTAGGATACATAATATAGTAATATTAGGGTGCTGAGTGGACAGTGCTATTGGAGAATTGATCAATTACAGAAAACATTAGAGTGGTAGTGTACAGTTTGTTCATATGAATGAGGATATTCTATCTTTTCCATTGAAGGCTCCTATCAGGGGAGATCTGATAGAAGATTTTAAGATTATGAGTGGCACAGATAGACAGGGGGCATCTTTTTTTCCCAGGGTAGAAATGTCAAATCACAGAAGGCATACATTGAAAGTGAAAAGGGGTAGGTTCAAGGGGGATGTAAGGGTTAAGTTTTTTACTCAGAGAGTGGTAGATACCTGGAATGTGCTGCTTGGTATGGTATGGTGGTAGAGGCAAATACATGAAAGGCTATTAAGAGACGCTTAGATAGGCACATAAACGTGAGGAAGATGGAGGGATATGGACATCGTGTAGGAAGGAGGGATTAATTTTTGGGTGTTTTTGATTTAGCTGGAGGGTCTTTTTCTGTGCTGTACTATTCTATGAAAACTTCAGAAAGCCAATCTATACAACTTACAGTACTTCAAGCACTGCAAACAGCAGAACAGTAGTTTACTAAACTTACTGTAAAATATAAAGCACCCCACTTGCCCAGAAGGATGCGCAAATAATACCATAAACCTTAACCTGTATACAATTTCAATGTCTAAAACAGTAAGAGGTGGATATAATGCCTCATGGATAGGCTGGAAACTAGCTTTGAGAGGCTGCAAATCTGCAAAGGAAAATGTTTAAATGAGTATTATAGAGGTAACAGATGGTGCACCAAATGGAAAAATTCAGTTATACAATTTGGTAGAATAGAAGAATGAAGTGTCTTTTAAGAGGCTCCTGTATAGGTACATGGAGCTTAGAAAAACAGAGGGCCATGGGTAACCCCAGGTAATTTCTAACTAAGTATATCTTTGGCACAGCATTATGGGCCAAACGGCCTGTATTGTGCTGTAGGTTTTCTATGTTTCTAATACAATTATAGAATGAGAAATGTAGGAACAGAGAGGGATTATGAGATGCAGAAATTAAGTTTGCAGGCACAAGAAGCAATTAGGAGGGCAAATGGTTGTCCATTATTGCAAGGGCTGGACTACAAAAGTAAGGAAGTTTTGCTGGAACAAAATGGGGTACACGAACTCGGCAGATCAGGCAGCACAGAGAGAGATGGAACAAAATGGGGTACACGAACTCGGCAGATCAGGCAGCACAGAGAGAGATCGAAGACTCTTGTTAGTACAAGGAAGTCAGAAAACAGTTGTGTTTTAGAATGTAAGAAGGTGGAGACAACATAATCAATGTCTGAATAGCATGCAGAGTAGAGTTTTGAAGGCTACAGACTTAAGCCTTTGCTGGTGAACACAGCAGGCATCTCTAGGAAGCGGTACAGTCTCAGGACTGACGAAGGGTCTCGGCCCGAAATGTCGACTGTACCTCTTCCTAGAGATGCTGCCTGACCCGCTACATTCACCAGCAACTTTTACAGCATGTGTGTTGCTTGAAATTCCAGCATCTGCAGATTTCCTCGTGTTTGTGAGACTAAGCCTTTGCAATTTTCTCCTTTACTTTCTTCAGCAACAAAGGATGCATGCCATCTAGAGGGAGTAATTTCTCTATTTTAAATGCAATAAGCCTTTCTAATAACTCTCCTATCAATTTTATCCTAGCCACTTTCACAGTTGATCTTCCTTTGCTAAGACAGCTGTAATACTTTTATGAAACTCAGAAGGATGTCAGTCTGGCTGGAACTTACTGTTGTGGCAAAAGCTTTCCACCCTTCCAGGAATGTGGGGCAATTTCGCTCACCAGCTTCTGTTTTTAAATATTTTAGAATGTTCTATGAATCGAAAGAAAGAGGCAAAGTGGTCACCATTTTGAAAATGCAGTTTCAAGTCAAAGTGTAGGCAATGAGGAATTAAAAACAGTTATCATCAATCTTAATGTCTGACTGGAAGAGGATGTTTGTGGTTGGGATAGGTGTCCCTTATCCTTTAGCATCTTTATTAAACTTGGACAAGAAGATGTTGAAACCCGAATAGCCCCAGCTATTCATTAAATTCCTGCGTATTAAACTGCTGATCTATTCTAGGCCTTCAAATAATTAATTCCAAGGGCAGGGTAGCCTCGAGTGAAATATATAAATACTGCAGAACAATTAAGACTTTGAGGCTGTGTTTGTGTTAAAGAAAGAAAATGTACTCCTGGCTGCCTCCTGAGATAATGGGAAAAGTAAAAAAGAACACACATATTTTTATAAAATCTGAATTCTTTAGAATTCGTCAAATTAGACTTTAAGTAACTGTTTACTGTTCTCATCTGAAAACATCTCCAATTCAATGAGTGTTTCTACCTAAGATTAATTCATGGAGATATTCAGTTCACAATCTAGCGCAATAGCCATGTAAGGTACAGTTAAGTTACTGGGCTGTCATTCAAAGTCCTGGACCATTGAAACTTGGAATAAATGCTTGTCTCAGCAGAGGTTTTTGATCAGAGCTTTTCCTCTCCTAGATGAACTGCCAAACACGGCTGAGGATCCCCATCTGTCCAAAGCCACTGGTTTTAAGGCACCAGTAACCCATTTTTGCCACTTCCCCTGTCAGTTTATACAGTTCCATTGGTTTAGCAGCTAAGCCACATGTGAACACCAGTAGCAGGACCGGGTAGTCAGAAGCTATTTGAGACACAGGTCATTGGGTCTCATAATAATAGGTATTGGGAGCTTATCCTCACTATCCCCCTCCCCAGCCATGACAAACTTAAGGAACCTCTGGGAAATTATATGCAGTGTAAAGAGGGAAATCTGAACTGTATTAATTTATGACAGTGGGATTCTTATAATCGGCTTCATCAACTGGACTAGAAAAGGAAGAATAATAACTCACAGGGTTATGCATCATGCTTCCTCTAGCAACGTGAAATATTTGCATGAAAAGAAGATAGGATCTCATGGTTGAATGATTATCATACACTGATAGGTCATTCAGCTGGGGAAGTTAACCAGGATCCACACAAGAAATACAACCATACAGGAATAGGTTCATATTACCATTCACAGACCAAGTTACCAGCAAATATCACTTCCTTTAAAAAAAAGGTTTTAAAAATGTGATTAAAAGCTCTTCAGAAAAATTGTCTTACCTGAACACAGGAATTAAAATGGATGCCTTGAGAATCATAGAGACAAATTTTCCTATTTGGAAGGTCAACTGTTAATAGTGACCAATGAATTTCCAAATGTATAGGGATTAGTAATAGGGATTTACTGAATAAATCCACCTGGAAAAGAGTGGACAATAACTGGTTAAATCTTGTTAAGATGGCAGATAACTTTGCATACACAAATAAAGTAGAAACCAAATTTAGCAAACTAAAATTCTAGTAATCATTTATGACACAAAAAGTATGCCACTTAATCCATGATGTCCAAACAGCAAAATAAAAGATAACTATTTAGCTTAATTTTACTTCCCAGCTCCTGCTCTACTGGCTACTCACAGTAGGAAGGATGTGATTAAGTTAGAAAGGGTGCACACAAAAACTTCACAAGGACATTGCTGGATTGTAGGGCTTGAGTTATATGAAGAAATTGGATAGGCTGGTCTGTTTTCCCTGAAGCAAAGGAGACTGAGCGGTGACATAATAGAGGTATATAAAATTAAGAGTACATAAGGTTACTCTCTGACTTGCAGGTTACAATTCTTTACATCAAATATTTTAAAAATGAAGAGTAATTTTGCCTCCACTTTTGCAGACTGCACAATACAGATCCATATTACAGCTGATGAAACATTTTTATTATTTCTTATTTAGAGAGCACAGAAACAGATACTTCAGACCTGGCCTTCATAACAAGGGGAATTGAGTATAAGAGCAAAGAGGTCCTTCTGCAGCTGTACAGGGCCCTGGTGAGACCACACCTGGAGTACTGTGTGCAGTTTTGGTCTCCAAATTTGAGGAAGGACATTCTTGCTATTGAGGGAGTGCAGCGTAGGTTCACAAGGTTAATTCCCGGGATGGCGGGACTGTCATATGTCGAAAGATTGGAGCGACTGGGCTTGTATACACTGCAATTTAGAAGGCTGAGAGGGGACCTTATTGAAACATATAAGATTATTAAGGGATTGGACATGCTGCAGGCAGGAAGGATGTTCCCGCGGATGGGTGAGTCCAGAACCAGAGGCCACAGTTTAAGAATTAGGGGTAGGCCATTTAGAACGGAGTTGAGGAAAAACTTTTTCACCCAGAGAGTGGTGGATATATGGAATGCTTTGCCCCAGAAGGCTGTGGAGGCCAAGTCTCTGGATGCTTTCAAAAAAGAGATGGATAGAGCTCCTAAAGACAGTGGAATCAAAGGTTATGGGGATAAGACAGGAACTGGATACTGATAGTGGATGATCAGCCATGATCACAGTGAATGGCGGTGCTAGCTCGAAGGGCCGAATGGCCTACTCCTGCACCTACTGTCTATTGACCCAACGAGCACATGGTGCCCAATTGCATGTGAACAATTAACCTACTAACCCATGGGCCACTGGAAATGGGAGGAAACTCATGAAGGAGAATAGACAAATTCCATAGAGAGTGGGGAACTGAACCCAGATCACTGGTGGAACATTACTGTGTCACCCTTGATTTTTACTGATTACTTTTAATCCTTCTTCTAAATTTACTGTATGTTACATGGTTATAATTTGGTTGCTTATTGAATGTTAAGAAACATTACAATATCCATGTCCATAAGATACAGGAGCAAAATTAGGTTATTTTGGTCCAACGAATCCGGTCCGCCATTTTATCATGGCTGATCCCATTTTCTTCTCCTCCCTGTATTCCTTCATTCTCCGACCCATCAAGAATCTGTCAACCTCTGCCTTAAATATACGTAAAGACTTGGCCTCCACAGCTGACTGTGGCAAAGAATTCCACAGATTCACCTCTCTCTGGCTAAAAAAATTCCTCATTTCCATTCTAAAGGGACGCCCCTCTATTCTAAGGCTATGTCCACTGGTCTTATACTCTCCCACCATAGGAAACATCCTCTCCACATCCACTCAAGGCCTTTTACCATTTGATAGGTTTCAATGAGGCCACCCCTCATTCTTCTGCATGCTAGTGAATACAGGCCCAGAGCCATTAAACACTCTTCATTTGACAAGCCATTCAATCCTGGAATCATTTTCGGGAACCTCCTTTGAACCCTCTTCAGTTTCAGCACATCCTTCCTAAGCTAAGGGGCCCAAAACTGCTCACAATACACCAAGTGAGGCCTCAGCAGTGCTTTATAAAGTTTTAACAATACGTCCTTGCTTTTATATTCTAGTCCTCTTGAAATGAGGATACCACACTCAACCTGCAAATTAACCTTTAGGGAATCCTGTACAAGGACTTCCAAGTCCCTTTGCATCTCAGTTTTTTGCATTTTCTCTTCATTTAGAAAATAGTCAACCCTTTCATTTATTTAACCTTAAGTGCATGACCATACACTTCTCGATACCGTATTCCATCTGCCATTTCTTTGCCCATTCTCCTAACCGTCTAAATACTCTGCAGCCTCTACTTCCTCAAAACTACCTGACCCTCCGTCTATCTTCATACTGCCTACAAACTTTGCAACAAAGCCATCAATTCCATCATCCAAATCATTGACATATAACATAAAAAGAATTGGTTCCAATACAGACCCTGTAGAACACCACTAGTCACCTGCAGCCAGCCAGAAAAGGCTACCTTTATTCCCACTCTTTGCCTCCTGCCTGTCAGCCACTGCTTTAACCATGCTAGAATCTTCCCTTAATACCATGCGCTCGTAGCTTGGTAAGCAGCCTCATGTGTGGCACCTTGTCAAAGCCTTTCTGACAATCCAAGTACGCATCATCAACTCATTCTTCCTTTGTCTATCCTGCTTGTTATTTCTTCAAAGAATTCCACAGATTTTCAGGTAACGTTTTCCCTTGAGGAAACCATGCTGACTACGGCCTATTTCATCATGTGCTTTAAAGTACACTGAGACCTCATCCTTAATAATTGACTGCAACATCTTCCCAACCACTGAGGTAAGACTAACTGGCCTATAGTTTCCTTTCTTCTGCCTCTCTCCCTTCTTGAAGCGTGGAGCGACATTTGCAATTCTCCAGTCTTTCGGAACCATTCCAGAATTTAGTGATTGTTAAAAGATTAAGATTGATGCCTCCGCGATTTCTTCAGCCACCTCTTTCAGACCTCTGGGGTGTGCACCACTGGTCTATTATCAGAGTACGTACATGTCACCATATACAACCCTGAGATTCTTTTTCCTGCGGGCATACTTGGCAAATCTACAGAACAGTAACTGTAAACAGGATCAATGAACAACAAACTGTGAAAATGCAAATAGAAATAAATAATAAGAATAAAATAACAGGATAAAGAGTCCTTAAAGTGAGACCATCGGTTGTGGGAACACCAGAAATTGAATGAGTGTAGCTGTCTTGTTTTGTTCAACAGCCTGATGGTTGAGAGGTTCTTAAAGTTGATGGTGTGAGTTCTGAGGCAATTGTACCTTCTACCTGATGGCAGTAGCGAGAAAAGAGCATGGCCTGGGTTGTGAGAATCTTTGATGATGGATGCTGCTTTTCTATGGCAACGTTTCATGTAGATATGCTCAATGGTTGGGAGGGTTTTACCGTGATTTACTAGGCCGGATCCACTACCATTTGTAGGATTTTCCGCTCAAAGGCATTGGTGTTCCCATACCAGGCTATAATGCAGCCAGTCAGCATGCTTTCCACCACACATCAATAGAAGTTTGCTAAGGTTTTTGATGACATGCCAAATCTCTGCAGACTCCTGAGGAAGTAGAGGCTCTGCTGTTTATTTCTTTACAATTATATTTATATTATAGGTCCAGGACAGGTCCTCTGAGATAGTGACATCCAGGAATTTAAAGTTACCGACCCTCTCCACCTCTGATCCTCTGATGAGTACTGGCTCATGAACCTCTGGTTTCCCTCTCCTGAAATCTACAATCAGTTCCTTGGTCTTACTGACATTGAGTAAGAGGTTGTTGTTATTACACCACTCAGCCAAATTTTCAATCTCACTCCTGTATGCTGATTCATCAGAACCTTTCATACAGCCCACAACAGTGGTGTCTTCAGCAAACTTGTATATAGTGTTGGAGCTGTACTTGGCCACACAGTCATAGATTTAAAGGTTGTGGGATCTTACTGAGATCTTGAACACGGTAGTGTGAATGCTATGAAGTTGCCCAATTAGGTCGCACAACAAATGCATAAATCTATACTAATCTTACTTGTCGGTGGTCAGTTTTAATACAAGAGATTAGTTTGGGTGATATCTAATATCTAGGTGCCTGTGCAATGGCATTGGTGATACTGGCTGCACTTCATGCTTACTTAACCACTCTATCAAGCTGTGCAGCCGCTTTCAGGGTATTATGAAAGTGGACCCCATAGATCCCTATGCTCATTAACACTGTTCAGGATCTTGCCCTTAACAGTGTACTCTCTCTTTGCATTTGACCTACCAAGGTGTAATATTTCACATTTGACTGGATTAAACTCTATCAGACATTTCTTCATCAATATCTGCAACTGATCTATATCCTTCAAAGTTGCTGGTGAACACAGCAGGCCAGGCAGCATCTCTAGAAAGAGGTACAGTTGACGTTTCGGGCCGAGACCCTTCGTCAGGACTAACTGAAGGAAGAGCTAGTAAGAGATTTGAAAGTGGGAGGGGGAGGGGGAGATCCAAAATGATAGGAGAAGACACGAGGGGGAGCGATGGAGCCAAGAGCTGGACTGGTGATTAGCAAAATGAATATGAGAGGATCATGGGACAGGAGGCCCAGGGAGAAGGAAAAGGGGGAGGGGGTAAAAAAACCCAGAGGATGGGCAAGGGGTATAGTCAGAGGGACAGAGGGAGGAAAAAGGAGAGAGAGAGAAAGAATGTGTGTATATATAAATAAATAACAGATGGGTTAGGGGTACGAGGGGGAGGCGGGGCATTAGCGGAAGTTAGAGAAGTCAATGTTCATGCCATCAGGTTGGAGGCTACCCAGACAGAATATAAGGTGTTGTTCCTCCAACCTGAGTGTGGCTGCATCTTTACAGTAGAGGAGGCTGTGGATAGACACATCAGAATGGGAATGGGATGTGGAATTACACACATTCTTTCTCTCTCTCTCCTTTTTCTCCCTCTGACTATACCCCTTGCCCATCCTCTGGGTTTTTCCCCCTCCCCCTTTTCCTTCTCCCTGGGCCTCCTGTCCCATGATCCTCTCATATCCCTTTTGCCAATCACCTGTCCAGCTCTTGGCTCCATCCCTCCCCCTCCTGTCTTCTCCTACCATTTTGGATCTCCCCCTCCCCCTCCCACTTTCAAATCTCTTACTAGCTCTTGCTTCAGTTAGTCCTGACGAAGGGTCTTGGCCCGAAACGTCGACTGTACCTCTTCCTAGAGATGCTGCCTGGCCTGCTGCGTTCACCAGCAACTTTGATGTGTGTTGCTTGAATTTCCAGCATCTGCAGAGTTCTTCATGTTTGTGATCTGTATCCTGTTGTATTCTTTGCCAGTTTTTTATACTATCCACAACACCGTCAATCTTTGCATAATCTGCAAATTTACTAATCTATCCATCTACATTTTCATACAGGTCATTTATATACATGACAAACAACAGAGGTCTCAGTACAGACCCTGCCGAATGCCACTAATCACAGACCACCAGCTAGGAAAAGTCTCTTCAACCACTATCCTCTGTCTTCTATGAGCAAGCCAGTTCTGAATCCCAATGGACAAGTTACCATGGATCCCATGCATCTTAATCTTCTGGATGAGCTCTGAGGGACCTCATCAAACACCTTACTAAAAATCCATGTTCCCACAGAAAACCATGCTGGCTCTCCCAAATTAGGCCATGGTTTTCCAAATGCTCATAAATCCTATCCCTAAATATTCTCTCCAGTAACTTCTCTACCAATGACATGAGACTCATTGGTCTATAGTTTCCAGGATTATCACTGGTTCCCTTCTTGAATAATGGAACAACATTAGCTATTCACCAGTCTTCCGGGACCTTGCCTGTGGATAGAGAGGACATGAAGATGTCCTTTACCTCAGAGTACCCCAACATATCAATGTGCTCAAACTGATCTCCCTATCCTCCACATTCTTCTCCTTGGTAAATACTGATGTAAAGTACTCATTAAGGACCTCAACCACAACCTCTGCATCCAAGCAAATGTTTCCTCCTTTACCCTTGAGTGGTCATACCCTCTCCCTAGTTATCCGCTTGCTCTTGATGTATGTATTGAATGCCTTGGGATGCTCTTTAATCCTACTTGTCAAGGACTTTTCATGGTCCCTTCTGGCATTCTTGACTCCCTTCTTGAGTTCTTTTCTGCCGTCCTAATCTTTACATACTTTTCTTTTTTCTTCTCGACTAAATTTATCAGCTCTGTCAACATCCAAGGTTCTCTTACTTTGCCCTCCTTGTTCTTCCTTCCGACTGGAACATATCTGTCCTATCCTCTGTGCGGTTGGTTGTTAAACATCCTCTACATGTCACATGTGAACTTGCCCAAGAACAGCTGCTCCCGATTAACTCTCCCTAGCTCCTGTCAATGCTCCCTCTAATTTGTAAAGACTAGTGTGCGCAAAAATCCTGTGCTATGCAGTTTTTTTGCCCAATGACTACAATATGTGTACACTGAACAATTCCTTCACTAACAACCGTATAAATAAGCCAGTTCTAAGATCTGCAGACAAATCATCACAACCTCTACATTGTCAGCACTGTCCACATCAGAAACCGGAATAGGAAACATGATTGCGTACGATCGTGAAATATACTTATCATGCCAACAAGGTAGAGGGTGAAAACCTTTAGTGCTCAGTTTAAGTTCCTTTGTGTGCCAGTAGCAAAAGATCTGTGTGTATGCACACATGTATACCTCAGAGGGAACACTGGCTTCTGCCTATTGCTCTCATTTGCCCTGCTCCAATTTAATATTCTTAACACAAGATCCATACTTATCCTAATATATAGCTATCTTAAAACTTGTGACCCGGCTGGCGGCATAGTGGCATCAGCGTCGGACTTCGGGATGAAAGATCCTGGGTTCGAATCCAGCCACCTGGCTCCCCTGCACGCTTTCCATCCGTGCTGGGTTACGAGCTGGTGATCTCTTTGGAAACTCTCCCGGCAGAAGGCAATGGCAAACTACTGTACGCGATTCCCCACTACGTCAGAGAGACATGGAGGGAAATCGTCCGCTAACCGGAGAAACTCAGGCTGTGATGTACCTTTCCTTTCCTTAAAACTTGTAAGGAGTTGTGGTCTCTATTTCTCCACCTGTTTGTACAGGTGTGCGCTGCTTAACGTCCATTCGGACAACATCTGGTCACATATACGTCCGTAGTCCCGATCGGAAAACGTGACGTAGCGGACGTAACCAATCTCATGCATCGCGCGTCTCTTGAGTGTAGCAGCGTTATCTCTCTGTTTAATTTTCTTTTGAAAATATTACCGTAAAGTGCATCATGGCTTCCAAACGCAGGTTATTCGACCTGAAACTCTTCCAGTGGAACATTATGAGGAAGTTGAGAACAATGATGTGGATGATCCTGATCATCTTTGATAAACTGTGTGTGATGTAGGCTAAGAAAGTGTTTACATAAGTTTAAAAAGTGAAAAAAATTAAAAGGTTAAAATGAAATAAAAAATTATAGTGTGTATGTATGTATTATAGTGCACAATATACAGTTTTAGTGTAAGTTCTTGGCTATTTAGTCAATACAGGTACACTACAGTAGTCCATGTAGATTTTCTAAATATATAATATGGTGTTCGCACAACGTCCAAATCACATAACATCCGATTTCACAGAACGTATTGTGGACGTTAAGCGATGCATACTTGTATTAGGGAAGTTGAAGTTCCTCATGACAACCCGACAGTTTTGCATCTTTCCTTATCGAAATGAACTTAGTGGACAAACCTTCCATTATGTCCCCTTTAAGAGCAGCTGTGCTATTGTCCTTAATTAGAAGTGCAACTCCCCCACCTTTTTACCTGCTCTGTATCTTTTCTAAAACATCGAAACTGAGGGATATTATGCACCTATTCCTGTCCCTCTCTCAGCCAAGTCTCTGTAATGGCCACATCATCATAGTTCCATGTAGTGATCCATGCTTTAAGTTCATCACCTTTACCCATTAGCATTAAAATATCCATCCCTTTTATCTATTATTTTCCAACTGCTTGTTTTTACTGGCTTTGATATCTATCCCTCCTTCACCTCCATCCCTCCACTTTCTGACCTGGTTGCATTGGCTCCCCTCCCCCTTTGCCATACTAGTTTAAGCTCTTCTGAGTAGCACTCGCAAACCTCCTGGCAAGGATACTGGTTTCTCTTCAGTTTAGATGTAACCCATCCCTTGTGTACAGGTCATCCCTGCCCCAGAAATGGTTCAAATGATCCAAGAACCTGAAACCCTGCCCCCTGCACCAGTTCCTCAGCCATTCATTCATCTGTACAATCATCCTATTACTACTTCTGCATTAAGATACTACTTCCCATTTGCATGACCGGTTTCACTGTTTGGAATTTAGCATTATGGATCCTCATTGAAGTATGCCTTTAAATGAAATTGAAATACAACCAGTATCAGCAATGCAGTTACACAGGCACTTTGATATTAGATCTGGTCCATATTGTACATGCTTGACTTTATTAGTCGATGCATTCAGTTTAAAAGACAGGAAGTGATTTGCAGCTTTATAAAAGTCTAGTTAGGCTGCATCTGGAGTACTGAATACAGTTCTGGTTACCTCATTATGGGAAGGATGTCGAGACTTTGGAGAGTGTGCAGAGGAGGTTTACCACAGCGTTTCCTGGATTAGAAGCCAAGTGTCATAATGAGAGGTTGAACAAACTTGGGTTCTTTTCTCTGAAGCGGCTGAGGCTGAGGGGAAACCTGATAGGTGTTTATAAGATTATGAGAGGTATAGACAGACAATATCTTTTTCCAAGGGTTGAAATGTTTAATACCAGAGGGCATACATTTAAGGTGAGAGAGGTAATTTCAAAGGAGAGATGAGGGGCAAGTTGTTTTTTTTTACACAGAGTGGTGGGCGCCTGGAATGCACAGCCTGGGATGGTGGTAGAGGCAGAAACATTAGAGGCCTTCAGGAGATATTTAGATAAGCACATGAATGTGAGGAAAATGGATGGATATGACATTGTGGTTCAGTACAATATTATGGGCCAAAGGGCCTGTTCCTGTGCTGTACTGTTCTATGTACTATGTACAGTGGAAAAAGCGTCTGAAAATAAGTGACCCACACAAAATGCTGGAGGAACTCAGCAGGCCAAGTAGAACTATGGAAAAGAGTAAAGAGTCAACAGTTCGGGCCAAAGGGTCTCAACCCGAAACGTCGACTGTTTACTCTTTTCCATAGATGCTGCCTGGCCTGCTGAGTTCCTCCAGCATTTTGTGTGTCGCTTGGATTTCCAGCATCTGCAGATTTTTTCTTGTTTCTGAGAATAAGTGCTTTGTTTGAACGTATATTAAAACATCGATAGCTGCTGATTACAACATCTAGCACTATATACAACCACAGGATGCTGCCCAACCCTCTTCTTGGTGACGCACCTTTTTTGTCCACCTCTTAACTCCATTATATCCCTTAGTTTGAAGCTGTTTGTAAAAGAAACTATTGAAGAAGTGAACCTGAAAAAGACAAAGGTTAATGAGAAAACCTTCTTAGCTTATAATTACCATACCATGATCCAATTTTATAATCCCATCCTATCCACTTTCTTCTCCTTCCCATTCAAGACATCAATAACTGTGAACCACACTATAAACATCTATATTTGTAAACAATATAAGAGGCTACTTTGGTTCATGAGTGCATTCTAGTTCACAAAGTAATCCAATTTGCTTATTCAAAATCTCCCTCTTCACAACAGGTTCTACTGTACACCTACATGCTTCAAGACAATTTACAATGACCTTTCAACCTTTTACCTCACACTTCTTTGGGAACACCCAGAGAAACCCAGTGCTTACAGCCAGACCTTGCAAGCACCACACTGGAGGTCAGACCTTGGTCATTGGATCTGTGAAACAGCAGTTCAACTGGTTGTGCCACTGAAAATGTCCATTCTGCATGAGTATTAGTGCCTTGATTGCATTGCAACAGAGATCAACACTGTTCACTTAGAAAGTTCACATGTACAATGTTGGATAGTGATCAAGAGCAGCAGGGAACCCTAGTTAAATCTATCTGTTTCAAAATAATCAATACAGGTAAATAACTCGCTGTGTTTAAAAACAGAAATAACTGGAATCCCTCATCAGGTTAAGTAGCATATGAAGAATGCAGAACAGGGTTAATATTTTCAGGTTGAAGACCCAAAGGGTCTCATTCTCCAGATGCTGTCCAAATTTTCTGGTTTTTTATTTCAGATTTCCAGTATATGCAGTTTTTTCTTTTTGATTTCCACTTAACCCTTAAGAAGGCAACCTACTTCTAACGCATTACTGGCATCCTTTAAGGAGCATATGGAAATTCACTTAATCTCATAAATCTGAAATATATGAACAACCATGTTTAGTAAAGCATGAGATCACCTCAAAACTATAATAAAGCAATTTAAACTAAAAGTCACCCTTTTGTTGTCCTTATCTTACCTTATCTGGCACAGCATCCATGATCAATTCTCCATACATGTTTATTACCTGCGAGATAATAAATAACACTATGTTTTATTAAAGTTCAATAAGTTGCCTTTTATAAAATGTGACATGGATGTTGCTGGAAAAGCTGATGCTTATCATTCACCTGTAAATACCAATGAAATGAATGTTTCCAGAGGGTGGTAAGAGTCAACACTTCAAATAGTTCAGTGGGTGTAGAATCATATTTGAGACACGCAGGGTCAAAATGCTTGATTTCCTTCCCTGAAGATCATCAGTGAATCAGACGGACTTTTACAACAACGCAGTGATTACACTGTTACCATCACTAACACCAGCTTTCACTCCAGATTTATTTAATGACTTGAATTTCAATTTCACAGCGGCTGTGGTACCTAAATTGTTTGACATCAAATAGCCAGAACAATCATTCAGTAATATAGCATGGAAATTGAGTTAGGATGTTGATTATGGCAACCTGGAAGAATGTAAACTTCCTTTAGTCTAAGATGCAGCTCTGATTTACTTAACCATCAATAAATTAAGTTCATAGTTTGTGAGATACATTTGCTGCTTATAGATCAATAACAGATAAAAATCACTTTCATATTCTTCTCTGACCTGATCGTTCAGCCAGTTTTCTCCATAAAGTGTGGCAAGGTCGTCCAAGGTCAAAACGTGCTTGTTGTAAACCACTTGAAAACTGGAGACAGGTTTATTCACTTGTGCTTTCTGGTACTTTCGGATTTCCATCTTGATGAAGACCTTCCTGCAGAAGGTGTAACAAAATTATATATTTTGAATGCACAGTACCGTCGATGCTAGAATCTTAAAACTAAACTAAGTTTTGGAAACATCCAGCAAGTCAGACAGAAAATCTGGAGAAATAATGAGATTGTTTTTGTAAGTGAATAACCTTTCATGAGAGCTATGATGGAACATACTGACCTGTAACATCCATAGATTCTGTCCAAACTCCTGATTATTTCCAGCCATTTTTCAGGAAGTTCCAACAATTTAGTATTTATTATGTACTACAGCCAGCATGTCAGTTTCCAAGACATTTTGATATCATCCTTAATAGTTATACTGTTTAGTAAAAGTCTTATACTAGACTTGCTTGAAGTTTACAAAAAAAAATTATGTGGTGTTGTTTCTGGTCAATTTTTTCCCCTGATCTCCTAAAGCATTGAGCTTCATTTCATAGACTCAGCTCTCCAATCAGGTAAAAATGGTCATTTGTGAGATGGAAATATAGACTTTGAAAGCTGTATCTATATCTATGGACTTCACTGCTCAGCTTCAGTCAGCTATTTTAAAACTGAAACAATGTGTGGGTGGAAAAAAGTTGAAGTATGGGAAGAATTGTGCATTAACTGTACTTGGTGTTGCAGTTATCTGCATAATGGCTATTAAGTAATTTTCATTATCTGTAAAGATGTAATAGAACACAAGTCTTAATCCTCATTTTGCTGTTTCAGAAATATGTTTTTGTTGGTTATTACAATAGTTGTGATCAGTTACTCTCACATACAAATCAGAATGCAAGATCTAACAGCTCTAACATATGGTCCAACAATGGTTTGGATAGTTTGCAGAAACCTGACAGGTAAAAGGAAGAGGCAAGGCCCAATAAATTGAAAAGAGGATTAGGTGAAAGAAAACGAGACAATAAATAGCATCATATAACATAAGCAACACATTCTGTGCATTTGTTCACTTTGAGGTAACTAGTGGCCGGGTACCAGGAACAACTTCTTTGTTGTGCCACTGAGTACAATGTGCACATTTAGGCACTAAACAGCATTCACATGAGTTTCATTACCTTCATTAGTCCTCTATCTGATGTATGTCCAGCCAAGCTGAGTCACACTGATATTGAACCACAGAGCTTCTGACATAATTTCTTTATGAATACTCTAAAAAAAAATGCAATGGCCTGAATTTTTTTCAGAGCTGCTCAGACCTTACCTTGAGCAGATTATTCCAGGGAGAACTTGCTCAACAAGAACTGACTAGCAGGACCCCCTGATTGTAACTCTTATAGAAATGTTTTGACAGATAATAAAGCAACATCACCGAGCTTAACTGGCTATTAAAAATATGTATGTTTGCAAATTCTCTTACATTCACAAACTTCACTAAGTAAATATTCAAAAACTTAAAATAATGTACAACATAAAGAAATGGCAGACACAGTTTAATCCAGCCAAATATGAAGTGTTGCATTTTGTGAGATCAAATGCAAATGGACGGTACACCATTAGGGATAGGACCCTTGACTGTCAACGTACAGGGTGATCTTGGGTGCATAGATAGAGCAGACGGCCAATTTGATTTCCCCAGGGTTCAAATGTCTAAAACTGGAAGTGAAGTGGGTAAATTCAAAGATGATGTGTAAGGCAAGTTTGATTTTTTACATAGAGTGTTGGGTGCCTGGAATGAACTGCCAGAGGTAGTAGTGAAGGCAAATATGATCAAGGCATTTAAGAGGCTCTTAGATAATTACTTGAATATGGAGAGAATGGAAGAATATGGACAATGTGCACGCAGCAAGGATTAGTTTAGTTAGGCATTTAACCAATGTCATGTGCAAAAATGTGTTTAAATAGGAACTATGTTTAAATTTAAAAATTGAATAGATGAATGAATCCATCCAGTACAAAACAAAAACATAAATTACCTGAAACTTACTCTTGTTCTTTACAAAACTTCCTCTCCATTGTAATAGATAGATTCACTGAACACATCTAGTACAGTTTGCGCTGGCAATTTTCTCAGCATAATTGCTGGAAAGGTTCACACTTTACTGTGGGACTACAGTCAATTGGACATGTGCATAAATTTCAGATGTGTATATTTGTTTACACTTTTGCAGGACTGTTAACTGTTCTCACAGTTGCTGAGCTAAATGGAGGCAGCTCTACATGGAACTTATAGCTTTTCTGCATATATATCAGGCCATGGCGCATCTGAAGTATTCAAGGGAAGCACAAAATCAATCTTTTCAGAGAGTCAACAGGAGATGATTGACATACCTATCACGGAAATCCTGATGAAAGATCTGTTCTAGCTTCATCAGAACATCTCTCTCGGTAAGTGGAATAAGGCTACCATATTTTCTCAAAAATTCATCCAGGAAAGCTAGAAAACAAAGAAAATTATGATGGGAATTTTGCATACCTAATATTATTCCTGATTATAAGTGATTGCTTGCTAAAATAGCCTGTTCAAGCTTTGCCAGTTGGGCTGAGTGCTTCCAGACAGTATTTATTCCTGTACAATGCAATATGTATTATCTCATCTAAACAGTAAAAGTACCAATAGTCTAATATAGCCAAGCCATTAAAATGTGATTAGATGTCTCCCAGAAGACAAACCTTCTGATAATAAGAATAAACATTTTCAAAATATACAACAGCGGCAGAGGAAGATTTCTGGGACATAAAAAAATAATGATTTACCATTTAAACAAACAGAAAACTTATATTACCTTTTTCTCATAGCAATATTCTGATTAATTCTGAACACATTTAAACATATTTCAGGAAGCAATCAAGGAAGGTTCACAGAACATTTTAGTTTCAAACTGCAAGGTTTCAATGACTTCATCATTAGAAATCTCATTGATCATAAAGGTCCACCCTTAACTAATACAAGCCCAGTCCACCTTGAATTGACTGTAGTCCCCTTGGCTAAGAAAGCAGTAAAGTACAAGTGGAGTATGAAGGGAAGAAGTTAGAGGAAGGAATGTTGAAAATAAATTCAACACATTTTTCTTTTTTGATCACCATTCAACAAGTAAACTTATTTTTAGTATCTTGGTAATCAAGCCCCCTCACTAACACTAATGAGCAAAGGTCATACATGAAGTTTGGCCATTTTAGCAATGGGAACGACCTCTTTGGTCAAGATAAGAGGAAAGTGGAGAAACAACCCGAAGTTCAAATATCAGATGATTATTCAGATTTTCATCTTCATTATTTATTGTCTTAGATGGATGAAGGGCAATACCATTAGGAATTGCCTTTTCATAAAAATAACCAGTTTTCAGTGGAGAACTAAGGTTTTGCTCCACAATGTCTGCACACTTTGTGGACAGAATGCCCAGAGACCAGGCTACATGGGTCAACTCAAAGATTTCAAATATCCAAAATGGCTGTCAATTTAGAGTGGCCAAATAGCTGGCGACACAGTAGATTCCAAAACGTTTCACATTCCATGTCTTTGCACTTCACATTTTAACCATTCTCATGACATTTAAGAAACATCTGGATGTGCACTTGAATCATTAAGGTGTGACAGGCAAGAGACCAAGCACCTGTCAATGCAATTAGTCTACATAGTGTTTGACAGTTGGCAGAGATATTGGGACCAAGGGCATACTTCTATATGAGTCTGTGACTCTATATATTGAACAGCAGCTACCGGCAGTACAAAAAAATCAAGAGTTGCAGATACTGAAAATGTTGGGAATACTCAGGTCAGGCAGGACGTGTGTAAAGAGAAACAGTTATCATTTTGGGTCTGTACTGACTTGAAATGATAATGGATTTCATCTTTCCAGATACTGCCTGACCAGCTGAGTGTTTCCAGCACTTATATACAATAATTTACACAGTTGGACAGGATAGATAATTTTATATGCCCCTTTTCTACATATTTGAAATGTTTTTGTTTAAACATTTTCTTCATAAAAAGGAAATCAAGAATAGTTCATATAAAACTAACAAAGAACATGAAAAGTTGGAGTCCACACAACAAGGTTAAAGGACAGTTAATTCCGTTCAACCATTTTTTCTGGAACCAACTGGTAAATCCTTAATCACTGCAGTTTAGCAACACTATGACCACTTCAATCACTTTGCACTAAAATTGACATCTTTTTGTTCATTAAATTATTTTATGTTCATTATTGTAAAAATGTTGTATATTTTGTTTTTATTGTGTCTATTTTTTATATGATGCTATGTGCCTATGGTGCTGTTTCAAGTAAGCTTTTCATTGTAAATGTACATTGAAACAGTTGTGCATATGACAATAAGCTCGAATTCAACATAGTAATGTCTCCAATCCCACAGCTGTGAGAAATCAACTGGATTTAAAAGCAGAAGTATCATGACGACTTTGGTTGGTGAAGTATGACTCAGCAACACTTTTCTAAATACGACAAAATGTGAGGGAAGAACAGGGGCCTGTTTTCCTGTTGTTTTGTTGCTTGTTGTATCCTTCGTTGTTCAGCTGACCTTTGTTGGCTATGTTGGCACCAGAATGTGTGGCCAGACTCGTGGGCTGCCCCCAATACGTCCTTGGTTGTTAACACAAATGACACATTTCACTGGATGTATTGATATACACATGATAAATAAACTTTAATCTTGAATCCTTTTATAACTCCCGCTCACTTCCCTGGGGTTTCCTAAAACACTTTGCTAGACTAAGGATAATTCAGTTCTGCCACAAACTAATTTAACTCTGTCAACTCTATCTATTATTTGAACCAACTACAAAAAGTGGAAAAGGCTGGGTAGGCTGGGTGGGCATGGTGGAGGGTGCGGGTGGTTGTTAACTGGTCATAGAATCAAGCAGCATAGAAACAAACCCTACTATCAAGCAATCACTTAAACAAATCCCCATGGCATTTAACTTTCTCTAACATTAGGACAACTAACATTTGAAAGCTTTGCTTAGTTGCTCATTTAAAAGCAAGAGAGCAGCAACCTCCAATATACTGTATCTCTGTTACAAACAGAAAGTGGCTAAAGGTGCACCCGCTTACAATGATACACTTAAGTGATGCACTAGTAGTAGTAGGATTGTACCATGGGACAGATCTCTTAGTTCAGGTAAGAAACCCCAGGTGTTTGTGAGAAGAATTCTGAACACTCTATCAGTCTTTTTGATTTTGGTGCTTACGTCAATGTTGGGAGGGTCTACCAAGTTCATTGAGTTTCTATGTCGCTATTACGGTCTGCAGCAGTACCTTGCTTAACCATTTCAGAGGGAATTTTAAGAGCTAATAATATTGCTAGGTTTTCAATCACATATTGCCAGGAGGTAGATCTCCTCCCATGAAGGACTTCGGTGAAGCAGATGAGCTTCTTGTGGCCATCATTGCTAGTTTACCCCCCTTAAATTTCAGGTACATTGCAATTTAAATTCCACGCATGCCAGGGGTAGATTTGACCTCTGCTCTCTAGATTGTGAATGTGGTACTTCAAAAATTTAATCACTGTGCCATCAACACTCCATCTCTAGATGGTACTCTGTACCACCTACAAAGTCTATTGTCATTGCTCATGCAAGTCAGAGACATTAGCTTCCAAAACCAAATCTTCTATTGTCAAAAAAGATAAAAGTTTCAGGTACACAGGATCAGCACAAATTATGTTCCCCTACAAGCTGTATACTATGCTGGCTCTGAAATCTATTACAGCTCCTTCATTTGTCACTGGGTCTAAACACTAGAACTCCCTTAACAATGCAAGAATAGCTTCACAAGGACTGCAGAGGTTCAAGGTGAAAACTCACCACAACTTTCTTTAGGACAATTAGAAATAGGCAGTGAGTGCTCACCTTGCCAAGCAACACCCATATTCCCCCCCCCCCAAAAGTGGGGTAAGAACATTGCAGTTTTCAGAACAGCCCAACATTGATGATTGAACTCTACTCTGTAATTACAGAACAGGGTATAATGATAGGACAAAAAATAATTTTTCTTAAACCAGAAACTGTACCATGAATACAGGATATTAATTGTTCACTGGCAACAGAACAGGCCCGAGATTCATTCTCCTTCCCTTTCTCAGTTTGACCACGTGCTGGCTGCTCAGTCCTCACTAATGCATGGCCAGAATGTTCCTCTGAAGATCTATAGTAAATATGGTCCAGCAGCTGCGGCTGAAGCACTGGACATGGCTCATCACTTTGACAACATACAGACTTGCCAGTTTCAGTCACAGGAACGCTGGTGTGATTGCATGAGAGTGGAGCAGAGTCCGTTACAGCATTGATGGCCTGCATCTCCCCGTCACAGACTGGGGCTGGAGTTAAAGATCTTCCCTGTGAGGCAGCAAATGAGTGGTGTGATCCATCAAGCTTTGGCCACCTATCGGGGACCATGAGTTGATTGACACAAGCACGAGGGCCTGACCGAGAACACGCTACTTCTGAGTTTTCATTGGTCATTTGATTAACTGAATGAGCAAAATGAGGCATTTGAGTTTGCAAAACATCCATCCCTTCATCAAGGGCCATTTTTGAAACTTCACAGCAATTAGTCAGGCACGAATTCTTAACTTGCTTTACATTTTCCGACGGACCACTACTCTGAACTGAAGAAAAGTTCATGTTCTGGTTGGATTCCTTGCCTTTGGCAGTTGATTTTGAAGAAATATCACATGCCATTTTATCCAAATGTTGGCCAGTCCTTTTACGATTTACATAGACACTACCTGAACACTGTGTCTGTCTTAGCTTCTCTTTTCTCAAAGTGGCAGCTCTTCTCCGCCTGTTTTTACAATTAAATATTCTACAATGAAAACTAAAGAGAGAGGAAGGTTTCCTACAGAGCAGGGAGATTTTGTGCCCTTTCAGCTGCCGTTTTGTCTTACGAGGTACATTAACGGAAACAAAATCTCTTCCCACTTGTAAGTCTATTTTTTTATATCCATTTGATAGCTTTTGGTTTGTAATATTGTCCAGAAGCCCACTATTTTTCCTTTGTGAGGACTTGGGGAAAGTAAGTGGATCAGTTTTGTTTTTTGATTCAGGTTTACCATATAAAACGGTTGATTTAAAGTCAGTGTCTGGAGCTACAGTACTGCTGTTCCAACCTTCACTCCCATTACCCTCCACTTCCTCATGGGATGCCAAAGATTCTGGTTTACGTGCCTTCTCGGCTGACACGTCATTGACTCCCAGCAACGACTTTTCTTTTAATGTCACGCTTGTGCATTCAACGTGTTCTGGAGACCCACACTGCTGACAATCTGGAAGGTCCTTCCTGAGCACAGACTTGGCCCTTCTTTTCCTGATTGACAACCATAAGCGTTGCTTCTGCTGATAATAAAGCTGTCTTTGCAAGCACAACGAGCCTTCTAATCGGTTCCATTTGCTGTGATGGGACCTCAGTTGTTGTCTAAGATTTGCTTTGAAGTATCTTTTACAGCATTTGCTATTGCTGTGCTCCTTCATACTCTGATAGTTTGCCTGTGGAGACATTGTAAAAAAGGCTTTAATATAAATACAGCATCAATTTCTTCAATTTTAGGAAGGAAATGGTGATCATAAGCTTCTTTCCCCCAAGAGACAGATAATCAGCCCAAATGGAGTTGAAATCATCTCCCTTAATTGGTTTTGTGGATCCGACATATCTCACCGTAACCCAAAACTTCTTCACAGAGAGTGGTGAATCTGTGGAATTCTCTGCCACAGCAAACTGTTGAGGCCAGTTCATTGGCTATGTTTAAGAGGGAGTTAGATATGGCCCTTGTGGCTACAGGGGTCAGAGGGTATGGAGGGAAGGCTGGGGTGGGGTTCTGAGTTGGATGATCAGCCATGATCATAATAAATGGCGGTGCAGGCTCGAAGGGCCGAATGGCCTACTCCTGCACCTATTTTCTATGTTTCTATGCTTCTATTAGTAATACGGTCCATGGACAATTCTGTGAACAAACACCATCAATATCAGACAAACATGATGGGTTTACTCATTGGTTTATGAAAGGTCTTTGGAGATCTTAGATTTTAGAAGTAAATTTAGTGAAATTTCACTAAATTTCTCATTTAGCTGCTTCTCTCCCTATTTGTACATTCCATTGATAATTCACAATGTTCTTTATCCCACAGAACAAGCAGAGGGAAAAATAGTACCCTGCTCTAATTGGGAAAATTTGACCAGTAGTTTAACAATGTGCTAAACTACCCACCAATTATTTAAAAAATCCCTTTGTGCAGCATGGGTGACAACTATTACCACCTATAATTCCCCATGAGGGACACTGAACTACTTTTGTGAACCTTCTGCTGATAATATTGCTGGATAGAAAATCCCAGAATGAAGGAACAGCAACATTTTTCCATAGCAGAAAAGCGTACATTTTGGAAGGAATCAGCACGTAAGAGAATTCCTGTGCCCTTAGTAATAGCAATTATTGGTTTGCGAGGCACTGTCAGATAAGTAACTGAAGTGCATTTTCTGGCAGTGTGATCATGCTATATAGATAGAAGATGAAATTAATGTTTGAAATGGGGAATGGCTGCCAATTAAACTGTAATGTACAATCTAGAAGTCTGGGTAAAAAAAAAATGCTCAGTGCAAATGAACGCTGTGAACTTAAGGCCTTTCATATTTCTGAATTTCCCAAATACTTCATTGAAGTTCAGTCATTGGGAAAACAGCAGCCATTTGCATATACATATCCGTAACTGTGGTAATCTGCTTTAGTAATGTTCACCCAAGGCCATGGAACACAAAAGGGCTGATAGAGCCCTTTTTAGGAGACTTAGCTTAGAGAGTGTGTATGCGTGCATTTGTTTGCGTGGTGGGGATCAGGGTTGGTCAGTGGTGGCGTACAAAACTCTTCACTTTCTAGTCAAACATTAGTAGGTACAAAGTGAAACTCGCTGCACTCAGCCTCAACCCAAGAACACAGCCCGACTTTCCCCTTCCCAAGTGTTATAGATAATTAACTCAGACTAGTAGTAGTACTGTACTGAAAGATCATGTCCACGAGGAACTCGACTGAAACTCTCCAGACTTATCACACACAGGTCCCATAATGGACAGAGCGGACATTTTCATTCTGCCAATTTTCACAAGGAACCCATGCCCCGGACGAGAGTAACAGTACATCAACTTCAATAAGGAGATGGGAACCTTGATTACACTAACATAATACTTAACCCAACTGCCCCCCTTTAAGTTTAAAATCAGCTCGAAAGATTTGAACATCATTCACTGCACATTAGGTGCCCCATGAACTAAGTTTAGGTGATTTCAGGGGGTCATTGGGTTAGAACCAAATGCAAGGTTATGGATCTATAATTCCAGACAGACTAGGGTATGGATAGCATGTATCCGTCAGGGATAGGCAGCATTCTGCAAGGGACATTAGTGAATTGGAGGGGTTTTCACAAGAATCCAGCAATTTTATGGCCATCATTTTTTTAAAAATCAGAAATACTTAAATTTCCCAGCTGCAGTAGGGTTGGAGGGAAGATTCCAACTTGTGTCTCTAAATCATTGGTGCAGGCTTCCAAACATCAGCAACACACACAACACGCTGGAGGAACTCAGCAGGTCGGGCAGCATCCGTGGAAAATAACAGTCAACAAACAGACCAATGAGACCCTTGGTCTCGGCCCGAAACGTTGACTGTTCATTTCCACGGATACTGCCCGACTGCTGAGTTCCTCCAGCGTGTTGCTTTGACCCCAGCATCTGCAGAGAATTTTGTGTTTACAAACATCAGCAATTTAGCTAATATACATGATCCTAAACATCAGGAACTCAGCCATCATATTACAGGACCCCTATAATTTCTATGAAAGAAAGGCACAAATTCTCCGTTGGAACAGCTGCACGTTTAAGACTAATTACACGAAGATCAATCACACCACTGAAAAGGCGGAAATTGTAAAATCAAGATGAGTGTGAATGGCTAATTTTCTGAAAACTTACTGTACTTAGTAAGTCAAAAGGCAAGGGAAACATCCATTCAGAAACATTAAAAGTCACAACTTAAGGGACAAAAAAAAACCTCATTAGAAAAGAGCCAATGCATTTGACTATGAAAACTTTTACCTACGAAAATAATAAAAGGTCTTAGCAGCAAGTTTCATTTTAAAATGTTCTATAATGCATTTGAGACAAGAAAGGACAAACCCAGCAAGCCAACTACATCTTAAATTTTGGAAACAAATGTTATAGCTGTTTGGATGACAAAACAAGATCTCATTTACTGCTAAACACAAATCATTCTCAAATTCAACTAAAGTAGTAATTACATATCCATGATATGACATTACACATTTCATTCTATATGAAATGGAGATCCATATATACGATCCTTTGTTTACATTGCACCATTCAAAGACGACCAAGTTATTCAAAATAACACACTGTAAAGATTATTTAGTCATAGTTACTGTATTTCTTTTATTTAAAAACTCAAGTGAATCAGAATCAGGTTTAATATCACTGGCATACGTCATGAAATCTGTTGTTTTGCAGCAGGAGTACATTATTATTGAAGTCCTGATTTTTAAGAGCTGATTACAATTGTTAAAGATCACCAATGAAAAAAAAATTCTAATTTGAAACAAAGCTCACTATGGTTTTCCAGCAATCTCAGTATTGCAGCAGACACCGCTACCTGTGCCCAGACCCTGGGCAGTGCCAGTCCCATCGCACCTGATCGACAGGAGGTACTTACTCCATCACTGAACCTGGATCCCTAGCAATGCTTCTTCTCGCCCCTCTACACCCAGATCCTCAAGCAGCACCTGCCACCTTCTGCAACACACACAAAATAATGGAGGAAGTCCAGTGGGGCAGCATCTATGGAGGGTAATAAATAGCCAACAATTCAGGCCAGAAGGGTCTCAGACAGAAAAGTTGACTGTTTATTCCTCCCAGCTGCTCTCTGACTTCCTCCAGCATTTTGTGTACACTGCGCAGGATTCCCAGCATCTGCACAATCTCATGTTAATGATCTGCCACATTCTACACAGTCACCAGGCAATGACCAAAACCTCTATACCCAATCCTCAGGCAGTACCTGCCAGCCTGTGCCCAATCCTTAGAATGCCTGCTGTCACTGATTCCCCCCAACCTGCACTCAACCTCCCGGCAGTGCCCCTGCCCCCAACCTGTACCCAACCCCTGGCAGTCCTGCTGCCCATAACC
This sequence comes from Mobula hypostoma, assembly GCF_963921235.1. Taxonomy (NCBI): domain Eukaryota; kingdom Metazoa; phylum Chordata; class Chondrichthyes; order Myliobatiformes; family Myliobatidae; genus Mobula; species Mobula hypostoma. The sequence goes on from NC_086100.1 coordinate 32,731,226, forward strand.
TGCACCCAAGCCCCAGGCAGTGCCCCTGCCCACAACTTGCATCCAGTTCACTGGCAGTGCCCCTGTCCGCAACCTGCACCCAAGCCCCAGGCAGTGCCCCTGCCCGCAACCTGTACCTAATCCCCAGGCAGTGTCTCTGCCCATAACCTGTACCTAATCCCCAGGCAGTGTCTCTGCCCATAACCTGTACCTAATCCCCGGGCAGTACCTCTGCCCATAACCTGTACCTAATCCCCGGGCAGTGCTCCTGCCCATAACCTGTACCTAAGGTAGTGCCCCTGCCTGCAACCTGCACCCAAGCCACAGGCAGTGCCCCTGCCCATAATCTCTAGGAAAGGCCATCTCCTCCTGTATCCGGCACCCTGGGCGGTGGATGAGGGGCTCCCTGTACAGGACAGCTACCATCTCCCTCACCCCTGGGCCCTCAATGCATCATCCACCCGCGGGCTAGCTCCCCAGCGCCATATAGCGGACGCGGAATCCCCACTCAAAGGCCAATGCAGTTTGATTTTCAAAGGCGGGACTGAAGCCATTCCTCCGGGTGCTGCGGATACCTGAGCGCCGCCGCTACTCCTGCCACCACGGACGCCGATCCCGGGTGACCGCCATGTGTCGAGCCGCCTGCGCTCTCCAGCCCACCGCCCGGCACGCGCACGCGCGCGCGCGCACGCACGTGTTCAGCATCGCCCCACCCCCAGGCTCGCGGCGCGCCATTCACTCGTCATCGGTCTGAGCAACAGCGCACGAGGCGGCGCGAAGTGTTGGGTTGTTTCATGTGGAATATGGTTCTTTTGTGGTTTACTTAAGCCTTCGAGTAAAGATCAAGATGAGGGTTGATTGTATATCAGTGGTACAGATCGTTGAGCAAGGCAGATATTATGGTGTCTTGCATATCTATACAGATGTTTCAAAAGATCCAGTGACAGGTCATTCTGTTTTTGTTTATATTCCAAAGTTTAAGGTAATTATTAAGAAAAGATTATCAGACGAAGCATCAGTATTAACGTTTGAGAAGAACATTGGAATGGATCTTATGTGCTTCTGTGCTCTAATTCGTTCTCGGTTTTGATACCATTAATAAACAGGTACTTAAAATTATAGGTCAGACATTGGAGAACATCAGCAAGGTCTTGGCTTATGTATCCATTTCTTATGGGTCCCTGTCCATGTTGGGCTTGAAGGAACTTAGCTGGCAGACCTTCGAGCCAAGCAATCATTAAAAATTAAGGATGTAAATGTTGTGGTGCCTTTCCATAACGTGGAGGTGAAATCCATAATTTATAAAAGCATTTGATCACTGTGGCAGCAAAGTTAGAATGAGAAAAAGAAAGAACCCATTTATGTAAAATTCAGAGGATGGTGATTCAGAGTTGAGCTCCTCAGCTGGGAGATGGATATAACAGGAGGGAAGAAGTTATACTTTGGACATAACTGGGTTAACTACTTCCTTGTTCAAAACTACTATGCATGATATGGGCATTTGTAGGGAGTGCACTTGTCAAGAAATGGTGAAACATATATTGTGTGAATGCAGATCCTATGAGGTTCGAAGGGAACATCTAATTGCTAAATTGAGATCTTAGGGACAGACACAGTTTAAAGTTGGTTAGGTATCACTGCCGCCGTAAAGTATAGAAGTGCATATTTGACTTTCTGAGAAGCATTAGACTTTTTTATATTATTTGAGTTGGGATTAAAGTGGGTGTACTTCCTGACTCTGCTCCACACCCCAGCTCAGTAGGTTCCCATAATACACCTTACATTGGTCTGCCAACCACCAGTGAACATTACTGGAAGAAACTGAGGGAGGAGCGGCAGGTCCGCATTTGGTGCACCGAGCAGCAGAGGGCAACCCCTGCAGGAACCCGTGGCGGCAGGAGTCCGGGGCGGGTGGGTCGGATAGTGATGTTAAGTCCTCAAGGCAGCCAGCAATGTTTTAGAGCCAAAGAATTGCACGGCACTTTCTTCTACAATCTCGTTGGCAGCCATATCCATGCTCATCTGTCCTGAAGAAGGGCCTCAGCCGGAAACATAAACCAATTATTTTTTACTTATTAATTGAGAATAGGCTTATCTGGTCCTTCGAGGCATCCCAGTAATCCCCCAATTTAATGTGAGCCTAATCGCGGGACAATTTACAATGGCCAATTAACCTGCCAACCAGTACGTCCTTGGACTGTGGGAAGAAACTGGGGCACCAGGAGGAAACCCATGTGGTCATGGGGAGAACGTACAAACTTCTTACAGGCAGCAGCGGGACACAGGTGTGAGGGGATCCAGGAGTGCCCCTATTAACTGTTTGAAGAGAGACAGAGAAAGACATTTTATCATTGATGGTTTGTTTGGAAAGGAGAGAGAGAGAGAGACAAAGATTGACAGTTGGACTGACACGGGAGTTAACTTTGAAGTTTTACTTCAAAGATAAAAACTGTGCCGCTTTAAGGTTGCTATGGTGACCAACAGGATATTATTGATGTTACTTCCAAGGACTTGTTGCCTGTTCGCATTCCTTTACAGACAAAGGAAGGAGGGACTCTTTGAATGACAGGTGATGCTCAGCGTGGTGAGATAAATAGGAGGTCAGATGATACAGACCTCAGACACATGATCTGGACACTGAGTGAGCATTGTTGTGCCTGCAGAGAAAGTGGGTTTTGGAGGTTTGATCAGGCAGATTGATCCAATTGCTTGGCCAGTAAAAGTTCAAAGACAAGACTGGTGGAGAATTGTCCATGTGACCGACCTTGGCCTGGGTAGGCAGCTCAACCACACCGAAGTATGGTCCCCTTTGTTGTTAAGTCACAGTTGGTAACTTGTGAAGGATTTCGGAGGACAACGAGGAAATCGACGATAGCAGCTCACCTGAAGACTCCTTACTCTCTCTCTCTCTCCATCGCTATTCAACTACATACCATGAACTGAACTGAACTGAACTTTCCTCAACATCGTAAGACTATCTTTTTACCCCTAGACTCAAAGAAGTTTGGTTTTTCATTCATATTTTTCCACACTTACTGATATACTTACTTATATATGTAATTCTTGCTAACCTGTTTGATTTATTTTCACTTAGTTTACTGTATTGCGTAGTTATTAATAAATATTATTAGTTATTAGCAATACTAGACTCCAAAGTGGTTTCTATTTCTGCTGGTTTCTTTATTCCCATCATGGGGTACGTGACACAGGCAAAAAAAAATCTGTAGAATTATAACTATATCAGAATCAATGAAAGACCACCCAACTAGGGCTGCCTGACCTGCTGAGTTCCTCCAGCAATTTGTGTGTGTTGCTCAACTGTACTAATCCCAGAACTTCCCAGTACTTGGTTCCTTATGCCTTTTGCAGTTCAAGTGCTGATCTGGATATGTAATGTACCTGCCTCCATCAACTAACTCAGGCACTGTGTTCCAGATTCCAGTCACAAATCTCCTTTAAAACTCCTGTCATTTATCCTAATCTTTTACGCACTTTTGCAACGGGGAAAGAGTATCCTACCATTTACCCTTTCTATTCCTCATAGTTCTGTATTCAGACAACCTAAGCTGTTCGGGTTAATGAAAGTTTTCCCCTTATAGAATTCACAAATCACCCCAAGACTGAGATAGGGTATATGCTCTCATGAAATTTATAGGTAAAAAAGGAAAATAAATTGGCAGACCTGAAAGGGAGAAGATCCAGTGGGCAGTGTAGGGTGAAGCAGGGGCAGCAGGAGCAGAGATGGACATAGTGAAGGGGCAGCTAATCCAGAAATGCACAACAGTAATGGATGTAAGGTGACTGGAAGCGAATGATAAGCCATCACACCAGGTGTGGTGAAGCACGAGGAGTCTGAGAAGACAGAGCTAAGCGAGAGTGAATTTTGAAGGTGCAGAGGTAGCAGGATGATCCGTTGGGGAAGTGGCGAAGTAGTTAAGGACCCGGCAGGTGGTCCTAAAAGGGAGAAGGTTGTTGAGGCTTAGGCGGACCTGAAAGGGAAACAGCAGGCAGACTTGAAAGAGAGAGACCAGGGTGAAGCTCAAGAAGACCTGAAAGGGTGTTGCCCTATTGGGTTCTGTAGGGTGAACCAGGAGCTATGGGCAAAGAGGGGTCATCTAAGCAAAGAATGCGCAATAGTAATTGTCATAGACCCCCGGAATGGGACAGAAGACAGTATGCAGGTGTTGGAAACCATTTTTTAAAAATAATTTTTTAAATAAGATTTGTATATTTTAAGAAACTCACGTATTTTTCCAGAATATGTGGTGGTTCATCTTCAGGACTCTCACCACCTGGTTCAACAACAGTTTACTACTCCTCAGCCATCAGGCTCTTTAACAAAAGAAGATAGCTGCAGTCATTTAAGGGCTCTGTTATTTGCCAATTCATACTCGTTATTTATTTATATCTGCATTTGCACAGTTTGTTTACAGTTAACAGTTCCTGAAGTTTACAGTTACTGTTAGATAGATTTGCTAAGTATGCCGGCAGATAAAGAATTTCAGGGCTGTGTGTGGTGATGTGTATGTACTCTGATAATAAATTTTACTTTGAACTTTGACTTTGAGAATGAGGTCTAGCAGCTAAACTAACAGTTTATCAACTTAAACAACAGGAATTCTGCAGATGCTGGAAATTCAAGCAACACACATCAAAGTTGCTGGTGAACGCAGCAGGCCAGGCAGCATCTCTAGGAAAAGGTACAGACGACGTTTCAGGCCAAGAAACCTGAAACACCCTGAAACGTCGACTGTACCTCTTCCTAGAGATGCCGCCTGGCCTGCTGCGTTCACCAGCAACTTTGATGTGAGTTTATCAACTTCCTCATTTTTCATAGGCCAGGTATTACCACATTACCCATGTGATGTAATTGTTTTAATTATGTAGCCTATTAACTAGTTTATTCCTATCCAAGGAACTTTCCTTTTTCTCATCTGTAGAAGTGATGGATTTTTCAGAGGTCCCATCTTTGTTCTTTTTACCTTTGCATTATTTGCCGTTCACTTACCTTTTAGCACTGTTTCTTAGCTCTTTACTTAGTTTGCTTAGTATTTATGTCTTTGTACTCTAAAATGAACAATTGTTAGAATTAAGACTGCTCGTCATTCCTGACTCCCAGAAGAACCCTAAGCATCAGAAAATGAACGGCAATCCAGCACAGGCTATGAGCCAGGCAGGAGAATGTCCTGTAGTGGAAATGGCACACTGGGAGCGTGCCAACCCACCTGGCAGGGTGGGGGCCAAGTTAATGTGAAAGGGAGAAGTTCTGGGGGGGGGGCAGTGGCTCTGGTGGACCTGAAAGGGGATCAATAGGCTGGAGTGTTGGCCAGGTGGACCATGTTGCATGAACCAGTTGCCATAATGGATAGAGTGAAGGGGAAATTAAGCAGGAAATGTGTAACAGTAACCAGCCACAAGATGAATCAGGGTAAAAAGGGCTTCTCCCCACTTTCCCTCCAACTCTTCTCCTCACAGGAAACAAATCCAATCTTTCCTGGTAGCTATCCAGGTAACATCCTTAACATTAAAAAAATTCAGCAATGGGTACAGGTACTTTGGCCCAGCAAGTCCATTTTAACCACGGTGCCCAACCAGCTAATCCCAATATAGCCCATATCCCTCCAGCTACTTACTTAAATGCTCAACCACTTCTTCTGGCATCTCTTTCCATTAACTCATCACGCTCTGTGTGAAAAAGTTTTTCCCCAGGTTCCTTTTAAATCTTTCCACTCTCACCCTAATCCTATGCCCCCTAGTTCTGGACACATAGCCTCCTATAATTTTAAACACTTCTATGAGGTCAACCCTCATTCTCCTGTGTTCCAAGGAATAAGACCTACTCTGCTCAATCTCTTCATATAACTCAGGCTCTCTAATCCTGGTAACAAGTATATGTGCTATGTGTGACTATATGTACTGTGTTTTGTACCTTGACCTTAGAGGAACGATGTTTTCATTAGTTGTATACATGTGTATGGTTCAATGATAATAAACTTGAACTTAAACTTTGTATGGGACCCCCATTCATCTGCTGCTATTCATAAGGAGTTAGCATGTTCTCTCTGTCACTATGTGGCTTTCCTCTGGGTGCTTTGGTTTCCTTCCACGTTCCAAAGCCGTACGGGTTAGTGGGTTAATTGCACACATGCAATTACTCTTAGCGTGCAGGGATGTGGTAAACTTTGGAGTGAGTTGATGGGAATGTGGGGAAAATGAAGTGGACTTTGTAGGATTTGAGTTGTATGATAGTTGGCATGCATTCAGTGGACTGAAGGGTGTATTTCTGTTCTGCACGTGTCTCTCACTCTGAAGATGATGAACTGAATGATCTTTATTCTGCCATAAATATCTGTACTTCTGATTCTGCAATACAGAAGTCACAATTCCTTAATTATGCCATCTTAAATAACTATAGGTCATTGCTCAGTTGAAAATCCCAACTCCCCTTAGTATTTCCTTTCCTAGCAGGAAGCGGTTTGTTAATTTAATAAATCTGGTGTTTTACTTACTATGGTGAGATTTTGTATTCAAGATCTAACTAACTATTTTTGAAGATTTCAGAATATGTTGTGAATACAGAGAAATCTCCCCACAGCCTGTACCCAATGAGTTATTGAGTCTGAAAACTTCAACACAGAAATTTCTAATTTTTAGTTTAGTTACAAGATTGAAATCTACGTTGCGATATGGAAATAAATTGTAATGCCAAGAAAGGATCCTGATTCCCAGACTGTCTTAATCTTTTTTCAGTTGTTATTTGCCACCATTATAATAAATAACTGTTAATATTGCTTTACACTTATCATTTTGAAAATCTGGATACTCCATTAGAACATTCCAAATGTGAGTCAAAGAGTTTTTTTTTTGTCAGTATTCTTAGGTAAGTGCGTGGGCACGTGGCCAAGTGGTTAAGGCATTGGACTAGCGACCTGAAGGTCGTGAGTTCGAGCCCCAGCTGAGGCAACGTGTTGTGTCCTTGAGAAAGGCACTTAATTACACATTGCTCTGCGACGACATTGGTGCCAAGCAGTATGGGTCCTAATGCCCTTCCCTTGGACAACATTGGTGTCATGGAGAGGGGAGACTTGCAGCATGGGCAACTGCTGGTCTTCCATACAACCTTGCCCAGGCCTGAGAGTGAAGACTTTACAGGCACAGATCCATGGTCTCGCAAGACTAACGGATGCCTCTACTTAGGTAAGTGCATTGTAAACCTAGTCATTCACGTGTTTTAGTTCAGGTGTACTGAATAGTTGATGGAGTAAAACAGGTAAAAATGAGAAAATGATATGTGCAATATCCATGTTCTCCATTCGTGATGCTGCTACAACTTAGTCTTTCTGTTCTGAACCAAGAGGAACGTTCATTTGATTTTTATTATACCTGGGATACGATTTATGCTCCTTATGGCTTTGGTTTTATCTCTGAATCCGTCACTGTCACATAACCAACTTCTCATTGCACTAAAATTTCACATTGCATTGGATCCTTTTGCACCTGGACTGTTGATTATTTATTTCTCTCTTTTGAGGCTGCCATTGGGGTTGTGGGGTGGGGAGCAGTGTCAACTGGAGGCTGACAGGATTGAACAAAGCACATGGGATGAGGGTGTGGTGAAAGTGGCCTTACTTGCATCAGTTATTTAAGGAAAGGACTTCTGAATTCAAAGTGACGGATGTCCTAACTGCATCCATAAGGAGGCGGTAATTTCCCACAGCTATTACCTGAACTCCAATCAGATGTTTTCCTGGTGATCTTTTCATTTTTTAAACTGCAGCAGACAACATCAACAGGTTTTCCCAGTTCACTACTTCCTCATTAGAAAGACAAGCAGCTGACATTCTAGGGAAGACCCACTGTACATTTCTTCCCTTGTTCCCCAGTCGGATTTATTTCTGATGTGCATAAGAGACATCCTATCAAGTACATTCTGGACAACTATTTATTTTAATCTATTTACGGATATATATCTTAATTTCCTTGAAAATTTTATTTAGAAAAGAATGACTTGATTTTGCACATTTCTGGCCAGCCTAATATTTTCTAATAGCTGGATAGAGTTACATGGCGCAAATCTGTAGTTACTTTCTTTGCTGTAGTTTTTAGTCCAACTGTTTTGTCGCATAAAGGAATATATTTGTGCCACCTTATCCTCCTTTCTTGGCATTCCTCCTGAGTACTGTACATTTCATTTGTGGTCTTGCTATTCCCACACCTGCCGTCATCCACTTAATAGCACCTCATTTATTCTTCCTCTGGGAAGAGAACTACTGCAAGTGACATAAATTTCAGTCAGTTATTTATTAAAACATTTATTTGCAGAATGCTAAAATGCATGAAATGCATATTAAATGGAAAACAAATATCAGAAACTTGACCACTTCGAGGACCCAATGTCCTTTTCTGTACAATGCATATTACTTACAGACTCTGGAAAAATATATACAAAACAAACAAGGCCATATTTTTCCCCACAAAATATATAAATAATAGTTTGGAAGTAAATCATTTCTAATTAAAATGAAAACACAACGTATATGATCAAGATGTTAAATTTAAATTTTCTTTCTAAATGTACTTCTTTTACGTACTCTTATACATATAATTACAATATTTTGGGGATGGCTTACATAAAACACTACCTCTTTAATTTTTTTCTAACCTTTTGAAGTCTTAATCAAATATTATATCCTTGTATTTTGCTTCTTTCAAAATCAAATATAAGTTCCTTTACTTGACACAGGCTGTGTGCACAATCATCTTCTCTCATGTAAAGTCAGAAAGACATTCTTTACAACTGTGTGTTCTTATCTTGCTTTCCTACCACCCCCTGCACTCCCACTGTCTGAACTTGTTTTCTAGCAAAGCTCTCATTTGTATATGAATCTCTTTTAGGTTTGGTGATTCCTTCACCCTCCAAGAACCTTGCTTCTCATAATGCTCTTTTGCAACGAATGCTGATTATTCATCAACCTTGTCCTTAATGACCTACGTTGGTTTCAGTTACTTCAACACATGAGCTTATCCTTGGGTGTCTTTTTAGTCTCCTCTGGTGCTACACCCTAGAGATATGCCTGGGTGTAAAATTAAAACCCAAGCTGAACACAGCAAATCTGAATCCATCCTAGGCCGATGGGTCAGAAACAACACACTATAATCAATAGGGACCCAAACCTTGGAACATGGGATGTGCCCAACGAAGAATTTTGCTTCAGACTTGAATAATATTGAACCAGAGCTCCAGTGGCAACAAAATGATTCTTTTTGGTAACTTCAGTGCTAAAGCTGTATAGTACAAACTTCCGTAAACATAGGAATGGCTGGAAAGCCAACTCCAACTCTCACTAAGCTTCTGGAAAATCCATTTGAACACCTGAACATCAATTCCTGACATTCATGATACATTTTTTTTGACCTTGGTCAAGATAGAACACTTTCCCTATCATGGGAGCCATCTCGTTGCTTGGGGATCCACCAATATTGAAATCCACAAAATACCCCAAACCTGGCACAAACTCAGTCTACTGATCAGCAGTCAATTCCTATCCTCCTGTATGCATCAGAGAGACTCTAAGGAGAGACCCAGATTGCCCTGCCACTGGTACCTCCAGTCCCACATCTGCAGAGTGATGAAGTTACCACACCTTAGCCCAGTCTGGGTGAAGCTCCACTTCCCAAAGTTTGTTGTGTAGCCAGACTTTTATTGGTATCACCATGGATGGGGATATCTGACTAGCCTTAATGCTTAAAGAGTTCTTTTCTTCCACCCCATCCAATATATAATTTCAATGATGCTAATCTTTTTTTTGTGGAGAATGCCAATTGACAATCAAACACTTCTAGCAGCAACTGACAAGAAAGGTATTTTCTCAAACCCACATATAAGCACATATAGATAGTTCTGGTCATAAGTTACAGACACAAAAAGAACAGCTTTCATTGCTCCACTTTCTACCTCCTAGATACACTGCTTGCCCCATCTTCAGTTCTCCTTTCCATCTTGTCAGTGACATCAACATCTCCCATTCATTTCTGAAAACATTTGAATTTCCACTTGGTTTCAGAGAGGAACTTGAATAGTCTATTCAAAAATCAACAGCTGCTAACACTTGGTAAACTTGGTGATGGGAACCACAGTTTCAGTGCTGAAGCCTCCTCCTGATTGACTGGTCAAATGGTATTTCAGTCAATAACAATTGGAAGGTTACAGCACAAACATTAAGATGTTGAGGATCATAGCCAAGAATTGTAAGCTTTTGTAATGAAGTCCGGGCTCATTATCCATGGCTTTGCTTAGCTACTGAACATCAATTCCATCACATAGTCCTTAGTGATACAAATTGACAAATTTCCTGATGAGTTGCTAAGTTATTCCTTACCATACAGCTGTGCGGGCCAAGTCATTGGGTATATTTAAAGCAGAGCTTGATAGCTTCTTGATTAGTCGGGGCATCAAAGGTTCTGGGGAGAAGGCAGGGGAATGAGGTTGAGAGGGATAATAAATCACCTTTGATGGAATGGCGCAGCAGACCTGATGGGCTCTTTGGCCTAACTCTGCTCCTATGTCTTATGGGCTATGGTCATTCTCTAAATGTTGTTGCAATGTTCTCACAAACTGAAAGGCCTGTAACAGTCAAGAAAGGAGCAAGGGCACACAAATGTAAATTAAAATCTAGTTTTAATTCCTTTCTGTGAAGCACTTCAGCTTTAAGTGAGAGGAAACAATGATCTCTTCTCCCCCTCCCCCCCCCAAACACTCCTGTAATCACCTTTCCCATATTGCTGGCCAAAATATTTTGCCTTCTTCGTAAGTTATAGCCATCAAAATCGTAGGTAATTCTTTTCTGTTTGTACTTGACTGAGAATATGCCAAATAAGTTCTATCATAGATAATTAAATATGTACAGATCATTGGGATTTTAGTTCCATTGTGGTACGGGGTTTTCTTTTGTGTAAGTTCTAACTAGTCAAGTGTAATGTTGAATTAATATCCTAGAACTTATATTAAATTTGGGAAAGAAACTGTAATTCGATCCCTACCCCACAAACTCAATTTGCTCAATTTGATTTAATGTGGGAGGGAGAGTCTGGGTCAACGTAAAAACTAGATTCCTTACAGATCTTAAAGTTAAAGTGGAAAAATTATTAAAACATTTCTGTTTTAAAGAACAGAATTCAATACTTCCTCTGTTTTTTTTTCATTATTTGTAAAAATACCACATATTTTTCTTCAACCATGGTCATCTTTCTTTGGCTTTGATGTTAATTATAACTGGAGTGGCTATTTCATAGTGTATGTTTTCATAACTCACAAATGCTTCACATAAGGTTGTAATTAGTTGCATTCTGCTTGAGCTGACTGAGATTCTTTTCAAATGTCAAAGGAAATATCTGGCATGTAACTTCCCTGTACTCAAAATATTATTAAATACTGAGGGATTGTCACAACTTTATTTTCTTCATCAATAGTAATCTCTGAGTTTTAGTGCTGAATACTTGTTCCTGGAAAATATATATTGTAGAATTAGTGGAAAATCACCAAATGAAAATTTTCAATAAACATCGTAGCTCATGAAATGGTGAAACGGAGAGCTCAGGATTGAGTGCTATGAACAAGAACAGCTTTGTTTGGAATCCAAATCCTCAGTTATTCCATTCTCTTTGAGTGTTTCTTGACACCAGATACGAATGCACCTGAAGTTTACAAAAAGAAAATTAGCACATATTTAGGGTGAGAAAAGATGCAGTTGGGAAAGTTAAATCAGTGTAGTAGTTATATTATTAATTGTGGGGCACAAGGGACTTTAATAGAATAGGGGGACCTAGGAATACAAGTGTATAGTTCATTGAAAGTGGTGTCACAAGTAGACAGGGCACACTGATCATCAGCCAGGGCATTGAGTAAAGTATTTGAACATTATGTTGCAATTGCATGAGCTGTTAGTGAGGATACACTTGGACTACTATGTATAGTTTGGTCATCCTGTCCTAGGAAAGATAGGGTTAAACTGGAAAGAGTTCCAAAAAGATTTGAGGATATTGCCAGGACGTACATTTCCATGGGGGAGGGGGTGGGGGGGGGGTGGTATAGGCAGATACATTCGTGGCATTTAAGAAACTTTTAGAGAGGCTCATGGATGAAAGAAAAATGGAGGGTTACAGGCAGTGCAGGAGGGGAAGGCTAGATTGATTTTGGAGTAGGTTAAAAGATCGTCACAACATCATGTGTTGAAGGGCCCGTACTGTTTTAGTTTCTATTCCTTAGAGCATAGGAGAACAGGAAATGACCTTATAGTGGTTCAGAAAATCATGAGGGGTGTAGGTAAGGAGATGGCAGCAGGATTTTTCCCCCAGGGAATCCAAAACTAGGGGGGATAGGTTTAAGGTGAGATGGGAAACATTTAAGAGGGGCCTGAGAGGCAACTTTTTCACATAGAGGATGTTAAGTGTTTGAAATGAACTGCCAGAGGAAGTGGTTGAAGCACATATAATAGTATAATTTAAGAAATACTTGGATAGGGATATGCAGGGCCTTAGAGGGATATGGGGTGTGCACAGGAAATTGTGACTAGATAGGTGGACACCATGCTTGGTATGGTCTTGTTGGGCTGAACGGCATGCATCATAGTGTACTGCTTAATGACAACATATCAAAGTACTTTATTAAATTACGACAATGAGACAGAACACATATAAATTGCCCAAAATAAAATACATGACATTGTCAAATCTGTCACATCTTTATGATCGAACTAAAAATGTCTCTGTTATTGAAGTAGTATTCAATTTATGCACTATTATCAGACTGTGCTGAGAATAGAGTGCAACAGACAGTGTGTGTCTGTGACGCAAACAGTAACCTTGTCTCAACAATTGTTATTTTCAGCTTGATGTGCACAAATAATTTGATTCACAGCAATTAGACAAAATACAAGATATGACCAACCTTTATAAGGCTATGCTGTAAACTTGTGGTGTTTGAAAACTTTTAACAGTTGCTGGGCCTTTCCCTGTTGTAGTCAGGATTCGAACCTGAATCCAATATGTCGTTGAAGGCTGAAGACTGGGGATTGTTACAAATGGTTGATCCTGTAAACAACAGAAGAACTGCAATTTATAATCTAACCAAGTTCTCAAAAGCATTTTAATATGGAATGCTGGTAAACTGATTAAATTTCCAATGGTCCCCAAACACGTTAAAGTAGCTTTGATACAAATCTCCAGCAGCAGAGGTCACTCTCAGAACACAAAGAAATAAAAGTGCAGAGAGGAGTAAGGGAAATTAATTAATAAAATTAGTAAATCAGCTCTGACCCTCTATTGCCATTTACATTTGAGTGGCTTAATGATTCTGGACAGAATTTATAGTAGAATGAACCAAAAATAATGACCAAAGGCAAGAGTCATCAGGACAGTACCAGCATATATCAGCCAAATTATGCCGGTGCTCTTTGCAACTATAAAGGTGCATATCAGCTTTAAAAACCAGTAAGTATATGTAGATTAAGGACTTTGATTTTACCCATAAAGAAAATGTTGAACATAACCTGAATTATCAAGGATTATGCTTTTGTTATAGTAGGAATACAATCTGTATATGTTGTAGTCAGAGAGGAATGATCGTTAAAGTTTCCAGGGATTGAAGTCTGTTATTGGATTTTGCAAAAACAATTAAAAATTAATCTTATTTTTAACATGGAGAGAATGTTTCCTATAGTGGGGGAGTCTAGGACCAGAGGGCACAGCCTCAAGCTACAAGGATGTCTCTTTAGAACAGAGGTGAGGAGGAATTTCTTTAGCCAGAGGGTAGTGAATCTATGGAATTCATTGCTACAAACAGCTATGGAGGCCAAATCATTAGGTGTATTTAAAGTGGAATTTAAAAGGTTCTTGATTTGTAAGGGTGGCAAAAGTTACAGGGAGAAGGCAGGAGAATGGGATTGAGAGAGTTTAAATTAGCCCTGATGGAATGGTGGAGAAGAGTCAATGTGCCAAATGGCCTAATTCTGCTCATATTACTTAGGTCTTACTGTGTAGCTTATGTTGTTGTGTCTGTTCTCTTTCAAAGATCTCTCCATTAAAAGATGCAACATCTTTGCTTAAACTATTTCCTGTGGTACAGAATTTATGCTCTGTCGTCCTCATGCCTAAAATATTTTCCTAATTTCTCTCCCCCATCTCTTGCAGAGAGTTTTAAAAATGTTGACTACTCATACAAAGTACAAAGTAAATTTATTATCAAAATACACATACAACACTGTATACAACCCTGAGAGTCGTTTTCTTGCAGACATACACAGTAAATCCAAGAAACGTAATAGAATCAATGAAAGACTCAGGATGGACAACCAATGCGCAAAGAACGACAAACTGTGCTAATATGAAAGAGAAAAAAAAATGAACTAATAAGTATCAAGAACTTGAGAGGAAGAGTCCTTGGAAGTGAGTCCATAGGTTGAGAGGTGAGTGAAAATGAATGAATTTACAGAAGTCCTTCTGATTAAAAATCCTGATGGTTGAGTAGTAACTGTTCCTGAACCTGGTGGTGTGGGTCCTCACATTCCTGTATCTTCTTCCTGATGGCAGCAGTGAAAAGACAGCATGGCCTGTGTGGTGGGGATCCAGCAACAGTGCTTCATGTAGCTCAGCTTAATGGTGGCGATGGCTTTACCTATGATGGACTAGGCTGTATCCATTACTTCTAGGATTTTCCATCCAAGGGCATTGGTATTTCCATACCAGGCCATAATACAACCAGTCAATATATTCTCCACCAAACATCTATAGAAGTTTGTGATGTCCTGCTGAATCTTTGCAAACTTGAAAGGAAGTAGAGGTGTTGCTGTGCTTTCTTTGTAATTGGACTTACTTATTGGGCCCAGGATAGATCCTCTGAAATGATAACACAGAGGAACTGAAAGTTGCTGACCCTCTCCACCTCTGATCCCTTGATGTGGACTAGCTCATGGACCTCTGGTTTCCCCCTCCTGGTCAATAATCAGCTCTTTGGCCTTGGCAACATTGAGTAAGAGGTTGTTGTGGCACCATTCAGCCAGATTTTCAATCTCCCTCTTGTATGCTGATTTATTACCACCTTTGATTTGGCCAATGACAATGGTGTCATCTGAAAACTTAAGATATGGCATTGGAGCTATGCTTAGCCTCATAGTCATAAGTATAAAGTGAGTAGAACAAGGGGCTAAGCACACAGCCCTGTGGTGCACCTGTGCTGATGGAGATTGTGGTGGAGATGATGTTACCAATCCAAACTGACTGGGTTTTAGAGCATCCAATTGCACAAGGAGGTATTAAGACCAAGGTCTTGGGGCTTATTGATTAGTTTTGAGGGGATGATATTGTTTAATGCTGAGCTGTAGTCAACAAAGAGCATGCTGATGCATACACCTTTGCTGTCCAGATATTCCACGGTTGAGTGAAGAGCCAATGAAACGGCATCTGCTGTGGACCTGTTGTAGAAGAATAAAGGATTATTTTTCTGATAGCACCAGAGTTGCTAGTACTTTTCCATTATAACCCTTAAAGTTATGAAAATATGAAACTTCCGTATTCTTCTGGTGTTGCTAAAATTTTGCTGTTGTCAGCCATAAAATCAGTCCAGACTAGCCAGTTGAAGGGTCAGCAAAAGGGTTAATGAAGTTTCATTTTTCTATTTGAACTTGGTAACCTAAATGACCTTTGTAACCCAATGTCCTAACCTTAGACTTACAGCAAACAGTCTTTTGTAATCAGGATGTAACAGTACAGATAAAGGAAACGTAATATTCATATGACTTAGTTACTCTCTGTTCTATGATTAAAATGCCTTTGCTATGGATGTACCTATTTGGTTCTATGGGTTTTTTGTGTGGTTAAGACTAAAATTATGAACATCTTGTTTCTGTACTGTATAAAAGAAAGAGCTTTCCACTGCTTATTTGGAGTCCAGGACACCTTGATTGTGAGGCAGACTCCCTGTGATATATCTCGTGAATAAAGTGAGTTTGATCCTAGGCTGCATTTATTTGTCTGATCAAGATAGTTAGCTTCGCTTACACCTGTTGTGCTGGGAGGAAAACTGGAGCAGATCCAAGTCACTTCTCAGGCAGGGGTTGATATGTTTCATCACCAACCTCTCAAAGCACTTCATCACAGTGGATGTAAGTATTGCTGGAGGATAGTCATTGTAGCAGGTTACCTTGTTCTTATTAGGCACTGGTATAACTGAAGCCTGCTTGAAGGAGGTGGGTATCTTAGACAACTGAAATGAGAGGTTAAAGATATCAGTGAACAATCCAGTCAGTTGATCACCACAGGTCCTTAGTATTCAGCTAGGTACCCATCTGGGCCGGATGCTTTCTGTGGGTTCACCATCCTGAAGGATGCTCTTATGTCAGCCTTAGAGACTGAAATCACAGGGCCTTTGGGGGCTGTGGGAATTTGTGAAGGTTCTTCCATGTTTTGATGGTCAAAGCAAGCATAGAAGGCATTGAGCTCACCTGGATGCAAAGTCTTGTCACCTATGCTGTTTGGTTTTACTTTGTTAAAGGTAATAGCATTCAAGCCCAGTCATTGTCATCAAGCATCCCGCAGTGACTTTCCGGAGGTCGTACCTGGACTTGTTGTTGCCAGTCCTGAATGCTTCTGATCTGGCCCTCAGCAGATTGCTGATCTCATGGTTCACCCAGGGCTTATGGTTGGGAAGGACTCTGAATGATTTTGTGGGGCACACTAGTCTATGGCTGCTTTAATAAAGTCTGTGACATCCATGGTGTATTCTTTCAGATCCTCTGATGAGTGCTTGAGCACAGCTCATCTGCCTTCTGCAACCACTTCTTTGTTGTTCTCATCTCTTTAGCCTGTGCCTGTGTTCAGGTACGAGAAGGACAGTCAAGTGATCAGGTTTCCCAAAATGCAGTCTAGATGTAAAATGGTAGGCATTTCGAATCGTAGTATAGCAGTGGGCGACTGTGTTGGGACCCCTAGTGCTGCAGGTTATATGCTAATGATAATTGGGCAGAGATTTCTTCAAGTAAGCTTGACTGATGTCCCTGACTATGGCTTGAAATGCTTCAGGGTAAGCTGTTTCTCATTTGGTGATGGCAGCATTCAGTATCTTGAGTGCCTGGTTAACATCTGCCTTTGGTGGTAAATTGCTGTCAGGGTCAAGAAGAATGCATCACTGATTTGCTACGTACAGGAAGTAGTCTTTCCTTAATCACTACCAAAACTATAATCATTTTTAAAACAACTGGGAATTTTCCATGGAAAAAAAATCAATCACTTTAAATCTTCCCGTCACATCCTGACTTTATCCTGATAAATCTACTAGAAATATTATCTGTTGGTTTCAAATTTTAATAAATGAGATAAACATATCAAAAGAGCCACAAAAATATAATATAGGAAAGAAAGACCACAGTGGATATCACTGAAGTGAAGATGATTTATATTTATAAACTTTGCAAGCAGAAACTGAACCTAAATTTGCTATTAAATGTGTTCAGAGGATGAATTTATTGATGACATCTTATTCCCAGTTTCCAGTCAGACACCCAACTGTCTGTCTGACTGGGATCTGTCTGCGTCATAGTATTCAGGGCAGCTCCATGAAACACAGATGAACCTGCTGTTGAATCCAGCAAACTCAAGAGTATTTAATCTGTTTATTCTTGGTTTTACAATCGCTCTTAAAAGAATGTCAGAAACCAATCAAAATTAAGCAGTATTCTCTAATTTTGACCTTAGACCCAAGAATTTTCCTTGACTAAATTTTAGGCTGGCAATTTTGAGTGTATGTTCTTCTAGACCCACTTGGTACCCATTTTGGAAGTAAAATTACTTCTGGTTCCTTTAAATAAGATCATTATCAAGAGAGCACTTATATCTCTTTAAAGATGTTTAATATTTACCAGCATCTATAAAAAAAAGCAAACTTTCACCATAGGAGAAATAGAAGTTGAAGGTTTTCCACCCTTTCCCATAATTCCCATGAGCACAGCATCATACTGCTAACTTACTGGAGACAGTATTTGATATTGGGAGATGGCCTTCCCTGGTGTGACAAATGGTCTGTTAGCAGTAGATATTTCTGACCAATTCATTTGGTACCCAGTGATTAGCTGATGATGTTGGCTTGGTGAAACCTGCCAGTGAATCTCTCCACTGACTGTGCCATTTTTGACAACAAAAGTAGCAGTTATTTTTTCAACTTTTAATGTAACCTTTCCAGAAGTTTTAATGGATGTCTGGCGAAGACCTGAAATCCAAAACAAATGAGTGTTAGCATCTTTCACTGACATGTTCATATCTTAACACACAAATATACATGCACATGTATTTTCTCTTATCCTGAGGTTCAATTCGGAGTTATTTAAATAATCTGCAATATAAACCAAAACTCTTGCTGCTATGCATTTAAGTGTTTCAATCTTCGTTCTTAAAAAATTTAAAGAAATTAGAAAAACAAAAAAAAATGAAGCTAATTAGAACCACACGTATTGTCTGCTGCAAGGAATAAACACCCTCTATAGAATCTACATTCAGACAAAACCATACTTTGTTCCCTTTTCTTGCATTTATTTATTTAGTGTATGTGAACTCATGCATCTAATTCCAACATCGCCGAATACTATCATCAATAGCATGCAAAAGATAATTTAGATAATGCCCATTAATCAGCATCACGAGACATTGGTTTGTCTTCTAGATTTGAAGCTTAAAGTTTGAAAATGGCTCAAAAGTATGTGGCTACCAAAACGGTGATGTATTGTAAGCCATATGAATTATCAGAAAAAAACAGTGATCCATCTAGTAGAATAAATGAGAGAAATCTTAGATCACATTCATGTAGTTAATAGTGATGCCCTTCAATGTTGGACAGAGACACTGAATAAAACTCTGCTGCATTACTGATTGAAACATAAAATATTCATGAAGGACAGAACATGGATTTAACATGGATAGAATAATTTTCTGTGGTGAAGAGCAGCTGCTGTGCTGCACTGGTGTTTGTGATAATCTGCTTACCCTGAATGATTTATACTGCTTGACATCTTCTTGCCAGCCACCAACCCGAAACTTGGACAAATGGCTGCATCTATTTGAAACAGCAGGACTGCACAGATTTAAGTCTAAACCCAAGATCCTTTTTATAGATTGCATTCTTCCACTCTCTAACTTTGCTAGAGAGTAGCATTTGAGTAATATTGTAAATATATTGTTTGATTAAGCGTTCTTGTTTATTTAAATAATTCATTACAGGTTATATATAAACATAAGTGAATTGTATACATCATGACGTTACCATGTCATATGTGTGCAGCTCACTTTAGACTCACAATGAGTAGTGGAGGACTATTTAGAACTGAATCTATTGTTGATTGCAGAATACTTTAGTGGAATCAAAAGGAAGGAGAATCCATTTCAGTTTACAAGACAAGATTGAAGAGATTGTCCAAGCATAGTCAGTTTGGGATTAATGATGCATTGAGAGATTGTTTAGTTTGTGGAATCTTACAAGAAAGCACGCAAAAATGGCCCCAAGCTGAAGCACAATTTACATTTTAAAGAACAGTTGAAATTGCTGTATCAATGGAAACAGCAGACAAAAATGCATTTGAGTTGCAGTAAGCAATGAAAGTGAGGGTGAATAAAATTGCATTGTCTGAACAGAAACCAGATTGGCTGAACAAATTCTGTTACAATTGCAGCATTTCAAAGATACAGAACTGAAGCCTGCGGATAGCCAAGTAAGAACTTATATGAGAGAAAAGCTAATTCCTTTGGGAATGACATTCATAACAGTGAAATACTGCAAAAACAGGAGGGCCAGCATTTTGGGGGTGTGATTGTCTGAGACAATAACAACTTCTTTGGAAATCCATCTACCATTTGCATGCCACATCCCTGCAATAAAGCCAACTGAAAGTGAATTAAGAAAGGTATTGGTTCCTGGCCCTGTGACTCAGAAGGGTAGGGAAAGGAAGAAGGCAGCAGTAATAGGGGACTCTATAGTTAGGGGGTTAGACAGGTGATCTTGTGGATGCAGGAAAGAAACACGGATGGTAGTTTGCCTCCCAGGTGCCAGGGTCCAGGATGTTTCTGATTGTGTCCACGATATCCTGAAGTGGGAAGATGAACAGCCAGAGGTCGTGGTACATATTGGTAACAACAACGTAGATAGGAAAAGGGAGGAGGTCCTGAAAACAGACTATAAGGAGTTAGGAAGAAAGTTGAGAAGCAGGACCTCAAAGGTAATAATCTCAGGATTACTGCCTCAGCCACGCGACAGTGAGTATAGGAATAGAGTGAGGTGGAGGATAAATGCGTGGCTGAGGGATTGGGGCAGGGGACAGGGATTCAGACTTCTGGATCATTGGGACCTCTTTTGTGACAGGGGTGACCTGTACAAAAAGGAAGGGTTGCACTTGAATCTGAGGGGGACTAATATCCCTGTCTGAGGGGGACTAATATCCTGGCAGGGAGGTTTGCTAAGACCTTTGGGGAGAGTTTAAACTAGAATTGCTGAGGGGTGGGAACTGAACTGAAGAGACGGAGGAAGGGGGCGGTTGGCTCATAAATAGAGAAAGCTTGTAGAGACAGTGTGAGAGGGAGGATAGGCTCAGTGATGGTTCGAGATGTGTCTATTTAATGCAAGCACTATTATGAACAAAGTGGATGAGCTTAGAATGTGGATCAGTAGTTGGTGCTATGATGTTGTGGCCATTACAAAGACTTGGATGGCTCATAGACAGGAATGGTTACGTAGAGTGCCAGGCTTTAGATGTTTCAGAAAGGCAGGGAGGGAGGCGAAAGAGGTGGGAGTGTGGCACTGCTGATCAGAGATAGTGTCACAGCTGCAGAACAGGAGGAAGTCATGGAGGGATTGCTTACTGAGTCTCTGTGGGTAGAAGTTAGAAACAGGAAGGGGTCAATAAATCTGCTGGGTGTTTTTCATAGACCTCCCAATAATAACAGGGACATCGAGGAGCAGATAGGGAGATTCTGGAAAGGTGTAATAATAACAGGGTTGTCGTGGTGGGAGATTTTAATTTCCCAAATATTGATTGGTATTTCCCTAGAGCAAGAGGTTTAGATGGGGTGGAGTTTGTAAGGTGTGTTCAGGGAAGTTTCCTGACACAATATGTCCATAAGCCTTCAAGAGGAGAAACTGTACTTGATCTGGTATTGGGAAATGAACCTGGTCAGGTGTCAGGTCCCTCAGTGGGAGAGCATTTTGGAGATAGTGATCACAATTCTATCTCCTTTACCATAGGATTGGAGAGGGATAGGGACAGACAAGTTAAGAAAGCTTTTAATTGGAGTAAGGGGAAATATGAAGCTATCAGGCAGGAACCTGGAATTGTAAATTGGGAACAGATGTTCTCTCAGGGAAATGTACAGCAGAAATGTGTCAAATATTCAGGGAATATTTGCGTGGTGTTCTGCATAGGTACGTTCCAATGAGACAGGGAAAGGATGGTAGGGTACAGGAACCGTGGTGTACAAAGGCTGTTGAAAATCTAGTCAAGAAGAAAAGAAAAGCTTACGAAAGGTTCAAAAAAACCTGGTAATGATAGAGATGTAGAAGATTATAAGGCTAGCAGGAAGGAGCTTAAGAATGAAATTAGGAGAGCCAGAAGAGGCCACGAGAAGGCCTTGGCGAGCAGGATTAAAGAAAACCCCAAGGCATTCTACAAGTATGTGAAGAGCAAGAGGATAAGATGTGAGAGAACAGGACCAATCAAGTGTGACAGTGGAAAAGTGTGTATGGAACTGGAGGAGATAGAAGAGGTACTTAATGAATACTTTGATTCAGTATTCACTACGGAAAGAATCTTGGCAACTGTAGGGACGACTTACAGCAGAGTGAAAAGCTTGAGCATACAGACATCAAGAAAAAAAAGAAAATGGCAGAATATAGTATTTATGGTAAGAATCTTGGCAGTGTGGAGGATTAGAGGCATCTGAGTTCATCAGATACTCAAAGGTGCTGCGCAGGTTGACTCTGTGGTTAAGGAGGCATACAGTGCATTGGCATTCATCAACCATGGGATTGAGTTTAACAGCCAAGAGGTAATGTTGCAGCTATATAGGACTCTGGTCAGACCCCGCTTGGAGTACTGTGCTCAATACTGGTTGCCTCACTACAGAAAGGATGTGGAAAGTATAGAAAAGGTGCAGAGGAGATTTACAAGGACGTTGCCTGGATTGGGGAGCATGCCTTATGAGAATAGGTTGAGTGAACTTGGCCTTTTCTCCTTGGAATGGCGGAGAGGTGACCTGATAGAGGAGTATATGATGATGAGAGGCATTGTCTGGTGGCCCCAGAAAGATCAGCAGATTGAGCAGCTTGCCGTGCACTGTTCAGGAGGCCAGCATGTTCAGAAGCACTGCCTCTCCATTCCTGTGAAGGCCTACGTTGCTGTGGCAGAGGATCAATGGGTTTTGCTGGACCACTCATGGCACAAAATTCTTGGTAGTAGTGAATGCAGCTACAAAGTGGTGAGAAGTATTCCCAATCGGCTCCACTATAGCCTTGCACACCGTTGATGTGATGAGAAGGTTTTTCGTGAAGACTGGTGTTCCAGAACACTTAGGACAATAGACCAAAGTTTGTGGTGGAACAGTTTCCATAATTCCTGAAAATGAATTGAATAAGACATATTACATCTGCACCATACCATCCAACTACAAATGGCTTGGAAAGGTTTGTCCAGAGTCCAAAGAACACACTGTAAGCACCGCCAGTAGAAGCTTGCCAATTTCCTTCTTCAATATCAAAATGCAGCACATTCCATAACCGACAACTCACCAGCTAATTCTGTTCCTGGGTCATCCCTTATTGTCCATTTATTAATTAATTATGGTTTACATGTAAAAATAAGCGAATTGCATACATCATGACACTACTATGTCATACGTGCATATCTCATTTAGAGTAAACTATGATGTTACATAGAAACATAGAAAATAGGTGCAGGAGTAGGCCATTCGGCCCTTCGAGCCTGCACCGCCATTCAGTATGATCATGGCTGATCATCCAACTCAGAACCCTGTACCAGCCTTCCCTCCATACCCCCGATCCCTTTAGCCACAAGGGCCATATGTTAGTTGATTCGTATTCCCGGCTCTCTTGTTTTCCTTTTAACTAGTCTTATATTTTGGAGTTACAAAACATAACAGTTAGTGATGTGATTTTTGGGTATGGTGACATGGTGATTGTTACAGAACTAGTAGACAGAGTTCTAGACTGTTAGTCCCGAGGCATGAATTCAAACTCCTTTGTGGAAGCTGAGGTATTTAAAATCAAGTAATGAAGTGAACCTGAAATTAATCACGCTGTTTCAGTAACGTTGAAATTAGTGGAATTCATGTTAGCTGCCTTAGCTCCCACTGAAGCATAGACCTCCCGCCTCCATCATCCTCTAAAGTTGTTGGTATGGTTGGAGTTCATCAAGGTTTCTGCAGTCTATTGTATCCACTGTACAGGGGATTGGCCTGTATAGCTTCACCAGAACCCCGTTGGCTAGCCTTACCCGTTTCCGCCTCTCATGATGGGGATGTAGGGTTGGACTTCTGAAAGTTAAATGCATCTAGTTTTTTAATATTCTTCAACAGTGTTCACAATGAATAAATAAAAATAATATGCGTGCAGTTTAAAAAAATACACCTTTTTCCAATTTACCATTTTTACATCTTGTAACAAATTTGAATCGGGAGAGGAGCAGTACACCAAGTTGAATTAGTGAACATCAGGATGTTGACTATATTTCTGATGATGTTAACTTTAACTAGTTGTTAGATTTGTATGGTGGTTTCTATCAGAATTAGTTAAACTGGGTAAGAGTATATTACATTGAATAAAGAACAGTACAGCACAGTAATAGGCTCCTCAGTCCATAGTGTCTGTGCTGACTGTGCTAATTTTAAATAATTCCCTTCTGCTTGCACATTCTCCATGTCTCTGGATTCCCGGTTAATGTGCCTCACTGCCTTTTAAAAGTTACTACTGATTCTGCCTCTACCAGTCCCCCTACATGATACTTTCCAGAGATCTCATCAAACGTTTCCCCCTCACCTCAAATCTATGCCCTTTAGTATTTAATATTTCCACCAGAAAGATTCTTGGCTATCAACACCTCTCCTAATCTGAATTGAATTGAATTTACTTTATAACTTACATCCTTTACATACACGAGGAGTAAAAATCTCTACGTTACATCTCTATCTAAGTGTGCAACTTATAGTAATTGAAATACTTCTATCAGGTCACCACTCAGCCTATGATGCTCCAGAGAAAACAATGTCAGTTTATCTAACCTCCCCTTTTCACTAATATATTCCAATGTAAGCTGCATCCTGGTGAACCTCTTCTCCACCCTCTCTAACGTCTCCACATCCTCCCTGCAAGGTGCTGACCAGAACTACACATTAAACTCCAAATCTGGTCTAACCAAAGTTTTATTTATCTACAACATGACCAGCCCGAACAATGAAGGCAACTATGGCACAGGCCTCCTTTTTCATCATATGCACTTGTGAGGGAGCTACGGATTTGCACCTCAAGATCCCATTGCATATCAATACTCCCGGAGGCCATGCCATTTACTGTGTATTTCTCTCTCACGTTTGGCTCTACAGAGTGCAACACCTCACAGTTACCTGGATTAAATTCTATTCACCATTTCAAACATGAGAAAATCTGCAGACAGTGGAAACCCAAAGCAACACACAAAGTGCTGAACTCAAGAGGCCAGGTGGCATCTTTGAAAAAGAGTAAACAGTCGATGTTTAGGGCCAAGACCCTTCTTTAGGTTTGCAAAGAAAGAACAACCTTCCTCACTATCCAAAACTCTCCAGTTTTTGTCATCTGTAAACTTATTAATTGTCCTACCTTCATTGTTGTGTACACATAAATGCTATCACAAACAACAGTGATCTCAGCACCGATTTTTGTGCACACCTTTGATCACAGTCATCAGATCAGTACAACACCATTATTCTGTTTATTGTGTCTTAATCTTATGAATTAGCCTATAATGAGGGACCTTGTCAAAAGTTTTACAAAGATCCATGTATACAACATCCATGGTCTTTCCCTCATCATTCATCTTTGGCAACGCTTCAGAAAACTCAAACAATTTTGTAAGACATAACCTCCTCAACACAAAACCATGCAGACTTTCTCTAATAAACTTATGATTTTCCAGATCCTCTTCCCAAGAATTTCTCCAATAACTTCCTCACCATAATAAGGTTCACCAGCCTATAATCTCCTAGTTTGTCACTACTGTCCTTCATAATCAGAACAAAAATAACTTAAAAAAAATATTTTTGGTACTTTTATTAGACAATGAAAACTGACATGACGAAATTAATGGTTGGACTTAGCCACACGTTCCAGCTCATCCTGCTTCTTAATGACACACGAGTTCGAAGAGCCCTTAGCAGCATTGATGAGTTCATCTACCAAGCATTCTGCAATGGTTTTAATGTTCCTGAATGCAGCCTCTCTGGCCCTGGTGCAGAGCAGCCAGGTAGCCTGGTTGACGCGCCGCAGAGGGGACACGTCAACAGCCTGCCTCCTCACAGTGCCAGCGTGTCCGATTCGTGTGGAGTCTTCCTGGGGTCCACTATTGATGATGACATTCACCAGTACCTGCAGGGAGATCTCACCGGTTAGCAGGTGGATGATCTTGAAAATGTGCTTAACGATGCGCACGGTCATCAGCTTCTTTCCATTGTTGCGGCCGTGCATCATCATGGAGTTGGTGAGGCGCTCCACGATGGGGCACTGTGCCTTACGGAAGTGCTTGGCAGCGTAGCGGCCCAAGCTGTGGGGCAGGTACTTGGCGTACTTCTCCTTGATGGCGATGTAGTCCCACAAGAAAATGTCATTGACTTGAACATCACCAGTGCTCTATTTACCAAACAGCTTGATTTGGATCCACCGGCGAAAGGACCTCCTTCGGGTTGCACCGTGATCAAAAATAACGATCAGAGCAAAAATAACTGCTATTCTCCAGTACTCGAGGACCTTACCAGTGGCTGAAGAATTCAGTCAAATCCCCCAGCAGTTTCTACTCTTGCCTCCCCCAATAACCTGGAATAAATCCCATCAACACTGGCAGATTTATCCACCATAATATTTTTCATGAGTCCCAACACCTGCTCCTACTTGATATTAATATACCCTAAAATATTGACATTCCCCTCCCTGATCACACACCACAGATATGAAAGCCTCAGGTTTCCGCTCTGTTCGATTATAAACAAGGTGGGAAACCCGATTGGATGAGGACTAACCAATCACAAGGGAGAAAGTACAGGGGTATAAATACCACCGGACTAGACATGCCCAGGCATCATACCTAAAGAAGACAGCAAAGTTTGTCATTGAAATATCAGTTACAAATGATACCTGTACCTGGCTTGAAGCCCAAGAAGAGTTTATTCGAGTGTTCGAATCTTTTAGGAAGTTTGTATTTCCCTCCAAGTGTAAAATGTTTATGTGTCAATACTGATGTTACAGGTAGAAAATACAGTTAGACCATAAGACATAGTAGCAGAATTAGGCCAAGCAGCCATCGAGTCTGCTTTGCCAATTCATCATGGCTGATTTATTAGCCCCCTCAATCTCATTCTTCTGTTTTCTCCCCATAACTTTTGGTGTCCTTACTAATCAAATACTGATCAACCTCCACTTTAAATATAATCAATAACTTGTCCTCTGCAGCTATTTGTGGCAATGAATTTCACAGTATCATACCCTCTAGCTAAAGAAATTCCTCCTTAACTCTGTTCTAAATAGGCACCCTGCTATTTTGAGGCAGTGCCCTCCGGTCCTAGACTCACCCACTATAGGAAATATCCTCTCCATATCCACTCTATGCAGACCTATCAATATTTGATGTTTCATTGAAATCGTCCCTCATTCTTCTAAACCAGCAAGTACAGTCCCAGAGCCATCAAGTGCTCCTCATATATTCACCCTTTCATTCCAGGAATAGTTTTCTTGAACCTCTTTGGACACTCTCCAATGTCAGTACATCTTTTCTTAGATTATGGGGCCTAAAACTGCTCACAATACTCCACCGGGGGTGGTGTGGTGCAGCGTCCAGGCTGGAGTTGATGCTACCCTCCAGTGTTCACTCGGCAGAAGACAAGCTCTATTGTGGTCAACTGCAGATTTCTGCAGCATTGATGACTTGAGTTTTGGACCCTTTTATTGAGTGACTGTAGCTTACTGATACATTTATGTGCTTGTTACCTTGTACTTGTGATATGTGCTTTGTACTGTGTGTGTCTATTGGTATTGTGTTTTGCACTTTGGCCCTGGAGTAATGTTGTCTTGTTTGGTTGTATTCATGTATGGTTGAATGACAATTAAACTTGAAATGAATTGAATTGATTTGAAGTGCAGTCTGAATAATGTCTTATAAAGCCTTAGCATTACATCCTTGCTCTTACAATCTAGTGCTCTCAAAATGAATGCTAACATTGCATTTGCCTTCCTTACCACTGACTTATCATGCAAGTTAACCTTTAAGGAATCCCGCACAAGGACTCCCAAGTCCCTCTGCACCTCTGATTTTTGAATTTTATTTCTTCTACCAAAGTGATGACCATACACTTCCCTACACCATATACCATCTGCCACTTTGCCCATTCTCCCAATCTGCTTATGTCCTTCTGCAGCCTCCCTGCTTCCTCAATACTACCTGCCCCTCCACTTATCTTCGTATCATCTGCAAACTTGGCCACAAAGCCATCAATTCCATCATCCAAATCACTGATATATAATGTGAAAAGAAGTAGTCCCAACACCGACCCCTGCGCAACATCAGCAGTCACTGGCAACCAACGAGAAAAGGCAGCTTTTATTCCCACTCTTTGCCTCTTCTATGCATACTAGTATCTTTCTGGTAATACCATGGGTTCTTATCTTGTCAAGCAGACTCACGTGCATCACCTTGTCGAGGGCCTTTTGAAAATCTAAGTAAACAGCATTCACTGACTCTCCTTCATCTATCTTGCCTGTTGTTTCCTGTCAGGCAAGATTTCCCCTTAAGGAAGCCATGCTGAGTTTGGTCTATTTTATCATGTGCCTCCAAGTACCTTTGTGTCCTCTAAATTACAGGCTAATTGGCCTGTAATTTCCTTTCTTCCCTCGCTCGTTAAAGAGTGGAATGGCATTTGCAATTTTACAATCCTCCAGAATAATTCCAAAATCTAGTGATCTTAAAAAGACTATTACTAATGCCAACACAATCTCTTTAGCTACCTCTTTCAGAACTCTGGGGTTTAGTCTATCTGGTCCAGGTGACATCTATCTTCAGACCTTTTGTCTTCCCAAGCATCTTCTCTTTAGTAACAGCAACTACCTTCACTTCTGCCTGAACACTCTTGAATTTTGTGGACTGATGCAAAGACTCTCACTTCTGCCTGAACAGTCTTGAATTTTGTGGACTGATGCAAAGACTGATTGAAGTTGTATGCACGAGGTACAGGATGGAATGCAAGTTAGATAGAAAAGCTTAGCCAGAATCACATGACAACCATATTGCAAAATCTTTTCAAACATACCAGTCTTTGTACAAAGTAGACGTTTTAACACTTTGGCTGTAATGGAACTGCTGCAGTGAGGAGTTGTCACATAGATCACGGCCTGTGGAGCCTGCCCCTGGAGAGTGATGGGTTGCACTGTCACCTTATATTCACAAGCAAATAACAGACCACTGATAATGAAGTGTGTGCCCTGAAGGAAAAAAAGAAATATATAGCAGGATGAAGAATATATTCTTACTTTCCCATTTAAATTCAACAGCTGACACAAAGAGAAGCAACTGATAAAGCTGAACCGTGTCTAATCTTTAACAGACAACAAAAGCAAATGAAACAATCTGTTCTCTGGCTTCATAAATGTTGATGAGTAGCCTCAATAATTTCAAACACATCAGTAATCCTACACATGAGTTATGCTGAAAATAATGATTTAGAAAATTTACGTATTTAGAAAAATAATTAAATGGGTCAATTTCATGACAACATCAAGGATTATATCAGAACATATAGGATAGTGAAATCAAGGTGTGGGGTGAAATCAATTGAAAGAACCTCTAATTTGCTAAAAATACACAGCTCTGGTCACCTGTCATTGGGAAAGCACACTGACATAAGACTGGTATTCAGTTTTGTGAAAATTGTTATGCTGGATAGATGGGGAGACGATATACCTAAAATGATACAAAATTCCATAATGTCAAAAGAACAAAGGGACAGTTGACATTTTGCAGTGAGCACATCCTATGATTGTAAACTCAGGGACTGTTGGGTTGCTGCAGTGGAGAGATGAGGGGCAGTAAATTATCTTTAAGAGATCTACCTAATTCACGTTCATAGTGGTACTCCAGAACTCCCTAATGATAGTCTTTAAATTTTGCAGAACCTGCTTCTACATGAGTGGCCTGCAGATGGCGCAGATAAGCCTCAAGTCAATGAAAATCTAGAAATGGCATCCAAACACAGATTGCACATTGCTGGAAGCCAGAGTACATTTCCTGATCTGATGTGCATTATATACCAAAGTTAATATTGGGACCTTTGATTTTCATCATTGCCTGTTTCGTAGAAATTGAGTTACAGAGCACAGAAAAGACTGTAGCCACGTAAGTTCAATTTTGGGCGTAAGCATGCAGTGATCCTTGAACCTCATACTAACACTGAAAGCGAATGGTTAATTTGTTTTTGGAACAATTGAAGATGTAATATTTTCCTAATATTCTAAAGAAGTAGAGTTTATTGAAATAATTTGTTGTTTTTGTGGTAAGGAAGACAAACTAAATCTGTAAGTATCATAGATAGCAACACACACAAAGTCTTGGAGTAACTCCAGCAGTCAGGCACTATCTATGGAGGGGAACAAACAGTCAGTACTTTGGGTCTTCATCACTTTGTGTGTGTTGCTTATGATTTCTAGCATCTGCAGAATCTCTTGTGAGTATCATAGATAGAATATTTTGTAATCTGCTTTCAGATTTACTGAATCTTGACACTCTTCTTTTATATTTTTAGGCTGATTTGCACCACTTGAGATAAGAATCTAACTTCAAACTGATACCTGTACCAGATCAACAACAAGCCTGCAGCCTACCTCAACACCTTCAAACACATTCTGCCAAACTGCCTGTGCACACGCACACACACTTAAAATGTAATGGAAAGAATGCTATTTGTGATCAAAAGAGCAGTTTTTTCTATGTGACTAAATAATTTACTTTACTAGTTAGGTAAATCCTCTGTCGGCATAAGGA
Source organism: Mobula hypostoma (assembly GCF_963921235.1). NCBI lineage: Eukaryota > Metazoa > Chordata > Chondrichthyes > Myliobatiformes > Myliobatidae > Mobula > Mobula hypostoma. Next base: position 32,761,519 of record NC_086100.1, read on the forward strand.
TGATGGATGCATAGACTGAGTTTTTTAAACGGTGTAGTATGATAAGTTTCAGTGAACAAGTGATCCATCTGTACTTTATTATAAACAGATGCCAACTTCAAACATGTTGTAATAGGACCAACGTTACTTGCTGCAATTTCACAGTAAACTGTGAAAATAGAAGCATTGCTCTTGACAATTGACTAACTTACCATCATAAACCAAGGATATTTTTTCAAAATTTGTCCAGGAACAGAGCAATTCATAATAGAAAGTTCTAACCACAGCATTTAATGAAGAGTTCCTTGTTAATTTTTGTTATAAATTATAATTCAAAGGACGTAAACACGAGAAAATCTGCAGATGCTGGAATTTCAAGCAATGCACATAAAAGTTGCTGGTGAACGCAGCAGGCCAGGCAGCATCAATAGGAAGAAGTACAGTCGACGTTTCGGGCCGAGACCCTTCAGTCTCGGCCCGAAACGTCGACTGTATTTCTTCCTATTGATGCTGCCTGGCCTGCTGTGTTCCACTGGCATTTTGTGTGTGTTGCTATAATTCAAAGGATTTTGTTTCAATCCCACCTATTGTACAGGTTGAAATTTATTACTTGTTTTTAGGAGAACTATTACAATTTAATACACAATTAAAACAGTAAGTGGTAGGAAGCGAATTGCAAATGTGCCTGCCACATGAGAAAAATGAATGACAATTGATTGAAGTCCAACCACACACTTATATGGGACTTAATTAAGGAGGAATTACAACATTCCCTTCATGAAGACAAGAAAAAACAATTAATAGGATAATCAGCCACCTAAATAAATAGGTATTTTTGTGTTCCGTTAAGTTTAGCAAATAAATTTTACAAAACAGCTTTTAATTCAGACAACAAAAATCTTTTGAAGTCATATCAAACTGAAATTAAGTTAATCACAGTTTCAAGTTTTGAAGCTAGCCATGATAGTGCAGACTGCAGAACATCGATTGGATGAATTGAAGTAGGTGATCATTTTAAAATATCACAGTGGTGTTTTTTAACCGAGGCTCTGAGATGTAATGCAGGACTCATACCGACTATTTTGTTGAACCAAGTTAACTCTAGATAACCATCCAACTGCTTCATGTCCTTTTCCACTTTAAACTTTTGTTTTGTATTTTCCCTTAAGTGACATAAACTTGGTGTTCAACTTAAAAGTGTGTTGTCTAGGTGATCAAAAACCTCAAGACATCTGACATCTTTAAACGTACTTATGTTTTCATAAGTTATTTTATAATAAATTAAATGTCCAGTGAAAAATGGTGCAAAATTGTCTTCTTTAAACTCAAGGGGAAGCAATGAAGAGGAAGATTCTTTCATACAAAGCAATAGAAAAAATGGAAAAAATAATTTATTCTCTTATTTTTACAACATTTAGAAACCAGTCAGATGTATTTTACTTACCTTGACTGTTGCATAATGTTGTATTTGTGAGTTGTTCACGGCACAGGATTCTGGCACCCATGTTAGCAGATAGGTATTGTGGTTCTTGAGACTCTCTGGGGGAATAAGGGAAGATTGTAGGTTTATTAGACACACACACAAACACACAACCTACTTCAACCTGCCTATTTAATAGAATTATCCTGATCTCAGGTGGATACATGAATGACAAGATAGACTACATAAATAGCATTCACTGCACCAAGAAAAATGTTGCAGTGGTTCACTTCCAACCTGGTTAATCTTTTAATGTTAGGAGGCAATGCTATCTACTAACATTAAAGTAATATAAAAATTAAGTTTAAGAAGTGCAGAATTCATTATTTTGAAGTGTGAGTTCATGCTAGGGCAACACACAAAAAATGCTTGCGTATCTAAACAGCTAGGACGCCATATCCATGGTCAATTCTGATTGATGGGGGGCCTCCTAAATACGCTAAGATCCCTTAGTGCTTCAGAATGTTTGAATACGATTAGACTACTTATTTCATAATATCATTAGTTTTAGTTTCATTAGTTTTTTTATCTTTACAAGGTTGTTCTTCTTTGCTGGTTTCTTAATAAAGTATCGAATATACAAACGTACTTCCCTCGACTTAGAACTTCATTATTTGAGGAACATTATAGTGTCAATCCCCCTGTGATTAGTCTCCGAGTGGTTTTCATTTGTTTAAAAGTAACTGCTACAGCCCAGATACAGAAGAAAAAGTGTTAAGATGTAATTTAGTTTGGAGTCCCTTTAGATATTGAACCTGACTTTTAAATGATAGCCCAAGTCACAAAACTAAAATTATGTTTCCCATTGTAGAATAGTTAATGATTTTGACAGTGCAGAAAAACACGTGTAACCAAATGTCTTTGAAGCTATCTTAATCAACCGCAAGCTAACAATAAATGTCCTTCTTTCTCAACCATAACATATCCTGTGTTTCATATCTGATTAAGGTTTAAAGAGAAATAGTTACACTTACGTAAATTTATATTTAAAAATCCACCCCTGCAACCCTCTGTTGTGGCCTTCCTTCTATTGGTGCAGTTCCCATGCAGATCACTCATGGATATAGCTCATGGCAATGATTGTCACCTTATAATGATGAGGTGTGCTGAAAGCAGGCCAAATACAACAATCTTGGTACATAGAAAAGAGTAAACAGTTGACTTTTCAAGCCAAGACCCTTCATCAGGTTAACTGACCTATAATTTCCTCACTTCTGCCCCTCTCCCTTCTTGAAGAATGGAGTGACACTTTCAATTTTCCAGTCCCCAGGAACCATGCCACAGTCTAGTAATTCTTGAAAGGTCATTACCAATACCTTCACAATCTCCCCAGACACCTCTTTCAAAACCCTGGGGTGTAATCCATGGTGAAATCCATCTGCTCCAGGTGACTTATTCACCTTCAGTCCTTTCAGCTTTCCAAGGACTTCTCCCTAGTAATAGTAATTGCACTCACTTCTACCCGCTGACACCCTTGAACCTCTGGCATACTGCTAGTGTCTTCCACAGAGAAGACAGATGGAAAATAATTATTTAATTCATCCGCTATTACTACTCCTCCAGCATCATTTTCCAGTAGTCTAATATCTTCTCTCATCTCTTTTTTACTCTTTACATATCTGAAAAACTTTTTGGTATCCTCTTTTATATTATTGGCTAGCTTACCTTAATATTTCATCTTTTCCTTCCTTATGACTTTTTTAGTTCCCTCTTTTGGTGAAAGCTTCCCAATCCTCTATTTTCCCACAATTTTTGCTCAATTTCAGGTAATCTCTTTTGCTTTTATGTGGTTCTTGAGATCCCTTGTCAGCCATGGTTGCTTCATCCTGCCTTTCATACCCTCTCTTCTTTGGGATGTATCTATCCTATGCCTTCCTAACTTCTTCCAGAAACTACATTGCTGTTCTGTCCCCTATCCCCTCTGCCTACCTGCCTGTCCTTTCAATACAATGTGTATCCCAGGATGTTAAGCTCCCAACTATGATCTCCTCTCAGCCACGACTCAGTGATGCCCACAATGTTATTCCTGCCAATTTCTAACTGCACTACAAGATCATCTACCCTATTCTGTTTACTGTGTGCATTCAGATATAACACTTTCAGCCCTGCATTTGTTACCCTTTTAGATATTTTCTCCGTGTTGCACTGCAACTCATCCCACGGACTGCAATTTTGCCCTATCATCTGCCTGTCCTTCCTGACAGTCTCACTATACATTGCATCTGCTTGCATACCAACTGCCCCATCCTTAGCCCTATCACTCTGATTCTCATCCCCCTGCCAATTTAGTTTAAACCCTCTCCAACAGCTCCCCAGCAAACCTGCCCACAAGGATATTGGTCCACCTGGATTCAGGTGTAACCCATCCCATTTGTACAGGTCATACATTCCCCAGATGAGATCCCAATGACTCAGAAATCTGAAGCCCTGCCCTCTGTACCAATTCCTCTGCCACCCATTCATCTGCCAAATCATTTTATTTTTGCCCTCAACAACACGTAGCATAGACAGTAATGCTCAGATTACTATCCTGGAGATCCTGCTTTTCAGCTCGCTATCTACCTCCCTAAGTTGTCTCTTCAGGACTTCCTTCCTTTTCCTACTTATGTCATTGGTGCCAATATGTACCAAAATTTCTGGCTGCTCACCCTCTCCCTTTAGAATGCTGTGGACCTGATCTGAGACGTGCCTGGCCATGACACCTGGGAGGCAACATATCATCTGGGTGTTTCATGTTCACTCCTTTAACTATGGAATCCCCTTTCACTACTGTAGTCCTCTTTCCCCCCTTCCCTTCTGAGGCACAGGCAAACACAGTCACTGTGGCATCCCACCCGGCAGGTTCTCCCTCTCAACAGTATCCAAAGCGGTATACTTATGATTGAGGGGAATGGCCACAGGTGTACTCTGCACTGGCTGGCCATTTCCTTTCCCTCTCCTGACAGTCACCCAGATACTTGCCTCCTGCAACCTAGGGACGACTACTTCCCTGTCACTCCTACCTACCACCCCCTCAGTTTCCCATATGAGCCAAAGGTCATCGAGATGCATCTCCACTTCCTTAACATGTTCTAAAGGAGCTGCAGCTAGGTGCACCTGGTTCCTTAAGAGGCAACACTCATATCTTCTACTTTGCCTTCGTGAATAAAGTAGGATTGGCATGGTGAATTCCCACGTGAGAAAGCACCTTGTTTGTTGCCAAAATGCTGGACTAGAATATTGATTTACTGCCACACATCTGCTGGATATTGAAGGACTGGAAATATTTCTGACTTCAGTACAAAACAGAATATGAACCAATATACAGGTAGGCAGTAGGATAAATTACAAATTTATCTCTATCTGCTTTCCAGGTCATCACGAAATATAATGAAAATGTAATTCATTCTCTCTGAGTACTGAAATTCAATGATATGATGTCCTACCACCAAGCACATCTTTCTCTCTCTCTCCCCCAACTTTCTGCTTTCCACAGGGAACACTCTTAATGTGACTCCCTTGTCCATTTGTCCCTCCCCACTGATCGCCCTCCTGGTACTTATCCTTGCAAATGAGACAAGTGCTACACCTCCTTCCTCACTACCATTCAGGGCCCCAAACAGTGCTTCTAGGTGAGGGGACACTTCACCTGTGAGTCTCCTGGGGTCATATACTGTGTCCGGTGCTCCCGGTATGGCCTCCCGTATATCGGTGAGACCCGATGTAGATTGGGAGACCACTATGTTGAGCACATATGCTCCGTCCGCCAGCAAAAGTGGAATTTACTAGTGGCCACCCACTTTAAATCCACTTCCTATTCCCATTCCAATATGTTCATCCATGGCCTCTTCCACCGTCATGATGAGGCCACACTTAAGTTGGAGGAACAATACCTTATATTCCATTTGGCTTGCCTCCAACCTGATGGCATGAACATTTATTTCTTGAACTCTGTTAATGTCCCCTGCTTCACCATTCCCCATCCCTTTTCGCTCTCTCTCACCTTATCACCTTGCCTGTACTTCGCCACCCTCTGGTGCCCTTCCTCCCTTTTCTTTTGTCCATGATCTTCTGTCCTCTCCTATCACTCTCCCCCTTCTCCAGCCCTGTATCTCTTTCACCGATCAACTTCCCAGCTCTTTACTTCATCCCTTCCCCTTCAGGTTTCACCTATCACCCTGTGTTTCTCTCTCCCCCTCTCCCCACCTTTTAAATCTACTCCTCAGCTTTTTTTCTCCAGTCCTGCTGAAGGGTCTTGGCCCAAAATATTGACTGTACTCTATTCTATAGATGCTGACTGGAATGCTGAGTTTCTCCAGCATTTTGTCTGTATTACTTGGTTTTCAATCATCTGCAGATTTTCTCTTGTATGTGATGTAAATAAATCCAGTTTCAGCCTGGAAGGGTTAGATACTTACAAGTTCATTGTCATAACAGCTGTTGGCAATGTGGTGCTTACCATGCTATGAGTTTGCAGCAGTAGCAGATGTACTATAATTGAGACTGTTCTTATTGAAGTGTTGACATTTCTTGGTGAGGTTCAGGTAAGTGAATGGCTAAGGTTCAAACAGGAGAACCCCTTGGGTAGATACAAGTTCTTCCCCACTCATCTTCATTCCTATTCTAGCAGCTCATCCTACTCTACCCTCTGTACTTATTTTCCCAGTTGTGCTATAATCTCAAGTGAACATCGATAAAGTACCCATGTCAGGCAACAACTGGGTCCATGTGAATGCACAAAGTCAGTAAAAGTCCTTCAGCACCCACCCCTGCAGCCTCTGTAAATTTCTGCAACTTGAATTAGGTTGACTTTCTAGAATCCCAGCAACTGGCCAAAGAAGTCAACCAGAAGCTAGCCAGACCCACTTGTTGGGGGTGGGGGATCTTCTGTGCGACTGAACATATGATCACTCTCACAAAGTTAAGAGCAAGTCAGCTGGAGCTTGGATCCAAAAATAGGAAAGTTGGCATCAAATTATCTTGACAGAATGACTGATTCCATTGACACCTGCCACGAGTGCCTCTGGGGCGGGGGGGAGGGGGGGTATACACTTTGTACCTGTTTGTTTTTGCCTGCATTAAGAATTTATGGTTTAAGATGGTGCCGATAAAACACAGTGATGACTTGCTGTCAGAAAACAAAATTACTAATTACCAATCACACTTTTTCTTGAGAATGATCACTCAGTCAATAGCCCGTAACTTCCCTTTTGGAGTTGAGCTGTTGAGCTGCCTGAATGACATGGCATTTTTGCGGTGTGAACTGAAGTCTCAAAGGTGCGGTACTGTTGCGGCGTGGCACGCACGGCTGAATCGGGGTGGTGGAGCCCAGGCCCGAGAACGGGGAATGAGACAATGTTTAGCCATTGCTGGAGTGGACTTGGAGCCAATTCAAAGTGGCAGAACTGAGGCAAGGCAGGCTCAAGGTGGTGGGCCTAGGCCCAAGTGCAAGGAGAAACCAAGGTTTAACCGATTTAAGCATCGGAAAAGTCGGGTACAGGCCGAATCAAGGCAACGGGTCACGGTCCCGAGAGTGAAAAACAACCTGTTGTTTGGCTGGTTTAAGCGCCAGGCCAGATTGAAAAGGTCAGGGTGTGGGGGTCGGAGGTGAGGCACAGGCTGGTGTTCAGCTCACTGCTCAGTGAAGTTTACTCGTCTCTGCGCTGAACTGAGGCTGTGGCCTGCAACGAATGGGCTCCTGGATTGGCTGAGACTGGCTTTGTGGCTGTGAACTCACTTCCATGAAATTCGGTTCTGAATACCACCTGCTTACTTTTATTGTTTGCAAGCTCTGTTTTTTTTCTGCTCGTTGGGTGTATGATGGTCTTTCTTAAAAATAATTTCTATTGAGTTTCTTTGTTTTGTGGCAGCCTGTAAGGAGACAAATTTCCAGGTTGTAGTATACTTTGATAATAAATGTACTTTGAACTTTAATAAGATTTATGCCCAGATATGTGCATGGTGTGGACGTTGCTTTGGAACTCCCAAACCTGACACTGACAATCCTAATTTCTCACTATAAGGGAGCAGAGATCTGTTCCAGAAGACATCCAATGGAATCTATTTGAAATTCTGATTGTGTTCTTGCTTAATGAGAGTCCTATCTCAGAATGTTATTGAAAAAGAAGTTCCCAGTTTGCAGCTGTAAAGCATAAAATTGGTTAACAAGTGATGGTACTAGTTATAGCACTAACTGTAGTTGTCCTTTCAATTTACATTTACAGAGAAATCTAAAGAACAAAGTACTATTAGAACAATTAATTGCAGTCAAGATTTGGTTGGAGGTCTTACCTTCTTTAGCTTTTTTCCAATGCACTTTAACTTGCAGCTGGTTGCCATGATAATAGGGGGCTGCTGCCTCTAGACTTCCAACATCCAGCATTGGATGAGTAGGTAGAAGTTCATTGGACACTTCTGTAGTAGGGGTGGCATAATTCGTTTGGCTGTCTAAGATAAAAAAACTCAAATCAAGGCCAGTTTTTCTTCCTATTGCCCAACCCTCCCAAACTTTGGTTTTCACATGAAAGAGAGATTTGTATAGAATTTAGTATGTAACATTTGTTGTAAACATAACAATTACAGTACTGAAATGACTTTTGGACATGTACTTGGATAGGAAAGGCTTAGAGAAACGTGGGTCAAACACAGCCAAATGCGGCTATCTGAGATAGGCAACATAGTCAGCAAGGATGTGTTGGTCCAATGGACCCGTTTCTATGACTCTCAATCGGCTCAAGATAGAAACATGAATCTAGTCTCAGCCACACCTTCAAGACTGCTACTGGAATGAAAATACATTTACTGTTTCATTGCTGCATGCGGACATGTCTTTCTAAAGACTGTACGCATCTTTGGAAGAATCCGCAGTCCATCACAAGTTCACTTTCAATGTTATTTTGTTGCTGTCAGAGTTTTTTTAACAACAGTAAAAAGCAGTATGTGAACTGATGGAGTGAAAAATTTCCAGCATTTTGTTATTCTATGGTACAATATTTTGAAGTATTTTGGGATATATCATTGAACAACTACGTTTCTGATCTCTCTTGTACTACCTGGGCAAGGAGATGGGGGAAGATCATAGGGATTTGTCATTGGTCATAGGGGACAAACTTTTAAAAATTGTCCACGCTGTCACTGAACAAAAATTTCAGCATTATAAACAACATTAGAGAAAGGCAGAAATGATTTCAGTGTTTTAATATCAGGGAGGGTTCAAGTGTTCTTACCTGTGGAAGGAGTAGTAAAGAAAAGCATGGCTTTGCTGCTTTTTAAGTGTTTTTGTCCCCAATTGGCCACTGCCTGTACTTGGACCAGGTACTGAGTGTTTGGTTGAAGATCTTCAATTTCAAATTCATTTTCCACCTTAAACAAGAGCATAATTTGAAAGGTTTTAAACTATTAGGAATGTTAACAACATTAATGTAGAGGGTATTTCCTAATGATATTTATGCTCACCATAGATTAGACCTGCATTTCTATCGAACTTAATTCTCCACAGTTGGAGGAATGGAATGAGCCAGAAAAGAAGAACTGTTTGCCTTCTACAAAGACAGCCCTCAAGATATTCAGAGGTTGATTCATAAGAGGTACAAGTGAAGTAAAGTATAAAATGAAGGTCCCCTTGTAGGATGTTTAATCTGCTGCTCATTCTATTTTGGTACTAAGGAAGACAAACTATACCTGTAAGTGAGGTAAGATATTTTGTAACCTACTTACTGATTTATTTAATCTTTCTACTTCCTTATTTTACATTTTCTTTATTTTCAGGCTGATTTGTACCAGATGGATATTTTAAATTCACAGCTAAATTTCTGCTGGTAACATCAGTGCACCTTCCAGAATCTCTTATGCTTTTAAACTTAATTAGTATTTTGCCAAAATATTTTTAATTGTATCTCTAAACCTTCTTTCACTTTAAACCTGACTTTCAGAAAAACACAAATGCTGCAATTTAAAAATGTCACTTATGGCCAGATTCAGATATGATAGCCTGCAGCACAATTGCAATATGATCATAATATGGAACTCCAAGTTTGCAAAGGTAATCGTGATAGATTATGATCTTGCCACCCACCTTTCCACTGTCCCTCAGAGACAGGATTTAGAATTCAGCTTGAAATTGGAATGGTGGCAGCAATGAAACGAAAGTAGGAATGAATCTGAAACAGAAACTTAAGAGCTGATTTGAAGCAAGGCCAGACAGAATTCAAAAGAAAGGCAAGGAAGTATTCATCTACACCTTAATATTGACACGAAGAAGCTACACAAGAATAAAAGAGTACATAAATTATACGTAACATGCTGTAGGGTTTCACTGCTGTGTAACATGCTGTAAGGTTTCACTGATAATGTAATGGTTTCTCTGTAGTAGCAATGTTTGGGTTATGACTAGAGATAACAGGGTTTGGAATGCTGTTCTTTCTTGAGAGTCTGGAAGAGGGATTTTTGCGGTCTTGGCCGGGGAGAGATGAGGAGAGAAGATGCAAATGGAGAGAGTTGGCAGACCGCCGGACGGGGTGTACTTGGAGTGATCATGCAAAGGGCAGTGACGATTGAAGGAGGTCAATTTATCAGTGATCGGCATATCAGTGAGCTCCAGCATTGCATATAGACTATTTAATAAGATTGGCCCTTTTTTTCCTCCTTTGTTTTTGTTTCTTTACTAACCATATAGTCAAAGTAAGAATTATAAAGCTTAATCGTTTAATCGCATATTGTGTACTGTTTGTTATTTCGGGTTACTGATTTCTAACAGGGGACACATCGCGCAGCATCCACCCAAACGAGATTTCTTAAGTTTGGCCGGGCCGGGGGCTATCACCCACTATATTAAGCTGTGAGCCGAAGCGAGAGACACCATTGTGGGGGCTATGTTCGGGATTGATTCCATTGGATGCTGTGTGATTACCCTGAGCAATGAACCAGTCGGGCAGATATTTGTACTCTGGATGAGTTGTTAATTCCACTGTTAAGCACTGTTGAAGGTGTGATTGTGCGTGGAGGTTTGATAAAATGGCTGGCGCAGCTCTCGTTTTAATGCAGACCAGCGCTGAGGTAGCGGTAGCTGGGGGGGGCGGAGATTTCAAAGACAGGGTTCTCTTGATTCTGAGGAGTGAGGGGAAAGAGTGGTCGGATTTGAAATATCTAATTAGTCCACGTCCCTGGAGAAGAGTGAGAATTCTGAGTTAGTATCCACCCTTACTTCTCTGGTGAATAAATGGAAAAGACAGCTTCCACCTATTCGCTGGAATAATGCCTATCCCTAAAGGGGAGGAGGAGGAGTTGGGTGGAGCGGACCTCTCAGTTGTTAGATGAGTGGCAGTGCTCTGATGACATAAAGTGACAGAGATTGGTTGATGTGCGGCCAGCCTGTTGACATTGTGAGAGCCGTCAGGTTGAAATCTCCTGTAGTGACAGCTGTCAATTATCTGCAAACACTGGACAACACTTTTGGCCCAACTGGAAGCCAATGGAGCTCATGGTGGGGTTTCAGAACATGCGCCAGGAGAAGGGGGAGAAGCTTTCTGCTTTTATTTTTCGGCTAGAGAGGCAGCTAAATTGCTTGCAGTGCAGAGGGGTCATTCAGGTGGCTGAGGTGGATCAGTAAGGAATGGACCAGATAGCCAGGAGTGCCCAGTCCCAGGACCTGATTGCTTGGGGTCTCCAACAGTCTTGTAAGATGTGCCCCCCTTCGTCTTTGGTTGAGCTGATCAGAGAGGTACGGGAAGAGGAGAACGCGGCAGAAGCGCGGGAGGACTCCGTCAGCAGGGTACTTGGTAGTATTGGTAGTAGTCCCCTGCGGTGAAGTGACAACAGATAGCCTACCCTGGGGAACGGTAGAGGAGATTGGGTTGGAGTTGAGAATGGAGATATGTTGGCTGTAATCAGTGGGTGTGACCCCCCCCCCCAATACGATGGAGCTGATGTGGGGGTAGATTCCCCAAGAGGACTTACAATGCGGAGGGCTGCTGGAAGCAGGTGTCACGCCAGAAGGAGAGCGAGCACCTGGGTACCTCAGCAGGTAGAGTCGTTGGGAAAACCTAGAGGAGACCCAGTGAGGGAACGGCCTGGTGTCTCTGGGGGAACATGTTCCTAGCAATGTACCAAGGAACCCCCAAAAGCGAAAGGCCCAATTCCTGAAGGCTTAGTGGGTCCATCCTCCAGTGTGTTGCTACGAATAGAGGGTATGTATGCTTATACCATACTCGACGCCGGGTCACAGGTCACGTTGTTGTACTGTTTGTTTTACAACTGGTATCTGAAGCATTTACCATTTGACACCATTCAAGGCACTGGAGATCTGGGAGCTTAGTGCTAGTGATTATCCATACAATGGTTATTTGTCACTGAAGTTGGAGTTCTTGGAGGCCGATGTGGGAGTGTCTGAGGTCCTTGATACATTGGTGCTGATTTGTCCGGACCCTGTTGAGAAGGGCGGTGTTTCAATTCTGGTGGGGACCAACACCGCTCTTGTGAAGAGGCTCATGGGAGCCTGCAAGGAGAAAGCTGGGGAGAGCTTTCTGGGAACATTGTCCGTGCACCCGGGGCTTCGAACTGCTTTTGAGGAAGTGCATGGCAGCATTGGGCCAGATACCGAATTTAAACGAGGGACTGTGTGCTTCACCCAATCGAAGCCAATGGTGTTACGGCCCGGGGAAGTAGCGAGAGTGATGGGGACCGCTAAATTTTCTGAGTGCCTGAGGGCAAAGCCCTCTTAGTGGATGCTCCAGGAGACCACGAGGGGGAGTCGGAACTTCTTGCTGGGGTACTGGTGAGGCCCGAATTGCAGAAACCCTCGGTTGTACAGAAACGCAGGATGGCAGTGATTGTCAGGAACACTACGAAGAGGGAGGTCACCTTCAAGCAGGGGATGCCCCTGGTGCATTTGTTTCTGGTGACGGTAATGTCTAGTGCCCCTGTGAGACGTGCCGGGGACAAACTATTGGAAAATGGGGGAAAGTTGACCGCTGAGTCATTCAACTTCGGGGACTCCCCAGTTCCTGCAGGTTGGAAGAGGAGGCTGGTAGAGAAGATGTTGAAGCTGGAAGGCGTCTTTTCCACTGACGAGTTTGACGTGGGTTGTTCCAAGAGCACGTGTCACACTATCCGGGTGACTGAGGATACCCCGTTCAGAGTAAGGTCACGTCAACTGGCCCCTGCAGAGATGGAGGACATTTGGCAGCATTTGTGTAAGTTGAAGGGAGCTGAGATCATCACTGAGTCCTGAAGCCCCTATGCGTCTCCAATAGTGGTGGCCCGAAAGAAGAATGGGAAGGTACAAATGTGTGTGGACTATAGGACTCTGAACAGGCGCACCATCCCTGACCAGTATACAGTCCCAAGCATTGAAGACGTGCTGACCTGTCTGAGTGGTGCGAAGTGGTTCAGTGTGCTGGACTTGAGGAGTGGATATTACCAGATCCCCATGAGTGAGGCCGACAAAGAGAAAACCGCATTTATATGTCCACTGGGATTCTTCCAGTTTGAAAGGACAGCTCGGGAGCTCCTGCAACCTTCCAGCGGGTCATGGAGAAGACAGTGGGGGATATGAGCTTGCTTGAGGTATTGGTATATCTGGATGACCTCACAGTATTTGGATCCACCTTGGAAGAACATGAAGCGAAGCTGCTGAAGGTGCTGGGCCACCTGAAAGCTGAAGGGTTAAAACTTTCCCTGGACAAGTGCCAGTTCTGCCAAACGTCAGTTAGCTACGTTGGGCACATAGTATGGGGTAGCTACAGAGCCAGCTAAGATCGAGGCAGTTTCCACTTGCCCAAGACCTCAAGACTGTGAGTGCTCTGCGCTCGTTCCTCGGATTCTGTGGTTACTATCGGAGGTTTGTGAAAGGCTACGTGAAAGTGAGTCACCCTTTGAATCAACTCCTGTGCGGTTACCCTCCCTTGGGTAAGAAAGGGAAGGGGAGAAAAGGACAGGAGGGTGGAGAGAATCTTAGCCTGTTGGAACCCTTTGGACCGAGGTGGAATGCAAAATGTGAGGAGGCCTTTCAGTCACTGAAGGAGCTGCTGACCCAGGCGCTGGTGCTGGCTTTTGCGGACCCCCGATTACCGTATGTACTGCACGCGGATGCCAGCTGAGAGGGTTTAGGGGGCATCTTGTATCAGGATCAGGGCACTGGGTTGAGACCCGTTGCGTTTGTCAGCCAGAGTCTGTTGCCCTCTGAGAAAAACTATCCCATGCACAAGTTGGAATTTCTGGTGTTGAAATGGGCGGTGGTGGATAAGCTGAGTGACTACCTCTACGGGGCAAGTTTGAGGTGAGGACGGACAACAGCCCCCTAACTTATATCCTGACCTCAGTGAAACTAGATGCCACAGGCCATCGGTGGTTTGCAGCATTATCTGCCTATGATTTCAGCCTGAAGTACTGGCTGGGAAGCAAGAACGTTGATACTGATGCTTTGTCCCGACGGGTGCATGAGGGACTGGACAGGGACGAGGAAAGGGAGAGTGTTCCTGCCCCGGGGGTGAAGGCCCTGTGTCAGTTTGCCATCACCATGAAGGCAGAGGAAAAGGAGGGGCAGGAGCAAGCGGTGGATCAATTGGGAGCTTCTGATGACTCCATTCCCCAAGTTTATTGTAACCTGACTGCTCTGAAGACAAATGACCTGCAGGAATTGAGTTCTGAGAAAGTGGCAGCTGCTCAGCGAGATGATCTGGGCATTGGCACCATTTGGGTGGCACTCGAAAAGGGAGACATGGCTCAGGTGGAGAGGATGAAACACGCTTCGGTGCCTCCATTACTACGAGAATGGCCTCGGCTGGAGTTGAAGAACCAGATCTTATACCGGGTCACGTCACACCCAGACTGACCCCGGCGTTGCCAGCTGGTTCTGCCCGAGAAGTATCAGAGGATGGTGTTGAAATCACTTCATGATGATTCTGGACATTTGGGGGTGGAAAAGACCTATAGATTGCTCAGAGACCAGTTTTACTGGCCCCGAATAATGTCGGAGGTCGAAGAATACTGCAAGTTATGCATTCGATGCGTAAGGCGGGAGACACTGCCTACGCAGGCAGCTCCCTTGTCCCACCTGCAGAGTGTGGGGCCTCTGGACCTGGTGTGTATGGATTTCCTGTCAATAGAACCCGATGCCAACAACACGGTGAATATCTTAGTCATCACGGACCACTACACCAGATATGCTCAGGCTTTTCCTATCAAGGACAGAGGGTGTCTATGGTGGCAAAGGTGTTATGGGAGAAGTATTTCATTTATTATGGCCTTCCCAGGTGAATACATACTGATCAGGGATGGGACTTCGAGAGCAGACTCATCCATGAGTCACTGGGCATGTTTGGAGTTGAGAAGTCGAGGACTACACCCTATCACCCACAGGGTGATCCCCAGCCAGACAGGTTTAATCGGACCTTGCTAGACATGCTCGGAACCTCAGAGATCAGCAAGAAGAGCAGGTGGAGTCAACATATTTGGCATCTGGTTCACAGTTATAATTGTACACGAAATGAAGCTACTGAGTACTCACCATATTATCTGATGTTTGGGCGCAAGGCAAGGTTGCCCACTGACCTTTGTTTTGGGACTGACGAGGGTGACTTACCACCGAAGAGTTATCTGAAGTATGTGTCTGACATGAGAAGAGAGTTGAAAAGGGCTTATGAATTAGCTGGGGTCGCGGCTGCTCAGCAGAATCAAGGGAATAAGAGAAGGTATTATCAAATGGTGAGGTTCTCCCAACTCCCGCCAGGACACAGAGTCCTCATAAGAAATTTGAGGCTACCTGGAAAGCATAAGTTGGCTGACCACTGGGCAGCTACACGCTATGTGGTGGAGAGTCAGATGCCAAACCTACCAGTTTTCTGGGTGAAACCAGAGGATGGGAATGGGTCTGTCAAGATTCTCCATCGGAACCACCTGCTGCCTCTGGGACAAGAGGTGCAGGTAGACCCAGAGCCCGACTTGGAGCCTACACATAGTAAGAGGACTCTTCGGAAACACGGGGTGACTACCGGGCCCCCACCCCTGAGAGGGATACTGATTAGGAGGATGACCTGGATGTGTGGTATATGCTGCCTTTTGCTAACTCCCCAGTGATTGAGGAAGAGACTCCCGGCCCTTCTCCCACTGAGACAGGTGAAGGGGCGGGGGGCTATCTGTGGGCAGCCTGGGTTGCAGCGGGACTCTGCAGGGGAGGAAGCGGGGTTTGATCATGGAACAGAGGGCTCCAAGTTGCAGGTGGGCACGTGTGATAGATTGGCGGAGACCTCGCCAGTTAGGGTTAGGGTTAGGGTTAGGGTTAACCCTAACCCTAACCCTAAGTATCCCCGGTAACCTGAAGAATTAGGTGAGGGGGTGCGGAGATCTCAGAGAATTAGGAGACCACCTGATAGGTTGGCCTATGTAGCACTCAGGGGAACAGAGTGTTGGGGAGCTATGTCACTACCTTTTACACCTGGGTTGGGCTTTGTGTTTTGCAGGAAGGGCTGGCGAATTATCGAATTATGAGGACATGACTAGATTTGGTGGGGGGAGAGTGTAACATGCCGTAGAGTTTCACTGCTATGTAACGTGCTGTAAGGTTTCACTAATAATGCAATGGTTTCTCTGTAGCAGCAATGTTTGGGTTATGACTCGAATGTTGATGTTCTTTCTTGTGAGTCTGGAAGAGAGATCTTCACGGTATTGGCCAGGGAGAGATGAGGAGAGAAGATGCGAATGGAGAGAGTTGATAGACCGCCAGACGGGGTGGACTTGGAACGAGGGTCCGATGGGCAGCAACGATCGGAGGAGGTTGATGGTGGATCAGTGGCTTATCAGTGAGCTCCAACTTTGTGCATAGACTATTTAATAAGATTGGGCCCTTTTTTTCTGTTTCTTTACTAACCAAATAGTCAAGATAAGAATTATAAAGCTTAATCGTTTAATCGCATATTGTGTACTGTTTGTTATTTCGGGGTACTGGTTTGTAACAGGGGACACATCGCGCAGCATCCACCCAAACGAGATTTCTTAAGTTTGACCGGGCCGGGGGCTATCACGCCCTATATTAAGCCACTAGCCAAAGCGAGAGTCACATATAAGTAATTAAACAATTATAAAATAGAACTAAAATAGCTCAAATCCATATGTAAATCATAATTTTATATAAATAGTAAATTAGTTCACATCAATACTGATAATAATAAATAACTTAAATATATTAAATAAATCTGTAATGTAACCTGGCTGGACGTGCAGCGTATAGACACTTGTTGTGTTGATTCTATCATAGATTATAGCTCGGGAACGTCTATGTTGTTCAGCATTCTGTCTCAAGTTTGTAGCACAGTGATTAGCAAACACTTTACAGTACCAGTGACTGGGTTCAATTCCCACCACTTGTAAGGAATTTGTGCATTCACCTCATGACCGTGTGGGTTTCATCTGGTATTACTCCGGTTACCTCCCTTACTCCAAAGACCTACTGGTCAGTTGGTTAGTTGGTCATTGTAAATTGTCCTGTGATTAGGCTAGGGTTAAATCGGAGGCTTCTGTGTGGAGCAGCCAGAAGGGCCTATTCCACACTGCGTCCCAATAAATAAATAAATAGATAAAAATTCCCTGGAGTAGAACTCCAACAGACAAAGAGAAAGAATAACCTAGGTTTATTCAAAGAGAAAGAATAACCTAGGTAGCATTGTTTCAGAACTTAGTTGCTCAACAGAGAAGAATACAGGCATTGAATGAAGAATGATGGTCAACAGGGTAGGGTAACCTATGGTAGGTAGAGAATGCAAAAAGTGCAAAGACTGATTTAGGATGTAATAGGGATAGGAAGTAGGATGATTAGAATGTTAATAGAGCACTACAGATAGAAAGGAAATCTATGGTGTAAATAGGGTAGCACGTTGCAGAACCTCAAGGTTATATGGAAAATTCAGTTATTTTTTGCATTTATAATTAAGAGTCTCGATTAGTCGAGAAAGAACTGGTAAAACAGAGGAATTAATTGTGATGCTAGGACTAACTGCACAGGATAGACTGGGAATGCCTGATATACAACACAGTAACACTCTCTCCTCAATACCATTGGCTACCATTTCCACAGAAGCCCACCTAGACGTTCATCTGTCATCTGACCTCCTCCATATCTTCATTGCATCCATCTTTCTCCCCAGTTCTCCTGCTGATCTCCTGGCCTAATTCCTAAGTCCAAATCCCTCCCAATCATCTAATCTTATCTTCAACCAACTTCCTGCTCCATTCTCCTTAATGAACCCCAGTCTGATCCATACTGCAAATAGCCCTACCAATTCTTGCCACAACACACAACACCACACCTCCTCTCAATCTAGTACTTCATAAAGACTCTACGGAAATCTAAAATTTCCAATTCTCACAAACTGATGCTCATCCCCCCATCCCCTCAATGACCTGAACTTAATTTACTTGATTTCCTTCGTGCATCTACAGTGGTGAAATACACAAAGGAAAGCATTTTCAGAGTATGAAGGTTCTCCAATAGTACGTGGCATTTTGGACCTCACAGGCCATGAAGTTCTGGAGCAGAGGGTCTAGACACCAAACATTTATTGGCTTACTAGACAACCTCTCATTAATGTGCTCAGACTTTGAATACTGTTGTTTTGTATTTCAAATCAATTTAATTGCCTTGATTTAGGCTCAGAAAACATTAAAGATACAACATTAAAATCTACAAAAGATACTAGATTGGACCACATCTGAGAATTTATGCAATTGTACTAAAATCCAACACGATGCAACAGATTTGGTGAATGAACAGATAAATGGCAAATAATAATTCATCAGCAAATGAATTTGAAAAGCCGGCCGGTGGTATAGTGGCATCCCCCGCACTTCAAGGTGAATGGTCCTGAGTTCAAACCCAACTGACTCCTTGCTTGTTTTCCATCCATGCTGGGTTCAGTGTTGAGCTAGCAACTGAGCCTCATAAAAAACAGGTTTAAACAATGGTGAAGAAACAAGAAGGTTGTCACAAGGTGCAGAGAAGAATTTAAATAAAGTCCCATGAAACAAAATTCTGGAAGCAACAATAATTTGCAAACGAATTAGAGTGAGTTGAGTTTTGTTAAATTGCCAATCTGGATAATTTAGATCGAACTATTGTAAAATTCTCTGCAATTCGCTCAATTACGTGTATAGTTTAATTGAGTTTGGGCGTGTTTAGCTAAGATTGTCATTTATGGACTATTATGAGAGACGTCCTCAAACTTCTCAATGTTTTACTATTGGAAACAAATTACTTTAAGATCGTTGTTATCTTTATTCCACTGGAATCTGCATATCAATTGGGTTTTGATATACCAATTTGCCAACAACCAGATAGAGCAAAATATCACACAATATGTGTTGAATTTATGGGCAATGTCAATATGCATTTCCCTGAATGCATATTTACAAATGAAATGGAAGATTATATGCTTCATCCATAGCCTCCTGAGGCTCCATAGGAAAAACAGAGTCAAGTTAAAAACTGTCCAAATAAAACAATCTATAAAAATAGTTCTGTTTCATGCCAGTCGGTTAGTTAGCATTCAAGAATTAGCATTTCAAGACACTAATGTTGAACATCTGGTTGAAAATTTGAAAACCAAAATAGTCAAGTGAAAAGTGGTTTGTGTCATGGCAGTTATTGAAAATAACAACTCACTCTTCCATTATTTATCGCTCAATATTCCCTAGTCAAAATATGAAAGCACCAATCCATCTCTAATGAGCCACAGGGAGAAGCTAGATTTTAGTACATCAATTTGAAATAGCTACAAAGATCCAGTGAAGGAGAAGTTTAATTGTGAATGGCAATATATCCAGTTTCAGTTCAGTGACTGTAACCTGAGGCACCAACACAGGTGAATATTAGAACCTGGGCTGTAGGAACTGATCAGTAATACACTCAAAAATACTAATTTTCCTTCATTCTTTGGTTGTTGAGGCAGGAGGAATAACTTAATGTTTCATCGACTATCACGTGTCAGCTTCAACAAGCCTTTGAGCTGTAAGCAAATGAAACAAGATATTACTGATTTTTTTTCTCTCTAAATTAACACCCTCCTGTTTGGCTTGCTGAGATTGCTGACACTGGGTGTGAAGTATAACCAGTGTGGATTCCCCTTCTATGATGATATGACATTGTGCCTTATTGCTGCACTTGCATATTATTTCCAAGTACGTTAAATAGTTGTGCTCAAGTTACACATAATTTCACTGTAATAATGCCACATTTTGTAATGTAACACAACAGTCTGAAATTATTTCTTATATTTTTTGTTGCTTCAGCCATGCCCACTACCCTCTACCTCAATTTGACAACATATAACAACATAGTTTACTAATCATGCATGAAACATCTAGAATGTCACTGGCTTTATGCACCTCCTACCTTATTTATTCAACTGCACTGAATGCTTTGGCCAGTCTCTCATCAAAAATGCCTACTTTCAATTCTGGTCTATGCCAAATATTTCACCTCCCTCAGCTGACACAGGTCAAACAGCATTAAAACAGGCATGGATGCAACAGTCTTGTAACAGATACTTATGTGAACCTTTGAATTATGCTTACACGATTATTTTTTTACCCAGATGTGCAGATGAAAGATGATAGCGGAATAAATCAATAGCAAATGCCTAAAGGGTCTCAAAGGTTTATTTTTTTTTAACCAGTTTCCATGGTAGCATTTTGAAAATATACTTTCCTTATTCACTTAAAGAACTATTTTTCCCTTCCGACTTTTGGCCATCAGTGCACAGGGTCTGAAGAGGGACAAGCAGGGCAGAAGACTACCTCATTATCTGTTCCTGGACCTGACACACGTGGAAGTGGGTGGATGGCTGGAGGTGGGCAATCCGCATCAGGCATGCGTAAAAAGAGCTACTTTTCAATCAGTACGGTGAAAGAAAGGCAGAGTTTTGCTGCAGTTTCTCTGAGTTGAGAAGTGACCGTCAGCAAGAGGCAGTGTGTGAAAAGAGCTACCTTTCAGTCAGGTCCGTGTTCAAGACTTAAAAAGCGGAGCTTCGAGCCAATTTTCTCTCAGTTGGACAATTCACATCAAGGGTGCATAAAAAGAGCTACTTTTATTCAAGATGGTGACAAGATTTTAAAGGCAGAGTTTTGTGGCAGTTTCTCTGAGTTGAGGAGCAACCAATCAATAAGAGAGATACATTACAAAAGGACCAATAAGAATAATGCAAGTGTAAGCAGAGCAGCCATTCTTCTGAGTGTGCCAGCCTTTAGAGTGGCTTTGGCTTGGGTGAGGTAGATTATCTTGTAAGTTACTCTCTCTCTGTTCTTATTTGTTCATTCCTCATCTATTAGAACACAGAACATAGAAATCTACAGCATCTTCAGCCCATAATGTTGTGCTGACCATGTAACGTACTCTAGAAACTGTCTAGAATTACCATACCACTTAGCCCTCTAATTTTCTAAGCTCCATATACCTATCTAAGACTCTTTTAAGAGACCCTATTATACCCGCCTCTACCAGTATTGTTGGCAATGCATTCCATGCACCCACCGTTCTATATGTGGAAAAACTTCCCTCTGACATCCCCCCTGTACTTTCTTTAAAGCACCTTAAAATTATGCCCCCTCATGTTAGCCATTTCAGCCCTGGGAAAAAAGCCTGGCTATCCACATGATCAATGCCTCACATCACCTTATACTCCTCTATCAGGTCACTTCTCATACCCTGTCACTCCAAGGAGAAAAGGCCAAGTTCACTCAACCTATTCTTATAAGGCACACTCTCCAATCCAGGCAACATCCTTGTAAATCTCCTCTGTACTCTCTCTATAGTATCCACATCCTTCCTGTAGTGAGGTGACCAGAACTGAACACAGTACTCCAAGTGGGGTCTAAGGTCTTATATGGCTATAACATTATCTCATGGCTCTTGAACTCAATCCCATGGTTGATGCAAGGCCAACACACCATATACCTTCTTAACAACACTGTCCACCTGCTCAGCAGTTTTGAGCGTCTGATGGACACGGACCCCAAAATCTCACTGATCCTCCACATTTCCAAGAGTCTTACCATTAATACTATATTGTGTCTTCAAATTTGACTGATCAAAGTGGATCACATCACACTTATCTGGGTTGAACTCCATCTGCCACTTCTCAGCCCAGTTCTGCATCCCACTGATGTCCCGCTGTAACCCCTGACAACCCTCCAGACTATCCACAATACCCCTAACATTTGTGTCATCAGCAAACTTACTGATCCACCTTTATACTTCCTTATCCAGGTCATTTATAAAAATCACAAAGAGAAAGGGTCCCAGAACAGATCCCTGAGGCACCCCACTGGTCACCGAGCTCCATGCAGAATATGAGCCATCTACAACCACCCTTTGCCTTCTGTTGGCAAGCCAGTTCTGGATCCACAAAGCAGGGTCTCCCTGGATTCCATGCCTCCTTACTTTCTGAAGGAGCCTAGCATGGGGAACCTTATCAATACTTTACTGAAATCCATATACACTACATCCCATGCTCTATCTTCATCAATGTGTTTTGTTACATCCTCAAAGAATTTAATCCGTCTCATAAGGCACCACCTGCCCTTGACAAAGCCATGCTGACTATCCCCAAACAGATTATGTCTTTCTACATGCTCATATATCTTGCCTCTCAGGACCTTCTCCAACAACTTGCCCACTACTGAAGTAAGATTCACTAGTCTATAATTTCCTGGGTTATCTCTACTCCCTTTGTTGAACAAGAGAACAACATTTCTAACACTCCAATCCTCTGGTACTTCTCCAGTCCCTACTGATGATGCAAAGATCATTGCCAGAGGCTCAGCAATTTCCTCCCTCATTTCCCACAGCAGCCTGGAGTATATCTCATCTGGACCCAGCGACTTATCTAACTTAATGCTTTTCAAAAGCTCCAGCACATCCTCTTTCTTAATGTCTACATGCTCAAGTGTTTCAGTTTGCTGTAAGTCATCCCCACAATTGCCAAGGTCCTTTTCCCTGGTGAATTCTGAAGCAAGGTTTTCATTAGGTACCTCTGTTACCTCCTCCGACTCCATGTACATGTTTCCACTATCACACCCGATTGGTCCTATTCTAAAGTCAAGTCAAGTCACTTTTTATTGTCATTTTGACCATAAACTGCTGGTACAGTGCACAGTAAAAATAAAATAATGATCTTTCAGGACCATGGTGCTACATGAAACACAAAAACTACACTAGACTAAGTGAGACAACACAAGGCTACACAAGACTATGTAAAACAACACAAAAACTACACTAGACTACAGACCTACACAGGACTACATAAAGTGCACAAAACAGTGCAGGGCAGTACAATAAACCAGACAACGGGCACAGTAGAAGACAAATTACAATATAATAATAAATTACATAGATGTCAGTCTAGACTCTGGGTATTAAGGAGTCTGATAGCTTGGGGGAAGAAACCGTTGCACAGTCTGGTTGTGAGAGCCCAAATGCTTTGGTACCTTTTGCCAGATGGCAGGAGGGAGAAGAGTTTGTGTGAGGGGTGCGTGGAGTCCTTCACAATACTGTTGGCTTTGCAGGTGCAGCGTGCGGTGTAAGTGTCTGTAATGGCGGGAAGAGAGACTTCGATGATCTTCTCAGCTGACCTCACTATCCGCTGCAGGGTCTTGCGATCCGAGATGGTGCAATTCCCAAACCAGGCAGTGATGCAGCTGCTCAGGATTCTCTCAATACAACCTCTGTAGAACGTGGTGAGGATGGGGGGGGCATGGGAGATGGACTTTTCTCAGCCTTCACAGAAAGTAGAGATACTGCTGGGCTTTCTTGGCTATGGAGCTGGTAATGAGGGACCAGGAGAGATTCTCTACCAGGTGAACACCAAGAAATTTGGTGCTCTTAACGATCTCAACGGAGGAGCCGTCATTGTTCAGTGGAGAGTGGTCACTCCATGCTCTCCTGAAGTCAACAACCATCTCTTTTGTTTTGTTCACATTCAGAGACAGGTTGTTGGCTCTGCACCAGCCCGTTAGCCGCTGTACCTCCTCTTTGTATGCTGACTTGTCGTTCTTGCTGATGAGACCCACTACGGTCGTGTCATCGGCGAACTTGATGATGTGATTCGAGCTGTGTATTGCTGCACGGTTGTGGGTCAACAGAGTTAACAGCAGTGGACTGAGCACACAGCCCTGGGGGGCCCCCGTGCTCAGTGTGATGGTGTTGGAGATGATGCTTCCAATCTGGACTGACTGAGTCCCACACGGCTCATCCTTTTGCTCTTCACATGCTTGTGGAATGCCTTGGGGTTTTCCTTAATTCTGCTCACGAAGGCCTTCTCATGGCCCCTTTTAGGTCTCCTAATTTAATTCATAAGCTTTCTGGCAGCCTTGTAATTTTCTAGAGCTTGAACAGTACCTAGTTTCTTGAACTTATTGTAAAATTTTCTTTTCTTCTTAACTAGAATTTCTACACCTTTGTATACCATGGTTCTTTTATCCTACCATCCTTTTTCTGCCTCAATGGAACATACCTGTGCAGAACGCCATGCAAGTGTTCCTTGAACATTTACCACATTTCTGCTGTGCATTTCCCTGAGAACATCTGCTCCCAAGTTTCTGCCTAATAGCATCATATTCCCCCCACTCCAATAAAATGTTTTCCCAAATTGTCTGCTCCTATCCCTCTCCAGCGCTATAGTAAAGGAGATAGAGTTGTGATCACTACCTCCAAAATGGGCTCCTACCAAGAGATCTGACACCTGATTTCCCATTACCAGATCAAGTGCATTGTAGTTAGTGAGAATGTCTCCAGGGCTGTGTTTTGTTCTTTGTGTGGGATGTGGGAAGTCAGGGAAATCTCCAGTCTTCCAGATAAACACATCTGCACCAGGTGCACAGAGTTGTAGCTCCTGAGAGAATGTTTTAAGGAACTGGAGCTGCAGCTCGATGACCTTCATCTCATATGGGAGAATGAGGATAGACAGGACTTCAGAGAGATGGTTACCCCTAGGTTCCAGCAGACCAATAACTGGGTGACTGACAGGAGAAGGAGGGGAAATGCACAGCCAGTGTGTCCATCCCCTCAATCATCCGTAAACAATTTTAGATACTGTTGAGGATGACCTACCAGGGGGTACCCCAGTGAGCAGGTCTCTGGCACTATGTCTGGTGCTGTGGCTCAGAAGAGCAGAGAGGTAAAGAAGACTGCAGTGTTGATGGGAGATTTCTTAGTCAGAGGAACAGAGACGAGGTTCTGTGGGCGCGATAGAGACACCCAGATGGTATGTTGCCTCCCTGGTTCCAGGATCAGGGATGTCTCGGATCATGTCCATGGTATTCTCAAGGGCGAGGGTGAGCAGCCAGAAGTCTTGGTATAGACTGGCACCAATGACATGGGTAAACAAGGTGAGGAGGTCCTGAAGAGAGATTTTAGAATGCAAGATAGACAGCTGAAAATCAGGTCCTCCAGCGTAGTAATCTCTGGATTGTTGCCTGTGCCACGTGCCAGTGAGAGTGAGAACAAGATGATGTGTGGCCTACAAACTGGTGCAGAGGGCAGGGCGAGGGGTTCAGATTTATGGATTATTGGGATCTCTTCTAGGGAAGGTATGACCTGTACAAAAGGGACGGGTTACACCTGAACCTGAGGGTGTCCAGTATCCTTGCAGACAGGTTGGCTAGAGTTGTTCAGGCGGTTTAAAAGTAATTTGGCAGGGGAACGGAAACCAAAGTGATAGTGCTGAATGTGAGATAGTTGGTTTACAGAGGAAACGCATAGTGAAACTCCTAGCAAGGAAGGGCTGATGACAGGGCAAAATTGCAATCAACATGATGAGTTGCAACGTAAAAGGCAGACAAAATCGAAAGGAGTGAATATAGAACTGAAGGTGTTAAATTTGAATGTGCGCAGTATAGGGAATAAACATAGAAAGAAACATAGGAAACCTACAGCACAATACAGGTCCTTCAGCCCACAATGCTGTGCCGAACATGTATTTACTTTAGAAATTACCTAGGGTTACCCATAGCCCTCTATTTTTCTAAACTCCATATACCTATACAGGAGTCTCTTAAAAGACCCTATCGTATCCGCCTCCACCACCGTTGCCGGCAGCCCATTCCATGCACTCACCACTCTCTGCGTAAATAACATACCCCTAACATCTCCTCTGAACCTACTTCTAAGCACCTTAAGACTGTGCCCTCTAGTGTTAGCCATTTGAGCCCTAGGAAAAAGCCTCTGACTATCCAGACGATCAATGCCTCTTATCATCTTATACACCTCTATCAGGACACCTCTCATCCTCCGCCGCTCCTAGGAGGAAAGACTGAGTTCACTCAACCTATTCTCATAAGGCATGCTCCCCAATCCAGGCAATATCCTTGTAAATCTCCTTTGCACTCATTCTATAGTTTCCACATCCTTCCTGTAGTGAGGTGACCAGAAATGAGCACAGTACTCCAAGTAGGGTCTGACCAGGGTCTGATACAGCTGTAACATTACCTCTTGGCTCTTAAACTCAATCCCATGGTTGATGAAGGCCAATCCACCATATACTTTCTTAACCACAGAGTCAACCTGCACAGCAGCTTTGAGTGCCCTATGGACTCAGACCCCAAGATCCCTCTGATCCTCCACACTGCCAAGAGTCTTACCATTAATACTATATTCTGCCATCATATTAGACCTACCAAAATGAACCACCTCACACTCACCTGGATTGAACGCAATCTGCCACTTCTCAGCCCAGTTTTGCATCTCATTGATGTCCTGCTGTAACCTCTGACAGCCCTCTACACTATCCACAACACCCAACAAACTTTGTGTCATCAGCAAATTTACTAACCCATCCCTCCGCTTCCTCATCCAGGTCATTTATAAACATCACGAAGAGTAGGGGTCCCAGAACAGATCCCTGAGGCACACCACTGGCCACCGGCCTCCATGCAGAATATGACCCATCTACAACCACTCTTTGCCTTCTGTGGGCAAGCCAGTTCTGGATCCACAAAGCAAGGTCCCCTTGGATCCCATGTTTCCTTACTTTCTCAATAAGCCTTGCATGGGGTACCTTATCAAATGCCTTGCTGAAATACATATACACTACCTCTACTGCTCTACCTTCATCAATGTGTTTAGTCACATCCTCAAAAAATTAAATCAGGCTCATTAGGCATGACCTGCCTTTGACAAAGCCATGCTGACTATTCCTAATCATATTATGCCTCTCTAAATGTTCATAAATCCTGCCTCTCAGGATTTTCTCCATCAACTTACAAACCACTGAAGTAAGACTCACTGGTCTATAATTTCCTGGGCTATCTCTACTCCTTTTCCTGAATAAGGGAACAACATGTGCAAACCTCCAATCCTCCGGAACCTCTCCCATCCCCAGTGATTATGCAGATATCATTTCCAGAGGCTCAGCAATCTCTTCCCTCACCTCCTTCAGTAGCCTGGGGTACATCTAGTCAGGTCCCGGAGACTTATCCAACTTGATGATTTCCAAAAGCTCCAGCACATCCTCTTTCTTAATGTCTATATGCTCAAGCTTTTCAATCCACTGTAAATCAACCCTAGGGTCACCAAGATTCTTTTCTGTAGAGAATACTGAAGCAAAGTATTCATTAAGTACCTCGGCTATCTCCTCCGGTTCCATACACACTCTTCTACTGTCACACTTGATTGGTCCTATTCTCTCACGTCTTATCCTCTTGCTCTTCACATACTTGCAGAATGCCTTGGGGTTTTCTTTAATCCTGCTCACCAAGGTGTTCTCATGGCCCCTTCTGGCTCTTCCAATTTCATTCTTAAGCTCCTTCCTGCTAGCCTTATAATCTTCTAGATCTCTAGTTTTTTGAATCTTTCATAAGCTTTTCTTTTCTTCTTGACGAGATTTTCAACAGCCTTTGTACATCACGGTTCCTGTACCCTACCATCCTTTCCCTGTCTCATTGGAACGTACCTATGCAGAACATCACACAAATATACCCTGAACATTTGCCACATTTCTGCTGTACATTTCCCTGAGAACATCTGTTCCCAATTTATACTGCCAAGTTCCTGCCAGATAGCTTCATATTTCCCCTTACTCCAATTAAGCATTTTCCTAACTTATCTGTCCCTGTCCCTCTCCAATGCTATGGTAAAGGAGAAAGAATTATGATCACTACCTCCAAAATGCTCTCCCACTGAGAGACCTGACACCTGACCAGGTTCATTTCCCAGTACCAGATCAAGTGCAGGCTCTCCTCTTGCAGGCTTATCTACACATTGTGTCAGGAAACCTTCCTGAACACATCTAACAAACTCCACCCCATCTAAACTCCTTGCTCTAGGGAGATGCCAATCAATATTTGGGAAATTAAAGTCTTGCACCACAACAAACCTGTTATTATTACACCTTTCCAGAACCCGTCTCCCTATCTGCTTCTCGATGTCCCTGTTACTATTGGGTGGTCAATAAAAAACACCCAGTGGAGTTATTGACCCCTTCCTGTTTCAAACTTCCACCCACAGAGACTCAGTAGACAATCCCTCCATGACTTCCTTCTCTTCTGCAGCCACAACACTATCTCTGATCAGCAGTGCCATGCCCCCACCTCTTTTGCCTGCCTCTCTGTCCTTTCTGAAACATCTAAGTAACCATTCCTGCCCCTGAGCCGCCCACGTCTCTGTAATGGCCACAACATCATAGCTCCAAGTACTGATCCATGCTCTGAGTGCATCCGCTTTGTTCATGATACTTCTTGTGTTAAAATAGACACATCTGAAACCATTGGCCTGAGCTTATCCCTTCTCTATCACCTGCCTATCTTCCCCCTTGCACTGTCTCCCAGGTTTCTCTATTTGTGAGCAAACCGCCACTTCCTCTGTCTCTTCAGTTCGGTTCCCACCCCCCGGCAATTCTAGTTAAAACTCTCCCCAACCAGCCTTAGCAAACCTCCCTGCCAGGATACTGGTCCCCCTTGGATTCAAGTGCAACTCATCCTTTTAGTACAGGTCACACCTGCCGCAAAAGAGGTCCCAATGATCCAGAAATCTGAATCCCTGCCCCCTATTCCAATCCCTCAGCCACACATTTATCTCCCACCTCACTCTATTCCTATACTCACTGTCGCATGGCTCAGGCAGTAGTCGAGATTACTTTGAGGTCCTACTTCTCAACTTCCTTCCTAACTCCCTGTAGTCTGTTTTCAGGACCTGCTCCCTTTTCCTAACTGTCATTGGTACCAATATGTACCATGACCTCTGGCTGTTCTCCTTCCCATTTCAGGATATTGTAGACGTGATCAGAAACATCTCGGACCCTGGCACCTGGGAGGCAAACTACCATCTGTGTTTCTTTCCCGTGTCTACGGAATCACCTGTCTGACCCTCTAACTATAGAGTCCCCTATTATTGCTGCCTTCTTCCTTTCCCTACCCTTCTGAGCCAGCCTTCTCTCCATACCCCCTGATCCCTTTAGCCACAAGGGCCATATCTAACTCCCTCTTAAATATAGCCAATGAACTGTACTCAACTGTTTCCTGTGGCAGAGAATTCCACAGATTCACCACTCTCTGTGTGAAGAAGTTTTTCCTCATCTTGGTCCTAAAAGGCTTCCCCTTTATCCTCAAACTGTGACCCCTCGTTCTAGACTTCCCCAACATCGGGAACAACCTTCCTCCATCTGGCCTGTCCAATCCCTTTAGGATTTTATACATTTCAATAAGATCCCCCCTTAATCTTCTAAATTCCAACGAGTATAAGCCTAGTCAATCCACTCTTTCATCATATGAAAGTCCTGCCATCCCAGGAATCAATCTGGTGAACCTTCTTTGCACTCCCTCTATGGCAAGAATGTCTTTCCTCAGATTAGGGGACCAAAACTGCAAACAATACTCCAGGTGTGGTCTCATCAAGGCCTTGTACAACTGCAGTAGTACCTCCCTGCTCCTGTACTCAAACCCTCTTGCTATGAATGCCAGCATACCATTTGCCTTTTTCACCGCCTGCTGTACCTGCATGCCCACTTTCAAAGACTGGTGTATAATGACACCCAGGTCTCGTTGCACCTCCCCTTTTCCTAATCGGCCACCATTCAGATAATAATCTGTTTTCCTGTTTTTGCCACTGAAGTGGATAACCTCACATTTATCTACATTAAATTGCATCTGCCATGAATTTGCCCACTCACCTAACCTATCCAAGTCACCCTGCATCCTCTTAGCATCCTCCTCACAGCTAACACTGCCGCCCAGCTTCGTGTCATCCACAAACTTGGAGATGCTGCATTTAATTCCCTCATCTAAGTCATTAATATATATTGTAAACAACTGGGGTCCCAGCACTGAGCCTTGCAGTACCCCACTAGTCACTGCCTGCCATTCTGAAAAGGTCCTGTTTATTCCCACTCTTTGCTTCCTGTCTGCCAACCAGTTCTTTATCCACATCAATACCTTACCCCAATACCGTGTGCTTTAAGTTTGCACACTAATCTCCTGTGTGGGACCTTGTCAAAAGCCTTTTGAAAATCCAAATATACCACATCCACTGGTTCTCCCCTATCCTCTCTACTAGTTACATCCTCAAAAAATTCTATGAGATTCGTCAGACATGATTTTCCTTTCACAAATCCATGCTGACTTTGTCCGATGATTTCACTGCTTTCCAAATGTGCTGTTATCACATCTTTGATAACTGACTCTAGCATTTTCCCCACAACTGATGTCAGGCTAACCGGTCTATAATTCCCCGGTTTCTCTCTCCCTCCTTTTTTAAAAAGCGGGGTTACATTAGCCACCCTCCAATCCTCAGGAACTAGTCCAGAATCTAAGGAGTTTTGAAAAATTATCACTAATGCATCCACTATTTCTTGGGCTACTTCCTTAAGCACTCTGGGATGCAGACCATCTGGCCCTGGGGATTTATCTGCCTTTAATCCCTTCAATTTACCTAACACCACTTCCCTACTAACATGTATTTCCCTCAGTTCCTCCATCTCACTAGACCCTCTGTCCCCTACTATTTCCGGAAGATTATTTATGTCCTCCTTAGTGAAGACAGAACCAAAGTAGTTATTCAATTGGTCTGCCATGTCCTTGTTCCCCATAAGCAATTCACCTGTTTCTGTCTGTGGAGGACCTACATTTGTCTTAACCAATCTTTTTCTTTTCACATATCTATAAAAGCTTTTACAGTCAGTTTTTATGTTCCCTGCCAGTTTTCTCTCATAATCTTTTTTCCCTTTCCTAATTAAGCCCTTTGTCCTCCTCTGCTGGACTCTGAATTTCTCCTAGTCCTCAGGTGAGCCACTTTTTCTGGCTAATTTGTATGCTTCTTCTTTAGAATTGATACTACCCGTAATTTCCCTTGTCAGCCACGGGTGTACTACCTTCCCTGATTTATTCTTTTGCCAAACTGGGATGAACAATTGTTGTAGTTCATCCATGCGATCTTTAAATGCTTGCCATTGCATATCCACCGTCAACCCTTTAAGTATCATTTGCCAGTCTGTCTTAGCTAATTCACGTCTCATACCTTCAAAGTTACCCTTCTTTAAGTTCAGAACCTTTGTTTCTGAATTAACTATGTCACTCTCCATCTTAATGAAGAATTCCACCATATTATGGTCACTCTTACCCAAGGGGTCTCTCACGACGAGATTGCTAATTAGCCCTTCCTCATTGCTCAATACCCAGTCTAGAATAGCCTGCTCTCTAGTTGGTTCCTCAACATGTTGGTTTAAAAAACCATCCCACATACATTCCAAGAAATCCTCTTCCTCAGCACCCTTACCAATTTGGTTCACCCAATCTATATGTAGATTGAAGTCACCCATTATAACTGCTGTTCCTTTATTGCACGCATTTCTAATTTCCTGTTTAATGCCATCCCCAACCTCACTACTACAGTTAGGTGGCCTGTACACAACTCCCAGCAGTGTTTTCTGCCCCTTAGTGTTATGCAGCTCTACCCATATCGATTCCACATCCTCCAGGCAAATGTCCTTCCTCTCTATTGCGTTAATCTCCTCTCTAACCAGCAATGCTACCCCACCTCCTTTTCTTTCATGTCTATCCCTCCTGAATATTGAATATCCCTGAATGTTGAGTTCCCATCCTTGGTCACCCTGGAGCCATTCATGGCTGAAAGAAAATTATAACTGAGAGCTTACTGTCCAAGGATACACATTGTACCAAAAGGTCTGGGAGAAAGGCAGAGAGCGGTGTGGCTATGTTGGTAAGAAATGAAACTAAGTTATTAGAAAGAAGTGACACAGAGTCAGAAGGTGTTGAATCGTGTGGATAGAGCTAAGGAACTGCAAAAGTAAAAAGACCCTGATGGAAGTTATATACAGACCCTCAAATAGTAGTAAGGATGTGGTCTACAAGTTATAACGGGAGTTAAAAAATGAATGTCAAAAGGGCGATGTTACAATAGTCATGGGGGATTTCAATATGTAGGTAGATTGGAAAAATCAGGTTGGTACTGGATTCAAATAGGTGGAATTTCTAAAATGCCGATGAGATGGCTTTTCAGAGCAGCTTGTGGTTCAGCCCACTAGGGGGTCAACTATACTGGATTGGGTGTTGTGCAATGAACCAGAATTGATTAGAGAGTTTAGGGGAAAGTAACCATAATATGATAGAATTCACCCTGAAATTTGAGAAGGAGAAGCTAAAGTCAGATGTGTCAGTTCTATGAGGCTTTGTCTGGATGAAGTTTATTGGATACTAGGAGAAGCTGGACAAACTTGGATTGCTTTGGAGTGAGTCAGGATCTGAGAGGAGACCTGATGGAAGTATATTATGAGAAATGTAGATTGTATGGATAGTCAAGGACATGTTGTCAAGATGGAAATGTCAAATATTAAAAGGTAAAGGGTTAATGTGAGAGGAGGAAAGTTTAAAGGAGATTTGTGAGGCAAATCTTTTTTTAAAAACACACAGAGTCATAAGTCCCTGGAATGTACTGCTAGGGAAGTGGCAGAAGCAGGTACAATTGCAATAACTAAGAGGCATTTAGACAATATGAAAGCAAGCTAGCAAACAATAATCAAAATGGATAGTAAGAGATTTTTCAAGTATGTAAAAAATAAAAGAGAGATGAGAGTGGACATAGGACCGCAAGAAAATGAGGCTGGAGAAATAATAACAGCGGTCAAGGAGATGGCAGATGGACTAAATAAGTATTTTGCATCAGTCTTCACTGTGGAAGACACTAGCAGTGTGCCAGATGTTGAAAGGTGTGAGGGAACAGAAGTGAGTGTAGTTACTATTATGAGGGAGGTGGTGCTCAAAAAGTTGAAAGATCTAAGGGTACATAAGTCACTCAGATCAGATGAACTACACCCGAGGGTTCTGAAAGAGGTAGAGGTGGAGATTGTGGACGCATTAGTAATGATCTTTCAAAAATAATTGGACCTCTGGCATGGTGCCAGAGGACTGAAGATTGCAAATGTCACTCCACTCTTTAAGAAAAGAGGAAGGCAGCAGAAAGGAAATTATATACTAGTTAGCCTGACTTCAGTGGTTGGGAAGATGCTGGAGTCAATTGTTAAGGATGAGGTTATGGAGTACTTGGTGACACAGGACAAGATAGGACAAAGTCAGCATGGTTTCCTTAAGGGAAAATCTTGCCTGACGAACCTGTTGGAATTCTTTGAGATTACTTGTAGGATAGATAAAGGGGGTGCAGTGGATCTTGTATATTTGGACTCTTAGAAGGCTTTTGATAAGGTGCTACACATGAGGCTGCTTACCAAGTTAAGAGCCCATGGTATTACAGGAAAGTTACTGGCATGGTTAGAGCATTGGCTGATTGGTAGGAGGCCGTGAGTGGGAATAAAAGGATCATTTTCTGTTTGGCTGCCAGTGACTAGTGGTGTTCTGCAGGGGTCGGTGTTGGGACCACTTCTTTTTATGCTGTCTATAAATGATTTAGATGATTGAAAAGATGGCTTTGTTGCCAAGTTTGCAGATGATATGAAGATTGGTGGACGGGCAGGTAGTGTTGAGGAAACAGGTAGTCTGCAGAATGAGGAGGAGAAGATGGCGGTGCGACGCAGTGCGCGCGGCTGTTCTGAATGAATATCGATTCTGTGTAACTAGGGGGCCGTGCACAATCTGGATTTGATGGAGACAGCCGTGAGAAGCGCAGAGGAACATCTGGAGTAACTTCTGAAATGCCTGCTTCGCTGTCGCTGCCACTGTGCGATCAAGAATCTCCGGAGACGAAGGACCCAAATCCTCGGCTTTGCCTATCGCCTGTTGTTGGGGCTGGGGTTGAAGCGCTAGGCAGAGATGGTGCTCGGTGCCGAAGAGGTGGTCGGAGGCTCGGAGTTTTCAGACGGACTCAGAGTCGGACTGTGGTCGGATGCTTCCAGGATGCTGCATCGGCAAGTTGGCGGCGCTGGAGGTTTACCGTCTGTGTGAGATGATGGGACTTTCGAGAGACTTTGAGACTTTTACTGTGCCATGGTCTGTTCTTATCAAATTATGATATTGCTTTGCACTGTTGTAACTATATGTTATAATTATGTGGTTTTTGTTAGTTTTTTAAGTCGGTTTGTTTGTCATGTGTTTTTGTGATATCATTCTGAAAAATATTGCATCATTTATTAATGCATGCATTACTAAATGACAATAAAAGGGGACTGCTTGTCGTCAATCATAATAATAATCACAATCATAATAATCATAACTTAGATTAGGAGAACGGGCAAGAGAGTGGAAAATGAAAAACAATGTTGAAAAATTGGTAGTAGTAGTATAAATATGCAGACTATTTTCCAAATTGGGAGAAAATCCAAAAATCTGAGATGCAAAGGGACTTGGAAGTCCTTGTGCAGAACACCCTGAAGGTTAACTTGCGGGTGGAGTTGGTGGTGAGGAAAGCAAATGCAATGTTAGCATTTATTTCAAGAAGTACTGAATACAAGAGCAAGGATGTGATGCTGAGGCTTTATAAGGCATTGATGAAGCCTCACCTTGAGTATTGTGAACAGTTTTGGGCTCCTCATCTTAGAAAAAATGTGCTGGCATTGGAGAGGGTTCAGAGGAGGTTCACAAGAATGTTTCTGGGAATCAGATGGTTATCATACGAGGAATGTTTGATAGCTCTAGATCTGTGCTCGCTTGAATTTTGAAGGATTAGGGGTGATCCCATTGAAATCTTTCAAATGTTGAAAGTCCTAGACAGAGTAAATGTGGAAAGGACGTTTCCCATGGTAGGTAGTCTAGGACAAGAAAGCACAGCCTCAGTATAGAGGGGCATCCATTTAAAACAGAGATGCGGAAAAATTTCTTTAGTCAGAGGGTGGTGAATTTGTGGAATTTATTACCACGGGGGCAGCTATGGAGGCCAGATCATTGGGTGTGCTTAAGGCTGAGCTTGTTATGTTCTTGACTGGACACGGCAACCAAGGTTATTAGGAGAAGGCTGGGGAGTGGGGCTGAGGAGCGGGGAAAAGAGATCAGTCTTGATTGAATAGTGGAGCAGACTCAATGGGCCAAATGCCCTAATTCTGCTCTTATATCTGATGATCTTATGATTAGAGGGACATTCGGTATGTGCATGCAGATGGGATTAGTTGTTAGATTGCCATCATGGTCAGTACAGAAATCATGGGCTGAAAAGCCTGTTCCTGTGCTCCACTGTTCTATGCTTAGTATACTTTATGTTACAATAGAACCTTCGCCCTTTGTTACTCAGCCCCTTCTGAGCAGGTAATCACATTTAGAGGTAGTTTCTGGGAGACAAAGCAATGTCCTTGCTTTGATTGATAGATATCAAATAACATTGGTAATCAAGAAGACCACTGCCCTAGGAACACGTAAAACATGTTTGGTTCTTAAGGAGGTCTGCAAGGTGCTTGGGTACAATGGCCAGAATTCTACATTGGCGTTTTAAAACTGGCCAATTTTGGCTGCACATCTATTTCTCTCTTCCTGCTTCCTACACCCTTTATTCCAATAATGCTCATTATTGTTGTCTATATTTTTGTTCATTTATATTAGTGGTTATCATTGCGATGCTAAATATATTGCATTTTCTTTTAGTATTTACCTGTTGCAACTCATTTATCTTTAAAATAATTTTCATCACTTGTTCTTTCTTTGTCTGGTCATTAACCAATTTCCCCAGGGATCAAGAAAGTATGACTCTGACTATGACTATGACTATAAAACAACAAATAAACTTCAGCTTTCCAAGTTGATGCTTCAGCAACAATGCTGTCTGTTGCAATTTGCAAGTGTAGTTGTCACTTAAATTTAGGTTTGAGCTCCCTTAGCTGTCCATCCTCTATTTGTTAATGCATTCGTATGAACTGAGTGCCTTTGTTGTCAGCAGTGGCTCAATGAGCAGAACTTTTGCCTATGCGTCCAAAGATAGTGGGTTCAAGTCTCATTCAAAGATAAAAATCTAGGCAAAGATTTCATTGTGGTAGATCAGACTTTTGATTGAGACATTAAACCTTTTATATTCCAGTGGACTTAAAAGATACTACGAAAGAGTAGAATTCTTTCTGGCAATAATTTCTCCTTCAAGTTATCCAGTTATTATTAGCTTACTATTTGTGAAAGTTTCCTATGTACAAAATGGCCAATACATTTTCTACATAATATCTGCTTCCTCTGACTACAAGGACAACCTGGGATAAAGTCATACAGCAGTACAGTATAGTACAGAAACAGGCCCTTCAGCCCACTCATCTTGTGCATTCTGAACTGTTATTCTGCCTGGTCACATCAACCTGCAACTGGACCATAGCCGTCCATACCTCTCCCATCCGTGCACTTACCCAAACTTCTCTTAAATGTTAAAAAACAATCCTGCATCCACCACTTCTGCTGGCAGCTTGTTCCACACTTCCACCACCCACTGAGTGAAAACGTTTCCCCTCAGGTTCTCTTTAAATATTTCACCTTTTAGCTATTAACCTATAACCTCTAGTTCTAGTCTCAGTCAAACTCAATGGAAAATACCTACTTGCATTTACCCTATCCATACCCCTCATAATTTTGTATAACTCTATCAAATTTCCTGTCATCTTCCTATTCTCCAGGGAAATATGTGTCCTAAGCTATCCAACTTTTCTCTGTAATTCAGGTCCTCAAGTCCTTGTTTATTTTCTGTGTACTCTTTCAATTTTACTGATACCTTTCCTGTAGTTAGGTGAGCAGAACTGCACACAATACTCCACATTTGGCCTTGAAGTCTTCTACAACTTCAACAAAATATTCCAGCTTCTATACTCAGTACTCCAATCTCTGAAAGCAAGTGTGTCAAAAACTCTCTTTATGACCCTGTCTACCCGTGATGCCACTTTCAAGGAAATATAGACCTGTATTCCCAGATCCCTTTGTTCAACACACTCCTCAGGCCCTACCAATGTCTTGAGATTTTTAAATACATAATAATAAGAGAAAAGGACTCATGTTTATCTAATTTATCATCTATTTGAATAATGCAAACCACAATTATCTCAGTACGAGTATGTTGTGTATTGATTCAGTGTAAAACTGACATTTATAGGTCTACTGCAGATACCTACTGAATAATTGAGATAATATCTCATGCCAAAAAAGCATCTTTTTTATTTTGTAAGGTGAAGCCAGGAGATGGTCTGTCAAAATCATGACCATTTTATATTTTCAGCAGGACAGAGCTCCAAACTTTAATGGAAATTTGTATAAAGGAAGGAAAGACAGATCAATGCATGCACAAAGTACCGTAGATGCTGAAAATCCAAACTAATACAGAAAATACTGACACAAGGGATTCTGTGCAAGCTGGAAGTCTTGAGCAACACACATAAAATGCTGGAGGAACTCAGCAGGTCAGGCAGCATCTATGGAGGAAAAACAATCGACATTTGCAAACTGCAACTGTGATTTACAGTTTGGAGATTGTTTAGGTGTTTCACCACTCTATAGT
This sequence comes from Mobula hypostoma, assembly GCF_963921235.1. Taxonomy (NCBI): domain Eukaryota; kingdom Metazoa; phylum Chordata; class Chondrichthyes; order Myliobatiformes; family Myliobatidae; genus Mobula; species Mobula hypostoma. Next base: position 32,798,847 of record NC_086100.1, read on the forward strand.
CTGCAAGAGGACTCTGGGAGGCAGAAGCAGCGTGTGTGAACCTCATGGCAAGAAGGCTGTGGGGCACAAGTTGATGTTCGACTCTATTTTGCCGATTAAAGTTTCCATTGATTAAAGTGATGAGGGAGATTGAAACATCAAGGCGAATATGGAAGTTGAACACCGGCTGCTTGCCTGCCTTTCGATTGCTGGTGGGGTCACTCTGCTGCCGGAGAGGGAAGTCTGCCTTTCGATTGCTGGGAGATCGCTCTGCTGCTGGAGATAGGAGACTACCTTTTGATCACTGGTGGAATCGCTTGGCTGCTGCAGAGGGGAAGGCCTGCTGCTCTGCCCAGAGAGTGTTACCCAGGCTTTCTGATTTTTGGATATGGACTTTTTTTTCAGTCTTATAGTTTTTTATATTCTGTGTTTCTCGCCCAATCTTTCTCATTTTTTTTGTGTGTGTGGGAGGGGATTTGGGGGTTGATGTGTCTGTTTCATTTTTGTTTGTTTTTTTGTGCGGGGAAGAGGAATTTGGGGTTGATGATTGTGCTGCTGTTCTTTTCTTGGTTTTGTGGTTATCTGGAGAAGAAGAATTTCAGAGTTGCATATTTTGATAATAAATGAACCTACGACATTTTGGGGTGAGACCCATCAATAGGACTGAAGGGAGAAGCCAGCAAAGTAGGTATGGTGGGGGAGGGGAAGGAGTACACACTGGCAGGTGACAGCTGAGACCAGGTGAGGGGCAAGTGGATGGGTGGGAGAGGGGGTATGAAATGAGAAGCCGGGAGAGGATAGGTGAAAAAGCTAAAGTGCTGAAGACAAAAGAATATGATAGGTAGACCATGGGAGAAAGGGAACCAGAGGGAGATGAAGGACAGGTGAAGAGAAGTGAAGGGGTGAGAAGGGGTAAGAGGGGAATCAGAATGGAGCATGGAAAAAGAGAGGAGAAGGGAGGAATAGAAATAACTGAAAGTTGGATAAATTGTTGTTCATACCATCAGGTTGGAGGCTACCCATGTCAAATATAAGGCGTTATTCCTCCACCCTGTGTTTAGCCTCATCATGGCAGTAGAGGAGTCCTGGACAGACATGTCATAATGGGAATGGGAAGCCGAATTGAATTGCGTAGACACTGGGAGCAGACAGAGCAAAGGTGATCGACAAAGTGGATCTCCAATCTGCATCGGGTCACAAAGATGCTGGAAAAAGCTCAGCCGGTGTAGAGTTCCCCATGTACTGACGCTGATTAAATACTCATAATGTCTCTCCAGCTATACAAACTGCCTGACCCGATCAGCATTTCCAGTATTGTTTTTAGTATCACCCCCTGCATCACAGTCCACAGTTCAGTCCGAGTGTTTGAGAATTAGTCAGTGCAGCATTTAGCATTTCCAGGATAGATACAGGAGAATGAAAAAGGAAACTGTTCTGGAGTGGGGGTTAGGCTTGAGACACAAAGAAGTCCTCCCATCTTAAAAGTAATTAAAAACTTACTTCATTAATTATCTTCCAGTTTTCTTTCTTTGTAAGAAAAACACTTTTTCTAGAAACCCATTGGCTCCAGTACATTTTGTAGTGGTGAATGTAAAGATCTTCCTCCTGTGGTGGATCCCAGTGAATTCGCAGACTGAAAGTACCATTGTGCCTGGCAGTGAAATTGCCTTTCCTCAAATTACTTGGTGCACCTGGTGGTGAAGGATCTGTAAGGTATGTTAAAGTAATAGCAAATTAGGAAATGATACAAGAAAGAAATTGAAAGAAAGGATTTGAGGGGAGCTGTTCATGTACAAATATCACAAAGCATCTGATAAAGAATCCTGGTTCAATGTGTTTGATGTTCTCCTTCTGCTAAAGGTTACCGGCATTGTTTCGGACTGTTCTATCACAAAATCAGGATCCTAGGCAAGTCTTAGTTATTCCAGAACATTTAACGAGTGCAGATCTTCTAAATGAAATCACTATCCACCAGCTGCACAGAATTTTAATTGAAAATTAAAGTTTAATCCCTTGAACAGGTTGCACCGTTTCCAGTCTCCTGATATTAAGACATGGACAGCATTAAAACTCTACCACTTTCTGTAACTGTGGTCCTAGAGGATTGTAGCTGAGATTCAAATTTATTTATCACACATGCATCAAAGCACAGTGACATGTGTCATTTGTATTAACAACCAACACACCCAAGCATGTATTGGGGACAGCCCACAAGTGTCACACCATATTCTGGCACCAACATCACATGCCTACAATATTCAGCATGTGCTGTTGGTACGATGAGAGAATGGGGATGAACAGTGAACAAATAAGCCTGGTGTACTTCTGGAATCTTTCAGGAGTGTAATTTAGTTTCCTGAGCATGATGCAGCAAGTGATCAATTTGTTCCATGAAAATGACCTTATGAAGCAGGGGTGCTCAAGACCTAAGGAAGAAGCAGTGATATCCTTCATTTTTGGCTACTTATGGATATTCAGTAATGCCATAAAACACCAATTCAGATTCAGATTTATTTTTCGCATTTACATTGAAACACAAGAGTGAAATGCACCATTTGTGTTAACAATCAACACAACCCAAGGATGTGCTGGGGACAGCCTGCAAGCCTCTCTGGTGCCAAATAGCATATCCACAATGTTCAGTAGAACAACACAAATAACAACAACCCCCAAAGAAGCCCCCTTTCTCCCTCCCACCGACTCACTCACTTGGTTTACTTACAGTATGCGAGAATAATTTACGTGATTCAAAAAATCAATACTGTGGCTTCAAAATGGGAACATGTTGTACTTTTCTTTATTCAACATTTTGTGCAAGAAAATGGATCTTTTCCCTCCTAGAATGGAATATAATTATGATAATTTCTAATTTGAATAATACCACTGGGCAATTTCATTGGGAAATTAAACTGGGCAATTCCATTGGTGTACTACACTTGTCTGTTGTCATGTTTTCCAGGTCAAATAAGAGGAATAGATAGAGTGGACAGCCAGCGCCTCTTCCCCAGGGCACCACTGCTCAATACAAGAGGACATGACTTTAAGGTAAGGGGTGGGAAGTTCAAGGGGGATATTAGAGGAATGTTTTTTTACTCAGAGAGTGGTTGGTGCGTGGAATGCACTGCCTGAGTCAGTGGTGGAGGCAGATACACCAGTGAAGTTGAAGAGACTACTAGACAGGTATACGGAGGAATTTAAGGTACAGGCTTATATGGGAGGCAGGGTTTGAGGGTCGGGACAACATTGTGGGCCGCAGGGCCTGTACTGTGCTATACTATTCTTTGTTCTGTGTTCTATGTTAAATGTGCAGAAATGTCATTCTGTGTGCTTTAATGCACGTGTGATTGGTGCATGACTTCACAAACACGTGGAAGTCAGCCAGTTAGAACAGCAAGAAGAACTTAAAAGCGAGAAGAGTTTAAAAAGAGACGGTTATTTCTTCAGCGGTTTGATAGGGGCATGACTGCGTAAGCACATGGACGTCAGCCAGGTAGAATAGCGAGAAGAGTTTAAAAGGAGACAGCTTTATAGAGTGGGCGACAGAGTAGGAGAGCTTTGGCTCAACTGGGCTTCGGTGATAACAGGCAAGTTAGGTTGCCTGTGTAGAATACAGACAGGAAGTATGTGTGTGAGGCTGGTGTTCTGTGCTCGGTGTCAGATGTGGGAAGTCTTGGAGTCTAACAGCCCCAGATGGCCACATCTGCGCCAGGTACGTCGAGCTGCAGCTCCTTAGGGACTGCATCAGGGGACTGGAGATGCAGCTTGATAACCTTCGTCACGTCAGGGAGAGTGAGAAGGTGATAGGAGTTAGAGGCAGGTAGTCACACCAGGGCCTCAGGAGACAGATAAGTGGGTAACAGTCAGGAGAGGGAAGGGTAGGAGTCAGATATTAGAGAGCACCCCTGTGGCTGACCCCCTTAACAATAAGTACACCTGTTTCAGTACTGTTGGGGGGGTATGGCCTACCTGGGGGAAGCAACAGTGGCCATGCCTCTGGCATAGAGTCTGGCCCTGTGGCTCAGAAGGGTAGGGAAAGGAAGAAGGCAGCAGTGATAGGGGACTCTATAGTTAAGGGGTCAGACAGGTGATTCTGTGGACGCAGGAAAGAAACACAGATGGTAGTTTACTTCCCAGGTGCCAGGGTCCGGGACGTTTCTGATCGCGTCCACGATATCCTGAAGTGCGAAGGAGAACAGCCAGAGGTCGTGGTACATATTGGTACCAATGACATAGGTAGGAAAAGGGAGCAGGTCCTGAAAACAGACTACAGGGCGTTAGGAAGGAAGTTGAGAAGCAGGACCTCAAAGGAAGTAACCTCGATTACTGCCTGTGTCATGTGACAGTGAGAATAGGAACAGAGTGAGTGGAGGATAAATGTGTGGCTGAGGGATTGGAGCACGGGGCAGGGATTCAGATTTCTAGATCATTGGGACCTCTTTTGCAGCAGGTATGACCTGTACAAAAAGGAAAGGTTGCACTTGAATCCCAGGGGGACCAATATCCTGCAGGGAGGCTTGTAAAGGCTATTGGGGAGAGTTTAAACTAGAATTGCTGGGGGGTGGGAACCGAACTGAAGAGATACAGAAACAGGCAGTTGGCTCACAAATAGAGAAAGGTTGGAGACAGTGTGAGAGGGAGGATAGGCAGATGATTGAGAGGGGACATGCTCAGACCGATGGTTTGAGATGTGTCTATTTTATTGCAAGGACTATTATGAACAAAACAGATGAGCTTAAACTGTGGATCAGTACTTGGAGCTATGATGTTGTGGCCATTACAGAGACTTGGATGGCTCAGGGGCAGGAATGGTTACTTCGAGTGCCAGACTTTAGATGTTTCAGAAAGGACAGCGAGGGAGGCAGAAGAGGTGGGGGTTTGGCACTGTTGGTCACAGATAGTGTCACGGCTGTAGAAAAGAAGGAAGTCATGGAGGGATTGCCTCCGGAGTCTCTGTGGGTGGAAGTTAGGAAGAGGATGGGGTCAATAACTCTACTGGGTGTTTTTTTTAATAGACGACCCAATAGTAACAGGGATATCGAAGAGCAGATAGGCAGACAGATTCTGGAAAGGTATCATAATAACAGAGTTGTTGTGGTGGGAGATTTTAATTTCCCAAGTATCAATTGGCATGTCCCTAGAGCGAGGGGTTTAGATGGGGTGAAGTTTATTAGGTGTGTTCAGGAAGGTTTCTTGACATAATATGCTGACAAGATGAGAGGCTGTACTTGATCTGGTATTAGGAAATGAACCTGGTCAGATGTCAGATCTCTCAGTGGGAGAGCATTTTGGAGATAGTGATCACAATTCTATCTCCTTTACCATAGCATTAGAGAGGATAGGAACAGACAAATTAGGAAAGTGTTTAACTGCAGTAAGAGGAAATATGAGGCTATCAAGCAGGAACTTGGAAGCATAATTTGGAAACAGATGCTCTCAGAAAAATGTATGGAAGAAATATGGCAAATTTTCAGGGGATATTTGTGTGGAGTTCTGCATAGTTATGTTCCAACGAGAAAGGTAAAGGATGGTAGGGTACAGGAACCGTGGTGTACAAAGTCTTTTGTAAATCTAGTCAAGAAAAGAAGAGCTTAGAAAAGGTTCAAAAAACTAGGTAATGATAGAGATCTAGAAGGTTATAAGGCTAGCAGGAAGGTGCCTAAGAATGAAATTAGGAGAGCCAGAAGGGGCCATGAGAAGGCCTTGACGGACAGGAACGCATTCTACAAGTATGTGAAGAACAAGAGGATATGACGTGAGAGAATAGGACCAATCAAGTGTGACAGTGGAAAAGTTTGTATGGAAACGGAGGAGATAGCAGAGGTACTTAATGAATATTTCACTTCAGTATTCACTACGGAAAGGGATTTTGGCGATTGTACTGATGACTTATAGCGGACTGAAAAGCTTGAATATGTAGATATTAATGAAGAGGATATGCTGGAGCTTTTGGAAAGTATCAAGTTGGATAAGTCACCGGGGCCGGACGAGATGTACCCTAGGCTACTGTAGGAGGCAAGGGAGGAGATTTCTGAGCCTCTGGCGATGATCTTTGCATCATCAATGGGGATGGGAGAGGTTCCAGAGGATTGGAGGGTTGTGGATGTTGTTCCCTTATTCAAGAAAGGGAGTAGAGATAGCCCAGGAAATTATAGACCAGTGAGTCTTACTTCAGTGGTTGGTAAGTTGGTGGAGAAGATCCTCAGAGGCAGGATTTATGAACATTTGGAGAGGCATAATAAGATTAGGAATAGTCAGCCTGGCTTTGTCAAAGGCAGGTCGTGCCTTATGAGTCCGATTTAATTTTTTGAGGATGTGACTAATCACATTGATGAAGGTAGAGCAGTAGATATAGTGTATATGGATTTCAGCAAGGCATTTGATAAGTTACCCCATGCAAGGCTTATTGAGAAAGTAAGGAAGCATGGGATCCAAGGGGACATTGCTTTGTGGATCCAGAACTGGCTTGCCCACAGAAGGCAAAGAGTGGTTGTAGGCGGGTCATATTCTGCATGGAGGTTGGTGACCAGAGGTGTGCCTCAGGGATCTGTTCTGGGACTCTTACTCTTTGTGATTTTTATAAATGACCTGGATGAGGAAGTGGAGGGATGAGTTAGTAAATTTGCTGATGACACAAAGGTTGGGGTTGTTGTGGATAGTGTGGAGGACTGTCAGAGGTTACAGAGGAATATTGATAGGATGCAAAACTGGGCTGAGAAGTGGCAGATGGAGATTAACCCAGATAAGTATGAGGTGGTTCATTTTGTAGGTCAAATACGATGGCAGGAATTAGTATTAATGGTAAGACTCTTGGCAGTGTGGAGGATTAGTGGGATCTTTGGATCTGATCCATAGGACACTCAATGCTGCTACACAAGTTGACTCTGTGGTTAAGAAGGTGTACGGTGCATTGGCCTTCATCAATCATGGGATTGAGTCTAGGAGCCGAGAGGTAATGCTGCAGCTATATAGGACCCTGGTCAGACCCCACTTGGAGTACTATGCTCAGTTCTGGTTGTCTTACTACAGGAAGGATGTGGAAACCATTGAAAGGGTGCGGAGGAGATTTACAAGGATGTCACCTGGATTAGGGGGCATACTTATGAGAATAGGTTGAATGAACTCGGCCTTTTCTCCTTGGAGCGACGGAGGATGAGAGATGACCTGATAGAACTGTATAAGATGATAAGGGCCACTGATCGTGTGGATAGTCAGAGGCTTTTTCCCAGGGCTGAAATGGCTAGCACGGGAGGGCACAGTTTTAAGGTGATTGGAAGTAGGTACAGAGGAGATGTTAAGGGAAAGTGTTTTTTTTTTTTACACAGAGAGTGGTTAGTGCGTGGAATGGGCTGCCGGCGACAGTGGTGGAGGCGGATATGATAGGGTCTTTTAAGAGACTCCTGGATAGGTACATGGAGCTTAGAAAAATAGAGGACTATGGGTAACCCTTGGTAATATCTAAGGTAAGGACATGTTCGGCACAGCTTTGTGGGCCAAAGGGCCTGTATTGTGCTGTAGGTTTTCTATGTTTCCTAAATCTGAATTTCAGCTACAATTCTTAAGCTTGCTTGTCATTTATAACCCTCAGAACAACCCACTTCAAATAGCAATAAAATAAACTTCCTCAAGCACATCTCAATTTGACTTGGATAGGTCCTCTTTAACATGATTATTTATCTACGCTCCTTCAGGTCTCCCACTTCTACCCACCTTTCCTGATATCACCCCCTTCAACTGACCACTCACAAGGACTGGTCTCTCAACCTGCGACTTGTGACTCTCTGTCCTTGATCTGTGACTTTTCTGTCTTATCAGACAATGATTCACAACTCCGTTTAAACCTTACACCCAAATCTCCAATTCACAGGCCATCTCAACCCTGTAAGTACCAACACGACCAATCCAAGTCCTGATCCAGGCAGCCCTCTCAACTCCAGACCCGTTAAGATAACCTGATTTTGACCATTCGATTTCACTCCCTTACATCACTCTGGACTTGCTATTTTCCTTCATGCTCTCCTCAATGATGTGGTACACAGGCTATGTTGTGTATTTCCTACTGTGAGGTATTAATGAGTTTTTAAGAGGCACAGCCATAATCAAACCAGTTGCCATCCCCAAGCTCTGCAGCGCTGATAAATAGATGGTTTTGTAGCTCATGTGACATGGCAGTTCAGGTATGCACAATAATAAATGAAATTCAATATCCCAAATTAAATGAACTTTAGAATCCGGTCCCCACATTTATCTTTTTTTAATGTGATTTATCAGATGGTGCTGACTAGTAAAAGGCTGACAGCTCCTTTATCACTCAGATTGGGGCACTAGAATTATACAGAGGTCTATTGTCAAAAATCCAGCTTCAAGGCTTCACCCTTTTGCTCAAATTTACTGCTTATTTTTCCCAGGACCGAAGTTTGTTAGAATGCTGTCTCAGAAAGCAACCAACTGACTGAGATTTAACATTATTTGAAAAATCATCAATGAAATCTTTATATGGTTAACAAGGAATCCTCAATCAGTAATTCTACAAAACTTGTACTGCACCTGTTTAGGTTGTGATCCTTATTCAAGTCAGGCTGAACTCAATAACCTTTAACCTCAGGGCAAATATTTCATGTGATGAAAAAGAGCAAGTCAGTGCTGGAACAAAGGCCTACTTTATATTAAAAACAGTGATAAACCTTTGATAACATCAAGGCCTGGTGTAGTTTTCAGACCAAAATGTCCAGTTGTCAGCTGTTTCTTTTCTTCACCACATTATCAGCATGGATGTCTTTCATCAGGAGGATTTTTTGGGGTTATATGTGGGAAGCTGCTGTGCAGGACCTCCGACCTGTCATTTTCTTATTTATACCAAAGGAGAAGTATAGAAACAGCTGGGATATGGTTCACTCCGTAGGTTCTGCCCTTATACCTCCTTAACATCTCCCACACTTGGCCTTCTTGCTTTGCTCCCACCCAATTCATGCAGGAAGAATTCGACACATTAAAAAAAAAACAAAGCCTTGAAACCTTAATAAGTGAGTTCTACTTATGTGAGGTAATTTGCTTGGATTAGACAATGTGAAGAATAAGAGGAGGATGAAGGTTGAGAGTAAAGTAGTGGAAGACAAAATGGTAAAAGAGAGGCATAAAAAAGGTATGGAGAGTACAGGGCAAAATAAGAAAGAGGTGGGAAGAAAGAAGCACAAGAAATGTAGTGAAAAAGAGAGTTGGCTGAGAAAACTGTGATTAGGACAGTAAAATGTTTTAAAGAGGTAAACAGTTTACATAGTTTCTCCTGCTTCTTACTGGCATGTAGTTACTACATCACATATTTTGTGCATACAGAGCCCAGAGTTAAATCCAGTGTTTTTATATGTAAAATAAAACCTTCATCCCATTACACTTTATGAAGTGAAAAGACAAATGAAACGAAGGAAGTTAAATTATGGTGAGGGAGATTAAGAGAGATCAAAAGGATTAAAAGGCTTTAAAAGGATTGTATATTTAGAATTTTAAAAGAAACAAGGTGGAGAAGTGATAGGTAGGGACTTCCAAAGAATTAAACTGAGTATCAGAATGTTAGAATTCAGACCAATGGTTTATACAATCCAGTGAGCTTGTTCTACCATCTAAAAGGACTAAATATTGGTGGTGCTGGATATATGGACTGAACTGTCAGATGAAGCTGTAGAGGCAGATACAATTATAATGTTTTAAGAACACAGGCAGTTAGGTGGATAGAAAAGGCCTGGAGAGAAAATAGCCAAATGCAGACAACTGGGACCAGTTCAGGACGACATGCTGGTTGGCATGAATGTGTTGGGCCAAAAGGCCTATTTCTGTGCTGTATATTAAGTTTTCTTTTCTATTATCTAATGCCTCATTTTCAGTAGCAACCACTGAATGGCAGATTGGAGTCAGAAGGAGCACTGAGGCATGAAGAAATGAAGAGTTGGAGATGGGGAAAGGAAAAGAATGATACAAACTTGCCACCCTTCAAAACTAACTTTCCAGAATTTCTGAGGGAGTCCTTTAACTCATAAAATGTTACAGTATAGAAGGAGGCTATTTGATCCTCTATAATAGTGTTTGATATTTGAAAAATAAATTCAATTAATCCTCCCCTTCTCATTACGCTGAAGATTAATTTCACATTTTGATTTCTTTTTGGAAATTACCAAGATGCTTTTGGGCAGCACATTCTGTCCTCAGTGCTCATTGATTATTTTAAAGCAAAGGGTTTTGTATCTGCCATCATTCTTAAATAATATATTTTGCTTGTACTATTTTGAGTTTTGCAAACTATACAGAAAAAAAGAATCAGTGTGCACTGGTAAATGTGGCCATTCCTTTCTCTGTTCCAGCATTCAATTCAATTGATCACCATAACCTGAATGCGCTCTTGGTTTCAAGGGCTCTGCAGATCAGAATCTGAATGCTCTGACAAGGGAGCAGTTGATGTCCGATGGTTCTCCTATCCAAGTAATAATGGTTATTATCACTATTCAGCACCAATCACTCACCTCGAGACGAGTGGAAGTGTTTACTAGGAGTGGTGAAACCTCGAGTTCCATGAATGTTGACTGCAGCCACTCTGAACTGGTACCATATGTTTGGTCTCATATTTTTCAGAACAACATGCTCCTCAGTTGTCTGGGTTTGTGGAAAAGGGAAATGAAGACCAATTATTCATTGCGGACTTATAGTGCGATATACAGTATTCATAAAACCCACAGGGACCAAGATGATGAATGATTTTTTTTTGTTTTGTTATATCTAAAGCATTCCAAAATTAAATGTGTATTGCGGCTTAAAATATTTCATCAGAATATGATGATATGTTTGAATGGTATATTTGTAAAAATGCTGGACATAGACATTATGTCTCACGTAGGATGGAGAGGTACATTTAAAAGATAAGACATGTATGGAAGAAAGACAGCAGATTTTAAAATATTATTTTATAGAAGTTTACAAGCACTAATAGGAATGGTACATTGTAGAGATTGTCATTGGTGTTCTATAAATGAGATTGCAATATCTCTGTAGCAACCTGGAACATCCAATATTTGGGGGAATTTCATCACTGTGCGCTGTATTCAGCTCAATTTACCATTTTAAAATCAGCAGTCATTGGTAGAGGAAAAGCCACGTGTAAACCACAACTGGAGGGACATGAGGCAAGGCTAAACTACAGCAGGTGCAAGAGGAGCAAGAGAATGCTGAAGGCCATTGGGCAAGTACCAGCAGTACACCAACAATCTCATTTCCTAGCAAAGGAGAGGGGCATTGTTCTGAGCCTCTCACTTAAAGTGACACCATTTTGACAAGTAAACTTTGGATCAATCCTTGGACCAGCCAAAGACCTCCCTCTACAATCCTTAACATCAACAAAATAATGAGCTGAGAGAATGCAGATTACATATGACAGCTTCTCACATTTGGTTTTGGAGGGTCACTTGGACAGACCATAATTTATCAATGAATCAATCCACGGTTCAGTTACTGAAATAGCTCTTAACAACCATTTTCAGTGGTGTGCATTGCACTCCCACGTATCTTGTGAAGATATGATATTCAGCTTTCACTTTTCTTGAGGAAGTGTCAGTTCTCACACCTTGAGAAGCTCTTGTGGGACCCTACCTGCAGTGGTTCTATTGGATATCTAGGACCTCTTTTCAGGCACATATCTCAGTAAAAAAAGTGCCAGATCGCATTCAGTGATCTTAGGAAATCTGTCCCTCATTTCTTTGGCTTCTCCCTCCTCCATGGGAGGAATGGTACATATTGCTAGTGTTTGACAGCCCGGGGAATATGTCTGTATGGCTTTAGAACTAATAAACTTAGATTGCTATACAGTGAAGTATTGGAGGTTACATTCAACTGTGTGTTGGATATACGGCTGCACATTTGGTTTTAGAACATCTACGGGTGTAAATCCACCCAAAGCTCTTTCAATCATCTTTATGGCCAATTTCACAATTTTTGCAGGGAAACTGAACAGGTGATAGTGCTATACTCAGTTCCTGATTTAAGATGACAGATGTCCTTCTCTAGTTAATATTATCCCATAATTGGGTTAACCAGGACCAGTATATGAATTTTGGACTCTCTTTATTGCAAGACCATGGCTCTTTAACATTCAGTTATTTTATTTATTTACAGCACAGAATAGGCCCTTCTAGCCTTTGAGTTGTACTGCTCAGCAACCCCCGATTTAATCCCGGCCTAATCACAGCACAATTTACCAATTAACCTATCAACCAGTACGTCTTTGGACTGTGGGAGAAAACCAAAGCAGCCGAAGGAAACCTACAGGGTCATGGGGAGAAAGTACAAATTTCTTACAGACAGCAGCGGGTAGCAGTACAACTTTTATTTAAAAAAGGAACCCAAAAACATCATTTAATTATTGGCTGCTAACCGTATTCAACTTCTGCAAATCCAGTTCTGCTGCACTCATTATTTCCGTGTTGCTTGTTCCTCTCTGCGTTTTGTGGTGCATCGGGTGGCAACCTTGCTGTTTCTTTAGCACTTGTGTGCTGTTTCTTTAAGGGACTCAACGCTCAATCCAACACCGATGGAAAGCATGCAAGGAGCCTGCCGGATTCAAACCCAAGACCACTCACCTTGAAGCCTGGTGCGGATGCCAGTACACCACTAATCGGTGTCCTTGTGTTACTTGTACCTCATTAATTAGTTACAGTGACACTGCATTTCTAGTCACGAAAACAGAATTAACACCGACTTTGAAAATAAGATTAGGAATTCTCAGTTTCTTATATAGATGGTGGACAGAGAATCTAAAGTAAATTTTCTCATGTTTTTAATAAACACCTATATCATTTATAACTATTTTAACAAAATGACTTGGGCTATATAATTTGTGAACCATACATCATATAATAAGCTTACATAGGCGACTGTTTCCCATTTGCTGGCATCATCTTCACTCGGATACATTCCTGAATTCCATCTTCTCTGCAGAATATAAAATACTGGTTCCATTGAAACATTAAACCTGGACATCCATGCAACTGACAGCTTTCCATTTCTGTCTTCCACAAAACCCAATTCTTTCCTGGGCTTTAAGGGGACGCCTGAAAAGCAAAGAAAGAACTTCACCAACACAGGTTCCTAGAAAGTTATACTTGGTATATGGGCACCAATGAAATGAATTTTGGATGCAGAATAGGATGCACAGGTACTTTTCTAGCCTCTAGAGGCGCTGTTTATTTCAAATGCAGTTCATTTTGCATGAATGTCACTTCCTGTACGTGAGTTGTTTTTTATATCTTTCCCTGCATGACAATGTCAGCTTCAATTGCAGAGATCTGGAAGTCAGGTCAGAATGTGACACATTGATCGCATCTTCGTGATGCTCAAATGAATCCTCGATTAGCATAGCTGCAGCACGAGCCGAAGTGGCAAGAATGAGAGTGGCTTATGCTAAACACCAAGTTGAGATGCAAATGGAGAAAGCTAAAATTGACATGGAGAAAGCATGTATAAACATGGCAAGAGCATGTATAGACATGGAGAGAGCAAGTATAGAGGATACATTGAATGTGCTCATGGAAGAGCATGAAGCTGAGGCAATTAACTTAGAGAGTGGTGAGTCTATAACCAGAATCAGTCATGCTTTGCCATCACAAGAGCCAATGCAGCTTACTAAAGAATACCTTGTATTGAAACACATTTTAGCTATAAAAAAGACAGTGTTCTAGCTCTACAAGGAGAGGCTGTCCACACCACCCAGCCAACATGCCTTTCACATAGTCCAGGTAGTGCCAGACAAGGTCTACAGCAGCACAGACCCACAATATCTCCTTCTACAGTTTCATCACAGCAAAAACCTCAGTCAAAAGTTGCTACCGATACCAACCCTATTTGCATAGATATGGACAGACTGAGCTTCCATCTATCCCAGGGCACACATTTGGCAAATCAGTCTGCACAATGTTTTCATTCAGGAGCTGAAGGTGCATTAGCTTTGGCTTGGTATCTGGCTCGTCAAGATCTACTTACAGCAAGACTTCAACAACCAATATGCCAGTTTTCTGTTCTGGAAGTCAAGCTTTTGCAATGCTTGGAAGGACTAAGTCTCTAACCTAGCGAAGAGCTAGACCTTCTCTGTAAGTAGCTTGATGGACTTGTCAGAACAACATGCAAGAAGGGTGAGGGCAGTTCACATTAAAAAATCAGCTACGGCTTTGCAAATATCAGAGTCTAGACATATGTTATGGCTCTCCAGAGGCCATCAAAGGATTCCTCTTCAACAGACTCACACAAAGAACCGCAGAACCTACAGGAGCTTGCACATCTATTGTTGGAACTGCAATCTGCAAAAAACATGGGTTATGTACTACTCGAACACTGCAAGAGGGATAAACACTTTAGTAGGGAAACTACCGAACAGCATTCAAGAACAGTGGATAACGAAGGGTTCAAGTATAAAACGAAGCATCATGCCCACTACCCACCATTTTCATTCATTGTAGAATTTGTCTGTCGCCATGCAGAAATGCAAAATGACCCTCGTTTTATGTTCTCAACTTCCAGTAACACCTCATTCAAAGAGAGGTCTTCAGTAAAAGGATGGGAAATCAAATCCTCTTATCACGGTGAGCACAAACTGAAGTAGAAAACTCAACCGCAAACTCCTATGGACAATGCCTGGTCCATAAGAAACATCATCCCTTAAGGAAATGCAGAGGATTCAGAGAGAAAATGCTCACAGACCACAGACACTTTCTAAAGGAGTACTTAATACGTTTCAAATGTTGTGCTTTAGCAGCACACCAGGCAAAAAGTAGTGTAGCTATCATACACTGCACTGAGTGCAACACTATCAACTCTTCATTCAGGGTCAACAACTAGCTACTAGTGGTTCCAGCATGCCTGCAGCAGAGCACGGCGGGGAGCCAGCTGAGCTTCCATCAGACATAGCTATGTCCTCATGCACAGACGCATAAGGGAAAGGTTTCCAAGGCAAATCCTGCTCTAAAATATGTCTTGCCAACATCTACGCAAAAGGATACCCTGAGCAAAAAACTAAAAACATATGTGATATTAGATGATCAGAGCAATGTGTCATTGGCAAAATCAACATCCTTTGACACATTCAGTATTCAAAGTTCTGTTTCCCTGTACGCTCTAAAGACATGTTCAGGAAGATCAGGAGTTGCCAAAGGAAGGGCCAATGGGTATGTCATGGAGTCAATATGAGGGGATGAAAGCTTACCCTTGCCAACCCTCACTGAGTGAACTGTGCTCCTATCAACAGGATGAAATCCCAACTCGCAAAGCTGCGTGCATTCATTCCCAGCTTAAGGGCATGGCTGACAAGAGTTCCCCTCCTGACTCTTCAGCTGAGATTCTCCTGTTGCTTGGCAGAGACACTATCTGTGCACATAAGGTACGTGAACAGCGCAATGGTCGGCACAATGCACCTTATGCCCAACAACTGGATCTGGGTTGAGTCATGGGGGTGAAGACTGCCTTGATGGTGCTCATCAGCTCATTGTCAGCACATTTAAGATCATTGTCCTGGGGCATGGGTGCACAAGCCTTTTCAGATCCTGTGAGCAAAGAACCTGTATGAAGGGGAAGACTGTAGGTAAGCAAGCCAAGCACCCCGACATACTTACCCCTGTTCAACTAGATTTAGACAAGCAAGTCTTCTGTTACTCAGAAGATGATTATAAGCTGGCACCTTCCATCAAAGGTGATCTCTTCCTTCAAATCGTGAAAAATAGTTCAGTAAAGACAAGTCAAACAGTTAGATAGTTCCCCTTCCTTTTTATTCGCCACAACTCCTACCAAATAACAGAGAGCAGGCCCTCAGTTGCACATTAGAAGGAAACTAAAAAGGATAGATCATTACGCAGCGTTCATGGAGAGGCTCTTCAGGAACAATCATGCTGAGCTAGCACCTCCACCAGATCTCAACAAAGAAAACTGGTATTTGGCCAACTTTGGTGTTGATCAACCCCAGAAAACTGCACAAATACGATTTGTCTTTGATTAAAGTAAGCAGTTTAAAGGCGTATCACTGAACAATGTGCTCTTGTAGAGCCCAGACCTCAATAAGTGTGCTTGGAGTCCTAATGCTTCAGATCTGAGTCTGTATCAGTGATGGTAAATAGCAAATAAATGTTTCACAGCTCCCTCGTGAGAGAGGATCACTGAGACTACCTCAGATTCTTGTGGTTTCATGACCACCAATTGGACAAAAGGATTCTAGACTACCACGAGACTGCATTTATTTGGTAACTGCTGCTCGTCAGCTGAGGGAATCTATGTCCTTAAGAGGACAGCTATTGTGGAGAGGAAGGAATTCGGGACTGAAGCAGAGAGCTAAGTAGAAAGGCATTTCTACATAGATAATGGGCATAAATCATTTTCTAGTGCACAAGAAGCAGTCAGCATGCTAAAAGCAGCACAAAACCTGTTGACACAGTCTAATCTCAGACTGCATAAGA
The DNA here is from genome assembly GCF_963921235.1 of Mobula hypostoma. NCBI lineage: Eukaryota > Metazoa > Chordata > Chondrichthyes > Myliobatiformes > Myliobatidae > Mobula > Mobula hypostoma. The sequence continues at coordinate 32,815,295 of NC_086100.1, forward strand.
TCACATCCAACGGTGCTAATGCCATGCAATGTTTATCATTTGAAGATCTATCTAAAGGTCTACAGAATCTTGATCTTGGACAGGACCTCCCTCCTATGCAGCGTAGTCTGGGCCTTGGATGGGAACTCATTACCAACACCCTTACTTTTCATGTTGCTTTTACCAAAAGACCCTTTGCATGCCATGGAGTGCTATCAGCTATCAGTCTGTTTGACTCTCTGGGATTTGCTGCTCCAGTCAGTATCCAGGGATGCTTCATTTCAAGAGAGTTGACTTCAGACAGTTATGGTTGGGATGTCCCACTCCCGAAAGAGAAAAATAAACAGTTGCTGCCATGATGTTCTTCCCTTCAAGATGTTTAAAGGCTTGAAGATTTCATAACAATTCCACTATCTACAATGCAGAGGTTCCTTAAGGTTGTTATAGTTGGGGCTGATAATGGGGACAAGCTCCCACTATCTATTAAATGCTCCCAATGGTGTGCATCTAAAATAGCCTCTGACAACCAAGTCCAGCTCCTCGCCTTCACATGTAGCTTACCTAATAAGCCCAGCAGAACCATATCTACTGACAGGAGAAGAGGCAAAGGCGGGTTACTAGCACCTTAAAACCAGTCACTTTGGGCAGATGGGGCTCTTTAGCTGTGGTTGGCAGCTCATCTAGGAGAAGGAAAACTCTGATCTCAAACCTCTGCTGCCTTGTGGCTCTACCCACTCATGGGGAAGGCTTCTGGAGTAAACCCTGAGAGAAAAATCTGAAGCTGGAGTCCCTAAGTCAGTCCTACATTGAGTTCAGTGTTGACTGGCAACACTGCGGTGCTGCTGGTACCAAACTGTATTGGTCTCTGCTGTTCCTTTGGGTTCATCAGATACGTGGAGAGGAGGAGCTTGCTACGTGGGCAACAGCTTGCTCTCCATATCATACTGCCCTGGCTTGTATATCTAGACAGCGAGGATGCAATATCCATGGTCAAGTCTGACTGACGGAGGCCTCAGTCAATGCAGAAGAGCCAACTGAACTATGTTCCTGCTGATCTCAACCCCGCTGATTATGCCACAAGAGAGCTTTAAGCTAATCAGCTCACCCTCTCCTCATGGTTAACTGGCCCAGATTTCTCACTGATCCTCACCAGGAATATCATCAAAGTGAGAACAGTTAAATACCATTTTCAAGACCATTCTCTGAGACTGTCCTTCTTTTGTCAAAGACTTAATGAAATGATTACTTAACTTTCGTTTCACTAGTTAATGGTTGCCAGGTGGGGAGTATTCTGGCCTCTAGGGGTACAATTCATTTCATATGCAATTTGTTTTGTATGATCATCACTTCCTCTATGTAAGCTGTTTTTTTTATATCCTTTCCTGCACGGGTCAATTTAGATTTCAACTTGAAGTGCATGGTGGAAAGACATCCATCTCCATCTCCTCTTTATGTACCCTTTGTGATGAGAATACACATAAATTAAGACGTTTGCTGGCCTGGGCTTGCACCAGTGGCATCAGCAGTGGTCTGCCACCTGACCTCAGGGGAGGGAGAGATAAGGCACACAATGAAGCAGCATTTGGAGGTGTTAATGAAGGAGCCATCAGTCTGGGTATTGTCAAGAGCGGCTCCGCCTTTGAACCCTGAACTGTTTGAAGTGATGGACAGGCGATACCCCAGCAGGGGGATAAAAAGGGACAGGTTCGCTAAGGCAGGACACATACGACACCCGAGGTAACGAGACCCTGGAAGCGGTGTGCCTCTCACAAGTCGGTGGAAAGTACCGGGCCATAAACGCACAGGGTGGAAAGGTACGATCAGTGGGAACCCGGTGTGTGTCCACCCTCGCTTGGGTGCCGGGTTCACTGCAGAGGATCGACCGCATCTGGAGGAGGGGTCACAGTCGGTGACCTCAGGTGACATCACAAAGGACCCGCCCGAAAGCTGCTTGTGAGCAATATCGCCGGTCTGTGAGTGGAAGCCGTTCTGAATGATCAGTCGTTCTCGTTCTCTCTCTCCCTCCCCCCACGTTGTCCATCGCCATGACAACGATTACTGCGAACTGAACTAAATTGGACTGAACTTTGTGTCACTTTGAAATTGGTCATTTACCCCTAGACAACGATAGAGCTTGATTGATGCTGTTATCTTAATTCTGTGCACATGTGTGTTTATCATTGCTGTACTGTTGCATTTATTATCCTTTCGATTACTGGGTTGCTTGTTTCTTTAATAAAACTTTCTTAGTTCTAGTAATCCAGACTCCAACTGAGTGATCCATTTCTGCTGGTTTGGCAACCCAGTTACGGGGTACGTAACACCTTGAATCAGTAATGTCTTTTCACAAGTAAGATCTCATTAAAAAACCCTTTGTTTCAGATGATTTTTGAGGTGTTTAATTCATTGCATTGCTTTGTATATATGCACTGCAAGGGCAGTGGATCTACTTTCTGTTTGGTAGTTAGTAGTACTGACCAGTGGATGAATTTCTAGGCAAATTGCATTCATGAAGATGATGTGATGATGATGATCTTTGCAACTTCCCTGACCACAGATTGGAGGATAGCAAATGTTGTTCAAAAAAAGTAATAGGAAAAATCCAAGGAATTATAGACCAGTGAGTTTTACATAGATGGGTAAACTAATGGAGAGGATTCTTAGGGACAGAATTTACAAGCATTTGGATAGACATAATCTGATTAGAGAGTTAGCATGATTTATGAGGAGCATGAGCTTGACTGAGTTTTTAGAGGAGTTAACAAAAGAAGTTAATGAAGATATAGCAATGGGTGCGATGTTTCTGAATTTTAGTAAGGCGTTTGGAATTGGTTTGTCCACACAAAGCACGGTGTGGTAGAAGAGGAAGAGTACTTTGCCTGGAGGTCAGTGATTAATGGTGTTCAGCAGGTATTTATTCTGGAACCCCCTAGCCTTTGTCATTTTTATAAATGACTTGAATGAGGAAGTGGAAGTTTGGATTAGTAAGTTTGTAGATGACAAGAAGGTTGGTGGTGTTGTGGATAGCGTAGAAAGTTGTCATGGGTTACAGTGGGACATTGACAGGTTGCAGAGCTGGGTGGAGAAGAGGTAGATGGAGTTCAATCCAGAAAAGTATTAACTATTATACTTTGGAAGATTGAATCTGAAGGCAGAATATAAAGTTAATGGCAGGATTCTTAGCAGAGTGGAGGAACAGAGGTCTAAGTTCATAGATTCCTCAAAGTTGTCGCACAAGTTGAAAGGATGATGAAGAAGGTATGTGGTGTGTTGGCCTTCATTAGTCAGGGGACTGAGTTTAAGAGCCATGAGGTAATGTTGCAGCTTTATGGCTAGACCACACTTGGAGTATTGTGCTCAGTTCTGATTGCCTCATTGTAGGAAGGGTGGGGAGGTTTAGAGAGGGTGCAGAGATTTTCCAGGAATGTTGCCTGGGTGAAAGAACATGTCTTACAAGGAAAAGTTGTGTGAGCATGGGCTTTTCTGTTTGGAGTGAAGGACAACGAGAGGTGACTTGATAGAGGTGTATGAGATTATGAGAAACATAGATAGAGTGAAGTCTGCATTTTTTCCAGGGCTGCAATGGTCAATAGCAGAGGACATCTACTTAAGGTGAGTGGAGTAATATTTAGGGATGTTATCATAAGCAAGTCACAGGCATGCACTTCTGGGTATGGTGGTAGAGGCTGATGCAACAGGGACATTTCAGAGACTCATGGATGTAAGAAAAATGGAAGTAAAAATATTGGCTAGCACATTGATGTAAGAAAAATGGAGGGTTATGGGTAGTGTAGGAAGAAAAGGTGAGACTGATCATGGAACAGGTTTTACGTAGGTCAGCGTAACATTGTAGACTTAAAGGCCTGCACTGGTCTATGTTCCATATCTGAGATATGATGAGGGAGAGAGGGGAGGGGGGGAGAGAGAGGGGGGAGAGAGGGGGGACAAGGGGGGCGAGGAGGAGAAAAAAAACAGATTTTTAGGTACTTTTAGATACAAGGAAATTAAAGGATATGGAGTTAGAACAGTAAGTGGTGTCGATATCCTGATGAAGGGTCTTAGCCAGAAGCACTGACTACTTATTCCTCTTCATTGATACTGAGCTGATGATTTCATCCAGAATTTTGTGTGTATTGCTGTGGACTTCCGGCATTTGATGAATCACTTCTGTTGTGGTAAAAGCTCAGCCATGACCTTATTAAATTGTGGAGCAAATATGATGGGTAAATGGTGTATTTCTGCTTTTATTTTTAATGATCTTCTATAAAATGGCACATATTCTCATTCATAAATATTGGAGATTTGTTTTCTATATAACATATCAATGCAGTTAAGATACTGATTAATTATTAGTTAAGCTACTAGTATTCCATGCTCAAGTACCTGTTCTACTGCTAAGAAAGGAAAGGAAGTTATGCAATTAGGATATGTGCATAGAACCTCTTGCTGAGCCTTGCAAAAGAAAAATTACAGAAGATAGTTATTAAAGCAAAGCGTATAATTCAGAAATTAGCTTGTTCATATACATATGATATAGAAATTGGGTGAAAACTGTCAAAGGCTAATTTCCCCAAAGTGAGATTTATCCACTGAAGGCCATTATATAATTTCTGTAATAATGAGAGAGCCATAAAACTCTGTGTTCAATATTATAGTGAGAGTAACACATATGATTTGCTATTCTAGACATTTAGGAGGTGTGAGGATATTTAAAAGGAGCTTGCACAAGCTCTTTCAGCGAAACATCAGAGGGCATGTTGCTTGCCATATGGTCTACCTCAAATGACCTGCTGGCTTTTATGGGACAGTGTCAAGGACAAATATGTGGGGCATATATCTGGATGTATTACAGTGTTCTGGCAGAATTTCTCAGTTCCAAAGGAGAACAAGAAGGTTGAAAACTTGACAGTGTATATCAGTGTATACCTGGGCCTCTATCATAAAATCATGGGCCATCTGCTCAGCTTACTTAACAGCAAGTTAATGCAAAGAAGATTTTGAGGGGTCCTTTCCAAGTGCGAAATCTACCCAGCACTGTGTGTGATATAATAGTTGGGCTTACCACAGGACACTGTCCCTATTGCTATGAGAAACTCAATATAAAATAAATTAGAAATTAGATGGGTCAATTAAGAATGCTCCCTGGAAAATAAAATTAATATAGAAATTCTGAAAGCATTGTCACCACTTGAACCATTTTTAACTGTGAACAGAGAAATATTAAGTAGAAGAATCTACACTCAGTGCAACTTCAATGGGAAGAACTGCTCATTAAAGCAAATATTTAATCAGCCAGACATGTGGCAGTAAGTCAATGCATGGAGACATGGTTCAGGCCAACCATCAGAATGGCGACCCTAACTGTGGAATGATTGTTGATGCCAAGCAAGGTGGTTTGAGTACCTCAGAAACTGCTGATCCCCTGTGATTTTCACACAGAACAGTCTCATTAACAGGGGCTTTTTTACCCACAGAACTGCTGCTCACTGGATGTTTTTGTTTCTCGCACCATTCTCTGTAAGCTCTAAAGCCCCTGTTAATGAGAGAGGTCAGAGGAGAATGGCCAGACTGATTCAAGCTGACAGAAAGGTGACAGTAACTCAAACAGCAACGCTTTATAACAGTGGTGTGCAGAAGAGCATCTCAGAATGCACAACACATCAAACCCTGAAGTGGATGGGCAAAAGACCAGAAACAAACGCTCAGTAGCCACTTTATTAAGTTCAAGATGTACCTATTAAACCGGCCAAAGAGTGAATTTTCTCTACACATTTCCTGAAAGTATTAAGAATCTAGGGGAAATTAGACTTTTGCATTTAGTTAGCCAGCAGCAGAGACAGCTAATAACCTGAGTTTGTTATCTATACTATGCTTTAATAGCAGTCAAATAATCTTAACTATGCCCCTATTTTTCTGGTACAGTCACAGACAGACGATTAAAAAAAGTAAACTTTTGAGATGCATATCCAATGGAAGTGTGTGGTGAAATAGGGTCAAAGACTAATGAAACATTACAGCAACAGGCTAAGCAATTCATAAATCCTGCACCAATGGACTTGCGATGTGACCTGACTTACTTAAACTGTTTGCTCCTCACACTGTACCTCAGAATATAGTGCACACCCTATACTATTAATTAATATAATTAAAGATATTATAAACTTGTTCAAAAGATCAAATTCTCCAATTACTTTTATAATTTGAATCTAAATTTGGGTAATGTTTTGATTTCAATGTATTTGCATCTCTGTAAAAACAAATTTTATTCTACGATAAGTGAAGAGATATTTAAATATACTGTATACCCAGCACAGACACCTCCACATTCTTGAATGAAAGGTATTTAAAGCCCTCTAGATAAATAACAATTCAACAGTGAACTAAGGGCAATTACTTTATCTCAAAACTTCAGTGACCTTACCTTTGAACATATTTGTTGGTGCTTGACAAGTTTGACCACAACCATTTGAGCAACACTTCCTGATACTTGGGCACTCAGTATCTTCACTGCAGCTTTGGATACATGCTGCAGCAAAGCCTGAAGCTTTTTGGGGTGCTGGACAGTTACCTTGTTTCACTGTTCGAATGGATTTCAAAAATTCACAGCTGGTCAAACATTCATGGTGTCTCTATAACACAGAAATGAGATGCAATCCACTGAATTAAAAGAAAGTTTATTCAAGATCAATTGCTTATTTATCATATTAGACACAAAATACACAATTGTATTTCTCTCTCAGTGTATATGTTGTTAACTCAGGGAGATTCCAAAACATAAAACAGCATCATTCAATGGTTTGTGGTAGATGTATGCACTCAGGTACTGGTGGACCAACAATGCAGAAGCAAACTTTAAGGTCTGCTTCAGAGATACTTAAAGGGGAGCTATTTGAGCTGACATGAGGGACACCAGGCACCAATTGCAAAGAGATGCCTTTAAGTTAAAAAGTTAAACCTCATTATAGATCTCCTTTGAGAATCAGCCTCTGTATCCTGGCCTGGCCATGACTGGACCCCACCTCACTAACACCAAGTAAGACCTTGGGACCCTTCCACCCTCTCCCACAGCAATCCTGCTGATTGCTTCACCTGATCTCCCTCTGACTGACACTTTGAAATTCCACTCCTCAACTCTACTAATATCAATTCCTTCAGCAACTTCAAAACAAGTGATAGAAAGTTTTTTGCGCCTGCTAAATGTGCTCTATTCTGTGCAAACCTAGACAACACAAGCACCTACATCAGGATGCTGTCATCGACTATAGCTCAGCATTTAATACCCTCCTTCCCACAATCCTGATTGAGAAGTTGCAGAACCTGGGTCTCTGTACCTCCCTCTGCAATTGGATCCTTGACTTCCTAACCAGAAGACCACAGTCTGTGTGGATTTGTGATAACATATGCTCCTCGCTGACGATCAACACTGGTGCACCTCAGGGGTGTGTGCTTAGCCCACTGCTCTACTCTGTGCATACACATGACTGTGTGGCTAGGCATAGCTCAGATGCCATCTACAAATTTGCTGATGATACAACCATTGTTGGTAGAATCTCAGGTGGTGACGAGAGGGCGTACAGGAGTGAGATATGCCAACTAGTGGAATGGTGCCGCAGCAACAACCTGGCACTCAACATCAGTAAGATGAAAGAGCTGATTGTGGACTTCAGGAAGGGTACCACACACACACACACACACACACATTTACTGCATCTTCATGATGCTGAAGGATTTCTAGGATATTAACTTTTATATAATCAATTTCTACACTATAAAGTTAAACTATCAAGATATTCTTTGCAGATGCTCAAGAGCAAGGGTTTCCCAATGAGTCTATGTGGGGAGTATTTAAAAACAGTAACATACTTTAAGTATTCTTTGTCCAAATTTCTCCAACTAGCTGGAAATGCATCAAAATTCTACACAATGTTGGAACTAAATTAAATACTTAACAAGAATAGAAAAGGTAAAGGAGCAGATTACAGTATTTTTGCTGACACACTAGAGCCCAGTGCCACTCAGTAAGAATAACTGAGCTTTACTTTGTTCTGGCTTGTGGAAAAACTGCTGAAAGACAAGTGTAAGCTTACGTTATTCAGGTTGCAAATTCCATTAAATATGTGAATACAACCTGAACGGTTAGCAATAGAGGAGCTGGTACCAAGCAGTAATTGAGAACAATGAAAGGAGTGGGCTAGGGGATAAAGCTTCTTTTTGAAGGACGGCAGGAGAAACGGAGAAATACATTACAACAGGGTAACAGTGATTTTTGTCTGTTAGCACTATGCATCCTCTCAGTGTAATTCATGGGTATCTATAAAGACACTAGAACAGGAAACACATTTTAAATGTTCAATCATCAATTAACCACTATTGTATATATCAAATGTGCAACTTTTACTCTGATTTAGTGCATATGATTACTGCACAATAACTGCTGGGCTTTACAAGTAGACCCAGGTAAGGCAATGGTTGGATTGCCACTGTTCATCTCGTCTTGGTCAAGATGTGATAATATTAGCTGGAGATTTTCTTTCAGTGCAATGAAAGATCCCTAACATTCAGATGTGCTTACAACTGGAAAAATCTTTGCAAGTTTACAATATGCTGCCATTTTAAATTGCTGGTAGGTATGGTTTCATTCTGCTCAAGTAATGTGGTAGCTGCCCTGAACGGCTTTGTGAATTTTCAAAAGCATGATGAATCATCAGGGCACAGATACACTAAACAAAAGGATAATGGCAGAAGTACCTTTAAATGATTGCCACCTAGGAAACTGATAAAAGATAGCTTGCGTGTGTTGGAAGAGGATTTTTCTAATCCACTGCTAAACAAAACACAATTTTGGCCAGGAGGGTTTAAATTGGTGAGGTAGAACTTCAAAGAGAGCAGAGTGTAATACAAACAAAGTTACAGCCAATTTAAGGTGGGCGATTGAGGAAAGCTAAATTGAAAGGTGAGCACCTGTGTTAATAAGTTAAATGGAACAACCTGAGTTCAAAGCGACTAAAAGTGAAGTAATGACACACAACAGCACCTGAGTAAAGTTAAACGATAAAAGGAAGCAAACAGGAAGAATGTAAAAAGAAAAAGACATCAATCCCAAATCAAAGAGGAATATCAAGGGTGTTGAAGACAGCTATATAATCCTTTAAAGTCTGAAAGCCCTTCTCAGGACATTAAGGAATGAAATCTGCCATTCATATCTGGTGTAGCCTAAAAATGACACTAGAGCCAGAGTAATGTGGTTGACTCTTGAATGTCCTGGTAAACCACTCAGTTGTATTTGGTGAAAGGGTATGAGGCAACTGGGGAGGGTAGAAGGGGCAGGAAGGAGCAGGGAAAGGGAATGGGAAAGGAAGAGAGAAGAGGGAGGAGAAGAAGGGGAAAGTGAAGGTGGTTCCCAAGATTATAAAGAAATAAATGAAGCGACTAGAAGACACCTCAATCTTAGACAGAGTTGGTAAGCTATAGAATTCCAGCAAATGTTATACAGGTGAAGACTTAGGAATATTTTAAGAAATAATTGTATCATCGAAGTTGAGAGGGGAGTGAATGACTTCACATCTCTCCGTTGATGTACTAATAGGGAGAAACGATCATCTACATCTTCTGATAACTTAAGTAAACACATTCACTTCAATTTCAACCAATTAGTGAATAACAGAAAGAAACTTGGATTTCCTATGAAGCAGTTGATACTGGTAGCTTAAAGACGAGAAACTAACTTTTTAAAAATTAGAGATAAAATCACAAAGATGTATCAAACATGCAGCATCTCTTTGCTTTTTAAAAATTTAATGTCCCTTGGAATTTGAAGCCCAGTATGGATGTTGTGATTAAATATCGCCACCAGGAGATGTACCTGGGCTAAGACAGCAAAACCTCAGTGAATGGTGGACCCTGGTTAATAACCCTGTAGCAGACTTAAAGGCACATTTGGAGGTGTGGCAGGTATGCAATGTCAAGCAGGAAGCATCTTCCTATAAATTTTATTGAACATAGATCAATACGACACAGGAACAGGCCCTCTGCTTCACAATGCCTCTGTTGACCACATTGCTAATTTAAACTAATCTCTGCATATGGCCCATATCCCTCATCCTCTGCCTGTTGAGGTGCCTCTGTAACTGTCTCCCAAGTATTGCTGTTGTATCTGCTTTCACCACCTTCCAGGCAGCACATTTCAGGCAACCCTGTGTCAAAAAAACTTGCCTGGCAAACCTGCTTTAAACTCCCCCTACCCCCGACCTTAAATCTATGTCCTCCTGTATTTGACAGCCTGGACAAAATGATTTCGACCATCTATCCTATCTATGCTTCTCATAATTTGCCCCTCAGCCTCTGACACCCTGAAGAAATAGTGTTTCTTTCTTACCATTCAACACAGTGAGTGACATCGTATGTCCGACCAAGCCTGTAGATTGGTATTCTGTTTTATACTTTTCTGACCTTGTGGAAACCGGCATTGCCATACATGCCCTCCCTCCACACAAAACAAAACTCTTATTGATTGCAGTTTGAAAACCTATGAATGAAGACATTGAAAGAACCTACTGTCTAGCAAATCAACAGATTAATCAAAAGCAATTGGAGATGTCCAATGTGACCTTCACCACCCCAGTATAGGTAAATAGTTATTTTAAGTTTAGCATGTTGCATAGTGACCTACAGTTGACCATTCTTCTCAAATGTTTTTGACCTGGGTCTGACACAAGGATATGTGTTGTTCTCATTGTAAACATTGTATTTCAGTTAAATGCAAAGTACCTTCAGAATACAAAACGGTCAACAGACACGAGAAACATTTGTACACAGTCAGCTTAATTCCAATTACTGGTTGCCAAGAACCCAGAATTCCAGCAACGTGCTTAAACAGCTGTAAATTCTTCATACATGCACAATTAAGTGGCATTCATTATGGAAAATATAAAAGGAAGATTGTCTAGAATTTGTAACAGTTCCCTGTAAGTCCTCAGCGCAGTCAACAGGCTAATCGGGCATTAGATGTAACCCTCATTTAATAAATGCTGGACAAGATATTTTTTCCACACTGCCCCAAATCTAACTTAACCGATGAAATGGTTTTGCATATAGTCGATAACCTTATGTCTACCTATTCTGAAATCTCTAGGGTGGGGCATTCAAACACATCAGGTGACTTTCCCATGCTCCTTTTCCACTCACTGGTGCTCTGGTTTCATGGACCCTTTCTACTCACTGGGGAATTTGTTCCCATATTTCATCTCCAGTCACCAAGATCCCGCATTTCAGCTCTCTTTCCATTCACCGAGGTCCTGGCTCCTGCATTCCCTTTCCTTTCATTTAGGCCCTGGTTTCCACATTTCATCAGTAATGGGGATCAATTATCTTGACCAAATATTTTTCTGCCACTTCATATCCTTTTTGCCTTCTCTTTTGTACCTGCATCCAACAGGCACCCACACCTTTGACGCATGTGTACTTAATAGGACCAGATTTTGTTGGAGCCAGTGACAGCTTGTTTTACCTCTCACCCAAAACCCCCATAACTCTGTTATCACACATATCGTTTGCAGCCTCGTAACTCCTAACCTCTTTCCAACATTGCTTCTGTGGGTTTCTTGTGAACTAGGCCTCAAGTAAATGAATAAGTGCTCCAATGAACTTCTGTCAATTTGTGCTTCCAAGTGAAGATTATAGGAATTTAGATGCAATAGCAAAAATGTACATTATTTAAGATAATTAAAACACTAATATTAATAAAGATAAAGATTAATTTTATCTGTTACATGTACATCGAAGCATACAGTAAAATGTGTCACTTGCCATCAAATCAAATCAGCAAAGATTGTGCTGGGTGGCCTGCAAGAGATGCTATGCTTCCAGCACTAACGTAGCATGCTCATAATTCACCAGCCCCAACCGTACATCCTTGGAATGTGGGAGGAAGCTGGAACATGAGGAGGAAACTCACTTGGTCATGGGGAGAACATACAGACTCCTGATAGACTGTGGTGAGAATTGAACCCTGATCTTATGGTTGGCACTGCAAAGCAACGCGCTAACCGCTATGGTAATGTGCCATATCAGATGAATAAAATATATAGGACAGGTACACTTTGTATGTGGCCCTCAGCTTTATTCTAACCAGAGTGTACTGATATTCCAGATTTCTGCACGCTAATCCTTTGTTCTCTATGGAATCATTGTTTAGAGATCAGCATGACCTGGTCCAATATCAAACTGGTCACCTAACTCTCACACCTCCTCCTTCTCCTGTAGTTGCAGTAAGGCAGGGGATAAAATGGTGTACTGACAGAATAGAGTGCAGACACTGTAGAATCTTAAGCTGAACAAAATCTTTGAGAGCTGGACTCCCCTTTGAATAGCCTTTTCTGAGCGTGGAAATTCAGTAAGGCAAGAGTCAAGATGAAAAGCTGACAGTGACCATACACAGACATAGTGAAGTCATCCAGGATGACCATGGCCCTTGAAAGCCTAGCAACACACATAAGATGCTGGAGGAACTCAGCAGGCCAGGCAGCATCTATGGAAAAACATAAAGTTGACATCTTCTTTGTATAGTTTTTGTGTTTAAGCCTGGAAACCTAAGTCACTAAGCATACCAAGACAAAGTAAAGATGCAAATGAAAGATTCTAGGGCAGCACTTACTAACCAACAGTTATCTTATCAATTTTCAAATATTATTGGCCTATAACACAGATTTAATTAGCTATTAACACTTGAAATATGTATTATGATTGATATTTAAATATGCAAATGATGGGATTCAGATATGCACAAAGTTTTGGTTGGATCAATAACCTCACAGATATTTATTTATTGATATACAGCGGGGAACAGGCCCTTTATCTGTATATAACTAGTCAATTCCTGTATAAAAATGGCATTTCTTTGTTCAGACTTCAGAACAGTTTGGTGACAGGGGCTCGGTGTTCTCCTTGTGCACAACTAAGTAACTGGTGATGGAGGAACAAGTGCAAGTTTTCAGAGTTCAGTTAATTGGCAACAGCACCACCATATTCATGCTCTCATCCTTGTTCATCAGAAACTACCTTTCACTGGGCTGGCTCCTTTATTCCATGTGTAAGCTTTGATGGCCATCTTTCTTTCCCCACTCTACTCCATCATTCTCTATGCTGCTTCGTCCATTTTCATCTATTCCTATTCTCCACTCCTTCATCTTTCATCCCCTCAATTCTCCCTTTTCTTTTATACACATCAACTATCCTGTTGTTATCCTTTTGACTCTCATTTTAGTCCAATATTGACCCCAATCAGTTGTAGTTAGCATATCTAGCCATCTCTGTCAGGGCAATATGTAATGTTCCTTCCCAGTTCTTCTTGTTGACAAGGTGAACCTACCTACCACTGCTTTTCTAATGGGTATAGCTCATTTGTGAACTGAGTGTGGTCTTGATTTTCTGTTTCCAGAGCCACAGGAGGCCAAAGAATATAAAATAAAATAAAATTGCATTAAAAATGTTTTGTTTTTATTTTCTACTTATAATGAACTCAAATGAACACAGGCGTAGTTGTCATGGGAATGGTCCATTCCTTCTTCAGAGCAAACAGAATTCTTTCAATATTCTCCACTAAAATTTTTCCTACCTCACACTGTTGACGGCATTGGGTTTTCTTCGTATCCCACAACTCCTTGCAAGGTTGCAGACACTGTAATAAAGGGGAAAAAATATTCCTTAGCTCACTAGTTTTACCACAACAAGACAGACCCACTCCCAAACCATACAGCATCTTCTTCTTTTGTTTCTTACCCAATTCAAATCATTATTTTTATTGCAACATTATCATACGACACAGAATATTCCAGTACTGTAGCCTTTTTAATCATCACCCAGCTGGACACAAATACACTTATGAAAATACAGTACACATGCAATTACTTGACCCAAGCAATCGATGCTGAAGTTACACAACACCTTCATTAATTCAAAGGTAAAAAATAATTCCGATCACAAATAAAATAACTAGTCTATATAAAATTCTTCAAGCAAGTCATGCAAATCAAATGAAATATGCTGACGAACAAATCAAGAATCTAATATCTGCAAGGACCCATAAGCGAGAGAGTGTCTTATCACTTTTGCTGAAACCATCAGCAAGCTCACCTTTTCTATTCTGCAGTGTTTAAATATTTCTATCAACCTCACTTTCTGCAGTTTCAAAGTGGGTTAAAGCAAGTGGTTTGAGATTTGAAATGTAATATTTAAAGTATGTTTTGAGGAATTGAATGACAAAACTTGTGTGGTGCAAATAACAATTTGGACTAATTATTCAAAGTTGTATAAAACGAACATCTGTTTTGCATTATCAAAGCAGACCATGTGTCACATATCTAGACTTTATATGAACCAGATCATCTGAGGGCTCTAAATTAAGCTGTCTATCAGAAGAAAATGAAATTTAATGAGATTGCCATTTAAAAATTTTAAACATTCTCTTTTATGTCTCTGAACTAAACAAGACGGTAAGAAAGTCTAACAACACTATTCTTCTGATGACGTAAAATTTCTAAATGAACACCTTACATTAACTTGTATTGACTAATTTACAATATCAATCATATTGTATTGTTTGGAACTACCACAAGTTTACCAAAAGTTTTCCATTATTTATACATTTGATACAAATCTTGTGCATAAATTATTTAATGTTTAATATTTTATATTTTATTCAATGAAGAGAATACAATAACATTGTTTTTAGACGTATCAGTGATAACTTTATACAGAACAACACAGACATGAAGTCAGTTCAATCATTTAACAGAACTGTTAATACATATTTACTTTTGTTTCATGTAGGTTTTTATCAAATTGAGGATGGTGGCACCAGAGAGGTGTAAAAAAAAATAAACCCATTATCCTGATCACTCCAGACTTGCAAGCACCAACACAGGATCGACATATTTGGAAAGTTAAGTAGTGTCAAGACATTGAAACAAAGGAAAAGAAAATCAGTTGTTTCATGATGGCTTCTTCGATTTGGCCCTGGAAATTTTCAGGTAACTGTCAGGGCTCAGACTTTGTTCGACAACAATAATTAACCCTCAATTGACCTCCAGATGTCATACATAAGCATCAGTAAAATTATTTTACCTCAAAGGAACAGATCACGTCAACTGTGACTACTGCGCCTTGGTGTAATAAATTGTGTGCATTATATAATGTAACACCTTTCGTTAAGAAGTATTTGTTATTGAAATGTTCGTGAGTCATGCCAAAAAACATGTGTACAATATACTAACGTCTTGAATCTAATACGTTTCCCAGATCCTACAAACATATTTGCAAGCATGAGAAAAGATAAACGAATCAGTTTATTTTCTCCTGTTTCTTAAACTTCGATGACTTGCTCCTCCCATTTGGGAAAAGGACCCTTAATGTTTCAAAATATGAATTTCAGCCTTATATTATAAAGGAAAAAAAACTGGAAACAACATTTGGAAATCAGAGATTAAAATATGGTTATTAAATGACTTGTTAGAGTTTTTAGTTTAGCAATCTTCTGGAGTATCCATGAACGTGATGCCAGAGGGCAGAAATAACTACAGCTCAGCTGAAGCCAGCAAAAGGTGAATCAACCTTAGTAACTGTAAGAATGCCCTGAATTTGAAGAATGATACTCCAAAGACACAAAAAGCTGATGTAATGCTTCTCATGTGGAACTACTTTGGCAAAATTCTCCTTTAGGAATTGAAGATGGATTATGAGGTACATTGTTTTCTGTAATTCTATCAAGCCCATGATGTTTTTCAAAATTCCGCTCATTCCACATATAAAATATGGTTTCATCTCCTATCTTCTTCATGTTATTCATATATTCTTGGTTGGTAAGTTATTTCCAACCTATTTCTTGGCTGTTAATAGTGAAGGTATTCTCTTCTAGCACACAGGTTTTACATCTTTATTTACAACACCTGGATCAGCATTAAGAACGATTTCCATTGAATTGGTAACCTCCATCGAATGGATTGGGACAATTTGTTTTATGGGAATGATGTAATAAAGAAATGGAGGTCATTTAAAGGTGAAATTTTGAGAGTACAGAATCTTTATGTTCCTGTTAGGTTGAAAGGAAAGGTTAAAAGTTTGAGAGAGCCATGGTTTTCAAGGGATATTGGAAACTTGGTTCGGAAAAAAAGAGAGATCTACAATAAATATAGACAGCATGGAGTTAATGAGGTGCTCAAGGAATATAAAGAATCTTAAGAAAGAAATTAGAAAAGCTAAAAGAAGATATGAGGTTGCTTTGGCAAGTAAGGTGAAAATAAATCCCAAGGGTTTCTACCATTATATAAGTAGCAAAAGGATAGTGAGGGATAAAATTGGTCCCTTAGAGAATCAGAGTGGACGGCTATATGTGGAGCCAAAAGAGATGGGGGAGATTCTTAACAATTTCTTTTCTTCGGTATTCACTAAGGAGAAGGATATTGAATTGTGTGAGATAAGAGAAATGAGTAGGGAAGTTATGGAAAATATGATGATTAAAGAAGTAGTAGTACTGGAGCTTCTAAGGAATATAAAAGTGGATAAATCTCCGGGTCCTGACAGGATATTCCCTAGGACATTGAGGGAAGTTAGTGTGGAAATAGCAGGGGCTCTGACAGAAATATTTGAAATGTCATTAGAAATGAAGATGGTGCTGGAGGATTGGCATATTGCTCATGTTGTTCCATTGTTTAAAAAGGGTTCTAAGATTAAACCTAGCAATTATCAGCCTGTGAGTTTGACGTCAGTAGTGGGTAAATTGATGGAAAGTATTCTTAGGGATGGTATATATAATTATCTGGATAGACGGGGTCTGATTAGGAACAGTTAACATGGATTTGTGCGTGGAAGGTCCTGTTTAACAAATCTTATTGAATTTTTTGTAAAGGTTACTAGGAATGTTGACGAAGGTAAAGCGGTGGATGTTGTCTATATGGACTTCAGTAAGGCCTTTGACAAGGTCCCACACGGAAAGTTGGTTAGGAAGGTTCAATCGTTCGGCATGGATTCAGCAGTGGCTGGAAGGGAGACGCCAGAGAGCGGTGGTGGAAAACTGTTTGTCAGATTGGAGGCCGGTGACTAGTGGGGTGCCTCAGGGATCTGTACTGGGTCCAATGTTATTTGTTATATACATTAATGATCTGGATGATGGGGTGGTAAATTGGATGAGTAAGTATGCAGATGATACTAAGATAGGTGGAGTTGTGGATAATGAAGTAGGTTTTCAAAGCTTGCAGAGAAATTTAGGCCAGTTAGAAGACTGGGCTGAAAGATGGCAGATGGGAGTTTAATGCTGATAAATGTGAGGTGCTACACTTTGGTAGGACTAACCAAAATAGGACATACATGGTAAATGGTAGGGCATTGAAGAATGCAGTAGAACAGAGGGATCTAGGAATAATGGTGCATAGTTCCCTGAAGGTGGAATCTCATATGGATAGGGTGGTGAAGAAAGCTTTTGGTATGCTGGCCTTTATAAATCAGAGCATTGAGTATAGGAGTTGGGATGTAATGTTGAAATTGTACAAGGCATTGGTAAGGTCAAATTTGGAGTATTGTTATAGTTTTGGTCACCAAATTATAGGAAAGATGTCAACAAAATAGAGAGAGTACAGAGAAGGTTTACTAGAATGTTACCTGGGTTTCATCACCCAAGTTAGAGAAAGGTTGAACAAGTTGGGTCTTTATTCTTTGGAGTTAGAAGGTTGAGGGGGGACTTGATAGAGGTATTTAAGATTATGAGAGGGATAGATAGAGTTGACGTGGATAGGCTTTTTTCATTGAGAATGGGGGAGATTCAAACAGGGGGACATGAGTTGAGAGTTAAAGGGCAAAAGTTTAGGGGTAACATGAGGGGGAACTTCTTTACTCAGAGAGTGGTAGCTGTGTGGAACGAGCTTCCAGCAGGAGTGGATGAGGCAGGTTCGACATTGTCATTTAAAGTTAAACTGGACAGCTATATGGACAGGAAAGGAATGGAGGGTTATGGGCTGAGTGCAGGTTGGTGGGACTAGGTGAGAGTAAGAGTTCGGCATGGACTAGAAGGGCCGAGATGGCCTGCTTCCATGCTGTAATTGTTATATGGTTATAACAACTTAGTGGTTTTGCATCTTTATGTTATTTTGCTTTTTATTAATATCCCCATTCAGCAAAGATGCTGGGTAGTGGAACTGCTCCACAACCGCTCTGATACACTTGGCTTAGCTGAGCTCAAATTGTGTAATGCTTCAGCTAACTTTACTATCAACAAATAAGCATCATGAATTCGATCATAGTTTAACCCCACAATCTTTTCACTCTCTGGCAGACAGCATGCCACTTGGGTTCTTTTATAAATTTAAAGCCAAGTAAATCTCTATCTCAGACTTTTTCCTTTGAATAAGCCATTTCTTAGAAGGGTGTTAAGTATACATGACTGATTTGGAATTTGTTCAAATATGAAAATGTGTTTCAAATAGGAAAGTGATACAATTAAATAAAACTTTAGATATAAAGACCATAAATAGCGGAGCAGAATTAGGCCTTTTGGCCCATCGACTCTGCTCCGCTATTTAATCATGGCTGATCCTTTTCTCCCCTCCTCAGCTCCACTCCCCACCCTTCTTCCTGTAACCTTTAATGCTGCGTCCAATCGAGAACTTATCAAGCTCTGCCTTAAATACACCCAAAGACCTGGCCTCCATAGCTGCCTATGGTAACAAATTTCACAAATTCACCATTCTCCGGCTAAAGAATTTTCTTTGCATCTCTGTTTTAAATGGACACCCGTCTATCCTGAGACCCTTTTATCGTAGACTTTTACCTCCACCATGAGAAATATCCTTTCCACTTCTATTCTGTCTAGGCCTTTCAACATTCGAAAGGTTACGCACAAATGTTAATTTATCTGGCAATCCTTAACAATACAGAGCCAGCAATATGCAGCATGTACACAGTAATTTTCTCATCACCATGGGAATAGTTTTACTTGGCAATAGGTACACTTTGCTCCTGAAAACTATGTAATTTATATCCACCTCTGTTTAATAGGCTTGATGAACTTTCAAAGCCAAGATTGGACTCCATAAGCCACTTGAGAGCCCATAAATAGATCAACGGAATGAAGACCATCATCCTCGACCCCGAAGGATAGCCACGACAACGAATAGGCTTGATAGTTCGAACATCACTATAATAGACATGACTTCAGTTGAACAAACATTACAGCAGTTCCAATTCATGAACAAATCTCATTTTCCAAAAGATTGTTACGAGAAAGATATTGGAACAAATTTCAAAGTAACTTTTAAAACATTTAATCATTCAAATATGACCTTATTAGTAAAGTGATAAAGACGTCAAAGGGAATGGAGAGAATGCATCTGTAAGTAACTTAGGGAGATTGACATGAAGGAGCATAATTGCCTAGAAATTAGATTTCCCTTATCTTTTGGTGTGTTAAACTGTTATTAAATAATTATCAACAACCTTGAAATTTCCTGTAAAAAGCTGTGAAATTTGTCAAATAGACATTTGAAACATCTCTAAGGTGATATACACCAGAAAGGATGTTTACAGTACATTTCCTCATGGGGACTGCAGAGAGTTATTGCAGTGGTCACATATTTACCAAGCTTTGTGCAGAAAAGGTCAACAAATGTTAAAGAACTCATCCCCATGGCAGTCACAGACTAGCTGTGTAAAAGATTGCCATGGAAAGGAGGAAAGATGAGGGTCAGGGTGGGAGAGGGGATGGTGGAGGATGAAATGTTTAGTGTGTGTATCCAAATAGAATGCTCTGTCATGATTGGTCCGATGCTATTTCAAGTTGCAGGTGATTGATGAGGTTGGAATTACAGCAATATGTACTTAAATGATAAACTAAAAGTACAGTGGATTCCAGTTAATTGGTCCATTGGTTAATTGGGGCAGTCACTTATTTGGGGAAACTCTTAAAGGACAAAACTAATTGAGAAAATAGCTAGGATTCCATTTGTTTATTTGGGACAGTATGCCTCTTAATTGGGACAGGAGACTGTTGCCAAACAGTTTCTAACTAGCATCAGTTGCGTGTACTTGTGTGGCTGTTAAGACACTACGTTGTGCTCAGACAGAATGGTTTTTAAATAGCATCAGTTGCGGTTGTTTGTGTTCAAAAAGCAGAGATTTTGTCACTGATAGTTGGCGAGAAATAGGCAGTAAGACCATTCAGAATAGTTGTGCTCACTGCAGCTTCAAGGGATGTTTTCAGACATGGAGATGCAAAAAATGGTCATGTAGTGAAAATGAAACAATTTCACTAAATCAACAAATTAGGAACAATGAAGAATTAATATTTGGAGGATGTAATCGTCAAATGTATTGTATGAAGGCATTCCATTATCTGCATTGATTTGATTCATTTAAAGTTAATCAAAAGAACATGGCAGAGTACAAGATGAATTCATCCATCAGTAACTATTTGGAACTAATACATGGTTTAATAGTACTATAGTAGTATTAACAGCATTCCAATTTGTTCCGTATTTTATTTAAATACATAATTTGTTTTTCAGTTAAACGGTAGTTTGTTTATTTTATACCTTTTTAATTATTTCCGTGGAACTTGGGGCAGCCACTAATTGGGCCAAATTGTACTGGTCCCAATGAACCAGAATCCACTGTACTGCAAGTGAAGGATTGTAAAAGCAATTTGATAATTGAAGTATGAAGATTAGAGATGATATGATCAAAACACTTATGTTTAAATATAGACCCTTCAAATCACATCTTATTAAGTATGGATTTCATTATCTTTCCCACTTCTGACATTAATGGTCTATGGTTCCCTGGACTTGTTCTAACTCATTTTCTCAAACATAAATCATATTAGCCTGTCTTCTGATAGTATTACTGAACCTTTACATATCTGTAGCAGTGCCTATTTTATCTCTTCTCTTACTTCTTTTAATAAATGTGAATACAAGCCATCTATCTGGGATCTTATCTAAAGTAACACACATGATGTTCAAGGAATTCACTGGACCAGGCAGCACCTATGGAAGGAAATGGTCTGTTGATATTTAGGGCTCACACCTTTCCAATGGACCTTATTTTGATTTATCAATCTTCTCCTTTTCGAACCAAAATATCTTTCACATAATCTTTGTTCCTTTCCTGCTAAGCACCTTTGCCATGTTAACTTCAATAATAACTGCTGAGAAAAAAACAATTATTTAAATGGTTGAAGACACCTAGTATTTACTGGCAGTTTGGAAGACAACTGCTGGTGAGGTCCTCTTCATGGTTTTGCACTTGCCTGACTTCTGTACTTACACACTGCGGAGTGGAAGTCAGGCAGGAACTTCTGTACTTACACACTGCGGAGCGGTAGTCAGGCAGGAACTTCTGTACTTACACACTGCGGAGCGGAAGTCAGGCAGGAACTTCTGTACTTACACACTGCGGAGTGGAAGTCAGGCAGGAACTTCTGTACTTACACACTGCAGAGTGGTAGTCAGGCAGGAACTTCTGTACTTACACACTGCGGAGTGGTGGTCGGGCAGGAACTTCTGTACTTACACACTGCGGAGTGGAGGTCGGGCAGGAACTTCTGTACTTACACACTGCGGAGTGGAAGTCGGGCAGGAACTTCTGTACTTACACACTGCGGAGTGGTAGTCGGGCAGGAACTTCTGTACTTACACACTGCGGAGTGGTAGTCGGGCAGGAACTTCTGTACTTACACACTGCGGAGTGGAAGTCAGGCAGGAACTTCTGTACTTACACACTGCGGAGTGGAAGTCAGGCAGGAACTTCTGTACTTACACACTGCGGAGTGGAAGTCAGGCAGGAACTTCTGTACTTACACACTGCGGAGTGGAGGTCAGGCAGGAACTTCTGTACTTACACACTGCGGAGTGGAGGTCAGGCAGGAACTTCTGTACTTACACACTGCGGAGTGGTGGTCAGGCAGGAACTTCTGTACTTACACACTGCGGAGTGGTGGTCAGGCAGGAACTTCTGTACTTACACACTGCGGAGCGGTAGTCAGGCAGGAACTTCTGTACTTACACACTGCGGAGCGGTAGTCAGGCAGGAACTTCTGTACTTACACACCGCGGAGCGGTAGTCAGGCAGGAACTTCTGTACTTACACACCGCGGAGCGGTAGTCAGGCAGGAACTTCTGTACTTACACACCGCGGAGCGGTAGTCAGGCAGGAACTTCTGTACTTACACACTGCGGAGCGGTAGTCAGGCAGGAACTTCTGTACTTACACACCGCGGAGCGGTAGTCAGGCAGGAACTTCTGTACTTACACACCGCGGAGCGGTAGTCAGGCAGGAATTTCTGTACTTACACACCGCGGAGCGGTAGTCAGGCAGGAACTTCTGTACTTACACACCGCGGAGCGGTAGTCAGGCAGGAACTTCTGTACTTACACACCGCGGAGCGGTAGTCAGGCAGGAACTTCTGTACTTACACACCGCGGAGCGGTAGTCAGGCAGGAACTTCTGTACTTACACACTGCGGAGCGGTAGTCAGGCAGGAACTTCTGTACTTACACACTGCGGAGCGGTAGTCAGGCAGGAACTTCTGTACTTACACACTGCGGAGCGGTAGTCAGGCAGGAACTTCTGTACTTACACACTGCGGAGCGGTAGTCAGGCAGGAACTTCTGTACTTACACACTGCGGAGCGGTAGTCAGGCAGGAACTTCTGTACTTACACACTGCGGAGTGGTAGTCAGGCAGGAACTTCTGTACTTACACACTGCGGAGTGGTAGTCAGGCAGGAACTTCTGTACTTACACACTGCGGAGTGGAAGTCAGGCAGGAACCGGAAATCTGGTCCAACTACATCTGACCTCACACTCCGCCCTATTAACAAATAGAAAGGATGTAGTTCATATCTATCCTCGGTTTTTGATGCATCTAGCCCAACCTCATTCATCATCCATCCTTAAGGACACCCACCACACAGGACATACCCTCTTCTCATTGTTACCATCAGGAATGAGGTACAGAAGCCTGAAGGCACACACTCAGCGATTCAGAAACAGCTTCTTCCCCTCTGCCATCTGATTCCTAAATGGACATTGAACCCGTGAACACTACTTCATGTCTTTTTTATTTGTACTTTTTATGCTACTTACTTAAACTTAACTATTTAATAGACTGTAATTCTACTTTTTCTCTATGTTTATTTATCATGTATTTCATTGTACTGCTGCCATGAAGCTAACAAATTTCACGACATATGCAGTGATATTAAACCTGATTCTGATTCATTTGAATGGGTCCACCAATCTGATTGGAAAAAAGTCAGTGAAGGTGACTGGTTTGTTTTACTTTAATATTAATATGTTTATACAATT
This sequence comes from Mobula hypostoma, assembly GCF_963921235.1. Classification (NCBI taxonomy): domain Eukaryota; kingdom Metazoa; phylum Chordata; class Chondrichthyes; order Myliobatiformes; family Myliobatidae; genus Mobula; species Mobula hypostoma. The sequence goes on from NC_086100.1 coordinate 32,838,622, forward strand.
TTTATAATCTAATTATGCTTCAGAGTATGATTATTTATGATTTTTAAAGTTTTTAAACTATTTAGACCTATTTCAACTATTGTGTATGTACAATATTTCAACTATTGTACAATACTGTGTATGATCATTTAGGACACTCTCTCTCTCAAACATGTACTAGTGTTGCTTATTTTGCATAAGTTTTGTATAATTTATGTTAATTTAAGTTTATGCTAACTATGTCTTGTTACATACAATGCTGCTGCAAAAAGATAATTTTCATGGAAAGTATGTCCCGTGTATATATGCCTCTGACGTTCATTCCAGTGTGTGAAGAGCATTACCGTGAACTTGGATGTCTTTGGAGATCAGGCTTCCAGTTCAAATGGACTTGCTGGGCAGTGCGTTTATGTAGCTACCGAATATGCAAGTTGGTGAATGCCAAGTGTCTAGCACAATCCAGCCTCGTATCCTGTCAAATGAATACAGCAGGAGTACTGGAGGAAGAAGAGAGGATAAAGGAGAAATCAAGGCAGGAAAGAAAGAAGGGACTAAAAGGAGAAGGTAAGAAATCCAAGAAGAACAAAAACGCTGATGATGAATAGAACAAAATGATTTCAATCTTCAAAACAACAGCTTTTTCCCTTCCAGCACGAGATTTCTGAATGATTCATGAACCCATAATACTACCCCACTATTGCTCTTTTGCACTATTTATTTTATTTCGTATCATAGCTTAGTTGTAATATTTTATCTCTTGCACTGTAGTGCAGACACAAAACAACATATTTCACAACATAAACCTGATTCTGATCACAACACTTCATTAGGAGTTTGTAGAGATTTGGTATGTCAACAAAAACACTCCAAAACTTCTATAATGTACAGTGGAGGGCACTCTGACAGGCTGCACACTGTCTGGAATGGGGAGGGGGGGTATCTACTGAACAGGACCGAAAGAAGATGCAGAGGGTCGTAAATTTAGTCGGCTCCATCTTGGGTACTAGCCTACAAAGTACCAAGATCATCTTCAAGGAGCAGTGTCTCAGAAAGGCAAAGTCCATTATTAAGGACTCCCAGCATCCAGGACATGGCCTTTTCTCACTGTTACCATCAGGTAGGAGGTACAGACGCCTGAAGGCACACACTCAGCGATTCAGGAACAGCTCCTTCCCCTCTGCCATCCAATTCCTAAATGGATATTGAATCCATGAACACTACCTCATTGTTAAAAATATATATTATTTGTTTTTGTACGATTTTTAAAATCTATTCTATATACATATACCATAATTTATTTACTTTCTTCTATATTATGTATTGCATTGAACTGCTGCTGCTAAGTTAACAAATTTCACGACACATGCCGGTGATGATAAACCTGATTCTGATTCAATTTAACTGATACATCAGGATTAACTTACATCGACGTACTGAACATCAGCTCTGAAAAACCTGTCGGCAGAGAATATTGTCATAAATTACAAATGTGAAACTTGATTTGTCTGTGAAGTCATCTCACTTTTCCTAGCCCTCTGAGGTTATATTGCAAACATGTTATTTTAAAACTGCACAGGACTTCAATTTGTTTGGGTGTTCAACTTGTTAAGGAGTTTCAAAGCCTTTTGGGATTTCTGCAGTTACAAATATCTATCATGCATGTCCCCTGAAGACTGTTAGTAACAACATTTCATGACAGAAAGGGCAGAAGCCACAAAAATATTTTGACTATAAATTACTGAGAAATTATAGGCACTATATATACACAAAAATGGGAACCAGTGAACTGGCATTATTGAGCTTCCATTGAGGGTTGGGGGGTGTAAGGAACAACCAGGCAGGGAAGTAGGCCATTTAAGTAGATTCTGACCTTGAATAGAATGAGATCCTTCCGCCTTACATGAGCAACAGGTTGAACACCACAGGGGAAGGGACCAACAGCCAGGTTGTCAGGCAATAAAGGGCAGGCAAGTTCTAGTGGTGCACACACTTGTACTCACTTTAGGCTTCTTTCCAAAATCTTGGCAGGATTTATTCTTTCTACAGGGAGGAGTTTAATGGGTTGATCTTTAACTGCTTATGCAGATTGCAATGGCTCTAGGACACGGACCAGGCTGTGAAATAACTTAATGTGTGAGGCAGGTTGTGGTGTTACTAATGGTAGTAGTAATCAATTCCTTTATGGAGAGATCCAAAGGAACACACTCGACAGAATGGATTGCATGAGAATAAATCAAATTTTAAGACAACAATACAAAAATAAAAACTAATTTTATGTACAAGAATGAAGGTTATTGAACTGCCTCTCAATACCATCTCACAACCCATTTTTCTGCTTCAATAATTTAATGAAACTCTTTTGATAGTAATTAAGATTAATTCCATACTTTTTGCTTGATGTTCAATAACCTTCAAGCTGATCTATTACCCAACCATGGTCAGCACTGAGATGGATTGGTGGCAACTACTGCTTTGTATTGATTCAATATTTCATCCCAGCATGTGACACCATGTTATTTGCTGTGTTATACTCCTGTCTCAACCAGGAATTAGGATTGAATTTAGTAAAGACTGATGGAAAGAAATTCTCTTCTATCAGGTGCAACCATCATCCATTCATTCACTTAATGATATAAGAAATTCTGCAGATGCTGGAAATCCAGAACAGCACACACAAAGTACTGGAGGGAACTCAGCAGGTCAGGGGGCATCTATGGAGATGAATCAAGAGTTGATGTTTCGGATGAAGGGTCTTGGAATGAAATGTCGGCTCATTATTCCTTCCATAGAGTTCCTCCAGCATTTTCAAGTTTAATCATCCTTTAACCATACATGGTTGGACTCAGAGCCAGCCAGAGAAAGACAGACCATGACCCTCAATGCTGAGTCTCCTCCTCCCATCAAGGCATATGGTGTTGACTTACCTAGCACCACTTACCTGGACATCATCATTTGGCAGGATAGCGTGACCAAGGATGACATCCAGTGCAGACTTAGCAAAGCTAGAAATGTCTTCAGATCAACAAGCAACATATGGGGATCAACCAAGTACAGCATCCACACCAAAGTGAAGTTGTACTAGAGCTGTGCTCTGTCCACACTCTTGTAAGGGTAAGAATGCTAGAACATGACTGAGTATGATCTTGCCAAGCTATCATCATTCCACACCATGAGCCTCTGGAAGAAACTCTGCATTTTCTGGCCAAGAAAGATCTCCTTCTGGCCCTACTCCTTCAGTGTCACAAAGAGGACATGGCCATTATTATCAAGAGGAAACAATGGAGATGGATTGGGCATGTGATGAGAAGAGAAGCCAACTCCATCATCAAGGCAGCACTTCACTGGATCCCCGAAGGGTAGAGAAAATGTGACAGACCAAAGACAACTTGATGCTGTACCACTGAGGCATAAATGAGGACCCTGAACCAAACCTGGGGCAATAGTTCCAACATTTCGGTACTTTATAGTTTTTGCAGATGGCAGTTACATGGGAGATCTTCTATATCCAAGTTCTTCTCTCAGTTACATGTCTTATCTTGGAGATATACTACCATTCCTCCATAACCACTGGAATCTGCAACCAAATAAACTACCAATGTGATATTCACTGCAGAAATCCAAGGTCTGTGTGTAATACCCTCTCTTGGCCAAAAGACTCTTCCCAAAGTTTGGTGCTCTAAACTAAACGCAGTAGTTCTCATAATTGCAGATGCACAATGCAGACATTTTTGCTGCTCCGAAATGTCTGGGCTCAACCTATCTCTCACTCTTGGATACAAGATCCTCATTCTCATCCTTCCCACCTAGATCTTCCATAGTTTCTATCTTAGTAATTACCTTCTTTCAACTTACCATGATCCCTAACTGGGTGTCATCTATAAATGTGAATGTACAACTCTACTCCTTCTACCTTGATATATTTAAAGGACATTTGAGTAGGTCCCTGTGGAACACTACAATAGGACTGAAGGACAGCGGAATGCATGACTGATTACGGAGGCAGGGTTTCAGAAGTTTAACAACCAAGGTTATACTTTTTGTATAAACTAGACTATAATGGCTGTCTTGATCATTACTGTTTATTCCATATCACCTACTTAATATGAATGATGATAAAGGAAAATAAGAAGTGAAAAACGGCAGTGAAAGAAGCAAGAAGAAAGAAAGGCAAAGAAAGAAGAGGGGAGACAGAGGCTAAAAGGAATTTTACAGCAGGCAAGTTTATTGACCATATGCTCACAGTGTGTAGTGTCGCAGGAGATTTACTTTTGCGTTTGAAAATGGTTCTGCAACATGAAGGTTAAAGGGTACTTCACAAAAACTGAAGAAATAAGCATTTAATTTAGTTTAACAACCTTTAGAAATCAAACAGCTAGAATATCAATCATCCTCTCATGGTCTCATCTGGTTTGAGTATATGATGAATAATTCTTCAAGATGCAGCAGTCCTGGTGAACATGTCCTTGTGGCCCAATGACCTCTTCCTAGATAAGCCGTAAAAGAGGCTTGATGATAACAATTCACTGCTTCCAGAGGAGAAGAATGCTATTTGAGATTTTGTTAAGTTAATGGAAAATGGTCATGATGTCTTTAATCTCACATAACATTCAAGTAAACTGTTAATAATACCCCACGTGAGCAAAAACTATGAAATACTGAACTATCAGAATTAAAAAAAGAAACGTATCCTTGATCATTAGAATTAAATGTACAGCATTAACCACAAAGGAACTGAATTTCATAAGCAGAGTATAAGATGGTGGAGACTATTCATTTAGTGGTGGTGATGGGTGAATCTTTACTCCAAACTCAAATCTCCTACGTATGATATACCGTTCTGCGCAAAAGTCTCAGGCACACACATACACACACGTGTGCAATGGAAATTAAACTGCCAACAGAATGCCGAAGCCTTATGCACAGTACTGGAATAGGTTTATGTATTGCACTGTTCAGCTGTCACAAAAAAAAAGATTTCACAGCATATGTGCGTGATGATAAACCTGATTCTGATACGGGTCTCCATTGTGGACTGAGAGTGGGAAGGGGGCAGGGAGAGGGAAATCATGGTTGGGAAGGGAGAGGGGAGGGAGTGGGAAGCACCAGAAAGACATTCTGTAATGATCAAAAAACTAATTGTTTGGAATCAAATGACTTTACCTGATGTTTCAGGGCAGGGTGTACATGTACATGAACCACCCCAGCCCCTGGCATTCCTTCTCTGCCACCTATCCCACACCCCTCTTGTGACACTCTACCCTCGCCATTCCCAACATTCTTTGCTCCCACCAGATTTACAAACTCACTCTGCTCCACATTAACAAATACAGTATTGTGCAAAATTCTTAGGGTCTCTGGATATATATATGTGCCTAAGACTTGCACAGTAATATAGGAGAAGAGAAAATCAGGAAAATTTATCACATGGTAGGAAGTTACTTTGCCCTTTAATTTGATGCAGGTTAAATAAAACAGACAGACACCATTCTTAAAAACTGCACCTGAAATTTAATTTTTATCTTCCATTTTAGATACTGTCAGAACTCGAGTACGCATCTACCATATTCTGCATTTTGAAACTTTACTTTGTTCTAAAACCCTAACTACAAATTACTTTTTCTGTGAATGTTTGGGATTTGTGGATTTGAAGATGTAAAGGAAACTAAAATCAAATAAAATTGCCACCCAATTTAGAAAACCAGAAGGGGGAGAATATAAGCCGGAGCTGACTATGCTTTACCATACCTTGTTTGGTATCTTTTACAAAAACTTACACCTTCAATCTGTTGCTCTGAAAAATACAATCAATTGTTAAAACTGATTTGAGTTCAAAAACAACTCCACCAGAGAAGTGAACATTAATGGCAATCATGATATTGACATCTCCTATGATCCAGTAACCCTAACAGGGGTGTTGTGAGATAAAGACAAGGTCTAGTCATATCCCCTAATGCATGATTTAATTTAACCAGCATTGACAAGCTTTGGTGACTGGTGTTAGTGTTAAGAAATATTACTGCACATCTGCAATACATCAGCTTAATATAATTCTCAATAGAGATAAGGGCTCACCAATATCGTATCTGTATGAATTCTAAGAAATTGGCATCTGAGGCTGATGGTAGTATTTGTATTTACATATTTTTTGCTTTATGTAAATTAATTGCATTAACTTCAATAGCAATGATCTAGGGTTCCCAAAGCATCCAAATGAAAAGGCTTTTATGGTGGAGGCTAACAACTATTTTGATGTGTTTGCTCCCAGTTGCCACTCATTGCAAATTTAAGTAGTTATGCAAATTTCTGCAATGGAAATTATACTGCCAACAGAATCTTCATCAGGGAGCAGATCTGTGAATTGTGGTAAGAGAGATGTAGAAACACAGACAGATACAGCACAGAAACAGGCCCTCAGCCCCAGTGAGTCTGTGACACCCATCAATCATCCATCTATACTAATATAATTTTAATCCCCTATCACCTTCTCATCAAATTCTACTACCCACCTACACACTAGCGGTGGAATTTACAGTGGCCAATTAACCTATCAAACATCTTTGGGATGTAGAAGAAAACAGGAGTCCCCAGAGGAAACAAAGGAGTTCTATGTAACAAATCCAATCACAGCAGAAACACACAAGCTCAACACAAACGCGCCCAACATCAGGTTGAGTCTCAGGTGCAGTGAGGCAGTGATTCTACTAAATGTGCCACTGTTTTGCACATCAATTTACAGGGGGATCAACACTGTTGATGGGAGTGTTTTACTAAGACACTAGATATTGCAGTACCTCCACCAGCTTGTTTATGTCTACTAAGATCAGAGTGTTCACTGATGGTGGTGGAACCATAGGTGTTTTGAATTGATCAGAACATCAAAGGTTTTAGTCTGAGATTAGCTGGATTTTGAGTGAGCTCCAAGGTTGGATTGGTGTTTGTGCTTTTGGGGTACAAACTTCAGCATTTATTTATAATTTGATTTCAGGGCACTCCAGTATTCTTTCCCCAAGCAGATTATAAGAACTGCGGAATCCCTGTACAAGGGCAATGATGGCATCTCCTTAAACCATTGGTACTCTCTTGGAATGAAACATTAGTCATCTCATCACCGACACTCCAACAGAGGCCTCGCTATTGTGTACCAACCAGCTAGCTCAAGCCTCTAATATTTGGAAATGTTACCATACAAGCAAAAGTTAGAATGATAAATTAAAACAACTTTAGGCACCATTCATTGAAGAAGGAATGTTCCTCCTTACACCTGAAAAATTACTAACTTTTTTCATTCAACTTGGTCAGACTATCTTCACCCAAAACAGTGGATTAGGGATTTCTTGAATAATGGTGGACTGTTTGTCAATTTATCAGAATCAGAATTGGTTATTATTAATTGAGTGATACCTAATCTTAGGGATTGCAATGAAATCAAGCTTCATAAACCGCTCATTTTGCACCACTGCCTAAGAAATATCTCAAACTAGGAGATAATAGATATGTTATTAAAATTTTATGATATCTGGGGTATCATAAAGGTTTGTTAATATTGCACGGTGAGGTTTAGACTGGAGTTGGAGGGGGATAGGAACCAGAGTGCCAGACCAGTTAGTGGAAAGGTTGTGGAGACAGATGTTGATAAGACCTCAAAGTCAGGAATCAAAAGGTTAAACATGGTGCGACTAGTGTCCTGAGCTGCATATATTTCAATGCAAGAAGTATAATAGGAAAGGTGGATGAACTCAGGGCATGGATCAACACCTGGGATTATGACATTGTAGCCATTAGTGAGCCTTGGTTGTAGCAGGGGCAAGATGGGTAGCTCAGTATTCCAGGGTTCCATTGTTTTAGATGTGACAGAGTGAGAGGGATTGAAGGAGAAGGGGTGGTGTTACTACTCAGGGAAAATGTCATGCCAGTGCTCCATTAGGACAGACTGGAGAACTCGTCTAGTGAAGTGTTATGGATGGAATTGAGAAATAAGAAAGGGATGACCACGTTAATGGGGCTATATTACAGACCACACAACAGTCCTAGGGACTTAGAGGAAGAAATTTGTAAAGAGATCACAGACTATTGTAAGAAACATAAGGTTATGATTGCAGGTTCTTTTAATTTGCCACATATTGACTGGGAATCCCATACTGTAAAAGGACTAGATGGGATAGAGTTTGTCAAATGTATTCAGGAAAGTTTCCTTCATCAGTACATAGAACTCCCAATGAGAGAGTGTGCAATGCTCATTCTGCTATTAGAGAATGAGACAAGGCAGGAGTTGGATGTTTGTGTAGTGAAGCACATTGTATTCAGTGACCATAAAGCTGTTAGTTTCAAAGTAAATATGCAAAAAGATAGATCTGGTTCATGGGTTGAGATTCTAAAGGCCAATTTTGATGGTATCAAAAATGATCTGGCAAGTGTGGATTGGCTGTTTTCTGGCAAAGGTGCACTTGGTAAGTGGGAGGTCTTCAAAAATGAAATTTTGAGAGTACGAAGCTTGCATGTTCCTTTGAGAATAAAAGGTAAAGATAACAAGTGTAGGTAACCTTGGATTTTGAGAGATATTGAGGCCTTAGTTAAGAGCAAAGAGGAGGTGCATAGCAGATATAGCCAAGCAGGAACAACTGAGGTGCTTATGAAACATAACAAATGCAAGAGAACACAAGAAAGAAATCAGGAAGGCTAAAATAAGGCATGAGGTTGCTCTAGCAGACAAGGTGAAGAAGAATCCTAAGGGATTCTACAGATATGTTAAGAGCAAAAAGAATTGCAAAGGACAAAATTGGTCCCCTGGAAGACCAGAATGATAATTCATGTGTGGAGCCAAAACCGATGGGGAAGATCTTAAAATGAATTCTTTGCATCTGTATTTATTCAGGTGACAGGTACAGAGTCTATAGAAGTGAGGCAAAGTGGCATCAACTTTAAGGACCCTGTACAGATTACAGAGGAGGAGGTGTTTACCAGAGGCAAGTGCAGAAATTGCCATACCTATATCATCCTTAGCGACAGAGGAGATATCAGAGAATTGGAGGAGAACCAGTGTTGTTCTACTGTTCAAAGAAGGCTCTAAACGGAAACAGGAAATTTAGGCCTGTGAGTCTGACATCAGCTGTGGGAAAGTTATTGAAAGGTATTCTAACGGATTGGGATAGACATGGACTGATTAAGGATGTTTGCATGGCTTTGCGTGTGGTAGGTTATGGCTAACCAGTCTTATAGTGTTTTTTGAGGAAGTTAACAGGAAAGTGCATGAAGGCAAGGCAGTAGATGTTGTCTACATGGACCAGTAAGGCATTTGACAAGGTCCCACGTGGGAGGCTGGTAAGAAGTTTCAGTCGCTTGGCATTCAGGATGAGGTGGTAAATTGGATTAGGTCTTGGGAGAAACCTGAGAGATAGTAGATGGTTGCCTCTCTGACTGGATGCCTGTGACCAGTGGTGTGCCACAGAGATCGGTGCTGGGTTCTGTATTGTTTGTCATCTACATCAATGATCTGGATGATAATGTGGTTAACTGGATCAGTAAATTTGCAGATGATACCATGAAAGGATGGTGCAGTAGACAGTGAAAAAGGCTGTTATTGCTTGTAGAGGGATCTGCATCAGCTGGAAAAATGGCAGATGGAATTTAGTATAGACAAGTGTGAGATGATACACTTCAGTAAGACCAACCAGGATAGATCTTACACAGTAAACGGTAGGGTACTGAAGACTGTGGTAGAACAAAGGGATCTGGGAATACAGGTCCATAATTTATTGAAAGTGGCATCATATGTAGATAGGGTTGTAAAGAAAACTTTTGGCTCATTGGCCTCCATAAGGAGATGGGATATTATCTCAAAGTTGTATAAGATGTTAATAAGACCTAATTTGGAATATTGTGTGCAGTTTTGCTCACCTACCTACAGGAAAGATGTAGACAAGATTGAAAGAGTACTAAGAAAATTTGCAAGGATGTTGCCAGGTCTGGAGAACCTGAGTTATAAGGAAAGATTGAATAGGTTAAGACTATTGACAGGAGATTTGACAAAGCTATACAAAATTATGAGGGATAGTTCTGGTGATGTCATCGCTCAGACTGGCAGCTTGAATCAATAGCTCCTCTGGAAAAACACATATTTTGCCCCGTTAATCCATCAAATATAAGATCTTTCGAAAATATCTGAATTGATAAGGGGGGCAAGAATGGGGAAAAAGAATGGAGATAAAAAAAAGCATCACTGCGGAGCCTATGGACGAGAGAGGTGCAGTGTGCGGCTGTCCTACACGTGCACGTGGTGGCGAGGCTGACACGGGGCCTCGTGCAGGTGAAGCGGCAAATATGATAAGGATTCTGGAAGCGATAAGGGAAGTCCAAAAAGATATAAAACAGCAACTCAATAATATAAAGTCAGAGCTCGCCAACGTCAATCAGAAAATAGCGGTGGCAGAGACTTGAATTGAGAAGGTGGAAGATCACGTGCAAAACGTGGAACAGATACTAAGTAAGACGATAAAAATATTAAATCAACAGGAAAGTAAATTGCTTGACCAGGAGGGAAGATCGCGACGGAAAAACATCAGGATTTATAATGTTCCCGAAGGAGCGGAGGGATTATCGATGATGGACTTTGTAGACAAGCTACAGTGGGACGCGCAGGAGGTTCCCCTGACTATGAGGTTGAAATTGAGAGGACGCATCGTTCACTCGTCCCACGGCCTCCTGGAGACAGAGAAAGTAAGAAGCGCTCAATAGTACTTAAATTCCTTCGATTCAAGAGCAAGACGGAGATTCTACGAAGGGCCTGGGGTAAGAAGAGGGTGTTTTAGAACAGGAAGTTAATATATTTCAATCATGATTACCCTCAGCAGTCCTACAGAAATGGAAAGAATATTCTGAAGTGAAATGAATATTAAAGCAAGAAAAGATTAAATTCCAAACCCTGTACTCTGCTAAACTGAGGGTATTTTACCAAGAAGGGGTATGGCTATCAGACGGTGGAAGAGGCGACTACAGGCATGAAGAACAGAGAACTACCCATTAGCGTGGTCAAACCAAGGGAAAGCTTGGCTGAGTAATTATCCTGATCTGCTTGGGAAATAGTAAGAGAACCTAGAAAGCAGGAGACGGGAGCGGGACGAGAGAAGGATATTAGGAAGAGACTGTGAGTTCTCCGAGGGCAGCCCTCACCTCCTCCAGAAGAGCCCTAAGGTTTGGTTAACTTTAAAAGTGCTGATAAACTAAACGGAAGCAAAAGTAGATGGTGATATACCTATCTCAAGAACTACGTATTATAATGTGGATCTTATATTACTCAATTTTTAAAAATTTATTTATTCATTCCTTTTTCCCCACCTAAATGAGAATATATACGTGGGAGGAATACACAGGGAAATCATTTCTGTGTAATGGACATAGTTTTTTTAACTTACTTTTATAGGTACGACAACAGGGGCCCTCAACTCACAGGTAGGAGGGGCTATCCCCCACCGCTAGACTTTTCTTCTAGCTCAACCCAGGGTCATCTAGAGAACCCAGCCTTGGAATCACCCTTCATTACCTTTTTTTAAAATTATAGAATAGACTATTTCATAACATTTGGAAAAGATAGAGACAAAATGATCACCTGTGGAATTGGGACAATAGATGTAAGTGACCATGTACCTATATATTTATTTGTTTATTTTGACCCACAACCAAAGAATACTATTTGGAAATTAAATTTAAGTCTACTCAATGATCCCTATTTTAAGGAACAAATTAAAAAAGAAATTGGTCTTTACATGGAATTCAATGATAATGGAGAGGTTTCACCTCCCATTCTATGGGATACTCTGAAGGCTGTCTTAAGAGGGAAAATTATAGCGATATCTTCATATAAGAAAAAAAAGGAATAAAACATTAGAGGAATTACAAAATAAGCTGAAGGAACTAGAAGAAAAACACAAATTGGGTTTGGCACAGGATACACTACAGGAAATTTAAAAAATTAGGAATGAAATTACTAGTTTGGCTACATAAGAAATTTGAAAAAAATTTAACATTTCTGAAACAGGGACACTATGAAAGTGGATCTAAATCTAGGAAAATACTGGCATGGAAACTGAAAAAAAAAACAGCAGAAAATACAATTCATAGAATTAGGGATCCAAGAATAAAAGTGATAAAAAATAAGCTAAGTGAAATTAAAGAAGCTTTTGAAATGTTTTACAAAACTCTATATTCCAAAGTTCCAGAGGGAAGCATAACCCAAATTGACACTTTCCTGAATTCTCTAGAGTTACCCACTCTAAGCAAAGAACAAAATAGAATGATGACTGTTGACATAACTGAAGCTGAACTAAAAACTGCAATTAGTAGGCTTAAATTAAGCAAGTCACCAGGATCAGATGGATATATGGCAGAGTGATATAAAGAGTTTAGACGTGAGTTAATTCCTATTTTACTCCCCACACTGAACTGGGCCCTAAGAAAGGCGCAAATGCCACCCAGCTGGAAGGAGGCGATAATCTCAGCTATACTGAAAGAAGGCAAGGATAAAATGGAATGTGGGTCATTTAGACCAATATCTGTTCTTAATGTAGATTATAGAATATTTACCTCTATCATGGCCAAACGATTGGAAGAGTTTCTACCCACACTGATACATAATGATCAGATGGGTTTTATACAACAACGCCAAACACAAGACAATATACGAAGGACACTTCACATTATGGATCATATAAAAAAATGAAATAGGAGCAACAGTGATAAGCGTGGATGCTGAAAAGGCATTTAATTCGGTTAATTGGAATTTTCTTTACAGAGTTTTACATAGATTTGGTCTACACGACACAATTATTAAAACTATACAGGCACTATACGAAAATCCTACTGCCAGGATTAAAATCAATGGATATTTATCTAAAAGTTTTACCCTAGAAAGGGGCAGGAGACAGGGTTGTGTATGGTCACCGCTACTCTTCGCATTATATCTGGAACCATTAGCTCAATACATCAGACAAAGTGAAGATATCAGGGGAATTACTATTAAAAGGACAGAGCATAAATTGGCCTGTTATGCGGATGACATTTTGATCTATCTAGGGCAACCAACATACTCTTTACCTAAATTGATGCAATCCTTTCAACAATATAGCCAATTATCAGGATACAAGATCAACATAGATAAAACCCAAACAACAGGAATTCTGCAGATGCTGGAAATTCAAGCAACATACATCAAAGTTGCTGGTGAACGCAGCAGGCCAGGCAGCATCTATAGGAAGAGGCGCAGTCGACGTTTCAGGCCGAGACCTGTCGAAGGGTCTTGGCCTGAAACGTCGACTGCGCCTCTTCCTATAGATGCTGCCTGGCCTGCTGCGTTCACCAGCAACTTTGATGTATGTTGCTTAGATAAAACCCAACTACTTTCATATAACTAGAGCCCACCAAGAGAAATTGGAAAGTAGATATCCTTGGGCATGGCAAACAGAGTCTGTCAAATATTTGGGCATCATTATACCAAAAGATTTGGCAAAGTTATCAGAATGCGATTATCAGCCTATATATATATATAAAAATTAAGGAATATATAACAAGATGGAACCTAATTCCTTTTCTTGGTCTCAGTTCAAGGACTGAATCTACTAAAATGAATATACTGCCCAAATTACTATATCTCTTTTAGACCCTACCAATAGAGATTAATCAAAATCAATTCAATGAATGGAACAAGATGCTATCAAGACATATATGGCAAGGTAAAAGGCCTAGGGTTCATCTCAAATCTTTGCAATTGAGAGCTGTGATATGCTGGTGCAACCCATCACATGGCGCTCAATGGAAAAACATTGAGGAGAGGATACTTTCCATCCCCATACGGGCAATTTTGGCTGATAACAACCTATAAAGTTACATAAATAATATTGACAACCCGTGGGTAAAATGGACTCTTAAAATATGGAAAACTATTATAAATAATACAAGGAGGAGGAGAAGATAGCGGCGCGACGCAGCGCGCAGCGGCCACTCCGGTGAATGATATCTGTTATCTGTCGAGTAGGGTGCAGTGCACAATCCTGATTTGATGGAGACAGATGTGAGAGTATGGAGGAACATCTGAGAAACTTCTGAAATGCCTTCTTCGCTGCTGCTGCTACTGTGTGATCCAGAATCTCTGGAGGAGAAGGCCCCGAGTTCTCGGCTTTGCTTGTTGCTTGGCGGCCGGGGCAGGGTCAAAGTGCTCAGCAGAGATGGTGCTCGGTGCTCAGTGTCGGAGGGCTGGTCGGAGGCTTGATGTTTTCGGGCGGACTTAGAGTTAGCTGTGGTCGGGAGCTTCCAACGCGTTGGTAGTTGTCGGTGCCTGGAGGTTTATGGCAGGGAGAGTTTCTCCCTTTTGCCGCCTGCTATCGGGACTATCAGGAGTCAATCGGAACTTTGAGACTTTTTTTTACCGTGCCCATGGTCTGCTCTTTATCAAATTATGGTATTGCTTTGCACTTGTATAACTATATGTTATAATTATGTGGTCTTGTCAGTTTTAGTCCTTGGTTTGTCCTTTTTTTGTGATATCACTCTGGAAGAACATTGTATCATTTCTTAATGCATACATTTCTAAATGACAATAAACGAGGACTGAACGTCCTCATAATCTAAAAAAAACTAGACAGAGACATTGCAATTCTTAAATAGTGTGCATATGACTCGGATTTTATGCCGAATAAACTGGATGCTAGATTGAAGGACTGGACAGCTAAAGGAATAACAGCTATTTGCAATATAATGAAAGAAGGAACATTGTTCAGTTTTGAAATGCTCAAAGAGAAACACTTATTAGAAAAACAAGACTTTTACGGGTATTTACAGATGCGACAGTATGATAATAGGACGGTTAAAAATGTAACCAAGGCAAGTACATGTCTGATAGAGCTATTTAGAAAAGCATACAATTCAGACAATGGTAGTAGAATAATTTCAAGCATGTGTAAGGGTTAGTCAAATCTTAAAACACATTCGACTTCATACATCAAAACAAAATGGGAGAAGGAAGGAGGGATAATAATATCTGAGGAAGACTGGACAATAATATGGAGGTATCAATGGAAGTGTACCAGTTCACAGAAATGGAGGGAGTTCAGGTGGAAAAAGTTAATAAGGTGTTTTATTACACCCTCTCAGAAATCCCATTATGATAGTAACCCCCCTGCTTGCTGGAGAAATTGTGGAAATCAAAACGCAAATCATTACTGTATCATATTTTCTGGGAATGCCCCGTTATCAAAGACTATTGGAGTGGGATACATAATGCCCTATGAGACATCTTTAAATGTGAAATACCCTTAGAGAGTAAGACCATATATTTTGAGTGTATACCTCAAGAATGGTCGAAAAGAAATAAATATTTAATGAATGTACTGCTGGTGGCTGGTAAAAAGACCCTTACCAGGAAATGGTTATCACAGGAGAGCCCAACTTTAAATGTATGAATGGAAATTACAATGGACATTTACAAAATGGAGAAGATAACAGGATCTGTTAATCATAAGTTGGAACAATTTTATTCACACTGGAAAAAATGGTTTAACTACATAACACCTCATAAGCCTGATTTTATTCTCACAAGTCAATAAATGTTGTAAAAAAAAACACTCCCTACTTTGTACATAGTTTTCTTCTTTTGATTGTTCTTTCTTTCCTCTCCTTTCCACAAGTGCATACCTCAGATAAATATTATGTGGAGATTTGTGACAAATATGATTATATGATATATATGTACAGTATCTGAAATACATCTTATGGAAATATTTGTTTGATGATGAAATTCAATAAAAAATAAATTACAAGAAAAAAATTATGAGGGATATAGACTGGGTAAATGCAAGCAGGCTTTTTCCACTGAGGTTGGGTGGGACTATAACCAGAGGTCATGGGATAAGGGTGAAAGGTAAGAAATTTAAGGGGAACATGAGGGAAAACCTCATCAGTAAGAGGGTCGTGAGAGTGTGGAATGAGCTGCCGGCACAAGTGGTCCATGTGTGCTCGATTTCAATATCTAAGAAAAGTTTTGATAGGTACATGGATGGTAGGGGTATGGAGGGCTATGGTCACGGTACAGGTCATTGGGAGTAGGCTGATTAAATGGTTTTGGCATGGACTAGATGAGCCAAAAGGCCAATTTCTGTGCTGTACTTCTCTATAACTCTATTCATCAAGATTCTATAGCTTTCTTTGTTTTGAGCAAAGCCATAATTTCTCAGTAATTTCAACAGTTAAAAGTAATTCTATTGTCGAAAAGATGAAAGCCTAACCTATTTTAATTCTCTTTAAAGTAGAAAACATTAGATACAAATCACTTGGTGTGACTACTTCCATATTGTTCTTATTTCAAAGCCAATTGTCAATGGTACCCAGCTAGGTGTAGTGAGTAAATAAATTTCTAATTATTTTAAAAATGAGACAGAATGCACATTCTAGACTTACTCTGCTGTGTTGGAAAGAACCAATCTGCCTGAGATCAAGCTATACCCAAGAGTCTAGTATAACTTAAAGAGCACTAAGTGTTTAGTGATGGATCTGTGCATACAATCTACCAGATGGTAGAACAATATGATCTTGCAACAACTTTTATTACATCAGGTTCTGATATTTGTATGGTAATATTTTATAAAATTTGAAGTGTCATCAAGGCCAGGAAAAAAGGCAAACTAAGCACTAGTGTTTAGTTCTAGAGGGATAAACTGATAAGGAAGTCATGTAAAAAAATTCCATCAAACATGACTTGTTTATACTGATGTAGAAAAAGGCCATTTGGCCCATTGGGCTAATGCAGGATCCTGGGAAACGACCTAGTTCCAGTCCACCTTTCATATTTGCCTATATCACAAATGACCTTCAACTCCACTTTCATTCTTTGTGCCTGAGCAAATTGTAAAGCAGAAGTTCTGTTTGTGTCATTAGAAAAAAAATATTTAAGCACTGGAATAGAAGAAAAGGATGAATAGAAATGGTCCTTTTACATCGAGTTTTTTAAAACAATGAGGAATTTGTCAAATTGAATTCAAAGAGAATGTTTCTGCTTAGGAGAAGATCATAACTGGAGACCATCAATATTACAGAAACAAAAGTATGCAACAGAGGATTTAGAAGAAACTTCTTTACCTAACAGTGATAGTAAAATGATGTTCACTAGCAGCTGGAGTGGTTGAAGTGAACAACATTGATAACCTTATGGAGAGACTACACAGGTTGGAATAGAAACGGGAACAGAGGATTATGCTGAAATATTTGGATGGTTAGTAAATGAAAGAACTAGTGACATAAATATCATGTTTCTGTGCTTCAGTTATCTTCGTTCTGTAATGTACATCCTACATAACACTTTGTAAATACAAACCATTCTGCATGCATTACATTCAGCTGATCTAAGAACACCAATTTAGTGACCAAGGATCAAGAGCAAATAATTCCAGCTTTACTCTGTTTCTGTCTCCACAGATACTGCATGTCCTACCGAGTACCTCTAGTACTTCCTGTTTTTGTTTCAGATATACAGCATCTGCAGTTTTTTGCATGAAGAGCTGTCATAAAGAATATTTCTGTAAAGAATTAGATTAGAATGAACCCCTGTTCTTTTGACAGGAACATACAAACAGCTTAGGTATGTTTATATAAAATTTCATATTGCTCTTTGGATAAACACCATGATAGAATACCGTACATTAGAAGTTCAACTGATAACTGTTTTATATGCTTAGTGCCATAACATCAGCTGAAACTCCTTTTTCAAATGTTAAGGATTCAAAATTGATAGAATTAAGTTAGTTTTGAATTTATAATTTATATGCATAATTCAATTTTTTTCCAAGGACATATAAAATTATAAATTCAAAACTAACTTAATCCTATCAATTTTGAATCCTTAACATTTGAAAAAGGAGTTTCAGCTGATGTTATGGCAGTAAGCATATAAAACTGGAGAAAGTGAAGGAAGAGGAACTAATTGCATTATGGTATAAGTTCTATTAACAATTCTTCTAACACAAAATGGAGAAATTATCATTATGGAAGAATAATGGAAACAGAAACTGAAATCATTTTATTAGGAGGTGTATACTGAAATCTGTCTATATACCACAAAAAGAACTCAGAATCTGCACAATTTATCTATGACTGAAGTAGTTTTACCCCTTCCACATTGACTTACAAAGAGAAGTGTGCTGCAAAAGAAAGAAGAGCGGTGAATAGGTGAAAAGGTACAACATAGCATTCCTTTAATTGGTGTGAAAAAAATTGGTGAAAAATTTCTAATCACATTTAAAAAGTTTTGACATAAGCAATATTGGAACTTAGATGCAATTTTTAGCTTTTTTGATACAAGTTAAAAGGAAGATAACATACTGCTCTTCAGAGTGGTACAACCTACTTAGAATCTTAATCTATAAACCATGACATGTTGCAAGATACTTTTAATAGCTCAAAACTGTCCCAGAAAGTTTAGTTTTATTATGCTGTTACTGGACAAGTCAAGAATGAGTGACTTCAAAGTTTAAAGGAATTAAGATTAACTTTAATTTGCTTATACTGACGAATTTGCAAATAGAAAACAAAGTTGGTAAAAAAATGTACAAGTCATAGTAGAAGTACTCAAAGCGGGTCCAGCTGCACAGTAAAAGGCTAACATTGCTATGGCGTTAACCAGAGAGAAGTAGAGCCCATCTTGATCAAAGTGTGTTTTGGTACATGTCTGGAATTTGTATCTGGTTGCAGATTTTATTGCAATCATTATAACAATTTCAAAGATGTCAGATGTTGATGGAGCACACTGTCACAAAACTCACACAGATGGAAGATTTGTTGCATTAGTAGCTACAGGTCATTCCACATCTGCCACCCGATCATGCTCAGTAGATGATAATTCCCTTCCCTGTCAGTGTGAAGTGATTTACCAGCTTGAGGTAATAGCATTTTTATTAGAAAAAGGCCGCACAAGAGATCATGCAACACTCAACACAGAACCATGAGAAGACCAGCAGCAACTTTTGCAAGTCGTAATACCCAAATTACCACAATCTGCATATCCGGTGGAACCATCTCTCCAATTTGTATACCTACTATGGTGCAAATTAGATCATTTTTAATGAGACAGAATCTTTTAAAGATGAAAAAATGATTAAAGAAGATAAATAATTTCTAAAAGAGACCTTAATCCTCTTCGAAAGCCATGACATTCTGAAAGAAGTGTTGAAAATCTGACTTTCAGATTTTGCAATTCTAAATAGCGCTTTCAGTGTATAATTATCTAGTCAAATGTTTCTCTCCCACCTTCCTCCCTGTTTCTTCTGCCATGCAACTCTTTTTGTCCACTCATTTGAGAATGCCACAGTAAAAGCCAACTACAATGAAATGAAAGCAGAAAATATTCCCACTTCTCCAAATTAATACACTTCCTTTAAAATTGTGTTTAAGCTATAAAGGTCTTAACAGCTACAAAAATTGGGAATAGAGGGACAAAAAGCAACATTGGACTACCTGCTTTCACATTAAAAGTATTTGACATTCACTCTTGTGGACCCCTTCAAAAAACTTTATAGCTTGTATTGTTTATACCTGGCTACAGGGAAGGACAAAAAGTCTGCACACTACAACAAAATGACTCAGTAACTCACTGTGGTGTGGAGGCTCATTATGGAGTTCAATTACACAGTGTGGGGACTCAGGAGAGGTGAGAAACTTTGACCCTACACAAGGTTCACTGTGACAGTATTTATAGCTGGTTTTGGGCAATGTGCATAGCTATAAAGAAAGTGTATTACATCAGACATCTTGGTAGAGTATTCATGGATGAAAATACAGATTCAGAATATAATTATTTTGCCTCTCCACCTCAATTATAGGATCAAATCCTGATATTCAGTGCAGATCCAAACTTTCTGATAAAGAATTAAAATGAAGCTCTGATAATTCTCTGGATTTAAAAGACTCCGTACCACAATATGATGAAGCCCAGGTCCGATAATCTACTATCCTGATCAAAGCTCATTGCTTATTTAACATTACAAAACAGGTCATGACCCCGATGTTTATGTGAACTTGCTTGTTGTGCTCAAATGACCATGTTTATAATTTACACCAATGACTGCCCTGAAAAATACTTCTTTGGCTTACAATGCTTTAGGGTGTCCTCTAAATGAAATGAAAGATGCTACATGAATGGAATTTATTTTTATGTTTTACAGCCTGTCCACCACCCTACTCCCTCAAAACAAGATGCATAAGAGCACATTAAGATTCAGCACATTACAATGCTTAATTCCCCTGGTAATTCTTCTCGAATGATTGAATCCACTATTCAGACAACTGCAAATTAAGATTTAACCACAAATTTGTTTACTTTTAGACTGGTCTAGACAAAATGAATAATAACAATTTTAAAATGGAAACTGATACATTGCAGGCAATTGATGGTAAGGTAACTCCTGATTAAAATCTCCACTGCTTATGCTCATATCACTTAAAGTCAGCCCTTCACTTGCCTTGAACATAACAATTAAACTATATGATTCTGAATTCTATCACATACTCATGATATATGGCACTTTTTTCTTAAAATTTTGTTAAGACAGAACAAATCAGCACTTTAAAGTAATCAGCTTGTTTTGATCAG
This sequence comes from Mobula hypostoma, assembly GCF_963921235.1. NCBI lineage: Eukaryota > Metazoa > Chordata > Chondrichthyes > Myliobatiformes > Myliobatidae > Mobula > Mobula hypostoma. Next base: position 32,859,224 of record NC_086100.1, read on the forward strand.
AGGCATAACATTTGGTCTTCTTTCGTTTTTCACCAGTTTAAGATATAGAACTCCATTTGAAAGCAACCAGGCTATCTCTATCCTTACTTGAGTGGTACCCATAGCCCTGTAATCTACGAACAGTGGCTGTGGTAGCAATTTTAACCCGGTGTTAGGTGGCATGCTGCTAAATCAGCCCAGAAGACTTCTGGCAGATACATTATTCCATCTCTCTTGTCTTTATTATAACTTGCTTTTTGGATCAGGCAGCTTGGTAAGTGGAGTCCATATACATAATTGCTTCCAATCAGTACTTGTATGCTTAAGCTGCAGGTGTCTGTAAGTTCAAATAATAGATAAAACTAAAACCAGGTTTTGAAACACAGATGCATTACTAGTAGAGCACCCATTTAATAATAGTATTCATTTCATCAACTAACTAACAGAGGAGTTATAATACATTATCAGCAAAGCATGTATGGGAAAGTTTTGTATTTTATAAAATAGTTTGCATGGTTTTACTGTTTTCATTTTGAAGATACTGTTCAATTATACATTTATTCAACTTCTGTAAAAAAAAAATTTTAACAATTTAAACGCAAAACAAGGCCCTGTTAACTTAACATTCTTCATTTGGAAGGAGAACCCAAGCAGTGCAACATATTATTAGACATTTTCTGCTGCACATTAACCTAAACTAGATGTGCTATTGAAAGTATGCCTAGGAATCAAGACAGCTAAAGATACACTTAAAGATAATGAAATCATGTAAAAAGATGACCATAGATTAAAAAATTCATTATCCAAAGGAACGTCCTGAAAATAGAGAAAGAAAATTGAAACACTTGCTGCTCAGGAATGGCAAATTAATTTCTGATTATTTTCAGTGTATCTGATCTAATATCAAAAAAAGAGATAAGAATTCAAAAGGAAAATAATATGTATGGCTATCTATTTGATGATAACTGGTTCCAGACAAAACTTTTCATCATTTTCCTTTCCAACTTCTCAAAACTAAATTGTTATACATTTCTTAAAGAATGGTACAATGATACAGCAAAGAAATCCTGTATGAAATTGTCGCGCTACTGTATTCAAATTGAAGATACTTGTACACTCTTTAAGTACAGCTGGAATAGAAGAGTGACAGTGTCAAACAATATGGAATAAATGCAACCAGCTCCAGCCGAGATATTCACCAGTTTACCACAGCAAACTACTTACATTCAAGATATCATGTACATGAATGTGTGATTCTCTGACAATTACTAACTTGGTTTAAGCAGAGTCCACTGACATATTACTGAAATTGGGAAATTCTCTAGCTTTTTTTGATCAGTACTGAAGTACTGAAGCAAGGAAATTTATTTTGAATGGCAATCCATACTGAGGCTAGCATAATATTCTTGAAATACCAGCCATTATTCCCCATATTTAAAACAGAGGCCAAATGGACTCCTTCTAGGTCAAAATGAAACAGAACATAGAATAGTACAGCACAGTACAGGCCCTTCAGCCCACAATGTTGGCCGACTCTCAAACCCTGCCTCCCATATAACCTCCCACCTTAATTTCCTCCATATACCTGTCTAGTAGTCTCTTAAACTTCACAAGTGTATCTGCCTCTACCACTGACTCAGGCAGTGTATTCCACGCACCAACCACTCTCTGAGTAAAAAACCTTCCTCTAATATCCCCCTTGAACTTTCCACCCCTTATCTTAAAGCCATGTCACCTTGTATTGAGCAGCGGTGTCCTGGGGAAGAGGCGCTGGCTATCCACTCTACCTATTCCTCTTAATATCTTGTATACCTCTATCATGTCTCCTCTCATCCTCCTTCTCTCCAAAGAGTAAAGCCCTAGCTCCCTTAATCTCTGATCATAATGCATACTCACTAAACCAGGCAGCATCCTGGTAAATCTCCTCTGTACCCTTTCCAATGCTTCCACATCCTTCCTATAGTGAGGCAACCAGAAATGGACACAGTACTCCAAGTGTGGCCTAACCAGAGTTTTATAGAGCTGCATCATTACATCGCAACTCTTAAATTATCCCTCGACTTATGAAAGCTAACTCCCCATAAGCTTTCTTAACTACCCTATCTACCTGTGAGGCAACTTTCAGTGATCTGTGGACATATATCCCCATATCCCTCTGCTCCTCCACACCACCAAGTATCCTGCCATTTACTTTATACTCTGCCTTGGGAGTTTGTCCTTCCAAAGTGTACCACCTCACACTTCTCCAGGTTGAAGTCCATCTGCCACTTCTCAGCCCACTTCTGCATACTATCAATGTCTCTCTGCAATCTTCGACATTCCTTCACACTATCTACAACACCACCAACCTTTGTGTCGTCTGCAAACTTGCCAGCTCACCCTTCTACTCCGACATCCAGGTCGTTAATAAAAGTCACGAAGAGTAGAGGTCCCAGAACAGATCCTTGTGGGATACCACTAGTCACATCCCTCCAATCTGAATGTAATCCCTCCACCACGACCCTCTGCCTTCTGTAGGCAAGCCAATTCTGAATCTGCCTGGCCAAATTTCCCTGGATCTCATGCCTTCTGACTTTCTGAATAAGCCTACCATGTGGAACCTTGTCAAATGCCTTACTAAAATCCATGTAGATCACATCCACTGCACTACCCTCATCTATATGCCTGGTCACCTCCTCAAAGAACTCTATCAGGCTAGTTAGACACGATCTGCCCTTCACAAAGCCATGCTGACTGTCCCTGATCAGACCATGATTCTCTAAATGCCCATAGATCCTATCTCTAAGAATCTTTTCGAACAGCTTTCCCACCACAGACGTAAGGCTCACTGGTTAATAATTACCCGGACTATCCCTACTACCTTTTTTGAACAAGGGGACAACATTCCCTCCCTCCAATCCTCCGGTACTATTCCTGTGGACAACAAGGATGTAAAGATCCAAGCCAGAGGCTCAGCAATTTCTTCCCTCACCTCATGGAGCAGCTTGGGGAATATTCCATCAGGCCCTGGGGACTTATCTGTCCTAATGTATTTTAACAACTCCAACACCTCCTCTCCCTTAATATCAACATGCTCCAGAACATCAACCTCACTCATATTGTCCTCACCATCATCAAGTTCCCTCTCATTGATGAGTATCGAAGAGAAGTATTCATTGAGGACCTCGTTCACTTCCGCAGCCTCCAGGCACATCTTCCCACCTTTATCTCTAATCAGTCCTACCTTCACTCCTGTCATCCTTTTGTTCTTCACGTAACTGAATAACACCTTTGGGTTTTCCTTTACCCTACTCGCCAAGGCCTTCTCATGCCCCCTTCTTGCTCTTCTCAGCCCCTTTTTAAGCTCCTTTCTTGCTACCCTATATTTCTCAATAGACCCATCTGATCCTTGCTTCCTAAACCTCATGTATGCTGCCTTCTTCCATCTGACGAGATTTTCCACCTCACTTGTCACCCATGGTTCCTTCACCCTACCATTCTTTATCTTCCTCACCTGGACAAATTTATCCCTGACATCCCACAAGAAATCGCTAAACATCGACCACATGTCCATAGTACATTTCCCTGCAAAAACATCATCCCAATTCACACCTGCAAGTTCTAGCCTTATAGCCTCATAATTTGCCCTTCCCCAATTAAAAACTTTCCTGTCCTCTCTGATTCTATCCTTTTCCATGATAATGCTAAAGGCCAGGGAGCGGTGGTCACTGTCCCCCAGATGCTCACCCACTGAGAGATCTGTGACCTGACCTGGTTTGTTACTTAATACTAGATCTAGTATGGCATTCCCCCTAGTCGGCCTGTCAACATACTGTGACAGGAATCCGTCCTGGACACACTTAACAAACTCTGCCCCATCTAAACCCTTGGAACTAAATCAGGTGCCAATCAATATTAGGGAAGTTAAAGTCACCCATAATAACAATCCTGTTATTTTTGCACCTTTCCAGAATCTGCCTCCCAATCTGCTCCTCGGTATCTCTGCTGCTACCAGGGGGCCTATAGCATAACCCCAATAGAGTAACTGCTCCCTTCCTGTTCCTGACTTCCACCCATACTGACTCAAGAGAGGATCCTGCTACATTACCCACCCTTTCTGTAGCTGTAATGGTATCCCTGACCAGTAATGCCACCCTCCTCCCCTTTTCCCCCCTCTTTATCCCTTTTAAAGCACTAAAATCCAGAAATATTGAGAATCCATTCATGCCCTGGTGCCAGCCAAGTCTCTGTAATGGTCATCATAATTCCATGTATGTATCCAAGCACTCGGTTCACCATCTTTGTTCCTGATGCTTCTTGCACTGAGGTACACACATTTCAGCCCTTCTACCTTATTACCTTTACACCGTTTATTCTGCTTCTCTTTCCTCAAAGCCTCTCTATATGTTAGATCTGGCTTTACTCCATGCACTTCTTTCATTGCTCTATCGCTCCGGGTCCCAGCCCCCTTGCAAATTAGTTTAAACCCTCCCGAACCATGCTAGCAAACCTACCTGCAAGGATATTGCTTTCCCTCGAGTTCAGGTGCAACCCGTCCAATCTGTACAGGTCCCACCTTCCCCAGAAGAGATCCCAATGATCCAAAAATCTAAAACCTGTCCCCTGCACTAACTCCTCAGCCACGCATTCAACTGTCATCTCCTCCAATTCTCACCATCACTATCGCGTAGCACTGGCAGCAATCCTGAGAACGCCACCCTTGAGGTCCTGTTCTTCAGCCTTCTGCCTAGTTCCCAAAACTCAAACTTCAGGACCTCATCCCTCTTCCCACCTACGTTGTTGGTACCAACATGTATCACGACTTCCGGTTGCTTTCCCTCTTGTACCAGGATGTCGTGCACTTGGTCAGAAACATCCCGGACCCTGACACCCGGGAGGCAACAAACGATGTGGGTGTCCTTCTCATGTCCACAAAATCTCCTATCTGCTCCCCTGACTATAGAGTCTCCAATGAAGACAGCTCGCCTCTTCTCCGTCCTACCCTTCTGCACCACAGGGTCAGACTCAGTGCCAGAGGCCCTGCCACCATGGCCCGCACCTGGTCATCGTCCCTGCCAACAGTATCCAGGATGGTAAACTTATTATTCAGGGGAATGGCTACAGGGGTGCTCTGCACTACCTGTCTACTTACCTGCACTTTCTCCCCTCTGACTGTCACCCAACAACCTGCTTCCGGCAGCCTAGGTGCCACTGCCTCCCTATACCTCTCAACTATGACTACCTCATTCTCCCTAATGAGTCGAAGGTCATCTAGCTGCTGCTCCAGGTTCTTTACACAGTCTTCCAGATCGCCCAGCCGTATGCACTTCTGGCAGATGTGACTCTGCAGGAGAGGGGAGTTCCCCCAAGACTGCCACATCTCACATGAGAGGCACATCACTGTCTCAGAAGGGATAGTAAAGACTAACCGTGAACAAGCTCGTCCTCTGCCTCTTCTCGTCGACACCTCTCGAGTCAAAGCCTCAAAGCTCCACTCCTTCACTGGCCCACTCACTCACTGGCCACTTTTATAAATGTAAAAATTATATTAAATATTAAGTTATTTTCTAATTATTGCAGGAAAATATTTAACTAATATTGCATAGCACAAGATGTGGTACAATAGACTGTTTTAGTCTGGGCCTCAGCTTAGTTGTTGCTTTTGCTCTAGAAATCTATTTGTTCGTAGTGGATACGAAGTAATTGAAAAGAGCAAAAAAAAATTATAGAACAGTGAGCTAGCAGAATCAATATAAAGTTTATGATAATACATTTTCAGAAGGAGAACCAAGAATTGGTTTATACTGAATGTTTAATGGATTGGTGTTCAAGGCTGCAAATGAACAAAGAAATCTGAAGCTTCAAATATAGAATTCCCAATATCATAAGTAACAGGCAGGAGGAGCAATTAAAGTAAGGTCATAAGCTGTTTGTCTCCTATAAACCAGGTGAGTAAATCAATCGCTGCTAATTAAAAACATTTGATATAAAATCTACATATTGAATTGGCGACAGCTAAAACTTACCAACATCATTTGGGGAAAAAATATGCTAAATGTTTCCAGCCCATATATGACTTCATAAGCAGAAATAATGGGTTTTGACTTAGTTCCATTAATACAATTAGGTACCACAGAAGCTTCAAAACATGGGCCTCCATATCTCCCTCTGCACTGGATCTTTGACTTCCTTATCAGGAGACCACAGTCACTGCAGATCAACAATAATAGCTCTTCCTTGACAATCAACAAGGCACACCTCAAGCCCAGTGCTCTATCTCGACACTCATAACCGTGTGGCTCAGCACAGTTCAAATGCCATCTATAAACTTGATGATGGCATGACTGGTATTGGCAGAATCTCAGAAGGTGACAAGGAGGTGTACAGGAGTGAGATTTATTGAATGGTTGAGTGGTGTTGCAACAACAATCTTGTGCTTAATGTCAGCAATGTCAAAGAACTGATTGTGGACTTCAGCAGCAGGAAATCAAGAGAACATGCACCAGTCCTTATTCAGGGGTTGGTGGTGAAGAAGGCGAATGCAATGCTGGCATTCATTTCTAGAGGAATAGAGTATAGGAGCAGGGAGTTGGGGCTCTATAAGGCACTGGTAGGACCTCACTCGGAGTACTGTGTGCAGTTTTGGGCTCCTTATTTAAGAAGGAATGTGATGACGTTGGAGAGGGTTCAGAGAAGATTCACTAGAATGATTCTGGGAATGAGAGGGTTAACATATGAGGAACGTTTGTCCGCTCTTGGACTGTACTCCTTGGAGTTTAGGAGAATGAGGGAGGACCTCATAGAAACATTTCCGATGTTGAAAGGCATGGACAGAGTGGATGTAGCAAAGTTGTTTCCCATGGTGGGGGAGTCTAGTATGAGAGGAGATGACTTAAGGATTGAAGGGTGCCCATTTAGAACAGAGATGCGAAGACATTTTTTAGCCAGAGGGTGGTGAATCTGTGGAATTTGTTGCCACGGACGGCAGTGGATGTCAAGTCATTGGGTGTATTTAAGGCAGAGATTGATAGGTATCTGAGTAGCCAGGGCACCAAAAGTTATGGTGAGAAGGCGGGGGAGTGGGACTAAATAGGAGAATGGATCAGCTCATGATAAAATGGCGGAGCAGACTCGATGGGCCGAATGGCCGACTTCTGCTCCTTTGTCTTATGGGTCAGCGGTGGAAAGAGCGAGCAGCTTCAAGTTCCTGGGTGTCAGCATCTCAGATGATCTATTCTTGGCCCAACAAAGTGATACACACACAAAAAAGGTATATCAGCAGCTCTACTTCATTAGGAGTTGGAGGAGATTGTGTATGTCACAAAAGATTCTTGCAAATTTCTACAGATGTTTCCCATCACAGACTGGTACGGAGGCTCTAATATGCAAGACTGCAAGAGGCTGCTGAGGGCTGTAGCCTCAGCCACCTCCATCTTAGGCACAAAATCCTCCCCCATCAAAGACATATTTAAGAGGAAGTGCCTCAAGAATGCAGTATCCATCATTAAAGACCTTCAACATCTGGGACATGCCCTCTTTACATTACTACCATTTGGGAAGAAGTACAGGATCATGAAGACCCCCTATTAATCTTTTAGAAACAGCTTCTTTCTCCCTGCTATCAGATGTCCAATAGTCCCGGTTACTGATACCCACACCTCATAACTGAGTAAAATAAATTTGCCATTGTAGGTGGAGGCTGACATTGATGTGGCTCTGTCAACTTGTTTAATGATTTGCTATTGGCCCCTGCACTTTAAACTGTGACAATATTGTAACTAAATGCCTTTTCAGAGACTCAGCCCACTTAAATCCAAAACAAATTACTAGCCTTTCAAAAATATCAGTGGATTAATGGCCTTTCTCTAGATGTCAATACAGTTGGAGAATATGTAGTTTGTGTCTTCTTACTTAAGAAGTGATTTTCCACTATTGAAGGCACTCCAGAAGATTGACTAAGCAACCTGTAAATAGTAACTGCACACAGAAATTGGAATGCCCCAACTTCACAGTTTAACAAAACCAATTGAAATAATGATTAGGTCACAATATGATAAATCACTTCCAGGTGTGTGGATGTTCCGCACACTGTGATGAGTGAGACTGGGTTGCAGTCTGTAAATTTGAAGCAAAGGATATGCTTAAATATAAAACATATAAAATAATTTCTTTTGTCTAGATTCCTTCTGTTCCACTACCAGTTTCCCATCATTTTATCTTCAAGTAATCCATCTGATTCCATCAGTCAATTTTAACAAACCTGTTATTCTGCATGAAAGCAGACCACTGACAGACAGATACTATGTTAAAAAGAATTAACAGACCTAACATTTTTAAAAGCACACATCAAACAGATATATTTAATGTAAAGTTGCAGACTGGGATGTGGTATAGTCGAGCTCATTACAACGAAAACGCTAGCAGTACTCACCTGGGTGCACCTCCTGTGGCCCTCGCACCAAGTTAGAATCTCATCATTCTGCAAAACAAAATCAATTCATCAATTTTCTAATACACTCCTGAAAAATTAATAATGCAATCTGATGAAACAGCTAGAATTTAAAAAATATTCAATAATATTAAAAATTTTACTCTTTGCCTCAAATACACTCTTAGTTATGATTACATATATGCAAATACTGAAATACACCTTGGAACTTTTTAATAGAGTGAAAAGCACTACACTGCTTGATCATAAAACGGTTTATGAAATCTTCCCTGCCAAATCCGTTGGAACTCTTTGAGAACATAACCGGAAAGGATAAACAAAGTGGATGCTGTTTACTTGAATTTTCAGAAGGCCTTAGACAAGGTACCACACATAAGGTTGCTAAACAAGAGCCCATGGTATGACAGCATGGACAGAAGATTAACCTACTGGGAATGCATGGGCCTTAAACACAAGGGATTCTGGACTGATGAAGGCTCTTAGCCCAAAAAGTCAACTCTTTATTCCTCTCCATCGATGCTGCCAGGCCTGATGAGTTCCTGCAGCATTTTGTGTTATAAAAGGGGGCCTTTACTGATTGGCTACCAGTGACTAAATGTTCCACAGGGATCAGTGTTGGATCCACTAATTTTCATGTTATATGTTAATAATCTGGAGAATGGAATTCATGGCTTTGTAGCCAAGTTTATTGATGATACATGATATGCGGAGGGGCAGGTAATGTTGAGGAAACTGGGAATCTGCAGAAAAAATTGGACAGATTAATGGGCAAAAAAAAAGTCAGATGAAACACAGAAAAGGAAAGTGTATGGTCATGCACTTTAGTAGAAGGAATAAAGACATAAGCTATTTTCTAAACATGCAGCAAATTCAGCAAAAAGGATTGGGAGTTCTAGTGCAGGATTCCCTAATGGTTAACTTGTAGGTTGAGTCGATAGTATGGAAGGCAAGTGCAATGTTAGTATTGCTTTCAAGATGACTAGAATATAAAAACAAGATGTAATGCTGAGACTTTATAAAGTATTGGTCAGACCACCTATGCAGTATGATGAGCAGTTTTGAGGGCTATATCTAAGAAAGGATGTGCTTGCATTGGAAAGAGTCCAATGGAGGTTTACAAGAATGATCTTGGGAATGAAAGGTTTAATGTTTGAGTAGTGTTTGATAGCTTTGGACTTGTGCTCACTGAAGCCTAGAAGAAAGGGGGGATGGGAGGAATCCTACCAAATATTGAAAAGCCTAGATAGAGTGAATACAGAAAGGATGTTTCTGATAGTTGGAGAGTCTAGGAACAGAGGACACAGCCTCAGAATACATGGATTTCCTTTTAGAATAGAGATCAGGAGGAATTTCTTTAGCCAGAGGTGGTGAATCTGTGCAAGTTATTGCCACATATGGCAGTGGAGGCCAAGTCATTGGAGATTAGTAGGTTCTTGATTAGTAAGGGCATCAAAGGTTACTGGGTCTCCGAAGGTAAAAGATTAGGGTTGAGAGGGAAAATAAATCAGCCATGATTGAATGGTGGAGCAGGCTTGATGGTGGTGCATGTGATTCCTAATCTAACCATCAAAGTCAACTGCATTTAGCTTGTGATCTTCTTGTTTCCAAATCAGAAACTCTATCCCTATGAAACCATCATTACCCTTCACTGGATGTAAAGTAATTTGAGCCTATTAGAAGCTACAAGCAAACTACATAACTTCCTCAAGTAATATCTTCAGATTTTATTTGTATTGATATTTAAATATCCTGTTACTTCACACAAGGTTGTGTGCTTAGCCCCCTGCTCTACTTCTGATTGTGTGGATAAACACAGCTCCAATGTCATATTCAAGCTTGCTGATGACAACACTGTTGTAGGCCAAATCAAAGCTGGAGACAAATCAGCATATAGGAAGGAGATTGAAAATCTTGCTGAGTGTGGTGCCACAACAACAACCTCTTACTTAATGTCAGCAAGACCAGGGAGCTGATTATTGACTTCAGGAGTAGGAAACCAGAGGTTCATGAGCCAGTCCTCATTGGAGGATCAGTTTGGAGAGAGTCAGAAACTTTAAATTCCTACATGTTATTATTTCAGAGTGCTTGATTTGGGCACAGTATCCAAGTGCATTTACGAAGAAAGCATTGTAGCGTCTCTACTTCCTTAAGAGTTTGTGAAGATTCTGCGTGACATCTAAAACTCTGACAAACTTTGAAAGATGTGTGGTGGAGAGTATATTGACTGGCTGCATCACAGCCTGGTATGGAAACAACAACACCATTTAACAGAAAGTCCTGCAAAAAACAGGTAAAGCCCTTGCCACCATTAAGCACATCTACATGGAATGTTGTGGCAGGAAAGCAGCATCCATCATCAGGGACACCCACCACACAGGCCATGACCTCTTCTCACTGCTGCCATCAGGAATAAAGTACAGGATCTCAGGATTCACACTACCAGGTTCAGGAACAGTTATTACCCCTTATCCATCAAACTCTTGAACCAAAGGGGTAATTTCACTTAATTTCACTTGTTCCATCACTGAAATGTTCCCACAACCTATGGACTCACTTTCAAGGTCTCCGCATCTCATGTTTTCAATGCTAATTGCTTAGTTATTATTATTATTGTTGTTATTTCTTTCTTTTTGTATTGTCTTTTGCACAATGGTTGTACACCTCTTTGGTGTAGTCTTACATTAATTTGATTGTGGTTATTGGATTTATTGAGTAAAGCTGCAAGAAAATGAATCACAGTTGTACACCGTGACATATACGTACTTAAAAGTACTTTGAACTTCGAGTTGAAGCTAATAATGAGCTCAAAATATGCTATTCATAACTGATGCAGAGATCTTTGATTACTATGGTAACTTGAGATTAGAAGTATGGTGACATAAATGAAAACAATGCAGAGTAGATTCCAGTTAATTGGGCTTTTGTGGCAGCCACATATTAAAGATGACTCTTCAAGAACAAAAACGAATCCAGAAAATAGCTGGAATTCCCTTTGTTTATTTGGGACACCATGCCACTTAATTGGGACAGGATACTGTTGCCGAATAGTTGTATGCACTTGTGTGGCCATTAGACACTACACTGTACTTAGAGCGAACAGTTTTTCAATCACGTCAGTTTCGTGTGGTATTCAAAAAGCAGCGATTTTTTTCACTGATAGTTGGCAAGAAATATGCAGTAAGATCACTCAGAACTGTTTTCCTCACTGCGGGTTCAAGCGTCCAGAGGTTTGGTAATATCAAAAGTGTCTGGGAGTGAAAATGGAACAATCTGACTACTTCAACAAGTTAGAAACAATTAAGAATTTCAAGGTATCGACAAACATCTTGAATGTTGCAATGAAAATGAAAATTTGGAAGATCAAATCACCAAAAGTATTGCATGAAGCCAATCCATTATATACATTAGGTGTCTGTGCTTATTTTGTTCATTTACAGTCAATCAAAAGAACACAGCAGAATATACTGGGTTAGGGTTAGGGTTATTGGTATTGTTCTAATTTGTCACTTAAATACATAATTTGCTACTCAGTTGAACGGTAATTTGTATTTTTATATCTTTTTAACTATTTCCATGAAACTTTGGCTAATTGGGCCAAAATGTAGGGATCCCAATAGGTCCCAATTAACCAGAATCCACTGTATGTAACATAAGTTTAGCACAAGAATTGAAAGATGGCAACCTGCAATCCACCTCTCAGATGATTTTCCAAATGCACACAGTTACTTACATCTACCGTAATACTATAATTCTACTATTCTGGTAACAGAATTTGTTAGCATTTTGCTGGTGATTTGACATACTTTATTTTAAAGGAGTGAAATACAAAATCTTCAAAATAGTTGGCTGTAATGTAATAAGTATCACATCCAGGACTGAAGAGCTGAGGACTGCTGAAGCTTTCAGACCACAGAGCATTGGACGTAGTCCACAGCCATGAAGGAGGAATCCCCAGAGATGAACAATGATTGTGAAATGAGTCCCTCAGTCAGAGCATTGACAGTTTTTCTCCTGTATTTAATCCTTTTGATCTGCTAATTAAGGCAAGCCTACCAAAGTACTACTGATGTTTCCACTTGAAACCTTGATTGCTTAAAGTACTGGTACCACTTAGTAAGTTAGTATTTTGCATATGTGACACAGTTTTAAGGTGACCAGGCTTTAAAAAAGTATGATTATTCAGGTCTAGGCTATTAAAGGTCATGCATCGATGTTATTAAGATGATGAGGCCAATTTCCGAACAAATCACCCAATTTCTAGTCGTAGCAGGGTGGCCAGTTTAGGAATAAGGTGACAAGCTATTCCTAGTGCTCTTCAGCATCTGCAGTCAACTCCAGAATGTTGTCTTTAAAATGACTGCAAATGCTGATTACATTTTTCATTCTTTGATGACAGAGAATTAAGACTTGGCTTGTTATGCTCATTGGGCAATCCTCTCATGTGAAAGCAATTTACTGAATCTTCACTGTGCACCCTCAAAGAGCTGATAATCATTGATTCTGATTTATGGAGAATACTCTTTCAGGACACTGGGAACACCACCTACTCCTCAAGATAGAAAAAAATGAGTTTGTAACTCCGATGACATCGTGGCTTTTTATTAAATGTTGTTCACAGATTGCAGGCATAAATTAAGAGGCTGTTCTCACACCCCCATCCAGGTAGAATAATATGCTGATAATTCAGCTTGTTAGGATTTTACAAGACACTACTGTTGTTACCAAAGAAAAACAAATTTAGAAATAGGGCAAATTGCAAGAAAATTGGCTTTATCACCTTGACCACATCAATGCGTAGTGTACAATGCCAATAATTCCGTATTATCATTTTTCTTTAGTCGGCCTAAAGTTATGTCATAAATAAAACATATAAACTTATCTTGAGCATGGAGAGGTAGATTTAAACACAGGCAACAAGAGTGAAAGTACCTGTCTGATGTTAGAAAGGTAGATAATAAATATTGATGAAGAAACAAATAGACAACACACGCATTCCTGAAAACGGCCATCCTTGTGGAAAAAAAAACATATTGATCCTTCCAGAGTAGATAGTGCAGTGGGATTTGAAAAAGGGGATGAGAGAATAGATTTGTATCATTGAAACTAAAAATTTAAAGGGAAATCATAACTTCATTGCAGAAATATTTTACGGCAATTTGTATCAAATTCATATTATTTCTTATTTCTGTCCTAAGTACTGTAATTTTTCTGCAGAGCAGAAATCCTATATTAATTGAACATGAGCAATTACAGAAACAAAAACACAAACATTTCCTTGAGGAAAAGATCAAAAAGTCAGTCTTCAAAGACACAATTTAATAATCAGTCATTTTGTAGGTCATCAGACAACCACTTATACTAATCTTATTTTCTTCTCACATTCCCACCAACTTCCCCCAGATTTTACCATTCACCTATAGTTGTGGCAATTTACAGTGGCCAATTAACTGACTAATGTGCATGCAAGACCATAAGAAACAGGAGCAGAATTTGGCCATTAGCTCCATTGAGTCTGCTCCATCATCCCATCATGGCTAATTTAATATTCCTTTCAACCCCGTTTTCCTACCTTTTCTGTGCAATGTTTGATGCTCTTATTAATTAAGAACCTATCAACCTCTACTTCAAATATACCCAATGACTTGGCCTTCATAGCAATGAATTCTACAGATCCACCACCTACAGATTCCAGCTAAAGAATTTTCCTCCTCACCTCTGTTCTAAAAGGATGTGCCTCTATTCTGAAGCTGTGCCCTCTGGTCCTAAACTCACCCAATATAGGAAACATCCTCTCTGCATCCACTCTATATAGGCCTTTCAATATTCGATAAGTTTGAATGAGATCCTCCCTCTTTCCTCTAAGCTCCAGTGAATACAGGCCAAAAGCCATCAAACACTCTGCATATGTTAAACCTTTCATTGCTGGGAACCTCCTCTGGATCCTCTCCAATGCCAGTGTTCACGATACTCCAAGTGTGCTCTGACCAATGCCTTATAAAGCCTCAGCATGACATCTTTCCTTGTTCCAGTCCTTTCAAAATGAACGCTAACATTGCATTTGCCTTCCTTACCACCAACTCAACATGCAAGTTAACCTTTAGTGAATCTTGCACAGGGACTCCCAAGTCCTTTTGCACCTCTGATTTCTGATTTTTTACTCCATTTAGAAAATAGACTATGCATTTATTCCTTCTACCAAAGTGTACTACCACATATTTGCCTACACTGCGTTCCACCTGCCAATTCTTTGCCCATTTTCCCAATCTGTCCAAGTCCTTCTGCAGACTCTCTGCTTCCTCAAAACTAGCTGCCCCAGTATTTATCTTTGTACTGTCTACAATCTTGGCCACAAAACCATCAATTTTGTCAGCTATCATTGACATATAACGTGAAAAGAAGTAGTCTCAGCATCGACTATCATTAATCAGCGGCAGCCAACCAGAAAAAGCCCACTTTATTTGCAATATTTGCCTTCTGACAGTTAGTCAGTCTTCTATCTATGCTAGTATCTTTCCTGTAATATCAAGGGCTCTTGTTTCCAGCCTCATAGATGGGACCTTTGGGATCTGGAGAAGAAATCGGAGAACCCCAAAGAATCCCATAATCAGAGACGGAATGTGCAAACTCCAAACAAAGAGCATCAGGTGTCCAGCAGGAGCTGCAAGACACTGTGCTACACCCAAATACTGCTGGACCTGGTTACTTACTTACACCCTGTTATAACGATTGAATGATCTGTTATTACAGATCTTAAGATCATCAAATATAGGAGCAGAATTAGGCCATTTGGCCCACTGAGACTGCTCTGCCATTTCATCATGGCTGATCCAATTTTCCTCTCAGCCCCAATCTCCTGCCTTCTCCCCATATTCTTTCATTCCCTAACTAATCAAGAATCTATCAACCCCCTACCTTAAATATACTGTACATAAAGATTAGGCCTGTGGCAAAGTATTTCACAGATTCACCACTCTCTGGCTAAAGAAATTCCTCCTAATCTCCGTTCTAGAAGGACACCCTTCTATTTTGAGGCTGTGTTCTCTGGTGGTCTTAGACTCTCCCACCATAGAAAACATCCTCTCCACATCCATTCTATCAAGGCCTTTTGCCATTTGTTAAGGTTCAATGAGGCCACCCCTCATTCTTCTGAATTCTAGTGAACACAGGCCAGGAACCATCAGACACTCTCCATATGACAAGCCATTCAATCCTGGAATCATATTTGTGAACCTCTTTTGAACCCTCTCCAGTTTCAGCACATCCTTTCTAAGATAAGGAGCCCAAAACTGCTCATAATACTCCAAGTGAGACCTCACCAGTGCTTTATAAAGTTTCAACATTACATCCTTGCTTTTATATTTTAGTCCTCTTGAAATGAATGCTAACATTGTATTTGCCTTCCTCATCACAGCCTCAAATTAACCTTTAGGGAATCCTGCACAAGGACTCCCAAGCCCCTATGTGCCTCAGTTATTTTTTGTATTTTCTCTCCATTTAGAAAATAATCAATCCTTGAACTTCTTCTACCAAAGTGGCCCCTGCCATTTCAAAGAGATCTTCTGAACAAAGTTCAAAGTAAATTTATTATTGAAGTACATATATGTCACGTATGCAACCCAGAGATTCATTTTCCTGTGGGCATACTCAGCAAATCTATAGAATAGTAACTACAATACAATCAATGAAAGATCAACCAGAGTGCAGAAGACAACAAATTGTGCAAATGCAAATATAAATAAATAGCAATAAATAACAAGAACTTAAGATAATGAAATAAAAAGTTCTTAAAATCATTAGTTGTGGAACATTTCAATGATGGGGCAAGTGAATGTAGTTATCCCCATTTATTCAACAGCCTGATGGTTGATATGTAGAAACTGTTTTTGAATCTGGTGGTGTAAGTCCTGAGGCTCTTGTATCTTCTACCTGATAACAGCAGTGAGAAGAGAGCATGACCAAGTTGGTGGGCATCTCTGATGATGGGTGCTGCTTTCCTATGACAGTGTTTCAAGTACAAATGTTTGTAGATGTATTCAATGGTTGTGAGGGGTTTACCAGGATGTATTGAGCTGAATCCACTAAATTTTGTAGGATTTTACCTTCAAATGCAATGGTATATCCATTCCAGGCTGTGATGCAGCCACAGCCTGGTATGGAGACTAGATAGAAGCATTTAAGCTGTTCTAATGCTGACATAGGACATTTAATTCTAAGCAAATTTCCTTCCCTTCCTACCTCCTCTTGCTATTTGCAAACTGTATTCTGATATTCGGATTGGACATATCTCAATCTCAACACTGTTTAGTTAACTGCCATCTCTCCATGTTTTCCTTATCTCAAAATTATTATTTTGTCAATCACAATCCCCACCCACTTTTCAGTTACATTTCCATTACATACACTAACTTGTATTGAGAAGTGCACTAGATTCCAATGGTACTGTGACAGAGAATTAGATATGAGCAGATTTCCTCTGTTTATCCCTGTGGGCTATGTTTTCCCTTGTCCCTACTCCAAACCTCCCACCACCTAGATAAACCACACACTGTCAATCCAATTTCATCACCTATGTTTAGCCAACTCACAGAATTGGAAGACTGGAGATCAATAAATCTCATGATATACCTGATCATGTTATCACTTGATATTTATACGTGTATTTCACACCTGTAGTTCAGCAAATTGCAAGGAATGATGACTTCAAATACTATTTTACATACTGCCATAAGTTTTCCTGTACTCTAGTTTAAAAATCTGTGATTTTGTGTGCTTCTGGTTTTAAAACATATGTGCTAAATGGTCCATGATTTATTTGAAATTAAATATAAAAGGCAGACAATATTCTACTAAAATGTTTTTTTTACTTAAAGTTACATTTAAAATGTAAGAAGATTAGTCTAATTACAGTTTCTAACTACTGTGGGAAAGGGTAAAACTTAACAGAATCCTATGCACCACTAACTGCTTTAATCACAGGAAATACTCCAAAGGATTAAATAATTCCCACTGTCACTGCACCAGCTTTAAATTCTAAAGCTCCAAAAGAAGTAACCATATGGGATACGAAGTTTGAAATTGTTGCTTCATCTAATAATGAAATCATAAATATCTAAAGAAAGCTTCAGCTAGAAAGTACAGGAGTCAATTTAAATTGAACAGGGGAAGCTTTTCCAATGTCATAATTAACACATTGCACCTTTGCAATAGCAGAGGTCGAATTTCTCCATGTGCCCTCTCTTCCTCAGCTAATTTTGACATTATCTTATCAAGAATCAGACTGCAATCACTGAAGGGGCTCAGACTCCATCAATTAAAGGAGAGAGATCTAATACACATTTGCCACCAGGCTTGCAAACTGTGCCCAACCCAAGTTAACCTTTTCAGTAACAGAAGAGATTCTGCAGAATAATATACTCAAAATGCTGGAGGAACTCAGCAAGTCTGGCAGCATCTATAGAGAAGAATATAGAGTTGATATTTCGGGCCTAGACCCTTCATACAATTTTGATAAAGGGTCTCAGTCCAAAACATCGACTCTTTATACCCCTCCAAAGATGCTGACTGACCCCCTGAGTTCCTCCAGCATTTTGTATGTTACTTAACATTTTCAGGATAAGGATCACAGGGGACGTATGTGAAAAACTACTTAGGATTTGACAAACAGCGTTTAT
The DNA here is from genome assembly GCF_963921235.1 of Mobula hypostoma. NCBI lineage: Eukaryota > Metazoa > Chordata > Chondrichthyes > Myliobatiformes > Myliobatidae > Mobula > Mobula hypostoma. The sequence goes on from NC_086100.1 coordinate 32,877,302, forward strand.
TTTTATAAACAAAGTTAGACTTCAGGCAGTAGGAATAAAATTAATGCGACTTAGCAACTCAAAGGTAGCATACGTCATGAAACAACAGCACTTAGAGAAACAAGGACAATGCTTGACTTCCTCCTGGGAAATGAGGCTAGGGAAGTTGCTGAAATGGAAGTGGGGAAGCAGTTTCAAATAAGTTATAGAAGTTTTAAAATAAGTTATGAAAAATGATACACATGGAAAATGATTTATGAAAATGAGCACAGCTCCACATATAAGTTCTAAGGCAATTTTGATGACAGTAGACAGGGACTTCCAAAGATTAATGGGAGGGCTGTTAATGGGAGGCAGATAAAGGGACATCTAGTAAGTGGTAAGCTTTTAAAGCTGAGAGATGGAGAGTTCAGTGCCTGCATGTAGCTGTTGGAGTGAACAGCAAGGCTGCCAACATTAGGGAACCCTGACTGATGAAGATATGGTTAGTTTAAAGGAGGAGGCAAATATCAGGTAAAGGCAGCTGGGATTAAGCAAATCCCTTGAGGAGTACAAAGTATGTAGGAGTATACTTAAAAAGGAAATGAAGAGCTCAAGAAGGAGATATGAGATATCCTTGGCAGCTAAAATAAAGGAGAATCATAAAAGATTCTACAAGTATGTTACAAACAAAAGAGAAAATGTTCCCAAAAGAATCAATGTGATAGTTCACATATGGAACCACAGGAGGTGAGTAAGGTTGTCCCCACAAGCTTCAAGATCGCCATCATCATGCCAGTACCAAAGCATTCCACTGCCATGGGCCTAAATGACTTCCGCCCAGTTGCACTCACCCCTATCATTGCAAAGTGCTTTGAGAGACTGGTTCTATCACATCTGAAATCCTGTCTGCCCACTACACTGGACCCCCATCAATTTGCCTATCGCACCAACAGAGGACGCCATCTCCACGGCACTTCACTCTGCCCTGACCCACCTGGACAGCCCCAACTCTTACGTCAGAATGCTGTTCATTGACTTTAGTTTGGCATTCAATACTGTGATCCCCTCCAAGTCGATTGCCAAACATCACCAGCTTGGTATCATCTCATCCCCCTGCAAATGGACCTTGGACTTTCTGACTAACAGACCCCAATCCATTAAGTTAGACAACCCTTCCTCCTCCACTTTCACCCTGAACACCGGCATGCCTCAAGGCTGTGTGCTGAGCCCTCTTCTGTACTCCCTTTACACCTATGACTGCGTTCCTGTACATGGTTCTAACTCCATAATCAAGTTTGTAGACGACACCACTGTGGTTGGCTTGATCAGAGGGGATGACGAGACGGCCTGAAGGGACAAGGTCCAGCACCTGGCCGCGTGGTGTGCCAACAACAACCTGGCCCTTAACACCCAGAAGACCAAGGAGATTATTGTGGACTTCAGGCATGCTAGGAGCCACACTCACGTCCCCATCTACATCAACGGAGCTGTAGTGGAGCGTGTATCAAACTTCAAATTCCTTGGTGTCCACATTTCCGAGGATCTCACCTGGTCCCTGAACTCCTCCATCCTGATCAAAAAGGCGCAACAGCACCTTTATTTCCTGCGGAGCATCAAGAAAGCTCACCTCTGTCCCAGGATACTGACGGACTTCTACCGCTGTACGATTGAGAGCATACTCACCAACTGCATCTCAGTGTGGTATGGCAATTGTCCCATATTGGACTGCAAAGCACTCCAGCATGTGGTGAAAACTGCCCAGCGGATTATCGGCACCCAATTGCCCACCATTGAGAACATCTACCATAAACACTGCCTGGGCAGGGCGAAAAGCATTATCAAGGATGCATCTCACCCTAACCATTGACTTTTTACCCTCCTTCAACCGGGTAGGTGCTACAGGAGCCTCCGCTCCCGCACCAGCAGGCACAGGAAGAGCTTCTTCCCTGAGGCTATGACCATGCTGAACCTCACATCACAGCGCTAAGCAGTATTGCACCCATATTGTACTGTTTCAGTACTTTTATATTTGCGTGCTGTAGCACTTAATTTTTATTCGCAGTTATTTTGTAAATAACACTATTCATTGCATTTCTGGTTAGATGCTAACTGCATTTCATTGGCTTTGTATCTGTACTCGGCACAATGACAATAAAGTTGAATCCAATCTAATCTAATCTAGATGCAAAGTAGGTCATGGAAGAGAACAGTTAAACCATGAAACCTATCAATATAATTTCAGTCATGTGGACTGCACTGGGTGTGTCAGCACTACTGCAATGCACTTTGAGAGGGTAAATAATTTAATTCAAGGAAACTGGGTCTGTTTAGACAGGTTTTTAGTAAACATAGTTCAGAATCTTGCTAACAGTTCATTGAGAAGTGCTAATGCTCTGAGATTAAATCCAGCCTTTTCAATTGGAATTATAAGGAAAATATATTCTGTATTTTCAATCTCAAGATGAAAGTATTAAATAACATGCATATTATGTTAGGAACTTTCAATTGCAGTAACTAATATTCGAAGTAGAAGGCATTTTGTATAACCAGAAGTCTAAGCACTGAGTCCAAGGTTATGGGAGGAACACTCAGACTTACTAAATACTCCTCCTGCAATATGTGGGAAATCAGGAAGAATTCTAATACCCCTGACAATCTTGTGTTCAGGAAATGTGCACAGCTACAGTTTCTGAGTGACCACACTGCGTACAGGGTAGCATTTCAACTCAAAACATCAACAATTCGTTTCTTCCCACAGACACTGCTCAACCCGCTGATTCCAACATCTGCAGTCTCTTGTGTCTCCATGACCACACTACACACTATCTCAACACCACTTCTCAATTTCGACAGCACCCACCCCCACCCCATCATAACCCTGACACATCTGCAAATAACAGCTTGTGACCCCTATCCTGAAAGTCTAACTGAACACCTGAATTGTTGAATCATTCCAAAGACTTCCTGGTATTATTCCCCTTCCTTGAATAATTCTCTGCTGGAATATTCCCTGTCCCCCACCCCATATTCCCAATACTTTCAAGATCCAGAATCTGTTTTCTACTATTCAGCTGCAAGAAAGAAGGTTTTCGAGCATATTAAAAGTTCAAGGCTTACTCTATTGTGCAATGCACTTTGGATCTCATGTGCAATAGAGTACTACATTGGAAAATCTTTATATAAGTCATGCAGTGGCCTGCTCTACATTGCATAGTTTGCATGTCTTTTCTGGCACAACAAGGTTTCTAAGTCATGTTTCTGCAAATTCCAGATAGGATTTCATGCTAAACTTCATATAGATCCTTACAAATGACCTACCTACAGTAAAGTGCAGATCTGACCAAGTGAATAGAACGGATCTGCATGCCATACCAATAATTTGAATGGGCATGACTAAAGAAGATGTAACTGTACTAAAGTAAATTAACATTTAAGCTAATTTTTGTAAGCTCATATAGAAAGATTGCACATAATAACAGTTTAAAAATGTCGCCATTGTCAAAGTTAGATAATAAATTTATCTTGTTGACCTTCCAAATATTTTAAAGTAATCCTTTGAAATATATCAAATAACTGTACCAGCCACAAAAAGGGGTTTGTTCAGTTAAATCATTAAGATTCTCTTCACATGATTCATCCTGACTGTGAAAGATATGGGGAGACCTCCTGTGACCTTTCTCTCTCATTACTACACATTTTAATTATTGTATATCAATGTCTTTCTGATGGAGTGTACTTCTGGAGAAATGTTTTTCTGATAATTTTGACAAAGGAAATTATATTATTCATCAGTCCACACAGGAATTTATGATATAATTCACCTATTACAACTCCACACATGAAGATCAAGTTTCATTAGCATTAGTTTTCTTGTAAGAGTCATATTTCTACCCTTGAAATGGATACTATAAGAGTGGAACATGATTGATTAAATAGATGAATTGGATTCCATGTGTACAATACCAGATAAATAGGTGTTCTTTGCCCTCCTGCTGCAACAGTGCCCTGTGGATCTATTGCAGCTCAAGATGTTCATTTATCAGGACAGTGAGGTTCAAATGGTAGCGTGACGTTCAAAACATATGCTGCAGTCAAGTGACAGCAACTTTATTACATTGATTTACTGTAGCCTTTTATATAGGGACATGTTACAAAATCATGTGAATTTCCTGTATGATAAGAGAAAGCATTAAAATCTGTATTTGGTCAAGAAATTTTTGTATTGAGATGTACGGTACTGTGCAAAAGTCTTAGGTACACACATTGGCATTCAAAAGTTTAGGCACACCTGGTCAAAATTTCTGTTACTGTGAATAGCTAAGCGAGTAAAAGATGAACTGATTTCTAAAAGGCATAAAGTTAAAGATGACTCTTTTCTTTGATACTTTAAGCAAGAAAACTATTTTTTTCCCATCTTTTACAGTTTCAAAATAACAAAGAAGGAAAAGGGCCCAAAGCAAAAGTTTGGGCACCCTGCATGGCAGTACTTAGTAACACCCCCTTTGGCAAGTATCACAGCTTGTAAAAGCTTTTTGTAGCCAGCTAAGAGTCTTTCAATTCTTGTTTGAGGAATCTTCACCCATTCTTCCTTGCAAAAGGCTTCTAGTTCTGTGAGATTCTTGGGCTGTCTTGCACACACTGCTCTTCTGAGGTCTATCCACAGATTCTCGATGATGATTAGGTCAGGGGACTGTGAGGGCCACGGCAAAACCTTCAGCTTGCGCCTCTTGAGGTAGTCTATTGTGGATTTTGAGGTGTGTTTAGGATCATTCTCCTGTTGTAGAAGCCATCCTCTTTTCATCTTCGGCTTTTTTACAGACGGTGTGATGTGTGCTTCCAGAATTTGCCGGTATTTAATTGAATTCATTCTTCCCTCTACCAGTAAATGTTCCCCGTGCCACTGGCTGCAACACAAGCCCAAAGCATAATCGATCCACTCTCAGGCTTGTTTAGACGTTCCTTTGAACCTTTTGAATAGAATTTTTTGTAACTGGCAAAGACATTAACATCCTTACTAAATGCAGCAATCAGAATGGTAAATGAAGCTTCATTTGAACCAGCAGTTGTAAAAGTTCACCTATCTTCCTTGCTTTGATTTTCTGCAATTCGACTAATGCCCAGGATCTCAAATGTTTTCCTTTTGGTTAAGAATCTCTCATGTGTAAAAGAACTGCTTAAGAATAATTAGAGCTATGTACATTTTTATGGTTAATTATGTTATTACATTGCACATTTTTATTGTTAATTATGTTTTGCATTGCGAAGATTTAGCTTTCAAATAGGTCTCACTGAATTTAAATTTGTGGAAAATTTATGGATATATCTAATCTATGTAAATTTAACAGAGTGGAGGTGATATCACACATTCGATGTAGTGTTACAGTTTCTCTCATCACAAAATATCTTTACTTCTTTCTACAGCCATTAGACTAATAAATTCACATCTGTACGTTGCGCCAGAGTTATAACATCCGGTGCTGCTGGCAGATCATCAACTCGGTGAAAGACGCTCTTTGGTCGGCCCGAAACTTGATGATCTACCAGCACATGGAGATGTCCGTGGGAGAATGCTGCCAACTGGCACATTCTCGGCTGCAGGAGTACGTGCTGAGGGACACACTGAAACTCGGTGCAGCCACCGCAAGGGCCCAGTGGGGAAGGATCACGGTGTAGGTTTCTTCACCCGCGGAAGTGGGAGGGGTCGGGTGGCGGGGAGTAAACCCCTCAACAATGATGTGGTAAGGTGAACAACTGGAGTGCCACGTGGGTGGCCATAAGTATGGATATGTACTGACTATAATGGAAACGTATGTAAAGGATGGAAAGTTATTGAATGGTTTATTGTATATAATTTTATTTTTGAATAAAGTATATTTTGAAATTAAAAAAATATAACACAGAGATTTTTACTCCCTCACTTTGTGGGATGGATGTAAGATTTAAATAAATTCAATTCAATTTAAATAGTTTCTTTAATAGAATGAAATTCCCCATGATACTTAACATGTAACATATTAAAATCTGACACCGTCCAAGATATACTGGATGAGATGATGTAAAAATTGGTAAAAGTTAAGAATTTAAGATGTGTCTTAATGGTGAAGAAGTAGAGAAGTAATGATATATAAAAAGGGAATTCTTGAACTTAATGTCTTGTTTGTTGGTATAATGAGATTATTTCTCACACAGAATGGGTGGAGTGAGGGGATTCAGGGTACAAAATCACGATAGTCATTTCTAAACTCTGTACTAACAGCCACATCAAATATTTATCAGTTGGCTGCTAACTACGTTGGATGACACTATTGGGGAAAATGGAGACAGAATAAAAATGATACTTAATAAAATAAGATACAAGTTTTTAGAAAAATAATGTAATTTTAGACCAAATACAGTACTGTGCAAAAGTTTTATGCATACATATATAGCTATGTTGCCTAACAGTTTTGCACAGTACTGTAATAATTCTATCTATATACTGTACTGCTGTAGTGAAAGGGACTGAGAAGCACCAGAGAGACATTCTGTAATGATCAATAAACCAATTTTTTTTGAATGAAATTACCTTGCCTGATGTCTCAGAGCTGGGAGTGTCTGTTACTGTGCCACCCCTGCCCCTGGCACTCTTTCTTTGCCACCTGTCCCACACTCCTCCCACGGTGCTCCACCCTCACCATTCTGAACATCCTCTGCTGCTGTCAGATTTACAAACTTGCTCTCCACTCCACATTGACAAATACAGTACTGTGCAAAAGTCTTAGGCTTCCCTAGTGAAATATATGTGCCTAAGATTTTTGCACCGTATTGTATTTCAACCAGAATTTACAAAGTTATAATTGGCAGCAGAAATATATGTAGAAGTATTTTATTTTCTAAAGCAATAAACAGTAATCCCAGCAGTTTTAATTTGATAATGCTGGAATGGTACTGAGAAATTCATGGTCATTTATCTAAGATTATATTTTACAATACTGTAGTCATTAAAAATATTAACATAGCACAACTTCTCAATTAAGTCAGCAACACTTCATAGACTATGCGTTCTACTCTTCACAGCATTGCAATCACAGCAGCTGGTAAAGAATTGGACAGAGATTTTACAACACAACATCTGTTATGCTAATTAACATTGAAATTACACTACCTTTGCCTACAGTAAAATTCACTATCTTATTATCTTGGAAGGAAAATATACAATAAATAATCAAATTTAGCTGTAAACAATAAAATGGAACTAAAATGTCTGAGTACCTGAATTAGATAATACAGTTAGTAGGAGTTTTCACCTCACAATCTATATCATTATGGCTTTGCACCTTATTGTTTGCATGCATTATACTTTCTCAGTAACTGTAACATGTTATTCAGCACTCTCAATGTTTTCCCTTGTACTACCTCAAGCTGGGTTATAATGATCTTTACAGATGCCAAGCAAAACAATGGTAGGCAGAGGGGGTGGCGTGGCTTTATTGGTAAGAAATGATATCAAATCATTAGAAAGAGGTGACATAGGATCGGAAGGTGCAGAATCTTTATGGGTTGATCTAAGAAATCACAGGGGTAAAAGGGCCCTGATGGCAGTTATATACAGGCCTCCAAACAGCTGCAGTGATGTGGACTACAAATTACAACAGGAAATAGAAAAGGCTTGTCGGAAGGGCAGTGTTATGATAATTGTGGGGGATTTTAACATGCGAGTGGATTGGGAAAATCAGGTCGGCACTGGATCTCAAGAGCGAGAATTTGTAGAATGTCTGCGAGCTGGCTTTTTAGAACAGCTTGTTGTTGAGCCCACTAGGGGATCGGCTGTACTGGATTGGGTATTGTGTAATGAACCAGAGGTGATTAGAGAGATTGAGGTGAAGGAACCCTTAGGAGGCAGTGATCATAACATGATTGAATTCACTGTGAAATTTGAAAAAGAGAAGCCAAAATCCGATGTGTCGGTATTTCAGTGGAGTAAAGGAAATTACAGTGCCATGACAGAGGAACTGGCCAAAGTTGACTGGAAATGGACACTAGCAGGAAGGATGGCAGAGCAGCAGTGGCTGGAGTTTATGTGAGAAGCGAGGAAGGTGCAAGACAGATATATTCCAAAAAAGAAGAAATTTTCGAATGGAAAAAGGATGCAACTGTGGCTGACAAGAGAAGTCAAAGCCAAAGTTAAAGCAAAGGAGAGGGCATACAAGGAAGCAAAAAATTAGTGGGAAGACAGAGGATTGGGAAGTTTTTAAAAGCTTACAAAAGGAAACTAAGAAGGTCATTAAGAGGGAAAAGATGAACTATGAAAGGAAGCTAGCAAATAATATCAAAGAGGATACTAAAAGCTTTTTCAAGTATATAAAGCATAAAAGACAGGTGAGAGTAGATATAGGACCGATAGAAAATGATGCTGGAGAAATTGTTATGGGAGATAAGGAGATGGCGGAGGAACTGAACAAGTATTTTGCATCAGTCTTCACTGAGGAAGACATCTGCAGTATACTGGACACTCAAGGGTGTCAGGGGAGAGAAGTGTACACAGCCACAATTACGACAGAGAAAGTACTCTGGAAGCTGTATAATCTAAGGGTAGATAAATCTCCCAGACCAGATGGAATACACCCTCGTGTTCTGGAGGAAGTAGCTGTGGAGATTGTGGAGGCATTAGCAATGAAATTTCAAAAGTTGATAGATTCTGGCATGGTTCTGGAAGACTGGAAGATTGCAAATGTCACTCTGCTATTTAAGAAGGGGGCAAGGAAGCAAAAAAGAAATTATAGACCTGTTAGCTTGATGTCGGTGGTTGGGAAGTTGTTGGAGTCGATTGTCAAGGATGAGGTTACAGAGTACCTGGAGGCATATGACAAGATAGGCAGAACTCAGCATGGTTTCCTTAAAGGAAAATCATGCCTGACAAACCTATTACAATTTTTTGAGGAAATTACAAGTAGGCAAGGGAGATGCAGAGGATGTTGTATATTTGGATTTTCAGAAGGCCTTTGACAAGGTGCCACACATGATGCTGCTTAACAAGATAAGAGCCCATGGAATTACGGGAAAGTTACATACATGGATACGGCGTTGGCTGATTGGCAGGAAACAGAGAATGTGAATAAAGGGATCCTATTCTGGTTGGCTGCCAGTTACCAGTGGTGTTCCACAGGGGTCCGTGTTGGGGCCGCTTCTTTTTACGTCGTACATCAACGATTTGGATTATGGAATAGATGGCTTTGTGGCTAAGTTTGCTGATGATACGAAGATAGGTGGAGGGGCCGGTAGTGCTGAGGAAACAGAGTGCCTGTAGAGAGACTTGGATAGATTGGAAGAATGGCAAAGAAGTGGCAAATGAAATACAATGTTGGAAAGTGTATAGTTATACACTTTGGCAGAAGAAATAAACAGGGAGACTGTTACTTAAATGGGGAGAGAATTCATAGTTCAGAGATGTAACGGGACTTGGGAGTCCTCGTGCGGGATACCCTTAACGTCAACCTCCAGGTTGAGTTGGTGGTGAAGAAGCTGAATGCAATGTTGGCATTCATTTCTAGTGGAATAGAGTATAGGAGCAGGGATGTGATGTTGAGGCTCTATAAGGCGCTGGTAAGACCTCACTTGGAGTACTGTGGGCAGTTTTGGGCTCCTTATTTAAGAAAGGGTGTGCTGATGTTCGAGAGGGTACAGAGAAGATTCACTAAAATGATTCCAGGAATGAGAGGGTTAACATATGAGGACAGTTTGTCTGCTCTTGGACTGTATTCCTTGGAGTTTCGAAGAATGAGGGGAGACCTCATAGAAACATTTCGAACGTTGAAAGACATGGACAGAGTGGATGTGGCAAAGTTGTTTCCCATGATGGGGGAATCTAGTACGAGAGGGCATGACTTAAGGATTGAAGGGTGCCCATTCAGAACAGAAATGCAAAGAAATTTTTTTTGGCCAGAGGGTGGTGAATCTATGGAATTTGTTGCCACGGGCGGCAGTGGAGGCCAAGTCATTGGGTGTATTTAAGGCAGAGATTGATAGGTATCTGAGTAGCCAGGGTATCAAAGGTTATGGTGAGAAGGCGGGGGAGTGGGACTAAATAGGAAGATGGATCAGCTCATGATAAAATGGCGAGCAGACTCGATGGGCCGAATGGCCGATTTCTGATCCTTTGTCTTATGGTCTTAACTATACATTAGTACATGTGAAGCTAAACCAATTCAATTGATCCTTTTAAATAATGGTAATTTTAAAATGTGTCAAACTTGTTGAAAAGTGTCAGCAGTTCTGGCAATTCTCAATTTCAATACAAGCACATTTGGAATTCTCACACAAATGCAGAATTCCCAAATATTTTGGTCACTATATGCTGGGATTCTAGAGTCTAGCACCCTCGCCACAATTCAAGGTAGAAGGGCATGTATTTGGTTAACTTACACTTTTCAAACTAATTTAGTCAAATTACTTAAGTTGTGGAGATGTCTAAGTGGGAGTTAGTTAAGTATGTAATTTAAAAGGCATTTTCTCAAGGCTGAATTCCAGTACTATATTGTGACCTGCTCTGGCACTGTGTACGTATACTTGACTGACTGAAAGTTTCGGAAAACGCATTTGATGCCAATCCCCAGTGTTCATTTCCTGGCCCCTCCATGTTAGATGGATGGAGGACCCTGAAAGAACAACTGTAGTCTTTATAGCCCTCCACAATCTGATTTCTAAGTGTATTCTTCTGGAAGAAACAAGAAACAAAGCTGATATCTTATGTATGCTTTTAATTAACAACATGTACTCTGGGGATAAATTCAAGTTTGAATTACACCTATGTATAGCATTGGAATTGATGGAATTTTAGTTAGAATACATAGGACATAATGTACCTCCTGTTCTTCCAGATCCTTGTTCCCTGTTACAGGATAGTAAAGTTTATTGATTCATTCATTTCAACAGGGTCCATAAGTTATAAAAGGATTTTCACTACTTTTCTCAAGTTATACCCATACATTCTACCTGCCCCTTAAATAACTGATAACTTAAATACAAGGGAACCCTCTGGTACTTCGTTTTCATGGGTCACTTGTTTTTCATTATAAAGTTAACTCAATAATTAAGGATGAGTTAGAAAAACATCATATATGGAACTGTTCACACACAAGGCTTGACTCTGTCATGTAAAAATTATTACACTTGGCACTATCAATCCAATCACTGCATCATGTGAAATTATTACACCTGTTTTCTTGAAGGACAGAAATATCTTTTTTTTAGAAAGAACCACTTAGTTCTGCATAAAACAATGCAAAATATCAAGTTACAGAAAAAGTGCAATTTCAAAAGTTCCTTGGGAAAGTACACAAGGGTCAAAAAAGTAGCCCTACATACAGCACTTCCAATATTAAACAATTATGCATTCAGCATTGACACAGAGTCTAACGCATCCAAACCAATATCTGGAGCCTTGAGCTAATCATTCACAAAATACCCAGTTCACAGGGTTAAGAAAAGTGAGACACACAGGTATGTATTGTAACTAAATGGTTGTTATTGGAGTGAGCTGTCTCTCTAAATAGTTTTTTGATTTGCCTAATAATTGAGATTAAACAAACAGAACTTGCGAAACTCAAAAAAGAGCTGCTGGGGAATCATGTTTTCAGTTGTCTTATTTTACATTTTTGACTTTTTTCTTTAATTCTCCTTTCAGAGACAAATTTCTTCCAAAATGCATTGGTTGTTCCACTGAATGGGTATATACTCCTAACTGTATCAAAGACTGTGATAGTGCAGTGACAGTACCTATAAAAATTTCAAACCATAGCCACCCCTATCAATTTTTTCAAACTGCATTGATAATTATTCTGCTATTGTTATTTGAACCATCTCTGAATGCAGTATTTGTGCCTTTATTTATTCTGTTACCAACCTCTTTGCCTTCCCTCACTGTCATATTTAAAGCTGTATCTTTCCTGCGTCTCACAAAACGTCCATTAGCTATAGGAGCAGAATTAGACCATTTGGATCATTGAGTCTGCTCTGCCATTTCATCACGGCTGATCCAATTTTCCTCTCAGCCCCAAACTCCTGCCTTCTCCCCGTAACCCTTCACACCATGACCAATCAAGAATCAATTAACTTCTGCCTTAAATATACATAAAGACTTAGCCTCCACAGCTGCCTGTGGCAAAGAATTTCACAGACTCACCACTCTCTGGCTAAAGAAATTCCTCCTCATCTCTATTCTAGAAGGACACCCTTCTATTTTTAAGGCTGTGCCCTCTGGTGGTCTTAGACTCTCCCACCATACGAAACCTCCTCTCCACATCTATTCTATCAAGGCCTTTCACCATTCATTAAATTTGAATTAGGTCACCCCTATTCTTCTGAATTCTAGTGAACACAGGCCCAGAGCCATCAGACACTCTTCATATGACAAGCCATTCAATCCTGGAATCATATTTGTGAACCTCTTTTGAACCCTCTCCAGTTTCAGCACATCCTTTCTCAGATAAGATGCCTAAACCTGCTCACAATACGTCAAGTGAGGCCTCACAGGTGCTTTATAAAGTTTCAACATTACATCCTTGCTTTTATATTCTAGTTCTCTTGAAATGAATGCTAAAATTGCTTTTGCCTTCCCCACCACATACTCAACCTGCAAATTAACCTTCAGGGAATCCTGCACAAGGACTCCCAAGTACTTTGCATCTCAATTTTTTTTTGTATTTTCTCTCCATTTAGAAAATAGTCAACCCTTTCATTTCTTCTACCACAGTACACGACCATACACTTTTGACACAGTAATCCATCTGCCATTTCTTTGCCCATTCTCCTAATTTAAGTCCTTCTGTAGTCTCTCTACTTCATCAAAACTACCTGTCCCTCTAGTTATCTTCATATTGGCTGCAAACTTTGCAACAAAGCCATCAATTCCATCATCCAAATCATTGACATATAACGTAAAAAGAATCGGTCCCACTCAGACCACCGTGGAACACCACTAGTCACAGGCAGCCAGTCAGAAAAGGCTCCCTTTATTCCCACTCTTTGCCTCCTGCCAATCAGCCACTGCTTTATCCATGCTAGAATTTTTCTTGTAATACCATGGGCTTGTAGTTTGTTAAGCAGCTTCATGTATGGCACCCTGTCAATGGCCTTCTGAAAATCCAAGTACAGAACATCAACCGATTCTCCTTTGGCTATCTTGCATATTACTTCTTCAAAGAATTCTAACATATTTATCCGGCAAGATTTTCCATTGAGGAAACTATGCTGATTGCGCCCTATGTTATCATATGCCTCAAAGTACCCTAAGACCTCATTCTTAACAATTCACTCCAATATTGAGGCCAGACTAACTGGCCTATGGTTTCCTTTCTTCTGCCTCTCTCCTTCTTGAAGAGTGGAGTGATATTTGCAATTTTCCAGTCTTCTGGAACCATTCCAGAATCTGAGATTCTGATCATTACTAATGCCTTGACAATCTTCAGCCACCTCTTTTAGAACCCTAGAGTGTACACCATCTGGTCCAAATGACTTACCTACCTTCAGACCTTTCATTTTCCCAAGAAACTTCTCCCTAGAAATGAAAACTTCACATACTTCTGTCCCCTTACACTCTGGAAATTCCACCATACTGCTAGTGTCTTCCATTGTGAAGACTGATGCACAAAATTTATTCAGTTCATCTGCCATTTCCTTGTCCTCATTACTACCTCTCCAGCATCATTTTCTAATGGTTCAATATCCACTCTTGCTTCTCTTTTACACTTCATGTATCTGAAGAAACTTTTGGTGTTCTCTTTATTATTGTTGGCTAGCTTACTTTTGGGTTCCGTCTTCACATTCTTAATAACTTTTTAGTTGCCTTTTCTTGTCTTTTTAAAAGCTTCCCAATCCTCTAACTTCCCGCTAATCTTCGCTCTATTATATACCCTCTCTTTGGCTTTTATGTTGGTTTTGACTTCTCTTGTTAGCCACGGTTATGTCATCTTGCCTTTAGAATACTTCTTCCTCTTTGGGATGTACATATCCTGTGCCTCCCAAATGGTTTCCAGAAATTCCAGCCATTGCTGCTCTGCTGTTATCCCTGCCAGTGTTCTTTTCCAATCGATTCTGGCCAATTCCTCTCTCATGCCTCTGTAATTTCCTTTAGTCCACTGTAATACTGATACATCTGACTTTAGCTTCTCATTTTCAAGTTTCAGAGTGAATTCGAAAACATTATGATCACTTTCCCCTAAGGGTTCTTTTACCTTAAGTTCTCTAATCCGTTTTGGTTCATTGCACAACACCCAATCCAGAATAGCTGATCTTCTAGTGGGCTCAACCACGAGCTGCTCTAAAAACACATCTCATAGGCCTACTAGAAAATTCCCTTCTTGGAATCCAGCACTAATCTATTTTTCCTAATCAGGCTGCATACTGAAGTCCCCCAAGCCTATTGTAACATTGCCCTTTTGGCATGCATTTTCCATCTCCTATTGTAATTTATGGGCCACTTCCTTACTACTGTTTGGGGGTCTGTATAGAACTCTCACTGGGGTCTTTTTCCCTGACAGTTCCTTAGCTCTATCCACAATGATTCCACACCTTTCAAACCTATGTCACCGCTTTCTAATAATTTATTTCATTTTTTACCAACAGGCAACACCACACCCTCTGCCTACCTGCCTATCCTTTCAATACAATGTCTATCCTTGGACATTAAACTTCCAGCTATAATCTTCCAACCATGATTCTGTGACGCCTATAACATCATACCTGCTAATCTGAAACTGTGCTACATGTTCATCTACCTTATTCCATATGCTTTGCACATTCAGATACAGCACCTTCAGTCCTGTATTAACCCTTTTGATTTTGTCACACCATGCTCAATCTTTTGATTGCTAACTTTTTCTAAGGTCTTACTAACATTTGCCTCCATAACCACCACTAACTGTTCTAGCATTCTGGCTCCCATCCCCTGCAATACTAGTTTAAACTCCACTGTGCAGCATTAACAAACCTTCCCACGAGGATATTAGTCCCCCTCCAGTTCAGGTTGCAAACCGTTCATTCTGCAAAGGTCCCTTTTCTTTTTCCCTCCCCCACTTCTTTTCCTGTTAATAGACCTGGAAAATTAATACTGAAATGCTAACTTTGATACTCTGAGTTTCTGCATAGAGTTTTTTTTTGCATTTTCTGCGTTTATTTCCATTGATGCAGGAAGTGAAATTGCGTTGACAAATACCAGAGGGAAAAAGGTCTTGAACGTAGAATTTTTGAGCATCTGTGCTCAGGGAATAGTATGTCTGGTCACAGATAAACTTAAATTCAATATTCTCAAATACGTTTGCAAAGAATTACATCAAATTACACCACAAAAGCCTATTATCTCTCATATATAAAAAAAACTGTTCAGTGACTGGAATGGATATTTGGCCAGTCTGATTGGAATACTTATTCTGCAAAATTTAAAGTGAAATCCCAATAGACCAAATTATAATCTCCATCCTGAATTACATTGAATTTCAGTGGACTAAAACTCCTTGTTGTTGCATACATCATATAGAATTACTAACCCTTAACATATAATGCAGAAAGCATCTATTTTTCTTTTAAATGTCCAGCACTGTATTAAATCATATCAATTTAATACATATTTCTCCCAAGAAAGGTCAAAATGATTCAGATGCGATAAATCTTCAGAAGCAGACAAATCATGTCTCAGCATGTTTAGCAGGACTATTGGGAAGATCTGTGAGCCATTGACAATCATTATGATGGAATCAGTCAACACGAGGAGGTAGCATCAAATTGGAGAAAGAGCAGTCTGATGTCCATATTCAGATACAGTTTACTACAAATTAGTCTTATTCATTCTCACATAAAATATTGTGATTACCAAATCTAATTCAGAATATTCCATACATTTTGAATGTAGATTCCATACTTTATTAATAAACTGTGTTTAGTATGACATAACCCTTCCTAATCTCTGAGGAAGTAACAACTCAAGAGAAGAAATTGGCAAATTTGCACTCAAAACATTATAAATCTGCAGTGAATCACGGTAAGATATGGATTAAAAGGGGGAAAAGGGTGGTAAGCAAAGAATATGATGACAGACGGAGTACAAAAAATGGTACCAGACAGTATCTATGGAGGGGAATAATCAGTCAATATTTCCAACTTAGACCCTTCATCAGGACTGGAAAGGAAGTGGGAGGGCAGAAGTCAAAATACAAAGGTGGGGATGGGCAAAGAGTACAAACTCACAGGAGATAGGTGAAAGCAGGTGGGGAGGAAAATGGGTGGGTAGGAGAAAGGGGTGGATGAAGTGAGAAGCTGGGAGGTGACAGGTGGAAGAGGTGAAGGACTGAAGGAGAAACCTAATAGGAGAGGACGGTGGAACATGGAAGGAGATGCTGAACCAGGAGGAGAAGAAAGAGTGTAACCAGATTTGGGAATGGAAAAAGAATGAAGGGGGAGGGGGATGTAATTACAAGAAGTTAGGGAAATTGATTTTCATGCTATCAGGTTGGAGGCTACCCAGATGGAATACTGTACAAGGTGTTGTTCCTGCAACCTGAGTTTTGCCTCATTATGGCAGTAGGGAAGGTCATGGATAGGCATGTCAGAATGGAAATGGTAAGTTGAATTGGAATAGGTAGCTACCGGGAGATCCTGCCTTTTGCGTCAGACAGAGCAAGGGGAGCTCAACAAAGCGGTCCCCAAATCTGTGTCAGGTCTCATTGATGTAGAAGAGGCCGCACTGGGTGCACCAGATATAATAGATGACAATGACGGACTCACAGATGAAGTCCTTTCATAAAAACTGCTTTGATTCCATTAAGCTTCAATAATTCACTTTGTTTGCTTGATTACTGACTTGCCAACAACACTTTATTTGCTTGTTTTTAACTTAGCATTTTCCTTGAGAAATAAGTGGAAATAGACAGTTGGAGCAGAGCACCCCTGTGGCCATTCCCCTCAAAAACAAGTATACTGCTTTGGATACTTTTGTGGGGGGTGACCTCCTGGGAGAATGCCATGGCGACTGGGTTACAGGCACTGAGCATGGGTCTGTGGTGCAGAAGGGAAAGAGAGAGAAGAAAGGAGTGGTAGTGATAGGGGATTTCATAGCGAGAGGAACAGACAGGAGATTCTGTGGACATGAATGGGACACCCGGATGGTATGTTGCCTCCCAGGTGCCAGGGTCAGGGATGTCTCAGATCACGTCCACAACATTTTGGACAGGGAGAGGGAGCAGCCAGATGTCTTGGTACATATTGGTACCAATGACATAGGAAGGAAAAGCAATGAGGTCCTGAAAAGAGAATTTAGAGAGCTAGGTAGAAAGCTGAGAAGCAGGACCTCCAGGGTAGTAATTTCTGGATTGCTGCCTGTGCCATGCACCAGTGAGGGTAGAAACAGGATGATTTGGCAGATAAATGCGTGGTTGAGAAGCTGGTGCAGGGGACCGGGTTCAGGTTCTTGGATAACTGTGATCTCTTCTGGGGGAGGTATGACCAGTTCAAAAGTGATGGGTTGCACCTGAACCTGAGGGGGAACCAATAATCTCGCAGGCAGGTTTGTTAGAGCTGTTGGGGGGAGTTTAAACTAACTCGGCAGGGGGGTGGGAACTGGAGTGAAGGGCCTCAGGAAAGGACAGATGGTAAAAAAGTAAAGATAGCCTGCAGTCAGACTGTCAGGAAGGGCAGGCAGATGATGGGACATAGTCGCAGCCAACAGGCTGAGTATCAAATTGTTAGGGATGCAGAATCAGAAAGAATAGCAAATCCAGTACTCAAGGTGTTGTATCCAAATATGCATAGTGTAAGAAATAAGGTAGATGATCTTGTTGCGATATTACAGATGGCCAGGTATGATGTTGTGGTCATCTCTGAATCATGGCTGAAGGATGCTTATAGTTGGGAGCTGAATTCCAAGGTTACACATTATATCAGAGGGATAGGAAGGTAGGCAGAGGGGGAGGTGTGGCTATACTGGCAAAGAATGGCATCAAATCAGTAGAAAGATGTGACATAGGATCAGAAGATGTTGAGTCCTTGTGGGTTGAGTTAAGAAACTGCCAAGGGTAAAAGGACGTTGATGGCAATTATATATAGGCCTCCCAACACTGGCTGGGAGGTGGACGACATGTTACAATAGGAAATAGAAAAGGAGAGTCAAAAGGGCAATGTTATGGTAGACATGGAAGATTTTAACATGTAGTTTGATTGGAAAAATCAGGTTGGTAATGGATCTCAATGGAGTGAGTTTGTTGAATGCCTAAGAGATAACTTTTTAGAGCAGTTTATCGTTGAGCCTACTAGGGGAACAGCTGTTCCAGATTGGGTGTTATGTAATGAACCGGAGGCGATTAGGGAGCTTAAGGTAAAAGAACACTGAGGAACCAGTGATCACAATATGATTGTGTTCAATTTGAAATTTGATAGGGAGAAAGTAAATTCTGATGTAGCAGTATTTCAGTGGAGTAAGGGAAATTACAGTGGTATGAGAGAGGAGTTAGCCAAAGTAAATTGGAAGGAGCTGTTGGCAGGGACGTCAGCCGCGCAGCAATGACATGCATTTTTGGGAAAATGAGGAAGGTGCAGGACATGTGTATTCCAAAAATGACGAAATACTCAAATGGAAAAACAGGTATAATAGCTTAGACTCAGGCAAGCTCCCACAGCTACACCTTTGATCTGGAGGAAGAGTGTGGGGTTTAAGCGGAAATTGTGAGAACAAGTTCAACCAGGTGAAGATGCATGTTGACAGAATGGAAGTAGTTGTGTCTCTGTTCAAAGAAGAGCATAAGGCCTCTTAATTGCAAACAGGATCTGCACATCAATGACATGAATGAACGCGTTGGGATGAGAGAATATGGACCAGGCCATTTCTGCTCTAAGCTATTCACCTGAAATATTGTTTCAGTTTTTCCTCTTTCATTGGCTTCAATCTGATGAGATCAATGTAATATCAATGTAATGTTGGGGCCATAGTAATATTTACTATGGCCCCAACATTTGGTTCTTGCTCCATGTTAAATTGGGCTTTAAATAATTAAAAGGTGTCTTCCAATTTCCTTTCAGATGCTCTTATAAAGTACCTTTAAAGCATACTTAGACATGATAATCAATGTGTACTCAGACACAACAGCCAAATTGTGCACAACAAATTTTCAAAAAACAAGTTGATAATGACTGCTTGATCTGTTTTAACAATGTTGATTCAAAGAGAATTATTGTCTAGTATACTGGGGCTTTTTTCCTGCACTTTGAAGCCATCCCATGGGAACTTTAATGCCCATCAGAAAAAGAATATTGCTTTTAAAAAAGACCATCTCATACAAGGTAGCATTACTTCAGTACTGTACTGGAATGTCAGTCTGGATTACTATACTGCACTCAAGTTACTCAACACAACCACAAGGTTAATAATGAGAATGCTAACATTATTAACTGACACAGGGCACTTAACATATATCACCAACCTATAGTAAAATACAGTTGCAAACACAAGTAAAAGCACAAATGTTTTTTATCTGCATTATACACTGCTACACAAACTACATTTCAAAGCAAATTGCAACTACAATTTCTGTTTTCTGGTATCATATCAATTAACTCAATTTGTTTTAGTCTCTTCAATATTAGCAAAGCTTAATGTAGTTATTGTCCACATTTAACAAATTTACTTTTAAACAAAAATTAAAGAAACTTACATCATGTTGTAAATTCCAGAGATGAATGGGTAGATCTTACAAAACACTGCTCCCAGCTTAAGTCTTTCTTATGGATCAAACACCATTCACAATCAAAGTGCAGAGAGGTGGGAGTCTTGTAATATTAAAATTAATGGATAGAAAATCTCACGGGGCCTTCTAATCTTTCTGCCCAAATTCCTGACATATGTTCCAGGCATGAAAAGCTCCATGCTCTATTAAAAGTTTGTAAAATCAACTCTCTAGTGGCATAAGGACCCACAGTGGAGGTAAACATTTAAGATGTGCTTCAAATTCTACTTGTGATGTACTGTCTGACTAATATATGTCCCACAGGAATTCAATGTAAGCTGCAGTAACTTATAAACACCAGTGAGAAAATTAACAAAAAAGCTTCTGTTGTATTACCCTCACAACCTCCACCCCCTCAAAAAACAGATTAATGTCATTACATTTCAGTGAACTCTTTTTCATGAAGTAAGATGAAAGTGATTTTTTAAAATGTGACCTTGAGTTCAGTACCACTTTTGTTTTTATCCTTCCTCCCTCATTCATAATTCTGCGCAGGTTTCTTCCGAGTAGTCTTTAACACGCAAAAGATGTTTATTAATCTAATTTATATTAAAATATTTCATAGAAGTACAAGACATGTGAACAGATAGTCAGTACTGTACAACATTAAAAAAGTACCCTTCCTAAATGCACAACTACGTTTAAGAACAAATTGTCAGGCAGTGCCATTTAACCATTACTTATGAAGCACATTGAAGACTGAGTATGTTTGAGAAGAAGTTAAAATTAAGATGCTGAGTTCCGTTAGCAGTAACAGGAAATGCTCAAAGTTAATCTTCTGAACTAGAATATACAGCTACACAATCATGAACGTTAGTTCCCCATGAAAGCTCACCACTGCTACCCATGAGGACAAAGGAGATGCAAAGGGGATGTTACAATAATCCTATTAAAGATGCAATACATGGTCAAGTTTATTGACTTGTAATTCTGGTAGTCAGATGTTTCTAACTATTTAGAAACTACATTGACTGATTCAATTGTACTTTACATTAAAAGGTAAGCCTTGATTAAGGCTGAGCTTTGCACTGGTAATGATTGCCACATTAATGTCCGCAACTGATAGCAATTTGCCACACAGACAGTTACATTTAGAAACTCAGTAGGTACTAAGTGTGAGTTCCTACTCCTTCAGAGATGCAACCAACACAGAATCAAAAATTTAGTGCTAATATCAATCCTTACATGATTATCTCACTGCAAATAAAAGTAAATGTTAGTCCTGATTGAGTAAAGTATTGCTGTGTTAACATCGCAAAATCATAAATTTTGCCAAATAACCTCTTCAACTCTAAAAAATTGTTCAGTGTTACTATTACTTCCATTCCATGATAAAAATCTGTTTTTTTACAATTTCTTTTTTTTAATATTTAATTGCATGTGCCAGTCTGTATGGGATGTTAACTATAGTTGACACCTTTCTTGCTGTCTGTGGAAGCTCTTCAACATGACTAGATGATGCACCTGGACACTATATACTTTTTAACAGTGTCAGACTGTAAACTCCACCGTGGAAAGTCCCAAGCCTGGCTGCGAAATGGGCAAGGAGTGAGCAACCCTATCCCATAAAAATTCAGAGCAACAGAAAGGCCTTATCCCCAGGAGAGGAAGGATCCACGAGCTGCTGTTGGCAGCCTATGCTCCAGTAGGGGTGATGTACTTAAGTAAGTCAGACTGTAAATACAGCAGGAATAGAGAAACTTGATGGCACAGAACCCTCTAAATATACGTGGACAGCCATTACCATATTCTAACATAATATTTATGTTAGTATTATTTCATGGAACAGCCTGTAATTTACCACCTTTTAAAATTAATGATATTAAATTACACGCTCAGTGTTTGAAAATGCCGTTCCTTGTGTTCAGCATAGCAGGTCAGAATTAGCACTTTTATTTGTTCATTTGTTACGTTTTTGGAAGCCCATGTTGCTCAGTAGGATAAAAGGCGACAAACAGAAGATTACAGTTTACTCTGTGCCATTTAAGTATATTATGAGGAGGGCAGATATATGTTCCCAAGTGAGGTCTGGGAGATTGTGGTATTCCCTTCACCCCCCTCAGTTCTCTCTCCATATATCGAGGGATTTGCACTTTCCTTTTCTCAACATGTACTTCTTTTCCTATTCCAGGAATCATTCCCTTCCTTTCACAGTTCCAGGGATTTATCTATTGCTTCCCATCAGATATGAAGATTGATCTTCTCCTTTCTCCAGACTCATGGATCCCCCTTCATCTCATCCCAGTCCTAGCAACTGTTTTTCTCCTCTCCTCAGATTCAAGGATACCCTCCTCACAGACCCAGCAATTCCTCTTTGCAAAATATCCAGGGATCCAGCCTTCTCCCTTCAGATCCAAGGATTCCCTCTCCTTAAACCAAAAGTCCTCCTTGCCTTCATCTCAGACAGAGGGATCTTCCTTCTCTCTCCCCGGAAATACAGAAACTATCTCTACAGCCCTACGGGATTCCCCCTTCTACTTTCCCCAGGTCCGTTTCCCCATACTTAGAGATCCTGATTCTTCTCTACCACTATTCCCCCCCCCCCACCCCGGCAGAATGAGTTCACACATCCTCCATGGATACAGATCCAGGGATTCCCCCTCTTACCCACAGGTTCCTCCTCTCCCTTTATCCTGGGATCTAGGGATTCCACTCCCCACCCCGTCTCCTATAAACCAGGGACCTCCCTCCTCTCCCCCGATCCAAGGATTCCCCATCCTCTCCTAAATCCAAGGATCCCCCTTCGTCTCTCCTGATTCAGGATCTGCCTTACCTGCAGAGTCCTGAAGCTCGCGCTCAGGTGCGCGATGTGCAGCGCCAGGCAGCGCGAGGTGCACCTGGCTCGCGAGACGCTCTCTGCAGCCGCGCCGTCGCCGGACCGCCGCGCGCCCACCGGCAGCAGTGCGCAGAGCAGCGCGGGGAGCAGCCAGCACAGCCGGGCGCTCGGCATCGCCTGCACCGGCGCTGGGTCCGCACAGAGCTGCTGCGCAACGGCCCGCGCCCGCTGTTGCCTTGCCAGCCGCTGTCAACTTCACCGCGCCCGCTGATGCCCCGCCAGTCGCTGTCAACTTCACCGCGCCCGCTGATGCCCCGCCAGCCGCTGTCAACTTCACCGCGCCCAACTGCACGATTTTGCACCCTGGCAGTGACCACAGCCACAACTGGTAAGAATTTGACCCACCCCTTTACCCGGAGACCGCCTTCTAGGAGCATCCACTTCGCGCTGCCCCGCCCATCAGACCATGCTCCTTGAAGTCTGCCCACGCACCTTAAGAGTTAAAGTTGCCTTTCGGCCCACTGGTCCATGCCGACCAAAGTCCCTATCTCTGCTAGTCCCTTTTCCCTGCATTTGGCCCGTATATGTTTCCTATTCATATACCGTCCAAATGTGTTTTAAGCATTGTAATTGAACCCACCTCTACATTCCCATGGGCAGCTCATTGCAAATACCCACCAACCTCTGTGAAAAACTTGCCCTTCACTTCTAACAGATGCCCTCTAGTTTTAAATTACCTTACTCTGGCAAAAAAGACTGTGACCATTCACTTCATCTATGTACATCATGATTTTACATGCCCCTATATGGTCACCTCTCAGCCATCCACATCCCAGGGAAACTCATAACTCATGCCCTCCAGACCCACTGACATCATGAATCTTTTCAGCAAGGTGGCTTCAAAGGCACAATTCCTTGCTTCCACTCTTATGTCTTTGAACATTGGGAGACCCCATTATGTGCAAATGCCACTGTTCTGTGACATTTCAACCGTTCCACTCACATGAAGTATAGTATATTTGCTAAATGGTAAATTTCCCCCACACTGAAAGAAATTGAAATCGATTGTCCATGAATGGCTGGTAGAATGAGTGTTGTGATGAGTTTTGGGACAGGCAGCCGGACAACCTAGAGATTTCTTGTAATGCCAATGGTGAATTATCAATAATTCTTCTTCTTAGGCTAGTTCCCCGAAGTCATGGATGACTTGCTTCCATTGCTGTGCAGCAGATTCCAAGATGGCCCATGCAGGACCCTCATATTCTACCATGGAGCCTTTATTGCTAGAGTGGATTGTAAAAACACAGGAGTTTGTAAATGTTTAAAGTATGGTGTATTTCTAACAGCTTCAGCAAACAAGTTAATGACGACTTGACATTCTGTTCATCATGCATATATGTGTCATGAATTTGAAGATTTCTGCAAGAGGGCAAAATTGAGGATGATGCTCTAAAGTTCCTCCAGTTGGAAAGTCAAAAGCTTTTAATTGATCAAAAATTCCATGTATGGTAATTGATGCTGCTCCCTTTATTTCTCTTGTAGTTGACGTGTGCTGAAGGAGATGTCCACCAGCAATCCAAATGGGCAGAATTCGCACTGTGATTCAGGGAGCAGTTCTTCAGCTATTGGATGGAAAACCCATGCAATGGTATTCATTTGTGGCAAATAGTAGGGAAACCCTTTTGTAGTACCCACAATTAGGTTGTTTTCTTACCGTGAAGATAATTATGAAATAGTAACTATGAGATCATCCAATGTATCCTCTTCCCAGATGCTGAAGATGGAGTTGTACAATTGCAACCGAATTTCCTCCGTAAGGTCTAGAATTTCAAATGCACTTAAGGCCCTGTTACTTTACAATTGGCATATCACCTTCTCGACTTCTCTTTGGTCACAAATGACAGCATGGCTGAACTAGGGAGTGTTCTGAGGGATAGAATCAAGGGTGGAACAATAGTTGTGCAATTCTCCTTGGTGTGCCTTCCAGCTGGATAAGTGCATTTCTCTTTGTGGCTCTGAGTAGTCTGGGTCCTTGGTGCTTGGGCCATAGCTGGCCTCTGCATTGTTGAAGAGTGTAGGTTATCAGTGAGTAGTCAGCTGATATGTAGAATTCTGACAAAAGCCAATGATGTAAATAATTTGTGATTTTTCACAAAGAGAATTATATTATTAAAAAGTCAGGAATAAAGGGTCATTGTTGGGCTGGTAGGCTGTTATCAATTGCATACTCTAGGGATAGTTGTTTGAACTCTTGGTATTAACAATTTGGATTAAGAGGCACAAGATGATGTAAAAAATGGGAAGTAGACTTAAAACTGCAGCCTCCAGGAGATCCTGGCTGGTGTAGTAGACTGAGTGAAGGTAGTCCCCCAGTCTGCTTTGAGTCTCATCAATGCAGAGGAGGGTACAATATATCTAAGTTTACTGATACAGTATTATGAAGCAGTGGCGGTGCCAGAAATGTTTTCTTGCTGGTGCTACAATGGGGCTGAATTATTCAGTAATGGTGCTGAGGGATGTACCCTATGGCAGGGGTCCCCAACTTTTTTGCACTGCGGACCGGTTTAATATTGACAATATTCTTGTGGACCGGCCGACCGGGGGGGTGGGTGGACTGGTATGGTTGCCAACGGACAAGAGTAGCAGTCAAATACATTGCATTTACCCCGAGAAAGACTACCATGACCATGAAGCCTTGTGCGGGCAGCTATGTGCGCATGCATGACATGCGCTTGCGTGTACGTGCCCATTTTTTTCTACAAATCGTTTTTGGCAATTCTGTTCAGTGAAACTACACTGCACATACATTATTTCTAATTTATATAGACTGTGTATTTATCATATCATTCCTGCTTTTACTATATGTTAGTGTTATTTTAGATTTTGTGTAACACAGCGCATGAATATAGTGATAAGTCAATTAATAAGTCACTTATAAGTCAATAGCATCATAACATTTTAAGTAACTTTTGGATATTAAACACACAGCACATATTTTCCTCCTATGAACATATAAAATCATTGCAACACGCCAATATCGCTGAATCAGTGGGAGCCCTGGGCTTGTTTCCCTGCAACAAGACGGTGCCATCGAGGGGTGATGGGAGACAGCGATACTCGAAGGGGGTTCCTTCTGCAACTTAGTTTAGGTTGCATTCATTGCAGAAAACCCCGCTTTGCAGAGATATGTTAGAAATGGAAGCAATGTTTTCAGTGATTTCGTGGCTATTTCAAGATATTTAGCCTTGACTTTGATCCGGAATGCCGGCAGAGATGTTATGTTAAACATACGTTTCAGCCCGCCGTCATTTGCAAGCTTGAGGAATTGATCTTCTTCCCGCGCTGACATGGATGATGCGTGGGTAATGACCTTGCGTGCGTTCAAGTTCAACAGTGGGCATGACAGGGAATGAGGAAAGGTGCAGCTGACTCATATCGCCAAATCATATCATTTCCTCGCGGCCCGGTAGCACATGCTTTGCGGCCCGGTGGTTGGGGACCGGTGCGCCTATGGTACTATGTATTCGCAAGGCCAGACGCATGGTGTTCAAAAGTCAGTTTCAAGCATTATGTGCCTACTCTGTTGATTCACAAGCAACAGCAACTGATAAATATAATATAGAAGTGAACTGTGACAGTGTCAACAGCATCGGAGACAACCCGGGCTACACAGAGCATAAACAAACAAAACAGAGTATCCGACCTGCAGCGCACAACGTGAATCACGCTCCAATCCCGCAATCAGTGTCAAATGCGTGCTTTTCAATTGAAAAGCACAACACTATCCCACAATGTCCACTGCTATTCGCATTACATAGACAGACAATGCCAAAAGATACACCATTATTAAAGTCAAATAAGGCAAACAACTGATGCAAGGCTTTACCGGGAGTTGGACAAATCGTACTCTGACCATGCAATACCTCAATTAATTTAGCTACTGAATTTAAAACAAAAATCAACAGAATCACCGCTTGGAAGCCTAAGCAAAACCAGTAGGCTTAATAGCAGTAAATGTAATAGTTTAGGATTTGCAAGAAACATAAGGACTATGGGGTATCCACCACAAAATAATAATAATAATCAGCATTAGTCTTGGCCCAAATTTTAAAAAAATCAACTGCACTCACCATTGATGTTTTCAGAGAAGCACAATCCGTCTGTTGTTGTGATTGGTAGTGAAAGCATCAATGATTTTCTGGCTGTCAAGTGCTTTGGTCCTCCGGCTGTTTGTGGCCAACGGTGCCAAGTTGCTGTTCCGAGCACCGCCGCTGCTATTCCTTAGGTAGTTTTTGAGGCGTCTGAGGCAAGAGAAACTCCGTTTGCATGAGGCAGATGTCACAGGCAGAGTCAGTGATATGCAGATTAGTTTGTATAAATCTATAAATGCATCGCGGTAGGGTCTCATTGCAGCTAGAAATTCCACTGTGTCATTCACTGTCTGTCCTTGCTAGAGACTCAACCACAGTTCTCATATACTCACGATTTTCTTGGACAATCTTTGCATGTCCTTTGTCAAGCATATTTCCCAATCTTGAACCGTCTTGTTTTCTCAACCTGAATTCGGCCCATGTCTCCATAGCAAACTTAAGCGCTGCACTTACATGGTGGGTTTTGAAAGCTGTTGTAGCTTTCCGCCAGTTGTGGTAACCGGTGACAGTGAAGGTAGACTCAGAATGGAACCCATGTCCTCCACACAGGAAATGTCTGCATATGAAGCAGAACATAGTATCTTTCGTGATCGAATATTCCATTCAGTCAAACCAGCTACGAATAAAACTCCTTTGCTGATTGCCAAACTTGTTGCAAGCAGCGAAGGGTACTTTCTCAATGCTGGGCGACGGGGTCCTTCCTCAGGCTGCTGGCTAACATCGCTAACAGTATTCCCACTAGCACTAAGAACAGCTTCATCCATGTTCTCTTCTGAATCCTGCTCCATTTCTTCTTCCTCTACTTCGCCCTCACACTTCTTCGATGAACTGCTGTCGTCCTCATCCTCATTTACTTCTTTCTGCATGTCACTTTCAATTAAGACATGCTCAGGCTGAGAGACCACTGATTCCTCTGGATGAGGTCGTTTTCTCACTAAAAATTGATCCATTTTTCACGCCGCCAAAATAATGCATGAGCCAGGCCGACGCTAGCTTGTAAAAGCACAATGTGTGTGTGTGTGTGGCATCGGTTAGTCTCGCGGGACCATGGATCTGCGCCTGGATGTATGCTATCAATCTCTCGTATGAGTGAGAGTGAGTGGCGTCACTACCTTAAATGATCTTAGATCAGTTTAACTGATCTGAGGACAGCAACGGCAAGACATTGTCAACGAACGAATAAGCAGAAGTGTAGAGTGGATCTGACAGAGTTTATAACTTTATTGCTTCGTGGGTGCTATGGTAATTGGGGGTGTTGTTTCACTAGATCAACTGGAGAAACAAGCTGTATTCAAAACTATACAGAGAAAGCAAAGCAGCTGCAATTTGTAAGTGAAATTTCCGTTAATTTCTTGGTGGTGCTATTGCAATTTCTGCTGGGGCTATAGCACCAGCTAGCACTACCTTAGCGCCGCCCCTGTTATGAAGCCAAGTGGCTGCGATGGCTGTGAGAAGGTTGCAGGGAAGTTTCAGGGAAATATTCACAGATTAGTTGAATGAGTATGCACATGTCAGATCAAATATTATGTGAAAAGATATGTTATTATCTTCAGTAAAAAAAAGGAAAAACACAAATTTTTAAATATAGTTTTGAGGTGTCAGTACTCAGAGGGACCTGAGAGTACTTGTATCTAAATCACTGACAGTAGGCTTTTGCTGGTACAGCAAGAGATTGGAAAGGCAAAAGGTCTGTTGGGTTCTTTTGCTTGAGAATTTGAGTACATGTGTAAAGACTTTTTACTGTAATTATATAGGGCTTTGATGTACATGTGTCTGGACTATAGTGCTTGGTTCTAGTTTACCTACCAAAGGAAGAGACTCAAATGCTCACCAAATTAATTCCTGGAATGGGGTGGGGTTCATCATATGAGAACAGATTAAGCATATTGAGGGCAGAGTGCTGTGGTGACTTTGTTCCTGAGTATCTTCCTGACAATAGATTTTGAAGGTTGAGGAAATTATGGGATGTTAGGTTAGTGCAGGAAAGTACACTGTTATAATATCAATCCATTTCTTGTATTGCTGTGGAAAGTATTTACACAGGGCATCATGGTAATGTAGCAGTCAGTGCGATGCTATTATAGCTCAGGCCGTCAGAATTCGGAATTCAATTCTGACATAAACTGTAAGGAGTTTATATGTCCTCCTCCATGGAATGCATAGGTTTTCTTTGGGTGCTTTGGTTTCCTCCTACAGTCCAAAGGCCTACCAGTTAGTAGATTAATTGGTCATTATAAATTGTCCCGTGATTAGGCTAAGGTTAAATCTGGGGTTGCTGGGTAGTGTGGCTTGAAAGGGCAGAAGGGGCTCTTCCTCACTGTATCTCAATAAATAAATAAAAAATATATAAAACCATAACCCCGAATCTAAGTTTAAATATAACCTCACTTCTCACAGAATGAAAATGCTCTAGGCCAGTCCAACTATGAACCTGTTCACTTCACAATGGGACCCTCAGTTTAACATGGGTCCAGCTCTTAATCTGAACATTTGCTCTGCTGCAACACATACAAAATGCTTGAGGAACTCTGCAGGTCAGGCAGCATCTATGGAAATAAATAGATAGTCAATGTTTTGGGCCAAGACCCTTCTTCAGAACTCTGTTCTGCTGTATGCAAACTTACACTGTAATCTTAAAACACCTCTGCTTTGAAGTTCATCTGTTCTATGCTTATAACTCTAAAACTCCATTAACTCCCCTCAATTCTGTTTCAAAAAGCTGTATAAAAATAATGAAATTTGTTGGGAGCAGTTCTAAGGGAGCAGTTCTAAAGCAGCACACTTCTGTGAGTTGTCTTCCTCAAGATTTTTTTAAAAACACATTTCTTGATCTGATGAACATGGAACCACTTTTTATTTGCCAGATTTCTTCTAGCATTTCTCACTATTTAATTTAGAAGGGCAACCTTCTGACACCCACCATTGGCGTGGTGACTGCTTGGGCCATCAATTTGAAGTTTTGTTGGCAGAGAGATTTAGTGGCTTTAGAGATGTATTAGAGATGGGCCTGACCTTTCAAATAGTTCTCACATCAAGCTACCTGTTAGAGAATGGTGCAAAATTGATCAAGATCTTTAAAATACTGTCCAAAATATATTTTTGCTGTCAATCTGAAATAGATGCCAGAGAAACACTGCTAGGATACATGAATTTCTTTCACCAAAAGCCCTTTCATATAAATGACTAGCATTAATGCACTCAGAAATGTGCACAGCTTTAGTTAGACTGGATAAAGTGACTTTTGTCAGTGCAAAGCCTATCGCTTAGGCAGAGCAGAGTCAGATTTCAAGGGCCTTGGTTCTACAGTTGAAGTCAGAAGTTTACATACACCTTAGCCAAATACTTTTAAACTCAGTTTTTCACAATTCCTGACACTTAATCCTAGAAAACATTCCCTGTCCTAGGTCAGTTAGGATCGCTACTTTATTTTAAGAATGTGAAATGTCAGAATAATAGTAGAGAGAATGATTTATTTCAGCTTTTATTTCTTTCATCACTTTCCCAGTGGGTCAGAAGTTTACATACACTTTGTTAGTATTTGGTAGCATTGCCTTTAAATTGTTCAACTTAGGTCAAACGTTTTGGGTAGCCTTCCACAAGCTTCTCACAGTAAGTTGCTGGAATTTTGTTCCATTCCTCCAGACAGAACTGGTGTAACTGAGTCAGGTTTGTAGGTCTTCCTGCTCGCACACGCTTTTTCAGTTCTGTCCACAAATTTTCTATCGGATTGAGGTCAGATTATGATGTCAAGTCTGGTTCATCCTTGGGAGCAATTTCCAAACGCCTGAAGGTACCATGTTCCTCTGTACAAACAATAGTACGCAAGTATAAACACCATGGGACCACACAGTCATCATACCGCTCAGGAAGGAGACGCATTCCGTCTCCTAGAGATGAACGTACTTTGGCACAAAAAGTGCAAATCAATCCCAGAACAACAGCAAAGGACCTTGTGAAGATGCTGGAGGAAACAGGTAGACAAGTATCTATATCCACAGTAAAACGAGTCCTTTATTGACATAACCTGAAAGGCTGCTCAGCAAGGAAGAAGCCACTGCTCCAAAACCACCATAAAAAGGCCAGACTACAGTTTGCAAGTGCACATGAGGACAAAGATCTTACTTTTTGGAGAAATGTCCTCTGGTCTGATGAAACAAAAATTGAACTGTTTGGCCATAGTGACCATCGTTATGTTTGGAGGAAAAAGGGTGAGGCTTGCAAGCCGAAGAACACCATCCCAACCATGAAGCATGGGGGTGGCAGCATCATGTTATGGGGGTGCTTTGCTGCAGGAGGGACTGGTGCACTTCACAAAATAGATGGCATCATGAGGAAGGAAAATCATGTGGCTATATTGAAGCAAAATCTCAAGACATCACCTGATGGCATGAACGTTGACTTATCAAACTTCTGCTAATACTCCACCTCCCCCTCATACCCCATCTGTTATTTATATACACACATTCTTTTTTTCTCTCTTCTTTTTCTCCCTCTGTCCCCCTCACTATACCCCCTACCCATCCTCTGGTTCCCCCCCGCTTTTTCTTTCTCCCTAGGTCTCCTGTCCCATGATCCTCTCATCCCTTCTGCCAATCAACTGTCCAGCTCTTGGCTCCATCCCTCCTCCTCCTGTCTTTTCCTATCATTTCGGATCTCCCCCTCCCCCTCCCACTTTCAAATCTCTTACTAGCTCTTCTTTCAGTTAGTCCTGACGAAGGGTCTCAGCCCGAAACATCGACTGTACCCTTGCCTAGAAAAGCTGCCTGGCCTGCTTCGTTCACCAGCAACTTTTATGTGTGTTGCTCTCAAGACATCAGCTGGGAAGTTAAAGCTCGGTCACAAATAGGTCTTCCAAATGGACAATGATCCCAAGCATACCTCCAAAGTTGTGGCAAAATTGCTTATGGACAACAAAGTTAAGGTATTGGAGTGGCCATCACAAAGCCCTCTCCTCAATCCGATGGAAAATTTGTGGGCAGAACTGAAAAAGTGTGTGTGAGCAAAGAGGCCTACAAACCTGACTCAGTTACACCAGTTCTGTCTGGAGGAATGGAACAAAATTCCAGCAACTTACTGCGAGAAGCTTGTGGAAGGCTACCCAAAATGTTTGACCCAAGTTAAACAATTTAAAGACAATGCTACCAAATACTAACAAAGTGTATGTAAACTTCTGACCCACTGGGAAAGTGATGAAAGAAATAAAAGCTGAAATAAATCATTCTCTCTACTATTATTCTGACATTTCACATTTTTAAAATAAAGCAGTGATCCCAACTGACCTAAGACAGGGAATGTTTTCTAGGATTAGATGTCAGGAATTGTGAAAAACTGAGTTTAAATGTATTTGGCTAAGGTGTATGTAAACTTCTGACTTCAACTGTAAATCTTTCCAAATCTAGTCCTGATTCTAATCCTGCTCTAACATGCCCTGTATATGAAGAATCATCCAGTGGATCTTTACTGGATTCTTACCCTAAACCAGAAATTCTAATTTGAAACCCTGATCATAAAAATACCCATCTTTATGTTGGAGCTAAAATACACTAACCACTCTATAACATACTTCTAGTTTTCAGATACCTTTCCAATTTAAATCTCCAACTCACAGGCTCTATACATGTTGACACAAAACTCTAAAGTAACAATAAGACCATAAGACATAGGAGCAGAATCAGGCCACTCAGCCCATTGAGTCTGCTCTGCCATCCACCATGGCTGATCCCGGATCCCGCTCAACCCTGTACACTGGCTTTCCCGCCATATTCTTTGAGGTCCTGACCGATCAGGAAATGATCAACTTCCACCTTAAATATACCCACGGACTTGGCCTCCACTGCAGTCTGTGGCAGAGCATTCCACAGATTCACTACTCTCTGGCTAAAAAAAATTCCTCCTTAACTCTGTTCTAAAAGGTCACCCCTCAATTTTGAGGCTGTGTCCTCTAGTTCTGGATACCCCCACCACAGGAAACATCCTCTCCACATCCACCTGATCTAGTCCTTTCAACATTCAGTAGGTTTCAATGAGATCCCCCTGCATTCTTCTAAATTCTAGTGAGTACAGGCCCAAAGCTGTCAAATGCTCTTCATATATTAACCACTTCATTCCCAGAATTATCCTCATGAATCTCCTCTGGACTCTCTCCAATGACAATGCATCCTTTCTAAAATATGGGGCCAAAACTGTTGACAACACTCCAAGTGCGGCCTGACTAGTATCTTATAAAGCCTCAGCATGATCTCCTTGCTTTTATATTCTATTCCTCTTGAAATAAATGTCAACATTGCATTTGCCTTCTTTACCACAGACTCAACCTTTAAATTCACTTTCTGGGAGTCTTGCACTAGGACTGCTAAGTCCCTCTGCATCTCTAATGTTTGAACCTTCTCCCCATTTAGATAATAGTCCACACTATTGTTCCTTTTACCAAAATGCATTATCATACATTTCCCAACATTGTATTCCATCTGCCACTTTTTTTGCTCATTCTTCTAATTTGTCTAAGTCCTGCTGCAATCGCATTGCTTCCTCAGCACTACCTACCCCTCCACCTAACTTCATATCATCTGCAAACTTTGCCACAAAGCCATCAATTCCATTATCTAAGTCATTGACAAACAATGTGAAAAGTAGCGGTCCCAATACTGACCTCTGAGGAACACTGCTAGTAACTGGCAGCCAACTAGAAAAGGCCCCTTTTATTCCCACTCACTGCCTCCTGCTTGTCAGCCATTCTTCTACCCATGTCACCATCTTTCCTGTAACACCATAGGATTTTATCTTGTTAAGCAGCCTCATTTGTGGCACCTTATCAAATGTCTTCTGAAAATCCAAGTAAGTGACATCCACTGCCTCTTCTTTGTCCACCCTGCTTGTTACTTCTTTGATGAAATCTAACAGATTTGAGAGGCAAGATTTCCCTTTACAGAAACCATGTTGACTTTGACTTATCTTATCATTATCTCCAAGTACCCTGAAACCTCATCCTTAATAATAGACTCCAACACTTTCCCAACCACTGAGGTTATGCTAACTGACCTATAATTTCCTTTCTTTTGCCTTCCTCCCTTCGTAAAGAGTGGAGTGACATTTGCAATCTTTCAGTCCTCCAGAACCATGCCAAAATCATGACCAATGCATCCATTATCTCTTCAGCAACCTCTCTCAGGATTCTGGAATGTAGTCCGTTTAGTCCAGGTGTCTTATCCACCTTCAAGACCTTTGAGTTTGCCTGGCACTTTTTCTTTTGTAATAATAATGGCACTCACTCCTGCTCCCTGAAACCTGCAGACTTCTGACACTCTGCTAGTGTCTTCCACAGTGAAGACAGATGCAAAGTACCCATTAGGTTCATCTGCCATTTTTTTGTCCCCCATTACTACCTCACCAGTATCGTTTTCCAGTGGTCCAATATCAACTCTCACCTCCCTTTTACTCTTTATATAACTGAAAAAAAACTTTTGGTATCCTGCTTTATATTACTAGCTCGTTTGCCCTTGTGTTTCAACTTTTCCTTCTTATAGCTTTTTTAGTTGCCTTTTGATGGAATTTGAAAGGTTCTCAATCATCCAACTTCCCACTCACTTTTGCAACCTTATATGCCCTTTCCTTGGCTTTTATGCAGTCCTTAACTTCCTTTGTCAGCCACGGTTGCCTACCCCTGCCATTTGAGAACTTCTTCCTCTGTGGGACATATCTATTCTGTGCCTTGTGAACTATTCCCAGAAACTTCAGCCACCTCAGCTCTGCTGTCATCCCTGACATTATCCTTTTCCAATCCACCTGGGCAAGCTCCTCTTTATTCCCTCTGTAATTTCCTTTACTCCATTGAGATATTGATACATGTGACTTATGCTTCTCCCTCTCAAATTTCAGTATGAATTCAATCATATAATGATCACTGCCTCCTAATGGTTCCTTTACATTAAGCTCCCTAATAAGATCTGGGTTATTACACAACACCCAATGTAAGATAACCTTTCCCCGAGAAGGCTCAAGCACAAACTGCTCTAAAAAGCCACTTTGTAGGCATTCAACAAATTCCCTCTCTTGCAATCTGACACCACCCTAATTTTCCCAATTCCCTTGCATATTGAAGTCCCCCATTACAATTGTGCCATTACCCTTATTACCTAACTTTTCCAGCTCCATTTGCAATCTCAACCCCACATCTTGGCTACTATTTAGAGGTCTACATATGATTCCCATAATGGTACTTTTGCAGTTTCTTAACTCCACTCACAAATATTGAACGTTCCTGACCCTATGTCACCTCTTTCTCCTAATTCCATCTCTTACCAACAGAGCCACATGACCACCTGTACCTTCCTGCCTGTCCTTTCGATACGAAGTATATCCTTTGCTGTTAAGCTCGCTACTATGGCCTTTTATCAGCCACGACTCAGTGATGCCCATAACGTCATACCGACTAATCTCTAATTGCACCATGAGTTCGTCCACCTTATACCAAATGCTACGCTTATTTAAATACAGCATCTTTAGTCCATGCAATCTTCACCCTTTTGAAATTTGCCTCTGTTGTACAATTTAACTCTTTGATCCATCTGAATCTGTACCCAATCATTGGCTTGTCCTTCCTTACATCTATGTTACATCCATCATCTACTTGTAAACCTTCTGGCTCATCCTCAGCTCTGTCATACTGTACTAGTTGCCATATTAGTTTAAACCACTCCCAACAACTCTAGAAAACTTTCCTGCAGGGATATTGGTATCCCTCGGATTCAAGTGCAACCCGTCCCTTTAGTACAGGTTCCAACTGCCCCAGTTATACATAGAACATACATAGAATAGTACAGCACAGTACAGGCCCTTCAGCACACAATGTTATGCTGACCCTCAAACTCTGCCTCCCATATAACCCCCCACCTTAAATTCCTCCGTATACCTGTCTAGTAGTCTCTTAAATTTCACTAGTGTATCTGCCTCCACCACTGACTCAAGCAGTGCATTCCACGCACCAACCACCCTCTGAGTGAAAAACCTTCCTCTAATATCCCACTTGAACTTCCCACCCCTTACCTTAAAGCCATGTCCTCTTGTATTGAGTAGTGGTGCCCTGGGGAAGAGGTGCTGGCTATCCACTCTATCTATTCCTCTTAATATCTTGTACACCTCGATCATGTCTCCTCTCATCCACCTTCTCTCCAAAGAGTAAAGCCCTAGCTCCCATAATCTCTGATCATAATGCATACTCCCTAAACCAGGCAGCATCCTGGTAAATCTCCTCTGTACCCTTTCCAATGCTTCCACATCCTTCCTATAGTGAAGTGACCAGAACTAGACACAGTACTCCAAGTGTGGCCTAACCAGAGTTTTATAGAGTTGCATCATTACCTCGTGACTCTTAAAGTCTATCCCTCGACTTATGAAAGCTAACACCCCATAAGCTTTCTTAACTACCCTATCTACCTGTGAGGCAACTTACAGGGAACTGTGGACATGTACCCCCAGAACCCTCTGCTCCTCCACACTACCAAGTATTCTGCCATTTACTTTGTACTCTGTCTTGGAGTTTGTCCTTCCAAAGTGTACCACCTCACACTTCTCTGGGTTGAACTCCATCTGCCACTTCTCAGCCCACTTCTGCATCCTATCAATGTCTCTCTGCAATCTTTGATAGTCCTCTACACTATCTACAACACCACCAAACTTTGTGTCATCTGCAAACTTGCCAACCCACCCTTCTACCCCCACATCCAGGTCTTAATAAAAATCATGAAAAGTAGAGGTCCCAGAACCGATCCTTGTGTGACACCACTAGTCATAGCCCTCCAGTCCGAATGTACTCCCTCCACCATGACCCTTCTGCAGGCAAGTCAATTCTGAATCCACCTGGCCAAACTTCCCTGGATCCCATGCCTTCTGACTTTCTGAATAAGCCTACTGTGTGGAACCTCGTCAAATGCCTTACTAAAATCCATATAGATCACATCCACTGCACTACCCTCATCTATATGCCTGGTCACCTCCTCAAAGAACTCTATCAGGCTTGTTAGACACGATCTGCCCTTCACAACGCCATGCTGACTGTCCCTGATCAGACCATGATTCTCTAAATGCCCATAGATCCTATCTCTAAGAATCTTTTCCAACAGCTTTCCCACCACAGACGTAAGGCTCACTGGTCTATAATTACCCGGACTATCCCTACTACCATTTTTGAACAAGGGGACAACATTCGCCTCCCTCCAATCCTCCGCTACCATTCCCATGGACAACGAGGACATAAAGATCCTAGCCAGAGGCTTAGCAATCTCTTCCCTCGCCTCATGGAGCAGCTTGGGAATATCCCGTCAGGCCCCGGGGACTTACCTGTCCTAATGTATTTTAACAACTCCAACACCTCCTCTCCCTTAATATCAACATGCTCCAGAACATCAACCTTGCTCATATTGTCCTCACCATCATCAAGTTCCCTATCACTGGTGAATACCAAAGAGAAGTATTCATTGAGGACCTCGCTCACTTCCACAACCTCCAGGCACATCTTCCCACCCTTATCTCTAATCAGTCCTACCTTCACTCCTATCATCCTTTTGTTCTTCACATAATTGAAGAATGCCTTGGGGTTTTCCTTTACCCTACTTGCTAAGGCCTTCTTATGCCCCCCGTTTTGCTTTCCTCAGCCCCTTCTTAAGCTCCTTTCTTGCTACCCTATATTCCTCAATAGACCCATCTAATCCTTGCTTCCTAAACCTCATGTATGCTGCCTTCTTCCACCTGACTAGATTTTCCACCTCACTTATCACCCATGATTCCTTCACCGTACCATTCTTTATCCTCCTCACCATTATCCAGTTATCCAGAAATCTGAATCCCTGCCCTCTGCTCCAATTCTTCAGCCACACATTTATCTGCCACCTCATTCTATTCCTATCCTCGCTGTTGCGTGGCACAGGTAGCAATCCCGAGATTATTACCTTTGAGGTTCTGCTTCTTGGCTTCCTTCCTAACTCTCTGTATTCTTCTTTCTGGATCTCCTCCCTTTTTCTGCTTAGGTCATTGGCACCAACATGTACCACAATTTCTGACTGCTCGCCTTCCTTTTTCAGGATATTATGGACACATCCAGAAACATCCCGGACCCTGGTACCTGGGAGGCAAACTACCATCTGTGTTTCCTTTTTGCGTCTACAGAATCGCCCATCTGTCCCCGTGACTATAGAGTCCACTATAACTGCTGCCATCCTCTTCAGTTCCCTCCTCTTCTGAGCCATGGCACCAGGCTCAATTCCAGAGGCTCAGCAGTTGTTGCTTCCCCCAGGTAGGCCCTCCCCAAAACAGTACTCAAAATAGAGTATTTATTGTTGAGGGGGAGGGCCACAGGGGTGCTCTCCACTATCTGACGTTCTCCGTTCCCTCTCTCCTGACAGTCACCAATTTATCTGTCTCCTCTAGCCTTCGAGTAACTATCAATGCTTTGCTTTCCCTAACAAGCCGAAAGTCATCAAGCTGCAGCTCCAATTCCCTAGCATGGTCTCTAAGGTGCTGCATCTTGATGCACCTGGTGCAGGTGTGGCCATCGGGAAGGCTGGAAGTCTCCTGCAAATTCCACATCCGACAGCCACAGCAGAACAGTGGCACCTTAGACATACCCCCTATTCTTTTTGGAGTTAATTCAGAATAAGAAATGTAATGGCCTTTGCTCCAACTGACTCCTGTTGCCTAGGGTGAATAGCTGTCGACCCTGCCAAACAGTGCAAATGCTTTGGTGTGGATATGGTGTGAGGCGCCCAGTGATCAGCTATGACACAAATATGAAACAATATACCACGTGCAAGTAACGAATTATACTTTATAGCAAGTTTTGGTGATGGGTTAGTAGCAACAACTAAAAGAAAAGGTGCCACATAAGTAACTTATCAGTCTTGTGCACATAATATTTTAATACGTTAGAGCTCACGCCTCCGATTCCATCCACAATGTCCTTCTGAGACTCCGGCCACCATCCGAACCTCCGAGGTCCGGTATCTGCCACCCTGGAACCACTGTCCGTTCCTCACAGGTCCGTCCTCTCTGCTCACCTCCTGAGAAAGCCCGCGCTACTCAACTCAGCACACATATACAAGATAACATAACATGACTTCCATTGGCTAGCAAATGAATACAATTTCCATTATCACATAGTATAACCCAAACATTGCTATTACAGAGAACCCCTTGCTCAGCAGTTAACAGTACAAGAAGCCATTTTGGTAATAAGTGATTAACAGTTAACAGTCCAGCTAATATTACTGAGAACCCTACAGAAATAAGGAATGAACTTACTACTTACCTTGCCTCTGCCTGTTCTCACCGAAGCCTTGTTGAGCCAAAGCCTGACTACCCTGCCTCAGATTACACCGACAACGACCACTCCCATGATGACTGCTCTGCTAGGCGGTAGCTCTCTTTTATAGAGACTGGGTTTTTAAATCTCTTCGTCGGACCTGCAAGGGAATGCTTCTGTTGCGTCTGCACAGTACTCCAGTCGAAGACTCCCACCAAGAAACTTTCTGGCTTTTAAAGCCATTTGCCAGACCTGCGCGGGAATGCTTCTGTTGCATATGTGAGGTACTCCAATCAACTCCAATCACTCCAAGCTTAAAAGTAAATCCAGGTGATTGTGTCAAACAATGCGATCAAAATGGAAAATCCAGATCATTTAATGGTGCTTGTACTGTAAATCAATTCAGTTCAATATCTTTTGTGTACAACTCAAATAAGAATTGTAAATTTCTTGCAATATTGAGCTATATTTTGTACTTTCATTGATCACACAATGAATTCTGTTTCTATAATTTGAGTTGTAGAGATCTCTGTTCCCATGAAGAAATTAAAAGTTACTGTTGCGCTATTTTTGCTAGTTCAGATAAAAATCATCAAACTCAATGATGGCTTCTATAAGCTATTGAACAGTCTCCTAGTGCAATAAAATGAACTCTTGATCTCACAGTCTACTTCATTATGGCCTTGTACCTTATTGTCTGCTTGCAATGTATTTAATGCTGCATTCTAATATTGTTTTACCTTGTACTAACTCAGTGCACTGATGTGATATGTGGTTAGTATGAAAAACCAAGTACTTCACTGTATCTCAGTACATGCAACCAAATTACCAGCTTAATTTAAC
Organism: Mobula hypostoma; assembly: GCF_963921235.1. Lineage (NCBI taxonomy): Eukaryota > Metazoa > Chordata > Chondrichthyes > Myliobatiformes > Myliobatidae > Mobula > Mobula hypostoma. The sequence goes on from NC_086100.1 coordinate 32,917,070, forward strand.
AAGAAGCTAAAACATTATTGCTGTTTTTCTTCCTACAGATGCTGCCTGATCTGTTGAACACTTACAGCATTTCTCTTCAGAATTCTCATCAATCAGATTTTATTTAATTCTATGTAAATGGCTGGATGAACTAAAAAATTGTCCTTGGAACTTGCTGGTAAAATGAGGTGAAATACATATTGCATGTTAAATATCAGGCAATCTTCCAATGTGAAAGATGGAAGAGTAGTAAAGGTTGGAGGTAGTAATCAACAAGGTTATTTTCACATTAGAGAGTCTCACTCAAAATTATTAAGTAAGGAGAAAAGAATATTGTTTAATTGAGCACTACATTTATTTATGTTTTGCTTTACTGCAGCTGGAAGATTTAGGATTACTAATTACATTGTTGTGAGCTGTGGGAAAGCTGTGCTTTGAACTGTTTTTAAAAGTTCTTACAAAGTAAAAATAGTTTAGTAATTAGACATAGTGTGATCTATATAAAACGTTAAAGCTACATTTCAGGAAAACATCACAGTTAAATGGTATAATTGTAATGCAATGAAATTTGCCTAAGGTGGTGGTGATGGATGGATAATAGTAAATGATCAGCTTGCTTTACACTTGGTTTTTCTTTGCTTTTGATTTCATTGGGTGCAGCATCATGAATCAGCAGGTTACTCCATAATTCACATTTTACTTTAGAACTTAAGACTAATTTCACACTAGAGCTTCAGTCATGTGGTAACTTATTTTTATAGACTACAATAGTATTTTAGTAAAAAAAAATGCAACCTGAACAACAACTGGACACAACTTCTCCCTTAAATTTCTCCATCTCTAAACCTGAGCTCATGCACAACTCTGTTCTAACTCCCACTATCCTATTTATCCATCATCCCTGTGTAGTCACAGAGCTACATGACAAAGGTCATCAAATTAACTACCACTGGGGACTGGATATTATTTTGCAAGGGTGGATATTCACTTCCTGACTAAGCAACAAAGACAACTAATGTGTCATCACTCAAGATAAAATTGGATAAATAGTTGAGTGTTTGGAAGAAGCTGTTAGACTTGTGTTTAATACCTCATTTCCACTTGGTAATTTCTACGCATGCACGTTTTTCTTTCAGGAGTGTTTTGTTTTTTGGCTATAATTCATTAATCTTGAAAATTCCTACAGAAAATAAACTTGCTTAAGTGGTGCATACAAAAACTAGCTCACATTAAGTGTCAGCAGGACCAGGGAACTGTCTGTGGACTTTGGGAAGGAGACGTTGGGAGAATGCACACCAGTTGTCATTGAGAGGTTGGGGGTGGAAAGGGTGAGCAGCTTTAAGTTTCTGCCTTACAGTGTCTCAGAGTATCCATTATGGGCCCAAAGCATTGAATCAACCATGAAGAAGACAAACAAGTTACTCTACTTTGTTAGGAATTTGGGCAGATTTGGTATGTAACCAAGGACTCTTACAAATTTTTATAAATACATGGTGGAGAATATTCTGACTGGTTGCATCATCGCCTGGCATCAAGCCTCCAGTGCACAGGATTGCAAGAGGCTACAGAGGTTCATAAACTCAACCACTTCCATCATGGACACTAATTTTTCTTCCATTGAGGACATCTTGAAGAGGTAGTGTTTCCTGAAAGTGGCATCCATCATTAAGGGTCCTCACCAGCCAGAACATGCCATCTGATTATTACCATCAGGGATGAGGTACAGGAGCTTGAAAACACATACTCAATGATTTAAAACAGCTTCTTCCTCTTTGCCATTAGATTTCTGAATGGTCCGTGAATCCATCATACTACCTTTTTATTCCTTTCTTTTGCAATATTTATTTATTTTTGTAATTTTGTAGATTTTATTTATGTTGTACTGTACTGCTGTACAAAACAACAATTTTTGCATCATATGCCAGTGATAATAAACCTGATTCTGGTAACTGAATGTTCTTCAATTGTTAAGCAACAGTTGTAGTAAGTGGATACATTTTGCCATATGTACAATCAAATTTACCAATTTAAATAATACTAAGATTTTTAAGTTACTTTTTTTTGGCTTGAAAGATAAATTGGCATCCAACTGTATCTGTATCAGGCACTTTGTTCTCCCTATCATCCTTAAAACTGGTCTCCTTCAGTCCTCCCACTACCCAGCCTTGGCTGGATGGTGTTTCTAAAGAGAATACAGCAGTAGATCATGACCCAACACCAATGTTACCTTTGTCCTCAAATCCTGCTCATAATGCTCAAACCCAAACAACAAAGTCTCACTTTCCTCTGCCTGCCTGCGCAACCCTAATCATTACCTCAGTATAGTAATACATTGACCACTTTGACTAGCAATGGACTTTGTTCTTTTGCTTTAATTGTGTTCCTTCTTGTATAATTTGTGGGCATGTGGCCAAGTGGTTAAGGCATTGGACTAGCGACCTGAAGGTCGTGAGTTCAAGCCCCAGCCGAGGCAATGTGTTGTATCCTTGAGCAAGGCACTTAATCACACATTGCTCTGCGACGACACTGATGCCAAGCTATATGGGTCCTAATGCCCTTCCCTTGGACAACATTGGTGTCGTGGAGAGGGGAGACTTGCAGCATGGGCAACTGCTGGTCTTCCATACAACCTTGCCCAGGCCTGCGCCCTGGAGAGTGAAGGCTTTCCAGGCGCAGATCCATGGTCTCGCAAGACTAACGGATGCCTTTACTTCTTGTATAATTTACTTATTACATGTGGGTGTTCCGCTTCAGATACTATGTGCCCATGATGTAAATTTTCTCATTGCAGCTGTGCATACATATACTGGCACATCTCGCAATAAATCTGACTTTGACTTCAACTTTGAATTTTTCATACAATTCTTGTAACTGAAAACCACTGTGGAAATCTGTACCCTCACAGGCCCAGTGAGAGAAAATTGAGGGTCAGACCAAATTAACTATTGACATTTGTCCAATATCTTTGAAGCGTTAGAGCCAGTAAAAAAACACTATTCACAGTCTGGCTTTGTCAATGAATTTGAATCCAACTTATAATGGTAGGATGAGAGGCATTTCAGTCTAATCCCTGAGAGAGTCTTGTGCTGAAATTGTGCATGATTCTCAGAATGCCCAAGTAGTTGAGAGACCATAACACCAAATACTGCAGTGCTAGATCAGCATAAAATTATTCATTTTAAAACAGAGCTGACAACTGGAATAAATGATTAAGAGCATGCTAAATTATTCATCATCCATTCCGTGCCATAAAGGTGCAGCCCATGCATGCCATAAACTGGAATAATGAAATGTCCTTTAAAAAGTCAGAGATCAGACCTTGGGTTTGAAAAAACTCTGGGAAATCCTTACTAAATTGAGAATGATCAAGGAAACTGCAAAGATTAATATCAACAATTGCAGGTAAGTGAAGTCCCCTTATCTTTCAAGAACTAATTCAGCATCTATTTGGAGGAGTGAGGTGCATTGATACCTACTGTGTGCCTTGGTAATTGAATCCTGAGGTTAACAAATCTGTGAAAAGAAATAATTTTTGGAGTCTCCCTCTAATTTTGCATGTTGTGCTCCTCTCTACTGTGCTCCCACCCCTATTTAACTCAAATAACTCAGTAACCTGGAGAAAATTATTTCTTTTAATAATTTAAAAAAACTTAGACCCACTTCTCCATTAAAGAAAGTCAATATTCTTGGCATCAATGTGAATATTTAAGAGAATGAAGATTGGAAATCAGTCTTCTGGATTTTATCCAGGTTGGCAATCTCTTTCTATATGTGAGGCGGTGTAATTGGATGCTGTATTTTAATGTGGCAATGACAATAATGTTTGCCACAGGAAACTGAGCTGTTCCATCAGTGCAGTACTTCCTTTGAAGTACAGATTGACCTGCTGCTCATAATGAATGTTAAAGGTGAAAAAGGGACAACTGTTGATACTATAGGACTGCAGGGTAATGTAACTGTTGGAAACGTGCATAATTCACAACCACCAACATCGAGTTGGTGTTCACTTTAAGAGGCTGGCCTGATGCAATAACATATTCCGTGAAGTTTGGTTACCACATTTTTTGTGTTCAGGTTCAGGTTTTAGAGCATAATAAATGAATTATTAAGTTTATCTTAAAAATAAAATGCCTCACATCATTTTATTGGCAAAAACTGATATTGGTGACCCCGATGCCCTTGGACGTTACCAGAGTTGTTTTGAAAGTGCCAGAGTTCTGGGAGTAAAATGCCGTTGTTTGATTTGTACAAGCAGAGGCCCAGTCTGCACTTCGAGAAATTCCTGCCAACACCAAATATTTCTATGTGGTAGTGTCACTCAGGAACTCCATGCTGTGAGGGTAGTGAGTCTACTTGAACACCTGCCTGAACACAATCAATATCTGTTGCTAAAAACTCACTTTTTACTCACTTTGCACTATTGGAGTCTGATCTCGCCAAACAATTGCTCTCCTTGCCCAGTCTCAGCGATGCTAAGCCATCAGAGCTAATGGACCACATACTGTCTCTCCAGGGAAATCACTATCTTTGTTTTATTTTTAAAGAACTCATGCAGCAAGTGCCTGATCAAGTACATATAGGCCTTGCTAATTCACCTGTGAAAGACTATAGGGAGCTTGCTAAAATGGCTGATAGTCTACACTCAGCCAGGCAGAGGCACATAATTCCTCCTCTTTTGGAATTATGAATGTTATGGGAGGTGAGAAGGATGAGAAGGATGTAATAGACGAAATGGGTGATGAGGACCTCAATAAAATCACTGTCACTAAAGAGATAGTGATGAGAAAACTAAAGGACCTGAAGGTAGATAAGTCCCCTGGTCCTGATGGGATTCATCCCAGGGTGCTGAAGGAATTGGCGGAGGTTATTGTAGACGCATTGGTAACCATTTATCAAAACTCTCTAGACTCTGGGCAGGTTCTGGCAGATTGGAAGACAGCAAATGTCATGGCACTTTTTAAAAAAGGATGTAGGCAAAATACAGGCAACTATAGGCCAGTTAGTTTAACATCTGTAGTCAGGAAAATGCTTGAAGCTGTCATTAAGGAAGAAATAGCAAAACATTTAGAAAGGAGTGGTTCCATTAAAAAAAGGCAGGTCCTGTTTGACAAACATACTGGAGTTCTTTGAGGACATAATGAGTGCAGTGGATAGAGGGGAACAGGTGGATGTCGTATACTTGGATTTTCGGAAGGCGTTCGATAAGGTGCCTCACAAGAGACTTATACGGATACATGGAGTTGGAGGAAGTGTATTGGCATGGATAGTGGATTGGTTAACCAATAGATGGCAGAGAGTTGGTATAAATGGGTATTTCTCCAGTTGGCAGCCAGTGGTGAGTGGGGTGTCGACGGGGTCGGGATTGGGCCAGCAGCTGTTTACCATTCACACTGATGATTTGAAAGAGGGGACTGAGTGTAGCGTAGCAAAATTTGCTGATGACACTAAACTGAGTGGAAAAGCAAATTGTACAGAGGATGTGGAGACTCTGCAGAAGGATATAGATAGGTTAAGTGAGTGTGCCAAGGTCTGGCAGATGAAATACAATGTTGGTAAATGTGAGATCATCCACTTTGAAAGGAATAATAAAAGAGCAGATTATTATTTAAATGGTGAAAGATTGCAGCATGCTGTTGTGCAGAGGGACTTGGGAGTGCTTATGCATGATTTGCAAAAAGTTGGCTTGCAGGTACAACAGGTTATTAAGAAGGCAAACAGAATGTTGGCCTTCATTGCTAGAGGGATTGAATTCAAGAGCAGGGAGGTCATGCTGCAACTATACAGGGTACTGGTGAGGCCGCATCTGGAGTACTGTGTGCAGTTCTGGTCTCCATACTTGAGGAAGGATATACTGGCTTTGGAGGCAGTGCAGAGGAGGTTCACCAGGTTGATTCCAGGGATGAAGGGGGTAACCTATGAGGAGAGATTGAGTCACCTGGGACTATACTTTCTGGAGTTCAGAAGAATGAGAGGGGATCTTATAGAAACACACAAAATTTTGAAAGGGATAGATAAGATAGAAATAGGAAAGTTGTTTCCACTGGTAGGTGAGACTAGAACTAGGGGACATCGCCTCAAGTTTCAGGGGAGAAGATTTAGGAAGGAGATGAGCAGAAACTGTTTTTCCCAGAGAGTGGTGAATCTGTGGAATTCTCTGCCCAGGGAAGCAGTTGAGGTTTCTTCACTAAATATATTTAAGAAACAGTTAGATAGGTTTTTACATAGTAAGGGAACTAAGGGTTATGGGGAAAAGGCAGGTAGGTGGAGCTGAGTTTACGGACAGATCAGCCATAATCTTATTGAATGGCGGGACAGGCTTGATGGGCTGGATGGCCTACTCCTGCTCCTACTTCTTATGTTCTTGTGTTCTTAGACAAGACCCAAGATGTATGCTGTGCAAGGAACCTGCTGAAGCCAACCAACACATATTAGCAGGGTACATGATACAGGCATACACTGAATGGCACAACCAAGTTGCAGGAATTTTTACTGTATATTTAATGTTATATACAGTACAATTTTAATTATAAAAAGAGAGCAAGAACAGAAAAAAAACCAGTGAGGCAGTGCACTTGGGTTTATTGTCCATTCAGAAATCTGATGGTGAAGAAGCTGTTTCTAAAATGCTGAATGTACAGTATGTCTTCAGACTTCTGTATTTCCTCATTGATGGTAACAATGAGAAAAGGGCATGTCATGGCTGTTGGGAACCCTTAATGATAGATGCCATCTTTTTGAGGTATTGACTTTTGAAGGTGTCCTCGATGCTGGGGAGGCTAGTACCCATAACGGAGCTGGCTGAGTTGACAACTTTCTGCATCTTTTTCTAATCCTGTACACTGGCCCCTCTACACCAGATGGTGATGCAACCGAATAGAATGCTCTCCATGGTAGATCTGTAGAAACTTGTGAATCTTTGGTGACATACCAAGTCTCCTCAAACATCTATGGAAATATAGCTGCTGTCATGCCTTCCTTGTGATTGCATGAATATGTTGGGCCCAGGATAGATCTTAAGAGATGTTGACATCCAGGTACTTGAAACTGCTCAACTTTTCCTCTTCTCATCCCTCAATGAGGACTGGTGTGTGTTCCCTTGACTTCTCCTTCGTGAAGTTCACAATTAATTCCTTGGTCATTGAGGCAGCTCACCCTACTCTTCTTGGGCGCTATGATTTTCACCCTTTTGAAGCAGGTGAAAACCTCTGACTGCAGCAGTGAGAGACTGAAATGTCCTTGAACACTCCTTTCAGATGGTTGGCACAGATTTCCAATACCCTAACAGTACACCATCAGGGCCAGATGCCTTGCGATGGCTCACCCTCATAAAAGATGCTCTGATGCCAGCCGCTGAGACAGAGATTATATTGTCACCAGATACTGCAGGGTTCACACAGGTGTAGGTTTATTCTCCCTTTCAAAGCTTGCCTGAAAGACGTTTAGCTCATCTAGGAGTAAAGCATCACATCCATTCATGATAGTAGGTTTTGCCTTGGAAGCATTAATAGCCTGAGCACCTTGACAGAGCAGACATGCATCCAATTCCATCTCTAAATTCACTCAGAATTGTTTTCTCGCTCGTAAAATAACCTTCCATAGGATGCATCTAGACTTCTTGTATAGTTACGGATCACCAGTCTTGAATGCCACAGATCTAGCTCTCAGCAGACTATGAATCTCCTGGTTTATCCATGGCTTTTGGTTTGGGTAGATCCGGAATGTTATCAAAGGCACACACTCATTATGGTTTTATTATTCTCCCCGTACTGAGATACAGTGGAAAACTTTGATCTATGAAGAGTCCGGAGTCTCATATAGGATAGCTGGGACAGGATGGTAAATTTTCTCCCCAGAAGAACACTAGTGAATCAGATGTCTCTTTAATGACTATCTAGTATCTTCATACTTATTCCTACTAAGATAAACTCTTCTAAATTCTAGATTTATTTAGTTACGTGAATTTAAATTCTCCAGGTTCTGTGCTAGGATTCATACTCATGTCTTTGAATTAATGGTCCAGATGTCTGGCTGATAGCGCAGTAACTTAACACTATACAGCAATAATTCAGAACTATGGCTCGTGTTAGAAGATGAAGTTACCTAATACTTATTATTGAATAGGTAAACCAATATGTAAATGATTGAATTTTATATTAGGTTCTGCTACAATATAACTAAATTAACTAAACTAAATTCATAGATGACACCACTGTTGTTGGTAAAATCTCTCAGATGGCAACAAGAAGATGTGCAAGAGTGAGATACATGGGCTGGTTTAGTGATGTTGCAACCATAACCTCAAACTCAACATCGACAAGACCACAGAATAGATTGTGGACTTCTGGAAGGGAAAGATGGGAGAAGAAACTGTCCACATGATGGGTCAGTGGTGGAAAGGATGATCAGCTTCAAGTTCCTGGGTGTAAACATGTCAGAGGATCTATCCTGGGCCCAATCACACGGAGAAGGCACATGAGTGGTACTAATTTATTCGGAGTTTGTGGAGATTTGGTATGTTACCAAAGACTCTTATACATTTCAGTATAGATATACAACGGAGGGCATTCTGACTAGTTGCATCACAGCCCAGTATGCAGGTTCCAAAGGACAGGGTCACAAGATGATGCAGAATTGTGGATGCAGCAACTTCCATCGCGGGCACATCATCAAAAGGTGAGCCTCGAGAATACAGCATCCATCGCTAAGGATCCTCACATCTGGGACGTGCTCTCTTCATGTTACTACCTTCGGGGAGGGACAGGAGTCTGAAGACCTACACTCAGTAATTTGGGTACTGCTTTTTCCCCTCCACCATCAGATTTCGGAACAGTCCATGAACCCATGAACACTACCTCCTTACTCCTTGTTTTTTTCTCTGTTATCCATTTATTTTGTAATTTATAGTAAGTTTATACATTTGCACTATATGTTGTGGAAAACAACTAATTTCACTTCATTTAAAACAGAATATAATTTGATTCTGATTCCGATTGTAGCCACTGTTTCATTCAATTGATGCAGTGTGTTAATAGCACCCTCTGGTGACAATAGAAATACTGCTAAGTCTAAAGCTTCAGAGAGGATCATTCCCTTATTAAGGAATCCAAATCTGTTCACAGTAGTTTAGCTGTGGTCTTACTCATCATCGTACAATTGTAGTAAGATTTCCCTACTCTTATACTTCAACTGCCTTGAAATAAAAGAAGACATTTGCCTGGCCTTCTTGATTATTGGCTACAACTGTTTGCCACCTTCCTGAGTTTCATGAACGAAATCAAATCAAATCAAGTTAAATTGTCATTCAAACCATACATAGATACAGCTGAATGAGACAGCATTTCTCTGGGGCCAAGGTGCAAAACATACATGCACATTCAAAATAGTGAGAAAGGAATAAAAAAGAACATGGTCCTGTAAGAAAACACATTTTTAGTCCAAGATCCTGAGCAACGTCCCACAAATTGATGGTTCCTGGCTGTCCAGTCTGTATTTCCACTGATCTAACACTGGAGGGCAGCAGCAACGGGACAGGCCACTCCCAACTGAGCCTGGATGCCACACTACAATTCAAGCCCGCGCCTTGAGGCCTAGTCCTCGCTACAACCGAGGCGACACTTCTACCTTGCTGCTTGTCCCCCACCAAACAAGGGAAGCAGGCCTGTGGCAACCAATGTCCAACAGGGCCTTGTGATTGCGAAAAAAAATGTCAAGACATGAATCTCTTCACACTACAGTTTTTGTTTCATTTGGAACATGTGGAGGAACTTCTTCACTCAGAGGATGGTGAGGGTGTGGAATGGACTGCCAGAGGAAGTGGTGGATTTGGGTTTGATTTCAATATTTAAGAGAAATTTAGAAAAGTACATGAATGGGAAGGGTATGGCGGGCCAAAGTGTCTGTTTCTGCGCTTTTGCGTTCTTTGACTGAATTACTCTATTTCAGTGTTTCCCCACTTTCTTTAGCCCAACGACACCCTAAAGCACCTTTATACTTGCCAACACCCCACTTAGGCACAATATACTTTCTAGCACTTCTATAGTGCAAAAAGATGTCTGCCAAATGCTAACATGGGAAAAATGATATTGATCGTCTAGGTATGCCACACCTCCACATAGAAGTTCAATCTTGTTTCCCAAGTTCTTGTCGACTCTGAGGAAAAATTCAACCTCAGTGTCAAAAAGGTTAAAAAGGCTTTGTAAGCAGCAGTCTTTTGACAGCCCACACAGTTCAGTGTGAAGAAGCAAGCGTTCAAACTCTTCATTGTTATCTTGGCACAACTGGCTAAATATTCTGCGATTTAATGGATGAGCTTTAATTTTGTTGATGGCAGATATTACAAGAGTCATGCTTGGAAAATATTGCTGGCTGAGGTTTTTGGTTGCGAGATGTTGATGATGGGTTGCAAACAGACTTGGAATTTCTTTTTTCATAAGTTCCACTAAACCAAGTTGGCGACCTGTCATATATAGTGCTCCATCTGTTACACAAGAAATCATGCTCCTAATCGGAATACTTTTCTCCTCAACATACATTTTGAGCCTCATCATAGATTAATTCTCCATTGATATTTGTTTTTAACTTTTTACAAAAGAGAATTTCTTCATAAACTTTTCCATTTTTGATAAACCATATATATGTGGTTAGCAGTGCCTCATTGTCTTGCACAGTGGACTCATCCATCAAATTCTGTTTTCTGTCGCTCTGTGCAAAGTTGATACTCAATGTCTTCACTCATTTTGTCAATACAAAGAGCTACAGAGTTATTACATAGAGGAATTGATTTTAAAATACTGGTATCCATTTTGAGAACAGTACTGAGCACTTCTGATATAGCAGGCATTATTAATCTTTCATCAATTGTATGAGATTTTCCATACCTCTATCATTTTGGAAATGTTATAAGAAGCAATGAGACCACTATCAAAGTCATTTTTAGCTTTCTTGGCAAATGACTGGATTGTGCAATGCTTTTCAAATGCTTCTTTCATCTTATGGAACTGAGTAATACCATAAGTAGCCTTTTCAGGGTGTCTTTTATGGAAATATTCCTGCAATCTTGATGGTCTCATAGCATCATGAGAGAGTACAGTATTACAAATAAGACACGGGGCATTGCTGATCTCACGGGAATGGAATAAAACCATACTCCAGGTATGTAATATTGTATTGACACACTTTCTGTAGTTCCTGTTTCTTAGCAAGATTAGAATTCAAGGCTTCACTGCCTTCAGGCTCAGAGATCACGCCATATGTATTTATTTATCATTAATGGAGTTAAATTAAAACAAAAAATTAACACAAACTGGAAATACATATCAGATGTTGACGACAGCAGTGAGTTGACATGGATGGAATGATGGTAGTGGCATGCAAAGGAATGGTGAGGCAAAGATGAAGACGATCACAACAGTAAAAATTACGTTGACGAGAATTCAGATTGGAATCTAAATGTTAGTTGGGATAGAGCTGGTGTTTGGCAAGCTACCTTTATACTATTCCAGTTAGTGCGATTGACCAATCACGTAGGGACTCAAAATCCCCAAAGATGGTTCTTGGCCGCATATATGAAGCCGGCATTGCTTTAAGCACCTCAAGAGGAATACCCGGGATTGGCAGGTTCACTGATTGGCTCTATTTCACCATTTGATTCTGGCCAGTGTTGTATCATTGTGCAACCTGTTTTCCGTAGATCTGTAGAGAAAGTCGAGAGGGTGTACTTGACTTACCAACTGTTAAATTGCATGAAATCGTTCTGTGCTGTGAGTCAAGGGGAACTGTTGGGCACCAATTATTTATGCATCCCCAGTAATATCTGTTTGGTTGGTGAGGTCTGATGAGATTGCCGAATTTCAGGACATGTAATGGACCCCACTGGGAATCATTGCTCTATTTAAGTAACAAGCAAAATCTCCATTGGCCCTCTGTAACATAACAGTTTATCACAGGTTTGTGAGACTAACAAAACTCTAGGCTTTAATAATGCTTTGTGTGAGATTTATCATTACCTATGGTGAAGGTGTTGGTTAGCACTGTTAAGTGCAAGAAGTCTGAACTTTATTGTGACGCATATTACTCAGAGTGAGGCACTGTAGAATTATGGAGACGTTCTGGAGAGAAGTCAGCTCTGGTAAGTTTGTGGATGATACAAAGGTGGGCAAGAAGAGGGTTGGGGTGAGAGACATGGAACTGGTGGGCTTGAGATTGTGGATGTCTCCTATGCTCACACATTCTTAGTGACTTCATCTATGACCTTCCTTTCACCTTGAGGTGTTTGTTGATAACTGTACATAACTAATTCCATTCACAGTTCCTCAGAAAAGGAAGCATTTCAAGTCTACATGTGGCAAAACCCAGATAATATTCAGGAGCAGGCTGATAAGTGGCAAAAACATTTTAAAGTGACAGACAATGGCTACCTCTAATGAGAGAGAATCTAATTGTGTACCCTCACATAGTCTATACACACCAGCCATGTGGTGAAAAAGGCACAACAGCACATCTTTCATCTCGGATGGTCAAGGAAGTTTGGTATGGGCTCCCAGATCCGAAAAGCTTTCTACAGGGGCACAATTGAAAGCATCCTGACTGGCTGCATCACTGGCTGGTATGGGAACTGTACCTCCCTTAATCACAGGATTCTGTAGAGAGTGGTGTGGACAGCCCAGCGCATCTGTAGTTGTGAACTTCCCATGATTCAGGACATTTGCAAAGACAGGTGTGAGAAAAGGGCCCGAGGGACCCCAACCACATTCTATTCCAGCTGCTACTATCCGGGAAACGGCACTGCAGCATAAAAGCCAGGACCAACAGGCTCCGGGTTAGCTTCTTCCACCAGGCCGCCAGACTGATTAACTCACCCTTATTTCAGTGTATTTCTATGTTACATTGACTGTTCTATTTATTATCAATTATTATAAATTACTATGATTGCACATTGCACATTTAGACGGAGGCATAGTGTAAAGATTTTTACTCCTCATGTATGTGAAGGATGTAAGAAATAAAGTCAATTCATTCATTCAATTCATCCTTGATATTCACCCAGTCCTGGATTACTGATATTCTGAGGTGTCATCCAACTACTGTCCATTAATTTATGTCTAAAAAGCCAACACTTCAAAACACTTCCACCAAAGGAAAAGTTAGGAGTATGACGGAATCTTCTTCAAAAGGCTGGATGACTGCAGCCTCAGGAAAACTCAAAATGTCTTACATCATCCAGAACAAAGCAACCTGCTGGAATTGCACCACATCTATTACCCTAAACATTAATTCAATCTACTATCAGTGCATTGTGTGTGTGTGGTGTCTGTTATCTATAAAATACACTGCAGTCATTTATCCAGGCTACTCCAATAACATCTTCCAAACATTCAGTTCTCGACACTAAGAGGGTCAATACACGGCTACCGTTTCATTGTCAAGAGATGAAATGTTCACAATCCAAACCTAATTGATTTTGGGAGTACAAACAGTAGAATTACAGCAGCATTTGAAGAAGCTGGTTCAGTAATATGTTCACAAAAAGCATCATATATAAATGCTGGTCTAACCAGTGATACACGTATCCCTCTAAAAACAGAATTAAAACAACCTACATACGTCTGTGGTGGGAAAGCTGTTGGAAAAGATTCTTAGAGGTAGGATCTCTGGGCATTTAGAGAATCATGGTCTGATCAGGGACAGTCAGCATGGCTTTGTGAAGGGCAGATCGTGTCTAACAAGCCTGATAGAGTTCTTTGAGGAGGTGACCAGGCATATAGATGAGGGTAGTGCAGTGGATGTGATCTATATGGATTTTAGCAAGGCATTTGACAAGGTTCCACACAGTAGGCTTATTCAGAAAGTCAGAAGGCATGGGATCCAGGGAAGTTTGGCCAGGTGGATTCAGAATTGGCTTGCCTGCAGAAGGCAGAGGGTCGTGGTGGAGGGAGTACATTCAGATTGAAGGATTGTGACTAGTGGTGTCCCACAAGGATCGGTTCTGGGACCTCTACTTTTCATGATTTTTATTAACGACCTGGATGTGGGGGTAGAAGGGTGGGTTGGCAAGTTTGCAGACGACACAAAGGTTGGTGGTGTTGTAGATAGTGTTGTAGATGATGTTGTAGAAGTGGGCTGAGAAGTGGCAGATGGAGTTCAACCCGGAGAAGTGTGAGGTAGTACACTTTGGAAGGACAAACTCCAAGGCAGAGTACAAGGTAAATGGCAGGATACTTGGTAGTGTGGAGGAGCAGAGGGATCTGGGGGTACATGTCCACAGATCCCTGAAAGTTGCCTCACAGGTGGATAGGGTAGTTAAGAAAGCTTATGGGGTGTTAGCTTTCATAAGTCGAGGGATAGACTTTAAGAGTCACGAGGTAATGATGCAGCTCTATAAAACTCTGGTTAGGCCACACTTGGAGTACTGTGTCCAGTTCTGGTCACCTCACTGTAGGAAGGATGTAGAAGCATTGGAAAGGGTACGGAGGAGATTTACCAGGATGCTGCCTGGTTTAGAGAGTATGCATTATGATGAGAGATTAAGGGAGCTAGGGCTTTACTCTTTGGAGAGAAGGAGGATGAGAGGAGACATGATAGAGGTGTACAAGATAATAAGAGGAATAGATAGAGTGGATAGCCAGTGCCTCTTCCCCGGGGCACCACTGCTCAATACAAGAGTACATGGCTTTAAGGTAAGGGGTGGGAAGTTCAAGGGGGATATTAGAGGAAGGTTTTTTACTCAGAGAGCGGTTGGTGCGTGGAATGCACTGCCTGAGTTAGTGGTGGAGGCAGATACACTAGTGAAGTTTAAGAGACTACTAGACAGGCATATGGAGGAATTTAAGGTGGGGGCTTATATGGGAGGCAGGGTTTGAGGGTCGGCACAACATTGTGGGCCAAAGGGCCTGTACTGTGCTGTATTGTTCTATGTTCTATGTACACATGAACTGAAAAAAAAGTGCAGAGAATAAGAAAAAAATTAAATGTTTAAATAATTTGTTATATTAAGGAACATATGGAAAAATTTGCAATATTTTCCAGGGAGACATCAAAAGCGTGTACACAATTGCAAAAATCAGACAGCTCAGAGCACAATTTATTCCTTTATCCATAAAAGTGCTATTACAAGTCTCTTCCATCCAATAAAATAGACAAGCTATATTTATATCTAAGATGTTTTATTACTTAATAATTTATATATAATTGTTGGTTACTTTTTACTGTTTTGGGAATAAAAAAATTATAAAACAGAATTGCTAAATTCTTGAACTGTATTCATTATAAAGTCTGAAAATAGAAACAAACTACAGTTGACACGTCTTATTCTTTTTCTTTATACAAATTGAGTTTACATATTATTTATTTAGTTATAAGAGGTACATCCACTCTTGATCAAAATTTGAAATCTGTAGAAGGATTAACTCATTCTGGTCTAAATTTGAGGAGAAATGTTCACCATCAAGGGCTGCTCTTGACCTGTGCTAGGAGCCTTCAAAACAAACTGTGGAAAGAGAGATACTGCCTAACCAGCTGAGTGTTTATAGCATGTCATCCTTTTTCAGATTTCTAATATTTGCAGATTTTGGTTTTAATTAGCCTTTTCCACATTTGCTATCTTCACCTGACTCAAAGATCACTTTGACCTTCTCTTGGATCAGTTTCAGCTGCAATCTATTTTATGTTATCTGTTAGCACATCACTTATAACCAGACTGAATCATCAAAACTGCTTTACCGATCACAATCTTTCTCTCTGTTAAGCTTTATAAGTAAGATATGATCAAATGCATAGACTTATACTTAAACATTTTGACCAAATATGTTTGAATACTGCATACTTTTACAACACTTCTATGTAACCACCCCAGCCAATTTTCATGACAGTTTTTAACTCTATTCTTTTGTATGATATTCCTTGGGTGCAAGGCAATTGATGCTGGAATTTAGCAGCCGACATGACATATACATATTCCCTATATCTCTGCCCTTATCTAATCCAAACCACAATAGATAACTCCATGAGAGATTCTTTATCAGACACATCACGGGCCACTTTCAATAACAGTTGATACTTGTATTTTTCATGAATCATTCTTCTAGTTCTCCACCTGACACAACAAATCATGTTTGCAAATAAAATATGAGCAATTATCTTCATCTCAATCTGATGAGAGCCAGCCAGCCTTTTGCAATGTATCCATATAAAACAGGGTCTTGTTTGGTTGCCCTACCAATGTAATTTGCACCCATTCTTATATGCCAAGTGAACTACTGGGTGTACTTTGATGGGGGCTGGTAGTCGTTGTGTAAACTGTGTTGATCTGTCTTAACGTGTTGCAATTAATCTGACCTTCAGGTGTGTAAGCATGCAGAAATACAGGTCCACATTTGCTTTAGTGCTGCATTTAACGTGGGAATTGCTGAATCAGGAATTCCTGGCCAGTTATGAACGTAAATCTATGATTTACAAATATATTTGGTACTTTATAACCAGAAAAAAAGTAGGGGCAGTTTTTTTTCTCATTTTATTTGAACATAGCTCTGCTCAATAGTACTGACATATGCGGTACAAGTGCAGTAGGTCTCACTTGCATATCACCTGTCTTATGAAAGGTCACCAGCCAAGTGTCAAATGGCTAGTTACCTCTCATAAGATAGGTGATCACATATTAATTTGATAACATTTGATGTATAGTATGGAATTCTCTACAAGCTGATCTTTTACATCTTGATTACTTTGTTATTCATTCAATTTCATGGAACAACTTTCCTTGATATATCGTTTAATAGATTTACCAAATGTTGCCATATTTGGTATTATTAAACCCAAAAAAACATCTGATTTCTGAGAAATGCACACATAATTCTGGAGGAACTCAGCAGATCAGGCCACATCTATGGAGAGGAATAAACAGTCGGCATTTTGGGCCGAGGCCTTTCATCATTCAATGAGATTATAAGGATTTCGTAATGCAGCACCTCCTTTTTGTATCAGTCTTTCCCTGGATACCTTCAGTAACTAAACATCTTTTATTCTCTGTCTTTAATATACTCAGCAACTTCATCGCATCCTTGGATGAGATTTTCAAAGATTCAATCACTCTCGGAAGAAGGTACTTTCTTCTTGTCTCTGTTCTGAGTATCTTAATGGTGTGTGTTAACTCTAGTTCTAGACACGGGATATATCAAACTCATTATCAATCACTTCAAGCACCATTTCAATAGGCTTCCCTTTCATTTATCAAAACCCAACCAAGTATTGGCCCAGTATGTTTGGTCTCTCACCATATGGCATTCTCACAATTCCAAGAATCAATCAGGTGATCCTTTGTTGCTCTCTTCTGCTGCAATTATGTCCTCTTCCTCAGGAAGGGTCAACAAGATCCAGGACTATAAAAATCAGTCATGCAGACAAATCCTCCACTCTCTTTCATTTCATGGTTCATATTATAGTACTCTTAAGACAACCAAGAATGTCAATTCTTGAGACCAAAGCATATTATACAAGATAATAACCTGAGATAATTAGCCCCTAAACCACTTGGTTGTTTACTATAAATCACCATGAGTGAATGGCAGAGCACACTCAGTAGCCAAATGGCCTAATTCTACTTCTATTTCTTATGGACTTCTGGACTTCTCCAGTACAATAATGATCCCGTTAAACAAAATTATCAGTAAATAAGAAAAGTCTGAAAGGATCTTGTGCTTTCCTGGCGTATATGATGAATAAACTCTTCTCGGGCTTCCAGCTGGGTACAGGTATCAATTTTAGCTGATGTTTCAATGACAAACTCTGCCATCTTCATCAGGATCTTCATTAGTTCTGCTTCTGTGTTAAATACCACTGGACTAGATATGCCCAGGCATCATCCCTGATAAAGGTGGCGGCAGAGTTTGTCATTGAAACGTCAGCTAAATTCAATACCAGTACCTGGCTGGAAGTCTGAGAAGAGCTTATTCATAAGAAAAGCCTAGTTACTAAAGTTATTTGGTTTTGGTGCTGGTATTGCAATCCTGTCCCCAGATTCACTTCTTTCAGTAAGCACAAAGTCACAGAACTGATCCTTGTACCCTGGTCTTGTTTAAATTAGAAAGCATACCAGACCTGAGTAAATCAAAGGGATAAACTGATAATGAATTTCTTCCCAAAGTCAATAAATAACAGTTTATCTGATGGTTGCATTGATACTGTTGTATGCTGTGGGATAATACCAGATTACGTCTATAAAAAGTGCATATCATTCTTTTCAGTAAGCTGTGATCTTGAATGCAGAAGGCATATCAACAAACAATGCTGAAGCTCATATATGGTTGGTCCGGTTGAAAACTAAACTAAACCTTGTGAAAGAGATGGTTTAATGCTCAAGATGGCAGAAGATGCTCTTGTACTCATCTAATCTGAAGAGGTCAGACTTCATTAAAAAATCATATTGATATTGAAGATATTTGATAACCTCAGGATTAATAGTGGTACATTATGTGTAAAATAAACACCTGTCTAAATCTTGCAACATGCATAAAAGTTGCTGGTGAACGCAGCAGGCCAGGCAGCTTCTCTAGGAAGAGGTACAGTCGATGTTTCGGGCCGACACCCTTCATCAGGACTAGACGTAGGGTCTCGGCCCGAAACGTCGACTGTACCTCTTCCTAGAGATGCTGCCTGGCCTGCTGCATTCACCAGCAACTTTTATGTGTGTTGCTTGAAATTCCAGCATCTGCAGATTTCCTCGTGTTTGCGTCTTTAAATCTTGTATTTGTTTCAACATATTCTCTCCACAAGCTGTTTATTCCTCTTCTTCTGGAGACAGTTACTATCCATAAAACACAAAGGCTACATTAAATGTATTCACCATTTGCCTTTCTTAAATTGATACAGAATATTAATTTGGACATACAAGATTCTAAAGAAAACCTGCTTCAAATGCATTATAATATGTCTACATTCATTATGAAACATTGGGAAGAAGATCCTAGGTTTAAACCTTCCCTACAAGATCTAATCCACCTCGGACTGATTGAGTGTTGACAAAAAAAGATGTTGGCTCTAAACACAGAAGTGAGAAATTAACAGTTACAGTAGCTATCCTTGAAAAAAGACCATTCATATAATGAATTTTTGTCTTTGTGGTGGCAAAATATCCAGGCACATGAATTCATTGAACGAACCTGCAATCTTGACATTTATCTTGTATCTGCTGCTTTAAATAGCCATATACAAAAAGACAAAGTAAAATGTGATTTCAAATGTGTATCATACAAATTGGATAATTGATTAGCAAAAATAATGAAAGGAACCTCTTTTTTTCGAACCATCTTCAAAGAAAGAAGTAGATCCAATTGTGATCATTAAACAATACTGCAGAAACTTAGCAGGATGAGAACATCTGTGGGAAGAAAGGGATTATTGATCTTTCAGGTAAAAGCACTAAATGAGGACTGAGAGTGGAAAAAGAAAATGGCAGTATAACAGGGGGAAAGGTAGTAGTGAGACATAGCCCAAGGTGATACGTGAACTGAAGAAGAAGGAAAGAATTCAGGCTTGTTGCGGCAGGTAGGGGAGACTGGGAGTGTGAGCTGGGTAGAGTTGGGAGGCAATGGCAGGTGAATGATAAATGGAGGCAGACAAAGATAGAGTGCTTCCAGCAGATTGTTGCTGCAGTCTTTTGTGTCTCTGTTATAATTACACAGGAATCCCATTCTCTGCCATAGCCTTTTTTAACTGCCTCATTTCTGTGGCTAAAAAACTGTTCATTGAAATGCAGTGTTGATTTTTCCCATCCAAAGTTCAAAGCTCAAAGTCAATTTACTATCAAAGTACATACAGTACAGTATACGTCACCCAATACAACCCTGAGATTTATTTTCTTGCAGGCTTTCCACAGTAAATACAATGAAACACAAAAGAATAAATGAAAGACCACACACAAGATGGACAAACAACAAATGTGCAAAAGACAACAAACTGTACAACACAAAAAGAAAAAAAAATTAATAAGCAATAAATATTGAGAACATAAAAGGAAGAGTCCTTGAAAGTGAGACCATAAACTATGTTCAGTTCAGTGTTGGGGTGAGTGAAGTCGAGTGAAGTTATCCCTCTGGTTCAAGAGCCTGATGGCTGTGCGGTAGTAACTTTTCCTGAAGCTGGTGGTGTGGATCCTGAGGTTCCTGCACCTCCTTCCAGATGGCAGCAGTGAGAAGAGAGCAAGGCCTGGATGGTGGGGCTCTTTGATGATGGATGCTGCTTTCCTGCGACAGTGCTCCACGTAGATAAGCTTGATGCAGGGGAAGACTTTACCCACAATGGACTGGGCTGTGTGTGCTACTTTTTGCAGTACAATAGACAAGATCTTCGCTATGTTTGCTGGAGTTTAAAGCAGAGGTTATAGGGTCTTGATTAGTAAGGGCATCAAAGATTAGAGGGAGAAGGCAGGAGTATAGAGTAGAAAGGGATAATAAATAGCCCATAATGGAATGGCAGAGCAGGCCCAGTGCACTGAATGGCCTAATTCTGCTCCAATGTCTAGTGATCTTGTAATTTTATGACCTTATGACATAAGCCTCTCCTAATTTTACAGAACTTACTCATTTCACTTCATAGCCTCCATTCCTTCAGAGAAAAGAAACTTGTCTATCCCATCTGAACTCAAGTACTAATATCCATGCAACATCTTTGTGAATATTATTGGCCCCTCTCTAGATGAATGATATCTTTCCCGGAATGGTGATCAGAACTGCATACAATACACCAAGTGGCCTAATCGACATTTTGAACAACTGTAACATGATGTCCCAACTCTTGTACATATTCTCAGCTGATGAGTGCTAACATGCCGCGAACCTTCTTCACCATCCTGCCTAACCGTGTCGCTACTTTTTGGGAACTCTGTACTTGTACCCCTGAGTCTCTCTGCTACACACCACTCTCTAAGACCCTACTGTTAACTGTCTATGATGCTTGTGGTTGTTGGAGGTCAATTATTCCATCCTTAGGAAATCAATGCTGGATTTCTACAGAGCAGTGAACACCAGACCATCTTCATTTGCTGCATAGTTGATCTGCCATGTTAAGGTCAGAAGTGGAAAATTTTGTCCAGGATTTTACAATATTCAGTTCCATTTGTAGATCATTTACAGACGAAAAAGGTCATGCTGTTGTGTTCACTCGCCTGTAACTACTGATAAGACCCGAAGCCAGGAGGTAGACAAAGCTGGAACTCTAAATCATCCTTTATTCAGTAAAACCATGCAACTACAAAATCTCAGAAATAAAAACTCAGCTGTACATCCCAAAGCACGACTACTTAAATGGTCTACCCAAAGAACATTCAAGACGATAATTGGCGCAATGACCAACCAGTTAAATTCAGCCTGGGATTGGTTGTTTCAGCTCATTGTAACACCTCCCTCACCTCCCTCTTGGAGATGACTACCTGTAGGATTTGAGCCAAGGATTGAGTTGGATTGGGTCAGCCAGCTTATACTGGTGATCGGTTCTTCTTTGTGGTTACAGGCTGTCACTTTCTTCTCACGGTGTTGCCTGTGGCTGTGCTGGCACTGGTGGTTTGTTCATTAGGGGTAAATCAAACCTTCTAGGCGGAGATGAAGGTCCAGCTCTGTATTTGATGATCTGTCCAATGAATTTGTTGTGCCCTCGGGAGCATGAAGTTGCAACTGGTTGATGTGCAACCAGTGATGTCCAAGCACGTTCCCAATTCTTTTGGCGGCAACAACCTGGCACTCAACGTCAGTTAAATGAAAGAGCTGATTATAGACTTCAGGAAGGGTAAGAGGAAGGAACACATACCAATCCTCACAGAGGGATCAGAAATGGAGAGAGTGAGCAGCTTCAAGTTCTTGGGTGTCAAGATCTCTGAGGATCTAACCTGGTCCCAACAAATCGATGTAGTTATAAAGAAGACAAGCCAGCGGCTATACTTTATTAGGAGTTTGAAGAGATTTGGCATGTCAACAAATACACTCAAAAACTTCTATAGTTGTACTGTGGAGAGCATTCTGACAGGCTGCATCACTGTCTGGTATGGAAGGGCTACTGCACAGGACCGAAAGAAGTTGCAGAAGGTTGTAAATCTAGTCAACTCCATCTTGGGCACTAGCCTACTAAGTACCCAGGACATCTTCAAGGAGCGGTGTCTCAGAAAGGCAGCATCCGTTATTAAGGACCTCCAGCCCCCAGGGCATGCCCTTTTCTCACTGTTACCATCAGGTAGGAGGTACGGAAGCCTGAAGGCACACACTCAGCAATCAGGAATAGCTTCTTACCCTCTGCTATCTGATTCCTAAATGGACATTGAAGCTTTGGACACTCCCTCACCTTTTTTTAATATAGAGTATTTCTGTTTTTGCACTTCTTAAAAATCTATTCAATATATATAATTGATTTACTTGTTTATTATTATTATGTTTTATTTTATTTATTTTTTTTACTCTCTGCTAGATTATGTATTGCATTGAACTGCGCTGCTAAGTTAACAAATTTCATGTCACATGCCGGTGATAATAAAGCTGATTCTGATTCCGAAACTGACCTGGTACCCATGGGTCTTGACCATTGAGATACTGTCTGATCCACACTGCAGCTCTGGGCTTGAATGATTTCATCCCTCAACCAAGGTCTGAATACCTGCCTTTGTGCACCTGACCATCTGCTTTCTTGGATGTTTGGTGTTGTGGCAGCATTGCATTCAACATTGAGTGCAGTTTTCTTCCTAACAGAACTTCAGTTGGAGACTTCCCCTTGAGGCCTGGGTGTGGTGTAACTCAATATGTCACCAGAAATATGTTGAGAACCTCAGGCGATACTCCTTCCCCTCTTGATTTCAGAAGTGACCATTCAGAGATATCCACAAACCTCTCTGCTTTGCCATTAGACTGCGGATGATAGAGGGGTGAGCAACTGTGGATAATTTCACTGTTCTGGCAGATTGTAGCAACCTGCTTCGAACGGAATTGAGTGCTGTTGTCATCCCAGATCAGTTGAAGATCTGTAGCAGCTGTTGAATGGCAGCCTCTGTCATTGTTGACTTCATATATAATAATTCTGGCCATTTGGAATAGGCATCAACTAGGACAAGGTAGGCACACACGTTGATTGGGCCAGCGAAGTCAATGTGTACTCAACTCCAAGGTTTGGTAGCTAAGACCATGGTTGTAGATTGGCTTTACTTGGATTCTTTGCTGCCATAGAGTACTGAGTACACTGCTTGCATATGGATGTGAAATCTTCATCAATGCCCAGCCATTACACAAACCGTTTTGCCAGGGCTTTCATTCAATTGATGCCTGAGTGGACAGAGTGGATGTGGCAAAGTTGTTTCCCATGATGGGGGAGTCTAGTACGAGAGGGCATGACTTAAGGATTGAAGGGCGCCCATTCAAAACAGAGATGAAAAGAAATTTTTTAGCTAGAAGGTGGTGAATCTATGGAATTTGTTGCCACGGGCGGCAGTGGAGGTCAAGTCATTGGGTGTATTTAAGGCAGAGATTGATAGGTATCTGAGTAGCCAGGGCATCAAAGGTTATGGTGAGAAGGCGGGGGAGTGGAACTAAATGGGAGAATGGATCAGCTCATGATAAAATGGCGGAGCAGACTCGATGGGCCGAATGGCTGACTTCTGCTCCTTTGTCTTATGGTCTTATGGATGACCATGGTGGATTTGTTTCAGTATTTTTGGTTGAAGTGCTTGTGGAATCACTATTCTGTCTCCAAATACTAGGCAGGAGTCCACAGTTCAAAGTGATGCTTGATGTGTGCAAAAGTGAACAAAATCTTCTTCAACTGTTACTGGCCATCTATCAATGAGTTATCTTGAGATATGCTGAAGAATAGGATTTGCAGCCATTTATGTTCTGATCTTGTTGACCATGACCAGAGAACCTTCAGCAGCATCGGATACAACCCAGTGGACTTTGGAATCCACTGAAATTGTAGCCACACCCTTGTCTTCGTTTTCAGCATCCTGCTGGTTCCTAAGTCTGTAGAGGGCATCTGCCTCACCAAGTTCCTGGGTTGATGTGTACTTGATTTCAAAATCGTAGGCTAATAACATCGTTGCCCTCCTTTGTAGACAGTTAGCTGTATACATCAGCATGCCTTTCTTAAACCCAAAGATGGACGACAGTGGCTTGTGGGCATTAAGGAGAGTGAAGAATCTACCAGAAAGTGTCTTGTGGAATTTCTTCTCAGTAAAGTTGATGCCCAAGGCTTCTTTCTTGATTTGTCAATAGTTTCTTTCTGCTGCAGTCAGTGATCTGGCTGAATGGATGACAGCTTTTTTGGAAATATCATGGAAAATATGGGATATAACGGCTCCCACCCCATGGTTGGATGCAACCGTCATGACAATGGTTGGTAACTCTGGGTTGAAATGCATCAAGAGAAGGTTGGATGACAGCATATTCTTCACCTGATCAAAAGCCATTTCCAGATAGAAGCCTTATTCAGCAGAGCATTGATCATGCCCAAAAATTATCATTACGTGCCGACACCTGATAGCGCAGGCATCTTTAAAGTGACTGCACTCATCTATGATGAATCAAAGTTCAACGTTCAAATTAAATTTATTACCAAAGTATGTATACTATATGCAACCTTGAATGTTATCTTTCTACCGGAAGCCTCCAAAACAATGGACGCAATAGAACCCATTAAAAGACAGTCAAACACCCAATGTGCGAAAAAAGGAACAAGTCAACAACACAATAAAAAGTAAACAAATAACACTCAGAACTAAAGTTCACAAAGGTGATTCCACAGTGATGAAGCAGTTCATCGCTGCAGCTGGTCCAGAAGCCAGTTAGTTACAGACCTTAGTTCAGCACAGAGATTAGTAAAACTTGTGGAGCAGTGAGCTGAAAACTGGGCCGTTCCTTGCCTCCAGCCCCGACACTCTGACCTTTTCTTGATTGAGGAATCAGGAAGTTGCATTTTCTGCCTGAAGACACAATCCAAAGTCTTATAGTTTGTTAACAAATTTCACGAGACGTGCTGCTGATAATAAACCTGATTCTGAAAATGTGGTCCAGTCATTGGCATCGTTCTATCTGATCCTTGCCCATCACAATGATGTCATTGAGATAAGTGGCAACACCCTCAATACCACTCAACATGGTGTCCATAAGCTGTTGGAAAATTGAAGGAGCTGCTTTTATCCTGAAAGGCAGACAGAGGAAGGAAAACAGCCCCTTATGTTTTGTTATGGTGAGAAGCTCTTGTGATTTTTCCCCACTTCTGCATGGAGATAGTCTTTGGCCAAGTCCAAATTTGCAAAGTAGCGACCACTGTTCAATTTTGCAAGGAGATCTGCTGGTACCGGAAATGGGTGCTGGTGTGTCTCCACAGCCTCAATGAGACCAGTTGAGAAGTCTGCACGCAACTTCACCATGCTGTTGGTGTCCTTGATAAAGACTATTGCCCATCATGAGTAGTTGACAGCTTTGATCACACCTGCTTGTTGCAGGCGATCTTGCTTTTGCTTCATAATTGGAAGGCAGCATAAGGTACTGGTCTTTTAGGACAGAAGACTGGGTTTGCATCAGGATGGAGATGGAGTTCTGCTTGCAGTTTAGCGCAGCAACCTAAACCCTCTCGAAACATTGCTGCATAGCACTGCTGTAGTTATTGTTGTATGGTCTCATGCACTAATGTTGTATGGTGCCGCCTGACATGATGGAGGTGAGGGTGGGGGGAATGCCTGAATTAAATAGTGAGAAGGGGGAAAGTGACTCGTTGGAAGGTGATTGATGAATCCCAGTCGGTGGAAAAGGTCAAGAGCTGGAGAAGAAAATGTTCTGCAGAAGAGGAGACTGGACAACAGGAGAAGGGGAAGGAGGAGGGGACCCAGATGGAAGTGATAGGCAGACGAAAAGAAGTAAAAGGTCAGAGAGGAGAATGGGGATGGGGAATTTTATTCATCAGAAGGAGAAATCAGTATTTATACCATCAGCCTTCTTATGCCAACAGAAGGCCAGAGATTGGGTATGCTAAGGTGAGAGACTAACTTGCCAAAGTCACAAAAACCTTTCTACCATCTACAAACCCAAATCAGGAGTGTAATGGCTTGATGAGTGCAGTTTTGATAAGTCTCAAAAAGTTCATCGTCATTTAGGACAAAGCAACTTACTTGATTGTCACCTCATTAGCCAAACTAAACTCTGTTCTCTCCAGCTTCACTGCACAGTGGCTACAAAGTATACCATTTACAAAGAACTCTGTATTTACTCACCTAGGCTTCTCCGACAGCACTTTCGAAACATGGGACCTCCACCACCAAGAAAGATAAGAATGGCAGATGCATTAGAACATCATCAGCTGGGGGCTCCCCATCAAGTCACACAATTTATGAAAAGATGCTGCCTGTCTTTCATCATTACTAAGTCCTGGAACTTCCTGCCAGCTAGTAGGACTGTTAACAGTTCATAAAATTGGCTCATTGTCACCTTTTCAAGGGAGAATAGAGATGGGCCTAGTAAGTAATGGGTGGCCAGGTCCTGAAAACTGAATAATGAAAATAAAACGGTAGTATGAGATCTTTAGTTCCAGAGATCATTTCATCTCGTAGGTCTGGCATAACATTCAAATTTTGTTACATCGACAATGTGGGGAAATTGTTCTACTTCTCCACACTAAATGGACTAATAATGCCTGAAACATAATTATTAAAATTTATTAATTTGGTAGCAATTTACCAATTCTGAAACTTCTCTCAAACATTTTCATTATTTAACAGTACCTAAGAGATAGTGAGAGCTCTGTGACTACCTTTCTGCCAGCGGTTAAGGAAAATATTTGTTACTTTTGCTGTTCATCAGATGTTCTCTTTTTGCAAAATTTGCACATTTTTAAAAAAATAAATTGCCATTGTCTCCTTGATCTGAAAAATTGATTGTTGAGTTAAAATGTAATCATCGAAGGCTTGAATAGCACATTTACTTGAATCTCTGGTCATTCACCTAATCCTGACGTATTAAACTCAGAGATTGTTGGATTAAGGTTTCCTCTATTTACTGCTTGAACCCAAGCCAAATTAAACAAAATTTCATTTGTTCAGTGGTGGTAAATATATGTTGTGGGATATGTAATTATTAATTCTTATGCACTTGCTTAAAATATTTTGCACTTTTACTGAAAGTTTTAAGCAAAATTTTAAATATAAGATGTTGTTTAAAATTCCTACAACCCACATTGTATGATAACGATGAATTCTTGATCTCATAGCTTACTTCATTGTGGCCTTTGTACCTCATTATCTTCTTAGACTGCATTCTCTGCATAACTTCTGTATTCTCTATGTTTTCCCTTCGTATTACCTCTATGAACTTACGTTTTGACATGATCTTTGTACAAAGAATGCAAAACAAATTTTTCACAGTTATCAATTACCAATTAACTTGACAAGGAGGAATTTCAAATAACAACTCAGACATTCACTTACATTTTGCAGTTTATCAGTGCTACAATGCATGGAAGTTACTCACTTCAGAACTGGAGCATGATTGTGAAATTGTTTTGTTCAGACTATGCCACTCCATTTAGGTTCAGTTGTAAATCATCTTTATGCCATTGATATAATTCTTAAGGAAATCTACATGAGATGAGAGAATTCACTATATCAATGCTCCTTGGCTTGTGAAATTATGTAACAATTATCTGACCAGCAACTATCATTAATCACTCCTGGAGTAATATCATTTTCTCCAGGAGCACTATTTAAAATGGGGGCTCTTGGAGCAAGTCATAAAATAGGATATGGTATTTGAAGGGTTTGTTTGATATGGAATTACAATCACTCTCATGAGCTAATGGACCTCTTTTGCATTGTTGCACCCAGCTCCATGGGTTTTATCTCCTCATAATGCTTTCAGCAATTATACATTCAGTGGCTACTTTATTAAGTACCTCCTGTACCTAATAAAGTGGCCACTTGGTGTATGTTCATGGTCTTCTGCTGCTGTAGCCAAGGTTCACCATGTTATACATTCAGGAATGTTCTTCTGCAAACCATTATTGTAAAGTGTAGTTATCTGAGTTACCGTCGTCTTCCTATCAGCTTGATCCAGTCTGGCCATTCTCCTCTGACCTCTCTCGTTAATAAGACATTTTCACCCACAGAATTGCCATTCACTGAATGTTCTTTATTTCTTATACCTTTCTTTGGAAACTGCAGAGGATGATGCGTTTTAAAATACCAGATCAGCAGTTTCTATGGTACTCAAACCGCTCTATCTGGTACCAACAGTCAAAGTCACTTAGGTCATATTTCTTCCCCCATTCTTATGTTTGGTCTGAACAACTGCTGAGCCTCTTGACCATATCTGCATGTTTTTATGCATTGAATTGCTGCCACATGATTGGCTGATTAGATATTTGCATTAATGAGCAGGTGCACAGGTAGCCACTGAGTGTATTTGTTTTCTCTAGCTTCTGATAACGTACCAGGAAAACCTCTTGGCTGCCCATTGCTACAGGTTATCCTCCTTCCTTCCCATTTCCTCATCAAGGTCCTCAATGCAATATCCTACGCTCTACAATGTTGTGCTATTTTCCGGGTCAGATTAACTTTCCAGAGATACAGGCTAGCTTTAAGTAGTACACAACAGGAATTCTGCAGATACTGGAAATTCAAGCAACACACATCAAAGTTGCTGGTGAACGCAGCAGGCCAAGCAGCATCTATAGGAAGAGGCGCAGTCGACATTTCAGGCCGAGACCCTTCGTCCTGACGAAGGGTCTCGGCCTGAAACGTCGACTGCGCCTCTTCCTATAGATGCTGCTTGGCCTGCTGCGTTCACCAGCAACTTTGATGTGTGTTGCTTTAAGTAGTACACCTTAGGTTTAGCTGGAACTAGCCATTCACACTCAACTGCCTCCAGCTGCGATGGTTAACGTTGGCTGAGTGCTGAAGGCAGCCACATAACCCAACCTGACAAGTACCACTTCCCCACTTTTGCAAGTGTCTGTAGATCTGCCATATGACTTTCCAATTGACTCATATGTGGAATGGAGGTACAGTACTGTGCAAAAGTCAGGCATATATAGTTTGTCAATCTGGTAGGAACAAAGGATGTTGGGAACAGCGAGGGTAAAGCTCCACAGGAGGAGTGTGGGACAGGTGACAGAGGAGGAGTGCCGGGGACCGGTGGGAGTGGGGGAGACACCAGGCAAGGTCATTTAATTCCTTGGTTTATTGATCATTGAAGAATGTCTCTTTGATGCTTCCCATTCCCGCCCCTCTCCTTTCCCCTTTTCCCAACCATAATTTCCCTCTCCCTGCCCCTTCCTATTCTTAGTCCACAATAGAGACCCATATCAGAATCAGGTTTATCTTCACTCACATGTCATGAATTTTTTTTTTGCGGCAGTAGTATATAATGCAATACATAAAATTACTACAGTACTGTGTAAAAATCTTAGGCTCCCTAGATGTGTGTGTGTATATATATACACACACATATAAACTTTTGCACAGTACTGTAAATTATCCTTGAAACTGAGGGGCTGCTAAAGGAGAAACAAAACTACCAATGGGACTGATATTTTGTGCGTTGTAATCCTCCGTTATATTTTAATGATTGGTTTGAATCAATAACCTGGTGAACCCCTGTGCACACCTTGTACAAGACTAAATTTACTTTGCTGAGGCTGACCTTCATTGTATCATTCTATTCCAGTGAGGTAAATTCTGTCTCTGATTTTGTAATCAGTCTTGTTTTTTCAAGCTTTGTTTTTTGGTCACGTGACTTTCTTTTAATTGATATCTTCCCAAACCCAGCGTATTTAATGCAAACAGTCGTTGTGAGCTGTCACTGACAGTCCTGTCATCTTTCTGGTCTCAGTCAGGCTGCAGTTTAAAACAGTGCAAGTTTTGTGAGCAACATGAAGTGGCTTCTTGTGTTTGCAGCTTATTTGGAGCTGTTCACACCTTGGGTTGCATCATATTATGTAGCACTGCCGTGCACTGGCCAAGAAGCTCTTCAAATTGCAGAAAAGGCAGTTGAACTCATCAATGCGGACCGGAAACGGGGATACAAATACGCTCTGGACAGAATAGAGAATGTTCAGAGGAAGGTACAGAAACAAGAATGAATGTTATTTCCATGATTAGTGATGTTCATAATTAATCAAATAGCAAGCTGTGTTAAGGGCAGAAGTGCTGGTTCCTGGTCACACTGTAGTTTCTGTAGAACGAGCTCTGCCCCAGGGCAATGGGTAGAGTGTGCAAACGACAGGAAGACTGGTGGGGCAAGAGCATGGAGATAGTAGGAATGGAGAACAGCAGCCATCACTGTTGCTTTTATGAAGCTGCAGAGGTAGTTGATGAACACCTTACACCTGAATGAATTCACCAAAATCTATGTATTGCCTAGCCAAGAGCAGATAGAGCATGAATGGGGCACAATTCCCCAAGTTCGGTCCTAAAAGCTGCATTGAGCCCCTGTCTGCATAATGCTCCCTGCAGGTGGCTGCCTGAGCCGCCTCTTTGGAGGACCCCGTCAAAGATGGAGTTGGCGACAGTGAAAGTGAAGGGGGTGAGCAAAGCAGTCAGTTCTTCAATGCTACCACCCTCACTATTGGCGTATGAGAGGCCTCAGAATGCAGCCCACACTGCCACAGGATGCAAGATGGTCCCCAAATCCTCATGTTATTCAACTCAGAAAAAGTCAGAGATGCAATTTTAAGCCATGTTGAATAAACTACTGTGAGGGCAAGAATAAGCAATTGAAGTTTAAATTTAATTTTAAGGTTTCTTCAAAAGACTATTGTATTTTCAATGGAGCCAACAAAAGGTTGACCTGGATAATGTTACCAATGGGTCTAGAACAAAAGAGGAGGAGGAACTGACCAGCACTGCAAGGAATAGTGTGAAGAACTTTTAAAGGAAAGCATTGATTTTTCTTTATGAAGAGTATTTTATGCTAACCAGAAAGGCTGTAACTACCCAGTCAATGCTATACTCTGTGGCCACTTTATTAGGTACCTCCTGTACCTAATAAAGTGGCAACTAAGTGTATGTTTGTGTCTTCTGCTGCTGTAGCCCATCCACTTCCAGGTTCAATGTGTTGTCTGTTCAGGGGTGCTGTTCCGAATAGCACTGTTGCAATACGTGGTTATTTGAGTTACTGTTGCTCTCCTCTTAGCTTGAATCAGTCTCCTCTGACCTCCCGCATTAACAAGGCATTTTTGTCCAGAGAACTGCCACTTTCTGGATGTTTTTTTGTTTTTCACATCATTCTCTGTAAACTCTAGAGAATGTTGTGCTCAAACCACCCCATCTGGCACCAGCAATAATTCGACGGTCACACCAAATACTGGTGAACGCAGCCGGCCAGGCAGCATCTTTAGGAAGAGATACAGTTGATGTTTCGGGCCGAGACCCTTCGTCAGGACTAACTGAAAGAAGAGCTAGTAAGAGATTTGAAAGTGGAAGGGGGAGATCCAAAATGATAGGAGAAGCCAGGAGGAGGAGGGATGGAGCTAAGAGCTGGAAA
The DNA here is from genome assembly GCF_963921235.1 of Mobula hypostoma. Taxonomy (NCBI): domain Eukaryota; kingdom Metazoa; phylum Chordata; class Chondrichthyes; order Myliobatiformes; family Myliobatidae; genus Mobula; species Mobula hypostoma. The sequence continues at coordinate 32,948,542 of NC_086100.1, forward strand.
GTTGATAGGCAAAAGGGTTACAAGGCTGGAGAAGGGAGAGGATCGTTGGACGGGAAGCTTTGAGAGAAAGAAAGCGGGAGCTGAGCCCAGAGGAAGATGGAGAGCAGGCAAGGAGTTATAGTGGGAGGGACTGAGGGAGAAAAAAGAGAGAGAGAGAAAAAGGGAAAAATGTCGACTGTACCTCTACCAATAGATGCTGCCTGGCCTACTGCATTCCAACAGCATTTTGTGTGTGTTGCTTGAATTTCCAGCATCTGCAGATTTCTTCATGTTTGCGTTTATAATTCGACAGTCAGTCACTTTGACTATATTTCTTCCTCATTCTGATGTTAGGTCTGAACAACAAATCAATCCCTTTATTATGTCTCCATGCTTTGAGATGTTTGCAGTAATGTGGAGGTGTACATAATAAAGTGGCCCTTGAGTATAGGTGGATATATGGTGAAGAAGCTGTTTGCATGCTTGCCTTCATTGTTCCAGGGAATGATTACAAGAGGTGAGTCGTCATGTTATGGCTGTAAAATACATTGGTGGACTGCACTTGGAGAATTGCGTGCAGTTCTAGTCACATGAATATAACAAGATTGTCATTCAGGAAGGATGTTGCCAGGACTCAATGGCTTGAATTATAAGGAGAGAATGGACAATATGAAATTATTTTCCCTGGAAACCGAGGGTGACCATATAGAAATACGTAATATCATGAGGGGCCTTAATAAGGTGGATGGTCGCAGACTTTATCCCAAGGTTGGGAAGTCTTAAACTACACAGCATAGTTTTAAAGTTAGAGCAAAAAGATTTAAAAGAGACCTGTGGGGCAATTCTTTTCACCCGGTGGATGGGGACTACGTGCAATAGATTGTCAGAGGAAGAGGAAGAGGTAGGTATATTTACAATAGCTTAATCAGGTACATAGATAGAAAATGTTTGGAGGAATAGGGGTCAAATACAGTCAAATGGGAGGAGCTGAAGTTATCATCGTGGCTGGTATGGACAAGGAAGTTATCATTGTGGCTGGTATGGACAAGGAAGTTATCATTGTGGCTGGTATGGACAAGGAAGTTAGCATTGTGGCCATATGGACAAGGAAGTTATCATTGTGGCTGGTATGGACAAGGAAGTTATCATCGTGGCTGGTATGGACAAGGAAGTTAGCATTGTGGCCGTATGGACAAGGAAGTTATCATTGTGGCTGTACGGATAAGGAAGTTATCATTGTGGCTGTATGGACAAGGAAGTTAGCATTGTGGCTGTATGGACAAGGAAGTTAGCATTGTGGCTGATATGGGCTCTTTTCCATGCTGTAAACTCTATGACTCTATGGAGGTTTTGTGAACTGCTTTTCCTAAGATGTGCAATTTTTTTTTACACCAGTGTAAGCAGGTCTGACCTGTTGTAACTCTTACTGCTTCCTACCTGCTTTGTCAAACAATGGGACTTGTCAGCTGGATAGAGCAGCTAGGTTCTCAGCCAGACATCTCTCTCTCGCTAGATATCGCTCCTGCAAAAGACAAGAGGGAGACCAGCAGCTCGCTGTTTCGATGTTACAATCTGCAGCTTTGCTTAGGGCAGTATCAGCTTGTCTCTTGCAATACATATGGGCTAAGATGGGTGTCTGACCAGTAAGATTAAAATCACACCTGCAATCTTAAAGTGAGTAAACCATTCACTTTCTTTAACATGGTATCAAATATATACCAAAAGTACAATGTTATTAATGTCATTGAACTCATGAAAAACTCAGTAGATACAGATGTGAGGACTCACACTCATCCAGAGAAATTCGGTTCTGCTGCACTAATATCAGATGTTATTTTAAAGATATTATTCCATTGTGACTGCAGTGTTGTTATTTTGTGTCATTGGGTTATTTTATTGCTTTTTAGAACATTGTTTGCATATTCTGTAGGTTGCTTGAAATAATAAAGAGTCAGGCACGATATCTTCATTCTATTATGCAGCAATCTGTGTAATAAACCACTAATTTGGAGCTAAGTCACTGGGAGGATGTAATAATCATTTCTTTTTCAGAATGTTGGAGATGGAAGCTACTATTTAGACATTGAAGTTCGAGAAACTGTGTGCCACGTGCTGAACCGTAAACCGCTGAGCAGCTGCAACATTCGATCATTCACGAATACTGTGAGTCTTTCAAAACAGAACAGGGTCGGGAGAGGAAATAGGCAGAACAAGATCAAGAAGAGCAAATCTCTGATGAACTTCCCATTTTTATAGTGGCAAAAAATAAGCCAGGAAAAATGTAGTTTCTTCCTAACTAATGTGCATTTGATATATTTTAAATTCTGAGGCAAAGGTATTTTTATGAACTTCCAATGCAGGACAAAACTAGAGAATAGATCTCAAACTGATAGTTGAGACTTTGTCTATAATGATGCTAGTTTCTAGTTAGATGGGGAAGGGCTAATTCCTTCCCTATTGCTCCTCTGGCACATTGTCTTGGTTATTTTCTGGGCCATTATATCCTTATGTTGGAAAGGATGCAGACAGGATTCACAACGATTTTGCTGGGACTCGACAGCTTGAGTTATAAGGAGATACTTGATAGGTTAGGGATGTTTTCCCTGGAGTGTAAGAGTCTGTGGGGGTGACCATATAGGAATATCTGAAAATAATGAGCAGTATTAATAAGGTACCCCAGGATTCTGGCTTGTACATTCCTACTTGACTACAGCAGAATACTCTCCTTCCACATATTCCAAAACTTTAAATCACAGAGGGAACTCTGCATATTAGTCCTCCTGAGTCATGACTCCATTAAGGTCAATCTGATTTCTAGTGCTTTTCTTTGTAGCACGTGTTAGTTGTACAGTGATATAAATGATTTTGTCTAGAGTTTGGGATAGGATTTGTAGCTTGTGCATTGTTGGATAAAGGGTAAGGATTCATTATTATTTATATATTTAAATAGACAAGTTTTGATTTGCAAAACCCAAGTAATAAATACTTATGAGTTCAGTTCTTGAGAGTGCTATTGTTATTGTAATTTTTCTTCTGGCCCATTCAAACTTTTTGTGATACATAAGAATAAATAAGCAATTCAAACTGATGTGAAAATGTAAAATTTGGCTTCATCTGGTAATTGCCAGTTAAATTTTTGGTCAGTGAAACATCTGGGCACAAATTTTCTACCGATTAAAACTTAGAGACTAGTAGTATTCTAGCATCGCACAAATCAATAGTAAATTTGTCTCCTATTAATTCCATTAAAAGTATATATGTGGAACTATAGGATCTCTTTTGCTGTACTAAAAGATTCAAGATTGTTTAATGTCATTTCCAGTACACAAATGTAAAAGAGAATAAAATAATTGTTATTCTAGATCTGATGCAGCACAAAAATAAACACACAATAAGATAAAGAACACAATATTCAGAAAATGTACAATAAATATAAATACATATATGGGTAGGTTTTAGACTCCTCCTCTATTGGAAACACCCCCTTCATGTCTACTCTATTTAGCCTTTCAATATTTGAATGGTTTCAATAAGATCCCCTCCTCATCCTTCTGAACTCCAGGTAATAGAGGCCCAGAACCGTCAAGCCCTCCTCATACGTTAATCCTTCTATTCATGAAATCACTCTTACGAACCTCCTCTAGATTTTGATTCCATTATCACAAATGCATCTCATAATATTTGAGATGCCACTGTGATTGATTAGTTGATATATTCTAATCCAATTTAAGAAAAATTATATTTTCCCTAATTGTTGCATTAGAAAGCAGACGGAGATTGCGACGTACTCCTAGAAACTACACCTGAAGGTACCAAACATTTGGATGGCTACAAGTGTGATGTGTCTCCAGGTACGTTCTTGTTTTTCTTGAGCTGGCAAGTACATTTGAGAGTTGCGTGAGTGAATGTTAAGAATGAATTTGTTGCAAAATTGATGCACAGAAATGACGGTGATTCGGTCAGATTAGAGGAAGTAGCAGCTCAGGATACCACACTATGGTGACTGTATCTAAATCAGGAATTCCCTACTGGCAACACCACAAGAATAAAGACTAGAACAGTTGAAGCAGACGAATTATCACCACCTTCCCAACAGTTAAAGTTCAAAGTTCAAAGAAAAGTTTATTATCAAAGTACATATATGCCACCTTTAGAACCCTGAGGTTCATTTTTTGTGAGCATACTCAATAAATCTATAGATTAATAAACATAATGAAAGACCACCCCACTAGGGTGTTCAACCAGGGTGAAGTCAACAAACTGTGCAAATACAGAAAGAAGAAATAATAATAACAAATAAATAAGCAATACATATCAAGAACATGAGATGAAGAGTCTTTGAAGGCGAGTCCATTGGCTGTGGGAACATTTCAGTGATGGGGCAAGTCATGTTGAGTGAAGTTATCTCCTTTGCTTCAGGTTGAGGGGTGGTAATTGTCCTATGTCTCTTGTACCTGCTTCCTGATGGCAGCAGTGAGAACAGAACATGTTCTGGGTAGTGGGGGATCCCTGATCATGGATGCTGCTTTCCTACAGCAGTGCTCCATGTAGATGTGCTCAATGGCTGGGAGTCACCTGTGATGACTGGGCTGCATACACGGATTGTAGGATTTTACATTTAAGAGCATTGGTATTTCTATACCAGGCTGTGATGCAGCCGTTCAATATACTCTCCACCACACATCTATAGAAATTTGTCAAAATGTTGGCTGTCATGCTGAATCAATGCAAAGACTCAAGGAAGCAGAGGCACTGCTGTACTTTCTTCGTACTAAAATAATAACACCTGGGAATTTAAAGTTGCTAACTCTCTTCCCCCCTCTGCTCTTCTGATGAGGACTGGCTCATGGACCCCTGATTTCCTTCTCCTGAAGTCTATAATCAGCTCCTTGGATCTTGCTGACATTGAGTAAAAAGTTGTTGTGATGACACCAGTCAGCTAGATTTTCAATGTTCTTCCTATATGCTGATTCATTACCACCTTTGATTCAGCTTGTGACAGTGCTTAGCATAAGACTTGGCAGAAAGTAGCTACAAAGTCTTCTGTTAATCTCAACTACCTGCTTTGTTGGATACCTGTTGCAAACAGCAGGATGCATAGTAATACTATAATATTTTGCAGATTCACGTGGAGATATTGTTAAAGAATGTCCTGACTGTCCAGTTCTAATACCATCAGACAGTGAATCAGCTATAAATGCTTCACTGGTCTCACTGAAAAAGTTCAATGATGAGTCCAACCATATGCATCGTTTTGAGCTTCAAGAAATAGGAAGAAGCTACATACTGGTTAGTCAATTTGTTTTTTAACTATCCCTATAACTTTTCATTGTAATTATTATTGGTGTTCAAATTTCATGTTCATTCTACTTTTAGTGTTCAAAGGAGAGTGCAAGATATAGTGTAAGACCAAGATCAATGTTGCAGACAGTCACCAGGAAGTATTTCTACGACTGGAATAGCATTGCCATTTCAGTTGCACTTCGCCTCCATTAGGAATCACAATGATAGTTTGGTAAAGTTTAATTCAGCAACTAATTAGCAACTGTAATATTTATTTTTTTAGAGTAATTAGAAAAGACACCACTTACTGAACACTAATGCACATTTTTATCATTGTTAGATACTTTTGCACAACTAATATGCTTTCTGAATCTGCCTTCTTGCCTTTGGGAGGCTTTGTTAATTGTTTCAGCTGTAGATTTAATGACTCACCTACGGTGTCCTAAACTGACCCAAGCTTCCTTGCTTGCCCCAATATCACTTACATCAGGTTTGCAATTCTTCTTTCTCAGAATTTAATTTCCATTCTATCAAAGAGCTTTGGATGAATATGTTCGGCCGTGAGGCCCCACATGAGCTGGATAGACCAGAGTGGTGTGGTAGGTTCTTTAATTCAGCAAAGTATCCTCATGCCATATGTATAACTTTTAAATATCTCTGATGGTGCTGAATTAAAGTGGATCTCTGATGTGTCAATAATTTTTTTTGAATGGGATACCAACTGCAGGGGGTTAAAATGAACCAGCATTGCATAGACATCCAAATGGCCATGTTATCACTATAATTTACTCCCTCTACCTCTATGATATTTTTAGCTATGTTCCAAGTAACTAAGGAAGACTTCAATGTATCCAGGCTGTGTTTATCCTGTCATTCTACACAAGTACATTTTGAAACAGCCTCAATCTGATGCTTGCGAAATGCTGACAAAGTGTGAGGACGTAGCCACATCACAGGGAGTGGGGTATTTTAACAGTTTTTTAATCTAAGAGTAGAATAGTTGGATTGATTAGAATATCATCCAGCCTATTGTGGGTAATGTCTCTGACCGCTCTGGGTGATATAAGGATTCTTTGTGAAATGAATATGGATGGAAAAACAACTCTTCAATTTATGCCAGTCTTTGGAATAACATTTATTTTTGTTACTTCAGTGCTAATTGGGAATGATTGAAATTTTTATTGACAGATCAATCCGATCGGGAAAATAGCAATGCATCTCAATGTTTCATGTTGGAGTTGCTTGTGTTTAAACATGTTCTCACAGCCTAATTGATCCATCCTGTTTTTAAACTTTGGAGATAACCGATGTGACATGGATTTCACTATCTTACCAACATTTTTCAAGTTCTATTTCTCCTTCAGGTGGTCCTACCAAAAATGGATATTACAATTATCCTAATCATGTTGATGTTAGGGTTTGCAATCAAAATAAATGCAGCAAACAAACCAATCTGCTATTCATTGGAAATATTATTGTGGTTATGTTTCAGGGAATGTTGAATCGGATAGTAGTAGAATATGTTTTGAGAGAGACAACATGTTTGAAAAACAGTGATATATGTACTCTCCAACTTCTTCAAAATCCTGTGAGTATAACAGAGATTGGTAAAATATATAATCCTAACTAAGTTACAGATTATAATCATTCAAAATTTTTAGGTAGTTTATAAATAATATTATCAATAATTAGTTACGGTTTGAAAAATAATTCTGATAATTCTGTTCAATAATGGATAGTGGCCGAAATTTATTAGTGTAACAAAGGATGTTGAATGAGATCCTAATAGTGTAGCTTGAACAAACATACAATGCTTATATTGGAGAGCATTTGAGTTTGGAAAGTGAATCACAGGCACTAAGTATGAGTTATTATGTGCAAGGAACATTGGGAAATGTGTTTGTAGAGACTGTAATAGGAGTTAAACACTTATGGATTTACCAATAGGTTTCATGGTTATATTTGTTGACCAAATTATGATATCTTCCAAATGTCTATCTGATCATTTCAGGACATGTTTTATCCAGATAAATGGGGTGATCATTGCCAGCATGTTCGGATTATCTAAGCATTTTTGGCTTGAATTTGATGCAACTGTTGATTACCTATTGATTAGTTGGTGCTTCTGAATTGCGATGAGCCCAGTTTTTTTCTGGCCATAATCAGAGTTTATAAAGTAGCACTGTTGTCAAGCATATTCAGGCACACTAACCTCACACATATAGCTATTATCTCAGATGTTGCTGTATCATCAGTTAACCTAAGGAATTAGACCCATTCAGCACAGCTTTAATTAAGATTCTCTGTGAAAGAAGGACATAGGGCTGGTTTTGCCAAAGCAAAATTTATAATAAATTGTCAAACATAATATGAAAATCCTACTTACAACATTCTATATTAGTACGAAGCCATGAGAGAGAAATTTCAAGGTTTTCTTTCCAAAATGAATCAAATTCCTTTCCTGAAAAAATGCTGGATTCCAGGCTAATTTTTATAACTGTCACGAAAATGAACTTTTATGAGGTAAATTTATGAAAGAACGTAGAACAGAGTGAGCAAATGAAGCTGGGGTGGCTTAGCAGTTGAATTAAAGTAGGACAAGATGAATGTCTTGGCCCTGTTTCTCTGTTTTAATATTTCTCTGAATTCCAAAGACAATAAACATTCTTCTCTGTTGGTACCTGGTTAGATAAACAGCACCTAAGATCCTTAGGCTTGCATTTTGATAACTGCTGGATCTTAATCAATTCAAATACAGTTGAACATAAGTTTCTACATAAAATGGGAGCAGGAACAGGCTATTCAGCTCATCAGGCCTAATCATTATTGATAATCTTTACCACATTTCTTATCTTATCTCTTTCCTCTTGATTCTTCTACTATTTAGAAATTCATTGATATCAGTTTTGAATTCAGTCAATGACTGACTTTCCATTCACCAAGATTCTTCAGAAGGGAGTAAAGAAATTCTCATTCCTAAATGAGTTATCCCTTATGTTAAGGGTGTGACCACAGTGCAGTCATCTCAGCTGGGGATACATTATCTCTGTATTGTAGCCTACTAAACATTTCACACAATTCAATCTGGCCACTTCCTATTCATCTAAATTATAAATAACTGAACCCTAGCTACTCAATTGCAAAGATCAATGTTCAAAGTAAATTTATTATCAAACTACATATATATCAGAGAATACCACCTTGAGATTCGTTTTCTTGCAGGCATTCACAATAGATAAAAAAAAGAATCAATAAAAAGATACACAAGCACAGACTGACAAACAACTAACATACAAAAAAAGACAAACTGTGCAAATACAATCTTATGTAATAAATAAATCAATAATACTGAGAGCATGAGTTCTAGAGACCTTGAAAGTGAGTCCATAGATTTTGATAAGATCATAAGATATAGGAGCTAAAGTAGACCATTCAGTCCATCGAGTCTGCTCCACAATTCAATCATGGGCTGATCCAATTCTTCCAGTCATCCCCAACTGCCCTACCTTCTTCCCCATACCCCTTGATGCCCTGCTTAATCAAGAACCTATCTATCTCTGCATTAAATGCACCCAATGACTTGGCGTCCACAGCCGCTCGTGGCAACAAATTCCACAGATTTACCACCCTCTGACTAAAATAATTTCTCCGCATCTCTGTTCTAAATGGACGTCCTTCAATCCTGAAGTCATGCCCTCTTGTACTAGACTCCCCTACCATGGGAAATAACTTCTCCATATCTAATCTGTACAGGCCTTTTAACATTCAGAATGTTTCTACGAGATCCCCCCTCATTCTCCTGAACTCCAAGGAATACAGCCCAAGAGTTGCCAGACATTCCTCATATGGTAACCCTTTCATTTCTGGAATCATTCTCATGATTCTTCTCTGAACCCTCTCCAATGTCCATTCTAAAATAAGGAGATCAAAACTGCACATAATACTCCAAGTGTGGTCTCACAAGTGCCTTATAGAGCCTCAACATGACATCCCTGCTCTTATATTCTATACCTCTAGAAATTAATGCTTTCTTTAATTGCATTAAATTTAATTTCCTGTGTTACATAGGTTATGCAAGTTATACAGGTTTCCATCATTCAGCAGTCTACCATCCCAGGAAATATGAGACTTGCTAAAGTACGAGTATCAATATTGTTAATCATTAAAGTCCCTCTTGACTAAGTATACCCTTCTTTAGCTAAGGAGACCAAAACTGTGCAATGCTCCAGCTGTGGTAGCACTTAGGTTCTATACATGTAAAGTAGAACATCCTTTTTCCCCAAATTCTCTAGTAAAAAGAGGCCAACATACCATTTGCCTGTCTAATAGTCTGATGAATCTCACATTAGTTTTCAGTGTTTGAGTATGAGGATACAGGATACATACATCCTAAAGAGGAAGAAGTATAGTAAAGACAAGATGACTCAACCGTGGCTGACAAGAGAAGTCAAAGTCAAAGGGAAGGCACATAATAGAGCAAAAATTTGTGGAAAATTAGATGATTTGGAAATTTTTAAAAACCAACAAACGGCAACTAAAAAAGTCATTAAGAAGGTAAAGATGGAATACGAAAGTAAGTTACTCAGTAATATTAAAGAGGATATCAAAAGTCTCTTCAGATACATGAAGTGTGAAAGAGATGTGAGTGTGGATATTGGACCACTGGAAAATGATGCTGGAGAGATAGTAATAGGGGACAAGGAAATGGCGGACAAATTGAATAAGTATTTTGCATCAGTCTTCACTGTGGAAGACACTAGAAGAATAGTGGAAATTCCAGATGTCAGGGGTCATGAAGTATGTTAAGTTACCAATACTAGAGAGAAGGTTCTTGGGAAACTGAAAGGTCTGAAGGTAGATGGTGTACACCCCAGGGATCTGAAAGAGGTGGCTGAAGAGATTGTGGAGGCATTAGTAATGATCTTTCAAGAGTCACTAGATTCTAGAATTGTTATGGAAGACTGGAAAATTGCAAATGTCACTCCACTCTTCAAGAAGGGAGTGAGGCAGAAGAAAGGAAACTATAGGCCAATTAATCTAACCCCAGTGGTTGGGAAGACCTTATCTTAGAAAGGATGTGCTGATACTGGAGAGGGCTCAAAGGAGGTTCTTGAAAATGATTCCAGGATTGAATGACTTGTCACATGAAAGCGTTTGATGGCTCAGGGTCTGTACTCACTGGAATTCAGAAGAATGAGGTGTGACCTCATTGAAAACTATCGAATGTTGAAAGGCCTTGATAGAGTGGATATGGAGTGGATGTTTCCTATGGTGGGAGAGTCTAAGACCAGTGGACACAGGCTCAGAGTAGAAAGGTGTCCTTTTAAAACGGAGATGAGGAGGAATTTCTTTAGCCAGAGTGTGGTGAAGCTGTGCAATTCTTTGCCACAGGCAGCTGCAGAGGCCAAGTCTTTAGTCATAGTCAGTCATAGTCATAGGCATAGTCATAGTCATGGTTTATTAATCCCGGGGGAAATTGGTTTTCGTTACAGTTGGTCCATAAATAATAAATAGTAATAGAACCATAAATAGTTAAATAGTAATATTATGCCAGTAAATTATGAAATAAGTCCAGGACCAGCCTATTGGCTCAGGATGTCTGACCCTCCAAGGGAGGAGTTGTAAAGTCTGATGGCCACAGGCAGGAATGATTTCCTATGACGCTCTGTGCTGCATCTCGGTGGAAAGAGTCTCTGGCTGAATGTACTCCTGTGCCCACCCAGTACATTATGTAGTGGATGGGAGACATTGACCAAGATGGCATGCAACTTAGACAGCAACTTCTTTTCAGACACCACCGTGAGAGAGTCCAGTTCCATCCCCACAACATCACTGGCCTTATGAATGAGTTTGTTGATTCTGTTGGTGTCTGCTACCCTCGACCTGCTGCCCCCGCACACAACAGCAAACTTGATAGCACTGGCCACCACAGACTCATAGAATATCCTCAGCATCATCCGGCAGATGTTAAAGGACCTCAGTCTCCTCAGGAAATAGAGACGGCTCTGGCCCTTCTTGTAGACAGCCTCAGTGTTCTTAGACCAGTCCAGTTTATTGTCAATTCGTATCCCCAGGTATTTGTAATCCTCCACCATGTCCACACTGACCCCCTGGATGGAAACAAGGGTCACTGGTACCTTAGCTCTCCTCAGGTCTACCACCAGCTCCTTAGTCTTTTTCACACTAAGCTGCAGATAATTCTGCTCACACCATGTGACAAAGTTTCCTACCGTAGCTCTGCAATCAGCCTCATCTCCCTTGCTGATGCATCCAACTATGGCAGAGTCATCCGAAAACTTCTGAAGATGACAAGACTCTGTGCAGTAGTTGAAGTCCGAGGTGTAAATGGTGAAGAGAAAGGGAGACAAGACAGTCCCCTGTGGAGCCCCAGTGCTGCTGATCACTCTGTCGGACACACAGTGTTGCAAGCACATGTACTGTGGTCTGCCAGTCAGGTAATCAAGAATCCATGATACCAGGGAAGCATCCACCTGCATCGCTGTCAGCTTCTCCCCCAGCAGAGCAGGGCGGATGATGTTGAATGCACTGGAGAAGTCAAAAACATGAACCTCACAGTGCTCGCTGGCTTGTCCAGGTGGGCGTAGACACGGTTCAGCAGGAAGACGATGGCATCCTCAACTCCTAGTCAGGGCTGGTAGGCGAACTGGAGGGGATCTAAGTGTGCCCTGACCATAGGCCGGAGCAGCTCCAGAACAAGTCTCTCCAGGGTCTTCATGATGTGGGAGGTCAATGCCACCGGTCTGTAGTCATTGAGGCCGCTGGGGCGCGGCATCTTCGGCACAGGGACGAGGCAGGACAATACAGGAACCCTCTGGAGCCTCAGGCTCAGGTTGAATACATGGCAAAGTACTCCATATAGCTGAGGGGCACAGGCTTTGAGCACCCTGGTACTGACACCATCCGGTCCTGCAGCCTTGCTTGGGTTAAGACGTTTCAGCTGTCTTCTCACCTGTTCAGCTGTGAAGCCCACCATGGTGGTTTCATGTGGGGAAGTGGTGTAGTCATGAGAGCAGGGTGGGGGACTGTGAGGAAGGTTAGGAGGGGAGAGTGGAATATGTGTTGGTTGGGGGCCGACAACAGATGGCTCATGTGTGGGATGGGCAGGGGCCACAATGTCAATTCTGTTAAAGAACAGGTTAGGTTCATTGGCTCTGTCCACACTGCCTTCTGTTCCTCTGTTGCTAGTTTTCTGGAACCCAGAGATGGTCCTTATCCCCCTCCAGACCTCTCTCATGTTGTTCTGCTGGAGTTTCCACTCAAGCTTCCTCCTGTACCTGTCTTTAGCCTCCCTGATCCTGGCTTTCAGGTCACTCTGTATTGCCCTCAGCTCCTCCCTATTTCCATCTCTGAACACCCTCTTTTTAGCGTTCAGGATGTCTTTAATGTCCTTTGTCACCCATGGCTTGTTATTTGAATAACAAAGGACAGTTTTGTCGGAACATTGCAGTCCACACAGAAGTTGATGTAATCAGTGATGTACTCTGTGAGCCCATCAATATCCTCTCCATGTGGCTCACAGTGTGCCTGCCAGTCTGTCACCTCAAAACAATCCTGGAGCGCCTCATAAGCCTCCTCCGACCATTTTCTCACTGTCCTCGAGGTTGCAGGTTTACTCTTCACCAGAGGCACGCAGCAGGGTTTTAGATGCACCAGGTTGTGATCTGACCGTCCCAGTGGGGGGAGGGGAGAGGAGCACTTGAATCCTTGAATTCTTAAATATGTATATTTAAGACAAAGGTTGATAAATTCTTGATTGGTCAGGGCATGAAAGGATTTGGGTTGAAAGCAGGAACTTGGGGTTGAGAGTAAAATTGGATCAGACATGATGAAATGGCAGAGCAGACTCGATGGGCCAAATGGCCTCATTCTGCTTCTATATCTTATGGTCTTATCATCTTATACTAAGGACTCCTTGAAGATCTTTCTTCTCCAATTACAGAATGCCCAGTATGACTGAAGATGATAATCTCACATTTTCCCAGATTGTACTCCGTCTACCATATCATTATCAAGTCACTCAGATTTTATGCATCCTTATGAAGTCACTTACATCCTCATCAATATTCCCCTTCTCACTTACCTTCAGACCATCATGGGCCACATGTAAATTCCCTTACAAAGACCTCAGGCTTGAAAGGTGTTTATGTTCACTTTGGGTAAAGTTTTAGGTTACACGGATCATTTTAGGAAATATTTTGAGGTATTTCATAGGGTTTTACTACATCACTTAAGAGCATAAAACTATAAGACTATAAGGTATAGGAACCGAATTAGGCCATTTTAGCCCATCGAGTCTGCTCTGTCATTTCATTATGGCTGATCCATTATTCCTTTCAGCCCCAATCTCCTGCCTTCTCCCATATTGATTCATGCTGTAACCAATCAAGAACCTATCAATCTCTGCTTTAAATATACATAAAGACTTGGCCTCCACAGCTGCTTGTGGCAACAAAATCCATAGATTTAACCACTCTCTGGCTAAAGAAATTCCTCTCATCTTCGCCCTAAAAGGATGTCCCTCTATTCTGTGGCTGTGAAAACACTCTTGTTTAGGATCAGCACAATAATGTTCAAAATCCAATTGAGAAACATTTAAAGGAAGGGAAAGCAAATGGTAATACCAAAGTATTGTCCAATTGTCCCATTGATTTTCCTCAAAGGGCAGGACAGTGAATGGAATTACCATTTGGGCTTCAGTATTCTGTTGACTTTTGTCTCTGTTCAATTCTGTTGAAAATAGGTATGAAAACACAATGCAAAATAATTGAACAGCACTCAAATGTTGAATCACTACGTTTACTCCTGTATTTTACATTGTTGTAGGAAATTGTGTTCTGCAAATCCAGTGTCGGCCAAACAATGTCTGCTGCAGCGGACATTCAGCAGAACTGTGAATTCTTCGGCAATCAGGTAATGCTTTAGTCTTTCAACTAAATATATTTGCCAATTATGTCCCACTGTTATTATAGGACAACTATAGTATATGGCAAGGCTTCACAATATTCATTTTCTGTACACCACCAAACCTCTGTATGAATATACTGACCCTGAAGCAGATATCATGCAGATTCACCAGACCGAAACAAAGACGTTCAGGCTTAGGTAGGCTTGTATACATGCAGTATATATTTGCATTCAGTTGTGTTCAACCGATAAAGACTGATGTGAAAGAAATGGTTAAAATGATACAAGGTCTTGATCTGAAACACCAACTTACACATTTTGCCTCCACAACTGCTGCTTGACAACTGAATTCTCCAAGTGAACCCCCACCCCCCAACCCAGACTGTGGTATCTGTAAGTCTGTGTTGTCTACCTGTTTGGATAAATAGTGATTTATTAGGCTGAAATCAGCACCCAAAGGTGATATTCATGAAGGGTAACATGAAAAAGGAAGTTACTTCAGACACTGAGATACCCTAGAAGAGTATAGGAGGAGTAGAGATAAAATGGGGAAGTAAATCAGAAAAGAAAACAGAAGACACAAAGATGAAACAGTGAAGTGAAAAACTAGGCGGTATGGACAGAAAGTAATCGGTAGAAGAATTATAGGGGAGATGAGTAAAACAAAAATGGCAGTTTTGTAACTGGGTGATAAAGAAAGAAGCCTCATCACATTGAAGTGGCTTCTGGAAGACTGCAGACATTTGACTTACAGGGCTACAGTCTGGGTGTTGGAAGGTGGGTTAGGCATGATGGATCTTTTTCCACTAGCACAAAATAAGTGACTGAAGCGTCTCCTCCTGTGTCATTAGCACAATAGTATAGCAGATAGCATGATGCTATTATAGCTTGGAGTGTTGGAGTTCAGAGTTCAAAGTTCAAAGTAAATTTATTATCTAAGTACATACAGTACACTTTACTATATGCAACCCTGAGATTCGTTTTCTTGTGGGCAACCACAGTAAATGAAAGACTGCACCCAACAAGATGGATAACGACCAAAGTGCAAATACAAAAAGAAAGAGAAGAAAATAAGTAATAATATAAAATAAATAAGCAATAACTAGCGAGAACATGAGATGCAGTGTCCTTGAAGGTGCATCCATAGGTTGTGGGAACAGTTCAGCAATGGAGTGAGTGAAGTTGGGTGAAGTTATCCCCTCTGGTTCAAGAACCTGATGGTTGAGGCGTAATTACCCTTCCTAAACCTGGTGCTGTGCGTCCTAAAGCTTCTGTACCTTCTTAGTGACGGCAGCAGCAAGAAGAGAGTATGTCCTGAATGGTGGGGTCCTCGATGATGGATGCTGCTTTCCTGTGACAGTGCTCCACATAGATGTACTCAATGGTAGAAAAGGGCTTTACCCGTGATGGACTGGACCATATCTACTACATTTTGTAGGCTTTTCTATACAGGGGTATTGGTGCTTCCATACCAGGCCTTCATGGAACCAGTCAATATACTCTCCATCTGTGAAGTCTGTCAAAGTTTTTGATGACATGCTTAATCTTCATAAACTTCAAAGAAAGTAGAGGCTTGCTGTGCTTTCTTCATAATGGCACTTACATGTTGGACCCAGGACGGACCCTCTGAAATAATAACACCGAGGAATTTAAAGATATTGACCCTCTTCACCTCTGATGCCCCAATGGGGACTGGCTTTGGACCTTTGGTTTCCTCCTTCAGAAGTCAATTACCATCTCCTTGGTCTTGCTGACATTGAATGACAGGTTGTTGTTGTGGCACCACTCAGCCAGATTTTCAATCTCCCTCCCATTCTAAATCAGGCAAATGAAAGTCAGCAAATGTAATGCATTGTAGCTGTGCTTAGTCTTGCAGTCATAAGTGTAAAGCAAGTAAAGAAAAGGGCTAAGCATGCAGCCTTGTGGCGTACCTGTGCTGACTGAGATTGTGGAGGAGATGTTACTGCCAATCCCAACTGACAGAGGTCTGCAAGTAAGGAAATTGAGGATCCAGTTGCACAAGGAGGCATTGAGCTTAGGACTCGAAGCTTATTGATTAGTTTTGAGGGGATGATAGTAATAAATGCTGAGCTGTACTCACTGAAGAACATTCTGATGTATGCATCTTTGCTGTTCAGATGTTGCAGGGTTTAGTGAAGAGTCAATGAGATGGCATCTGCTGTTGACCTGTTGTGATGGTGGGAAAATTGGAATGGATACACTCTAATTTCAGCATCCTATACAATGAAGTTTGTATACCCTTCTTATGAAACCTCTAGGTGCTCCAGTTTCCTTCCTCAGTCCAAAGACATATCAATTACTAGGTTAATTGGTCATTGCAAATTGTCCTGTGCATAGACTGGTGTTAAATAGGTAGGTTGCTGGGCAGTTCAGCTGGAAGGGCCCATTTTGTGCTGCATCACTAAATAAAATAAAATAAAATAAAATAAATAAGCAACTCATTTCCAAAAGCATGAACTGGGCCATTCCAAACGCATGTTTACATAACGTGCATATGTTTTATCTACTGGAGTCTGTGGGAGAGAAATTGGTAGTGTCTTGTTATAATAAGTATGTATTCAAGGTGGATAAATGGATTAAAGGGAGATGTCAATCAGCTATGATATTATTTCACTGATAGGGCAGGATCAAGCAACAGAGTGGCCTGTCTTGTCCCTAAGATCTTTTGCATGACATTACACTTTTGATTGTTTAGCAACCGTTCTTCAAAAGCATTGATGCAGCAAAATTCCTTACTTTGTTTCAAATACTTTGATTAAAAGGCATCTGTTAATCTTGCGAGACCATGGATCTGCGCCTGGAAAGTCTTCACTCTTCAGGGCGCAGGCCTGGGCAAGGTTGTATGGAAGGACCAGCAGCTGCCCATGCTGCAAGTCTCCCCTCTCCACGGCACCAATGTTGTCCAAGGGAAGGGCATTAGGACCCATACAGCTTGGCACTAGTGTCGTCGCAGAGCAATGTGTGATCAAGTGCCTTGCTCAAGACACAACACGTTGCCTCGGCTGGGGCTTGAACTCACGACCTTCAGATCGCTAGTCGAATGCCTTAACCACTTGGCCACAAGCCCACACAATTTGTATACCTCTATCAAATCTCCCCTCATTCTTCTACGCTCATATATTTGAACCAACTGAAAATGCAATCTTGGTAATATAACAACATTTGCACTTACAAGCTTAAAGAGGAGGTGGAGCCATCAAGAGTATAACTTCTCTTCATTTCCCCAAACCCCACCCAATTATTAAGCAGCACAGGAGGTGTGCTGGCTAAAGAACATTTGAGTATGATATTTGTCTATTTAAAGTGCCTGAGAACTGTTTGCAACCTTAACCTTTTTTTGAGGGGGAATGCAGCTGTCCAACAATATATTTAATTAACAAAATGCAAAGAAAAGGCAATGTCTAGATAAACCTGAGTGTTTAATTGACTCATTCATATTTCTCTACAAGATGCAATGATGTTGCCATGAACCACGTTCCCACATAACTACCCCAACAGCCACTGGCAAATCCATCCACTGGTCTCCCGAATACTCATTAACAGTTATCCTTAATTTGAGCATTCATAATATGGGGAGGACCTGTATTTCTATTTAAATTTTTGTGTCTCTACTCCATGGAATATTTTGTTATCCTGGAGCTTTGCAATAGTATTGAAGCACGCTTGAATTTAATCTTTCAGTTCATGAGTGGATTACTCATGATCCATAATATTATCTAGAGAAGCATTGCATTCTAGCCAATGGCTTTTCTGGCTAGAAAACACAGGGTTTTCTGGATGACCAGCACTCAAAGGAATGAGTTCCAAAGACCACTGATTCCTGGACGTGTCATTAAGTGAGCTCTCTCATGAAGTGACCTCATTACTTCCCTCCAACATCCAAAAATATGCTTGTAGGTTAATTGGCTACTGAAAATTATCCCTTCAGTGCTAAAACAATCAAACAGGAGTTGATGGAATTGTGCCAGAAAAAATAAATAAGAACGTAGATCAAAGAACATAGTACAGTTCAAAGTTCGAAGTAAATTTTATTATCAGAGTACATGTACTGTAGGTCACCACATACAACCACAAATTTCTTTTTCCTGTGGGCATACTGAACAAATCTATGGAATAGTAACCGTAACAGGATCAATGAAAGATCAAGTAGTTTAGAAGGCAACAAACTGCAAATGCAAATATAAATAAATAGCAATAAAGGCGGACATGAAATAACACAATAAAGAGTCCATAAAGTGATAATATTGATTGTGGGAACATCTCAATAATTGAGCAGGTGATTGTAGTTATCCTCTTTTGTTCAAGAGCCTGATGGTTGAGGGGTAGTAACTGTTCCTGAACCTGGTGATGCGAGTCCTGAGCTCTTGCACCTTCTACCTGATTGTGGCTGCAAGAGGAAAGCATGGCCTGGGTGGGGAGGAACTTTGATGATGGATGTGCTCAATGGTTGGGAGGGCTTTACCTATGATGTACTGAGCCAAATCCTGTACATTTTGTAGGATTTTCTATTCAAAGGCATTGGTGTTTCCATACCAGGCTGTGATGCAGTCAGTCAATACACTCTTCACTACATATCCATAGAGTTTTTCAAAGTTTTTGATGTCATGCCGAATCTCCGCACACTTCTAAGGAAGTAGACACTGTTGTGCTTTCTTTACAATAACGTTTATGTGATGGGTCCAGGACAGGTATTCTAAGATATTAACACCTAGGAATTTAAAGTTACTGACCCTGTCCAACTCTGATCCTCCAATGAGGACTGGCTCAGGGATTACTGGTTCCTCTCTCCCGAAGTCTACAATCAGTTCCTTTGTTTTACTGATATTGAGTGAGATTTTTTTGTTATGAAATCACTCAGCCAAGTTGTCAAGCTCTGTCCTATTACGGCCCACAAGAGTGGTGTTTTCAGCAAACTTGAATATGGTGTTGGAGCTGAACAGTATAGCTAGTACAGGCCCTAGGCCCATGATGTTGTGGAAACCTTTTAATCTACTCCAAGATCAATCTAACCCTTCCCTCTCATACAGCCCTCTGTTTTTCTTTCATCCATTTACCTATCTAAGAGTTTCTTACATTTCTAGCACCATCCTGGCAGTATATTCCATGCACCTATCACTCTCTTTGTAAATAAAACTAACTACCTCTGTCATTCCCCCTATACTTTCCACCAATCACCTTAACATTTTACCCAATAACTTAAGAGCTGAGAATGGCTCCACACCAATTAGTCAAGTTGGCTTCATAGCTATAGGTTTGCCTATTTCATTAAAATCTTTCACAGAGGGCACAGGACACAATTACACACAAAGCAACCAACTCTACAGCTGATATAATGTGATGCGATATTCCATCCAAAATATACTGGAGTGGTTTCACATTTTAATTACCGCAGAGTAATGTAGAAACTACTCCTGTGAATTTGTGTGTCTGATCACTTAAGATCTTCCAAATAAGAAATAAATCTTCTCAAATTTGGAGCTATAGTAAAGATAATATGCTTCGTTACAATATAGCAGCACAATTGTCATGCCAACAATAAAAAACAATTGTTCTGATACTACAGCAGGCAGCAGTAGACGGGGTTGGTGCTGCTCCCGAAGGAGAGGGTACTGCTATCCCAGAAGCAGGCGGGTCCATGGCTCCTCCAGTAGCAGAAGACCAGTTGGTTATTCATGATGATGTGGTCCATGATCATTTTACTGCACAAACTGACGCTGAGACGGCTATCCTGCAAGTTTCAGGACCTCAGACTGTTCCTCCTAAGCGCAAACGATCAGCGAACAGTGAATCATCAGAATCCTCTGAAGAAATCATCCCTAAGGTTACAGTTGTATTCCCTAACCTTCCTGCAGATCTGGCAACCTGCCCAGGAAGACACAAATATCACGAATACAGTTAAAAAAATCAAAACCCATTCTTAATAACAATGCTGTCATGTACTGATAATTAACTGCACCAGAATAGTAAGATTTCCATTTACTTCTTAAGGAAATTTAAAATAATAGAACTAAACATTTATTTGAGAATTGAGCAAACACAGTGTTGCCCTTTAGCAGCAATTGTCACTGGAGTTCTTAAAATTTTCTCATCTGATTTTACCTTTGTATGTGCAATAAAATATATTTGAAATTAGTCATCTCTTAGCATAAATGTTCATTTGCAATTAAATATCATTGAAGTTACAGAATTGAATGAAAATGAAAACAATCATTAAAATTACCAGAAGATTGGAGGATGACAAATATTAATACTTTGTTCAAAAAAGATAAGAGGGATCATCCTGGGAATTATAGACCAATGAGTATTACATCAGTGGCGGGCAAACTACAGGAGACAATTCTTAGAGACAGGATTTACGAGCATTTGGAGAAGCATAGTTTAACTAGGAATGGTCAGCATGGCTTTGTGAGGAGCCAGTCATATCTCACAAGCCTGACTGAATTTTTCAAAGAAGTAACAAAACAAATGGATGAAGTTAGAGCAGTGGATGTGGCAAAATGAATTTTAGTAAGGTGTTTGGTCAGGTTCCCCATGGTAGGCTCATTTAGAAAGTCAGGAGGCTTGGGATCCAGGGAAACTTGGGTGAGTGAATTGGGGATTAACTTACCCACAGAAGGCAGAGGCTGGTAGTACATGGAGTATATTCTGCCTAGAGGTCGATGACTAGTGGTGTTTTGCAGGGATCTATTGTGGACATCTATTCTTTGTGATTTTTATAAATGACTTAGATGAGGAAGTGTAAAGGTGGGTTAGTAAGTTTGCAGATGACTTGAAAGTTGGTGGTGTTGTGGGTGCTGTAGAGGGTTGTCGTAAGTTACAGTGGGACATTGATAAGATGCAGAACTGGGATGAGAAGTGACAGATGGAATTCAATCTAGAAAAGTGTGCAGTGATACAATTTAGAAGGTTAATCTTTCAGACCGAGTCAAGATTAATGGTAGGATTCTTAGCAGTGTGGAGGAACAGAGGGATCTTTGGGGTCTGTGCCCATAGATCCCGCAAAGGTGCTATGCAAGTTGATAGGGTTGCTAAGAAGATGCATGTTGTGTTGGACTCCATTTATTGGTGGATTGAGTTGAAAAGCTGCGAGGTAACGTTGCAACTCTAAAATTTTGATTAGACCTTGCTTGGAGTATGGTGTTCAGTTCTGGTTACCTCATGTTGGGAAGGAATGTAGAAGTCTTAGAAAGGATGCATAGGTGATACACTGTGATGGTGCCTGGATTAGAGAATTTATCTTATAAGAAAAGGTTGAACAAGCTAGGGCCCCCTAGCATAGGATAGTAATGGATTCTGATGGGTATGTGAAGAGAATAAATCGCAGAAAAATTTTGAGTGGGGGTGTAATGAAAATGTGCTATGCTTGGATAAACTCAGATGGCTGAAAGGCATCATGGAAAAGCAAAGTAAATTACTTTTTCTTTACAAAATAAAAAGATATCAAGAACAAAATTAGATTCATATGTGGCAAACTGTGGTACCCGCTCTTAACGAGCAGGGTTCCATACTGCTTCAACTTGTTAATTTTGCAGCATATATGTACTCTCACAATCTCATAGTCCATTATGAGATGATTATTCAAATTAGCATTACGCACAGCATAACAGCCAGCTATTTCCTAAACCAATTCTTCACATTGGTTATTCTTGTCTGGTCCTTCACAACAAATGCTGCAGACAAATGTCTGCAAATAAAAAAGGAAACATAAATAGGCCAAGTAATCCCTTGAGCCTTCTTAATCACTCAACACACTTATAATGGATCCAATTTTTGTAATAGCACCATTATAAATTTCTGTTCCCTTATTCTTGATTTCTATATCGCTGAGTCTTTGCCTTGAACATATTCCATATCTCAGCTCTCACAGCTCCCTAGAGTCATGGAAAAATGATAGAATGAATTCTTCCACATCTCCTTCCAAAACAGGTGATGCATTATTCTGAAACAATGCCCCATAGTTGTAGATACTTCCGCTAGGAGAAACATCCTCTCAAGATCCACTCTTATACAGTCCAATGAGTATTGGCCCAGCATGCTCAAACCCTCTTCATAGGTCAGCACCTTAATCACCGGAATCCATCCAGTGAATGCTCTCTAATGAGCACATCCTTCCTTTAATATGTAGACAAAACAGTGTGCAAAACCTGCTGCCTACAAAACAGCATCAAAAATTTCTTTCTTTTCTACTCCATGTCCCTTGCCATAAAGGCCAACATTCCATATGGCCATAAGACATAGGAGATGAATTAGGTCATTCAACCCATTGCGCCCACTCTGTCATTCCATCATGGCTGACTTATTATCCCTCTCAACCCCATTCCCTTGCATTCTTCCTGTAATCGTTGACATCTTGACTCTTCAAGACCTGTCATCCTCTGCTTTAAATATATCCAGGGACTTGGCCTCCACAGCCATCTGTAGCAAAGAATGCCATAGATTCACCACCATCTAGTGAAGCAAATTCCTCTTCATCTCTGTTCTAAAGGGCCATTGTTCTATTCTGAAGCTTACCACTGACTCAAAGACACAAAGATAAGGAATACCAACTATTTCATGCCCAGACTACATTTTGGTAAATTGGATTACAGGTTTCCCCCGCCATCCGAAGGTAGAGCGTTCCTATGAAACGGTTCGTAAGCCGAAATGTCGTAAAGTGAAGAAGCAATTACCATTTATTGATATGGGAAAATTTTGTGAACGTTCACAGACCCAAAAATAACCTACCAAATCATGCCAAATAACACATAAAACCTAAAATAACAGTAACATATAGTAAAAGCAGGAATGAAATGGTAAATACACAGCCTATATAAAGTAGAAATACTTCTCTACAACGATTGCCTGTACAGATCTCCGTAGCGAAAATCTCACGCAAGCGCTGCTGGCATAAACGCGCTCTTCAGTAACCTTTAAACTATGAAGCTGCCAAATCTACCTAACAACACATAAAAATACACAGCCTATATAAAGTAGAAATAATGTATGTACAGTGTAGTATCACTTACGGGAATTGGGAAGACATCGAGCACACTGATGATGGTGTGTTAGACTGAGTCGTCACAGGCTGGGTGGTGCAGTGGCCCCCACCCTCCAGGCCGCCGACCCGATACATTGCCGTGAAGCACACAGGGGTAGCCGGGAGGCACACAGCACATCTTTAAGAAAAAAGCCGAAATAAACATCCCAATTAATTAGGTGCTGCCCAGCACGTAAATGTTGGCACAGATCAGAGGTGATTGCCGATTGCATTGGCACTGATCTGGGCCGACAATTACGTGCTAGGCGGCACCTAATTAATTAGCATGTTTATTTCGGCTTTTTTCTTAAAGATGTGCTGTGTGCCTCCCGGCTACTGCTGCATTCTCTGCGAATTGGTACAGTATCTGTCTGGGGCCCGGGGGTTGGGGTGGTGGGACATGGGGGTGTCATCTCATCGTCGATCAGGGCAGGCAGCTCATCTTCTCCTATGACTGCCTGCCTTGATGTCGAAGGTCGATGTTCATCGTCTGCTGTGGCTGATGTGGAAGGCTTGCTTGACTGCTGAACCTCAAGCATTTTTCTATCACACAGTTCTTTGTAAGGACTCAAACCATCCTGCAAATATCCCCTAAACCTACGTACCCTTTCAAAATTAAAGTCATACTTTATCATTGCAGCGAAAATCTCACGCAGTTGCTTTACGTTCAGTTCCTGGACAACTTCACTTTCGGTTTGTTCGCTACTGCATTCGGTTTTGATTGTTATCCTTTCCTCTTCCAATTGCATCAGCTCTTCACCTATCAGTTCTTGGTCATGGGATACCAAAACCTCTTCAACATCATCTTCGTCAGCTTCCACAAGCCAAACTCACTTTGTCCTTGCTTCGTTCACCACGATCGAAACGCTTAATTATGCCTAGTTTTACGCTAAGTGTAACACCCTTACGAGCTCTTTCAGGCTTTTCCGATACCTTAGAACTCATCTTGCAAACGGCTGCTCACAGGCTTGTGTTTAAGCAATGTCGTTCCGAATCGGGGGAGAGCGGCTGCTCGGGGCGCGCAGCCTTTTATCGCGCTCTGCCTTTCTTCGTAACAATGAAAACACCTTCTGAAAGCGAAAACAGGGTACTAATGTAGGTCTTTCGTAACAGTGAGGTTTCGTAAAGCAAACATTCGAAAAGCGGGGAACACCTGTACTTGGCTGTCCTTCTCCCAGCTGCCTATAGGCAGAGGCTAAAGAGCAAAGCTACATAGATTAGGACAACAGTGAGATGGTTGCGGGAGTCAGGGGAATGGCTACGGGATTGCTACGAGTCAGAGGACTGAGCCGTGTTCAAGTATTCATCTAGGGATCTGAATGAATACACCATGGTTGTATCAGACTTTATTAAAACAGATGTAGATGAGTGTGTCCCCACTAAATCTTTCAGAGTTTTCCCTATTCAGAAGCCCTGGATGAACCATGAGATCTGATATCTGTGGAGACCCAAATCATAGGCATTCAAGTCTGGTGACCAAGAAAGTTACACGAGGTCTAGGTACGATCCCTAGGAAGCCATCTCACGGCGAAGTGGAAACTTTGGACCAAATTTGAATCCATGAAAGATGCTCAACAGTTGTGGCAGGGGTGATTACTACCATCTTCTATAAAGTTAAATCGTGACATGGGAGACAGCAGGCCTTCAATTTCAGATGACCTGAATGACTTTTATGCTCACTTTGACCATCAAAACACGGAGGAACCATCACGAACTCCCACATCTCCCAATGATCCTTTGATTAAAGTCTCTGAAGCCGATGTGTGAGTTGCCTTTAGGGAGATGAACCCATAAAAAGCATCTGGCCCAGACGGGGTAACTGGCCATGTTCTAAAGACCTGTGCTGATCAACTGGCTGGTGTGTTTACTACGATCTTTAACCTCTCACTTCAGCAGTATGTGGTATCCACCTGCTTTAAACAAGCTTCAATTATACTGGTGCCCAGGAAGAGCGTGGTGACCTGACTATCACCCAGTAGCATTTACAGTAACAGATTTGAAAGGTTGGTGATGAAACATATCAACTCCTGTGACTTAGATCCACTCCAATTTGCCTACCTGAGCAACAGGTCCACAGTAGATGCCATCTCTTTGGGTCTTTACTCAACTGTGGAACATCCGGACAGCAAAGATGCATACATCAGGATGCTCTTTATTGACTACAGCTCAGTATTCAACATAATCATCCCTTCAAAACTAATCAATTAGCTCCAAGACCTTGGCCTCAAAATACCTCCTTGTGCAATAGGATCCTGGATTTCCTCACTTGCAGATCCCAGTCAGTTCAGATTGGCAACACAATCTCCATCAGCACCAGTGCACCACAAGTCTGTGTGCTTAGCCCCCTGCTCTATTCGCCTTATACCTATGACTGTGAAGATAATGCCCTGTTTAAGTTTTCTAATGACATCCATGCTGTAGACTGAATCAAAGATGGTGATAAATCAGCAAGTAGGAGGAGGTTGAAAATTTGGCTGAGTGGTGTCATAAACACATCCTCTTTCTCAAGAAGCTGATTATTGACTTCAGGAGAGGGAAACCAGAGGTCCATGAGCCAATCCTCATCAGAGGATCAGAGGTGGAGCGAGTCAGCAACTTTAAATTCCTCAGTGTTAGTATTAAGAAAGACCCGTCCTGGCCCCAGCACATAAGTACAATTACGAAGAAAACATTGTAGTGCCTCTACTTCCTTAGGAATTTCTGAAGATTTGGCATGACATCTAACACCTTGACAAACTTCTATAGATGTGCAGTGGAGAGTATATTGACTGAATGTATCATACCCCAGTATAGAAACACCAATGCCCTTCAACAGAAAATTCGACAAAAGTAATGATACAGCTCATTCCATCTCGAGTAACCCCCTCCCAACCCCCAATCATTGAGTGCATCTACGTGAAACGCTGTCACAGGAAAGCAACATCCATCATCAGGGTCGTCAGGTGTCCTGATGAAGGGTCTTGGCCCGAAACGTCGACTGTACCTCTTCCTATAGATGCTCACTGGCCTGCTGCATTCACCAGCAACTTTTATGTGTGCTGTCCATCATCAGGGACTCCCTCCACCCAGGACCTGCTCTCTTCTTACTGCTGCCATCTCACTGATATAAATGAGTCCACACCGGGAGCACTGGACACAGTATATGACCCCAACAGACTCACAGGCGAAGTGTCGCCTCAGCTGGAAGAACTGTTTGGGGCCCTGAGTGGTAGTGAGGGAGGAGCTGTAGGGGCAGGTGTAGCACTTGTTCCGCTTGCAAGGGTAAGTGCCAGGAGGGAGATCAGTGAGGAGGGACGAATGGACAAGGGAGTCGCGTAGTGAGAGATCTGGATCCTATGGAAGAGCCTTTGGTATGTCAAATTGTTGGGTGAACGATTAGCTTTTGTTGTACTACAGATAATGGTCTTTCTTGGGGGCTTTGCTGTTGCTTGCTTGGGTGCTGGACAGTGCTGATGCATTTTTTGCTGAAGGGGGAGGATCATTGTTTTGCTGCGGCTTGTGCATGGGAGGGGCAAATGGGGGAGGGGTTTGGGGCTCTAATGTTTTTATTGTCACTCTTTCTTTGGGGTACTCTTTTTTTTGTGGATGTCTGTGAAGAGCAAGCATTTCAGGTTTTATATCCTGTACATTCTCTGATATTAAATGGAACTATTGAACTACTATATTGATTAATTCTGTGCACATATTTTAAATGACCTTTGTTTTACAAGTGACTTGGTCAATGCCTGATGTTTCTTTGACTCCAGCAATTCTCATATTTATTTTTCAAGTTTACAAATTTGTTTTTCCCATGGCCAATGTCTCTACTTAATTCGGATTGTGTTTGGTCAAATTGCTGCATAGCTGATATTTACACTTTTACTTCTACTGCAGTGAGTTTCCTAATGTTGGAGAGACAATTCATGGAGTCCCTCGAAAGTCGTGCAGCTCCATCATTCATGTTCTCAGGTAACATGAAACTATTGTTGGTACTTGTGGTCAGCACTCAACTCTTCCAGCCCTCTCCTGCAGCCTCCTTCAGAGCCCTTGCCTGCAATGAGCAGAGGGTGGTGAAGGCAGCAGACCTGGCAGTCGAACACATAAATACTGACCAACCAGGAGAATACAAGTACGTGCTGAACAAAATCGAAAATGCCCAGGAAGACAGAAGGGTGAGTATGAAACTAAGTTATTACAGAACATGAGAAACACAGAGTATTTTTGTGAAACAGAAAATTCTTTTCTTGTAAAAACAGAAGCAGATCTGGGCGAAGAGCAGTGGCTTCGAAGAATTTTTTTATATGTCCCTGACATCGTGGTGCTGTGATTGGTTCATTACAGCACTGCAAACCTGGGATAAACCAGAGAGTGGCAGTTTTGACAAATCAGATATAATCACTGAAATTTAAATCTGCCATTCCTGAAGCAGACACGTCTGCTGTATACTTTCATTTTCTGATATAGATAAGATATGATTATAGATTTTGATCAGGAAATTATGATGACTATTCATGAGAAAGTTCGAATAAAACAACACCTTTGCAGGGCAGCAATTTTTCATTGTCTTTGTCTTTCCCATACAAGCAGTTCCTGTCATGGTGATCTCCCAGATTTGCCATGTCTTACTGGTTAGCAAAGTGTTGCTCATTTTTGTTAGGGAATATTTATGTTACAGCTATTGCTGTTCATACATTGTCCACCGAAGTTTCATGAAATAGAGCAGATAGAATTAGCAATTTATCCTTCTGTTAGGCATGACAGAAAGTGTGCAGGTGAATTAAAGCTGTTTTTTGATGGCTAGATGTTAATATTGGCGTTAATTGTTGTTTTCTGTTATGCAAATCCAGGGCAAGAATTTGCAATGTAGTTCCTTGACTGCGCTTTATTGCAAACACAGATGAGACTGGACTAATTTCATTACACTACACATTTTTATTTGTCTTTCAGAAGCAAGCCACGCCTTCTGTTTATTTCGAATTTGAAATACTAGAAACTAAATGCCACTTACTGAATCCCAAACCTGTGGCACAGTGTGAAGTACGATCAGGTCCTGAAGCTGTAAGTTTCCCATTTGAATGCTTTTATACTTAGCAAAGTTGACATTGAGGGGTAATTATGGAAAAGCTGCCCACTCAGGCAATATTTTTCCCTACAACATACACAAATACTGGAGGAACTCAGCAGGTTAGGCAGCATCTATGGGAATGAATAAATCAGTCGGCATTTTGGGCCAAGACCCTTCGTCAGGACAGGAAAAGAAGGGGGAAGATGACAGAATGAAAAGGTGGATGGAGGGGAAGGAGGATAGGTGAAGCCAGGTGGGTCGGAAAGGTAAAGGACTGGAGAGGAAGTTCATAGGACAGAAGAGTGGACCATATGAGAAAGAGAGGGAGGAGGGGCACTAGGGGGAGAGAAATTTTTTTTACCGGAAGGAGAAATTGATATTCATGTCATCAGGTTGCAGGCTACCCAGACAGAATATATGGTGTTGCTTCTCCACCATGGCACGAGAGGAGACCATGGACTGACATGTTGGAATGGGAATGGGAATCAGAATTAACATGTTTGGCCACTGGGAAATTCTGCTTTTGGCAGACGGAGTGGAGGTGCACAACGAAGCGGTCCCCCAAATTACGACTGGTCTCACCAAACGTAGAAGAGGTTGCATCAGGAGCACTGGACACTGGAAGGTCTGTTTGGGGCCCTGAATAGAGGTGAGGAGGAGATGATGGGTAGGTGTAGCATGTCGGCTGCTTGCAGGGATAAGTGCCAGGATGGAGATTAATGGGGAGGGATGAATGGACAAGGGAATCATGGAGGGAGCAATCCCTGCGGAGAGGTGTGGTGGGGGGAGGTAAAGATATGTTTGGTGGCAGAAGTTGCAGAGAATTATGTATTGGATGCAAAGGCCCATGGGGTGGTAGGCAAGGACAAGTGGAATACCATTAAGGTGTCAGGAAGATGGGATGAGCGTGGATGTTGGGAAATGGAGGAGATTGGGGTGGGGGCAGCATCAATGGAGGAGGAAGGGAAAGCTCCGTTCTTTGCAGAAGGAGGACATCTCTGATGTCATGATATCATTCTTCCTTACAGATTGACTCTGTCAACACCCAACTGCAAATGTAGTCGCTCACTTTAACATCAGAACCGTTTATTATCACTGTTTATCTGAGGTGAAATTTGTTGTTTTGCGGCAGCGATACATGGAAAGACAAAATCTGCAAATCAACTGCATTTATAGTGTTAAATGAGGGTCAGATAATGTTCCACCCAAGAATCAGCAGGGATAACCTTAAAACATTTGAATTTTGGAGCATCTTGGCTTTACTACCATTGAACCAGATTTTTTAAAATGCCATCCTTATGGAATATTAGTTTACAACTTAATTATTGACTTGTGGTCAGATATAAATAATGCAAGGATAGTTGGGGCAAGAATAGACTATTCCGCCTCTCAAGCCTTCCTGCTATTTGATATGATATTCACTGATCTACTCCGGCCACAACTTCTCCTCTGCGCCAAGTACTTTTAATGAGGGATGGATGGCACGATGTGAGCCTACAGAGGTGGGACATAGGGATATTGATGGCTGCTCTCTGTTGCATTACCTACTTTGTCCTTGGCAATACAGGGGCTGCAAAGAGAAGAGCTATCAGGACCATCAAGATTCAAAAAAAATTATTGTCATTCTAACCATACATCAGCTCTGCAGGGCAGAATGAGACAGCGTTCCTCAGGGGCAGTGCAATCATAACATAACAAACACAACACTAAATAATAAACATAACAACAAATAGTAAAACACAACAGCCACACGTCAGTTAAATCAGTTATAAGTGTCCAGTGCAAGTTAAAAGTGTCCAAAGCAGAGTCAGGTGGAGCAGCTATTTAGCAGAGAAATGTGCATATTTAGCAGAGATATTACATCACAGAGGCTGCTGAGCGAGCCTCCAGATTGCTATGGATTAAGAGGTGTGAACCTTGGACCAGTGCTGCTGGGACACAAGCCGGAGCCTGTTCAACCTTGGCTGTGTTGCCTAGGCGAGGGTGTCAAATGCTGAAAGACGTGCAACAACCGATGACCCTAGGTTACTGGAATGATGATGTGTCCCAGCACATCCTAGGATGTATCCCAGCATCAATGATCGAACCTTCAGAACCGTCTGGGGTAGAGAAGGCCAGAGATTCACCACCCTCTGCTTTAAATGACTGATTTTCTAACAATAATATAACAACAATGACTTCCTTTTAACTTAATAGCATATTGCCTAAAGCTTCTTTTCACTATATGGACATTCTAATATCATCTCCCTTTCAACTACATGCTATATTCAATATACTTATCAGTTAGTAAAGTTGTGATCAAGTACTTTAGTTATATATTTACTAAGCTATTGTTATTCCTGGTGAGTCATTGTACTAGTTATTACCATTGGGAATTATCAAAGGATTTTTATCACGAATCCTCCCTGCCACTTTTCACTAATGTCGATCACCCTATGCTTCTGGTAGTAGTCACATGTGAATCAAGATGGCAGATACTGACAAACTTTGACGGGCATTTTCCTCACCGGGCTCTGAGCACACTGCACTGAAGAATGTTCTGAAATGGGAAAATTGTGTCTTCTTAATTAGGAGCCACAATTGTTTTACCATTAAAACATCAGTAAGTTCCACATATCAGTGCATTAACACCCAAATGGGAAAATCTGAGACTAAGGCCAGTCTCGCAGCACGTTCTGCTTTTGGATACCACCTGGAGTCCTTCGGCAGAGCCCAGTCTTGGCAGAGGAACTTAGAAGCAGTAACTTGTTTCAAGATTCCCAACGTGGTTCTGCAGCCCTTCTCCAGACTACAGGCACTGTGTGCTCTAGCGTTGGACAGTTTGGGTGTAGGGATTAGCCTAGCAGTATCTGGCTGCTTACATTTTCAATGTCATCCTAAGAATTAGATATTGCAAAACTGAGGATGGAAGTAAGAGAGGATGGTTACTACCTATTTTTCAGCTGTATTCTGGTTGGAGGGCATTCTTGCAGAAAAAGGAGACTGAAAGCTTGCACAGCTACTTGTTTCTGTACATTACTCTGCATGGCTGCTCAGCTCTCACTTCTGTGTTAAAATATAGATGAACAATTGCAAGCTGTAAACAAATAATAACAGACTTTTCTGTGCTAGATTTCTGGTGACTGTAAAATACAGTTACAAATGAACAAAACTACTGGATGCATAAAGGTCGACAGGTACTGGTGCTTAATATCACCAGGTGAGTCAGAGGTTCTGTGAATGTTACCTTTATTGGGTCGACCACTTGTGACAATTCTTTTTGATCACCAGGGCGTTATTGCTCAACTTTGAAAGATTCAGCAATAAAATAACTCAGCAACCTGTGAATTACTTTTTATTAGCTTTCCTCGCGTCATAGAAAAATACAGCACAGAAGCAGGCTATTTGGCCCATCTAGTCCATGCTGAACCATTAAACTGTCTAGTCCCATTGACCCAGACCATTGTCCTCTATACTCCTGTCATCCATGTACCTATCCAAACTTCTCTTAAATGTTGAAACCAAAATCACATGCATCACTTGCACTGGCAGCTCGTTCCACACTCTCACCACCCTCTGAGTGAAGAAGTTTCCCCTCATGCTCCCCTTAAATATTTCGCATTACACCACTAATCCATAACCTCTAGTTGTTGCCTCAGCTAACCTCAGTGGATAAAGCCTGCTTGTATTTACCCTATACAGACATTTGATAGATATCTGTATACAGCTATCAAATGTTACCTCTATCTTCCACATTCTAGCCTATTCTAACCTATTCAATCTTTCCTTATAACTCAGGTCCTCCAGTTCCGGCAACATCCTTGTGAACTTTCTCTGTACTCTTTCAACCTTATTTACATCTTTCCTGCGCACAATACTCCAAATTAGGCCTCATCAACGTCTCATACAACTTCAACAAAACATCTGAATGATCTAGAGGATCTCTAGTCTTCATATATTAAATCTTTGCTAATATAGTCATTATGAAGGTTGCAGTTAAGATTATCTTGGAATCTGCTCAAGGCTACACATAGCATTGTGCTGAAACTATCCAATTACTAAACAAAGACGTACAACACAGGAACTGACCATTTAGTTATGTAGGCGGCTGGAAGCATTTAGGGACTTTGTAATATTTTGTTTCATCTAATTCCATCAAAATATAAAGCATCCATTCTTTTTTTTTTGCCAAATATTTCACCTGGTGGCAAATTTGATGCTTATGGCAATCACTGTAATCTATATAAACTGCTGTTGTCATAGCTTATGAAAATATTGCAGTCTCTATATTTTACCTGTATCTGCTTCTGTGTAGCCTACTGGAGTATCAATTGCTCTTAAAAAATAAAATGGAAGATAATCAATCTCTGGTTGATAGCAAGCATTACTGATCAGAATTTGTCTTTGAAGATTATGGTTGCCGTTATTTACAGTACTGTGCAAGAGCCTCAGGCACATGTACAGTATACAGCTCGGGTGCCTAAGGCTTTAGTACAGTATTGAATTTGTCAATGTGAGGCAGAGAATATGTTTGTAAATCTTGCGGAAGCAAAGGACGTTGCGACTGGCAAGGGTGGAGCACCACGGGAGGGGCGTGGAACGGGTGGCAGAGAAGGAGTGCCAGGATCGGCGGGGGAGGGGGATTGGTTGGTCTGGGTGCAGACACACCCAGCTCTGAGACACCAGGCAAGGTTATTTGATTCCAGACTGGTTTATTGATCATTACAGAATGTCCCTCTGGTGCTTCCCACCCCCTCCCCTCTCCTTTCCCCTTTTCCCAACCATGATTCCCCTCTCCTTGCCATCGTCCCACTCTCAGTTCACAATAGAGACCCATATCAGAATCAGGTTTATCATGCTCACGTATGTCATGGAATTTGTTTTTTTTTTGCTGCAGCAGTACAGTGCAATACAGAAAATTTCTACAGCACTGTGCAAAAGTCTTGGGCATCCTAGCTACAGGCTGTACATAGCTAGGGAGCCTAAAATTTTTGCACAGTGCTGTACTTAAAGAAGATACTTCAAGGTGCTTTTATTGCTGCTTCCTGTGCTTTCGTTGCAGATTCGGACGACATGGTTCTGAGACCCTGTCGAGACTGCCCACATCGTATCGCTTTAAATCATTCTGATGCTAGTTCTGCTGTTACAGCAGCCTTGCACAAATACAACCAAAACAGCAGCAAGCCAAATTACTTTGTTGTACAGAAAATAACAAGAGCTTCCTCCCAGGTAAGGCTGATGGCAATTCTATTACTTTCAGCAAAACCTAAGAAATAAAAATCTGAACTTTTGTAGTTCCATATGCAAGTAATATGGGAAAAGAACTAGGAAAATGGAAGGGATTTCTATACTAAGAGCTGGCAAGTACTTGTTGTGAAAAACAGTCTCATGTGCTGTAACAATTTGATAATTTTATTCTATGGTTCTATTTTATATATAATCCCTTAGAACCTCTGCTTCCATAAATAAAGTCCTGCAGAAATCTCCAGAGTTTGAGAAACACAAGTGTAATTTTGGCACCGTTAAGTCTTAAAGTCAGTAAGAAATATTTCAACAATTACAAGTAAGGCAAACTTGACACCGTCCCCAGGGTCTCACTGTAGTGTATGATGACATACACATATTTTGATAATAAATGTACTTTGAACTTTGAAATTTGAAGTTGCTCAAGCCTCAGAAAAATTTAAATTTGCGCAGACTTTTGCTCATGTTTGTACTGAGCTGGCCAAGGTACGCAGGAACATAGTTTTTTGAGGCTTGATATAGCCAATCATTAACTCTACTTCCCAAATTGGCAAGTAGCCCACCTATGTTTAAATAATATCCTGTTCAGATCATTGTACAAGGTTAAGATCAGCTGTTACTATAACAATCTACCAAACACCATGTTAAAGATCAGATCTGATACTAATAGAGCAAAATATAGTGTTTAGAACAAAAAATGTGCTGTTGTCTTGTAACTTGACACAAAAGGACTGGTGGTAGGAGTTTTTATGGCGATGGTAGCACATTGGCATGAAGATCAGGAAAAGCATCAAGTGAAAAGTATGAGAAAATTTGAAAAGTGTGAGAAAGCATGAGCAGACTTGGAATATCGTGTTCAGTTCTGGTTGCTTTATTGTGGGAAGGATGCAGAGGATGCAAAAGATAGTACTGCCTGGATTAGTGAATCAGGCTGAGTGAGCTGGGGCTCATCTCTTTGGAGCGAGGGAGGATGAGAAGTGACTTCATGGAGATGTACAAGGCAATAAAAGATATCGATCGAGCAGACAGCCAGAGACTATATCCTAGGGCAGAAATAGTTAATACCAGGCAGCATAATTTCATGTGATTGGGGGGAAGTGCAGCAGAGATGTCAGAGGTAAGTTCTTTACGCAGAGAGTGGTGGGTGGGTGGAACTCTGTCAGGAGTGGTGGCTGAGTCAGATATATTAGGGGCATTTAGGAAACTCTTAAACTGGCACATGGATGATAGGAAAAAAAGGGCTCTGTAGGAGATATAGGAGGGAAGGTTTAGATTAATCTTAGAATAGGTTAAAAGGTCACCACAACATCTTGGGCTGAAAGGTGTGTACCGCTATAGTTCTAAGTTGTCTGCTCAGTATGCAATTAAACGCTGCTGGCATTTATTTAGATTTAATAATATTTAATCTAAACAACTGCTAGCAGCAAAGATGGATGTTGAAACTTGAAGCTGATAATCCATTGTTACTTATTGCTGAATAGTTTTTTCCTTGTGTTTTTATTCAGAAGCTTGCTGGGAAGAAAGTATTTGTTGAATTTGTAATCCAAGAAACTACATGTCCTAAAACTTCTAGTCTTCTGAACTGTACAGCAAATAAAGGCAAATTTGCTTTTCATGTAAGTATTGCTGCTGTACAGACCACTAGTCTAATTCATCATATGAATAATACCGCAAAATTCCGAGTGTGGATTTGTAGAGGAAACTCCATCTATTTCTGTAATATGGAGAAGTGTAAATCTAAAGAAAAACATTAAAATTAGAGAATACTAGAAGGGGAAAACTGGCTGCAAATTTTACTGTGCATTTCCTGTCATTTTTTTTTTCCCTTTGCAGAATAAAGGTTTCTGTACTGCCTCTGTTTATAAACCCATTACTGGGCAAGAGAAAGTGGAAGTCAAATGTGAACATTACAGACCAAAGGTAATCAGTTGCCGTGGAGTTTGATTAAACTTTAAAACAGGGATCTCAAAGTGATTATCAGTTATCTTTCTATCTCAGTTATCCATCAGTCCTATCTTTGCAATCTCCTTTGCCTCCACAAACCTCTTAGAATTCTTATTTTTTTTTGGTCATCACAGTGTTGATTGGCAGACATCTTTCAGCTAACAAGATGCTAAATTCTGGAAGTTATCTCTCATTCTCTCTGCCTCTATACCCCTCATTCCCTCTTTAACCTTACTCTAAAATATACTTCAATGACTAAGTGTTTTTGTCACCTGATTTAATAGCTTCATTTGTGGCACTGTTCCAAGTCTTATTTCTAATTCCACTACAAAGGATTTTGAGCAGTTTTGCTACATTAAAGGTGTTAGGAAAAACATTTCGTTAGGATTGAGCTTCATGGACCTACATTCAGAAGATGATCAGAGAAATTAGCCTGGAAATAACTGCCATCTCTTGAGTGCTTACTGAACTAAACGATGTGTCAGTGGATGTGTCAGTTTCCAGTGATACTCCTCAGAAAAATACACATCTCACAACTTTGAGGGAATATTGGCAGCATCACAGTGAACTTGGCAATCAGAAACATAGGACAATAAGTTTCTGGCAAAGAAGGCAGCTCATCAGTTGCTCATCTTGTCTCTGTTCTGCCTTTTGATGTATCTGTGACTTTACACATTTCATGGCTATTGACTAATTACTTGATACAACACACACACACACACAATGCTGGAGGAACTCAGCAGATGGTGGAGGAATTACTTGATGCTTTTGTTTTAAATGACATACATTTCCAATTCAAATTCTTACTCTTTTTAAAATTTATTTCCCTTTTGCCTTTCATTCTCCTCTCAGTTCCACACATTATTCTAACAAAGCAGCATAGGTTAGTCTGTTGTCACAACAAGGTTAATTTCAAGCTATTCAGCCATACAAACTATTATTTCTCAAGCATCTATATTATCTCCTTTTTAATGCTCTGAATGATTCTGTTTTGCATTGCATTCACCTTTCACTCTTTAGTCATATTTTTAATTCAATGTGTCTGCACTTTGAATCTCCATAATGGAAGGGATTCCTTCTATGTGTTCACAATATTTGAGTCATGGAACTTGGGACCTCCAGCAAACTTCTTATGCCCTTCTTTGCGAGTTTGTAAATTTAGTGGGAAAAAAGGACGTTGGGAATGGCGAGGGTGGAGCGCCCTGGGAGGAGTGTTGAGGAGGGAGGCGACAGGTGCCGTGAGTGACAGTGGGGGGGGGTGACTTGTAATTGGCACAGGTTCAGATAGAGTACACTCAGTCCAGAGCCAATAGGGAAGGCTATTTGATTTCAAACATTTGCTGTGAAAATGGGGGACACCTCCCTCTTCCTTGCCAGGGAGAGAGAGAATCTTTGGTATGTCGATTGTCGGATGAAATGCAAAGCTTTTGGGGTAACTTTGGTCTGTGTCTTTGCTATTGCTTAGCACACGTTTAGGCTCGGTGATGATACCAATACGCTTTTTTTTTGCTAGCGGGGAGGGGGGATTGTTGCTCACTGCCACTTACGTGCTGGAGGGGGAAGCTGGGGGGGACACTTTGGGGTTCCCATGTTTAACTGTCATCCATTCTTTGGGGCACTTCTGTGTTTTCGTGGATGTTTATGAAGAAAAAGCATTTCTGGATGTAATTGTATACATTTCTCAGACATTAAATTTGGCCTTTGAACCTCTGAATTACAGAATGTCTCTCTGGTGCCTCCTAATTCCTCTCCCCTTTTCTCTTCGCCTTTTCCTAACCATGATTCCCCTTTTTCCCCACACATGATTCTCCACTCTCTGTCCCCTTCCCACTCTTTGTTCACAATAGAGACCCATATCTGATCCAGGTTTATCATCACTGATATGCCTTAGGCCCACACCATTAGGTTCAGGAACAGTTGTTACCCCTCAATG
Organism: Mobula hypostoma; assembly: GCF_963921235.1. Classification (NCBI taxonomy): domain Eukaryota; kingdom Metazoa; phylum Chordata; class Chondrichthyes; order Myliobatiformes; family Myliobatidae; genus Mobula; species Mobula hypostoma. The sequence continues at coordinate 32,985,910 of NC_086100.1, forward strand.
ATCAGGGTCTTGAACCAGAGAGGGTAACTTCCACTTGTCTCATCACTAAACTGTTCCCACAACCCATGGATTCACTTTCAAGGACTCTTCATCTCATGTTCTTGATATTTATTGTCTATTTATTATAATTATTATTATTTCTTCTTTTCTTTCTCTTTGTATTGCACAGTTTGTTGTCTTTTGCACATTGGTTGTTTGTCCATCCTGTTGGGTGTGGTCTTTCATTGATTCTATTCTGTGTCTGCAAGACAAAGCATCTCGGGATTATATATGGTGACATACATGCACTTTGATAATAAATTCAGTTCAATTTTTGAATTTTGTTTCAAGGACAATAATTTCAAATTAGATTATAAGTTTATATGTGTTACCACTGTCAGTGCTCAATCTTCTTATAGGACCATAAGACATAGGAGCAGAATTAGGTGTCTGCTCCATCATTCAATCATGGTTGATCCTTTTTTCCTCTCCTCAGCCTACTTCTCCTTGTAACCTTTGATATCATGTCCAATCAAGAACCTATCAATTCTGCCTTGAATACACCCAATGACCAGGCCTCCACAGTTGCCTGTGGTAACAAATTCCATAAATTCACCACCCTCTGGCTAAAGAAATTTCTCTGCATCTCTGTTTTAAGTGGAGGCTCCTCTATCCTGAGACTCTGTCCCCTTGTCCTAGACTCCCCCACCATGGGAAACATTCTTTCCACATCTACTGTGTCAAGGCCTTTCAACATTCAAAAGGTTTGAATGAGAATCCTCCTCATCCTTTTAAATTTCAGTGAGTACAGACCTAGAGCTATCAAATGTTCATCGTATGATAACCCTTTCATTCCTGGAATCATCCTTATGAACCTCCTCTGGACCCTCTCCAGTGCCAGCACATCTCTTCTAAGATGAGGAGCCCAAAACTGTACACAATACCCAAGGTGAGGTCTCACCAGTGCCTTATATATCCTCAGCATTACATCCTTGCTCTTGTATTCTACACCTCTTGAAATAAATGCTAACATGGCATTTGCCTGCCTCATCACCAACTCAACCTGCAAGTTAATCTTTAAGTTGTTCTGCACCAGGACTCCCAAGGCCCCTTGCATCTCAGATTTTTGGATCTTCTGCTCGTTTAGAAAATAGTCTGCACATTTATTTCTACTACTAAAGCACATGACCATGTATTTTCCAACATTGTATTTCATTTGCCACTTTCTTGCCCATTCTCCTAATCTAAGTCCTTCTGCAGCCTGCCTGTTTCTTCAACACTACCTGCCCCTCCACCAATCTTCGTATCATCTGCAAACTTGGCAATAAAGTCATTTATTCCATCATCTAATTCATTGATATACAGCATAAAAAGATGCAGTCCCAACACCAACCCTTGTGAAACATCACTAGCCACTGGCAGTTAGCCAGACAAGGATCCCTTTATTTCCACTCACTGCCTCCTACCAATCAGCTAATGCTCTAACCATGTTAATAACTTTCCTGTAATACCATGGGCTCTTAACATAGTCAGCAGTCTCATGTGTGGCAACTTGTCAAAGGCCATCTGAAAGTCCAAATATACAGCATCCACTGCATCCCCTTTATCTCTCCTACTTATAATCTCCTCAAAGAATTCCAACAAATTCATCAGGCAGGACTTTCTCTCAAGAAAACCATGCTGACTTTGCCCTATCTTGTCCTGTGTCACCAAGTCCTCTGTAATCTCATCCTTAACAATTGACAACAACAGCCTCCCAACCACTGAGGTCAGGCTAACTGGTTTACAATTTCTTTTCTGCTGCCTTCCTCCTTTCTTAAAGAGTGGAGTGACATTTGCAATTTTGCAGTCCTCTGGCACCGTGCCAGAGTCCAATGGATTTTTTTTTGAAAGATCATTGCTAATCTTTCCACAATCTCTAGACCTACTTCTCTCAGAACCCTAGGGTGCTGCTTGTCTTGTCTGGGTGACTTATGTACCCTTAGGTCTTTCAGCTTTTGAGCACCTTCTCCCTCGTAATAGTAACTGCACTCGCTTCTCTTCCTTCACACACTACAATAACTGGCACACTGCTAGTGTCTCCCACAGTGAACACTGATGCAAAATATTCATTTAGTTCATCTGCCATCCCCCTGTCCCCCATTATTATTTCTCTGGCCTCATTTTCTAGTGGTCCTATATCCATTCTCATCCCCCTTATTTTTCACATACTTGAAAAAGCTTTTACTATCCACTTTGCTATTGTGTGCTGGCATGCTTCATATTTCATCTTTTCTCTACTAATGAATCTTTTAGTTGCTCTGTCGGTTTGCAAAAGCTTCCCAATCCTCAATCTTCTCGCTAATTTTTGCTTTGTTGTATGCCCTCTCTTCTGTTTTCACATTAGCTTTGACTTCCTTTATCAGCCACAGTGTTATTATTTTACCATGTGAGTATTTCTTCATTTTTGGAATACGTCTGTCCTGCACCTTCCTCATTTTTCCCAGAAACTCACGCTCTTGTTGCTCTGCCGTCATTTCTGCCAGCAGCTCCTTCCCAATTTACTTTGATAGGTTCTCCCACATTCCACAAAGTAGCTAACCTAATCTTTGTTTTATTGAAGGTTATAAGCTCGACTAAGAATAAAGCTGCAAATTGTATTCAGCAAAGAATTCGACACAAGGGACAAGGAAAAAGAAATAAGAGGCATGCCATTCAAAAAAAACAGCTTGGTAATAAAAGGGCAAAACTACGTGACGGAACTCCCAAGAGAATTGAATCATCTGAGGAAGTACGGGGTGCACTGGGTTTTGAAATAGGTACAGGTAGTAGAAGAAACTTTCCAAGACTGCCTGCTCCACGAAATATATGCCCGGGCAGAGCTCGGTACTTTGCAGGACCCACTGTGTCTATTTGACAGGTCTCGGAAATAAATCCAGAGAAGAGAGCACAACCGACTGAAAATCTATTCTTTTTTTTTAATGTTGAGATATAGTTTATATTGATTGTGTAAGGCACACAGCTGAAGCAGTTTTACATTTGAAGGAATGATACGTATTAGCTTGAAATTAAATGATTTAGCTTGAAATTAAAAGTCTGAAATAAATACCACTCTTTTTAAAAAAAATTAATACACAACATTCCTGTTTATGGTATTCAATACGTGCACACTCAGTAATGACACTTCAGTTACAATATGCTCTGTCATTTACGTTACCCTCACTAAAAGCCTATCTTGCTGTTAAAAAGCTAATTGTGCTGTTTGGCCTTTTTTATTTATCTGAAGTACTGGAAGTACAAAATATAATTTTGTCTTTCAGCTGTTTCGGCCAGCAAACTTTGCCTCATCAGCTCATTATAAAATTGGATTTTTTTTTGTTCTTTACTCCGTAACAACATTTCTTTGTTTGGATCCATTGTACTGTACAAAGTTTGAAGTCTAGTGTCCAACACACCTCCTCATTATAAAGACCTCTCTACCTACCTGTCCCACTCCTCTGTCCTGATCATTCCATAATCATCCTTATTACAAAGAAAGCCATCCAAACTGTTTAGGTAGTTCTTTATTTATTTTTTAGCAACATACACACTGGATTGAATAAATAGGCTTTGCCATCCTTTATGCTCACAGTTGTCCATAGCTTTTGTGGAGCAGAAATTGGCACAGACGTCCAACTTGAGAGTGAAGAGTGCAGTTAATAGATAAAATGACATTGTACCTCTTTGGCCAATTAACTTGAAAATTCCTTACTCAGCTGTCAAATGCAGGAAGCAAAATAAAGGCAGGGCTTGGACAGAATTAAGAGAATATAAAAGAGTAAGAAAAAAAGCTAAATAATAATTAAAAATTCCAACAGTAATTAGAAGTTAATTGAGTGGAACTTCATACTTGTAAATGCAAGTACCCAAGAGTGGTTGGCTGGGAAGCAATAATAACAAATAAAATTTCATGAAACCCTAACATTTGCTGACATATTTGATGATTATCTAACAGGATTTGCCTCTAGCCCATCTTGATATACTGTAATCTCGGTGATGTACCATCGTAGTGAAGTTTTTGAAGTAGTAGAGAAAATATGCTGCATGCTCCTTATTAAGAACGCAGCCCGATGTTTTATGAATCTTAAGAATAACGTGGTTTACCTATTTTGCTTAACTACCTCATTAAATATTTAAAACTGAATTCAATGGACTGAATTTCAGAAATGAATAGAATGACCTACGTAACTGGTGCTTTCAACCAGCCATGAACAAATATCTAAATTATTCATCCAAATTAGTTTTTTACTGAACGACAGAATCAGGCCCACGACTTTTTTCAGAGTGCAGACAACTGGAATTTTCTTGCCCAGAGAACTATGGGAAGGATAATAATAAGGATATTTTAAAGAGGGCTAGGGAAAATTGTCATAGAAGAGGAAATGAAGCCTGGGCAGACACTCCTATGATGTTTTGTTTTTATCTTGACCTTCAAAGCTCTCAATATAAATGAACGGACTTTCTCTTCCTGTCCCACATCTAAGATGGCACTGGTTCCATAGACATAATCTACAGCTCTCTAGTGCTGGATACAACACAGCAGTCACAGTTGGTGCACAGTTTAGACATTGGTGGTGATAATTGGCTAGCAAGCTTTGGACTTCTGTGGTTCGCATGGGAGTCAGAAACTGGATTGCATGGCAGTGAGTAGTTAGTGCTGCTGACTCACAGCTTAAAGACCCTGGCCTCGATTTCTGGATCTGTCATGAAGTGTTAGCACATTCTCTCTATGAACTCATTGCTTTCCTCTAACATCACAAAAATAAGCTGGTAGATTAACTGGCTACTGAAAATGATTTCCTCATGGGTAAAACAATCAAACAGGAGCTTGTGCAAGGAAGAATAAATTAGAACATAGAACCGTACAGCACAGTACAAACCTATCAAACTGTTGGCAATGTTAGAAGTTCTATGGATATCCCTGTGTTCTTTCATATTGATAAGAATCCTGTCATTAAACCCATATTCTGTCTTCAAATTTGACCTTCCAAAGTGAATCACTTCTCATTCTTTTGGGTTGAATTCTATCAGACACTTCTCAGCCCAGTTCTGCATCCTGTTGAAGTTGCATTGTAACCCATGACAACCTTCTACATTATCCAATCTTTGTGTCAACTTACTAACCCACCATCTCACTTCCTCATCCACATCATTATTAAAGTCATAAAGAGCAGGAGTCCCAGAACAGACCTCTACAGAATACCACTGGTCACAGATGTCCAGGTAGAATATGCTCCATCTTTAACCAGCCTCTGTTCTTTGGGCAAGTCAATTCTGAATCCATACAGCTAAGTTTCCCTGGATCCCATGCCTCCTGACTTTATGAATGAGCCCACTGTGGGGAACCTTATCAAACACCTTAATAAAATCTATATCCATTACATCCGCTGCTCTACCTTCATTAATGTGCTTTGTCACATGCTTAAGCACTTCAGTTAGGCTTATGTGTCACAATCTGCTCCTCAGAAAGCTATGCTGACTATCCCTAATCAGTCTATCTTCCTCCAAATGCTTGAAAATCCTGTCCCTGAAAATCTTCTCCAATTATTTGCCCATCACTGATTAAGACTCACTGGTCTATAAGTATTATCCCCGTTCCTTTTCTTGAAACCAAAATGTTGAAGGAAATCAACAGGTCAGGCAGCATCTATGGGGAGGAACGAATAGTTGAGGTTTCAGGCTAATCCTTCATTAGGATTGGAGGGGAAGGGAGAAGAAGCCAGAATAAGAAGGTGGGGGGAGAGGAAGGAGTACAAGTTGGTAAGTCCATTTGCCGTCCTCCAATCATCTGGTACTACTCATGGGGCAGTGAGGGTGCAACGATTATTGTCATAAGTGCAGCAATGTCTTTCTTTGCTTCCCATAGTAGCCTGGGGTATATCCTGTCTGGCCCCATAGATGTATTTATCCTAATATTTTCCAAAAATTCCAGCACGTACTCTTATTAACATTGACATGTTCCAGCATATCAGCCTGTTTTACATATTTGTCACAAATGTCAAAGTCCATTTCACTGGTGAATATTGAAACATGGTATTCATTAAGGACCTCCCATCTCTCTTCCAACTTCGGGCACATGTTTCCTCTTACATCCCTGATCAGTCTAGTCATCCTCCTGTTCTTCACATAGAATGCCTTGGGATTTCTTTAATCCTACTACCCAAGGCAGTCTCATGCCCCCTTCTAGCTCTCCTGAGTTTAGTCTCAAACTCCTTGCTTGCTTCCTCGTAACTCTCAAGAGCCCTGTCTGATTCTTTCTTCCTAAACATTAAGTAAGCTTCATTTGTCTTCTTGACTAGGTGTTCCACGTTTCTTGTGCACCATGACACCTTCACTCTCCCATCCTTGCCCTTCTTCGATGGGGCAAATTCCTGTGATCCAGATTCCTGTGCAAGTGCTCCCTAATGAATGTGTGCGGTATCTGAAATATTGATTTGTACCAGCACCAAACAACCAACAGCAACCAATTTGTCTGTTGTGTGAAAAGATTTTTTTTTCAAGTGAGGCATTAAACTGTCCAGGTTCCTTGAACATTCGAAGAGAATGCACACTGATAAAGCAAACAAGAACTTAACTTATTTTCAGTCACTTTGTGAAAACTTTCCTTTGTAAAAGCCCTCTTACTGATTAAGATGGGCACGGTGTTCATCCAGGACTGGGGTGGCATATATACAGCACCACATATCAACTGCATCACCCTACGGCAACCAGAGGTAGGCATAAGAACTGCATATACAGTAAGTGCCATTCAGCATCCAACAAGAGCTCAACTTCACAACACTATTTGACATAGACACAGCTGTCCCAGGATACTTTTCCTGCTCACACTTATCATCCACCTTGCATCATGTACCTGAACTCAACATATCACTTACATGGGGAAATCACTCCATGAGTTAGGGCTTTCCAATTAATGGTACGTAGGGAAACACCAGCCCTTAAAGCACTGGGGCTATTAAGGCTCATCCCTTAAGGCTGTTAACATATTCTGGATTGAGGTTGAGGAATAGATTACTCCCTCCCAGTTCCCGCAAAACAGAATGCCAAAACCCGAGAAGTCAGTTAGTTTCTCCCAATGGTCTTTTTCCTTGTCAAAGGGATCAATAGTAGTGACATTGGTTCCATGGTGTGACGAGTCCTCATTCAAATTCAGCAATCCGACCTGCTGATCCAGCATCCAAATTCAATTTCCATCCTGAGAAACATATCACAAGATCTCCTGCCACATGTCAGTATTCACCCTTTGCCATTCTGTAATGTAGAATGCACTCCCTCCTGATTAGTCACTGGATATTTAGAAAACACAAAGACAGAACTACTGGAATTGCTCCCCAAATGCCGATGTCCCTCTGAAATGTGGGCCCCTCTTAATCAGAATTAAGTTACCCAAATTTCTACCCCTTTGATTCAAATTTCATCTGGCCAGTATGAAATACGAGTCATCCCTCAAACTAATTGCATGGGGAAACAAGTACCAAAGTAACAGATTAAGACAATAAACATGTGACAGGTTAAGAAAACAAGAAACAAAGTAACAGATTGGAACCCAGGCTGTACTCCTCTTTGTTAAATCTTCATATTGAATTGTAAAAATTTAAAATAGACAATTAATTTCTCACAGAGAAATAGCACACTTATCAGAGAACAACAGAAAAGGAAAAAGCAGCTGGGTGGGGTCCAACACATCCACAGAGCGTTTTAAAGGCAAAGTCCTCACACACACAAAAGGAAACTGATGCATGTGGCCATACCTCACATTTCTCCGCATTCAAATCATTAACAAGGAAGAGGGATGCAAGTTCAATGTCCACCCTTCCTACAACAATGAGACACGAAGGTGCTAACCACTCCCTTATTCCCACTGCCCCTGAACGTCAGCTAAGGTCCTTTGCAGGGATTCTAGAATGGAATGCGAGGAATCCGGCAGAGGGCAAAAGGAGACCTTATCTGCAGGGGGCTTGAAGAACAACTCTTCCTCCTCGAGACCTCCCTTTTTTACTTCCCCGGACAGTACTTCATCCACATACCGTAGAGAGTGGGGATGGGAATCCCATTTACCTGCACCTCTGGGACCCCAGCTTTGAGCAAAGCTAAAAACATTTCTTCATGGAATATGCGGGATCCCCCACTCCCCATCTACCTACCTAACTTCCGTACCTGACTACATGCTGCTCTTCTAAGTACTCTAAATCTTGTAAGAATTGAATTGCTGTACTTATTGGGTGACCAACAGCTGGTACTATTGATGACAACACTTCACTTTTGTTTGGGAAGTTGCTGCCATAACCATATGCCCTTTCATTCCAGAAGTTAATTCCATGCATTACTGATTGCATGTTGGGACACAAGGCTTCCAAAAGCACCTATTCCTCTGTTAGATAGGATCTCTCCGGTACCCCACTCATCCCATTTCCTCAATAACCACGCGGCCATAGTCTACCCCACCTCCGCCTTTTTTTCTGTACCTGTCCCCTAAACTCAGTAATTTCTAAGCGGAGAATTCTCCAACCTCTGTTGTCTCGAAGAGGCCCATTACACCATCTTCCACACATTCCTGATCCTCCTCCCCCTCCCCCTCCTGAGGGGAAGAAACTGCAGGCTGATGCTCTCCTCAGTGGGTGTGGGAACGTGTGATCACTGGCCTGGCCCATACTGTTTTGGATAGGCAGGGGAGAGAGTGATAAATTCAAGGAATAAACCGAGGGGTCACGCTACCCTCACTCCCTCATTTTCATCATCCAGTCAGACATTCCCATCCCCCAGCCCCAATGTAGGATCATTGCTCTGTTTCATCATGGCTTGAACCTTAACAGGGTTGGGCTGCCAACCAGCTCGGCGTGCAATGTCCAAGTGCTGTAACTTCATTAGTTAACAAACTATCACTATATTCTTATCCTCCAACTTTATAGCTGAAATCTGGGCCATCAACAATGATTCTCTCAGAATAGTACAGCGCTGACTGAGATTTTCCAATTCATTCTTAAGACTCGCTATCATTTTATACTGATGTCTTACAATCAGCTAGAAAGCATTCCACTGGCTATCCTTTCTCCTGGGAAAACCCAGCGGTTTAAGTATGGGAACAATGTGGTGTCCCATTTCAACCCTGGCAAAACACCAACTGGTCTGATCAATCTACCGGCATTCCATAACCCATCAGTAGGTTAGTGAGACTTCCAAAGTCTGCACTATTACCTGTCCACTCTAGGGCTCTCTATCTTTCATACAGTCCTCTCTGTTAAATAACCTTTTAAAGAAATGCATTTCTGCTAAAAAAAAGTCAGACTCTTCTAAAAGCAGCGCCAAAATGTAACACTGAACCAGGTTCTGGCAAGTGAGATAGAAAACAATCAGAATCAGAATCAGGTTATTAACACCGGCATGTGACGTGAACTTTGTTAGTTTAGCAGCAGCAGTTCAATGCAATACATAAACCAGCAGAGAGAAAAAAAATAATAATAAATAAACAAGTAAATCAATTACATATACTGAATAGATTTTTTAAAAAAGTGCAAAAAAAGAAATACAGCGTGTTAAAAAAAGTGAGGTAATGTCCAAAGATTCAATGTCTACTTAGGAATCGGATGGCAGAGTGGAAGAAGCTGTTCCTGAATCGCTGAGTGTGTGCCTTCAGGCTTCTGTACCTCCTACCTGATTGTAACAGAGAGTAAATGCATGCCCTGGGTGCTGGAGGTCCTTAATAATGGACGCCGCCTTTCTGAGATACCGCTCCCTAAAAATGCCCTGGGTACCTTGTAGGCTAGTGCCCAAGATCGAGCTGACTAGACTTACAACCTTCTGCAGCTTCTTTCGGTCCTGTGCAGTAGCCCCTACATACCAGACAGTGATGCAGCCTGTCAGAATGCTCTCCACAGTACAACTATAAAAGTTTTTTGAGCGTATTTGTTGACATGCCAAATCTCTTCAAACTCCTAATATAGTATAGCCGCTGTCTTGCCTTCTTTATAACTACTTCGATATGTTGGGACCAGGTTAGATCCTCAGAGATCTTGATGCCCTGGAACTTGAAGCTGCTCACTCTCTCTACTTCTGATTCCTCTGTGAGGATTGGTATCTGTTCCTTCGCCATACTCTTCCTGAAGTCCACAAGCAGCTCTTTCGTCTTACTGATGTTGAGTGCCAGGTTGTTGCTGCGGCACCATTCCACTAGTTGGCATATCTCACTCCTGTACACCCTCTTGCTACCACCTGAGATCCTACCAACAATGGTTGTATCTTCAGCAAATTTATAGATGTTATTTGAGCTATGCCTAGCCACTCAGTCATGGGTATACAGAGAGTAGAACAGTGGGCTAAGCACACACCCCTGAGGTGCGCCAGTGTTGATCGTCAGCAAGGAGGATATGGTATCATCAATCTGCACAGACTGTGGTCTTCCAGTTAGGAAGTTGAGGATAGACAGAGGGAGGTATAGAGGCCCAGGTCAAGATTGTGGGAATGACGCTATTAAATACTGAGCTATAGTCGATGAACAGCATTCTGACATAGGTGTTTGTGTTGTCCAGGTAGTCTAAAGCCGTGTGAAGAGCCATTGAGATTGCGTCTGCCATTGACCTATTGTGGCGATAGGCAAATTGCAATGGGTCCAAGTCCTTGCTGAGGCAGGAGTTCAGTTTAGTCATGACAAACCTCTCAAAGCATTTCATCATTGTTGACGTGAGTGCTACTGGGCGATAGTCATTAAGGCAGCCCACATTATTCTTTTTAGGCACTGGTATAATTGTTGCCTTTTTGAAGCAAGTGGGAACTTCCGCCCATAGCAGTGAGAGGTTGAAAATGTCCTTGAATACTCCCGCTAGTTGGTTGCCACAGGTTTTCAGAGCCTTACCAGGTACTCCATCGGGACCTTCTGCCTTGCGGGAGTTCACTCTCTTTAAAGACAGTCTAACATTGGCCTCTGAGATGGAGATCACAGGGTCATCAGATACAGCAGGGATCTTCACAACTGTAGTTGTGTTGCTTCTTTCAAAGAGTGCACAGAAGGCGTTGAGTTCATCTGGTAGTGAAGAATCGCTGCCATTCATACTATTGGGTTTTGCTTTGTAGGAAGTAATGTCTTGCAGACCCTGCCAGAATTGCTGTGCATCTGAGGTTGCCTCCAAGCTCGTCCGAAATTGTCTCTTTGCCCTTGAAATAGCCCTCCGCAAATCATACCTGGTTTTCTGGTACAGGCTTGGGTCACCAGACTTGAATGTCACAGATCTAGCCTTCAACAGGTTCTCCTGGTTCATCCACGGCTCTTAGTTTGAGAATGTACAGTAGGTTTTTGTGGGCACACACTCATTCACACAGGTTTTAATGAAGTCGGTAACAACTGCAGCATACTCATCCAGGTTCGAGGATGAATCCCTGAATACAGACCAGTCGACCAATTCAAAGCAGTCCTGTAGGTTCTCCTGTGCTTCCCTTGTCCGTACCTTCTTGGTCCTCACTACTGATGCTGCAGTCTTCAGTCTCTGCCTATAACAGGGAGCAGAAGTACAGCCAGGTGATCAGACTTCCCAAAGTGAGGGTGTGGAATAGCACAGTAGGTGTTCTTGACAGTGGTGTAGCAATGGTCCAGTATATTGTTTCCTCTGGCATGGAAAATGATCTGTTGATGGTAGTTGCTTAGAGATTTTTTTCAGACTGGCCTGATTAAAATCTCCCAAAAAGATGGTGAAGGCGTTAGGGTGCGCTGTTTCATACCTGTTGAACCCATTGCTCAGATCATCTAAAGCCTGCTTGACATTGGCCTGAGGTGGAATGTAAACTGCTACCAAAATGACCCCAGAGAACTCCCGTGGTAGGTAAAAAGGACGGCACTTTACTGCTAGATATTCCAGGTCTGGTGAGCAGAATTGGGACAGCACTGATATATTTGTGTACCAAGAAGAGTTGATCATGAGGTATGCTCCTCCACCTCTGCTTTTGAGAGACTCTATAGATCTGTCCTGACAATGTATAGTAAATCCATCGATCTGGATCGCTGCATCCAGTACGGAAATGGTTAACCAGGAAACTCTGAAACAAATGACACACATGGTCCTAATGTCCCTCTGATTCAGCACCCTTGCTCTGAGATCATCGATTTTATTCACCAGAGACTGCACGTTTGCCAGCAAGATAATCAGTGTAGGGAGTTTAAAACCTAGTTTCCTTAAATGCATTTGTAACATTGATCTACACCTGCGCTTCCTCCAAGGTGTCCTCCATGGCCGCTTCCAGCCACAATCAGTGTTGTTTCCATCGGTTTTAGGCAACAATAGATCGTTTAAACGCATTAAGACATCTTTGTTGACTGTACTGACTTGCGAATAAGTATATTCACCATTTATTTACAATCAGTAAAGATTCAACCAAACATTCATGTTCTCCATGTTACAGACACTACAAAGCTGAATATTTAGCAAACATACATTCAACAAATATAATTAGCAAAAAGCGTATGTGGAGCATACCTTCCTGATGGCTATGTGCACTGCTTATCTTAAACAAAGGGAGAGAAAGCAAGCCCCTTGCACATCCTATTTTATACCTGGATGTTTATCCAGGTGGCTAACCAATGGAAAAAGCAGCTGCATTTTCTAAACTAACCAATCACGATGGAAGCGACTTCACACAGTCAGAATAAGCCACATCCCCCACAGAAAATATGGTTGAAGAGTTGCTATTTGCAAGGGAACTAGAAGCAGATACGAAGAGGGAGTCAATATTTCAGGTTGTTGAGCAATTTTTCTAAGAGAATGACATTCCACTCACCAACATTCTTGTATGTGCAACAGATGTGGGACCATCAATGACAGGATGCCACCATCCAATTATTACTTTCTTGAAAAAAGCTGTACTTAACAAATTTAACATTCACTGCAGAATTCACAGATAAGATCTGGCTGCAAAAAAAAACTAAGTGATTGGCTACACAAATCATTAAATACTGTTATCACATTTGTAAATAAAATTATGTCCCATGCTCTCAATTCTCAACTATTTCAAAAGCTTTGGATTGAGAACGATGAAGAGTTTGAATGTTTGCTGTTGCACACAGAAGTCAGATGGCTCTCAAAAGGAAACTGCTTAAGATGCTTTTATGTGCCTTTTGAAGCTGTGACAATATTCTTTGAAAACTTAATGCTTCATTCAGTAATCAACAGAAGAATATTAGCTATGACACTGCTTAGTTTCAGAATTATTGACCAAGTTTAATGAAATCAATCTTCAATTGCAAGGAATTAATGTGAATTTTATCAAAGTCAAACCAGTAGTCTCCAGACTTCTGTCCAAGTTAACTCTATTTAAGAACAACATTGGCCGTCGTGACCTTTTCCAATTTCTGAGCCTCTTGGAGCAGGAAGAGATAGAAAGAATATCAGATGATGATCTTCACGTATATTGTGCCACTTGGGTGAGCTGCATAAAGATATGCCAGAGAAGTTTCAGGATCTTGTCTCGATCCAAACTCCAGATTGGGTAAAATATCCATTCCTGAACACTAGTAACGAGGAATTCACAGGAAGGATGAAGGAAGAATTGATCTCGCTACAAAATGACTTTGAGCTGAAGCCGAGGTTAAAAAATTTATATTGAGACTTTTGACTGCAGGAAGAAATCTCTGAACACTATCCTGAACTGTGGGAAAAGGTCAAGGCATTCTTTATTGCCTTACCAAGATAATACTTAGTGGAGTGAGGATACATAGTGGAGTGAGGTTTCATTGTAGACGCCAAATTCTTTCAAAGTAACAAAATTAACTGCAAATTACTGAACATGGGGACCTGAGACTCCTTATGAGTGACATTTAGCCTGATGCTGAGAGCTTGATATCTGTACAAAGCCCAGCCATCTCATTGAAAGGTGAAAAAGCAATGAAGTAGTGAGTAGATGGACTACTAATGTATGCTATGAAATTGTGGATGAAAATTGTTTTACTGGAATTAAATAAAGGAATCATTTATTTGTAGCTTTAAACAGATTTGAATAATTTTTGCAATTATTTGTCACTGATTTGAATTTGCAGTTCCTATTTTCTTTAAATGTGCATTGTAGATCAAAATTCTTTATAGCTTTTATGTAATGGCTGGAAAGGGAGAGGGGAGCACAGGATGTGGTCTGGGAGGCAAGGGTATGGTAACTTAAAAAAGTTTGGAAACCACTGGTCTAGAACATAGGACATAGAATATTACAGAATAATATAGATTATTTATTTATGGTTTTATATTGCCATATTTATACTCTATTCTTGGTTGGTGCAACTGTAACGAAACCCAATTTCCCTTGGGATCAATAAAGTATGTCTGTCTATCTATCTATCTATCTATCTATTAATTCACTGTCTTGTGCCAACCTACTCTAGGATCAATCCTTGCCTCCTACATAGTCCTCCATTTTTCTATCATCCATGTGCCCATCTTAGAGCTTCTCAAATGATCTTAATGTATCTGCCTCTACCTGGCAGGGCATTCCATGCACCCACTATCCTCTGTATAAAGCACATACCTCTAGTATTCCCTTCTATACTATCCTCCAATGACCTTAACATTATGTCCCCACGTATTAGTCATCTCTGCCCTGGGAAAAAGTCACTGGCTATCCACTTGATCTATATCTCATCATTTTGTACACCTCTGCCAGTTACGTCTCTTCCTCCTTCACTCTGAAGAGAAAAGCCATTGCTTGCTCAGGCTATCCTCATAAGACATCCCCCCTAAACCTGGCAAGTCTTCTCTGCATCCTCTCTAAAGCTTCCACATCAGTCTTATAATGAGGCAATTAGAATTGAACACAATATTCCAAGTATGGTCTAACCAGGGATTTACAGAGCTACACATACATAAGTTGGCAGATCTATGGCACATAAACAATTAAAATACTGAATATCAAAATTATTAGTAATTTTAAAGTTCTCAGAAATGCTCAGAGATGTACTAGGATAAACTTGAGAACAAAACAGTGATTTAGAATTCCTTCCAAGGACTATTCATTTGAATGCAGGTGAAGAGTAAGAATGAGAGAGAAGATGATGCAAGTATGTCACAAAATTATTAACTTGTCTATTAAACAACAGATTTAGAATTCTGCTCAGTGTATTAAGGTGGTGATTCTGTTTTTATATATTGACAGTCATCCATTTTGCTGTTTCTTTAGTCAAGCGAACAGTAACCTTCGCAGCTTTTTCTCAATGACCTCTTTTTAGGGCAACTCGATTTCACAATAACTCGTGGAATCCAAAAGAGAAACTTTATTGCACTGATTGAACTTGAGCTAAGTCAAACAAACGAGTTATTATTATAGAAAGGTCTGGAACATGGTATTTACTGAAGGTTTTCAGTTAAAAGTGTAATTCATTTCTACTGTGTCAGGGTACGGAAGGTTGTAAAAAATCATTTTATCTGTAATATTCTCTTGTATGCATTTATTTTCTTGGAAGTAAATGTGTGACTAATATGCTCTAGCCTTTAGGTCCCATGGATTGGATAGTCATTTTAGTGATGTGCGATCTGCTCTGTAATTCCTGCATACTTGGTTATCACCAAGTGGTCACGTTTTCTGCAATTCCTTGCGATGCAGTGGGAGCAGTGAATGCAGCTGACCTTGCAATTCAACACGTCAATGACGTTCGACGAGAGGGATACAAGTACAGCCTGAACAAGATCATAAATGCCCAGGAAAAGCAGGTGAGTTGAAGAGCTGCTCAAGCTAGTAGATCAATAAATTTGTCGTGATGGATTTTTTGTTGCTGGGATACTTTTGTCTAGCCTATGTAAGGACAGTATAGAAGCATATTTAGGTGCTGATTCATACAAAAGTGTAAGACGTTTTCAAAACCTTTGAATCATCACAGATCGATTTTACATGCATCATACTGGAATATTGTAAGTGATGACAATACCCATACTGCAACTTTTCAGAACCTTATGGAAATGCAGCTTGGAGTGGGGTTAGTGGTGTTTTGAAATTTATCATAAAAATCTTGCCCAGTCGAGGAAGACGTCGCTTGGTCATTAACCAGAAGAAAGAAACACAAAACCTATATTTAGGGCTTGCTTTACAACTTCACCTTAATGGAGAAACAGTGCGTGAAGCTCTCTGGTACTGCACTACGTCATGCGCTGCAGTACCATCTGGTGACTCTTGCCTCTGGCACCACTTGTGTGCCCCCTGTCAATCCTTAACCTGTGCCACGGTAATCATCTCACGCTGCAACAGGTGACATGTGTCCGTCACTGTTTTGACTGAAATCATTTATTCTGAGAACAAATTGAGGAGCAATGGGCTTGTGAGGCAGCCTTTTCATGGGTGCTGACTGTCATCATATTGGGAACTCTGCATCAAGATGCAGAGTCATATGTGACCAGAAATTGTTCCCACTCTCTGAATGTCCTGCTTAGATGAGGTGACAGTCCCTGCATTTTGTTTAATGACCAGGCCTGTCTTCCTGGTCATTTTAATATTGACTTTATCATACTAACCTCAGTAGTTCTCCCCAATATTCATTGGGAACAAGAGCAGCACGCATGTAAGCAAACTGCAGAAAGACGTGAAAGTAATAAGACAATTGTAGTGGGGAATTTTAACTCTTCCATTCATTGGGATTACCTTAGTGCAAAGGGGTTAGACAGGACAACATTTGTTAAGTGCATCCAAGATAGACTTTTAGAGACAATAGTTCAACCAGAGACAGGACACTAATCAAGCTCATGTTTGAAATTAAACAGGGATCATGGTTGCAGTGTCCATAATTCTGTATGTTTCAAGGTAGTTATGGAAAGTGTAAGGTTAGTTCTCAGGTCTTGACTTGGGGGAAGACAAATTACACTAGCATAAAAAGAGGACATAGCAGAAGTAGACTGTGAATGTGCATAAAAACCCATGACTCTGTGACTTTCAACTAGGTGCTGGGCTGGCTGTTGAGAATGAATGTTTTCCTATGGCTCAAGGCTTCTGTTTGAAACTAAGGCCCAGGTGAAGTACAATATGAACCATGGCTCCTTTGGAGATCTGATGTAAGAAGCCATCATTCTATGAACCAGAAATTCAGTAGTTGGAACTGGCCTGGAGGTGTCTCGCTGTTTCCAGATTAATCAAGACCTTCTACGTGATTGATGACTAGAACATAGTTTCAGGTAGAGTGAAAGAAATAAACAAGAACGAGAGTGTAAATCAGCAGGGTGATGAGGTTTCCTGGAATGAACAGGGTCGTCAATTCAGTCCATTGCTGGAACCACCAAAGCATCGAAGACTTCAGATTAAGAAATTCTGTTCCCCATGTAACAATTGTTCTTTTTAAAACTGCAATAAGATCCTTAAATATACTAAAAAAAAGACTGGTACCTCATCAAACATACAGGTTTGTGAGGAGTGTACACTGTTACAGACCAGGATTACTGGCCTCTTCCGTGTTGTAGAGTATAATTTATGTATGTCAAGACAGCAATTAAATTAAAGGTAATGTAAAAGACGTCAAAAAACCCGTAAAATGCTTCATCAGTATTCCAGAATCATGACATCATTGTGAGGCAACAGTGTGGACGCAGTCTATTCTGCCCGTCCAGCTCATCCTGGCTCTCTGAAAGAACAATCCTATTCTTCCCACTTCTCCATCCTCCCCCCATAACCCTGCAAAATCTTTTCTTGCAACTCCTTCTTAAATGCTGTTATTCATTCTGTCTCCATTACCACCCCTGACAATGCATTGTGCTTACAACTTGCTGCTCAAAATAAAATGCTCAGGTTTGGTTTTTTTTGTCCCTCACTTTCATTCTACACCCTTGTTTCTGAACTGTTCTAGCAATAAGAACAATCTCCCTCGATCTAACCTGTCTATGTCTTTCAAGATTTCCATCAGATCTCCTTGTGTCCTTTTCTGCTCTAAAGGGAATTTTAACACATCTCTTCTGCACCCTCTCCAAAACATTGACATCTTTCCTCAGGGTGGCTCCAGATCTGGACCCAAACTGCAGCTGTGCTTCATAAAAGATTCATCATGACTTTCTTGCTCTTGCACACAATTTGTCTGTTTATAAAAGTCCAAGATCTTGTTTGTTTTTTTCAACCACTTTTTGAAACTAGTCTGCCACTTCTAACACATTATACACCAAGGCATTATGGACATAAATAAATTCCAGGAAAACGGAAATATTAATCACTTCTGCAGTGATTCTGGGAGATATTATGATGTTCTTTACCCATTCCTTCATTGTGGAAGCTATAACAGATGTTGAATTATCACCGTTCTGCATGGTTTAGATGTTTGACAAAAGAGGGTCAGCTGCCGGCTACACCAGTTTGCTCTGGCTCAATGCACTTATTTCCATTTTCTTAACTGATTTTAGGATCAATATGAGTTCATTTATTATTTGGTGTTTGAAGTCTTCGAAACCAGATGTCACGTCACGAATCCCAAACCATTGAAAAGCTGTGAAGTTGAATCATTTCCCATGATGGTAAAGAGCTGATTAATTATATTCTCTTATCTCATTTTTTTGCAGAATATTAAAAGGTCTCAGGTAATCATTCATTGGCTAAGAACTGTAGACATGAATGTAACCTAAACCAATAGGTCTGACGAGAGGTTATACATACCAGAATGTTAATAATTTATTTTCTTGCTATACCTATCATACTTTCTGTTTTTTGCATAATTCAGGATTACAAACTTTGTTTTTGTTTACCCTGCAAATACTAGAGTTTCTTAATAGAACATAGTTGTAAGAATTATTTGATTACCTGAGGTAGTGCAAGAGGTGGTCCACAATGTTTAGTAGATGTGGTATGTTTAGGTTTGTGCAGGTCTCTTCAAGACCAGATAGTTGTAGGGAAGTCTGGTGGTGTAGGATTTAATGCTTCTCTGCCTCCTACCTGATGGTAGCAGTGAGAGAGGGCTTGACCTGGATGGTGGAGATCATTGACAATAAATGCCTGCTTGTTGAAGCAGCATCTTATGTCAGTGTTTTCATTGGTGGGGAGGGTTGTTCCTGTGATGGACCTGGACGTGAATGCCATCCCCAGCCATGATGCAACCACTCAGTACAATTTCAATAGCACATTCTGTACCAGTTTATTAGAGTATTTTACAACAGCGATCACCAACCACTGGGCCGCGGACCGGTACCGGACCGCAAAGCATGTGCTACCGGGCCGCGAGAAAACGATATGATTTGGCGATGGGAGTCAGCTGCACCTTTCCTCATTCCCTGTCATGCCCACTGTGGAGCTTGACCGCATGCGAGGTCATTACCCGCGCGTCATCCATGTCAGCGCGGCAAGGAAATCAACTCCTTGAGCTTGCAAATGATGGCGGGCTGAAAAGTATGTTTGACATAACATCTCTGCCGGCATTCTGGATCAAAGTCAAGGCTAAATATCCTGAGATATTCAGGAAAGCACTGAAAACGTTGCTTCCTTTCCAACATATTTCTGCAATGAATGTAACGAAAACTAAATTGCGGAATAGACTGGACATCAGGAACCCCCTTCGAGTATCGCTGTCTCCCATCACCCCTCGATGGAACCGTGTTGTTGCAGGGAAACAAGCCCAGGGCTCCCACTGATTCAGCAATATTGGTGTGTTGCAATGATTTTATATGTTCATACGGGGAAAATATGTGCTGTGTGTTTAATATCCAAATGTTACTTAAAATGTTATGATGCTATTGACTTATAAGTGACTTATATAACCATATAACAATTACAGCACGGAAACAGGCCAGCTCTGCCTTTCTAGTCTGTGCTGAACGCTACTCTCACCTAGTCCCACCGACCTGCACTCAGTCCATAACCCTTCATTCCTTTCCTGTCCATATACCTATCCAATTTTTCTTTAAATGACAATATCGAACCTGCCTCTACCACTTCTACTGGAAGTTCGTTCAACACTTACTTAAAGCTCCCCTGTCCTCCCCTGATAATTGACTTATCACTATATTCATGCGAGGAAAATTTGCGCTGTGTGTTTAATATTAAATTCATTAGATAAACGCTTTTAGAAACGAAATTGAGTGTATTAGCCACTTATCGCCTATATTCCTGTTGTGATTAACACCCCACCCCGAACAGAATTGCCAAAAACGATTTGTGGGAAAAAAATCGGCACGTACACACATGCGCACTGGTGCCCGCGCAAGGCTTCATGGTCATTGCAGTCTTTCTCGGGGTAAACACAACGTATTTGACTGCTACTCTTGTCCGTTGGCAACTCTAACCTCCCCCACCCCCCCGGTTGGCTGGTCCGCAAGAACATTGTCAATATTAAACCGGTCTGTAGTACAAAAACGGTTGGGGACCCCTGTCTTATAATATGCCAAATCTACTTAAGTTTCTGACAAAGTAGAGGTGGTGGCACACCTTATTAGTGATTATATCTACTGTATGTTCTGGGCCCAGGACAGGTCATCTTAGAAGCGAATACCAAGTGATCTGAACTCTCCCCACCTCTGACTCACCAATGAGAAGTGGCATGAGATGAAGGTTGTTGGAATGGAGGCTATAGTTCAAATGTTGGGACTGTAGAAATGATACCTGATGTACTGTAATATGGCTATTATAATTGAGGTTTTATCTTTATAATGGATATTAAATACAATTGTTAAAACTGAATTTACATCATTGTAGTTTCTTCCTTTGACGATAATTAGCTCTAGGATGATACAATGTAGCAGATCAATTTGTCAAAACTTCCACTAATCAAATATTATCTTTTCTATACTTTTGTTAGAAAGCATTTGGCGAATGTAAAATCATCATTCGTACCTCAAAAGGCTTCCTGCACATGAAGGATTATCAGTGTTCTAAATACCCAGGTATAATATTTAAAAATAGAATAGAATACTTTTATTACATGTGTATTAGGACGTGACACTTGAGAGTTCATTCACCTGTCACTAAACTAAATGGTCATCAAGTTCGAGAGTTTAGTCAATAAAAGTCGAACTTTGGGACAGGTCTTGCAATCTAGCACAGGCTGATAGGAATGACTTCATATCCAACTGAAATGAAATTGGTACATAAACTTATAGCACCAAACTGCTTTTAAAGTGTCTGCTAAACACCTGTTTGGTTTGAAGTTGTAGATTGGAAAACTTTAGTTCCCAATCAGCAAACAAAAATGCTAAACACTCTGCTCCCACAAATCTCTCAGATTTACAATCTGATATCAGGAGCAGAGATGACTGTATTTGACAGTTGGAATATGCACACATTTACAGTGTCTACACTGAGGAAGATAGAGGACAACTCTTGGGTCTTTGGACATCCTTAACTGCTGCCGGGCCTTATCTAGACATCCTCGAAAAATTATTTAATTGTTCAGCAATAAAATATATTGTATACATCTTAATGCAGATCCAGGCTAAGGCTGAATCACTTTGTCAGTAATCCTTCCTTTACTATGCATTGGAATATTTTAGACAATTGGACTGATGAAATTCCTGATATCACAATTAATTCCCCTCGGCCTCTACTTTCAAACCCTTGGGCCATAATTAGGTTGTGTTACATCCTAAAAATTTCAAATCACTGGTAAGCAGGAGGCTGTGGCCTTTCAGCAGACGGCCAAAACTTCTAAATTGTGTTTGAATTTTGGACCTTATTCACCAAAGATTCAATACACTAGCGACTGCAGGTGCTCGAAGAACTCAGCAGGTTGAAGAGCACCAGTGCAGGCATATGGATGGTCAACGTTCTGTGCTGAAATCCTGCATCAGGTCCGACGGTGCAGAGGGAAGATAGCCAGTGCAAGAACTGAGAGGGAGAGGTGAAAAGGAGGCTGGAAGGTGACGGGGAGGGGGGATGGAACTAGATGAGAGGGGGTGATGGAGTCAGATGAGTGAGGGGATACTAAAAGTGAATCTAAGAAGAAACCCTAGGTATATTGATGATGGGCAGCTGGAATCAGGTGGGGAGAGTGATGGATCTACATAACGAAGAGAGGAGGGATGGAAAAGACCATTGTTCACCATTATTTGTTCTCCTTTATTTAATTATTGAGATACAGCGAGGAATAGGCCCTCCTGACTTTCGAGTTGTGCTGGCCAGCAACCCCTAATTTAACCCTAACCCAATCATGGGACGATTTACAATGACCAATTAGCCTACCAACTGGTATGTCTTTGGACTGTGGGAGGAAACCGGAGCACTTGGGGGAAACAATAACAGCTACGGGGAGAACGTAGAAGCTCCTTACAGACAGTGGCAGGAATTGAACCCGGGTCGCTGCTACTGAAAAGCATTGCGCTAACCACTACGCTACCATACCGTCCATCCATTACCATCCAACCGGAGCTTTACCTTCCATGTCGTTTTCTTTCTTAGTTCACCTTTCCTGTCAGCCCCCTCACGAGGTTCCATCAACCCATCATCCATCCCTTATCTGGCTGCACCTTTAAACATTTACCTAGTGATACACGCCGGTTACAAGCTCATCTGCCCACACTGCCCAAATACGCCCATATGACCAATCATCCTGCTAACCCCTATGCTTTTGGAATGTGGGAGAAAATGGAGCGTCCGGAGGACACTCATGGGATCACAGGGAAAACGTAAAACTCCTAACAGATGGTGGTGGAATTGAACACGGGCTGCTGACATTTCACTAACCGCTACACTACTGCGCCACTCCTTATCACTTATCAGATTTTGTCTTTACCTTCCATCTCCCCTCCCCCCATCCCACTTGCTCCATCTCCCATTATTTCTTCTTTTCCTATACCTCTACCTATTGCCTACCAGCCTCTGTCTGGACACGGCCCCCTGCAACTGGCACCATCTGCCCATCATCACCTACCAACGTCGATCTCTCTCCTCCCTCTCACCTTTTCGTACTGGCTGTGTTTCCTCCACACTCCCAGTGCTGATGCAGGGTCTCAGTCCGAATCACCAACCATTCCTTTGCTCCACAGCTGCTGCTTGGCCTGCTAAGTTTTTCCAGCAGTTTAATCTTTGCTCCACCAAACAGTCTTCTGACAGTTCTTGGTGCTGATGCAACGTTTCAGTAAGGGAAATCTTGATTCAATATACTTATTTTTTAAAACCTATCTCTGTTCTGAACATGAGTAACACACACAAAGTGCCGGAGGCACTCAGCACCCATTGAGAGGAGCAAACATTCAATGCTTCGGACTGGGACCCTTCATCAGCACTGGAAATGAAGGCAGAAGAAGCCAGTATGAGAAGTCAAGAGGAAGGGCAGGGGTAAAAGTTGGCAGGTGATTTGGGAAGCAAGGTGAGGGGGAAAGTAGGTGGGTTGGAAGTGGGATGAACTAAGAGGCCGGGAGGTGATAGATGGAGGAGGTAAATGGCTGAAGAAAGAGGAATCTGATAGGAGAGGAGAGTGAATTGTGGGAGAAAGGGAAGGAGGACAGGCACCAGAGGGAGGTTAAAGGCAGGTAAGGAGAAGGGGTAAGAGAAGAGCCAGAATAGGAAATGACACACACAAAGGATTTAGTAAAATGACCCAACATACAAGATTATAAATTTAAAATAGATTAACCTCCCTCTGGTGCCCCTCCTCCATCCCTTTCTGTCCCTTTCTCTCTGTCCCTTTTCTCTTACGATCTTCCAGCTCAAAATATGATATTTTACATAACTGATGAAAGATATAAATCATTGATGAGGGTCTCAGCCTGAAATGTCGACTGTTTATTGGATGCTGCCTGAACTGGTGAGTTCCTCCAGCATCCTTTGTGTGTTGTACTGATTTCCAGCATCTGCAGAATGTCTTGTGTTCATTCTGAACATCTTTAACATCAGGAAGAGTGTTTTGTGTCTCCTCAGCTTCGGCTGGAAATCCATGCCCAGGATGCTTCTACACATTTAAACCATTAAAGAGTGGAGATGTGGATCATGCTGTTAATATTGCTATTCAAAAATATAACAGAGAGAGCAAAGATACAAGCTACTTTTCTATTTATAATATCACAAAGATTTTAACAAAGGTAAGACTGTTAAATCGGCATGCCCATTTTCATTTTGCAAAGGAACTAGAATTCTTTTAAAGGGCAATATATCTAATTGGTCCTTAATTTTCTTTAAATGCTATTGTGGCTTCAGTGCAACTTCAATTTTGTTTTAAATGATAGAAGTGCTTTTTGCAGTTTAGAAATAAGAATTTCCCCATATTTAGCTCAATAAAGCAGCTTAAATCTCTTAAACAGCAAACGGATCTTACTGACTTTACATAGAATGAATTCACAAAATGAGGCCATTCTCATTTTCTCTCAGATGATGTTTCTAGTTATCAGACTGTTCTGTCTTATCTCTCTTACCTCTTTCTTTATCACATGTACTCATCCTATTTTTGTTTTCTATCTAAGCTATTTGTATCTACCAACTTATATATAGCAAATTTTATATTTAGATCATTAGCTGAGTAAAAGAATTTCACCCTATGTTTTTATTGTGTTTTGTGATCAAATTTACATTTCAATGTAATGCTGTGCTACTGAGTTTCCTTTTGTGTCCTTTGTCAACGTTTCCACAAATATATCTTTTAGTTTACATTTCTAGAAAAGTATGACAATGCTGGAAATACACTGAATATACCACTTAAGCAACATCAGCATTATTTGTGGACTAATTTCTGTTATCAGCATTGGACAGGAAGAGTGTGGTGCATTAATGAAAATTGCCACAAAGCCATGTTGTGGTTCCAATTTTTCACCATTGTTTTAGAGGTTTGAAGTGGATGGCTGAAGTCACATACAGTTTTCTCATGAATGCACACAAATTGGTGGTCCCATGATACTAATAGGATTCCAATGCAAATTTGAAGTATCAATTATTAGAATGTATATGGTGCCCCATGTGGACTTCCCATTGCCTTTGGTACAGAGCAACTTAACCAGTTGAATGAACAATTGAAGGTTAGCCCACAAATCCTAGCAGAATAAGATTCTCTATGAGAATAAAGCTACAAGATTTCATGCTGTCTCTGATTGGTAAGTATTCCTCCTGGCTGACAGAAATGTATGCTACGTTAAGCTGGCGCGATTGACAACATCGATAGTCTTGCCTCAAGTTACATTTGGGAGTAGCATGGGAAAGAGGGGAATAGAAAATGTAATTTAAAGAACATCTTCTTGTGCATTCCAGGCATCTAGCCAGATGACATTTGTGGAATTCATTATCCAAGAAACTAATTGCCTCAAAGATGATTTCACAGTAGTACTTTCAGCTTGTGTTCCAAAGCCCCATGAATTTGCAGTAAGTATTATTTGAAGATCACTTCATACATAGAATTACATAAAAGTCACAACCCAGAAACTGGCTATTTGACATGATTAATACGTATGTATATTTATTTTCTGTATGTGCATTTTCTCTTTCTAACCATCCCATCTCAACCTTTCAATAAATCCCTTTCTTCCTTGTACTTACCTTTATTGTTTTAATGCATTTAAACCACATACCTCAGCTGCTTCCTGTTCATATTTCCATAGTAAAAATAATTCCTCTTACTTTTAAAATTTGATTTATTTGCACTATTCTATAATTATGCTCTGTAAGTTTTAGAAATATGCACTTTACCTACAATCTCTTCGAGCGCTCCAACTACAATGAGGAGTAATTATATACAACCATTTACGTTACAAAATGCCTGATGGAGACCAGTGAAATCTAACAGGAGTAGAGGTGAAATTGATGGCTTAAGAAATTGATAGGAGAAGCAGTAAAGTTAAAGGAGAAGTGGCCAGAATGTAGAGTGGCCAGATGGAAATGCACAGAACATCACAAGATGTACTTTGCCTGCTTTGTTCCAAGGAAATCTAACCCAGCCTCTCCAGTCTCTTTTCATAAGTGAGACATTCCATCCTATACAAATTTCCCCAGCACCTCTCCAATGGAATCACATCCTTCCAGTAATGTGTTGACCAGAAAGATTTACAATATTTCAGCCATCATACCCAATATTATAAAGTTGTGTCCAGGCTTCCTTGCATATATTTTATGACCTGGTTAATGTAGATAAGCATCTCATGTGCCCTTTCACCACTCTGACCATCTATGATGCCAGCATCAAAGATCTACAGACTTAAAAAAAAAGGACCCTTTGTGCTTAATACTTTCTCAGACCTTACATGGTATATGTCCTATCCTTATTAGACCATCCACAAAACAAAAACATCATGACATACACTTATCAGGGTTAAATTCCATCTGCTAGGCCAGATCGACTGACCAGCTGATCAATATCATTCTGCAGGGTAAATCTACCCTCTTCACGATCAATAACACCACCAATTACCCTTTACTTCAGTCGTCCAAAGGGTGTGTCGGTCTCTTGAAGGCAATGGAGAATTTCATCACTGATGTGGCTCCTGAGATATAGAAAGTTATCTACGTTTCCAGAATCTTGTTGAGAACCTTCAGTTTGGAAGGCAGTGTGGAGCAATGCAAGGAGCTTGGTAGAGGACATTTGTAATTCCCATCCCCGCCCATGCTTTGGTGAATGAATGGTGGATGTCTTGGAGCTCACGTAGAAGTGTTGTCTACATATTGCAGCCTGACTACTTAGCTTTGTGAGACTTTGCTCAGTGTAGACTAAACAGCTTCCCATTGATTCTGAAGATTAGCGTCATTCCCATATGAAGCTTACTGGACAAGTGGTGCACTGCTACAGCAGGAAAGATTGAAAACATAGCCTTGTTTGATTAAAGATTAGTTTTATTTGTCAGATGTTCATTGAAACATTAAAACATACAGTGAAATGTGGTGTTTTGTGTCAAATCAAATTAGTGAGGATTGTTCTGGGGACAGCCTGAAAATTTCTCCATGCTTCTGGTGTCAACGCAGCATGTCTACAACGTACTAACCCTACACATAGATCATTGGAATGTGGGAGGAAACCAGAGAACCCAGAAAAACACATGCAGTCATGGATCGAATGTGCAAACTCCTTACAGAGAGTAATTGGAATCAAATCATGATTCACAACTATCTTCACTGAATTTGGCTCTGCAAGCGGCCTGTTGGCTATTATCATGGCTTGCATGCTGTCATGGAGTAAACATAAAATGAAGGCAAATTTTTCTCTGGAGAGCTGTCCATAGTCTCTCCATATGGAGTGAGTCACAGGCTTTAGTGAGGTCAAAGAAGGTCAGGTGCTGTTTCCTGCATTTTTCCTGGTATTGTCACAAGACGAAGAAACTCTAATATCAATAGTTTCAGTGGAATGAACAGGAGCCTTACTCCCAAAGTTCAAAGCACAAGGTAAACTTATTATCCAAGTACATATATGTCACCATATATAACCCTGAGATTCATCTTCTTGTGGGCATACTCAATAAATTTATAGAATAGTAACCATAACAAACTCAATGAAAGACCCCCAACCAGAGCGTTCGACTGGAGTGCAGAAGACAACAAACTGTGCAAGCACAAAAACAAGAAATAGTATTAATAATAAATAAATAAGAAATAAATACCGAGAACATGAGATGAAGAGTCGTTGAAAATGAGTCAGTTGCTTCTGGGAACGTTTCAATAGTGGGACAAGTGAAGTTGAGTGAATATAGAACATAGAAGAGTACAGCACAGAACAGGTCATTTGACCCACAGTGTTGTGCTGAACCAGCTACAAAGCAAATCAAAAAGATCCAAACACTATTCCCTCCTACCTATACCATGACATTTTCAACCTCTCACTGCTCCAGGCAGAAGTTCCCACTTGCTTCAAAAAAAGCAACAATTATACCAGTGCCTAAGAAGAATAATGTGAGCTGCCTTAATGACTATCGCCCGGTAGCACTCACATCTACAGTGATGAAATGCTATGAGAGGTTGGTCTTGACTAGACTGAACTCCTGCCTCAGCAAGGACCTGGACCCATTGCAATTTGCCTATCACCACAATAGGTCAAAGGCAGATGCAATCTCAATGGCTCTTCACAGGGCTTTAGACCACCTGGACAACACAAACATCTATGTCAGGATACTGTTCATTGACTATAGCTCAGTATTTAATAGCATCATTCCTACAGTCCTGATTGAGAAGTTACAGAACCTGGGCCTCTGAATCTCCCTCTGCAATTGGATCCTCAACTTCCAAACCAGAAGATCACAATCTGTGTGGATTGGTGATAATATCTCCTCCTTGCTGACGATCAACACTTCTGTACCTCAGAGATGTGTGCTTAGCCCACTGCTCTACTCTCTCTATACCCATGACTGTGTGGCTAGGTATAGCCCAAATACCATCTATAAATTTGTTGATGGTACAACCATTGTTGGTAGAATCTCAGATGGAGACGAGAAGGCGTACAGGAGGGAGATATACCAACTAATGAAGTGGTGTTGCAGCAAAAACCTGGCACTCAACGTCAGTAAGACAAAAGAGCTAATTGTGGACTTCAGGAAGGGTAAGATGAAGGAATACATACCAATCCTCATAGAGGGATCAGAAGTGGAGAGAGTGAGCAGTTTCTAGTTCCTGGCTAACCTGGTCCCAACATACAGCATTGATAGAGTTATAAAGAAGGTAAGACAGTGATTATGCTTCATTAGGTGTTTGACGAGATTTGGTATGTCAACAAAAACACTCAAAAACTTCTATAGATGTACCATGGAGAGCATTCTGACAGGCTGCATCACTGTCTGGTATGTGGGGGCGGGGGGGGGGAACTACTGCACTGGACCGAAAGAAGCTGCAGAGGGTTGTAAATTTAGTCGGCTCCATCTCGGGTACTAGCCTACCCAGGACATCTTCAAGGAACGGTGTCTCAGAAAGGCAGCGTCCATTATTAAGGACCTCCAGCACCCAGGGCACGCCCTTTTCTTACTGTTTCCATCAGGTAGGAGGTACAGAAGCCTGAAGGCACACACTCAGTGATTCAAGAACAGCTTCTTCCCCTCTGCCATCCCATTCCGAAATGGACATTGAACCCTTGAACAATACCTCACTTTTTTAATATATATAATTTTTGTTTTTGCATGATTTTAATCTATTCAATATATATATATATACACTATAATTGATTGGTTTATTTATTTATTTATTTTCTTCTATATTATGTATTGCATTGAGTTGCTGCTGTTAAGTTAACAAGTTTCATGACACTTGCCAGTGATAATAAACCTGATTCTTCTATCCTCCTTATATCCATGTGTCTATCCAAATATCTCTTAAAAACCTCTTTTTTTAATTAATTTTTTTAATGAGTTTCTACAACACAACAGAAAAAAACCCCACCAGCAAAAAAGAGATTTATACAGTGCAAAACAAACATGTCTAATATACAATTCATAACAGAAAGGAAAAAGCACCCAAAATAAAATCATATAAAGTTAACATTGTATCATTTCTTAATGCATGTATGCATTTCTAAATGACAATAAAAGAGGACTGAGTGTTCTCAGGATCTAATCTAAAAAACCCTCCCACTATGCAACTCCAAGCCAACCATTTTGATGTAAAGAGAAGTTAAACAGAGCTTTAGTCACCACAGAGCTGTAAATATAAAAACAAGTATATTGCCTACTACATAAACTATAACATATTTCACACGAAAAAAACTGTAAAACTTAACCAGAAAAAAAAGCTGAAAGTAAGGGAATAAAATACAAAAAAAAAAGGATAAACCTTTAATCTAAAGAGAAATCGTGAAAATACTCAAGAAAAGGTCCCACACCTTTTGGAACTTTATGTCTGAATTAAGAAGTGAATAATGAATCTTTTCAAGGTCTAAGCAGGACATAATGTCTCTAAGCCATTGAGCATGAGTGGGTGGGGAAAAACCTCTAATGTATTTGCCTGCACCACCACACCAAGCAGTGCATTCCAGGCATCCACAGATCTCTTACATCCCCCTTGAGCCTAGTTCCTCTCACCTTCAATGCATGCCCTCTGGTATTGGACATTTCAATCCTGGGAAACAGATTCTCTTTGTCCACTCTATCAGTGTCTCTCATAATCTTATAATCCTCTATCAGATCTCCCTTCTGCCTCTGATGCTCTGTACAACACAACCAAGTTTATCTAGCCTCTTGTGATATCACATGCTCTCTAAACCAGTCAGCATCCTGGTATACCTCTTCTGTACCCTCTCCAAAGCCCCAACATCCTTCCTATAGTGGGGTGACCAGAATTATATGCAATACTCCAGAAGTGCCCTAACCAGAGTTTTAAGAAGTTGCAACAAAATCTCCTGATTTTGAACTCCGTGCCTTGACTAATGAAAGCAGGTGTTCCATAAGCCTTCTTAACCACCTTATTGACCTGTGTAGCCACTTAGTTTGAGCTGTGAACTTGGATCCCAAGATCTCTCTACTTTACCACACTGTTAAGGATCTTGCATTTCTTCTACCCAGGTTCAACACCTCCCATTTATCTTTGTTAAACTCCATCTGCCATTTCTCAACCCATATCTGCAACTGGTCTATAGCATTCTGTATTCTTTGCCAGTCTTGTACACTATCTACAACTCCACCAATCTTGGTATCATTCGCAAATTTACTAATCCACCCATCTGCATTTTCATCCAGATGATTTATATACATTTCAAATAGCAGTGGTTCCAGCACAGATCACTGCAAAATTCACTAATTACAGATCTCCAGCTCGACTAAGTCTCTTCAACCATTACCCTCTGTCTTCTATGTGCAAGCCAATTCCGAAACCAAACAGTCATTTCACTGCAGACCCCATGCATTTTAACCTTCTGGATTAGTCTCCCATGAGGGTCTTTGTCAAACGGCTTACCAAAATCCATGTAGACAGCATTTACTGCCCTACCCTCCTCAATCTCTCTCATCACCTTGTCAAGAAACTCAAGACAAAACTTGGTAAAACTTGCCACGAACAAGGACGTGCTGGCTCTCCCTAAATAGGCCATGGGCTTCCAAATGCTCATATATCCCATCCCTGAGAATTTTTCCCAGCAATTTCTCTGCAACTGACGTAAGTCTCACTGGTCTATAGCTCCCAGGGTTTTCCCTTGTTCCTTTCTTAAGAAGAAGTACTACATTAGCCATTTGCCAGTTCTGTGGGACCTTGCCTCTGGCTAGAGAAGACACTAAAGTACTTGCCAAGGGCCCAGAAATCTCATCTCTTGCATCCTTCATTAACCTGGGGTAAACCCCATCAGACCTTAAGAGGCTCAACGCTTCCTCCTTTTGATCTCTAGGCACCATAATATATTTACCCACCCACCTCTGAACTCCTGGTCTTCCATATCCTTTTCCTTGGTAAATACTGAAGCAAAGTACCTCACCCACATTCTCTGCATCCAAGCAAATGTTTCCCCCTTTATTGTTAAGTGGTGCCACCCTCTTCCTAATTATCATTTTACTCAATGTATGTATAGAATGACTTGGGATTCTCTTTAATCCTACTTTACAAGGACTCTCGTGGCCCCTCCTGGCTTTCCTAATTCCCGTCTTTAGTTCCTTTCTGGCTTCTTTATAACGCTCATGTGCTCCGTTTGATCCTAACTTCTGAAGCATTACCTACTTTTCCTTTTTCTTGATTAAATTCATCACCTCTCTGGACATCAAAGGTTCTCTTATCTTTCCATCCCAATCCTTCCTTCTAACAGGATAATACCTTTCCTGTATTCTGAGCAATTCTGTATTCTGATGTGGACTTGCAAAGAAAAGGTGTTCCCAATTAACGCTTCTTAGTTCTTGCCTAATGGCCTCGTAATTTGCCCTACTCCACTTTAAAACTCTCCCACAAGGACCATACCTATCCTTATCTATAGCTATCCTGAAAGATAAGGAATTGTGGTCACTGTCCTCTAACTGTTCATCGACCGAAAGATCAGTCACCTGGCGAAGCTCATTACCCAACACCAGGTCCAGTGTGGCCCCTCCTCCCGTTGCACTGTCCGCATACTGATTTAAGAAACTTTCCTCGAAACACTTCTCAAACTCTGCCCCATCTAAACCCCTTACACTAAGAGGATCTCATTTTATATTAGGGAAGTTCAAATCCCCCATGACAGCTATTATTTTTACACATTTCCTTAATCTGATTACATATCTGTTCCTCAATGTCCCGGTAACTATTAGGAGTTCTGTAGTGCAATCCCATCAGTGTGATTGCACCCTTCCTGTTCCTGAGTTTCACCCAAATGGACTCAGTGTCTGACCCCTCCATTATGTCTCCTCTGAGTGCAGCCGTGATATTGTCCCTGATTAGTAGTGAAATTGCACTTCCTCATTTACCACCTCCTTTATCGTCTCTAAAACTTCAAAAACCTGATACATTAATCACTCATTCCTGCCCCTCTCTCACTAGATCTATGCTCTGTTCATCACCCATAACCCATAATACTCCGAGCATTGAAATATATAAACTTCAAACAATCCGACCCATCAACCCATCATATCTGTTACTTTGATCTTGCCTTTTAATACTTTTACCTTCTGGTCTGATCCTTCCTTTACTGACCTGGGGCTCTGGTTCCCAGCCCCCTGCATGGCTACTGTAAACTCTCCCAAGTAGAATCAGCAAACCTCCCAGCCAGGATACTGGTTTCCTTCCAGTTCAGATGCAATCTCTCCCTCTTGCACAGGTCACCCCTCCCCCAGAAAAGGTTCCAATCATCCAAGAATCTGAAATCCTGTGCAGCCACTCATTCATCTGTGCCATCACCCCATTCCTACCTGCATTAGCCTGTGGCACTGGGAGTACAGTAATCCAGAGATGACAACCTTGGAGGTCCTTCTCTTCAGCCTTTTTCCTAACTCGTTAAACTCACTGCGTTGGATCTCTTCCCCTTTTCTACCTATCTCATTGGTGCCAATGTGCACCACGACCTCTGTCTGTTCCCCTTCCTCCTGGAGAATATCCTGCAACAGCTCCAATACATCATGGATCCCAGCACCCAGGAGGCCATGCACCATTCTGGTGTCTCTTTTGTGGCCACAGAATCTCCTTTCTATCCCCCTATAACAACTGCACGGCCTGACTTTACCCTTCCCTCTTGAAGCACAGTGCTGGCCACAGCGCCATCAGCCTGGCAGCTGCTGCCGTGATCTGATGGGTCAACCCCCCCCCCACCTCCCCCTGTAGTATCCAAAGGGGGAAAACTTGTTGCTGACGGGAATGGCCACAGGTAAACCCTACACTGACTTATTAATTCTGTTGCCTCCCCTGATAGTCGCCCATCTAATGCCTGAAGCCTGTACTCTGGGTGTGACCACCTCTTCAGAAAGTCTCACCTATAAATCTCCGGCTTCCCGAATGGTTCTGAGTACATCCAACTCCAGCTCCAACTCCCTGACCGGTCAGGCGGGTGCTGAAGTTGGGTGGACTTCCCTCAGAAGCAGTCACCAGGGAAACCGTCAGGCATCCTGAATTCCCACATTTGACAGGAGGGGCATTCCATCCTGACTACTCTAAAACAAAAAAGAAAAAGGCTTGCCTCTTCTTAACTGTGCCTTCGCCTGTTACGCTCTATCACTGACACACTCTGACCGTGGCTGCTCCGCCTGAGCCTACCCTCCTGTTATTTCCAGTTGAGGGGTATTGACTTTGGTTCAAGAGCCTGAAGACTTAGGGGTTGTAACTGTTCTGGAACCTGGTGGTGTGAGTACTGAAGCTCTTGTACCTTCTTCCCGATGGGAGCATGTCCTGGGTGGTGGTGGAGGTCCCTGATGATGGACTCTGCTTTCCTGCAAGTGTTCCATGTAGATGTTCTCAATTTTCTCAATGGTGGGGAGGGCTTCACCTGTGATGTACTGAGCCATGGCCACCACTTTTTGAAGGATTTTTCGTTCAAGGGCTTCAGTGTTTCCACACCAGGGTGTGATGCAGCCAGTCACTATACTCTGAAGTTTGTCAAAGTTTTAAATATCATGCAGAATGCTCCTGCTACTGGTTTCTTACCAGTAGAGGGAGCATTTGATCATTAAATAGCATATTTCTACCATTGACATTCTCAGCAATAAACATAGAACATAGAACATAGAATAGTACAGCACAGTACAGGCCCTTTGGCCCACAACGTTGTGCCGAACCTCAAACCCTACCTCCCATATAAGCCCCCACCTTAAATTCCTCCATATACCTGTCTAGTAGTCTCTTAAATTTCACGAGTGTATCTGCCTCCACCACTGACTCAGGCAGTGCATTCCACGCACCAACCACTCTCTGAATAAAAACCCTTCCTCTAATATCCCCCTTGAACTTCCCACCCCTTACCTTAAAGCCACGTCCTCTTGTATCGAGCAGTGGTGCCCTGGGCAAGAGGTGCTGGCTATCCACTCTATCTATTCCTCTTATTATCTTGTACACCTCTATCATGTCTCCTCTCATCCTCCTTCTCTCCAAAGAGTAAAGCCCTAGCTCCCTTAATCTCTGATCATAATGCATACTCTCTAAACCAGGCAGCATCCTGGTAAATCTCCTCTGTACTCTTTCCAATGCTTCCACATCCTTCCTATAGTGAGGTGACCAGAACTGGGCACAGTACTCCAAGTGTGGCCAAACCAGAGTTTTATAGAGCTGCATCATTACATCGTGACTCTTAAACTCTATCCCTCGACTTATGAAAGCTAACACCCCATAAGCTTTCTTAACTACCCTATCTACCTCTGAGGCAACTTTCAGGGATCTGTGGATCGCCCTGCTCCTCCACACTACCAAGTATCCTACCATTTACTTTGTACTCTGCCTTGGAGTTTGTCCTTCCAAAGTGTACCACCTCACACTTCTCCGGGTTGAACTCCATCTGCCACTTCTCAGCCCACTTCTGCATCCTATCAATGTCTCTCTGCAATCTTCGACAATCCTCTACACTATCTACAACACCACCAACCTTTGTGTCGTCTGCAAACTTGCCAACCCACCCTTCTACCCCCACATACAGGTCATTAATAAAACTTATGAAAAGTAGAGGTCCCAGAACTGATCCTTGTGGGACGCCACTAGTCACAACCCTCCAATCCAAATGTACTCCCTCCACCACGATCCTCTGCTTTCTGCAGGCAAGCCAATTCTGAATCCACCTGGCCAAACTTCCCTGGATCCCATGCCTTCTGACTTTTTGAATAAGCCTACTGTGTGGAACCTTGTCAAATGCCTTACTAAAATCCATGTAGCTCACATTCACTACACTACCCTCATCTATATGCCTGGTCACCTCCTCAAGGAACTCTATCAGGCTTGTTAGATACGATCTGCCTTTCACAAAGCCATGCTGACTGTTCCTGATCAGACAGTGTTTCTCTAAATGCCCATAGATCCTATCTCTAAGAATCTTTTCCAACAGCTTTCCCACCACAGACGTAAGGCTCATTGGTCTATAATTACCTGAACTATCCCTACTACCTTTTTTGAACAAGGGGACAACATTCGCCTCGCTCCAATCCTCTGGTATCATTCCCGTGGACAGCGAGGACATAAAGATCCTAGCCAGAGGCTCAGTAATCTCTTCCCTCGCCTCGTGGAGCAGCCTGGGGAACATTCTGACAGGCCCCAAGGACTTATCCGTCCAATACCTCCTCTCCCTTAATATCAACATGCTCCAGAACATCAACCCCACTCATATTGTCTTCACCTTCAGTAAGTTCCCTCTCACTGATGAATACCGAAGAGAAGTATTCATTGAGGACCTCGCTCACTGCCACAGCCTCCAGGCACATCTTCCCACCTTTATCTCTAATCGGTCCTACATTTACTCCTGTCATCCTTTTGTTCTTCACATAATTGAAGAATGTCTTGGGGTTTTCCTTTACCCTACTCATCAAGGCCTTCTCATGCCCCCTTCTTGCTTTTCTCAGCCCCTTCTTAAGCTCCTTTCTTGCTACCCTATATTCCTCAATAGACCTATCTGATCCTTGTTTCCTAAACTTCATGTATGCTGCCTTCTTCCACCTGACTAGATCTTCCACCTCACTTGTCACCCATGGTTCCTTCACCCTACCATTCTTTATCTTCCTCACCGGGACGAATTTATCCCTAACATCCTGTAAGAGATCCATAAACATCGACCACATGTAATCCTAATTTACACTTGCAAGTTCTAGCCTTATAGCCTCATAATTTGCCCTTCCCCAATTAAAAAATTTCCTGTCCTCTCTGATTCTATCCTTTTCCATGATAATGCTAAAGGCCAGGGAGTGGTGGTCACTGTCCCCCAGATGCTCACCCACTGAGAGATCTGTGACCTGACCCAGTTCGTTATCTAGTACTAGGTCTAGTATGGCATCCCACAGTCGGCCTGTCAACATACTGTGACAGGAATCCGTCCTGGACACACTTAACAAACTCTGCCCTGTCTAAACCGTTGGAACTAATCAGGTGCCAAGCAATATTAGGGAAGTTAAAGTCACCCATGATAACAACCCTGTTATTTTTGCACCTTTCCAAAATCTACCTCCCAATCTGCTCCTCAGTATCTCTGTTGCTACCCGGGGGTCTATAGAATACTCCCAATAGAGTAACTGCTCCCTTCCTGTTCCTGACTTCCACCCATACTGACTCAAAAGAGGATCCTGCTACATTACCCACCCTTTCTGTAGCTGTAATTGTATCTCTGACCTATAATGCCACCCCTCCTCCCCTCCCCCACCCATCCCTTTTAAAGCACTGAAATCCAGGGATATTGAGAATCCATTCCTGCTCTTGTGCCAGCCAAGTCTCTGTAATGGCCACTACATCATAATTTCATGTGTGTATCCAAGCTCTCAGTTCATCACCTTTGTTCCTGATGCTTCTTGCATTGAGGTACACACATTTCAGCCCTTCTACCTTACTGTCTTTACACCGTTTATTCTGCTTCTCTTTCCTCAAAGCCTCTCTATATGTTAGATCTGGCTTTACTCCATGCACTTCTTTCACTGCTCTATCGCTCTGGGTCCCATCCCCCTTGCAAATTAGTTTAAACCCTCCCGAACCATGCTAGCAAACCTACCTGCAAGGATATTGCTCCCCCTCGAGTTCAGGTGCAACCCATCCAATCTGTACAGGTCCCACCTTCCCCAGAAGATTTCCCAATGACCCAAAAATCTAAAACCCTGCACCCTGCACCAACTTCTCAGCCATGCATTCAACTGCCATCTCCTCCAATTCTTACCATCACTGTCACGTAGCACTGGCAGCAATCCTGAGAACGCCACCCTTGAGGTCCTGTTCTTCAGCCTTCTGCCTAGTTCCCAAAACTCACACTTAAGGACCTCATCCCTCTTCCTGCCTATGTCGTTGGTCCCAACATGTATCACGACTTCTGGTTGCTTTCCCTCTCGTACCAGGATATCGTGCACCTGGTCAGAGACATCCCGGACCCTGGCACCCAGGAGGTAACAAACCATACGGGTGTCCTTCTCACGTCCACAAAATCTGCTGTCTGCTCCCCTGACTATAGAGTCCCCAATGACGACAGCCCTCCTCTTCTCTGTCCCACCCTTCTGTACCACAGGGTCAGACTCAGTGCCGGAGGCCCTGCCACCGTGGCTCACCCCTGGTAGGTCGTCCCCGCCAACAGTAAACTTATTATTCAGGGGAACGGCTACGGGGTGCTCTGCACTACCTGTCTACCTGTCTACTCACCTTCGCTTTCCCCCCTCTGACTGTCACCCAACGACCTGCTTCTGGCAGCCTAGGTGTGACTACCTCCCTGTAGCTCTCATCTATGACCGCCTCATTCTCCCTTATGAGTCGAAGGTCATCCAGCTGCTGCCCCAGATTCCTTACACGATCTTCCATATCGCCCAGTCGCATGCACTTCTGGCAGATGTGACTCTGCGGGAGAAGGGAGTTCCTCCAAGACTGCCACATCTCACATGAGAGGCACATCACTGTCTCAGGAGGCATTGTAAAGACTAACTGGGAACAAGCTTGTCCTCTGCCTCTTCTCATCCAAGCCTCTCAAGCCAAAGCCTCAAAGCTCCACTCCTTCACTGGCAATAAAGCAATAAAACCTGCAATTGCTAGAATCAGGGAAGAAACACAGAACTAAATGCATTTAAATCAGTAAGCAGAAGAAAGGATGTGATCAGCCATTAACAAGTGGTACAAAGATCATTGCAGAAGAAGCTGGAGACTTCTGGATTTT
Source organism: Mobula hypostoma (assembly GCF_963921235.1). Lineage (NCBI taxonomy): Eukaryota > Metazoa > Chordata > Chondrichthyes > Myliobatiformes > Myliobatidae > Mobula > Mobula hypostoma. The sequence continues at coordinate 33,023,897 of NC_086100.1, forward strand.
TTGCAGAAGCATTTAAGAATTAGCAGTACTCCTTTTCACAAAAGGTGACAAATGAGGTGAAAGACAGGTAAAAATAGCAGAGGTGAAAAACAGGTAATGAATGAGAGTTCAGATTTACCCCCAAAGTGTAAACGTGAATCTTGAGCATTGTGCTTCATTATGCTTCAGCAGAGTATGTGGCTATTGGGCCTACCAACTGAATTCCAAGCAATCTGAGCTTAATTACACCTGTTACTTTCTGAGCAGAGACTCCCATTCACCATCTACAGTTTTTTGCCACTCTATGATGGCCCTTCATTTTATGATCCTGATCAAGTTTTCAGCTCTTCTTCTGCTGGTCTCTTAAACTTAAACAATCTCCCTCAAAAGAAAACTGGCAGGTCAGCATTTTTGAACTATGCTGTTATACTAGAATTCAATACCTAAAAGAATAAGGAATGCAGAATCATTTGACACTTTTGAACGCCAGCTCAAAACTTGTTCATTTAACTTTGCTTTTAATTAACACCTTTTTATCTTTCATTGTCATTTTTCCACTTTATCCCATTGTAAAGAACTTTGATCTACGTTGTCTGTATGAAAAGTGCCCGACAAATGAATTATTATTACTACTGTTATAAACGTCTTTGATTTCTAATATCTATTTAAAGACCATAGGTAACCTGCACTTTACACTTGGGTCATAAGACCATAAGACATAGGAGCAGAATTAGGCCATTTGGCCCATCAAGTCTACTCTGACATTCCATCCTCTGAAACCCATTCTCCTGCCTTTTCCCTATAACCTTTGATATTTTTACTAATCCAGAACCAAAAAACCGCCACCTTAAGTGACTGTCTGCGGCAATGAATTCCACAAAGACAACACCCTCTGATTAAAGAAATTCCTTCTCACCTCTGTTCTAAAGGGACATACTTCTATTCTGAAGCTGTGTCCTCTAGTCCTACACTTCACCACTATTGGAAATATCCTCTCCACATACACTCTATCTAGGCCTTTCAATCTTTGATGGGTTTAATGAGATCCCCCTTCATTCTTCTAAACTCCATTGTGTACAGGCCCTGAGTCATTAAACTCCCCTCATACATTAACCCTTTAATTCCAGAGATCATTCTTGTGAACCTCCTCAGGACCCTCCCCAATATCAGCATATTCTTCCTTAGATAAGGGGCCCAGAACTGCTCACAATGCTCCAAGTGTTGTCTGACCAATGCCTTATAAAGCTTCCTCAACACTACCTTCCCCTCCACTTATCTTTGTATCATCCACAAACCTGGCCACAAAGCCAAAAATTAGGACATCCAGATCATTGACATACTGCATAACATGAAATGCATCAGTTCCAACACTGACACGTGCAGAACTCTACTAGTCACCTGTAGCATCCAGAAAAAGCCCACTTTATTCCCATTCTTCGTCTCCTGCCTATCAGCCACTCTTCTGTCAATGTAAGTATTTTTTTCTGCAATACCATGGCTCTTGTTTAGCAGCCTTATATGTGGCACTTTATCAAAGACCTTCTGAAAATCCAAGTTAACAACATCCACAGTCTGATCTTTGTCTATTCCTCAAAGAATTCCAACAGATTTGTCAGGCAAGATTTTCTCTTAAGAAAACCATGCTGACTTCGGCCTATTTTATCATGAACCTTTAATATTCTGAAACCTCATCCTTAATAATGGGCTCTAACATCTTGACAGCCAACCACTGAAGCCAGGCTAACTGGCTTACAATTTCCTAGCTTTGGCTTCCTTCCTTCTTTTAAAGAGTGGCATGACATTTGCAATTTTCCATTCCTTTAGAACCATTCCAGAACCTACTGATACTTGAAAGATTATGACTAATACCTACAAAATCTCTCCATCTACCTCCTACAGAGCCTGAGGTGTTATCTATCTGGTCCTAGTGACTTTTCTAGCTTCAGAACTTACAACTTCTCAAGCACCTTCTCCTTAGTAATAGCAACTACACTCAATTCTGCCTCTGGCATTCTCGAATTTCTGGCATGCTGCTGGCGATTTCCATGGTGAAGACTGACACAAAACACTTAATGAGTTCATCCTCCATTTCTTTATCCTCTATTACTACCTTTCCAGTATCAGTTTTTAGCAGTCCGATATCTACTCTCACCTCAAAAAATCTTTTGGTATCCCCTTTTATATTGTTGGTTAGCTTACCTTCATATTTCATAGAAACATAGAAACATAGAAACATAGAAAATAGGTGCAGGAGTAGGCCATTCGGCCCTTTGAGCCTGCACCGCCATTTATTATGATCATGGCTGATCATCCAATTCAGAACCTCGCTCCAGCCTTCCCTCCATACTCCCTGACCCCCGTAGCCACAAGGGCCATATCTAACTCCCTCTTAAATATAGCCAATGAACTGGCCTCAATAGTTTCCTGTGGCAGAGAATTCCACAGATTCACCACTCTCTGTGTGAAGAAGTTTTTCCTAATCTCGATCCTAAAAGGCTTCCCCTCTATCCTCAAACTGTGACCCCTCGTTCTGGAATTTCACCTTTTCTCTCCTTATTACCTTTATTGTTGACTTCTGTTGGTTCGTAAAGGTTCCTAATCCCCTAAGCTTCGCACTAATTTTTGTTATATTTATGTCCTCTCTTTTTGATTTTTTATGCTGTCTTTGACTTCTCTTGTTAGGTACACTTTCCTCCTCGTGACTTTATAATTCTTCTTCTTTGGCAAGAGCTGATCCCGCACCTTCTGAATTACTCTCCAAAACTCCAGCTATTGCTGATCTGCCATAATCCCTGGTAGTGATCCCTTCCAACTAACTTTGACCAGCTCCTTTCTCATGCCTCTAAAAGTCCCTTTATTCCACTATAATACAGATACGTCTGATTTTTAGTTTCTCCCTCCCAATTGTCGGATGAATCCTATCATATTATGATCACTGTCTCCTAAGGGTTTCTTCACGTTAAGCTCTCTAATCAATACCGGTCAATTGTCTATTCCCTAGTGGGCTCGACCACAAGCTGCTCTAAAAAGCTACCTCACAGGCATTCTACAAATTCCTTCTCTTGGGGTTCAACACCAACCTGATTTTCCCAATTTACATGCATATTAATATCCCCTATACAGCATCATAACATTGCCCTCTTTGCATACCTTTTCTATCTCCCATTGTAATTTGTACTCCACGATCAGGAGCCAGCGTCGTTTTACCCTTGCGGTTTCCTAACTCTACTCACAAGGATTCTACATCTTTTGATCCAATGTGAATTCTTTCTGATTTCATTTTTTACAAGCAGAGCCTCCCTGCCCCCTCTGCTCCTCTGACAGTCCTTTCAATGTGAGGTGTATCCTTGGAGCTTTTGAAAAATAGATATTACCATTATGTCAGGATACTTTGATAGCTTAAGCGTAATATTGAGTGTGAGGTATGCTGAAACACATATATAGATACAGTATATTGCATTGAACACTGAACAATCAAGCAGATTGTGCGATAATGAATAGAGTTTGGCAGGCAGAGTACTTTTAACTCAATATCAGCAGGACAAATATATGCTCATAATCAGGTTCCATTAAGATTATCATTTTAATGGTGTGATGTTTTCCAGTTTAGAAATTTCAATTTACATTTTACGGCAATAAATCAGTTTAATTTTGATCATCTTGTAAATTTACATTATTGGAAAACTTTTTTTAAACATTTTTTCCCTTTCTTCTTGCCTGTATTTCAGCCTTCTCTTTCATGACTAAGAGGGGAGGCTAGCTTAGAAATTCAAAAACTCTGATATTGTTGCTGTGTAAGTGGTTGTAGCAGATAATTGAAGTGAAACAAGATGACATCTCATCAAAAGGTATTTTTCCTCTCTCCATACAGTACATATGACCTTCTCATTTAATTTGCTGCTTCTTTGTAACAGGATTACCCAGAGTTGACACTTAAAATTACCAATATGCAGTAAATATAGGGTCATTTTGATGTACACTGAATCCAGTACAATGGGCAGGGCAAAATATTTTTACTCCCTGATTATGTTTATTTGCAAATCATATATCATTTCTTGTTTTGTAGCATTTGGGTTACTGCACCGTGTCCTTCGAATCAGTGGCTCCTGTCCTTGATGTGTCTGAAGTGACTTGTGACATTTATGCAACAAAGGTAGCTGCACTGAACATTATTTTAAATAAATGACAAGAGCAGCTGTCTGTCGTGACTTTATCTGCAGCTTGCTATTCATTCCCTCACTACTTTAAAAGTTTAGTCTCCAGGCATTTCATGACTTTCTTTTCATTCTTCTTACGTCATATAATGAAATTGTCAATCTTGTCTCTCAGTCTTACCATATGACAAATATTCCCTTGACCTCATTTATCCCTCACACCACCTCCTTTGCAAAATAATATTACCTTCAAAGAGAATCAGCTGTTTCTCTTTACATGGATTCTAAGTATTAGCAAGCTTTTCTAATTCTAATTTATTACTTTTGTGACTGACTTCCTTGTATTTTGCTCTTTCTTGTCCCATAATTGTTAAAATATTATTCGTTGGTTTGCAAGAACAGTTCAGTTTTATGAAAAGATAATCCGATATTTTTCTTGTAATACTATATATTGATGCCTGTGCCCAATTTCCAGGTTGAAATGAGAATGAAAACAGTTCAGGGAACAATTTTCAAAGTCTAATGAAGAGTTGCGGATTGGTCAAGTAAAAATAAAACAACTACTCTTATCAGAATTAGGAATAATGGTCTTTGCATTTTTATATTAAGAAACTAACTTCCATATAAAATTAGGAAATGATCAATGCAAAGGGTATCCCCATGCGCATCTTGGAAAATCTTTCAGAACTTACTCTGACATCATAGCCCTTGCAATCATTTTTCAGTCAACCTTTCCTCCTCAGATGAGTCAAACTGCTTGGCATTTGACCTCTGGCTTGTTAAGGCCTGAATGCTAACAGCTTGCTTGTAAAATGGAACCAAGAACTAGATTGGGGCTTCTCAATTGGAACATGTATTGGCTAAAAACAAGATGACTAAATATTGCATTTGGTTGTGTGCTTTATGATGCACAGACAGTAGTTTTGAGAATAAAAATAGATTTTCATTTGTATAGTACCATTTCTGATCCAGTCAAGTTGCCCCCACATTATTCATAGCTATTTAATACTTTTGAAATAAGGTCACTGTTGTAAGAAGGAAATTTAGGTAAACAATTCTTTTTCAGAGATTTCTAGAAGATTTTTTCTTTCAGAACTTCACACCATTGTCTACAACCAATAAATTATTTTATTTCCAAAGAATAGACCATCCCTTGCCGAATCAAAGGTGCTTAACTCTTGGGCCTTGGAAGTAACAGACAGGTTCTTACTTGAACAGCTATTGGTTTATCATTTTTTCAAAATGATCAATGGGATGGGATGAATATTCTTTGCAGTTTTAAAGACAATTTTAATGATCTGAATGGGTGGAATTTATGGGTAACGTATTTTAAAATGAAACACCGGGTGGTATTCGAACAGATAGACATGCTGTCTCTCATCATCTGTGTGTTCACATCCTTGAATTCCCTAACAGTATAACGTTGTACCTTCACCTGAAGGAGTTCAGCAGTTCAATAAGCAGCAAATGAAAAATGACAAGTCACTTTATTGTTACATGTTGAAAATGTATCTTCCAAAATAACTGGTTAAAATTAAATAGACACAAAATGGTGGAGGGACCCAGCAGGTCAGGCCACATCTATGAAGAGGAATAAACAGATGACGTTTTGGATTTTCCCTTAATCAGTGAAACATTGACTCTTCACTTCTCTCCATAGGTTTTGCCTGTCCTGCTGAGTTCCTCCAGTATTTTGTAGGTATTACTCTGGGATATCCAGCATCTGCAGAATCTCTTGTGTTAATGGCTAATGTTGAAATGGATGTTAATATTACTGCAGGGTGTAACAGTCGAGGGATTAAGTGGGCACAACAAGCCACTTGAGGACAACTATGAAGATGAAAAACAGATATTCACACCCAAATACAAGAGATCGGTTTTTAGATCCAAACATCAGAGGATGAAGCAATCAATAATGAGGAAACAGTCCAGGAGGAAAGAGTCATCTTCTTCAGAATCATCAGAGGAACAACATTTGCACAGTCATCATGAACCTTTCAAACTGCCAACTACTCGTTATCCCAATTTTCCAAACCTCTCCCCACATGCACTCACCTGTCCCAGTCAACCCAGATATATACTTATGAAAAGCTGAATAAGTAAAGAAAGAGAGTAAGTCAAGCTCACTCCTCCATTCCCTGCAACCTCACAGAGCAGAAGCTCTTTCTTTTTGATTTGGATGCAAGCTTCATATGATTTTCAGTCCAGTTGGAAAATTAGTTCCTCCCCATTTTTTCAAGTGTGAGCTTGTTAATTTATGCATTTAATTTTGCCTATTTACAGAATTCTAATATACCAAGTAACCTGAACTTCATTTTCTTAAATATCTTTTTAACTACAAATTTTGTGGCAAAGCATTGGCTGTTTGCATATATGAGCATCTTTTCCCAAAGGACCGCTTGAAATAAAATATGATGTACTAGATCCATTCCTTCTTAGTTTCATTCCACTTTCAATTATTCAAGACAGGTTATCTGTAATTAACACATCTTTACTACCCCCTCTCAGCCAGCACCAATACTTCTTGTGTCATTCAGTCTCCCTTGGTCTCCACCCAAACTTAAAAATTCATTTTATTTTCTGTATTCTTCTCTGCAATTTAAAACATATTTGTTTACTACCTTTGCCCAACTTTTTAATAGTTTAAAAGAAAACTCTGAAATATTTACTGAGAACAAAATTAGCAAAAACTAGGGGAAAATGACAAGTCACCATCATTATTACATATTGAAAATTAATCTTCCAAAGTGACTGGCAACTATTAAACCAATAGTTTGCAACCTGGGGTCCACTGAACTCTTGGTTAACGGTAGGGGTCCATGGCATAAAAAAATAAGATTGGGAACCCCCGTGTTAAAGTGACAGAGATGTTTTGTAATGTAACTGTTAGGGGATTAAACGGGCAAGAGGAACTACTTGAGGACAACTATCAAGATGAAGGTATTTGGTAATTGTATTATTATTGTCACATGTACTGAGACGCAGTGAAAAGTTTTGTTCTGAAAGCCATCCAGACAGATCATTGCAAAAATAAATACAATGATACAAAATAAAAAATTACAGAATTTAGAATATAGTACTGCAGTTTCACTGTATTGTAGAAAGTGCAGTGCAGGTAGACAAATAAAATGCAATGACTATGACAAGGTAGATTGAGAGATCAAGAGTTCCTCTTTGTTGTATAAGAGATCTGTCCAAGAACCTTATAATGGAAGTATTAAGGCTCCTCTTGACCCTCATGATAAACATTCACAAGTGAGAGAATGAACAAGTGGAAGGAGTCTTTGATTAACTTGTTTGCTTTCTCCAGGCAGCACAAAGTGTAGACAGATACAGCAGGAGGGAGGATGGCTTTCTTATGATAGACTGGGCTGTATTCACAACAGCCTGCAACCTCTTGAGGTCTTGGGCATAGCAGTTGACATGCCAAGATGTGATGCTTTCTTTGTAAATGTTAGAAATATAGAAACATAGAAAACCTACAGCACAATACAGGCCCTTCGGTCCACAAAGTTGTGCCGAACATGTCCCTACCTCAGAAATTACTAGGCTTACCCACAGCCCTCTATTTTTCTAACCTCCATGTACCTATCCAAAAGTCTCTTAAAAGACCCTATTGTATCGGCCTCCACCACCATTGCTGGCAGTCCATTCCACGCACTCACCACTCTCTGAGTAAAAAACTTACCCCTGACATCTCCCCTGTATCTACTCCCCGGTACCTTAAACCTGTGTCCTCTTGTGGCAACCATTTCAGCCCTGGGAAAAAGCCTTTGACTATCCACATGATCAATGCCTCTCATCATCTTATACAACTCTATCAGGTCACCTCTCATCCACCGTCGCTCCAAGGAGAAAAGGTCGAGTTCGCTCAACCTGTTTTTCATAAGGCATGCTCCCCAATCCAGGCAACATCCTTGTAAATCTCCTCTCCACCCTTTCTATGGCTTCCACATCCTTCCTGTAGTGAGGTGACCGGAACTGAGCACAGTACTCCAAGTGGGGTCTGACCAGGGACCTATATAGCTGCAACATTACCTCTCGGCACCTAAATTCAATTGAAAGCTAATACATCGTATGCCTTCTTAACCACAGAGTCAACCTGCGCAGCTGCTTTGAGCGTCCTATGGACTCGGACCCCAAGATCCCTCTGATCCTCCACACTGCCAAGAGTCTTACCATTAATACTATATTCTGCCATCATATTTGACCTACCAAAATGAACCACTTCACACTTATCTGGGTTGAACTCCATCTGCCACTTCTCAGCCCAGTTTTGCATCCTATCAATGTCCCACTGTAACCTCTGACAGCACTTCACACTATCCACAACACCCCCAACCTTTGTGTCATCAGCAAACTTACTGACCCATCCCTCCACTTCCTCATCCAGGTCATTTATAAAAATTATAAAGAGTAAGAGTCCCAGAACAGATCGCTGAGGCACACTACTGGTCACCGACCTCCATGCAGAAAATGACCCAAATACAACCACTCTTTGCCTCCTGTGGGCAAGTCAGTTCTGGATCCACAAAGCTATGTCCCCTTCTATCCCATGCCTCCTCACTTTCTCAATAAGCCTTGCCTAGGGTACCTTATCAAATGTCTCACTGAAATCCATATACACTACATCTACTCCTCTTCCTTCAATATGTTTAGTTACATCCTCAAAAATTTCAATCAGGCTCGTAAGGCACGACCTGCCCTTGACAAAGCCATGCTGACTATTCCTAATCATGTTATACCTCTCCAAATGTTCATAAATCCTGCCTCTCAGGATCTTCTCCATCAACTTACCAACCATTGAAGTAAGACTCACAGGCCCATAATTTCCTGGGCTATCTCTACTCCCTTTCTTGAATTAAGGAACAACATCCGCAACCCTCCAATCCTCCGAAACCTCTCCCGTCCCCAATGATGATGCAAAGATCATCGCCAGAGGCTCAGCAATCTCCTCCCTCGCCTCCCACAGTAGCCTGGGGGTACATCTCATCTGGTCCCGGCGACTTATCCAACTTGATGCTTTCCAAAAATGTTGGTGAGGGTTATTGGGGAATGCCAAATTTCCTTACCTGACAGATATCAGAGAATGAAAGGATGGTTACAGTGCAGAGGTGGCCAACTGGACCATTATGTTCAAACTGGTTCTGACATAAGATCAATCTGACTAGTTCCTCTTCCTCTTCCTCACTCCATAATCCAAATTATTAATACATATTGAGAAAGGTAGAAACCTGGGGAATACCATTATATAATTCACTCTAATCTAAAAAAAATCTCACTTCTAATCTCTAGTTCTGTCACTTAACTTTCTATCTATTCTCTAAGGTCAGATTCACTCTCCATTTTTGATCACTGGTCAGCCCCACCTCTCTCCTTAAATATTTCTTCTATTCACATGCCTATAAAATATTTTTGGATTCCTTTTGTGCTTGGCATTCATCATTTCTCAAGCCTTCTCTTTGCTTTTTTGTTCCAGTTTTACTTCCTCTCTGACCTTTCTTTGACCAGCCTGATCCTTTCTCACCAACAATCAGACAGTTACCTTTTTAATGCTAACAATCTTTTTGGTCATCCACATAGCTCTGAGTTCAGTTTACCTACTCTTCTCCAATCACTGAAATGTAAAACGGCGAAAGCTGTTGTATCTCCTTTAAAGGCCTTTGATCATTCATCTTCCTGGCAAGACATAATAACCAGTTTGCATGGCCTAGATCTGTTTCTATCTCTGAAATTGGTCCTTCAATATTTTGTCAGAACTATTCTAAACTTTATGATGTTTTTGTTGTTTCTGATATTACACTTTGTCCACCTGTCCTGGCCTAGGACCAGGTGCAGTAGTGCTGCCTTCCTCATTAGACTTGAAACAAACCCACTCAAAAACGCAACACACATCAAAGTTGCTGGTGAACGCAGCAGGCCAGGCAGCATCTCTGGGAAGAGGTACAGTCGACGTTTCGGGCCGAGACCCTTCGTCAGGACTAACTGAAGGAAGAGCTAGTAAGAGATTTGAAAGTGGGAGGGGGAGGGGGAGATCAAAAATGATAGGAGAAGACAGGAGGGGGAGGGATGGAGCCAAGAGCTGTACAGGTGATTGGCAAAAGGGATATAAGAGGATCATGGGACGGGAGAAGTCAATGTTCGTGCCATCAGGTTGGAGGCTACCCAGACGGAATATAAGGTGACTTCTCTAACTTCCGCTAATGCCCCACCTCCCCCTCGTACCCCATCTGTTATTTACTTATATACACACACATTCTTTCTCTCTCCCTCTCCTTTTTCTCCCTCTGTCTATACCCCTTGCCCACCCACTGGGTTTTTCCCCCTCCTTTCCTTTTCCCTGGGCCTCCTGTCCCATGATCCTCTCATATCCCTTTTGCCAATCACCTGTCTAGCTCTTGGCTCCATCCCTCCCCCTCCTGTCTTCTCCTATCATTTTGGATCTCCCCCGCCCCCTCCAACTTTCAAATCTCTTACTAGCTCTTCTTTCAGTTAGTCCTGACAAAGGGTCTCGGCCCATGACGTCGACTGTACCTCTTCCTAGAGATGCTGCCTGGCCTGCTGCGTTCACCAGCAACTTTGATGTGTGTTGCTTGAATTTCCAGCATCTGAAGAATTCCTTGTGTTTACCATTCAAAAGTGTTTTGCCGAACACCACAGAAAGTTTTTTCCCCCCATTCTTTGGCCTTTAGGTTATTGTTATTGCAGTTTTTGTTTGGACTGTTGAAATTCCTTCTTATCTCTGTAAAGTTTTCAGAAGTGATTTTCCACCATTGAAATTTGCTGACTATACTTAATCAGATTTGGACTTTGCATGTTGTGCTATAAACTGGTTCCAACATGACGTTCGGCCTATTATCACGGCATTTAGTCTCGCTCTTCAAATAAAGATTTCATGTGGGTAGTTTTAAAATCCTCCAGTACTTTTCCAGAATCTAAGGACGTTTGGAAGATTACTGCGATTTACTTCACCTCATTCTCTCAGCGGCCTCCTTGCAATTTGACCTCTTTTTTTTACACAGTTGAAGGATCTCATTGTCCATTTTAATATTTCCCAATTGTTTGCTCTTTTAGTTTGTTCAATTCTTGCTTATTCCTTCTTTCTGATTTTATCCCAATCTTCAGGCCAGTTACTAACTTTTACTACTTGTTTTTTTTTCTTTCAACTTAATACCATCTCAACTTCCTTAGTAAGCCATAAGTGGTTAATTTTTGAAAAGAATCATGAATTCCCTCTTTAATATCTGTCACGGTTTGCCTCTTGTTTTACCTTCTTATCTACAGTATATGCCTATTACACACAGGCATCTCTCTCCTCATTTTTTTGCAATTCCTCTTATTTAAGAGGTGAAATGTAGAGTTCATTGGGTGGAGACAAGAAAAGCAAAGGAAGAAGGCACTAGTGGGAAAAGTGTGTAAGCTCCCAAACATTTGCCTTACTGTCGGAAAGAGGATTCATCAAATTTTTCACTCTCAGCCTAATGCTAACTCTTATCATGCTGTGATTACTGCTTCCTAGGGGCATTTTACTTTGAGGTAATTTATCATATTTGTCTCATTACATATTACCAAATCAAAATAATTGTTCCCTGCGGAATCCATAGTGTTTCATTAATTATCCTGAATGAATTCTAGAATTCATTCTCATGGCTGCTATTTCTTATCCACAAGAAGATAAAAATCACCTATGGATAGTACACTACTCTTTTAAACATCCCATTTTCCTTGATTATTACACTTTTTAGTACATAGAACATAGGAAGGCAGTGAGAATTGGCATAAAGAATGGAGATGCAAAATCTGGTTGAATGGTGCCTCAGAAACAACCTCTCACTCAACGCCAGCAAAACCAAGAAGCTGATTGCCAACTAGAGGAGGAAGAAGCTGGAGATCCATGCGCCAGTCCTCAATCGGGGAAGCGAACGGAGAGCGTCAGTAGCTTTAAATGCCATGGTGCTAACATATCAGAAGATCTGTCCTGGGACTAGCACTTAAGTGTCATCACAAAGAAACCACAACAGTGCCTCTACTTCCTAGAAGTTTGCATAGATTTGGGATGTCAGCAAAAACTGTGACAAATTTCTATAGGTGCACAATGGATAGGATCCCAACTGGTTGAATCATGTTCTGGTGTGGAAACACCAATGCCCAGGAAGAGAAAAGGGTACAGAAGGTGGTAGGTACAGCACAGTTCATCACAGGTGAAAACTTCCCCACCATTGAATATATTTGCGTGGAGCACCACAACAAGAAAGTGGCATATCTTCTCCACACCACCAGATTCAGGACAGTTATTACCCTATAACCACCAGGTTCCTGAACCAGTGTGGATAACTTTTTTCGCCACTACTCTGAACTGATTCTATGACCTATCTACGTATCTTCTTGGACGCTTTACAACTTATGTTCTCAGTGTTACATTTATTTGCATGGATTGTCACTTTGTCCACTGGTATTTGTCAGTCTTTGTCTGTTTATGTATACTTTTTGATAAAATTATATTTTATTAATTTTTTCCTGTAAATGCCTGTAAGAAAATGAATCTCAAGATAGTATATGGTAACATACACATATTTGCTATAAGTTTACTTTGAACTTTGAACATAGAACAGTACAGAAGAGTACAGGCCTTCAGCCCATAATGTAGTGTTGACCCTTTACTCTACTTCAAGATCAATCTAAACTTTCCTTCAACATAGCCCTTCAATTTTCTTTCAATCGTGTGCCATTTTAAGAATCTCTTAAATGTACCTAATATTTCTGCCTCTAGGAACAACCCCCACCGCATATTCCATGCACTTTCCATTTTCTGTGTTAAGTACCTCTGATATCCCCCGATATTTTCTTCCAATCACCTTAAAAGTATGCCTTCTCATATCAGGCACGACTGTGCTAGAAAAAAGATGCTGCAGTCCATTATATCTATGCCTCATCATCTTATACACCTCTATCAAGTTGCCTCTCTTTCTTCTTCCCTCCTAAGAGAAAAGCCCTAGTTTGTTCAAACTTTCTTCGTAAGACATATCCTTTAATCCAGGCAGCATCCTAGTAAATCTCCTAGCACCCTCCCTAAGGAATCCATATCCTTCCCAAAATGAGGTAACCAGAACTGAACTCGATACTCCAAGTGTGGTCTAACTAGAGTCTTACAGAGGTGCAACATTACCTCATGGCTCTTGAACTTAGTCCTCCAACTAATGAAATATTTTCTGAATTGAACTTCTGCCAATTCTCAGGACATCTCTACATCATATTAGTGTTTTGTAACTTACAACAAACTTCTACACTACCATGCTGCTTATACTGTAAACCTAGTGATTCTTGAAAGATCATTATTGGTTCCTTTACGATCTCTTCAACCACCTCTCTTAGAACTCCGGGGTGTACACCATTTAGTCAGGTGATTTATCTACTTACCTTTAGACCTTTCAGTTTCCCAAGAACTTCATGCCTCCTGACACCTGGAACTTCCACCATACTGCTAGAGTCTTCCACAGTGAAGACTCATGCAAAATACTTATTCTGTTCGTCCACAAATTTGTTGTCTCCCATTACTACCTCTCCCGCATCATTTTCCAGTGGTCTGATATCCACTCTCGCCTCTCTTTTACACTTTATGCATCTGAAGAAATGTAACACATAGTTAACCCTATCCTTCTCCTTAGTTATCACACTTTCTCTAGTCAGAACCTCTGCATATTAATTTAGGAAATTTTTCTGAACATATTACACAAACTCTTTCCCATCCAGCCATTTCACCATATGGGAGTCCCAGTCAATGTGTGGAAAGTCAAAATCACCTACTATCACAACCTTAAGTTTCTTGCTACAGATTTGTTCCTCTGAATACCACTGCCTACTTGGTGATCTATAATATAATCCCATTAACATGGTGATCTCTTTCTTATTTCTCAGTTTCACCGATATAGCCTCAGTAGATGAGTTCTCTAGTCTGTCCTGTCTCAGCACTGTCATGACATTTTCTCTGACTAGTAATGCCATTCGCCCCCTTTTAATTCCTTCCACTCTGTTATAGAACATAGAATAGTACAGCACAGTACAGGCCCTTCAGCCCACAAAGTTGTGCCGACCCTCAAACCCTGCCTCCCATATAAGCCCCCACCTTAAATTCCTCCATATATCTGTCTAGTAGTCTCTTAAACTTCACTAGTGTATCTGCCTCCACCACTGACTCAGGCAGTGCATTCCACGCACCAACCACACTCTGAGTAAAAAACCTTCCTCTAGTATCCCCCTTGAACTTCCCACCCCTTACCTTAAAGCCACGTCCTCTTGTATTGAGCAGTGGTGCCCTGGGGAAGAGGCACTGGCTATACACTCTATCTATTCCTCTTATTATCTTGTACACCTCTATCATATCTCCTCTCATCCTCCTTCTCTCCAAAGAGTAAAGCCCTAGTTCCCTTAATCTCTGATCACATTCCATACTCTCTAAACCAGGCAGCATCCTGGTAAATCTCCTCTGTACCCTTTCCAATGCTTCCACATCCTTCCTATAGTGAGGCGACCAGAACTGGACACAGTACTCCAAGTGTGGCTGAACCAGAGTTTTACAGAGCTGCATCATTACATCGTGACTCTTAAACACTATCCCTCAACTTATGAAAGCTAACACCCCATAAGCTTTCTTAACTACCCTATCCACCTGTGAGGCAACTTTCAGGGATCTGTGGACATGTACCCCCAGATCCCTCTGCTCCTCCACATTACCAAGTATCCTGCCATGTCTAAAACAATAGAATCCTGGAACACTGAGTTGCCAATCATACCCGTCCTACAACTAATGGTTATGATATCATAATTTCATGTGCTGATCCATGCTCTAAGCTCATCCACCTCCTATCTACAATACTCCTTGCATTGAAATGGATGCAACTTAGAATATTGTTCCCACTATGCTCAACATTTCAATTCCTGTCTTTGCATGAAGGCTTAACAACATCTTTCCCCATAACCACTCTACTATCTGCCCTGTCACTCCGTTTCTCATACTCCCACAACACTGGTTCATTTCTGAGGTTCTTTATTTATTTAAGTAATAGGAAGATATGCAAATGTCAGCAATTTTGCAATTTCCAAATCCTGAAGTTGCATGCAGAATTCTTTCGCAGTACGCTCGACAGGTAACACCAGGCTCCAGCACAAGTGTGACAAGCTGTGACAAGTTCTGCCACTCACAGTAAAAACTTGTAAAAGCTTTCTGCTCAATCCTGGAAAAGCACAGGGATTATTTCTCTAATCATTTTCAATGGGACAATTGGTTGTGAAGCATCGTTACAGTGGTGCAACTGTAATGAACAACAATTTCCCCCGGGCTCAATAAAGTATGACTATGACTATGACTATAATTAACATGTTTTAATAAAAAGATTGCTTTTAAATACTTACGTTTTCTTTACAAATTTTGTGAAGTAATTTGTTTAAATACAGTATAAAATGGTTAAATAGTTTTTAATAAATGGTTTTGAAATCAGAAATATTCACTGTTTTTGACAGTATTTTGGAATCAGCTGGTTCAAGATTTTTGTAGCTTGTAGAGTATATGTAAATTATCACCCCCCACCCCCATCACTTCATTCATATGTGTTCTTATTCTGTCGCTTAAAATCTGAATATGCTATATGGGAATCATCTTGTTGTTATCCTTAAGTCTATTCATTCGACTGAATAGCAATGTGGAATATATATGAATTGTAAAAAACTGTGATACTAAAATGCAAGGTTGAAATATTCCTCGCCTGTTTGTCACTTGCACTGCACCTTACACAACTTTGATTATCAATGGTAAACCTCAATGTCATTTGGGTTATGGTGTCATGAGGTGAGGAGACAGAAGCGCAGAGATGTCGAAACATTTGTTTGTTATCTTGAGGTTACACTGATATCTAATGTTTGATAAATTTTGTAAAGTAAACATACAATAATGTTGCAAAAGCAACTTCAAGTGTTTACTAAAATCTTGGTTCACTGCGTTTCCTATTTACTTATATAGGCCGCAGACAACAGAGAGTTTAACACACTGATTCCTTTCACTTTCTGCTAGCGGTTGGAGGCAGTGTGTTCTGCACATCCCTTACTCACTATGAAGCTGTTTTGCATTGCACTCTTCACCATTCAACTCCTAAACATTGATGCAGTATCAGAACCTGTGCGAGTTGAAGATCGCGACGCCCAGATTATTAGTTGTAATGATCCAGGTGTTTCAGCTGCTGTGGATTTCACACTTCGTAAACTCAACGCGGAGCAGAATGCAGGGAATAAATTTGCTCTTTATAGAGTACTTTTTGCTCAAGTTCAAGCTCAGGTGAGCATGCTCCTTATTGTTCATGTTATCACTATCTTCCACTGTGAGTCGCAAGTCTTTGCTCGTACTTTTCTGATTGATATTTTAATACTTCCTCTGCCACACTTTAAGGTTATTTCTACCTTATGTCTACCCATGCTGAACCTGAGATATAAGTATCCTGATTCTCAGGAGTTGGGCATTTTCTGAGCTTTAACTCACCTCTGAATCTTCCCAATTTTTTCGGCTTTTGCTTATGACATTCCCTCAGCCTTATCATTAACTGTTTCTCCTTCCACAGTTGCTGGCAGACCTGCTGAGTGTTTCCAACATTTTCTGTTTTATTTGAGATTATAATTACATAGTTTAAGGACAAAAGTTATAACTCAATGTACAAAGGCATAGGCTTCAATGTACTACATAGTGCTTGTTTTTCATCAGCATGGTGCCCCTGTGTTATACAGCTGATTGTATTGTTTTGTCACCTTGGATACCATGTTCAAAGTAAATTTATTATCAAAGTACATATATGTCACCATATACAACCATGTGACTCATTTTTTGTAGGCATTCACAATACATATAAGAAACACAATAGAATCAATGAAATACTGCACTCGGCAAGATGGATAAACAACTAATCTATAGAAGATAACAAGCTGTGCAAAACCACAAAGGAATAAAACAATGAAATAATAATAATAGTACTAATAATAAACCAATAAGCAATAAATATTGAGAACATGAGACAAAATGTCCTTGAAAGTGAATCTATAGGGAATAGTTGAGTGATGGGGTGAGTGAAGTTGAGTGAAGCTATCCACTCTGGATTAAGAGCCTGATGACTGAGGGGTAATAACTGTTCCAGAACCTGGTCGTTTGGGTCCTGAGGCTCCTGCACCTTCTTCCTGATGGCAGCAGCGATAAGAGAGCATGGCGTGGGTCGCGGAAGCTACTTTCCTGCAACAGCGCTCTGTGTAGATGTGCTCAATGGTGGGGAGGGCTTTATTCATGATCGACTACACTGTATCAACTACTTTTTGTAGGCTTTTCCACTCAAGGGCATTGGTGTTTTCGTACCAGACCGTGATGCAGCCAGTCGGTATACTCTTCACCACATATCTATAGAAGTTTGTGAAAAGTTTAGCTGACATGCCGAATATTTGCAAACTAGAGGCACTGCCATGCTTTCTTCATAATGGCACGTATGTGCTAGACCCAGGACAGACCCTTTAAAATAATAACACTGAGGAATTTCACTAGCAATGCTGCTAGTGCCATATCACTAGGAGCATTGCCAATTCATCCTTGGGAATTGTACCAGATCTAAACATAATAAAAGTAATTAAACTTAGTTCAATGTAAAATAAAGAAGATCAGCAGGGCACTTTCCTGTCAGATTTCTTCTTTCTAATGTGGATATTACAACGCACAAAATTTACAAACTTGGTCTCCATTACAACCATGAATGGACCTGGCTTTGCGAAGACCTAACCTTTAGCCTGGACTTTATGTTCAGGTTACACCAGCTTGTAACTGGAATAGACATGGTTGCAATACTCTGCTGAAGGCCATTCTCCCTGCTACTTTTGTGATAAATCAACAGATAGGAAACAAAGAAAATGACATCATCTAACACATTTTTCTTACTTTTGTAGAGTAATTTATTGCTACATGTTGTATCTAGTAGTGAGAAAATATCACCATCATGAGAATTTACAGTAGTACATATGTTAAACAACAAAACCAAAATGGGCTGAAGGATATTTCATAATTTTACATATATTCCTTTGATGTCTTATCCGGAATTTCTGCATTGATCTTGTTTGGAGTATGTGATGAACCTGCAATCTTTTAAGGTCCCAGCTGCCAAATGCATTCGGTATTGATATATGATTAATGTAGATGAAGGGGCATGTAAACTTAAGTAAATGGTATTCATTCAATCCACGAGCAAATGTTTATATTTTTTCTTCAATTGGTCCCATCCCTTGTCTTGTCAGTTTTAAATTATTCATCCAAACCAGAAGCCGTGGATGAATGTGGAGATTTGTAGTCTGCTGAAAGCTAGTTCTGTGGCTTTCCTGCAGAAGGCTATGTATGAGCAAAGGAGCTGGTTGTGGACTACAGGAGGAATGGAGATAGGCTAACTCCTATTGACATCAGTGGATCGGGGGTTGAAAGGGTGAACAGCTGTAAGTTCCTCGGCATACACATCACTGAGAATCTCGCGTGGTCTGTACATACTGGCTATGTACAATGCCTCCTTCACCTCAGATGGTGGAAGGAGTTTGGTGTGAGTCCCCAAATCCTACGGAATTTCTACAGGGGCACAATTGAGAGCATCTTGACTGGCTGCGTCACTGCCTGTTATGGGAACTGTACTTCCCTCAATCGCAGGACTCTGCAGAGAGTGGTGCGGACAGCCCAGGGCATCTGTAGATGTGAATTCCCACTATTCAAGACATTTACAGAGACAGGTGTGTAAAAAGAGCACAAAGGATCATTCGGGACCCAAGTCACCCCAACCACAAACTGTTCCAGCTGCTACCATCCATGTGAAATGGTACTGCAGCATAAAAGCTGGGCTCTGGGACCGCTTCTTCCACCAGGCCATCAGGCTGATTAATTCATGCTGATACAATTGTATTTCTATGTAATATTGACTGTCCTGTTGTACATACTGTTTATTACAAATTACAATAAATAGCGCATTGCACATTTAGACGAAAATGTAACATTAAGATTTTTACTCCTCGTGTATGTGAAGGATGAAAGAAATAAGGTCAATTTAATTCAATTCAAAAACAATTCCAATTGAAATTAAAGATGGAGTTGCATGCACATCAGCTCTGGTGTGGTTTGCAGGCCATTACTTCCTACAAAGCAAAATCTAACATTATGAATGGCTGAGGTGCTTCACTCCCAGATGAGCTCAATGCCTTTTCTGCATGCTTTGAAAGTGAGAATAAAACTACCCCTGTGTAAATCCCTGCAGCATCTGGTGATCCTGTGATCACTGTCTTGGAAGCCAACATCAGAACCCTCGCAAGGCATCAGGCCCTGATGGTTTACCTGGTAGGGCTCTGAAAACCTGTACCAACTAACTTCTGAGAATTTTCAAGTACATCTTCAGTCTCTCACTGCTGCAATCAGCTTCATAAGGGAGACAAGCATACCAGTGCCCACGAGAGCAGGATGACTTGCCTCAATGACTATCGCCCAGCGGCACTGTGATGAAGTGCTTTGAGAGGCTGGTCATGTTTAAAATGACTAGACACTCTCAGCACGGACTAGACCCACTGCAGTTTGCCTATTGCCACAAAAGGTCTACAGGGAATGCAACTTCACTTGGTCTAGGACCACCTAGACAATAGTACTGCCTATGTTAGGCTGCTGTTTATTGATTACAGCTCAATGTTCAACAAAATCAGACTCTTAGTTCTAATCAATAAGCTCCAGAACTTGGGACAGCAACTGAATGTTTGACTTCCTCACCGGGAATCCACAGTCAGTACAGATTGGAAAGGTGAGGGGAGTAATGAATTAAAAGTATTATATATGAATGCACGGAGTATAAGAAATAAATTGGATGGGCTTGAGGCACAGTTGGAAATTGGTAAGTATGATGTGGTGGGAATAACAGAGACACGGCTTCAAGTGGACAGGGCCTGGGAAATGAATATTCAAGGTTATACGTCCTATCGAAAGGACAGACTGATGAGCAGAGGGGGTGGGGTGGCTTTATTGGTGAGGAATGATATTCAGTCCCTTGCGAGGGGGGACATAGAATCAGGAGACGTAGAGTCAGTATGGATAGAACTGAGAAATTCTAAGGGTATAAAGACCCTAATAGGAGTTATCTACAGGCCCCCAAACAGTAGTCTGGATGTAGGGTGTAAGTTGAATCAAGAGTTAAAATTGGCATGTCACTAAGGTAATGCTACAGTTGTTATGGGGGATTTCAACATGCAGGTAGACTGGAAGAATCAGGTTGGTACTGGACCCCAAGAAAGGGAGTTTGTGGAGTCCCTCCGAGATGGATTCTTAGAACGGCTTGTACTGGAGCCTACCACAGAGAACACAATTCTAGATATAGTGTGGTGCAATGAACCGGATTTGATCAGGGACCTCGAGGTAAAGGAGCCATTAGGAGGTAGTGACCATAATATGATGTTTCAATCTACGAACTGAGAGGGAGAAGGGAAAATCGGAAGTGTCAGTATAACAGTTGAACAAAGGGAACTATGGAGCCATGAGGGAGGAGCTGGTCAAAGTTCAATGGAACAATACCCTAGCAGGGATGACAGTGGAACAACAGTGGCAGGTATTTCTGGGAATAATGCAGAAGGTGCAGGATCAGTTCATTCCAAAGTGTAAGAAAGACCCTAAGGGGAGTAAGGGGAGGCCGTGGCTGACAAGGGAAGTAAAGGACAGTATAAAAGTAAAAGAGAAGAAGTATAACATAGCAAAGATGAGTGGGAAGCCAGTGGATTGGGAAACTTTTAAAGAGCAACAGAAGATAACCAAAAAGGCAATACGTGGAGAAAATATGAGGTACGAAGGTAAACTAGCCAAGAATATAAAGGAGGATAGTAAAAGCTTCTTTAGGTATGTGAAAAGAAAAAAAATAGATAAGACCAAAACTAGGCCCTTGAAGACAGAAACGAGTGAATTTATTATGGGGAACAAGGAAATGGCAGAAGAGTTGAACAGGAACTTTGGATCTGTCTTCACTAGGGAAGACACAAACAATCTCCCAGATGTAAGAGTGGCCAAAGGACCTAGGGTAATGGATGAACTGAAGGAAATTTATATTAGGCAGGAAATGGTGTTGGATAGACTGTTGGGTCTGAAGGCTGATAAGTCCCCGGGACCTGATGGTCTGCATCCCAGGGTACTTAAGGAGCTGGCTTTAGAAATCGTGGACGCATTGGTAATCATTTTCCAATGTTCTATAGATTCAGGATCAGTTCCTGTGGATTGGAGGGTGGGTAATGTTGTCCCACTTTTCAAGAAAGGAGGGAGAGAGAAAACAGGGAATTATAGACTGGTTAGCCTGACGCTGGAGTCAATTATAAAAGTTGAAATTATGACACATTTGGATAGCAGTAACAGGATCGGTCCGAGTCAGCATGGATTTATGAAGGGGAAATTGTGCTTGACTAATCTTCTGGAACTTTTTGAGGATGTAACTATGAAAATGGACAAGGGAGAGCCAGTAGGTGCAGTGTACCTGGACTTTCAGAAAGCCTTTGATAAAGTCCCACATAGGAGATTAGTGGGCAAAATTAGGGCACATGGTACTGGAGGCAGAGTACTGACATGGATTGAAAATTGGCTGGCTGACAGGAAACAAAGAGTAGTGATTAACGGGTCCCTTTCGGAATGGCAGGCGGTGACCAGTGGGGTACCGCAGGGTTCAGTGCTGGGAGCACAGCTATTTACAATATATATTAATGATTTAGATGAGGGAATTAAAAGTAACATTAGCAAATTTGCCAATGACACAAAGCTGGGTGGCAATGTGAAGTGTGAGGAGGATGTATGAGAATGCAGGGTGACTTGGACAGGCTGGGTGAGTGGGCGGATGCATGGCAGATGCAGTTTAATGTGGATAAATGTGAGGTTATCCACTTTGGTGGTAAGAACAGGAAGGCAGATTATTATCTAAATGGAGTCAAGTTAGGAAAAGGGGAAGTACAACGAGATCTAGGTGTTCTTGTACATCAGTCATTGAAAGCAAGCATGTAGGTACAGCAGGCAGTGAAGAAAGCTAATGGCATGCTGGCCTTCATAACAAGGGGAATTGAGTATAAGAGCAAAGAGGTCCTTCTGCAGCTGTACAGGGCCCTGGTGAGACCACACCTGGAGTATTGTGTGCAGTTTTGGTCTCCAAATTTGAGGAAGGACATTCTTGCTATTTGGGGAGTGCAGCGTAGGTTCACAAGGTTAATTCCCGGGATGGCGGGACTGTCATATGTTGAACGATTGGAGCGACTGGGCTTGTATACACTGGAATTTAGAAGGATGAGAGGGGATCTGATTGAAACATATAGGATTATTAAGGGATTGGACACGCCGGAGGCAGGAAGCATGTTCCCGCTGATGGGTGAGTCCAGAACCAGAGGCCACCATTTAAGAATAAGGGGTAGGCCATTTAGAACAGAGTTGAGGAAAAACTTTTTTACCCAGAGAGTGGTGGATATGTGGAATGCTCTGCCCCAGAAGGCTGTGGAGGCCAAGTCTCTGGATGCTTTCAAGAAAGAGATGGATAGAACTCTTAAAGATAGTGGAATCAAAGGTTATGGGGATAAGGCAGGAACTGGATACTGATTGTGGATGATCAGTGAATGGTGGTGCTGGCTCGAAGGGTCAAATGGCCTATTCCTGCACCTGTTGTCCATTGTCTATTGTCTATTAAATAACATCTCCTCTTCGCTTACAATAGACACTGGTGCACCTTAAGGGTGCATGCTTAACCAATTGCTCTACTCTCTCTAAGCCCACAACTGAGTGGCTAGGCACAGCTCAAACGCCATCTATAGAACTGCTGACTACACAACTATTGTTGGCAGAAGTTTGGATGGTGACAAAGAGCTGTACAGGAGGAAGATGGATCAGCTGGTTGAGTGATCTCCCAACAACAACCTTGCACTGAACATCAGTAAGACCAAGAAATGACTGTCGACTTCCGGAAGGGGAAATCAAGGGAACATACACCAGTCCTCATCAAAGGATCAGCAGTGGAAACAGTGAACAGTTTCAAGTTCCTGGATATCACCATCTCTGAAGATTTATCCTGGGCCCAACATATTGATGCAATTACGAAGAAGCTATATTTCATTAGGAGTTTGAGGAGAGTTGGTATGTCACCGAAGACGCATGCATATTTCTACAGATGTACCATGGAAAACATTCTAACTGGCTTCATCACGGTCTGGTGTGGAGTGGCCTCTGCACAGGACTGGAAAAAGCTGCAGAAAATTGTAAACTTAGCCAGCTCCATCATGGGCATTAACCTCCCCAGCATTACGGGCACCTTCAAAAGCCAATGCTTTTAACAGAGGGCATCCATCATTAAGGGCCGTCATCATCTAAGACATGCCCGCTTCTCATTAAAACCATCAAGGTGGAGGTATAGGAGCCTGAAGACACACACTCAATGCTTTAGGAACAGCTTCTCCCCTTCTGCCATCAGATTTTTGTACTTCTCTTTTTGCCTCTCTTTTTGTACTTCTAAAAATAATTATATATACTTATTGTAATCTATAGTTTATTATTATTATGTATTGCAAGCTACTGCTGCTACAAAACAACAAATTTCATGACATGCCAGTAATATTAAACCTGATTCTGATTCTAATAGTTTTTCCAGTTTGGTACCCTTAGCAGGGAGAACACCACATCCTAAGCCTCTACACACCTTCGAGGTACAGAATTCTACAGAATCACCAACTTCTGAGAGAAGAACTTTCTCATCTCAGTCCTCAGTGGACTAGCTCTTCTTCTGAGACTTTAATGGTCCCAGAATCCCCACCCCACCCTAGGGGAGCATCTACCTGCATCCACACATGTCGTTGAGCTCTGATTGAATTTTTTGACTTTCAGTAAGATCTTCTCCCATTTGTCAAAACTGACTGTGTCCTGGAAACAGTCCAGTGAGTCTTCAATGCACTCTTGCTCTGACAAGTACAAGTTGCATACCTCTTATCCAAAATTCCAAAATCCAAAGAACTCTGGAATCCAAAACTTACCTGAGCACTGACATGACAGGATGAATAGAAAATTCCACAAGGTGCTGGGAAGATTCCCAGGTGATGCACACACAGTTGTCTGCACACCACGGACAGTTCTAAGAAGGCTTGGCCTCCACAGCTGCCTGTGGCAAAGAATTCCACAGATTCACCACTATCTAGCTAATGAAATTCCTCCTCACCTTCATTCAAAAAGGACACCCCTCTATTCTGAGGCTGTGCCCTCTGCTCTTAGACTCTCCCACCATAGGAAACATCCTCTCACATCCACTCTATCAAGGCCTTTCACCACTCGATACGTTTCAATCTTCTGAATTCTAGTGAACACAGGCCCCAACCCACCAAATGCTCTTCTTTTGACAAGCCAATCAATCCTGGAATCATTTTTGTGAATCTCCTTTGAACCCTCTCCAGCTTCAGCACATCCTTTCTAAGATGGTGGTTGGCCTGATCAGAGAGGATGACGAGACAGCCTACAGGGACAAGGTCCAGCCGATAACAACCTGGCCCCTAACACCCAGAGGACCAAGGAGATTATTGTGGACTTCAGGCACGCTAGGAGCCACACTCATGTCCCCATCTACATCAACGGAGCTGTAGTGGAGCGTGTATCAAGTTTCAAATTTCTTGGCGTCCACATTTCCGATGATCTTACCTGGTCCCTGAACTCCTCCATCCTGGTCAAAAAGACGCAACAGCACCTTTATTTCCTGCAGAGCATCAAGAAAGCTCACCTCTGTCCCAGGATACTGACGGACTTTTACCACTGTGCCACTGAGAGCATACTCATCAACTGCCTCTCAGTGTGGTCTGGCAATTGTCCCGTATCGGACCGCAAAGCACTCCAGTGGGTGGTGAAAACTGCCCAGTGGATTATCAGCACCCAATTGCCCACCATTGAGAACATCTACCATAAACGCTGCCTGGGCAGGGTGAAAAGCATTATCAAGGATGCATCTCACCCTAACCAAGGACTTTTTACTCTCCTCCCGTCCGGTAGGTGCTACAGGAGCCTCCGCTCCTGCACCAGCAGGCACAGGAAGAGCTTCTTCCCTGAGGCTGTGACCCTGCTGAACCTCACATCACACCGCTAAGCAGTATTGCACCCATATTGGACTGTCTCATTTATATTTGTATGCTGTAGCATTTACTTTTTATTTGCAGTTATTTTGTAAATAATACCATTCTTGTGCACTTCTGGTCAGATGCTAATTGCATTTCATTGGCTTTGTATCTGTACTCGGCACAATGACAATAAAGTTGAATCTAATCTAATAAGGAGCCGAAACCTGCTCACAATACTCCAAGTGAGGCCTCACCTGTTCTTTATAATGTTTCAACATTACATCTTTGCTTTTATGTTCTAGTTATTGTGAAATGAATGCTAACATGGTATTTGCCTTGCCTTCCTCATCACAGACTCAAGCTGCAAATTTATCTTTAGGAAATCCTGCACAAAGACTCCCAAGTCCCATTGCACCTCAGTTTTTTAGTATTTTCTCTCCATTTAGAAAATAGTTAGCCCTTTCATTTCTGCTATCAAAGTGCATGACCATACACTTCCCGACACTGTATTCCATCTGACATTTTTTTCCCATTCTCCTAATCTGTCTAAGTTCTTCTCTACTTCATCAAAACTACCCGTCCCTCCATCTATCTTCATATCATCTGTAAACTTTTCAACAATGCCATCAATTCTATTATCCAAATCATTGACATATACTGTAACGTAAAAGGAATTGGTCCCAACACAGACTCCCGGGCACCACCACTAGTCATTGGCACCCAGTCAGAAAAGGCTCCTCTTATACCCATTCTTTACCTCCTGCCAATCAGCCACTGCTTGATCCATGCTCAAATCTTTTCTGCAATACCATGGGCTTGTACCTTGGTAAGCAGACACATGTGTGGCGCGTTTTCAAAGGCCTTCTGAAAATCCAAGTACACAACATCAATTGATTCTCCTTTGTCTATCTTGGTTTTTACTTCTTCAAAGAATTCCAATAAATTTGTCAGGTAATATTTTCCCTTGAGGAAACCATGCTGACTATGTCTTATTTTATCATGTGTCTTCAAGTACCCTGAGATTTCATTCTTAATAATCGACTCCAACAGTTTCCCAACCACTGAGATCAGACTAATTGGCCTATAGTTTCCTTTCTTCTGCCTTTCTTCCTTCTTGAAGAGTGGAGTGACATTTGCAATTTTACAATCAGGAACCATCCCAGAACCTAGTGATTCTTGAAAAATTATTACTAATGCCTCCATGATCTCTTCAGCCACCTCTTTCAGAACCCTGGGGTGTACACCATCTGGTCCAGGTGACTTATCTATCTTCAGATGTTTCAGTTTCACAAGAAGCTTTCTAGTTATCATAACTTCATGCCCCCGAAACCTGGAACTTCCACCATACTGCTAGTGTCTTCACAGTGAAGATTGATGCAATATACTTCTTCAATTTATCCACTATTTCTGTGTCCCCCATTACTAACTCTCCAGCATCACTTTCCAGTGGTCCGCCTCTCATACATTTTATGTTTCTGAAGAAACTTTTGTTATCCTCTTTAATACAATTGGCTAGCTTAATTTTGTATTCCATTTTTACCTCCTTAATGACTTTTTAATTGCCTTCCCAATCTAACTTCTCACTATATTTTGCTCTGTTATATTCCTTCTCTTTGGCTATTAAGTTGGCTCTGACTTCTCTTGTTAATCACAGCTGGGTCACCTTTCCTTGAGAATGCTTATTCCTCTCTGAGATTAGTGTCCCTTCCGAATTGCTTCCAGAAATTCCAGCCATTGCTGCCTTGCCATCATCCCTGCCAGTGTTCTTTTCCAATCGATTCTGGCCAACTTCTTGATCATGCATCTGGCATTCCCTTTACTCCACTATAATACTGATATATCTGACTTTAGCTTCTCCTTCTCAAATTTCAGAGTGATTCAATCACATTATGATCACTTGTCCATAAGGGTTCTTTTAAAACAGCTCATTCCCTAGTGGGCTCAACTACGAGCTGCTCTAAAAAGCCATCCCGTAGGCACACTAGAAAGTCTCCCTCCTATAATCCAGCACCAGCCTGCTTCTTCCAATCTACCTGCATATTGAAGTCCCCCATGACTATTGTAATATTTCCTTTTCCGCATCCATCTTCTATCTCCCATTGTAATTTGTAGGCCACATCCATACTACTGTTTTGGGATCCGTATACAACTCCCATCAGGGTCTTTTATCCGTGCAGTCCCTTATCTTTGTCTACAATGATTTAAAACCTTCCGACCCTATGTCACCGCTTTCTAATGATTTGATTTCATTTTTTACCAACAAAGCAATGCTGCCCCCTCTGCCTTCCTGCCTATCCTTTCAATACGTTGTGTAACCTTGGACATTAAGCTCCCTGCAATAATCTCTTAGTCATGATTCAGTGATGCCTGCAACATCATACTTGCTAACCTGCAAATGGGCTGCAAGTTCATCTGCCTTATTTTGTATATAGCGTGCATTCTGATACAACACCTTCAGTGCTGTATTCACTCTTTTCAGTTTTGTCCATCTCTTACATTGCAATTCATCCTGTTGACTGCAATTTTGCCTTTACAACAGTCCCTCCTCACTACACATTGCTTCTGTTTGTAAACCAGCTACCTCTTCTGCAGCACTGTTATCTGCTTTCTCTATGATACTTCTTGCATTGAAATATATGCAGCTCAGGACACCAGTTGCACTATACTCAACCTTTTGATTCCTAACTTTGTCTGACATCTGACCAACATCTGCCTCTACAACTTTTCCACTAACTTTTCTGGCACTCTGCTTCTCAATGTCCTGTGTCTCTGGTTTAAATCCCACTGTGCAGCATTAACAAATCCTCTCGCTAGGATATTAGTCCCCCTCCAGTTCAGGTGCAAACCGTTCCTTCTGTACAAGTCCCACCTTCCCTGGAAGACAGCCCAATGATCCAAAAATCTTACATCCTCCCTCCTGCACCATCTCCTTTGCCACATATTAAACTGTATGATCTTCTTAAATCTAGCCTCGCTAGCACATTGCACGGGTAGCAACCCTGAGATCGCACCTCTGGAGGTCCTGCCCTTTAACTTAGCACCTAACTCCATGAACTCCCTATACAGAACCTCGTCACTCATCCTACTCATGTCATTGGTACCTACATGGAACACAACTTCTGGCTGTTCACCCTCCAACTTAAGAATGCTGAGGACTTGATTCGAGATACCCCGGACCCTGGCACCCAGAAGTCAACATACCATCCAGGAATCTCATTCTTGCCAACAGAACCTCCTGTCTGTTCCCCTAACTAAGGATCCCCTGTCACCACAGGATGTCTCTTCTCCCCCCTTCCCTCCTGAGTCTCAGAGGCAGACCCAGTACAGAGACCCGACTGTGACTGTCCTCTGTTAGGTCATCCTCCTGACAGTGTCCAAATTGATACACCTGTTGTTGAGGGGGATGGCCACAGGGGTACTCTGCACTGGCTCCTTAACCCCTTTCCCCTTCCTGACTGTCATCCATCTTCCTGTGTCCTGTACCTTGGGTGTCACTACCTATCTATATGGCCCATCTATCACCCCTTCAGCCTCCTGAATGATCTGGAGTTCATTCAATTCCATCTCCAACTCCTTAACATGGTTTGTTAGAAGCTGAACTGGATGCATTTCTCGCAGTTATAGTCGTCAGGGACGTTGGCAGTCTCCCTGCCTTCCCACATCCTGCAAGAGGAGCATTTCACAACCCTACCAGTCA
The DNA here is from genome assembly GCF_963921235.1 of Mobula hypostoma. NCBI lineage: Eukaryota > Metazoa > Chordata > Chondrichthyes > Myliobatiformes > Myliobatidae > Mobula > Mobula hypostoma. Next base: position 33,052,853 of record NC_086100.1, read on the forward strand.
TCCCTACTGTACCTCGTTGAGCAGACGAGGTAATAATGGAAAAAACTTGTACTTCTCTTTCCGTTGCTTTCTCTGAGTGAAGCCTCGAAGAGCTAAAGCCTCAAGATCACCACTCTACGTCCACTCATACGACGGTCACTGCGCTTGCCTCTGCCTTCCTTTAGTTTGCTCTTACTAATCAATGCTGACTGGTCACTGGCCAAAGCTCAGAGGAGAGGCCACTGCAAGCAAGGGTGCCCCAAGTTACTGGAAATCATCTAACAAAAAAGACCAAAGTATCACTTACCTTCGTAATTACTTCCTGAACCTACATATTAACTTTCAAAAGAGCAGAAAGAACAGGAGGAGCAGTAGGTCTCTCGGCCTCTTAAGCTTACCTTGCACTTCAATATGGTCCTAGATCATTTATATTGGCCTCAATTCCTCATTAGTGTCAGTTAAACTTTTCAAATATTTATCTCCATCTTAGAGTCATAGAGCACTACGGCATAGAAACAAGCCCTTCAGCCCATCTAAACTATGTCAGCTTGGTTTTCTGCCTAACCCCATCTACCTGCACCCAGACTATAACCCTCCATACCTTTATCATCCATGTACCTATCCAAGCTGCTCTCAAATGTTATAAATTGAATGCAAATACACCACTTCTGCAGGCAGGTCAATCCACACATGTGCCACCCTCTGACTAAAGAAGTCTCCCCTCCGAAAACTCTTACATAAAAATGTAAAGATATAAAATGAACTTGCCCCACCTCACTCCGGGGAAGATGTTCACTAGGAATCTGGTGAAACCCCTAAGGAGTGGAAGTGGGCAACATTGTCCTGGTATTTAAGAAGGGTGACTACACTGACCCTGGAAACTGTTGACCAGTAAGCTTAATGTGTATCACAGGTAAGAAACAATGTTAAAAGATGAGATGGACAAGCAGCTCAAAAGAACAGGCATGTTAGCAGAAAGCCAGCATGGGTTCAGAAAGGAGAAATCATGTTTTACTAATATGCTGGAGTTCTATGATTTGTGATAACAATAGAGCAGTTGATGTCATTTACTTGGACTTCCAGAAGGCATTTGACAAGGTACCCCACAAGAGTTTTATAATCAAATTACAGGAGGTTGGGTTTCAGGGGCAGGAAGTGCAAATGGGTGCAGAACTGGTGCAAAAACAGAAAACGATTATGGTGAGAGGATGATTTTCTCACTTAGCTGGTGGTAAAAACAGGGTTCCACAGGTGGAGACTGGTTAAAAGGAGATTTCAGACTAACATCAGGAAGCATTTCTTTACACAGCAAGTTGTGGACACATGGATACTTTTATTATGGACACATTATTATGTAATTATATAATAATTATTATGGACATATATATAATTTTCTGGATAGATAGGGTCTGCTTAGGAACAGTCAACATGGATTTGTGCGTGGAAGGTCATGTTTGACAAATCTCATTGAATTTTTTGATGAGGTTACTAAGAAAGTTGATGAGGGTAAAACGGTGGATGTTGTCTATATGGACTTCAGTAAGGCCTTTGACAAGGTTCCACATGGAATGTTAGATAGGAAGATTCAATCGTTAGGCATTAATATTGAAGTAGTAAAATGGATTCAGCAGTGGCTAGATGGGAGACGCCAGAGAGTAGTGGTGGATAACTGTGTGTCAGATTGGAGGACGGTGTGTAGTTGTGTGCCTCAGTGATCTGTACTGGGTCCAATGTTGTTTGTCATATCTATTAATGATCTGGATGATGGGGTGGTAAATTGGATTAGTAAGTATGCAGATGATAGTAAGATAGGTGGTGTTGTGGATGATGAGGGAGGTTTTCAAAACTTTGCAGAGAGATTTAGGACAGTTAGAAGATTGGGCTGAAAGATGGCAGATGAAGATTAATGCTGAAAAATGTGAGGTGCTACATTTTGGTGGAACTAATCAAAATAGGACATACATGGTAAATGGTAGGGCATTAAAGAATGCTTTAGAACAGAGGGATCTAGGAATAATGGTGCATAGTTCCCTGAAGATGGAATCTCATGTGGATAGGGAGGTGAAGAAAGCTTTTGGTTTTCTGGCCTTTATTAATCAGAGCATTGAGTATAGGAGTTGGGATGTAATGTTGAATTTGTATAAGGCATTGGTAAGGCCAAATCTGGAGTATTGTGTACAGTTCTGGTCACTGAATTAAGTCAGAAGGATGTCAATAAAATTGAGAGAGGTCAGAGGAGGTTTACTAAAATGTTGCCTGGGTTTCATCTCCTAAGTTACAGAGAAAGGTCAAACAAGTTAGGTCTTTATTCTTTGGAGTGCAGAAGGTTGAGGGGAGACTTGATAGAGGTGTTTAAAATTATGAGGGGGATTGATAGAGTTGACGTGGTTTGACTTTTTCCATTGAGAGTGGGGAAGATTCAAACAAGAGGGCACGGGTTGAGAATTAGAGGACAAAAGTTTAGGAGTAACATGAGGGGGAACTTCTTTACTCAGAGAGTGGTAGCTGTGTGGAACGAGCTTCCAGCAGAAGTGGTTGAGGCAGGTTCTATGTTGTCGTTTAAAGTTAAATTGGATAGATATATGGACAGGAAAGGAATGGAGGGTTATGGGCTGAGCGCAGGTCGGTGGGAATAGGATAGGGTAAGAGTTCAGCATGGACTAGAAGGGCCGAGATGGCTTGTTTCCGTGCTGTAATTGTTATATAGTTATATGGTTATATATGGAACAAACTACCTAGTTGTGTAGTTGAGAGTAGAACCTTAGAGACTTTCAAATCTAAACTCAATAGTTATTGCAACACACTATGTTTATAGGAATTTGGCAAGCTTTGCTGGGCCGAATGGCCTGTTGATGTCAAAAGCTTTCTAACGTTCTAACATTCTACCCTCAGAGAGAAAGAATTTCCATGCGCCTCTGTTTTAAATGACATTAGAGGTAGTAGAGCCGAGGACAGGAGGACACAGCCTCAGAATAGAGGAACATCCATTTAGAACAGAGATGAGGAGGAATTTCTTTAGCGAAAGAGCGATGAATCTATGGAATTTGTTATCACAGGTGGCTGTGGAGACCAATTCATTGGGTATATTAGTCAGGGCATGAAGGATTACAGGGAGAAGGCAGGAGACTGGGATTGAGAAGGAAGTGGGTCAGCCATGATGAAAGATGACGTGACTGAATGAACCAAATGGCTTGATCCTGCTCCTAAATCTTATGGTCTTATTTTGTCTCCTGGTTTGTGACACTCCCACTAATGGAAATATTTTCATGTACACCCAGTCAAGTTCCCTTTGGATCCTATATGCTTGAATAAGTTCAACCTTTGTTCTACAAAACTCTAAATTGCAAACTTTCAATAATTCTTGTATGGAAACACACCAATCCCTCTGAATAGCACCACCTTTCAATGGCACACTATTTAAAAATGCTTCCCTTTTCTAATTTTTCAACCAAAAGGAACAGCACACTTTTTCAGATTATATTCGATCAGCCTTGTGCATTATTAGGCTATCTGTATCTCCCTACAGTCAGCTTATGTCTTCCTCACCCTAGCTTAGTATCCTCACCAGATTGGAAGATATGAGTTGGAACTGGCATGTTATTGTCACACGTACCAAGATACAGTGAAAAGCATCTTGCATACTGCTTACACAGATCAAATCATTACACAATGCACTGCGTTGGAACAAGTTAAAACAATAAAAATGCAGAATAAAGTGTAACAGCTACAGAAGAAGTGTAGTGCAGGTAAACAATAAGGTACAAGATCATAAAGAGCTAGATTGTGAGAACAGGAGTTCATCTTAGTGTACCAGGGAAGAATTTAATAGTCTTATAACAGTGGGGTAGAAGCTGGACTTGAGCTTGTTGGTATGTGCTTTCATGCTTTTATATCTTCTGCCTGATGGACGTGGGGAAAAGAGAGAATATCCAGGGTAGTTAAGGTCTTTGATTATGCCAGCTGATTTACTGAGGCAGTGAGAAGTGTAGGCAGAGTCCATGGAGGGGAGACTGGTTAACATAATATGCTGAATTGTCTCCATAGCTCTGCAGTTTCTCAGGGTCACGTGCAAAGCAGATGCCATACCAAACTATTATGTATCCAGGCAGGATTAGTAATGGTCAATAGGGACATGTCAAATTCCTTTAGACTCCTCAGGAGTTGGTGAGCATTCCTGGTCTTGGCATCAACATGGTCGGACCAGGACAAGCTGTTGGTGATGTTCACTTCTAGGAAATTGAAGCTTTCGGACTTCTCAGCCTCAACACCATTGATGTAGACAGGAACCTGACATTGCCCCACTTGCTGAAGTCAGTGACCATCACTTTTGCTTTGCTGACATTGAGGATAAGGCTTTTGTCATTAAATAGCGGGAGAAGAAGATGGCGGCGCGACGCAGTGCGCGCAGCTCTCTGGTGAAATGATATCATATTTGTAAGTCGAATGCCTTGCACAATTCTCATTTGATGGAGACAGACGCGAGAAGCACAGAGGAACATCTGGAGAAATTTCTGAAATGCCCGGTTCGCTGCTGCTGCTGCTGTGCGATCGAGAATCTCCGGAGGGAAGGCCCCAAAATCCCCGACTTTGCCTGCTGCTGGCGACCGAGGCTGGGGTTGAAGCATTCAGCAGAGATGGTGCTTGGTACTCGATGTCGGAGGGCTGATCGGAGCTTGAAGTTTTCAGATGACTCAGAGTCGGACTGTGGTCGGGCATGGCAGGGAGAGTTTTCTTCCTTCTCCCGTCTGCGTGAGATGTGGGACTTTCAAGAGACTTTGAACTTTTTTTACTGTGCCCATGGCCTGTTCTTCATCAAGTTATGGTATTGTTGCACTGTTGTAACTATATGTTATAATTATGTGTTTTTTGTTAGTTTTTCAGTCTTGGTCTGTCCTGTGTTTCTGTGATATCACACCGGAGGAATATTGTATTATTTCTTAATGCATGCATTACTAACTGACAATAAGAGAGGACTGCGTGTCCTCATAATCTAATCTAACCTAATCTAATCTTTTCACTGGAATCTCCATCTCCTTCCTCTACCCTGATTTACCATTATTTGAGATATGGCCCAATGCCATCTGCAGGTGCAGTTAGAGTGGAATCTGGCTATGCCTTCATGAATGTACAGTGAAGGCTGAGGACACAGTCTTGTGGAACACCAGTGGTTAGTATTATATTTGACCTGCTCAACCAAATCATTGAAGCAGACTGTGAATAGCTGGGAGCTCCAGCACTCAATCCTGTAACCCAATGGCGACAACCTCCCAACCTGGAAATGACACATCTACACCTCTGTTTATGCCCACATAAACTTTTCTTAATAAATATATATGTCTATATATTTTCTTACAACCTGCTTTGAATTTGTATTTCTAGCCTAAGAATCCAAACTGCCTATTTGACAAAAATTGTTTCTCATAGGAAAGATTTGGATTAAAATACACGGTAGAATTTAGCATCTATGAAACAGACTGCCCCGTTGGAAGTGAAAAGCTCTGGAAAGATTGTAACTACAATGAACCAAGAATTGCAGTAAGTTTTTAAAATTTTTAATTGAAAACATGCGTACTGTCAAAGAGCAAATGAGGATTACACTGTGGCACTGCAGTTAGGGTCCTCTATTTGATTTTACCCTTGGGTGCTATCAATTTGGACTTTGCACATTCTCTCTATGATTATGTGAACTTCCTCTGGCTACTTTGGTTTCCATAGATATGAGGTTGATAGGTTAAAAGGCTTCTTTAAGTTATTCCTTATCATAGATCAATGGCAAAAATAATCAAAGGGAAGTTGATGGGTATGTGAGAGAGAGAAAACAAGTTCCTACAGATGCAGGGAAATAAGGAGAGGGGGCATGGAATGATGGGATTGCTCCACTAGGAACCAGTTTGAATTGAAAGTTTGTGTCAACATTAACCTCATAAAAGTACAATTTGTATATTTTCCAACAACCTTTGTGAACATTTATAAACATTAACCACATTTGAAACTACCTAGGGATACTTAAGTTCCTTTTCCGCTGATATAAAGTGACATGGCTGTCTTAAGTGTTGGGAAGCATTATATAAATATGATTTTTAAGTACTCAAATAACATTTTGATTTAGGCAGTGTAAGGGGAAAAGCCAGTTATGTGTCTTTTGTTGCAACTTGGGACAGCCAGCATTTATTAGCCCACTCTAGCCATTTATTCATTGCTGTTGTACTGAACTGGAGGCTAGCTCTGTGCATCTTCTGAGAATCAGGGCAGTGGACTAAATGAAAGCTTGCAGATGCTGAAGGTCTTGAAGCACAGCATCTTGTGGGTTATAAATTGTACCAACTCTTATTTGTCTATAACCAGCTTTGATGTTTGGATGAATTCAATTACATTCAATTTTTCTGATTCTATTATTATTTTTAGTCTTCTGGTAAATGCGATTCAGAGACGATCCTCAATAGAATCCGAAGAATAAGTGAAGTGATTTCACACAACTGCACATTTTCTCAAGGTATGAGTTCTTAAAATGATACTAAGCAAATTAAGGGGTAGAAAACGTGTTTAAGAGCAAATTCAAAAGCCCATACACTCAGAAAGATACTTCATTTAAATACCATGATAGGGCTTGCAGTCCAGATATACTACAGGGCAAACACAAGGAAATCTGCAGATACTGGGATTTCAAGCAACACGCATAAAAATTGCTGGTGAACGCAGCGGGCCAGGCAGCATCTATAGGAAGAGGTACAGGCAACGTTTCGGGCGGAGACCCTTCGTCAGGACTAACTGAAAGAAGAGATAGTGAGAGGTTTGAAAGTGGGAGGGGGAGGGGGAGATCCGAAATGACAGGAGAAGACAGGAGGGGGAGGGATGGAGCCAAGAGCTGGACAGGTGATTGGCAAAAGGGATTTGAGAGGATCATGGGACGGGAGGCCTAGGGAGAAAGAAAGGGGAAGGGGGGGGAACCCAGAGGATGGGCGAGGAGTATCTCCCCCTCCCCCTCCCACTTTCAAATCTCTTACTAACTCTTCCTTCAGTTAGTCCTGATGAAGCGTCTCGGCCCAAAATGTCGACTGTACCTCTTCCTATATTTCTACAAGGTATGCACCCAGTTTGGAGACATAAATTTCAGGATTTTGTTTTGCAAGGAACAGCTTTAATAACTCGCCAAGACACAAGGAACCATGCAAACAGAATTATGTGGATTGTTTTTTCCTGATTTCTGAATGTTGTTAGAACAGAAGATAACCAGCAGAAACAGTAATGGGCCTATTCTCTAACAGAAGGAGATAAAATCTTGAATTTAGAAAAAGATAATTTATAGAAAAAGCCAGGTAAATAGAAATAAGGGAATATCTCCTTAGAACTAGCATAATTATCTGTGATTATATTGGAAAATCAATTGTTGTCTCCATTATAATTAAATCTATAATAATTAAACGGCTGCTGTTTAACTGTCTGTGAATTGCTTCCCAGATCACGAATGGATTTTTCCTGAAAAAGGACCATGCCTTGGATGTGAAGGATTAGTGGAAACTGATAGTCCCACAGTACATAAAGTCAGTGCATATGTTACTCAAGAATTCAACACGAACAGAACATTCACAAATTACTTTCGGATTGCAAAAGTACACAAATTAACTGAACAGGTTAGACTATTCTTTTTAAATAAATCCATAATTATAATATTTCTATCAGTGTTTGAGTCATTTAGATCTGATCATCTTATGAATTTTCCAAAGGAATATAAGAAAGAATATAGAAACAACTAAGAGCCATTTAGCTCATTGAATCTGTTCCAAATTCAATTCGATAAATTCTTATCAGTAGCTTTCAGCCCACTTCTATTAAAACCTTTGGTTAACAAAAATCTATCAATCTCATATTTAAAATTAACAAATGAGCTAACATTAGATACTACTTACAGGTATGCAACAAATTTATAGACAATAGACAATAGGTGCAGGAGTAGGTCATTAGGCCCTTCGAGCCAGCATCACCATCTTTAAGAGCTCCATCCATCTCTTTTTTGAAAGCATCCAGAGACTTGGCCTCCACAGCCTTCTGGGGCAGAGCATTCCATATATCCACCACTCTCTGGGTGAAAAAGTAGTTCCTCAACTCTGTTCTAAATGGCCTACCACTAATTCTTAAACTGTGGCCTCTGGTTCTGGACTCACCCATCAGCGGGAACATGCTTCCTGCCTCCAGCGTGTCCAATCCCTTAATAATCTTATATATTTCAATAAGATCCCCTCCCAACCTTCTAAATTCCAGAGTATACAAGCCCAGTCGCTCCAATCTTTCCACATATGACAGTTCCGCCATCCCGGGAATTAACCTTGTGAACCAACGCTGCACTCCCTCAATTGTAAGAATGTCCTTCCTCAAATTTGGAGACCAAAACTGCACACAGTACTCCAGGTGTGGTCTCACCAGGGCCCTGTACGGCTGCAGAAGGACCTCTTTGCTCTTATTCTCAATTTCCCTTGTTATGAAGGCCAGCATGCCATTAGCTTTCTTCACTGCCTGCTCTACTTGCATGCTTGCTTTCAGTGACTGATGTACAAGAACACCTAGATCTCGTTGTACTTCCCCTTTTCCTAACTTGACTCCATTTAGATAATAATCTGCCTTTCTATTCTTACCACCAAAGTGGATAACCTCACATTTATCCACATTAAACTGCATCTGCCATGCATCTGCCCACTCACCCAGCCTGTCCAAGTCACCCTGCATTCTCATAACATCCTCCTCACACTTCACCCTGCCACCCAGCTTTGTGTCATCGGCAAATTTGCTAATGTTACTTTTAATTCCCTCATCTAAATCATTAATATATATTGTAAACAGCTGCGGTCCCAGCACTGAACCCTGCGGTACCCCACTGGTCACCGCCTGCCATTCCGAAAGGGACCCGTTAATCACTACTCTTTGTTTTCTGTCAGCCAGCCAATTTTCAATCCATGTCAGTACTCTGCTCCCAATACCATGTGCCCTAATTTTGCCCACTAATCTCCTATGTGGGACTTTATCAAAGGCTTTCTGAAAGTCCAGGTACACTACATCCACTGGCTCTCCCCCGTCCGTTTTCATAGTTATATCCTCAAAAAATTCCAGAAGATTAGTCAAGCACGATTTCCCCTTCGTAAATCCATGCTGACTCGGACCGATCCTGTTACTGCTATCCAAATGCGTCGTAATTTCATCTTTTATAATTGACTCCAGCATCTTTCCCACCACCGACATCAGGCTAACAGGTCTATAATTCCCTGTTTTCTCTCTTCCTCCCTTCTTGAAGAGAGGGACAACATTAGCCACCCTCCAATCCACAGGAACTGATCCTGAATCTATAGAACATTGGAAAATGATTACCAATGCGTCCACGATTTCTAAAGCCACCTCCTTAAGTACCCTGGGATGCAGACCATCAGGTCCCGGGGACTTATCAGCCTTCAGACCCAACAGTCTATCCAAAACCATTTCCTGCCTAATATAAATTTCCTTCAGTTCATCCATTACCCTAGGTCCTTTGGCCACTATTATATCTGGGAGATTGTTTGTGTCTTCCCTAGTGAAGACAGAACCAAAGTACCTGTTCAACTCGTCTGCCATTTCCTTGTTCCCCATAATAAATTCACCTGCTTCTGTCTTCACGGGCCCAATTTTGGTCCTAACTACTTTTTTCCTTTTCACATACCTAAAGAAGCTTTTACTATCCTCCTTTATACTCTCGGCTAGTTTACCATTGTACCTCATATTTTCTCCGCGTATTGCCTTTTTAGTTACTTTCTGTTGCTCTTCAAAAGTTTCCCAATCCTCCGGCTTCCCACTCGTCTTTGCTATGTTATACTTCTTCTCTTTTATTTTTATACTGTCCATTACTTCCCTTGTCAGCCACGGTCTCTCCTTACTCAGTATCTTTATTCCTCTTTGGAATGAACTGATCTTGCACCTTCCGCGTTATTCCCAGAAACACTTGCCATTGCTGTTCTACTGTCATCCCTGCTAGGGTATTGTCCCATTGAACTTTGGCCAGCTCCTCCCTCATATCACCATAGTTCCCTTTGTTCAACTGTAATACTGACACTTCCGAATTTCCTTTCTCCCTCTCATTGTAGATTAAAACTTATCATATTATGGTCACTACCTCCTAATGGCTCCTTTACCTCAAGGTCCCTGATCAAATCCGGTTCATTGCATAACACTAAATGTAGAATTGCATTCTCTTGGGTAGGCTCCAGTACAAGCTGTTCTAAGAATCCATCTCAGATTTCTTTGAGAAATCCTCAAATTTGTATCACCTTTATATATAGAACTGCTTCCTAACTTCACTCTTGGTTGGCCTGCCTCTTTTCATTGTGTCCCATTGTTCTACACTTCTGAAATCACTAGAAATCACTTCTTTCTGTCTATCAATAATCTCCCCTTAATATTTTGAAGACTTCATGCCTCCCAACAACCATCAAAATTCCAGGGAATATAAACCTAGGTTGTGTAATCACCGCATGTCATTTAACTCTGGAAATAATTCCAATAAACTTATTCCTAGATCCAGCTAATAAACTGTAATTTCAAATCCATAATCCCCAGGTGTGCCCACAATACTCCAGATCTGTTCTAAACATAATTTTACAAAGCTGTGCATGATATTCCTTTTACCACACTTGAGCTAGCATTCCATTTGCCTCACTTAAGTCTTTCTGTACCTGCTGATAGTATTTCCTATGAGCGTTGAATATGGACTACTGTGTTTGATTACTCCCTCATATTTTTCCATTAACTTTTCTGTCTATAGCTATTAATATCTCTTTTTGTATATAAATACTCCCATTATCCTGCTCTAGCTTAGGTGGTGAGGGATTATGAAATCAGAGCCTCCACAACATAATACACACAAGAAGTACCTGCTTTGATTGTTGGTTAAGCTAAGGTGCAGTCGACCAAAATGCTTGAACCACTGCCTCTATTATCCACAAACATTCTAAACACATTTAAAATAAATTATTCTATACAAAACTAGTTAAAATGAAGTTTAAAATTTATATTTAAAAGTACATCACATTAAGACCCTAGGAATTTTTCAAAATAATTAATTGCACTTAAATTGACTTAATTAAAGGAAAACATGTAAATTATCAGAATTATACTTCTTTCCTTTACAGCTGCTCCTCTTCATTTAAATGAATGAATAGTTTAAATTATTCTCATATTTTTACTGTTGCTGATACTGTATCAAATAAACACAGAAATGCTATAGTGAAAAACTGCTGGAGAAATCCAGTGATTTGAGCTGCACCTGTGGGCTTGACCTGGTGAGTTCCTGTAATAAGCTGGGTTGAGCAAGCCCAAACTATTTGAGAGTCCAGGAGATGTAGTAATAAATGTACAAGCACAACAAAGTAACTTAAGCCTCATAAAGTAGAAAACACAAATAAACCACACAAAATACTAAATAGCAAGTCACAAAGATTTTCACAAACATTTCAGGGCTCATCATTCTTAGTCACCACTTGATAGCTGCTGAATTTCTGAATTCTGAATTTCGACTCACTTCTGAGACAACCCCCAGTCCTAGGCACTAATCGTGATTTCTGGCCCTAGGATGAAGTCCAATGAAACCAGGAAAGGCATCCCAATAAATATGAGTTTCACAAATGCAGGGAGACACACAGAGACAGACAAACTCTTTAATCTTTTATCTCAACACAGCCTCTCTTTTTTCAAACACATCCCATGCCCATAAATGCGGTGTTCATAAATTGATTAGACGCTCTAATGGTCATTCCTCATCCATTAGTCCACCAATGTTTTGGACGCAGCATTCCTTGGTCTTACATAAGGGCATTAATATTACATAAAAGCAATAAACCCAAATCCCCAAAAATAGTATCCATCAAGCAAACTTGATAGACGTTCACCATTTATTGGTGCCTGAGACTAAGAAAGAATCCAGCTGCTATCAGCAAACATTCTACAGTCATTAAGTGTTTACCTTGTACAGACACTTTGCAAACATTACTCAGTAACAAACATACAGATCCCACATGCTAAGGATTTAGAAACAGTTAAATTATCATCTTGAAAGTTAGGATATTCATCCAAGGTTTTACAAAATTTAGTATAACACAGTACCTCCATTGTAGAGGTGTATACATTTTTTTGCTTTGGATTCCAACATCAGCAGTCTCTGGTGTCTTTACAGAAATCCTGCATCTGTGGAAAGAGAAATATTTCATATTACAGATTGGTAACCTCTCAACAGAATATCTCACGGTAATGACCTTTCTAATGAGAGACCATTAAGCTGAAACATGAATCTGGCTTCTCTCTCCACAAATGCTGGTTGTCTTACAGAGTATTTACAGCATTTTCTGTTTTATCTCACCTAGTGTAGGTTCAAAATGATCGATCATGTTACATAACCATTGAAAACTGCAATTCTATGCTTAGTTCAATGTTGGAGAAAAGTAATCTTGAGCACAGCAATCAACCACACTCAAGTTTGTGATTTATTCCCTGGGATATCATGTTTAATTTTTAAATGTTATTTTTACATTGTCCTAATCGAACAAATTTATTTCAAGGTAACAATTATCTATGCATGTATTTCCCTTTGTTGTCATGCATTTTGCAGGTTTGAAGAATTTTTAAATATTTGAGCTTTATTTGGGGAAAAATTGTCATGTTAAGAAGTCAGAAAGGTAAAGACTGAGCAAATTTCAGGAAGATGCTGTGCATCCGAGAGTTACATTGGCTCAGAAACCAAATAGTTTAACTCATTTGATATTAAAACTGCATAGATTAGAGTGCTTCAAAAGTGATAAATGTTTCTGCTGGAAATTTATTCAATATAAATTAGTCTTTCATGAAGAATTATTGTAATACTACAATCTTTTCAAGGATGTGTAACTTGCAGATTTTGTTCCAGACCCTCGTCATGTACTTAGGCGCATCTTTATGGAATCATAAAGTTCTCCTCTGAGAAAACTATATAGTTTTAATCTTATCAGAATTTTTGCGTCCTAAGTTTGAAATATAAATCAAAATAGGCTGAAGTATGAAATATGTAGTCAATCCATTAAATACTTGCTTCTTCTTTGAGATAAATGCGAAAATTCACTCCTATATTTTTCAAAGAATTAGATACATTTCCTCTCACTCTTTTCTTTATAGTAGCTATAATAAGCAGTTTTTTCACCTTTTGATCAGAGGACATTTTGTCTTTGTTTTATGTACAAGTATAATTTATCTGAAATAAACAATGTGTGAAAAAATTAAAGAAGGAAGTGAAATGAAGACAATTTAAGTGATGAAATTGTGCCCTGTACAGTAACACTATACTGTTAATACTGTTACGTCCAGGTGGTGTCTGGAATGAGATACAATATGGTATTCCTAAATCAGGAGACTGAATGCAGCAAAGATCACCCCTTACCTTATGAAAATGTTACTGCATGCCCTTTAAAGACTGATGGTGTACGGGTGAGTATTTTAAGATGAACTTCTATATTGTCTCTGATTTTCTTGTGGACTACTCACCCAAGAAAGTCAACAATTATTCTACTTTTCTTGATGCAAACTATAGTAGATGCTCAAAACCTGAAGTAAAGACACAAAGTGCTAAAAGTACTCAGATCAGGGAATGTCTATGAAGTAGAGTTAACATTTTGCATCAAAATGCTTTCATCAGAAAAATGCCAAGTTAGAAATGAAGCAAATTTAAAAGCTGTACATGAAGTGGGGAGATGCGGAGAGAACAGGGAAGGTCTGCCACTGGGTGCAAATGAAGAGAGGACTGAACAAGTGGCAGCAGTGCTTGCTGATATTTGGTGATGGAGAGATTAGTGAGTAAGACTAGTGATTGCCTGGGGAGATGTAAGTAGGAACAGAACCATATCTTCCCACTTGGCATATGATAAACTCTAGGAAATAATAAATTATAGGAAATCAGTTAATCTGCAATTCTTATAACACACACTTCAAGCAGCTTTTTTCTGTCTTTGCTCTTCTGGTCATTTGCCTCATCCTATTTTCACATCTAAACATGTCCCTTATTCATACGATTTACCACTCTCTTCCTTTTTTCTCATCTGTAAATCCCCACCATAACAACTGGCAAGGCCCCCCTCCTCTCATCTGCAGTGTATTGAGGATTCTCCTTGACCTTACCTCCCACCCCGCCAGCCTCAGCATTCCAGCATTTCCTCCAGTGTGACGTTAGCTTCAGCCTCATCCTCTTTTCTCTTTCAGTAGTGCAAAAAAAAAAGTTCCTTCTCAAAATAGAAATCAAGACAAATGGCAGAAGGTGGGAGTCATAAACAAGGACAGAAAGTGCTGGGAACATTGGCTTTAACTCTGTTTCCACTCTGCAGATGCTGCCCCAATTGCTGCATATTACAAGCATTATCTCTTTACATTTCTTCTGAATGCTTGTTCACTCTCTCATCTCCACTGACATTCACCATCCTTTCCCTCAGCAATACCAGTGCAATAACAGAAGTTCAGCACCCCCCTCCCCTTTTTATTCCTTCCCAAACACCCTATCCAAGTGAAGTAGTAATTGGCATACTGTACGAGGTGCTTATAGTGTTGACTTGGTAAGGTATTTGAGTGGGTGCTGTCCTCTCATTCAGGTTATACCTAACAGAAGGTACACCAGATTGCTTACACCAGCAAAAGAGTTCCAAAGATCAGATACAAAAGAAAAACAACATAAACAATGGAAATTTGAGATAAAAAAACAAAAATAGTGGAAGTATTCAGCAGTTCAGACAGCAGCCATGGAGGAAGAAACACTGTTAAGTACTGAGTATTTTCAGCATTCACTACTTTTATTCTTGACAGTTTGATGACAGATTTTATTTTAGCTTTGGACTAGGTTGCAGCCATTAAATAATATGGTGGCAGATCAGAGGACATGGAAAACCCTTTCTTGTTTTGTCCTACTTAGGTCATGACACTTCATCAAAGCAAAATTTCGAGTGTCTACTATTACTTCAATGCTAATTGCTGCTAGAAGCAGTAGGGGCAAAGTAGACTTTTTCGGACTCTGCCCCTACAATCATACTTCCTTTTCGAAAATGAGTGAGTGGACAGTGGTACTTACTGAAGTCATGTGGAATTAGGATCCCCTTTCGGACCTAGCATAATTTTACACAACCATTCAAGCTGAAATGTAGAGGAAGATCCACATTATAATCCTACCTGATACCTTTTGTAATGTATGGATCTATATTTCTTTTAGAGCAATGGCCCCCCCCTCCCCTTGGTACTACGTATTGATCCATTGCCTGTGCATACGCTGTTGTCTATGCATGCACATTGTTCTCTCTCTCTCACTGCGAAGTGAATATACCGGTTTAAACCATCTCCCACGTGCATGCTTTTATTTAATATATACATGTAATTGTGCACAGACACAACAAATTAGCAACGAGTATGAACCTGAATGTCAGAAATTATCACCAACTGCACTGATGGTTACATGACGAAACAGAGAGTGTTAAATAGCACAAGAAGGCCGTCACAGATGCTAACAAAGTGTAGGTACAGTGCATTGTAACAGTGAAAGACACGTTGAATTTAAAGCGAAAATAACGTAGCGATAGCCTCATTCAGGAAAGTTGATGAATTAGATAGCGCTAATGAAGGCTGGGAGTCATATTACGAGGGAGTTGAACTATATTGCAATGCGATCAATGTGGAAGAGCAAAAGAAAGCCCCTATACTTCTCAGCTCAATGGGCTCAAGAACATACAGTCTCTTATGCAACTTAGAAACCCCTGAAAATCCAGCAAGCAAGATGTTCGACAAAATTGTTACAATTTTACAAAATCATTTGAGCCCTAGACTGCTGGAAATAGGTAGGACATTTAGATTTCACAAAAGGAAGTAGTCAAAAAATGAAAGCATTTCTGAATACATTGCAGAACATAAATTTTCCCAGTGTTGTGACTTTAGAGATAGACTTTCTGATGCATTACCGGACAGGCTTGTAAGTGGCATGCATAGACAAAGCATTCAAACAAGGCTACTGGCAGAAGAGACCTATCCTTAGAACAGCATTGACCATTGCAATATCATTAGAGACTGCAGCAGGTCTACAGAATAGGATCTTCAAATGTGTAAAGGCAGAAAATGCCCTTGAATGGCACAAAAGCCAGAAATGTTATCGATGTGGTAAATTCTCCCATGATGCAAATGACTGTTGGTTCAACGAAAAGGTCTGCAGTAAGTGTCACAGACAAGATTACATGGAGAGAATGTGCAAGGCAGACAAAAAGCACAACCAAGTGCAAAGTCTCAAACACAAAACTCAGCAAATGCATAAAGTTACTGGACGTAAAACAGAATCAGACAGCATACAGTAGGGGTCACCAACCAGTCGATCGTGATCGACCGGTTGATCTTTCAGACTTTCCCAGTAGATCCCGAAGAAAAATCAAAAATAAATACACAAATACTGTTGTAATGTGAGCATTATAAAAGTAAGCAATACTAATTAGGATAATGGTAATATAGCAATATTTTCACTAAAAAGCCGTTTGTAAAGAGAGATTGTTTCCGGGTTGCGGGGGTTTAGTTCCGTTCTTTCTGTCCAGTGCGCATGTGTGTAGCTCCCCCGCCATGCACCGCGTTTTCAGCGTATCCTGTGCTGCATCAAAGCGACCAATCAGATTAGGAATAAGAGTAACACATATCAAAGTTGCTGGTGAACGCAGCAGGCCAGGCAGCATCTCTAGGAAGAGGTACAGTCGACGTTTCAGGCCAAGACTCTTCATCAGGACTAACTGAAGGAAGAGCTAGTAAGGGATTTGAAAGTGGGAGGGAGAGGGGGAGATCCAAAATGATAGAAGATGACAGGGGGGGGGAGGGATGGAGCCAAAAGCTGGACAGGTAATTGGTAAAGGGGATATGAGAGGATCATGGGACAGGAGGTCCAGGGAGAAAGACAAGGGGGAGGGGGAACCCAGAGGCTGGGCAAGTGGTATAGTCAGAGGGACAGAGGGAGAAAAAGGAGAGTGAGAGAAAGAATGTGTGTATAAAAATAAATAACGGATGGGGTACGAGGGGGAGGTGGGGCATTAGCGGAAGTTAGAGAAGTCAATGTTCATGCCGTCAGGTTGGAGGCTACCCAGACGGAATACAAGGTGTTGTTCCTCCAACCTGAGTGTGGCTTCATCTTTACAGTAGAGGAAGCCATAGATAGACATGTCAGAATGGGAATGGGATGTGGAATTAAAATGTGTGGCCACTGGGAGATCCTGTTTTCTCTGGCGGACAGAGCGTAGGTGTTCAGCAAAGCGGTTCTGCATCGGGTCTCGCCAACATATAGAAGGCCACATCGGGAGCACCGGACGCAGAAAATCACCCCAGCCGACTCACAGGTGAAGTGTCGCCTCACCTGTAAGGACTGTCTGGGGCCCTGAATGGTGGTATGGGACAAAGTGTAAGGGCATGTGTAGCACTTGTTCTGCTTACAAGGATAAGTGCCAGGAGGGAGATCAGTGGGGAGGGATGGGGGGGACGAATGGACAAGGGAGTCGCATAGGGAGCGATCACTGCGGAAAGCAGAGGGAGAGGGGAGGGAAAGGTGCTTAGTAGTGGGATCCCATTGGAGGTGGCGGAAGTTACGGAGAATAATATGTTGGACCCGGAGGCTAGTGGGGTGGTAGGTGAGGACCAGGGGAACCCTATTCCTAGTGGGGTGGCGGGAGGATGGAATGAGAGCAGATGTGCGTGAAATGGGGGAGATGTGTTTGAAAGCAGAGTTGATGGTGGAGGAAGGGAAGCCCCTTTCTTTAAAAATGGAGGACATCTCCCTCGTCCTGGAATGAAAAGCCTCATTCTGAGAGCAGATGCGGCGGAGACGGTGGAATTGTGAGAAGGGGATGGCATTTTTGCAAGAGACAGGGTGAGAAGAGGAATAGTCCAGATAGCTGTGAGAGTCAGTAGGCTTATAGTAGACATCAGTAGATAAGCTGTCTCCAGAGACAGAGACAGAAAGATCTAGAAAGGGGAGGGAGGTGTCGAAAATGGACCAGGTAAACTTGAGGGCAGGGTGAAAGTTGGAGGCAAAGTTAATAAAGTCAACGAGTTCTGCATGCGTGCAGGAAGCAGCGCCAATGCAGTCATCGATGTAGCGAAGGAAAAGTGGGGGACAGATACCAGAATAGGTACGGAACATAGATTGTTCCACAAAGCCAACAAAAAGGCAGGCATAGCTAGGACCCATACGGGTGCCCATAGCTACACCTTTAGTTTGGAGGAAGTGGGAGGAGCCAAAGGAGAAATTATTAAGAATAAGGACTAATTCCGCTAGACGGAGCAGAGTGGTGGTAGAGGGGAACTGATTAGGTCTGGAATCCAAAAAGAAGCGGAGAGCTTTGAGACCTTCCTGATGGGGAATGGAAGTATATAGGGACTGGACATCCATGGTGAAAATAAAGCGGCGGGGGCCAGGGAACTTAAAACCATCGAAAAGTTTAAGAGCGTGAGAAGTGTCACGAACATAGGTCGGAAGGGATTGAACAAGGGGGGATAAAACCGTGTCGAGGTATGCAGAAATGAGTTTGGTGGAGCAGGAGCAAGCTGAGACAATAGGTCTACCAGGACAGGCAGGTTTGTGGATCTTGGGTAGGAGGTAGAAACGGGAAGTGCGGGGTGTGGGAACTATAAGGTTGGTAGCAGCGAATGGGAGATCCCCTGAGCGGATAAAGTTAGTGATGGTGTGTGTGGGAGACAATGGCCTGGTGCTCCTTAGTGGGGTCACGATCGAGGGGTAAATAAAAGGAGGTATCTGCGAGTTGTCGCTGTGCCTCGGCAAGGTAGAGGTCAGTACGCCAGACTACAACAGCACCCCCCTTATCGGCGGGTTTAATAATAAGGTTAGGATTAGTGCAGAGGGAGTGGAGAGCAGAGCGTTCCGAAGGAGTGAGGTTGGAATGGGGACGAGGTGCGGTGAAGTCGAGACGGTTGATGCCCCGTCGGCAGTTGGCAATAAAGAGATCCAGAGCAGGCAGAAGACCAGAGTGGGGCGTCCATGAAAAGGAAGAGGGTTGAAGACGGGAGAAGGGGTCATTGGTGGGGGTGGAAGAGTCCTTGCCGAAGAAGTAGGCTCGGAGATGGCGGCAGAAGAGTTCCGCATCGTGGCGAATGGGATAAGAGTACTGACCGTCACAAACATCAATATACGGCAGTGTCCCCGACCTCCGAGCCGCGAAACAAGTAGTGGTGCAGCGGAAGTCGGGATGCACACAGCACACCTTTAAGAAAAAAAGCCGAAATAAACAAGCTAATTAATTAGGTACTGCCCGGCACGTAAATGTCGGCTCAGATCAGAGGCGACGCAATCGGCAATCGCTCGTGATATCCTGATAGCATAGCGGAGGCTCCATGAAAGAAGGCGAAAACATACAAATTCCATTCAGAATGGGAAGAGGAATTTCTATTTACCTTGGTGAAAGACAAGTGTGTCTGTATGTTGTGCCACCAAACACAAGCACTGACTAAAAGAGGGAATCTGGAGCGGCACCGCAACACCAGCCACCAGGAATTTAAAGACACCTACCCCGCCTCCAGCGCAATTCGTGCCTGGAAAGTTGAGCTAAAATCGGGGTTGAAGGCCCAGCAATCGTTTTTCACAAAACATGCTGCTCAAAATAAGGCTGCTATTGAAGCATCATTTCATGTAAGTCACCTTTTGGCTAAACACAAGAAGCCTTTTATAGATGGCAATTTATTCAAGGAAGCAATGGTCATTACCGCACAGACTGTTTTTAATGACTTTAAGAAGAAAAATGGCATTACAACCGCAATACATAATATACTGCTGGGCCCTGCAACAGTGACAAGGAGGGTAGAGTCACCGTCAGAGGACGTGAATATTTTTCACTGCAGTTCGATGAATCCCTGGATGTGATGCAAACAGCTCAGCTTGTTATATTTGTCAGAATGGATTTCAAGGATTTTACAACAAGGGAGGACTTCCTCACTCTTTTGCAATTAAAGGAAAGAATGAGAGGTGAGGATATTTACAATGAGTTTTAAAAAATGTCCGTGAAAATGACATCCCCATTCATCAACTGGTGGCAATTACTACTGATGGGGCCGAGCAATGCGCGGTGTGCGCGTTGGTTTTATAGCACTAAAAGTGCCCACTTCGGGTCAACATCTATGTGAAATTGCATTTTCACAGCTGAAAATTATTAAATCTAAGTACAGGAGCTGATTTACTGACAGACACCTCGCTAGAGTTGCCAACTTTCTCACTCCCAGATAACGGAAAAAGTAGCAGTCAAATCCCGTCTAGTCCTGACAAAGGGTCTCGGCCTGAAACGTCGACTGCGCCTCTTCTTATAGATGCTGCTTGGCCTGCTGCGTTCACCAGCAACTTTGATGTATGTTGTTAGTCAAATCCCGGGACGTTTGCGTTTACCCCAGGAAAAACTACCATGACCATGAAGCTTTGCACGGGCACCTGTGTGCGCATGCGTGATGTGTCGATTTCTTCTCTTTACCCCACCAATCGGTTTTGGCTTAATTTTCATTATTTCTACTTTATATAGGCTGTGTATTTATCATATCATTCCTGCTTTTACTATATATTAGTGTTATTTTAGGTTTTATGTGTCATTTGGTATGATTTGGTAGGTTATTTTTTTGGCTCTGGGAACGCTCAAAATTTTTTTCCTTATAAGTTAATGGTAATTGCTTTTTCGGCGTAAAGCATTTCTGCACGAACGGTTTCATAGGAACGTTCTACCTTAGCGGGGGAAATACGGGACAGTTGGCAACCCTACACCTCACAGACTGTCTCAGACTGGCTGTCTGTAGTTATGAGCCAAATTTCAAGGAACTAGCAGAAAGTATTCAGCCCCAGTCATCACACTGAGTGCAACAGTCAATTTTTATTCATTTATTTTTCGTGTTGAAATAAAATTAAATAATGAAACTTAGAATTAAAGGTGTGAAGTATTGTAATATTCTTAAAGACAGCTATGGCCTGTTTGATATGCTAATTACAATGTTTTCTTGTTTGAATTAATTTGAAAGTTTGACAAAGGTATTTTGTGTAAATCAAATATAATTCGCCCAAATAAAAGGCCTCAAATGGAAGTACAATCTGAGCTGTTTTTTCTCTAAACGATTTAATAGGTAGGTCTTGCCTTTCACTGAGGTCGAGATAGGGGATCTTGGGCTTAAAAAGGTTGGTGACCACTAGCATAGAGTCTGATAAAGGTGAGCTGTCATGCCTAGAACTGCATAGTAATACTGAAGCAGATCACAAAATTTGGATCACAATAAATGGTGTAAAACTGAAAACTCAGCTGGATTAAGGGTCAGCATTGTCTATAATTCTAGAGGCTGACTAAAACAGACTGTTTTCTAACATACCATTAAAGAAGACTTACAGTGATGCTAAAGACTTAAAGACAGGAGGAAAAAGTGTCTCCCAAGGGCAAACTGAAAGTGAATGTGACATATGGAGTCCAAACACAGCAGTTAGAGCTTTATGTCTCCCTCTCTTTGGCTATCCATCCCATAGGATGATGATGGTTCCTTTCAGTCAGTTAGTGGGGTTGACCCCACTCCTCAGAAAGGAACTGTGTGCGTGAATAGATTTTAGGTGAGTAGGTAGGGGGTTGTGCAGGTCCTGATCCACCCTCTCGACATCCCCTCCCAGATCCAATGGTATAGAACTTTACGTATTGAACAGATGGCAGGCTTTTCAATCTTGCCCCTCTCAAGTCCAAAACGAAGACATCCATGAGTTCCCTCATCGAGTTTCAATACGCAGATGACAACAATGTTGCAGCTCTTTCAGAAAACCACCTACAACAGATGCTGACTGCCTTCAACCGTGCATACATGAAACTTGGACTTACCATCAATTCCAAGAAGACTCAGATCATCTATCAACCGTCACCAACTGGGACAAATTGGATAAAACCATCAATTCAACTTGGCGAAACAACCCTGGAAAACGTGGACCACTTTCTGTATCTTGGAAGTCACCTCTCCTCCAATGTCGACCTTAATGACGAGATCCAACATCGTCTTAAATGCACTGGAGCAGCTTTGGACGTCTCCGAACAAGAGTCTTTCATGATCGTGACATCCGAACAGATACCAAAATGTTAGTGTACAAAGCAGTGGTCATCCTAATTCTCCTGTATGCATCAGAAACCTGGACAACATACCGACAACATCTGAAGGCACTTGAAAAGTTCCATCAACACTGTCTTCGAAACATCTTAAATATCAGCTGGGAAGATAGCAGAACCAACGTCAGCATGCTAAATGAATCAAAAACAACAAGCATTGAAGCCTACGTCATCAAGAACCAACTAAGATGGAGCGGCCATGTAGTTCAGATGAAAGACGAACATCTGCCGAAACAAATCTTCTAGTCAAACGTAAAGAAGGCAAACGTAAAAGAGGCGGACAACAGAAGAGATTCAAAGACATCTTAAAAGCCAACATGAAGAAATGTAACATCGACATCAACAATTGGGAAACCAATGCCAAGGACAGGAAACTCTGGCAAGCCAGCATCCGAGAAGGAACAGCAACTTTCGAAGCCAACAAATGGGCAGAATTAGAAGAAGAGAGAAGAAAATGGAAAGAGAAGCAGCAACAACCAAAGCCCGATCTGCCATCTGGAATTACCTGTCCTGAATGCGGAAGAACTTTCAAAGCCAAGATTGGACTCATAAGCCACTTGAGAGCCCATAAGTAGATCAACAGAACGAAGACCATCATCCTCGACCTCGGGGGATAGACACGACGATTGAAAAGTGGAGGGCCAGCACTTTTTGGACATGAATAGTTGATAAAGATCTAATTAGACTGGAACTCAAAGCTGTCAGTGTGACAGCCACAGGCAATGGCAGCCCAAATGTTAGCAGAGGCAGGGAATAGATAAAGAGATTGAAGACTTGGCCGAAAGCTGTTTAGGATGCCGAAAAGTTCAAAATGCCCCCTACAGGTACAGTTACACCTGTGGGAGTGGCCATCGTCACCATGGCAAACAGTACATATTGACTTTGCTGGGCCATTCATGGACTCCATGTTTCTGATAGCTGTGGATACTCATTTGAAGTGGCCGGAGATTATACCAATGAAGTCAACCACCTCAGCAGAGTCTCGCTGCTCTGAGGACTACCTTTGTCAGAAATCCCTTATTCTACTTCCAGGTCCCTCAGGTCAGCTGACTTGGAGCTCCTGGCTGTCCCACGATCTAAATTTAAGTGCGGGGTGACCGCGCCTTTGCTGTTGTAGCCCCTAGACTGTGGAACAGCATTCCCCTCCCTATCAGATCTGCCCCCTCCATTGACTCTTTTAAGTCCAGGCTCAAAACTTACCTTTATTCACTAGCGTTTGAACCTTCATGATGTGATTGATTTTTGGCTTGTGCCTAGGCTCATGTGTTTATTTTGTGCCTATAAGCTTGTTTATATCTGTGTTTCTTGTATTTGTGATTTTAGCTACCTGTTACGGTTTGTACAGAACTTTGGTCAACATGGGTTGTTTTTAAATGTGCTTTATAAATAAATTTGACTTGATTTGACAACAGACCACAATATATGTCAGAAGAATTTTGACTGTTCATGAAAAAAAATGGCATCAGACATTTCAAGTCATCTGCTCCTCATCCAGTAAAGAATGGTTTAGCTGAAAGGTTTATCCAAACCTTCAAGAAGTCCACTAAAGCTATGGACAAAGAGGACGTTTCTCCACAGCACAAAGTGGAAAACTTTCTTTTTGTATATCGGAACTCTGTTCTTGCGTTGATATATCAAACACCCGGAATTCTGTTCATGAACAGAAATCTGAGATCTCACATAGACCTCCTGAAGCCAGATCTACGTAGGGAAGTGCAGAATAAACAGTTCAGCCAGTTGCCAAGTGAAGCAGCAGGGAGCTTTGAGGTTGAACAGGAAGTCCTAGTGCATGATTACCGAGAAGACAAGTGAACACCCTGTAGGATAACAACCGGACCACAAGAACTGGACCATCGATATACATGTTGGATGTTGGAGATCAGACATTAAAATGTCATGTGGACCAGGTACTGGATGCTCAATCAAAAAGCACACTCAAATAGACCACATCCAATAAGATGGACACATTGCAGTCACTGGACTTGCCTCTCAGTGATGATCATGTCACTGACAGCAGAAACCGAGAACGTTATCTTAGAAAAGACTCCTACCAAACATTATGCCACTCCACAGGTCCAGAGGTGCTACCCTGAAAGAAACAGAGCGCTGCCCAAAAGACTGAATCTTTAGAACTGTGAAGTTAGTTATGGACTGTTATTGTGAAAGCATTTTTATTTGGAATATGGGTTTATGAGAGGTAAATTGAATCTGTTGTATATATACAGTTTATGATACATTAATCTAAAGGGGGAAGAAGTTGTATGGATGAATCAATTTCTTTCAGAGCAATAACCCACCTCCCAGCACTGTGGTCTGATTGTGTGCTGTTGTCTATGCATGCGCATTGTTTTTTTGTTTGTTTTTTTTCTCCCTCTCCCCCTCCCCCTCCCCCCCCTCTCATGAATGCACCAGTTAAAGCCACTTCCCACATTTCCCACGCATGTGTTTTTATTTAATATATATGTAGATGTGCAAACACAGCACATATCAGTTAACGGAAAATCAAGTCCCATTGTTTTCTGAAAAGACAAGCTAGAGATGAATTATCTTCTATAATTAGTTGATATTAGCATATTTAATGTTATTTCTTACATTATAAGAAATGCCAAATATATTTCAGTTCACTTTATAGTAAAATACAACTTGATTTCACCCAACAGGTTTATTCACAGTAAATGAAAATCATGAGGCTGTAAGTTTCTTCTGTTGGTGCCAGTTAAGTTATTAATCCTCTTAGAAATTAAAAAGTTAGGGAAAGAAGTTCTTAAACAGACTTTGCATGAGCATATTAACTGATGCATTATTTGAAAATATTTTATCTTAACTGTTTCATGGTGAGATTGCTTTTTTAAAAAAGAAATAATATATTTTGATTTCCAGCTGCAATGTACTTCAACTGTACTTGAACAAAGCTGGATAGATCAAACTTCTGCATCTGTGACCTGTCAACCTGAGGAGGCACCAACGGTAATTGCATTACTAATTTTTTTTCACCATATTAATTTATGCACAAATTGTACTTTCAACAACATTTCAAAGTCAAAGTGATGAATCTGATTAGGAAATTCAATCAGCTTGATAGATACCAATGAGTTCAATTTCTGGGAAGATGAAAAACAAGCCAACTTGTTAGCTTTTTTTTTTGCAAATAAGGGTGATTTGTTGAATACTCCCTTATTTATCCCAATGCCTTTCCATTAGACATTGATTACAGTTTAACCCTGTCTCGTCTATCCCTTTCTCACCCCTGATATTATCCGTCCCTTCATAAGTACTTTTCAGCTAGGAATGTTTGGCTTTCTGCAATGCAATCGCCTACATTATACTTCAGGTAGTGCTATTTTATTATAGCTCCTCTCCACCATAGCCTTAGCAACTAGCTATCAATCTGTTCTAAGGTTATTTTTGCCACTTTTGAAGATTTAAAACTCAGGTTCCATTATTTTATTAAATAAGAAATTAATGTGGAGAGATACTACAACTTTTTTACATGAAAAATGCATTATATAAAAACATTGAACACTACACCACAGGAACAAGTCCTTCAGCCCACAATGTTGTGCTGAAACAATTAAATTAGTAATCAAATGGCCAGTGAAACTAAGCAAATATTTGAGACGATTCTCTTAGAGAATAGTCGTAGATAATACAGGAGACAGAGATGGCTGGTGAGCAGTAAGTATATTGCAGCATTATGCAGCATTATGCAAATCAGAAGGTCTTATGTGACTTTTCAAAAAAGATCTATCTCGCTCTGCTTTTTTTATCCCATAGAAAACGCCCTCTTCAAGTAAATCAAACGGTTAATCAATCCTTCCTTAGTTAGAGTCTCCCAATTTCAAGTCACAATAACAAAAAGTTACACAAATGCAGCCAGACACTCTGCATTCCTGAGATATTTGTGTTGTATTTCCGATGAGAGATTGAATTAACAGGTATATGGTAGGATTATGGTTAAGTTACAGAATCCGTAGCTGGAATTTGGGTTCATTGCTTGAGAGATATGAGCTTGGGTTCTATCTGTGAGGAGCTGCTGTGTTTTCCCTGTAATTACATAGGTATCCTTTAGGTACATTAATTTCCTCCCACATCACAAAGATGTGCAAGTTAAATGCACCTAGTGAAAGTAGGTAGTAGAATTTGGTGTGGGTGAACAGAGTTAATGTTAAGAGAAATAAGATTGTTCTGTGATCCTTTAAGGAAAAATGCAAATGAAACAAGGAAATATTTAAATTTACAAATTTAACAAGCTCAGAGACCTCTGGCCTTGACCCTGCCTTGTGCAGCTGATCCCAGACTTCCTGTCAGATCACCAGCAGGTGGTAAGAGTGGGCTCCCTCAACTCCACCCCTCTGACTCTCAACGCAGGAGTCCCTCAGGGCTGTGCACTAGGTCCCCTCCTTTACTCCCAGTATACCCATGACCCACCCACAGCTCCAACCTGCTAATTAAATTTTCTGACAGCACTACATTGATTGACCTAATCCCAAACAATAACAAGGTAGCCTACAGGGAAGAAATCATCTCTCTGACACAGCGGAGTTTAAAAAAAACAGTCTCTCCCTCATTGTTGCAAAAACAAAAGAGCTGGTTGCGGATTACAGGAGGAATGGAGACAGGCTAACCCCTATTGACATCAGTGGATCTGGGGTTGAGAGGGTAAACAGCTATAAGTTCCTCGGCATCCACATCATCGAGGACCTCACGTGGTCTGTACACACTAACTGTGTGGTGAAAAAGGCACAACAGTGCCTCTTTCACCTCAGACAGTTGAGGAAGTTTGGTATGGGCCCCCAAATCCTAAGAACTTTCTATAGGGGCACAATTGAGAGCACCCTGACTGGCTGCATCACTGCCTGGTATGGGAACTGTACCTCCCTTAATCACAGGATTCTGCAGAGGGTGGTGCGGACAGCCCAGCGCATCTGCAGTTGTAAACTTCCCATGATTCAGGACATTAACAAAGACAGGTGTGTAAAAAAAGGGCCCGCAGAATCATTGGGGACCCGAATCACCCCAACCACAAACTGTTCCAGTTGCTACTATCTGGGAAATGGTATCGCAGCATAAAAGCCAGGACCAACAGTCTCTGGAACAGCTTCTTCCAGAAGGCAATCATATTGATTAACTGATGCTAATTTGAGTGTATTTCTATGTTACATTGGCTATTCTATTTATTATAAATTAATATGATTGCACATTGCACATTTAGACAGAGACGTAACATAAAGGTTTTTACTCATGTATGTGAAGGATGTAAGAGATAAAGTCAATTCAATTCAATGTAGTACATAAACAATATTCTCTTTTCCACATGAAGTAAACCAAATAGATAGACTAAACTGCTTGAACTGGTGATTAGTGGAAAGATATTTAATAACATTGTGTTTCCCACTCTGCAGGCATTTTCATTTGGGGGATGGTCACCATTTATACTGAAAAAAGAAAGTCTCACAGACAATATCTGCCCAGGAGATCCATGGAAGTCCTTGCATCGTGTTAAACCTGCTCTTTCACCTGATCAACATGAAAATGTTGAAAGTCCCACAGATGATGCTGGCTTATCAGCTTCTGCATGATCAATATCATCCTTGGTGGCCTGCTTTAATAAAAGAATTACATGAACTAAACAGGATAAAAAGATATGTGGTGGTAATTTCAAAACCCTTTTTCCATTATCTCTACCCTTTTCACAATACATTTACTGTGGGGGGGGGGTGTCTCTAAAATGAATAAAGCTGGGGTCCACAATAATCTGGAAAATTTCCACCTTTGAATTTGTGTAAGGTGTTGCCTCACTGCATAAGTACTCATGACTCCATCATGTTATGAAGCTTGAATGATTTTACCGGCATTTTTTTTCACTTGAAAATACGTAGAGTTAAGAAAGGGGAATAGCTTAAAATGTGCTGCCCTATACTTTAGATTATCAGTTCAACAGATCTTACTATTCACTAGATAAGACTGATAATCTACTACCTATTATTTGGAAGTCATAATGAATCTCTGGAGAGTGCTTCTCTTGAAACTCTCAATGATCACCATTCTCACCAAGGCTCTGGTGCCCATACTCCAGTGAAACTGTTGGAGCTCTAGCTTACTTGAAGCTCGCTGCAATGATTATTTCCACCTACTCTTTCAGTTCACTGAGATCCCACTGTATAAAACTTAGGTAAGGCCATATTTGGAGTATTGTGTACAGTTCTGGTCACCTCATTACCAAAAGGATGTGGAAGTTTTGGGGAGGGTACAGAATAAGTTTTAAAGGTCACATAAATGTGCATCAAACCATGCAGTGAAAGATGTCATTTTGCATGATTGTCTGCGATCTGCACTGGGGGCAGCCCACAAGTGTTCCTATGCTTCCAGTGCCAACCCAGCACACATGCATCTTATTAACCCTAACTAACCCATACATCTTTGAAACTTGGGAGGATACTGGAGCACCCTGAGGAAACCCACATGCTCACGGGGAGAATGGACAATCTCCTTACGGAGAGCAGCAGGAATCTAACCCCAATCGGTAATCGCTGATGCTGTAAAGAGATTGTGCTAACTGCTCCACTACCATGCCACCCGACTCATTCACTGGTATATTCTTGATGAACGCTGACTCTTTATTCCCCTCTACAGATGCTGCCCGACTTGCTGACTTCCTCTAGCATTTTGTGTCACTAGTATATTATTTGGAATACAGTGTACTATCTATAAGAAGAGGTGGATTCTTTTCTCTGAAGTTTGGAGGTTGTGGTAGGGTGGAGGAGGAGGCGGGTGCAGGGTTTGGTGTTGCAAATTGATAGTAGTATATGTCACGTACCCCGTAACTGGGTTGTCAAACCAGCAGAAATGGAACACTCGTTTGAGTCTGGATTACTAGGACTTTAAGTTTTATTAAAGAACTAAGTAATACAGTACTCTAATCGTAAGGATATAAATGTAACAGGTTAGCAATGATAATACACATATATACACAGAACTAGGGTAATAGGAATCAACCAAGCTCTATCGCAGTCTAGGGGTAAAATGATCAGTCTTAAGTGACGCAGAGTTCAGTTCAGTTTAGTGCAGTTCGCAGTAATCGTTGTGGTACCATTGGAGAGAGAGAGAGAGAGAGAGGGATGCAATTTGGATCAGGCAGACCTTTGATGTCTTCGCAGTTGGTTTCAGGCTGACCCTTTTATATCTTCTATCCCTCTGTGGTCCCTGACTGTGAACCCTCTGTTCCAGATATGATCGTTCTTCCGCGGTGAACCCGGCACCCAGGCAAGGGCGGACACACACCCCAGGTTCCCACCGATCGTACCTTTACACCCTGTGAGCCTTTGGTCGGTTCCTGTGAACCGGACCTCCGAACTCCCACCACTTGTGGGGGCACACTTCTCTTTCCAGGGTCTCGTCTCGTGGTCTCGTGGTGTCGTGGTGTGTCGTGTGCCTTAGCGAACCTGCTCTTTTTATCCCCCCTGCTAGGGTATCACCTGTCCATCAAACTTCAAACAGTTCAGGTTCAAAGTAACAGGTCTGTCAATATTCTGAATTGTGTTTCTTTTCTGTTAATCCCTCTCTTCTCTCTTATTAGCATTTTGAATGTTTCTCCATTCTCTCTCTTATCTCTCTCATTAGCACCAATCGTCCGATAGTTTTGTTTGGCATCACATATATAAAACTATGAGAAGCAAAGATAGGGTAGATAGTCAGAATCTTTTTTCTCTAGGCAGAAATGTGGAACATGTAAGAACATAGGAAATGAAATTTAATTCAGGAATACAGGGTTGGACTTCCATGGTAAATGGTAGGGATTTGGGGAGTGTTGGAAAACAAAGGACCTGGGAATACAAGTATATGTTTCGCTGAAAGTGGCATCACAGCTAGACATTGTGGTGAAGAAGTCTTTTAGCATGTTGAGCTGCATCAGTCAGGGTGTGGAGTTTAGAAGTCAGGATGTTATATTACAGCTGTACAAGACGTTGGTGAGGTCACATTTGGAATGTCGCGTTCAGTTTTAGTTACCTTGCTTTCGAAGAGATGCATTATGCTGGAAAGAGTGCAGAGGAGATTTAGGAGGATGTTTCCAGGACTTGAGGGACTGAGTTATAAGGAGAGGTTGAGCAAGCTGGAACTTTATTCACTAAATACTATGACAATGGGGATGATCTTATAGTGGTGTATAAAATAATGAGGGTCATAGACAGGGTGAATGAACATAGTCTTTCTTCCCAAGGTTGGAGAATCAAGAACTTAAGTTAATGGAGAAGGGAAAGATTGAAGGGAGAAGGGAAGCTGAGAGGCAAGCTATACACAGGTGAATATAAGAAGTGAGCTGCCAGTGGCAAGTAGTAGAGGCAGATATAAGTACAACATTTAAAGTTCATGGATAGTAAAGATTTAGAGGGATATGGGTCAAACACAGAAAATGGGATTAGCTCAGGTAGGCACCTTGGTCAGCACGGAAGAGTTAGCCTAACGGACCTATACCTGTACTGTATGATGCTATAAGAAATGGTCTCCAAGCGTGTTGCATGATGTTGAATATTTTTGTATATTGGCACATGAAAGACCAAGAAAGAAAAGTGCAGATTTCATGAACCTTGCTGCAAGTCCACAATTTACCTTTGTGACTGAATAATGAAATTGAACCAGTGCATAAAAACACAAGCTAATATTTTATTGTGGCTCAGGTATAACAGAAGATTCACCTTGTTTAAAAAGCAAAACTTTAATGAACTACATTGTGTTATTATTGAAAAGATAGGAAAGTTCTTCATATTATGGAGTTCAATCTCCAGATTTCCTCTTCAAACACATATGCGTGCTACATATAGTAGTGTGCAAAATCTTAGGCACATATATAAAGTAAGGGTGCCTAAGACTTTTGCACAGTACTGTATTTGTCAACTGGAGTGGAGAGTGTATTTGTAAATGTGCAAGGAACAAAGGATCACACATGAAAGTTGCATGCGAATGCAGCAGGCTAGGCAGCATCTCTAGGAAGAGGTACAGTCGACGTTTCGGGCCAAAACCCTCCGTCAGGACCAACTGAAGGAAGAGCTAGTAAGACATTTGGAAGTGGGAGGGGGAGGGATGGAGCCAAGAGCTGGACAGGTGATTGGCAAAAGGGTATGAGAGGATCATGGGACAGGAGGCCTAAGGAGAAAGAAAAGGGGGAGGGGGGAAAAGCCCAGAGGATGGGCAAGGGGTATAGTGAGAGGGACAGAGGGAGAAAAATGAGGGAGAGAGAAAAAGAATGTGTGTATATAAATAAATAAATAACGGATGGGGTAAGAGGGGGAGGTGGGGCATTAGCGGAAGTTTGAGAAGTCAATGTTCATGCCATCAGGTTGGAGGCTACCCAGACGGAATATAAGGTGTTGTTCCTCCAATCTGAGTGTGGCTTCATCTTTACAGTAGAGGAGGCCGTGGATAGACATGTCAGAATGGGAATGGGACGTGGAATTAAAATGTGTGGCCACTGGGAGATCCTGCTTTCTCTGGCGGACATAGGGTAGGTGTTCAGCGAAACGATCTCCCAGTCTGCGTCGGGTCTCGTCAATATATAAAAGGCCACATTGGGAGAACCGGACGCAGTATATCATCCCAGCCGACTCACAGGTGAAGTGTCGCCTCTCCTGGAAGGACTGTCTGGGGCCCTGAATGGTAGTGCGGGAGGAAGTGTAAGGGCATGTGTAGCACTTGTTCTGCTTACAAGGATAAGTGCCAGGAGGGAGATCGGTGGGGAGGGATGGGGGGGACGAATGGACAAAGGAGTCATGAAGGGAGCAATCCCTGCAGAAAGCGGGGGGGGGGGAGGGAAAGATGTGCTTAGCGGTGGGATCCCGTTGGAGGTGGCGGAAGTTACGAAGAATTATATGTTGGACCCGGAGGCTGGTGGGGTGGTAGGTGAGGACAAAGGGAACCCTATTCCTAGTGGGGTGGCGGGAGGATGGAATGGGAGTAGATGTGCATGAAATGGGAGAGATGCGTTTGAGAGCAGAGTTGATGGTGGAGGAAGGGAAGCCCCTTTCTTTAAAAAAGGAGAACATCTCCCTCGTCCTGGAATGAAAAGCCTCATCCTGAGAGCAGATGTGGCGGAGACGGAGGAATTGTGAGAATGGGATGGCATTTTTGCAAGAGACAGGGTGAGAAGAGGAATAGTCCAGATAGCTGTGAGAGTCCGTAGGCTTATAGTAGACATCAGTGGATAAGCTGTCTCCAGAGATAGAAACAGAAAGATCTAGAAAGGGGAGGGAGGTGTCGGAAATGGACCAGGTAATCTTGAGGGCAGGGTGAAGGTTGGAGGCAAAGTTAATAAAGTCAACGAGCTCAGCATGCGTGCAGGAAGTAGCGCCAATGCAGTCGTCGATTTAGCGAAGGAAAAGTGGAGGGCAGATACCAGAATAGGTTTGGAACGTAGAATATTCCACAAAGCCAACAAAAAGGCGGGCATAGCTGGGACCCATACGGGTGCCCATGGCTGCACCTTTAGTTTGGAGGAAGTGGGAGGAGTCAAAGGAGAAATTATTACGAGTAAGGACTAATTCCGCTAGACGGAGCAGAGTGGTGGTAGAGGGGAACTGGTTAGGTCTGGAATCTACAAAGAAGCAGAGAGCTTTGAGACCTTCCTGATGGGGGATGGAAGTATATAGGAACCGGACTCCATGGTGAAAATAAAGCGGTGGGTGCCAGGGAACTTAAAATCATCGAAAAGTTTCCGAGCGTGAGAAGTGTCATGAACATAGATAGGAAGGGATTGAACAAGGGGGGATAAAACAGTGTTGAGGTATGCAGAAACGAGTTTGGTGGGGCAGGAGCAATCTGAGACAATAGGTCTACCAGGGCAGGCAGGTTTGTGGATCTTGGGTAGGAGGTAGAAATGGGAAGTGCGAGGTGTGGGAACTATAAGGTTGGTAGCAGTGGATGGGAGATCCCCAGAGCGGATAAAGTCAGTAATGGTGTGGGAGACAATGGCCTGGTGCTCCTTAGTGGGGTCATGATCGAGGGGTAAATAAGAGGAAGTATCCGCGAGTTGTTAAATAAATAAAAGGATGTTCGTAATGGCTTGGGGGGAGGGGCAGGTGCAGACACACCCAGCCTTGAGACACCAGGCGAGGTTATTTCATTTCAAACAATTGGTTTAATGATCATTTTAGAATAAATCTCTGGTGCTTCCCGCTCCTTCCCCTCTCCCTTCTTTTACAACCATGATTCCCCTCTCCCTGACTCCTTCCCATTCTCAGTTCCTAATAGAGACCATATCAGAATCTCAATACTCACATATGTCATGAAATGTGTTTTTTTTGGGCAGTAGTACAATACAATGCCTAAAATTACTATAGTACTGTGCAAACGTCTTAGGCACTCTAGCTACATATATATAAATATGTGCTTAAGACTTTTGCACAGTACTGAATCTACCAAAATAAACCTCAATATTTTGATTTGAAATATCTTCACTTCCACCAGCTTTCCCAAACTCTCCCTTAAGCTGGATTCCTCATTTTGGTCTCTGTGTGTTGAGAAACAAATATTGTGATTATATGATGAATTAGATCTAAATCCAACAAAAAAACTTGTGTGTGAAGTTGACTGAATTGAGTGGAATTCTTCAATAAGGCTAAAACACATCTAATAAAACAGAAATTCTGGGAGACCTTCCTGCTGGCATATCTATTTGGTGTACCAGCTATTGTGTGAGATAATTCTCCCCTTTAAAAAATACCTTTTTGTTAGGGACTCACCAAGAAAATTACTATATTAACAAACTTCCTGTTTTGTCTGAGCCACCAAGCACAAAATCGTTCCTTTTGCTAGTTTCACATTATTCTGAGGTTCTGAAATGGAGGAGATTACTTTAACTACGACTAAAAATTCTTGCATACAGTATTTGGAGATCAGGATCTCAAAAATTCATGATCTTCTTCAAAGAAGTTATCACAACCTTCCTCTAGTTTTTCTGAGACTTAGACAACCAACAGTCATCATCTCAAGGAAGTGAGAAAATGCCACCAATGCTGTTTACTCAAGATCCTCCAAATTCCCTGTAAGGAATCGCCAAAAGTGCCCTCTGAAGCACAATATCTCCAGACCCCTGAAACTGACACTCTGCCCTCTGCACTGCCAGATAACAGGATTATCAGACTGCCAGAAGGTACATGCTCTCCTCAAACAAATACAACATCCCTACAGATTCCCAAGAGTCTCAAAAGTGGAAGTGAAGTACTTGGGGTGACCTGCAAGTAATGTAAGGTTATGCACCACTTCATCTGCCCCATCTGTGGAAGCGCCTCCAAGCGGAGTCCCGATGTAGGGTCTCGGATTCGAAAGATCGATTGTTCATTTCACTCCCACATTTGTCTGGCCTGCTGAGTTTCAAAAGCAGTTCGTGTTCTTTATTTTGTGGAAGAGTCTGCAGTTTTCATTTTCCTAGATGCTGCCCGGCCTACTGAGTTCCTCCAGCACTCTGTGTGTGAGTGTGTGCGTGTGTTACTCGAATTTCCAGCATCTGCAGATGTTGTCCGTTCATTTTAGCCTCGTTAGCCACACAGAAACCATACCACAGGAGAGAAAGTAGCTCCTCCTCAATCCCGATGATCAACTCAGGAATACGATTTTTTTGAACAAGAACTTAGTTTTAATTTGCGTCGATAGAGCCGAGAAGTACTTTCAGCTCGGGAGAATCAGCTCTAAACCTGAGCAAAACGCTTTTCTTTCGCCACGACTCACTCTCTCCGCCGCGGCGTTCAGAAGGAGCGCATGCGCGGTAGGGACCGACTGCCGCCGGACGGGGTGGTGCGCATGCCCGGTAGCCGTTTCGTTGCTGGGCGACGGAAGGACGCACTTCCAGAAAGATGAAACTGAAGAGGTTCCTCCTGCGGTATTATCCGCCAGGTAACGCCGGGGAAAGGGGATGAAGGATGTTAGATAAAGGAGGAGTGCTGCCCTTGCCGGGACCGAATGAGGGGGAACCGTCTAGCTGGCAAGACTGATTGAAGGGGAATTGCCTGCCTGGTGGGACTGAGTGAGGGGAATTGCCTGCCTGGTGGGACTGAGTGAGGACTGACTACCTACCTGATGGGACTGGCTGAGGGGGAGCTGACTATCTGTTGATACCATGCCGAGAGAGCAGTTTGATTAACTACCAGCCAGGTTGTTACAGATTGAGGGTACATTGCATGGAGAGACACTCAAGTTTCAAGGCACTCTCGCAGGTGAGGTTGTGGTGAAATGGAACTTATTTTCAGGAGAGGTCTGCAAGGAGAAATTACTATTTGGTATGAGAGAGGGAATTGCCAGTCAAATGAAGCTGGAGTACAGTGTCACTACCTTCTAAGAAGTTCGCGAAGATTCCCATGTCATCTAAAACTTTGACTAACTTCTGTAGATGTGTGGTGGAGACTATATTAACTGGGTGCATCATGGCCTGGTATGGAAACACCAATGCCCTTGTATGGAAAAGCCTACAAAAAGTAGTGGATATGGCCCAATTGAACATGGATAAAGCCCTCCCCACAATTGAGCACATATACATAGAGTGTTGTTGCAGGAAAGCAGCAGCCATCATCAGTGATCCCACCATCCATGTCATGCTCTCTTCTTGTTGTTGCCACCAAGAAGAACGTACAGAAACCTCAGGACTCACACCACCAGGTTCAGGAACAGTTATTACCCCTCATACATCAGACTCTTGAACCAGAGGAGATAACTTCCAATAACTTATGGACTCACTTTCAAGAACACTTCATCTCATGTTCTCCATATTTATTTATTTATTTATTTATTTCCTTCTCCGTTTTGTATCTGTACAGTTTTTTTACACATTGGTTATTTGTCTATCATGTTAGGTGTGGGCCTTCATTGATTCTATTGCGTTTCTTGTATTTACTTGATTGCCTGCAAGAAAATAAAGCTCAGGGTGGTAAATGGTGACAGATTTACATAACCAATTAACTTAATTTTGAAATTTTAACTAGTAGCCAGATTAAGCTAGGATAAGAAAGTAATCATAAAGTTATAGAGTTATAAAGCATGGTTACAGACCCTTCAGCCTATTTCCAAGATATTCTATCCAAGCTAGTCCCATTTGCGGATGTTTGGCTCAGTATCCTCTAAACTTTTCCAATCAATGTACCATGTCCAAATGTATTTTAAAAATTATTATTTAATCTGCCTCAACCACTGCAGCTGATAACACAAACATACCACCTTTTGTGTAAAAAAATAATTGCCCCTTGTTCTTCTTAAATCTTCTCCTCTCTCTGGTTCTTGATTCCCCAAATCTAGGAAAAAGACTGAGCACAATTCACCCTATCTATGCCTCTTATAATTTTAAACACCTCTATAAGATCACCTTTGATCTCCTTTGCTCTAGGAATGTCCAGCCTCTTCCAAAAGTCCTAAAGTCCTTGCAACATCCTTGTTAATATTTTCTACAAGCATTCTATTTTAATAACATCTTTCCTTTAGCGGAGAGACCGAAACTAACACAATATTCAATTGTGGCCTCACCAACATCTTGTAAGACCACACCATGATCTCTCATCTAAAATACTCATTGTCCTGACTTAGGAAGGCCAGTGTGCCGAAAGCTTTTTTCACCATCCTGTCTACTATCAACAAGCATCTATCATTAAGGACCCTTACCACCCAGGTTATACTCTCTTCTCGCTGCTCCATCAGGAAGAAGGGTTACAGGAGCATCAGGATTCACTGCACAAGGTTCAGGAACAGTTATTGCTCCTCAACCATCAGGTTCTAGAACCAGTGGGAATAACATCAGCTAACTTCACTTGTCCCATCACTGAACTGTCCCACAACCTATGGACTCATTTTCAAGGCTCCTTATCTCACA
This sequence comes from Mobula hypostoma, assembly GCF_963921235.1. Lineage (NCBI taxonomy): Eukaryota > Metazoa > Chordata > Chondrichthyes > Myliobatiformes > Myliobatidae > Mobula > Mobula hypostoma. Next base: position 33,089,825 of record NC_086100.1, read on the forward strand.
TTCTCCATATTACTTGCTTGCTTGTTTGTTTGTTTGTTTGTTTATTTATTTATTATTTTCCCTCTTTCATATTTGCGTAGTTTGTTGTCCTTTGCACATTGGTTGTTTGTCTCTCCTGTTGTGATCTTTCATCAATTCTATTATGTTTCTTGGATTAACTAAGTAAGAAAACGAATCTCAGGGTTGACATATATGGTGACATATCTGTACTTTGATAATAAATTTACTTTGAACTTTGAAGAACTCCTCTAATTTTTGCTATCGTTCTTCATTGTCTGCTGACCAACTTATTTTAGTGTCATCTGCAGACTTGCATACTAACCATGTCTTGTACAGTTTTATCCAAATCATTGATATGCTGTAGATGATAAACAACATTGTGTCCAGCACTAGCACCTGAAGCACACCAATAATTATGGGCCTCCAGTCTGAAAATCAACCTTTTAGTCTCACCCTTTGCTTTCAACCATCTATTTAGCAAGTTCTCCCTCGATTCCATGTGATTACACCTCCCAGAGCTGTTTACCACTTGGAACCTTATCAAAGGCCTTACTGAACTCCATTGAAAGTACTTATATTGTTCCACCTTCATCAACATTTTTGGTCACCTCATCAGAAAACTCAGATCAAATTTATAAGATGTGATCCCTCATGCTGAAATCCATGTTGGCTACCCCATCACCCCTGTTTTTCCAGTCCAGTAACTTACCTACAACAGATGTTAGACTTACTGGTCTAAAATTCCCAGATTTTATTAAATAAATATTCATTTCATCCAGTCTACTGGTACTTCATCTGTAGCTAACAATTATGCAAAAATCTTAGCCAGGGCTCCCATAATTTCTTCCCTATCTTGCACAGTGGTCTTGGATACACCTGGATCAATCTCTGGAGATATATCTACTTTCATACCTTTTAAGATATCCAACTGCTCCTCTGCTGTAATGTGGACCATTCTGTAGATCTTCCAATTGGTTTTTCCTATTTCCAAAGTTTTCATATCTTTCTTCATGATAAAACAGAGGGGAAATATTCTTTAAGGACCTTGCTCATCTCCTGTAGCACCACACAAAGGTGTTCCCTTTGATCTTCGACAGAACCTATCCTCCCTATAGTTACCCATTTTCCCTTAATATACTTGTAAAACCTCTCTGGGTTTTCCTTGATCTTCTCTGCTCAAGTTATCTCATGCCCTCATGCACATGCTTCTGTATTCCTTATACTCTTTCAGGCAAGTACAACCAGTTAGATTAGACCAGATGAAAGTGAACTACCAATCATGTGATGCTGGGGGAAGTGAGTGCTGCTTATCAGATGAGACTTGGATTAGGAAGTATTGTTTGCTGGATAACATTTATGGGTGAGGTCCAGTACAAGGCAAATGAGCTTGAGGTGAAATAGTAATTTGTCCTGTTATGCTGGATTAACAGCGCTCTAGCTGTTTGAGACTGAGCTGGGATTGCTTTGATATCCAGGAGTGGCTGAGGTAAGGAACATTGCTTGTCAGCTGAGTGGACACTACAATCTAGAATGAGGCTGTGGTGAGAGTGCACTGCCAGTGAGGTGAGACCAAGGTGAAGAGCTGATCAGGTGACGCCTTGATGGTGGTGGGTGGGGATCCCACCTGTGCAGAGAGATTAGGGTAAGGGGAACTACCAACCAAATGGTGGGCTGAGGAACGTACTGAGGCCATTTAGGGTGTCAGATCTGTGGTCACAAACCCATACCACTATTTGATGCAATTCTGTTAGAATCATTGCTTTTCCATTGTATCCTTAGTTCCTGATCTCTCAAAAATCTTGAGACTGTTCAGGATTAGCAGATGTGTTTGGAGGGGAGAATGAACTTTACAATGTCTAACTTCTTTACAATGCTTTTATTTTAAATAGGAATTATTTTGGAATATGAGAAAGGAGGGGAGACAAAGAGCAAATCCATTGATTTACTTGACTTGACACCAGCGTAAGTTTGATTTCCGATGAATAAAAGTTACATATCACTCAAAAGCATCTTGCCACCCTTTCTCAACCAAGTCTATCAACATATCCTAGGTTCATCCTTGTTATAACTACTCTCATAAATACAATTGTCTGACTAATTTCAATAAACTTTACAGTTCTGTATGATTTATGTTGAGTTTATATTATTTATTTTGCAATACAGCGCAGAGTAGACCCTTCTGGCCCTTTGAGCCATACTGCCCCAGCAACCCCCACAGCCTTGATTAACCCCAACCTAATCACAGGACAATTTGCAATGACCGATTAACTACCCAGTACCGTGGGAGGAAACTGGAGCACCCAGGGAAAACTCATGGTCTCACCGCAGACTCATTTGCCTCGTACTGGACCTCACCCCTAATGTTATTCAGCAAGCAATGCTCCCTAATCCAGGTCTTATCTGATAACCTGCACTCCCTTCCCCCAGGATCACATGACTAGCAGTTCACTTTCATCTGGTCTGATCTAGCTGTTGTACTTCACCATACTGATCTCAGATCTCAAGGGTGGTATCCCTTAACCAGTCCACCCTCACTTGACTGCCAGATCCATCTCACCTTGGTCTCATCAGGCAGGCAGAGCCCACCTGAAATACAGTACAGGTCTCCCCTGCCATCCGAAGGTAAGGGCGTTCCTATGAAACAATTCGTAAACCGAAATGTCATAAAGCGAAGAAGCAATTACCATTTATTTATATGGGAAAAATTTGTGAGCGTTCACGTACCCAAAAATAACCTACCAAATCATGCCAAATAACACATAAAACCTAAAATAACAGTAACATATAGTAAAAACAGGAATTATATGATAAATACACACCCTAATAAAGTAGAAATACTTCTCCACAATCATTACTGAACTGTTCTCTGTAGCGAAAATCTCGCGTAAGCGCTCTCGGCAGAAAATCTCACGCAAGCGCTGTTGGCAAAAACACAGCGCAAGCGCTGTCCAGTGACCTTTAAGCTATGAAGCTGCCAAATCATTCCAAATAACACATAAAAATACACAACTGATATAAAGTAGAAATAATTTATGTACAGTGTAGTATCACTTACCGGAATTGGTTCAGTGCCGAGCACGCTGATGATGGTGTGTTAGACTGAGTCGTCGCAGGTTGGGTGGTGCAGTGGCCCCCACCCTCCAGGCTGCCGACAGATACCGAACCGCGAAGCATGCAGGGGTGCAGCGGTAGCCGGGAGGCATCCAGCACATCTTTTAAGAAAAAAGCCGAAATAAACATGCTAATTAATTACGTGTCGGGCGGCGCCTAATTAATTAGCATGTTTATTTCGGCTTTTTTCTTAAAGATGTGCTGTGTGCCTCCCGGCTACTGTTGCATTCTCCGCGAATCGGTACAGTATCTGTCCGCAGCCTGGGTGTTGGGGTGGTGGGACACTGGGGTGTCATCTCGTCGTCTGTTTCCATTAGAGCAGCTCATCTTCTCCTATGACTGCCTGCCTCGATGTCGAAGGTCGAGGTTCGTCGTCTGCTGTGGTTGATGCGGAAGGCTTGCTTGACTGCTGAGCCTCGCGCATTTTTCTATCATAGAGTTCTTTATAAGGACTCAAGCCATCCTGCAAATATCCCCTAAACCTATGTACCCTTTCAAAATTAAAGTCGTGCTTTATCATTGCAGCGAAAATCTCACGCAGTCACCGTCGATCCGTTCGCTACTGCATTCGGTTTCGATTGTTATCCTTTCCTCTTCCAATTGCATCAGCTCTTCATCTATCAGTTCTTGGTCATGGGATGCCAAAACCTCTTCAACATCATCTTCGTCAGCTTCCACAAGCCAAACTCACTTAGTCCTTACTTCGTTCATCAAAACGCTTAATTATGTCCTGTTTTACGCTAAGTGTAACACCCTTAAGAGCTCTTTTAGGCTTTTCCAATACCTTAGAACTCATCTTGCAAACGGCTGCTCACAGGTACGTGTTTAAGCAATGCCGGCGAGAATGCTGTTCCAAATCCAGGGAGAGCCGCTGCTTGGGGTGCGCGGCGCGCTGCCTTTTATCGCGCGCTGATTTTCCCCGTGCGCTGCTTTTTTTTGTAACAGTGAAAACACCTTCTGAAAGTGAAAACGGGGTACTAATGTCGGTCTTTCGTAACAGTGAGGTTTCGTAAAGCGAACGTTCGAAAAGCGGGGGACACCTGGTACCTCATATTTATCTCACGTGCTGACAACTCCCCCTCCTGTGGGTACAGTGACTGCTTAGTCAGTGTCAGAATTGAATTCAGAATGATAGATATACTCTCATATTTAAGGTGCTGTTGCAAAACAAAGCTCCTTTTCATGGCATTTATACCCTTGTTGTCATAGGCATACATAGCCTGTATATTGTATATGCCTACAATCATAAACTTGAACAGGAACACACTTCACAATCCAATTATACCAAAGACAAAGATGTTTCTGTGAATTCACTTTCAGAATCATTAATAATTATCGCTATTTATGGGCTCTGGTTTTGTTCTTTGACCATGGAAACATCTACTATAGTTTTACCCCATTAGACAATTCTAAAGTGTTACCAACCTCTTCAGGTTACTGCTCACTCTTTTTCTTCCCCGAACAGAGTAAATCCAGTCTTTCAGTTTACTTTTACTTGATAGATATTAGATTAGATTATGAGGACACTCAATCCTCAGTCATTGTCATTTAGAAATGCATGCATTAAAAAATGATACAATGTTCCTCCAGAAAGATATCACAGATATACCCTCTTATTTAAGGTATCATCTGTGTACATAATTTTTTCATTATTTGCAATACATCTCTTGTAATATAAAAGTCAGAATTGTTCACAGTACTCTTAGAATGGTCTAGCCACACTTCTATATAATTTACATCATGCCTTTGCCCTTAAATTAAAAATGATACAGATTTATGTATTTGCAGAGATCAGGTATGAAGAATATACTTGTATATATATTGCTTTTGTGTGCTATACTCTGCCAGAGCCTTGGCGACCACTTTTTTCAAGTGGTTGTCTTGGAGGAAAGATTCCGTGAGTGGTCCCCCACGTCCTTCTCACAGCGCAGTTTTTTTTTACAAGGCCGAGTTGTGAGCTCGACACGCAACCCGGCATGGATGGAAAGCATGCCCGGGAGATACCTATATATACAGTGCCTATAAAAAATATTCAACCCCCTTGGAAGTTTTCATGTTTTATTGTTTTACAACATTGAATCACAGTGGATTTAATTTGGCTTTTTTGACACTGATCAACAGAAAAGACTCTTTTATGTCAAAGTGAAAACAAATTTCTACAAATTGGTCTAAATTTATTACAATTATTAAACAGAAGGTAATTGCATAATTATTCACCCCTTCAAGTCAGTATTTAGTAGATGTACCTTTGGCAGCAATTACAGCCTTGAGTCTGTGTGGATAGGTCTCCATCAGCTTTGCACATCTGGACACAGCAATTTTTCCCCATTCTTCTTCACAAAACTGCTCAAGCTCTGTCAGATTGCATGGGGATCATGAGTGAACAGCCCTTTTTCAGTCCAGCCACAAGTTTTCAATTGGATTGAGGTCTAGACTCTGACTTGGCCAGACCTGGACATTAACGTTGTTGTTTTTAAGTCATTCCTATGTAGCTTTGGCCTTATGTTTGGTCATAGTCTTGCTGGAAAACAAATCTCCCAAGTCACAGTTCTCTTGCAGGCTGCAACAGGTTTTCCTCCAGGTTTTCCCTGAATTTTGCTGCATTCATTTTACCCTCTACCTTCACAAGCTTTCCAGGGCCTGCTGCAGTGAAGCATGGTGCAATTATCGCCATGCTTCTCTGTAGGGTTGGTGTGTGCGGTGCTTGGGCTTATGCCAAACAGCATTTAGTCTGATGACCAAAAAGCTCAATTTTGGTTTCATCAGACCATAGAACCTTCTTCCAGCTGACTTCAGAGCCTCCCACATGCTTTCTGGCAAACTAGCCAAGATTTCATATGAGTTTTGTTTCCAACAGTGGCTATCTCTTTGCCACTCTCCCATAAAGCTGCAACTGGTGAAGCACCCGGACAATAGTTGATGTAGACACAGTCACTCCTATCTCGGCCACTGAAGCTTGCAACTCCTCCAGAGTTGTCATAGACCCCTTCTTGCACGGTTGCTCAGATTTTGAGGACGGCCTGCTCTAGGCAGATTTACAGCTGTGTCATATTCTTTTCATTTCTTGATGATTAACTCGAGGGATATTCAGTAACTTGGAAATTTACTTGTATCCATCTCCTTGCTTGTGCTTTTCAATAACCTTTTTGTGGAGTTGTTTGGGGTGTTCTTTTGTCTTTATAGTGTAGTTTTTTCCAGGATACTGACTCACCAGCAGTTAGACCTTCCAGCTACAGGTGCATTTTTACTACAATCAGTTGAAACCCCTTTACTGCACACAGGTGATCTCTATTATGTGACTTCTAAAACCAATGGTATGTCATATTAAAGGGGGTGAATATTTATACAATCAATTATTTTGTGTTTTATATTTCTAAATAATTTATATCACTGTAGAGATCTGTTTTCACTTTGATAGAAACAAGTCTTTTTCTGCTGAGCAGTGTCAAAAGAAGTCAGATTAAATCACTGTGATTCAATGTTATAAAACAATAAAAGATGAAAACTTCCAAGGTGGGTGAAAGCTTTTTATAGGCTCCGTATATATTCTCCAAATTTAAGGTTGCATAGTATGCATGGAATGCATGAGATTTTGCTGGGAAAATAATCCTTTGCTAACATTTCAAGATTTAACTTTGACCTTGTAGATTATTTTACCATTGCAGTTCTTTTTGTTTATAAACCTCATATTTTAATTTGCTCTTTTATTATCTACTCTGCTGTGTCTTCTGACTTGAAAACTCTCGAAATTAACATTTTTCTTTTGTTTCACATTTAAACTAGAGCAAACATAGATGCTGTAGTTGATGAAATCCAGAGGATTGAACCCCTCATAACAGCATCTCGCACAGAGCAGGTGAAGCAGCTGGTACAAAGGCTCCAGGAAAAACTTGGTCAACAGGATGATCACAAATTCTATCTTTTTAAGGTGATAAATTTCCCACATGTCAGTAAGTAAAGTATTCTGTTAGTCACAAATTAAATTAAGCTTTAGAACAAAGTTATTTCTAGGGTTGTTGACACTAATGTAGAGACATCTTGTAATAGCAGCTGATACTTGTTCCCTTAATGTAGAGATATTATTAATGAAAAAGCTAATTGGACGAGTGTATCAAGACAGGTATGCAAGTGAGTAATCTTGTTTGACATCAGAAACTAGTCACTTTTTCTATTCGTATCATGGTTCTGGTCTGGTTCCAAATTGTGGAAGATTTTCTAGCATGGTCTGAGGATCTGGACATTACATGAAATTCAGTAAACTTAACATATATGGTTAAAGTCTGTCAAAGCATTTTAAAATTATGTATCTCATAAAATGCACTACTCTAGAAACTTCCACTCACTTAGCAAAAGTTTCTGTCAGTTAGTCATGAACTAAATAGTCATTAACTATATCATACTCTTGAATATTGAGCACTATTCTGAAACCACACACACACACACACACACACGCACACGTTTCACAACCCCTTCACTTCAACAGCTATTCAACCATGATAGCACATCAAATACATTTATTATTCAACTTTAATGCAGTTCTGCTTTCTTTTTGGAAAAGTGGTTTAATAATCAGAAGCACCAGCAGCAAATCAGTTGGAGGGGAATCAGATGGAGTACTTTGCAAAACTTACTACTGCAATCCCATCCTTCTCACTTCTGTTCCTAAGTAGATAATACTTGCTTTCATTGGTAGCAGTAACAGGATTGAGATTATCCTAGATAATATTATGTAAGCTGCAATACTGATGTTGATATTAAAGGGATTTCTATTTAGGACACCTAATAGAATTTTAGAATAATAGAATATTAGGTGTCTCTAAAATATATATATTTGATGAATTCCAAGATGATTTTTAAAACTGTTTGATAACAAAATAACACAAATATAAGCAGAAAAATCTTGCTTTTTAAAATCTGGAGCAAACATTAACCCTTCTCGTGGCTCAGCATGATGCAAAACGAATAATCCACTCGCTGGTTTACAACTTTGATAGTTCATGGAAGACTGGTCATCAACAGAAAGTTTACTCAGACTTCAGATCAAGGGATTAGTTAAGAGTCAGAAAACAACTCACAATCTCACATTGAGATCAATTAACAGGAACTGAATTGAATTGAATTCACTTTATTACTTACATCCTTCACATACATGAGAAGTAAAAATCTTCACGTTACGTCTCCGTCTAAATGTGCAATGTGCAATTATAGTAATTTGTAATAAATATTATGTACAACAGGATAGTCAATATAGCATAGAAATACAGTTGCATCAGCATGAATTAATCAGTCTGATGGCCTGGTGGAAGAAGCTGTCCCAGAGCTTGTTGATCCTGGCTTTTATGCTGCGATACCGTTTTGCAGATGGTAGCAGCTGGAATAGATTGTGGCTGGGGTGACTTGGGTCCCCAGTGAACCTTCGGGCCCTTTTTACGCACCTGTCTCTGTAATAATAAATAAAGGCATCCGTTAGTCTTGTGAGACCATGGATCTGCGCCTGGAAAGTCTTCACTCTCCAGGGCGCAGGCCTGGTCAAGGTTGTATGGAAGACCGGCAGTTGCCCATGCTGCAAGTCTCCCCTCTCCACGACACTGATGTTGTCCAAGGGAAGGGCATTAGGACCCATTCAGCTTGGCACCAGTGTCGTCGCAGAGCAATGTGTGATTAAGTGCCCTGCTCAAAGACACAGGCTCGAACTCACGGCCTTCAGATCGCTAGTCGAATGCCTTAACCACTTGGCCACGTGCCCTTTTTACGCACCTGTCTCTGTAAATGTCTGGAATAGTGGGAAATTCACATCTACAGATGCACTGGGCTGTCTACACCACTCTCTGTAGAATACTGTGATTGAGGGAGGTACAGTTCCCATACCAAGCAGTGATGCAGCCAGTCAGGATGCTCTCAATTGTGCCCCTAAAGAAAGTTCTTAGAATTTGGGGGCCCATACCAAAAGTCTTCAACTGTCTGAGGTGAAAGAGGTGCTGTTGTGCCTTTTTCACCACACACCCAGTATGCACAGACCGACCCTGTGAGATCCTCGGTGATGTTTATGCCAAGGAACTTAAAGCTGTTCACCCTCTCAACCCCAGATCTATTGATGTCAATAGGGGTTAGCCTGTCTCCTTCCTGTAGTCCACAACAAGCTCCTTTGTTTTTGTGACATTGAGGGAGAGGTTGTTTTCTTGACACCACTGTGACAGGGTGATGACTACTCCTCTGTAGGCTGCCTCATTATTATTTGAGATTAGGCCACCTCATGATTATTTGAGATTAGGCCAGTCAGTGTAGTGTTGTCAGCAAATTTAATTAGCAGGTTGGAGTTGTTGGTGGGTGGATGGTCATGGGTATACAGAGAGTAAAGGAGGGGGCTTACTACACAGTTCTGAGGGGCACCTGTGTTGAGGGTCAGGGGCAGAGGTGAGGGAGCCACTCTTACCACCTTCTGGCGATCCGACAGGAAGGCTGGGATCCAGCTACACAAGGCAGGGTGAAGGCCGAGGTCTCTGAGCTTCTTGTCGAGCCTGGAGAGAATTATGATGTTGAATGCTGAACTGTAGTCCAAGAACAGCATTCTCACATCAGCAGCCCTCTTCTCCAGATGAGTAAGATGGGAGTTTTATTATCCCAGCTTCATGATGGTGGTTAACTAATTTTCAGAGCTTATTTGGTTAAAGAAACTTAATTATTACTGAATGTTGTAACAAATTTTATTTTAATCTTAAATTTTAAGAGCTAATATGCCCCAAAAATTGCTGGCCAACTTCTATTAATGTGCGATAGATTGTATACTAATGTAGGTGTTGACAGTGTGACAGTCTAGCTTCAGCAAGAGAAAGCACTGCAATGGATGTTTGGACAGCTCAGCACATCACTGGGACTTTACTACTGCATCTGGAGACAACCTACAACTCGATGCATTTGGCTGATAACATCATTAAAGATCTATCTCATCCCATCCCAAATGCTCTTTATTCAATCTCTCGTCATCTGGTAGGAGATATGAAACATCTTCACCAAGATAGTAAGACTGAAATACAGCTTCTTCCCGAGCGCTGTTGTGCTGCTGAATAATGCTGCACCCTGGCTTGCCAATGGCCTTTGAGTGTTATGGACTATCAAAATCACTTGTTGCATGTAAATATGGGATTTTCTTTTTAATTAAGCCATACCACATGCATTGTAAATATAAGTTTTGCATGGACTGGAGTACCACTGTAATCTCATTGTCTTGAGTAATAACAGTAAAGTTCTATTCTATTCTAAGTCATATTTCTGATTATGTTATCATAGGTACTTCGGGCACATATACTACCATTGACAAATGTTGCCTTCAACAAGCCTGGCTCCAGGTAACTGTCTCACTTGCTTTCTTTTAATGCTTGTGTTTGACACATTAATAGGATATGGAACATTACAGCATTGGAACAGCTCCTTTGACCCACAATGTCTGCACTGACATAACACTGAATTAAACTAAGCATCTTCTGCCTGTATATGATGCATATCCTTCCATTCCCTGCATATTCATATTTCTATCTATTAGCCTCTTAAACACCACTATTATATCTGCTTCCACCATTAATCCTAGCAGCCTTGCAGATTTGTTTTAAACCTTTCCCCCCTCACCTTAAATGTGCGTCCTCTAGCGCATTACATTTTTATATTGAGAAAAAGATTCTGACTTTCCATCCTATCTTTGCCACTGATAATTTTATAAACTTCTATTAGGTTCTTATACTCCAGAGAAAACAATCCAAGTTTGTCAAAGCTCTTCTTATACCCTCTAATCCAGCAGCATCCTGGTAAACTTCTGCACCATTTCCAAAGCATCCACATTCTTCCTGTAATGTTGGGTCTGGAAATGCACACAATACTCCCAAGTGCAGCCTAACCAAAGGTTGGTATAGATGCAACATGACTTCTTTACTCTTATACTCATGCCCTGCCCACTGAAGGCAAGCATTCCATACAACTTACATTAAGCTATGGACGGACCCCAAGATCCCGCTGTACATTAATGCTGTTCAGGATCCCGCTATTAATAGTATACCTTTGAATATGAAACAATGTGATTTTCTGAGAATGACATCAATTTCTGTATTTGCAGAGAAGGTGCAAAGAAGTGCTTGGCAGGAAAGAAATGTAGATCCTTACTAATTTTAGTGGCAGCTTTTGTTCTTGCACTTTGATCTGGCAGGCAGTTTCTAAATGAAAAGTTCAACAAACAATGGATAACAGTTCAATTACATTGATAATGTAATTTGAACGACAGCTGTTTACATTTCAGAATCAGAATCAGGCATATGTCATGAAATTTTTCGTTATGTGGTAGCAGTACATTATAAAAACTGTAAATATATATATGTTAAATTAAATAAGTCATGCAAAAAGAGAAATAAAATAGTGAGGTAGTGTTCATGGGTTCAATGTCCATTCAGAAACCTGATGACAGAGGGGAAGAATTTGTTCCTGTCAGGCTCCTGTACTTCTTCCCTAATGGTAGAAATGAGAAGAGAGCATGTCCTGGGTGATGGGGGTCCTTTATGATGGTTGCTGCATTTTTGAGGCATCGCTGCTTAATGATTTCCTGGCACTGGGATGTTAGTGCCATGGTAGAGCTGTCAGAGTTTACAACTTTCTGCAGTTTATTTCAGTCCTGTGCAGTAGCCACCCACCCCCCACCCAATACCACCAGACGGTGATGTAGCCAGACGGTAACCAGACGGTGAATGCTCTCCACGGACATCTGTAGAAATTTGTGAGTGTCTTTGGTGACATACCAAATCTCTTCAAACTCCTAATGAAATATGGTTGTCATCATGCCTTCTTTGTAATTGCATTGATATGTTGGGCACAGGATAGATCCTCAGAGATGTTGACAGCCAGGAACTTGAAATTGCTCATCTTTTCCACTTCTGATCCCTCAATGAGGACTGGTGTGTGTTCCCTCATCTTATCCTTTCCAAAGCCCACGATCAAGTTTTTGGTCTTACTAATGTTGAGTGCAAAGTTTGTTGCTGCGATATCACTCAGCTAGCTGATATGTCTCACTCCTGTATGCTTTCTTGTCACCATCTGACATTCTGCCAGCCAGTTGTGTTATCGGCAAATTTATAGATGGCATTTGAGCTGTGCCTAGCCACACAGTCATGGGTGTAGAGAGTGTAGAACAGTGGACTAAGCACACATCCTTGAGGTGCACCAGTGTTGATTGTCAGCGAGCTGAAGATGTTATTTCTGATTTGCACAGCCTGTCGTCTTCTGGTGGGATGTTGAGGATCCAGTTGCAGAGGGAGGTACGCAGACCCGGGTTTTGGAACTGTTCAATTAGAACTGTAGGAATGATTGTGTTAAACACTAAGCTGTAATCAATAAACAGCGGTCTGATATATGTATTAGTATTGTCCAGGTGATCCAAGGCCACATGAAAAGCCAATGAGATCCCATCTTCTGTAGACCTATCGTGGTGATGGGCAAATTGCAGTGGGTCCAGTTCCTTGCTGAGGCAGGAGTTGATTCTAGCCATAACCAACATCTCTAAGCACTTCATAACCACAGATGTGTGTGCTATTGGACGATAGTTGTTAGGGCAGCTCACCCTGTCCTTCTTGGTCACTGGTATAATTTTTGCCCTTTTGAAGAGGGTGGGAACTTCCGATGTAGCAATGAGAGATTGGCTAAGTGTTTGAAGTCCTTTAGAATCCCATGGGATTTTCATTTATCATGTCATCCTGAAAGACATATTGTGAAAGGACACCCAGTATTTAATAACAAGGCATCCGTAATGATATGATCAAGATCTAGAATAGGGGCTAAATGCGCAAAATTCTGACTCCAATGGAGGTTACTGCCATTTTGTAACATTGATTTGATTATAAGTTTATGTTACAAGCAGATAAATAGAAAGAAATGAAAGTTTTCCAAGTTGAAACTCAAGGTCAAGATACAAAACTTAATTTATCAAACTCTCAGTGAACTGACTGACTTTGAACTGAGTAATAATTAATTTAAACAATTTTATATGAGAAGAATACAAACTTGACACAGGACAGTATTGATTTTTTGCTTTATTTTAGAACTTTTCATTTAGAAACTGCCTGCCAAATTTATAAAGGTGCTATATTCACAATAAATAGCTCAACTTCATACTTAGTGTATTTCTTGAAAGTGGAGGACATTAGGAAACCAGAACAAATATTTGAAAGAGATCTGTGAACTATCAGATTGCAGCATGCTGTTATCTGTTAGCTCACATTAAGGTTAAATTGAGACAATAATAGTCTGGACTAATAGACAGCTTTAATGAAAAAACAAGATATTTTGACTTGCACTTAATTACAAATGGAATTGGATTCCTTCATTAACTTAAAAGCTTTATTCAAAAAATCCACAATATGTGCCATCTTGATAGACAATCTTTTTGCGTGTTATTTTTGCTGCAGAAGTTAATGAAAGTTCAATTTCTTGATTAAACTTTTATCTTAATTTAGTTGTGAGTCTGGATTAAATATTAGTGAGTGTGGGTAGAGGGATGCAGAAAAATATCTGGGCCCAGAACTTTACCTTCTTATTAAAACATGTGGTAATATTTCTATATGGGAATAATATATGTGTCCTGACTATTATTTGTCTTGCATTTACTTAAACTACATTTTGATGAAATTAACTTTTTGGTTTGTACTGATTAGATTTATCACAGGAAGCTATGATAGAACCTGTAAAGTATGGGATACCTTATCAGGAGAAGAACTGCACACCCTTGAGGGACATAGGAATGTGGTCTATGCCATTGCATTCAACAATCCTTTTGGGTGAGGTTATTAATTGATGTTGGTTGCTGCTAATTTTACCTAAACTTGTGGCAATGATTTTCTTATATGAGCTTGAAATATAACAATCACTGGTCATTTAACAGTTGAGTGCACGCCAAGTATATAAGATCATAAGATATACACGCAGTTGGGCCACTTGGCCCATCAAGTCATGGCTCATTTATTTTCCCGCCAGCCTCATATTTTTGTCTTCTCTCTGTAAACTTTGATGCCTTTAGTAATCAAAAATCTATCAACCTCTGCTTTAAATATACCCATTGACTTGGCCTCCACAGCCATCTGTGGCAATGCATTTCGCAGATTCACCACCCACTGGCTAAAGAAATTCCTCCTCATCTCTGGTGTAAAGGGATGCCCTTCTATTCCAAGTACTGTACTAGACTCCCCCATTTTTGGAAACAACTTCTTCATGTCCATCCTATCATGCCTTTCAATGTTAGGTAGGCTTCAAGGAGGTTCCCTTTGTTCTTCGAAAGTCCAGCAAAACTACTCACAATACTCTTAATGTAGTTTGACCAATGCGTTATAGGTCTTTGCTTTTATATTCTCGTGCTCTCGAAATGAATGCTAACATATATTGTGCACTATTCAACTAATAATGGATAATATTAGTTGTTTTACTTGCAAAATCTTTTGAGATTTTTGTATGTTTGTTAGCATTTCTTCAAACAATATCTGGTAATAATAGAACATAAAGATTTGTCAATATTTGTAGATAAATAAGTAATGTGTGTTAATACGTCAGAGCGACCAGGAATTGCATTTGAATGCAAATAGGCTTTCAGCTAATTAACGTTACCACAACGTAAGTGAAGAGTTACAGGTATTTTCCTATATAATTTTCACTGTTTAACTGATTGTTATGTTACTATCTCTACTTCCCTTGGAACCCAAGTTGATTTGAGAACATTTTTTTTGTGTGCCACAGTCCTGAGGAGTCATCGAATTGCATAGAGGGAGAGAGTTTAAAAGATGTGAATGTGGCAGTCAGCACATTTTGCATGCCATAGTCCTGAGGAATCATCAGATTGTGTAGAAGGAAAGAGTGTTTAAAAGAAGTGAACGGGGGTAATCGGCACATTTATGTGGGCCACAGTCCTGAGAAGTCATTGTTGCATAGAGAGAGAGAGAGAGAGAGAGAGAGAGAGTTTAAAGGAAGTGAGCAGGGTCAGTCAGCACATTTTGTGTGCCACACTCCTGAAGAATTATCAGATTGTGTCGAGGGAGAGAGAGTTCAAAAGAAGTGAGTGACCATTGTGTGAGTGGGCCAGTGTTAGAGTGGGAAGTTGAGGCTTTAGCTTATCAAGGCTTCAGCGAGAAGAGGCATAGGCCAAGGTAGATTTTTTTTTGTTATTTATTATTTATTTCTTATTTCACATTTAGAGCAGTGGGAATGCCAGACAGATTGGTAGAATACCCCTCTTGTGGGATGTGGGAAGGCAGGGAGACTTCCAGTGTCCTTGACACTGCAAGAACTGCATTAAGCTACAGCTTCTAACAGGCTCTATTAAGGCATTGGAGCTGGAACTGGATGAACGCCAGATAATGTAGGATAGTGAGATGTTGATAGACAGGACATACAAGAAGGTAGTTACACTCAAGGTGCAGGAGGGTGAAAGGGGATAGGCAGCCTGTGAAGAATATCCCTGTGGCTGTTCCTTGCAACTACAATTTAACCACTTTGGATGCAGTTGGGCGGGATGACCTAGCAGACGAAAGCCACAGTGGTCAGTTCTCTGGCACTGAGCCTGGCACAATGGCTTAGAAGGAAGGGGGGGGCGGGGAGGTGGAGAAGAGTCCAGCTGTAGTGATAGGGGATTTGTTGTTTAGGGAAACAGAAAGGAGGTTCTGTGGATGAGAATGTGATTCCCAGAAGGTATGTTGCCTCACGGGTGCCAGCATAAGGGACGCCTTGGATTGAGTACACAGCATTCTTAAGTGGGAGGGTGAGCAGCCAGAGGTCATGGTCCATGTTAGTCCAGGGAATTAGGTGCTAAATTAAA
Organism: Mobula hypostoma; assembly: GCF_963921235.1. NCBI lineage: Eukaryota > Metazoa > Chordata > Chondrichthyes > Myliobatiformes > Myliobatidae > Mobula > Mobula hypostoma. The sequence goes on from NC_086100.1 coordinate 33,105,768, forward strand.
GGTCAGGACCCCCAAGATTGTGATCTCAGGATTGCCAACTATGCCACATGCTAGTGAGGCCAGAGACAGGAGTTGATGCAGGAGGGAGAGCTTCAAATTTTTGGATCATTGGGTACTCTTCCAGGGAAGGATGGACCCATACAGAAGGGAAGGTTTGCACCTGAACTGGAGGGGGACTAATATCCTTGTGGGAAGTTTTGCTAATGCTGAATGGGGGTGGGGGGGGGGTTAAACTAGAGTTGCAGGGACAGGAATTGGAGTGCCAGAACATATGGTAGAGTGGTTGTGGAGAAAGATGTTAAGCCTACATAGAAAGTTATGAATCAAAAGATTGAGCGTGGTGGGACTAATGATCTGAGCTGGGTATATTTCAATGAAAGGAGTATTGTAGGAAAGGTGGATGGGCTTAGGGCATGGATCAGCATGTGGAATTATGACATTATAACCATTAGTGAGACTTGTTTGCAGGACTAGCGGCTTAATGTTCTAGGGTTCTGTTGTTTTGACCATGATAGAGTAGGAGGGATTAAAGGGGGAGGGATGGCATTACTAATCAGGGAAAATGTCACAGCAGTGCTAAGTCAGAACAAACTGGAGCACTTGACTAGTGAGGCTTTATGGCTAGAAATGAGGAATAAAAAAGGTGTGACCACGTGAATGGGATTATATTGTAGGCCACCCAACAGTCTGTGGAATTTAGAGGAGCAAAATAGTAGAGAGATCACAGACTGTTGCAAGAAACATAAGGATATGATAGTAGATGATTTTAACTTACCATATATTGACTGGGACTCCCATACTGTAAAAGGGCTGGATGGGAAAGAGCTTATCAAATGCATTCAGGAATGTTTCCTTAATTAGTTCATATAAGTCCCAACTAGAAAGAGTGTGATACTAAATCTCATATTAGGGAATGATACAAAGCAAGTGACAGAAGTTTGTGTCGGAGAACATTTTGTATCTAGTAATCATAATACCATTAACTTCAAGGTAATTATGGAAAAGGATAGGTATGGTCCTTGAGTTGAGATTCTAAATTGGAAAAGGGCCAATTTTGATAGTATCAGAAAGGATCTGGCAAGTGTGGATTTGGGTAGGTTGTTTTCTGACAAAGGTGTACTTGGTAAGTGGGAGGCCTTCAAAAATGAAATTTTGAGAGTGCAGAGTTGGTATGTTCCTATCAGAATAAAAGGAAAGGATAACAGCTTTATGGGGCATTGATTTTTGAAAGAATTGAGGCCCTGGTTAAGAAAAGAAAAGGAGGTGCATAGCAGGTATAGGCAGGCTGCACCGAATGAGGTACTTGAGGTGAATAAGAAATGCAAGACAACACTTAAGGAAATCAGGAAGGCTAAAAGTAAAGAAGAGGTTTCTGTAGCAGAGAAAGTGAAGAAGAATCCCAAGGACTTCTATAGATATATTAAGAAGAAAAGGATAGTAAGGGACACATTGATCCTCTGGAAATTCAGAGTGGTAATCTATGTGTGGAGTCAATAGAGATGGGGGAGATCTTAAATGGATTTTTTGCATCTGTATTTACTTGGGAGACAGACAGAATCTATAGATGTGAGGCAATGCAGCAGTGAAGCGAGATCATTGACCGTATACAGATAACGGAGGAGGAGGTGTTTGCTGTCATGAGGCAAATCCCCAGGGCCCGACAAGGAATTCCCATGGACCCTGTGGGAGGCTTTTGCAGAAATTGCAGGGGCCCTATCAGAGGTATTTAAAACGTCGTTAGCCACAGGTGAAGTGCTGGAGGATTGGATGATAGCTAATGTTGTTCCTTCTTTAAGAAAGGCTCTAAGAATAGCCCAGGAAATTATAGGCCTGTGAGCCTGACATCAGTTGTGGAAAAGTTATTGGAAGGTATTCTAAGGGACCAGATATATGAGTATTTGGATGGACAAGAACTGATTAGGGATAGTCAACATGGCTTTGTGAGAGGCAGGTCATGTCTAACTAATCTTATAGAGCATTTTGAGGAAGTTACCAGGAAAATTGATGAAGGCAATGCAGTGGATGTTGCCTACATGAACCTTAGCAAGGCTTTTGGCAAGGTCCCATATGGTGAAGAAGGTTCAGTCGCTTGGCATTCAAGATAAGATAGTAAATTGGATTAGACATTGGCTTTACAAGAGATGCCAGAGAGTGCTTGTAGATGGTTGCATCTCTGACTGGAGGCCTGTGAATAGTGGTGTTTAGTCTGTTGTTATTTGTCATCTATGTAAATGATCTGGATGATAATGTGGTTATCTGGATCAGGAATGACACCAAGATTGGGGGTGTAGTGGACAGCAAGGAAGACTATCAAAGCTTGCAGTGGGATCTGGACAAGCTGGAGAAATGGGCTGAAAAATAGCAGATGGAATTTAATGCAGACAAGTGTGATGTGTTGCACTTTGGGAGGACAAACCAGGCTAGGTTTTACAGTGAGAGGTGGGTCACCAAGGAGTGCAGTAGAATGGAAGGATTTGAGAATACAGTCCATAATTTGTTGGAAATGACGTCACAGGTAGATAGGGTCATAAAGAAAGCTTTTGGCATATTGGCCTTCATTGTTGAATTTATTGAGTGCAAGAGTTGGGATGTTATATTATAATTGTATAAGATCTTGGTGAGGCCCAATTTGGAGTATTGTGTACAGTTTTGGTCTGTAATTTTTCCACAAGTTTGTTCTTTTGAATCCTGTGGACTTGTTGGATAGTCTATTCCTTAGATCCACCTATAAAGCCTTACTAGTGGAGCTCTCCAGTCTATCTTGACAGAACACTGTCGTGACTTTTTACCTGACTAGTAATGCCACCCCTCCCACTCTGTCACATCTAAGATATGGCACCCTGGAATATTGAGCTACGAGTTCTGCCCTTCCTGCAACCAAGTCTCACAAATGGCTACAATATTATAATTCCATGTATTGAACCACGGCCTGAGTTTGTCTGCCCTTCTTAAAATACTTGTTGCTTTGAAATATATGCAGGTCAGAACATTAACTGCACCATGCCCAATCTTTTGAATCTTTGTCTGAGATCTTAACAAAATCTGTCTCCACAACCTCTCCACTCTCTGTTCTGGCACTCTTGTTCCCATCCCCCTACATCTCTGGTTTAACCCCCCCCCCCATTCAACACGAATAAAACTTCCTGCAAGGACATTAGTTCCCCTCCAGTCCCCCTCTGCTAGGTCATACCCCCCACCAACAGTATCCAAAGTGTATACGACAGTATACCTGTTGTTGAGGGGTATGACCTCAGGGCACTCTGGTTGTCTAACCCCTTTCCCGTTCCTGACTGTCACCTAGTCTCCTGTGTCCTGCACCTTGAGTGTAACTACTTTTCTATCACCCCTCCCGAATGATCCAGTTCCTGCTCCAACTCCTTAATGCAGAGTGTGTGACAACAGACCAAATTATCAGAAGATTGATGCCGATAAGAGGACAATGGGGGAACATTCAGAAATGTTAATGGGGGACGAGAGAGATTAACGAAAAGGAGACACAGTTCTGAGTATTATCAAGACCGGTTGCTTTGAACCTGAACTGTTTGAAGTTTGATGGATTGGCGATACCCCAGCAGGGGGATAAAAGGGACAGGTTCGCTAAGGCAACAGACACACCACGACACCACGAGGTAACGAGACCCTGGAAGCGGTGTGCCCCCACAATTTGGTGGGAGTTTTGGAGGTTTGGTTGCGGGACCAGCCATAGACGCACAGGGTGGAAAGGTACGGTTGGCGGGAACCCGGTGTGTGTGTCCGCTCTTGCCTGGGTGCCGGGTTCACCGCAGAAGAACGATCGTATCTGGAACGGAGGGGTCACAGTCGGTGACCTCAGAAGACATTACAAAGGGCTCGCCCGAAAGCTAACTGCGAGGAATATCGAAGGTCTGTTTGGAATCCGATTTGCATATTCATTCGCTCTCTCTCCCTCCCCAACGGCACAACAGCGATTACTGCGAACTGAACTAAATTGAACTGAACTTTGCGTCACTTGAGACTGATCATTTTACCCTTAGACTGCGATAGAGCTTGATTGAACCTATTATCCTAGTTCTGTGTACATGTGTGTTTTATCATTGCTAACCTGTTGCATTTATATCCTTATGATTAGAGTACTATGTTGCTTATTTCTTTAATAAAACTTTCTTAGTTCCAGTAATCCAGACTCCAACTAAGTGGGCCATTTCTGCTGGTTTGGCAACCCAGTTACGGGGTACGTAACAAGTGTTAGAAGCCGAAGCCGGATGCAGTTCTTGCAGATGAAGTCGTCAGGAGTACTGGAGGTCTCTCTGCCTTCCCAGATTCCACATGAGGAGCATTTAACTCTCTTGCCTGGCATCCCTACTGTTCTAACTGTACAAATATAAAAAAGGAAACAATAAATAAATTAACCCAAGACTTTAGTGAGGAGAGATTTTAGGAAGGAGAAGGAGAAGGCAAAAAAGCCGTAGGTAGATTTTTTTCTCACAAGTCTCAAATAGTCAAACCCTCAAATAACCACTCTGACAAAGGCTGCTCCGCTTCTTCTGCCTTTAATTTTTTTGTTTTGCCATTCACTTCTGATTGCTGATTGGCCACTGGTCAAAAACGTTTGAGGATGTTTCATGCAAGCTAATTTCCCTGACTTGCTTAACATTGATTGCGAAGAGGCAGTAAGTGAACAACAGTACTTTTCTTCTCCGTCGACTAGCCTGCTATCAAAGCTACTTTAAAGTTTTAACTGCTATCAGTAAATATGGAATAATTTATCCTATGCTATTGTCCATGAGTGAATTTAAATGCTCTCAATCAAAACCTTTTTCTCCCCAAAGACATTTAAAAAAAATAAAGAAACAGTTGAACGTGTGTGGAGAATAATGGAACCTGTATCATAATGACAGCTCTAATTTCATAATTATTTTGGATTTTTTTTCTGGTGTTAATGTGAGGAATGGAAATAACACTTTTTGCTTTGTAGCTCTGATAATTCTTCCAAAAAAGATGATTATTGTCATGGTTTCTGGGTTATTATACAACATTGCAAATGCAAAAGCTGTGATGCTGCTTCATCTAAATGTCCCTGTAAGTGATTACACTTTGCTTTTTATACAAGGATAAGTGCCAAGGGGTTCTCCATATTCTCTGCTGTAACTTTGAACTTTGGAAAGCCCCTGGTAAGCTGTACAGTTTTCCAGTGATACATGGCATCTCCACTTAAATTGCAATGTAGAACTTTTCACAGTAGTTTAACTTGGATGTCTATCAGATGAAAGTGCCTGTGTCATCATTAAAACCTGTGTTTGCTTTTGTTTTAGTGACAAGATAGCAACTGGCTCATTTGATAAAACCTGTAAATTATGGAGCTCTGAAACAGGCAAATGTTATCATACATTTCGTGGACATACTGCAGAGATTGTAAGTTAATAAACTTTGTAGATTTCACGAGAACATTTCTGCAAATAAAACTATTTTCTCAGAATAAGTACATTTGAAATGGTTATATGTAACTCACCCACATGAGCTTATTTATAAGGCCACAAGACATAGGAGCTGAGGCCTAGACCTTCCCATTATTGGAAATAATCCTCTTCCTATCCACTCTATCTCAGCTATTCAATATTTGATAGGTTTCAAGGAGATCCCCCATCATTCTTCTTCTTCTAAACTCCAGCGAGTACAGACCCAGAGCCACCAAGCCCTCCTCATACGTTAACCCCTTCATTCCTGCAATCATTCTCATTGGACTCCTCTCCAATGCCAGTATTATATAAAGCCTCAGCATCATATCTTTACTTTTATTTTGAAAGAAGTAGAAAGTCAATGTTAACATTGCATTTGCCTTCTTACTACTAATTCAAACTGCAAGTTAACTGCAAGGGAATCCCATTTGAGAGCTCCCAGATCTCTTTGCACCTCTGATTTTGTTCCCTGTTTAGAAAATAGTCTATGCCTTTATTCCCTTTTAACAAAGTGTATGACCATACACTGCTCTACACTATATTCCATCTGTCACTTCTTTGCCCATTTTCTGATCTGTCTTAAGTTCTTCTGCTTTCTCAGCGATACCTGTCCCTCCACCAAACTTTGTGTTGTCCAGCTCAAAACCATCAATTCTGTCACCCAAGTCATTGACATGTAACTTGAAAAGATGTGGGCCTAATATTGACCCATGCAGAACACTGCCAGTCACCAGCAGCCAATCAGAAAAAAGCCCCCTTTATTCCCAATCTTTGCTCCTTCCACTCTGCCAATCTTCCATCCATGCTAGTATCCTTCCTATAATATCATTGTCTCTTATCTTGTTTAGCAGTCTCATGTGTGACACTTTGTCAAAGGCCTTCTGAAAATCAAAGTAATCATCATCTACTGACTCTCCTTTGTCTATCCTGCGTGTTATTTCCTCAGAGAACTCTAACTGATTTGTTAGGCAAGATTTCCCCTAAAGGAAACCATGCTGACTTTGGCCCATTTTATCATATGCCTCCAAGTATCCCAAAACCTCATCCTTAATAATGGATTCCAACATCTTCCCAACCACTGAAGTCAGGCTAACTGGCCTATAATTTATTTTCTTCTAACTCCCTCCCATGTTAAAGAGTGAAGTGACATTTGCGATTTTCAAGTCCTCCAGATTCTTTTCAGAATCTAGTGATTCTTGAAAGATCACTACTAATGCCTTCAAGATCTGTCCATCTGCTCTCTCAGAACCCAGGGTCCATCTGGCCCAGGTGACTTATCTACCTTCTGACCTATCAGCTTCTCAGTCACCTTCTCAGTATTAGCAACTACACTCACTTCTATCCCCGGCCCTCTCAAGTTTTAGGCATTCTGCTGGTCTTTTCCACAGTGAAGGCCAAGGCACAATACTTATTTGTGCACTATTTCTTTGTCCCTTAGTGTCATTTTCCAATGGTCTGCTATCCACTAGCCTCTCTTTTTTTCTCTTTTTATACCTGAAAAAACTTTTCGTTTTAAAACTCTTTTATATTATTGGCTACCTCCATATTTCATCTTTTCTCTCCTTCTTCCTCATTTAGTTGCCTTGTGTTAGTATTTAAAAGCTTTTTAATCCTCCAATTTTCTGTGAATTTTTGCTATATTATGTATGCCCCCTTTTTGTTTTTAATCCTGTCTTTGACTTCACTTGTTAGCCATGGTTGCTTCATCCTCCCCTTAGAATTCTCCTTCTTCTTTGGGAAGCATCTATCCTGTACCTTCCGAATTGCCCCCAGAAACTCCAGTCATTGCTGATCTGCTGTCATCCTGCTGATGGCTTTTTCCAACCAAATTTGGCCAAGTCCTCTCTCATACCTCTGTAATTATCTGTAATACTGGTACATCTGATTTAGTTTCTCCCTCTGAAATCTTTATCTGCGATACATTGACAGCCATAAAGTTTAGGTCAATATTACCAGTTCAAATTCCCGTCCTTGAGTTTACTGACACCCACATTCATAGAACATAGGAGAGTACAGCACTTTACAGGCCGTTTGGCCCAAGATGTTGTGCTGTCCCTTTAACCAATTCCAAGATCAATCTAACCCTTCCCTCCTGGATAGACCCCAATTTTTTTTTCTCCTGTGTACCTTTTTAAGAGTTTTTTATATGTCCCAAATATATCTGTCTCTATCACCACCTTTGTCTGGGCATTCCACGCACCTGTCACTCACTGTGTAAAAACTTGACTTCAACACACAAAATGCTGGAGGAACTCAGCAGGCCAGGAATCATCTATGGAAAAGAGTACAGTTGAGGTTTCGGGATGAGACCCTTCATCAGGACTGAAGGGAAGATTTAGACTACTTCAGGGTAGTCATCCCTGGAAGAAACTTTTCAGTGTAATTGTCCATTTACAAACAAGAGAAAATCTGCAGGTGCTGGAAATCCAAGCAACACACACTAAATGCTGGAGGAACAGCAGGCTGGACAGCATCGATAGAAAAGAAAACAGTCGATGTTTCGGGCCGAGACCCTTCATTTGCCATCCTTCCTCTACTGTCCTCACAACATCTTGAAGTTATGCCCTCTTGTATTAGTCATTTACACCTTGAGAAAAAGATCTCTGGCTGTCCACTCAGTCTATGCCTCATCATCTTGTACACCTCTACAAGTTTACCTCTCTTCCTCCTTCACTCCAAAGAGAATAGCCCAAGCTCACTCAACCTAGCCTCATAAGTCCTGCCCTCTAATTCTGGTAAATACTCTCTGCACCCTTTCTAAAGCTTCCAATACTTCTTATAATGAGGTGACCCAAGTATGGTCTAACTAGAGTTTTATAGAGTTGCAAAATTATCTTGTGGCTCTTGAACTCAATCCCCCGATTAATGAAAGCCAAAATAACATAAACCTTCTTAACTACTGTATTAACTTACATTGCAACTTTGACGTAAACCCCAAGATCTTTTGGTTCTTCCACGCTGTTAAGGACCCTTGCCATCAACCCTGTATTCTGCCTTCATGTTTGATTTTCCACAGTGAATCACTTCACATTCTTCGCATTGAACTCCATCTGCAACTTCTCAGCCAAGCTCTGCATCCTATCTATGTCCTGATGTAACTACAAGAACATACTACACTATCCACAATACCATCAACCTTCTTGTCATTGGCAAACTTACTAATCACCCTTCCATCTCGGTCATTTATAAAAATCACAAAGGGTTCCCAGAATAGATTTATGTGGCACACTACTGATCATTGACCTTCAGGCAGAATATATTCCATGCATTAAAATTTGATTTGCTTTACAATTCTAGAATGTCTATAATTGTCACAGATTTGTGATAACTTACCACTATATGTCTACATTTCTGCTTATATCACTAATAATGTATTGTATTTTACTTTTGTTACATATGATTCTTAATAATGAAGTTATTACTTACTGATTAATCCTAAAAGAAAATGATTCTGATGAATCTCAATACAGTTTCCAAAGGAACATTATGTTTTATGTCCTACCAATGAGATAAATTCTCTTATTCCCGTCTGCCTTTTAAGTACCATCATATGTTTGAAGGCTAGATTGAATTGTGCTTTTATTTTGTCAATCACTTCTGTCAAGTAGGTGAACTGGAATACTCTTTCAGTCACAGACCCATAATTGGAATGGTTCTTGGTAGACTGTACTACAATCATTTTATGAACTCATTTGGTACATTTCACAAATCCAATGGAAGATAAATTTCTACACCAATGCCTCTTCCTGATCAACTCATACCTTGTCTTTAATGACTAATTCCAGTAACTTTCCCATTCCAATGTTAAGTTAGTAAACTTACATTTACCTGGTTTCTCCCTCTTTCACTTAAAAAGTGGTTTATGATTTTTTTTTTGTTTTTTTCACCCAAAGAAACTAAGGATTAATGCAGGTATAGTTTATTCACATTTCCTTTAACAGATTCAGATTGAAATCTGGAAATTTTATCTGTCTTACATTCTGTTTAGTTTTCCTTAGAAATATCATCAAATCCATTAAATTCTGGTACTATTTTGAAATTCCTATGTGTTAGTAATGTTTTGATCTCTTCTCTTTTTGTGAAAAGTGATAAAAGGCATCCTGTAAATTCCTTAGTCGTGGTAGTCTCACATATGAGTAATAGCCATTGGTGATGGGCTCCTGGAAACAATATTCCAGCGGACAGTAGTACCATCTTCAGTTGAAACACATCCCTGCAATTTTATTCACATAGTGATGTTTATTTCACTGCTATGTGATTGAACAGGCACTTTTCCTGAAGGGAACCTCCATAATGACTGTTTCTGGGTTATTTTGTGTCATTCTGCAAATTGGGGCAGGTTATAAACATGAGAAATTCTGCAGATGCTGCAAATCCAAACCACCACATACAAAATGCTGGAAGAATTCAGCAGGTCAGGTAACAACTATGGAAATGAATTAACAGTCGATGTTTCGGGCCGAGACCCTTCTTCGGGACTGGAAAGGAAGACAGAAGGCACCAGAATAAAAAGGTAGGAGGAAGGGGAAGGAAGATAGCTAGAAGGTGATAGGTGAAGCCAGGTGGGTAGGAAGCCAAAGGGCTGGTGAGGAAGGGATTTGACAGGAGAGGAGAGTGGACTATAGGAGAAAGCGAAAGAGGAGGAGACCTAGAGATGTGATAGGCAGGTGAAAAGAGGTAAGAGGCCAGAGTGGGGAAAAGAAGAAGAGGGGAGGGGGGAGGAAATTTTTTTTACCGGAAGGTGAAACCGACATTCATGCTATTACACAGGAGGCTACCCAGACAGAATATAAGTTGTTGCTCTTCCACCCTAAGGGTTAGTCTCATTGTAGTACATGAGGTGACCATGGACCGACATGTTGCAATGGGAATAGGAATTAAAATGATTAGCCATCGGCAAGTTTTGCTTTTGGGAGATAGAGCAGAAGTCCCTCAACTTACGACTGGTCTCACCAATATAGAGGGGGCTGCATCAGGAGCACCAGACACAATAGATGACCCCAGCAGATTCGCAGGTGAAGTGTTGCCTCATTTGGAATGACTGTTTGGGGCCCTGAATGGAGGTGAGGGAGGAGGTGAATGGGCAGGTGTAGCATTTTGGCTGCTTGCAGGGATAAGTGCTGGGAGTGAGATTGGTGGGGTGGGATGAACGGAAAGGGAATCATTGAGGGAGCAATCCCTATGGAAAGTGGAGAGAGGGGGAGGTAAAGATATGTTTGGAGGTAGAATCCCTTTGGAGATGGTGGAACTTGCAGAAAATGATGTGATGGATGCGGATACTCATGGGGTGGTAGGTAAGAACAAGAGGAACTCTATCATTGTTAAGCCAGTTGGAAGCTGGTGTGAACATGGGTGTTTGGGAAATGGAGGAGAAACAAGTGAGGGCAGCATCAATGGTGGAGAAAGGGAAACCCTGTTCTATTAAGAAAGATGTTCTGGAAAGGAAAACCTCATCCTGGGAACAGATGAGGTCGAGACAAAGAAATAACATTTTTATAGGAGACAGAGTGGAAACAGGAGAGCATTACTGGGAAATGCTTGGAACATGGATTGTTCTACGTAGCCAGCAAAAAGGCAGGCATAGCTGGGGCCCATCGCTGCCCCTTGAGTCTGGAGAAAGTGGGAGTAGCTGGTGGAAAAATTGTTGCGGGTGAGGGACTATTTCTGCCAGGTGTTGGTGGAGGAGAACTTGTTTATTCTTTTATTGAGTAAGAAGCAGAGAGCTTTAAGGCCTTCCTGATGAGGGATAGAAGTGTAGAGGCACTAGACATCCATGGAGAAAAATTGAACAATTGGAACATTTTGCTATGGGACTGTTCATTGTTAGTCACTCCAAAAATACGTATTCATAGAGCAGCAGTGGACAGGGCATCTCTAATGTCAGTGTCATACTCTTCTTTTAACCTTGCATCCTTCCTCAAGGTACCAAACGACCTACTGTGATCAATGCTGTTTAATTAACCAGCATTCTGAACTCTTGATGATTCTGTTCATTTAACCATCCAGCACAACCAATGGAGATACCAAAGTTTTGAGCCCTGTTCTGATTCATTGCTCCCAGATACCAATCCATTACTTCAGACGTTCACAACCTTTTTTATGCCATGGACCAATACCATTAAGGAAGAGGATCCATGGCCCCCAGGTTGGGAACCCCTGCTTTAATTCATCTCTCCACACTCCAGTCACAGATCTTCCAATGGCTGACTGTGCGCACACATTATTTACCACCCAGGCATCTGGTGTTCAGTGAATCCTTGTTCTTCAGGCTTTCTGGCCTCTTGTTTGGATCTGAATAGAGCATTTTTCTTTAAAGGTTGTTCAGTAGCTAGTGAGATGGGTCCATGAGAAAAATATTAACAAGTATGCCATGTAATTGTCATGTTGTGGGCATGTGGCCAAGTGGTTAAGGCATTGGACTAGTGACCTGAAGGTTGTGAGTTCGAGCCCCAGCCGAGGGAATGTGTTGTGTCCTTGAGCAAGGCACTTAATCACACATTGCTCTGCGACGACACTGGTACCAAGCTGTATGCGTCCTAATGCCCTTCCCTTGGACAACATTGGTGTCGTGGAGAGGGGAGACTTGCAGCATGGGCAACTGCTGCTCTTCCATACAACCTTGCCCAGTGAAGACTTTCCAGGCGCCGATCCATGGTCTCGCAAGACTAACTTGTTATATTGTAACTAACAGAATAGATGGATGGAAAAGGTAGGAACAGTGGAAGGTAGCATATTTGGACTTTAGGAAAGCTTTCCATAATGTCCCACATAAGGTACTTACGTATAAAATAAGAGTACATAGAGTACTTATGTATAAAATAAGAGTAAACAAGACAACTGGTTGGCCAATAGGAAACAAAGAGAAACAAACAGTGGCAGGTAGTGACTATTAATTTCTGATCCTTTAAAATAGTTATTGGATTCTGGAATTCAGGTTTGATAGTTTTCAGATGTGATTCTATATATTCCATATTTTTATAGTGGTATTCTATACAAAACAAAAACAGCTTGTTAATCCAGGATATTTCAGGTTACAAAATTATACCTTAAAAGATACAGATTAATTTATTTATTGCTTGATTATAATCTTGCTTTGTAATGCACAATAGTGGACTTAATTTTTACATGTACTGAAAAAAATAGACTTAATTCAGAATCCCATTTCAATAGCATTTCACTGTGAAGCCAGAATTGAGTGAAGAGTCCTGCTGAGAACTATTACGTCTTAATTTTCCATCCTTCCATGCTTATTTGCAGGTCACTTTATTGTGGCATCAACTTTTTCCTTTGAGTTCTCATTCTGAGTTTTTAGTATTGTGCAACATACTTTTATATATCTTTATTAATAAATAAGGAATGTAAATGTACTTTGTGGGTTTATTCTCCTGCATCTGGATCATGGCTTTCTATTGTAAAACCGACTATATACATAGACTATACAGATACTTAGTGTATGTTCATGATCTTCTGCTGCTATAGCCCATCCACTTCAAGGTTTGATGAGTTGTGCATACAGAGATGCTCTTCTGTACACCACTGGTGTAACACATGTTTATTTGAGTTACCATCATTTTCTTGTCTGCTTCAACCTGTCTGGCCATTCTCCTTCGACCTCTCTCATTAACCAGGCATTCTTGTCCACAGAACTGCCACCCACAGGATGTTATTTTATTTTCTCACTACTTTTTCTGTAAACTCTAGACACTGTTGTCCGTGAAAATCCCAGGAGGTCAGCAGTTTCTGGGATATTCAAACCATCCGTCTGGCACCAACAATCATTCCACAGTCACTGTCACTGAGATCATGATTCTTCCACGTTATGGACAACATTTAAACCTCTTGACCATGTCTGCATGTTTTTATGCATTGAGTTGCTGCCACATGATTGGCTGATTAGATATTTGCATTAACATAGAAACATAGAAACATAGAAAATAGGTGCAGGAGTAGGCCATTCGACCCTTCGAGCCTGCACCGCCATTCAATATGATCATGGCTGATCATCCAACTCAGAACCCTGTACCTGCCTTCCCTCTATACTCTCGATCCCTTTAGCCACAAGGGCCATATCTAACTCCCTCTTAAATATAGCCAATGAACTGGCCTCAACTGTTTCCTGTGGCAGAGAATTCCACAGGTTCACCACTCTCTGTGTGAAGAAGTTTTTCCTCATCTCGGTCCTAAAAGGCTTCCCCTTTATCCTCAAACTGTGACCTCTCGTTCTGGACTTCCCCAACATCGGGAACAATCTTCCTACATCTAGCCTGTGCAATCCCTTTAGAATTTTATACATTTCAATAAGATCCCCCCTCAATCTTCTAAATTCCAGAGAGTATAAGCCTAGTCGATCCAGTCTTTCATCATATGAAAGTCCTGCCATCCCAGGAATCAATCTGGTGAACCTTCTTTGTACTCTCTCTATGGCAAGAATGTCTTTCCTCAGATTAGGGGACCAGAATTGCACACAATACTCCAGGTGTGGTCTCACCAAGGCCTTGTACAACTGCAGTAGTACCTCCCTGCTCCTGTACTCGAAACAGCTGTACGAGCAGGTGTACCTAATAAAGTGGCCACTGAGTGTATTGTGCTACATTGGCTGTCAGCAACCACAAGGACAGATTTGAAAATCTGTTTGAAAAGCATGAATTTTATGGAAAGGAAAATAACTATAAAATGACAAAATGACAAGTTTTTTCTAGTGTTTTACTTTTTGACTTTAATTTTAAACCCAATCTAGGTATGTTTATCATTTAATCCTCAAAGTTCTCTGGTGGCCACTGGCAGTATGGATACTACAGCAAAGCTCTGGGACGTACAGTCTGGAGAAGAATCTGTTACCCTGACAGTATGTACAATTTTTTTTTCCCACAAATGCTTCTTTTCTGCTTAAGTATCTTGAAGTTATCTCATCTGAAAATATTAGATGAGAAGCATGTTTGTACTTTAAGTTTGAAAATGAAATCAGTGACAGATGCTAGAAATCTAAATAAAAACTGAAAATGCAAGAAGTAATCAGTAGGTGAGGCTATTCTGTAGGAAGAGATGCCAATAGATATGTCGTGATCTGCTGAATATTTCCAACATTTTTTGCTTTTATTTTTCATTTTGTTATCATTTTTTGTTCATTTTGACAGCTAGTTTTGTAATCCATGACTTGAATATTAATTGCCAAAATTGTATTGTGCATTTGCGTTGTGGCAGATAGATGTGATGAGATTAGTAATAACTTGTTTTCTAAGAATTTCAACCAATATGTAAATGAATATGAGTTGTTTATTTTCAAAAATGTGAATTTTTTTCAGAAATTCACTAAACCTAAGATTGTTTTATTATATTACCTTTAGTTACAGATAATACATATAATCAGCGGTTCTCTCTGATATACCAACATGAATTTTTATCTCTTTTCTGTTTAACTGATTATCCAGTAGATTCTTCTTAAGAGTGATAATTCAAATTAGACCAAGGTGACATTGCCACTTCTTGTCAACAGGATTCTTGTGAGGTCCTGGTCATGACTATTGATTCTGAGTGGAAAGGTTGTGTTTCAAGTGCACTTTAAAGACTTGAGCGTTTATGTATTTTTCAGTGTTGCATAGAAAATTTTTGGCATTGTTGCTACTATCATTTCAATGAGACTTTCAATAAAGTGGCTTAGATTTAATCAGGCTCCCACTGCACTATTCATAAAAGTATAAGAAATTATATTGTTGTTGAGGTCAATGTGTACCTCTCAACTAGCAGCACTATAAGCTGCTTACGTGCTTGCAGTGCAGTACAGCACAGTACAGGCCCTTCAGCTCACAAAGTTGTGCCAGACTATTAACCTATTCTAAGATCAACTTACTCCTTCCCTCTTACATAGCCCATAACCCTCCATTTTGCTTCATCCACCACCCCCAACACTCTGTGGATCATAACTGTGAAGAGATTAGTTGCCAGGATAATTTCAGTGTTGAAACTAATTTGTTGCCAGTAGTGAAACAGAAAATGCTAGAAGTACTTATCAGGCCAAGCTGCAATTGTGGAGCCTACAAGAGCAGTCTGACCTCCTGAACATCTCCAACATTTTATGTTTTATTTCAGATTTCTGGCATTTTCGGTACTTTGCTTTTCCTTTACATATATTAGTGTTTAATCCATGCTGGACTAGTATCTTATTGAGCCATACTACTAGTGAAGAAGAGTGGACTTTATGCTAAATAATAGAGGTAATGAATCAAGCTTGCAAAGACGTGGTAAATCAAAGTTTCAAAATTAGAGGAAGCAAAGTCAACAAGACTTTACCAATTTGTTGCAATTCTTTGAGGGAGGGAATGTCGACTCAGACCATGAGAGGCCTGCGTCAGGCATTTTCATGCCTTACAAGGCGCAGATTGGAAGTCTGTGTGGGGCGCCACTCCTTGCACAGACTAGAGCAATATGTGATTAAGTGCCTTGCTCAAGGACACAAACACGTTGCCACAGCTGAGGCTCGAACTAGTGACCTTCAAATCACTAGATGAACACCTTAACCACTTGGCCATGTGCCCAACACAAATTCTTTGAAGTAGTAGTATACTATATGCTATGGATTAAGGGGACGCAAGTGATATATTTCTTGAAAACTGGCGGACACACAGGAAACTGTTGGAATAAATGGACTCCTGGAAGAATGTAACTGGTGGGCTAACCCAGAGATCAGTTCCTGGCTCTCTATTGTTTACCATAGGGATTTTTTTTATCTATTAGTCACCATTTACATTAATGACATGGAGGAGGGAATGAAGTGCAAGGTTTCCAAGTTTGCTGCTGATATGAAGTTAAATGGAAGAATATGTTGTGACAGAGCCATTGTGATTTTGCAAAATGTTATAGAAAACTACTAAATGGAATTTAATGTGCGGAGGTATGAGAGCATGTGCTCTGGTAAGAGGAGTAAAAAAGCAGATGCTCATCCAAATGGAGAAAGATGGTAAATGAGTGAAGTTGTGATGATTCCAGGTGTTCCGAAGCATAAATTACAATGTTACTATGCAGGTCCACAAAGAGTTGAGAAGGCATTTTTTATGAAGGATTTAGAGTTGAATATTTGGAGGTTTTGTTGTGGTGTGCAGGATGCTAGTGAGAGCACACCTGGAATACTGTCCAAATCTTTGTCTCCTTACAAAAAACGGATATAGTGGCATTAGAGGCAGTTCAGATAAGAGTGACCAGGTCAGTTCTTGGGATGAAAGAGCTGTTCTATCAAGAGAAGCTAGTCCGTTTCAGTCTGCATTGCTTGGCGTTTAGAAGATTTACTCCTAAAGGAGCTTGATATATAAATCCCATAAGGGATGACAGAGTGAATATTAGGAATTCTCTGATTCACTGGTGGTGAGTTATCAGAATCAGGTTTAATATCTCTGGCACATGTTGTGAAATTTGTTAACTTTGTGGCAGCAGTACAATACAATACAATGCATACAAAAAACTGAATTACACTATGTATGTGTGTGTGTGTGTGTGTGTAAATTAAGTTGTTAAATAAGTAGTGCAAAAACAGAAATAATAAGTAGTGAGGTAGTGTTCATGGGTTCAGTGTCCATTTAGGAATTGGATGGCAGAGGGAAAGAAGCTGTTCCTGAATCGCTGAGTTTGTGCCTTTCCTGGGTGGTGGGTGTCCTGAATGATGGGCGCTGCCTTCCTGAGGCACAGCTCTTTGAGAATGTCTTGTGCAGTTGCTCCCTCATGCCAGATGGTGATGCAATCAGAATGCTCTCCATGGTACATCTGTAGAAGATTTTTAGCGTTTTAGGTGGACAAACCCAATTTCCTCAAACTCCTAATAAAATATAGCTGCTGTCTTGCATTCTTTCTAGTAGCATCAATATGTTTGCAGTGGAGATACATAACATTTACAGTGGAGATATATGAGTAATTGAAAGATTGAGGAATTGAGGGTTGTGGAAAACATGGCATAAGAAGAGGAGCTGAACCTAGCATAGATACCCATGGTCATACTGACTGGCAAGGTAGGCTTGAGGAACTTGGTGGCCTACTTCTGCTCCTATTTTTTTTTTGGTTTTTGTGTTCTTGTATTGTGCTTACCTTCTCAGAATATATGGAAGATAAAAGCACAAGCATAAGAGATAACAAATTGACCCAGATAGAAGACTGGCTGACTAAAAGGAAATAGGAGGCAGGCTTAAATGGATTTTTTTCTGGCAAAGAAGATTTTGAGGGCCATGTGTCACAAGGATTGGAGCTATGGTATTAACTTTTAGCTACTCCTATAACTGGTGGGGAAGGCAGCAGCAGTTTGATTGCTAAATATGCAGAAGAAAACAGTCAGATAGGAAAACGAATTGTGAAGAAGAAATAAGGAGACTGTAAAGGGATATAATCTAAATTAATAGAATGGGAATAAGATCTGGCACATTGAACACAATGTGGGAAATTTTGAAATTGTCCATTTTAGTGTAAAATGAAAAACATAGAATTCTATCCCAATAATGGTGGAGAAACAAGTGGTAGAGAACTAAATCAATATCTTGCATCTGTCTTCACTGTGGAAGACACTAGCTGTATGCTGGAGGGCAAAAGTGAGTGCAATAGGGAGAAGGTGCTTGGGAAGGTGAAAGGTCTGAAGCTGGATAAGTCACCTGGACCAGATGGACTACACCCCAGGATTCTGAAACAGGTGACTGGGAGATTGTGGAGGCATCACTAAATTCTGGCCTGATACCGGAGGGCTGGAAAATTGCAAATGTTTCTCCACTCTTCAAGAAGGGAAGAGACAGAAGAAAAGAAATTATAGAGCAGTTACGCTGACTGCCATGGTTGGGAAGATGTTGGAGTCAATTGTTAAGGATGGGGTATCAGAGTACTTGGAGGCACATGATACAAAAGGCTAAAGTCAGTATGATTTCCTTAAGGGAAAATCTTGCCTGACAAATCTGTTGGAATTATTTGAGGAAATAACAAGTAGAATAGACAAAGGAGAATCGGTGGATGTTGTGTATTTGGATTTTCAGAAGGCCTTTGACAAGGTCCTGCACGTAAGGCTGCTTAACAAGATAAGAGCCCATGATATTACAAGAAAGATACTGGCATGGATAAATGATTGGCTGATTGACAGGAGATACAGAATGGAAATAAAGGATGCCTTTTCCGGTTGGCTGACGGTGACTAGTTGTGTTCTGCAGGGGTCTGTGTTGGGACTACTTTTTTTTTACATTATGTGTCAATTATTTGATGGCTTTGTGGCCAGGTTTGTGGATGATATGAAGATAGGTAGTGGGGCAGGTAGGGTTGAGGAAGTAGGGAGGTTGCAGTAGGACTTGGACTGATTAGGTGAAAGGGCAAAGAAGTGGCAGATGGAATACGATGTTATGAATTGTATGGTCATGCACTTTGGTAGAAGGAACAAAAACGTACACCGTTTTCTAATTGGGCAGAAAATTTAAAAATCTGAGGTGCAAAAGGACTTGGGAGTCCACGTGCAGGGTTCCCTGAAGGTTAACTTGCAGGTGGTGATGAAGGCAAATGCAATGTTAGCATTCATTTCTAGAGTCCAGAATATAAAATCAAGGGTATAATGCTGAGGCTTTATAAGGCATTAATGAGGACTCACTTAGTGTATTGTGAGCAGTTTTGGGACCCTTATCTAAGAAAGGCTGTGCTGATATTGGAGATGGTTCAGAGGATGTTCATGAGAATGATTCTGGGAATGAAAGGGTTAACACATGAAGAGTACTTGATGGCTATGGGATCTCATTGAAACCTGTTGAATATTGAAAAGCATAGATAGTGGATGTGGAGAGGATGTAGGGGAGTCTTCACTCAGAGGGCACAGCCTTAGAATAGAATAGGGGTTCTCACAGTGGTTAATGGTAGGGGTTCATGGCATAAAAAGGTTGGAATCCCCTGGAATAGAGGAACATCCATTAAGAATGGAGATGAGGAGGAATATTTTTAGCTAGAGCATGGTGAATCTGTGGTATTTGTTGCCACATTCAACTGCGGAGGGTGTATTTAAAGTGGAAGTTGATAGGATTAGTCAGGGCATGAAAGGTTATGGGGAGAAGGCAGAAGAATGGGGTTGAGAGGGATCATGGATCAGCCATGATGAAATGGCAGAGCAGACTCGATGGGCCAAATGGCTTGTCTGTTGTATCTCTCATGGTCTTACGGTAATATAATGAGAAATCACACAAGTCTGAGATGCAAAGTTTCGAAGATGTTCTGGAGATTATTTTGCAAAAGCTTGGTCTGTATGTACAACAAGTAATTAGAAAAGCTAAGGGAATGCATTCTGTATTTTAAGGGGGAATTGAATATAGAAAATATGAGGTTATGCTTCAGTGAGATAGAGCATTAGGGGATTAGTGATTTCACATCTGTAGTACTATGTGGAGTACTGGTCTTAAGGAAGGAGATGTGTTGGAAGAAGTTCAGAGAAGATTTATAGACAAATATTTGGAATAAAGGGTTGCATTAGAGGGAATGGTTATAAAGACTATACTTGTACTTGCTAGGGTTTACAAGAACTAGAGGGGACTTTTTCTGAAACATACAATATACTGATGGGTCTCAACAGAGTGGAAATGGATATGATGTTTCCTATGGCCTAATCTAGAACTCACTGTTTAAAAGTAAGGATCACCCATTTAAGATGGAGAGCAAATGCATTTTTTTCTAATGGTTATGGGTACTTGGAATTCACATCCTCAAAGAGTGGTAGAGGTAGAGCTCCGGAATGTTTTTTAAAACAGAGGTAAACAGATTATTGTTGAAAACAAGATAAAATGTTGCCACAGGTGAACAGGGGTTTCAATTTGAAGGTCAATTTAGTTCTTGTTAAGTGGTGGAATAGTCTTGAGGGACAGAATGACCTATTCTTACTCCTAAATCAAATAACTATGTGTATGTTCATATGGCTCTGCTGGTTCTTCCTTCTGTTCTTTAGACTAAAACTTCACTTGTTAAGTGAACAACTAACAACTTAATTTCAGGTTGTCCCTTTCTGATGAGTTTATTTCTTTCTTTCAGGGTCATTCAGCTGAAATCATTTCTTTGTCATTTAATACAACAGGAGATAAGATTATCACAGGCTCCTTTGACCATACAGTTTCTGTGTGGGATGTGGGATCTGGCAGGTGTGTAAGTTACTTTGCTTAATGTTTCAGCCCAATTTTTAATGATGTGATTTTAAATATCCTTTGGAAGATCCATACAAATTTGAGCATTCTCAATTTAGTTTGTACAAAGATGCAAAATGTTATAAAATACAGGGGAAAATGTTGTTCAGCACATACCCAATAACATAATAATGTTCACATTCCATTTATCTCTGCTTTTCTCACTTAATATTTTTTTCTTCTTTTGATCATTTCATTATTTTTGCTATTTTCTTTTTAATAATATGTGGATTGATTGATATTTGAAATCTCATCAAGTAGCTCTGGAAAAATACACTGAGTGCCTATACAGCATTCACAATATTCCAGTTGTGTAAAGAGTAGAATTGATCAAATATACCATGGCTTTACAAATCTATACATCATTTGCTGTCTTTTCTATATTTCAGCAATGATTAAACTTCAATGCTTTCGTAAAAATGTTACGAAGCTATGAAAAACACTTTAGAACTGTATGTTCTTTATTTCTGAACATGAAATGAACTACTGTTCAAATCATAGCCTTGGAGATTTTAAAGCACTCTTAGATATATATTAAAGTGGTTTTGTATGGTAGGTCCCTTGTCAGATGTGTGTGATATTCTGTAAAACCATTGTTCCATGCACACAAGGCCCAAAGTGTTGTATGAATTAGAAGAAGCCTTATATACTAAATCTCACACAAAGACCTCCTTGTGCTTGAATTCCTTCCATTGAGGAGGGGGTAATGTGAAGTAAGTAAATACAGCAGTGGCTTTTTGGTTGAAAGTGCAATATTACGAATGGAAGTTGTTGTATAGAGAGAATGAATCGCAGGTGCTGAGAGATAACCATGTGTGGATATTAGAGAAGAGTCAGGAAAATTGATCAGGGAGAGAATTAGGCTTAAGTGTTGGGATGAGCGTGAATAGAGGGGTTGGTGCTCTAGAACCTAGGCTCTCAGAAGGAAGGATGATGAGCAGAGCCTACCTGGAAAATGTCAAGACAGCTTGGACCGACTGAAAATACCAGATAAGTTCATGCTTCTTCTAAATAATCCCATAGAAGGCATCTGGTTAAAGAGTGGTTAGTATGTGATGCTTGCACCAGTTAGCGGCTGTATAAGTGAGAAATAATTTCTACGCAATATTCTGGATTTTCTTCACCTACCTAGAAATGGAAGAGAATGAACTCTTATTTGTACTTCATTCTCAAGTCCAAATGTAGGAGCAGTTGGAAAATAAACTTTGTTTGCATAATAGTTGGAAATATGAACTTGTTATTTTTGATTTTTAATTATTTTTAATTTTGTTGTCCATTAGGAGAATGCATACCTTGATTGGGCATCGAGGAGAGATCAGCAGTGCACAGTTTAATTGGGACTGTTCACTCATCGCTACTGGATCAATGGACAAAACTTGCACAGTGAGTTTTACACTAAATTATGCCATCATACTGTATAAATTTCTGTAGCCTTTAAATAATTAGAAATGCAGGCTTCAATCAGACTGGAATTTCAGAGTGAAATAGCTCAATATTAACATTATTTGTCACTGCTGTTCTGGAAGATAGCTTTTTATTAAATTGCTTGCTTTTATTTTATATTTCATCTGGCCTCAATTTTAAAATTAAGAAATGAAATTGAAAATGGAAGTCTAGCTATATAACTTCGAGAAATGTGAGCATTGCCAATGTCTTAATTTTTGGCTCCTGTTGTCTAATGGGGTTATAATTTTATTTCTAGCCTGTAAGGGGCAGAAGTTGCAAAGCAAGTCATTTACTAAGACATTGGTAGGAATATTCTTGCTATTGAGATTTTACTATTTTAATATTTAAAATTGTATTTAGACAAGGTAATGAACAGACAATTCCACAATTTAGTTTCAGCATCATTATTTGAAAACACATCTCCAGCTCCACCTCAGTGCTACCTATTAAGGATCCTCCATATGGGCATATTTTTGACACTCTTCTCCCACATTTACGAATGAATAAGCAGATATTATTTCCCAATAATAAATACTTGACTTTGATTCTCAAACCAATTCCATTCTTTTGTTAATGACTCTCCCAAATGACAGAAACATAGAAAACCTACAGCACAATACAGTGCCCACAATGCCGAGCATGTACTTACTTTAGAAATTACCTAAGGGGTTACCCATAGCCCTCTATCTTTCTAAGCTCCATGTACCTATCGAGGAATCTCGTAAAAGACCCTATCGCTTCCACCTCCACCACCACTGCTGGCAGCCCATTCCACGCACTCACCATTCTCTGTGTAAAGAAACTTACCCCTGACATCTCCTTTGTACCTGCTTCCAAGCACCTTAAAACTGTGCCCTCTTGTGCTAGCCATTTCAGTCCTGGGAAAAAGCCTCTGACTATCCACCTAATCAATGCCTCTCATCATCTTATACACCTCTATCAGGTCACCTCTCATCCTCCGCCGCTCCAAGGAGAAAAGGCCGAGTTCACTCAACCTATTCTCATAAGGCATACTCCCCAATCCAGGCAGCATCCTTGTACGATGGGTGATTTGTAAGTTTGTGGCTTAAGGTAGAAGGAGATGAGTTATACAGCTCTCGTTACATGCACATGCAGATCAACTCTTTGAGTGATTATGCAGAAAGTTAGAAGTTAATAACTTATCTCATTCTACCTTAGGTCACGAACTTATCAATTACCCCGATGAGTTATTAACTTCAAACTTTCTGCATAATCACTCAAAGAGTTGATCTGCATGTGCATGTAACAAGAGTTGTATAACTCATCTCCCTCTACCTTAGGCCACAAACTTATCAATCACCTCTGCTGTGAACACTTTCTGGAGGTCCAAGGTCCGTATGCTCCACGATTGCTGGACTAAGTGTGTAAATGTAGGAGGGGACTATGTTGAAAAATAAATGTGCTAGGTTTTCTGAAATTGATTCCTTCTACCTTAGGCCACGAACTTATCAATCACCCCTCGTATATCTCCTCTGTACCCTTTCTATAGTTTCCACATCCTTCCTGTAGTGAGGTGACCAGAACTGTGCACTGTGCTCCCAGGGGTGTTTGACTAGGGTCCTATATAGCTGTAACATTACCTCTTGGCTCTTAAAATCAATCCCACAGTTGATGAAGGCCAATGCACTGTATACTTTCTTAACCACAGAGTCAACCTGTGCAGCAGCTTTGAGTGTCCTATGGACTCAGACCCCAAGATTCCTCTGATCCTCTGCACTGCCAAGTGTCTTACACTTGATGATTGAACTACATATATTCTCTTCATTACCAAGATAGTCTTCATCCATCTCCATAATATTGCCCACCTGCATACCTGTCTCAGCTTATCTTTTACTGCAATCCTCACACATCTACGGACTTGGTTATTTTCCTACCTCTGCAAACTTGAGCTTGTTCACATTTATCTTAACTAGCATAAAAGCTTATGTACCCAATTATCTCTGATAGCTTCCTGTTATTGAGTTTTTTTTAGTGTCATTTTGCCTTTATTTCAATAAAGAACTCTTTAAAAAATGAATTAATTTGACTTGCTTAAATTGATGTGTTTTACTATTTATTGTTATGTTTATTAATTAGTGTTGCGTTTTGTTATGTTATGATTGCACTGCCCCTGAGAAACGCTGTCTCATTCTGCCCTACAGAGCTGATGTATGGTTAGAATGACCATAAAGTTTTTTGAATCTTTGAATCTTTGAATTCCAGATGTGGGATGCAGTTAGTGGGAAGTGTGTAGCAACTTTGTCTGGGCATGAAGATGAAGTACTTGATGTTTGCTTTGATTACACAGGACAGCTTATAGCAACTGCATCGGCTGATGGTAGGTTTACTGGCAGTCCGTAAAAAGGACTATTTGTGTACAGTGCCTTTTCTGTCCCTGCTGCATGTCCCCATGTTTGTAGGACTTTCCCCACTTTTAATAAAAATGCTCTCAAGTATACTCAATTATTATAATAGCAGCTGTTAAAAACATTCTTTTATTACATTTGAATTAATTTCTCCTTTACAAAGATTTTAACATATGCCTCAGGACATTCATTAATCAAATGATCAATATAACTTCAAGTGGTTCTGTTGTACTGAGTTGACACCTTGGTCAATGAGCAGAATCAATGAGTGATGACGCATCCTTTGATTCTTCCAGATATAACATGCAGTCAGTCTACATTAATGGTTTTGCATCATTGGTACTTCAACATAGTAAATTTATGTGGAGTCAGCGAATAAGAGGTTATTTTACTAAAGAAATGTAGAGAAGTATTTTAGAAAGCAAACAGGATAATGCAAAAGGATAGACAAGAAGGTAAGAGAGGTAGGGTAACACTCTTATTTAAGAGGGAGATCAGGGAGATAGTGAGAGGCAATATAAGGTCCAAGAGCAGAACGTTGAATCCATCTTGGTAGCGATTAGGAGTAGTAAAGGGAGAAAAAAGTCTGGTGGGAGCTGTCTGTAGGCCACCAAATAATATTGCAGAGGCACAGGCAATAAATCAAAAAATATCTAATGTATGTAAGAATAATGACTGTTATCATGGGGCTTTAACTTGCATATAGATTGGACAAATCAAGTTGGTTGAGGCAGTCTTGTGGAAGACTTCACAGAATCCATCCAAGAGTTGCCTAGCGTAGACTGGGAGCATAGGCTATATGGTGGGACAATTGAGGAATGTTGGAAGACCTTCAAAGAGATATTTCACAGCATTCAAAAAAAAGTATATTCCATTTAAAATCAAGGACAGTAAGGATGGAGAAAGCCTAGGGAGGATGTATTATGAAAGTAAATTACTCAAAATATAAGAATGGATGGTAAAAGTTTTCATCATTATATAAAGTGGAAAAGGATGGCTAAAGTGAACATAGGTCCTCTGGAAGATGAGAAAGGGGAATTAATATTGGGTAATACAGAAATATCAGAAGTTTTGAGCAACTATTTTTTGTTGGTCTTCCCAATGGAGGATGATAAAGAGAGATGTTATGGATGTAATGGAAGGTGAGGACCTCAGTACAGTTGCTATCAAAAAAGAGTAGTGTTGAATAAATTAGTGGGCCTAAACGTAGGCAAGACCCCTGGTCCTGATGGAATTCAGTACCTGACGGTACTGAAAAAATGGCAGAAGTTATAGCAGGGGCATTAATGATAATTTCAGAAAATTCTCTTGTCTCTTAGGCAGGTCCCAGCAGGTTGGATTACAGCAAATATCATGCCACAGTTTAAAAAAAAGATCTACGCAAAGGGCAGGTAACCATAGGCCAGTTAGCTTACCATCTGCTCTAGGAAACTGCTTGAAATTATTACAAAGGAAGAAATAACGAGATATCTAAATCGAAGTGGTTCCATCAGGCAGACACAGCATGGATTCAGGAAGCAACACACATCAAAGTTGCTGGTGAATGCAGCAGGCCAGGCAGCATCTCTAGGAAGAGGTACAGTCAACGTTTCAGGCCGAGACCCTTCGTCAGGTCTAACTGAAGGAAGAGTTAGTAAGAGATTTGAAAGTGGGAGGGGGAGGGGGAGATCCAAAATGATAGGAGAAGACAGGGGGGGGGAGGGATGGAGCCAAGAGCTGGACAGGTGATTGGCAAAGGGGATATGAGAGGATCATGGGACAGGAGGTCCGGGGAGAAAGACAAGGGGGGGGGAACCCAGAGGATGGGCAAGGGGTATAGTCAGAGGGACAGAGGGAGAAAAAAAACGCAGACTGGGAGACCGTTTTGCTGAACACCTACGCTCTGTCTGCCAGAGAAAGCAGGATCTCCCAGTGGCCACACATTTTAATTCCACATCTCATTCCCATTCTGACATTTCTATCCACGGCCTCCTCTACTGTAAAGTTGAAGCCACACTCAGGTTGGAGGAACAACACCTTATATTCCGTCTGGGTAGCCTCCAACCTGATGGCATGAACATCGACTTCTCTAACTTCCGCTAATGCCCCACCTCCCTCTCATACCCCATCCGTTATTTATTTTTATACACACATTCTTTCTCTCTCTCCTTTTTCTCCCTCTGTCCCTCTAACTATACCCCTTGCCCATCCTCTGGGTTCCCGCCCCCACCCCCCGTCTTTCTCCCCGGACCTCCTGTCCCATGATCCTCTCGTATCCCTTTTGCCTATCACCTGTCCAGCTCTTGGCTCCATCCCTTCCCCTCCTGTCTTTTCCTATCATTTTGGATCTCCCCTCCCCCTCCCACTTTGAAATCTCTTACTAACTCTTCCTTCAGTTAGTCCTGACGAAGGGTCTCGGCCTGAAACGTCGACTGTACCTCTTCCTAGAGATGCTGCCTGGCCTGCTGCATTCACCAGCAACTTTGACATGTGTTGCTTGAATTTCCAGCATCTGCAGAATTCCTGTTGTTTATGGATTCAGGAAGGACAGTTTGTTTGACAAACTTACTGGATTTCTTTGAGGATATAATGAACGCAGTGGACAGAAGGGAACAGGTGGATGCCGTATACTTGGATTTCCAGATGGCTTTTGATGAGGTGCTGCATAAAAGACTTATCCATAAGATAAAGATGCATAGATAAGAGAAAATCTACAGATGCTGGAAATCCAAGCAACACACAAAATGCTGGAGTAAGTCAGCAGGCCAGGCAGCATCTCTTGGAAGAGGTACGGTCGACGCTTCAGGCCGAGACCCTTCGTCAGGACTAACTGAAGGAAGAGTTAGTAAGAGATTTCAAAGTGGGAGGTGGAGGGGGTCTGGTAGAAGGAATACAATGATGGTAAATATGAGGTCATCCACTTTCAAGGAAAATTACAGTATCAGATTATTATTTAAATGGTGAAAGATTGTAGCATGCTGTTGTATAGAGGGACTTAGGAATGCTTGTGCATGAATCACAAAAATGTTGATTTGAAGATATCACGTTACCAAGAAGGCAAATGGTATGTTGGCCTTCATTGTTAGAGAGCTTGAATTTAAGAGCAGGGACATTGTGATGCAACTGTGTAGAGTACTGGTGAGACTGCACCTAGATTACTGTGTGCAGTTCTGGTCTCCTAACTGGAGAAAATATATACTGTACAGTACTAGCTTTGGAGACGTGGCAGAGTAGGTTCACCAGGCTGATTCTGGTGATGAGGAGTTAGCCTATGAGGCTATATTGAATCACTTTCGACTATACTGCCTGGAATTCAGAAGAATGAGAGGAGGTCTTATAAAAACATATTAAATTATGAAAGGGATAGGTAAGATAGAGGCAGGAAAGTTGTTTTCACTGGTAAGAGGACATAGCTTCAAGATTTTGGGGAGTAGATTTAGGATGGAGATGAGGAGGAGCTACTTTCCCCAGAGAGTAGAAAATCCATCGACTCCTCTGCCCAGGAACGCAGCAGAGGCCACCTCATTAAATATATTTAAACCACAGCAGGGGAATTGAAGATTATGGGAAAAAGCAGGTAGGCCGGGCTGAGTCTATGGCTTATTGAATGGCCTACTCCTTGTATTTCTTATATTCTTGTGGACTAAAGAACTTGCTTTTTCTTAGTGTCTGCTCATAAGAACATTTCATTAAGTGGAATCAAATAAATAGTTCACTAATCCCTTTATTGGAGCTGAAGTGATTTTGACCTTGTACACTCTGAAGCATAGTATTTTCACTTATTTCCCATAAAAACTTTTAATGTGATAATATAACAAGCTTTAGTAATGGCAGGAATTAGTGAAGAAAAGGGTTTTTGCATATAAGATGTATAATTCTAGTCCATTAGGCATGATGACTTCAGTTTTGTGCACAATAGAATTTCACAGCTGGTGTACCTAATCCAAAATAAGTACAAACTCTGCATGCCACGTTGTTTTAAAGTTCAAAGTAAATTTATTATCAAGGAAAATATATGTCACCATATACTGTGCAGCCCTGGTGAGTCACTTTCTTGTGGGCATACTCAGTGAATTCAAGAACCATAGTAGAATCAATGAAGGACTGTACCCAAGAAAGTGAACACACAACCAATGTGGAAAAGACAATCAACTGTGCAAATATAAAAGGAAAAAAAGAAGTAATTATAAATAAATAAATAAACAATAAATATCCAGAACATGAGATAAAGGGTTCTTGAAAGTGAGACAATAGATGGTGGGAACAATTCAGTGATGATGCAAGTGAAGTTGAGTGAAGTTATCTCACTGGTTCAAGAACCTGATGGTTGAAGGGTAATAACTGTTCTTGAATCTGGTGGTGTGTGTAATATTGATGTGACTCAGACACCACTGTAGATTGAACAACCACATTTATTCAACAGACTTCCATTTTTTTACTTCTGTACGTCCTGATGTCATACGCATTCTGATGCTACGAATACTTACACAATACATTACATCCCCCTTCTCAAGATCTTTTTTTCTTTTTACAACACTGTGAATTACTAAAGCAATGCCTCTAGCTATGCCCTCCTTACAGTGCAACAACCATGACATAAACTAAAAAAAAACTTAACTTGTACTGTATTCTGCAATGTATCTTATAATACTAACATCAGTGCATTGTCTTTTACTAACATAGACTAATAAACCTTTTATTTCACACCTTGGAACTTATAACATATGTGACTTTGCCTCAAACTGTGTGAGATTGTATGTATGTCTGTCATAGTAGCTCTTTTGCTTTATTTGCTTGTACTTTGCTTGTCATGTACTTGAGCATTACCTTCAGGAGTCAGTAGAGTTGTGGATGTTGGCAGTTTGGACTTCAGATGACGTCCCGTCAACAGGTGCACAGGACAGAACCCCCCACCCTCAATCGGTGTGTTGTGGTATTCAAGCAGAGCAATGCAAGGGTCACCGTTGCTCTATGTGCCTTCTTGAGCATGTTCTTGACAGTTTGTACAGTTCTCTCTGCTTGTCCATTAGACTGAGCGTGCTCTGGACTGGAAGTAACATGTTGAAATTCCCAGCTTTCTGAGAACCCTCTGAACTCGCCACTGGCATATTGTGGACCATTGTCACTCACGACAATATCTGGAACACCATGTCTTGTGAATGTCGATTTCATTGCGGTAATGACACCTCGACTGGACGTGTCACTTAACTTGGTGATCTCCGGATATTTTGAATAGTAGTCCACACAAAGCAGATATTCTGTACCATTGTAGTGAAAGAGATCTGTGCCAATCTTCTCCCATGGTCTTCCTGGTAGTGGGTGGGAAGCAGAGGCTCTCTTGGATTGTTGTTTTTGTTTTCATTACAGACAGCACACTGAGACACAATGTCCTCTATCTGAGTTGACATACCTAGCCAATAGAGAATGTCCCTTGCTCTATCTTTACATTTCACTATCCCCGGGCGTGACTCATGAATTCTGTTGAGCATTTCCTGTCTCATTTGGTTTGGTACGATGAGTTTTGCCGTTTTGAACATTAGTCCTGATGCATAGCTGATTTCCTCTTTAAATGTCCAGTATTTCTGCATTTCCTTTGGAACATCTTTTCTTTCTAAGAGAGTTGTGAAAGCGCACCTGAAGGCTTTGTGTGTCAATGCAAGGAGCATTCGTAACAAGGTGGATGAATTAAAAGTGCAGATTGTTATTAATGAATATGATATAGTTGGGATCACAGAGACACGGCTCCAGGGTGACCAAGGATGGGAGCTCAACATTCAGGGATATTCAATATTCAGGAGGGATAGACATGAAAGAAAAGGAGGTGGGGTGGCGTTGTTGGTTAGAGAGGAGATTAACGCAATAGAAAGGAAGAACATAAGCCGGGAAGATGTGGAATCGATATGGGTAGAGCTGCATAACACTAAAGGGCAGAAAAACGCTGGGGGGAGTTGTGTACAGGCCACCTAACAGTAGTAGTGAGGTTGGGGATGGTATTAAACAGGAAATTAGAAATGTGTGCAATAAAGGAACAGCAGTTATAATGGGTGACTTCAATCTACATGTAGATTGGGTGAACCAAATTGATAAGGGTGCTGAGGAAGCGGATTTCTTGGAATGTATGCGGGATGGTTTTTTGAACCAACATGTCGAGGAACCAACTAGAGAGCAGGCTATTCTGGACTGGGTATTGAGCAATGAGGAAGGGTTAATTAGCAATCTTGTCGTGAGAGGCCCCTTGGGTAAGAGTGACCATAATATGGTGGAAGTCTTCATTAAGATGGAGAGTGACATAGTTAATTCAGAAACAGAGGTTCTGAACTTAAAGAAGGGTAACTTTGAAGGTATGAGACGTGAGTTAGCTAAGATAGACTGGCAAATGACACTTAAAGGGTTGACGGTGGATATGCAATGGCAAGCATTTAAAGATCGCATGGATGAACTACAACAATTGTTCATCACAGTTTGGCAAAAGAATAAATCAAGGAAGGTAGTGCACCCGTGGCTGACAAGGGAAATTAGGGATAGTATCAATTCAAAGATGAAGCATACAAATTAGCCAGAAAAAGTGGCTCACCTGAGGACTGGGAGAAATTCAGAGTTCAGCAGAGGAGGACAAAGGGCTTAATTAGGAAGGGGAAAAAACATTATGAGAGAAAACTGGCAAGGAACATAAAAACTGACTGTAAAAGCTTTTATAGATATGTGAAAAGAACAAGATTGGTTAAGACAAATGTAGGTCCCCTACAGACAGAAACAGGTGAATTGATTATGGGGAGCAAGGACATGGCAGACCAATTGAATAATTAGTTCGGTTCTGTCTTCACTAAGGAGGACATAAATAATCTTCCGGAAATAGTAGGGGACAGAGAGTCCAGTAAGATGGAGGAACTGAGGGAAATACATGTTAGTAGGGAAGTGGTGTTAGGTAAATTGAAGGCCTTAAAGGCAGATAAATCCCCAGGGCCAGATGGTCTGCATCCCAGAGTGCTTAAGGAAGTAGCTCAAGAAATAGTGGATGCATTAGTGATAATTTTTCAAAACTCTTTAGATTCTGGACTAATTCCTGAGGATTGGAGGGTGGCTAATGTAACCCCACTTTTTAAAAAAGGAGGGAGAGAGAAACCAGGGAATTATAGACCGGTTAGCCTAACATCGGTGGTGGGGAAACTGCTAGAGTCAATTATCAAAGATGTGATAACAGCACATTTGGAAAGCGGTGAAATCATCGGACAAAGTCAGCATGGACTTGTGAAAGGAAAATCATGTCTGACGAATCTCATAGAATTTTTTGAGGATGTAACTAGTAGAGTGGATAGGGGAGAACCAGCGGATGTGGTATATTTGGATTTTCAAAAGGCTTTTGACAAGGTCCCACACAGGAGATTAGTGTGCAAACTTAAAGCACACGGTATTGGGGGTAAGGTATTGATGTGGATAGAGAGTTGGTTAGCAGACAGGAAGCAAAGAGTGGGAATAAATGGGACCTTTTCAGAATGGCAGGCAGTGACTAGTGGGGTACCGCAAGGCTCAGTGCTGGGACCCCAGTTGTTTACAATATATATTAATGACTTAGATGAGGGAATTAACTGCAGCATCTCCAAGTTTGTGGATGACACGAAGCTGGGCGGCAGTGTTAGCTGTGAGGAGGATGCTAAGAGGATGCAGGGTGACTTGGATAGGTTAGGTAAGTGGGCAAATTCATGGCAGATGCAATTTAATGTGGATAAATGTGAAGTTATCCACTTTGGTGGCAAAAACAGGAAAACAGATTATTATCTGAATGGTGGCCGATTAGGAAAAGGGGAGGTGCAACGAGACCTGGGTGTCATTATACACCAGTCATTGAAAGTGGGCATGCAGGTACAGCAGGTGGTGAAAAAGGTGAATGGTATGCTGGCATATATAGCAAGAGGATTCGAGTACAGGAGCAGGGAGGTACTACTGCAGTTGTACAAGGCCTTGGTGAGACCACACCTGGAGTATTGTGTGCAGATCTGGTCCCCTAATCTGAGGAAAGACATCCTTGCCATGGAGGGAGTACAAAGAAGGTTCACCAGATTGATTCCTGGGATGGCAGGACTTTCATATGATGAAAGATTGGATGAACTAGGCTTATACTCGTTGGAATTTAGAAGATTGAGGGGGTATCTGATTGAAACGTATAAAATCCTAAAGGGATTGGACAGGCTAGATGTAGGAAGATTGTTCCCAATGTTGGGGAAGTCCAGAACGAGGGATCACAGTTTGAGGATAAAGGGGAAGCCTTTTAGGACCGAGATGAGGAAAAACTTCTTCACACAGAGAGTGGTGAATCTGTGGAATTCTCTGCCACAGGAAACAGTTGAGGCCAGTTCATTGGCTATATTTAAGAGAGAGTTAGATATGGCCCTTGTGGCTAAAGGGATCAGGGGGTATGGAGGGAAGGCTGGTGCAGGGTTCTGAGTTGGATGATCAGCCATGATCATACTGAATGGCGGTGCAGGCTCGAAGGGCCGAATGGCCTACTCCTGCACCTATTTTCTATGTTTCTATGTTTCTGCTGGCCATCCATTCATTGTTATGTCAATTAGCATTTGCATTTCAGGATCATCTGCAGTCGCTTTCCTGAACATGTTCAACTTCTCCTCAGAGATGGGTAGCTGAGGTGTAACCCAGTTGACCTCCAGCTCTCCTCCTAGCAACTCTTCCTTTTGATCATCCTGTGGAGCTGGCATTATCCTACACTTGTCAGTTTTCACAGTTTTTATTTTGTGCACTTCAATCTCTTCACTGAGCACTTTAACCTGACTTGAAGTGATCTCGCTGGCACGGCAAAATTCAATTGCCTTTTCTAATGTAAGATCCACCTCTCTCAATAGCCTGCCTCTCACTTGATTATCTCGTATGCCGCATACAATTCTGTCATGTATTAAAGAATCATGCAGTTGTCCGAACTTAGTCTTTTACCTTGTTCTTCAAATCCGTTACATAGGCATCTATGGTCTCTATTGGTCCTTGAGCTCTCGTGAAAAACATGTGCTGGATATACGGTAGGTTTTTTGTCGGCTCACAGTAATCTTGAAACTTTTTCTTCAACACTTCAATTTTATCTTGCTCATCATCTTGGAAGACAAACGTGTTGCAAACCTTTATTGCCTCTTCTCCCGCTACGTGCAGAAATGTAGCACGCTGCACTTTCTCCGTCTTTTCAGCTAGGCCGCTAGCGGTGCAAAACAGCTCAAACTTCTGGATCCATATTTTCCAGTTCTCAGCAAGATTACCTTGTAGGCTTAAACTTGACAGTGGCTGTAACTGTGACATCTTTTATGTGTCTTCTCTTCCTTTTTTTATGTGATTTCTTCTGACACCATGTAATATTGATGTGACTTGGACACTGCTGTAGATTGAACAACTGTAGTTTATTCAACAGACTTCCATTTATTTACTTCTCTACGTCCTGACGTCATACGCGCTCTGACGCTACGAGTACTCACACAATACATTACAGTGTGAGGCCTGAGGCTCCTGTACCTTCTTCCTGATGGCAGCAGTAAGAGTGCATGACCTGGGCATTGGGTGTCCCTGATGATGGTGCTGCTTCCCTGCAGCAGTGCTCCATGTAGATGTGCTCAATGCTGGGGTTAAAACACCTTTTCAGTTTTGCATACTGAATATGTACTTTTGATACTCTATTCTTTTCTGTGCAACCTGATCCAAACAATGCCAGATTTTAAGCAGGGTCAGGATGAAAGCAATGGTTCTCTAATTCCTGCTGGGATTACACGTCTAGGAAATTAAGGGATGATTTGATTTAAAGGCTTTCGA
The DNA here is from genome assembly GCF_963921235.1 of Mobula hypostoma. Lineage (NCBI taxonomy): Eukaryota > Metazoa > Chordata > Chondrichthyes > Myliobatiformes > Myliobatidae > Mobula > Mobula hypostoma. Next base: position 33,139,959 of record NC_086100.1, read on the forward strand.
TATAAAGTAAAGATCACCTTGATGTTCATTAATTAGCAGAACTGTTTTCTGGTTATTTAGGACACATGTTATTATTGAAAATTTACAAACTTTTCAAGAGTGAAGTTATAAAAGAATTGCTCAAACAAAAATAATGTCAGAAGATGATAAATTCTTTCTGATAACTGTTGATGCTGGCCACTTGTTTATATTGAAAGCTCAGATTGATCTCTGTTTTCGGGGTACTGAGGAAAATGGGACATGGTCCAATTTGCACATCGGCTGTGATCTTATGTCACAATAGAACAGGTTCATGTTCCTGAAACACATATTTTGAACTAGTGATAAAGATATTGCCAGCCAGCAAATTCAACATGATAAGTTTCAGAATAACTGTATAGGATTTAATTTTTTAACTTTTGTTTAGAGATGCAGCATAGTAACGGGCTCTTCCAGCCCACTGAGCCCGTGCCGTCCAGTTACACCCAGGTAAGCAATTAACCTACTAACCTGTATGGCTTTGGAATATGGGAGGAAACCGGAGCACCCGTAGGAAGTCCACATGGTCATGGGGATAACACATAAACTCCTTACACACGGTATTGGGAATTGAACCCGGGTCACTGGCGCTGTAGTAGTGTTACACTAACTGCTTGGCTACTGTGCTGTCCCAAGTGCCCTTTACCACTTGAGTAGGTAAATGGTAGAATTATGTGATGAATGGAACAATGTATTTATATAAATATCATATTAGTTAACTGAAAATTAATAAAAACAAAATTGTAGCTGCTGGAAATAAGAATAAAGAAACATAAGATGCTGGAAATACTTTACAGAGGCCAGGCCAGCCCAGGCAATGAAAAGAGAAGCATTAATGTTTCTGGTCCAGGGTAGTGAAGATTTTTAAATCTGGTGTTAATTGATTCTCTATCCGTAGATGCAGTCTGTTCTGCTGAGCATTTTCTGCATTTAAAAAAAAGTCTGATCAGCTCCCTAGAATTATGTAAGTCAAATGAAGAATAACCAATATGCAATATAGATGGCCCAAGCAGCATTAACTGTTAATGCATTTTAATTTTCACTTGAATTATATCACTTAATTATTTAAATAGTCTATAAAAAGTGATTTAATTATTCAGAATTTAATAACCCTATTAAAAAAGTAAATCATTATTTAAATATTTTAGTTTACGAGGTGTATGTAGCTTTGTGAATTTAACTATTATGTCACACCAAGTTTCATTGCTTTTGATATTATGAAGTTGTCGCTGAAGATTATTTGAAGAATAATTAAGAGATCTTTGAGAGGATTACAACAAACCTGACTACACTTCAAAAAAGTTCTTCATTGGTTTAAGGGGAATTAATATATCTTCAGATTGTGATACCTCCACATGAACGTATGTCTAACTTTCTTTCATTTAGAAGCTCTTACATCCACAGTGATGAAGTGTTTTAAGAGTTTGGTGATGAACATATCAACTCCTCCCTGAGAAGCGACTTGTATCCGCTCCAATTTGCCTACTGGCGCAACAGGCCTCACTCAACATCTGGACAGGAAGGATGTATACATCAGGATGCTCTTTATCAACTACAGCTTTGCATTCAATACCATCATCCCATCAAAAATAATCAATAAGCTTCAAGATCTTGACCTTAAAACCTCCTGTGCAATTAGATCCTCAATTTCCTCACAGTCAGTTCAGATTGGCAACCACATCTCCACCATCTCCATCAACACAGGTGTATCACAATGCTGTGTGCTTAGGGCCCCCCCCCCCCCCCGCCGTTCTACTCGTTTTGCGGTTATGACTGTGTGGCTAAGCACAGCTCCAAAACATATTCAAGTCTGGTGATGACATCAGTGTCTTAGGCTGAATCAAAGCTGGTGACAAATCAGAATATGAGAGGGAGATTGAAAACCTAGCTGAGTTGTGCCACAACACTAACCACTTAGATTATTGACTTCAGGAGGAGATAACCAGAGGTCGTGAGCCATTCTTTATTGAAGGATCAGAGGTGGAGAGGGTCAGCAACTTTAAATTTCTTAGTGTTAGCATTTTGGAGGACCAGTCTTAGGCCCAACACATAAATTCAGTTATAAGAAAACAAGGCAGCACCTCTACTTCCTTAGCAGTTTGCAAAGATTCAGCATGACATCTAAAAGTTTGACAAACTTCTATAGATGTGGGGTGGCGCATATATTGGCTGGCTGCATCACAGCCTGGTATGGAAACACTCATGACCTTAAATGGAAAATCCTACACACAGTAGTATATGCAGCCAGTCCATCATGGATAAAGCCCTGCCACCATTGAGCACATCTACACAGAGTATTGCTGCAGGAAAGCTTCATCCATCATCAGGGACCCCCACCACCTAGTTCATGCTGTCTTCTCACTGCTGCCATCAGGAAGAAGGTACAGGAGCCTCAGAACTCGCATCACCAGGTTCAGGAACAGTTATTACCCCTCAACCATCAGGCTCTTGGAACAAAGGAGATAACTTTACTTGCTCCATCATTGAAATGTTCCTGCAACCTATGGACTCACTTTCAAGGACTCTTCATCTCATATTCTTGATATTTATTGCTTGTTTATTTATTTATTATTATTTCTTTCTTTTGTATTTGCAGTTTGTTGTCTTTTGAATACCCAAGATGGAGTGGTATTTTATTGATTCTATTATGGATTTATTGGGTATGCCCACAAGAAAATTAATCTCAGGATAGTATATGATGACATATGTACTTTGATAATAAATTTACTTTGAGCTTTGAACATGTTGATAATTGCTTTGTGTCAGTTGCCCATCTGAAACCAGGATCAGGAAGCGTTCGTTCCCTGATAGATTCCAAGTGTTGAGACTTTTTCAAGCCGTTTCTTGCATCCATTTGTGGGAAGGTCTTATGTCTTCACTGAGATTGTTTTCTGTGTTTATGCCAAAAATGGTAATTTTTTTTCATTATTTGCTTGAAGGCACTGCAAGAGTTTATAGTGCAGCCAGCCGCAAGTGTATGCTGAAGTTAAAGGGTCATGAAGGAGAAATATCAAAGGTAAGTGTAGAAAAGTGTTGCAAGTGTTTTAGAAAAGAGAATGACTACACTAAAGGTTACATTTATGTAGGGATTTAGTTGAAGTTGAGTATAATGCAGGAATAAATTTAGCAGATCATTTACTGTGGGCACTGCTTAGTAACCACAGTATGCCTGTCTATTGTGGGATACATAAAATGGTCTTTACTTCATTACTAATCAGTCCTCCTCTTTCAACTCTTCCGTGAATACATTGATAACTGTGTTGATATTATTTCCCGCACTCATACAGAACTTAAAAATATCGTTTTTTTTTTGCCTATTACCTCCCTGCTCTCACATATACCTGATTGATTGTTGACTCTCCACAGCAGTGTCATTAAGTCATAAAGTCAGACAGTACTACAGCACAGGTACTATCCCTTCTAGTCCATGCTTACCTGCTCTTCTGCTTAGTCCCATCTTCCTGTGCCTAGACCATAGCCATCTATACCCCTCCCATCCAAACCAGCATCTACCACGTACATTGGCAGCTAGTTCCATACACACGCCACCCCTGAGTTTCCCCTCAGATTTTTCTTAAATATTTCGCCTTTCACCCTGAACCTATGACCTCTACTGCCAGTCTCACCTGACCTGAGGGGAAAAAAGCCTGCATACATTCACCCTGTATAACCTCCTCATAATCTTGTTTACCTCTGTAAGATCTCCCCTCATTCTCCTGCACTCCGGGGAATAAAGTTCTAACTGGTCAACCTTTCCCTATAACTCAAGTCCCCAAGTCCCAGCAGCATCCTTTTAAAATGTTGGTCCATGGTCTCCTCTTCTGCTATGATGAGCCCACTCTCAGGTTGGAGGAACAATACCTCACTCATATTCCATATACGTAGCCTCCAAACTGATGGCATGGACATTGATTTCTCCTTCAGTTAATTTTTATCTCTTTTTTTTTCTCATCCCCTCTGTCTCCCCTCCATTTCAATCCTGACTCTGGCCTCTTATCTCTTCTCCTCACCTGCCTAGCACCTCCCCCATTTCCCCTCCTTCTTATCTTTCTCCCAATGTCCACTCTTCTGTCCTATCAGATTTCTCTTCCTCCAACCCTTTACCATTCCCATCCACCTGGCTTCACCTATCACCTTCTACTTTGAGTTCCTCCTCTCTCCCCTTTTTTTTTAATGTCAATGTAAACAACATCCGCCACCTTTTCTTCATCAACCCACTTGGTAGCCCTCTAGAAAAGCTCTATAAGATTAGTTAGACATTCTTTGTTCCTGAATCATGCTGACAGGATTCTCAACAGCACCTCCTGTGTATCTGTTCTCACTCCTTCTTCTCCCAGCCAGAACAAGAATGTTTCCCTTTGTCCCCACCTTTTACCCCACCAGCTTCCATATTTGATGGGCAGTCATCCGTAACTTTTGCCACCTTCAGTGGGATTCCAATAGCAGACATGCCTTTATCTCCATTTCACTTTCACACTTTCCTTTGTGATGCCATGGTCCTATGAATATCTTCCAAGTAGTCTCCAGAAATGCAATACCTGCCTGTTTATCTCTTCCCTTCTCAGTATCTAGGGACCCAAACAACCCTTAACACAACAGATTCTGCAGATGCTGCAAATCCAGAAAAGCATATACAAATGCTGGCAGAAATGCACAGGTCTGACAACATCTTTGAAAATGAATAAACTGTTGACATTTCCTGAATTCTGATGCTGTGCTTCTCTTTTTTTATACTTCGTTCAAGTTTATTGTCATCTGATTGTACATATATACAATCAAACGAAACAAAGTTCCGACAGACCATGGTGCTACCCACAAAAGATATATCACATAATGAGGCTCTCCGTTGTTTGGAGACAACCATGGATGTTGCATCCTAGCTGCCTACATGATACATAAGCCAGTATGCAAGCCAAGGCAGTATGATATAGAGAGCAGGATGTTGCCCATGCAGCAGGCTACCCCTCTCTGCGCAGATGATGAATCCTAAGGAATGGCAAAACTGATTCAGTTTTACGCCAGTGGTGTTGCAGAGGTTGACTGTCAGCATTGAACTCAATGTAGAACTGTTTCAGGAACTCCAGCTCTTGATTTTTCCTTGGGGTTTACACTGTAAGCCTTCCCCATGAGTGGGTTTAGCCGCAAGGCAGTGGAGGTTTGAGATCAAAGTTTTCCTTCTCCTAGGTGAGCTGCCAACCATGGCTAATGAGCCCTACCTGCCTGAAGTATACTGCACATAGCACATAAAATAAAATGCTAACACAAATAAGCTTTGACTATCCTCACTAAATGATACAGCCAGACAGGACACACTAAATGGTGCTCCTGTAGAAAATAGTTAGAATGGGGGTGGGGAGCCCTGCACTTCCTCAGAAAGTATAGATGCTGCTGTGCCTTCCTGACTAATGAGGAGGGGTTTTAGGTCCAGGTTAAGTGCACACCAAGGAACTTTGTTCTCTTCATTCTCCCCGTAGCAGAGTTATTAATGTGCAATGGAGAGTGGTCGACCTGCACCCTCCTGAAGTCCACAATCATCTCTCTTGTCTTGTCCAAGTTGAGACTCAGGTTGTGGGGCACCAGTGTAAGTAATTATCATCTTGACAACCTTGATCCAGGCTCTGTCAGAGACATTACGCCTGTTCTTCCATTTCTCCCCATCTTCCAAGTTTTCTCAGTTTTCTAGCTCTGATGAATGACCCTTGATTTGAAACATCAGCATTATTTCATATCTCCCTCTCCCTCAATTGTATTGGTGCTAAATTTTCCATTTTTGTTTTAGATTTATTGCATCTGCAATGCTCTTTGATCCAAGTACATAAAACATAGAATAGTACAGAACAGTACAGGCCCTTTGGCCCACAATGTTGTGCCTACCCTTAAACCCTGCCACCCATATACCCCCCCACCTTAAATTCCTCCACGTACCTGTCTAGTAGTCTCTTAAATTTCACTAGTGTATCTGCCTCCACCACTGACTCAGGCATTGCATTCCACGCACCAACCACTCTCTGAGTGAAAAACATTCCTCTAATATCCCTCTTGAACTTCCCACCCCTTACCTTAAAGCCATGTCCTCTTGTGTTGAGCAGTGGTGCCCTGGGGAAGAGGCGCTGGCTGTCCACTCTATCTATTCCTCTTAATATCTTGAATACCTCTATCATGTCTCCTCTCATCCTCCTCCTCTCCAAAGAGTAAAGCCCTAGCTCCCTTAATCTCTGATCATAATGCATACTCTCTAAACCAGGCAATATCCTGATAAATCTCCTCTAAACCCTTTCCAATGCTTCCACATCCTTCCTATACTGAGGCGACCAGAACAGGACACAGTACACCAAGTGTGGCCTAACCAGAGTTTTATAGAACTGCATCATTACCTCGCAACTCTTAAACTCTATCCCTCAACTTAAGAAAGCTAACACCCCATAAGCCTTCTTAACTAACCTATCTACCAGTGAGACAGCTTTCAGAGATCTATGTACCTGTACCCCCAGATCTCTCTGCTCCTCCACACTACCAAGTATCCTGCCATTTATTTTGTACTCTGCCTTGGAGTTTGTCCTTCCAAATTGTACCACCTCACACTTCTCCGGGTTGAACTCCATCTGCCACTATCAGCCCACTTCTGCATCCTATCAATGTCTCTCTGCAATCTTCGCTATACTATCCTATACTATCCACAACACCACCAACCTTTGTGTCGTCTGCAAACTTGCCAACCCACCCTTCTACCCCCACATCCAGGTCTTCAGTAAAAATCACGAAAGTAGAGGACCCAGAACCAATCCTTGTGGGACACCACTGGTCACAACCCTCCAGTCCGAATGTACTCCCTCCACCATGGCCCTCTGCCTTCTGCAGGCAAGCCAATTCTGAATCCACCTGGCCAAACTTCCCTGGATCCCATGCCTTCTGACTTTCTGAATAAGCCTACCGTGTGGAAACTTGTCAAATGCCTTACTGAAATCCACATAGATCACATCCACTGCATTACCCTTATCTATGTGCCTGGTCACCTCCTCAAAGAACTCCATCAGGCTTGTTAGACACGATCTGCCCTTCACAAAGCCATGCTGACTGTCCCTGATCAGACCATGATTCTCTAAATGCCCAGAGATCCTATCCCTAAGAATCTTTTCCAACTGCTTTCCCACCATAGATGTAAGGCTCACTGGTCTATAATTACCCGGACTATCCCTACTACCTTTTTTGAACAAGGGGACAACATTTGCCTCCCTCCAGTCCTCCGGTACCATTACCATGGACAACGAGGACATAGAGATCCTAGCCAGAGGCTTAGCAATCATTTCCCTAGCCTCATGGAGCAGCCTGGGGAATATTCCGACAGGCCCCGGGGACTTATTCGTCCTAATGTATTTTAACAACTCCAACATCTCCTCTCCCTTAATATCAACATGCTGCAGAACATCAACCTCACTCATATTGTCCTCACCGTCATCATGTTCCCTCTCATTGATGAATACCGAAGAGAAGTATTCACTGAGGATCTCGCTCACTTCCACAGCCTCCAGGCACATTTTCCCACCTTTATCTCAAATCGGTCCTACCTTTACTCCTGTCATCCTTTTGTTCTTCACATAATTGAAGAATGCCTTGAGGTTTTCCTTTACCCTACTTGCCAAGGCCTTTTCCAAGGGGGAAAGCGAAGGTGAGCAGACAGGTAGTGCAGAGCACCCCTGTAGCCGTTCCCCTGAATAATAAGTTTACCGTCCTGGATACTGTTGGCGGGGACGACCGACCAGGTGTGAGCCACGGTGGCAGGGCCTCCGGCACTGAGTCTGACCCTGTGGTGCAGAAGGGTAGGACGGAGAAGAGGAGAGCTGTCATCATTGGAGACTCTATAGTCAAGGGAGCAGACAGGAGATTTTGTGGACGTGAGAAGGACACCCGCATGGTTTGTTGCCTCCTGGGTGCCAGGGTCCAGGATGTCTCTGACAGGGTGCACGACATCCTGGTACGAGAGGGAAAGCAACCAGAAGTCGTGATACATGTTGGGACCAATGACATAGGCAGGAAGAGGGATGAGGTCCTAAAGTGTGAGTTTCGGGAACTAGGCAGAAGGCTAAAGAACAGGACCTCAAGGGTGACGTTCTCAGGATTGCTGCCAGTGCTACGTGACAGTGATGATAAGAATTGGAGGAGATGGCAGTTGAATGCGTGGCTGAGGAGTTGGTGCAGGGAGCAGGGTTTTAGATTTTTAGATCGTTGGGATCTCTTCTGGGGAAGGTGGGATCTGTACAGATTGGATGGGTTGCATCTGAACGCGAGGGGGAGCAATATCCTTGCAGGTAGGTTTGCTAGCATGGTTCGGGAGGGTTTGAACTAATTTGCGAGGGGGATGGGACCCAGAGCGATAGGGCAGTGAAAGAAGTGCATGGAGTAAAGCCAGATCTAACATACAGAGAGGCTTTGAGGAAAGAGAAGCAGAATAAACGGTGTAAAGACAGTAAGGTAGAAGGGCTGAAATGTGTGTACCTCAATGCAAGAAGCATCAGGAATAAAGGTGATGAACTGAGAGCTTGGATACATACATGGAATTATGATGTAGTGGCCATTACAGAGACTTGGCTGGCACCAGGGCAGGAATGGATTCTCAATATTCCTGGATTTCAGTGCTTTAAAAGGGATAGAGAGGGCGGAAAAAGGGGAGGAGGGGTGGTCAGGGATACTATTACAGCTACAGAAAGGGTGGGTAATGTAGCAGGATCCTCTTTTGAGTCAATATGAGTGGAAGTCAGGAACAGGAAGGGAGCAGTTACTCTACTGGGGGTATTCTATAGGCCCCCTGGTAGAGGAGCAGATTGGGAGGCAGATTTTGGAAAGGTGCAAAAATAACAGGGTTGTTATCATGGGTGACTTTAACTTCCCTAATATTGATTGGCACCTGATTAGTTCCAAGGGTTTAGAAGGGGCAGAGTTTGTTAAGTGTGTCCAGGATGGATTCCTGTCGCAGTATGTGGACAGGCCGACCGGGGGAATGCCATACTAGATCTAGTACTAGGTAATGAGCCGGGTCAGGTCACAGATCTCTCAGTGGGTGAGCATCTGGGGGACAGTGACCACCGCTCCCTGGACTTAAGCATTATCATGGAAAAGGATAGAATCAGAGAGGACAGGAAAATTATTAATTGGGGAAAGGCAAATTATGAGGCTATAAGGCTGGAACTTGCGGGTGTGAATTGGGTTGATGTTTTTGCAGGGAAATGTAGTATGGACATGTGGTTGATATTTAGAGATCTCTTGCAGGACGCAAGGGATAAATTTGTCCCGGTGAGGAAGATAAAGAATAGTAGGGTGAAGGAACCATGGGTGACAAGTGAGGTGGAAAATCTAGTCAGGTGGAAGAAGGCAGCATACATGAGGTTTAGGAAGCAAGGATCAGATGGGTCTATTGAGGAATATAGGGAAGCAAGAAAGCTTAAGAAGGGGCTGAGAAGAGCAAGAAGGGGGCATGAGAAGGCCTTGGCGAGTAGGATAAAGGAAAACCCCAAGGCATTCTTCAATTATGTGAAGAAAAAAAGGATGACAGGAGTGAAAGTAGGACCGATTAGAGATAAAGGTGGGAAGATGTGCCTGGAGGCTGTGGAAGTGAGTGAGGTCCTCAATGAATACTTCTCTTCGGTATTCACCGATGAGAGGGAACTTGATGATGGTGAGGACAATATGAGTGAGGTTGATGTTTTGGAGCATGTTGATATTAAGGGAGAGGAGGTGTTGGAGTTGTTAAAATACATTAAGACAGATAAGTCCCCGGGACCTGACGCAATATTCCCCAGGCTGCTCCACGAGGCGAGAAAAGAGATTGCTGAGCCTCTGGCTAGGATCTTTATGTCTTCGTTGTCGACGGGAATGGTAGCGGAGGATTGGAGGGAGGCGAATGTTGTCCCCTTGTTCAAAAAAGGTAGTAAGGATAGTCCGGGTAATTATAGAGCAGTGAGCCTTACGTCTGTGGTGGGAAAGCTGTTGGAAAAGATTCTTAGAGCTAGGATCTATAGACATTTAGAGAATCATGGTCTGATCAGGGACAGTCAGCATGGCTTTGTGAAGGGCAGATCATGTCTAACAAGCCTGATAGAGTTCTTTGAGGAGGTGACCAGGCATATAGATGAGGGTAGTGCAGTGGATGTGATCTATTTGGATTTTAGCAAGGTATTTGACAAGGTTCCACACAGTAGGCTTATTCAGAAAGTCAGAAGGCATGGGACCCAGGGAAGTTTGGCCAGGTGGATTCAGAATTGGCTTGCCTGCAGAAGGCAGAGGGTGGTGGTGGAGGGAGTACATTCAGATTGGAGGATTGTGACTAGTGGTGTCCCACAAGGATCTGTTCTGGGACCTCTACTTTTCGTGATTTTTATTAATGAGCTGGATGTGGGGGTAGAAGGGTGGTTTGGCAAGTTTGCAGACGACACAAAGGTTGGTGGTGTTGTAGATAGTGTAGAGGATTGTCAAAGATTGCAGAGAGACATTGATAGGATGCAGAAGTGGGCTGAGAAGTGGCAGATGGAGTTCAACCCGGAGATGTGTGAGGTGGTACACTTTGGAAGGACAAAATCCAAGGCAGAGTACAAAGTAAATGGCAGGATACTTGGTCGTTTGGAGGAGCAGAGGGATCTGGGGGTACATGTCTACAGATCCCTGAAAGTTGCCTCACAGGTGGATAGGGTAGTTAAGAAAGCTTATGGGGTGTTAGCTTTCATAAGTCGAGGCTCTATAAAACTCTGGTTAGGCCACACTTCGAGTACTATGTCCAGTTCTGGTTACCTCACTATAGGAAGGATGTGGAAGCATTGGAAAGGGTGCAGAGGAGATTTACCAGGATGCTGCCCGGTTTAGAAAGTATGCATTATGATCAGTGATTAAGGGAGCTAGGGCTTTACTCTTTGGAGAGAAGGAGGATGAGAGGAGACATGATAGAGGTGTACAAGATAATAAGAGGAATAGATAGAGTGAATAGCCAGCGCTTCTTCCCCAGGGCACCACTGCTCAATACAAGGGGACATGGCTTTAAGGTAAGGGGTGGGAAGTTCAAGGGGGATATTAGAGGAAGGTTTTTTACTCAGAGAGTGGTTGGTGCATGGAATGCACTGCCTGAGTCAGTGGTGGAGGCAAATACACTAGTGAAGTTTAAAAGACTACTAGACAGGTATATGGAGGAATTTAAGGTGGGGGCTTATATGGGAGGCAGGGTTTGAGGGTCGGCACAACATTGTGGGCCAAAGGGCCTGTACTGTGCTGTACTATTCTATGTTCTATGTCCCCTGCTTGCTCTCCTCAGCCCCTTTTTAAACTCCTTTCTTGCTACCCTATATTCCTCAATAGACCCATCTGATCCTTGCTTCCTAAACCTCATGTATGCTGCCTTCTTCCACCTGATTAGATTTTCCACCTCACTTGTCACCCATGGTTCCTTCACCCTACCATTCCTTATCTTCCTCACTGTGACAAATTTATCCCTAACATCCTGCAAGAGATCCCTAAACATCGACCACATGTCCATAGTACATTTCCCTGCAAAAACGTCATCCAAATTCACACCTGCAAGTTCTAGCCTTATAGCCTCATAATTTGCCCTTCCCGAATTAAAAATTTTCCTGTCCTCTCTGATTCTATCCTTTTCCATGATAATGCTAAAGGCCAGGGAGTGGTGTTCACTGTCCCCCAGATGCTCACTCACTGAGAGATCTGTGACCTGACCCGGTTCGTTACCTAATACTCGATCTAGTATGGCATTCCCCCTAGCCGGCCTGTCAACATACTGTGACAGGAATCCGTACTGGACACACTTAACAAACTGCCCCTTCTAAACCAATGGAAATAATCAGGTGCCAATCAATATTAAGGAAGTTAAAGACACCCATGATAACAACCCTGTTATTTTTGTACCTTTCCAAAATCTGCCTCCCAATCTGCTCCTCGGTATTTCTGCTGCTACCAGGGAGCCTATAGAATACTCCCAATAGAGTAATTGCTCCCTTCCTGTTTCTGACTTCCACGCATACTGACTCAAAAGAGGATCCTGCTACATTACCCACCCTTTCTGCAGCTGTAATAGTATCCCTGACCAGTAATGCCACCCCTCCTCCCCTTTTTCTGCCCTCTCTATCCCCTCTAAAGCACTGAAATCCAGGAATATTGAGAATCCATTCCTGCCCTGGTGCCAGCCAAGTCTCTGTAATGGCCACTACATCATAATTCCATGTATGTATCCAAGCTCTCAGTTCATCACCTTTATTCCTGATGCTTCTTGTATTGAGGTACACACATTTCAGCCCTTCTACCTTACTGTCTTTACACCGTTTATTCTGCTTCTCTTTCCTCAAAGCCTCTCTGTATGTTAGATCTGGCTTTACTCCATGCACTTCTTTCACTGCCCTATCGCTCTGGATCCCATCCCCCTCGCAAATTAGTTTAAACCCTCCCGAACCATGCTAACAAACCGACCTGCAAGGATATTGCTCCCCCTCGAGTTTGGGTGCAACCCATCCAATCTGTACAGGTCCCACCTTCCCCAGAAGAGATCCCAATGATCCAAAACTCTAAGACGCTGCCCCCTGCACCAACTCCTCAGCCACGCATTCAACTGCCATCTCCTCCAATTCTTACCAAGTAAATAAATAATATTGTTGTTTTCTCCAGTGGCATCCTTATTGATGATTTGGCCACTTGATCCGGTACAGTTGGGGATAAATTAACTCATTTAAATCTGAAATTGCATTAATGTCTCAAAATGGCAGGAAATTGACCTTGCACGTGTTACAGCTGTGCACCCTGAATAACTGAAAGTTGCACTTGCCGAGGTGATCTCTCAACACTTTTGGCAATTTGGCAGCTGCAGATTGCACTGCAATTTTTCAAACTCAAGTGATAATATTTGGCAAGATAGACTGTTTATCTATGTTGTCCCATCAGGTTCTGACTGAGAAGCCCAACTGCACTTTCATTATGGCATAAATCAATACTGTGAGCAGTTTCTCCTGGGGAAATAATAACAAAATTATTTACTAACCATGAGAAATGATTTGAATTAATGGCAAGAGAGAAAAACCGTCATAAGATAGGATGGCATAAAACTGTGTTTCAGGAGGGAGCTGCTGTATGATTAACATTTTTATTGCTTTCATATTTGCAGTAATGCAAATGTCTGTGTGATGAATTAATGGTGTGTGAAACAGTTAACATTAAATTTCTTTAGTAATAGGGGATGAAGCACATTTCATTAAACACTTCATTTTCAAAATGACTTTTTTCATACTCTGTTTAACGAACATTTTGTAAAATTGCCTTGAAGCTTTAGAGCTATCTGACCTTGACAGAGTTTCAATTAAATCTTGAAGTCCAAAAACCTTAATTCCTACACGAATGAATTCCATGATTCAAGTCAAGTCAAGTCAAGTCACTTTTTATTGTCATTTCGACCATAACTGCTGGTACAGTACACAGTAAAAACGAGACAATGCTTTTCAGGACCATGGCGCTACATGAAACAATACAAACACTACACTGAACTACGAAAAATAACACAAAAGCTACACTAGACTACAGACCTATCTAAGACTGCATAAAGTGCACAAAACAGTGCAGGCATTACAATAAATAATAAACAAGACAATAGGCACAGTAGAGGGCAGTAGGTTGGTGTCAGTCCAGGCTCTGGGTATTGAGGAGTCTGATGGCTTGGGGGAGGAAACTGTTACATAGTCTGGTTGCGAGAGCCCGAATGCTTCGGTGCCTTTTTCCAGATGGCAGGAGGGAGAAGAGTTTGTATGAGGGGTGCGTGGGGTCCTTCACAGTGCTGTTTGCTTTATGGATGCAGCGTGTGGTGTAAATGTCTGTAATGGTGGGAAGAGAGACCCCGATGATCTTCTCAGTTGACCTCACTATCTGCTGTAGGGTCTTGCGATTTGAGATGGTGCAATTTCCGAACCAGGCAGTGATGCAGCTGCTCAGGATGCTCTCAATACAACCTCTGTAGAATATGGTGAGGATGAGGGGTGGGAGTTGGACTTTTCTCAGCCTTCGCAGAAAGTAGAGACACTGCTGAGCTTTCTTTGCTGTGGAGCTGGTGTTGAGGGACCAGGTGAGATTCTCCACCAGGTGAACACCAAGAAATTTGGTGCTCTTAACGATCTCTATGGAGGAGTCGTCGATGTTCAGCGGAGAGTGGTAGCTCCGTGTCCTCCTGAAGTCAACAACCATCTCTTTTGTTTTGTTCACATTCAGAGACAGGTTGTTGGCTCTGCACCAGTCCCTTAGCCGCTGCACCTCTTCTCTGTATGCTGACTCATCGTTCTTGCTGATGAGACCCACCACGGTCGTGTCATCGGTGAACTTGATGATGTGGTTCGAGCTGTGTGTTGCAGCACAGTCGTGGGTCAGCAAAATGGGTCTTGATGTGCCTCATGACGTGCCTCTCGAAACACTTCGTGATGATGGATGTGAGTGCAATGAGACGGTAGTCGTCGAGGCAGGACACTGAAGACTTCTTCAGCACGGGGACGATGGTGACGGCCTTGAAGCGTGTAGGAACGACAGCGCTGCTCAGGGAGATGTTGAAGATGTCAGTGAGGATCTCTGCTAGCTGGTCTGCACATCCTCTAAGCACTCTGCCAGGAATATTGTCTGGTCCAGCAGCCTTCCGTGGGTTGACCCTGCACAGGGTTCTCCTCACATCGGCCACGGTAAGACATAGCACCTGGTCATTTGGAGGAGGGGTGGTCTTCATCGTCGCCACGTCATTTTCCGCCTCAAAACGAGCGCAGAAGTTGTTCAATGCATCTGGGAGGGAGGCATCCCCAGCACAGGCAGCTGGTGTTGTCTTGTAGTTGGTAATGTCCTGAATGCCCTTTTACATGCGCTGCGTGTCACCGCTGTCCTGGAAGTGGCTGTGGATTCGCTGGGCGTGTGCATGCTTTGCCTCTCTGATGGCCCAGGACAGTTTGGCCCTCGCTGTTGTTAGGGCTGCTTTGTCGCCTGCTCTGAAGACGGAGTCACGGGTCCTCAGCAGCACACGCACCTCCGCGGTCATCCATGGCTCTGGTTAGTGCATGTAGTGATGGTCTGTGTAATTGAGTTCTGTGATATGAAATGTAGCATAGGGGCAAAATAAGTTGGATATTCAATAGGAACTTTAAATCCTCCCTATATAATTTATATGTATCTTAACTAAGTAAAATAAAATGGTCTTTATATTTGTAATGAAACTAATGTTCCATTAGGCTTTAATGTATTCTAGTAAATCAACTTTTCTGTAATCTAAAGGGAATAATGGAAGACAAGGTTAGCTGTTACTTTAAAGAGAGTATGCAGGAGCTTCTGATAAAACTTAATGGTAATTCTGACAAATGATTCATTAAATAAAGAAGGAATAATTTTATGTATAATTTTATTGATAAAACATAGAACATTACAGTACAATGCAGTCCCTTTTAACCACCTCTTGGATCAACCTTACCCTTCCCTCCTATATAGTCCTCCATTTTTCTATAATACATGTGCCTATCGAAGAGTTTCTTAAACACCTCTAATATATCTGTCTCTAACCACCAACCCACTCACCCACCACTCTGTGAAAAGAACTTACCTCAGACATCATACCTATACCTTCCTCCAATTACCTTAAAATTATGCCCCCATGTGCTGGCCATTTCTGCCATGGGAACAAGTCTTTGGCTACCCACTTTATCTATGCTTCTTCTTATCTTGTACACTTTCTATCAAGTCTTTCATCCTCTTTCATTCCAAAGAGCATAGCCCGAGCTTGCTCAACCTACCTTCATAACACATGCCCTCTAATCCAGGCAGCATCTTGGTAAATCTCTTCTGCACTCTCTTTAAAGTTTGCACAAGCTTCCTATAATGAGGAGACAGGAACTGAACCAATATTCCAAGTGTGGTCTAACCAGGGTCGTATGGAGCTGCAATATTACTTTGCGGCTCTTGAATTCAATCCTCTGATTAATGAAGACCAGCACACGTACACCTTCTTAAAATAACTGATCAATTTGCATGGCACCTTTGGGAGAACTAAAGGCCGAGGACCCCAAAATCCCTTTGTTCCTCCACACTGCTGAGAATACTGCCATTAACTCTCTATTCTGCCTCCAAGTTGACCTTCCAAAATGAATCACTTCACACTTTTCCGAGTTGAACTCCATCTGTCACTTCTTAGCCCAGTCAATGTCACACTGCAAGCAACAAAAACGCTTCATACCATCACATCTCCACCAACCTTTGTGTTATGTGCAAACTTACTAACCCACCCTTCCACTTCCTCATCCTTCATGATAATGAAGTCTATATTTTAAGCATTGTTAACCAATAGTCCTATAGACTTTGAGCAATTCTAGTGATGTGAGTGCAGTATTCTAATGATACAATGCTTTTGTCAGATTTGTTTCAATCCACAGGGTAGTCGTATTCTTACAGGCAGTTCTGATAAGACAGCCAGGCTTTGGGATCCTCGCACGGGCCAATGCCTTCAGGTGCTAGAAGGCCATACAGATGAAATTTTCTCATGTGCTTTTAACTATGAGGGAAATACCATCATCACAGGTACTGTAATGAACGATTGTGGATCACGGTAAACCAAGTATTTTTTTCTGACAAGATGATAGAAGCATATTCAACAGTATATTTGAAATGTCTGGTAGGTATATAGATGAGAAAGAAAAATGAGAAGGGTGTGCAGTAAAGTGACAAATGTGTGTAACTAATTTGGAGTATTGTGTGCAGTTTTGATCACCTATCTACAGGAAAGATGCAAAGAACGTTGAAAGAGGACAGAAAAAAAAACACAAAGATGTTGCTGGGTCTGGAGGACCTGAGTTATAAGGAAAGATTGAATAGATTAGGGCTGTATTCTTTAGAATGCAGAAAATTGAGAGGAGATTTGATAGGAAAAGGAAAGATATGTCGCATCTGGAGTTTCTCCTGTTAGCAGACGATTTCCCCCCACGCCGCTCTGACGAGATATACAAAATTATGAAGGGTATACATAGGGTAAATGCAAGCAGGCTTTTTTCACTGAGGTTAAGTGAGACTACAACCAGAGATCATGGGTTAAAGGTGAGAAGTTTAAGGGGAATATGAGGGGAAACTTCTTCTCTCATGTGTCATGAGAGTGTGGAATGAGCTGCCAGCACAAGTGGTGCATGCAAGCTCAATGTCAATGTTTAAGAGAAGTTTGGATAGGTACATGGATAGTAGGGATATGGAGGGCTATGGTCCCAATGCAGATTGATGGGAGTGGGCAGTTTAAATGGTTTTGGCATGGATTAGATGGGCTGAAGGGCCTGTTTCTGTGCTGTATTTTTCTATGACTCTGTGGCTCTTTTAAAGTGCTGACAAAAGCCTTGGAGGCCAAATTACCTCTTTTGATATATGATGCTATAATTAATTGTATTTTTTTTCCTTTCACTCTATCTAATTGGAAAATTCTTTATTAGCTCAGTTTATAAGTCTTTGTCGTACAGCTAGATGCAAAAATGATCAATATTTAAATAGTTGAGGCTGAGGTACATCCAAGGATGTGCAGGGGCACATCATCAGTGATTAAACATGGGATCATTGGGTGATTTGGGTCTTTTGACATCAGACACCCTCACCCAGGTGACCCTGCTGGGGTTCATCAGGCCCTGGCTTGTGTCCCAGCAGCACTGGTCCAAGGTTCACATGCCTTGATCCATAGCCATCTGGAGGCACGCTCAGCAGTCTCTGTGATGGTCTTGATGGCTCTTCTCTTTGCAGCCTTTGTAACGCCACCGAGAGAGTAGGTTCCACAGAGTGAGCAGCCAGTAAAATCCGTACACCCCACCTCGATAGGCTCACAATATGCCCTTCACCCCTGTCTCTGGGACTGCTCTACCAGCTCCTAGTATTTGGCCTTACACTCAAACACCTCCTCAATATGCCCTTCCCAAAGCACTGTCAGTTCTACCATGACCACCTGCTTTGAGGTTTCTGACAGAGTAACCATGGCAGGTGTCATTGATGATGATGTGATGAAGTTAGTGAACTTTAATGGTTTGCCAAGATTGACTTCCAGTTGCTGGTTAGACGCTGTGGCAAGCAAGTCTGATGATGACCTGGGCTGAGCCTGTTGTTGTCTCCCGCTTTGGCAAAGGTTACGGGCTTCCTGGGTTGGTGGAGGTACTTACTGTTGTTAATGGCCGAGGAGGTATTTTCTGCCACTGGTCATGGGCTTTTGATTAGCTGATGAGGATGTGTTTTAGGGTCTCTCTGCCAAGGCAGAGGACACGATGGTGCCTTGCTTAGATTTTAGTTCGGCTATTTGCAACCGTACTTAATTATCCTTCATTGGTGTAACTTTAGCTATTATTATTCCTGATTGAGGTGTTAATTGGTCCAACCCAAGTTTGTGAAGTGAATAGACCAATTGAGACATACATATTCTATCTGTATGTGAAATCAATATAGGAAGCCTAAATTAGATCACTTGGAAAAGTGTATTATGTATGATATTTTTGAACTCTCGTTTTCTCACAGGTAATTTTTTTTTGTCATAAAATAGGAAGCAAGGATAACACTTGTAGGATATGGCGCTAAATGAAGTTGAAATTATTAAAGCTGAGACTGAATTCATACTGAACATCCTTTAGAAGTAAGTGACGTAACATTGTTCTATAAGTGAAAACAGTATTTCAGACATTCATCGGCACATTCAATACACTTTTTATATTATACTAAAGCTCATTGCCAACTGGTGATAATCTGGATAGGTCAACTCGTCAATGAAATCTCTTATAGTATGTGCTGCTCTTTGGACAGCTTCAATGCATGTAAGAATACAACAATACTTGCTCTTTCTAAAAAAACTTTTGTTAAAAGAAAATTAAACATGACTAACAACAAAACCCCGCAATGTTTTAATTCTTCTGAAGTTTTGAAATACTTGAATTTGATTACTGTGAATTGTTGCATTGCAAACTTTTATAAAATAGCACAATTACACTGTTATACCACTTAAACACTTTGTTTGTTAACAAATAAAAATTTGACCGACATACTAAGAATTTCTTGATTTGTTTTTCGCTGTCTTTATTATGCTGTGCATAACAAAAATAATATATAATTAGAAGGTAGATCCCACTAAGACTTATTTTTATGAATATATGTTCTAGAATAAACTTTGCTTGCCAACAATGGAAAATAAGAAGTTGCTGACTTTACCCCATGATTTTCCCTACCTTGAAAATACAGAAAGTCACAAGGATACTATATGTGATTTCTCAAATTGCATAGGATTGTACATTTGTAACACTAATCTTTTGAAATACTTTTAAAGGGAAATTGTTTAATGTGCTGAAGTGGAGGTTAAATTTTATTGATCCCTTTCACATACAGCATGAATCATGCAGAATCACATAGGTCCTTTAGTCTGTCACATCTCCACTTGCCATCAAGCACCCATTTCATGTTAATAACCTATTATGAATGTTCCTAGTCTTACTTCTATTTTAAAAACCAGAAGACATAAACAGTAGGTCTCTTCTCTTATTGGATGCTCTTTATAATGGGTAACTAAGTCAAGTATGTTAATATTTGTCATTACTGAAGAAGTTGTTGCTATACATTAGAAAGAATGAACTAAAATAGCTTACAGCTTTCGTATCCTCAGATTGCAAAGATTTTTTTTTTACAGCTGTTAAAGTATATTTTGTTATTCTGAAGGACACATGGCAGCTCATGTGACTACAGGAGTGTCCTGAAGCTAACACTGTGACCATGGCTAGATAAATTGATTTACTGATTTTGATTGACAATCAATATTTGCCCTAAAACAATAGTGGGCATTTGTGACAAAACAAACATTTTTATTCCCTATCTCCCAATTCTTTTTCAAAGTTAGAGGTAGATCACTTCACCACCTTAGTCACTCCAGTTCATTTTAAGATTAAAGATTAGCTTTTTTTGTCACATGTACATTGAACTATACAGTGAAATGCGCTGTTTGTATCAATGACCAACATAGTCCGAGGATTTGTCTATAAGTGTCCCCATGCTTCCAGTGCCAACATAGCAGGCTTTCTAAACCATATGCCTTTGGAATGTGAGAGGAAATTGGAGCAGATGCAGGAAACCAACATGGTCGCAGGGAGAAAGTACAAACTCTTTCCAGACAATGGCGGAAATCGAACTGTTATCACTGGCATTGTAAAGCGTTACATTAGCCGCTATGCTACCATGCTACCAATGCTACTATGCCGTGAGGGTTGTGTGGGTCAGAGCAATTTGGTATTGCTAGTTCAGGAAAACTTAAGAATCTACTACCTTGTTTGTGTCTGGAGTCATATGTAGGTCAGACTGAATGGCACTTTCCTTGAAACATTTGACATTAAGTGTTATTCCATAAAACAATTTAATAATTTCAGGGTCACCATTAAGGATACTATCTCCCAATTCAAGAATATTGAATAGTTTCTGCAGCTGTCTTGGTGGGTTTTGAACTTGTACTTCCAGATTTTCGGTTTGGATTTGTTAACTATGATGCTTCCATTTCTAGTATCGTTGCATAATGCAGTGAAATGAACAAGTGAAAGCAATAAACGTTTTGGACCAAGACCCTTCATCAGGACTGGAAAACAAGATCAGAAAAAGATGGTGGGGGGAGGGGAGGAAGAAATGTAAGGTAGTAGGTGATAGGTCATAGGTGAAACCAGAGGTCATGGCACATATTAGACATATTGGTACCAATGACATAGGTAGAAAAAGGGAGGAGGTCCTGAAAACAGACTACAGGAAGTTAGGAAAGAAGCTGAGAAGCAGGACCTCAAAGGTAGTAAACTTGGGATTACTGCCTGTGCCATGTGACAGTGAGTACAGGTGTAGAGTGAGGTGGAGGATAAATGCGTGGCTGAGGGATTGGAGCGGAGGCAGGGATTCAGATTTCTGGATCATTGGGACCTCTTTTGGGGCAGGCGTGACTTATATAAAAAGGAGGGGTTGCACTTGAATCCGAAGGGGACCAATATCCTGGCAGGGAGGTTTGCTAAGGCTACCAAGGAGAATTTAAACTAGAATTGCTGGGGGGTGGGAACTGAATTGAAGAGAGGGAAGAAGGGGTAGTTCGCTCACAAATAGAGAAAGCTTGTAGGCAGTGGGAGAGGGAGAATAGGCAGGTATTAGAGAAGGGATGTGCTCAGACTGATGGTTTGAGATGTGTCTTTTTAATGCAAGAAACATCATGAACAAAGTGGATGAGCTTAGAGCATGAATCAGTACTTGGAGCTTTGATGTTCTGGCCATTACAGAGACTTGGATGGGTCAAGGGCAAGAATGGTTGGGCTGAGTGCCAGGCTTTAGATGTTTCAGAAAGGACAGGGAGGGAGGCAAAAGAGGTGGGGGCGTGGCACTGTTGATCAGAGATAGTGTCACTGCTGCAGAAAAGGAGGAAGTCATGGAGGGATTGTCTACTGAGTCTCTGTGGGTGGAAGTTAGGAACAGGAAGGGGGTCAATAACTCTAGTGGGTGTTTTTTATAGACCTCCCAATAGTAACAGGGACATCAAGGAGCAGATAGGGAGACAGATTCTGGAAAAGTATAATAATAACAGGGTCGTGGTGGTGGGAGATTTTAATTTCCCAAATATTGATTGGCATCTTCCTAGAGCAAGGGGTTTAGATGGGGTGGAGTTTGTTAGGTGTGTTCAGGGAGGTTTCCTGACACAATATGTAGATAAGCCTACAAGAGGAGAGGCTGTACTTGATCTGGTATTGGGAAATGAACCTGGTCAGGTGTCAGGTCACTCAGTGGGAGAGTATTTTGGAGATAGAGATCATAATTCTATCTCCTTTACCATAGCATTGGAGAGGGATAGCAACAGACAAGTTAGGAAAGTGCTTAATTGGAGTAAGGGGAAATATGAGGCTATCAGGCAGGGAAATGGTTCTCAGGGAAATGTACGGCAGAAATGTGGCAAATGTTCAGGGGATACTTCTGTGACGTTCTCCATAGGTACGTTCCAATGAGACATAGAAAGGATGGTAGGGTACAGGAACAGTGGTGTACAAAGGCTGTTGAAAATCTAGTCAAGAAGAAAAGAAAAGCTTACGAAAGGTTGAATAAAAACTAGGTAATGATAGAGATCTAGAAAATTATAAGGCTAGCAGGAAGGAACTTAAGAATGAAATTAGGAGAGCCAGAAGGGGCCATGAGAATCCCTTGGTGAGCTGAATTAAGGAAAACCTCAAGGCATTCTACAAGTATTTGAAGAGCAAAAGGATAAGACGTGAGAGAATAGGACCAAACGAGTGTGACAGTGAAAAAGTGTGTATATAACCGGAGAAGATAGCGGAGGTACTTAATGAATGCTTTGCTTCAGTGTTCACTACGGAAAAGGACCTTGGCGATTGTAGCAATGACTTACAGAGGACTGAAAAGCTTGACCATATAGATATTAATAAAGAGGATGTGCTGGAGCTTTTGGAAAGCATCAAGTTGGATAAGTCACCAGGACTGGATGAGAGATACCCCAGGCTACTGTGGGAGGCAAGGGAAGAGATTGCTAATCCTCTGGCAATGATCTTTGCATCATTAATGAGGACAGGAGAGGTTCCAGAGGATTGGAGGGTTGCAGATGTTGTTCCCTTATTCAAGAAAGGGAATAAAGATAGCCTAGGAAATTATAGACCAGTGAATTTTACTTCAGTGGTTGGCAAGTTGATGGCAAGGGTCCTGAGAGGCAGGATTTATGAACATTTGGGGAGGCATAATATGATTAGGAATAGTCAGCATGGCTTTGTAAAAAGCAGGTTGTGCGTTATGAGCCTGACTGAATTCTTTGAGGATGTGACACATTGATGAAGGTAGAACAGTAGATGTAGTGTATATGAATTTCAGCAAGGCATTTGATAAGGTACCCCATGCAAGGCTTACTGAGAAAGTAAGGAGGCATGGGATCCAAGAGGACCTTGTTTTATGGCTCCAGAATTGGCTTGCCCACAGAAGGCAAAGCGTGATTGTAGATGGGTCATATTCTGCATGGAGGTCGGTGACCAGTGGTGTGCCTCAGGGATCTGTTCTTGGACCCTTCTCTTCGTGTTTTTTATAAATGACCTGGATGAGGGAGTGGAGAGATGGGTTAGTAAATTTTTTGATGACACAATGGTTGGGGATATTGTTCCGTGAATGAAATCACCAGAGAGAGAGTTACTAGTAGATACAAAGCAGCTTCTTTATTTGACAAAACCAGGTACAGCAGGCATCATACGGAGATGCTTTTGGTGGAAAGGTCTGCTGGCCCAACATGGGGCTTGATATTTATTTGCTGAACATAAAGGACAATTCCATATTTACAATGTATAGATAATGCTTTCTTTGAAACTACATGCAAACTTCAAACATTCTGGTTCACATTTATCCCACAGACACCAGCCTCGTCTGTGGACTGGGATTCACAGCTTTTAGGAAATGCATTGTTCCAAAATAAATCCACAATATGTTATCAAGGAACAGAAGACTGGTAGCCAAAGCCATTTCCTAAATGTAAATAACCTAAATGCAAAAATTACTCTAACAGGGGGTGTTGTGGATAGTGTAGAGGGCTGTCAGATATTACAGTGGGACATCGATAGGATGCAAAACTAGGCTGAGAAGTGGCAGATAGAGTTCAACCCAGATAAATGTGAGGTGGTTCATTTTGGTAGGTCAAATGTGATCGCAGAATATAGTTTTAATGGTAAGACTCTTGGAAGCGTGGAGGATCAGAGGGATCTTGGGGTCAGAGTCCATAGGACACTCAAAACTGCTGCACAGGTTGACTCTGTGGTTAAGAATGCATATGGTGCATTGGCCTTCATCAACTGTGGGATTGAGTTTAAGAGCCAAGAGGTAATGTTACAGCTTTATAGGATCCTGGTCAGACCCCACTTGGAGTACTGTGCACAGTTCCGGTCATCTCACTACAGGAAGGATGTGGAAACTATAGAAAGTGTGCAGAGGAGATTTACAAAAATGTTGCCTGGATTGGGGAACACGTTCAATGAGAATAGGTTGAGTGAACTTGGCCTTTTCTCCTTGGAGTGATGGAGGATGAGAAGTGACCTGATAGGGATGTATAAGATGATGAGTGGTATTGATTGTGTGGATAGTCAGAGGCTTTTCCCCAGAGCTGAAATGGTTAACATGAGAGGGCACAGTTTTAAGGCGCTTGGAAGTAAGTACAAAAATGCCAGGGGCAAAAGGTCTTTTACTCAGAGGGTGGTGAGTGCATGGAACAGGCTGCTGGCGATGGTGGTGGAGGCGGATACGATAGGGCCTTTTAAGAGACTCCTGGATAGGTACATGGAGCTCAGAAAAATAGAGAGCCATGGGTAACCCTAGGTATTTTCTAAAATAAGTATATGTTCGGCCCAGCATTGTGGGCTGAAGGGCCTGTATTGTGCTGTTGGTTTTCTGTGTTTCTGAGGTGGGGTGGGGCAATACCAGGGATTGAGTTCCTCTTGTCCTCACCTATCACCCCATTAGCCACCATGTCCAGCACATAATTCTCTGTAACTTATGCCATCTCCAACAGGATCCCACCACCACCAAGCACATCTTCCCCCCTCCACTTTCCACAGGGATTGCTTCCTACATGACACCCTTGTTCACTCGTCCCTCCCCACTGATCTCCCTCCTGGTACTTATCCTTGCAGGCAGAACAAGAAGCCACCCCTACCCCTACAGCTCCTCCCTCACTACCATTCAGGGCCCCAAACAATCCTGCAGTTAAAGCGACACTTCACCTCTGAGTCTGTGGGGGTCATCTACTGTATCCAATGCTTCTGGCATGGCCTTCTGTATATCGGTGAGATCTGAAGTAGATTGGAAGACTGCTTTGCCGAACACCAATACTCCGTCAGAAAACGACGGATCTCCCCGTCAGAAAACGACGGATCTCCTTGTACCCTCCTAAATAAATTTTACTTCTCATTCCCATTCCAACATATCAGTCGGTGGCCTTCTCTATTGCTGCGATGCCACACTCAGTTTGGAGGAGCAACACTTTATATTCCATCTGGGTAGCCTCCAATCTGATGGCATGAACATCAATTTCTCGAAAATTTGGTAATTGACCCCTTCACTATTCCCCATTCCTGTTTTCTTCTTTCACCTTTTTCTTACTTGCCATCACCTCCCTCTGGTGCTCTTCCTCCTTCCCTTTCTTCATGGTCTTTTGTCCTACCCTATCAGATTCCACCTCCTTCAGACATTTACCTTTTTCTATCAACTTCTCAGCTCTTTACTTCACCCTCTAACCCCCTTCTCCCGATTTCACCTATCACCTACCACCTTGTACTTCTTCCTCCCCTCCTCCTACATTCTTATCTGACTTCTCATCTTTTTTGCCAGTCCTGATGAAGGGTCTTGGCCCGAAACTTCAACTGTTTATTCCTTTCCATAGATGCTGCCTGGCTTGCTGAGTTCCTCCGGCATTTTTCTGTGTTTTCCAGTATCTGCAGATTTTCTCATGTTTGTGAAGCAGTTATTCCATCTGATTTTTATTTGGAGAAGTGTATATAAGGGTTGGCTGCACCGAAAAAAAATATATTGTACATGTCCGGCGGGTATTGCTGTTAATCAAGTATATAGCAAAATGTTATATTAAAATTTTATCTATTTTTCTTCAGCACAGAAGCTAATTTAGTTTTTCTTCTCTGCATATGCATGTTCCATTCCCTCACACGTTTGAAGGATACAGTATCCAATACTGATCCTAGCTACAGTAAATCATAGGATAGGCAGGTACAAGTTTTCAGTCTCTTGTGTGGTTATTATGGACTAGAACTAGAAACCGCCTGGATTTGGATATTCCCAGCCGCGCCACTGCCATAATTTATGTAGATGCAGATTATCTACCCGATCAAATCAGAACCTGAAAATTTTCAAGACCATCGGGTTGATTGTTATGATGCTTATAATGTTAACATTAAATTCAATTAAATTAAGATGATCACAGTATTCATGTGTGTCAATCTTTGTGACATGATTTCTTAATCGTCTGCCTTCCTTCTAACAAGGCCAGAAAAAGAAAATTGTTTTCAACATTATCATTAGTAGAGGAGAAAATAGGAAGAACTTTAGGGCTCAAAGGGACAAATCCAGTCCTGACACTTTTAATCAATATTTATTGTGAATAAATACAGTATGAGTCAGTTTCACGAAATAACATTAACATAGTTTGGTTTCATACAAAGTTCTAATAGTAATCCAGAAAGTATTACCACATTTAGTTTGTGGTAGAGCACTAAATCCAAACAAGAATTGAGTGGCAATTTTATGTGCATATTTTAAAATCTATTTTACTGTCTTAGCCAGGGCACCATAATAAATTCTCAGAATAAAATATGTGACTATTTCTAGCAAAGTAACTGGAAATAAGTATTACAAATAAACCCATGTATTTTTTTAATACAAAATCCAATTATTTTACCTCAAATATTTGTTTTAATGAAATACAATATTTTAAAAATCTTTAATAGTGATGTATGCTAAGGTTTCCCTCTCAGTTGTGCTTTTTAAAATTTGATATTTCAGAAAAATGACAATATTTTGAAAATAAATAAATAATTGGACCTAAAAGAAACTGCTCACAACAATTCTGCTATCTCTGAAGTATGCCCCTGCAAAAATTACTGTTGTTATTCTCCTTTCATTTATCATACTGGGCTAGTTTCAATAAATTTCGGAATTATTTTATGCAGTGTCCAACTGGAATAATTCTCATTAATTTGTTTGTGCTGCCAAAGAGTGAAACCATTTTAGTACTAGCTAGGTAGCACTAATTTGGCAAAGGTTTTGGTTTGGATATGCAGCATTTCTTTCTATTACATTCTAATGTTTGAACTAATATTGTGTGAGTATTTCAGCAGAGTAAACAGCATCTGTACCTTAAAATAATTTTTAGGCAGCTATCTGAAACTGTTCACTAACTGAAAGGTTGGATGATCAGACAAACAAGCTTGCTGTACATCCAATGTTCAATTTTAATAAGTCTATCCAAATCTGCTCAAATACATGCCACACAAATTTACATATACAGTACAGGCTTGTCTGATGCTATATGGCTTGTGAATGTCAGTGTCTTCATCTTCACATGTACAGTACCGATCAGATAAAAGATAATGTATTCAGCTTTGACTGTAGTTTTGCATTGTGAAAGCTCTCATACACTTAAGTTGAAAAGTACATACACTGTGTCTCCACTGCAATGGTGAGACTGCTTTGGTGATGAAATAACATACTTATCCACATTTAAACATAAATGGTCGCATCAACTCTGCAATTATTACATGGCAGGAACACCATATCTTGGGTAAGTATAACAAATTCTTCTTTGACATAAATCAAACTGCTGGTTTCACATCTCGTATACAGTACTACTTGGTGTTACCCAGCTAATTTTTGATTAGTCACTTCAAAAATCACAACCTGGCTTTAAAATATTCATACAAATTAACTCCAGTGCCAAAGAGTTTCAAACTAAATATTATTTCTTTCTACCTACATGATCAAAAATGTGAGTTAATATTTAGCCAAATTCAAGGAGCCAGTCAAACAGACTGCATGTTGGAAGCCTTCCTCCCTCTTCTTGTAGTTCACAGAACTGTATGATTGCAAGAAACAGATCTTTGAGCTTCCAGGCTTTCTGGTCAACAAAGTGGATAACATCTAAAAACTGAATCCAAACCAAGAAATTGGTTATTGTATTTTTGCCTTCTATATCGAACTGAAAAGAGAAAGTACACTATATAATACTATTTCTACAGAATTTATAATCATGCTGTTAACAATATGTTTAATTTCTGTTTTCTACATTTGCAGTTGCTCTGATTATTTTTCATCTGCATACTTGTTTACCTAACCATCAAGAAAAGAAGGGATTTGCAATTATATATGTCCCTTAACAATTTCAGTATTAAAAATCATATCACAGTCAATTATTTTTGTGTTGTTCTGATGTTTTTTTTGTATTGCTTTTTCATCACACATTGGGAAATTCCATGATGATAAGTGCAGAGAGGTGATTCTTATTTTTATCTTGGAGTGTGTGTGCAGAAGGATGAACAGCATTGAAGAGTAATTTCTACATAAATATAGATTGTGAAAACTTGGTTAGCAGTCAGTTTTGGAGAGCCTGAAGGTAAACAAATCATGTGACAAGTAGAATTAGGGTAGAGGACAGTATAACTTCTTTCCTAGAACATACAGGAAGATTTTAGAGAACGTTCCACACCATGGAATGCAATTAAAACAAGGAGTGTGGTGAAAATTAGTCACATGACAGTGAATAATCAGGGCTGTAATTGTACAGTGTCTACAACACATATAATAGAGAACACTAAGGTCTCTGTGAAAAATCCATAAGTACCTAAAACACGGAGCAGTACAACACAGCAAAGGGCCTTTCAGCCACTGTGATGCCAAGGTAACTAATCCCAGCTGCTGACGTATGGCCCACATCACTCTATTTCCTGCATATTCATGTGTCTGTTTAAACATTGTTCTTGTATTTGCTCCTACCTAACTGCTTTCCTTCACACATTCCAGGCATCTACCATTCTCTCTGTTTAAAACATATCTTGCCTTGCACGTTTTCCCATTTTCTCCTGAAAGCTATGCCCTCTAGTATTTGATATTTCTGCCCTCAGAAAAAGACTCTGACTCCCTACCTTATCTTTCTCTCACTTAAATTTATATAGTTATATCAGGACTCCTCTTCAGAGAAAATAGTCAAAGTTTGTTCTGCTTCTCCTAAATCTTCATCCAAATGACCTAAATCTTCATCCAAGTCATTTATATGGTCCGAGATGGAACACTATTGGCCTCAGACCTCCACAAACACTCCTCTACCACTACCTATCTTCAATGACTAAGTTAATTTTGTATCCAACTTATCCACTCTAAAACGAATGTGACTTGTCTATTTGGTCCATAAGGGACCTTGTCAAATGCTTCAAGTTCAGAAAAGACAACATCCACTTCCCTATCCTTGTCAATCACCTTCTTTACTTCCTCAAAAAACTCAATCAAATGCAGAGACATTAAGTTTGTTCCTGGTACAGCATTCAGTCATGGCATACAACATCTTCAGCCATTCAACATTTTCCTTTCTCACAATGGAGGTAGAGGCTACAAAACATTGTGCAAGTGATATCAATAATATTATATGATCACTTTTCACTGATGGTCTCAGTGCTGATTGAGGTATATCAGTACCATTTCTCTGAATATATATAATGTATCATATTCCGTACAATTGCAGAGAAATGAATCTCAGGTTTGCATATGGTGACATATATGTACATTAATAATAAATTTATTTTGAACTTTGAAGAGTGTTAATCACCTTCTCCCACTTGCATTATTAAGATCAATTGAAATACATGTACTTCTATTTGCCCAAAAGATTGTGTAAGTGAGACAATTGTGATAGTAATAAATAGTGAGGTGGCGGAGTTTCCTTACAAGATTCTCATGCAAGTTTCAAGTAACTCCAAATTTTAATCATAAAATCAGGGGAAGTTTGGTACCCAAACTCTGTCGCTCTTTACTGTATTCTTGAGGGAGGAGTGCATAGAAAGCTGAGACATCTTATTCCATCAGGAAAGGAAATTTTAAGGGTGAGTCTTGGTGTATGATTCTTATGGACAATCTGACCCACATCTTGTGAAGCATGGACAAAACTGTGGAGCTGGAAAGGTGAGTGCATACTAAAATAAGAAATATATTTATTGCTAATCAGAATTTATGGTTTAGATAAAGAACACATCAAAGCAATACCTTATAGACACGAGGTATTGCAGATGCTGGAAATCTAAAGACATACTGTACATGTAATGTCCTGGAGGAGCTCAGCAGATCAGGCAGTATCTATGGATGGGAGTAAACAGTCGACGTTTCAGGCCAAGAGTATCTGGACTCAAAGAAAAAGTTTAGACTTATGATTAAGTTTTGGATTTTTCATTGTTTTTGCATTAAAAATACAAGGGAAAATTCAGAGGAGAATGTAATTTTATTTAGTGATCCAACTGTCTGATTGCATCTGAGCCGAGAGTTCTGGGTTCAATATCTGCTCTTGCTTGATCCTTAAATGTTGTTTTCAGAGGTCTCCTTTTATGATTTATGTGTTTGTAGTTAGAAAAATATATAACGAGAAACCAATAGATGAGCTGTAATTGCATTTCTGCAAGCCCTTTAATGAAAGGCCGCACAAGTGGTTATTAAATAATATTGGAGTCTACGGGGTTAGTGTTAATAGACTTGTATGGTATGACTGTGGTTTAATGGATGGACAAAAATAAATGTATCATTGACTTACGAGTCTGTGATTAGTGTGATTCTGTAAAGATTAATGTTGTTTACATTCTATATAAATGATTTGGGTGAGAAGACTAAGTGTATTCTACTCAAGTTGCTGATATTATAAAGCTGGGTGGCAATGTGGGCTATGAGGAGGTTACAGAGAGGCTTCAGAGAGCTATAGATAGGCCAAGTGAATAGATATGGGTATGACCAGATGGTTTATATTGGTGAAAAATGTACAGTAAAATTATCCGATATATTTGAAGAAGTAGAAAATCAGTGCATTTTTAAATAGTAAGTGATTGAATGGTATTGTCGTGCAGAGGTCCTGATTGTCCATGTATCAGAATCATAGAAAGTTAATGTGTAAACACAGCAAGTGATTGGGAAAAAATGCATGTGTCTTTATTTGAAGAGGCATTAAGTACAGGAGTAACCATATCTCATGCTATTTATTCATACACTGGTATAATGCACCCAGATATACAGGGTGATGATTGACCAAGTGCAATCAAAATTTAACAAGATTTAATGAGGATCTTGAGATGGGAGAGGGTTGTCCTATGAAAAGAGATGAAACAGATTGGAACTACACTCTCTAATCTTTTTAAGGAAAGAGAAGTAATCTCATTGAAACACCCAAATTTCTTAATAGGTCTTGACATGCAAGTTGCAATTATGTTGTCACTGCTGGCTGGGCTTGGAACTGTCAAAATAAGAGACTGAAATGAGAAGAAATTTCTTCAGGCAAATGATCACTACCCAAAAGGACTGCAGAGGTTCAGCTGCAGAGTATATAGGATAAAAATGGAAAATACTTTTGGATATCAAGAGAAACAAAGATATGAGCTTAGTGCAGGGAAGTGGTACTAAGGTAAAAAATCAGCCATGTCTTATGGTATGTGATGGGCTGAATTATCTATTTCTGCTTCAATGTCTTAAATTACCATAATCTATAAATTTAGCTCATGTAGAAGATTCTATATCACTAGTTGAAGAAGAATAGAGTTTGTAAAGGGTCTGGATCTACCTTCCATATCAGATAATTCAATTGACAAATGAATTATCTCTGTTGCTGTTTATGGATGCTTTCTATAATAAAAACTTACTTTTAGAACACATTTCGCACAGACAATGTAGTTCGAAGTGTCTTACAATGGGATAAAGTGCAAACATGAAAATAAAATAAAATATAAAAATAAACATGAAAATAAAATACAAAAAGATTTTAGTTAAAAGCAAGGCTAAATAAATTGGTTTTGAGCTGGTATTAAAAATGTCACCTGAGTCTGCATGCCTTACAGATTTAGGTACTGAATTTAGTGTGGGACAGTGTTACTAAGATAAAAAATCAACCATGTTTTATGGTATGTGATGGGTTAAATTATCTACTTCTGCTTCAGTGTCTTAAATTACTATAATCTATGAATTTGGCTACAGAGTGTAGTTCAAAAAAGCTGACCTGCCAATTATCTTTTGATAGAGATTGTTTAAATTTTAAGCAAATGTAAATCTATGTACAAAGATGTTGCCATATTTTCTGATGCAACAAGAGTAGTTCACCAACCTCCTGAGAAGGTAAAAAAATCTAAACAAATTGGCCATAAGACCATATGAGGTAAGAGCAGAATTAGGGCATTCAGCCCATCGAGTCTGCTCTGCTATTTCATCATGGCTGATCTATTGTCTCTCTCAACCCCATTCTCTTGCTTTTTCCCTGTAATGTTTAACGCACTGGCTAGTCTAGAACCTATCAACCTCTGCCTTAAATATGCCCGATTACTTGGCCTTCACAGCCGTCAATGAGTTCCACAGATTCACTATCTCTGTTAGTTAGCAGCACCCAAACAGTAAAAGCCCCCTTTATTTCCACTCTTTGCCTCCTGCCAGTCAGCCAATCTTTTATCTATTCTGGTATCTCTCCTATAATACCATGGGTTTTAATCTTGTAAACAGCCAAATGTGACGTACCTAGACAAAGGCTTTCTGAAAATCCAAATAAGCAATATCAACTGACCCTCCTTTGTCTAACCTCCTTGTTATTTCTTCAAGGAATTCCAACAAATTTGACAGGCAAGATTCCCCCTAAAGGAGACCTTGCTGACTTTGACCTATTTTATCATATGCCTCCAAGTAACCAAAAACCTCATCCTTAATGATGGACTTTAATTAGCTTTGAAGTTCATCATTCCTGCAGAGCCATACCTCTTGCCCATCCTCTGGGTCACCCCCCCCCCTTGTCTTTCTTCCCGGACCTCCTGTCCCATGATCCTCTTGTATCCCCTTTTGCCTATCACCTGTCCAGCTCTCGGCTCTATCCCTCCCCCTCCTGTCTTCTCCTATCATTTTGCATCTACCCCTCCCCATCCAGCTTTCAAATTCCTTACTCACTCTTCCTTCAGTTAGTCCTGACGAAGGGTCTCGGCCTGAAACGTCGACTGCGCCTCTTCCTATAGATGCTGCTTGGCCTGCTGCGTTCACCAGCAACTTTGATGTATGTTGCTTTAATTAATTGCCTCATATTTTAGCTCTGTGATCAATGCTCTGAAATTCAGTATTAATACTGGAAGGCCAAAGAGTATTATTGGACCTGCTTTGCATTAAGGGAGCTCCTGGTGCGCTGTGTCATTGCAGCACACACAATGGAAAATAGAGAACTTCTGGCCTTGGGGTTCTAAACTTGATGCAGTGGGGAAAATTGCTGAAGGGTTGGAGAAAGTGTCATGAATTGGGGTTGTTTTTTGGACAAGGATTAGTCTTCAATGCTGCTTATAGCCCAGCTGCATAATAGAAAGTGCTATAGTCAGAGTGGTGTGATTGATCAAGAAAACAGTCGTGTTGTTTTCCGCTCTGGGAACCATTTTATTTCTGTATATGTGTAGAGCTGACAAAGACTACTGAACAGTGAAATTTTTAGATAATTGCCTCTTTCTATAAGAGACATATTGGAATTTTCTGACCGAAATTACTTTCAGTACAACTGTAATGAAACTGACACTGTAACAGGAAAATCAAAATAACTGCAGAAGCCGAAAATATCTCACTAAAAAAGCACATGGTTTGACCTGCAGAGTATTTCCAGCATCTTCTCTATTTGACCTCTAACATGTTTTTTACTTGGGGCTGATTTTCTATCCACAAGTAGTTATTATATCATCACTTCACTGGGTGGTTATTTTCTATTCATTTTGGCAAACTCCTTCAAAGTGGAAAAAAGTCTATAGTTCTCTATACCTTATTCTGACCAGCAATTGAAAACTGGTGTGGATCTACTAAGTCACAGGATGTATTATAAGTGACAGAGAATAATAATGAGGTAATGAAAAGGAAATTACCTTTTGATTCCTATTTTCCTGAGATTTTTTGAAGTAAATCACTGGAAAACCAAGTTCTGAAGCTGCTATCCACTGTAAAATTGCTCTCAATTCGGAATCGACACATTCAGGGCTTAGGTCAAAGTTCAGCACAAGAAAATCCATATGGCAGTTGATTGTGTCAAGTGCCATCTGCGATGTATTTTCTTGGGGAAGAAAAATATTCAATATATTTATACGTGATGTGAAATGATTGATAGAATGTATTGTTTTGTCACTGAACAAAAATATAAACCTTACCATCCAAACTTTCTTGGTTCTCTTTCACTGTGTCCTTTTCACTGATGATTTCACTGGTGTAAAAAAAACTAACATGATTATTTGAAATATGTTATGCAAAGTGATGAAGATGAAGCCTCGTTTGATTTGCCTCATCTTCCTGTACAAAATAGTAAGCTTTTGTACAGGAAAAGCTTACTATTCCCTTACAATTTCACAGTTTAGACAGGATAAAATTTTGGGATATTCAATTTTTTATATGAAAAGTAAAAGCAAAAGGTTCATAGGAGAATGTAGTTGTACTTATTATTCCAACTGTCTGATTGCATCTGAGTCAGAGTGATCTGGGTTTAATATCCTCTGCTGATTGACTGTTGCAGTAAAACTTATATTTATTTTTATTTAGAAGACACGGCACTGTAACAAGCCCTTCCAGCCCAACAAGCTTGTTTGCCCAATTACACCCATGTGACCAATAAACCAACTAACTTGTGCCTCTCAAATGTGGAAAGAAACTGGAGAATCCAGAGAAAACCACACAGACATGGGGAGAATATACAAACTCTGTACAGGCAGCGGTGGAACTGAACAGGCATCGGTGCTGGAATAGCATTATGCTACCATGCTGCCCCAGAGGCTGCTGCTTTTCTGAAGTCCTGCTTTTGATTTATGTGTTTGTAGCCAGCAGAGTGAATAAAGAGGAATCAATAGTTGTGTTGTATTTGCACTTTTAGAAGGCCCTCAATGAGGAGTCTAGTGGTTATTAAATAGCATTGTGGGCCAAAGGGCCTGTATTGTACTGTAGGTTTTCTACGTTTAGAGCAAATGGATTTGGGGTAACGTATTTACATGTCATGGAGTAAGTAAATGGATAGAGGAGGATGAATGCATTCTGGCTTGGGAGTCTGCACAAATTAATGCTGTTTAAAATCTATATCACTGATTTGCTTGAAGGATGCCAAGTGTAATATATCCAAGTTTGCTGCATTTGTTGTCAGCCAGATGGAGTCTTGGTGAAGCCTAGATTTAGCCAGGATTAATAGAATCCAAGATTTATCCGCAGTTAGACACGAAAGTGATGAAACTGAAGAATGATGCAAGGTAAACTATTTTGTTGCAGTATTATGCTGCAAAATTCCACTGGGCCCACCATTGAAAATATCTTCAAGAAGCAGTGCCTCAAGAAAGTGCCACCCATCATATAAGACCCTCATCATTTGTGATATACAGTACCATCTCATAGACATGCCCTTTTCTCATTACTGCCATCAGGGAGGAGGTACAGGAGCCTTAAGACTCACATTCATTGTTTTAGTAACAGCTCCTTCCTCTTTGTCATCAGATTTCTGAATGGCCCATGAACATTACCTCACTATTCCTCTTTTTCACTACCCATTTATTTCTGATTTTTATGTCTTGCACTGTACTGCTGCCATAAAACAACAAATTTCATGACATATTTGCACCTGTGGAGCACAAGAGGAAATACAGCGAATTTTGGCCTAGGCCTTGGAGGAGGGAGAGAATGGGCCTATTATTTAAGACTTCATTATGGCCTTGAGTGGCTCAAAGGTGTGAAGGCTAGAAAAGAGACATCTTTGGACTTAGACTCTGAGAGATTCTGACGTGGATTGATGAGGCATGGGACTGTGACTAGATATTAAGCTATGAGAAAGGTGCCTTGGTTGGGAACTAGATATTAGGGCCTTGAATAAAAGGTAGGATGAGAGATCAGGGGCTAAGTGAATTGGGGCATTGGCACAATAGGGACTTTGAAGATGGGGAAAGGGCCAAGAATGTTGGTGTTAGAATAATAAAAATATTTAAAGGGATCTACCTAATCATGGTTTCATGTGCTGTGCTTGTATCTATTCCAGGAGGCTCCCTTTAAATAGTGGGGCAGCACTTATGAGACCATGCAACCAATAATAATGAATGGTGGCTACGCCTTCTAAAAAAAGAGTCCTAATTTCCTGTGTATTGTTTTGGAGAATTGCTGAGGGAACTATACTATTTCAACAAGGTTGATGCTGAAATTGTTTCATTGAAGCAAGGATGATTTGCAACTGGATATGCTGATCTGAATTTGTACTCTTGTTCAGACTTACTGATATTGAATTTTCTATGTCTGAAATGCTTCCCCTTTTTATTATTTCTCCATTATATCTTATCATCTAAATGTTCCTGTGGGGTTGTTCTACCCTCTTTCTCTGTGCAAACATTTTTATCATGGACTAAAGTTTGGCTACCCTTTCAAAGTACAATGGGAAGTCAATGCATAATTATTGAATGTTGACTTGGAGTTAAATAATTTTCTATCCTTGCGGTCAAGTAGAATTGAACATCTATGACACATTTCAAAGTAGTTAAGGAAGTTTTCATGGTTTTTGTTATGTGATGAGGGCCGAATTGATCTGAGGTCATTCACTGGAATGTGGAACTCCTAGACCGCCTCTTACGGAAGTGCCAACTTCCTCCAGTTCCCTAATGGTGTTCCTTTCACATCTGAGACCCAGGTCGGGTTTGGGAACATCAGTTTCTTGTGTTTGTGTTTGTTTCCCATGTATGTGAATGTCAGGGACATAGAACATAGAATTGGGCCATTTAGCCCATCAATCATGCAACATCTTTTTACTGTTCTGACAATTGGCAAGCCTCTGGTCACACATGAACTAGCTGTCACTACCCTTCTGAGAGCGGGACGTGCTGCTTACAGGACATAAAGCTCCCCAAATAAGAGCTAACTGCCGAGATCCAAGTTGCCACTCTTCTTAAGAGCAAAAAATGGATTAGCAAACATGGTTGGCTTACCTCTAATCTCGACAATCTGGATGGCACCATCCTTTAAGATGGATTTGGCTGGAAGATCCAATGTTCTCTAATGTTCAGATCAACTCAAATGAAGGAAAAGGAAATTGCCTAATACTTCCTTCTAACCTGCCAACCTAACGGTACAGGTTCAGTGGGCAGATTTCCCATAATAATGGTCCCTGACATCAGCTGAGAAGGACCAAGGCCAAATATCTACACACACTTACTTATACAGGTTAAATTTTAACTTTTAGCTATTAAATGGAAATTTCAGGCCATTATATTGCTGGTAAAATTTAAATTGGGGCATACAACAGGGTTCAGGACTGTTTTATGGCAATTTGAAGCACAGAGCTTAAATGCTTTAGCTTAACATGTCTGAAAGACTGGCATTCTGTTGCACTCACCTCAATCATAAGCAAATGCTTTGAGAGGCCGGTCAAGGACTACATCTGCACCATGCTACCACCCTCAACGGACCCTCTACAATTTGCCTACTCTAGCACAACCTAACTACAGACAATACCATAGCCACAGCACTACATATGGCCCTCACTCACCTGGAGAAGGTGGATGCTTATGCTGGAGTGCTGTTCCTGGACTACAGTTCAGCATTCAACATCATAATTCCACCCAGGCTTGACGAGAAGCTCAGAGACCCTGGCC
This sequence comes from Mobula hypostoma, assembly GCF_963921235.1. Lineage (NCBI taxonomy): Eukaryota > Metazoa > Chordata > Chondrichthyes > Myliobatiformes > Myliobatidae > Mobula > Mobula hypostoma. The sequence goes on from NC_086100.1 coordinate 33,177,368, forward strand.
TGCACCCTACTTTGTGCAGCTGGATTCTGGACTTCCTGTGGGATTGCCGGCAAGTGGTAAGGTTGGGTTCCCTCACTCCTGCCCCTGTGACCCTCAACACAGGTGGTCTCCAGGGCTACGTCCTGAGTCCCCTCCTCTACTCCCTATACATCCATGACTGAGTTGCCATGTACGGCTCCAATCTGCTGATTAAATTTGCAGATAGCACGACATTGATAGGCCTATTTTCAACAATGATAAGACAGCCTACAGAGGAGGTCAATGCCCTGACAGTGGTGCTAAGAAAACACCCTCTCCTTCAATGTCAAAAAAATGAAGGAGTTGATCGTGGATTACAGAAGGAAAGGAGACAAACTAGGCCCGATTGACATCAATAGGACTGTGGATGAGAGGGTGAGTAGTTTCAAGTTCCTCGGTATACACATCGCTGAAGATCTCACCCAGACTGTGTATACTGGTGAAAAAGTACAACAGCGCCTCTTTCACCTCAGAAGCCTGAAGAAATTCAGCATGAGTCCCCAATTCTTTAGGACTTTCTACAGGGGCACCATTGAGAGCAGCCTGACTAGTTGTATCATCGCCTGGCACGGGAACTATACTACCCTCAACCACGGCACTGCAGAGAGTGGTGCGGACAGGTCAGCACATCTATGGGTGTAAACTTTCTTCTTTTCAGGACATTTACAGCAGCGGGTGCATAAAAAGGGCCCGGCGGATCATCAAGGATTCCAGCCACGTTAACCACAAACTGTTTCAGTTGCTACTGTCTGGAAGTGGTACCGCAGCTTTAAGGCCAGGACCACCAGGCTTTGGGACAGCTTCTTCCACACACACATAACAATATTAGTGTTTAGGCAAGATCCTCCCACGTTTCCCCTCTTTGTTGCTTGTACATTGCAATGGCGATGCAACATAAAGATTTTTACTCCCTTGGATGTAAGAAATAAAATAAATACAATATAATAAATGTATAACTGCAGTATATTCAGGTGTTTCCCATGTCACTCATTTTATAAATAACTAGGTATAACCAAAGTTGTTGCGGACAATAGAGAAAAAAATAACTGTCAGAATAATCCGAAAACTTTTCTCTTCTAAGTGAAACCTGTGCTCCTCTGGAAACTTCTGAATTTACATTTTTTACAGGAAAATGGTTCAAGGTATTTCTCTAAGTTGTTGCCAGGGTTGTTACAAAGGCCACTGCTGTCCTATAGACATATCAATATTGTTAATGAGTTTCTAAACAATGGCAGGCATTGAAGGGCCTTGTTTAACCGGTTTTTTCCTTGACCTGTCCCAACTATTCATGTTCCCTCCTCTCACTTTGTCCTTTCCGATCCCTCACACATATACAATGCATGTGTCTTCTAAACTGCTAGTTTCATTCTTTCTCTATATCTGTCTATGCTATTTATTTTCTAGATACCTAATACAGATGAATCCAACCTGAGCCCAAATGGTTCAAAGGGACCCAAGCACAAAAATCTGCTTCCCATTGGACTCTGGTTGGGTAGGCATGTTTTTGCTCTGGGTAAACATGTTTGCAAAGATTAAGAGGGTGGAATTCCAAGTCATCATTACAGAAACATGACAGTATGGGTCTTATACTTGGACAATAAAATAAAATATAAGTTCTCTATTAAATGCCTGTGAAGCAACTTTGCACCCTGATAATAAAGATACAATATGAGAATCTGGAAAGTGTGAATGCTTCCCATATTTTGAGAGCCACCTCCAAAGAAGGTAGACAATGAAATTCACCATTGCCTTCAGTGCACCAGCATAGACTTTATTCCTTTGGTGAAAGTAGCAATTAAAGATCAAAAGCACAGGGCATTCTCCCATGGAAGAATATTGATCTAGAGGACACGGTTTTAAAATAGGGGATTGATCATCTAAGACAGAAATGAATTTTTGTTTTATAGGTAAGGAACCTTTGAGTCTTTGGAAATCTCTTCCTTAAAAGGCAGTAGGAGCAGAGTCTATGACTATTTAGAAAGCAGAATTAGATTGATTATTGTTAAACAAGGGGGTGGAATGTTACCATGATTAGCTGGGAATATGGAGTAAAAGTTTATGCTTAACTCTTCTCCTAATCAGTATGTTCATATGTTTGTGTGTGACCTGGACCAAGGCCCATGGTCTACTGGGCAGCAATGATCCCTGCACTTTATATACTGGTGAGGCATGCCCTACTGACAGTAGGCACTTAAATGGTACTGGAGAAATATCATCAACTTTGTTTCACAAAACCCTCCCGGTCCACTGACAAGGTAACTAGATAAATGTCAGCATGTTCTTGCAGCCAATTTCGCAGTCATTCAGACTCTAGCTACACTCAATCCTCTTTTTCTCCAGTGGACAGGCCAAGTCTGTGAATAGCCAACACAAGACTTCTGAACTGGACATCTAACTCCAGGCTCAGATATGTCAACAGACAACCAGGTCAGGAGAGGCGCTAACCAATTCAACCAATAGGAATTTCTGGTCTATGATTATTCATAACTGAGAAAGGGCTTTTAGGGTGGAATTGAAAACCTTGAGTCTCTATGTCATGCAAACTAAAACCCAGCTTAAATTCTAGCAGAAGCACACCATCCTCCAAGCTACCATTCCACCCTGATAAGCAAATTCTTTGCCAGAGACCGTGGGTCCCAATTTGGCCCCATCTGCCAATTCAGAACCCACACTATTGCAGTGAAACCAAGTAATCTCAAGAACCAAGAAGCTAGAATGGAAAAGCCCACAAAACACGGGTTATATGGCATAGTCCATCACAATAAAAGTCCCCTCCACCGTTGAGCACTTCTACAAGGAGAGCTGCCACAAGCGAGCGTCATCCATCATCAAGGACATCCGCCATCCAGGCCATACTGCTGCCATTGGGAAGGAGCTACAGGAACCTTAGATCCCACACTACCAAGTTCAGGAACAGTTATTATCCTTCAATCATCAGGATCCTGAACCAGCATGAACAACTTCACCGACCTCAACACTGAACTGATTCCACACCTATAGACTCACTTGCAAGGACTCTTCAACTCATGTTCTAGGTATTATTTATCTATCTATTTATAATGTCTTTTTTTGTATTTGCACAGTTTGTCTTCTTCTGCACATTGGCTGTTTGTCATTTGTGTGTTTTGTTTTAGTTCTTGATTCTATTGTATTTCTTTGTTCTACTGTGAATGCCTGCAACAAAATGATTTGCAGGGTAGCATATGGTGACGTATACATACTTTGATAATAAACTTCTGGTAAGAGGGCAACCTGCTCGGTCAGGGCGGATTCTACGGGGCCAACCCAGGGTGGTATTGTCTATTTTAAATGTATTTTTTTACGATCTCAAGACCCTGCTGGCCATTAAAAATGTAAAGTACTGCAGGTCCACCCCATTAGCAAGTTGTTTCTTGGTGGAGAAACTGAAGGTGTTGGTGCAGACCGTGCTGCTGCCTGTGTCAAAGAGGTGTTGGAGTGGGTGGACAAAGGAGGTGGTGCGGTCTGACAGCAAGTGATTGTCTTAGTTGCTTTTCCTGTGATAGCAAGGCCCTTGTTAATGCTGCAAATACGCTTCACTGGTTTATTGGCGAAGAGTGTGGGAGCTGCATGGCCTTCGTCATAGCAAGGACTAGGCCTCAAGCCATGGTGTTGCTTGTTTGCAGCTGCTGGGGAGAGAGGCATCAGATCTGTGCACTCCACCAAAGTGCCAGAGGCAATGTGGTGCAGTATGCAGGTTGGAGTCAGTGCTTCAACCTCAGAATTCTGCAACGTTCATAGACCCAGGGACTTGTACTATCTTTTTTGTGTGGCTGTATTTTACTGCTGTCTTATATGTGCTATGTGTGCCTTGTGCTGTGTAGGACTGTTGGTACTGTGTTTTGCACCTTGCCCTGCAGTAACATCGTTTTGTTTGGCTGTATTCATGTATGGTTGAATGACAAGTAAACTTGAACTTCAAAATTTACTTTGAACTTTCTTAAGTCCTCAATCCTGAGAAATTGCCTCGTTGAAGAGAACTGTCAGTTTAAGTATTGAGTGCAAACTTCTTAAATGCTAAAGAATATTTTCTTTATCCCAGAATGTTTTAAGAACAACATATGATATCAAACCTGGGTAAAGTACGTATCGAGAGGTTTTCCTGATAGGCATCGAGATCCACTAGACCAAGACTACTTGAAGCACTGCTATTCCCATTGCTAATGATAAAAAAGGGAATTTGAAATTAAATGGGATTCTTCCTCATATTTAAACACATCTTTCAAAAATGCAGATAATAATGCCACCACAACTTTTGAAACTTATGCTCATTCACTCTTTTATGTACAATTAAACCACTTCCTATTCATGCCAAAATATCAAACAACTTGAGATGGTTCAGGCAGAAAAAGCAACAATTTCCAGGAGCTTCATTGACTCTGTAAAAGGACATTAAATAGTTACAGCATAGTGGGACAACATATGTTTTGCTTGATGGCCTACTGCTTGGAAATTCAAGAGTGCAAAGAAAATTGAGTTAGTTCAGGGCATGATACAAGAACCAGGCTGCGTGGTGTAGGCAGGAACTGGGGATGGGATAGGATCTTGAAAGAAGGTCAACTAATTAGCCAGCCTCTCCATCCATAGATAGAATGGATGTAGAGAGGATGTTTGCTATACTGGGAGAGTCCAGAACCAAAGGACACAGCCTCAGAATACAAGGACATCCTTTAGAACAGAGATGAGGAGGAATTTCTTTATCCGAAGAGTGGTGATTCTGTGGAACTCATTGCCACAGATGGCCGTGGAGGCCAAGTCATGGGGTATATTTAAAACAGAAGCTGATAGGTTCTTGATCAGTAAGGGTGTCAAAGGTCATGGGAAGAAGGCAGGAGAATGAGCTAAGAAGGATAACAAATTAGCCATGATGGAATGACAGAGCAGACTCAATGGGCCAAATGGCCTAATTCTGCTCATATGTCCTTTGATGACATGCTGAGGGATTGTACCCTCTTACGTTGGATGCAAATATATCTTTTATATAGTATTGAAGAGCTGGGGTTATCCCTAATATCCTGGCTAATATTTATCCCTATTACTGAAAATGGATTATCTAGTCATCACACCATTATGTGAAGTTGTTTGCAAATGGGCTGCCACATCTCCTAAGCCACTATAGTGACTAAACTTCTAAAGTACTTTCTGGCTGAAGACTATACAAATGCATGATTTTTTTACTTCTACATAACTGATGATGACAGATGTGCCCTCCATATCAGCCGTTGAGCTGAGTGTTGCCTGTCTCATGTAGAGAAACGGAGGCGATGGTCTGAACAACTTAATGGTTTGTTTTTATATTTCAGATTACATTTTTTTGCACTAGAGTCAAAAACCATATTGCCAGCATATAGTGTTCTTCACCCAGTAACTATCCTTCCACTTGTCAAAGTGGTTCAGATGCAAATATCATAGCAGACACCACAGAATGGAGTTATCAACCCGACTACCTGCATGATGCTCACACACTAGTTTCAGGTCAAGGGTGAGAGGACACTACTGCCCACAGATATCTCAGAGCTGACATGCACTGCTTTCAAAGTAATGTGGTGCATTCAGTGTCGCTCTGTACCCATAGGAAGCCTGTGGTCTGAGAGAAGCCATACATTGTTTTCTGGAATCCACAGTCAACACTTGAATGGAGAGTGCCGATGTAGGAAACAGTAAACTGTAAGGCATTGCAAGCTGAGATTCAGAAAGGGGATTTGTTTCCTGAGCACTCTGTGCTCATGGCCTCTTGCTGAAAATCTTCTTCCCATCGTCCTCCTTAAAGCTTGCCTTCCTCTATTAGGGCCCTCCAGTCCAGCAGCCAAAAGCAGAACTTCTGCTGGCCAAATATTTTAATTCTGATTCCAATTCCCATTCCAACATGTCAATCTATGGCCTCCTCTTGTGCTATGTTGAGGCTGCCTCAGGGTGGAGGAGCAACATATTATATTCCTTCTGGGTCACCTCCAACCTGATGGCATGAATATTGATTCCTCCTTCCAGTAAAAAAAATTCCCTCCCCTCCCCTCTTCTTCTATTCCCCACTTGGCCTCTTACCTCTTCTTACCTGCCTATCACCTCTCCTATGGATCCCCTTCCTTTTCTCCTATGGTCCACTCCCCTCCCTTCCTCTCCAGCCCTTACCCATCTGGTTTCACCTATAACCTTCTAGCTATCTTCCTTCCCCTCCCCTACCTTTTTATTTTAACATCTTTTCACTTCCTTTCCAGTCCTGAAGAAGGGTCTCAGCCCAAAACGTTAACTGTTTATTCCTTTCCATAGATGCTGCTGGACCTGCTGTGTTCCTCCAGCGTCTTGTGCATGTTGCTTTGGATTTCCAGCATCTGCACAATCTCCTCTGCTTATATTTTTTTTTCCTCTTTTTGCCCACTGCTTATTATTCCAGTCATACTGCATTCCTAAGGGAGCATCTGCACACACAACCAGCCATTTAACTGATTCAATTATTTACACTCTAGTTGGATGTTACTATATTACTTCTGATGATCACCAATCTTACCATAGCCCTTTATACTTCATTATCATATTACAGTCTGGGATAACAAACTCTGTTTCCCTGACTACTTAACTCTTTGTTACACTGAATCATTTCTTGTAGTTGATGAGTTCAATCTCATGAGTAACGTTCATTTTAATTTGCTTGAAGAATGATTGAATCCTCAACATTTTGTTATGAACCTACTGTCAAGTCTATAAGCTTAAGTAATAATCACCCAACCTCTCATTCTTCAATGAATGTGCGGTAATATTTTTAATGACCTCTCACTGAGATGAAGATAGCTACTGCTGTCTTCTGCGTGGTCCTCTTCATTAATGAGCTGTGACCAGCTTCCCATGCTATCATCACTGGTGCTTAAACTGCAAGGATTCTCTTCTGATGTGGCTTTCTCTGTTGTTATTGGATTCTTCATAAAGCTTATGGGGCAAAACAGAAAGAGGAAATTAATTACTTGAGTGATACAGAACAATTGTAAAGAATAAGTCCTTTCAACCGAATTATTAGCTAGATAAATGATGTTTCAAAGCCATGCAAATGACATTCTATTTACCAGGTGTTTGACACTATTTGGAATAAATTACATTTTGCTTGTCATCAGATTTGTAACTTTTACGTTTACACAGCTAGGCAAAGAACAAAAAAATGATCATTCAAAGAGGTGTGGAAGTATTTTCATTTATTTCATCACAGTTTCTGCAATCTCCCTGCAGGTGCATATCATGCAGTTTTACTACACTACACATTACACTTTCTCTTAGCCAAAAGGCCGAGAAGCAATTTTGCGATCATCTTTGCACATTTCTGAGCAAGTTCCCCCACTTTGCTTAGAGCACAGAGACCACTTACTCAGTTATACAGTAGAAAAGTCAAGAGCCACACCTATTTGCTCTGGCTACTCTCAGTGAACAAGGTTACATAAGAATATAAAAACATAAACAAACGGGAGCAGGACTAGCTGCTTGGTGCTTCAAGCTTGCTCTGCCACTATAACTGATCCAAACCTACCTCAAACTAATTCCTGATCTGTCCCTTCGATTCCTTGCAGCTGAAATTCCCACTTGAATATAATCTGTGACTCTGCCTCCACAGCTCTCTGGGGTGAAGACTTCTAAGGATTCATGAAACTCATTGGGAAGAAATCCCTTTACACTTGAGCAGTTTTCTGAAACAGTGATACCCTCACTCTCCATGTCAATCCTATCAATGCCACTCGGAGATTTTAAGTTGCAATGATCACCTCTCCTTCTAAACTTAAATAAATATAGACCCAACCTGCTCAAGCTTTTTACATATGCAGTCCCTTCATTCAATCTAAGTGTTTTAGTCCTGACATATGGAAATCAAAAGCACCTTGTAAAGTCGCATCAAAGCTTTCAAATAGACTACATACTCAATGCAATACGTCTTAACATTCTTTTAAAATTCATAATCTGTTACTATATCTGCACATTTTGTTGTAGTTTTTCACTTATTATAGCCTTTGGTACTGTAACTTGCATTATCACGCTTTGTTTAAAATATATAAGCATTGGGACCGGATGGTGTGAACCCCAAGGTCCTGAAGGACTGGGCTGAGCTGCTGTGTGGAGTTCTCCAGCACATTCTCGATCTGAGTCTCAGTCTGGAAAGGGTCCTGACCGTGTGGAACACGACATGTGTGGTCCCAGTACCCAAGAAGTGCCTACTGAAATTCCTGAATGACCACCGTCCAGTGGCCCTGACCTCACACATCATGAAGACTCTAGAGAGGCTGGTCCTGGCTCAGTTCCAACCCCTCCGTCCCCTGAAGTTTGCCTACCAGAAGCACATTGGAGTTGATGATGCTGTCATCTACCTGCTGAACAGAGCCTATTCCCATATGGATAACAGGGCAGCACTGCAAGAATGATGTTTGTTGATTCTTCAAGTGCCTTCAATACCATTCAGCCCTTATTGCTGGGGGAAGGCTCTGTTCATTGGACGTTGCTACCTCCATTGTATCCTGGATAATGGACTCCCTGACTAGCAGACCCCAGTTTGTGCAGCTTCTGAGCTGTGTGTCAGACATGGTTATAAGCAGCACTGAGGCCCCACAGGTGACTGTATTGGTTCTCTTCCTTTTCCCTTGTATGCCTCGGACTTTAGCTATAACACTGAGTCATGTCATCTGCAGAAATTCTCTGATGACTCAGCAATAGCTGGGCTTATAAAGGAAGGATGAGTACAGGGCCCTGGTGGAGGACTTTGACAAATGGTGCAAGCTGAATCATCTACAGCTCAACATCAGTAAGACAAAGGAGATGGTGACTTAGGAAGACTAGGTCGACACTGCTCCCTGTTACTATTGATGGTGAGGATGCAGATGTGGTGAGGACCTACAAGTATCTGGGGGTGCACCTGGATGACAGATTTGAGTGGAGCACCAACACAGAGACTGTGTACAAGAAGGACCAGAGTCGCCTCTACTTCCAGAGGAGAATGAGGTCCTTTGGAGTACGTAGGCCTCTCCTTCACATGTTCTACCAATCTGTGGTCGCCAGTACAATCTTCTATGCGGTGGCATGCTGGGGCAATGGCATCAACATGGGTGATGCCAACAGGCTCAATAAACTGATTAGAATGGCTGGCACTGTTGCAGGAGTCAAACTGGACACACAGGAGGCTGGGGTGGAACAAAGGACCCTATGGAAAATCCTGGCATTTCTGAACAATGTTTCTCACCGTCTGCATGCCACCTTGGCTGAACAGAGGAGCACCTTTAGTAATAGACTAAGACAACTGCACTGCTTCAAAAAGCGCTATATGAGGTCATTCATACCCTTGGCTATTAGGTTCCATAATGAGTCAACCTACAGCCATGGAAGTGGTGCCCCTCCTGTTAGACTATTTGAGGTAACTTATTTCTTATTCTTTCTTCTCTTCTAATATTTATATACCTGTGCACTTGTAATGTGACTATGACACTATAATTTCCTTTGGGATGAATAAAGTATCTATCTATCTGTAATTTTTTTTTCATTTTTCCTTGTGAATTAGATAACCTCATATTTACCCATAACAATTTCTTCCAACTTCTTTCCTCTCTCATAACAAATCTATATACCCGTGTGGTTCTTTTACCTAATTTACCTTTTTATCATCAACGAATTTGGCCAAGGTGGACGAAGCCACCTCATCCTCGTCGATTGTTAGTATCTGAGGCACCAGCACTTTGCCGGTTACTGATGACTAATCCAACACTGACATGACTTTCTGCTCATTAGCCTCTCCCCCGCTCATGCCAAGATATTGCCCCTGTGCCATAGCATTCAGGGCGGGATCTTCTGAATGCCTTTTGGAAGTTCGTACACGTTACATCGAGAAAAGGAGATGAAGAACCCCATGAAGATGGATCCCCTGAGCAAGATGTCTAAGGTAAACAAGTACAGTACCAAAGCTTAGTTTCACTGATGGTGGGAACGATCTTTCCTGTGAAAATTTGCACAGTTACAGGCTCAGAACTATCACTAGCTTGTCTGAAAAATGATCATCAGCCAGTTCCATCTGGATTGTACATTTGCCTGGATCTGGAAGTGAATAATTTGTTGACATTCATCCCAAACAGATGTGATGCAGGACAGTGTTCCGTTGGTTACTCACAAGACGCACACTGACAGATGCTCCAGCAGTTTCTGGAAGATTGTCAGCTTGGTATACAATGCATATTAATCTTTCAAAAACTAGCCCATCTTTCTGAAGAAGGAGTCGCTAATGACACAGTGATGCAGCCTGGCACACTTCTAAGGGATGTTTGTACAGCACTTGCAAGCCCTCTAAGGGAAAAGGTCAGAGTTTGTGGTTCCTGCACCTCAGTCTGCTCTGGTCCTAAATGTGTAGTCACACATCAATGGTTGTCTTTTGTTATGTGCTGACTGCTGCAATTATCAGCAATACCAGAGTGTCAAAGAGGTATGATGTCTTCTGTGACAAAAAGATATACTATCCAGGAGTAAGTCAGGGTCAGGTGAGAAGAGACAACTGGTTTCTGTTCAAGTTCTGGGGTTGGCACAGGTCGCAAATTATTCTGGCAATTGGATGAAGTAGTATCAGATTGATAATCAGAATCAGACCCCATGGAAGGTCTTAGTGAACAGATCATGGGCATAAGGTAAGAGGCATTGGGTCTGTACAGGGGTAAGGAGTGTTTGACTGCCTTGAGTCAACAATGGAGCAAGAGGCCTAGATTTGGGTTGGTTAATAATGGGGTAAGGATCTTTGGGTTATTTTGATAATCAGGTAAAGACCTTGAGAACAAAGCAATCATCAGAAAAAGGGCCTGGGACTGTGTTGAGTTGGCATTTTGGTTAAGGGGTTTGGGTTAGGCAAGCGTTGGGGATTAGGTCTGGTGCCTGAGGTAGGTAAATGTCTCTTTTTGGTGCAGTGATCAGTAAAGAGCTCCAGGACCACGTCAGGTATTCCCAGCCTTCAGTGATCAGCTTCAGGACCTGGCATCAGGGTGGAGTGGCAATCATGGTGGGAGGGGACTCAGTAAGGGAATGGCTGGTGACTGGACCTCGACATGGATTCTCAGCAGGTTCCTTAATTAGTGATGCAGGCCTGGGCTGAGTGATCAGGAGCAAAGGGGAAAAGATAGGACCTGGGCTGGTGGGGTGGTCAGCAGGAGATTAGTGGGGGATTGGTTTGTGGGACTGAGGATAGTGGTCAGCACAATGTGGTGATATGGCACCAACCCATCTCTCAGCAGGTAAATATGTTCCTCATACGGTAACCCTTTCATTTCTGGAATCATTCTCGTGAATCTTCTCTGAACCCTCTGCAATGTTAGTGTATCCTTTCTAAAATAAGGAGCCCAAAACTGCACACAATACTCCAAATGTGGTCTCACGAGTGCCTTATAGAGCCTCAACATCACATCCCTGCTCACATATTTTATACCTCTAGAAATGAATGCCAACATTGCATTCGCCTTCTGCACAACCGACTCAACCTGAAGGCTAAACTTTAGGGTATCCTGCACAAGAACTCCCAAGTTCCTTTGCATCTCTACATTTTGAAAATCTCTCCCCATCTAGTTAATAGTCTGCCCATTTATTTCTTCCAAGAAAGTGCATGTCCATACACTTCCCAACATTATATTTCATTTGCCACTTCTTTGCCCATTCTCCTAAACTATCTAAGTCTCTCTGCAGGCTCACTGTCTCCTCAACACTATTCACTCCTCCACCTATTTTTGTATCATTGGCAAATTTAGCCACAAATCTATCAACCCAATAGTCCAAATCATTGACATATATCGTAAAAGGCAGCGGTCCCAACACTGACTCCTGTGGAACTCCACGGGTAACTGGCACCCAGCCAGAATAGGATCCCTTTATTCCCACTCTCTATTTTCTGCTGATTAGCCAGTGCTCCACCCACGCTAGTAACTTCCCTGTAATTCCACGGGCTCTTATCTTGCTAAGCAGCTTCATGCGCGGCACCTTGTCAAAGGCTTTCTGAAAATCCAAGTACACCACCTCTACTGCATCTCCTTTGTCTACCCTGCTTGTAATTTCCTCAAAAAATTTCAATAGGTTGGTCAGGCAGGATTTTCCTTTCAGGAATACATGCTGGTTTTGGCCTATCTTGTCATGTGCCTCCAGGTACTCCGTAATCTCATCCCGAACAATCGATTCCAACAATTTTCCAACCATTGATGTCAGGCTAACAGGTCTATAGTTTCCCTTCTGCTGCTTCCCACCCTTCTTAAATAGCAGAATGACATTTGCAATTTTTCAGTTATCTGGTACAATGCCAGAATCTAGCGATTCTTGAAAGATCATTGTTAATGCCTCTGCAATCTCTCTAGCTACTTCCTTTAGAATCCAAGGGTGCTTTCCATCAGGTCCAGGAGATTTATCCACCCTCAGACCATTGAGCTTCCTGAGCACCTTCTCAGTCATAATTTTCACTGCACATGCTTCACTTCCCTGACACTCTTGAATGTCCGGTGTACTGCAGATGTCTTCCACTGTGAAAACTGATGTAAAATACGCATCCAGTTCCTCTGCCATCTCTGAGTCTCTCATTACAGTATCTCCAGCGTCATCTTCTATTGGTCCTATATCTATCCTCAACTCTCTTTTACCCTTTATATACTTAAGAAAGCTTTTAGTATCTTCTTTGATGTTAGTCACCAGCTTCCTTTCATAATTCATCTTTTCCTTCCTAATGACCTTCTTAGTTTCCTTCTTTAAGTTTTTAAAAGCTTTCCAATCCTCTATCTTCCCACTAACTTTGGCTTCCTTTTTTGCCCTCTCTTTTGCCTTCACTTTGGCTTTGAGTTCACTTGTCAGCCACGGTAGTGTCCTTTTTCCATTCGAAAATTTCTTCTGATTTGGAATATGTCTGTCTTGCACTTCCCTCATATTTTGCAGGAACTCCAGCCATTGCTGCTCTGCTGTCCTTCCTGCTGGTGTCCACTTTCTCAAAGTACTTTTTAACTATTTATTCATATGTACACCAGGTCCCTCATGAGCTGCAGCTGTTGAAATTTGTACCCTTACTCTGTATTACCTCTCCTCATTTATTTTCTCAAACTGTACTAGTCTGGATTAAATATAATTTGCATGTCTGCCTATTTTCACAGCCTTTGCTTTGTTTAAATCTACCACTACTCTCCACTCTACTCACCACACCTCCAAGCTGAATCCTCTGCAAACTTGAAAATGTTATCCTCCATAGTCTTGTCTTCCATGAATATGTATTAAAAAAAGCTCTACTGACCTCTGGGAAACAGTCCACCAGTTTGATAAATAACTGCGTGCCATTTCTCTCCTTTCTGTCCCTAAACCAGTTTATTTTCTATGCTGCCACAAACTCATTTATTCTAGTCAATTAATAACTTGCAACATGTCACTTAGGGTTAGTAATTCAACTGGAACCAGCCTTTACACAAAACAATATTTCCCCAGCACTGAGAGTTTATATTTCTGTTGCACGCCTTAGGCTAATAAGACACCTTTGGGACTTGAACATATCAACAGTAATTATTCAGTTTTCTAATAATTACCTGAAATAGGCTGTTACACAAACATAACCACATTTTGTAATAATGGATACTTTCTTTCTAACAGTGATGAACTCCCTTTGACCTAGAGAAGAATTCTCATTAACTAACTTCTCTGGGTGACAGCAGTGTAACTACAGAATCTTCTGACAGCCAGTCTGAAGTTCAAGGCTAAACTATCATCTTGGGTGAGAGAAAGATCACCCCTGAGGTGCAGCCCAAGAGATGGAAACCAATGAGAATCTGCTCTGAACTGGAATGAAATAATCATTGAGACAAACTAAATGGTTGAATCCTGAAAGATTCTGTTGATTAAATGGTAGCAGATTTTTCAGAGCTTTTGAAACGTATTATCAGTCTCCTAAATGAAGGTAACTAATGGGTCTTTCTTGATTATTATCATTATTATGATATCTGAATGGTTATTTGCAGGACAACACAAAAGCAGCATGTTATGACCGATGACAGTTCTGTCCCCACCTATAGTAGTGAATGGGGCTGAGATACTACTGACATGAACATTGGCATGAACACTGATTTCTCCTTTCGGTAATTTCCCCCTCCCATTTCCCTCTTCTTCTATTTCCCACTCTGACCTCCTACCTCTTCTCCTCACCTGCCTATCACCTCCGCATGGTGCCCCTCCTTCTTCCCTTTCTCCCATGGTTCTCTCTCCTCTCCTATCAGATTCCTTCTTCTCTAGCCCTCTACTTTTCCCATCCACCAATCACCTTCCTCCTTCCCCTCCCCACCATATTTTATTCCAGTGTCTTCCCCTTTCTCTTGCAGTCCTGAAAAAGTGTCTTGGCCTGAAGCGTTGACAATTTATTAATTTCCATAGATGCTGCCTGATCTGCTGAGTTCCTCCGGCGTTTTGTGTGTGTTTCCTGAAGAATTCAAATGCCAGTCCTTATCCTACCATCACATTGTATAACATCCCCAGATATCAACCTTACACTCTCAATCATGAGCACTGAGTCAGACCATTCCTTCACTTGAGATGAGTACGTACATAATCTAGGTTCACAAGTGAGTTATTCTGTGGCAAGATGTTAGATGTGGGCCCTGCACAGAAACAATACTATTGCAATATTTCAAAATGGAAAGGAGAATCCCAGAGCCCTGCCCAGCAGATGTCCTTCAGCTTACAGAAAGTTAGTTTCCCAGGCATTTCATTGCTCCTGTGGTACCAAGTAGTCTGTTGTGTTCTCCTGCAAGTCACCAGCAGCAAATTGGCTGCATTGTACTTGAGTGTCTTCAGTTTGTGACAGAAGTACTTTATTGAAACCCAAACCCTCTTTTCTCTAAGAGTCACACAGTATGCTGGAATTCTGTACTTACAGAAAAGTATTTCTCTATCACTGCCATTAAAACCCAGGTTGTTAAGTGACAAGTAACATTCACACCACACAAATGCCAGGCAATAACCATATCTAACCGCAGCATAAGAACCTGACTAGTGATACGATTACTTCCAACTATCACTACTTCAGTGGCAATACTTCAATATCAATAACCTGTGGGTTATAACTGACAGAAACTGAACTGGACCAGCCACACACATAATGTGACTATGAGAACAGGTTATAGAGGTTAAGAATCAGCAACTAACTCAGTTCCAATTCCCCAGAGTCACTCTGCTGGTCCACAAGACTCAACACCGGCGTGAGATGGAATAATCTTCACTTGCTGAATGAGTGCAGCTTCAACAACACTCAAGAAGTTTGACAGCATACAGAACACTACAGCGCATTTGACAGGCACCCCATCTCCAACTGTTCACTCACTCCCATGACCTGTCGCCCGGTTCGGATACAGCCCTAGTGCGGAGTGAGAGACACTGAAGTGGGTCGATATTTCACAGACTTTAATGTGAGCAGTGTTAAAAGGGAAAAGAAAACAATAAACACCAGGCCAAACAGGGCCGCTAACTAAAACTCTCAAATGGAAAACGAAGCCGACACTGCAGCTGAAAAGAACAACTAAATATTAAATGCTTGCCGCTAGTCTTCAGAGTTAGTTGACTCAATTGTCCAATTTCTCAGGCAAGGCGGAATGCAAGCAGGCAGCGAAGCGTTGTTGTGTCCAAGTCTTGACAAATACTACAATAGAATGAATGGAGTTAAATGTCATCACAATGAAATAATAATTAGCTGACACGTGCATATTCACGAGCGCTGTTGCCTTATCTACTGCGCTGCTGAATCCGTGGTTGTGACAGGGGCCCCCCTCTCTAGGCGCAGTCCCTGAGGCACCACAGACCAGTGTCCGCTGGAAGTTTCAAATGAGGGACTTGTCCAAGATGTCCTTCAGTGATGCTGGTAGATAGGTGCCATGGTGTGTACTGCCAATATCGGAGCCAAAGATTTCCATGTAGAGACAGAAACAAGAGTTTTTACAGAGGTAGCTCGACCAAGTGACACCGTGAGACTGATCATTCTCAAAATGAGGACCCTCCGATTGGAGCTAATCAGGCATCTGCTTCAAGAATAAAGCTAACAATCTCTGAGCCAATCAAAAATAAACTTAACAGACTTAAACAAAAAGTACCAGGAAACCATATTACAAAGAGCGAGTCACTTGAGAAAAACACAAGGAACTCTTTAAACCATTAATAGCTGTTGTTAAGCAACAATTAACCAATTCACATGCTCTAAAAACGTCAGAGCCCAATGCTGTCTGATGCCCTGCACAGGGCTGAAGAAGTCACTACAGGATCCCCCTCCCTATAGCTGGCACTTGGTGGCCCAGGAAGACCTGAAAACTCGAGAACCAGGGATGACTTGAGAGACCTGGGGAACTAGAGAGGGAGGCATGGGGAACTCAAGAGGCTGGGAGACTCAGAGATCCAGATAGACTCTCAGGATTCTCCAGTCTCTCAGTCTGTTGGAAGTCTCTCAGAATCCTGAGAGACTTTGGAACCCCAAAAAAACCTCAGGTGGGGCCAAGAGGGAGGTTTGGGAGTCCTCGAGATGGGGAAGACATTGAGAAACCCTAAACACATTGAATAAGCCTTGAAAACAATCAGAAAAATAAAATCTTTGGGAAGATAGAGAAAAGTCCTTGGGACCTTGAAAACATGAAAGTTGAAACCTAGAGAAGGAACCTTTTCAGATCTTGCTCACTGTTTTTTATCTTTCACAAGTTTTTTCAGAGGCAATTAGGATAGACGGTCAATTTTACAGATCAAGACAGCGTAGACAGGTTTATTTCATCGCTAAGCTAGTTGGTTCTCTGTAGATCTGTTTAAATTTGCTACATGAAAGTTTGATTTTCCCAGTCTGTACCATGACTTTCATCAAGAGGTTAAAAGTTGCCGTATCTACGGTTGTGACATGACCGATGCACAATTTCAGCAACTTGAACTATCCACAGGATGTACTCACTAAGGCTCCTCAATGTCCACCTTCCAAGGCCACAATATGCACCAACTAGGAGGATGAGCAGCAAAAGCAAGTGCATACCATGAGCTGGAAGCCACACACTATCTGACTTGGATGCATTTTGCATTCCTTCAGCATTGCAAGGTCTAAATCCTGCAACTCCCTTCCTCATTTCCTTGAGCATAATCCCACACCTCAGTATCTACAATGGTTCAAGAACACAGCATCACCTTCCCAAAGGCAACCATAGAAGGCAAATTAAATGCTGACTCAGCCAGCGAACCATATCCTTGAATTAATAATGAAAAGTTTCTTTTGGGTGATATGTCTTGCCAGTGGTAACTATTCCAGGATTGTTGCTAACAACAGAGCAAAATACAGTGGATGCTGGAAGTCTGATGTAAGAAAGCAGAAAATGCCGGAAATGTTCAGAGGGTGAGGCTGTACCTGAGGAGCATCGGACTGCTGATGACCTTATCTCTAACTCTATATGGAATGCCTGATGAATGATCAGTGATCTGAAATATGATCTGTTCCTTTTGATTCTTAAGTTGTCTTACATGCTATAAATTTCCAGTATTTTCTATTATTATTGCTGGTAACATATCATTCACTGAGGTGACAGAAGTTAAGCTTCACAACATCTTTTAAAAAAAGGGGTATTTTTATATTGTATATATTTGGAGTAATTTTAGATAGAATCAGATGGTTTAAAATTGTCCACAGTAGTTAAGACCTTTGATGTCTGATCATGTTTTTCTGTCTTGTCATTGATGGAGTGAAGCAGCATAAGAACCAGACTAGTGTTGTGATTATTTTCAAGGAGAAAGTTGAACTGCTGTTTTGTGTTACAGTATTATTAAAGATAGGCTTCATTTGAAGCTCAGTTCAATTCAGCTCTGAACTCAGAACCCTTATTTGTCTGAAAAATGGTCAATCAATGTTACAGAATCCCCAAGGAAACATTGAAAGCAAATTTGATTCATTCATTCAAACTAATTAGATCTCTTTTGGAAAGTATAATGGGATGTGATTCAAAGCCTGACATGTGGTAAATGTCACATTTTGGAAGAGCCAATATTTTGGTGATAACTTCGAAAGGTGTGGGGTCTTAACTGCATCCAGTAATGGGACTGTCTTGCATTGTTCATCACCCTGACATTGAAGTTGTTGAAGGTAAATGAGGGGAAGTGAATAAAACAGCTGATCAATATTTTTGAAAATCTGCAGATGCTGGAAAACCAAGCAACACGCACAAAATGCTGGAGGAATTCCAGGCAGCATCTATGGAAAAGTGTACAGTCGATGTTTCAGGCTGAAACCCTTTGGCAGGACTGGAGAAAAAAGCTGAGGAGTAGATTTAAAAGGTGGGAGAAGGAGAGAGAGAAATACAAGGTGATAGGTGAAACCTGGAGGGAAAGACATGAAGTAAAGAGCAGGGAAGTTGATTAGTGAAAGGGAGAGAAGGCCATGGAAAAAACAAAAAGGAGGAGGAGCATCAGAGAGAGGTGATGGGCGGGCAAGGAGATAAGGTGAGAGAGGGAAAAGGGGATGGGGAATAGAAAAAGGGGATCAGGCATTACCAGAAGTTTGAGAAAGCAATGTTCATGCCATCAGGTTGGAGGCTACCCAGACAGGTATTGTTCCTCCAGGTATGGCCTCATCACAACAGTGGAGGAGGCCATGGATAGACATATCTGAATAGGAATGAGAAGTGGAATTAAAATTGGTGGCAACTGAGAGATCCCACTTTTGCTGGTGGATGGAGCGTAGGTGGTCAACAAAGCGGTCTCCCAATCTATGTCAGGTCTCACCAATATACAAGAGGCCACACTGGGCACGAGGTACAGTATATGACCCCAACAGACCCACAGGTGAAGTGTCACCTCTCCAGGAAGGTCTGTTTGGGGTCCTGAATGGGAGTGAGGGAGGAAGTATTGGGCCAGGTGTAGCACTTGTTTCGCTTGCAAGGATAAGTGCAGGAGGGAGATGAGTGGGGAGGGACGAATGGACAAGGGAGATCCCTGTGGAAAGCAGAAAGTGGGGGTGGAAGATTTTTGGCTGTGTTTAGTTCAGGTAACTAATGGAAAAACTGAGGGATGCACCACAAGGGGTCAGTGGGCAGGGACCACAGTGTAGGGTTCTTCTGTTGCTGGAGAGCGAGAGGCCTAGTTAGGTGAGAAAGCCCCTTGATTATTGTCGTGGTATACCACCCCAGAGTGCCACATGAGTATCAGGAATGTTATTGACGAACAGTAGTAAGGACATTGATGATGAATGTAAAGAATGAAAAGGCATTGCACAGTTTATTCTTGTAAATAATTTTGCTTATTATGAATAAATTTTATTTTATTGAAAGAAAATTGAGGGACCCTGAAACCCTGTGCAGCCTGAGCCAAGGCTCTGTGGGGAAGGACCACGGTACAGGCTCCTTATTGGCAGGGGTAGAGTTGGGTGAGCGAGTCTCTCTAACAATGAAAAGGGTGTAACCTCAGAGAACCATAGGAGGGGCAATGGTGTTACGTGTGTGTTTGGACTGCTGAATGTATTATCCACAATTGGAAAGGGTGTTTTGTTCTCTTTCTTCATTTGTATTATTTTTAACAAGAATAAAATCTACTTTTTGAAAAAAAATTTTCCCTGTGGCTCCAAGAGCATTCTACTGCTGGAGATTTTCCTTGCCTCTTTCCGTTTACTAAATAATAATGTTAGTCATGATTAATCATTTTTTTTGCATTATGTGACTCACAATGCATGCAAGGTGATGTACAAGTATAATTTAGGGTCACATTGCATTTTTAATGTAATGTCGCAAAAATTTCAATATTTAAAAAATGTTACAGGTCAAATTTTAAAAGATAAACAATTGCTGACTTTAGTTTGTCAGTTACCTGTACACCAGAGAACCAGATTCAGTTTGTCCTTCCGAATCAGCTTCTAGAAGTTTCCTTTCCGCTTGTCTTTTAGTACTGCTGACAGCCTTCCCATGAGAAGACTGGTTTCTCTCTTCCTTTTGATCATTCTCTATATGAATTAAAGGAACTTCCCTTGGGCAGTGAGACGATTTCTTTTTCTTCACGGCTGCCCACTCGTGTGAAGTGAAGGATTTCTTGTCAGTCACCGATTTTGCTTCCTCCACTCTGTGAGCGAGGTCTGAATCACATATTTTGCTTTCAGTGCCACAGTCATGGGTTAAAGTTGCTAAGGAACCCTGCTGGCTGCTGCTGATTGATTTCCCACTTTTAATGGTGTCTGTAACTATATTGGTGGGATTCTCTTTATCAAATTGCTGTGCACCACCTGACAACTGTTCAGCACTCTGAATGTCAGCGTCATCGCAGATAATTTTATTTTTCCTCATTAGTGCCTCAATGGAATTGGACCAAGTTTCACTTATCAGCATGTCAGTAATGTGGTCAGTTTTGTTCTTCCGGTATAAACAAGAGTCTGTTAAGGATTTGTACAGGTTAGCAGACAATGGCACATTACCTAGATTTACCTGCAAGGTGTTTCTGCGATCATTCTGGGCAAAGCCGTCAAAGGAGTTTGCTTTCACAGGTGGAGTCACTGTTAACCTTCCCTCTGATGCTTGTCTGTCAGGCATTGAGGACTGCCTGAAACATGAAGTCCCTCGCCCAGCAGGGGGAACCAACATATTGTGGAACTCTTTGTTGGCTTTTGTCTCTTTGCTTTCTTTCTCCAGTTCATGGAGCATGTACCTGTAAAACTCTTCTGTTATACTCTCTGTACTAGATTGCTTTGACAGACACGTTGTACTTACACCAAGGTGCCCATTCTTTCTGCACACCTGCTGCAGGGCTGCATTTAAAATATTGCTGGCATGCTTGCTGGCATAGTAATCCAACAATAGGTCAAATCCCCAGCCTTCGCTTTCCATCTGATTCATCATGAAGTTGGAAAACTCGTCGGTGATACTCTCACAGCTTGACTGCTTTGAGACTGAACTGGCCCGGCTGTTGGGCTGACCAAATTTAGTCAAGGCACCAAGGGCAGCCCACGAACTGTTAGAATCTGTGTCCTCTTCTGGGATGCTTTCATAACTGGACCCTTTTCCTCTGCTCCACCTGTCCGTCAGTAGCCTGTTTCTCATTAGCCCTTGTCCTTGCCTCACAGAGTCAATCACTGTTAGTTCAGCTGAATTCACTATTTTAGCCGTCACCTCCTGGGCAAAGTTGTTGATTTGGTCTAAGACATCATCAGAGTTCAATGATTCATCAACCACTCTGTTCATTAGTTTTTCCTTTAGCTCAGGTTGCTCTTGTGTTTTTCTTTTGATTTCACTAAGTCTGGGAGGCTTAAGTCTCTTGACAGTTGTAGTCTGAGATTCTTTACCCCTACCGAGAGCTTTTGATGAGGAGGCCTGTGGGACGATAAATCTCTTGTGGTCACAGAGCCTTGTTTTCCACGGACAAAACCATGGCTGCTTGGCATTTGTGTTTTCAAGACAAATAGCTGCCATTTCCGTTGCCATGGAAACAACTGTCTTTGATATCTGGTCAGCAAACCCATTTACTGTTAGGCTTGTATCTGTTGACTTTTCAACATGGAACGGAGATTTAGATGGGCTTAATGTACTTTGTGGATTCATCATAAGGTTGTTCTGATTTTTACCTGGGTGAGGTTGGGCTCTCGTGTCTGTAAGTGTACTGATGTAGTCAGACGTACGGGGCTGAACTCCACTACCACATCGGCTCTCCATGTCAAAAGCATCAGTGGAGAAAGATGAAGTTGTATCTTTGTCACATATATTCTGCTGTTGTTGTGGGACAGCAGTACTGGTGACCGCAGCTCCAGTATTCCCCGATGTCAGCTGGTTGGTCAAATTGTGTGCAATATTTGCACAGTCACTACCTCGTCTGCTGAGAGACTGCATTGCGTTCAGATTAATTTGCTGTGACAGATCAGGTCCTACGCATCTTTTCTCATAGGAGGTTATGGAGTCTGTCAGGTTCCCTCGACCAGAGGGTACATGATTTAAGTTTTCATCTCTGTCATTGGGGTTATGGTTAACAGATATTCCTTCTTGTATGTTGGTTATTTCTGAATCCTTACTGTTTTTTATTCTATCATCCTGAAAAAGCATGGTAACATCACTGTGCCTGACAATATCTTTGATCTTCCTGCAAGTGAAATATAATATACTGAAGAGAGACTTATTAGCACTTTCAATAAATATGTTGGTTGGATTTACACCCAAATTATTTTCCTTTTCTTGATATATCATTCCCACTTTGCTATTTGCTTCTTCAAAAGAATGTTTTAGAATTAAATTTGACATATTCAAGGCAAAATCATCCTTTGGCAATTCCTCCCAATGGGAGACGTTTGGTCGTGTCACTGTTTCTGTTATTTTTTGGTCTACAGATTCCATTAATTCACCGACGCTTCTGTAATTGTCTGTCTTTGTAAGAACAGTAGCTGCTTCTTTGAATAGTACCTCTGCAATGTTATGGGCAAATGTGTCTATGCGGCTTCCAACACTCACACTGCACTGGAGGGCCACTGCACCGGAGGTTTCAGCTGCGGACAGGAGGCCACTTGAAGCTACAGAAAAGCTCACATCTGGCTCATCACTTAGCCCTGCTACACCTATGGCGCTGGCCACCTGGGTCACACCGTAGAGAGCCGATGAGAAGGAGAAGTTCATGTTATCACATTCAGAATCACTTGGTAAGGCTCCATCTCCATTTTCTCTATTGCAAGGCAAATTCTCTCTTCCATCATATAAGGCTTGGTCCAGCTGTAGACTCTCAGTAATATACGGACTTGAAATAGTCCCTACAACATTTGCTGCATAGACCAGAGCTACTTCTACAGAATTAGGAGGCAATCCAGTTGACTCAGAATTGTTCTGGTCAATGTTGTGTTCCTGTGCATAACCTAGAGTTTCACTTAATGGATCAGAGTCCAAGCAAGAAGCTGTTATAGGTCTGCAAGGTTCTTGCCATTCTGAAGCATTGTCACTATTGTCTGGACTTTGTACAATAACAATTTTAGGAAGTACATTCCACGGACAAGAAGGATTTGCAGCACTTCCCTTTGGATCGCTGGGTGAAAGGCCATCAACACTTTCTGCGGAGATGCTGACCGCAGCCTCTGTTGTAAAAGTGGGCTCTGACTGAGACAGTCTAATAAAGGCATCCTGTAAGACAGATTCTGCTAAATTTGAAGCGTAAGCACCTTCCATGCAATGATTCTCCTCAGGAGAGGGAGAGGAACTATGTTTATCTATTGTATTCCATGTATCTACTAGTGCTGCTGCAGAGTTGGTCTGAAGACATGCACCAGCACACTCAATTGTGTAAGAGTTGTGTTCATCCACATTTGAATTTGCAAAGTGGTTGCCATGAGGAGTCTTTAAGGCAAGTGCTTCTTCTCGGACATTTCTTTCTGACTTAAGCCTTTCTCCATCCCTTTCTGCAGGAACGTAGTTGTCCTCACAGCAAAGTAATGGGACATTTCCAGCGATCTCTTCATCTGCACACTTGTATGCTGAAGTATCTTGGAGACTGCATGCCTTTTGACGAAATAAATTGTCTGTTTTTTGTCGCATTTGCAGGAGAACCCGAGATTTTGCTTTTGTATTTTTAATGCCTCGTGCTGTATCAAACCCATTGATCTTCAGAGGATCTAGGAAAAAAACAAATGAAACAGTCAAGTGCACTTTATTTACCAAATTCACATATTCTTTGCATCCTGAAAAGTACATTAATATAGATATGTGGATGGGAATATTTAAAAATGTTGACTTTAATCCAGTGTACTAATTATTATTTGTATTTATAAAATTTGATCTCTCTATGTTGCAGTGTGTACTGGCAATGACTGAACCCAGGTGCAGAGAAATAACAGACTCCTGTGTAGAGGTAGAAACAAGAGATTATAGATGAGAATCCAATAAAATATTGGCAGCTTGACCAAGTAACACTGTGAGACAAATCATTCTCAGAACAAGGACCCCACGATAAGTGCTAATCTGGAGTCCACTTTGAATAATCACAGTACTTGGAAAACCCACGCCAGTTATAATAGACTTGAGAGGATTAAGCAGAAAGTACAAGGGCTTAACGACTCTAGTTAAGACAACAATTAACAAATACAGGTGCTTTAGAAACCTTGGAGCCCAATGCTCTACAGTGTGCCACACAGGACCGCAGGGCTCATGACAATATTTCTTCATCATCCTACCTCAAAAAAGTCAATGATCATTTATCATTTTTATAGTGGCCTTTAGGGTTGCAATTTAAACCATATTCCATTATAATCCATGGATAATGCTATCTGTTTAATCAAGCTATCAAATTCTTCAAGAATGGTACATGTCCTGACATTGATATCAATGATTGGAATGAAAGGACCACAGATCCAGTTTTGCCGATGATACAAAGCTAGGTTGTGGTAATGGGGGATTTGGTCTCTGAGCTGAGATGAAGCAGCCTGTGCCTGTACTCACTTGAAAGTAAAAGAATGTGAGGTGCGCTGATTGAAACATATAAATTCCAGATGGGATTTGATAGGGTAGATGCCGTGGTGATAATTCCCCTGGTCAGAGTATTTGGAACCAAGCACAGAGTGTCAAAATAATTCAGAACCAAGATTAGAAGAAATATCTTCACTTATTTCTCTACTCAGGAGATCTATGAAGGCTCTGTTATTGATAAAGGTCCAGGTGGAGACTGATTGATTTTTGGATGTTAAGGGAATCAAATGTGAAGCTAATGAAGGAAAATGGCACTGAAGTAAAAGACCATAAGACCAGAAGACTTAGGAGCAGAATTAGGCAATCTGGCCCATCGAGTCTGCTCTGCTATTCAATCATGGCTAAGCCTTTCTTTTTCCTCCTCAACCCCAGTTCCCGGCCTTCTCCCAGTAACCTTTGATGCCATGTCCAATCAAAAACCTATCAATCTTTGCCTTAAATACACCCAACGACCTGGCTTGTACAGCTGCATGTGGCAACAAATTCCATAAATTCACCACCCTTTGGCGAAAGAAATTTCTCTGTATCTCTGTTTTGAAAGTGCACTCCTCTATCCTGAGGCTGTGCCCTCTTGTCCTAGACTCTCCCACCATAGGAAACATACTTCCAACATCTACTCTGTCTGGGCCTTTCAACATTTGAAAGGTTTCAATGAGATACCCTGCCGCCAACCCCATCCTTCTGAATTCCAGCGAGTACAAAGCCAGAACCATCAAATGTTCCTCGTATGATAACCCTTTCATTCCTGGAATCATCCTTGTGAACCTCCTCTGGACCCTCTCCAATGCCAGCACATTTTTTCTAAAATGAGGGGACCAAAACTGTTCACAATACTCAAGGTGAGGCCTCACTAATGCCTTATAAAGCCTCAGCATCACATCCTTCTTCTTGTATTCTAGACCTTTTAAAATGAATGATAACATGGCATTTACATGGTGTCAGTACCAGGGTGCTCAAAGCCGGTGCCCCTCAGCTATGTAGAGTACTTCGCCATGTCTTCAACCTGAGCCTGAGGCTCCGGAGGGTTCCTGCCTCGTCCCTGTGCCGAAGATGCCGCGCCCCAGCGGCCTCAATGACTACAGAATGGTGGCACTGACCTCCCACATCATGAAGGCCCTGGAGAGACTTGTTCTGGAGCTGCTCCGGCCTATGGTCAGGCCACACTTAGATCCCCTCCAGTACGCTTACCAGCTCCAACTAGGAGTTGAGGATGCCATCATATACCTGCTGAACCGTGTCTACGCCCACCTGGACAAGTCAGCGAGCACTGTGAGGGTCATGTTTTTTGACTTCTCCAGTGTGTTCAACACCATCCGCCCTGCTCTGCTGGGGGAGAAGCTGACAGCGATGCAGGTGAATGCTTTCCTGGTGTCATGGATTCTTGATTACCTGACTGGCAGACCACAGTACGTGTGCTTGCAACACTGTGTGTCCTACAGAGTGATCAGCAGCACTGGGGCTCCACAGGGGACTGTCTTGTCTCCCTTTCTCGTCACCATTTACACCTCGGACTTCAACTACTGCACAGAGTCTTGTCATCTTCAGAAGTTTCCTGATGACTCTGCCATAGTTGGATGCATCAGCAAGGGAGATGAGGCTGAGTACAGGGCTACGGTAGGAAACTTTGTCACATGGTGTGAGCAGAATTATCTGCAGCTTAATGTGAAAAAGACTAAGGAGCTGGTGGTAGACCTGAGGAGAGCTAAGGCATCGGTGAGCCCTGTTTCCATCCGGGGGTCAGTGTGGACATGGTGGAGGATTACAAATACCTGAGGATACGAGTTGACAATAAACTGAACTGGTCAAAGAACACTGAGGCTGTCTACAAGAAGGGTCAGAGCCCTCTCTATTTCCTGAGGAGACTGAGGTCCTTTAACATCTGTCAGACAATGCTGAGGATGTTCTACAAGTCTGTGGGGGCCAGTGCGATCATGTTTGCTGTTGTGTGCTGGGGTAGCAGGCTGAAGGTAGCAGACACCAACAGAATCAACAAGCTCATTCGTAAGGCCAGTGATGTTGTGGGGATGGAACTGGACTCTCTGACGGTGGTGTCTGAAAAGCGGATGCTGTCCAACTTGCATGCCATCTTGGTCAATGTCTCCCATCCACTACATAATGTACTGGCTGGGCACAGGAGTACATTCAGCCAGAGACTCATTCCACCGAGATACAACACAGAGCGTCATAGGAAGTCATTCCTGCCTGTGGCCATCAAACTTTACAACTCCTCCCTTGGAGGGTCAGGCACCCTGAGCCAATAGGCTGATCCTGGACTTATTTCCTGGCATAATTTACGTATTACTATTTAATTATTTATGGTTTTATTACTATTTAATTATTTATGGTGCAACTGTAACGAAAACCAATTTCCCCCAGGATCAATAAAGTATGACTATGACTATTTGCCATCCTCACCACTGACTCGAACAGCAAGTTAACCTTTAGAGTGTTCTGCACAAGGACTTCCAAGTCCCGTTGCATCTCAGACTTCTGGAATTTCTCCCTGTTTAGGAAATAGCCTGCATATTTATTTCTACTACCAAAGTGCATGACTATCCATTTTCCAACACTGTATTTTATTTGCCACTTCCTTGCCCATTCTCCGAATCTGTCTAAATCCTTCTGCATCCTACCTGTTTCCTCAACACTATCTGCCCCTCCACCAATCTTCATATCATCTGCAAACTTGGCAACAAAGCTATCTTTTCCATCGTCTATATCATTTATATACTGTCAGTACCTCCAGTTGAACTTTGTCTTTTTGTGTGTTTTCCTCCAAGTCGTCAGTCTGTGGTTTTGTATTGCTATGGTCTCTTATTTGTTTTCATGCCCCATGTGCTCCTGTCCCTGCGCCTGCTCTACTCCGGCCCCTGTATTACTGAATACTCCATCTCTATCTCTTTCTCATTATTACCTGTGTCTCGTTGTGCTCCACCTATCATCTGCCTCTCTGTTTATTGCTCAGTGTATTTCAGTCCTGTGCTTGAACCAGTTTGTTGCCAGATTGTGCCAGTGAATTTTCCTGAGTCTTTCCAGCATTTGTATCTGTACTCTGTCCATCTGAATATTGACTCTGCCTGTTTCCTGTTTCTGGTTTTTTGGATTTCTCTGAATGTTTTGATCTCCGCTTGAACTTTGACGCTGATTTTGTTTGCTCCTTGGGATTTGTTACTCAATTAGTATCACTGTGTGCACAGTACTGGGTCTGCAATTGGGTCCCCGCTCCAGTGTCCTGACAGTACAATCTGGCCAGAATGGATCCAGTAGACCCTGGTCATCTGTGAGCTACCCTGGATCAACAGGGAGTGATGCTGGGGAGACACCAGAACCAGCTGGACTCCGTGTTCAGGGCAGTGGAGTCGCTTTCTGCCAATGTAGCCGATCTTGTGACCCAGACTCGGTCACTCCAGCTGCCCCAGAGTGCCCATCAACATTCTGCAACTGCATCTTCTGCCCCGCCCTTGGCATTCTCACGTGCTCCTCCTAGCCAAGAGCCCCATCTGCCTCCTCCAGGAAAGTACTCAGGTGAGCCCGGTACCTGCCACTCTTTTCTTTCCCAGTGTACACTCATTTTTGAATTCCAACCAACAGGAACAACACTTTGTATTCCGTCTGGATAGCCTCCAACCTGATGGCATGAACACTGACTTCTCTAACTTTTGCTAATGCCCCACCTCCCCCTCATACCCCATCAATTATTTACTTTTATACACACATTCTTTCTCTCACTCTCCTTTTTCTCCCTCTGTCCCTCTGACTATACCCCTTGCCCATCCTCTGGGTTCCCCCCCCCTTCCTTCTCCCTGGGCCTCCTGTCCCATGATCCTCTCATATCCCTTTTGCCAATCACCTTTCCAGCTCTTGGCTCCATCCCTCCCCCTCCTGTCTTCTCCTATCATTTTGGATCTCCCCCTCCCCCTCCCACTTTCAAATCTCTTACTAACTTTTCCTTCAGTTAGTCCTGACGAAGGGTCTCGGCCTGAAACGTTGACTGTACTTCTTCCTAGGGATGCTGCCTGGCCTGCTGTGTTCACCAGCAACTTTGATGTGTGTTGCAACAGCATTTCCAACTGATCGAGCCAAGGTAGCCTATGTCATCACCCGACTGTTCGGTCGGGCAAGAGAATGGGGAACAGCTGTCTGGGAGGCAGGCTCACCTTTCTGCATCAGTTTTCAGTTATTTTCTGAGGAGCTGAGAGAAGTGTTTGATCACTCCAAACATGGGAGAGAGGCTGCCTGTGAAATGCTGCGCGTGCACTGGGGCACAGACCTGTGTCAGATTACGCCATACAGTTCCAGACCCTAGCCACCTCCAGCGGCTGGAACTCGGAGGCACAGTACAACACCTTCCTGAATGGCTTCTCCGAAGACATCACAGATGAGCTGATCACCCAGGACCTTCCTGCCACCTTTGAAGCCCTGGTGGATTTGGTCATCCGTATTGATGTTCGCCTTCAGCAGTGCCGCAGAGGGAGGGGTTCCAGAGGGTCCCTGGGGGCATTGAGTGAGTTCCAAGCTCCTCGTCAGTCTACATTGCCCTGCCACTTGCCCCCATCTACAACTCCCGTTCCAGAGCCCGAGGCTATGCAAGTTGACCGTACCTGCCTGACGCCGACTGAAAGACAAAGGAAAATCAGCACTTGCTCTTGTCTGTACTGTGGCCAATCAGGCCACTTCATCTCCACCTGCCCAGTAAAAGCCAGTGCTCACCAGTAGGACGAGGAGTACTGGTGAGCATGATCCCTGTCCGGCCCTCAACGCCACTCTCATACCTGCTTCTCTGGAGTGGGGTGTCCAACAGCGAGCAGTCTCCGTCTTGGTCAATTCTGCTGCAGAGGGCTGTTTTATCAATTCCGGCTTGGCTGACCAGTGGGGGTTACCCACGTCTCCTCTCCAGTGTGGTGACCGACTCCTTGAACGGTCAGACTGGCTAACTTCACTGATGTCACAGCCCCGGTGAGTCTCAGTTTATCCAGCAACCATCATGAACAGTTAACCCTTTATGTTATTGACTCTCCTCAAGCTCCCATTGTCCTGGGCCATCCCTGGTTAGCTAAACACAACCCCCACATTGACTGGCTCAGTCGCAAGATTGCAGGCTGGAGCCCACTCTGTCACTCTCACTGCCTCCGTCATGCTCAGATCCCCTTGTCTCCAAGCCCAGATCCCCCTGAGGAATTTCTGGATCTTTGTGCCAACCCTCCTTGAATACATGGCTGAGTTCAGCAAGTCCCGGGCCACTTCCCTACTGCCTCATTGTCCATATGATTGTGCCATTGACCTCTTGCCTGGCACATTTCCCCCAAGGGGCTGCCTATATCCCCTGTCCGTACCTGAAACAGAAGCCATGAATAGTTACATTCAAGAGCCTCTGGCTGCAGACATTATCCGGCTGTCTTCCTCCCCTGCTGATGCTGGTGTTTTCTTTGTTGAAAAGAAGGACGACTCCTTGCATCCATGTATTGATTACCGGGGACTGAATGAAGTCACTGTTAAGAACCGTTACCCTCTCCCGCTCATGACCTTGGCATTTGAACTACTGCAAGGAGCATCAGTTTTCACCAAACTTGATCTCCGTAACGCCTACCATCTTGTTCGCATCCGCAAAGGGGACAAATGGAAGATGGCCTTCAAAACCGTGTCAGGCCATTACGAGTATTTGGTCATGCCATTTGGACTCACCAATGCCCCCGCCATCTTCCAAGCCCTGGTAAATGACATTCTCAGGGACGTGCTGAACCAATTTGTTCTTATGTATCTCGATGACATTTTGATTTTTTTCTAAGTCCCTTGTTGAACACACAGGTCACGTCCGCAGAGTCTCCAGTGCCTTTTGGAGAACCAGCTCTTTGTAAAGGCTGAGAAATGTGAGTTTCATTGCAATACCATCTCCTTCCTGGGGGATGTAATTTCAGGCTGTTCCATTCAGATGGACCAACAGAAGGTCAAGGCGGTGGTCGAATGGCTCCAACCTTTGACTCGTTGGAAGTTGCAACACTTTTTGGGAACATCAACACTTGGAGTATTGTGTCCAGTTCTGGTCACCTCACTATAGGAAGGATGTGGAAACATTAGAAAGGGTACAGAGGAGATTTACCAGGATGCTGCCTGGTTTAGAGAGTATGCATTATGATCAGAGATTAAGGGAGCTAGGGCTTTACTCTTTGGAGAGAAGGAGGATGAGAGGAGACATGATAGAGGTGTACAAGATAATAAGAGGAATAGATAGAGTGGATAGCCAGCACCTCTTCCCCAGGGCACCACTGCTCAATACAAGAGGACATGGCTTTAAGGTAATGGGTGGGAAGTTCAAGGGGGATATTAGAGGAAGGTTTTTTACTCAGAGAGTGGTTGGTGCGTGGAATGCACAGCCTGAGTCAGTGGTGGAGGCAGATCCACTCGTGAAGTTTAAGAGACTACTAGACAGGTATATGGAGGAATCTAAGGTGGCGGGGTTATATGGGAGGCAGGGTTTGAGGGTTGGCACAACATTGTGGGCCGAAGGGCCTGTACTGTGGTGTACTATTCTATGCTCTATGTTTTTCTAACTTCTATCACCGCTTCATCAGAAATCACAGTACACTGTCTGCACCACTCACTGCTCTTACCTCATCGGCTGTCAGATTCTCCTGGTCCCCTGCTGCTGAAAAAGCATTCTCTGACCTGAGGGAACGTTTCACCTCTGCCCCCATCCTGATTCACCCCGACACCGACTGGCTGTTCATTGTGCAGGTGGATGCGTCTGACGCTGGCATAGGAGCTGTTCTCTGTCAGCACTCGGCCAAGTATGAGAAAGTACACCCCTGCGCCTTCTCTCACCACCTCACTCCCACGGAGCGGAATTACGATGTCAGAAACCGGGAGCTGCTGGCTCTGGAGGAGTGAAGACATTGGCTGGAGGGAGTCAAGGTGCCATTCTTAGTCTGGACTGATCACAGGAATCTGGAACATACCCGTACTGCCGAGCGTCTCAACTCCTATGAAGCTCGTTGGTCCCTGTTTTTCTCAAGATTCAATTTTACTCTGTCCTTCCGCCCCGGTTCTGAGAATGGAAAACCTGATGCCCTCTCCTGAAGATTTCCCTCCTCTGAGACCCTTGAGTACCCTGATGTCAAGCTCACTGTCTCATGGGTGCAGTGCAATGGGACATTGAATCCATTGTGCAAGCTGCTCGACAGAGAGGCAGCCCCTACTCAACGCCCCACTAACCATGCTTATCTTCCCAGCTCTGTCCGCTCACAGGTATTGGGGTCATTTTCCCCAGTTATCCTGTCACTCTGGAACCAAGCGTACTCAGGCCTTCATCATTTGGTGGTTGTGGTGACCCTCCATGGGAGATGACATCTGCAACTTCATCTCACCCTGCTCTGTCTGTGCTCAAGGCCAGAATTCTAGCCAGTCACCCGCTGGTTTGTTACAACCCCTGTCTATCCCCGAGAGACCCTGGTCCCACATTGCCCTGGATTTTGTCACTGGTCTTCCCCCATCAGATGGTAACACCACCATTCTCATAGTAGTTGATCGTTTCTCCAAGTCTATACACTTTATTCCTTTACCTAAACTTCCCTCTGCCAAAGAAACAGCCAAATTACTAGTACTGCATAGTTTTAAATTACATAGTTTACCTGTAAACATTGTGTCAGACAGGGGCTCTCAATTCACATCCAACTTTTGGAGTGCATGCTGTAATCTTCTGGGTGCCTCTGTGAGTCTGTCTTCAGGATTCCACCCACAGACCAATGGCCAGACTGAGCAGGCCAACCAACAGCTGGAGACTGTATTGTGGTGTCAGGTCTCCCAGAACTCCTCTGTGTGGAGTCAGCAGCTACACTGGGCCAAGTATGCCATAAACTCTCATCCGTCCTCATCAAACTGTCTGTCCCCCTTCAAGTACTGCCTTGGCTACCAGCCTCCACGGTTTCCTGCCCAGGAGGAGGAGGTTGGCATTCCACCTGCTGAGGCGTTCATCTGCCGTTGTCAGTGGATGTGGAGGCACACTTGTTCTGCCCTTCTCCGTGCCTCCGCTAGGATCAAACGTCAAGCTGACCGCCGTCGCTCTGAGGCCTCACGTTACCGCCAGGGACAGTGTGTGTGGCTTTCAACTTGAGACCTGCCCCTCAAGGTGGATTCCCGCAAGCTCACCCCCCACCCCCCGCTTCATCGGCCCCTTTCTCATTGCTAAAGTCATCAGCCCTGCTGCCGTCCATCTCAAGCTACCCTCCACTCTCCACTGCATTCATCCTACCTTCCATGTGTCCCACATCAAGCTTTTCATGAGCCATCCCCTGTGTCCTGTCCCCAAACCCCCCTCTCCCCCACAGCTCATCGATGGGTCAGAGGCCTTCATGGTGCATTGACTGCTGGATGTTCATCACCGGGGCCATGGCCTCCAGTACCTTGTGGACTGGGAAGGTTACGGTCCTGAGGAGAGGTGTTGGATCCCCGTCTGTAATATCCTGGACCCCTCTCTCATCAGAGACTTTCATTGCCAGTTCCCAGCTCTACCTGCCGTGATGCCAGGAGGCATCTGTGGTGGGTGGGGGTGGAGTACTGTCAGTACCTCCAGCTGAACTCTGTCTCTTTGTGTGCTTTTCCCCCTAGCTGTCAGTCTGTGGTTTTGTATTGCTATGTGCTCTTGTTTGTTTTCATGCCCCATGTGCTCCTGTCCCTGCTCCTGCTCTACTCCGGCCCCTGTATTACTGAGTATTCCACCTCTCACCTGTTTCTCATTATTGCCTGATTTGTTGCCACTTCTGTCTCATTGTGCTCCACCTATCAACTACCTCTCTGTTTATTGCTCAGTGTATTTCAGTTCTGTGTTTTCATCTATTGTTGCCAGATTGTGCCAATGGATTTTCCTGAGCCTTTCCAGCATTTGTATCTTTACTCTGTCTGTCTAAATATTGACTCTGCCTGTTCCCCAATTCTGGTTTTTGGATTTCTCTGAATGTTTTGATCTCTGCCTGAACTTTGCCTACTTTGTTTGCACCTCAGGATTTGTTACTCAATTATTGTCACTGTGTGCACAGTTCTGGGTCTGTGATTGGATCCCTGTTTCAATGTCCTGACATATACAGCATAAAAAGAAGTGGTCCCAACAGCAACCCCTGTGGAACACCACTAGTCATTGGCAGCCAACCAGAAAAGGATCCTGTTACCTCACTCGCTGCCTCCTACCAATCAGACAATGCTCTAACCATGCTAGTAACTTTCCTGTAATAACATGGGCTCCTAACTTGGTCAGCAGCCTCATGTGTGGCTCCTTGTCAAAGGCCTTCTGAAAGTCCAAATGTACAACATCCACTGAATCTTCTTCAGTTATCCTACTTGTAATCTCCTCAAAGAATTCCAACAGGTTCATCAGGCAGGATTTTCCCTGAAGGAAACTATGCTACTTTGTCCTATCTTGTCCTGTGTCACCAAGTACTCCATCACCTCACCCTTAACAATTAATTCTAACATCTTTCCAATCACTGAGGTCAGGCTACCTGGTCTACCATTTCCTTTCTGCTGCCTTCCTCCTTTCTTAAAGAGTGGAATGACGCTTGCAATTTTCCAGTCCTCTGGTACAATGCCAAAGTCCAATGGTTTTTAAAAGATCATTTCTAATGTTACTGCAGAAGGTAGCGGTAATGCACCATTAAGCTGGGTGCCAACCGCCATAAAACAAAAAGAAGAAGAATGTCACCACAATCTCTAATGCTACCTCTTTCAGAATCCTCGGGTGCAGTTCGTCTGGTCCAGGTGACTTATGTACCTTTAGGTCTTTTAGCTTTTTGAGCACCTTCTCTTCTGTAACTGGACCCACTTCTCTTCCTTCACACACAACATCAGGCATACTGCTCGTGCCTTCCACAGTGAATACTCATTCAGTTCATCAGCCATCTCCTTGTCCCCTGTTATTGTTTCTCTTGTCTTATTTTCTAGTGGTCCTATCTCCACTCACATTTCTCTTTTATTTTAACATAATTGAAAAACTTTTACTGTCCACTTTGATATTATTTGCTAGCTTGCTTTCATATTTCATCTTTTCCCTTCTAATAATTTTCTTTAGTTGCTCTCTGTAAGTTTTTAAAAACTTCTCAATCCTATATCTTCCCAGTAATTTTTGCTTTGTTGTATGCTCTTTCTTTTGCTTTTGCAATAGCTTTGACTTCCCTTGTCAGCCATGGTTGTCCTATTTTACCATTTGAGTATTTCTTCATTTTTGAAATACAAATGTCCTGCACCTTCCTCATTTTTCCCAGTAACACATCCCATTGCTGCTCTGCTGACATCCCTGCCAACAGGTCCTTCCAATTTACTTTGGCCAACTCCTCTCTCAAACCACTGTAATTTCCCTTACTCCACTGAAATACTGCTACATCAGACTTTACTTCCTCCCTATCAAATTTCAAGTTGAACTCAACCATATTATGATCACTGTTTCCTCAGGTTTCTTTTACCTTGAGCTCCGCAATTGCCTCCGTTTCATTACATAACGCCCAATCCAGAATAGCTGATCCCCTAGTGGGCTCAATGACAAACTGCTCTAAAAAGCCATTTTTTAGGCATTCAATGAACCCTCTCTTGAGATCCATTACCAACCTGATTTTCCCAATCAATCTGCATGTTAAAATCTCCCATGACTACCATACATTGCCCTTTTGACTTGCCTTCTCTATTTGCTGTTATAATCCATGGTCCACCTCCCAGCCACTATCGGGAGGCCTGTATATAACTGCCATCAATGTCCTTTTACCCTTGCAATTTCTTAACTCAATCCACAAGGATTCAACATCTTCCGATCCTATGTCAAATCTTTCTACTGATTTGATGCCATTTGATACCAGTAGAGCCACGCCTCCCTCTCTGCCTACCTTCCTATCCCTCTGATATAATGTGTAACCTTAGACATTCAGCTCCCAACTACACCCATCCTTCAGCCATGACTCAGTGACGGCCATAACATCGCACCTGGCAAAAGATCTCATTGAATGTATGAAGCAGCTTGAGGGCCTTGATACTGTTTCTTCTTGCAGTCTAAGTGACAACTGGAATGTGGAATTAGTTGAGGTAAATGCTGATTCAATAGCATCTAGGTTAAAAACAGTATGCTGCCATAAATCAGCAGGTCAAGCAGCATCTGTGGAGGCTAATGGTGTAAGTCAATGTTTTGGGTTGAGAACAGGAGATCCAGTCCTTATGCAGATATGAGTCTGAGAATGAGGAGTATGACATTTGAGATGAGGTTAGAAAAGATTCCTCTATACAGCAAGCAGTGAATCTTTGGAATCCTCTATTCCTATGGACTGTGGATGCTTATTCACTGTTTATTCAAAATATAGCTTTCAGGATATTAAAGGAATCAAGGGATATTGGGATAGAGCAGGAAATCATACAGAGGTGGAAGATAACCCGTGATAATGACCTACCCTGCTTTTCTTAACACATACTTGACACCACATGCAAGACACAGAAAGCAGACAATACATTTAGTGAGAAAATCAGTGTGAAAACTAATTGCAGTAAAACATGTATCATACCCTTTAAAATTGCCTCACCATCACCAGGATTGCATTCTCACTAACAGAAAAATTCTTGTAATTGGGCAGCACATTTGTCAGGATGGTTAAAAATGTCATGACATTTGGAATAGAAGCAAATAAGATGAGGATTGGAGAGGTACTAAAATATATCAGAGCTGTGTACTTTCATAGAACATAGAATAGTACAGCACAGTACAGGCCCTTCAGCCCACAATGTTGTGCCGACCCTCAAACCCTGCCTCCCATATAAGCCCCCACCTTAAATTCCTCCATATACCTGTCTAGTAGTCTCTTAAACTTCACTTAAACTGCCTCCACCACTGACTCAGGCAGTGCATTCCACGCACCAACCACTCTCTGAGTAAAAAAAACCTTCCTCTAATATCCCCCTTGAACTTCCCACCCCTTACCTTAAAGCCATGTCCTCTTGTATTGAGCAGTGGTGCCCTGGGGAAGAGGCACTGGCTATCCACTCTATCTATTCCTCTTATTATCTTGTACACCTCTATCATGTCTCCTCTCAACCTCCTTCTCTCCAAAGAGTAAAGCCCTAGCTCCCTTAATCTCTGATCATAATGCATGCTTTCTAAACCAGGCAGCATCCTGGTAAATCTCCTCTGTACCCTTTCCAATGCTTCCACATCCTTCCTATAGTCCTGAAGGGTCTCGGCCCGGAACATAGACTGTACCTCTTCCTAGAGATGCTGCCTGGCCTGCTGCGTTCACCAGCAACTTTGATGCGTGTTGGTTGAAGTAACAGAATAGTTCCATTTTTCTGATGAAACAGAAGGAGTTTATTCAGTCCACTGAGTGCATACCGAGTCTTAGACCACTGCCAATTACTCATTAATTCTCCCTGTAACCTATTCTCCACACTTACCTATCAACTCTAAGCCTTTAGAGTCTACCGCACACCTACACACCAGGGATAATTTACAGTGGTCAGGTAACCTACCAACCTGTACACATTTGGGATGTGGGAGTACACATAGATTATGCTGTCACAAGGAGAATAGACCAATTTCACACCAACAGAAACAAATATTAGGGCTGAACCCTAGTCTCTGGTGCTAAGTGCCCATCCATTATGTCATCTCCAGACTGTCTTCATTTCGTGCAAACTTCATACTTTATTTTTGGCTCAAAATTTCTTAAACCCATAGCAGCCAACACATTACTGCCAAGATCACATATGCAATATCAATAACAAGGTGTACTAGAGGTGGATTAGCCACATACTTTCAACAGAAGCTAATGCCAACACTGGAATAGTGATAAGATGGAAACCTGCAGCCAAATGAAAATTAGACCTCTTGAGAACTGTAGTTAAGCGCTGTGAAAGTTGAGCTTAAAGAAACCTGGGGCACAACTGAGACAGCATTGAAAACACAAAATACTCTACAGACGCTGGGGTCAAAGTAACACGCGCAACATGCTGGAGGAACTCAGCAGGTCGAACAGCATCCGTGGAAACGAAAATGGACGTGAGGCAACATTGAAGGACTTGCCATAAACAGTGGTGAATGCAAGAGCTACAGTATAATATATAATAATGAAGTAGGTTTTCATCTGCTGAATCATTGTGAATAGAGCTAAGGAATTGCAAGGGTAAAAACATCCTGATGGGAGTTATATACAGACCACCTAACAGTAGAAAGGATGTGGCCTACAAATTAAAGTGGGAGATATAATGCATGACAAAATGGCAATGTTACAATAGTCATGGGGTCTTAAATATGCAGGTAGATTTGGAAAATCAGATTGGTGCTGCATTCCAGGGGGGGAAATTTTTAGAATGGCTATGAGATAGCTTTTTAGAGCAGCTCATGTTCGAGCCCACTAGGGGACCAGCTATTCTGGATTGGATGTTGTGCAATGAACCAGAATTGATTAGAGAGCTTAAGGAAAAACAGCACTCATGGGCAAATGATCATAATATAATCAAATTCACCCTGAAATTTGAGAAGGAGTAGCTAAAGTCAGATGTAAAAATATTTTAGTGGAGTAAAGAGAATCACATAGGCATGAGAGAGCAGTTAGTCAGAATTAATTGGAAAAGAACACTGGCAGGGATGATGGCAGAGCAGCAATGGCTGGAATTTCTG
Source organism: Mobula hypostoma (assembly GCF_963921235.1). Lineage (NCBI taxonomy): Eukaryota > Metazoa > Chordata > Chondrichthyes > Myliobatiformes > Myliobatidae > Mobula > Mobula hypostoma. The sequence goes on from NC_086100.1 coordinate 33,215,453, forward strand.
GAAGCAATTTAGAAGGCATGGGATATGTACATCCCAAAGAGAAACAAGTATTCCAAAGGAAAGATGACACAACCATGGCTAACAAGAGAAGTCAAAGCCAACATTAAAGTGAAAGAGAGGGCATATAATAAAGCAAAAATTAGTGGGAAGCTTTTAAAAATCAATAGAAGGTAACTAAAAAAGTTTTTAAGAAAGTAAACATGAAAACAAATGTAAGGTAACTAATAATATTAAGAGGATACTGAAAGTTTCTTCAGAAACGTAAATGTAAAAGGCAAGAATGGATACTGGACCACAGAAAAACAGGAGAGGTAGTAATGGAGACAAGGAAATAGCGGTTAAACTGAATAAGTATTTTGCATCAGTCTTCACTGTGGAGGACGCTAACAGTATTGTTCCAGGTGTCAGGGGTCATGAAGTGTGTGAAGTTACTATAATTAGAGAGAAGCTTCTTGGGAAAGTGAAAGGTCTGAAGGTTGATAAGCCACCTGAACCAGATGGTGTGCACCCCAGAGTTCTGAAAGGGATGGCTGATGAGATTGTGGAGGCATTAGTAATGATCTTTCACGAATCACTAGATTCTGGAACGGTTCCAGAAGACTGGAAAATTGCAAATGTCATTCCACTCTTCAAAAAGGGAGAGAGGCAGAAGGAAGGAAACAATTGGCTAGTTGGTCTGACCTCAGTTGTTGGAAAGATGTTGGACTATTAAGGATGAGGTTTCAGAATATTTGGAGGCACATGATAAAATAGGATGTAGTCAGCATAGTTTCCTCAAGGGGAATACTTGCCTGACAAATCTGTTGGAATTCTTTGAAGAAATAAAAAGCAGGATAGACAAAGCAGAATTGGTTGATGTGTGTACTTGGATTTTTGGAAGGCCTTTGACAAGGTACCACACATGAGACTGCTTAACAAGTTCCAAGCCCATGGTATTACAGGAAAGACTCTAGCATAGGTAAGGCAGTGGATAATTGGTAGGTGGGAAAGAGTGGGAATAAAGGGAGCCTTTTCTGGTCAGCTGCCAAAGACTAGTTGTTTTCCACAAGGGTCTGTGCTGGAACTAATTCTTTTTGCATTGTATGTCAATGATCTGGACGAAGGAATTGATGGCTTTGTTGCAAAGTTTTCAGACGATATGAAGAGAGGTGGAGGGGCACATACTTTTGAGGAAGTAGAGAGGCTACAGAAGGACTTAGATTGATTAGGAGAATGCACAGATAAGTGACAGATGGAATATGGTGTCAGGATGTGTACAGTCATGCACTGTGGTAGAAGAAATGAAAGGGTTAACTATTTTCTAAATGGAGAGAGAAAATACAAAAAAAAGAGGTGCAAGGGGACTTGGGGGTCCTTGTGCATGATTCCCTAAAACCTAATTTGCAGGTTGAAGCTGTGGTGAGGAAGGGAAATTTCAAGAGGATTAGAACATAAAAGCAAGGCTGGAATGTTGAGATTTATAAAGCACTGAGTGAGGCTTCACCTGGAGTATTGTAATCAGGTTTGAGCCCCTTCTCTTAGAAAGGACGTGTTGAAAGGAAGTTCATGAAATGATTCCAGGATTGAAAAGCTTGTCACATGAAGAGCGTTTGATGGCTCTAGGCCTTGCATTCACTAGAATTTAGAAGTATGAGGGGAGACCTCGTTGAAACCTATTGAATGGTGAAAGGCCTTGATAGAGTGGATGTGGAGAGGGTGTTTCCTATGATGAAAGATTCTAAGAGCATCGGGCACAGCCTCAGAATAGAGGGGCATCCTTTTAGAATGAAGGTTAGGAAGAATTTCATTAGCCAGAGAGTGGTGAATCCGTGGAATTCTTTGCCGCAGGCAGCTGTGGAGGCCCATTCTTTAAGTATGTTTAAGGCATAGGTTGATAGATTCTTGATCAGTCGGGGCATGAAGGGATGCGGGAAGAAGGCAAGAGATTGGGACTGAAAGGAAAATTGGATCAGCCTTGATGAAATGGTGGAGCAGACTCGATGGTTTAAATGGCCTTATTCTGGTCCTACATCTTATAGTCTTATGATCTATGACATTTGAATTGCACCATTCAGATTCCTTACTAACTATAAATCCAACTAATAATTAAGCTCCCTGAAATCTTGTTAGATTTCAAGGATCTCAGCCTATCATTATTCAATAGTGTTATAAGAAATGGTGTGTTGGCGTGTGGCCAAGTGGTTAAGGTGTCGGTCTAGTGATCTGAAACTGAGCCTCAGCTGAGGCAGCGTGTTGTGTCCTTGAGCAAGGCACTTAACCACACATTGCTCTGTGATGACAACGGTGCCAAGCTGTATTGGCCCTAGTGCCCTTCCCTTGGACAACATTGGTGGTGTGGAGAGGAGAGACTTACAGTATGGGCAACTGCTGGTCTTCTGTACAACCTTGCCCAGGCCTGCACCCTGGAAGCCTTCCAAGGCGCAAATCCGTGGTCTCACGAGACTAACAGATGCTTAATTATGTAAGAAATGGAGAACTCGGCTTGCCTGACCATCAGTCAGAGTGTTAGACTTGAGAAACAAGCTTTACAGTTGTGTACAGGAATTCTTTTTTGTAACACAATGTTTATGGAAAGAATGCACAGTAACATTGTTAGGTACATGGCAACGCACACAGAATGCTGGTGGAACTCAGCAGGCCAGGGAACATCACGGTAAAACAGTACCGGCGGCATTTCGGCCTGAAACGTCGACTGTACTGTTTTTCATAGATGCTGCCTGGCCTGTTGAGTCCCTCCAGCATTTTGCGTGTGTTGCTCAGATTTCCAGCATCTGCAGATTTTCTTTTGTTTGTTAGGTATACAAGCCATTTTGATTTTGCCCACTGTTGATTTTATTCTCCGAAGAAAGTTCAATGTGTTGTAAACATTATTAATGTATTTTTCTGACAAACAATTAACAGAAATAAGGACATAGAACATAACAGCACAGTATAAGCCCTTCACACAACAATGTTGTGCCAAGTACTTAAACGATCTGAGATCAAATAACATTTCCTTCTACATAACTCTCCTCTTTTCTGTCAACCATTAAATCGCCAACCCTGGCAGCAGTTTCCATGCACCCCTCACTCTCTGTGTAAAAAAAAACTTACCTCTGTCATCCATAAACCTACCTTTTAGATCATTGTTGGCTTCATCTTGCTCATCATTGAATTGTTCAGAGGCAGTGAGGAAGTCCTCCTCGATGGATGAACCTGAATAATTAGTCTCCTCCTCTGATTTCCAATTGGCAGTGCTGACAGGATGTTTTTTCCTTCCTTTGAAATAATTCAGGCCAATCATGCATTTGTTGATTTCGTATATAATACAGGCCACGTCATTCTTTCGGCACCTCCTGGCTGATTGAACCAAACAGACATCTGGGGGTCGCGTGCACTGTGCAGGAGGCGGGACGGACTCCTCTTCCAAATATTTGGTGGATTCATCTTTTTGAACCTTAAAATAAATTAGCAATTTTAAAGGATCTTTGAAGAAATGTCTATGTCAAATACATATGGCAATTTCAAGAGCAAAGTTGACACGAGCTGTATAGTAGAGTTACCTAACACGGTGTGACAGTGATGCAGGTTTATTTTGAATTTTATCTTTGTGTTTTAGGGCACCTGTTATCCTTCTGTGGGATTGAAATATGCAGCTTTAACATTTCAAGGGGTTAGTCATGTGGCCATTGTGCAAGTCAGTTAGAATCAGAACAGCAGACCAGGGTAACTGACCATGTATCAGAAAGGCGCAGTCCCTCTGAGGTGGAAAAATCTGCCTGTAGGGGTGTTGCAGGCAGGAGGAAATTCTAACATGAAAAGTTTTGCTCTATCTATTCTCAGTGTTCTAGATGCTCAGGTGGCTGTGCCAGATAGGCACACAGGATTCACTTGGGTTCTAGGGCAAGATCTCAGGAAAATCTGCTCTTCAGTGAGGAGGCTGATTGGAAGGAGTAATTGTGACATTCTCCTTTCTACCTTGTGTGTAAACAAACCTGGATAATTCAGGCAAACAACAGGAATTCTGCAGATGCTAGAAATTCAAGCAACACACATCAAAGTTGCTGGTGAACGCAGCAGGCCAGGCAGCATCTGTAGGAAGAGGTGCAGTCGACGTTTCAGGCCGAGACCCTTCGTCAGGACTAACTGAAGGAAGAGTGAGTAAGGGATTTGAAAGTTGCAGGGGGAGGGGGAGATCCAAAATAATAGGAGAAGACAGGAGAGGGAGGGATAGAGCCAAGAGCTGGACAGGTGATAGGCAAAAGGGGATACGAGAGGATCATGGGACAGGAGGTCTGGGAAGAAAGACAAGGGGGGGGGGACCCAGAGGATGGGCAAGAGGTATATTCAGAGGGACAGAGGGAGAAAAAGGAGAGTGAGAGAAAGAATGTGTGCATAAAAATAAGTAACAGATGGGGTACGAGGGGGAGGTGGGGCCTTAGCGGAAGTTAGAGAAGTCGATGTTCATGCCATCAGGTTGGAGGCTACTCAGACGGAATATAAGGTGTTGTTCCTCCAACCTGAATGTGGCTTCATCTTTACAGTAGAGGAGGCCGTGGATAGACATGTCAGAATGGGAATGGGATGTGGAATTAAAATGTGTGGCCACTGGGAGATCCTGCTTTCTCTGGCGGACAGAGCATAGATGTTCAGCAAAGCGGTCTCCCAGTCTGCGTCGGGTCTCGCCAATATATAAAAGGCCACATCAGGAGCACCGGACGCAGTATATCACCCCAGTCGACTCACAGGTGAAGTGTTGCCTCACCTGGAAGGACTGTTTGGGGCCCTGAATGGTGGTAAGGGAGGAAGTGTAAGGGCATGTGTAGCACTTGTTCCGCTTACACGGATAAGTGCCAGGAGGGAGATCAGTGGGGAGGGATGGGGGGACGAATGGACAAGGGAGTTGCGTAGGGAGCGATCCCTGCGGAATGCAGGGGGGGGGGAGGGAAAGAAGTGCTTAGTGGTGGGATCCCGTTGGAGGTGGCGGAAGTTACGGAGAATAATATGTTGGACCCAGAGGCTGGTGGGGTGGTAGGTGAGGACCAGGGGAACCCTATCCCTAGTGGGGTGGTGGGAGGATGGAGTGAGAGCAGATGTACGTGAAATGGGGGAGAAGCGTATAAGAGCAGAGCTGATAGTGGAGGAAGGGAAGCCCCTTTCTTTAAAAAAGGAAGACATCTCCCTCGTCCTAGAGAGAAAAGCCTCATCCTGAGAGCAGATGCGGCAGAGACGGAGGAATTGCGAGAAGGGGATGGCATTTTTGCAAGAGACAGGGTGAGAAGAGGAATAGTTCAGATAGCTGTGAGAGTCAGTAGGCTTATAGTAGACATCAGTGGATAAGCTGTCTCCAGAGACAGAGACAAAAAGATCTAGAAAGGGGAGGGAGGTGTCGGAAATGGCTCAGGTAAACTTGAGGGCAGGGTGAAAGTTGGAGGCAAAGTTAATAAAGTCAACGAGTTCTGCATGCGTGCAGGAAGCAGCGCCAATACAGTCGTCGATGTAGCGAAGGAAAAGTGGGGGACAGATACCAGAATAGGCACGGAACATAGATTGTTCCACAAAGCCAACAAAAAGGCAGGCATAGCTAGGACCCATACGGGTGCCCATAGCTACACCTTTAGTTTGGAGGAAGTGGGAGGAGCCAAAGGAGAAATTATTAAGAGTAAGGACTAATTCCGCTAGACGGAGCAGAGTGGTGGTAGAGGGGAACTGATTAGGTCTGGAATCCAAAAAGAAGCATAGAGCTTTGAGACCTTCCTGATGGGGGATGGAAGTATATAGGGAGTGGACATCCATGGTGAAAATAAAGCGGTGGGGGCCAGGGAACTTAAAATCATCGAAAAGTTTAAGAGCGTGAGAAGTGTCACGAACATCGGTAGGAAGGGATTCAGGCAATATGTTGGCGATAGAGCAGATTGGTAAGAATAGTCTGTCCTAATTTGAGATACTCTGGAGAAAAGGTCACTATCACACTTGTTAACGTTGATGAATTTTAGTCTCATTTGGAGCTCATTTTCCGAACACAGTTCTGTTTGATATTTATAGTGTCTCAGCTTTTATTGAAGATGCTAAACTCATTTCAGGCTACTTTTTCAAATTGAAATGCTATAAACCAGATAGCTGGCTGTGTAGTGAAATATATTTTGTATATTTTTATAATATTATAGTTATATCATTCTTTGATTCCCCTTCAGCTCCATTGACCATAATTTTACAACACCTATCATGTTATTGATTGGAGTTAGTATTAATGTAGCAGAAAAAAAACTATGTCACATCTTCCTATTTTAAAACTTCATTTCATTAGTTTGACCAATAAATAGCTCACAACTACTGTAATAAAGGACATTTACTTCCAGTCCCAGTGATTCAGAATCTCAAAAAAAAACAATGTAGCCTAACTAATTAAAAATATAATGAACTATGAGGAATAGTAATGGAATTTATATATTTTTAGTTAATTAAAGCCTGAAACTCTCAGGACACTAATTAAAATGGAAAGAAGATTTAAAAAGGTATTGGATAGCCTGTAATAGGCACAACACACAGCTAGCTGTTTGGTGTACTCAGCAAAGTGAGCCGTCTTATGTGAATACAGTTGTTTTGGAAAGGAAGTTAATAAAAAATATCACACATGAGCACTGAGTGAGCATTCATGACTTGGTCCGAGCAGAACTAAGAGTTTAATTTATATTAAAGTAAATTTAATGTTTAGGACTAACTTAAGGTCAACACTTGTTTCAGTGATTTTATTTCTCCTGTGGTCACCACTTTTTCTAACACCTCTTCACAAACATTTACTTCAAAAAGTACTTCCAGGTAGTTTGTTCTCCTTCAGCGAAGTTTACTTGTGGGAAGCTTGGGCAATTGCCATTGATGTGATGATTATTTATTTGTCACAGGCCATTGGAATAAATCATCAAAATATTCCAACAAATTAGTTATAAAATGGCAGCTTAATGAATGTAGTCATGTGGTAAATCTTCTCGAAACAGTGGATTAGGTTGATTTTGACATTGTACTTCGCCAATTTGCTTCTGACCTTATAGATCGTTCAATGCATATATAGTAAGTTTGTTAATCTATCACAAATGTAATAAATGCACTCCTTTTTACTCTGTGTCCTATTCAGCTACCCTCGTGTTTTCCTGATACAAGTGCATTTAGTTCTTTAACTAATGCCATTGTATTTGTTATGACAAATTACTTTATTCCACACTTACAAAAATGGTGAAGGCACAGATGTGTACCTGCAGATTGGATTGGCCATTTTCAGTGACTTTGCAAGTACTAGTTAAGTTCCTGAAAGCATGCAGATCAGGATTAATTTCTGGTACTGGGTTTCTTGATAAGGGGCTCTTTGGTTTTTCGAATTTAATACAATAACAATTGATTTTTTGAATGAACGAGTGAAAGAGAGGCATCATTGCAGTGCAGGAGCCATTTCAAAAGAACAAGTCTTGTGAGCAATGTGATTTATTTAAGCCAATAAAAAGAAATGAGGTACAAGTGGAGTGGAAATTGTTGGAATGGGCTGTTGTTAGAGTGGTCAGGCATTGACTCAATACACTTCAATGAGAATAGATAGAGGCTAAGGGTGTTGAGTTGTTTGTTATCATTTGTTTTGATTGTGGAACTTGAGTTTGAGAATTTGGAGTCAAATATATAACAGGCTCATTGAGAGGAGATTGATTAAGTGATCTAGGTGAGTGCAAAACTCAAAGGTTTCAGAGACGCACAAGTAAGAACAGATAAGGTCCCTAATGAGTACTTTACATCAGTATTTTCCCAGAAGGACGTGGAGGATAGGGAGATCAGTATTAACATGCTACGGCATTTTGAAGTGAAGGAGGAGGTAATGCTGTGTCTCTTAAGACTATGAGATATAGGGGCAGAATTAGACCATTTGGATCATTAAGTCTGCTCCACAATTTCATCATGGCTGAACCAATTTTCCTCTCAGCCGCAGTCTCCTGTCTTCTCTCTGTATCCTTTCATGCCCTGACCAATTAAGAATCTATTAATCTCTGCCTTAAATATATATAAAGACTTGGCATTCACAGCTGCCTGCAGCAAAGAATTTCACGGATTCTCCCCTCTCTGGGTAAAGAAATTCCTCTTCATCTCTGTTCTAAAAGGACGTCCCTCTATTCTGAGGCTATGTCCTCTGGTCTTAGACTCTCCCACCATAGAAAACATCCTCTCTAAATCTACTCTATCAAGGCCTTTCACTATTTGATAGGTTTCAATGAGGTCTCCCATCATTCTTCTGAATTCTTGTGAATACAGGCCCAAAGCCATCAAACTCTCTTCATATGACAAGCCATTCAATCCTGGGATTATTTTCATGAACCTCTTTTGAACCCTTGCCAGTTTCAACACATCCTTTCTAAGATGAGGGGACCAAACCTGCTTACAATACTCCAGGTGAGGCCTCACCAGTGCTTTATAAAGTCTCAACATTCCATCCTTGATTTTATATTCTAGTCCTCTTGAAATGAATACTAACATTGCATTTTCCTTCCTCACCACAGACTCAACCTACAAATTAACCTTTAGGGAATCCTGCATAAGGATTCCCAAGTTCCTTTGGACCTCAGTTTTTTGTACTTTCTCTTCATTTAGAAAATAGTCAACCCTTTCATTTCTTCTACCAAAGTGCATGACCATGCACTTCCCAACACTACACGCTGTCTGCCATTTCTTTGTGTATTTTGCTAATCTGTCTAAGTCCTTCGGTAGCTTCTCTGCTTTCTACACCCCCAACCAGCTTTCTATTGTCTCAACAAAGCCATTAATTCCATCATCTAAATCATTGTCAAATAATGTAAAAAGAATTGTTTCCAACACAGTCTCCTGTGGAAAACTACTAGTCACTGGCAGCCAGTCAGAAAAGGCTCCCTTTATTCCCAGTCTTTGTCTCCTGCCAATCAGCCACTGCTTTATCCATGCTAGAGTCTTTCCTGTAATACCCTAGGCATGTAAATTGTTAAGCAGTCCCATGTGTGGCATCTTGACAAAGGCCTTCTGAAATTCCAGGTACACAGCATCAACTGATTCTCCTTTGTCTATCTTGCTTGTTATTTCTTCAAAGAATTGTAATAGATTTGTCAGGCAAGATGTTTCCTTGAGGAAACTCTAATGACTATGGCCTATTTTATCATAGCTGAGACCTCATCATTAATAATCGACTTCAACATCTTCCCAACTACTGACTTCAGACTAATTAGTTTATTGTTCCCTTTCTTCTGCCTCCCTCTCTTCTTGAAGAGTGGAGTGACGTTTGAAATTTTCCAGTCTTCCAGAACCATTCCAAATCTAGATCTCTTCAGCCACCTCTTTCAAAACTCTGGGGTGGACACTATCTGGTCCAAGTGACTCATCTACCTTCAGATCTTTCAGTTTCCCATGAACCTTCTCTCTAGTTATGGTAACTTCACACATTTGATGGCCCCGACACTTGGAACTTCCACCATACTGTTAGTGTCTTCCACAGTGAAGACTGATGCAAAATACTTATTCAGTTTGTCTGCCATTTCATTGTCATCCATCACCATCTCTCCAGGATTGTTTTCTAGTGGCCTGATATCCACTCTCGCTTCTCTTTCGCACCTTATGTATCTGAAGAAAGTTAATATCTTCTTTAATATTATCGGCTAGCTTACTTTCATATTCCATTTTTACCTTCTTAAATATATTTTATTTGTCTTCTGTTGATATTTGAAAGCTTCCCAATCCTCCAACTTCCCACTAATTTTTGCCCTCTCTTTGGCTTTTATGCTGGCTTTGAATTCTCTTGTTAGCCATGGTTGTGCCATCTTTTCTTTAGAATACCTTTGGGATGTGTTTCCTGAAATTCCAGCCATTGCTGCGTTGCTATCATCCCTGGCACTATTCTTTTCTGATCAATTCTGACCAACTCCTCTCATATGTCTCTGTAATTCCCTTTACTCCACTGTAATACTTATATATCTGACTTAAGCTTCTCCTCAAATTTCAGGGTGAATTTGATCATATGATCACTTCCTCCAAAGGGTTATTTTACCTTAAGGTCTCCAATCAATTCTGGTTCATTGTAAAACACCCAAACCTGAATAGTTGATCTTCTGGTGGGCTGAACCATGAACTGCTCTACAAAGCCATCTTGGAGGCACTCATGAAATTCCCCTTCCTGGAATCCAGCACCAACCTGATTTTCCCAATCTACCTGCATATTAAAGTCCCTCATGACTATTGTACCATTGTCCTTGGGGCATGCATTTTCCATCTCCCATTGTAATTTGTAGACCACATCCTTAATACTGTTTAGAGGTCTGTATACAACTCCTACCAGTGTCTTAACTCTATCCACAATGATTCAACACCTTCCAGCCCTATGTCACTTCTTTCTAATGATCTGATGTAATTTTTTATCGACAGAGCAACACCACCACCTCTGCCGTCCTGCCCATTCTTCGATACAATGTATATCCTTGGACTTAGGCTCCCAGCTATAATCTTTCAGCCATGATTCAGTGATGCCCACAACATCATATCTGCCAATCTGCAACTGTGCTGCAAGTTCATCTACATTCCGTATACAGCGTGCATTCCGATATAACACCTTCAGTCCTGTATTCACTCTTTTCGATTTTGTCGCACCATGTTCAATGTTTTGATTCCTAACTTTCTGTAACGTCTTACCAACATCTGCCTCCCCAACTCTTCACTAACTCTTCTGGCACTCTAGCTCCCATCCCCCTGTAACTCTAATTTAACTCCCACTGTGCTGCATTAACAAACCTTCCCGCTAGGATATTAGATCTCTCTCCAGTTCAAGTGCAAACCATTCCTTCTGTACAGGTCCCACATTCCCTGGAAGAGAAACCAATGATCCAAAAATCTTATGCTCTCTCTCCTACACCAACTACGTAGCCACATATTAAACTGTATAATCTTCCCAGTTCAGACCTTGATAGCACGTGGCATGGGTAGCAATCCTGAGATCACAACCCTTAGCACCTCATTCCCTGAACTTCTTATGCAGAACCTTGTCACTCGTCCTACCCATGTCATTGGTACCCACGTGGACCATGACCTCTGGCTGTTTCACCCTCCCTCTTAAGACCCGATCCGAGACATCCCAGACCCTGGCACCCATGTGGCAACGTACCATCCGAGAATCTCATTCTCACCCACAGACCTTCTGTTTGTTCCCCTAACAGATCCCCTATCACAGTAGCGTGCCTCTTCTCCCCTCTTCCTTTCTGAGTCTCAGAGGCAGACTCGGTGCCAGAGGCTCCTCCACTGTGACTCTCCTCTATTAGTTCATTCTCCCTGATAGTATCCAAAGTGATATACCTGTTCATGTGGGAGACAGCCGCAGGAGTACTCTGCACTGCCTCCTTAACCCCATTCCCAATTTCCTTTGTCTTGCACCATGGGTGTAACTACCTCTCTATATGTCCTATCAGTTTCAGCTTTTTGAATGATCTAAAGTTCATTCATTTCCATCTCCAGCTCCTTAACGCGGTTTGTTAGAAGCTGCAGCTGGATGTACTTCTCACAGTTGCAAGAGACAGGGTGGGAAGAGGAATAGTCCAAGTAGCTGTGAGAGTCCATAGGCCTCTTTATGGTCAAGATGAAGCCACACTCAGGTTTGAGGAACAACACCTTATATTCCGTCTGGGTAGCCTCCAACCTGATGGCATGAACATTGGTTTCTCTAACTTCTGTTAATACCCCTCCTCCCCTTCTTACCCTATCCCTTATTTATTTTTATTCCCTCCCCCTTTTTTTCTTCTTCTCTCTCTGTCTCTCTCACAATCACTCCTTGCCTGCTCTCCATCTTCATCTGGGCTCCCCTCCCCCTTTCTTTCTCCCTAGGTCTCCGGTCCCATGATCCTCCCCCTCTCCAACTCTCTATCCCCTTTGCCAATCGACTTTCCAGCTCTTAGCTCCATCCCCCCACCTCCTGTCTTCTCCTATCATTACAGATCTCTCCCTCCCCCTCTCAAATCTCTTACTATCTCTTCTTTCAGTTAGTCCTGACAAAGGATCTCGGCCTGAAACATCGACTGTGCTTCTTCCTATAGATGCTGCCCGGCCTACTGCATTCCACCAGCATTTTGTGTGTGTTGCTTAGGTAAGCGGACTTGCATTTTCTCCTTGCATTTTTTTTTTGGAGGAATAGAGAGCACATCTGTAGCGTTAGTACTTTGCCCTGATGTGGGAATCCTGGGAATCTTCCTGTCTCCCGGATGGCCACATCCGCTCCAGGTGCTCCTGAGAGACTGTGTTAGGGATCTGGAGCTGCGGCTTGATGACCTACAGCTTATTAGGGAAAGTGAGCAGGAGATAGATAGGAGCTACAAGGAGTTAGTCACCCCGAGACTGCAGGAGTTAAGTAAGTGGGTGACTGTCAGGGAAGGGATGGGAAGAGCTCAGATAGTAGAGAGCATCCCTGTGGCCATCTCCCTCAGTAATCGTTATCTCGTTCTGGATACTGTTGAGGGGGGTGACCTGACAGAGGATGACCACGGCAATCCGGTCTCTGGCACTGAGCCAGGTTCTGTGGTGCAGAAGGGAGAGAAGAAGATGAGGAATGCCTCAGTCATAGCGGATTCCATAGTAAGAGGAACAGAGAGGAGGTTCTGTCAGCCTGACAGAGATACCCGCATGGTGTGCTGCCTCCCAGGTGCCAGGGTACAGGATGTCTCAGATCAGGTGCAGAGTATTCTGAAGGGAAAGGGTGAACAGCCAGAAGTCTTGGTACACATTAGTACCAATGACATAGGTAGAAAAAAGGAGGAGGTCCTGAAGAGAGAATTCAGGGAGTTGGGTAGGAAGCTGAAAAGCAGAATCTCCAGGGTAGTAATCCCAGGATTGCTGCCTGTGCCACATGCTAACGAGCGCAAGAATAGCACGATCAGGCATATTAATGCATGGCTGAGAGACTGGTGTATTGGGCAGGGCTTCAGATTCCTGGATCATTGGGGCCTCTTCTGCGGGAGGTACAACCTGTACAAAAAGGACGGGTTACACCTGAACCCAAAGGGGTCCAATATCCTAGCAGGCAGGTTTAATAGAGCTGTTAGGGAGGGTTTTAACTAATTTGGCAGGGGGATGGGAACCGGAGTGATAGAGCTAATGAAGGGGAAAACAGAAATAAATCAAAGATAGTGTGCAACAGAGATGATAGAGTGGACAGGCAGGAGATGAGGCATAATCACAGCCAGTAGGTTGAGTTACAGGGCAATAGAGGTGTGGTGCAGTTAAAACAGAAAGCAACAAATACTGGACTGAGAGTGTTGTATTTGAATGCGCGCATCATAAGAAGTAAAATGGACGAACTTGAAATTCAGCTACAGATTGGCAAGTATGACGTGGCCATCTCTGAAACTTGGCTAAAGGATGGCTGCCATTAAGAGCTGAACGTCCAAGGATATACAGTGTATTGGAAAGATAGATTAGTAGGCTGAAGGGGTGGTGTGGCCCTGTGTATAAGAAATAATATTAAATCATTAGAAAGGGATAACATAGGATCGGAGCGTGTAGAGTCTCTATGGGTTGAGTTAAGAAATGGCAAGGGTAAAAGGATCCTAATGGCAGTTGTATACAGGCCTCCAAACAGCAGCCGGGATGTGGATTAGAAATTACAGCAGGAGATAGAAAAGATGTGTCAGAAGGGCAATGTCATGATAATCGTTGGGGATTTTAACATGAAAATGGATTGGGAAAACTAAGCAAGTACTGGACCTCAAGAGATAGAATTTGTGGAATGTCTAAGGGATGGTTTTTCAGAACAGCTTGTTGTTGAGCCCACTAGGGGATCGGCTGTGCTAGATTGGGTGTTGTGCAAAGATCTTGAGATGATAAGAGAGCTTAAGGTTAAGGAACCCTTGAGGAACAGTGATCACAATATGATCGAGTTCACTTTGAGATTTGAGAAGGAGAAAGTAAATTACAATGTGTCGGTATTTCAGTGGAACAAAAGAATTTACAATGGCATGAGAGGGGAACTGGCCAAAGTTGATTGGAAAGCGACACTGGCAAGAAGGACAGCAGAGCAGCAATGGCTGGAGTTTCTGCGAAAAATGAGGGAAGTGCAAGACAGATACATTCCAAATAAGAAGAAATTTTCGAATGGAAGAAGGACAAGTGAAGTCTGAGCCAAAGTAAAAGCAAAAGAGAGGGCAAGCAAGGAATCCAAAGTTAGTGGGAAGATAGAGGATTGGGAAGCTTTTAAAAACTTGCAGAAGGAAACTAAGAAGGTCATTAGGAAAGAAAAGATGGATTATGAAAGGAAGCTGGTGACTAATATCAAGGAAGATACTATAAGTTTTTTTAAGTATATAAAAGGAAAAGAGAGTTGAGGGCAGATATAGGGCCCTTAGAAAATGATGCTGGAGATACTGTAATGGGAGACGCAGAGATGGCAGAGGAACTGAATGCGTATTTTGCATCAGTCTTCACAGTGGAAGACATCTGCTGTATACCAGACATTCAAGAGTGTCTGGGAAGTGAAGTATGTGCAGTGAAAATTACAACTGAGAAGGTGCTCAGGAAGCTTAATGGCCTGAGGGTGGATAAATCTCCTGGACCTGATGGAATACACTCTTAGGTTCTGAAGGAAGTAGCTGGAGAGATTGCAGAGGCATTAACAATGATCTTTCAAGAATTGAAAGATTCTGGCATTGTACCAGATGCATGGAAAATTGCAAGTGTTACTCCACTATTTAAGAAGGTTGGGAGACAGTAGAAAGGAAACAATAGACCTGTTAGCCTGCCATCAGTGGTTGGGAAGTTGTTAGAATTGATTGTTAGGGATGAGTTGACAGAGTACCTGGAGGCACATGACAAGATAGGCCAAAACCAGCATGCATTCCTGAAAGGAAAATCCTGCCTGACTAACCTACTGCAATCTTTTGAGGAAATTACAAGCAAGGTAGACAAAGGAGATGCAGTAGCTGTGGTGTACTGGATTTTCAGAAAGCCTTTGACAGGGTCCCTCACATGAAGCTGCTTGGCAAGATAAGAGCCCATGGAATTACAGGGGAGTTTCTAGCATGGGCGGTGCACTTGCTGATCGGCAGAAAACAGAGAGTGGGAATAAAAGGATCCTCTTCTCCTGACTGCTGGTTACCAGTGGAGTTCCACTGGGGTCGGTGTTGGGACAACTGCTTTTTACAATGTATGTCAATAATTCGGACTATGGTATTAATGGATTTGTGGCTAAATTTGCCAATGATACAAAGATAAGTGGAGGAGCAGGTAGTGTTGAGGAAACAGAGAGCCTGCAGAGAGACATAGACAGTTCAGTGGAATAGGCAAAGAAGTGACAAATGAAGTATAATGTGAGAAAGTGTATGGTCATGCACTTTGGTGGAAGAAATAAATGGGCAGACTATTACTTAGATGGGAAGAGAATTCAAAACGCAGAGATGCAAAGAGATTTGGGAGTCCGTGTGCAGGGTACCCTAAAGGTTAAACTTCAGGAAGAGTCGGTATTGAAGAAGGCGAATGCAATGATGACATTCATTTCTAGAGGTATAGAATATAAGAGCCGGGATGTGATGTTGAGGCTCTATAAGGCACTTGTGAGACCACACTTGGAGTACTGTGTGCAGTTTTGGGCTCCTTATTTTAGAAAGAATATACTGACATTGGAGAGGGTTCAGAGAAGGTTCACGAGAATGATTCCAGAAATGAAAGGGTTACCGTATGAGGAACGTCTGGCAGCTCTTGGGCTGTATTCCCTGGTGTTCAGGAGACTGAGCGGGGATCTCATAGAAACATTCTGAATGTTAAAAGGCCTGAACAGATTAGATATGGCAAAGTTATTTTCCATGGTAGTGGAGTCTAGGACAAGAGGGCACGACTTCAGGATTAAAGGATGTCCATTTAGAACAGAGATGCAGAGAAATTACTTTAGTCAGAGGGTGATAAATCTGTGGAATTTGTTGCTCGAGTGGCTGTGGAGGCCAAGTCATTGGGTGCATTTAAGGCAGCTATAGGTAGGTTCTGTAAAGGAGATGTTGGAGACAGGCTTTTTAAACAGAGAGAGGTGGGTGCCTGGGGTGGTGGTAGAGGGAGATACGATAGAGGCACTTAAGACACGCTTATGTAGGCATATAAATGTGAGGAAAATGAAGGGACCTGGGCATTGTGTAGGCATAATAGATTAGTTTAGTTGACCAGTTGATTCCTAATTTATTTGGCTCAGCACAACATTGTGGGCTGGAGGGTCTGCTCCTGTGTTATACTGTTAGATGTTGCTCAAAATATTCTTGTGTTGACTGATCAGGTGAGTCATTTTTATTGCTCCGTGAAAACCTAATTCCTTTTAGACCACTAAAAAGACAAATACATGCTGAGGACAACTACACAGCTGTAACTTTCATACCTATTATTCCATTTATTAAAGAGAAAAACTGATTATTGCATTTATTTACATAGAAAATGTCATTGGTGAAGCTCAATTAACAATGGCTGATTAATTAAGGATGTGTTCAGTTGCAGCCTTACACAATTTAGTTTCCTGCACCCGGGAGGCATTGCAGATCTATAACTAATTACTCACAGAAGAAGTAAACTGCCAAATGTAGATTATTGTTTTCCAATATTGTGCTTTAACCGGCACCTCAAGAGATCACTTCCTATTAAGCTATTGTTAATTTCCCTTGTCTAACACCAGATGTCCTTAACCCTTTCAAAGAAGTACAATGTTATGGACTGAGCAACCACATTAGCATCGCTCAAACAATGAACCGTGATGCTATTTACATCATGGAGTGACATTTTCAATCAAGGGTGTGATGAAGATCACTAATTTATGTCTTAATGATGTCATTAAAATAGACACATTTCTCTCAAGTATTATTTGCCAATATGGTTTGGATATAATACAAAGAAGAGACTTGTACATTATCAGTTAGTGTTGGCCTCAAATATCAATGGGAACAACATTAAATTTTAACCCAATGTCTTCTCAGTGACTTTTCTTTGCATGGTTGCTTGTTCTGTTAGGACCAGAGGGCACGACTTCAGAATAGAAGTACAGTATATCCCTTTAAAACAGAGATGAGGAGGAATTTCTTCTGGCAGATGGTGGTGAATCTGTGGAATTCATTGCCACAGATGGTGTTGGAGGCCAAGTCATTGGGTATCTTTAAAGTGGAAGTTGATAGATTCTTGATTAGTAAAAATGTCAAGGGTTATGGGGAGAAGGCAGGAGAATGACGTTGAGGGGAGAAATAAATCAGTCATGATTGAATGGCAGAGCAGACCCGTTGGGTCAAAAGGCCTAATTAGAGCATTATTAGAATGTTTTTGACAAGATCAGGCTGCTTGGCCCAACAAAGCTTGCTAAGTTCCTATTCGCATAGTGTGTTGAGAATCTGCTCCTGTGTTTTATGGTCTTCTGGTTACGGCGTCAACCCTTGGGTTCTGGCTGACTATTCATTTTGTCCATGCTTCTTGCATTTTTTTTTCAGAATGCCTAATCAGATTTTATCATTTTTTTCCAAGTGGTTTTATATTTATGAATTTGAGTGTCAATTCAATTTTGTGATCATCATTGATTAAATCATTAATTGAATTAGTTAAGATCTTGCGATCAAAATCTGACAGAGTTACAAGCTCCATACCTGGGAATGATTTGCATTATCCAAACAGCTTCCTGGAGCAATTAAACCACGCACAAGGATAAGTTCATTGTCTTTCATCTGGCAAACGTTCAACGAATTGATGAGGTGTGGGAGGTCAGGTGATACAGTATCTAATTTCTAGAAAAACAGAATTGCAAACAAAAGCACTTGGATTATATATGAACTCAATGCCTATCTTTCAAACAGACATCTGGCTTCTACCTCAGCAGGGCAAGGACACCGAACACTTTGGTATGGTAATAACAATACACAATTGCAAGTGAGTGTCAAAAGCCAGAATGAGAATAATTCAATGGAGTGGGACACTCCCTTTCCTAAATAATATTGTTTTATTATGATTCAGTGCTTTTGTGGACCAAGTCAGCAATATTAGTATTTAATCTGAGAATAATCATATTTAAATTTCAGAGGCATCCCTCAGAGTATTTAAGCATATATCTCTGGATTATTATTCTATAGCTTGTCTTACTGATTGTTTGAGAAGTAATGTTCAAGGAGTGAAAGCTAGACATTTTTCCTGACACAAAATACTTTTGATGCTAGAGAACTAAAATTAAAACAGAAAATACTAAAGATACTTAAGTCAGGCAGCACCTGTGAAGAAAGAAATGTTACAGGTCAATTACATCAACAGAACTCGACAGATGAAAGGCCATCACTGATATCAAGTGTATCAAGTCAGAGTGCAATATCAGTGTAAGAGCTTTCATTATGCACACAGCTATCTCCAAATTCATCTCAAGTGGCCTCAGGTGCTGAGCTCAGAATTGATCGGTATGTAATGCATCTGTGATGCTGTTTTCTAGGTTAAGTAATCAATAGGTTAGTGAGATAATGCAATTATGTGTAAAATGTTGGATAAACGATGACACTGTTTGAAGATTCCCTGTAATCTCTTGTTACATGTTATCTGAACTGGCAGAAAAGAGACCTTCTTTTCCAGATTTATCATCCAGTATTCTGAGACTTTAGCATCTCTCATCCAGGGTAAAATTTAACACTGAACCACATCCACATTCTGAATGGCATGCTGCAGGAACATACGTTCACTGCAATTTTAAAAATAATTTTCAAAGTTACTTGTGAATGAAGTTGATTTGATTCATGAATAACTTTAACAACATAATAATCTATTTACCGATAAATTGATAGGGAAAATAGATCAAATAATCATGTGTGAATTGACAAGAATATGTGAATGTGAGAATGTGAGTGAATGACAACAATGTGTGGAAAGTATAGGCAGGACAGTGGATGTGGTTTAGGATCAATCATGTTCTGATTAAGTTGCAGAGCTGTAAAGTCTATTTCTTATGTTGTTAGAATGATTTCTTCCTTACACCCTGAAACATTCAATTAAGCCAATAGTTAAAGTGACTGTTCTTAGAATTGTTCCTTACAATTTTATCTGAAAACCAAACTCGTTGCTTAAGTAGCTGACGGTAAATTCAGACAAAAATGTCGTACAGGGAGAGTGCAGAGGAGATTTACAGGGATGTTGCCTGATGAGGGGCATTAATCGTGTGGATAGTCAGAGGCATTTTCCCGGGGCTGAAATGGCTAACATGGGAGGGCATAGCTTTAAGGTGCTTGGAAGTAGGTACCAAGGGGATGTCAGGGGCAAGTTTTTCACACACAGAGTGGTGGGTGCGTGGAATGCACTGCTGGCAGCGGTGGTGGAAGCGGATACAATAGGGTCTTTTAAGAGCCTCTTAGGAGCTTAGAAAAATAGAGGGCTTGCGCTAGAGAAATTCTAGGCAGTCTCTAGAGTAGGTTGCATGGTCGGCACAACTTTGTGGGCTGAAGGGCCTTTAATGTGCTGTAAATTTCTATGTTTTATATTCTATTTAATTGCCGATATCTCAGACTGTAACTCCTGTGTTTCGGGCTTTGTGGAATAATTTTATCCTTGTTCTCTTACCTGCTGCAGTTCTTTACTTTTGATATTTGTATCCACTCCATCAAGGTTTACAAAGCAGATCTAGAGAGATTACAAATAACATCTGAATTCAGCTCATAAACACACATGTAATTGCGTCTATACAAGGCTAAAAGGTCATCTATTTATAGTAAGATGCTTGTAGTCCAGATAGATTATAGCAAGATGAATTTAAGTGGTAGCATGATAAAATTCAAACTCTGAGGTGTGGTGGGTTGTGACCAAAAGGAGGTCAGTGAGTCACCCAAAACACAGAAGCAAAACACTGTGTATTAACTCTCTGATAAGACATCTGCCTGAAATATGAATTCTGTTTCTCTTTTCACAGATAAAAGAAAAGAATCATTTCATGGACTGAAACTCAAAGAAAATTGTCAGACCAAGCAAAATCTATCTGTATCTATCTGCATGGAGTATGAACCTATGAGTAATTTCACAGAATTGGTATTGTCGGAGCCATGCGTCTGTTGTCTGTCTGCTTTGTATACTGTGTTGCATGTTTATTATGTCTATTATGGTAACTAGTCACATGACTGGGGGATACATACAACATGGATTAAAACAGGAAATCATAAAACAGTGATCAAGATTTACCATGGGAGAGAGTTTGAGAATCAGGGAGGGGCTTTCACTTGCCTACCTTCTGTCAGGAAAAGGATGGGGGCATTAGTTTGGCTGGGCAAGGGAACAAAAGGATCTTCAACCCTCAGAGGGAGTCAAGAGCTGCCTGACTGCAAGCTTTGGGAGTGTCAACATGAAGGTTTAAGGACCTGAGGACAGAGACAGATGCTCATCGTGGAGGTCTTTCATTCCAAAACAGCCTTCTCCTGCTGCTCTAAAGTCTGTTGCCATCTGTCTCTAGGAAGACTCTGGGATCAGCATTGGTAGCGTTGAAAACCATGAAAATAAGATTTCCCCAGTTGGCAATTTTATGTAACGCTGTTGTCAAAGAGTGGCTAACCATCTGTCCTGTGGATGGGGAAGAAAATTAATCCACGGAGGAATTACCCAGCTGAGTGGCACTGATAAGCTTCTCCAACTGGTTTCCCTGTTTTGTTTTGTATTTGCTGATTTCAGGCAGAATAGCTGTGAAAATTATGCCTAATAATATGCGTTTAAATTTCTTGTCAATCAATATTGGTAAATGAGGAACAACTGACACAATTCCTCTTAATTTTAATAAGGAAGAGTGTAGGATCACATTAAATTATGAGGAAATTAATGATAAAGTATTGATTTATAGACAAATAGGTGAAATACAGAGCCAGCAGGCCCTTTACATATATCTGGGTTATGAAGTGGACAAAGAAACAACAAGAAAGTGAGATAAGAATGAACATAACATCATGTGATAGATTTAGTATATATATATATAAAAAAACTAGAAAAATAAAAATCAGGAGCATAGAGAATAAATGGGTAGAGATTAGTCCTCGTATACATACAAAAGAACGATGTATTGACATTGAACTTTCCCTCCAAAATTAAGTCCCTCAAACCCCCTAGCAACAAAAATACCTTTTAGCCTTCATGTTGAAATTTTTAATTAGTCCAACAGGCCTTTCAGAGGGAGCAATCCATTCTTTTTTCAAACATTGAAAGAATTTCAAGCTTTAAGCTGTCCCATAATTCTGGTTAACTTGCTCTGAATCCATTCTAATCTTTATATTTTTTCTTATCTGTTCTTCAGGGGTCAATCTCTCAGGACTGAGGGTGACTTGCATCCACTCAGTTCTGTGGGCTATGAGGTGGCTCTTGGGGGCAATGTGGGATCCGCAATCTTTACCACAGGAAAGAGGGAGCTGCTCGATGGAGTGGGTGGTAAATAGATGAGAGGTGGTGCATTCCCTCCATTGTCTTTACTGGGCCTCCGTTTGCTGCTGACGGATACAGTCAGAATCAGATTCAGAAGTAGATTCAGACTTATTATCTCTGACAATGCAGCAAAATTTGTTGTTTTGCACTAGCCGTGTAGTGTAATGCAAAAAAAAATCACTATAAGAAATAAGACAATAAGGAATATAACAAAATAAGTAAGTGCAAAAAGTAAGCAAAAGCAGTGTTCATGGGATCGTAGACCATTCAGAAATCTGATGGTGGAGGGGAAGAAGCTTTTGTTAAAACTTTGAGTGCTCATCTTCCGGCTCCTGAATCTCCTCCGGTTTGAGATATTGAATACCATCCCGAATGCTTCTTCTCAATTTTAAACAACCACAGCCCAGGAGTCAGTGGAAATGTTCCACTTTAATTGAGGATTCTTTAACAACATCACTGATTCATTCACCCGCCAATCCTTGATGTGACAGAGCTCAGAGTTGAGTCGACTGCCTGTTTTGTGATTCTGGTGTTGTAAGCTCTCGGCCTTCCCAACAAAGTTACTTCAGTGTAATTAGTTTTCATGGTTCAGCATCAGAGGCTGAAGGGAAACTGCAGATGCTGGAAATCTGGATCAACACACACAAAATGCTGGGGAAGTGCAAGTGGGTCAGGCAGAAAGCAATATATAGACAGGCTCCATTGATGCTGCCTGATCAGCTGAGTTCCTCCAGCATTCTGAGCACCATCTTCCTTAAAGGGTGGTCAAAGATGTAGCTATGGGAATTTGCTTGGTTTCAAGCTCTTTGTGGGATATGTGGAATGGACCTAGTTCCTGTCCTACTCAGGTCCCCTCCCTGAACATTTTCACCAGTCTTCAAACCTGCATTGATGTTTCTTCCTCCGCGGAATTTTTGTTTCTATTACACTTAATTTCCACCAGCTCGCACATCCATGAGGCTCATCTCTGCAGAATGTATCATGGACCAGAGGTACAGATAACAGTACAGAAACTGCAGTCTCAATCCTCTTTGTAAACCCATGTCCTTATCCACACAATTTGTTGAACTCTAAAAATACAGACTTCTGAATAATTGGAGAAGCTACCCTTTATTCCTTCATCCCTTCCCTTCCCTTTCGGGATTTGTCTGTCTTTATCTCAGGTCAGCAGCTAACATCCATTTCAAGCTCATAGATTCCAATAGTTAACAAAACTTGCTCAAGCCCAAGACTCGATTCATTCTCCTACTTCCCCCATTTCTGCTAGACATGCCCAGATTTTTCACACAGGTACTGAGATATTTTCCTTTTTCTTAATCACATCTTCCCCTCTACTGCAGTGGAAGTAACCTTCAATCGTTTCTCATCTATCACCCACGCCTTCCTCTCATTCCATCTTTGCCTGGCTTATATCTCCTCCTGCTTTTGTTGGGGTGACTGGGCCATTGTGTCGGACAATGTGCGCAGCTTGAAGCATATACATGTAATCATAACATGTTCAGTCTAGATAAAACAAATAGCTTGCTGGAGCAAATTGATCCTGCAGGGTTTCAACACAAAGTCAACAGTTCCTTTCTTCCCTGCTGCTCCACCCGCAGAGTTGCTCCTGCAAATTGTTCCTCCAAATTCTAGATTCTGTGGACTCCTGTGTCTTCAGCCAAGAATTGCTAGGATATTATGAAAGGAAACTTGGGAAATTATGGCTTTCTTTGCCTCAGAGATTAATGAATCAATCAATTAATGAATTAATTGAGAGATAGCGCTGAATAGGCCTTCCGGCCCTTCGAGCTGCCTGCCCAGCAACTCCCTGATCTAATCCTAGGCTAATGACAGGACAATTTTCAATGCCCAAGTCACCTATCAACCGGTAGGTCTTTGGACTTATGGGAGGAAACCAAGGCACCCTGAGGTAACCAACGTGGTCACGGGGAGAACATACATAATCCTTACAAGGCTGTGACGGGAATTGAATCCAGGTCACTGGAACAGTAAAGCGTTGTGCTAATCGCCATGCACCCCCACCCCACCCAACCATTTAAGAAGTGAAGTGAGAAATGTTTTGAAGATTGTGAAGGGCTGTGATATATGGTGGAAAATTGTGAGCTTTTTATGATCTCTCTGAGTAATGGAAATAAGCAATCTACTTGCTGCCATATCTTCACCTCCTGCCTTATGGCTATGCTGCTGACGGTGATGGATTTCCTGTGGTTGGACTGATTTATGTAATGTCATGGGTTCTCTCGGGAGTCCCTACTTGATTTGAAGAAGCTGCCCTGGGGTTCGTGGGGAAATGCTGTGCTTTTTAGGTGCTTGTTCCAGCTAAGCATGACTTGCTGTCTGAGTCCTCAAAGGAACATGTCTGTGTTTTATTTTATTTTAGAAATTCTTATGGAAGGAGTGCAATCAATCACACTATAACTGCCTGAACATAAATATTTGGATGCTCACCAGAAGTGAAAACAAGTTGCTACATTCCAATATGGTAAACTGGTAAGAAAGTTGTCCGTTCTTGGTACAATACATTAAATTAGCAAAGTTAGCAATATGAGCATACAGGTAAGAAATTTAAGTTACTTTTGTCCTGCATGCCTTTATTAAAATATTGCCAAAAGTTAACGACAGGAAAAAATACCATTCTCTCATTACTGAAATATGAGATTTCCCAACCGCCTGGTGAAGTGTCTTTGGCCTGAAAAATTATTGCTTGTTTCTCTCTCCACAGCTATAGTCTGCTTTTCTGAGTTCTGGTACTTTTACTTTAGAGTTCCAACATACATGGTATTTTCCTTTTGTATTTCCCGCTATTGACATATTCTGGAATAAATGTATCTGCACAATAGTATTAAGATGTTCACTGTCAGTAAAGTTGTTGGAGTCAATCTGGGAAAACCTTCAAATGTCAGGAAATTAGTTACTGAGCCCTGTGGAGGGAGAGCTAACATTCTGGAAGGATGGATGTAGATGGTCTAAATGATGAACAATACTACTGTCTTTGCACTCCAGTTTCACCATATAATGCATAGTATAACAACGCAAACTATTGCTATTGTAGAAATGTATTAAACCCAATCAAAGCTCACTAAAAGAGCTGAAAATATTATGCTTAAATGAATATTCATGCAGTCGCGTGTGATAAATTTAACTCTCCTTGATTTTGGCTATTTGTAATCTAGGAGGTAATGATGCATGAAATCGTATTTGATTATTTTTAGTTCAACCATTTACTGCACTGATGGGTTCAATGAGTTTATTCAGTACATGCCCTCTGATTTAATCTCTTGAACCCCTGCTGATTATTTTACATTCATCTACATTGAATTGCACTTGCCATAAACCAGAAAGGGCTGAAATAATTTTGAATTAACTTTGTCTCATATTATTTGGTTTGTATTAATTATCATATTTATTATTTACAAACTACTTTTTATAAAATAAAATACATATTTGGTAATTCAAATACATCATATGTTTCATAACTATTAAAATCTGGGTGTTAAGAAAACAGAAAACAACTCAGCAGACCCGAATGTTATATTTTGCAATGAAATTCTGCTCTGTATTTTCTGTAGGCAATGCATGACACATGAGAAAGTGTGTAATTAATCAGCTCATTTTGACATCTTTTGTATTTTTAAATGTAGAATGAAAGCAATCTACAGTAGATCAATCTTTTGAAAAGCCTTTTCAATCTTCAGTATTGTATAAAAATACATGATTTACAGAGGAATAAGACCCATTAGAAAAAGATGCCAATAACACAAGACATCAACTTGCATGTTGAATGACATGAATAAAAGGGCTAATAAATAGAAAGATACCTTATTGATCCTAAAGGAAATTAGTTTCAAAAGTAGCATTACAAGTGCACAGATATACAAATATTAGAAGAGAAGTAAGAAAGAATAAAAAGTAAGTTACCTCAATCAGTCTAACAAGAGGGGTACATCACTTCCTCGGCTATAGAGCCTAATGGCCAAGGGTAAGAGCGACCTCATATAGAGCCCTTTGGAGCAGTACAGTTGTCTTAGTCTATGACTAAAAGTGCTCCTCTGTTCAGCCAAGGTGGCATGCAGAGGGTGAGAAACGTTGTCCAGAAGTGCCAGGATTTTCTGTAGGGTCCTTTGTTCTACCACAGCCTCCAGTTTGATTCCTATAACAGTGGCCCTTTTTGTACACAGCCTCTTTGTTGGTGCTCCACTCAAGTCTGCCACCAGGTCCACCTCTAGGTACTTATAAGTGCTCACTACAACCACATCCACATCCACATCCTCACCATCAATACTGACAGGGACCAGTGCAGGCTTAGCCTTCCTAAAGTCCATCACCAACTCATTTGTCTGTCTGATGTTGAGCTGCAGATGATTCAGCTTGCACCATTTGACAAATGGATTTGTTGTTCTGGATATCTCATTAGATGAAGGATGTGAGAACAATAGAGAGGGTTCAGAGGAGATCTACCAGGATTCTGTCTGGATGAGAAGACATGTCTTATGAGGAAAGGTTGAGCAAGCTTTGGAGAGGTAGGGGAAGAGGGGTGACTTGATAGAAGTGTACAGGATTATGAGAGGCATAGATAGAGTGTACAGCCAGCACCTCGCAGAGTGGTGTCATAGAAGTAACCTCTTATTCAATGTCAGCAAGACCAAGGAGCTGATTATTGACTTCAGGAGAAGGGAACCAGAGGTCCATGAGCCAGTCCACACCGGAGGATCAGAGGTGGAGAGAGTCAGTAACTTTAAATTCATCCGTGTTATTATTTATTATTTCAGAGGACCTGTCCTGCGTTCAGCATGTAAGTACAACTACTTAGGAATTTGTGGAGATTCGGCATGACATCTTAAACTTTGACAAGCTTCTGTAGATGTGTTGTGGAGAGTATATTGACCGGCTGCATCACAGCCTGGTGTGGAAACACCAATGCCCTTGAATGGAAAATTCTACCAAAAATACTGGCTACAGCCCAAGCCATCACTGGTAAAGCCTTCACCACCACTGAGCACTTCCACAGGAAAGCAGCATCCATTGTCAGGAACCCCTACCACCCAGGACATGCTCTCTTCTCACTGCTGCCATCAGGGAGAAGGTACAGGAGCCTCAGGGCTCACACCACCAGGTTCAGCAACAGTTATTACTTCATCAGGTTCTTGAACTAAATAGGATAGCTTAATTTAACTTCACTTGCCCTGTCGTTAAAATGTTGCCACAGACAATGAACTCACTTTCAAGGACTCTTCATCCAATGATCTTGATATTTATTGTTTAATTTATTTAATATTTTTATTTACTTCTTTATGTATTTGCACAGTTCGTTGTCTTCTGCACATTGGTTGAACGCCCAAGTTTGAGATCTTTCATTGATTCTGTTATGGTTATTATTCTATAGATTTATTATGTCAGCAAGAAATGGAATCTTAGGGTTGTACATGGTGATATATAGTTACTTTAATAAAAAAAATTACTTTGACCTTTGAACATTTTTCCCAAGAAAGCAATGGCTAATACCAGAGGAAATCCATTTAAGGTGAGTGGAGGAAAGGTAAGAGGAGCTAATGTTTAAAGAATGTATAGCATATGATGGCTGTTTCTTCACTTGTGAAGATCAGGAGGGATGAAGAGTCCTCAGGAGTGATGCTACGGTCGTTAGTGACTGTAGAGGTCAATTCTGGATCTGCAGACTCTGGAGCAGTAGGGACGCGGGAACAGCTGGGATGTGTGTGCTTGGGTGGTAGGACCCTCCCTGTGTCTCCTCTTCTCTTCAGCAGTCACTCTTCTGGATTCCTCAAGATTCTTGGCTGCTCCAAGTATCAATGTTCTCCAGCGGTCTCTGTCACAAGCCAGCTGCTGACATTTGTTGACCTTGATATTTGCCTGAGAGAGCTGCTGCTTAAGTTGGTCTTTGTACCTCTTGCGCATGACACCATGATCTCTCTGGCTCTGAGAGAGTTCTCCGAAGAGTACTGCTTTCGGTAACCTGGAGTTGACCATGCGAAATATATGGCCTGGTCAGTGGAGCTGCCTGAGCAGCAAAGTGGCTTCGATGCTTGGAAGCTGAGCCTTCTTTAGGACATCGTTGTTGGAGACACGATCCTGCCAGCTGATACCCATGATGGAGCAAAGGCAGCACTGATGGAAGCACTTGAGCAACTGGATTTGCTTGCGGTACAAGACCCAGGTTTCGGAGCCGTAGAGCAGTGTTGTGACGACGACAACCCTGTACACCTGGATTTTTGTGGTAGTTCTTCCACACGTTTTTGGAGGTGCTTAAAGGCACTGCTGGCTCTGGCGACTCGATTGTCAACGTCCCCTACTACCATAGAGTTGTTGGAGGTGGGTGAACTATTCAACCGTGGTGAGAGGGTGGTTGTCAATCATGATCCATCGTGGGTGGTAAACACCATGAGGGACTTCTAATGGAGGATCATTGCAGCCAAGGCTGCAAGGGCTGTCGGGTTAATGGTCAGTCCAAAGAAAACAATGTACTGTATACCATATAAAACCTTGAGATTCATCAGGGAAGTGATATAGGAGACTGAAGACACATACTCAACATTTACTGAACAGCTTCTTCTCCTCGACTATCAGATGGACTATAAACTCATAAATACTACCTCATCTTTGTTCTCTTTCAGTACTTCTTTATAGAGTTATAGAGTCATGGAGAAATACGGCTCAGAAACAGGCCCTTTGGCCCATCTGGTCCGTGCTGAATCATTTAAACTGCCTACTCCTATTGACCTGCACTGTGTCCATAGCCCTCCATACCCCTAATATCCACGTACCCATCCAATCTTCTCTTGGACCTTGAAATCGAGTTCGCATGCACCACTTGTGCTGGCAGCTCATTCCACACTCTCACCACTCTTTGAGTGAAGAAGTTTCCTCTCATGTTTCCCCTTAAACTTTTCGCCTTTCATCATTAACCCATGATCTCTGGTTGGAGTCCCATCCAATCTCAGTGGGAAAAACCTGCTTGCATTTACCCTATCTATACCCCTCATAATTTTGTATTCCTCGATCAAATCACTCAGTGTTAGTAAGATGAAAGAGCTGACTGTGGACTTCAGAAAGGGTGAGACGAAGGAACACATACCAATAGAGGGAGCAGAAGTGGAGAAAATGAGCAGTTCCAAGTTCCTGGGTGTCAAGATCTCTGAGGACCTAATCTGGTCCCAACATATCAATGCAGCTATAAAGAAAACAAGACAGGGCGGCTATATTTCATTAGGAGTTTGAAGAGATTTGGATTGTCACCTAAAACACTCGAAAACTTCTATAAATGTATCGTGGAGAGCATTCTGACAGGCTGTATCACTGTCTGGTATGGGTGGGGGAGGGTTGCTACTGCACAAGACCAAAAGAATGTACAGACAGTTGTAAAATTAGTCAGCTCCATCTTGGGTACAAGCCTTCGTGGTATCCAAGACAACTTCAAGGAACGATGCCTCAGAAAGGTGACGACTTTTATTAAGGAACCCTATCACCCAAGATGTGCCCACTTCTCATTGTTACCATCACAAAGGCACACACTCAGCGATTCAGGAACAGCTCCTTCCTCTCTGCCATACGATTCCTAAATGGACATTGAACCCATGAACACTACCTCACTTTTATTATTTCTATTTTGCACTATTTTTAATCTATTTAATATTCATATATATACTTACTGTAATTGATTAACTTATTTATTTTATTGTTGTCTTTCTCTATTATTATGTATTGCATTGAACTGCTGCTGCTAAGATAATAAATTTCACTTCACATGCCGGTGATAAACCTGATTCTGATCGCTTCTCAATTTTCTATATTCCAAGGACTAAAGTCCTAACCTATTTAATCTCCAGACCCAGCAAGTTCCTCATAAATTTTACAAGGGGTTATTTCTTCAGCAGTTTGAATGGGGCACGACTGCGTAAGCGCGTGGAGGTTGGCTAGTGAGAACAGCAGGAAGAGTTTAAAAGTGAACAGATTTGAAAAGGTAGATACGAGGAAACCTGCAGATGCTGGAAATTCAAGCAACACTCCCTACGCGACTCCCTTGTCCATTTGTCCCCCCCATCCCTTCCCACTGATCTCCCTCCCGGCACATATCCTTGTCAGCAGAACAAGTGCTACACATGCCCTTACACTTCCTCCCTCACTACCGTTCAGGGCCTCAGACAGTCCTTCCAGGTGAGGCGACACTTCACCTGTGAGTCTGCTGGGGTGATATACTGCGTCCGGTGCTCCCAGTGCAGCCTTCTATATATTAGCGATACCCGACGCAGACTGGGAGACGGTTTCGCTGAACACCTACGCTCTGTCCGCCAGAGAAAGCAGGATCTCCCAGTGGCCACACATTTTAATTCCACATCACATTCCCATTCAGACATGTCTATCCACGGCCTTCTCTACTGTAAGGATGAAGCCACACTCAGGTTGGAGGAACAACACCTTATATTCCGTCTGGGTAGCCTCTAACCTGATGGCATGAACATTGACTTCTCTAACTCCCGTTAATGCCCCTCATCCCCTTCACACCCCATCCTTATTTTTTTATTTAATATATTTTTTATATTTTTTGTTTTTTTTCCCCCTTTTTTCTCTCTCTTTTTTTCTCCCTCTGTCCCTCTCACTATAACTCCTTGCCTGTTCTCCACCCTCCGGGCTCCCCTCCCCCCTTCTCTTTCTTCCCAGGCTTCCCGTCCTATGATCCTTTCCCTTCTCCAGCTCATTCCTCTCATATCCCTTTTGCCAATCACCTGTCCAGCTCTTGGCTCCATCCCTCCCCCTCCTGTCTTCTCCTATCATTTTGGATCTCCCCCTCCCCCTCCCACTTTCAAATCTCTTACTATCTCTTCTTTCAGTTAGTCCTGACGAAGGGCCTCGACCCGAAACGTCGACTGTACCTCTTCCTATAGATGCTGCCAGGTCTGCTGCGTTCACCATCACTATTTGTTTGAGTTGAAAAGGTGATAGTTATTTCTTCAGCAGTTTGAGCGGGGCACAACTGCGCAAGCACGTGGGTGTCGGCCAGTGAGAACAGCGGGAAGAGTTTAAAAGGAAGACAGATTTACAGAGTGGGTGTCGGAATAGTGGGAGACAGAGTAGGAAGGCTTTGGCTCAATGGGGCTTTGGTGATGAAGGTTCGAGGCCAGGTAGGTTATCTGTTTAAAATAAAGACAGAAAGTATGCGTGTGAGGCCAGCTTTCTGTGCTCCTTGTCAGATATGGGAGGTCCTGGACAGTTGCGGCCTCTCGGACGACCACATCTGCACCAGGTGCATCGAGCTGCAGTTCCTTGGGGACCGCACCAGGGAGCTGGAGATGCAGCTTGATGACATTTGTCTGGTCAGGGAGAATGAGGATGTGATAGAGAGGAGCTATGGGCAAGTAGTCACCCCGGGACCACAGGAGACAGAGAAGTGGGTAACAGTCAGGAGGGGGAAGGGCAAGAAGCAGGGCAAGAGCACCCCAGTGACTGTCCCCCTTAACAACAAGTACTCCTGTTTGAGTACTGTTGGGGGGGGACAACCTACCTGGGGGAGCAACAGTGGCCACACTTGTGGCACAGAGTCTGGCCCTGTGGCTCAGATGGGTAGGGAAAGGAAGAGGACGGCAGCAGTGACAGGGGACTCTGTAGTTAGGGGGTCAGATGTGGACGCAGGAAAGAAACACAGATGGTAGTTTGTCTCCCAGGTGCCAGGGTCCAGGATATTTCTGATCGCGTCCACGATATCTTGAAATAGGAAGGAAAGCAGCCAGAGGTTGTGGTACATATTGGTACCAATGACATAGGTAGGAAAAGGGAGGAGGTCCTGAAAACAGACTACAGGGAGTTAGGAAAGAAGTTGAGAAGCAGGACCTCAAAGGTAGTAATCTTGGGATTACTGCCTATGCCACGTGACAGTGAGAATAGGAATAGAATGAGGTGGAAGATAAATGCATAGCTGAGGGATTGGAGCAGGGGGCAGGGATTCAGATTTCTAGATCACTAGGACCTTTTCTGGGGCAGGTGTGACCTGTACAAAAAGGACAGTTGCACTTGAATCCCAGTGGGATCAATATCCTGGTGGGAATGTTTGCTAAGGCTGTTGGGAAGAGTTTAAACTAGAATAGCTGGGAGGTGGGAACCGAACTGAAGTGATGGATTTAAGGGAGGTTGGCTCACAAATAGAGAAAGCTTGGAGACAGTGAGAAAGGGAGGATAGGCAGGTGATAGAGAAGGGATGCGCTCAGACTGATGGTTTGAGATGTGTCTATTTTAGTGCAAGGAGTATCATGAATAAAGCCGATGAGCTTAGAGTGTGGATCAACACTTGGAGCTATGATGTTGTGGCCATTACAGAGACTTGGATGGTGCAGGGGCAGGAATGACTACTTCAAGTGCCAGGCTTTAGATGTTTTAGAAAGGATAGGGAGGGAGGCAAAAGAGGTGGGAGCATGACACTGTTGATCAGAGATAGTGTCATGGCTGCAGAAAAGCAGGAAGTCATGGAGGAATTGTCTATGGAGTCTCTGTGGGTGGAAGTTAGGAATAGGAAGGGGTCAATAACTCTACTGGGTGTTTTTTATAGACCACCCAATAGTTACAGGGACATCGAGGAGCTGACAGGGAGACAGATTCTGGAAAGGAGTAATAATAACAGGGTTGTTGTGGTGGGAGATTTTAATTTCCCAAATATTGATTGGCATCTCCCTAGAGTGAGGGGTTTAGATGGGGTAGAGTTTGTTAGGTGTGTTCAGGAAGGTTTCTTGACACAATATGTAGATAAGCCAACAAGAGGAGAGGCTGTACTTGATCTGGAATTGGGAAATGAACCTGGTCAGATGTCAGGTCTCTCAGTGGGAGAGCATTTTGGAGATAGTGATCACAATTCTATCTCCTTTACCATGGCATTGGAGAGGGATAGGAACAGACAAGTTAGGGAAACGTTTAATTGGAGTAAGGGGAAATATGAGGCTATCAGGCGGGAACTTGGAAGAATACATTGGAAACAAATGTTCTCAGGGAAACGTACAGAAGAAATGTGGCAAACGTTCAGGGGATATTTGTGTGGGGGTCTGAGTAGGTACGTTCCAATGAGACATGGAAAGGATGGTAGGGTACAAGTTCAGTGGTGTACAAAGGCTGGTGTAAATCTAGTCAAGAAGAAAAGAAGAGTTTACGAAATGTTCAAAGAACTAGGTAATGATAGGAATCTAGAAGATTATAAGGCTAGCAGGAAGGAACTTAAGAATGAAATTAGGAGATCCAGAAGTGGCCATGAGAATGCCTTGGCGGACAGGATTAAGGAAAACCCCAAGGCATTCTACAAGTCTGTGAAGTGCAAGAGGATAAGATGTGAAAGAACAGGACCAATCAAGTGTGACAGTGGAAAAGTGTGTATGGAACCGGAGAAAATAGCGGAGGTAGTTAGTGAATACTTTGCTTCAGTATTTACTATGGAAAAGGATCTTGGAGATTGTAAGGATGACTTGCAGTGGACTGAAAAGCTTGAGAATGTAGATATTAAGGAGAAGGATGTACTGGAGCTTTTAGAAAGCATTGAGTTGGATAAATCACCAGGACCAGACGAAATGTACCTCAGGCTACTGTGGGAAGTGAGGGAGGAAATTGCTGAGCCTCTGGCAATGATCTTTGCATCATCAATGAGGATGGGAGAGGTTCCGAAGGATTAGAGGGTTGCAGATGTTGTTCCCTTATTCAAGAAAGGGAGTAGGGATAGCCCAGGAAATTATAGGCCAGTGAGTCTTACTTCAGTGGTTGGTAAGTTGATGGAGAAGATCCTGAGAGGCATGATATGATTAGGAATAGTCAGCATGGCTTTGTCAAAGTCAGGTCGTGCCTTATGAGCCTGATTGAATTTTTTGAGGATGTGACTAAACACATTGATGAAGGTAGAGTTGTAGATGTAGTGTATGTGGATTTTAGCAAGGCATTTGATAAGGTACCCCATGCCAGGCTTATTGAGAAAGTAAGGAAGTTTGAGATTGAAGGGGACATTGCTTTGTGGATCCAGAACTGGCTTGCTCACTGAAGGCAAAGAGTGGTTGTAGATGGGTCATATTCTGCATGGAGGCCGGTGACCAGTGGTGTGCCTCAGGGATCTGTTCTGACACCCCTACTCTTTGTGGTTTTTATAAATGACCGGCATGAGGAAGTGGAGGGATGGGTTAGTAAATTTGCTGATGACACAAAGGTTGGGGGTGTTGTGGACAGTGTGGAGGGCTGTCAGAGGTTACAATGGGACATTGATAGGATGCAAAACTTGGCTGAGAAGTGGCAGATGGAGTTCAACCCAGATAAGTGTGAGGTTGTTCATTTTGGTAGGTCAAATATGATGGCAGAATATGGCATTAATAGCTAGACTCTTGGTAGTGTGGAGGATCAGAGGGATCATGGGGTCCGAGTCCATATGACACTCAAAGCAGCTGTGCAGGTTGACTCTGTGGTTATGAAGGCATACGGTGCATTGACTTTCATCAATTGTGGGATTGAGTTTAAGAGCTGAGAGGTAATGTTGTAGATATATAGGACCCTGGTCAGACCCCACTTGGAGTACTGTACTCAATTCTGTTCGCTTCACTACAGGAAGAACATGGAGAGCATAGAAGGGGTGCAGAGGAGATTTACAAGGATGTTGCCTGGATTGGGGAGCATGCCTTATGAGAATAGGTTGAGTGACCTTGGCTTTTTCTCCTTGGAGCGACAGAGGATAAGAGGTGACCTGATAGAGATGATGAGAGGCATTGATCGTGTGGATAGTCAGAGGCTTTTTCCCAGGGCTGAAAAGGCTAGCACGAGAGAGCATAGTTTTAAGGTGCTGGGGAGTAGGTACAGAGGAGATGTCAGGGGTAAGTTTTTTACGCAGAGAGTGGTGAGTGTGTGGAATGGGCTGCCGGTGACGGTGGTGGAAGCGGAAACGGTAGAGTCTTTTAAGAAACTCCTGGATGGCTACGTGGAGCTAAGAAAAATAGAGGGATACGTGTCAAGCCTCAGTAGTTCTAAGGTAGGACATGTTTGGCACACCTTTATGGGCCGAAGGGCCTGTATTGTGCTGTATGTTTTTCTATGTTCCTAAATTTTCTCTGTACTCATTCAGCCTTCTGGTAAGATGGTGGTGTGCACACATGCAGCACCCTCTGGGAGGCCAGTCAGAGGAGTTTTTTTCCTTGTTAACTGTGCTTTTATACTATTCTTGTTTCCAATAACTACATGTACAGCAGGTCCACCACGTCAGTGAGTTGCTCGTTGTTTTCGTCAGGCTATCGGGCGTGGGGATTCGAGCCCGGCTGTGGAGCAGGGAGATTTGTGTCGGGCTGTGGGGCCACATTGAGAATCCTGATTGGGTTTGGAAGAGCTGACCTGGGTGGAGATTGTGCTGCTGCGTGCTACCTGGAAGCATCAGAGATCAAGCTGGCGCGAAGGTGTTGTGCAGTGAAACCATGAGTGACTGTCATAGACATTACTTTTGCAATTGCAGAAACCTGTTGCACATTGACTTGTTGCACGCCTGCCTCCCTTGTTTGGTAAAGAGACAGGCTGCAAGGCAGCAGTGTCACCTTGGATGCAGCTAGGATTAGGCCTCAGTGCTCGGGCTTGCGTTGTAGCATGGAGTTTGGGCTCGGTTGGGAGTGGCCTCTCCTGTCGGTTCTGCCCTCCAGTGTTGGACTGGTGGTATTACAGGCTGGACTGCTGGGAACCATCAATTGCTGGACTTGTCACTCAGGGACTTGGACTAATAATTTGCTTCTTTACATGACTTTTTTAAATTTCACATTATTTTGAATGTGCGTATATGTTTTAGGACCATGGCCCCAGAGGAATGCTGTCTCATTTGGCTGCATCCATGTATGGTTTGAATGACAATTAAACTTGATTTGATTTGATTTTGATTTGATCTCTCCTGTAAGCACGTGACCAAAACTGTACACAATATTCCTAATTAGGGCTCACCAATGTGTTAAACAACTTCTTATTTTTTTAATATTGTATTTCTTATGGTAATTTATAGTAATATTTATGTATAGCACTATACTGCTGTTGTAAAACAACAAATTTTATGATGTATGTCAGGATGATAAACCTGACTTTGTAGTGACAGAATCAGATTGGTCCGAGAGCTGGCTGAATGTCCTTCTTCAAAGCTGTAGGGAAATTTAAAGTAAAAATATCAGCATGCCCCAGGAACCAGGCTATAATTAATTCTGATCAATAATCTCCATTAGTCTTAACTTTCAATCTACCTTCTCAAAAGCCTGATAATCCTGAATCATCATCCTCCAACTTACTCAATTCGAAACAATCTAAATTATTAACCACCAGGCAGCTTTGTATTGTATGACTCATCCTCCTGCTAATAACATTAGAATCTTCTGGGCTTAGCAAAACATTCAGTCACTTCCAACAATGAATATATTCTGTTTTTATTTCACATTTTTGCTTTTTTTAAATTTCCAATTACCAAAGGATTGTCAAGCAGCTTTCAAAAAGCTACATTACTCTCCTTTGGTAATTCCAATAATGATACCGCTTCTCATACTTATTCTAATTTTTTGGCCAATCTTTTATTTCTGTACTCTTTTTCATACCTCCCCTGTTGCACTCTCCTTTTTTTTAATATGGCTTAATCTCTCCTGCTTTCCATCTTGCTTTAAAATTTACCTTTTGTTCTCTGCTCTTGTTATTGCTTTTCTGTCTTTTAAAACCTATTTATGTCAGACTTGTTGCTCTTATTAAAGGCTATTGAGGTGCAGTGTTAATTCTGTTTTTCTTTCTCTATATTTGCTAGCTGACTTGTTGAATATTTCCACCTATTTCTGTTATAATTCAGACCCTTAACATCCACGGTAATTTGCTTTTGTGTTGTTAAAAGAATAAACGATTAACTCTATTTGTCACATGTAGATTGAAACATTAAACCATACAGTGAAGTGCATTGTCTGAGTCAAGGATATACTGGGGATGGCCCACAAAGGTTGCCATTCTTTCAGCAGCAACATAGCACGCCCACAACTTACTAACTCTAATTCATACATCTCTTGAATGTGGAAAGAAACTGGAGAGCCTGGAAGAAACCCCAGTGGTTATGGGGGGAACATACAAACTCCTTGCAGAGAGCAGCAAAAATTGAACTCCCAGTCTTACAGCTGGCAATGTAAAGCATTACACCTGCCACTACACTGCTGCGGTGCTACGTGTTTTCATGACTCCATCGGTCAAATAAATAACAATCCAATTTAGATACTTTCTTCAGAAGAATGAGAGGAATCCTCATCCTCAAAATTGTTCTCATTTTTTATGTATCTCCAGAATACTGAGGAACCCCAAAGTCCGAATGAATAATATTTATTAAGCTCTAAATTTGGTTATCTGACTACTCAGCAAAGTACCATTTTAGCCTCTTTTCTTCTGTTAGTTAAATGAAAGTGTTGCACTTGGCTGCTACATCTATGATTTCCTTTGCTCTCTCCATTCCTTGTTTCTCATTTTCCTCCCATATGGATGAATGAATGTTATATCTACGACATTACAGGGTCTTTACAAACGGTAATCTTTGACTCTTTTTTTTCTTCATTTCACAATATAAGCTCACCTGGAACAAGGTTTTACGCTTGCTGAGCTCTGATTTAGAGTACTGATTATTGGGGTGGGAGGGAGGATCAGGGCTTGTTTTGCTGTTGTTGCTTTGTTGCTTGGCATGTTCAATCTTGCGCCAAGCATGATAGGCATGCTATGTTGGCGATTGAATGTGTGGTGACACTAGTGGACTGCTTCCAGCACATCCCTAGATTGTGTTGTTTGCTAATGCAAATTGTGCATTTCACTGTACATTTCAAAATACATGTGAAAAATAACTGAATCTGAAGAACTTTCAATTAAGGCCAAATGATTATCCATTTCTCTGAAGGCAAGTATTTTTATGACCGCAATCTGTGAAATACAGGGGTTATTTTCGGCCTTTAGACTTGGTCCTTTATGAGTATGTTTTCAGAGAGAACGAATGTTGTTATTCAGTATCAATCAAACCTAAATGTTCGGAGAGATCTGTCAGCAGTTCTTCAACCTCTCACCATCTGCCCGAGCTTCCATATGAGGATAACATTTGTTGTACTAGATGCTGATGTCGAGAGTGGCTTAATTAAGTTTTAAAAATAAAAAAAAAACCTGCACACTTATTTTGTGTCAATCCTGAGCTGATGCAATTGTGACTGAAGTACAAGCACCTTGGGCTAGGAATGTGATAAATCTTTCAAAAAAAATTAGTGATGAAACGTTTGATGCTAAGATAATGCCAATGTGTAATATAACTTATGTAGGTAAGGAGACTCTGCTATTATAATCATGTATTATTGCTCACAAAATGCATAACTGATTGGTTTACTAAATGTGAAATTTCGTCACATCCACTATCTTCATTCCACCTCTGTGCACTGGCTGATATCAAATTTCTTAATGCTGTTTGATTCTTGAAATATGGTGACTTTGGATAAACTGTAGATAAAACATTCAAATGAGCATGAAGATTTTTAGATTTATGAGTGTTGTCTGAACCTGCATATTGAATTACGTTTTTTTATTTGTGCTGGTAGATGTGGCCTTCCTAATAACATACATTGATTTCAATAACAAAAAAATCTTCAAACAGTTTAACGTGTCAAAACAGCATTGATTGAAGAGAGCAAAAAGCTAATGGGATAATAGCGAACAAAAGAAGATTGTAACTCTGTCACATAAAGCAGAAAAATGACATCAATGTAGCACTAAAGTAAAATAGTCTGATTTTTTAAAGAAAGTTAATCATGTGAACTGGTTGGAATAGTTTCTCATACTCATGGCTGTTTACTATGAAATCATTAAATATTACATTTTTTACTTCTCTTATTATACACAATTCTGCTACTGCCTCCATTCCCATAATACTCCATTCAGGATTGAAAAGCTGGGTTATTTTGTGAGACTATAGAGACATGGAGGGCACGTGGCCAAGTGGTTGAGGCATTGGACTAGCTACCTGAAGGTCGTGAGTTCGAGCCCCAGCTGAGGCAACGTGTTGTGTCCTTGAGCAAGGCACGTAATCACACATTGCTCTGCGACGACACTGGTGCCAAGCTGTATGGGTCCTAATGCCCTTCCCTTGGACAACATTTGTGTCGTGGAGAGGGGAGACTTGCAGCATGGGCAACTGCTGGTCTTCCATACAACCTTGCCTTGGAGAGTGAAGACTTTCCAGGTGCAGATCCATGGTTTCGCAAGACTAACGGATGCCTTAAAGAGACATGGAGATATATGGCATGAAACAGGCCCGTTGGCCAACTAGTCCATGCTGACCAAAATGCCCCATCCAAACTGATCCTATTTGCCAGACACCCTATAAAACCTTTCCTGTCCAATAGTCCTTTGAAGGTTGTTATTCCATCTGCCTCTACCATTTCCTGTGACACATGAAATTTATACACTTGTGTAAAAATGTTTCCCCTCTAAATCTTTCCCTTCTGACCTTAAGCCTGTCCCTCTAGTTCTTGATTCCCCAACTGTAGGAAAGAAATTAGGTGTCTTATCTATGCCCCTCATGATTTTAAACACTTTTATAAGATCACTTCTCAGTCTCATACACTCTGAGGAATAAAGTCTTAGGTTATCCAGAAACTCCTTATAACTCAGTCTCTCAAATCCTGACAACATCCTTGTAAATATTTTCTGAGCTCTTTCAGTAAGTAAAGTATTTTTATTGTTACCGTATACTACCGTGAAATTCATTTTCTTAAAGGCATTTATAGGAAAAAAGAAATACAATAGAAATTTACTAAAAACTGTACCTAAGCAAAGACTGAGAAACAAAGTGTAGAAGAAGAGAAACTACAAAAAAAGTAATTCATTTGTAAGTTGTACAGTTGTAAATTTGCATACATTTGTAATTCAGATTTACATCAGTTGTAAAGAGTCCCTCAAAGAGGGTCTGGGATTCTAGGTCATTGAATCAGTTCAGAGTAGTTGTGGTCAATTAACTTACCTTGCTGGTTCAGGAGCCTGATGGTTGTAGGATAATAACTGGTCCTGATCCTGGTGTTTAATAGCATCTTTCCAAAGCAAGGAGACTAAAATTGAACACAATACTCTTAGTTTGACCTCACTGGCATCTTATAAAATTGCATTGTGATTTCCCACCTTTTATGCTCAATGCCCTGAGTCATCTTCATCTCTCTGTCTACCTGTGACTCCACTGTTAGTGCTCCTCAGAGCCCTACCATACACTGTGCAAGTCCTAGCTGGATTTGGCTTTCCAAAATGTAGTACCTCGCATTTATCCGAATTAAACTCCATTTGTCATTCCTTGGCTCACTTGCTCAGCTCAACAAGAGCTAATGAAGGTAATTTATTTTAGGGTCACCTTCAGACTTACTAACCATGCCTTGTACATTACTTTGTAGGAGATGATAGCATTCAAGACCTGCTATAGCTGTCAAACATCCTTCTGTGGTTTCGGCTTGGTCCGA
The DNA here is from genome assembly GCF_963921235.1 of Mobula hypostoma. NCBI lineage: Eukaryota > Metazoa > Chordata > Chondrichthyes > Myliobatiformes > Myliobatidae > Mobula > Mobula hypostoma. The sequence continues at coordinate 33,255,310 of NC_086100.1, forward strand.
GATTGCTGCTTCATATGTGAGATAGCATCCCAGAGGTTTTACCTAGACCTCTTGTATTCTTACTTGGTTGCTGGACCTAAATGCCACTGATCTGGGCTTCAAAAGATTGCAGATCTCTTGGTTCATCCAGGGCTTCTGGTTACGGAGGACTTTAAATGATTTTGTGGGACACACTCATGCACAATTGACTTTATAAAGTCCATGACAGCTGTAGCATATTTGTTGAGATTCTCTGATGATCCCTTGAATGCTGCCCAGTCTGTTACCTTGAAGCAGTCCAGTAGGTGCTCCTCTTCATGGTCCTTCATTGTCTTCATTGTCAAGGGTACTTAACAGGGCTTGAATGCTGTCAGCTCCTACAAAGTAAAGCCAAGCGACATATTGACAAAAAGGCTTTGCTCCCAGATGAACTCTATGCCTTTAATGCTCAGTTTGACCATCAAAACATGGAGGCGCCTTCATGAACTTCCACAGTCCCTGACAACTCTGTGATTTCCAGTCTCTAAGGCTGATATTGAGAGCATCCTTCATGATAGTGAACTCACGGAAAGCATCCAGCCCAGGTGCGGCATCTGACCGAGTACTGATGACCTGTGCTGATCAACAGGTTGCAGTGTTCACTGATATATTAATCTTCTTCTGCAGTCTGAGGTATCCATCTGCTTCAAGCAGGTTTCAATTATGCTGGTTCCCAGGAAGAATATGGTAACCTACCTTAATGACTATCATCCAGCAGCAATTACATCCATTGTGATGAAGTTCTTTTTCAGAGGTTATTGACGAAACTTATCATTTCCTGCCTGAGGAGAGGCTTGAATTCACTTCAGTTTGTTTACCTTCACAACAGTTCAACAGCAAATGCCATTTCATTTGCTCTTCACTCAATCCTGGAGCATTTGGACAGGATGCTCTTTATTGACTACAGCTTGGTATTTAAAGCCACCATCCCCTCAAAACTGATCAATAAGCACCAAGACCTCAGCCTCAGTGTCCCTTTGTGTAACTGGATCCTCAATTTCTCACTTGCTGACTCCAGTCAGTGCGGATTGCCAACAACATCTTTTGTACAATCACCATCAGCGCAGGTGTATGGCAAAGCTGTGTGCTTAGCTCCCTGCTCTCCTCACTTTACACTTATAACTAAGCTAAACGCAACTCTAATGCCATATTTGTTTGCTGACGACACCACTGTCATTGGTCAAATCAAAGGTGGTGACAAATCAGCATATGAGATTGAAAATTGGGCTGAGTGATGTCACAACAACAACCTTTCCCTGAATGTCAGAAAAACCAAAGAGCCAATTATTGACTTCAGCAGGAGGAAACCAGAGGTCCATGAGCCAGTCCTCATCAGGGGATCAGAGGTGGAGAGGGTCAGCAACTTCAAATTCCTCGGTGTTATCATTTCAGAAGATATGTCCTGGCTCCAGCATCTAAGTGCACACATTGATTGTTTGTCTGTCTTTGTTGTGTCCAGTTTTTCATTGACTCTATTGTGTTTCTTTGTATTTACTGTGAATGCATGCAAGAAAATGAATCTTGGGATAGTACATGGTGATGTATATATACTTCGATAATACACTTACTTTGAACTTTTGACTGTGAAAATAAAAATAAAAATCACAATCATTAATTTTAAATGTAAGTTATTGTTATTTTCAATATTGCTGTAGAATAGGTACTGAACCCTAAATCTAAATTTGGGAAAAAACATTGCCATCTATAAAATATGATCATCTTTATTCTCATGGCAAAACCATCTTTACAACAGCACGGTGAAATGATTGAAATCATTTTGAAAGCACGTTATCACATCTCTTGAGCATAATTATTGTAAAAAATAAATCAAGGCCCTTTAGCGTATCACACTAATATTATGCACCAATGAAGAAAAAAGAATTTTCTCAATAAACTGTAACAAGGATAATACCTCATGAACTGCTCGTGCAATGTTTGCAATGTTGCTGAGAATTTGCTGCCCATTAAGAGCAAAAACATTGTTAAACATTGATGTTCATCTTTTCAATCTCCTTTTTATTCTTTATTTTATATCACTTTATTAGCTTTGAATTTGTATTCCATGAAAAATAAATTAACATAATATATATTTATAAATTCACACAGGAAATTTTTTCAGAGTTTCTGCTGAGCTGTAATCTCGGCTGTGCAGAAAAGCTATCCAGTGTTTCTAACAGGTTTCTGTTCAATTTTGAGGAAATGCCTACTTTCCATCTCAATCTGCTGATATATTTAGCCATAGGTTCTAGACTGCACTCCATAGCTCATCGTGTTCAGAAATGTTGCAGATTCTGTACTTTCCCAGCTAATCGCCTGGTAATCGGTTGCCAATTTCTTTTTGCTTGGTATTATTTTTAGTAATCATTGTGACTTTCCCTCTTACTTAAAGATCTATAATCAGCTCATACATTCTCTCCACACACTCCCGTCTTTCTGTTCCTGAATCATTATCCTACATCCTCTCAAACACAGGCCAGTTATTCTGTGTGGACAGCAACTCATTGGGACTTCTAAGGTTAATTCCCGGTTGCATTCCGTGTTATAAACAATGTACCGATCAACAGGTTACATTTTTTACATCTATGGGATGGCAATTAGGGCCTCACAGTTCCAGACACCAAGGTTCAATCCTGACCTCGGGTGCTGTCGGGTAAAGTTTACACATTTCCTAGTGGCTGCAAGAGATTCCCCTGTGTGCTTGGTTCCTCCCACATCCCAAGGCGAGCTAATAGGTAAGATAATTGGCTGGCTAGGGGAATGAGAGGGAAGTTGATGGGCATGTGATAATAAAGGGGGAAATAAAGTGAAGAAATTGGATTCTCAATGACTTCCTTCTATACTGCAAATAAATAAAAGAAGATGCATATTGGTTCCACATGGGCTAAACTTTTTGACTTCATGCTCTTCCTTCCCAGAAGTTTATACACCTTTTCTCCTAAAGCCCTTCACAAAAAAAAGAAACACGCTTGTTAGTTTCTCCTCTGTGTGTCTCTATCCTTGCGTCTCCTTTCCCTTTTCAGTTGTACTTCTCATTGAATCTGGAACTCATTAGAAGGCTAGAATTTTGAAGAGGCCTGAAAAATGAGTTACGACAAGAGCACTGTCAAGTGCCAATTAATAACAAATGCTTACATAAGATCTGTATTATCAAAGATTAATGAAGGTTTCAAGGATCCATTACAATTCTATAAGAATAAGTGAACCAAACACGACTGCAGGCTTCTAATTCAATCTTTTTCAGTTTTGTGTTGCTGTTGACATTTATCAGACATTTTGCTGTTAAAAACATGTTTACTTGCTGTTTTGAGTTAGCACTAATGATGAAGTTTGAAATTGAGTTTGACTCATCAATGACTTGGACACTTTTTAATATTAGCTTTTCCTGGCAACACACAGGAAATTGAGACTAGGGATGATTTTTGCATTGGTAGGGCGTGGCTGGTAAGGTTTTATGCAACAGTACCAAAACCCCTTTTACCTCTTTGAACATACAGCACAGCAATATGCAATTTGATTATTTTTGTCCTTAAGTAGTTTAGACACTTCATCTTGTTCCATCTACGGGTAAATCACCTCTGCAATTCAGCATTTTCCCTTTTCTCCCTATGCACTTCTCAATTGCTTTTGAGAGCTTCAGAGCTTTTGGTCTGCTTCAACAGAAAACTTCGTGCTAAATCTCACTCCAAACAAATGCACTTTGAATTTTTTTCTCGCTGTTGCATTACCGTACGCGCACAAATGGTCTATTTTTTGTTTATTTATTTGTTGGTAGGATGTGGGAGCCACTGGACAGGCCAGTTCTATTTAACCCTTGAACAGAATAGCTTTCTGGGCCATCTTGCAGATTAGGTGGGATAAGGATGCTGGAGTTCCATTCCTTAAAGGCATTGAGTGAACCAGCTGTTTTTGTTTATAACTATGTACTAGCTTCATGGGCATCATTACTAACATTGGTTTTTATATTCACTCATGGAAGGCAAGGGTATATGCGTTGCGTAATTTGAGATGTAAAACAGATTATGCAATTTAGCTGGAACTCTCAATATGTAGGTCCTACAATTTGGATGTGAATTGTGCGCTTCTGTGCCAAAGATGTGCCTTTGCGTGGATTATGCACAGCACACAGCAGCTGTGTCATTCAGTGTGCAATGCATGCTTGATATCACTACCGCAGTGAGTGTGGTGTGAGCGTGTTACTCACTCCCATGTCCATCCTGGCATTCTTTGTGTCAGATCATCCTCGGTCAGTATCTGTCACTCCAAACTATGGTGTGTTTGAATTTGGAAAAAATTAGAAGTGCGGTTTATGATCCTTCCATTAAATTTGAAAACACTTGGAGGTCATTCATTCAGCATTTTCATTTGATGTAATTTGACCATTTCCAAACTTGTTTTATTTCTCTGTACTGTTGGTTGAGAGGAATGGAGTCATCGACACGAAGGTTTTCTTCTTTCCCATTTTTAAGTTGTTAGTATTGCCCAAGTCTTTTAGTTTAGTTGACTAATTCTGTTTAGTTTAGTTTTTTGGGGGATGGGGTTTGTTTTTTTTCTATTTTTTTTTCTTTTTCATGATTTTTCTTCAGTTTTTTTTTGCTTTGTATTATTCATTGTTATTCTACACGATTGGGAGCTTTGTCAATTTATACTATTTGGTCTTACAATTACTCATTTTAAGTGTAACAATGTATCCCCTACTATTTGTATTATTGCTATGTTATGCTTTCATTTTATGAAATTAATAAAAAGATTGAAAAAGAAAGTATCTGTCCCTCCACTGAAGAACAACTCTCGCCATGATAGGAAATTCTGCAGCAAGGTCATTGAAATTCCAAAACCTACATGTGATCGTTATGTATATTCTCTTAAATGCCTGGGCAACACATTGCTTATATCTTACCATAAACCACACTTGTAAAAAACATTCTCAGTTGAACAAGCTTGGGCCCGGGCAGTGATGTTTTGGTGTACTCACATATTCACACGCCTGCTACATTTCTAGTCCATTCTCTTCACTCATTCATTCTATCAGGATACAAGTCTTTTTCCTAAAGAAATGATGTCTCAACTGACAAAAAAAATCTCTTAGATCTAGTACCATCCCTGTAAATTAATTTGTAAATTTAACAGTGCAGGCCGAGTGGTTAAGGCGTTCGTTTAGTGATTTGAAGGTTGCTAGTTCGATCTTTGGCTGAGGCAGCGTGTTGTGTCATTGAGCGAGGCACTTAACCACACATTGCTCTGCGACGACACTGGTGCCAAGCTGTATGGGTCCTAATGCCCTTCCCTTGGACAACACTGGTGGCGTGGAGAGGGGAGACTTGCGGCATGGGCAACTGCTGGTCTTCCATACAACTCTGCCCAGGCCTGCGCCCTGGAAACCTTCCAAGGCGCAAATCCATGGTCTCATGAGACTAACGGATGCCTATATAGGCTATGCAGGTGCTACACCTTGCCCAAGGATCACCTGTAGGTGGTGGAGGGAAGGAGCATCTTGCACCACCTTTGGTAGGGAGGGAGCTCCACCCTGCCACCCAATACAGCCTATAACCTTTCACTTTCCTTACACCCTTATGCCTATCTAAGAGCCCTTTAAATAGCCTTATTGCATCACAGTCTACCACCACCACAAGATGTGTTTTTCAGACATCAACCACTCTTTGTGCTAAATGCCTACCTCCGATGCCTCCCGTAAACTTTTATCCACTCACCTTGAATGGATGTCCTCTGGTATTGACCATTGCTGTCCTGAAAAATGATGCTGGCGGTCAATGTATCTATGCCTCTTATCATTTTATACACCTCTATCAAGTCATCTTTCATCCTCCTTCACTCCCAAGAGAAAAACCTTACCTTTCCTCACAAGACACACTCTCTACTGCAGGCAACATCTTTGTAAATCTCTTCTGGTTCCTCTTTAAAGTTTTCAAATCCTCCCTATAACAGGGTGACCACAACTGATCATGGTACTCTAAATGTGCTTTAATCAGAGTTTTGTGGAGCGCAGCATTACCTTGTAGCCCTTGAAATCAGTCTCCTGACTACTGAAGGCCAGCGCACCATATGACTTTTTAACCACCCCAACAACGTGCATGGCAGCATAGAGGGATCAATGGACTTAAACCCTCTGTTCCTCCATACTACTAAGAATCATTCCATTAACCTTATACTGTGCCTATAAATTCAATCTTTCAAATTGCATTGCTTCACAGATTTCCAGATCGAACTCTATCTGCTATTCCTCTACCCAATTCTGTATCCTGTCTATATCCTCTTTTAACCTATGACAACTTTCTGCACTATCCACAAGTCCTCAAACCTTTGTGTCATCTGCAAACTTACATATTCACCCTTTAACTTTCCCATCCAAGACAATTATAAAGATCACAAAGAGTATGGATCCCAGAATACCATTGGTCACCGACCTCCAGGCAGAATAAGTTTGATCTTCTACCACCCTCTGTCTTCTGTGGGGAAGCCAGTTCCAAATCCACACAATCAATCTTCCATGGAACCCATGTCTCATAATTTTCTCAATGAATCTACCACAAGAACCTTGCCAAGTGACTTACTAAAATCTATATACATCACATCCACTGTCTGTCTCCAGCAATTTGTTTCATCAACTCCTCAAAAAATTCAGTCCCATGAGGCACGACTTGCTCCTCACAGAACCATGCTGACTATCCCTAATAAGACTATGGTTCTTAATTACTGTCCCTAAGAATACTGTCCAACGTAATCCCATCACTGATATATGACTCATTGGTCCATAATTCCCAAGAGTAACTCTATAACTTTTCTTGAAGATTTGCTGCCCTCCAGTCCTCTGATAACATTCCTGTGGCTAGGGAGAATGCAAAGATCATTGGTCACATCCCAGCAATCTCTTCCCTCACTTCCCATAACAACCTGGGGTATACCCTGTCCGGTTTTGGAGATTGATCCAGCCTAACATTTTTCAAGAGATCCAAGAATGGGTCTTCATCTTTCTTCAACTTGACATGTTCCCACAAGTGAACCTGTTCTACGCTGACCTTACATTCACCAAGTTCCTCTCCCTGCTGAATTCAGAAGCAAAATACTTATGAAGGTCCTCTCCTACCCCTAAGATGGTACATGTGCCTGCTGGAAGGAGCTGAAGGTAGGAGGTGATGGCCTAAGTATCTGTACTGCTTCAGAGGGCTCAGATGAGGACAGTAGTTTAATAACAAGGTTGATGTAAATTCAATAGAGTTTCAAGGCAATGTGGTCTGTTTGTCATCAGACCTGACTGACAGAATGCGGGAAACCATATGGGTCCATCAGCACATTCTTGCAGAAAGCTATGCAGAACCAGGGTATCATGAAAGTGGTGCACGTCTGTGGAAGTGATGCACAGTTCTTTGCAAGGGCTTAGTGGCACTTCCCTTACACAGTGCCCACTGGGTCCCATAACGGTTGACAGAGGCATGGTCATTGGCCACCAGGCTGCCCCATTCCAAGTAGAGGAACATTTGCTTTATTTGTCATGTGTACATCAAAATATACAGTGAAATGCATCATTTACATCAAATCAAGTCAGCAAGGATTGTGCTGGAACAGCTCGTAAATGCTGCGTATCAGGCACCAATATAACCCAAACCCATGCATCTCTGGAATGTGGGGGTGGGGTGGGGGAACACGTAATCATGGGGAGAACATACAAACCCCTTGCAGATGGCAGCAGGAATTGAACCCCACTCTTACAGCTGCTGCTACACTACCACGGTCTGAATCCAGCACGTGGGGCAGCTTGGCATTCCTCCAGAAAAATGATATCATCACTAGGGGCAGCTTGCAATCCTCCCTAAGGAGACAGATGCAGCTTGTGAGCAGATTCTGTTCTCATTTAGCAGTGAGATGCCATTTCCACACAGATTGCATCTTTCTTTGGACCCGAGGTACAAACTGTGCTGAACTCACAGTACATCAGGCGCAAGGGTACCATGGATTCTCCTCGGATGAAGGGGGGATACATGTGAGCAGATTACTACGGAACATAAGCAGAATCATGGCAAATGAATTTACCTTCCTTCAGCAGCAGAGGCTAGCCACCTCCCTCAGCGGTGAATGGTGGCCTAATGCTAACATAGGCTGAGTGGCAAGCAGATTGATGCCCCAGAGTCTTGAGAGAGGGTGGTGTGCAGTTCCCCACTAGGGTATCAAGTAGCCTCCCACCTCCCCGCACGCAGCATATTTCCATGTTTCACACATCCAGCCCCTTGACTCGGCCATGGCAGGGGTGGCTGAAGCCAGTCAATCTAGGAGAGCTTTGCACGGGTCATTGAAAATCTGGAACAAGTGTACTGCAAGAGAGTTAGCAGCTTTCCAACAGCCACAGTGCAAGCCGATGGTTTCTTGGCACTCTCTGTCACCATCCTAGTCAAGTTATGATTGTCATTATATCGATGCTCAGCTAGAGTGGTGGGAGTTTGCATCAGAGTTAATATTATTGAAAGCAGCACTGTCTTCTAAGATTCGGTCTTGGGACAGAGCTGGCCATTAACTGCAATACAGCAAATCACAAGGGATTCTGTAGATGCTGGAAATCTTGAGGAACACACACAAAGTACTGGAGGAATTCAGCAGGTCAGGCAACATCTATGAGGGGAGGAATGAACAGCTGACATTCTGGACTGAGTCTTGGCCTGAAGCATTGACTGTTTACTCCTCTCCACAAAAACTGTGCAGACTTCTTTAAAATGAATAAGCTACATAAACTACCAATTAACATGGAATTCCTCAGGATCAATAAGGATCTGCATATTGAGGTACTGTTCTGTTGATGAAGAGCTCCAGGCTTTTATAGATCCATGAGTGTAGCCAGTGACACCCTGGGGCTTGAGGAAGCTGAAAAATTCCAGTGCATGAACTGGCATCTGTTTCTCACTGATACCAACTTATACAATGTTGTTCCTGGCTGTGTAAGGTGCCTGGGTGACCTCACCATTTCCGGGCGAGCAGCAAGCTGAGATATACTGTGGGATCTGTCTGAATGATCCCGGGGCCAGGCAGCTAGGTGTGCCTTCCATAGTGAGAGTAGTCCTGGGCCTAGAGCATGGATGATGACTGACCTGCAGCAAGTCACAGATCTCAATGGAAATAAGACTTGAAAACTTGAGCCTAAATAAGTTTTTCTCCCTGGAGAGGCAGGAACTTATGTTTGTGAAAACTCTGCGTGGGACTACTAGGCTGTTTTGCATGTGCTCTCTTCTTTGGTTTTTGACTCAAAGTCCCTGACCCTCCCTGTGTCACCGACACAGCTTCGCCTGAAGCTACCATTTAAATGAGTGCTGCTGGCATATAACACTGAGGTGGCTACTAAATGATTTATTCAGTAGTTAAGTGCTTCAGCAAACACATTCTGCTGGTAAATCACCCCTTTTTCAAAGGCCAAAATGCTGAACTCATACTGAAATCCTGGCACTGCCTCATTTGTTGTCAATCGGTTATTCATAGTTAATGAATCAAGTTCAATCTACCAGAGATCAGTGTGGTTTGTAGATGAGAAGAAGCAGGCATAGTAATGACAGAGAGCTTATTGACCTTTGTTCTTCTCCGAGGATCGTCACCTTGTTCTGGTGAGAAGCTTTTGAGTTCCTGGGATCCCGAGAACGGTGGTGCATCACTCCTGGTAGGGTCACCAATGGCGGTAAGGTCAAGGGCAAAGTTCCAGACAAATAACGATCCAACCAAGAGCTCTAGAGTGGAACCGGTGGAAGATGATGGCACTTCACAATGACAGAGAAGATGGAAGAAGGCTACAACAGTGAAGGATCCGCAGCCATCTTGTATTCTCTGCTGCTGGACCCTGACCCTGGTCTGTCAAGGAACTTGCGGGGGCTGCCTGTGCTTCAGCCTCCCCATGTTAAACAAAATAACGCACAATCATTCTGCATAAAGGGAATCCACCCTAATTTATTGGTTATGTGGACCCAAATCATCCTCTACAGCCTCCTGAGGACCCAGCAATAGACAATCTCTTTGGAGAACATCATACCCGACTCGTGTGCTTGCACTCCTTTTGATCCTGATGCAACATTAATAATTAATATTTCACTTCCATTACTGATCATGTGCTACTTCAACATTTCAATTTAAGACCTCTATTTTGTTGCTTTTGAAGAAATCACCCACAGCCATCCCACAATGTCTTCAACACAATAAACAATCTAGACACTGAAAGGGACTGGTTGCCATTTCATTAACAAGAGGATAAAGAATCAGATATATCAAGAAGTTTTCTTCCTCAAATGTTGAACCATTTATTGTTCTGCCATTAGAAAAAGTTCGAATAAAGGTGTCGTCACATCCAAACATGGTGGTGAAGAATGTTTTTAGCACATTAGCTTTCATCATTCAGAACACTGAGTACAGTGGGAGGAACATTATGTTGCAGTTTGTGCAAGACGTTGGTAAGGATATACCAGTAATACTGTGTCCAATTTTGATTAACCTGTTAAAAGAATGAGTGCAAAGGACATTTTAGAGAATATTACCTTGACTTGAGGGCCTGAGTTAAAGGGAGAGTTTGGGCAGGCTAGGACCTTATTCTTTGGAGCATAGGAGACCGATGGGTGACTTTTAGAGGCATATGAGAGGCTTAGAAAGAGTGAAAGTGCACAGTCTCCCATCTCCAACCCTCCTCCTCTTCTTGGACACTCCACTCTGGTTCTGTGTCTGCTGTTGATCCTTTCATCTTGAATTGCCGATGATACATCAACTGGCTCAACTTCAACACTTCTCTCACATCCTCAAAACTTACCCCTTCTGAACACACTGTCCTCCACTCCCTCCACACCAATCCCTACCCTGCCATCAAGCCTGCAGACAGAAGAGGTGCTGTTGTAGTGTGGTAGACTGAACTCTACCTTGCTGAGACCAGGTGGCAACTCTCAGACACCTCTTCTTACCCCTTGAGAAGGAACCTATTCCAGACCATCAGGCCACTGTCTCCCACACTATCATTAACCTCATCACATCGGGAGATCTCCCATCCACTGCTACCAAACTCATAGTTGCCATACCCCACACTGCTTGTTTCTACCTCCTACTCAAGGTCCAGAAACCTGACTATCCAGGTAGACCCATCGTCTCTGCCTGCTCCTGTGCCACTGAACTCGTGTCCACATAACTTGACTCCATTCTTGCCCCTTGGTTCAGTCGCTTCTCACCTACACAGACGACACTTCACATGTTCTTGATCTCCTTAACAATTTTCAATTCTCTGGTCCTGACCACCTAATTTTCACCATGTCCAGTCCCTATGCATTTATATCCCTCATTAAGAAGGCCTTAACGTTCTCGGCTTCTTTATTGTCAAAAGACTCAATCAGATCCCCTACAGCACCATCATCTTCCATCTGTCAGAACTGATCCTCAACCTCACCAATTTCTCCTTGGCTCCTTCCACTTTCTCCAAACTCAAGGGGTAGACATGGACACCCACATGGGCCCCAGCCATACCTGCCTTTTTGTTGGCTATGCAGAATAGTCCACGATTCAAGCCTTCCCTGGTAATGTTCCCAAACTTTTTCTGTGCTACATTGATGACTGCATTGGTGCTGCTTATGAACCCATGCTGAGCTCATCAATTTCTTCAACTTTGTCTCCAACTTCCACCCTGCCCTTAAAATTGCTTGGTCAATTTCTGATACCTTTCTCCACTTTCTCAATCTCTCTGCCTCTTTCTCTGGAGACAAAATGTCTACTGACATCTTTTATAAACCTATCAGTTCCCGTGGCTATTTTAATTATACCTCTTCCCACCCATGTCTCCAGTAAAAATGCTATTCGCTGTCCTCTGTTCCTTCATCTCTGCCGCATTTGTTCCCAGGATGAGGCTCTTCTTTCCAGGGGATCTGAGATATCCTCCTTCTTCAAAGGATGTGGATTCCCTTCCTCTAGTATTGATGCTCCTCTCACCTGCATCTCCTTCATTTCCTGGACTTCTACACTCACCTCATCCTCCCACCTCCTCAACAGAGATAGAGTTCCTCTTGTCCTCACCTACTACCACATTAGCCTCTGCATCCAACTCACCATTCTCTGCAGCTTCCACCTTCTTCAATGGGATCCTACAACCACCCACATCTTTACTTCCCCTCAACTCTCCGCTTTCCATAGCGATCGCTTCCTCTGTGCTTCACTTGTCCATTTATCCCTCCTCACTTATCTCCCTCCTGGCACGTATCCCTGCAAGCAAGAGAAACGCTACACCTGTCCATTCACCTCTTTGCTCAGCTCCATTCAGGACCCCAAACAGTCCTTCCAGCTGAGGCAACACTTCACCCGGAAATCTGCTGGGGACGTCTATTGTATCTGGTACACCCGATGCAGCCTCCTCTACATTGGTGAGACCCAACATAAATTGGGGGACCCTTTTGTCGAGTACCTCTGTTCCATCCGCAAAAAACAGGATTCCTGGGGGCCAACTATTTTAATTCCTATCCCCGTTCCCATTCCAATGTGTTGGTCCAGGGACTCCTCTTTTGCCACAATGAGCCATTCTCTAGGTGGAGGATCAACACCATATATTCCATCTACATAGCCTCCAACCTGATGGCATGAACATCGATTTCTCCTTCCTGTAACTTTTCCTCTTTTTTTCTTTTCTCCTCCCCCTTCCATCCTCTTCTATTCCCCACTCTGGCCTCTTACTTCTTCTCCTCACTTGCCTATCACCTCCCCCTGGTGCTTCTCCTTCCCCTCTTTCTCCCATGGTATACTCTCCTCTCCTATCAGATTTCCTCTTCTCCATCCCTTCACCTTTCCCACCCACCTGGTTTCACCTGTCATCTTCTATCTTGTCCTCCTTCCCCTCCCCCCCACCATTTTATTCTGGTGTCCACCCCCCCCCCACACCTTCTTTTCCGGTCCTGATGAAGGGTCTCGGCCTGAAATAGTGATGGTAGATTAATTTTCATAGATGCTGCCTGACCTGCTGAGTTCCTCAAGTATTTTGTGTGTGTATTGCTCTGGATTTCCAGCATCTGCAGGATTCCTTGTGTGTATAATGTGCAGTCATTTCTTCCAGGGATAGGAATGCATCAGTTTAAGGTGAGAGGAGAGATATATATAAGGGAACTGAGAAGTAACTTCTTCATACAGAAGGTGCTCGTTTATGGAATGAGCTGCCGGAGGAAGTGGTTGAGACAGATACAATAACAGCATTGAAAGATAGTTGGACAGGTACATGGAGAGGAAAGATTTCATAAGATATGAGCCAAATTAGGGCAACTGGGACTAGCTTAGATGACATCTTGGTTGCTATGGTTGAGTTGTGCTAGAGGACCCGTTTCCATATTGTTTTACTCAATGACTCTAACTGAGGGGAATAAAAAGGCAAATGGTTTTTGAGCCAGCAGGTTTGTTTGAGATTGCACTGAAATGATGGTATTCTCCTGTGCCGTAAATGCAATTATTTCACGTTCTTTGAGAATGAGTGTCTTGAAAGTGTTCTTTCTCCTTTAATCTGTGAAGGAAGCAAAATGTGCTGAAAACACACAGTAGGTCCGTTGGCATCTGTGCAGTAAACTAGGCGCTAAAGAGCAGAATAAACACCTTTTCTGATCTGATGAACTGCTCAAAGTGCTTTTTAGAAAAGAGTGCCAATATAGTTCTAGGCAACACACACTAAATGCTGGAGGAACTCAGAAGGCCAGGCAGCATCTATGGAAAAGAATACTGTTGACATCTTGGGCAGAGATCCTTCAGCAGGACTGGTCTAGTTAGTAGATAGCTCTAGATTTAAGTAGGTTATCTGTTCAGCAGCACCAGGACTTTACTTTATTTGGGTCTCTGAATAAAAACTAGAACTGGCTCATTTATAAAGGAAACGCATAATACATCGAGACTGGTAGAGTTCCTCACTTGAGTTTGGTTATTGTATTCATATAGAAAGTGAATATAAACCTAGAGATGAACATTTTGGATATTAAGATTTGAATGTTTAATGTATGCATGTGATATCCTTTTGTCTACATATTCTTGTCAGCAACATCTTCCACAAGTTTACTGTTAATTGAAAATGGGTCAGTTGGAAACTAATTAGCTAATTTGTACTTGTCCAGCTTTTTTTTTTAAAGCAGGCCATACCCAGGGAACCTCTCATGATGCTGGACAGATGTTTTTGCTTTAGCTATACAGGGAGTGGCCAAAGAAATTATCAGTTTGAGGATCATGGGTCTTCAGTTCAATAACAAAGTGATCATCAAATTTAAATACATTTAGACAGGTACATAGATAGGAAAGGTTTAGTGGGATATGGGCTAAATGCAGGCAAATGGAACTAGCTGAGGTGGATAACTTGGGTGAGCTTGGCCGAAGGCCCTTATTCCATGCTGAATAACGCTATGACTCACTGAACTGTATCTTCTGCTCTTAGTCGTTCTGCTGGAGTTGGGTGAAGTAAATTGAATTCTAGGAGGATGAAAGATCTCAGGAGAAAGTTGTGATAGATTATTCACTCATCAGTTCTTGTTAGACATGGCTTTGGAGAAAAAATCCCTAGAAACTCCACAGTTTGTCTTTTAAGTGGGGACTATGATATCTATGGATGGACTCCCACTTGAGACAATGTTGTGGAAACAGGTGCCTGCAAACTGGTTGTTAGTAATTTCCAAAATTACAGATGCATAGAATAGCTTTGTTGTACTGCAGATTTGCATATATTGGTAATATTACAGCATTTTAATTACCTTCAGTAAAACTAAATATACCACTGCTAACAGTGAGCTCTCAGTGTCTCTGCATGCATACTGAATGCTTGCAATCACGCAGTTATGTGCGAAGATTTACAATTCTCCAAGGAGGCCTGTGTATGGTTCCTAATGACTTGAAGTCAGATTCCGACATATTCAAGCTGCAATGATATGCATCAGAGAAGATCTACTCCTGGTTAAAATTCGATTGAGCTATTTAAAACAGAGGACTATAGTTTGCAGTAGCAGGGCATCTACAATTTGATCTGCTCTTGGCCCTTACAGCTAAAACAAATTCTCCCAGTCCGTTGCTGAGTGTGCAAGCTAGTCATGGTGCAGAGAGAAAAAATCTGACCTGAGTGAGCAGAAAAAAAAACACTTAACCCATAAAAAATTAAGCATTAGAGGAGGTATAACTTAAAGGTCTTTGGAGGAAATCATGCGGGGGGGTGTGTGGGTGGTGTCAGAGTTAGGTTTTTTACACAGACAATGTGTGAAACACGGTGCCGGGGTGGTGTTAGAGCCAGATACATTAGGGACGTTTAAGAGGCTTTGAGGCTGGCATGTCGATGTGAGGAGGAGGAGTTATGTTGATCTTAGATTAGGTTAAAGGTTTGGCACAACATCATGGGCCAGAGGGCCTGTACTGTGCTGTACCATTCTATGTTCCTTGTCTACTATGGTAAAGAACCAAATTCAGTACTATCTGGATACAGAGAGGGTAGTAAATGGGGGCAAATAAACGATTGGATTGAAAAAGCACTGTTAAGTTTTGAAATTAATGCTTTCAAAGCCTTTTAGAACCAGTTGAAACATGAAGGAGTTTCCAGTTTCAGTGCAAAAAAGCCAGCTGACTTTCATTAGAAATAAGCACTGCATTAAAATGCCATGCCTAAACATCGAAGTTGGATTTTATATTCAGCATAGCAACTTAAAAAACTGAGTGCATGTCATTGGGTGAGTCAGTCAGTAAAATGCTGTTTTCACAAATTTAATAATAGAATGGCAAAACTCAGACATCAACATTTCATGTTGGCTCCTCACCATGTTCCCACACCTCCCATGATGCAGAAATATTCAGAGCGCATTATTTTAAGTCAGGTTTGATATCAAATTTCAATGCTATTCCAGTAATTATTGGGGTAAAAGTTTGTTATTCCAGTCTAATTCACACATATGTTTCAAATAAAAATTTTACTACTACCAAAACAATACTGAGTTCTTCAAAAATCATTTCAGCTCCTGGCGTCCTCAATCTTCTCTTTGTAAATTTGAAACACCTCTGGGCTTTTTGACTTGCATCACCTAGTCACATCCTTTTTTGCAAACCTTCCCATGGGTTCACTGTCTCTATAACCTCATCTAAACCTGTAATCTTTAGTAATATTTTAGCTTCTTGATTATTCTGAACTCATTTCTTCCACATTTGTCAGTAAAGTCTTCTTAAAACATTATTCAATAAATCTTTAGTCATCTCCCATTAATCACCTAATGTTAAGTGGTACCAGTTTTTATTTGATAATGCTCTTATTAAATGCCTCAAATGTTTTTTTAATTGAAGACATTATATCAGTAGAAATTGTTTTAGTGTCATTATTAACTTATATTCTGACTCATTAAAATGCCCAAGTACTTTCAGTAAATTATTGCTTAAGAATAACTAGAAAATAATATCTCAGAGATAGAGGTAACGTCAAAATACATTTTGACTTTACTGGGTTGATATTTTTTCACACCATGAAAACCATAATCTTGATTTCAAGGCTGCAAGACAGTCATATTGTTCCATAGGTCTCAAGTAGCCCATGCAGCGGTGAAAATGATTTTGAAGAAATCACCTGCCG
Organism: Mobula hypostoma; assembly: GCF_963921235.1. Lineage (NCBI taxonomy): Eukaryota > Metazoa > Chordata > Chondrichthyes > Myliobatiformes > Myliobatidae > Mobula > Mobula hypostoma. Next base: position 33,271,892 of record NC_086100.1, read on the forward strand.
TAATCTGTAAACACATTTTCAAGTTTTAAGTACTCTAATTTCCAGTAACTTCCCTCTTCCTTCCCAATACTGAAATAGGGTCTCGTCCTGAAACATCAACTACTTATTCATTATTGGCAGAAGTGGTGAAGGTTGTTGGCCAGAACTGAGTCTTTCACCTCTGCTCCACCACTTTACATGTCAACAGTGGAAGAAAGGATGGGACCTGGGAGATGATGTCACCAGCCCAGATATCTCTCTTATAAGTACTGTATGTCTACTTTTACTTTCTTCTTCTTCCTCTCACTTCTCTTCTTCACCATCAGCATCTTCCCTCAGTAATCCCCCCCCCCCCACCAAGCCATGATGAATCTGGATAGGATGTCTACTTCATTGGTCTGGTATCAAGAGTGTGAATGATGTAGCCTGCCCAGCGTAGCTGAGTGTGTTTAACTAGAGTCTAATTATCAGTGAGGTTGACATTTTCTGGTATGAGTAATGTTCAATCGATATAATTAGTTTGCTTAACTATTCCAGTGGATTTTGAGAATTTTGTAGCCAGAACATGGCTGCTTAAAGATATTAAAGGTGGTTAAATAATGGCTCATGTACTCTGAAGGTGAGGGAATTATTTATGTTGAAATATAACAGACTTACTAATAACAGTGAAATTGTTTCATCATACTTTGCCAGAGTATGTTAATAATGGTATTGAAATGTTCAATGATCATCTTAATATATACTCTCATTAAATCCCGACCTTCCACATTTTTACAAGATCAAATGAGACAGTCTTTGTAATTTAGTTACTTTGAGGTTGAAGAAAGATGATATTAATTTAAGCGTTATGTTCTGGACTCTTTGATCTTGCAATGCATGGGTAATAGATGGTTCAGTAATTTTAAGAGAAATGTTAGCTTACTGAAAGTAAGTGTGAAAGGGTCTGTGTTAAAATAATGAACTTAGGAAAATCCTTCAAATGTGAAGAAGGTTATATACTATTAAATCATATTGACGAGAAAATGATTCCATGGAAGATAAGATTATTTTTAAAAATTGATGCCTCAAAACACATTGCAATCAATTAGTTTTGAAGTGCAATCACATTTATCATTTTAATGATTATGACAATCAAATTGCACACCACAGTTCCATAAATCTTAACAAAATTAGTAACCAGATATAATCTATTTGAGATGTCTATTTAGGGATAAAAATTGAGCAGGTTATCTTTACATGGATAAGTATCTTGCAATCTCTAACATTTACCTAAGCTGGTAGACAATCTATTGTATTGAAACAGCTGCCTCAGTGTTCTTGTGAGGTCTCTGGGGTGACAGGTAAATCTGCAAGTCCATGAATCAAAGGCACGCATCTGCTCTGAGCCACAACCAACATGCCTCATCACCTCATTACATGTTCTCTACTAGTGCCTTGATTACCTTGACATGGGTTCTTTCAGATAAGGATACTGAAAGCATGGTAGATTGCATTGTAATATGTTCAGTATTCTGCACATCAACTGCCTGGGCTTCCTTTAACAGACATCAGGGTTCTCATTTTGAAAGCTTGTCTGAAGTTCAATGAATTAATGGATTAGGCCCACTGACTCAATGTCATCTTATCCCCAAGACACTCCCTGCTTCACCACACCACACCTTTGTGCTATCCTTCCCTGCTATTTAAAACTAATTGTTGTTTTCCTCTTTCATAGTTCTAATTGAGAACCATCAACCTGAAACTCTAGCCTTGCTTTTCAGATGCTAACTGGCCTGCTGAATGTTTTGAGCATTCCTTGTTTTTGTCCTAAATAAGTGACTTAATGATAACTGGCAGTGCAAATTGTGTATTTTCCCAAGTTCTTTCATGACTGGCTGTGAAGTTGATTTAAAGCATGGGCATTCTCAACTAAGCAAGTAAAGCAATGATTGAAGTGAGAAACCATAGAGTTCTGAAAAACCTAATTATATTTTCCGGAAAGTTATACTTGTTAGAGTGTTTTTTAGGTCTAGTACATGTAGCAATTAACATGACTGACTTTGGCCACTAGCTTTCAGATTCGAATATGTATTATAGACTTAATTTAAAATGCAGCTCTGATCAATAGGATCCTAAAAGCCTTGAGTTTTCGACCAGAAAATGCTGATTAAAATTCATTTAGATGTTTGTGGTGTGGGGTGTGAATTGGAAGTTGTGAATGTTGTGTGTAGTTTCAAAGAAAGCATTGTGAATGCATTGTAAATATCGATTTGTCCTTTAATGTCTGTCACATAAAATATCAGGTAGCGTTGGGCCAGACAGACCTTTCCACCAAAAGGGCCTCAATATGATGCCACTGCATCCTGTTTTGTTGAATAAAGAGACATGTACCAGAACTTTTCTCTGGTAACGTAATTCACGCAACAACATTTGTTGCTAGGAGAGGGATACTTTCCTGCCACACATTATGTTGTCTACAATCTTAGCAATCTAAGTGGGTGAGTATTTTTTTTAAATTAGCACTCACGCTTGGATCTGTTTGGGTCTGTGGTACACAGGAACATGAGTTATCATGAACATGGAGAGCTGAACTGGTAGATATAAAAGTAGTGTGTGCGCATGCATGTGCATTAATGTAAGAGAAGAATCTTTGTGTGTTAATTTGGTGAATTGGAGTCACCAGTTATAAAGGGTAGTTATTGAAAGTTCGAGACGTCAGTGGTGATATGTATACTCATTCCGGGGGCTGTATATTTTAGCATATGCATTTTGTGAGTATAATGCAAAGGAATACACCAGGCATCATGAGTTTAGACACACATAAATGATCAATTTATGTTCTGCAGTTTTAAATATGTACTGTTTAACTTGTATCCATCATTTATGTTTTGTGTTGTGTGGGAATTGGTGTGGAGATATTTCAGGGAAAGGTTTTTCCCAGCTGTATCTGTAAGGATGGTACCTATTGAAATTAGGCAATGTCAGGTCAAGAACCCTGATGATCCGAACCAGTCCTTGACCATGATAATGACCACTCATAAGCCTTTCGTCCTTGGGGAGAAACAGATAATTTTGTCAGAGTTGTTCTGACTTAAAGTTGCATGTGGGAATTCAGAATTCTGGTGTAAGCTCAAGGAAATGTTTGAAATTCACCAGATGCACCCTAATGATGTACACGTGTTGATAAAATTGAAGTGTGGGACAGTATAGTCCAGGAGGTGTGGGATGGTACATAGGCAACTACCAGAAATGCCAGCAATGAAGAAAGATATCACTCATTCAAAGGGGAAATGAGGCAGTAACTGGGGGGAAGTGAGAGTAACTGGGGAATGATAATGGCAGTGATTCAAAGAGCTGATGAGACAGTTATGGATTATGCAAAACATAAATATCAAGCATATGAGCTGTATTCTAGGGAGGGACGACTCAGTCTTCTTGAAAATGATGAAGGAATGCCTGAGCTCAGTCCACCAGGAAGCTTTAGATTTAGACTTAGCAGTGGGGTCGACCTAACGTGTGATAGTTTTGTAGACCAGTGAGATAGACCCAAGGAAGTGCAAAAGATATTGTGAAGTGGCTATAGTGGATGCAGCTGCTGTGATGTCACAGAGGGTTTGCTTTGTGTGCTGGCAGCCAGTGCACGTAGCAAGGAACTGCTGGAATAGATGTGGGAGGGTAAAGGATTTGATATGCTACAGCTGTGGCCTATCAGGACATGGTTGGAGGCAGTGTCCAAAAAGATGAAAGGAAAACAGATGAAAGTTACAACAGACATGCAATCTCTCATCCCATCAGTGCCCAGTCTGACCAATCTGACTGTTGAGCAGAACATAGAGCTGGTGAAGGCAGCTTCTAGTTCAGATAAAGAGGAGGCGGCTGCCCTCCCTGTCTGTGCTGGTGACCTGCGGATGTACACAACAGCATTGTTAGGGGGCCGACAATGTGATATGTTAGTTGACACAGGGGCATTGGAATTGATAACTGATCTACACTTGCAATCAACTGGAAAGGCTATTTATGTTACAGGTGTAGGAAGAAAAAAGGTGAAAGCAGAAAGAGCTGAGTCTTAGATACTCGAAAAAAGCAGAGTGCAGCCTCCAGTCTGAGTCTGTCCAAATAATAAGGGTACTATCCTTGGATTAGACATCCTAAGGGAAGTAGGGGCTGTTATAGATTCAGAAAAGGGAGAAATAATATGGACAAGCCAGGAGCAGTGAACACCTTCAACCAACAGAGAACAGAACATAGCCACACTGACAGCTGTTCACAAATCAGTAATGATAGTTAAAAGACAGTGCGATGAATCCCAAGAGCACTATTTTAACAGAGGGGGAGGCACACGACAGTAACGGCCAACGAGCAAATATATATATATATATATACACACACAGACAATTGGTATGCCTTCGGGTTGGAACGTGGTTATCTGATGGCATGGGAGCGACGAGGGACAGGAATTCAACACAGACATCTAATACAAGAATTGTTGGAAGCAGTGAGTTTGCCAGCAGAGGCGACAATGATTAAAGTACAAGCTCACCAGAAAGGGGAGAGTACGGAGCAGCAAGGAAATGAGCGGGCAGGCATCAGTGATAAGAAGGCAGCAGAGGTACAGGAAGCAATTGAAACAAGTGTGCAGGAAGAAATGACTGAAGCCAGTTTAGTAAAATTATATGAAGAGGTGGATGCAGAAGAGAAGGAGGAATGGAGGAGAAAGAGAGCAAAGGAGGTACCAGATGGGAGATGGACACACAGGGAGGAAGGAGTTGCGGAGGTCCCACCATGTATTGGGCAGATATGACTGAAGTGATATCATGGGGTGATGCATCAGGGAAGGCAGAGCATGATCACATTCCTCTGGCAGGTCTGGTGGTGGCCAGGGATGGGTGGGGATATTGAGAAATTCTAAAGCTACAACTGGCAAATCAGTCACTACCGAGGGAACCCTGGGAAAACATCTAGATGGACTTCATGGGGTCCCTGCCAAAAAGCAGGGGAAAAGCTACTGTCTAGTAATTATGGATCACTTCACCTGGTGGGTAGAGGTTTTCCCAACAAGGGACTTCACTGCCAGCACCACTGCATGGATTCTAGTTCAAGAAATCTTCCCGAGGTGCGGAACCGCAGTTTTGGTGGACTCGGATCAGGGAGCATATTTCACAGGGAAAGCGGTGAAGAGAATATGCCAACTGTTAGGGATTTGACAACAGTTCCACATACCCTACCACCCTGAGAGTTTAAGAGTGCTAGAAAGGATGAACTAAACAATCAGAAATGCCTTAGGCTAGCTATAACTGAAGTGGGAAAGACATGGGTTGACGTATCATCAGGAATTCTGATGGGATTGTGAACAACCCCAAACAGCACACTGGGTTTCAGCCCTTATGAATTACTGATAGGGTGAGCAATGTGACTGCTTTATGGGGTAATTACAGGTTGCAGTGAGCCTGGGGCTTACATGGATAGAATGACACAGTACGTGAAAGGCCTTTGTAATTAACTTAAGGCATTGAAGGACTGAGCAAAACAACAGCAGCACGTTGCTGATCAGAGAGAGCTGGGGGAAAGGAGATGTTTCTCCCACAGCCAGATGACCATGGTGAGGGTGTTGCCTGAAAAGGCAGGGTTTGCTCCCCGAGGGACAGGACCACAGATGGCACTTTTAACAAGTGACACTTGTGTCTGTGTGCACACTTGGTGAAGCAGCCAGTGGAAACACTGGTCTCAGGTTAAACCATGACTCACCTTCTTGTTGCTCCCACAGGCAGGGCGGGAGATCAAGTGTACCCAGTAACCGTGTAAGTATAGAGAACCTAAGAGATGAACAACAGCTGTTCTGATATAAAAGCTTATTGCTATCGAATTTGTGGAACCTGCTGTCTCTGCTTTAACTGAAATTTCACCCAAACAAGAGAAAATCTGCAGATACTGGAAATCCGAGCAACACACAAAATGAGTGTGTTGCTTAAATTTCTCCCCATCTATCTTCCCCAACATTTTTTCTATTCTATCCTATTCAACTAATCATCTACATTCAGTAACCAGCCTTCAATATACGTAGTGTACCATTACCCTCATCCACTTTGGCATGTTATTCACAGGCCTTTGTCACACTCTCAGTGTTTACTGCCTTTGCGTTTGCTACTTGTAAGAACGCCATCTCCCTTTCTCAATTCCTCCATCTCCACCACATCTGTTCTCAGGATGAGGCTTTTCATTTTACAATGAAGGAGATGTCCTCCTTTTTCAAAGAAAGGGGCTTCTCTTCCTCTACCATCAACACTGCCCTCAACCACATCTCTTCCATTTCACACTCATCTGCTCTTACCCCATCCTCTTGCCACCCTACCAGGGATAGGGTTCCTCTTGTCCTCACCTAACATTGTACCAGCATCCAAGTCCAGCACATAATTCTCTGAAACTTCCACCACCTTCAACGGGATCCCACCACCAAGCCAATCTTTCCCTCACTCCCCAAGTTCTGCTTTTTGCAGTTTTCCTCCTTACACAACTCCATTTGTCCCTCCCCACTGACCTCCCTTCTGGCACTTATCCTTGCAAGCAGAACAAGTGCTATACCTTTCCCTACATGTCCTCCCTCGCTATGACTCAGGGCCCCAAACAGTTCTTCCAGGTGAGGCGACACTTCACCTGTGAGTCTATTGGGGTCATTTACTCTTTTCAGTGCTCCCCGTGTGGCCTCCTCTAAAGCAGCGAGACAGGACATAGATTGGGAGAACACTTCATCGAGCATTTACGTTCTGTCCGCCAGAACAAGAGGGATCTCCCAGTGGCCACCCATTTAAATTCCACTTTCCATTCCCATTCCGATATGTCTATCCACTGTCGTGACGAGGCCACACTTAAGTTGGAGAAACAACACCTTATATTCTATTTGGGTAGCCTCCAATCTGATGGCATGAACGTTGATTTCTCAAACTTCTGGTAATGCCCTCCAAACCACCCCCCCCTTTACCATTTCCCATCCCCCTTTCCACCTTTCACCTTATCACCTTGCCCATCCATTGCCTCCCTCTGGTGTTCCTCCCCCATTTTTCTTTCTTCCATGGCCTTCTGTCTCTTTCACTAATCAACTTCCCAGCTCTTTACTTCATCCCTCCCCCTCCAGGTTTCATTTATCACCTGAAGTTTCTCTCCCCCCCCCCCACCTTTTAAATCTACTGTTCAGCTTTTTTTCCTCTAGTCCTGCTGAAGGGTTCGGCTCAAAACATCAACTGTATTTATTTCCACAGACACTGCCTGGCCTGCAGAGTTCCTCCAGCATTTTGTGTGTGTTGCTAGCAATTAACTTATGTGACTTTAGCTGCAAACCTTCAGATTTGAGTATGCATTGTAGATTTAATTTAAAATGCGGCTGTGAACAATAAGTTCCTAAAAGCCTTGAATCACGGACCAGACAATGCTGATTAAAATTCATGTAGATGTCTGTGGTGTGGGTGCGAATCGGGAGGTGTGAAATTTCTGTGTAGTTTCAAAGAAAGCATCGTGGATACGTTGCAAATATGGAATTGCCCTTTGACATTTAGCACAAAAAATATCATGTAGTGTTGGGCAGCCAAATCTTTTCACCAAAAGGGCTTCAATATGATGCCTGCTGAATCTTGTTGAATAAGAGGCTGCTTCATAACTACCAGTCGCAGTCACAGAATCACAGTCAGGCAAATGAGCCTCATGTGATTGGTAGATAGCGGCATTCCAACCCTGATCCTACTGATATCTCTGGAAACATTGCATTATGTTATATCGCATCAGCCTTGAAACACACAGACAAATTTTGAACTTTTCAACAAGAGCTACTCATCTGGATTGAAATGTCCATTGTGGGAAGATTTGCCTCTTCATCAGTGTACCAAGCATGCGGCTACAATGATTGAAACATATAAAATTCTAAAGGGATTGGACAGGCTAGATGCAGGAAGATTATTCCCAATGTTTGGGAAGTCCAGAACGAGGGGTCACTGTTTGAGGATAAAGGGGAAGCCTTTTAGGACCGAGATGAGAAAAAACTTCTTCACACAGAGAGTGGTGAATCGGTGGAATTCTCTGCCACAGGAAACAGTTGAGGCCAGTTCATTGGCTATATTTAAGAGGGAGTTAGATATGGCCCTTGTGGCTAAAGGGATTAGGGGGTATGGAGAGAAGGCAGGTACAGGGTTCTGAGTTGGATGATCAGCCATGATCGTACTGAATGGCGGTGCAGGCTCGAAAGGCTGAATGGCCTACTCCTGCACCTAGTTTCTATGTTTCTAAACAAAAATAAACCCTTTTCCCCAAAGCACAATTTCAAAAGATCACCAAAAGATGAAAAGTAAGTAAAATATCTTACAATGCAGCCATTTTCCTTTTCACTGTGTATGGAGATGATGTATATTTAAGAACAAACAGATAAATAAGCACAGAGAAGATAATGATCTTGCTATAAAACGACAGGGAATCTCACAGAGTGAAAATCAATGCATTTAAATTAAGCATTCAAAGATTTTGTCAGTGTCACATTAATAAGTGAGATTGCAACAAATGAGACAAACCATCCAATTCGTCTCCACTCAATAAGTTGAACCATTTAACCACCTTCATTATGATCTTGTTCTGATATAAAAGCTTAGTGCTAGTACTTTAGTGATTATTTTTCTTTGTCAGGTGTAAATTGATCAGTTTGCTTAATCCTTCTGGAGATTTAATTAGTTTTAACTAGGATTTACATTTATTGTCTTTAGCTGAATATTTTCCACTACTTTTCATATTATGGTTGTCATTATTGGAGAGGATATTATGTGAGTATTCACTCTAGTGTGAGTAAATTGTTGTGGGCTGGGCATATTCCCATTAATAGTCTTCTGAATATCCTGACATTTATTTGAACTTCATTTTTGTAGGGATTTTATGCACCCTTTTATTTGTCCTTTAGGCTGTATGGAAACTTTCAATTAAACTGTAATAAAAACTGTAATAACTGTAATAACACTTTCATAGCTAATCAATTATTCCTGAGTTTCTTTCACATGAATTAAGCATTCATGTCTAGAGATTGGACTGCTTTTGCTGTGATATGACTATGCTGCAATAGTACCAAACTGGCTCCCCATGCGAACTGGTCAAACCATTAACACTCAGAAGAACGCACCAAGGTGGGACCTTTGTACTTCCAAAGGACTTGGGTCAATTTGATGCAGGTATTGAGACTTGGCTGTGCACAAACTCAGAAGGGCATCAACTTTTAAAAGCGCTTTCATTGTGACTGTCAGATAATGGTCCCCGTGGATAATCAGAAGGGGAGAACTTCCAATCTCGTTCAAAGGGACATGGACGTGAATATCTGACACAAGGAAAATGTCAGACATGTTCATGAGGATCATGACTGGAGGTTACAGAAAAGGTGAGGAAGTAGAAGTGGGAAATGGGAAAAGATTTGGCAGATGGAATATGATGTAAGGTCATCTACTTCAGTGTGAAAAAAGTTCTTTTTAAATGATGGAGGACTGAATGATGTTGATGTTCAGAGAGACTTGAATGTCCCTGGTCATGAATCACTGAGAGTTACCAGGCAGGGAAGGCTAATGGTATGAGAAACTGAGTATGAGTATTCCTCCGAAATGGTGCCAGAAAATAGCAACTCTTTATGTGCAACTCCAAAGGGAATTGTCAGATATAACCATTTAGGACGACTACGGCTGGAATCCACAGTCACAGCCATGAGTACTTCAGTTAACAGCTTCTTCCTCTCTTTCATTAGATTTCTGAAAGGATAATGAACCCATGTACAATACTTCACTATTTTCTCTCTTTCTTTTTCCATTACTTACATAGTTTACTTTTTATATATATTTCTTAAATAGTTTATAGTTTTTTAAACTATGATTTGCAATGAATGTACTGCTGCCACAAAACAACATATTTCATGACATATGCCAGTGATATTAAACCTGATTCCGAATCTGATTCTGAGAAAATGTTTCTTACTGGTATACACTAGCCTAGCGCACATATGAGACTGCAGCTTGAATATTTTGAACTGATGTAGTCTCCCTGACTAAGTAATTCCCTGAGTGATGTGTTGTGGTATGAAGACATATGAAGCATAATAGCTGATATTTATAACTTCAGAACAATGAGATACCTCATTGAAACCTACAATGAATGCAGGGAGGAAGTTGTAAAAGATGTTGGTGAGGCCTGATTTGTTGTACTGTTTGTTGTTCTGTTCACCTACCTACAGGAACGATATCAATAAGATTGAAAGATCACAGAGAAAATTTACAAGGATGTTGTCAGGACTTGAAGACCTGACTTATAGGGAAAGTTTCCCTGGACCAGAGTTGAATGGGGGTAGATTTAATAGAGGGATACAAAATTGAAAGAGATATTGATAGGGTAAATACAAGCAGGCTTTTTCCCCTGAGGTTGGGTGAGACTAGAACTGGAAGACATAGGTTGAGGATGAAAGGTGAAATATTTAAGGGGAACTTGAGGAGGACACAAGAGGGGAATGAGCTGACAGCAGAAGTGGTGGGTGCGGGTTTTATTGCAACATTTAAGAGATGTTTGGATATGTACATATCCATGAATGGGAGGGGTATGGAAGGCGTGGTTGATGGGACGTGGCAGAGTTACAGTTTGGCATGGACTAGATGGGCTAAAGGACCATCTGTGCTGTGGTGCTCTCTAAATTTATGTCTTTATGATGCACTAATGATGTTTTCCTAGATGGGATGTCCAGAACCAAGGGGTTCATTCTTAAAGTGAGGGATCAGTTAGTGAAAACAGAGTTGAGAAAAATATTCTTCACCCATAGGGTAGTGAATCTTTGGAATGCTCTATCCAAGAGGGCTGTGGAGACTATAACTGAGTATATTCAAGATAGGTGTTGATGGATTTTTAGATATCAGAGGAATCGTGGTAGGAAAACAAGGCTGAAAATGAGGCTAAGGTAAGCAATCACCTTACTGAATGATGAAGCTGGCGCAAGGGGCTTCTTTTCCCCATTTTTTCTAATATTTGTTTTAATCTGCAAGTACCTTTCACTTTCTTTTATTTTGCATGGAGATTATCTCACAGCATATCTTTATGATGCCTTCCATAAGTTTGTCCTGAAATTCTGTGCAACCAACAAAGTACTTCTGAAGTGAATTCATCACCATAACATTTAAAACACAGCAGCCAATTTCTGTCGATCATGCTCCTAAGTAAAGTTCAGATGAAATTTCATGATGTGGGTTGGCCAGGATTCCAAAGGATTTTGTCATTGTTTGTTGTAACTTTGAAAGAAGATTTTTGAAAACCCCAGAAAAAAGACAAATTGCAATATTGTCAGAAACAGGCATGCAAACATCAACTTGCTTTGAAATCCTCTCTTTTTCATAGCTAATGAAATGCAATTCAGTGACAACATTGCAAAAGAGGCAGTGAAAAACTTTCGGGAAACAAATTTAAATATATGACTGTACATGAAGTTTCCTATGGAAATTATTGACACACATTCTCTTTCTCCACCTCAGTGAATAACTTAAAACACTCAAATTTCCTTTGGTTGCTTGGTCTAAACATTGTTTTAATTTTTACTAGACATACCGTGGGGCAATTGCTTCTTCCCTTATCCTCCAGGAATCCAACCTGGCAGAGTTCCTTCTCATTGTGCAGCCAATATTCTGCAGAGTCTAATAGACTATTACTGCACAGGACCTAGTGAAAGAGAAAAACAGTTTAGCTCCTTAATTCAAGCAGAAGATTTGTTTCATCATCAGCAAGAATGTTTCGTGCTCCCCAATGTGATCTATTTTTTACTTCAATCACAGTAAGGAGAGGGACACAGGTACATGTTGCTACTTCGGAACTATTATGTACAGTAAAAATAATATCAGGTGTGGTTCAGAAAAGGGCAGCGCTGGGAACTTAATATTCTTGCTACAAGGGAAAAAGGATAATGGTAAAGGATTAAAGAGGAATTATCAATACTAATCTAGTCTGATATAGTTGATCTTTATAAACATACAAAATCACTTGGGTCATTTTTGTGCAGGAATTTGCATTCAGTTACCACAATGCTGTTATGGATAAACTCTTTTCAGGCTACCAGCTGGATACAGGTATCAATTTTAAGTGACGTTTTGATGACAAACTCTGCCATCTTCATCAGGGATGATGCCTGGGCATGTCTTTTCCAGTGCTAGATATACCCCGTCATCTGTCCCTCCAGAATGGTTAGTCCTCATCCAAGTAGGTTTCCGCTGTCCCGCCTTGTTTACAATCAAATTCCAGTTCTTACATCGAGCAAGATCTTCATTTTTATTAAAATACTTTTTCTCTAGTTTTATTTCAATGACTTCCTTTACCAGGTGATCCCAAAAGCCATTGGCACAGCACAGTAGTTTTGTCTCATCAAGGTCAATTCTATAGCCATTGTGAATGCAATGTTCTGCTACCCCCGATTTCTCCAGGTAACCCAAGCGTATATACCTCTTGAGCTCCTTGATGCGGGTTTCCACCGTGAGTCCTGTCTGACTGATATACGTAGCATACATTCACAGGGAATCCTGTAAGTGCCAGCCGTCCTGAGTCCCAGGTCATCTTTGGCCCGCATAAGCTGTGATTTGAGCTTGAGAATGGTATTAACTTGGTCCTCCTGCGGTCAAGGCTCAACAGAGCACCACTGATCTTTTAAACGCACCTTTACATCAACATACTTCCTCTATAAGGGAAACTACTATGAACAAACAGATGGAGTGTCCATGGGATTGCCCTTGTCGCCAGCTATTGCTAATTTCTACATGAAAGTCTTTGAGGAGAGGGCTCTGAGTTCATCGCCCTTATGCCCAAATACTGCTTTTGTACTCCAGGCACTCCAAAAATTCAACAACCATCTGAACAGCATACATCCAAACACTTAATTTATGATGGAGATGGAGAAGAATTGTTGCCTCCCATTCCTGGACATTCTAATTTGATGGATACCGGGACAGTAGCCTTGAACATGGTGTCTATTGGAAACCCTCTCACATGGACTTAGACCTCAACAATAACAGCCACCATTATGCCAACATAGAGCTGGGTTTTCTTAATTTGATTAACCGTGCGAAAACTATTTTGGACAAGGAGACTTTCCATGAGGAAATAAGACAATTATGCATGATTTTCCTACAAAGCAAAGGAAATCAGTTGGGCCTTTAAAAGGGCTGACAGAAAAACCAGGAAACCTAACAACGAGGAGGAACTCGTCACTACCGCCTGTCTTCCCTATATTTCCATGGCTCTGGAAGGATTGCCAGAATCCTGAAGAAATACCAGATTAATACCAGCCACAAACCTTTAAGGAAGATCAAATCACAGCTTATGCTGGACAAGGATGACCTGGGATTCAGGTTGGCTGGTGTTTACAGGATTTCTTGTGAAAGTAGAGCAGCATATATCGACCAGATGGGACGCACGGTTACAACCCGCATCAAGGAGTACAGGTGTGTATCCATTTGGGTTACCTGGAGAAATCAGTGGTAGCAGAACACTGCATTCACAATGGCTATAGGATTGATTTCAATGGCATAAAACTACTGTGCCATGCCAATGGCTTTTTGGACCACCTGGTAAAGGAAGAAGAAGAAGAAGCAAGCCCTTAACTCCGAGTGGGGTCATCGGGATGCCGTCATGCTGGCTTTCTTATTTTTATGAGGCCGAATTGCTAGCTCGACGCTCAACCCAGCACGGATGGAAAACGTACAAGGGAGCCAGCTGGATTTGAACTCGGGAGCCTTCGCTCTGAAGTCCGGCGCTGATGCCACTACGTCACCAGCCGGCTACCTGGTAAAGGAAGCCATTGAAATAAAACTAGAGAAAAACACAAAAGCGAGGTTTTACACTTCAGAAGGACCAACCAGGGCAGGTCTTACGCAATGATCAGTACTGCACCGAGGACTGTGGAAGTACAAAGAGATCTGGTAATACAGGTACATAATTCATTGAAAGCTTTTGGCATGTTGGTCTTCATAAATCAATGTATTGAGTGCAGGAGATGGGATGTTATGGTGAAGTTGTACAAGGCGTTGGTGAGGGCTAATTTGGAGGATTGTGTACAGTTTTGGTCACCTACCTACAGACAAGATGTAAACAAGGTTGAAGGAGTACAGAGAAAATTTACAAAGATCTTGCTGGGTCTAGAGGACCTGAGTTATAAGGAAAGATTGAATAATTGAGGACTGTATTCCTTAGGAAGTAGAGGAGATTTGATAGAGGTATATAAAATTATGATGGGTATAGATAGTGTAAATGAAAGCAGGTTTTTTCCACTGGGGTAGAGCGGGATGACAACCAGAGGTCATAGCTGGGGTTTTTATGGGAAGATGAGAGGAAATTCTTCACTCAGAGGGTCATGAGAGTGTGGAATAAGCTGCCAGCATAAGTTGTGTATTTGAGCTCAATGTCACCATTTAAGAGAAGTTTGGATGGGTGCATGAATGGTAGGGACATGGAGAGCTGTGGTCCCAGTACAGATCGATGGGAGTAAACATGGTTTTGGCATGGACTAGATGGGCCAAAGGGCCTGTTTCTGTGCTGCACATTTTTATGTCTCCATGACTGTATGTTAATATACAAAAGCAATGTTAAGAAAATACATAAAATTAAATGCAATTTTAAAGGTTAATGTTTAATTAACATACACAGCCGCTGAGAAAAACATTTAAATTAATTTAATCAAATTAAAAGAGCCACTTCTGTGCCTGCAGCCTCTTTCTCCTATTAAATTAGTGGATGGCAGATTTAATCTGGTGCAGGATCAACATGCAGATTTCCAAGTTTAAAATCTCGGAAATTTGCCTCTTCGACTCCATGATGAGCCCAGTGTTGTAGCACAGCTGAGCCATGGCAGGTGCTGTTTTTGGGAACAGTTCGGTCAAAGATTTGAAGAGGGTTATCTGCTATCTTACTACAGGAAAAGTTTTAATTGGACACAGTGATGGTGGTTCCGATAATTGAAGACCATGTGGCAGTTTATGGTTGGTAAAGAAGGGATGAGATGATAAAAGCAGAGATTTGGGAAGTTTGGGGGTGGAAGTTGAGAATGATGAAGCCATTGATGAATTAAGAGGTGAGGTGTACTTTAAATTTGTGGCTCTGAGCAGGAGGTTGTTGGGAAATGAAATGACAAGGGTCTAGGATCAGCTGAACTATAGGGATATTGTATTAGATTTCTGGAGGAGTTGAGGTTTCACTGAGTTTGGATGTGAAGAAATCAAGGAGATAGGTGAGATGAAGCAACAGGTAGTCTGCAAGATGAATTATCAGTGCCTCTGTCAAAGCACTGCATCAAGATTCTTACAAGTTTTTGATCTAAAATGCTGACGATATTCCTCCCCTCCCCTAGGGAAGCTGCTCAATCCGCTGAGCAGACTGTTTGTTGCTCCAGATTCCAGCACCTGCCTTCCCTTATGTCTTCATTCTCCGTAATGGGAAAAAATATAGGGTCAAAAGGAAGACTTGGAGTAGAATCAAGCTGTTAGATTATGACTAGTTTGCATAATAAGGTTTGTCCATTCTGATTGTGGAGTTGTGCTTTCTATATTCAAAGTTATAGAACATAACTAAGTCTCATTTGACAAAACTGAACATTTTCTAGCATTTTGTAAATTATTCTATTGTTCAACCCATTGTAGGATCTTTTTTGGAGGGATTATAAGAGCTTTATACAAGCAAACAAAAATTGCTGGGAGATTTTAGTGCAAAACAGTGAAGTCGAGATGGATTTCATGGAGCCGTATATCATAAAAATAACTTGTGCAGTTATTGACAGCTCTTTATTAATGTCCATAATGCATTTCTCTGTAAGCTCAGTGCACTTCTCCCATGCTAAATACATGCAATTTATCTTTTGTAGCCAGCTTAAATAATGTGTAATCTTGTCGCATTCATAAATATGATAAAGCCTGATGATTAGTTTTGTTTAAGACACAACAAAGTAACACAAATACACAATATTCAGGAACAAGCAGAGACAACAAAACAACTTTCTCAGATGTGTTTGAATATTTTCAGTTTGGGGTTTGCAATCTATGATGCACCTATAAATCAGAAGACCCCTTTTTGTGTTTCCTCATGTCAGAGACAATTCTACCACTAGAAGTCGATATCCACAAGAAACTGATATTAATTATTAAGTTATATGGTGTTAACTTCCTCTCCACATTTAGTGCTGTTACAAATATAAATAAAATTGGAATAGATTTTAATCTCCACTAATGTAGCCAGGCATTGAACTTACTCAGAACCATGTCAAATAAAATTGTTGTGCCTTGTAGTAAAATCTTCAATAGAAAAGTGCAGTGTCATTAATTTTACATTAGAGAATGCCAATTGTCAAGCTGAATATGATCTTTATTTTACTTTTAAACTCTGATAATTCTGCAATTACAGTAATTAAAAACCCAAACTGATAACACAGTATATTTAAACCAGAAAAAATATTCTCTTCACTTACAAAATAATCCAAAGTACCAAACCGAACATTACACAAATATAAAACATTAGTTCAATTCCATTGCCATTTTCTTATTTTCCATTAACAGTCTCCTGCCTCTGTCTGTATGGGACCCATATTCACACCGAAGAGGACAGCAGTTGAATATGACCCAGAAATATTTAATGAAACGATTCAAAAACAGCAGATACATCTGCTCTGAAATACTGTAAATTGTGCACGTTTGACAACAAAGCTGCTAAAGACCTTGATGTGCAACGCTCTTGTATTGGCATTTAGAATCCAAACTCCCCTATTTAAGTACAACAGTGTCAAGAGGGAATGATTTGTTCACCATAAAAACAGAATGCTGGTCAGGCAGCATCTGCAAAGGCAAAAAGCTGTAAGTCAATGTTTCAGGTCAAGACAATGGCAATGGAATTGAACTAACGTTTTGTACTTTGTAGATAAAGAGAATATTTTCTTGGTTTAACTATATTAGTTGTTATCAAGTTGGGTTTTCAACTGCAGAATTATCAGAGTTTAAAAGTGAAATAAAGCTCACGTTCAGCTTGACAATTGGCATTCTCTAATGTAAAATTAGTGACACCATGCTTCTTTTATTGAAGATTTTACTGCAAGGCACAATAATTGTATTTGACATATTTCTGGTTAAGTTCAATGGGTAAGCCACATTGTGGGATATTAACATCCATTCCAATATTATTTATATTTATTACAGCAGTAATATGTGGAGGGGAAGTTAACACCGTACAACTCATGAATGTTTTCTGATTTATTGAGTTGCTGTAATCATACTGGGAAGAGTATGAGTAACTTTACAAAAATTGTATTTTAATATCTTTCTTTAATTATTATTTTTACTTTTTAATGAGGGCATTAACCAACGAGTTTGGCATTTGAAACCAGATACTTATCAAATCAACTTAGGAATCTCATCATCAATTTCCCTTTTATTGAGGTCTATTTAATATGCTTTAACATTCAATCAAGGTTTTTTATTGCCAGGTTTGTGAAGTGATCAAAAAGATTTTGAAGAAATCCTGTAGTTTGATCTGCCGGATGTAATTACTGCTTTTCCTATCAGCACCAGGCTCTGCATAAACTAATATCAATGGCACCACTTTTCAAGTCACATATCTCTGCTTAATTGACTGATCCAGTTTATTCCAGTTAAAACGAATATTGAATGCACTGAAATAATGCATCAAGCAATCTGATCATGCACTGGAAACGGACTGTTTTGGTATCAAGTTGGGCCACAATTTTATGTGATCATTGGATTAAATTATGTTTTAAGGATGGTCTTTCTCTCAACTTCCATAAGAACATAAACACACAGTGACTGCAGTAGGAGTTAGGCCAGTTGGTCCCTCATCTTTGATAGTTTAGTCAGAGAAGGGAAGGGTTGCTCAACAACAGGATTATGGTGTAGTCACATTTTTTGATTATCTTCAGAGTGAAGATTGGCAGAAGTGTGAATGACAAGAAAGCTAAAGGGCGTGATGAGAGAGGGGGAAAGTGATGTTGAGGCCAAGATTGGATCCATCATTATCATATTGAATAGTGGAGCAATAGTATGTTTTTTTAATGTTCTTGAGAAAGTTGAGGGAAACACCAGCTTAAAACATAACCTCATCAAATAAAACAGTATTAAAAAACAGAAAAGAAACATAGTCATTTTAAGAGGCATTTGAGCTAAACTTGAGCAGATTTAGAATAATGAGCATAGAGACTTTGGCCTGTTACCCTAAATTTAAATACCACTCAACTGATTAATCTACAGAAGCAGAATACCTGCGGGAATCCGAGCTACACTACTTCAGACACCTTTCATTATGAGGTCAACAGTATGTTAAATTTGCACTTCCAACAAATTGTATGTTAAATTTGTTTCTAATTATAGCTGCAGAAAATGAATCATTATATGCGATTATAGACAAATATACCAAAGAAATATCTTTAGGTCAATTCTGGTCCTGGTTAGCAGTAGCTATGAATATAGTAAGCAGAACTCAGCATAAATAGAGCTGAAGCTCATACACCAAGACGCACTGTTGTTGCTAGAAATTTCAAGGATGTGGGGAAAGCATGCAGATCTTGGTTTGCTTGTGACACAAAAAGTCAAAGTTCAAAGTAGATTTAATATCAGAGTGCGTACTGTATGTATGTCACCATATACTATCTCGAGATTCATTTTTTTTTGCAGGCACTCACAGTACAACAGAGAAATACAACAGAATCGATGAAAAATTACACGCAAAAAAAAGAATGACAACCAACCAAAGTGCAAATAATAAATAAATAAATAGATAGATAGATACAGTAGATAGATAGATAGATAAAATGGTGAACATGAGTTGTGTTGTAGACTCATTGAAAATGAGTCTGTGGCTTGTGGAATCAGTTCAAAGCTATCTCATGTTCCTATTATTATTGGGAAAATGGAGATTGCATTGGTTGTGGGAAGGGGTTTAACCTTGTTGATATTTCTAGGGAAGCAGTTTATTAAGCATTACTTGCCAGAAGAACTGTATTGATATTTGCTTTCCTTTTGCCATTTCAGGGTGGTATACATTTTCTATTTTCCTAACTAAAACTCACAAATCCATATTGACAGTAACAGCTCATGGGTTTCAGCATGTGCTGATAATGTCTAATGTTCCAGTGGAAGATCAAGAAGGCAAAGGAAAAGGCAATCACTAAGTAGGTAGAAAAGAACAGCAATCAGCAATCTGTGAAATCAAGCCCATTGTTTCTGAAGATGGTTTCTTAGAGGAAGATTGAATTTATTGAAAGAAACATGGAAGTTAAATAAGTAGCCATGGAATCAGCAGGTCTGAACTCGAAGGTAACATTTGATTTCATCCACTGAGTTTCTGACATTAGATGATGCGAACGCTGGGATATGCCAAGGTGCCATCTTGTGTGTACTTAAAGGAGCAATCAACAAATGGGAATTGAACGGTTTAGTACAGAAGACATTAATGGTTCATTTACTGGTTCCTCACTGGAGATACTTCAGGTGCACTGCAAAGTAAAAAGATGAGGAGAAGGAGGAGAAAATGCGGGAAGAAGTTTTTCCATCCAGTAACAAGGGAAGTAAGATGGGACTGGGGGAGAAACAGGGAACACCTAGAGGAAACCCATGCGATGACAGTGAGAAAGTACAACCCCTTATGGGCATCAGTGGGCACCGAATCTGGGTCACCTGAAATGAAAAGCATCGTGCTAACCACTACATTACTGTGCAAACCGAGTATAAGAGTTGGGATGTTATGTTGAAAGTATATGAGAACCCTGTTGAGGCCTAAGTTTTGGTGAACTACATATAGGACTAATATAAATGAGATTGAAGAGTGCAGAGAAAATTTACAAGGATGTTGCTGAGATTTGAGGACCTGAGTTATAGGGAAAGGTTGAGTAGCTTAGGACCTTATTCCCTAGAAGATTTTAGTAAGGCGTCTGATAGAATCCCTCAACTTTAGTAAGGCATTTGTCAAAGTCCCTTATGGGAGGCTAATCCAGAAGATTAAGATACATGGGGCCTGCAGTGAATTGGCTGTTTGGATTCAGAGCTGGCCTGCACATGGAAGGCAGAGGGAAGTGGTTGAAGGGGCTTATTTGAGCAGGAGGCCTGTAAATAGTGGAGTTCTGCAGAGATCTGTGCTGGGACCTCTGCTGTTTGTGATGTATATAAATGACCTGGATGAAAATATACATGTTAGTATGTTTGCAGATGAAACCAAGATTGGTGGAGTCGTGGATGCTGTGGAAGACTGGCAAAGTATACAACGTGACATAGTTCAGTTGGAGGAAGAACATACAAACTTTTCACAAACGGCAGCGGGAAGTGACCCGGGGTTGCTGATATTATAAGCGGTCTGATAACCACCACGTTACTGTGTGGCCACTGGGTATATGTATCTGCATACAAAGTGGATGTAATGTAATTTCTTGTGAGGCAATGGCCATCTAAAATTTAGTTTCGTTAGCTTGGAAGTGTGTGAAGGTAGCTTTCACTCTCCTCTGAGGTGGAAAGACCATGTGAGCATTAGACATAAGAGCAGAGTTAGGCCATTTGGCCCATCAGTCTGTTCTGCCATTCAATCATGAGTTCTGGAAAGATGTTGCTGGTGACCAATGCTGACATCTTGCAGATAGCTTAAAAATCTGCTGGAGCAACACACACAATCTGCTGTATACTCTACTTCTGAATTGCCACCTTTAACTTCACTTTCATTAACGTATTTTTGGGCCGACTGAATGACCTGGCACTTCTGCGAACTCCTGGAGGATTAGGTGCGGAGCACAGCTACAACCATCACTGGGGGTGTATGCTGCGTCGGTTCCTAATGGCGGAACAGGAATGCATGGTTGGCTTCATTATTCTGTGCAGATTAAAGAGTGCATATGCATCAACCTTGTTCTTTCGGCTGCCCCATCGAACTGTTCACCTGTGCACCCTGCACCAAAGTCCGTGTGAAATTTAGTGCGCTTAAAGCATTGATTTTGGAATCCACTGAGGAACTAAGCAATTTCACAAAGCAAGTTTTACCTCATTAATTCCAATCACATCAAACCTACATCAAAGTTATCAATATGATTAGATTTCATTCGGTCATCTTATCTCGTCTCCTGGCCTTATTTTGATTTGATGCCGGCAGGGATGCAAGAGTTGAATATCAGGGAGTCACTTAATGTAGCTGTATCATACAATAGATGGCCTCAACTAGAATTCAGTTTCTTTTTAATAAAAGCACTTTGATTCCTTTTTGCTATCTCAAATCCTGTGTTTATTTTTTTCATTACAACTGATTTAAAACATTGTATCAGTATTTTCACTGAAATATGCTTTTATATTACTTCAAATTACAGTCTTATTGCTACATCTGCATTGGAACCGTTCAATTTTTTAATACACGGCAAATAATGAATACCTTGGAGAAAGTAATTGGCTGGAGCTTCTCCGAAGGGATTAGTAGAATGATAAGTAGAATGTTAAAGGATACCTTGGAATAAGTTAAAGACTGAATTCTAATGGAAGAGATCATGTGTAGCTGATAGGGAGTTACATTCCAAAATTTAATTGAAGATGCTGGATGACATGAAACATAAAAAAAGATTTTATTATATTCTAATCAAATTTTCCCACTGTGCTTTTAATGTTGTTTTCTTCCATTTAAAGAGTGGTTCTCTGCTTGGATGCTGATTACGGTTATATCTTTTGGCAATGATACTGTATACGAGGGGTGATTGATAAATTTGTGGCCCAAGGTAGAAGGAGTCAATTTTAGAAAACTTAGCACATTTATTTTTCATCATTGTCCTCTCCTACATTTACACACTTAGTCCAGCGGTCGTGGAGCATACAGATCCCTTCTTTGTAGAAGTGGTCCACAGCAGCGGTGATTGATAAATTTGTGGCCTAAGGTAGACGGTGATGAGTTATTAACTTCAAACTTTCTGCATTATCACTCAAAGAGTTGAACTGCACGTGCATGTAACGAGAGCGTCTTGGACCTCCAGGTGGTCCACAGCAGGGGCAATTGATAAGTTCGTGGCCTAGGGTAGAAGGAAATGAGTTATACAGCTCTCATTACATGCACGTGCAGTTCAACTCTTTGAGTGAAAATGCAGAAAGTTTGAAGTTAATAACATCTCCTTCTACCTTAGGCTACAAACTTATCAATCACCCCTGCCGTGGACCACTTCTGGAGGTCCAAGACGCCGACCTCTACAAAGAAGGGATCCGTAAGCTCCATGACCGCTGGACTAAGTGTGTAAATGTAGGAAAAATAAATGTGCTATATTTTCTAAAATTGACTCCTTCTACCTTAGGCCATGAATTTATTAATCACCCCTCGCATGGCGATATATACTATGTGAGCAACTAATACATTATTATCTGGAAATGATTTTTAGACATTAGCAATAAGTTATTTGGCCAGTTATTTCCTGTGATCCAGCCGGTGGTGTAGTGGCATCAGTGCTGGACTGCGGGGCCGGAGGTCCTGAGTTCGAATCCAGCCGGCTCCCCTGCACGCTTTTCATCCGTGCTGGGTTACGAGCTGGTGATCTCTTTGAAAAACTCACCCAGCAGAAGGCAATGGCAAACTACTGCTGTAACATGCCTCGTACGTGCTACGTCAAGATCGGCGTGGGAGGTCCGCTAACTGGAGAAATTCCGGTTGCGACGTACCTTTCCTATTTCCTGTTAGCTGCCAAATTTCAACGCTTTTTTACCTTTGGAGTTGGGCAATTGCCAATTACAAATCTCACGTGGAGTGCATTTGGCATGAAGGTGGGAAGATTACTTACCTTCTTGCATGCTGTGATGGAGGTCTCTGCAGTGACCATGGACCTTGCTGCTTCACAGCTGGGGATTGTCTCTAATTGCTCTGACAGCTGATGCATCTGTGGCGATTCAAAGTTACTGGAGAAGAAAACAGAAAAATGACATAGAATCTCACACACACACACACACACACACACACACACACACACACACACACACGTACATGCACACGCACACGCATACGCACACGCATACGCATACGCACACGCACGCACACGCACCCACCCACTCACCCCAGAGTAGTGCTTGCTTATTGAAAGTTTGGTAGGAAGTAATGGTCTTTCTTTTAACCTTATCTGTAATTTCAAACCATTCATGGTTCCAATGTAAGCGAGAGCTTGGCATTGCTCATAGCATTCTAGTCTAAGCTGTAATCAAAGCCCACAGCAATCCTTCGGTTGGGTTGGTTATTAACGTAAATCATACATCTCACTGGATGCTTCGATGTACATGAAATAAATAAATGAATCAGGGCACCAAGGAAAACCCACACAGTTCAAAGATTCATTTATTATATACAGCATACAACCTGAAATTTGTGTTTTTCACAGACATCCACAAAACAAGAAACCCCACAGCATGAATGATAGAAACATTGAATCCCCAGAGAGTATGTGCGAACACCAAACACACAGCACTGGTGGTCAGGATTGAGCCTCGGTTAATGGAGCTGAGAGGCAGCACTCTACTATTTGAGCTTAGAAACATAGAAAGTAGGTGCAGGAGTAGGCCATTCGTCCCTTCGAGCCTGCACCGCCACTCAGTTTGATCATGGCTGATCATCCAAATGTTTCTGTATCTTCTGTATCACCCGCCTCCAATATTACTTCTCCGTTCATCCAGGATTACTATCGATATCCATTGCCTATGTTTAGTTACACTCTTTCATTGCCTTTGCATTCTTTCTTCACACTCTGCTGTCCTCTCTTTCAGTAGGCTACTTCCCTCTTTAATTGTTGTGTTTATGGAAAAAACGCTCTATGTGCTTTTTTTTGCCCAGTTGTTTTTCTTGGATGTTTTCAATAACTGCACAGGTCATCTGTAGAGATACAACTATTAAAAATCTATTCATCTTGGAAAAACACATGTCTGAACCACAAATCCAACAACTATGTGAAACATCCTGGTTTCCTTGGCTGCGTAAGTCTAGGGAAGACACACTCAAGTCCCGCAAAACTCATGAAATTGAGATGGCTCGTTCCACCCCAAACCCTGGTTTGTGTGGATGCTGTGTAATTCGCTAACCTGTTAGAAATTAGTGCCACAAAATGACAGACAGTACACTGCATATGATTAAAGGAATTATACTTATGAATATCAACTTAACTAAAGGGTTAGTAAAAAAATAACAAAAAGAAAAGGCCCCATTCTAATTAAACAGTCAAATGTGCACATGTTGGAGCTCATCTTGAACTTCTTTGTCACTCACGTGCTGGGCCCTTGGTCAGCGTGTGGGAAAGCCCACACCACCTTCCGAACATCGATCGCTATCCATCTCGAACAAACGGGTCTCCCACCAGATCATATGTTATGACATCTGCATCTTCTCACTTCAGCACCCGCCGAACCAAAACCCAAGACCAACCTTATTGTCACTCACCAAGAACCCCTCCCGCTAATTGGATGGCACACTTCCAACATCATCCCTTTATCTTCAACAATAACCCAAACATTCTGAAAGCCGAACAGACTGCTCATAACAGTACAGATGTGAACCAGGGTGTTACATATGCAATAAATGTGTTAAAGTATATTCCAAACTAAATGGAATAAACTATTTGTTATCACTCTTATCTGGCCATTCATTTCTCATTCAGTTTGTAACACTTCAGAGAAATCTCCTCTTCTTATCCATTCTATTCTGTACTGGTTGAATGAATAGATCCTGTTAGCATTTGCAACAGGGGCAGCGAATTCTAATTGACTATCCACATTCTATTCCCTCTGATATATTTTACCTTCAATGTAGATTTATTCCATCTTTGCAGAGTTGCAATAGAACAGAGCAGCGATCCTTATTATCTGCTGTTGTGAAGGATTCTATCTCTTCTGAGAGCACTGGCTCTCAGCTTCTGATCTGAAGTGTTGTCTGCCCTGAATTTGTCTGCCCTCTCCATGAAACAGGTGTGCCAATTTCTTCCCATTTCCTGAAGATATGCTGACAGGTGCAAATTATCTCTTAGTGCAGGGTAACAGCGACGAGAATCAAAGGAGAGTGGCGAGGGATAATGGGTTCAGGATACGGGGAAATAAAGGGGAATGGGACTAAAGGAATTTCTACTTTGGGATCCGCATGAACACGATGAGCAATATAGTTCCTACTACATCGGTATAACTATATACAAGAACACGAGCATGTCATAAAACAGAAGCAGGGATAAGACACTGAATCCATCAAACAATGCTCTGCCATGCAGTGGCTGATCTGACCCTGGTCTCAATTGCTGTCCGGTACCAGATCCCCACACAGGCCTCAATTCAAAAATCTCCAAAAATTTGTCTACATCTATTTTAAAAAGAACAGACATTAAGCCTCCACAACCTTATTGGGTAGAGAATTCCCAAGATTCATCACAATCTGAATGAAGATATCCTACCATACCTCAGTTTTAAATCATTACCCCTCCCCCCCCTTATCTGGCCATTATGTCCATTTTTTGAGACTGCTGGTTGAGGAAACTTCTTAACATTTTGGATCTTGTATGTTTATATAAGATCATCCCACATTCTACTAAACTCCAAAAATGACATACCTATCATTTCTAAATTCAAAGTAAAGTTATTATCAAAGTACATATATGTCATTTTCAGCCATTCATGAAAAACAAATCGACTCATCCCAGGATCGAACCTAACAAATCTCATCTGTTTTTGATGCCAATATATCCCTTCTTAAATAAGAGAAAGAAACTGTATATTACTCAGCTATGGCCTTAACAGCATAATTGTAACAATTCTTCCCTGCTTCTAAATTCTAACCTCCCAGGAATAAATGCCATTTGTCATTTACCTTCTCAATTACTGCCTGGTAACGTTGTGTTTCATGCATAGGAACATCTAAATCCATTCCTCCGTATTCTACTCATTTGCAGTTCCTTTCTGTTTAGATATTTGTCTGCCTTTTGATTTCTCCTTCCAAAATGCTCGATATCACACTTTTCTGCACTATATTTGCCAAGTTTTTGCCCACTCAATAAATCTGTCTCTATTTTATCATTGCAGCATGCCCTCTCAGATATTGTCATGGCATTTGTAAATTGGATAACTTACGTTCGATGCCCTTCCACAAGTCATTCAAGTAGATGGTACATAATTGAGGTTCAAAAACTGATCCTCCAGCATTCTACGTTTCCAGTCTAAAACACACCCATATAGCCTGGCTCTGTTTTGTTCATGAGAAACAGTCTTCAACCCAGTTAGCACAACACCTCAATACTGTGAGGACTCATCCTGTGCATTACACTTTATGTGAGATGTTATCAAAAGCTCTGGATATCAATATTTATTGCTTATTTATTAATTATTATTATTATTTCTTTTTGTATTTGCACAGCTTGTTGTCTTTTGAACACTGGCTGAATGCCCAAGCTGGTGTGGTTTTTCATTGATTCTGTTATGGTTATTATTCTATTATGGATTTATTGAGTGTGCTCTCAAGAAAATAAATCTCAGGGTCGCATATGGTGACATATATGTACTTTGATAATAAATTCACTTTGAACTTTGATATCCAAATGCACTATGTGTATAAGTTCCTCATAATCAATTGTCTAGAATTGTCTTTCTAGAATTAAAATTAATCGTACCACATTAATATTTTATATTATTTAAATATGCAAGACTAGTTCCCTCTCATTTTAAGAACATTGCTAAGAATTATTATATACAGTAATTGATAGCTTGTGAACAGACCACAAATGAAGCTCATGCAATTTAGTTTCCAGTCATCAATGAAATAGTTTCTGGGATGCCAAATGGTGCTTTAATATTGTCAATGATCTACTTCTCAGTTTCGTACATAGCAATTTCTGTGAGACAATTGCTGTGATTTGCAGGGCTCAAACAGAACTTGATGTAAAGACTTTTTGACACAAGAAACCATTGCGGCAGCATTGGTTCATTGATGCATGCCAAAGCGAGCACAGTGTTTGCAATTTTTGCACAATTAAACAGACCTTATCTGATGGTCGCTGATCTAGAAAGTAAATGAAATCACTGCAAATCACCTAATTCAAGGCTGAAATGGGACATTGCTGTATCTGAATGACTATTTGTCTTCGCTGTCTGCATTGTCTAATCCCTGATCTTTGGTTATCCTGATCTTAATTGTTGGTGCATAACGTTCCATTAAATCATTGCCAAATGTCACTTGGAGACAGCAGCAGATTTTTGAAGTGTAATCACATCTGTGTGAAATTGCAGATTTTTCATAAATTCTCTGATTTTGTTTAGTTTGACTCATTGAACAAGTGATTAATGAGGTTTGATCACTGATATGTAAATTTGCAGTATGTTATTTATGGAAGTCTTTACCAAAGAATAAGTCCTGAAGCAAGCATTTCTTGCTTTAATGCATTTGTTAAAAAGAAATTTTGCTGAAAACGCCAGAGTTTTTATCTAGTCCTTTCTTTGCTGCTTACTCTTTCACTTTTACTTACTCTTGCCAATTTCTATTGCTATAGGGTGGACAACATTCTGCCTAGTTAAGAGGCTCCAATGCATAGGGTCACAAGAGGTTGTACATGCTCAGACAGCTTCATCATGGATACAAACCACCCCACCACCAAGGACATCTTCAGGAAGTTGTGCCTCAAGAAGGTGGCATCCATCATGAAGGACCCTCACTATCCAGAACAAGCCCTCTTCTCATTACCATCATCGGGGAGGAAGTACAGGAGCCCGGAGACCCACACTCAACATTTTCGGAACAGTTTCTTCCCTTCCACCAAAATATTTCTGAATTGTCCATGAACCCGTGATCATTAATTACCTCATTATTCCTCTTTTATGCCATTTCTTTATTTTGTTGACTTATAGTAAGTTTTACATCTTACACTCTACTGCTACTGCAAAATAATTTCACTACGTACCTGTATGTTGGTGATGATAAACCTGATTCTGATACTGACTCAAGCAACACACACAAAATGCTGGAGGAACTCAGCAGGCCAGGCGGCATCTGTGGGAAAGAGTACAGTTGACGTTTTGGGCTGAGACCCTTCTTCAGGACTCAACTGGCTCAACTGTCCATCTTCTATCACCTATTGCATCACGCCCCATACCCTCATCATTTCTCTGCTTCTTGCTCCATAAAGGGTTTTGTTAAGGATGATTGAAAAATTGATACCTTTTCAAATCCATGTGTTCATTTGCTTGTTATTTGCTGTGTTGTATGACATGGTCTTTCCATGATCATGATTGTTCTTGGTAATCTTTTCTGCAGAAGTGGCTTGCCATTGCCTTCTTCTGGGCAGCATCTTTACAAGACAGGTGACCTCAGCCACTTCACTACTCTTCACAGCTTATCTGCCTGGCAATCCTTGTGTAGACCCTCATAATCCTGCCCCTGCTCTGCTTTGTAGTATCATCCAGCACTATAACTATACAAGATCTCTTTCATTTCTAGCTTCTCAATCTCCCTTGGATTCATTTGCTCTGCCGATAATAATTTCTCCGGCATTCCGTTTCTCAGCACCTTTTCCTTTCTTCTTTAAACCTACCTCTTCGGCCAAGTTTTGATTATCTGCATCGGGAGTTTTTTCAAAATAGGGATTTGGTCCTTCACCATATGTTAGAAACAATAGGAACCCAAACTGGATTGGCAGTATTAGGCTGAAGTAATGTAGATAACAAGTTAGGGAGTTTGAAGAGAGGGTGTTCAGGAGAGAGAAGCTCAGGAAGGTAGAAGAGAGAGGACCATGGAACGCTGAGTTAGCTTGGCATTCTTTGATGGAAGTGTGGTGGGGGGGGGGTTAGTAGTGTCCTACGGAGTTTGCGGGACGAGTGTGGGAGATGGTACTATCGTGGCAAGTATGGGGTTGTGGTGTCCTGAGAGACTGAGGGAGTGTTGAGGTGTAATATTCTGGCAGGTTGCCAGGAGAATGTATGTGGCAGGGAATATTGGGTAAATGTAGAGGCGTGGTGTGCTGCGGAGGATGTGGGGAGTGGGGGGTCTGGAGGCATAGTGTCCAGGGAAGACTGGGGGAGGGAGGGGACACTGGGTGCTGGGGAGGTTACAGGGACTGAGGGGAGTGTTCAGGGAAGATTGGGGGAGGGAGGTACATGGGGTGCTGGGCAGCTTTCAGGGAGTGAGGGGAATGTGGGGACACAGTTGCTGGGGAGATTTTAGGGAGTGGGAGAAGTATCATAGGAAGGTTGGTAGAAGTGCAGGGGTAATTGCCCAGGGAGGTTTTTGGGAGTCTGGGGGTGGAAGTATCCTGAGGAGATACTGCACACAGAGGTAGTCTCCTGCGGAGGTTTG
This sequence comes from Mobula hypostoma, assembly GCF_963921235.1. Lineage (NCBI taxonomy): Eukaryota > Metazoa > Chordata > Chondrichthyes > Myliobatiformes > Myliobatidae > Mobula > Mobula hypostoma. Next base: position 33,301,169 of record NC_086100.1, read on the forward strand.
GGAATGCGCCTCCACCTTGGTTCCTCTAAACTTGCCAACCATAGCAGCATGTAACAATGAAATATACTGTACATGATACAACATTATCTTAGGGGAGTGCCATTTTAGAGTTGAAGGACATATTAATAAAATTATAGTTAGAGTGTTATCTTTGTTGGGCTAACATGTGTGAAAGATGTGCTGAAAGTGGATTACCATGAAAATGTTTGAAGACCATTGGTCTATACTAAGGCCTAATCTTATTGGAGCAAGGGGTGTCTTCTCTTGAACTCAAATCTTCCTGCAATAGAGGCCAACAAACAGTCTGCCTTCCTAGTATATCAGTTTGGTGACAGAGTACTAAGAACAATTGAATTACTAGTGAAATATCCAGGAAAATAATCTCGAAATAGTAAAATTTAAATGAAACGATTCTGAACTGTGATCATACAGTTGTCATTAGAAATAATAATCCCCCTCCTCACTTAGGGCAATTTTGACATGTCCTTTTATTGGTTGTTGGTCCAAATGATTTGGGGATGACATTGCTGAATATTAGCTTTAATTTGGCAGGGTTCACCAGTTAATGTCAGATTCAATAAGGGTTGTGTAATTGTGCTTGCAAATGTGTTGAGAATTTCTACTTCTTTGTGCTTATGCTATTTCAATTTCAATTCCATGGACTGCACCCATCATTCAGGATGACAAGGCTAAATCTGAAAGAAGGAGGTTAATTTATAAAGTTGGGTGAAGTTCAATAATCAATACAACTTGATGAGTGATCTGACAGAACTATAGAACGCAGACACAATGTGAAAGCTCTTAGATGTGTACCAAGACCGTATACCCTCAGTGGCCACTTTATTAGGTGCACCTATATACCTGCTCGTTAATGCAAATATCAAATCAGCCAATCATGTGGCAGCAATTCAATGCATAAAAGCGTGCAGACATGGTCAAGAGGTTCACTTGTTGTTCAGACCAAACATCAGAATGGGGAAGAAATGTGATCTCAGTGACTTTGACTGTGGATTGATTGTTGGTCCCTGATGGGGTGGTTTAAATGTCTCAGGAACTGCTGATCTCCTGTTTTGTTTTCCACACACAACAGACTTTAGTGTTTACAGAGAATGGTGCAAAAAACAAACAAAAAAATCGAATGAGTGGGAGCCCTGTGGGTGAAAATGCCTTGTTAATGAGAGGGGTCAGAGAAATTGCCACACTGTTCAAACTGGCAGGAAGGTGACTAACTCAAGTAACCAGTAATATACGGCTCCATGAGTTAGATATGGCCCTTGTGGCTAAAGGGATCAGGGGGTATGGAGGGAAGGCTGGTACAGGGTTCTGAGTTGGATGATCAGCCATGATCATACTGAATGGTGGTGCAGGCTCAAAGGGCCGAATGGCCTACTCCTGCACCTATTTTCTATGTTTCTATGTATACATAAAGCATTTACTGGCATTTAAAATAATTAATTTGGTATAATGGCGTTTAAAAAGAAAACAATCATGATATAAATGATATTGTACTCACTGAGGAGTACAATGGAAATTATTATTGTTCCCAGTAGTTCATGGGACATGAAGAATACTTCCTCCCGCCAGATTAGGTCACTCTTTCCAACATTTTTCCAATCCGCTGAAAATTACACTTGTGCCATTTTCTATTTTGTCATGTCCTGAAACAGTTAATCACTTCTAATATCTGTTCTTCTCCCACTTTCTAGTTGCTCATCTCTATCCTTCCTCCACCTCTCTGCTTTCACTCCTGGGGGAAGGCCATCGACAGTATCCAGCAGAGCCCATGTTTGCCTGGGCTGTACTTCCTCCCGTTCAATCCCACGCTGTGCTCGCTATCATTCACTTACCTGTTGTAAGCTTGAGGCTGAACGCTCCTGCTTTCAGTGATGCACGTTATATTTCAGGCTCAATATGTAGTTCACCAAATTACTGTGAACGGCACCTGTTGGTATTGATTCTGATCTTCTCACTTACACCTCCACTTGTTTACTTGCTGCTCTCCAATCTCCATCTTTTCTTCACTTTTACTAATACATTGACAGGATATGCAACTCCAGTTAAGGCCAGCATCTATTGCCCATCCAGTATTCTGTGTCTATATCCTATTGGTTAATAAAACTGCTTGGAATGTAGAGGTATTAGAAATATTCGCGCTCTTTAATTCAACAAATCATGCTAACACTTGAATATTACAGCTTTCTCTCAATACCAGACTCTAGTGATGTGTAATGGGAAACAAAATGACCAGAGGATCAGCTACGCTAATGCTTCAACATGTGTTATATTTCACCATTGCTGGAAGTACAGAATTGGTGTCCGTAATCTTTATCTACAGGCTTAGAGTCAGAGTCGTGTAGTTGTACAGCGTAGAATCGGGCTTTTCAGCCCACTGTATTTATTTTGGAACTGTGAAAGCAAAGACAATAATCAAGAAATGATGGAGTTCAAATACTAGTGGACATGGACTTAAGGTGCGAGGGGGTGTGTGGAGGATCCTCACACCTGCCTTCACTGTTGGGTTTGGTGCAGCTTGCTCTCTCAGTATATGAAGACCACAGCGAACAGTCAGGTCAATAGAAAAGGTCATTGGCTGCAGTCTACCGTCACTGCAGGATTTGTACTATACGAGTCCAAGGCAAAGAAGCGGCAGTTACAATCATTGCAGTCACTACCTACCCTGGAAACAGCCTTTTCCACATGCTTCCTTCCGGAAAGTGTTATAGGACTATTAAAGCAAAAACTTCACACTGCCTTAACAATTTCTTCCTTCAGGTAGTTAATCTGATGAACTATTCCCATTAGCGCCCCCTCTCACAACCACCGCACCTTTATATATTCCCCTCACTGCTGCATTGCAATGTAAGCAATGAAACCACTTTTATAATGCTGTTTACACTTTATATATATGTATCTATGCACATTTTATTCTATGAGACATAGAAGCAGAATTAGGCCATTCAACCCATTGACTCTGCTCTGCCATTTATTATCCCTCTGCACCTCATTCTCCTGCCTCCTCCCCATAACTTTTGATGCCCATACACTGAAAACTATATCGGTACTCGAACCTCCAGCTTTATGTTTTAAATAATTCTTCATTCTTTATAATTGTTGAATGCTGTTGTTTTTTGTTGCATGTCAAGCCAATATATCACAGCAAATTCCTAATACATGTAAAAGTACCTAGTGAATAAAGTTGATCCTTGGTCCTTGATGTTACATTTTTTGACACAGTAGGTGCCTGGAATAGTCGACCAGGGGTAGTGATGAAAGCAGGTATGATAATGGTGTTTCAGAGGCTTTTAGAAAGCCACATAGATATGCAGAGATTGGAGGAAAATGGATCATGTGCAGGCAGAAGAGATTGAGTTTAATTTTCTATTATGTTCGGCACTGGCATTGTGAGCCAAGGGGCCTGTTCTTTTGCTGGACTGTGCCATGTCCTATGTTCGACAAGCAACTGAATCTTCCATTCGCTGCTACATTTGACATTTTCAAGTGGAATGCTTAAAAAATATAGCACTGTGTAAACGTCTTAGACACACATATACAGCTAGGATGCCTGAGACTTTTGCACAGTTCTGTATTTGACAACGTGGAGCAGAGAGCGAGTTTGTAAATCTGGTGGGAGTAAAGGATGTTGTGAACAGTGAGGGTGGAGTGCCACGGGAGGGGTTGGGACAGGAGTGCCGGGGTAGGGCGTGGTGCAGATGTAGACACACCCAGCCCTGAGCCACCAGGCAAGGTCATTCGATTTCAAACAGTTGGTTTATTGATCATTGCAGGATGTCTCTCTGGTGCTTCCTCCTCCCTCCCCCTTCCTTCCCCTTTTCCGAACCATGATTCCCTTATCTCTGCTTCCTTCCCATTCTCAGTCCACAATAGAGACCCATATCAGAATCAGGTTTATCATCACCCACATATGTCATTATTATTTTTTTTGCAGCAGCTGTACAGTGCAATACATAAAATTTCTACAGTACTGTGCAAAAGTATCAGGCACCCTAGCTATATATATGTACCTAAGACAGTATTGTGCGAATAATCTTAAAGAGTGAGGAGAGGTCTCATTAAGCTCTTGGCATAGACTGAAAAAATGTGCCGTTGAATTCTTGAATGAATAGAATACTTCAGTTTATTCTCTGATGCTTTCTTATACTTAAAAGAAGAGCGGAATCTTCTCAGTTGCCATTTCAGTGGATATTTATTACTTTAAATGAAGGGGCTTCAGCTCTGCAGAAGCATAGATGTAAATGTCAAGGCACTGCTGACTTACTTGTGCCAACATAGCATGCAATATAAAAGCAGCTTTTATATACTTCACATCTAAGACAATCTGGCCCTTAACACCCAGAAGGCCAAGGAGATCATTGTGGACTTCAGGCATGCCAGGAGTCACACTCACGTCCCCAACTACATCAACAGATCTGTAGTGGAGCGTGTATCAAGCTTCAAGTTCCTTGGTGTCCACATTTCCGAGGATCTCACCTGGTCCATGAACTCCTCCATCCTGATCAAAAAGGCGCAACAGTGCCTTTATTTCCTGCGGAGCATCAAGAAAGTTCACCTCTGTCCCAGGATACTGACGGACTTTTACCGCTGTGTCATTGAGAGCATACTCACCAACTGCATCTCAGTGTGGTCTGGCAATTGTCCGCAAAGCACTCCAGCCTGTGGTGAAAACTGCCAGTGGATTATCAGCACCCAATTGTCCACCACTGAGAACATCTACCATAAACGCTGCCTGGGCAGGGCGAAAAGCATTATCAGGGATTCATCTCACCCTAACCATGGACTTTTTACTCTCCTCCCATCCGGTAGGTGGTACAGGAGCCTTTGCTCCCACACCAGCAGGCACAGGAAGAGCTTCTTCCCTGAGGCTGTGACCCTGCTGAATCTCACATCACAGCGCTAAGCAGTATTGCACCCATATTGTACTGTCTCAGTACTTTTATATTTGTGTGCTGTAGCACTTCTTTTATTTGCAGTTACTTTGAAAATAACACTATTCTTTGCATTTCTGGTCAGATGCTAAATGCATTTCATTGGCTTTTTATCTGTACTCGGCACAATGACAATAAAGTTGAATCTAATCTAATCTAATCTAGTCTAAAATCCAGGCTCACTGAAGACAGGAATGTAGTCATAGCAGATTGCGCACAACTGGAAAGTCTACCAGCAAAAGTTTATCAAATCACCACTGCATGGGGTGGGTGACGACTAAAATGCCTACACAAGAACAATCTAGCTCTCTCCCAGACTCCTGCATTTTTTTCTCATGGGGGAGATCTGTCCAACTCTGGCTTGGGCACCACAGTGGTGTAGCTGTTAGCGCTCGGTGCGTTTCAGAGTTTGGAGTTCAGAGCCGGCGCTGTCTGTACATTCTCCACGTGGAACGTGTGAGTTTTTCCCTGGGTGCTCCGCTTTCCTTCCACCACCCAAAGACGTTCTGGGTAGGGTAATGGGTTATTGTAAAGTGTCCCGACATTAGATTAGAGTTAATTAGGTTTGTTGGGGGTTGCTATGGTGGTGCGGCTCGAAGGGTTGGGGGGTCTACTCTATGCTGAGTCGCTGAATTGTAAACAACAATTGAAACTGCTTACATCATTCTTTCAGGGAGCGAACTGCGGATGAGAACTACTGTTGAATGTTCTCACTGTTCTGTTATGATCAAATTTACCTATGGCCCCATAAAGCAAGAGCTTCACAAAAAATGCTTCATAATACACTCTAGTTAGAAGTGCGCACAGCTTGTGAACCTACAGATGTATTTCTTTGTTGAACTCATGCTGTGATTATACAAACCTTCCTGAGTCTGTCATTTGACAGAAATGGACCTATTTAGCTGCATCCAACCTAATGAACTGAGGAAACTCAGAAGGTTCATCTACACCATATATTATACCCAGTTGCCTCCAACACAGTCAGAGGATTGCAAAAGCTTTGTAGCAAATTTGCCAGCCTAGAGTTTGCGAGAGGAAACTAATGGAAATGGTTTCTGCTACTTGTTTGGGCTGATTTTCTACATTTTGGAGGGGGTCACAGCTCATGAATATATTAGCAAGAACTAGACACTGTACTTAATCACTTGCAATAATAATAGCTACTCCCTTCAGGAATTCCCATTGGATCAACTACATAAATTGTGGTACACTGGAGGTTTAAAAATCATTCTTTTATATTTAGAGGACATCCATAAAGATGGAGCAGATTTGTCACAGATTTCTTACAATACCTTTTTAATATCTGTAATGTCATTTTTCCTTAATATGAACACATCGCAGGAACTGAATATCATTTGAATAATGCTCATTAAAGAGTCTATCACAGCTGCTAATGCCAATTGTGCAGAATAACATCACATGATTCACGGGATAGTATTTTAAGCAAGCCTGTTGAGTTCTGCCATATTATACAATAGTCTATTGCTTTTTACTCTTTATGCTCCCAATGCAGCATTCTATGTTTTATTAATGAGTGTTACTTTTATTGTATTAATTGTATGGAAGACCTTTAACAAATTGTGAGTATGTTGTTCTGGATGTAATATAAAAAAGTTTCGCTTTGCATATAATTTCCTCACTCTCAGTTAAGGTGGTTGTTCTTGGCCAGAGATAGGCATGGAATGTAAAATGCCAATTTAATTTTTCAAATCTGCTCTTTCCGAGAGACCAGGTGGATAGTGCTCTGGATTCTCTCCAACCTATCCTATCTGATGACTGAGGTAAACAATTACAAGATTGTTTTCTTTTCTAAAATTTGTCCTAGTATAAACCAACACAGGGAACCAAGTTATAGTTACTTATCAAGTTACATTATAACAGGGATGCTTCCTCATGTTCATGATTTTTAAATTTATAAAATGATCTGCTTAAAGCTAGTAGAGGAAATCTGGAGTTCTCTCTACTTCTACGAAGAGTTACAAAGTCAGAGGAAATTCTAACCAGCCTGCAGGCACACCGAAGAGAGCCAAGGCACCAAAGGAAAATAAAGTTTCTGCCAATACTCTTATCTTTTATTTTATCATTAAAACAGCACCATACAAAGAAATATCTTCCCATTGAATCACTGTTGTGAAAGGCACCTGGGCGTGAGTTGGTGTCTGCATTTCCGAACTCTGACTACATTCCAGAACAACAACATTGGTTGTGGAATAAGCTGAGGACTTTAGATGCAACTTGCATCTTGTATCGATGCAAGAGTTCCTTTACTCTGACATAATCAATCCCATTTTGCCCTTGAGTTCTAAAATCTAATTGTACCCCTTAATCCTGTTAGTTCCACAAAACCTCCCTCCTCCTACCATGGAGTCATAGAGTTATAGTGTTGTATGGCACAGAAACAGACACTTCAGCACACTATGGCCACGGAGCCTGCTGTACCCTCTACACTAATCCCATTTACCCATGCTAGAACCATATTCTTCTATGCTTCAGCAACTTAAGTACTTACATAGATGCTCCTTAATTTTCATGACAATATCCGTCTCTTAAGGCAACAAATTCCAGATTCCACCACTCTCTCTGTGACAAATTTCTCCCTCAGATCTTCCCTAACCCTCCTGCCTCTCACTGTAAACCTATGGGCTTTTGCTTTTTAACACACCCACCATGGGAAAAAGATTCTTGATTTCTACCTTGTATATCCCCCTCACACACTCCCCCAGCCTCCTCGAATTCCGAGAACACAAACCCAGCCTCTCTCTATAAACATAATGCTCTATTCTTCTCTATAAAGTCTACCAGAGAAAAATTATGAACCCTAAGCAGGAAACCACTGTGAATTTCAGAAACACCAGGGGTTCTCACTCATGTACAACAAATGCAACTTCTTTTACAAAACAAAATTTATCCATTTTCAGTCAGTAGAAGTCACAGAGATATCAGACTTCCATATTACTCTCAATTGGGTATGGGAAAAACAGGGTACTTTCAGAAAACTCATCTACTTGGTTAAAAGAAAGTAACTTTGGTTAACATCTCGGTGACCGCACATACAAATTACACCAGTCTATTAAGCTTTAAATTCATTTTGGGGTCTAGGTCACAGTTATAAATTGTACACCCTCTGCTCTTACTGACTAAAGTAGCATGTGAATTCACACTGAAATTACAGTTACTGTCTGATGACTCACATTGTGCGCAAGAGCTCGATATTTTACATAGCTTGCAAAGACAAAAGAATCTGTTTAATTGTGTGGTTTGATTGATGGCAGTAAGGTAGATGTGTGAACATCTGGCATTCTTATGAAGAAAGATTCTGGATCTAGTCCAACATTAGTTAGTTAATGTGATTTTGGTTTACTTAACATAATTTTGATATGGTTCAGAATAAAGAGAGACAAAATTATGCCCAGCAGCTGAATACTAATTTAAAAACAAGAATGTAAAGGCAAAGCTCAACAAGAAGAAACAGCTACATACCCTGGTACAGAGAGCAGGCTACTGCGATCCATCACTCGTAGTATTATTGAAAATGCACCAAGTCCAGCTGTGGTCTCTCACCAGATAAAGAGGCAAGGTAAAATATTTAAAGTCCTTAATAATGGTTACGCTTTCCACCTCAATTGATTTCACAGTCACGTTGGCAATGGAAACATTTCCGATTCAAAGCTCCAAACAACACTAGTTTATACTTAGCTCTGCATAGCCAGCAGCAGTGACACCCTCTTTAAGCAACGGCAAGGAAAATGATTGCATGTGACAGTGCCTGAGCATCCCACACAGAGAACACACTGCACCCAGGCATGGTACTAAAACCCCCATAACCTTCTACAGCAGACTGCAGGGGCACTGGTGTTCAGCTGACGTATGTCTCATGCCCTTGCAATTGTTAAATAGGGCATCATATCCCTTTTGATTATCCCCTCTGCTGTGAAATGGATTTTACAACTAAATGAGGTAAAACACCAGCGAGTAAATTTGAAACCAAAAAATAGACACTTAAAAGGCAGTCTCACCATTACAACCTTCCAAATGGTGCCTGAATTTACAGCAGTTCTTTTAAAGAGACAGTAGCATCCTCAAAGCTCCTAATGTGGGAAACATCCACGAAGCTGCTGTCAGCAAGTCAGTCATACAAACAGGATTTTTGTGGTACATCTCATTGTCATTCTGTGACCAGACTCCCTATTTTTATGTTACTTACTGCACAGTGTATCCTAGAATAAGGCACTTGATGAACCTCTTTCTTACCCATACCATTGGCTCTTAAAATTAGGTTCTGAGTGTGGCTGCATCCCACTTTCTTCCTCCTTTACAGTGCCAACAATGATAGCATTTGTACGTAATTGAATGTACTTCATAATTTGCAAAGTACCCATAAAATCTGACCACTATTGTGCTGTAGGGAATATATCAGCCTAACTGTGCACAGTGAGAGTAATATAATAATCTGATTTTAGGAGAGCATTGTGGGAATACTGGCCAGTTTATTTGTTCGTTATGTGTCATGTTGTTGGTGTAGGCGATGATGGTCTTTCAATGGCCATGATTGTTCTTGGCAATCATCTTGGCTTGTTCTTGGCTCTTTCTTCAGTTAGTCCTGACGAAGGGTCTCGGCCTGAAACGTCGACTGTATCTTTTCCTAGAGATGCTGCCTGGCCTGCTGCGTTCACCAGCAACTTTGATGTGTGTTGATTGTTCTTGGCAAATTGTTTTGCCATCACCTTCTTGTGGGCAGTGTCTTTACAAGACCAGTGACTTCAAGCGTTATCAATACTCTTCAGAGATTGTCTGCCTGATGTCAGTTGTTGCCTAACCAAGACTTGTGATATGCACCAACTGTCCATACGACATCTGCCACCTGCTCCCATGGTTTCACATGACCCTGGTCGGGGGTGGGGGACATGCTAAGCAGGTGCTGCACCTTGCTCAAAGGTGACCTGAAAGCTAGCGGAGGGAAGGAACGGCTTACACCTCCTTTGGTAGAGACATATCTCCACCGCACCACCAAAAATTGGCCAGAATGATATGAAAAGTACATCAACCTTTCTTTGAAGTAGTACCATGGGAACTTCTACTTAGGCCTAAATGGACGGATGAAAATTTTACTCTATGTATCATAAGGAGGACAACACATCAGTGTCCTCTCACTACTTCTCCAAAGCGTCAACTAATGTTTTGTACTGGAGACTTTGGAGTGGAAATTAAACCTATAACCTCTGATTCATCACTAAGTATGCTACTGCCATGAGTGGAAGTAACTGAGAGAGCCTTCCAGTACTGATATTTGTACTGATCTTGTTGGACGCTCCCTGACTAGTACAATGTACTGGCCCTTACTAGAATGCTTGCACTCCTCACTACCATTAAGCATCTTTGTGGCTATGGAATAAATCACTTTATATCCCACTATTGATATTTGGATTTATTATTTTCAATAATCACTTATCTAACTTCTCCCTCAAACACTGTTTAAAGCAGATTGCCTGATCGTTATCACACTCCAGCCGTTGGAACTCATTCTGCACAATTTGGCTGTGTAGAGTGGCTATATTTCAAAAGGATTTCATTGGCTGAAGACCACTTTGAAACATCCTGAGAAGTCAGACAGAATGGGAAGATTTGCAAAGATAGTCTGACACATGCTTTGCACGTAGATTGGGGTTGCCAAGTGTCTATGAAACAGTTTATTATACATCTTAATTCAAGATATCCCGCAGAATTTATAATCTTACCCTTAGAGGTTTTTTTAAAAGTTGTAGTTTAAAGAGAGCACAATGAAGGATATAGATGAAAAAAGTCTACAGTGACTTGTTGTTCATATATCTTTGGTAGGAAAGCTATATCATTTTTGGAATAACAACTTAAATGCTGCTTTTGTCACTTTTTCCAGGGTTTTATTTTAAATGCTTCACGAAAATTACATCAGTCAAATCAGAAATCCTTCCAAAGAATTAAAAATAGGCAAGTTGAAATTTTTATTCCCCAAAGTGTTCATGATTATTAATAACAGTGATTAAGGAGACACAGAATCATACGGTACAGAAACCAATCCCTTAGGCCACCATTTCCATACTGTCCATCGAGTGCTCACCTCATTTACAATTACTTCATCTATAGATCCTTGTGCCTTGACAATTTCAGTGCTCACTTCGACAATTAAATATTGCGAGGCTATCTGTCTCAACTACCTTTTCAGACATTGTGGTCCAGATTGCAAAAAGTCACCAGATGACAAAACATTTCCTTAGATGGGTGGATACTATACAGAGAATGCAGAGAAGATTTACAAGGCTGTTGCCTGGATAGGAGAGCATGCCTTATGATAATAGGTTGAGTGAACTTGGCCTTTTCTCCTTGAAGTGACAGAGGATGAGAGGTGACCTGATAGAGGTGTATAAGATAATGGGGGGCATTGTTCGTGTGGATAGCCAGAGGCCTTCTCCCAGGGCTGAAGTGGATAACATGAGGGGGCATAGTTTTAAGGTGCTTGGAAGCAGATACAAGGGGATGTCAGAGGTAAGTTTTTCACACAGAGAGTGGTGGGTGTGTGGAAAACACTGCCAGCGAAGGTGGAAGAGGTGGATACAATAGCGTCTTTTAATAGACTTTTAGATAGGTACATGGAGCTTTGAAAAATAGAGGGCTATGCAGTAGGGAAATTCTAGGCAGTGTCTAGTGAAGATTACATGGTCAGCACAACATTGTGGGCCAAAGGGCCTGTAATATGTTGTAGATTTTCTATGTTTCTATGTCCTGTCCCCTTTCTCCTCACATCATATTTATGCGCTCTGAATTTCGATGTCTTATATAATGTGAAAAGTTTCCTAAGAGCCACAGCTTCTATTCCCTTCGTACTTTTGTGTGCTCTGACTGGTCCCCCTTTGGTCTTTTCCACTCCAGGGAAATCACATCTTCCTTCATTATTGGAAAAACATCCGTCCCCAGCAACAGCTTGGTGAATCTCCTTTTCACCCTTACTGATGCAATCATGTCCTTCTTAAAGTGTGGAGACCAAGACAGTGCACAGTACTCTGGCTATAACATGTTAGATTTGGATCTGACAATGTCAGAAAAAGAAATTGTAGCGGATTATCGAATGCATCATGGTGACAGTAAGAGCTCGGCAAATCCATATTTCAGAATCACTATCACTGACATACGTCTTGAAATTTGTTGGTGTGTGGCAGCAGTGTAAGACATAAAAATGACTATAAGTCACAAAATAAATAATTAGTGCAAAAAAAAACAGAACAAGGAAGTAGTGTTCATGGACCATTCAGAAATCTGGAGGCAATTGGGAGGAAGTTGTTCCTATGTCGTTGAGTATAGATCTTCCAGTTCCTGTACCTCCTCCCTGATGGTAGTAATGAGAAGAGGGCATGTCCCAGATGGTGAAGAGCCTTAATGATGGATGCCACCTTCTTGAGGTGCCACCTCTTGAAGATATTCCAGGTGGTGGGGAGAGTCTTGCCCATGATGGAACTGACTGCGTCAACAACCCTTTGATGTGCCTTGTGACCCTGTGCATTGGGTCTTCCACACCAGGGTGTGATGCACACCCTATATACTCAGTGTACCGTATGTCTAAAGAAATTTGGAACAGTCTTTGGTGACATACCAAATCTCCTCAAAATCCTAATGAAGTAGAACATAAGACATAGGAGCAGAATTAGGCCACTTGGCCCATCGGGCCTGCTCCACAATTCAGTTATGGCTGATCCTTTTCATTCCCCTCTCAGCCCCACCCCCCTCTCCTCCTGGCCTTCTCCCTATAACCTTTGATGCTGTGTCCAATCAAGAACCTGTCAAGCTCTGCCTTAAATACACCCAATGACCTGGCCTCCACAGCTGCCTGTGGTAATAAATTCCACAAATTCACCACCCTCTGTTTTAAATGGATGCCCCTCTATCCTGAGGCTGTGCCCTCTTGTTCTATACTCCCCCACCACGGGAAGCATTCTTTCCACATCTACTTTGTCTAGGTCTTTTAACATTTGAAAGGTTTCAATGAGATCTTCCCTCTTCCTTTTAAATTCCGGTGAGTGCAGACCAAAAGCAATCAAATGTTTCTTGTATGATAACCCTTTCATTCCCTGAATCATCCTTGTGAACCTCCTCTGAACCTTCTCCAATGCCAGCACATCTTTTCTTAGATGAGGAGCCCAAAACACTTCACAATACTCAAGGTGAGGCCTCACCAGTGCCTTATAAAGTCTCAGCATCACATCATTGCTCTTGTATTCTAGGCCTCTTGAAATGAATGTTAACATGGTATTTGCCTTTCTCACCACTGACTCAACCTGCAAGTTAACCTTGGGGGTGTTCTGCACAATGATTCCCAAGTCCCTTTGCATCTCAGATTTTTGGATTTTCTCTCTGTTTAGAAAAATAGTCTGCACATTTATTTCTGCTACCAAAGTGCATGACCATGCATTTTCTAACACTATATTTCATTTGCCAGTCTCTTGCCTACTCTCCCAATTTGTCTAAGTCCTTCTGCACCCTACCTATTTCCTCAACACTACCTTCTCCTCCACCAATCTCCGTATCATCTGCATACTTGGCAACAAAGCCATCTGTTCCATATCTAAGTCATTGATATACAACATAAAAATAAATGGTCCCAACACCAACCCCTGCAGAACACCACTAGTCACTGGTAGCCAACCAGAAAAGGATCATTTTATTCCCAATCGCTGCCTCCTACCAATCAGCCAATGCTCTAACCACACCAGTAACTTTCCTGTAATACCATGGGGTCTATAACTTGGTAAGCAGCCTCATGTGTGGCACCTTGCCAAAGGCCTTCTGAAAGTCCAAATATGCAACATCCACTGCATTCCCAAGTACAGTGGTTTGTGTCCCTTCTTCACGATTGCATCAATGTTTTGGGCCCAGGATAAAGCCTTTGTGTTGTTGACACCCTGAAATTTGAAACTGCTTTCCTTTCCCACCGCCGAGCTTCACTGAGGACTTGACTTGACCCTTTCTGAAGTCCACAACCAATTCCTTTGTCTTGAACCTGAGTGAGAGGTTGTTTTAGTGACAGCACTTAACCTACTGAACTATCTCACTCCTGTACACCTTCTCAACACCATTTGAAATTTTACCAACAACTGTGATGTCCTCGGTGAATTTGTAGATGTCATTTGATTGTGCCTAGCTACGTAGTCATGAGTATCGAGAGAGCAGAGCAGTGGGCTAAACTTGCATCCTTGAAGTGCCTAGTTAGCTCACTGCTCCATTAACTGAAGCAAATAGAAACAAAGTCACTTCAGAAATATTGCAATATACAAATTAAGACAAGATAATTACAAAGTGATGACTGATAAATGGATTATGCTGGCTGGTTCAGTGGGTAATGCTCTTGCCTCTTAGTCAGAAGTGTCTGGGTTATTCTCAACTAGAGCACAATAAATTTGGGTTGACACTTCAGCAGAGCACTAAGGAAATGGAACCCCATTTGAGGTGCTATTTTGTGGTGAAAATATGAAATCAAGGGGCTAACTCCTCTCTCTGTTGAAAGGCCCCATTTAGAAGAAGGTCAGGCAGTTAACTTAGTCCTTGAAAATGTTTATGCATGAAAAACTTCAATAAATTATATTACCTACTTAGTTTCACAACGCTGTCTGTAAAAACTTGCTGTGTGGGAATTGGTTGCTGTATTGTAAAGGGCTGTGGAATGTTTTGAAATCGATGTTGAAAGTGCATATCTTTATTTCTGACTGCAATTATCTATGATTGGGTTTTCTGAAAAAAACATTAGACAATTTTGATGGGTGTGGTGATAATTTCATTGCATTTATTTATTAATATATTTGTATTTTTTACATGTTGCTTCATGAGGCTTTTTCTTGCATTACTTTTTTATTTTTTTTAACTTAAATGTACCAGATCATCATATTATAATAATCCTTAAAATGGCTGTTTCACTCATGAACTGTTTCATTTCTCCCCTTGTTCAGAAGGAGCAGATTTGAAATTTGCATTTCACATTTAAGACTCGTTGCTCTGAATGTTCCTGCATTTCTATGAGATGCATGGCCTGCAGCCATGGTGAAGTAATCCATAATCAGTTTAAGTGACCCAACTTGCTGTGCCAGGCCGAACACTTTTCGCCTGTCCCTCAAGGGATTGCGGCTCCTTCTGTCAGTTTTTGCAAGGTCTTTTGTGTGTAAGCTGTCTGTTATTATCAGCCCATATTCCCCATCATATTGTTCGTGTTCCCCTAGGTCAGGCATTTCAAGCTGTTTCGCAATGCATTGGAAATTGTTATATTCGTGCTTTGTCTTTGAGATGTGACCCCTTTCTTAAATCGACATATACTGGCAACTCATCCATTTGCTTTGACCCATTATGAAAAATCTGCAGTATTCAATCACATCACAGATAATGTCAAAAATCTTTAAGTAACCTGTATGCTGGTCTGATATTGGTAAATGGGCAAACCTCCTAGGCATTTCTTCGATTCGCGCAGGAAAAGAAAGTCTGGCTAGCTGTTTCTATTATATCAGTCATTGTGGTGCCACAAAAAATTTCATCAGTAGGGTAGAGAATTAAATCAGGCAGTAGTCTGCCTGATATCTTCCAATTTGCCTTTCTAACTGCAGGCATAAATGAGTTGACATGTGCAAACTGTGAGGTAGAATGCGGGAGAAACTTGGAGGTTGTTGGTAGGCTAGGAGAGTAGAGTGATGCATTATAGCAAATATGATTCAATGTGGATTAAAATGAAATTATATTTGAGAATATGAGTAAGGAATGGAAATAAAAGGAAATTTTTTTCACATAGTATTGAGAAAAGAGACTGGAGATCACAGGAACAAACAGACAAATCTTGAAAATGAGGTAACTCCAGATAAGAGATGTAAAAATGGATGGCACTGAACAGTTGAAATTTCCCAAAATGCATTTGCTGCAGGTGCTACTCTCATATTTCTTTTGGACAGTTCCTGAAGTTGAATCAAATTCCTCCCAATACGGCTGACAATAAAACAAACCCACGAATGGTTTCCAAAGTAACATAAAGTTCAGGACTGCCATCAATCTTCTTCTCATGACAAAAACACTTTCCAAAAAAGGAGAAGAACAAATTCAAGTATTGAAAAATGAATGTTGGGGAAAATTAATATTAGGGATGTGGTGAGATAACTTCAGTATCCCTTTCTTCCACTTCAGGTCAGTGTTACTTTACCAATTATTTTTACTAGGATTAGTCCATCTAGTCTGCATTGGTACTTTACTTGAAGTTTAAATCCTTCTCAGTGCTAATCATTAATTGTGGAGATACAAGAGACTGCAGATGCTGAAGTCTGGAGCAATAAACAATTTGCTGGAGGTTGAGTCAAAATGTGAGCAATTCCTTTTCTTCCAGGCTCACCCCACTGGGGAAGAAAGGTATTATAGAGTCATAGAACAATACAGAATAGAAACAGGACCTTTGGCCCACCCAATCTATGCCAAACTATTATTCTGCCTAGTCTTATAACCCATAGTACCCAGACCATAGCCGTCCATACCCCTTCCATCCATGTACCTATCCATATTTCTATGAAAAATTGAAATTGAACTGGTATCTTCCACTTCCACAATCTCACCACCCTCTGAGTGTTCCCCTTAAATTTTTACCTTTTATACTTAACCCATGATCCCTAGTTCTAATTTCACCCAACCTCAGTGGAAAAAGCTTGCTTATATTTACCCTAGCTATACCCCTCAGAATTTTGTATAACATTATCAAATCTCCCCTTATTCTCCTATGCACTAGGGAATAAAATCCTAACCTATTCAACCTTTCCCTATAACTCAGGTCCTCAAGTCCTGACAACGTTGTTGATGCCTTATGTCAAGACCCTGCATCAGGAACACTTATTTCCCTTTTCACTGATAGCTACAGTGCCTTGAAAAAGTATTCAGCTCCCAAACTTTTGTTCACATAATTGAGTATTACAACAAGGGATTTTGATCAATTTAACTGAGATTTTTTATTTGTGAATCACATCCTCATTTTTCCACAGTAGAGCCTCAAAAAACAGGAAGATTTGTAAAATGTGAAAAATTAAAAATTCAAAAACTGAAATGTCAGCAGTTCAAATATATTTAACCCCCTTAATTGAACCACCTCTTGCAACTATTACAGTCAGTAGCTTTTTTTTGATAAGTCTCTATTAGCTTTACACAAGGTGTTGGGGCAAGATTTACCCATCCCTCCTTGCAAAATTGCTCAAGCTGTGCCTGGTTAGTTGGGGAGCGATGGTGGACAGCAATTTTGAGGTCTTGCCAGAGATGTTTGCTTGGGTTAAGGTAAGGACTCTGACTGGGCCTCTCAAGGGCATCAATTTTCTTCATTTGAAGCCACTCCATGACTATGGCAGAGTGCTTTGGGTCATTGTCCTGCTGAAACATGAACTTCCTCCCCAGTTTAAGCTTTCTGGCAGAGCCGAGCAGGTTTTTAATCCAGGATCTCTCTGTATTTAGCAGCATTCATCTTCCCATCAATCCCAGCCAGATTTCCAGTCGCTGCTGCTGAAAAGCATTCCCATAGCGTGATGCTACCTCCACCACACTTTACAGTAGGGATGGTGTTGCCTGGCTGATGCACAGTATTAGACTGATGCCACACATACTACTTAAAAAAATGTCCTTGCCCATTAAAACTTTGCGAAGCGTCACTTAGAAGGTACTGTAAATATGTGGACGAAGGTCTTGTGGTTGGGTAAGATTAAAGTGGGACTTCTTGGCCTCAACACTAAATGGTAGTATGCATATGACTTACACGCAAAAATTCTCAGTTAAATTGATCAAAATGCCTGATTTATATGAACAAAGGATTGGGGACTGAATGCTTTTTCACAGCACTGCAAACATTTCCCAGCATTTATTTATTTTTGATATTTGTTTACTTCCATTCACTTGCTCCTCCACATGTATCATCAGTATACCTTTTCAAGCAATGATTTAATTCAGTCATAAAACTTGTTTTACCAAAACACTTGATGAGAAATGTTCTTTAATAAAAAATTCAATTTCCTTAATGTCAACTAAGTATTTTTCTACTCAGTTCATTAATTTATTTCTGTAATTTTTTGCCTCGTTGTTTTGACTTGCTGACAAGTGGTAGAATTTTGAAATACTGTAGTACTTGTAATTACCTTCATAAACTTGACCACAGTTGCTAAATTATCTATAAAATCTCTTGTAGACCTGCAAGCAATGCTATTATTTCTGAAATCCCTCTTTGTATCTGTACACATTCATTTCTGATAATGGTGCAATGAAACTGGGTTGCATCTGTTCAATTGACTTTATATCATTTTACATTTGCAAACAATTTTGACCCCTTATCATTTGCTATTGCATATTATGCACTGTATGAAATTACACAAATAAAAGCAGAATGAATATGTAATCAGCCAAAAAAAAAGGAAATGTTGGAAAAACTCAGCAAGTCAAGTATCTACTGAGGACAGAGAAACAGCAATGATTTGAGAGTGTGACCTACGATCAGAATTATGACAAAAGGTCACAGACCCAAAAACATCGACTGTTTCTCTTTCTATCCTGCCCAATACGCTAAATTTTCTCCCCTCTGCATTTTGTACTTTTGTTTCACATGTCCATCACCTGCTGATATATGTTTTATTTTCAGGTAAATAGCAAATGAGCTTTAACATATGAAAATGAGAAGAACAATGGGCTCCACTTAATTGGGCCATCAGTTAATTGGGGCAGCTGCTTATTTGGGACAACTCTAAAAGAACAAAAACTAAATCAAGAAAATAGCCAAGATTTTCTTTGTTTATCTGGGCTAAATTGGGGCAGGAGACTGTTGCTGAACAATTTCTAACTAGCATTAGTTGTGCGCACTTGCGTGGCCTTTAGACACTACACTGTGCATGGTGCAATCAGTTTTTAAACAGCGTCAGTTGCGAGTGTTTGTGCTTAAAAAAACAGTGACTTTTGTTACTGATAGTTGTGAAAAATGAAAAGTAAGACAAATTGTAACTGTTTTGCTTATGACAGTTTCAAACATTCACACTTGGGGATGCCAGAAATGGTTGGGAGTGAAAATGAAATGCTTTTACTCGTTCAATAAATTAGGAATCATGAAGATATTGACAATCATCATGAATTTTACAATGAAAATGAAAATTTGGAGGATGTATTTATCTAAAGGATTGTATGAAGACAGTCCATTATCTGCACTAGCCATCCGTGCTGATATTGTTCTTTTACAGTCGATCAATAACTATAACAAATGAATACACAGTTTTATAGTACTGTAGAGGTATTGGCTCTAATATAGACTGTAATATATTATAGACTGTAATAGTGACCATAACCCAGCAGTATGTCATGTAAAAGTAAAACTTAAAAAACTAAGGAAGCAAAAACCTGAACAATCCCTTGACTACTTGCAATTAATTAAATAAGAAAACTGAAGACAAAAATTTACAGTTGAAGTAAGGAATAGATTTCAAAGTCTAGAAATAGAATCTGTTGAAGATGATAGCAATCATGTAGAAATGAAGTTTAACTCTCTGAAGGATGCCTTGGTAGAATCAACAAAGTCAGTGATTTCAAAAAAAGAAAAAAGCACAAAGAATAAATGGATGACAGATGAAATCTAAAATCTAATGGAAGAAAGGAGACTGAAGAAAGCAAATCCTATGGAATATAAGTCCTTAGATAAAAAAGATAAAAGTTTATGTCAAAAAACCAAAGAAGAATGGTTAAACCAGGAATGTGAGCAACTAGAGAGAATCCCTATTACTGATCCAAAAAGGGTACATCAACAAATCAAGAATATCACTGGTAAAAAGCTCCTCTGTTCTTCAGGTGGATGTTTGAAAGCAAAGGACAGGATCATGGAAAAAGATGAGATTATGAACAGATGGACTGAGTATATTCAGGAATTGTTTGAAGACGACTGAGGTGAAAAACCAGAAATTAAGAAGAACATTGAAGGTCCAAGTATTTTAAAATTTGAAGTTCGTAATGCAATAAATAAGATGAAGAAAGAAAAGGCAGCACGTCCTGATGAATTAGTAATAGAACAAATTATTGTCTTTGAAGATTATGGAATTGAAAAACTTACTGATTTAATCAATGACATTTATGAGACTGGAATAATACCAGAAGAGATGAAAGAATCAGTATTTATCACTCTTCCTAAGAAACCTGGAGCAATAGAATGTGAATTACATAGGACCATAAGTTTAATGAATCATATCACTAAGATACTTCTAAGAGTTTTGATGACTAGAGCTAAAAGTAAGATACAAGTTGAAATAGGTAAAGAACAATGTAGTTTTGTGAAAGACAAAAGTACAAGAAACGCAATATTGATGTTAAGGATACTATCAGAACAAGCTATTCAAGTGCAAAAAGATTTGTTTGTTTGTTTTATTGACTACACAAAAGCATTTGATAATGTGAAGCACAATAAGTTATTTGAAATATTACAGGAAACTCTAGATCTAGATTCGAAAGACCTCCACCTAATCAGAAATCTGTACTGGGAACAAACTGCCGCTGTAAGAATAGATGGAGAAATGATTCAGTTTACGAAAATCAAGAGAGGCATTAGACAAGAGTGTGTTTTCTTCCCTGATTTGTTTAATGTGTACAGTGAAATAAATCTGCAAAAAATAAGAGACATCTTGTGAATCAAAGTTGGCAGTGAAAACATCAATAATTTCAGATATGCGGATGACACTGAGTTAATTGCAAATATGGAGGAAGAACTACAAAACTTAATTGATATAGTTGTTGAAGAAAGTGCAAAAATGGGTTGATCTATCAATCGCAAAAAGACAGAATGTATGGTGATATCCAAAAAGAAGGAAAATCCTATCTGCAGGCTGAATATAAATGGGAAAGGCATAAAACAAGTACAGAGCTTTTGCTACTTAGGAAGCTGGGTGACATCAGATGGGAGGTGCGACATGGACATCAAAAGAAGAATAGGGATAGTCAAAGACACTTTTACGAGAATGAAGAGTATACTGACCAACACTAAACTAGGCAATGACAACCCACCTCAGAATACTGAAATGTTACATTTATCCAGTTATGTTATATGGATCAGGATGTTGGACAATATCTAGTAACATGAGGAAACGAATTGAAGCAGCAGAGATTTGGTTTTTGAGGAGAATGCAACAAATATCATGGATTAAAAAATATCTAATGAGGATGTCGTGAACAGAGCAAGCACAAAAAGAGAAATAATGTATGAGATCATGAAAAGGCAACGTAACTTCATTGGACATGTGATTAGGAAAGAGGAGTTAGAATGCACGGTAATTATGGGAAAGATTGAAGGGAAGAAAGCAAAAAGAAGGCAAAGACAAATGATGATGGAGACAGCAGCCAGAGAACTGGAAATAAATACCAATGAATTGATCCACTTGACCTGAAACGGGAGTGTGTGGGCCATGCATCAAAGCTCAAACTGGGCATGGCACATGATGATGATGAGAGATTTTGGCAGTGTTCTAATTTGTCCTGTATTCCATTCAAATACATAAATTGCTCCTCAGTTAAACAATTGTTTGTCTTTGTCTTTTTTATACCTTTTAATTAATTCCATGGAAGTTTGGCTAATTGGGCCAAAATATACTGGTCCAGATGTATTCCAGATATCCAGCATCCACTGCATTACATGTTGGTAAGTTAAAAACAGTCACATATAACTTTAAAAATAGAATGTCAATGTTCATTAATATTACTAGTTAATTAATACAAATTATCTAAGAATGTGAATGTTCTTCTTGTGTAAGTTGGATGGTTTATGAATTTTGGAATACAAATGCATAAATCGTTAGAAGCAGCAATACAAGTTCATGACCTGGACAGAAAAAGGAAACAGACGCTAAGTTTGGATTGGTGAAATGCAATCCAGAGCTATGAAGTTATGTTAAAATTTCAAGGAATCCTGATCTGACCAGACTATGTACAGTTTTAGGCACTATGATGGGAAGACAGGAAGTAAAAAGGCAGCTAGCCATTACATTAGAAGTTTCCATGTGCTGAGTGTATTATGTGGGTGAGGATAGGCTTCCTATTGTAAGGGTCCTTACATCTATTGTGTCCTTGGTTGTTTCTTCCATTGAAAGAACATCATACAAAGTTGTAAGGATGGGAATTTTTTTTCTGGAGTTCCGTTAGCATTGCATAAGATGTCAATGTTATTGAATGTCAATACACTGGCAATTGAGTTGCTTTCTCAATGAACTTCTATCAAAGACCTCATATATACTGAACCTTTTTGTAGAAATCTCTTAGGTATGGTCAAAAATTCCTTTAGGGGCTTATAATTGTTAAATGTAGTCCTAATGAGTCCAAACTATGTCATGATGTAATGGGAAATGCCGATTAAAAGACCTACAACCCTAAAAGAAGCATTTACACTGTAAATTCAGCTTTCATTTGGTATAACATTAGACAGAAATTTTTCCCATTTTCACACTACTGACTTTTATCTACCTACCTACACTGTCAAAACAAGTTCTGAAATGAATGTATTCCACCTACTGAACCCTGCCATTAATTTCCATGAAAAGAGTGTTAGCTGTCGCCTGTCACCAGAGGATGACACAATGCCTTCTACCAGCTGCAATTATGTGGAAAATTGTGGGAACTAAGATTATCTTCATTTTATTTCAAAGAATAGTTGCAAGTACTCAAGAAATCAGTTTGGTCCATAACATATGTGCTCCTAGTTTGCAATGAAGCATTATGCAGACAGTGCAAAGTAATATGTGGTAAATATTGACCAGAAAGAGATGTGACTGGTTTATTCAAATTTCTTCTCAGAGAGTGCATGTTTAACTTTTTAAAAATGCTTCATAACACTTTAAATTGTTGCTTTCTAAATTATTTTTAATTGTTTATTTAGAAACATAGAAAACCTACAGCACAATACAGGCCCTTCGGCCCACAAAGCTGTGCCGAATGTATCCCGACTTTAGAACTGCCTAGGCTTTATTCATAACCCTCTATTTTTCTAAGCTCCATGTAGCCATCCGGGAGTCTCTTAAAAGACGCTATTGTTTCCGCCTCCACCACCATTGCCGGCAGCCCATTCCAGCAACTCACCACTCTCTGCGTAAAAAACTTACCCCTGACATCTCCTCTGTACCTTCTTCCAAGCACCTTAAAACTATGCCCTCTCATGCTAGTCATTTCATCCCTGGAGAAAAGTCTCTGACTATCCACATGATCAGTGTCTCTCATTATCTTGTACAACTCTATCAGGTCACCTCTCATCCTCCAACGCTCCAAAGAGAAAAGGCCGAGTTCACTCAACCTGTTCTCAGAAGGCATGCTCCCCAATCCAGACAACATCCTTGTAAATCTCCTCTGCACCCTTTCTATGGTTTCCACATCCTTCCTGTAGTGAGGTGACCAGAATTGAGCACAGTACTCCAAGTTGGATCTGACCATGGTCCTAGTAAGCTGCAACATTACCTCTCGGCTCTTAAAATCAATCCCACGATTAATGAAGGTCAATGCATCAAATGCCTTCTTAACCACAGAGTCAACCTTTGTAGCAGCTATGAGTGTCCTATGGACTTGGACCCCAAGATCCCTCTGATCTTCCACACTGCCAAGAGTCTTACCATTAATGCTATATTCTGCCATCATATTCGACCTACCAAAATGAACCACCTCACACTTACCTGGGTTGAACTCCATCTGCCACTTCTCAGCCCAGTTTTGTATCCTATCAATGTCCTGTTTTAACCTCTGACAGCCCTCCACACTATCCACAACACCCCCCAACCTTTGTGTCATCAGCAAATTTACTAACCCATCCCTCCACTTCCTCATGCCGGTCATTTATAAACATCACGAAGAGTAGGGGTCCCAGAACAGATCCCTGAGGCATACCACTGGTCACTGGCCTCCATGCAGGATATGACCCATCTATAACCACTCTTTGCCTTCTGTGGGCAAGCCGGTTCTGGATCCACAAAGCAATATCCCCTTGGATCCCATGCCTCCTTACTTTCTCAGTAAGCCTTGCATGGGGTACCTTATCAAATGCCTTGCTAAAATCCATATACACTACATCTACGACTCTACCTTCATCAATGTGTTTAGTCACATCCTCAAAAAATTCAATCAGGCTTGTAAGGCACGACCTGACTATTCCTAATCATATTATGCCTCTCCAAATGTTCATAAATCTTGCCCCTCAGGATCTTCTCCATCAACTTACCAACCACTGAAGTAAGACTCACTGGTTTATAATTTCCTGGGCTATCCCTACTCTCTTTCTTGAATAAGAGAACAACATCTGCAACCCTCCAATCCTCTGTAACCTCTCCTGTCTGCACTGATATGCAAAGATCATTGCCAGAGGCTCAGCAATCTCCTCCCTCGCTTCCCACAGTAGCCTGAGGTACATCCCATCCGGTCCCGGTGACTTATCCGACTTGATGTTTTCCAAAAGCTCCAGCACATCCTCTTCATTAATATCTACATTCTCAAGCTTTTCAGTCCACTACAGGTCATTCTTACAACCGCCAAGATCCTTTTCCGTAGTGAATACTGAGGCAAAGTATTCAATAAGTACCTCCGCTATTTCTTCCATTTCCATTCACACTTTTCCACTGTCACACTTGATTGGACCTATTCTCTCACGTCTTATCCTCCTGCTCTTCACATACTTGTAGAATGCCTTGGGGTTTTCCTTAATCCTGTCCACCAAGACCTTCTGGCTTTCCTAATTTCATTCTTAAGCTCCTTCCTGCTAGTCTTATAATCTTCTAGATTCCTATCATTACCTAGTTTTTTGAACCTTTTGTAAGCTCTTCTTTTCTTCTTGACTAGATTTACAGCAGCCTTTGTACACCACGGATCTTGCAACGTACCATCCTTTCCATGTCTCATTGGAACGTACCATCTCAGAACCCCACGCAGATATCCCCTGAACATTTGCCTCATTTCTTCCGTACGTTTCCCTGAGAACATATGTTTTCAGTTTATTCTTCCAAGTTCCTGCCTGATAGCCTTATATTTCCCCTTACTTCAATTAACCGTTTCCATAACTTGTCTATTCCTATCCCTCTCCAATACTATGGTAAAGGAGATAGAATTGTGATCACTATCTCCAAAATGCTCTCCCACTGAGAGACCTGGAATATTTATTTCAAACGTTCCAGAATTTCCATGCATTTTAATAATTTTTAAAATCACTTAATAACAAGATTTCTTTACTCTAGAAATTGGTTATAGTACACAGTTTAATTCAGTGAGCAGCTCTGACGTCAACAAACAAAGACGATGCCAATTTAGTGAGATTTTGGTTAAACTGGTTTTTGCCCTATTTTTTCCACCAAATTATATCAGTTTTAGCAACACTCACAACACACTGGAGGAACTCAGCAGGTCGGGCAGCATCCGTGGAAAAGTTCGGTCGACATTTCGGGCCGGAACCCTTCGTGATCTTTTCCACGGATGCTGCCCGACCTGCTGAGTTCCTCCAGCGTGTTGTGAGTGTTGCTTTGACCCCAGCATCTGCAGGTTATTTTGTGCCTATATCAGTTTTACTCTCATGAGTGTACACTGCTTAACAGATCACAAGCCTTGTTTGTGCGTAGATTACTGATGTTTTTTTATGGAAATATTCAGCAATCCTCTCTAAGTATGCTTGTAAGGCAAGTGAAATGATACAAAAAATATGAATCTGGTAAAAACAAATACTATGTTTTTCTGCAAAATGGTGTTCCATTTCACTACTGTCGTACAATACTTGGCAAAGATTCTCTCTATGTAGACCACAAGAACAACTGCAGAATGTTTTCCACAGGATAGATGAAATAGTTATGCATTGTTTTCTCTGGACACAATGTTACCTCTAAAGGTTGTCTGTTCCCATTCTTTGGAGTGTTGCAAAGGTAACTGTGTTCAATCAAATGGAACATAGTGAAGGATATGTAATTTAACATTTGAAACGCATGAATGCTTGCATAAAACCATCTTGTGAAATGATTGAATGATGATTTATTTTACTGTATGGAGGATATTGTTAGATATAAAAAACAGTATTATTGGACAAGCACAATGATTACAGACTCACTCTTCGTGAAGAGTTATAACTATGGCATGGTGTTTCACCTTGGAAAAGCTGAACAATTGTGTGGTGAAATAGAGCTATTTGAGAAGGTGATTCCATTTAGGGAAGCACGCACTTCCCAGGAGACTTATTGTGTCCCTCTTACAAAACCCTTCAGGTTAGTAGCCTGTTGAAAGGAATCAGTTGAGTATAATGCACTCACTACTCAAATTCAGGTGATTATTTCTCAGAATCTTTGTCAAATGAAATGAAATTCAGCAAAATTCTTCTCTTTAAATTAAAGTTTGGAACTGCCTTATAATTTTTTAGATTATGAAGACACGCAGTCCTCTTTTATTGTCATTTAGTAATGCATGCATTAAGAAATGATACAATATTTCCTCCGGTGTGATATCACAAATCACAGGATAGACCAAGACTGAAAAAAACTAACAAAACCACATAATTATAACATATAGTTACAACAGTGCAACAATACCATAACTTGACGAAGAAGTCCATGAGCACAGTAAAGTTCAAAGTCTCTCAATGGCCCACATCTCACGCAGACGGAGAGAAGGAAGAGAAAAACTCTCCCTGCCATACCCGACCATGGTCCGACTCTGAGTCATCCGAAAACTTTGAGCTCTTATCAGCTCTCCGACACCGAGTACTGAGCGCCATCACTATCCAAACGATTCGACCTCCTTTTCGGTCATCAACAGCAGGCAAAGCCGGGAATTTTGAGGCCTACCCTCCAAAAGATTCCCTACCGCGCAGTAACGACAGCAGCGAACGAGCGTTTCAGAAATTTTTCCAGATGTTCCTCTGTGCTTTCACATCCATCTTCATCAAATCAGAATTGTCCATGGCCCCTATTTAACAGATACAATATGTTTCATCGGAGGGCTGCGCACGCACAGCGCACTGCTTCTCTTTTCCTCCCGCCTGATGATTTGCTAATTCTTATTCACCCCAACAAAACTTTGCATTAATACTGTGCCTCAAATTTTGTACAATGGCTCAAGGAAACAGTGTAATCAGAAAAAAGTTGACATAAAAGGAAATAGGAGGAAACTTGGAGAAACATTTGTAAGCTTGGTCAGAGGTAACTGAAAGGGGGAGATTCTAGTTTCAGACCTTGGCAACTGGAAGCATAACTACAAAAATTCAGATGAAGCAAGAAGTCAGAATTGGGGATTCCTTGATGGGGTGTAAGATTCGAAGAAGTAACATATTCAGGATTGAACAAAGTCCTCATGGGATTTATACACAAGGATAAAAATTCCAAATTTGTGGGAATGTTTAATCTGGGACCAATATATGTAGATCAGCAGTACAAAGAGAATAGGATTTGGTTCAAGTTAGGAACAGAGGAAGACTCTGTTGAAAGGAAATAGAAAGAGGGGAAAAAGGGAAGAAGACGGCGGTACGACGGCAGTGCGCGGGGCCACTTCAGTGGGGTGATGTCTGTTATCTGTTAAGTAGGGGACCGTGCACAAATCTGATTTGATAGAGACAGACGTGCGAGCATGGAGGAACATCTGGAAAACTTCTGAAATGCCCGCTTCGCTGCTGCTGCTACAGGTAACCGGAATCTCCGGAGCAGAAGGTCCCAAAATCCTCGGTTTTGTATGTTTCAGCGGCTGGGGCGAGGTCGAAGGCGCTCGGCAGAGGATGGCGCTTGGGAGGCTGTTTCGGAGAGGCTGGTCGGAAGCTCAAAGTTTTCGGACGGATGGACTCAGTGTTGGCTGTGGTCGGCTGCTTCCAAGGCATCAGCAAGTTGACAGTGCCTGGAGGTTTATGGCAGGGAGTTTCTCCCTTTTGCCGACTGCTATTGGGGACTTGGGAGTCGATCGACTCAGGGACTTTTGAGACTTTATTTACCGTGCCCATGGTTTGTTCTTCATCAAATTATGGTACTGCTTTGCACTGCTGTAACTATATGTTATAATTATGTGGTTCTGTCAGTGTTAGTCTTTGGTTTGTCCTGTTTTCTGTGATATCACTCCGGAGAAACATTGTATCATTTCTTAATGCATGTATGCATTTCTAAATGACAGTAAAAGAGGACTGAGTGTTCTCATAATCTAATCTAATCTAAAAGTAGGTGGACTAGAGTGTGATGCATTAATAACAGGACAACAATCACAAGATCAAATATCACAAGATAATTAAAGATAAAGAGAGAAGCAGCAAGATAAAAGGAATCAATTGTGAGTCTGGGAGGAAGCACCCTTCCCAGGCTTCTGTCACAGCTCAATTTCTGCTCCTCAAATGCTGCATTTACATAAAATGTTACAGTAAAACAAAATCATCAAGTGACACTTTGTTTCTCATGAACCAATTTCCCTGCTTAATCTGCATATCCTGTGATGTTTCTCTTTTCCAGAAATCTGTGCAATTATCTTTAAAAACATAGAGAATTTGCTTTAACTGTGTTCGTAAAAGAAAATTTCATTTGTGAATTTAGCTCTAAGACTTTTCCCCCCTCTTAGCCTACTCTTCACTTTCATTTATTTTATTTTATCTAGAGGCACAGCATGGTAACAGGACCTCCTGGCCCAGTGAGCTCATGTGGTCCAATTACATCCACGTGACCAATTAAACCACCAAATGATTTGTCTTTGGAATATGGGAGGAAACTGGAGTAGCTGGGGGGAAACCCATGCGGTCATGGACAGAACGTAGAAACTCCTCACAAACAGTGGCAGGATTGAACCTGGGCTGCTGGCACTAATAGTGTTATACAAATTTAGTGGCACTGGCTAATTTTTGATAGTGTGTTTTCTCTAATTAACATTAATCTCCTTTAATAACTTAAGCAAAGCCCAGTAAGTTCAAGGGAAATTCACATATGCAATAACAACAGCATGTTGTTCAATAAGTAAAATTTGTTATTATAATTGTTCAGTCTGTCGAGCCAAATTAGTGTAGTATTTCATCAGTGATTACACTTCATACAGTATATACTTGAGACTCAGTAAAGTATTTAGGGTATGCACTATAAAAGTTCAAAACAATTATTCAGTCTTTATAAATAACGGTTTGCATATTAAAAATTAACGTTCACTTTATTTGTAATTGACCAGAGTGAATAGTTCCGAAGATTTTTACTCTGTGAATTATATTGTAACGGCCTTTCAGTCACATGAAGGAGGCTATATATTAAAAGCACCTAAAGGATGTGACAGCTGGAAGCCAGATGTTTCCCAACAAGAAAGGTAAGAAAATTAGGAAGTGACTTAGTGTCTGCCTAAGGATCCATCATTGTTGGATAACAATAAGCAGGTTATGCATTGGCTTAATATCAGAGGAAGAAAACACTGTGCTACTGTTACTATGCAGTGCATTATGTGTAGATCTTTCTGTCTCTGTCTCTGGAGACAGCTTATCTACTGATGTCTACTATAAGCCTACTGACTCTCACAGCTATCTGGACTATTCCTCTTCTCACCCTGTCTCTTGAAAAAATGCCATCCCCTTCTCGCAATTCCTCCATCTCTGCCGCATCTGCTCTCAGGATGAGGCTTTTCATTCCAGGACGAAGGAGATGTCCTCCTTTTTATAAAGAAAGGGGCTTCCCTTCCTCCACCATCAACTCTGCTCTCAAACACATCTGCCCCATTTCACGCACATCTGCTCTCACTCCATCCTCCACCACCCCACTAGGAATAGGGTTCCCCTGGTCCTCACCTACCACCCCACCACTCTCCGGGTTCAACATAACTTCCGTAACTTCTGCCACCTCCAACAGGATCCCACCAATAAGCACATCTTTCCCTCCCCCCCTGCTTTCCACAGGGATTGCTTCCTATACGACTCCCTTGTCCATTCGTTCCCCCCCATCCCTCCCCACCGATCTCCCTCCTGACACTTATCCTTGTAAGCGGAACAAATGCTACACATGCCCTTACACTTCCTCCCTCACTACCATTCAGGGCCCCAGACAGTCCTTCCAGGTGAGGCAACACTTCACCTGTGAGTCGGCTGGGGTGATATACTGCGTCTGGTGCTCCCGATGTGGCCTTCTATATATTGGCGAGACCCGACGCAGACTGGGAGATCATTTTGCTTAACACCTTCGCTCTGTCTGCCAGAGAAAGCAGGATCTTCCAGTGGCCACACATTTTAATTCCACGTCCCATTCCTATTCTGACATGTCCATCCACGGCCTCCTCTACTGTAAAGATGAAGCCACACTCAGGTTGGAGGAACAATACCTTATATTCCGTCTGGGTAGCCTCCAACCTGATGGCATGAACACTGACTTCTCAAACGTCCGCTAATGCCCCACCTCCCCCTCGTACCCCATCCATTATTTATTTATATACACACATTCTTTTTCTCTCTTCCCTTTTTCTTCCTCTGTCCCTCTGACTATACCCCTTGCCCATCCTCTGGGTTCCCCCCGCCCTTGTCTTTCTCCCTGGGCCTCCTGTCCCATGATCCTCTCATATCGCCTTTGCCAATCACCTGTCCAGCTCTTGACTCCATCCCTCCCCCTCCTGTCTTCTCCTGTCATTTTGGATCTCCCCTTCCCCCTCCCACTTTCAAATCTCTTACTAACTCTTCCTTCAGTTAGTCCTGACGAAAGGTCTCGGCCCGAAACTTTGACTGTACCTCTTCCTAGAGATGCTGCCTGGTCTGCTGCGTTCACCAGCAACTTTGATGTATGTAACTTTTATGTGTGTTGCTTCAAATTCCAGCATCTGCAGATTTCCTTGTGTTTGGGAATTAATTTCTACAGTTTTCTTTCAACCTTTTCTATTACTAGTGTGAAAATAAGGCAGATCAATCATATATTTGTCCTATTTTCAAATGGCTTTTTGTGTGGGGCAACTGAAATAAAATAATTATTGCAACAAATAATTCACCTCCAAACACCACAATGCCTTTCCACCATCCATATGGCATATTAGAAGCATGATGGTGCATCTCTACTTGCCTGAATGTGTGGAGCAGTAATAATTATTAAGAAGCTTGGTTTTTGGATGTGGACTTGGACTATAAGATCCTTTTCCAGTCTTATAGTTTTTATATTCTGTGTTTTGTCGCCCGATCTCCTCAACTAGGAGTTGAGGATGCCATCGTCTTCCTGCTGAACCGTGTCTACACCCACCTGGACAAGCCAGCGAGCACTGTGAGGGTCATGTTTTTTGACTTCTCCAGTGCGTTCAACACCATCCACCCTGCTCTGCTGGGGGAGAAGCTGACAGCGATGCAGGTGGATGCTTCCCTGGTGTCATGGATTCTTGATTACCTGACTGGCAGACCATAGTACATGTGCTCACAACACTGTGTGTCCGACAGAGTGATCAGCAGCACTGGGACTCCACAGGGGACTGTCCCCTTCTCTTCACCATTTACACCTCGGACTTCAACTACTGCACAGAGTCTTGTCATCTTCAGAAGTTTTCGGATGACTCTGCCATAGTTGAATGCATCAGCAAGGGAGATGAGGCTGAGTACAGGGCTACAGTAGGAAACTTTGTCACATGGTGTGAGCAGAATTATCTGCAGCTTCATGTGAAAAAGACTAAGGAGTTGGTGGTAGACCTGAGGAGAGCTAAGGTACCGGTGATCCCTGTTTCCATCCAGGGGGTCAGTGTGGACATGGTGGAGGATTACAAATACCTGGGGATATGAATTGACAATAAACTGGACTGGTCAAAGAACACTGAGGCTGTCTACAAGAAGGGTCAGAGCTGACTCTATTTCCTGAGGAGACTGAGATCCTTTAACATCTGCCGGACGATGCTGAGGATGTTCTACGAGTCTGTGGTGGCCAGTGCTATCATGTTTTCTGTTGTGTGCTGGGGCAGCAGGCTGAGGGTAGCAGACACCAACAGAATCAACAAACTCATTTGTAAAGCCAGTGATGTTGTGGGGATGGAACTGGACTCTCTCACGGTGGTGTCTGAAAAGAGGATGCTGTCCAAGTTGCATGCCATCTTGGACAATGTCTCCCATCCACTACATAATGTACTGGTTGGGCACAGGAGTACATTCAGCTAGAGACTCATTCCACTGAGATGCAGCACAGAGCGTCATAGGAAGTCATTCCTGCCTGTGGCCATCAAACTTTACAACTCCTCCCTTGGAGGGACAGACACCCTGAGCCAATAGGCTGGTCCTGGACTTATTTCATAATTTACTGACATAATTTGCATATTACTATTTAACTATTTATGGTTCTATTACTATATTATTTATGGTGCAACTGTAATGAAAACCAATTTCCTCCGGGATCAATAAAGTATGACTATGACTATGATTATTTATTTTTGTCTGGGGGTGAAGGATTTAGGGGTCAATGGGCCTGATCTCATTTTGTTCAGTTTTTTTTGTGTAGGATGAGGGATTGGGGGGTTGATGTGCCTGATCTGTTTTTGTTCGGTATTTTTTGTGTGGGGGGTAGGATTTGGGGTTCGATGTGCCTGATCCATATTGCTGCTCGCTTTTTGTGCGGGAGGAGGGATTTAGGGGTTGATGTGCCTGTTTTGGTTTTGTTTGTTGCCTTTCTTTCTTGGTTTCATGGCTGCCCGGAGAGTTGAAGAATTTCAGAGTTGTACGTTTTGATAATAAAGTGAACCTGTGAACCATTTTTTCACCCAGCACAAACAGCCTGCTTGAGTGGCATCCCATCTTCCTCCCTAAGCATGCTTTTGTGGCACCACCCAAGTACAGTGGCTGCAGTGTGTAGCTTCCACAAAATGCACTGCAGTTACTTACCTCAGATCCCGTCAACCCCACGACCTCCATCACCAAATCAGACAAGGACAGCAAGCTCCATCACCAGCAGACTCTTCCCCCCCAATTAAGACAGCCTCCTCATTTCCTGATGCAGAGTCTCAACTTTAAACACTGACAATACTTTGCGCCTCTCAAATGCTGCCTGACCAGTTGAGTTTATCCAGCAGTTTGTTTTTTCAGCTCCAGATTTCAGTAGTCCCTTGTGTCTTCATACTCCTTCCTGATTTGGAACTGTGTTGTGAGCTCTTCATCATCCAGCTCAATAGCACAGTTATACATCTTCACCAAAAGGACTGCAGTGATGCACAAAGGGAGATCTTCACAAGGGTATTTAGGGATGGGCTAAAAATACTGATCTTGCACCAAAGCCCAAAGTACATAAAGAAAATAAATCAACATGTACAGTATATTGTAAATGAGACATTGTAATTTATACCCTTAGATATAAAAGTCTCTATGTTCAAATAAAAATGCCAATTGTCCCCTTTTGTAACTCCAACAGCATATGAATCCTTGATGAATCTTTTATCCGGTATAAAGGTCACAATATTGTCAATGAGCTGTTCAGTGTGATTGTTCGGAATCACTGCGGCTCGAAAAAATAAAGAAGGTCTCAGTTTACCCAGTGGGTCTGTATACTGCAAATTTTATTTGAAGTAAATGTCCTTTGTTAATTTTAAGGCAACCGTTAGTCTTGCGAGACCATGGATCTGTGCCCGGAAAGTCTTCACTCTAAAGGGCGTAGGCCTGGGAAAGGTTGTATGGAAGACCAGCAGTTGCCCATGCTGCAAGTCTCCCCTCTCCACGACACCAATGTTGTCTAAGGGAAGGGCATTAGGACCCATACAGCTTGGCACCAGTGTCGTCGCAGAGCAACGTGTGATTAAGTGCCTTGCTCAAGGACACAATACGTTGCCTCGGCTGGGGCTCAAGCTCATGACCTTCAGGTTGCTAGTCCAATGCCTTAACCGCTTGGCCACGTGCCCACACTACTTGTTAATTTATAGTTATGGAATATGATGCAATACCTACTTTAATAGAAGTAGGACATTTATGGTAAATGGTAGGGACTTCTCTGTGTGTATGTGTCATTCTTCAGCTCGAGTACAGCTGGTATTCTTGTCTGCATTTGCACCTATGAGGTCCTGTACTTTTGTATTGCTAATCTCGTCATATTAACATTACAGAGAATGGACCTTGACACTTATGTGATAGAGTTAATCGCCAATTTCCAGTCAAACCCTTCCGCCTCCCAGAACAAAGCTTTAGGTAATCTTTAATCTGAGCAGAGAATATGGTGGAGTCAACAGAACCAATTAGCAAGTTTTAGTTTGTGCGGTGTGAGTAAACTCATTGTATTGTAATACTAAAATTAATTTGACTTGTGATTATTTTACTATTTTGCTAAGTATGCTTAAAATGACAAACAATCACTTTCAGTTCCAGTTTACTGAAGCACATTTTAAGTAAAATGGAACTACTATGCAGTATTAATTAAAACATGCATAAATTCAAATAATAAGTTATTGAACTTTTAAAAATTTCTTTATAAAATATACATTTTCACAAAGAATATTTGTTATGAGGGTGTAACCCAGGTTAATTAAACCCAAACTTGTAATGTTAGAAAGTTCTACCTGTGGAGGGATAAAACTCAAGGTTTACCAATTTTAAAAAAGAGAGAATTTGAAAAAAAAACACTATGTGGGGGAGGGGGTGTGGCTGACACAGGACAGAGAAGGAGAGAAACGCAGCAAACCAGTAGAAACTAAAGATATAAACCATTCGAAGTGGAATTAGTAGTGGATATCTCTACCCTACTTACTTGAAATCTTCAAGGTGAAACCCCTGAAGGAGAGATGATAATGATAAAAGATTTATTGAAGCTATAGCTATAACAAGCAGCAGCTTTAACGACACAATATCGGCAGAGAATTTGAAGAACCCAAATTTGATTTCCTGCAAAACTGATTATTTTTGCAAAGCCTTTGATAAGTTACTGAATGTGATTTACTTTGTTTAACAGTTGTGATGTTGGAGAATTGTCATAAAAAGTGTTAAACTGTGCATATATAAATTTTGAATTTTAATTTAAACTTGTAGATATACTGCCTGGAACTGAAATTGATGTTAACCATAATACTTGAGAATAAGAATTATATTTGGTTTTCTAATTAACTAAGGATAAGAAAAAAGGAACGTTTTGCTTGTGAACTTTTAAATAACACCACTAGATCTAATTAGTTAGAGAAACTGGAGTTAGAAAGATTGCTCTAATGAACATCACTGATGCTAATTATAAAGGAATTTGTTGTGGTTTGATATCTAAGATTTGGGACCTAAACAGAATTTCTGAATTTTGAATTGTTCTTGCTCATGTAAATATTTTGTACATCTTGTTTTTATTTCTTATAAACAAAACTTATTTCCAGAAGTGTCTCATTTCTATTCACTGCCTTCTTCCGATACCTGGTCTCTTCTGATGGCCAACTGGCACCTAGTGTAATTTGATTTTCTCAGAGTGCGGTGACATGATAAGACCAGTGCTACACAGGTGTTACACGAGTATGACTGAGATAAAATTCATCTTCATTTTTATTTTAGAAACCATGAAGTCAGTTTCTCAACAGCATTAGTTTACTTATGAAATGTGAAATATCTTTATATTTCATAAATGCTGTTCTCACAGCAATTTTAAATCATTTTGTAATTAAAACTCTCTTTCCATTGCGTTGAGACTCTGGGTTGTTACTCAATGGTTATTCACCTGCTGCGCATCATGAGTTGTAAGTTGGTTGGTGCTGACACGACTGCTGTCCATAATATATACTTATCATGGTGTGACACAGTAACATAGCGGTTAGTACGACACTATTATAGCTCAAAGTGTCGGAGTTCAATTCCAATATCATCTGTAACGAGTCTGTACGTCCTCCCCATGGAATGCATGCATTTCCTCCAGATGCTCTGGTTTCCCCCCACAGTCCAAAGATATACTGGCTAGTAGGTTAATTGGTCATTGTAAATTATCCTACGATCAGGCTAGGGTTAAATCAGGAGTTGCTGGGTGGCTCGGCTTGAAGGGCCTATTCCACACTGTACCTCAATAAATAAATATTAATGACTTAGATTGCATTGAATGTAGAAGATATGATTAGTAACTTTGAAGATGATATGAAAATTGGTGGTATGGGATAGATGGAAACTCTACAATAGTATATAGATCAGGTAAGTTGGGTTGGGCAGTGACCCAATGGAATTTAACCCTAGCAATTGTGAGGTGATACACGTACAGTAAATGGTAAGGTACTAAGAATGCTGATGAACAGAGAGACTGAGGGGACAAGTCCTTAAGTAACAACACACAGCACTAGAGTAGTGAAGATATCTTATGGCCTGCTTTAGCAAATAAGTGTTGGAATGTTACATCATAGCTCTGGTTAGCCACTCTTAGTAAACTGTGGGCAATTTGGGCCATCTGGAAGAATGTGGTTGTTCTGCAGAAAGGACTAAAGAGGATCTGGAGGATAAGTTCTTTACAGAGAGCGGTTGATGTCTGGAACACATAATATAAATCAGAACCAAGTAGTATATTGGAGAAGATTTTGAGGAACAGGATTCATGTTTACTTGGAAATGCAGGGGCAGAATAAGAAGAGTCAACAAAGTCTTGTGCTAGAGAGATCACGGCTCACAAGTCTGACTGGGTATTTTGAGGAGGTTCCTGTGTAGATCAGGAGAGAAGAAAGGAGAGAGGGGGAGCAGGTTACCTGAAATTGAAGGATTCAATGTTCATGCCACCAGGTTGTAGACTCCTCAGGCAGAATATAAATGGCTCTTATAGTTTGCATTTGGCCTCATCCTGGCAGTGGAGGAAAACAAAGATACATAGTAAGTGTGGGAATGGGAAAGGGAATTAAAATGTGTTGCATCTGGGAGCTCCTGGTGGCCGCTGAGAACAGAGCACAGGTGCTTGGACAAAAGGCCTCCTAGTCTGATATAGGTTACTCAGTAGAGCATGAAATGTAGTAGATGAAGGTGGAAGAGGTGCATGTCAATCATGCTCTCATCTGGACGGAGGTAAGGAAGGAGGTGGAGGGCAGGTGTGACACCTCCTACAAATACAGAGGAAGGTGGCAGGGGAGGGGACGAATGGATGGGTAGAGATAACAGGGACGTCGCGGAGGGAGTATGGCCCGTGAGAAAGGCGGTGAAGGATTCGGAGGGTCTGATGAAGGGTCTTGGCCCGAAACATCAACGGTTTATTTCTTTCCATAGATACTGTCTGATCTGTTGAGTTCCTCCAGCATTTTGTATGTTTTACTCTGGGGAGGGGAAGATGTGTCTGGTGATGGGATCATGTTGTGGGTGGTAGAAATAACAAAGAGTGGCAAGCTGGATGTGGAGGTTGGTGGGGTAAATGATAAGGACCCAAGGGAATTCTATTTTTGTTCTGTTAGAGCAGAGGCAGGGTGAGAGCAGAAGTGTGGGAAGTGGAGAAGGTGTAGTTGAAGGCTCCATGAACCATGGTGGGGAGGACATGTTTCTTGAGAAAGGAGAACCAGAGCAAAAGCCCTCATTTGCAGAGACAAAGAGGAAATGTGACAAAGGGATTGTATCCTTACAAGGGGAAGAGTGGGAGGAGGTATAGTTTAGGTAGCTGTGGGAGTCAGTGGGTTTGCAGTAAATGTCAAGGGGTAGTGTAATTGTTTGTTGCCAGGTGAAATCTGAAATAAAATCAGCAAATGGTCAGAAGTCAGGCCATATCTGATGATAAAGAGACAGCATTAATTTGTCCACCCGATCACTTTAATTAGGATAGTACATCAAAGATATGTTCAAACTCTCTCTGCTGGGAACTGAGGTTCACACCTGCTTTAAAGAGCAGCAAGCACTCTGGTGCTCAAGAAGAGTGCGGTGAGCTGCTTCAATGACCATCAGAATTAACAAATCTCATGGCATACTTCAGTGATAATAGAGCTGATCCTGAATCTGTCACATGCACTGAGATACACTGAAATGCTTTATTTTCATCTGTAACTGGACAGATCTTTCCAAATACAAGTACATTGAGGTAATACAAAAGGAAAAGCAGTAACAGAATGCAGCATGTAGTGTTATTGTTACAGAGAAAGTGCAGTGCAGGCAGACAAATAAGGAGGTAAGTTGAGAGTTCATGAATTCCTCATTATTGTACCAGAGGCCTTTTCAAGAGAGTGAAGAAACGTAAAAAGAAAATTTAATCTTAAAAAAACTGCAGAGCAACATAAGTTAGGATGAGAAGAGAGGAAAGACTGATATGACCAACTTCCACCTGGCAATTTGCAGCAACGAAATGTCTGGAGAGTGAGAGGCCGTAGTGAATGGTACAAATACAAAGAGACCAATCTGTAGACCAGGGATGGTGGGGGGGGGCGTGGGGCACGGGAAGTTTGAAACTTGCAACTGTCCTGTGACCTAGAAAAGCTTGTTATAACTGTTCATTGCGACATTCACAGTTCTGATGAAAGGTCTTGACCTCAAAAGTTAACTCTGTTTCTTTTCCCACGGATGTGGCCTGCTTGATGAGTATTTTCAGCACTTTCCGTTTTTATTTTAGATTTCTAGCATCTGCACCATTTTATTTTCCATGTCCATTTGATTAAATATTTGTCTTTGACAATCAGACACATTCAGAAACTCAGTAAAAGATCATGTTTGAAACATATTTAAAAAATTGAAACATAGGAAAAACACACATCCACTTAGAATATGATTAAGTTGAAAAGTAAGGTCCATTTACCTTTCCTGATGGATGAATGCTGTCATTCATTGAAGGTACTTGTACAAGGTTTAACCAAGTAGACAGGCGTACAATGGGCAGGTCTCATTCGCTTTCACTTCATTTTTGCTTGAAGCACTCAATTATATAATATATGATGTTCAAAGTTCAAGGTAAATTTATTATCAAAGTACATATTGTATATGTAACCATGAAGAAGCCTGAGATGCATTTTCTTTTAGGCACACTCAATAAATCTGTAATAGAATAATAACCATAATAGAATCAATGGAAGATTGCACCAAATTAGGGGTTCAACCAGTCTGTAAAAGCTAGCAAACTGCGCAAATACAAAGAGAAAGAAATAATAAGAATAAATAAATAAGCAATAACGATCAAGAACATGAGATGAAGAGTCCCTGGAAGTGAGTCCATAAGTTGTGGGAACATTTCAAAGATGGGCAAATGTAGTTGAGTGAAGTTATCACCTTTGGATCACAAACCTGATGGTTGCAGGGTAGTAATTGTTCCTGAACCCGGTGGAATGAATCCTGAGGCCCTTGTACTTTTTCCTGATGGCAGTGGTGAGAAGAGAGCGTGTCCTCAGTGGAGGGGGATTCCTGGATGGATGGATGCTGCTTTCCTGTGATAACGTTTCATATAGATGTGCTCAAAGGTGGGAAGGGCTTTGCCCGTGATGTGCCTGGGGGAGAACTTCAGACAATCTGCGAGTCAAAGAAAGAGTCTTCTCCTGTACGTCACAAGGTCTGCATGGTCCCTAAAACTTCTCAATACCAACACCTTCCTTCAGCTGAGTTATGTGTCACCAATGTTTCTCTCCACCCTCTTACTTGCAAATGTGGCCTTTCCATTATACAATAATGTGAATGAGTAAGAAAGGCTAATGCATTGACTGACATTACATTTCTAACTGTGATTGCTAATATTTCTTTGATATCATGTATATTTGAACAAATTGGAATGAATACCATCATTTATATATGCTCTTTCTAGCCACTTTATGAATCAACCTGGTTTAATTTAAAACAGGTCTGGGGGAGGTGGGCGGGGGTCTAGTGACTGAGTAAACTCAGCACTGGAAGTCGCAGGTCTGAGTCAGAAGTCGATGTATTTAGTTTTGTGAACTCAAGTTTATATCCCACTCACAGCAGTAGTACGTTATCAGAGTTGCAGGGGTAGAATTGTAGTTTGGCTTCCAGCTATGCAACATCTGTTCAGACCTGTTCCCCAGAAACTTCACATGAAACTGAAATAAAAAGGAAAGGAAATTTCAGTGAGAGATGGTTAGTCTGTAATTCTAGTTTTACGCGTGCAACAAGGTGATAATCTGTCACTGTGTTGTACTGATTCCCATTTTCTCCTGCAGCACAGAAAAAACTGCATTCAGCCCATCGAGTCTGTGTTGATTCTTAAACTTACATCAAAGAAAACTATTCTCATTCACACGCACATTTAAATACTGTATTTCTGTATTTTCAATGCATTCTTTATGCCTTGGATCCAGATCGACAACAAACAATTCTTGAATGTTGAACAATGCCATCATGGCAT
Organism: Mobula hypostoma; assembly: GCF_963921235.1. Taxonomy (NCBI): domain Eukaryota; kingdom Metazoa; phylum Chordata; class Chondrichthyes; order Myliobatiformes; family Myliobatidae; genus Mobula; species Mobula hypostoma. The sequence continues at coordinate 33,341,270 of NC_086100.1, forward strand.
CCTCACCTCCAGTTCTCCTGCCATTAACCACCCCGTGGGGAAGTTTGCAGCTGAAAATTCAGCTAACAGCCTGTAGATCCTTGGGTTGTGGGAAAAGACTGGAACAACTGGGGAAAAGCCGTGCATTCACAGGGAGAATTGTCGGCTCCATTCAGAATGGAATTGAGATGCCAGAGTATCTGCAGCTCCCCTAATGTTGTTTCCATGCTTTATAGTTTTGAAGATATTTGACTACTTGGATGTTTTCCTAGATTAACTTTGTCATCTAATTACAAATACTAGTGATGTTGAATATAAGGATTTCAATGTCACGCTAATGTTTATTCCTTAACCAATACATATCTGCTGGTCATTCAATCTTTTTGTATTTGTGAGACTTTGCATCATGTAAACTGAAGACTACATCATAAAGAATTCTGCACTTTATTGAAGGACCATGAATTAGATTCAAAGGCATTTGAAACATCTCAAGGACATGGAAGTTGAAATATTAAATGAACATTTTCCTTCCCTTTAATTTACTTCATCGATACAGTATTACTAACAAATTGGAATCAAAAGCCGCCACTCTGCGCTATTCAGTATAAGATTTTGTTTTTCCAACACAGTTGGTTTAGCCTGGTGAAGTGTGAGAGATAATGACTAGAATGTGCTTCATGTCAACTATCTATAAGCACCAGAGATTTGCAATCATAGTTTAACCTCTTTTTAAAAGTTTACGCATGCTCCTGTGAACAGATTAAACATTCTCCATTTCAAAGCTAACTGGTATTGTACCTGCCTGTGAAGTGTAAAAGTCACATAACAACTTCATTAAAGTCCTGTTGATTAATGTAGCTCTCCCACTGAATGATTTTCATCTGTAATAGGTTTTCTTCTTCACAGCAGAAAGGAACTGATTCATGATCGCGGTTATAAAAACACTGAAGCTCTAGTCTTAGACTGGTTAGAGTGGGACAGCAGCTCACCTGAAGGTATTGGCCCTGAATATACTTAGCCAAATTTGCTGCATGTAGTTGCCTCATCCCTTACATCCCTCTAACCCTATGGTTATGTTTGCCTCCTGCAACACCTGTGCTGGAGTTCTCCACTCAGTGACCCTACCACAAGGAGCAGTAGGCCACAGTATGGCAACCAAGACTTAGCAATTCCCTGATGACTTTTGACAACTCACTCTCCCAATGGTAGCTTCAATAATTCTAAAAATCTCTGCTAATCAAGCACATACAAGCGCGGCCTTTTTCCCCTTGGAGCGACGGAGGATGAGAGGTGTACAAAATGATGAGAGGCATTGATCATGTGGATAGTCAGAGGCTTTTTCCCAGCACAGTTTTAAGGTGCTTGGAAGTAGGTACAGAGGAGATGTCAGGGGTAAGTTTTTTTACACAGAGAGTGGTGAGTGCGTGGAATGGACTGCTGGCAACAGTGGTGGAGGCGGATATGATAGGGTCTTTTAAGAGACTCCTGGACAGGTACATAGAGCTCAGAAAAATTGAGGGCTATGGGTACCCCTAGGTAATTTCTAAGGTAAGGACATGTTCGGCACAGCTTTGTGGGCCGAAAGGCCTGTATTGTGCTGTAGGTTTTCTATGTTTCTGTACTGTATAAATCATTTGGTACTGGCCCAATGTCGACTGTTTACTCTTTTCCATGGATGCTGTCTGGCCTGCTGAGCTGCCCCAGCATTTTGTGTGTTTATATAAGTTATAAATCAATTAAAATGTTATCCTTAGTTAAAATACCTTAAGCTATGATAAAGTAATTTGGATTATATATATGGTTTTGTGAAGAAATGGAAGCAGAAAACTTCAATAAAACATAAGTTTTAAACAAAGGTCGTTGCCATGTGTACTCCCCACATATTTTGCAATTGCTGATGGACTCCATGAATAGGTATGGAAATGGATGATGGGCTGAACACCAGAAGACAGCTGAGCTGCTGTCCCACTCTAACCAGTCCAAGGCTAGAGCTTCAGTGTTTTTATAACCAATGTTCATGGCCGGCTGGTGGCGCAGCTGCGTTAGCGCCAGACTTCGGAGTGAAGGTTCCCGAATTCAAACCCAGCCGGCTCCCCAGGCACGCTTTCCATCCGTGCTGGGTTGAGGGTTGAGCGTCGAGCTAGCATCTCGACCTCGTAAAAAAGAAACTGCCTGCTACAGAAGCATCAACAGCAAAAAGTTGATGGCCTATGCTCGCTCGTGAATTTAACAGGTAATTTCCTTTTTTTCCTGTTTCATGGATATAAGATTCATTTCTTTTTGTGCTGTAGGGGGAAAATGATGATGAAGGAAGATCAAGCCGATTTTGGAAGATGTAGGGAGATGGCTCTGATGGACCTCTGACCATTATTATCTAAGGTTGTAGTTCAAATGGAGAAGTTCAAGGGTCAAATTTGTTATTATTACTTCTTCCTTTTTATACTTGCACAGTTTGTTATCTTTTGCACAGTGGTTGAACACCCAGATTGGTGTGGTCTTTCATTGATTCTTGTTATGGTTATTATTCTATGGATTTATTCAGTATGCCTGCAAGAAAATGAATTTCAGGGTTGTATTTGGTGACATATATGTACTTTGATAATAAACTTACTTTGAACTTCGAAACACAGAGGCAAAGCTAGCTACTTCTGAGTAATCCATGGCAAAAATTAAATCTGATAATTTTGAATTTGCTATTGAACAGATCGCTAGGTGTTGAAGACCTAAAGATCATGAAGAAACTTTGTGTTGTGCTTGATAAGTAACCCAAAGTGTTAGCATTTATGGAATGAAAGCTAAGGAGGAGAATGTTACACCCCAGTAATTGAAAGTTTAACCTACACCTTGCAGTATGAAAAAAACTGGCTGGTGAAGAGAGACTATCAAAGGTGCTCTCTGCTTTCTTTAAGCAAAGTGTTAGGATCCGAGACAATTTTCTGAATCACAGAACAGAGAAAATGAGATGTTGAGCAGTTGCTGCTGAATACAAGATTCAAGATTCAAGATTACTTAATGTTGTTTCCAATACACCTAAGTAAAAGAGAACAAAATAATTGTTACTTCGGATCCGATGCAGCACAAACAAAAAAAAGATACGATAAAGAACACAATAATAAATAATATGCAATAAATGTAAATAGATAAGATAGCTTATATACATAGATTGATTGTATGTACATAAATAAAGTGATGTTAGGTACAGGAGTGTCAGTACATAAAATGATTCTGACAGCGAATGATAAAGCAAAGTTGGAGAGAGTACTTTTGACATGAATTTGGGAAAGTCCCCTGCTCAGTTTAAACTTCACCTACAGTATTTGTTTTAGGCTGAGGAGTCAAAATTAAATGTAGTTAAATTATTTAAAATGAAGTCTACACTATCAAATACTTTACTTCAGAAATTATATCTTTGTAAAACCCATATACTAAATCATAAAATTATAACTAATAAAGTAATAAAGTACAATTTTGTTTCTATTATCTAATGACAAATTTTCTTTTCCATGTAATTTAGAAAAAGCATGAAATGACAAATGCAGCAACATATAATGAGACAGAAAATTAGAAAAAAACTAGCATTAGTTATTAAAAGATGCTTGCACTTTTATATGATATTACAGAAATAATAATACAATTGCCTTTGAAGTTATATGGCTGAATGCTGGTTTTATTTTGTCAAACAATGCCAAGGAGTGTTTTACATCACTGTGGTGTGCTAGATTGTGTCATAAACTGCAAGGAGACAAATGTTTTACATGAGTGCTTTTAAATCCCAAGGGGAGTTCTGAAGTCTTTGAAATGTCCCTGATATGTAATTTTACAGAGAAAAAAATGCTTTCTATCAGTTTGGTTTAATTGGTAACAACTTGATTCAGGTATTTATGGACTCGAGACCACATAATGAGTGTTTCATCTGTGTTGATGTGTTAATGCAGTACTGAGGATTTATCAAAATTGTGGTCTTAGCTGAGAACTAAACCAAACAGATACACTTCCTCCCTCCCTACTGTACCGTCTGTCAGATAATCATAAAGGATCCTGTTGTGCATTTAATGTTTCAATAATATTTGAATAATCCTGTAGAGATAATGGTTGATTAAGCATTTTTGCTTGTTTGAATAATTAATTAGAGGTTGTCATAGTCATAGTCATACTTTATTGATCCCGGGGGAAATTGGTTTTCATTACAGTTGCACCATAAATAATAAATAGTAATAAAATCATAAATAGTTAAATAGTAATATGTAAATTATGCCAGGAAGTAAGTCCAGGACCAGCCTATCGGCTCAGGGTGTCTGACCCTCCAAGGGAGGAGTTGTAAAGTTTGATGGCCACAGGCAGGAATGACTTCCTATGACGCTCTGTGTTGCATCTCGGTGGAATGAGTCTCTGGCTGAATGTACTCCTGTGCCCACCCAGTACATTATGTCGTGGATGGGAGACATTGTCCAAGATGGCATGCAACTTGGACAGCATCCTCTTTTCAGACACCACCATCAGAGAGTCCAATTCCATCCCCACAACATCACTGGCCTTACGAATAAGTTTGTTGATTCTGTTGGTGTCTGCTACCCTCAGCCTGCTGCCCCAGCACACAACAGCAAACATGATAGCACTGGCCCCCACAGACTCATAGAACATCCTCAGCATCGTCCAGCAGATGTTAAAGGACGCAAACAACAGGAATTCTGCAGAGGCTGGAAATTCAAGCAACACACATCAAAGTTGCTGGTGAACGCAGCAGGCCAGGCAGCATCTCTAGGAAGAGGTACAGTCGACGTTTCAGGCCGAGACCCTTCATCAGGACCTCAGGTGTTAGATGTTAAAGGACCTCAGTCTCCTCAGGAAATAGAGACGGCTCTGACCCTTCTTGTAGACGGCCTCAGTGTTCTTTGACCAGTCCAGTTTATTGTCAATTCGTATCCCCAGGTATTTGTCATCCTCCACCATGTCCACCCTGACCCCCTGGATGGAAACAGGGGTCACCGGTGCCTTAGCTCTCCTCAGGTCTACCACCAACTCCTTAGTCTTTTTCACATTAAGCTGCAGATGATTCTGCTCACACCATATGACAAAGTTTCCTACCGTAGCCCTGTACTCAGCCTCATCTCCCTTGCTGATGCATCCAACTATGGCAGAGTCATCAGAAAACTTCTGAAGATGACAAGACTCTGTGCAGTAGTTGAAGTCCGAGGTGTAAATGGTGAAGAGATAGGGAGACAAGACAGACCCCTGTGGAGCCCCAGTGCTGCTGATCATTCTGTCGGACACACAGTGTTGAAGGAACACGTACCGTGGTCTGCCAGTCAAGTAATCAAGAATCCATGACACCAGGGAAGCATCCACCTGCATCGCTGTCAGCTTCTCCCCAGCAGAGCAGGGCGGATGGTGTTGAACGCACTGGATGTAAAATGCATTAATTGCAGATGGCATCACACTACCATGTGATATGTGTGCACCTTGCTCAAAGTAAGGGCGAAGCCAGACCTGCACTTTGGACTCCTATGTTTACCCTTGAATTAATTTAGTGTTTTGAAGTTACAAAAAATAACATTGGCAACAAAGTCTTTTTAGAACCGAACATGACATGGCTGCAGCCATGTTAAAATGCACCGAGACGTTTGAAATATAATAAAACGCAGCGAGGAATGGTTAAATTACAGCACGTGTTCTTCAGAAGGGAAGACATGATTCAGTTTAAAAAGGAGGCAGCAAGCAAAAGGATTCATGCGTTCATAAAGAGCAAATATCGGGTGATAATAATCATTTTAATAAATCAGAAATAGCTGGCTACATCAGAAAGATTGATGAGTTTGATTACACAACGGGTAATTGGCTCAAGTATACTGATATATTGGAATATCATTGAATGTTATTTTGAAGCAAATGAAATAGCCAAACGGAAGTAAATGCCATTCTTGCTGAGTTCATTGGGTTTAAAGACATAAAGTTTGCTTTGAAGTTTGACTGCTTCAACCAAACCATCAGAAATGAGCTTGCTGCTATTGTAAAAGTGATACAGGAACACTTCAAACTGAAGCTATTGTTGATTGCAGAAACCTTTAGGTGTCATAAGAGAAATCAAAAGAACAGGAGTCCATTTCAGCGTACACGGCTGAATTGAAGAGAATTTCTGAGCATTGTCAGCTCGGTAATGGCCTTAATGATACACTGAGAGATCATTTAGTTTGTGGAATCTTAAAAGAAAGCATTCAAAAATGGCTCCTTACCGAAGCACAGCTTACATTTGTTACGTGTCCATAGTTTCGTTCTCCTGGGAGTCCATAGTTTCATTTCCTGTGGGCGTCACTTGTCCCCAGTTTCGATTTACTTTGAGTCTACAGTTTTGTTTCTGTGAGCGTTACCTTATGACGTATGCCGACAGTATAAAAGAAATGTGAAGATTATGTTTAGAAGGGGGTTGAAGGAAAGAGAGAGAGAGAGAGAGAGAGAGAGAGAGAGAGAGAGAGAGAGTGAAGATCGCAGGCTTCAAGCTATCCGGGAACAGTTCACGATCGAGAAGGGTTAAGTCTAATGCTTACCCAAACCCAAAGGATTGGGTTAATCAGTGGCACACTGTGCATTGTGGAGACATGTCTGTCCTTCGTGTGATCCATAGGTGTGGATTTCATGACAGTCACCTTGTGAAATTGCTCTTCATGGACTTCGGAACAGTATTCGTCAGCTGGAATCTTTGCTAACCGTTTCTTCGTTTGCTAGCCGTGGAACCTTTGGAATTTGTCATGATCGCCTCATCGCTGCATTGTGAATCCGCAAGTCTCTCCTCTCACCTACTTTGTAAATTACTGGGACTCTCCGAACTGTCACTTTAAGACTGTGCCTGAGTAAGGTTTGTTAAGAATGGGTTCTAAGTTTGACTGTTTGGGAGCTGTAGACGCATAACACTGTAACTGCTGTTTAAGAAAGAAGTTTGTTGAATTTTCTACATTTTTGAGTAGATGCAAATAAATATAGCGGTTTTAATATTAAAACCCGACTCAATTTGTCATCTCTTGCTGCTGGTATGTTATGAAATCGTGACAAAGTTGGGGGCTTGTCCACAAAATGAGCAAAATTGGAGCTTATTCATTGATTGATTATTGATCTCATTGGCTACTATGCTTTTGATTGACTTGTGTGGGGAAACCAGCAGCAATAGATATTGGGGCATTTCTGGCATCGCCAGACCCTAAAGCATTGGGGGAGGCCAGATAGGACAACTTGTTGGCCATTGCTAAGTAGCTGTGACTTACTGCGGTAAAATGGGATATGAAAAAGATACAGTTTCAGAGGAGAATAGCTGAGCACTATATTTCTTTGAGGAAGTTTGAAGAGGTGGTGTTAGGAAGGTTTCCCGAAAGTAAACCGAGTGATCTTGATCTCCAGTTCAAGTTGGAAAAACTAAAGTTTGAGGCTGAGTTAAAACAAAAACAGCTCGAGGCTGAGTTAAGAGGAAAACAGCTCGAGATTGAGTTACGACAAAAACAGCTTGAAGCTGAAGAAGCAGAAAAACAGAGGGAAGCAGCAGAAAAACAGAGGTGGTTTGCAGCTGAAAAAGCAGAGGAAAAAAGGAGGTTTGATCTAGAGAGGATAGAAAAGTTACAGCAAGGGGATCCAATATTTGACTCTGGTGATGAGTTTGTTGCCAGTCGGGAAGTTAAATTGGTCCCTCCATTTGATGAAACTGAGGTTGATAAATAACCATATAACCATATTAACAATTACAGCACAGAAGCAGGCCATCTTGGCCCTTCTAGTCCATGCCGAACTCTTACTCTTACCTAGTCCCACCGACCTGCATTCAGCGCATAACCCTCCATTCCTTTCCTGTCCATACAGCTGTCCAGTTTAACTTTAAACAACAACATCGAACCTGCCTCAACCACTTCTGCTGGAAGCTCGTTCCACACAGCCACCACTCTCTGAGTAAAGAAGTCCCCCCTCATGTTACCCCTAAATTTTGCCCTTTAACTCTCAACTCATGTCCTCTTGTTTGAATCTCCCCCACTCTCAATGGAAAAAGCCTATCCACGTCAACTCTATCTATCCCTCTCAAAATACTTCCAGCATTTTGAGAAAGTGGCTCAGACCCTAAAGTGACCGAAAAGAAGTTGGCCTCTCTTGTTATTTAGGGGTAAGGCTCAGCAGGCTTATTCTGCCCTATCAATTAGAGATGCAGCTAATTATGAGATTGTGAAACGGGCTGTTCTTAAAGCCTATGAATTGGTTCCAGAAGCCTATAGGCAAAGGTTTAGAAATTTGAGGAAATCTGTGAACCAGACTTATGTGGAATTTGCTTATGAGAAGTTTCTGTGTTTTGACCACTGGTGCACATCTAAAAATGTGGATGGTGATTTTGACAACTTGAAAGAGTTGGTTTTAATTGAAGAATTTAAGAGGTGCATCCCTAATGACATAAAGGCAAATTTAGATGAAAAGGATGCTACCACTTTGCAAGAGTCTGCTAAATTAGCAGGTGAGTTTGCCTTAAACCACAAGTTTAAGTTTACCTCCAGTAAGACCTTCCAAAAGAGTAGCATGGATAGTCAGGGTAAACCAGAAATCAAATCTGGGTCTAGTGACAAAGGTAAGGGTGAAGGGAAACAATTAAGGAGAAGCCCTCTGGTCCTACTTGTCACTATTGTAGGAATCCTGGTCATGTTATGGCTAACTGTTTCCTTCTGAAGAAGAAGAAGGAAAAGGAGGCAGTTCCAGATACCCGTGTTCAAAATGTTGAAACACCTGTGAACCCACGGGGTTCTGAACATTCTGATTAAGCTCTGTCAAAGGCTAAAACGTCCGGTCAGGTTAGGAAAGAATTCCTTCATTTTACGTCAGATGGGTTTGTTTCAAGAAAGGAAGGGTCAACCCTGGTACTGGTGAAAATTCTTCAAGATACTGTGGCTTCTCAGTCACTTATGTTAGACAGTGTTCTAAAGTTTGGTGATGAGACTGCCATTGGTGAGGTAAATCTTATTTGAGGTATTGGGTGCGACGTTGTTCCTGTACCTCTGCACAAGGTAATTTTGAAGTCAGAGTTAGTTTCAGGACTTGTTAAAACAGGACTACGACCCAGTTTACCAGTGGAAGGTACTCCTTTGTTGTTAGGGAATGATCTAGCGGGTGGTAAAGTTGTTCCTGCAGGGCAGCTGACAACTAAGACAATCAATGATGATTCAAAGATAGACCCTAACACTTATCCCTTGTGTGCAGTAACTCGAGCTAGGGCCAAGAAACTTGCCAGTGCAGATGGTCCTGTGCAGCATGATTCAGCTACTCATGATAGCCCAAATAGGGAATCAGATTTTGATGACTTGTCAGGGACTTTTCTGCCTTCATTGTTTCACCAGGATCCAGGTATTAAATCTGATAATAAAGATTTATCCCTGTCTAGGAAGGAGATTATAGCAGAACAGATCACAGGCCCTAAGATTGAAGCTTTAAGAGAGAAAGGTCTCTCAGGTGAGGAGATTGATAAAGTGCCAGTAGGGTGTTATTTCAAAGATGGTGTGTTACTGAGGAAGTGGAGACCACCTGATGTTTCTGTAAGTGAGGAATGGGCAATTGTTTACCAGGTTGTAGTTCCTAAAGCCTATAGGAATGATATTTTAACTATGGCCCATAGTAAACCCTTGGGTGGCTATCTAGGTGTGATGAAAACTGTGAACAAAGTTTTAAAACAATTCTTCTGGCCTAGTTTGAGGAAAGATGCTACAACATTTTGCAGGACTTGTCACACTTGTCAGGTTGTGGGTAAACCTAATCAGGTCACCCCAGCGGCCCCACTGCAGCCTATTCCTGCATTTTGAATTCGTCATGATCGCCTTGTCGCTGCATTGTGAATCCACAAGTCTCTCCTCTCACCTATTTCGTGAATTACTGGGACTCTCTGAACTGCCACTTTAAGACTGTGCTTGAGTAAGATTTGTTAAGAACGGATTCTAAGTTTGACTGGGAGCTATAGACGCATAACACTGTTAACTTCTGTTTAAGAAAGTAGTTTATTTAATTTTCTATATTTTTGAGTAGATGTAAATAAATATAGTGGTTTTAATATTAAAACTCAACTCAATTTGTCATTTCTTACTGCTGGTATGTTACGAAACCGTGACACATTCAAAAGAGCAATTGAAATTGCTGGTTCAATGGAAACCGCAATAGACACTCAAATGAGTTGCCATCAGAAATGAAAGTGAGCATAAACAAAATTTCACCATTTTAACAGAAACCAGCCTGGCTGAACAAACATATTTATTGTTGTGGCAGGGGTTCACGTACACCAAACAAATGCAGATTTAGAGGTGAAACTTGCAGAAAATGCAACAAAGTAGGACAAATACAAAGAGCGTGTTGGGCAGACAAAAATAAATCATCTGCGCAGAGACAAGAAAGTGCTAAAAAGTCAAGTTGCCGTTTGTAAAGAACATTAATGTGCATGCTGTTGATGAAAAATCTGACAATGATGAGAGTGACACTGGACCAGCTAGCCTGAGAGTTACAGTTTGAAAATTAATAATAGACAACAATATGGCTTATGCCAGAAGTGAACAGTAAAGTAATTAAAATGCAATTGGACACAGGTTCAGCTGTTTCAGTCATTCCACAAAATGAGTTTGAACAGCATTTCAAAGATACTAAACTGAAGCCTGCTGATATCAAACTAAGAACTCAAACTGGAGAAAAGATAAATCCAGTGGGAATGACATTTGTAACTGTGAAATACAACAACCAACAAGCAACATTGAGCTTATTTGTGGTAAAAACAGGAGGTGTAGCATTGTGGGGGTGTGATTGGTTGAGACAACTATAATCTGATTGGAGATCTATCCACCATTTGCATGCCACATCCCTGCAATGAAGCTACCTGAAAGTGAATTAAGAAAGGTACTGGATGATGCCACAAATGTCTCCATGTCGAACACCATGAACCATTGCTAAATAGAGGACAAACAGGCAGTGATGACAACCTTTGTGCCTCTGGTCAAAAAGCATGTTGGACCAAAGAAGGACCATGCTGCTCAGAGGAATCATGGAAGTGACCAAAGCAGTGGTTTGTTTACAGAAGTTTTTGTAGGCAACATTTCTGAAAAAGTTTCTGATATGTTAATCAGGCAGTTATTTGCAAAATACAGCTGAGTTTTAAGCTGGAAGAGAGTTCAAAGTACTTCAGGAAAGTTGTAAGCATTCAGCTTTTGTGAGCATAAAGAACCAGCATCTAATCTGAGCGCATTAAAGTTATTGCATGAACTTCAAGTGGGAGACAAAAAGTTGCTGGATGAATGGAAGGCCAAAAACATAGGAATCAATGGAAATACGAAAACAGAGAATTTGACAGATAATGTTGTGGATGAGGAAACCTAGATAAAAGATCAGAATGTAAAGGGAGCAACAGAAGGAATAATAAGAGAATACTCTAGTGAGCTAAATGGACCTTCCCATGATCAAGATGTACAAACCAGAAGAAGAAAAGTGAAGAAGAAGAAAGGTGGTTACCATTGTCAGAATCAATTCCTGCAGTCTCAGAGTCAAATCCTACAACCACCACGGAAGAACCCCAAGAACTGGAGATTGTTTTCACAGCCTCAAGTCTCACCTGCCAAGCAGAGTGACTCTCCCTTGTCAGGAAAGAAGTCATCCCATAAGAGTAAGGATGCCTCCACAGCAATTAAATTTTTAGGCCTGAATGGAACAATTTAAACTTTACTATGCTGTGGATGTCTGCATATAGTAGTTGCATTATATAACATACTGAGTATATACTTGAGATGCATTCGACTGAGTTGATAGCTAAGTAGGGAGGAGTGTTGTATATTTAATATTTCAATAATATTTCAATATATATTGGTTGATTAAGCATTCTAGTTCATTTAAATAATTAATTACGGGTTATATGTTAAAATACGTTAATTACATATATCATTACGCTACCATATGATATGTGCACAGCTCGCTTAAAGAAAAGACAAAACCAGACTCACATTTCAGTCTCCCATGTTTCCTTCGAATTAATTTAATGTTTTGAAGTTACAAAGCATTACAGATCTCCTACATTATTTATAAAGTAAGAGCAAGCTGTGTAATTAAGCATTGAACATTTATTGAGTATTCATGGAGTTAAGTGATAAAATATTTCCATCTGTAAAACTATAGTGGCTGGAGTTTGGATCAATTTCTGTGCACTTGATAACAAATCACTCCTAGATTGAGTTAACCAGGAGCAGTATCAGCCCAGTGGTCACTTTTGAGTGAAGAAGTGTCTTTTGGGAAATTGGACCACGATCTTCTGGATTGATCCATGTTGGTGTGTTTAGCATTTTCTAACGTGAGATCTTCACCTAATTGTATCCCCATCCACATAACACCCATTTTGATAATTACTCACCTGAGAATGCTAAAATAAGTGACATGACTTTCGTGTAACAGTTCCAAAAAATCCATCAAACCCAATAATGTCAAAAAAGTGCAGCAGACGAAGAGTCACTATTCTGACATCAATGTCTTATAAATTTCATCAGTCTGCCTCATCTTGCAATGTTCAAGATATTTGAAACCTCAGCCCTGATTGCCAACTTTTTTGTACTAGACACATCAGCACTACATGTTGTGATCTCTGTCTCACCTCCCACACCTCATGATTACATATGGCTTCAATAACTGCAGATAATTACATCGGCAGTCCCCACAAATACAAAACCTAGAGTGGCAGTAGTCTGAAGACTCTGCTAAAGAACCAATATCCTTTATCAAAGTAAGTATTTCAATGTTACATTGTTTGTTGCAGAAGAACTTCAGTAACTTTGTTGATTTTTCATAGAGGATTTCAGAGGCCAATCTATCCACTCAGTTTGAGAACGCTCAACATGAGAAAAAGTACTGGGTTCGTCACTGACATCAAAATTGAGCAAAAGATTCATCAATAGAGTGCAACTATGAAATCAATTTCATTGAAATAAAAATGCATGAACTGCTTCTTTGAAAGGAATACAGAAGAAAATTGAATGATGATATCCCGATAAATGACAAAAGTGAGATGACATGAAGGTGGCACAAACACTTTGAAGGACTATAAATCAGGTCATCCTTTATAGATAATGCATTCAATTGAGTCAGGTCATGGTTGTATGATCCCTGGATTTGCTTCTGTTAGCACAGATATCAAGGCAAACATCAATAAAGCCCAAGGATTACAGAAAATTCCTATAGAGATACGTGCGCGCTGCAGAACTCTCATTGATCAGCTATGAATATTCTCCAATCTCATCTGGAGACTTGGCAATATTCCAAAAAATAAATCTTAACTGTACGTGTGTAACTGCAAGCCCTCCTTCAACAGCTCACAGAAGTGTCTGGCTGTCATTTTGATCAAATATTTGTATACTATGGAGGGTTCTTCAGTGACTTGTCAAAGGAAACTTAGGAAGCATTTCAAAATCAGCTTGAATCACCATCATCTGTGTTTTTCCTCAATCAGTTTTCATCCATCATATTTCATGGCTTATAAGTTTTAAAAGAAAACAGTAAATGAATCACACATAAAATGCTGGAGGAACTCAGAAGGTCAGGCAGTACCTATGGGTCTTCAGGTCCTGAAGAAGGGTCTCAGCCCAAAACGTCTGCTGTTTATTCATTTCCATAGATGCTGCCTGAGCTGCTGAGTTCCTCCAGCATTTTCTGTGTTGCTTTGGATTTCCAGCATCTGCAGAATTTCTCATGTTCAGTAAGTGAATCATATCATAATATTAAACCAGACTGGTGCTCCAGCTTCTTTGGCGTTTGGAGTAGACAGTGGAATGTTACTTTTCACTGCAGCATCACTGAATCATGGCTGAAAGATTATATCTGGGAGCTTAATGTCCAAGAATACACATTGTATCAAAAGGATAGGCAGGAAGGCAGAGGGGGTGGAGTGGCTCTGTTGGTAAAAAATGAAATCAAATCATTAGAAAGAGGTGACATGGGGACGGACAATGTTGAATCATTGTGGATAGAGCTAAGGAACTGCAAGGATAAAGAGACCCTGATGGGAGTTGTATACAGGTCCCCTGACAGTAGAAAGGATGTGGCCTACAAATTACAGCAGGAGATATAATGCATGTCAAAATGGCAATGTTACAATTGTCATGGGAGACTTCAATATGCAGGTAGATTAGGAAAATCAGGATGGTGCTGGATTCCGGGTGAGGGAATTTCTAGAGTGCCTACAAGATGGATTTTTAGAGCAGCTCATGGTTGAGCCCACTAGGGGATCAGCTATTCTGGATTGGGTATTGTGCAATTAACCAGAACTGATTAGAGAGTTTAAGATTTTAAAAAATCCCTTAGGGGCAGGTGATCATAATATGATTGAATTCATCCCAAAATTTGAGAAGGAATATTACAGTGGCATAAATGGAATTACAGAAGCGTGAGAGAGGAGTTGGCCAGAATTGATTGGAAAAGAGCACTGCCAGGGATTATGGCAGAGCAGCAATGGCTGGAATTTCTGGAAGCAATTTGGAAGGCACAGGATATATACATCCCAAAGAGGAAGAAGAATTCTAAAGGAATGGTGACATAAATGTGGCTAACAAGAGAAGTCAAAGCCAACATAAAAGCCAAAGAGATTGAATATAATAGATCAGAATGTACTGGGAAGTTAGAGGCCTGGGAAGCTTTAAAATACCAACAGAAGGCAATGAAAAAAATCATTAAGAAGGTCAAGATGGAATACAAAAGTAAGTTAACCAATAATATTAAAGAGGATACTAAAAGTTTCTTCAAATATATAAAATGTAAAAGAGAAGTGAGAGTGGATACCGCTGGAAAACAATGCTGAAGATGTGGTAATGGGGGACAACGAAATAACAGACGAATTGAACAAATATTTTGGATCGGTCTTCACAGTGGAAGACACTAGCAGTATGGTGGAAATTCCTGGTGTCAGGGGTCATGAACTGTGTGAAGTTAAAATAACTAGGTTCTTGGGAAACTGAAAGGTCTGAAGGCAGATAGGTCACCTGGACCAGATAGTGTACACCCCAGAGTTCTGAAAGAGGTGGCTGAAGAGATCGTGGAGGTATTAGTAATGATCTTTCAAGAATCACTGGATTCCGGAATGGATCCGGATGACTGGAACTTTTCAAGAAGTGAATGAAGCAGAAGAAAGGAGATGATAGGCCAATTAGTCTGATCCCAGTGGTTAGGAAGGTGTTGGGTCGATTATTAAAGATGAGGTTCTCAAGGTACTTGGAGGCACATGTTAAAATAGGCCGTAGTCAGCATGGTTTCCTCAAGTGAAAATCTTGCCTGACTAAACTGTTGGATTTCTCTGAAGAAATAACAAGCAGGATAGACAAGGGAGAATCGGTGGATGCTATGTACTTGGACTTTCAGAAGGCCTTTGACAAGGTGCCAAACAAGCTACGAGCCTCTGATATTACAGGAAAGATTCTAGCATCTAACAGTGGCTGATTGGCAGGAGGAAAAGAGTGGGAATAAAAATGCTTTTTCTGCTTGGCTGACGGTGACTAGTGGTGTTCCACAGGGGTCTGTGTTGGGACCAATTCTTTTTACATGATATCAATGATTTGGATGATGGAATGGATAGCTTTGTTGCAAAATTTGCAGATGATATGAAGATAGGTGGATGAGCAGTTAGTTTAAAGGAAGTAGAGAGGCTACAGGAAGACTTAGACATATTAGGAAAATGGGCAAAAAATGGAAACTGAGTCATGCACTTTGGCAGGAGAAATGAAAAAATTGATTATTTTCTAAATGGAGGAAAAGTTAAAAAAAAAGAGATGCAAAGGGACTTGTGAGTCCTTGTGCAAGATTCCCTAAAGGTTAATTTACAGGCTGAGTCTGTGGCATTCATTTCAAGAGGAATAGGATATGAAAGCAAGGATATAATGCTGAAGCTTTATAAAGCACTGGTGAAGCCTCACTTGGAGTATTGTGAGCAGGTTTGGACCTCTTGCCTTAGAAAGGACGTGCTGGAACTGGAGAGGGTTCAAATGAGGTTCACCAAAATGATGCCAGGATTGAATCACTTTTCACATGAAGAGCTTCTGATGGCTCTGAGCTTGTATTCACTAGTATTCAGAAGAATGAAGGGGGACCTTATTGAAACCTATCGGATGGTGAAAGCCTTGACGGAGTGAATGTGAAGAGGATGCTTCCTATGGTGGGAGAGTCTAAGACCAGAGGACACAGCCTTAGAATAGAGGGGTGTCCTTTGAGAACAGAGATGAGGAGGAATTTCTTTCACTAGAGGATAGTGAATCTGTGGGATTCTTTGTCATGAGCAGCTGTGGAAGCCAAGTTTTTATGTATATTTAAGGCAAAGGTTGATAGATTCTTGATTGATCAAGGCATGAAGGAATACAAGGGAGAAGGCTAGGAAATTGGGGCTGAGAGGAAAATTGGATTAGAGGAAAATGGCAGAGAAAACTCGAAGGGTGTAATGATCTATTTCTGCTCCTATACCTTATGATCTCATGGTCTTGTAAGGGACCCAATACTGCTCACAATACTACAAGCAGGGCCTTACTCGTGCTTTGTAGAGCCTCAACATTACATCCTTGCTTTCATATTCTCGTCCTCTTGAAATGAATGCTAACATTGCATTTGCCTTCCTCACCACAAACTCAACCTGCAAATTAATCTTTAGGGAATCTACACAAGGACTTGCAAGTCCTCTTGCACCTCAGATTTTTGAATTTTCTCTCCATTTAGAAAATAGGCTGTCCTTTTATTTCTTCTTCCAAAGTGCATGACCATACACTTTCAGACACTATATTTGTCCATTCTCCTAATCTGTCTAAGTCATTTTGCAGCCTCTCTACTTCATCAAAACTACTTGCCCCTCCACCTATCTTTGTATCATATGCAAACTTTGCCACAAAGCCATTGAAGGCATTGACAAAGCATGTAAAAACGATTTCATCATTAATGCTCTATTCCCTGAAAGCAAGTCCGAATCCTATTAAAAAGATCCGAAAAACACTTCAAGAAATATTTTTTTTTGGCTTTCTGGATTGAGATGTTGTCTCCAAACTTCAAAGTTCTGAACATTGATGGTTATTAAATATAAGTTATGAGCATCTGCTTTTTACTTGCCTATGATGGGAGCAGTGGATATCCTGCTCCTTGAAAATGGTTATTCCTTTTTTTTGCAACATGCAGAAAATGCTGGAAGAACTCAGCAGGTCAGGCAACATATATAGAAATGAATGAACAGCCAATATTTCAGGCCGAGATCTTTCTTTAGGACTTGGCCTGAAATTTTGACTGTTCATTCATTTCCATGGATGCTGCCTGACCTGCTGAGTTCCTCCAGCAGTTGGGTGTGTTGCGTTGGATTTCCATAATCAGCAGAATTTCTTATGTTTGTTATTTTTTTCTTTCTTCTAAAGATATTTTGACTCTAGCCAATGTTTTGTCTTCGAAAATTTTCAGCTAGGTATTTATTATAGGCATCCGTTAGCCTTGTGAGACCATGGATTTGCGCTTTGTAAGGTTTCCAGGATGCAGGCCTGGGCAAGGTTATATGGAAGACCGGCAGTTGCCCTTGCTGCAAGCCTTCCCTCTCCACACCATTGATGTTGTCCAAGGGAAGGGCACTAGGGCCAATACAGCTTGGCACCGGTGTCATCGCAGAGCAATGTGTGGTTAAGTGCCTTGCTCAAGGACACAACACGTTGCCTCAGCTGAGGCTCAAACTAGCGACCTTGAGATCACTAGACCGACGCCTTAACCACTTGGCCATGCGCCAACACTAGGTATTAGGATCAGCTGAATTGATTTGAGCATCGTTATAGCACAAATATACATTTGATGTGTAAAGATTGATTCAGCCACCAATATACACCTGACCTAATTTTCCTTTCCAATGCATTTAGTGATGATCGAATCAATATTGCATGTTTTACTCAATGAAAATTCTCTAATATAATGAATGCAAGATTTCATTATTTATGTAAATGAACCTCTTGGAAATTTCCATTACCCACCAAAATCATCCATCTGTTTCTGATAAACTTGATTTTTCTTTATAGGACATGACAATAACAGATTATCAGGAGCTGATTAAAATCAAAAATACAGTAAACAATTAGCATTTAATTGAATTAAATCCAGACCAGCAATTTCTATATTTCTGTGAGTATTAAACATGTTTGCTAGGAGTCTGATTACAAGTGGCTTTTAACACTTATCAGGGTGTTACTCTTTTATTTTGATACATACATCCCATATTTGTTGTCTCAGTTCTGTTAAGAGTAGGCTGCACTATCAACAACTTTTGCTTGTAGTGAATTAACAACATCTCAGAGTTTCAAACTTTATTTTTCAGGCCAGTTTCAATTGAAAACTTACTATTAAATTCTACAATTTTCTTAGTTAAAAACTACAATGAGTTTAACTGAGGAAGCTGACCAGATAAGTAGCTGTATTTCCTATAAGCCAAATGCCAGGGTTTCATGGACTCGACATCTCATGTTCTTGATATTTATTGGTTTTTTATTGATTGCTTGTTTGTATTTGCTGTGAAAGTCTGCAAGAAAATGAATCTCAAGGCTGTTTATGGTTTCATATATGTGATTTGATAATAAATATACTTTTGAACTTTATAGAGAAACAGTGAAGAGATAGGGCTGGACTTCTGTAACATTGGCTCTCTGTTTGTAGTCACCTTAGGATTTTCTGGACCTTTTCTATGCTGGAAGACAGAAGGTTCAGAACATGAGAGAGGAGTAGTCACAGTTGTCCACTTCAGAATCACTGCATTAGGAACATCTGAGCCCACAAAAGGACCTGGCTTTTGAACTTATGCCGAGCTCTCCTGCAACCGGGAGCAGTTAGATTGTGCACTTGTTATTCAGAATCTGGTTTCATATTACTGGCATATGTTATGAAATTTGTTAGCTTTGCAGCAGCAGTACAATGCAATACATAATAACAGAGAAAAATACTGAATTACAGGTAAGTATATGTGTGTGTGTGTGTATATACACACACACACACACACACACACACACACACACACACACATATATATATATATATATATAGTAGTGCAAAATATAGAAATAAAACCGGTGAGGTAGTGTTGATAGGCTCAATGTCCATTCAGAAATCGGATGGCAGAGGGGAAGAACCTGTTCCTGAATCACTGAGTGTGTGCCTTCAGACACATGTACCTCTTTCCTGCTGGTAAAAATGAGAAGAGGGCATGTCCTGGGTGATGGGGGTCCTTAATGATGGACACCACCTTTTAGAGGCACTGCTTCTTGAAGATGTCCTGGATATACTGTACATAGAACTTTACAGTTCAAGGCTGGTGCCCATGATAGAGTTGACTAAGTTTACAACTCTCTGGAGCTTACTTTGATCCTGTACAGTCATAACCCCCCTCCCGCCCTCACCACATACCAGATAGTGATCAGACAGTGATGTAGCTAGTTAGAATGGCCTCCACGGTACATCTGTAAAAAATTACATGTATTTTTGGTGAAATACCAAATCTCCTCAAACTCCTAATGAAATATAGCCACTGTTGTAGCTTTTTTAGAGCTGCTTCAATATGTTAGATCCAAGTTAGGGATTCAGAGATATTGGCACTTAGGAACTAGAAATTGCCCACTCTTTCCACTTCTGATCCCTCTACGAACACTGGTGTGCTTCCCTCATCTTAGCTTTCCTGAAGTTCACAATCAGTTCTTTCGTCTTACTGATGTTGAGTTCCAGGTTGTTGCTGCGACTCCATTCAACAAGCCGGTATACCTCAACGTTGTACACCCTCTTGCTGCCATCTGAGATTCTGCCAACAATGGTTGAATCTTTAGCAAATTAATAGATGGCATTTGAGCTGTGCCTAGCTACACAGTCATGGTTGTGGAGACAGGAGAGCAGTCAATTAAGCACCCATCCCTGATTGTCAGCAGGATAGAGATGTTATTTCCAATCTGCACAGATTGTGGTCTTCTGCTTAGGAAGCTGAGGATCCAGTTGCAAAGGGAGGTAGAAAGGCCCAAGTTTGTGGAGCTTTTCGATCTGAACTGTAGGAATGATGGTGCTAAATACTGAGCTGTAGTCAATAAACAGCATCTTTACATAGGTATTTGTATTGTCCAGGTGATCCAAGGCAACATGGAGAGCCAATGAGATCACATCCACTGTGACCTATTGTGGTGATAGGCAAATTGCAGTGGGCCAAAGTCCTTGCTGAAGTAGAAATTGATTCGAGCCATCCCAAGCTCTCAAAGTGCTCCATCACCATAGATGCGAGTCTTACTGGAAGATAGACATTCAGGCAGTTCACCCTGTTCTTCTTCGGCACTGGTATAATTGTTGCCTTTTTGAAGCAGATGGGAACTTCTGGCTGTACCAATGAGAGACTGAAAATGTCTTTGACACCCCGCCCCCCCCGGCCCCCGGTTGGTTGGTACAGGTTTTCAGAGTCTCCACTGGGGTCTGTTGCCTTGCAAGGGTTCATCCTCCTGAAAGACAGCATGACATCTGCCTCAGAAACAGAGATCACAGGGTCACCGTGTTCTGCAGGGATCATCATAGCTGTAGTTTTATTTTTCCTTTTAAAGCGAGCATAAAAGGTGTTGAGCTTGTCTGGGTGTGAAGCATCACCACAATTCATGATGGGTTGCGTTTTGGAGGAAATAACGGCCTGCAAGCCCTGCCAAATTTGACGTGCATCCACTGGCGCCTCCAGCCCTGCTTGGATTTGTTCCTTAGCTCTTGAAGTAGCCCTCCACAAGTTGCACTTAGCTTTCTTGTAGAGACCAGGGTTGCCAGACTTGAATGTCACAGATCCAGCTCTCAGCAGACTATAAACCTGCTGGTTCATCCCTGGCTTTTGATTTGAGTGTGCACAGTAAATGCTTGCGGCATTCACTCATCCACACAGGTTTTATGAGGTCAATGACAGCTGTGGCCTATTTATTCAGACTTGAAGACGAATCCCTGAATCCAGTCCAGTCCACTGATTCAAAGCAGTCCTGTAAGTGCTCCTGTGCCTCCCTTGTCCATATGTTCTTGGTCCTCACTACTAGTGCTGCTGTCTTCAGTCTCAGCCTATACTCAGGGAGTAGAAGTACTGCCAGACTTCAGACTTCCTGAAGTGAGGGTGTGGAAGAACACTTGATGGTGGTGTAACTGTGGTCCAGTGTGTTGTTTCCTCTGGTACTACAAGTGATTTGTTGGTAATTATTATTTGAAGACTTTTTCCAGCTGGCCTTCTTAAAATCCTCCAAAATGAGGGAAAAGGCATCAGTTAGTTGTTAATTGTGGTTTAGAGATCTCCATTAAAATGCTGAACATCCCAAATAAAACACAAAACTAAGGCAAAACTAAGGAGATCAGGCAACATCAAGAGTCAGAATTTGCTTTTTTAGTTGTTGGCTCCTCATCAGAACTGGAAACAGTAAGGGATAAATAAAAAGATACAGAGAAAGAGGGAGGGGAGGAGAAGCAGGAGAAAGTAAATGGCAGTGGAGCTCGGAGATGGATTATGGCAAGTGACTGAGAATAACAAAGCTTTGCTCTGGATGATGAGTAAACACAAGAATAGGACAAAATGGTGCACTTATCAGAGGGACAAAATTGTGGAAATAAGAATGCAAAATCTGGAATTACAAATTACCTTAAATAATTGAATTCAATTTTGGGCTCGGAAAGTCATTTGGTTCTGAAGTGTGATGTTAGACCTTGAACTAGAACTGAGGTTCAATCAAACTGTGGGAGGTTGTACAATGCCCAAGAATTGGCATTTTAGAGCAACTTGTGATTGAGTCCACTAAGGAAAAGTCAGTTCTGGATTCGATGTTATGTTACGAACCAGATTTGATTTGGGAGCTTAAGGAGACAATGATCATGATATCAGTTTGAGAGGGAGAAGTATCAGTATTATAGTAAAGTAAAAGGAATTGCAGGTGCATGAGAGAGGAGCTGGCCAAAGTTGTTTGGAATGGGTTACTAGCAGGGATGATGGCAAAATAGTAATGGCTGGAGATTCTGGAAGCAATTTGGAAGGAACAGGATAGATACATCAAAAAGAAGAAGTATTCTAAAGGTAGGGTGAGGCAACTGTGGATGACATGTGAAGTCAAAGACAGCATAAATGTAAAAGAGAGTGCATAAAACATAATAAATATTAGTGGATTGGACAGAGCCCTCAGAACATTGGGCATTGCAGATACAAGAAATCAGAGAGCCATTGGCAACATTACCAAGACAGCAAAGAGGGCTTCAAGATAGCTCTGGATGAAGAGAGTAAGTCCATGCAGATCTGCAGCACATGGTTCCTGAACACAGATCGTGGCTTGATGAAACACAGCTGCGTCACCTGGATGAAGGTGTTGAAAGACCTGAAACACCCAATGACCTCAGGTTACCTCAGTGAAAATGTGTTCAGAATAGTGAGAGATGTATTCTTCGAAAAGGGAAGCTTTAAAAACAGAGGCAACTTAAAAATAATGAGAGAAAAGATGAATTATGATGGTAAGCCTGCCAGTAATACGAAAGAGAATATCAACTGTTTTTTCAGGTATATCAGGAGTAAAAGAAAGGGGAGAGTAGATATCAGACTGCTGGAAAATGACTCCAGAGATTGAAGAAGAATTATTATTGATCTTTCAAGAATCACTAGATTCTAGAATGATTCTGGAGGATTGTAAACTTGCAAATGTCACTCCACTCCTTAAGAAGGGAGGGAGGTAAACAAAAGGATATCATAGGTCAGTTATTCTGATTTCAGTGGCTGGGAAGATGTTGGTACCCATTATTAAGAATGAGGTTTCAGGGTACTTGGAGGCATGTGATAAAGATAGAGCAGAGTTACCATGGTTTCCTTAAGGAAAAATCTTGCCTGAGATATAACCATATCACCATATAACAATTACAACGCGGAAACAGGCCATCTCGGCCCTTCTAGACCGTGCCGAACTCTACTCTCACCTAGTCCCACTGACCTGCACTCAGCCCATAATGCTCCATTCCTTTCCTGTCCATATATCTATCCAGTTTAACTTCAAATGACAACATCGAACCTGCCTCAACCACTTCTGCTGGAAGCTCGTTCCACACAGCTACCACTCTCTGAGTAAAGAAGTTCCCCCTCATGTTACCCTAAACTTTTGCCCTTTAACTCTCAACTCATATCCTCTTGTTTGAATCTCCCCCACTCTCAATGGAAAAAGCCTATCCATGTTAACTCTATCTATCCCCCTCATAATTTTAAATACCTCTATCAAGCCCCCCTCAACCTTCTATGCTCCAAAGAATAAAGACCTAACTTGTTCAACCTTTCTCTGTAACTTAGGAGATGAAACCCAGGCAACATTTTGGTAAATCTCCTCTGTACTCTCTCAATTTTATTGACATCTTTCCTATAATTCGGTGACCAGAACTGTACACAATACTCCAAATTTGGCCTCACCAATGCCTTGTACAATTTCAACATTACATCCCAACTCCGATACTCAATGCTCTCATTTATAAAGAACAGCGTCCCAAAAGCTTTCTTCACCATCCTACCCACATGAGATTCCACCTTCAGGGAACTATGCGCCATTATTCCTAGATCCTTCTGTTCTATTCCATTCTTCGATGTCCTACCATTTACCATGTATGTCCTATTTTGATTAGTCCTACCAAAGTGTAGCATCTCACACTTATCAGCATTAAACTCCATCTGCCATCTTTCAGCCCACTCTTCCAACTGGCCTAAATCTCTCTGCAAACTTTGAAAACCTACTTCATTATCCACAACGCCACCTATCTTAGTACCATCTGCATACTTACTAATCCAGTTTACCACCCCATCATCCAGATCATTAATATATATGACAAACAACATTGGACCCAGTACAGATCCCTGAGGCACACCGCTAGACACTGTCCTCCAATCTGACACACAATTATCCACCACTACTCTCTGGCATCTCCCATCCAGCCACTGCTGAATCCATTTTACTACTTTGATATTAATGCCTAACGATTGAACCTTCCTAACTAACCTTCCGTGTGGAACCTTGTCAAAGGCCTTACTGAAGTTCATATAGACAACATCCAGCACTTTACCCTCGTGAACTTTCCTAGTAACCTCATCAAAAAATTCAATAAGATTTGTCAAACATGACCTTCCATGCACAAATCCATGTTGACTGTTCCTAATTAGACCCTGTCTATCCATCTCTAAGAATACTCTCCATCAATTTACCCAGCGCTGACGTCAAACTCACAGGCTGATAATTGCTAGGTTTACTCTTAGAACCCTTTTTAAACAATGGAACGACATGAGCAATACACCAATCCTCCGGCACCATCCCCGTTTCTAATGACATTTGAAATATTTCTGTCAGAGCCCTTGCTATTTCCACACTAACTTCCCTCAAGGTCCTAGAGAATATCTTGTCCAGATCTGGAGACTTATCCACTTTTATATTCCTTATAGCGCCAGTACTTCCTCTTCTTTAATCATCATACTTTCCCTAACTACCATTCTTGTTTCCTTTACCTTACACAATTCAATATCCTTCTCCTTAGTGAATACCAAAGAAAAGAAGTTGTTCAAAATCTCCCCCATCTCTTTTGGCTCCGCAGATAGCCGTCCACACTGATTCTCTAAGGGACCAATTTTATCCCTTACTATCCTTTTGCTATTAATATAACTGTAGAAACCCTTTGGATTTATTTTCACTTTACTTGCCAAAGCAGCCTCGTATCTTCTTTTAGCTTTTCTAATTTCTTTCTTAAGATTCTTTTTACATTCTTTATATTCCTCAAGCACCTCATTAACTCCAAGCTGCCTATATTTATTGTAGCCCCTTGTCCTTTTCCGAACCAAGTTTCCTATATCCCTTGAAAACCATGGTTCTCTCAAACTTTTAACCTTTCCTTTCAACCAAACAGGAACATAAAGATCCTGTACCCTCAAAATTTCACCTTTAAATGACCTCCATTTCTCTATTACATCCTTCCTATAGAACAAATTGTCCCAATCCACTCCTTCTAAATCCTTTCGCATCTCCTCAAAGTTAGCCTTTCTCCAATCAAAAATCTCAACCCTGGGTCCAGTCCTATTCTTCTCCATAATTATATTGAACTAATGGTATTGTGATCACTGGACCCGAAGTGCTCCCCAACACATACCTCCATCACCTATCTCATTCCCTAACAGGAGATCCAACACTGCCCCTTCTCTAGTTGGTACCTCTATGTATTGCTGCAAAAAACTATCTTGCACACATTTTACAAACTCCAAACCATCCAGCCCTTTTACAGAATGGGCTTCCCAGTCTCTGTGTGGAAAATTAAAATTTCAACACAATCATAACCTTGTGCTTACTACAAATATCTGCTATCTCCTTACAAATTTGCTCCTCCAGATCCTGGTCCCCAATAGGTGATCTATAATACACCCCTGTAAGTGTTACTACACCTTTCCCATTCCTCAATTCCACCCACATAGCCTCCCTAGACCTGTCCACTAATCTATCCTGCCAGAGCACCGCTGTTATATTTTCTCTGACAAGCAATGCAACACCTCCCCCTCTTGTCCCTCCTATTCTATCACACCCGAAGCAAGGAAATTCTGGAATATTTATTTGCCAATCACACCCCTCCTGCAACCATGTTTCACTAATAGCTACAACATCATATTTCCAGGTATCAATCCATGCTCTAAGCTCATCCACCTTTCTTACAATGCTCCTAGCATTAAAATAGATGCACTTAAGAAACTCTCCACCTCTTACTCTCTGTTTATCCTTAATGGAGCAAACAACTTTGTTACCTTTTTCTTCCTTCCCCTCGTCATCTTCGGTCTGATTTCTCCCAATCTCTGTCCCCTGCCTATCCTTCCTCACACACTGTCTACTAGCTTTCTCGATTTGTGAACTAACCTCCTCTCTCCTAGTTTCTTCAATTTGATTCCCACCCCCCAACCATTCTAGCTTAAAGTCACCTCAGTAGACTTCGCAAATCTCCCCGCCAGGATATTGGTCCCCCTAGGATTCAAGTGCAACCCATCCTTTTTGTACAGGTTACACCTGCGCCAAAAGAGGTCCCAATGATCCAAAAACTTGAATCCCTGCCCCCTGCTCCAATCCCTCAGCCACGCATTTATCCTCCACCCCATTGCTTTCCTACTCTCACTGTCGTGTGGCACAGGCAGTAATCCCGAGATTACTACCTTTGCGGTCCTTTTTCTCAACTCCCTTCCTAACTCCCTATATTCTCCTTTCAGGACCTCTCCCCTTTTCCTACCTATGTTATTGGTACCTATATGTACCACAACTTCTTGGCTCCTCTCCCTCCCACCTCAGGATATCTTGGACGCAATCAGAAACATCCTGGACCCTGGCAGCAGGGAGGCAAACTACCATCCGGGTCTCCGGACTGTGTCCACAGAATTACCTATCTGACCCCCTTACTATCGAGTCCCCTATTACAACTGCCCTCCTCTTCCTTTCCCTACCTTTCCGAGCTGCAGGGCCTGACTCAGTGCCAGAGGCACGGCCACTGTTGCTTTCCCCAGGTAAGCTGTCCCTCCCCAGCAGTACTCACACAGGAGTACTTATTGCCAAGGCGCACAGCCACTGGGGTACTCTCTATTACCTGACTTTTCCCCTTCCCCCTCCTAACCGTGACCCACTTGTCTGCCTCCTATGGCCCTGGTGTGACCACCTGCCTGCAATTCCTCTCTATCAACTCCTCACTCTCCCTGACCAGACAAAGGTCATCGAGCTGCAGCTCCAGTTCCCTAACGCGGTCCCTTAGGAGCTGCATCTCAGCGCACCTGGCACAGATGTGGACGTCTGGGAGGCTGGGAATTCTTTGAGGAATAGACAAAGGAGAGCCAATGGATGTTGCTTACTTGGATTTTCAGAAGTCCTTTGACAAGATGCTCACATGAGGCTGCTAAGCAAGATAAGAGCCCATTGTATAACAGAAAAGATACTAGCATGGATAAAAGATTGGCGGCCTGGCAGGAGGTAACGAGTGGGAATAAAGGGGGC
This sequence comes from Mobula hypostoma, assembly GCF_963921235.1. Taxonomy (NCBI): domain Eukaryota; kingdom Metazoa; phylum Chordata; class Chondrichthyes; order Myliobatiformes; family Myliobatidae; genus Mobula; species Mobula hypostoma. Next base: position 33,368,260 of record NC_086100.1, read on the forward strand.
CTACTCTGGTTGGCTGCTGATGACTAAAAGTGTTCTGTAAATATTGGTACTGGGACCACTTCTTTTCATGTTAAGTGTCAATGATTTGGATAATGGAATTGATAACTTTTTGCCCAAGTTTACAGATGATGCAAGGATAGGTAGAGGAGCGGACAGATTAGGAGAAAGGGTAAAGAAGTGACAAAGGGAATATAGTGCATGGAAGTTTATGGTCATGTAGCAGGAATAAAGGTGTAGAAAATTTTCTAAATGGGGAAAAATTCAAAAGTTTGAGGTGTGAAAGGATTTAGGAATCCTTGTGCAGGATACCTTGCAGGTTGAGTTGGTGGTAAAAAAGACAAATGCAATATTAACATTTATTTTGAGAGGACTAGAATATAAAAACAAAGTTTTAATGCTGAGGCTTTGTAAATAATCAGTCAGACTACGATGGGATTATTGTGAGCTGCTTTGAGTCCACTTTCTAAGAAAAGCTGTGCTGGCATTTGAGAGGGTCAGAAGAGGTTCACGAGCATGATACTGGGAATGAAAAGGTTAAAATATGAAGAATATTTGATGGCTTTGGGCCTGTACTCATCGTTTAGAAGAATGAAGGAGGATCTCATGGAAACCTAAAGGATATTGAATAGATGTGGAGAGGATGTTTCCTATAGGTAGGGGAGTCTAAGACCAGAGTGCACAACAGGGAACAGAGGAACATCTCTTTAGAACAGAGATGAGGAGGAATTTCTTTAGCCAGAGGGTAGTATTTCTGTAGAATTCACTGCCACAGATGGCTGTGGAGACTATGCCATTGGGTATATTTGAAGTGGAGTTTTATAGGTTCTTGATTAATAAGGGTGTCAAAGATTATGGGGAAAAGGAAGAAGAATGGGGTTGAGAAGGATAAGAAATCATCCATGATGGAATGATGGGGCAGACTCAACAGGTGAATTGGCCAAATTCTGCTCCTATGTCTTACAGTCTTATGGAACCGCACAGCAGGCTGATAATGGAAAGGTTGCAATGAGAGTACTTGGAGGATTAAAGTGGATGCCCAAAGTTATAGCCACTTACGGACTTAACAGATATTTTCAACCACACAGTTGAGCAAACAGGATTTGGTTTCCATATGCAGAGGTGATCACGTGGTGAGAAATGGATGCAGTGCACCAAATTGTTTCATCCAGAAAGAGTGCTTATAATCTTGGTCATTGAGAATGAGATGGAGGAGAAAGAACACTTTTGGGAACTACTATGTGGGAAGTTGCTGAGAGAATGAAAATGGATTTTGGTAGCAGTGAACTAAAATATTTCAAGGAAATGCATCATTTCAATGAGGAAGTGCTGAGGAAGACTTATCTGGTAATGGCTTCGTGTTAGAAGTCAAAGCTTGTGGGATGGAAGGCAAGGTCAAGAAAGACCCTGTCTTTCCCCTCTGCAACCTATTCCGTCTGCCTATCACTCATACACTGCTCTCACTGGTTCTCCCCTGTCCACCATACTTCCTTTATTTGGCTCCTCCATACCTTTGTTCCTAATGAGACTCGATAGCCTCAGCCCATTGTTGCCACCACTGATCACATCCCAACCTTTGTTGCTATACCACTCTTCCCTTCCCCACCTTGACTTCATCTACTGTTAGTCTGGATCCACTGATTGCTTCCCTGCCCATCGCTCACCTCTTTATATAGGCTTCCTCTCCTCTCTACTCTTTCAGTCTAGATGAAGGATCTTGAGCAGAAACGTAGCTTCTTCATTTCCCTCCACAAATGCTGCATGAGCCACTGGTTTCCTCCAGCAGCTTTCTTTTTGCTCCAGATTCCAGCATCTGCCGTCTTTTGTGTCTCCAATAACTCTATCATCTTTGGGTAGAAGGAGGGAGCTTGTGTGCAGAAATGCAGAAACTACAGCACAGCTAATATGGAAGGAGAAACTGCAGCTGAATAAAATACAGAGGATATACTGGTGTGTCAGGGCAGACATGATAGAGATAGACAAAGAAGGAAGATGCAGTGAAATCCCAACAGGAAGCAGGGTGGAAGAAAATGTAGGCAAGGCAGCTGTCTTGAGGTTGATGCCTTTCACTAACCTACCTTTTGCTATAGAGACAGGCAAGCTGAAAATGTGGGGGGGGATGGGCACAAGATATACAGTGAAGCAAACATGGTAAAAAATCAGTACCATAGATGGCCAGACTTTCTAGAAAAAAATAAGGTAGTACCAACATGTTTGTCAATATTTGATAAAAAGGTGAGGCAGTAGCCAGAGTAGAAGGGAAGGAGAATGTTGCATACACTGTATTCCATGAAGGAGACTGACTTGGCTTGGAATCACAGGAGTTCATGTGGAGGAAGTTGTCAAAGTGAAAACATTCAGATAGGTTCTTGTAACAGCTTGAAAATCCCTAAGACTACCTTACAACATATTTCTTTTTTCTCTGAACTTGCACTAATGTAATTATGTACATTTTACTTTGTTTTATCATGTATAATTTATGTTAATTTAAGCCTATGCTGACCTTTGTTTATTGTGTACAGTGCTGCTGCTACAAAAAGCTAACTTTCATGACATTTACAAGCTGGGTATATACACCTACGGCATTAAATTTGAAATGGGACTTGGGAAAGGCACATCACTTCCCTCAAGGGAGCAACGAGGCATCTTCAAGCTCTCCCAGTGGAGGAAGGAGGCAATGAGGACAGTGCAAGGGATGAGGTAAAAGGCAGCTGTGGCATTTCTGTTACACAAGAGTTTCTGCAGATACTAGAAATCCTGAGTAACACACACAAAATCCTGGAGGAACTCCTCAGGTCTGGCAGCATCTGCAGAAAGCAAAAAAGAGTCAATATTTTGAGTCCTGATGAAGGGTCTCAGCCCAAAACATTCCTCTTCATAGATGCTGCCTTACCTGATGAGCTCCCTCAAGATTTTGTATAGATTCAATTATCTCTCAATGTTCCCAATTACTGCAAGAAAGAAGCAGCTGTTGAATATATTGGAAACTGAAGGACATGATGTACATAGTTGTTTATGAACAAGAAATAATAGTGTTTGTATTATTTTGTTATGAAATAATCAATATACTTTTGAACTGTTTTCTGTGTCATATAAACAAATGCATGCATTTAAAATATTAAACTAGTTGCTTTTAGCAATATTATTTACTGATTAAAGAGCTTAATAATGAATCTAATGTTGCTGATGATATCTAAATTAAGTTTAATTAGTGATTCACTGGCAGCTGGAAGTGATTTGCAGGATTCAATTACTCTTCTCAATGAGAGCTTGTTAATACAGTTTTACCAATATAAAACTTAGCTTGGTTAAAAGGGTCATTTTTTTGAAAAGGTTTGTCAATTTTAATGGTCTTTAAAAATTCTTGCCAGGTGGATCGTCAGAGAAGTTTCCTCCTGTACAGCAACTTTTAATTTAGCAAATATTATAGATTGGTTATTCTTGGGGTTCTTACATACTTGGCAATATTAAGCTAGTATGACAGTCTCCCACTAGAGTTGCGAGGTAGGGTTAATTTAAAAATCTTTTAGGATTTGCTCAAACTAATAGCTCAATCTGATCACCAATTCTGAGAAGCATTTCCCAAATATGGGATTGAGTGAGTCTGGCTGTGATCCATGATTCTGGAGGGAATCACTGCCATTTAGTCACTCCCACACGAGCAAGTCTGGGACATACTGAGTGACAGATGTTGTCTCATCTGTCGCTCCATTCAACATTATGCTGAGGAATCTGCCTCTTCATCCTTTACCAGTTAAAATTAGCATGGGACTATAGACCCATCCATTTTCAGCCTGGAGGAAGGGAAATAATTTGTTTTAAATTATTCTTTGTTAACAGTTTTATGGGTTGATATATTAGTTATTTTAAGAATGTTCTGTTAAATTGCATCACATATTATATCATAACAGTTTGAGCTTTACTACTGAGGTTTAGTGTTTGGTTTAGAGGGCCATATTCTAAATGTTAAATAACAAGGCTACAGAGGAGACAGCACCCCCGTTGAAACTAGAGAACATGGTGAAGAGCTTCAGTCACAAATTTACAATCTCATTATCCACATCTTGAAATAGGAGATCTACCAGGGAAAATTGGAAGTGCTGCAATTAAGTCTGCCTTCAAGAAAGGAGACCAGCCTGACTGTCTCTCTTACTGTCCACCACAGGCAAAGCCATTGCCAAGGTCCATTGCACCTACTCCTGGTGGCCGAAGTGCTGCTTCTGAATCACAGCAAGGTTAGAAGCTTAGAAAAATAGAGGGCTATGGATAACCCTAGGTAATTTCTAAAGTAAGTACATATTTGGCACAGCTTTGCGGGCTGAAGGGTCTGTATTATGCTGTAGGTTTTCTATGTTTCCACGTTTTGTCCAGATAAGGGTACATTAGATGTGATCTTCACCAGTGGACAGCTCGAAGAAACAAAACCAACCATGATACATGGCCTTCCTTTACTAAAGCTATTGATTGCAATGATCAGGAGACATTGTGGAGGATGCTCCTCAGATCTAGTTTTTCACAGAAAGCTGTGTCCTGTTTACACAAAAGCACATGATACTGTAAAGAAACATTCTACACAGAACCGCCTCAGTGAAGACTAATGTCAATCCTGGCTGAGTCCCTGCCAAACCTGTTCCTCAGTCTTTCTAACTGCAATTTTACACCTGACCTCAAAAAACAATCGGCGAGAGTCTAACTAATCTTCAGAACTAATGCAAGAATATCAAATCTGTTTAACAATCAGGTTATTTATAATGTTCTTACACAGCACACAAAACTACTGTGAATTGTGTTAATATTTCAAGGCTTGTTGATTGAAGTTTAATAAATCCCAGGCCTTTGAAGAAGAGCAGAGATGATATCACTGGTATTCTAGCCAGTATTTATTCTTTTATAAGCATTTTGAGAACAGATTAGGTGGACATTAACACACGGCCTGTGACAGCAAAGTCGCTATTGCTTTCTTTCCTGCACATTGGTGACTACATTTTATAAAGGATTTCAGTAGCCATCAACCTCATTAGGATGTTTTGAAAAGCATGAGGTAGGAACTATATGCAACTCTACTTTGTATACTACATTAAGATTTATTTGTAGTGCTCAATTACACAGCTCTGTAATTTTCACCCAATGGCTCACTTCATCCGCATTTGGGAGAAAAAATTGAATCAGCAGTCAGTTTAACATTCCCCTCTGATTTAACTTTCTACTAGCTTCAAAAGGAATCTAAAATTAACTCAGGCAGAAAGTTTCGGCAGATCCAATCCAGTCTGAATGCGCTGATGCTACTGTAATGGCCTGGTTAAGATCTCTACTGCCATGCTGTGAGGTAGCTTCTGTAAAAGCAGTGTGCCACGCTAGGAAGTGTGTTCTTGCTTCAGCTAAGACAGGGACCCATGTTGTTTAATTTAGGAATGTGAGTCAGCCAATCAGGATTGTGGGAGGCGAAAGATGGTTCTAGAGAGCTGTGCAGAAGAGTTTTATGAAGGATAGCAGTCTGGTTACTGGTCTTTTGGAGGGAAATGCAGTAAAGTGAAGATTGGGAGAGATGCCCATAGGATTCAATCTGATGGGAAGGCACAATTGCAAGGAGTGCTTCGCGAGACAAAGGAGTCCAAGATTGGAAGCTCTACTGGTGACTGGTGATGACAATTCAGCGCTGTAATGGTTATACCCAGCTTTTGGAAGAGACGAGCTCCAACAGTCACGTGCACATTTAGATTGGTTTAACTGCAATGGACCCTTTTATTTTTCTTTCTTTCTTTCTCTTAATAACTGATAAAGCTGAAATTAGTAAGTATACTTGCTTTATAATTTTATGATCAGTTTTTTCTTGCCGAGTGATAATTGTGTATGGGCAGCATCTACACAGCATTCGCTCAAATTGAGGTTTCTTCAATTGGAACATCACGGCATTCATCTTTGGTTGAATCCCAAATCATACTGACCTTAGACATATATTATTTATGAAAGGTGGCCTTCTTACCGCTGAGTTATAGCAGCGTTAGCTAACGAGCCAAGATTGTATAAGGGCCCATGAAGAGGGTTACACTACTCTTTCAGTTAGTTTTTGGACTGATTTAAGCTCCATTACAGGATGTTCAAAGTTCAAAGTAAATTTGTTATTAAAATGTGTATACAGCACCATATACTACGATGAGATTCATTTTCTTGCAGGCATTCACAGTAGAACAATGAAATACAACAGGAGCAATGAAAAACTAAATACAAATAAAGACTGAGAATCAATCAATGAAGATGAAGTCTGCAAATACAAAAAAACAAATATTATTAAATAAGCAAGTAAATAAGTCAATAAATAATACTGTGGAGTTGTTGTAGAGTCCTTGAAAGTGAACTGATGGTGTGGAACCTATGGCTCCTGTACCTCCTTCCCGATGGCAACAGTGAGAAGAGAGTATGGCCTGGATGGTGCTTTCCTGTGACAGTGTTCCTTGTACATGCGCTCGATGGTGGGGAGGGCTTTACGTGTGATGAACTGGGCTGTATCCATCACTTTTTGTAGTATGCATTTGGTGAAGGCTTTATTTCATGTCATCTAACTAAGAAATGGAAGAAGTTGGCCTTTGGCCCTTATACCAAATGCACCATTAAGACCACAGCTGACCTTTTACCTCTGTACCATTTCTCTCCACCGATGCCAATTCCAATGAATTCCTTTATTTCCATATGTCTGTTGATCTCTTGCTTTGCAAATACTCAGCAACTGTGCTTCAACAGGTAAGGAGTTAAGGGAATTCTGTCCGCCAGAGAAAACAGGATGTCCCAGTGGCCACACGTTTTAATTCCGCATCCCATTCCCATTCTGATATGTCTATCCACAGCCTCCTCTACTGTAAAGATGAAGCCACACTCAGGTTGGAGGAACAACACCTTAAATTCCGTCTGGGTAGCCTCCAACCTGATGGCATGAACATTTACTTCTCTAACTTCCGCTAATGCCCCACCTCCCCCTCGTACCCCATCCATTATTTATTTATATACACACATTCTTTCTCTCTCTCTCTTCTTTTTCTCCCTCTGTCCTCTGACTATATCCCTTGCTCATCCTCTGGGTTTCCCCCCCTCCCTCTTTTCCTTCTCCCTGGGCCTCCTGTCCCATGATCCTCTCATATCCCTTTGCCAATCACCTGTCCAGCTCTTGGCTCCATCCCTCCCCCTCCTGTCTTCTCCTATCATTTTGGATCTCCCCCTCCCCCTCCCACTTTCAAATCTCTTACTAGCTCTTCCTTCAGTTAGTCCTGACGAAGGGTCTCGGGCCGAAACGTCGACTGTACCTCTTCCTCGAGATGCTGCCTGGCCTGCTGCGTTCACCAGCATCTTTGATGTGTGTTGCTTGAATTTCCAGCATCTGCAGAATTCCTCGTGTTAAGGGAATTCTTTTTTGTTAGAAATGCCATTCTTTGAATGAATATGAACGATCTTGTAATAGAAAGACCATAAGACACAGGAGGAGTATTAAGCCATGCAGCCACTCGAAACACCTGCCTTCTCACCATATCCTTTGATGCCCTGACTGATCAGGAGGCTGTCAACTTCTGCTTTAAATATACGCACGGACTTTGCCTCCGCCATGGTCTGTGGCGGAGCGTTCCACAGATTCACTACTCTCTGGCTAAAAATATTCCTCCTTAACTCTGTTCTAAAAGGTCACCCCTTAATTTGAGGCTGTGCCTTCTAGTTCTGTATATCACCATTATAGGAAACATCCTCTCCATATCAACCTTATCTAGTCCTTTCGACGTTCAGTAGGTTTCAATGAGATCTCTCTGCATTTTTCTAAATTCCAGTGAGTACAGGCGCAAAGCTGCCAAACGCTCCTCATATGTTAACCTCTTCATTCCTGGAATCATCCTCTTGAACCTCCTCTGGACTCTCTCTGATGACAACACATCCTTTCTGAGACATGGGGCCCAAAACTGTTGACAATACTCCAAGTGCAGCCTGCTAGTGTCTTATAAAGCCTCAGCATTATCTTCTTGCTCTTATACTCTATTTTTCTTGAAATAAATGCGAATATTGCATTTGCCTTCTTTACCACAGACTCAACCTGTGAATTAACCTTCTGAGAGCCTTGTACAAGAATTTCTAAGTTTCTCTCCACCTCTGATGTTTGAACCTTCTCCCCATTTATATAATAGTCTGTACTACTGTTCCTTTTACCAAAATGCATTATCATACATTTCCCAACATTGTATTCCATCTGCCACTTTTTTGCCCATTCTTTCAATTTGTCTAATTCCTGCTGCAATCACGTTGCTTCCTCAGTATTACCTACCCCTCCATCCATCCTCATATCATCCACAAACTTTGCCACAGAGCCATCAATTCCATTATCCAAATCATTGATAAACAATGTGAAATGTAGTGGTCCCAATACCGACCCCTGAGGAACACCACTAGCCACTGGCAGCCAACCAGAAAAGGCCCCTTTTATTCCCAATCACTGCCTTCTGCCTGACAGCCATTCCTCTATCCACATCAGTATCTTTCCTGTAATGCCACATGATTTTATCTTGTTAAGCAGCCTTATATGTGGCACCTTATCAAACATCTTCTGGAAATCCAAGAAAATGACATCCACGGCCTCTCTTTTGTCCAACCTTCCTGTTACTTTCTTGAAGAATTCTAACAGATTTGTTAGGCTTGATTTCCCTTTACAAAAATCATGCTGGCTGGAACACTGCTAGTGTCTTCCACAATGAAGACTGATGCGAAGTACCCATTAAGTTTATCTGCTATTTCTTTGTCCCGCATTACTACCTCACCAGCATTATTTTCCAGTGGTCCAATATCAACTCTCACTTCCTTTTTACTGTTTATATAACTGAAAAAACAGTATCTTCCTTTATATTATTGGCTAATTTACCCTCCTATTCAATCGTTTCTTTTCTTAGAGCTTTTTCAGTAGCCTTTTGTTGGATTTTAAAAGCTTCCTAATCAGCCAACTTCTTACTCACTTTTGCAGCATTTTATGCCCTTTGCTTGGCTTTTATGCAGTCCTTAACTTTCCTTTTCAGCCGCGGTTGCCTACCCCTGCCACTTGAGAACTACTTCTTCTGTGGAACATATCTATCCTGCACCTTGTGAACTATTCCCAGAAACTTCACCCATCTCTGCTCTGTCGTCATCCCCGCCTATATCCTTTTCCTATCCACCTGGGCAAGCTTCTCTTGCATTACTTTGTATCTTCCTTTATCCCACTGCGATACTGATACATGTGACTTATGCTTCTCCCTCTCCAATTGCAGTATGAATTCAGTCATATTATGAAACCTGCCTCCTAAGTGTTCCTTTATGTTAAGCTCCCTAATAAGATTTGGGGTATTATACTATATCCAATTTAAGATAGCCTTTCCCTTAGTTGACTCAAGCACAAACTGCTCTAAAAAGCCATATCATTGTTATTCAACAAATACCCTCTCTTGCGATCCGACACCAGTCTGATTTTCCCAATCCCCTTGCATATTAAAGCCCCTCATTACAATTCTATCATTTCCTTATTACATGCCTTTTCCAGCACCCTTTGCAGTCTCAACCCCATATCTCTGCAACTATTTGGAGGCCTATACATGATTCCTATATTGGTCTTTTTACCCTTGCAGTTTCTTAACTCCACCCACAAAGATTCAACATTCTCTGACCCTATGTCACCTCCTTGTAAAGATGTAACTCCATCTCTGACCAACAGAGCCACACCACCACCTATGCCCCCCTGCCTGTCCTTTCAATACAAAATATATCCTTTGATGTTAACCTCCCAACTATGGCCTTCTTTCAGCCATGACTCTGTGATGCCCATAATGTCACACCAACCAATCTCTAGTTGCGCTACAAATTTGTCCATCTTATTCTGAATGCTATGCATATTTAAATATAGCACTTTTAGTCCTGCATTCTTTGCCCTTTAGAATTTGGCCTCTGTGGTACAATTTAACTCTTTTCTCTGTCTGTATTCATACCCAATCATTGCCTTGTCCTTCCTTACATTCATGTTATACCCGTCACTGACTTGTGAACCTGCTGGCTCATCCTCAGCACTACAATATTGCTTCCTATCCACCTGCCATATTAGTTTAAACCACTCCCGACAGATTTAGTAAATCTGCCTGCCAGAATATTGGTCCCCTTCGGATTCAAGTTGTGAAGAAGGCGAATGGAATGTTGGCATTGTTTTCTAGAAGTATAGAATATAAGAGCAGGGATGTGATGTTGAGGCTGTATAAGGCACTCATGAGACCACACTTGGAGCATTGTGTGCAGTTTTGAGCTCCTTATTTTAGAAAGGATATACTGACATTAGAGAGGGTTCAGAGAAGATTCATGCAAATGATTCCAGGAATGAAAGGGTTACCGTATGAGAAACGTCTGGCAGCTCTTGGGCTGTATTCCCTGGAGTTCAGGAGAATGAGGGGTGGGATCTCATAGAAACATTCCAAATGATAAAAGGCCTGAACAGATTAGATATGGCAAAGTTATTTCCCATGGTAGGGGACTCTAGGACAAGAGGGCACGACTTCAGGATTGAAGGACGTCCTTTTAGAACTGAGATGCGGAGAAATTACTTTAGTCAGAGGGTGGTAAATCTGTAGAATTTGTTGCCATGAGGGACTGTGGAGGCCAAGTCATTGGGTGTATATAAGGCAGAGATAGATAGGTTCTTGATTAGCCAGGGCATCAAAGGGTATGAGATGAAAGCAGGGGAGTGGGGATGACTGGAAGAATTGGATCAGCCCATGATTGAATGGCGGAGCAGACTCGATGGGACAAATGGCCTGCTTCTGCTCCTATATCTTATGGTCTTATAACCCACCCCTTTTGTACAGGTCACACCTTCCCCAGAAGAGGTCCAAATGACCTGGAAATCTGAATCCCTGACCCCTGCTCCAATTCTCCAGCCATGCATTTATCTGCCATCTCATTCTATTTCTATCCTCACTGTCACATGGCACAGGCAGCAACCCTGAGATTACTACCCTTGAGGTCCTGCTTCTTACTTCTTTCACCTCTTCACTTTCCCTAACAAGCCAAAGGTCATCGAGCTGCAGCTCCAATTCCCTAACACGATCTCCAAGGAGCTGCATTCAGAGAAGAGGAATTTTTCCTGGTGCCCAGTATATTACTCCACATTCAAAGAACACTTTAAAAAAAACAATGTGTGATGATTCATATTATTTGGCATTTGAGGGATGATTCTATGGTGACAGTGATTAGCTGCATCAGGCTAAGGGTGTAAAATTGACTTGTTTGTCTTTAGAGGCAGACTACGATTGAAAAATAATTGTGAGTTACAGTATAATTGAGAGCAGGAAAAAAATAAGGCTTGTAAGAATAAAGTGGACTCAACATCAATATGCATTTATATGGTCCTTATAATGTAGCAAGGAATCCCAAAGGAACATTATCAATCACAGAACTGAAACAAGACAAATGAGACTAATCAAAAGCTTTATGCAGAATAAAGCTGAGAACAGAAATATTTATTGAGGGAATTCCAGCACTTAAGAAGATGGATAATTTATAGAATGTAGAATATAGAACATTATAACACAGTATGAGCGCTTCGGCCCAGAATATTGTGCTGACTTCTAAACTAATCAAAGTTCCATAAAATGCTTCCCTTATGCATAGCCTTCTAGCATTCTTTCATCCAGATATCTAAAAGACTCGTAAATGTCCTTAATAGATCTGCCTCTACCACCACCTCTGGCAGCACAATCCACATATACACCAGTCTTTGTATAAAAAACCTACCTCTAACATCCTCCGTATACATTCCTCCAACCACTTAAAATTATTCCTTCTTGTATTAGCCATTTCCACCCTAGGAAACAGGCACTGGCTCTCCACTCTATCAATGCCTCTTATAATCTTAAACACTTCTATCAAATTAGCTCTCATCCACTTTCACTCCAAAGGAAAAAAGCACATTCTTTACTTATAAGTCATGCTCTCTAATCCAGGCGGCATCCTGGTAAATCTCCTCTGCACCCTCTGTTAAGCTTCCACATCCTTCCTTTAATGAAGCAAGCAGACCTGAACACAATACTCCAAGTGTGGTCTACATTATACAGCTACAACATTACTTTATGGCTCTTGAATTCAATCCCTCAACTAATGAAGGCCCGCACTGTGCCACACGCCATATGTCTTCTTAACCACCTATCAAATTGTGCGGCTACTTTGAGGGAGCTATGGACATGAACCCCAAGATCCCTCTGTTCCTCATCACTGCTAAGAATACTGTCATCAACCCTGTACTTTCTGCCTTGGAAATTCAACCTTCCAAAGAGTTTCACTTCACCAGATTGAACTCTATCTGCCACTTCTCAGCCCAGCTCTGCATTCTATCCATGTTCCATTATTACTTATGACGACCTTCTACACTATCCACAACACCACCAACCTTTGTGTCATCTGCAGACTTACTAACTCACCTTTCCACTTCCTCATTTAAGTCATTGATAAAAATCCCAATGAGCAGGGTTCCTGAAATAGATCCTTGCGGAATGCCTCTGGTCATGGCCTCCAGGTAGGATGCACTATATCTATTACCACCCCTCTTACTTCTGTGGGCAAATCAATTCTGAATCCATGCAGTCTTACTAAACTACATATACACCACGTTCACTGCTCTACCTTCAATTTATTTTGTTACTTCCTCAACAAAGTCGACCAGGCTTGTGAGGTATGATCTGCCCCTTACAAAGCAATGCTGACTATCCCTAATCAGACTATGCTCCTCCAAATGCTTATAAATCCTGTCTCTGAGAATCCTCTTCAATAGATTGCCCATCACTGTGGTAAGATTCACAGGTCTATAATTCCCAGGATTATCCCTATTACCTTTCTTGAACAAAGGAATAACATTTGCTAGCCTGGAATCTTTTGGTACTACTCCTATGGCCAGTGACGATGCAAAGATTGCCGTCAAAGATGCAGCAATCTCTTATCTCACTTTCTATAGTAATCCAGGTGACATACATATTTTAATGTTGATCTAAAGTTCCAGCACATCCTCCTTCTTAACCTCAACATGGTCCAACATATTAGCCTGTTTTATGCTGTCCCTATATTCATCAGTGCTCTTCTCACTGGAGATTACAGAAGCAAAATATTCACTAAAGATCTCTCATACCACCTGCAACTGCAGGCACGTTTCCTCTGCAATCCTTGATCAGTCCCACCCTCACTTTTGTCATCTTCCTGTTCCTCACATATGTGTAGAACGTCTTGGGGTTTTCCTGTAACCCTACTTGCCAAGGTCTTCTTGTGTCCTCCTCTAAGTCCTTCTTAAGTTCCTTTAACTTTCAAGAGCCCTGTCTGGTCTTTGTTTCCTAAACTTTAAGTATGTTTCTTTTTTCCTCTTGAGTAGATACTCCACAACACTTGTCTTTCTTTTCTTTTTTTAAATCTTTTTATTGAGTAAGTATACAAAAAAGGTAAACCATATAAACATTAATACAATGTTAAAGTATAATAAAATTCCAAAAGATAACAATACCAAAAAGAAAATACTACAAACAATGTAATTTAAGCATAAGAAACCAAGATAACATAATAGTATACTAAATTTTATATATATCAATGGAAAAAAAAGAAAAAAAACCCCAAAAAAAAACCCACCGTGCAGCTAACTAAAAGCAAGGCAAAGCAATGGGCTAACTTGAAACCAAACAGAGTTAAACTTAAAATCACGTCCTCAATCCCGACCTCCATTAAAAACAGTGAAAAAAAAACAAGAAGGGTAAATATTACATTAAATGAAAATATCGAATAAAAGGTCCCCAAATCTGTTCAAATTTAAATGAAGAATCATAAAGGTTACTTCTAATTTTCTCCAAATTCAAACATAAAATCGTCTGAGAAAACCAAAAAAAGGTAGTTGGAGCATTAAGCTCTTTCCAATGTTGTAAAATACATCTTTTCACCATTAAAGTAAGAAATGCAATCATTCTACGGGCTGAAGGGGAAAGATTACTAGAAATTTTAGGTAGTCCAAAGATAGCAGTAATAGGGTGAGGAGAGATATCTATATTTAATACCTTAGAAATAATATTGAAAATATCTCTCCAAAAAGTTTCCAAAGTAGGGCAAGACCAAAACATATGAGTTAAAGAGGCTATCTGCCCCGAACATCTATCACAGAAAGGATTAATATGCGAGTAAAAACGCGCTAACTTATCTTTGGACATATGTGCTCTATGAACCACTTTAAATTGAATTAGGGAATGTTTAGCACAAATAGAGGAAGTATTAACTAATTGTAAAATCTGCCCCCAATCATCCACAGAAATGGTAAGCCCCAATTCCTGTTCCCAATCTACCCTAATCTTATCAAATGGAGCTTTCCTAAGTTTCATAATAATATTATAAATCATAGCCGATGCACCTTTCTGACATGGATTAAGGTTAATTATCGAATCTAAAATATATATAGGAGGAAGCATTGGAAAGGAAGAAAGTATAGTACTTAGGAAATTTCTAACTTGTAAATATCTAAAAAAATGTATTCTTGATAAGTTATATTTATTAGATAATTGTTCAAAAGACATAAGGGAACCATCTAAAAATAAATCCAAAAACCGTAAAATACCCTTAGTCTTCCAAGTTTGAAAAGCGCGATCCGTAAAAGAGGGAGGAAAAAATATGTTACCTAAAATAGGAATCGCTAACCCGAATTGATTAAGATCAAAAAATTTTCTGAATTGAAACCAAATGCGCAAAGCATATTTAACTATCGGGTTAGAGACCTGCTTAAGACGTTTCGAATCAAAAGGAAGAGAGGAACCTAAAATAGAACCAAGTGTATAACCCTGAACAGATTGTAATTCCAATGCTACCCATTTAGGAATAGATAGTATGTCCTGGTCAAGTAACCAAAATTTCATATGACGAATATTAATAGCCCAATAATAAAATCTAAAGTTAGGTAATGCTAAACCTCCATCTCTCTTAGCTTTCTGTAAATGTATTTTACCCAGTCTCGGATTCTTATTCTGCCAAATAAATGAAGAAATTTTAGAGTCAACTTTATCAAAAAAAGATTTAGGAACGAAAATTGGTAATGCCTGAAACACATATAAAAATTTTGGCAAAAAAAACATCTTAACTGCATTAATACGACCAATCAAAGTTAAATATAAGGGAAACCATTTAGATGAAAGTTGAGTAATATGGTCTATTAATGGTAAAAAGTTAGTCTTAAATAAATCTTTGTGTTTACAAGTAATTTTAATCCCAAGATATGAAAAGTAATTATTAATCAATTTAAATGGAAATTTATAATATAAGGGAAGATGTTTATTAATCGGAAAAAGTTCACTCTTACTAAGATTTAATTTATAACCTGAGAAAAGACCAAATTGTGCTAATAACTCTAAAACAGCAGGAATGGATCTCTCAGGATTAGAAATATATAAAAGTAAATCATCAGCATAGAGTGATAATTTATGGGACTTTAATCCCCGAGTTATCCCAGTAATATTTGAAGATTCTCGAATAGCAATTGCAAGAGGTTCTAATGCAATATCAAATAATAGGGGACTAAGAGGACAGCCTTGTCGAGTACCACGAAAGAGAGGAAAAAAAGGTGAGTTTAAAGAGTTAGTACGAACCGAGGCTACAGGGGAGTGATATAACAGTTTAATCCAGGATATAAATTTCAAGCTAAAATTAAACATTTCAAGCACCTTAAATAAATAAGGCCATTCTACTCTATCAAAAGCTTTCTCGGCATCTAAAGAAATAACACACTCAGGAACATTTTGTGAGGGAGTATAAATGATATTTAACAATGTACGAATATTATAAAAAGAGTAACGACCTTTAATAAAACCCGTTTGGTCTTCCGAAATAATAGAAGGAAGTACTTTTTCTAGTCTATTTGCTAATAACTTAGAAAAAACTTTAGAATCAACATTTAATAAAGATATTGGTCTATAAGATGCACATTGAGCAGGGTCTTTATCCTTCTTTAGTATTAGAGAAATTGATGCTCTATTAAAAGATTCAGGAAGTTTACCAAGTTTCAAAGAAGCCTCAAAAACCTTACAGAGCCAAGGAATCAATAAAGAAGCAAAACATTTATAAAATTCAACGGTAAACCCATCAGGGCCAGGAGCTTTCCCCAGATTCATAGAAAAAATAACATTCTTAATCTCATCCATTGTAATGGAAGTATCTAATAAAGAAGACATATCCTGTGAAATCTGAGGGAAGTCTAACTTATCTAAAAAATCATTCATATATTTAGAATCTCGAGGAGACTCTGATTGATATAAAGAAGAATAAAAATCACAAAAGGTTTGATTAATCCCCACATGATCCAATATCAATCGATCATTTTGGTTATAAATCTGATTGATTTGAGATTTAACATAATTAGATTTCAATTGATTAGCCAGCAGCTTGCCAATTTTATCACTGTGAACATAAAAGTCACTTCTTGTTTTCTTTAATTGGTTTACAATCGAGGACGAGAGTAGTAAACTGTGTTCCATTTGAAGTTCAGTTCTTTGTTTGTATAACTCCTCAGAAGGAGCCATAACATATTTCTTATCAATTTCTTTAATCTTGTCCACAATTGCCATCTCCTCCTGCTTCTGTTTCTTCCTCAAAGCAACGGAATACGAAATAATCTGACCCCGAATATAGGCTTTAAAAGTGTCCCAAAGAGTGTTAACCGAAATATCTTCTGTATGGTTAATTGTAAAAAAAAGCTCAATCTGTTCATTCATAAAATTAACAAAGTCCGAGTCCTGAAGCAACAGCGAATTAAAACGCCATTGTCTATTGTTTGGTATATTGGCCATAATTTTAATAGAAAGCTTAAGTGGAGCATGATCCGAAATGGTTATAGAATCATAATCACATTTAATCACTGAAGGAATGAGACGAGAATCAATGAAAAAATAATCAATTCTTGAATAGGAATGATGAACATGTGAAAAGAAGGAAAAATCTTTTTCCTGAGGATGCAGAAAACGCCAAATGTCCGTCGACCCAGAATCAGAAAGGAAAAAATTAATCAGATTTGCAGATTTATTAGGTAAAGTCCGTAAAGGAGCCGAACGGTCCAAAGCTGGAGACAAACAGGTATTAAGATCTCCGCCCCAAATCAATGAAAACTCGTTCAAATTTGGAAACTGATCAAACAATGATTTATAAAATTCCGGACAATCCATATTAGGAGCATAAACATTAACCAAAACTACTTTTTTATTAAATAGTAAACCACTAACCAATAAAAATCTACCATTCGGATCAGAGATAATATCCTGTTGTGTAAAAGTAACTGAGGAATCTATAAAAATAGAGACGCCTCGAATCTTAGCATTGGAATTCGAATGAAATTGTTGTCCCTTCCAGAATTTGAAAAAACGTAGTCTGTCCCCCCTCCGTACATGGGTCTCTTGTAAAAATAAAATTTGTGCTTTAAGTCTCCGGAACACTTTAAAAACTTTTTTCCTTTTAATAGGATGATTAAGACCATTAGTATTCCAGGAGACAAAATTAATAATAGACTCCATAAATCCTAAAGTCAACCCACAACAAGGAGGATTGACGATAGGCGCGACCCACAAACCCGGAGAGGAAACAGAACATACAAAAGATGCCGGGGAAAAGGACGCAACCAGTACTTCAATAATGTATATAGCCCAAAGAGAAACAAACTAAAACGTGAAGCCCCTCCCACCACCCCCCTGCCCCAAGACCCCAAGGCAAAATCTAAAGCAGACCCGCCAGAAAGAAGCAAGCGCTAAAACTACCCCCATGACTTCCGGTATACGCTCCCTAAAAAAAAGGTATAAATATGAAAAGGATCAGCTAGTTGTAAAACAGTAAAAAAGTAAGTAAAAAAAAGTTAGCTCAATTAAAATACACACAGAACAGAACAAAAGCCGGAAAATATATATTAAAAAAAAACCACAATAAACCTCAAACCCATGAATAGACACAGCAACAAGAAAAAATAGGATTATTAACATAAAGTGGTTATAAAAAGCAAAACAGAATAAAATTAAAAAAAAACTACAAAATTTAAGGCCACACAGGAAATACGTAAGATGACAAAAGGGAAGTAACCACCCAGAATCCCCTGGGAAAAGAAAGAAATGACGCAGTTAAAAAGAAAGTTTAGCAGCCATATTAAGAAATCAAAAATAAACTTTTCTGCCCAGATAGGGCAAGAAAAAGTTAAAACCAACCAATTCACAGCCTCCGATCAACGGAGATAATTAAAAAAAGGCAATTAAGATGTTGAAGATGAAAGTTGATCCAGATAACTCTGGGCATCCGATGGAGAATCAAAAAAACGAAGGGCTCCATCTAACATGCGAATCCTTAGACGTGCAGGGTACAGCAGCGCTGGTCTTAAATCCATCTTATAGAATTGCGACATCACGGATCTGTAACGAACCCGTTGGTCCCAGATTGGTTTACTGAAATCTTCCACGAATTGGAACTTAAGATCCGAAAAATCAATGAAACCTTTAGATCGAGCGAATCGAAACAGTCTCTCCTTGTCTTGAAAATAATGAAAACGTAAAATAACATGCCTAGGTCTATCTGACCTAGACGAGTATGATGGGATTCTGTGAACACGATCCAGTAGCGGTGGTTGGTCAGGAAATACAGTAGGGAATGCATCTTTTAAAAGTTGAGAAAAATATTTCATGGGGTTGTTGGATTCAACAACTTCCCTCATCCAGATCATTCGCAAATTCTGCCGTCGCATTCTAGATTCCAAGTCAGAGTTTTTAAAAGTCAAAAAGTCAAGTTTCTTCTTCATTACATTAATTGTTTCTTCGATTTTCCCCATCTTAAGCTCACTTTGTTGCGCGAATTTTTGAAGATCAGATATAGCCGACTGATGTTCCGCAATAAATGTTTGCATCTTATCCATTGAATCGGCAATTTTCTGGAGATTAGTTGAGATTTCCGTATGAATCAGGTCTTTAACAGAGCCTGCAATTTCCGTACGAATCATCTCCCTAACAGAGGTTGAAATTTCCCTCTGAATTAACTCCGATATCGCTTTCAAAGTCACCGGTGATTCAGTCGGGGGGAAATCCGTAGCTTTCGGTTTAACCGGAGGTTTACCATCCTTGCCGTTTTTCCCGTTCTTAGACATAGCAGATCTAAGTATCATCCAATTGTCGGAGAATTCAGTTTAATTCAAAGTATTGTAAGAATTGATGCCTTAATAGTTAATTAAAGTATAGCTGACCATAGAGAAAAAAAACTCAGAGGTAATGGAGCGAGTCAAGAACGCGACTTCACTCCATGAGCGCTACCGGAAGTCCCCCAACACTTGTCAATTGTGATTCTTTCACCTACCATCTGTTCTCTGCCTCAATGCAACAAATCTTTTCAGAACCCCATGCAAATATTCCCTACACAACCTCCACATTTTCGTGTGTATATGCCTGAGTACATCTGTTACCATATGATGCTCCCAAGTTCTTTCCTAGTAGCATCCATAATTTGTCCTCCTCCAATTAACTATTTTTCTAAACTGTTTTGCTCCTATTCGTCTCCAAGACCACATATTCTGTGAGCCAGTAGGGTTGGTCAGTACCACCTGAGGGGAATAATGTTCATAGTGATTTTTGGCAAGGTATACATCTCTAGAGTTAGAAAGTATGTGATAACATTGCACCAGTGGTAGCTTTATTACTTCAAATAAGTAATCACTTTTTGTACATATTCTGTATTAACATCAGCACAGCAGAAAATGTTACCCCCCCCAAAAAAAAAGATAAAAAACCTCATTTGGAGAGAGTTCTGGAGTTTTATCAATGTCATGATATTTTCCATATTGTTGTATCAAATCAAAACAATCTTAAGCTTTTGTCATAGCGTGTAGAATTACAGTACAATAATTCAAATGTGGGGTTCCACACGGCCATAACCTAGGCTCCATTTGGTTGTAAAATGAATATATTTAATCAAAGACTGCTTTCCATACTTTGTTTTCCATACTTTCATAACTTATTAATAATCATAATAATTTTCCAAGTCTTCCACGTCTTCCACATCTTCATCTGAACTTTCCACACTCTGAGCTGGCTGCCTGGTTCTCACAGTCTGCCAGTCTGCACATGTCAGTACACCTGAGGCCATTTGCAACACAAGTACATCTTGGGAGTGAACATTTTTTTGGACAGTTACAGGCCAGTGGATCCAGGACGGCATCGGGTGCTGGCTGGCCTTCCATCCAGTGCACCACCAACTGTTCAGCTTCCTCTTCTCTCTCCATCTGCCATCCTCTGCCAACAGGGCTTGGCACTTGTGGGTCCTTCTCCAAACATCTTCCCCATATACCAGCCTGGTAGTTGGCTCGCTGTGCATGTTTTGTTAAGCAGTCCTTGCATGGTGGGAGTTGATGTCTTTTGATTTCACCTTTCTTGGCACAGAAAAGGTGATACCTGAGCTCATTGACCTTGGTGGTCAATGCTTTTGGGGCATACAGGAGACATGTAAATGCCTCCAGTTTGTCCATCAGTTCTGGAGAGAGGTCCCATTCCTGACCCAACTCTAAGAATCTGTCTTGAGTTTCCCTGTTGCTGGTCAGAAGTTTTAGGACACTTGTCTTCCCTTTGCCTGCAAAAGCGCTTACAGTGTCACATCCTGTATATGCGTGCAACCCGATGAGAGCCCTACAAAACTCCATGCCAACAGTGGCAGCAACCTTCCTGATGTCTACAAGCTTTGTACGGGTTCTAGTGCCACACTTCTGGAACAATGGGGCCTCAATCTTGTCACAAAATGCTAAAGACATGATAAAGATATCTGTGTCTTCTGAGCAGATCACTACAGATTGGTATCCCTCTCTCGTGGCATGGGCAGCATGGAGAAGTAGGCAGCCATCTGCTTCTTCTTGTTGACACTGAAGAGCTGACACCTCCTCACTGTCTTGAGATGTGATTCTGTAACATTTGTCATTCATAGTTGCATATAGAATCTTCTCCTGTAGCTTTGCTCTGTACTCCGCCTTCCTCCATTCATGGACTATGAAGCTAATGAGACTATTTTTGTTACTGACTTTGGTCAGGAAGCTCCTCCACTGCCTCACCATCTGTGTGCCTGTGATACCTTGGAACTCATGACCAGTCTCTTCACCCTGTAGAGATCTTTCACTATTCTTGATAGAGTTCTCCCTGTATGTGTCGAACGCAACTTCTGTTCTGCTACTCTGGCTGCCTTCCCTCAGAGCCATACCCAGAATTATTGTGGCAACATCTCTGAAAGTAACTTGATCACCTTTCACTCTTTAGACCAAGTTCATTCCATCAACCACTGTAGCTGAGTTTCCTGAGAGTTGCTCTTCTACTGCCACATTTTTCTGCAAGGCTGTGGCTAAAGCAGCTTTATTTGTCTTTCTCAGCAATCCTTCTGGTGTGGACAGGGCCCAGGGCAATGGTCCAAGGGGATGAGAAAGGATATCCTCCACACATAGACTGCGCCCTTGTGCCATCACTATGATGCATCCAAAGACCTATCTGCTTTCAAGATGATTGCCCTCCCCTTTGATTTCACTTCTCTCTTCTGTTTTCAGCTTGTTAGTTTTCATTGGGTCATAGAATTTCTTTGCTGGTGGGTCTTCCTCCAGTCTCTCATCCTTGAAGGCTGCATAGCATTGCTCACCGATCTCATATGCCTTCATCAGTTCGGTGGCAATGTCCTTGGCGGCTGCCTTTGCCGTAAAGATGCTAATGAGTTCCCCCTTCTCTGCAAATGGGTTGACCCATTCACGTATGAGGCTAACCACTGTTGAAACTGCTTTCTCATCTTTCTGGATTCTTGGCCGCTGTAGCTCCGCATGACAAAGCTCTGACTTGTTGCCTTGCACCAGCTCCCTTAACTGTCCCAGGAATGCACTGTGGTGCTCAGCTGTTATGTAGTAATGCTTGATAGCTCCAGTGTTCAGGCTGAACCGTGATGTGTCTCCAGGAGTCTGTGTGTGTTTGTTCACTGTGGCTTCAATAGCCTGGTCCACAGGGATCTGCCCAAAGGGGTTGTTACTTGACAGCTGCACTGAGAATTGGCCTGTCTTGAAGGCCTCATACACAGAAGGATTCTTCTCTGGGAGGTTCATCATCTGAGCAAAGTAAGGGGACGGGTACCGGGCATAATTCATCTTATAGGCAAAGCACTATGGGATTATGGTTCTTATAGCATGGAGGTGCAACTTCCAGTCCCCCTCACAGAAAGCTACCACCGCTGCAATGCTATCACATATTTTCTAGCACTAGGAGTGTATACCTTTCCAAAAATCACTATAAGGATTATTCCCCCAGTTGGTACCGGTGGCCCAAATTCGGGGTCCTGGCTCACGGGCTAACAGTATGATAATGGATTTGTGGTCACTATCTCTGAAATGCTCAGCCACTGGAGATGTCTGTCACCTAACCATGTTCATTGGCCAATACTAGATCCAAAATGGCCTTTCTCTCATCAGCCTGAGCACATATTGTGCCAGGAATCCTTCCTGGACACAAATTCTGCCCCATCTAAAAGGAGGTGCCATTTATGGAATGGAAAGCTTGCTTGTAAGTCCCTAAAAAGAAGTGTCGATTGGCCTAATTCGAACCCTAATTTTGAAGTGAAGTATTTGTTGCTTCCCCTTGGTATCTTAAATGCAGAACCAGATGAGTTCAAAGTTCAAAGTAAAATTTATTATCAGAGTACATTCATGTCACCACATACAACTCTGAGATTTTATTTCTACAAGCATACTTAGCAGATCTATGGAACAGTAACTGTAAATAAATGGACAGCAAAATGTGTAAATGCAAATATAAATAAATAGGAATAAGGTAAAAATGAGAGCTGTAAAATAAAAGGGCATTGACACTAAAGCATGATCTAAGAAACAGAATCCCAGATTGTGCAGCTAAGATACTGAGGGTAATGTGCTGTGCTTTAATTCTGCATTTATTGGGGCTAATTTTCAATATCACTATCCAGGCTGTAATGGAACACAACAGATCACGTAACTATTATGGAAATCATCATGTTTTATACTATTGATTGCTGTGGTGTGTGTATCGAGTGAGTTCTACTTAGGAAACAAACAAAAAGCAAGTAATATGGATACTCAAACAGAAATCAGAAACTGCTGGAAATAGTCTGGTTACATCGATGAAGAGAAAAGCAAAGTTAAAGTGTCAGGTTGACAATCTTTCTTAAATAAGTGCATTGTTTGCTACATTAGCATCATACCAATAAAATTCAAGTTATACCTGTGCTGCAGATAAGGGGCTACCTTATATTGGATCATACTTCCTTCACTAGACCCAATTATAAAAACTGCGTAAAAGCATCAATTAATCATCAATTGGCATGAAATTAATATAAGCCTAAGTGGCAGATTCTATTTTTTGTATGTTTAAAGCAGAGCAATCAAAAGCTTGTTTTGGATTGGAATTTAACACCCGTCAGAATGTTTCTCCAATATTTTGACTCATGAATCTCATGTTTATCGTATTTATTTTGGATTTTAAAAAGTTTAAATGGGTCATCAGCTTTGGTCTATTCAGCATTCCTGTACTAAATAAATAACTGCTCTTGTTATTTCAAGAGGAATATGGAATTAAACTAACATTACATTTGGTTAATTGCAACAAACTGAAGGGCCTATTCATAATTGAACACATAATAAAATTAGGATATTTAATAATCGTTGAGGAAGTGGGTTCTTGGGCTGTTTGAGGATCAGTTCATTCCTAGTCAGATTACGTTACTCCAGGCAATTCTCATCAACCATGGTACAGACGGTAACAAAGGGGTTGTTAGGCACTTTCTGGCTCATGTTTTCAAAGGAGGAACAAATTTATTTTAAATTAAAAACTGGGACATTTTAAATAAAGAAATACATTTTTTAATTAGTTGTAACTAATTCACCAATGCAAATATTGTTTTCTGAAGAGAAGACAGAAAGATACAACTAAGAAAGACTCAGCCTGATACGATAAATCCATGAGATTTACAAAAGGCAGCAGCTGATGTTTTTGCACTGTTTCCTAATTTGATCAAGTTTCCAGTTTACCTGGAGAGAGAGCTGATAAGGTATCAATCATACATTTACACTCTCTTGTAACTTCACAAATGTATATACTTCTGGCTTGTTCTGGTTACCTGTTAAATAGTTAACACAAATATCGTCCTGGCAGGCATCTTTCGTACTCTTATTCGGGACACCAACAGCTTTAATTCAGGTGGGATCTGTTTCCCTTGCTTTAATTAATTTAAGATAATAATTAGATAAATGAATTGATTTATTTAAATCTTTGCTGTGACATATTAAAAACATTTGTTTCCTTGTGGGAAATGTCAGTGCTTCATTCACAATGATAAGATAATTACTATTAGCGTGCCACCCACCTGATTTTGATCTGAGCATATCTGCCTCACTTGTCTTGCTTCTGTTTGTTTGTGTGTGTCTTTCTCTCTCTCTTTAATTCTTTCTCTATTCGACCTTGTACATTGAGACAACATGCAATGTAAATTGTTAAGCAAAGTTATAAAACTTTTTGTGTCTCTGTTTGTGTGTGTTTGTGTGAAATAAAAATATAACACATAAAAAGAAGCAGAAATGTGCTCTATGGTCCCCTGAGATTGCTTTTTCATTAAAAATAACCATGCCAGATCCTGTGCCTTGTCCAGCTTCCTATGCAATTATGATTGTTATGTCTTCTGACTTCCTTAGTGTTCAAAGGACTATCAATCTCAGCCTAGGGAGTACTCGGTGAGCTTTCATAATCCTCCAAGAAAAGTAAAGTGACATGTGGACTTGAACCAGGAACCACTGAGCGAGACCAAATACCTCTATCCCTATCGCTTCCATTTCTCAGTTCTTTCTGCCTGTCACTTCCAGTTGCCAAGTCATTTATCTGTTTTGCTCAAGAAAATTCTGATCAAATAGTACTTATTGTTTAATTCAATGGCTCATAGACTAAAATAACGAGAAAGTGAAGAGTACCAATAGTTTGCAAAATTTGTGAAAAAGTGAGAAACAATGTCATGGTGACTCCTACTAATCAGATTTTGTCTAGACAAATGCTGGTAGATCCCATCCCTCAGAACTCCCTTCAGTAACTTCCACACTAACTGAAGTCAGGCTGAATGGCCTGTAGTCCGTAGGCTTGTCCTTGCTATCCATTTTAAACCATGGAGCAACAGTAGTCATAGAAACATAGAAAATAGGTGCAGGAGTAGGCCATTTGGGCCTTTGAGCCTGCACCGCCATTCAGTATGATCATGGCTGATCATCCAACTCAGAACCCTGTACCTGCCTTCTCTCCATACCCCCGATCCCTTTAGCCACAAGGGCCATATCTAACTCCCTCTTAAATATAGCCAATGAACTGGCCTCAACTGTTTCCTGTGGCAGAGAATTCCACAGATTCACCACTCCCTGTGTGAAGAAGTTTTTCCTAATCTCGGTCCGAAAAGGCTTCCCCTTTAACCTTAAACTGTGACCCCTCATTCTGGACTTCCCCAACATCGGGAACAATATTCCTGCATCTAGCCTGTCCAATCCCTTTAGAATTTTATATGTTTCAATAAACTACCCCCTTAATCTTCTAAATTCCAGAGAATATAAGCCTAGTCGATCCAGTCTTTCATCATATGAAAGTCCTGCCATCCCAGGAATCAATCTGGTGAACCTTCTTTGTACTCCTTCTATGGCAAGAATGTCTTTCCTCAGATTAGGGGACCAAAACTGCACACAATACTCCAGGTGTGGTCTCACCAAGGCCTTGTGCAACTGCAATTGTACCTCCCTACTCCTGTACTCGAACCCTCTTGCTATGAATGCTAGCATACCATTCGCCTTTTTCACCACCTGCTGTACCTGCATGCCCACTTTCAATGACTGGTGTACAATGACACCCAGGTCTCGTTGCACCTCCCCTTTTCCTAATCAGCCACCATTCAGATAATAATCTGTTTTCCTGTTCTTGCCACCAAAGTGGATAACCTCACATTTAGCCACATTAAATTGCATCTGCCATGAATTTGCCCACTCACCTAACCTATCCTCCTCACAGCTAACACTGCCGCCCAACTTCATGTCATCCGCAAATTTGGAGATGCTGCATTTAATTCCCTCATCTAAGTCATTAATATATATTGTAAACAACTGGGGTCCCAGCACTGAGCCTTGCGGTACCCTACTAGTCACTGCCTGCCATTCTGAAAAGGTCCCGTTTATTCCCACTCTTTGCTTCCTGTCTGCCAACTAATTCTCTATCCACATCAATACCATACCCCCAATACCGTGTGCTTTAAGTTTGCACACTAATCTCCTGTGTGGGACCTTGCCAAAAGCCTTTTGAAAATCCAAATATACCACATCCACTGGTTCTCCCCTATCCACTCTACTCGTTACATCCTCAAAAAATTCTATGAGATTCGTCAGACATGATTTTCCTTTCACAAATCCATGCTGACTTTGTCCGATGATTTCACTGCTTTCGAAATGTGCTGTTATCACATGTTTGATAACTGACTCTAGCATTTTCCCCACCATCGATGTCAGGCTAACCTGTCTATAATTCCCCGGTTTCTCTCTCCCTCCTTTTTTAAAAAGTGGGGTTACATTAGCCACCCTCCAATCCTCAGGAATTAGTCCAGAATCTAAAGAGTTTTGAAAAATTATCACTAATGCATCCACTATTTCTTGGGCTACTTCCTTAAGCACTCTAGGATGCAGACCATCTGGCCCTGGGGATTTATCTGCCTTTAATCCCTTCAATTTACCTAACACCACTTCCCTACTAACATGTATTTCCCTCAGTTCCTCTATCTCACTAGACCCTCTGTCCCCTACTATTTCCGGAAGATTATTTATGTCCTTCTTAGTCATGTTCCAGTCTTTGGGACTTCAATGACGAACAATGAAAGCCACAAGGGCCTCATCAATTTTCTCTGTAGTCTTCCACAAAGTCTGACGATGCACACAGACAGGCTCTGGGGATTTGTCCACCTTAATGGACTGTAAGGCTGCAAATAGCTCTTCCTGGTAAAATGAACATTTCCACTTGTATCCCTTATCCCACAAGCAACCATAATTTTCTCCTCTGTAAATGCTAAGGGAAACAATTTGTCAAAAAAACATCCATTTTCTGCAGATCAAGACGTAGACAGCCTAGATGATCTCCAAGGGGATCTACTCGATCCCTAGCCAATATTTTATTCTTAATATAGCTGTAGAATCTCTTGGAATTTTCCTTAATCTAACCTGCCAGGTTCATCTAAAACCCTCTCTCTGCCCTCCTAAGAATAAGAATCAGGTTTAATATCACTGGCACATGTTGTGAACTTTACGGCAGCAGTACAACAAAATACTTGATAAATAAATATAGAGGAAGAAAGTGAGTTACATTAAGTGCAAATATGTCTATTAAATAGTTAAGTTAAAACAAGTAGCGCAAAATAACAGAAATAAAAAAGTAGTGAGGTAGTATTCGTGGGTTCAATGTCCATTTAGAAATTGGATGGCAGGAGGAAGAAGCTACTCCTGAATCACTGATTATGTGCCTTCAGACTTCTGTATCTCCTTCCCAATGGCAGCAGTGTGAAGAGGGTATGTCCTGGGTGGTGGGGATTGTTAATAATGGATGCTGCCTTCCTAAGGCACCGCTCCTTGAAGATGTCTTGGATTCTATAGAGACTGATACCCAATATGGAGATGACTAACTTTACAAGTTACTGCAACTTGTTTCGATCCTGTGTAGTGACTTCCCACCGTGCGCCCCCACCCCCATACCAGACAGTTGCCAGTCAGAATGCTCTCCATGATACATTTGTTGAAGTTTTCGAGTGTTTCAGTTGACAAACCAAATCTCCTCAAACTCCTAATGAAGCATAACTACTCTCTTACCTTCTTTACAGCTGCATCAATATGTTGCATCTAGATTAGTATTCCAGATGAGTATTCCTCATTTTTTTTATAGTTATCATGGGATGCATTCATCCCTGACTTCCAAAACCCAATGTATGCTTCCTTCTTTTTCTTGGCTCAACCCTCAGTATCTCTTATCAGCCAAGGTTCCCTAAACATGCCAGATTTTTACTCTTCACTCTAACAGAAACATACTACTCCTGAGTATCACACTGATAAAAACCACTCACTTACTATAAATTCATTGCTATTCATTGCTATTCATTCCTTCCCCTTCAAACTGGTTCACCTAATCAACTGCTGGATCATGCCTAATTCCCTCATAGTTCATTAACTCTGCTCCAGGTTAGGATCCCAATCCATGGACCTGTCCTCTCCTTTTCCATCAAAAGCTAGTAGAATTACAATCACTTGAGCCAAAATGCTCCCTGCAGTCATTTCAGTTACTTTCTCTGCCTAGTGTGATGGTGTTGGGTTTGCTGACTGCAAAGGTTCTAAACTTAAAAAATTATCTTAAGCCCTATTGAATATAAATAGCCATAAATTCTCTCACTAAGGGGAGATAATACTGTAACTACCCAATATTCAAAGACTAGATTACTTCCCTGTTTATTCTTTGTGGTAACAGTTAGCAGCCAATACACACTAGTTGAGCAGTTGGCCCTCCTCCCTTCCAAGGAGAAGATACCTCTATCTAATGAAGTAATTTAAAACACAGTTCATTTACTTACAGTGATACACGCTTGAATTCACACACTCTTAAAGCACATTTAAAACCCACAAAGGATTTCTATCTTAAACATTTATTTCCCAATTACTAAATGTTTCTAAAACTCAAAGAATTTCCAAAACACAGGTACAATTCCTATAAACTAAAATGACATACCATGATACAGATCAGCAAGTTGCCTGTTGCAGAAACTGAAGCCAGAGGAATGGATTCTATTCACCTTGTCTTCTTTTCATTCTCCCTGATATTCTTGAACCACTCCGAATAAGCCTGAACTGCTCTCTACATTTATACCCTTTTTACTACCACTTGGGTGTCTTGATATTTCCTCTGATGTCCTTTCAATACAAATGGTCTGAACACATTTTGGAGACATAGCTCCTTAGCTCTCTACCATTAATGCTGTAAAGCTGTGAAGCTAACTTCCTTGAGCACATAAACCCTCCGACTGTAAACACATCAGTTATTGATATGCTAACTAATTTTATCCATCTGTTCTTCAAGCTTCCTTGAACCAAGCAACTTTAGAATTGCCTCGTCTGTTTGGAACAACACAAATTAAACAACCCATTGTTTTATACTGCATCTTGAGCAGCAATAAAGCAAGTGTAGTGAGCTAAATCTTACTTCTCCAGGACAGAACATCTATGAGCCACAATGCTTGTTTGCAACCTGGTCTTTAGAAAATACCTGTTAACCTCAAGGTGATTAATCTTCCCATTTACATTTCAAAAAATGAAGACTGACTTCCCTTTATGACCAGAAGTCAAACAACTGTTAGCTGGAAGTTTACTTCCATATATTTGTGATCTTACAGGTGGCAGATGATGTGTTTAGAAAGCAAGATCAGCAAAACAACCAAGAAAGAGAAAGAGACTTACTGGCCAAGGAATGATTATTTATCACACTAGTTCCTTAAGAGAAGCTCCAGTATTGCACTCTCCAATTGGGGTGCTCTATACATTGACACAGAAAACTTTCCTGGACACATTTCACAAATTCCACCCGGTCCAAGCCCTTAATACTCTGGGTAGATCAATCAATACCAGAGAGATTTAAATTTCCTACTAATACAACCCTGTAATTCTTAAAACTATGAGAAATTTCTCTACAGACTTGCTGCTTAAGTTCTCACTGACTGTTGGTGGTGGTGGTTGGGGGGAGGTGGAATAGTGCCTATAATGCAGCATAACTGGAGTGACTCTGTTTCTATGTTCCACCCATGTGGCCTCATTAGATGATTCCTCAAGAAGGTCAGCTTTAAGTATTGCTGTTATCAATAAGGCAATGCCCTCTCTTCACTTACTTGTACCCCTGTCACGTCTGCAGCAACTGTATTCTATAAAAGCAGACTGCAGGAGGTTCTCTTATATCACTATACGATGATAGTGATATTTCAGCATTTAGACCATAAGATCATAAGAAATCAGCTGGTATGACCTAATTCTGCTCCACCATTCAATCTTGGCTCATTTATTTTCCCTCTCACCCCCATTCTCCTGTGACACTTGACACCTTTACTAATTGATACCCTATCAAACTCTGCTTTAAATATAACCAATTACAGTCTCTACAGCCGCATGTGGGAATAAATTCCACAGATTCATCGCTCTTTGGCAAAAGGAATTCCTCTCATCCCTGTACAAAAGGGACATCTTTTTACTCCGCGTCTGTGTCCACTGGTCCTAGTCTCTCCCACTATTGGAAATATTCTCACTTCCATTATTTACTCCTCTGTACCCTTTACCTGAGGAGAATGAAGATTCAGAATGAAACCCAGGAAAACAAGGTCTACTTTCTGTATCTCGGGAGCCACCTGTTAATGAAGCCAATATCTTTGAAGATATTCATCACTGTCATAAATGTAGCCATATAGACTGGTTAAATGAGGATATCTGATGATTAAGATCTCACGCCTGGCACAAAACTAGTAGCCTACTGGACAGCATTAACCCATGTTCTCTGAGGCTCTGGCTGAATAACGCCAACAATATCTCTACAAAATCCTCCAATTCACTGGAAGGAAAAGCGAACTGAAGATATTGTCCTCTCCCATGTCTAATACAAGACACCTGAACCAGACATTCTTTCCTCAGCTTAGTCATGGGAGAGTTACTTTTCTGAATAACACAGACATGTTTGTCCAGTGAAGAAACTATTCCAAAATCTAAGGAACTTTGATCATTTAAGCTCAATGTGTCTACTATCATTGTAGCTTAAAGGGCAGGCGAGCATTCAGCCTTATTCATTTTTCTGGAGCTGGTACTAATTTCTTCAGTGTTAATATTAATTATTATTGTGGTATCTAAATACCTCATTAACACAAGAAACTTGTCCCCATTATTTCTAATATATCTTTTCTTCCGTAAAAAGGGGTACAAAGTATATGCTGAATGCTTTCAGTGAATTCCTCCTATCTAGGTTAATTTCTATTATTACTTTTGCTATGTTTCTATAGTTATTATACAATAAAAGTAGCACATATGATTTGCATTTATCTTTCATGTCAGATGGCACTCATTCGATTGTCTCTCACATTGCCAATGTATTAGTTACTTTTGCTGACAACTTAAATCATCAAAGTTACAAACTTACTCTATTTGGCAACATATTAAACATCTTCTTTTAATATCACATTATTTTTAACCTTTGATTATCATGAGTAATTTGCAACTTGCTTTCTTAAGGTTGTCATAGCCAGGGGTGGTAATGGTGACAAGCTCCTACTATCTATTAAATGCTTCCAATGGCGTGTGACTCAAATACCCTCTGACTACCAAGTCCAGCTCCTGGCCTTCACGGGCAGCTTAGCTACTAAGCCTGGTTGATCTGCTTCTACTGACAGCAGAAGGGGCAAAGGCGGGCTACTGGTGCCTTAAAACTAGTCTTTGGGCAGATGGGGCTCATAGGCCGTGTTTGGCAGCTTATCTAGGAGAAAGAAAACTCTGACCTCAATCCCCTGATGCCTTGCAGCTATACTCCTCATGGGGAAGGATTTAGGAGTAAACTCTGTGGAAAAAATCTGGAGCTGGAATCTCTAAGGCAGTCCTACATTGAGTTCAACACAGACTGTCACCTCCTGCGATGCTGCTGTGCCAAACTAAGTTGGTCTCTGCCGTTCCTTTGGGTTCATCAGATGCGTGGAGAAAGGGAGCTTGCTACATGGGCAACAGCTTGCTCTCCACGTGGTACAGCCCAGGCTTGTGTATCCAGACAGCTAGGACACAACATCCATGGGTCAACACTGACCGACGGAGGCCTCATTTACAATTATACCACTTATTCTAATTTCCCAAATTATTTTAACTAGCTCACCTTTCATAGTTAAATGGCATATTTTGTTCTCATTTAAGACACTGATTTTTTAATCTTACTAACTAATCACTCTCAAGCTCGATGTAACATTCTACGATATCGTCACTTTTCCCTAGCAGCTCCTTTACAATAAAGTTATTAATTACCCTTGTCTCAGCCAATTCTAGATATAAAGTAGCCAAGTCTCTGGTTGGTTTCCTGGCAATGAAAAATGTTTGTATTTTTTCCATATTAAAATTGAAAATATGATTTTCTCTGAATTTTAATATAGAATTACTTGTGATTACTAAATTACATTTATTATATATACTGATCAAGATTCTACCTTGAAGCTACTGTTAAAAATCACATAAATCTCTTTCATCAGCATTTTCTGACACATATTATTTCTTAATTCCAAACAAACTGTGTCTACACCTTGATGTACCAGGGTTGGCTACTTTCAATAGACTTTGATAATCAGGCAATTAAATGGAGACTCAGGAGAATCTGCAGATGCTGGAAATCTGGAGCAGCACAAAAAAATGCTGCAATACACACACACACACACACACACACACACACACACACAACCTCCGGCATCTTGTTTGTGTTAATCAGGTAACAAGGGCTCCTTTTGATGCTTATCATTCTGAAATATGTTGTTCCCTGGTTTTGCTCCCTTTGCATCTCTGTCTCTCTCATGAGTAATAAACAAAATTAATTTATTTCCTCTCAAGCAAAATAGAGCAAATCTATGAAACCTGAAATAAAAATAGAAAATACTGGAAGTATTCTGCATGTCAGGCAGAATTAATGTTTCAGATCTGATGATGTCCAAGCAGACAAGAAAATGCTTACAGTTAAACACAAGAGATTCTGCAGATGCTGGAAATCCAGAGCAACACACACAAAATGCTGGAGAGACTCAGCAGGTCCGGCAGCACCTATGGAAATGAATAAACTGTTGATGTTTCAGGCCGCGAACCTTCATCAGGACTGGAAAGGAAGGGGAAGAAAGCCAGAATAGGAAGGTGGCGGTGTGAGGGGAGAGGAAGGAGGATAAAATTTGAGGTGGAAAGTGAAGTCAGGCAGGTAGGGGACAACGTATGAAGTAAAAAGCTGGGATGTGATAGGTGGAGAAGATAAAAGGCTAAAGAAGAAGGAATCTGATAGGAAAAGAGAGTGGACCATGGGAGAAAAGGAAGAAGGAGGGGCTGCAAAGGTGATAGGCAGGTGAAGAGAAGATAAGAGATAAGATGAGGGTCAGAATGGAGAATTGAAAAGAAGGAAGGTGGAGATGAAAAATTGTTGAGAGTTGAAGAAATTGATGTTCATGCCACCAAGATGGAGGTGACCCAGATGGAGTATAAGATGTTGATCCTTTAAATTGATAGTGACTTCATCATGGCAGTATAGGAAGCCACTGTCTGACATGTTGGAATGGGAATGGCAGTTGGAATTAAATTGGTTGGCCACTAGGAAATCCTGCTTTTTGAGGTTGGAGCAAAGGTGCTCAACAAACCAGTCCCCAATTTACATTTGGTGTCGCCTATGTAGAGGAGGTACCATCAGGAGTACCAGATCTAAATCTCCAAGTCTCTAAATCTATCTCTATTTTCAAATTTAAATCTACACTGGATACAGTAGATGACTCCAACAGGTTTGCAAGTGAAGGGTTGCTTCACCTGGAAAGACTGTTCGGGGCCCTGAATAGAGGTGTGGGAGGAAGTGAAGTGGCAGGTGTAACATTTTATCTGCTTGGATGGGTAAGTGCCGGCGGGAGTTTAGTGGGGAGGGATGAATGGATAAGGGAATCACGGAGGGAGTGATCTCTGTGGAAAATGGAGAGTGAGGCGGAGGTGAAGAGGTGTTCAGTGGTAGGGTCCAGTTGAAGATGTGGAAGTTGTAGAGAATGATGTGCTGACAGCCCTCCACACTATCCACAAGACACCCAACCTTTGTGTCATCAGCAAATTTACTAACCCATCCCTCCACTTCCTCATCCAGGTTAGTTATAAAAATCACAAAGAGTAGGGGTCCCAGAACAGATCCCTGAGGCACACCACTGGTGACCGGCCTCCATGCAGAAAATAACCCATCTACAACCGTTCTTTGTCTTCTGTGGGCAAGCCAGTTCTGGATCCACAAAGCAATGTCCCCTTGGATCCCATGCCTCCTTACTTTCTCAATAAGTTTTGCATGGTGTACCTTATCAAATGCCTTGCTGAATTCCATATACACTACATCTACGGCTCTACCTTCATCAATGTGTTTAATCTCCTCAAAGAATTCCAACATGTTTGTCAGGCAGGATTTTCCCTGAAGAAAACCATGCTGACTTTGTACTATCTTGTCCTGTGTCAACAAGTACTCCATCACCTCATCCTTAACAATTGACTCTAACATATTCCCAACCACTGAGGTCAAGCTAACTAGCCTATAATTTCCTTTCTGCTGCCTTCCTCCTTTATTAAAGAGTGGAGTGACGTTTGCAATTTTCCAGTCCTCTGGCACCATGAAAGATCATTTCTAATGCCACCACAATCTCTAACGCTACCTCTTTCAGAACCCTAGGGTGCAGTTCATCTGGTCTGGGTGACTTATGCACACAGAGAGTGGTGGGAGTATGGAATGAGCTGCCAGATGAGGTGGTAAATGCGGGTTCTTTTTTAACATTTAAGAATAAATTGGACAGATACATGGATGGGAGGTGTATGGAGGGATATGGTCCGTGTGCAGGTCAGTGGGACTAGGCAGAAAATAGTTTGGCACAGCCAAGAAGGGCCAAAGGGCCTGTTTCTGTGCTGTAGTTTCTATGGTTTATGGTTTCTATGGTTTAGATCTTTCAACTTTTTGTGCACCTTCTCTCTTGTAATAGTAACTGCACCCACTTTTCTCCTTTCACATACTACAACATCGGGCATACTGGTAGTGTCCTCCACAATAAAGAATGATGCAAAATACTCATTTAGTTCATCAGCCATGTTCTTGTTCCCCATTATTATTTCTCTGGTCTCATTTTCTAGTGGTCCTATATCCACCCTCATTTCTCTTTTATTTTTTAACATACTTGGAAAAAACTTTTACTATCCACTTTGATATTATTTGCTAGCTTGCTTTCATATTTCATCTTTTCCCTTCTAATGAATTTTTTAGTTGGTCTCTGTAGGTTTTTAAAAACTTCCCAATCCTCTATCTTTCCACTATTTTTTGCTTTGTGTATGCCAGTCCTTTTGCTTTTACAATAGCTTCGACTTCTCTTATCAGCCACAGTTGTACTATTTTGCCATTTGAGTATTTCTTCATTTTTGGAATGCATGTGTCCTGCACCTTCCTCATTTTTCCCAGAAACGCATGCCATTGTTGCTCTGTCGACATCCCTGCCAGCAGCTCCTTCCAATTTACTTTGGCCAACTCCTCTCTCAAACCACTGTAATTTCCTTTACTCCACTGAAATACTGCTACATCAGACTTTACTTTCTCCCTATCAAATTTTAAGCTGAGCTCAACCATATTGTGTTCACCGGTGCCTAAGGGTTATCTTACCTTAAGCTCCCGAATCACCTCCAGTTCATTACATAACACCCAACCCAGTATAGTCGATCCCCTAGTAGGCTCAATGACAAACTGCTCTAAAAAGCTATCTCTTAGGCATTCAACAAACTCACTCACTTGAGATCCATTACCAACTTGATTTTCACAATCAACCTGTATGTTGAAATCTCCCATGACCACTATAACATTGTCCTTTTGACTCGCCTTTTCTATTTCCTGTTGTGACCTGTGGTTCACTTCCCAGCCAGTGTTGGGAGGCCAGTAAATAACTGCCATCAACGTCCTTTTACCCTTGCAGTTTCTTAACTCAACCTACAAGGATTCAACATCTTCCATCCCTATGTCACATCTTTCTACTGATTTGATGCCATTCTTTACTAGCAGAGCCACACCACACCCTCTGCCCACCTTCCTATCCTACCGATATAACTTGTAACCTTGGACATTCAGTTCCCAACTACAACCATCCTTCAGCCATGATTCAGTGATGGCCACAACATCATACATGGCAACCTGTAATATTGCAACAAGATAATCCACCATATTTCTTATACTATGCACATTTAGATACAACACCTTCAGTTCTGTATTTGCTATCCTTTCTGACTCAGCATCGCTAATGATTTGATACTCAGCCTGTTGGCTGCAACTAAGTCCCATCACCTGCCTGCCCTTCCTGACAATCTGACTGCACGGTGTCTTCACTTTTTTACTATCCATCCTTTCCTCAGTACCTTTACTCCAGTTCCCATCCCCCTGCTAAGTTAGTTAAACTGTCCCCAACAGCTCTAATGAACATGCCCGCGAGAATATTGGTCTCCCTCGGGTTTGGGTGCAACCCGTCACTTTTGAACAGGTCATACCTCCCCCAGAACAGATTCCAATTACCCAAGAACCTGAAGCCCTGCCCCCTGCACCAGCTTCTCAGCCTCACATTTATCTGCCAAATCATCCTGTTTCTACCCTCACTGGCACGTGACACAGGCGGCAAACCAGAAATTACTACCCGGGGTTGGGGGAGGGGGGGAGGTTCCTGCTTCTCAGCTTTCTACCTAGCTCTCTAAATTCTCTTTTCAGGACTTCATTGCTTTTCCTTCCTAGGTCATTGGTACCAATATGTACCAAGACATCTGGCCGCTCCCCATCCCTCTCCAAAATGTTGTCCTTTCTTATTAAAAACTGATTATGTAGCACTTGAAAGGTTAGTCTCCGAATGGTTTGAATTTGAAGGTGATTTGCCAGGGCGCTAGCTGGATTGGAGAGCAGGCCTTATGAGGGTAGGTTGAGTAAGCTGGGGCTTTTCTCTTTGGAGAGGAGGCGAATAAAAGGTGAATTGATAGAGGTGTACAAGATGATAAAAAGCACAGCTAGAGTGGAGAAGCAGCGTCTTTTTTTCCCCCAGGGTAGAAATAGCTAATATGAGGGGCATACATTTAAGGTGTTTGGAGAAAAGTATAGAGGGGATGCCAGAAGTAGATTTTTGAAAAAAAAAGGTTAGTGTGGAATGTGCTGCCAAGGGGTGATGGCAGAGGCAGATACATTAGGAACATGGAGGAAAGAAAAACGGAGGGTTATGTGGAAAGGAATGGTTCGATCGATTTTGGAGTAGCTTAAAGTGTTGACACAATGTCATAGGCTGAGAGGCCTATACTGTGTAGTATTGTTCAATACTCCATGTTCTAAGTAACAAATTGACCAAAATAGTTGTTGGGCTGTTGCTTGGTGACCATTTAATACGATTCTACATACACTGAGGAGATCCCAGGCAGCCCCAACAAATTGCAGTAGGGAATTGTGATTATTCTCACAGCAAGGCATTAAAAGACAGGCAGGCAGTAAACATACGGATTTTTTGCATTCTATCTCAAAGTTTCACTCAACCCTACTGGCTGACCACGTTACTTAAAATGTCACATCCATGTGTAGGGAGCTGTTGATAGGGTAACCTTGTTGAGCCCAGTCTGAGAAATTTAGCTGATACACGCAGGTCTGACTCTTAATGAAACTGCAGTTCCAGTAAAGTGCCATTAACTTCTGTTCATTGTGCTGTTAACATTAGACAAGCTGCTCCATTGACTTCACTTAAAAGCAGAAGCATTAAAATCTCATATCAAGGAATATTTGGTGTAATTTTTCATTTCAAACGATGATTGTGAGTTATATTTTTAATCTAGTAGGTCATGAATATGTTATTGAATATCATTATTAAATTGAATTGGAAATGTTCTGTTAAACATATTTGAAAAAAAACTATTAACCTCTTCTATGAAAGGCACCAACACTTCCACTCTCTGTTAGTAGGGTGGGATCAAATTGTCACAGGACTTAATATAGTGTATGCTGTATTTAAACATATTGGAACTGAAACAAGGCTACTTCACAGCAGCGTCAAAGGCCATAATTTAGTGCTGCTACAAAATGAGATATTAGGCCAGGTAAACAAATAAAAACTTACTCAAGAGACGTGTTTAACGAACAACTTGGAGGAGGAAAGATGATGGAGAGGTGGACAAGGTTTAAGGTGGGAATTCCAAAGTTTAGGACTTTGACAGATAAGTCTAACAGCTAAGGGTGGATATCTGGAGATGTTCAAGATCTGGAATTAAAACGCAGCAGGTATTTTGCAGGGTTTTTACTCTGTAACTGGAGGCGTTTATAGAAGCAGTTGGGTTGGGAAGGGGAGAGCCTGTGGAGATATTTGAAAATAAATCAGAATTTTAATACTACGTTTTACTACTGTTTGTTAACATTTGTCAGTGAGCAGAGGAAAAATGCATTAGGACATGGAAAGTGGCATTTTGGATGGCTTCAGGTTAATGGAGGCACGTAAGAGTAGATACTTCACTCATTCTCTCCTAATGTTTCAGTAGATCTGGTGAAGGCAATTGGTTGGGGAGACATTGCAGCAGCTCCATTCTGATAGCCAATTTCAACCGTTGTTTGGTGAGTGATAGCAACAAATACATCTATTCAGGCAATACACAGATAAGGTTGTGCGTGAATTATATGTCATTAATTCTTTTGCTGATGAAAAAAAAGTCACAGAATTTTACAAAGTGAAGACATCATCATTATAATGTGCACAATTGGGATACAACCTGAAATTTCAAAGAATTGATTTACTCATTGCAAGGAGATGGATAACAATGGTTTGTAAAGGAGTTATTAGATATAATAAAGGCCTCCTTACAACCATTGTTCGTTTGGAAGGCGAATGCAGCATGCGGTTAAGAAAATGAACAAACTGAGTAAATGGTAAGTGTTTTCCAGATCACAAGGGGAACATCAGAGATGCCCTCCTTCTTCAGAGAACAGCGTTTCCCTTCCCCCACCATCGATGCTGCCCTCACCCACATCTCCTCCATTCCCCAGACATCCGCCATCTTCCTGCCGCCTTAACAGGGATAGAGTTCTTTTTGTCCTCACCTACCATCCCATGAGCCTTCCCATTCACCACATCAATCTCCATAATCTCTGCCATCTTCAATGCGATCTTACTTCCAAACACTTCTTTAGCTCCCACCCTCCTCTTTGCTTTTCACAGGGACCACACTCTTTGTGAGTCCCTTGTCCATTTGTTCCTCCCCACTTTCCTCCATCCTAGCACTTATCCCTGCAAGCCGATATAGTGCTACACCTGCCCGTTCTCCTTCTCCCTCACTCCAGTCAGAGTCCCAAAAAGTCCTTCCACGTGAGGCAACACTTCACCTGCAAATCTGTTGGGGTTGTCTACTCTATCCGTGCTCCCACAGTGGCCTCCTCTATATTGGTGAGATCCAACGTAGATTGGTGGACTGCTTTGTCAAGCACTTTCTCTCCATCTGCAAGAGGCAGGATTTCCCAGTGGGTAACTATTTTAATTCCAATCCCCATTCATATGCCAACATGTCAGTCCATGCCCTCCTCTACTGCCACGATGAGTCCACTCTCAGGTTGGGGGAGCAACACCTCATATCCCGCCTGGGGAGCCTCCAGCCTGATGGCACGAATATCGACCTGTGTAACTTCTGGTAATTTTCCCCTTCCCTCTTCCATCTTCCATTCCCCACTCTGGCTTCCCTCTTATCTCTTTTCTTCACCTCATCTGTCTATGACCTCCTCCTGGTGTCCCTCCTCCTTCCCTTTCTCCCTTGGTCCACTCTTCTCCTATTATATTCCAAGTTGAGTGAACTTGGCCTTTTCTCCTTGGAAGGATGAGGGGTGACCTGATAGAGGTGTATCAGATGATGAGAGGCATTGATCGTGTGGTTAGTCAGAGGCTTCTTCCCAGGGCTGAAATGGCTAACACGAGAGGGCACAGTTTTAAGGTGCTTGGAAGTAGGTACAGAGGAGATGTCAGGGGCAAGTATTTTAGGCAGAGAGTGGTGAGGGCTTGGGATGGGCCACCAGCAATGGCAGTGGAGGTGCATATGATAGGGTCTTTTAAGAGACTCCTGGATAGGTACTTGAAGCTTAGAAAAGTAGAGGGCTGTGGGTAACCCTAGGCAATTTCTAAAATAAGTACATGTTTGGCACAGCATCGTGGGCCAAAGGGCCTGTATTGTGCTGTAGGTTTTCGATGTTTTCTATGTTTTTTCTCCCTTCCCACCTACCACCTCCCAGCTTCTTATTTCCTCCTCCTCCCCCACTCACCTATCACTTTCCAGCTCATACTCCGTCCACTCCCCACAACCTTCTTATTCTGGCTTCTTCCCCATTCCTTTCCAGACCTGATCAAGGGTCTTGGCCCACAATGTTGACTGTTTCCATTTCCGTAGATGCTGCCTGACCTGCTGAGTTCCTCCTGCACTTTTTAATGTTTAACAAGGGAAACACGTAGGCTTCACACCACCTCGCCACCACCATCCACACCACTGGAGATATGAGACAGCTGCTGTACTAGCTATTCTGTTCTTTTTCCCATTGACTATAGTCAGTATACTGTCATCCAGCCTAAGAAAATAGAGATGGTGACTTCATGGCAGCAAGCAAATGTGCTGCCAGAGTAGGGATTACCTCACAGCCCTATTGATGTGGGTTCAACCTTAACTCCTATGTAGAGTTTCCATGTTCTCTGTTTTTCTCCCATGCCCCTGAGATACATGTTTGTTAAGTTACTTGACCACTGTAAATCAACCCATTGTCGATGCATGGTGAACTGATAGGCACATGAGAAAGAGTAAGTTACGGAGAAATGATTTGATGGGATTGCTCTGGGACCAGGCATAGAAATTACAGGCCAAATGGCCTCTTCCATTGTGTAAGGAAGTAATAATAAATATTGTAAATGTTTTAGAATATGCTTGTCTCTTTTACTGTCAAATTTACATTGGTACGATAAAAAAATAGAAATCAGATTATGGGAAGCTGGGTGTAGAAACTGAATAGGTTCAAATTAAAGAAGTGGAGTCAGCCTCTGAGAAAACAGAAAACTGAAGGCACTGAGCCAGGGTGTGCTGGATCCAGACTCCCCTACCTGAAGTTGCTAATCATGGTACCTGTCTGCCAGCACTACCTGAGACAACCAGGGAAGGCTGGCCTAACTACCCCTCCTTTGAAGGAGAGCCAGTCGTGAGCGGTGACAGGACTTCAGGAGTCAGGATCTGAGATGGCCCTTTGACAGCTTGTGTCTCTGATAATCATGCATGTTAAAACAATTGAAAGGAAACACAGAAGATCGTTCAAAACATGAAGTCCTATGAAGTAATAAATCTGCATTTACTGTATCTAAACAATAAAAATACTGTAAATCTGCATTTACTGTATCTAAACAATAAAATACTGTAACTGTGCATTTACTTTCAATTCAGATTGGTAGTCCCGTACTAATATGGCCATTAATGTCAGAAACATTGATCTGCTTATGCCTCTGAAAATCAGACATGATAAAAAAATTAAAGCAAACACAGAAAGTTGTTAAAACACGATCAAGTCCTATAAATTAACAGTAAAAAGTAGCTTAAAATAAATCTGCTTTTAACTTTAATTCAGGGTTGGTAGTGCTCTATTAACATGGTCCACAACTGGCATAAAGTCAATGGACTGGAAATGAATTGTATCTGGTCCCTCACCCCAGTATATCAGTGTTCTGTCCCTTGACCCAGCAGTGGAGCAGGAGGCCAGATATGTTAGCAACTGATTCTTTCTGCTCTCTGACCTCAGTCTTTCAATGCACAAGTGAGGTGATCAGAGGCAGGCTGACCCACAAGAGAGAAGCTGATGGTCTCTGTAGAACCATCAACCACAGCTGAGCATGATCCAGCACCGTGCGTTGTCAGAATTAACACAAGAAGATTAACACTGCATCTGACTCAATCTATAAAATCATGAACAAGTATGGTACAGGCATGACTATTGGAATTCATTTCATTAGGACCATTGCTATTGTGTTGTCCTTTAGTAGCTTAAGTATTTCTATGGATTCATCCTGAACCTTATTTAGTAATTTAGTCATTAAAAAAAGCTGCCTAATGATAACCTTGCAGAGCACCCGCCCTATCAACTGATATTATATGCTCTATTAAATGACCCTCAAATATTATTATTTCATAAGATTTGATATAGCTTCTGGTCATTAGGCCCTGAAAATTAATGCTTAGGACCCAGTGCATTTTAATGAGCAGTTTTATTTAAAAAGGAGACAGTGAGTTACCACGCAAAATAGGTAACTAGTAGTCTCCTTTATAAATAAGTCTGCTCATTAAAAGCCCAAGGAAACATACAAGGTACTAGCCATCAATTGTTGACTGTCGCACAACCTGCTATGAATTTTAGTAATGTGTTTTACAAGGTTCCCTATCGGACGCTTTGGATCCATGGAAATCTGGCTGTCTGGATTCAGATTTGACTTAACCAGAGAAGGCAGATGATGGTTGTAGAGGTAATATATTCGGCCTGGAGATGAGTGACCAGTGGTGCTCCTCGGGGGACCTTTGCTCTTTGTGATTTTTATAAATGATTTGGATGAAGAAATTGAAGGGTGGGTTAATAGGTTTGCAGTTGACATGGTGGTGCTGTGGATAGTGTAGAAGATTGTCATAGGTGTCAATACGATATAGACAAAATGTAGAGTTGGGTGGGGAAATGGCAGATGGAGTGCAGTCCGTAAAAGTGTGAAGTGATATACTTTGGAAGATCGAAGTTAAAGACAGCAAGGTTAATTGCAGGAGACATTGCAGTGTGGACTAATAGAAGGGTCACTGGTTCCAAGTTCTTGGATCCTTCAAAGTTGCCGCACAAGTTGACATGGCGTGTTGCTCTTCATTAGTCAGGCAATTGACTTCAAGAGCCATGAGTCAATATTGTAATTCTATAAAGCTCTGGTTAGACCATACTTGGAGTATTGTGTTCATTTCTGGTTCCATCATTATAGGAAGGATGTGAAAGCTTTAGAGAAGGTGCAAAGGAGGTTTTCCAGTATGCTGCCTGGATTAGAGAACATGTCTTATGAGGAAAGGATGTGAGCTGGGGCTTTTCTTCTTGAAGAGAAGGGGAATGAGGACGACTTCATAGAATTGTATAAGATTATGAGAGACAGAGAATACAGCAAAGACTTTTTTCCCAGGGTGGCAATGGTCAATACTAGAGTACATCCTTTTAGAGTGGAGGAGAGTTTAGACGAGATGTCATGGGCAGTTTTTTTGACACAGAGAATGGCAGGGGTACTGCTGGGGTTGCCAAGGCTGCTACAATAGGGATGTTTAAGAGACTATTAGACTGCACATGGATGTAAGAGAAATGGAGGATTATGGGCTGTGTAGGCAGGAAGGGCTAGATTGATCACGGAATAGGGTTAAGTAGGTTGTGGAAACTTTGTGGGCCGAACAGCCCATAATATGCTATACCATTCTTATGTTCAATGTTATCAATCAAAGGACTTTTTAAATATGTGGGTTATTTCCATTTCCAGAGAGCCACTTTTCGGCAAAGGTAGAGAGCGATGATGAAATTTTTAATTGCCTCCAGTACATGAATAGACACTTTGGTGCCTGAGAGAAGTTCAAACTGAAATCACATAGGCTACAGGGCAGCATTGATCCACGCCAGTTGGGTCATGGACTACTTTCTGCAGGTACTTCA
The DNA here is from genome assembly GCF_963921235.1 of Mobula hypostoma. Taxonomy (NCBI): domain Eukaryota; kingdom Metazoa; phylum Chordata; class Chondrichthyes; order Myliobatiformes; family Myliobatidae; genus Mobula; species Mobula hypostoma. The sequence continues at coordinate 33,411,831 of NC_086100.1, forward strand.
AATCACTGGAGAGATAACACTGAAGTTTTCTCTCCAACATCATTAAACTACAAGGGCAGATGAGAGTAAGTAAACCAGGATCACTGTCCTCGCTGAGGCTAACATCTCCACTAATTACACTCAGTTGGCACCACTAGGCAGACCATGTACTTCACATGCTCGACAACAGACTCCCAAAGCAAGTGTTCTAAAGCAACATCTCCTTAAAATGATAGATAATCCAAGGGAAAATGATACTCATTGCATAATCAGTTCATGATAATGCTTCAAGATTCATATTTCGTAAACAATCAATTCCTCATCCCGTCTCTAAATTTATAATGGATTTTGACAATACTTATCATCTGCTATTTTTGAATATCACAGGATGTTTATTTTTACATCTATATGTTGTGATCTTTACTTTACAATTTACTTATCTATAAGACCATAAAGCCATAAGATATAGGGGCAGAATTAGGCCATTTGACCCATCGAGTCTGCTCCACCATTTCATCATGGCTGATCCATTTTCATGTCAGCCCCAATCTACTGCCTTCTCCATATATCCCTTCATACCCTGACTAATCAAGAATCTATTAACCTCTGCCACAAATATCCATAATTTTTACCCACAACTTCTATTTCAACAAAATGCTTTTCTTTGATTGCCAGTGTAGCATAAATTCTGAGCTTTGTCTGCAAACTTACAATCCCAGCTAACCAGTGATATCTTTACTATCTGACCTTATACCATTCCAACGTTAATAATAGCAAACAACAGGAATTCTGCAGATGCTGGAAATTCAAGCAACATACATCAAAGTTGCTGCTGAACGCAGCAGGCCAAGCAGCATCTATAGGAAGAGGCGCAGTCGACGTTTCAGGTCGAGACCCTTCGTCAGGACTAACTGAAGGAAGAGTGAGTAAGGGATTTGAAAGCTGGAGGGGGAGGGGGAGATGCAAAATGATAGGAGAAGACAGGAGGGGGAGGGATAGAGCCGAGAGCTGGACAGGTGATAGGCAAAAGGGGATACGAGAGGATCATGGGACAGGAGGTCCGGGAAGAAAGACGGGGGGGGGGGTGACCCAGGGGATGGGCAAGAGGTATATTCAGAGGGACAGAGGGAGAAAAAGGAGAGTGAGAGAAAGAATGTGTGCATAAAAATGAGTAACAGATGGGGTACGAGGGGGAGGTGGGGCCTTAGCGGAAGTTAGAGAAGTCAATGTTCATGCCATCAGGTTGGAGGCTACCCAGACGGAATATAAGGTGTTGTTCCTCCAACCTGAGTGTGGCTTCATCTTTACAGTAGAGGAGGCCGTGGATAGACATGTCAGAATGGGAATGGGATGTGGAATTAAAATGTGTGGCCACTGGGAGATCCTGCTTTCTCTGGTGGACAGAGCGTAGATGTTCAGCAAAGCGGTCTCCCAGTCTGCGTCGGGTCTCACCAATATATAAAAGGCCACATCGGGAGCACCGGACTCAGTATATCACCCCAGTCGACTCACAGGTGAAGTGATGCCTCACCTGGAAGGACTGTTTGGGGCCCTGAATGGTGGTAAGGGAGGAAGTGTAAGGGCATGTGTAGCACTTGTTCCGCTTACACGGATAAGTGCCAGGAGGGAGATCAGTGGGGAGGGATGGGGGGGACGAATGGACAAGGGAGTTGTGTAGGGAGCGATCCCTGCGGAATGCAGAGAGAGGGGGGGAGGGAAAGATGTGCTTAGTGGTGGGATCCCGTTGGAGGTGGCGGAAGTTACGGAGAATAATATGTTGGACCCGGAGGCTGGTGGGGTGGTAGGTGAGGACCAGGGGAACCCTATTCCTAGTGGGGTGGTGGGAGGATGGAGTGAGAGCAGATGTACGTGAAATGGGGGAGATGCATTTAAGAGCAGAGTTGATAGTGGAGGAAGGGAAGCCCCTTTCTTTAAAAAATGAAGACATCTCCCTCGTCCTAGAATGAAAAGCCTCATCCTGAGAGCAGATGCGGCGGAGACGGAGGACTTGCGAGAAGGGGATGGCGTTTTTGCAAGAGACAGGGTGAGAAGAGGAATAGTCCAGATAGCTGTGAGAGTCAGTAGGCTTATAGTAGACATCAGTGGATAAGCTGTCTCCAGAGACAGAGACAGAAAGATCTAGAAAGGGGAGGGAGGTGTCGGAAATGGACCAGGTAAACTTGAGGGCAGGGTGAAAGTTTGAGGCAAAGTTAATAAAGTCAACGAGTTCTGCATGCGTGCAGGAAGCAGCGCCAATGCAGTCGTCGATGTAGCGAAGGAAAAGTGGGGGACAGATACCAGAATAGGCACGGAACATAGATTGTTCCACAAAGCCAACAAAAAGGCAGGCATAGCTAGGACCCATACGGGTGCCCATAGCTACACCTTTAGTTTGGAGGAAATGGGAGGAGCAAAAGGAGAAATTATTAAGAGTAAGGACTAATTCCGCTAGAAGGAGCAGAGTGGTGGTAGAGGGGAACTGATTAGGTCTGGAATCCAAAAAGAAGCGGAGAGCTTTGAGACCTTCCTGATGGGGGATGGAAGTATATAAGGACTGGACATCCATGGTGAAAATAAAGCGGTGGGGGCCAGGGAACTTAAAATCATCGAAAAGTTTAAGAGCGTGAGAAGTGTCACGAACATAGGTCGGAAGGGATTGAACAAGGGGTGATAAAACCGTGTCGAGGTATGCAGAAACGAGTTCGGTGGGGCAGGAGCAAGCTGAGACAATAGGTCGGCCAGGACAGGCAGGTTTGTGGATCTTGGGTTAGAGGTAGAAACGGGAAGTGCGGGGTGTGGGAACTATAAGGTTGGTAGCAGTGGATGGGAGATCCCCTGAGCGGATAAAGTCGGTGATAGTGTGGGAGACAATGGCCTGGTGCTCCTTAGTGGGGTCACGATCGAGGGGTAAATAAGAGGAGGTATCCGCGAGTTGTCGCTGTGCCTCGGCAAGGTAGAGGTCAGTACGCCAGACTACAACAGCACCCCCCTTATCGGCTGGTTTAATAATAAGGTTAGGATTAGTGCGGAGGGAGTGGAGAGCAGAGCGTTCCGAAGGAGTGAGGTTGGAATGGGGACAAGGTGCGGTGAAGTCGAGACGGTTGATGTCCCGTCGGCAGTTGGCAATAAAGAGATCCAGAGCTGGCAGAAGACCAGAGCGGGGTGTCCATGAAGAAGAGGAGGGTTGAAGACGGGAGAAGGGGTCATCGGTGGGGGTGGAAGAATCCTTGCCGAAGAAGTGGGCTCGGAGACGGAGACGGCGGAAGAAAAGTTCCGCATCATGGCGAATGCGGAACTCGCTGAGGTGTGGGCGAAGGGGGACAAACGTGAGGCCCTTACTGAGAACAGAGCGTTCTGCCTCCGACAGTTGAAGGTCGGAGGGGATGGTAAAGACCCGGCACAGATGAGAGCTGGGATCAGAGGGGGGAGGGGGGAGGCTGGGGGTGTCAATGGAGAGGGGAGGGTTGGGGTGAGAGGAAGATGGAGCCTCTGAGGGCCCAGGAGCTGACGGTGCAGTCAAATAACCGCATAAATCTCGGAATATTGAAATCATCTTCCCATCAACATTTGAGAAGAGTGGCCACACGAACTCAGGCTTTCCATGATGAGCGACTGCCACACAGGGTCCGAACGCCACTGACCGCCATCACCACCGAAGCCTCTGTTGAGAGAGACTGCTGACCTCCTATGTATTCACCTCAGTGTTTCAACCTTCCTCGACACTTCAAATGGAGTAGTTTACAACCCCGCACCCCGTCTCTGGTCTTTTCCATGTGTCAGCTCGTGTTCTCGATCCTTTTCGGGACCCTGTCTCTGGTCATCTCCGGGAGACAGCTCTTCCGACGCAGCAGAGCACTAGTCCGTTCAATCGGATTCTAAACTGCATGTCACAGGCTCCAGCAGTTTCCATAACACAATCAAGACAAAAAGAACAAGCAGAAGAAAGTGATATAATTAAAGAGATTAGCTATCTGAAAGATGTCGCCTGAGGAATCATCGTTCGCTGGCGCCATCCTGACCGGCAATATGGTTGAATTGTTGATTATTTCCAGGATATTTTGATTCAGTTTTCATTCCTACTGAGCACTCCACTAGAATAATCAATTGACTGTCACACATTTCCATCGAGCATTGGAAGTAAAAATTCATTCTGGTTTTTTTACAAAATCAATGGGCAATAACTGCTATTAAGTCTCCATTTAGAGAAACAGCTCCATTTAGTTCAAAGCTCTTTTAAATTTAATTGAAGAGGATGGAATACTTCTCTGACAGTTTTCCATATAACTGTATCTGGAGAGAAACTACAGTAAATGTCAAAGCTGGAAAGAGAGAGGAGATATCAATGGAAACAATGTCTATAAAATAGCCTAGACAGTGATAATCCTTTCCACAGAACTATTTCTTTTGATGGATGTTATACACAACCCATGAATATTCCAGTAAAAACTTAACTGACCAATGATCTCCTTCTGTTGTATAATTCCAGCTGATAGCTAATTAAAATAAAAGCAGATCAATTATTTTCTATTAGCTTTACAAGAGTTAAGTTTATGTTGTTGGTTTCAGTCATAAGCAGCTTCCCAGTAGCTCCATTGGGATTATGTGGTGCACTGGTTTGAAAGAGTGAGAAGGAAAATTCCAAAGAGGTTTTTTTTCCTGCTGTGACACTGCTAGACTCAGGGAGCTGAATGAACCTTATTCTGGCTGAGTAGTCTTCAAACTGACGGCATGAACATCAGTCCCTTTAATTTCTGGTAATTTCTACCCCGTCCCTTCTTTCTTTTCCATTCTCCATTCTGGCTCCCCTCTTGCCCCTTCCCTTTCTTGGCTTTCCTCTGGTGTCTTCCTCCTTCCCTTTTTCCCATGGTCCTCTCTCCTCTCCTATCAACTTCCCTCTTCTTCAGCCCTTTACCTTTTCTACCTATTACATCCCAGCTTCTCACTTCATTCCCTCTCCCACACACCCTCTTTCCCCCCTCACCTAGCTTTACCTATCACCTGCCAGCTTGTGCTCCTTCTCTTCTCCTCAAACTTATTCTGGTTTCTTCCCTTTTCCTTTCCAGTCCTGATGAGGTGTCTCAGCCTAAAGCATTGGTGGTTTGCTCCCCTCCATAAATGCTGCCTGTCCTGCTGAATTCCCCCAGCATTTTGTGTATGTTGCTCTGGATTTCCAGCATCCACAGATTTCTCATGTTTATGATCTGCAGACTCTCTTGTGTTTCCATGAAACTTAACCACAGCCAGTGCATCACAGAATGGAGCTCCCGGTTCCTGTGCCATCTGGAACTGAAGCGTATGTAGAATGAAGTCATTAAAGCAGAGAACTCCTGTTTTAGCAGTGAAAAGCAATGTTCGTTCAGACCAGTGACAGTTTTAAATCTTCAGCTTTCAGCTGGTCTAACACCTTCAGAAGCCTCGTCTCATGCTCCTCCAGTCTTAGTCCCTACCCTTACCGAAGTTTAAAAATGTCACTGGACAAGTGCCAGTTCTGTAAGACATCAGCCAACTATGTCGGACACAAAGTCTCTCAGCATGGAGTGGCTACAGATCTGTCCAAAATAGAGGGGGTAACTACATGGCCAAGGCCCAAGAATGTGAGTGCCCTGTGTTCATTGCTTGGACTTTGTGGCCCATAACAGCCCAGATCTCCTGGCCTCAAGTATTCTGACAGCCTCTGTCTCTGAGGAGCTGGATTCCAGGTGTGTGCCAGCACGCCCAGCACCTTATGCAGTGTCGCGACAATGCTTCCGCATCAATGTTCTGACTTCCCGGCCGATCATAAGCAGACAATTCCGCCAACCAGCAATGATCTGTGGCATTCAATTTTGCCAACGTCAGGATATAAGTCAGTGGACTGTTATAGGTCCTCACCTCGAACTTGCCACTATATAGATAGTCAATTAATTTATCCACCACAGCCCATTTCAATGCCAGAAACTCCAATTTGTGTGCAGGGTAGTTTTGTTTTGACTTTGGCCAATGAAAGCAACAGGTCTCAGCCCTTTACCTTGGTCTTGATATAGAACCCTAATCCCTCATGGCTGGCGTCTGTGCAGTACAAACAGCAACTGGGGTTTGCAAAGGCAAGCACAGGTACTTTCGTCAGTAACTCTTTCAGCAGCTTTGCATCCCATTTTTCCCCAAAAGGTTCCAAGGGCTAGGATAAACCTTGCTGCCTTCTCCTTTTGCTCTTTTCCCTTTCTTCCCTAAGGGAGGATAACCACACCGAGTTGATTCAAAGGGCAGCTTACTCTGGTGTAGTCCTTCACAAATCTTCAATAGAACCCCACAAATGCAATGCTGTCACTGCGGCTCAAAATAAACCAGGCTCATAGCTAACTCTGCTAACAGCCACATGACTCAGTGTTGCATGGGTAATGGTGAGAAGGTCACCTCTAATAAGCAACACCATTCTCAGGTCGATATAATGGCTTCAACCAAACAAGAGAGTTGGAATGTTCCAATGAGGGAGCGAAAATTGTGGTGAATGCTGTGTAAATACTGCCCCATGCAAAGTTATTATTCACCAGGAATTAACAAATCGTACACCGGAATAAAATTACAGTGGAAGTGTATTTCCAGATATTTCAACTTTAACGAATAGTTAACAGAAAAGGGACCCATTACAGTTAAACCTGTCTAAATATACACATAAACGTGGGAACTTGTTTCTGAAGTAGTTGGGTGTATCGCTTCACTCACTGCACTGAACCCCCATCACCAGCCACACGTCAAACTTCCCTCAAAGAACGTCACAAGCAAAAGGCTAACTCAGAAATATTGTGATTTCCTCCTTCAAAATATTTGTCTGCACAAAGCACTCTTTGCAATTGGGTCTCCCCTTTGGGTGGGACCCCCCCCCGCCCCACCAGGCATCTTTCCTTGTGCTGTTCTCCCCACACCTCCTCACAGAAGACCCAAAACCAGACTACTGCCCTTCTGAAATCTGATCCTGTCCACATCTCTCTAATGTTCAATGGTGTACACCCCCCTGACCCCCACGACCCCCGAATTGGCTGACACATCATTCCTAAGCTGAACAAATGGCTCCTTATCTGGGCTGAAGTCAATGAAGCTTAACGAACAGAGCACATAGTGTTTGCAGAAAGCTGTGAAAAGAAAATGCCTACTAGCAGAGCGGTAGAAAGGTTGTGGGCATGCTATGCTAGCACCAGAAGCATTGGTGATACTTGCAGGTTTCCCCTAGTACATCTGATGTTAACAATGCATTTCTATATACACTTTATTTGGTACACCTGTACACCTGCTCATTAATGCAAATATTTAGACAGCCAATCATGTGGCAGCAACTCAAAGTATAGAAGCATGCAGACATGATCAAGAGACTCAGTTGCTGTTCAGACCAAGTATTAGAATGAGGAAGGAATGTGAACCAAATGACTTTGACTGCCAGTAATTTTGGTACCAGGCAGGATGACCATAAGACCATAAGACATAGGAGCACAATTAGGCCATTTGGCCCATCGAGTTTGCTCTGCTATTTCATCATGGCTGATCCATTCCTCTCTCAACCACAATTTCCTACCTTCTCCCCGTAACCCTTCATGCCCTAACTAATCAAGAACCTATCAACCTCTGGCTTAAATATACCCAATGATTTGGCCTTCACAGCCACCTGTGGCAATGGATTCCACAGATTCACCACTCTCTGTGGTGAATCCTCCTCATCTCCATTCTAAATGGATGTTCCTGTAGTGTGTTGCTGTGCCCTCTTGTCATAGATACCCTCACCATAGGAAATAATACTTCCCCCATCTACTCCATCATGCCCTTTCAACAATCAAAAGGTTTTAATGAGATCCACCCTCATTCTTCTGAATTCCAGTCAGTAGAAATGTCCAGAGCCATAGATCGGGCCTTATATGGTAACCCTTTCATCACCGGAATCACTCTTGTGAACCTCCTCTAAATCCTCTTCAGTGTCAGTACATCCTTTATTACGTTTCTAGATAAGGGACCCAAAACTGCTCACAATACGCCAAGTGAGGCATTATAAAGCCTCAAAATTACATCCTTGTTTTTATATTCTAGTAATCTCAAAGTGAATGCTAACATTGCATTTGCCTTCCTCATGACCACCTCAACCTGCGAATTAATCTGTAGGGAATCCTGCACCGGGACTCCCAAGACACTTCGCACCTTGGATTTTTGAATTTTCTCTCCATTTAGAAAATAGTCAATCCTTTTATTTCTTCTACCAAAGTGCATGACCATACAATTCCCAACACTGTATTCCATCTGCCACTTCTTTGCCCATTCTTCTCATCTGTCGAAGTCCTTCTGCAGACTCCCTGCTTCCTCAACACTACTTGCCCCTCCATGTTGACCTATAATATAAGAAGAAGTAGTCCTAACTCAGATCCTTGTGGAACACCTCTAGACACTGGTAGTCAGCCAGAAAAGTCTCCCTTTATTCCCATTCTTTGTCTCCTGCCAATAGACAATGCTCTATCCATGCTAGTATTTTTCCAATAATACCATGGGCTCTTAACTTATTAACTTATTAAGTAGTTTCATGTGTGGCACGTTGTCAAAGGCCTTCTGAAAATCCAAGAACACAACATCCTTTGTCTATCCTGCTTATTATTTCTTCAAAGAATTCCAACATATTTGTCAGGTAAAATTTTCCCTTAATAAGCCATGCTGACTTTGCCCTATTTTATCATGTGCCTCCAAATACCCCGAAACCTCATCCTTAACAATCAACTCCAACATCTTCCCAACCATTGAGGTCAGAATAACTGGCCTATAACTTCCTTTCTTCTGCCTCTGTCCCTTCTTGAAGAGTGGAGTGACATTTGCAATTTTGAGTGTTTCAGAAACTGCTGAACTCCTGATGTTTCCATGCACAACAGTCTCTGAAGTTTACAGAGAATGGTGCAAAAACCAAAAAAAGGAAATCCAGTGAGCAGCAGTTCTCTGGGCAAAAATGCCTTGTTAATCCGAGAGGTCAGAGGAGAATGGCCAGACTGGTTCAAGTTGACAGGACGGTGACAGTAATTCAAATAACCATAACAGTAGTTTGCAGATGGCTATCTTGGAACGCAGAACACATTAAATGTTGAAGTGAACAGGCTACAGCAGTAGAAGGCCACAGAAGTACAATCAGTGTGTAGTTTAAGCATTTAGATTAGAATAGATTATGAGGACACGCAGTCTCATATACTCATTGTGTCACAAACATATACTCGTTGTGTGTAAGTTTTGAACTTTCAATGTACATATAACAAATAACCGAACCCAGAAGCCTCATGCAGGCACCTTATTAATGTTAAAGTATACTCAAAGAAAATCTGTCAACATTTCCTGTGCTGATTTTCCCAAGGTTTAGTTTGGAAAGCATACAAAAAAAACTTGTTGCAGGAGTTCTGAAACAGCCTCTGGAAGGTTTACTTAATTACAATACATATTTAATGCTGTACAGCTTTATCAGGCAGTATTTTCAGATTTCTGAAATTAATAATATGAGGAGAGATGTGTTTCTCAGACCTCAGAAGAAGCTTGCTTGTTAAAAAAAGACTTCACAACAGGAATGACACAAGAATGCCAGCAAGTCAAAAGTTTCCTTAATTCTTTTACAGAAATTAAAGTGTATGTTTAGCAAGTTTATAGGACAACTCACTTAGGGTTAGGGTTAGGGTTAGGGTCCTGGCCCAAAGCGTCAACCATTTATTCATTTCCATAGATGCTGTCTGACCTGCTAAGTTCTTCCAGCGCTTTGCGTATGTTGCTTTAAATTTCTAGCAGCTGCAGTCTTTCTCATGTTCCTAAACCTTCATCCTGATGGCAGCAGCAAGAAAAAAGCATGACCTGGGTGGTGGAGGTCCCTGATGATGGATGCTGCTTTCCTGTGGCAATGGTCCATGTAGATGTGCTCAATGCTCTTGAGGGCTTAACCCGTGATGGACTGGGTTGTATCCATCATTTTGTAGGATATTCCATTCAATGGCATTGTTGTTTCCATGCCAGACTGTAATGCAGCCAGTCGATGTACTCTCAAAAACAGATCTATAGAAGTTTTTCAAAGTTTTAGATGTCATGCTGAATCTTCGGAGACTCCTAAGGAAGTAGAAGCACTGGCTTGCTTTCTTCGTAATTGCACTTGTGTGCTGGGCCCAGGACAGGTCCTCTGAAATGATAACACAGAGGAATTTAAGTTTGCTAACCCTCTCTACCTCTGATCCTCCAGTGAATGATCTTCTGGTTTCCTCTTCCTGAAGTCGATAATCTTTTTTTTTGCTTTTGAGCAGCGTGGCATTTTTGCGGCGGTCTGTTGGGATCTGGTGAAGTGGTTTTGAAGGTGCAGTGTGATTGTGGCAACACGGTGAGACTAGGGCTCAAGTGTGAGGAACAACCGATATTTGGCCATTGCAGGATTGGACTTGGGGCTGGGCCCGAGAGTGAGGAACGAGCCGATATGTGGCTGATTTGAGTGCTGGGCCAGATTGAAAAGGTCAGCAGTATGTTTCGGGGCTGAAGGCAAGGGATGGCCAGCATTCATCTCACTGCTCCATGAGGTTTACTGGTTTCTGCACTAAACAGAAAATTATGGACCAGATCAAAAGGGCAAATGTTATGACAGTCATTGGAGATTTTAACAGTCAGGTAGATTGGGGAAATCAGGTTGGTAATGGATCTCAAGAGAGTGGATTTGCTGAATGCTTATGGAACTCTCGGTTCAGCTTGTGGCTTAATCTAAGAGATGATAGCCCCCGGCCTGGCCAAACTTAAGAAATCTCGTTTGGGTGGATGCTGCACGATGAGTCCCCTGTTACAAATCAGTACCATGAAATAACAAACAGTACACAATATGCAATTAAACGATTGAGCTTTATAATTCTTAATTTGACTATCTGGTTAAGAAACAGAAAAAAAAGAAAAGGGTCCATTCTCATGAAACAGTCTAATGTGCAACATTGGATCTCACTGATAAGCTGTTTGACCACCATCGACTTCCTCTGATTGTCACTGACCTTCGGACCCTCGCTCCAAGTCCACTCCATCCAGTGGTCTACCAACTCTCTCCATTCACGTCCTATCTCATCATCTCTTCCCGGCAAAAGACCGCAAAATCCCAGCTCCCAGATGCACAAGAAAGAACACTATCCTGCTCATTGGCTAACATGCACCATTATCTCTAGTCAAACCCAAACATTGTTGCTACAGAGAAACCATTACTTTAGCAGTGGAATATTACACAGAAGCCGTTACATTAGCAGTGAAACCTTACAGCGTGTTACACTTAGGAGATGGCTTTTTAGAGCAGTTTGTTGTTGAGTCTACTAGGTGATCAGCTATACTGGATTGGCTGTTATGTAATGAACCAGAGGTGATTAGGGAGCTTGAGGTAAAGGAACCCTTGGGAGGCAGTGGTCACAATATGATTGAGTTCAACATGAAATTTGATGGGGCAGAAATGAAGTCTGATGTAGCAGTATTTCAATGGAGTAAAGGAAATTACAGTGGTATGAGAGAAGGATTGGCCAAAGTAAATTGGAAGGAGATGCTGGCAGGGATGACAGCAGAGCAGCAATGGTTTCAGTTTCTGGGAAGAATGAGGAAGGTGCAGCATAGATGTATTCCAAAAACAAAGAAATACTCAAATAGCAAAGTAGTACCACCATGGCTGACAAAGGAAGTCAAAGCTAATGTAAAAGCAAAAAAGAAGGCATACAACAAAGCAAAAATTAGCAGGAAGATGGAGGGTTGGGAAGCTTTTAAAAACCCACAGACAGCAACCAGAAGGATCATTAGCGGGGAAAAGGTGAAATATGAAAGCAAGCTAGTAAACAATATCAAGGTGGATAGAAAAAACTCCTGATCTAAGAAAAGACGTCCCGGCATTGGATAAGGTTCAGAGGAGGTTCACAGGAATGATTCTCGGAAAGAAAAGGTTATCATATGAGGAAAGTTTGATGGCTCTGGGCCTGTACTCGTTGGAATTCGGAAGGATGAGGGGTGATCTCATTGAAACCTTTCGAATGTTAAAAGGCCTAGATAGAGTAGATGTGGAAAGGATGTTTCCCATGGTGGGGGAGTTGAGGACAAGGGGACACAGCCTCAGGATAGAGGAGCCCCACTTAAAACAGAGATGCAGAGAAATTTCCTTAGCCGGGGGTGGTGAATTTGTGGAATTTGTCACCACAGGCAGCTGTGGAGGTCACGTCTTTGGGTATATTTAAGGCAGAGATTGATAGGTCCTTGATAGGACATGGCATCAAAGGTTACAGGGAGAAGGCCTGGGAATGGGGTGAGAAGGGGAAAAAAAGATCAGTCATGATTGACTGGTGGAGCAGACTCGATGGGTCAAATGGCCTAATTCTGCTCCTATGTCCTATGGACTTATAGTCAGATGTGGCAAGGCTACCCAAGCACTCAGTGTTACCTGGTTGACTTTATTATTACTGGTGGGGGATAACAAAGAATATCTCCAAAATCTCAAGACAGTGTTAAAAAGATTGGAGGATTATGGGCCCAGAGTATGATGCAACAAATGTTACCGAGAATCACTTACCGTGGTCACACCATTGACGCACAAGTCTTACACAAGTGAGCTGAGAAAATACAAGCAGTGGTAGATGACCCAAAGCCAATAGACATGTCACAATCGTGGTCCTTTTTAGAATTTGTCAATTACTGTAAGAGGTTCCTACCAAACTTGGCTAGAGTGCCCCACTCCTTGAACTAATTACTAAAGAGCGAAAAGAAATTGCAAAGAACAAAGCAGAGTGAGGTAGTTTTCCAAAAGCCAAAGGAAATGGTGACATCAGACACCATCAGTACTCACACAATATGATCCATAATGTCCAGTGAATCTTACCTGTGACATCTTGCCTTACGGTATAGATGCAGTCATGTTACACGTTATTAAGTAATGGAAGTGAACGATCCATATCCTTTCCCTTTCCGCCGCAAAGAAAAATTACACGCGGATTGGCAGAGAGGCCTTGAGTCTGGTTTGGGGAGTAAAATGTTTCAACCAGTACTTGTACAGGAGAGAATTTACCCTCATTACAGATCATCAACCACTACTGTCCATTTTCAATCCACGAAAGGGTGTTCCACTAACATCAGCAACATGAATGGACTCTGTTTCTTGGAGGACATAAATTGCAATATCGAATTCTAGAGAACGCCTAATCATGGAAATGCCGATTGATTGTCCTATTTACCTTTGGAATAGGAAATTTCTGAAAAATTTGCAAAAGAGGACAGTTCTCTTGTTGTATTCACCCTAAGGCAAATTGGAAGTCTCCCTATTACAGCAGAGATGATCCAAAGGGAAGCCAGAAGAAATCTCATACTGTCTCTGTCTGCCCAAAATGTCTGGAATCTGCAATAGATACTCCAGTTTCTCCATTTTTACCAGTACCAGGATGACCTTGCCCTTGATGGAGAGTGCATTATGTGGGGATTGAGAGTTGTTGTACCATCCAAGCTGAGAGCTAAAGTGTTGGAGAAGCTATATGCTGATCATCTAGGCATGGTCAAAATGAAAGCATTGGCTCGAAGCTTTGTTCTATATCTTTCAAAGCCTGAGATAGATCAGCAGATCGAATAGTTTGCCATGCACTGTTTTTGAATGGCAACACATCCAGAAGATGCCCAAAACAGCATCTGTCCATTTCTGGAAATTGCATGCACTGCCCTGGCAGACGATTCATGTGGATTTTGCCATACAATTCATAAGTCAGCAGAACACACTACATTGACACTAAATCAGAAGCTTGCTAATTTCCTCCTTGCATATCACAATGGAGCATACTCCACAACCAATAATTCACCGGCTATGCTGCTCCTGGGTCACCTCTTGCACTTACACCTGGATCTCCTCAAACCCAATCTCAAAAGGAGTATGCAGGTCAACAACTGAGATAAATCGAGGGTTCCTCAAACATGGAGGTTTGATGTCTCATTCCTGGACAAGCAGTCCTGGTGAGGGACTACAGAGGTGATCAAAAGGTGGGTGTTGGAAAGACTGAGAACAGAACTGGACAACTCCACAGCACAGTGGAGATTGCACCTAATGTCATCCGGTGACAGCACTCCGATCAGTTAAGGAGAACAGAGTCAATTGCTAGAGAAGAAAGGCATCCGGAGCTCTCAAAACTACTTCCTGCAGTCCCAGAGTCAATTCCTACCACCACGGAGGAGGCCCACAACTTGAGATTGTTTCACAGCTGCAAGTCTCACCTGCCAAGCAGCGTGAACCCCACCACCCCCTGTTAGGAAAGACATTATTCGACAAGAGTAAGAAATCCCCCACAATAATTAAATCTTTAGACCTGAATGGTACAATTTAAAATTACTATGCTGCGGATATTTATATAGCAGTTGTATTCTATGGTATAATATAGAACAATACTGTATTCTATAGTATAATACTGTATGTATATAAGTTGAAATGTATTCTATATTGAGTGGGAGTTTATAGTTAAGCAGGGAGGAGTGTTGTGTATTTAATGTTTCCGTAATAATTGAGTAATATTGTAGGTATGTTGTTTGCTTAAGCATTCTTTGTTGTTTACATAATTCATTATGTGTTATACGTAAAAGTATGTGAATGGCATGCGTTATCATGTCACCATGTCATATATGTGCGCCTCACTACAGTAAAACAAGGTAGATACATTTTACTCCTGGGCTCCTGTGGTTTTCTTTTAATTAGTTTTATATTTTGGAGTCAAAAAGCATAACAGGTTCAAAGCAATAATTTTTAGTTCAATAAATTATAAAACAGGCTTCATATTTTCTTGGTAGGCACAGACAATCCACTGAAGAGATCTGGCACTTGCTTCACATTTAATTAATTGCAGAGGCAAATTCCTGGTATAAAGAATGTTTCTGCACGTCTCCAGTACCTGGTATGTTGGTTCCCAAAGCATATACACTGAGGAAGTCTGAGGCCAAACACCCCAAGCATTTGACCTTTTTTCCGCTCCACCATCCACTTGCCATCTTGCACCTGGGTCGTGGGTACCACCAACACCAGTTTCAACTCCAATTTGTTTACGTAGAACACACAGAACATAGAACATAGTATCACACACAAAATGCTGGTGGAACGCAGCAGGCCAGGCAGCATCTATAGGAAGAAGTACAGTTGACATTTCGGGCCGAGGCCCTTCATCAGGACTAACTGAAAGAAGAGATAGTAAGAGATTTCAAAACAGTACTGTGCAGGAATAGGCCCTTCAGCCTGTGATGCCTTTGCTGACCTTGATTCCTCACCTTTTCATGAGCCTGTCTAAATGCTGGTATTAATCAAATATATATATTAGACCAACCTGGGGTCCATGGATCCCTTGCTTAATGGCATTGGCCTGTGGCATATAAAATTTGGGTAGCCCTGCATTAGAGGAACACACAGAATGCTTGAGGAACTCAGAAGGGCAGGGAGCATCTGTGGAGGAGAATGAACAGTGGACATCTGGACTGGAAAGGAAATGGGCAGAATACAAAATAAAAGGGTAGAGAAAGGAGGTGGAGCACATTCTGCTAGGTGATAGGTGAATCCAGGTGAAAGGGGGAAGACAGGCGGGTGGGAGAGGGGAGAGAAAAAAAGGAATAATGTGAGAAGCTGGAAGTTGTTGGGTGGGGAAGTCTAAGGGCTGAAGAAGAAGTAATCAGGTAGGAGGGCACTGTAGACCATGAAACAAGGGATGGAGATGAAGAACCGGGGGGGGGGGGGGTGGAGTGGGAGGTGAAGGTGATGGGCAGGTTTTGAAGGTGGGGTGAGTGGAAAGAGAAGGGATAACAAAGCCACAGTGTTAAGGGAAAACAGAGGTTGGTGAGGGAAAGAGGGGAATAGTTCCCAGAAGTTAGTGAAATCAATATTTATGCTATAGAAATTTGTGTTGATCCAGATTTCCAATATCTATAGTCTCTCTTGAATATACATTGAGTAATTTTTTCTATATTAGTAAACCTTTGGCTAGAAAGCTTAAAAGTTAAAATTTCTACATTGGTATTTGGCATTAATCTTGCACATTGTAAGTAAGTCAAAGAATTTATCATACCTTTATGTCTGATTTATTGTATTTCGGAATATTTGACGGGAAGCATATGCTTACTTTTCCAGAAGACAATTTTCCAGTCAAGTTGCTTTTCAACCCATTTGTTTGTTAACCTTGCCAAACTAGAAATATATAATCATCACATCATTCAGTGCAGATATGCTGATTTGACTCTGGAGCACACAGATGGATAATCACACCAGCCAACACAATATTCAGCATTCCCATTACTGGTTGTGATCTGACTGCACAGTATGGATTTTTTTTTACAAGATTACTGAACTGCTAAGTATGACAGGGCATCCTTTGGCCCATGGGATTTCTGGTCAGCTATGAGTAAGAACAATACAGCAAGTCCCATTATCTCACTTTCTATCCATTAATCTACAAATCCATTTCCATGTAACTATTTATCCAGTTTCTATTTGAATATCATAATAGAATCTGGCTTCACTACTTCCATTCTAGCCCCCAATCACTTACTGCATAAAGAATGCCTATCATAAACAAGAGAATATCTGCAGATGCTGGAAATCAATGTTGAAAGAATGCTTATGTCACTTTAGGTGTGGTGGATATTTGCTTTTCAGGTTAGGGGCCTCTTGATATTATGCCAAGCTTAGCTTTCTAAACACAGAAGCTGACACTTGTAAAGATCAAACAGTTTTATGTTGTAAATTATAAGTTAAACTGTAAGTTGTAAGTTAAACTTCCAATTAATTCTTTGTTTAGCTTCTGGTCATAAATGGGAGCCAATCTTCAGTTCTTAATGTAAATGGAAAGCATTAATCAGTAATGGGTTTGGAAACACAGCTTTGCAAGCAAGCATTGTGTAGAGACACAGACTCGCTGGCTCATATCAGGAGGCTAACTGCTGAAGGGGTACAGTATAAGGTTGTTATTTAATTTGGTTTGCTGCAAAAGACACAATTCTGGCTGAACTATTTAGTTCAAGAAAGCTTGCAGACCAGACAGGGACAATTACTTAGCACATCAGTAACTGACCTTTTAATAAGTTTGAAGATATATGTACTCAGGGAAGTTAATTGTTGGTTCCTGGGATCTGTGTCGCCAAGGCACTTTCAGACAATTTGTCATAAAAAATATGTGAAAGAATGTATGTAAGTTACCCAGAGGCAAAGAAACTATAAATGAAAGGAGTAGTTCAGGTTTATTAGGTATAGGGTAAGGAACAAAAAGAAGTAGAAAAGAAAAATGGGGTGAACTAGTGTCCATTCTTTTGTCTTTGATTTCTGCGATGGATGACCAACTTGTCTGGATTGAGGGTATGTCTTTTTAGCTTGTAAGAATTGTACTTTTGTTTTGGAAATCCTTTGTGTGTTAGGATGGTTTGCAATATGGATGTCTTTTATAAGGTATATATCTGTGAGTTTTAAATGTGTTTCGAGAATGTTGTTTTGATAAATGCATATCAGTGTAATAAATGGATTGTGTTTTAAACTACTTTGTTAACTGGAAGTATCCCCTCTGTGGTGGGGGTTGGGCATCGCTCAAATGGTGGGTATTGGCAGCTAAACTCACCTTGAAGAATAAACAGGAAAGTGAATTAGTCTTTAAAGATTGGACAGTTACAGTATAACCTTCCTTTAGTGAGGGTATGCATAGTTTTTTATATCTAACAGGGCTTAAGGTCTTCATTTGAGATTGAATCTTCACGGCCTGCAAACCCAATACCATCATTTAAGTTCTTTTTGCCTGTCGTCTACGACTAACTGTTTCACCAATGGATCACTTTCTGTTTATCTACTCTGAATCTTCTGTCATTGTTCAGTCGTTTAGTTGAGTCCGACTCTCCGTGACCTCATGGACCACAGGGTCCATTGGGTTTTCATGGTAAGATACGGAAGGAGATTGCCAGACCTTTTGTTTGGACAGATACTGCTGCTGCCCAGGTTGGGACCTGGCTGGGTTTGAACTCACGACCATCTGCCTTGAAGTCCAGTGCTGATGCCACTGCACGACCAGCTGGTCCACCATCCATAATTTTAAACATTTTATATCAAATTTTCTCAGAATCTCTGATGACCCAGGAAGAGCATCACCAGATTATACTGTGTATTCATCTAACAAATATTGCTCATGCTTGGAATCATTTCAGAAAACTCCTTCTGCACTTCCCTAAATCCTTCACATCTCCATTGTCCCCAGTCTATATATTGCTTCATACTTACATCTATTTATAAAGTCCATATGGTCCATATGCATTTTGAAACACCTTCTCAAATTGCTCTGCCACTTTGAATGAATTATGCATATATACCTAAAACCTGGCTTGTTCTTGTGCTTCTTTTAGAACTATGCCATCTAGTTTGTAGAGTGCTAGTTCTTCCTTCCTATCAAATATAAGATTTTGCCTGTTCCTGCATTAAATTTCATCTGCCATGTATCACCTCATTCCACTTGATTATCTCTAACCTTTTGAAGTCTGTTAATACTCTTTTCAAAGCTGATGCACTTCAAAGTGTTTATGTGATCTGCACATTTGGAAATTGTTAATTTTATATCCAGCGTCATGTCATAAACATATGATAAAGAAAACAATAATCATGCTCTACTGCTTTTTGTATCTTGTATCCATCAGTTGATGTTAAATTCACCAGCAATGTTAAGCACATCTTCATGGCAAATAATTCCAAAATCAAGGAAGGAAAAGGCATTTGTATGAATCAGTGTTATCAGTGTTCTTGGGCAGAGTTAACAAAGTATTTAAACATGTTGAAATCCTGGACAGGCTGCCCTTGTGGTGAATTCTCACAATCTGCAGTCATTTGAGAACTAAAATCATATTGAAAATCAGCATTCTAACAAAGCTCACAACTAGCTCAAATGTGACAATCAGAGGGGCCTTTTGTTCTGCAGATACTATGGGACATGTATGGATTTGTTATTGTTCAGTCTGACTCTTTGTGACCTAATTTACCATAGGGTCCATATGGCAAGATACTGAAGTAGATTGCCAGACCCTTCTTCTGCACAGATACTGCTGCTGCCCAAGTTGGGACCCGGCTGGGTTTGAACTCACGACCATCTGCCTTGAAGTCCAGTGGTGATGCCACTGCACCACCAGCCAGTCCATGTATGGATAGAAGGATGAAATTTAGATGTTTGAAGAAATGATACAATGTTTAATTAAAGCTAAATCCACCTTGTCTAATAGCATCATTGCAAACTTTCCACATAGAAGATGGAAGCGAGCGAGTTTCATTCAACATTTCAGAGTATTATTCCTGCAGGAGGTGACTGCAAAATATGCGGGAGGAACAGTAGTGATGACCCTCACAAAATATAAGAATGGAGGTGTAAATGTTCTCGACCATCAAAATATCTACCATGATAAATTATACATTATAATTTATGAATTTGCATGAATTTAAATGATTCTTTTCAATCAATTAAATATTGCTTGAAGCCACGATATATCAAAATAACTAAATCAAACGACATCTCTTAACCACAAGAGATTCTGCAGATACTGGAAAACTTGACACACAAAATGCTGGAGGAACTCAGCAGGTAAGGCAGCATTTGTGGAGGGGAATAAGCAGTTAATGTTTTAGGGTGCGACCCTTCATCAGGGCTGGAAAGGAAGGGGGCAGGAGCCAGAATAAGAAGGAGGGAGGAGGGGATGGAGTACAAGAAAGAGAAGAGATGGGGGAAGAAATTGCCAGAATTTGGTTAAATTGATGCCTATGACAACAAGTTGGAGGCTACCCAGACAGAAAATGAGATGTTGCTCCTCAAAACTGTGAGTGGCCTCATCATAACAGTAGAGACCTTGGACAGACATGTCAGAATGGGAATGTTAAGTTGAATTGAAATATGTGACAAACTGGAAGATCCTGCCTTTTGCCACAGAAGGAGCAAAGGTGTTCCCCGGTCTCACCAATGAGAATGAGGCTGCATTAGGACCACTAGACACAGTAGATGAAACTGACAGACTCATAGGTGAAGTGTTGCCTCACCTGAAATACTGTTTGGGGCCCTGAATAGTGGTGAAGGCGGAGATGTAGAGGCAGGTGTAGTACTTAGTACACTTGCAGGGATAAGAACGCATGTAAAACAGCTTTGATTGCTGTAGTGGATAGCAAGAGTGGACCAGAGCACAGGCTCCAATGCCAAATTACTTCTATACTTCTGCTAATCTCTTTATTGTTTCAAAGAAAATAATGCCTGCACATCTTGGGTGTATGACACACCAGAACAAAACCTCGGAGATGCATTGCTGACATTATTTTGAGAGAGCCAGTGTCATGTAAAACGCCATGGCCCATCATAATTTTCTCTGGGCCACTTGAGATGCTCACATCCTAGTAGCAGCCACATTCACAAACAAAATTTATCCAATGAAAGACAAACTGTCAAACATTGTTCCCTTGAAGAAGGATTTCCAAACTACTTCTGTGTTTGCTTGACGGGAAGCACAATTAGAAGGCGTTGTGTGGATTTAAACAAATCATCTGTTCTTTTGGTAATGGAACTGCAGATAGATTAAAGGTCAGCAGAAGCTTCAAGCTAATAATGGTCACCTCCTAATATTTGCAATAATGGATGCAGTCCACCTCATCATGTTGATGGATCAGTGATGTTTGGAAGCATGTCATGCAGGCATTCTGCTTTGCTATTCTGTTCCTAAAATCATTCTCATAGTGCCTATTTTTGATATAACAACTCAGGTTTCATCACGCATGCCTTCACTGGGGCAAACTGTTTTGACAAAGGTGCATTCTATGGATATTGAGATGGCTGGTTATGATTTCAAGACAATAAAGTGAACCATAAAAATAGCTTGGGGGAATAAAAGGAAAGAAAAAGAAGTGAACTGAAGTTTTTAATTTAAAAAGTGAATATGGTGGAATAACAAAATAACGTAGAGACTGTTTGTAAAATGCCTAAGGGTTTTAAAAAATAAAAGAAAAACAAAATGCTAGCAAGTGTTATAAAGAATTCCTCATCATAGGCAACAGAAGAAATAACATTTGCCAAGGTGAATTACTTCAGCAGATAAATGAAGCAACCACTGCAGTGAAAATATCAGGACACGAGTAAGTTCCAGTGAAGTTAGCTGAGAGTGAATAACATAACATAACATAATGAAAGGTTGAAGACATCATGTACAGCTCAGTGGATGTGACTGTGCTGTCCAAATGCTCCAAGCATGCGAAATATGACTGGAGCCTGTGAAAAATAGCCTAAATGATTGCCCGGGAAATTACAGGACTGTCAACTTGATATCTTTAGTGGGAAAGTGCTGCAGCCATTTATTAAGAGTTAAGTCAGGAGCATTGGGTGAATATTTAAATGTAAGTAAGTTGAAAAGAGTAGGTGTGTTCAGTGGAGTTCATGGAGAAGTACAACATTTGATAGAATAAAGATTTTAATTTCTGGATTGAATTGTTGAAAGAATTTAGGCTATTATTCCATGATTCTATTATTCTTGTAAAATTAGGAAGTAGCCTTTGGGATATTGCATTTGCACCTCACTGCTCTGTGGGAATGCTTCCCTATTTAAAGGCTTCTTTGTATCAACTACCAAGATGAAAGTTTAATTCAGCTCCCCACTTCCCTCACTGCATTTTACACTAATTAAATCATACACAAAGCAGGTTTATAAAGATTTTTTTTCCAGAGAGATTGGGCTTAAAATTGCATAATGAGCATCTGCTACTCAGCAATCACTTATAGACCTGAGAGCCCAAGTTCTATAAAGATCTTTAGAAAACCATCTTGGTTGCCAGTGAATTGACTCTAATGTTAATACATTTTAAAGCATTTTCTAGATTGTTTACTTTGTTTTGAATGCAGTTAAGGAAATTCTTGTGATTGTATGCATGGATATTACTAGTGCTTAAGCCTTAAGTTGCCAGGAAATGGCAATAAATAGATCATGACATTTCAATTTGCCACTACAGCACATGTCGTGTCCATCTGGAATCAAAATACATTTGAGCTACACTCAATTAGACTGGATACTTTAGAATTTGAAACAAAAGCATCTCATACAAATCACAGCCGTTTGACTGGAGTTGAGTTCTCTTGGAAACCTGAAGAGAGAACTTTGCCGTAAGTTTGCAGTATCTTCCATATTTTATTGTACAATGCTCATTATTTGAAGGCAAGTCAGTGCGTGAAGCACAGAAGCAAAGTTTAATTTACATGTTTGTTGGAACACATATGATCCTGAAAGATATCATCCTGATGAAATGTCTTGACCTGAAATGTCGACTGGTTACTCATTTCCATCAATGCTGAGTTCCTCCAGCATTTTGCATGTGATCCTGAAAGATACTGTACTGTATTTGGCAGGGTGGACGTGGAGAGAATGTTTCTGTAGAATTAGGGTCACTGGTAGGTAACGAAGGAGTACCTAATTACGAGGAGTGATTGATAAGTTTGTGGCCTAAGGTAGAAGGAATCAATTTTAGAAAACCTGGCACATTTATTTTTCAGCATGGTCCCCTCCTACATGTACACACTTAGTCCAGTGGTCATGGAGCATACGGATCCCTTCTTTGTAGAAGTCAGTGTCTTGGACCTCAAGAAGTGGTCCACAGCAGGGTGATTGATAAGTTCGTGGCCTAAGGTGGAAGGAGATGTTATTAACTTCAAACTTTCTGCATAATCACTCAAAGAGTTGAACTGCACGTGCAGGTAACGAGAGTTGTATAACTCATCGCCTTCTACCTTAGGCCACGAACTTATCAATCACCCCTGCTGTGGACCACTTGCTGGAGGTCCAAGATGCCGACTTCTACAAAGAAGGGATCCGTATGCTCCACAACCACTGGACTAAGTGTGTAGATGTAGGAGGGGACCATGTTGAAAAATAAATGTGCTAGGTTTTCTAAAATTGACTCCTTCTACCTTAGTCCACGAACTTATCAATCACCCCCCGCCCCCCATACAAAACACTGGAGGAATTGAGCAGGTCAGATAGCATCAATGGAGGGAGATGAACAATCAATATTTTGGGCTGACTCAGTTAGCTTCTTAGTTTTCTTCTCTCAGTTTTCACTCCATTTTCTCAATTTTAGTTTCCAATATCTTGCTGGCTAGTGGCTGGGCCTCCCCTTACACTCTGCTATTTGATTTATTTTATGGAGGAAATGCAATATCATAGTGAATGTTCACATATTCGCCAATAGATTACTGTTGTGCAATCTTCTTAGGATATTTATTTTTCTGAAAACAGCTATTCAAATTTTATGCCTCATATGGAGAAATTTCTACAGTAAAGAGTTTTGATGAGACACTGCAGGGTGAGTTCTAATCCTGTTTATACTAAATGAATAAAAGTTTCCTTTATCAGTTGCCTGGAAGGACACAATGTGAAATAAATTTCTATGATCCCCCATTTCTAAGCAAGTTAGATTAAAATAACTGCCAATCAAGATTCTTACCCGGAGGAGTCATGGACTGCTGGTAAAGAAGTGGAAAAATTTCTGATGCTGAGCAAAAAGGAGCTTATACTTTTTTTTCAAGTAATATCTGACCTGATCTGAGTGCTTAAAGCATAAAGGAAAACCAACAAGAGAGAAAATGTTATTCTAGCATTCCTGTTTTTGACCTTGATAGGCACAGTATTTACTAATAATGTTGATAAGGAGAAAGCACACAACACTGATCTTTCTTCTCTGTAAGAAGAAATGTTGATTCACCGATTTTATAAGGTTTCATAAGGTTCAAGATTCAAGAGTGTTTAGTGTTATTCTTCAGTACACACGTGTAAAGGAGAACAAAATGATTGTTAATCCGGTTCCCACGCAACATTAAAAAAATGATAAGCATAAAGAACACAATAAGAAAAACAAAAAAAACTCAATAATATATAAAAACAATCCTATAAAATGCAATGTATAAGTAATTAATATATACATAGATTGTACGTACATAAAGTGACACTAGGCGATGTGTATGTAGTGATGGTGGAGGGTGTTGGGGGGTGGGTTAATGGCTAGAGGTGTTGATCAGCCTGACAGCCGAGGAGGAATTAACTGTTTTTGAGTCCAGTGGTCCTGGCATGTATGCTGCCTAGTTGGGAGTGGAACAAATAATCCATAAGCAGGCTGGGTGGGATCCTTCATGATAATACACAATTATCATTTCCTAGGCAATAAATGGATTGGGAAATGAGATGGAACTTAAATATTCAGGGAAGAAATGAATATTCTTAGTGCAGTAGTAAACATCCTGAAATCCTGCATTGAGTGGTAAGAGGTTTCAAGTTTATCTTGCAGCTTTAATTTGGAGCAGCCCTGTGATTATTTAACTAATGCTGATCCTATCACATGAATTACAGTATATGTGCATATACACCTCTGAATACAAATATAATCAAAATTTTAATTTTAATCATTCAGAATTAAAATTTATTAATTAAAATATATTCTTAGCAATTTTACAGAATAGTAAAATGGTTAATGACAATAACAACAATAAAAGTAATTAAATATGACTGTAAATAAATAAAAGTTATCTGCAGACATTACCGACTATCATTAGGAATACGTACTTAGCTTCTGACGATGAAGCAATACATTGAATTTGCTTATGCTCACATGCAATCTTAAAAGAATTTCTGGAGGATGAGGGCAAGGAAAAGGGGTGGGTGTGAGGAGTGTGCAGGGGAGGGAGGGAATTGGGGGAAGAGTTGTAGATTTTAACAAGTATGTGCATAACTAAGCACAAATACAATCAAGTTTGTCAGATTCTTCTCTAACTTCACCTGTAAGTTTAGAGATGACACCACCGGAGTAGGCCAAGTCTCAAATGATAATGAGTCAGCGAATGAGCTACACATCTGGAGGAAGTCTGATTTTCAATCCAATCAAAGTATTCTAATCTCATATCCGCAGAGGAAGATCATATTTGAAATATTCACCAAAGTTCAAAGTAAATTTAACAAAAGTATGTATAGGTCACCGTATACTATTCTGAGATTCATTTTGTTGCAGGAATTCATAGTAGAAAATTGGAATACTATAGAATCAATGAAAAACTACACACATACAGAAAGACTGACAAGCAACCAATGTGCAAAAGAGAACAATCTATGCAAATACAAAATGAAATAAGTAAACAAATAGATATATGAATAGATAAATAATGAAACAATACAGAGAACACGAGTTGTACAGTCCTTGAAAGTCAGTCCATACTTTGTGTTCGACAATCAGTTGAGATGTTGGAGTGACCAAGGCACCTTACTGAGAGCTGAGATGGATCAGGCAGGTTCATATGAGAGAGAAAGAGTTTCTGAACTGCGGGTGCTGAATTTAACAGCCTCAAATGCCAAAGGCATCTGCAGAAGGAAGGAATGGGGCTGAAAGAATCACTTTGCTAGGGGCTAGTTTGGACCAGAATGTCCAAATGACATATTTCTGTGTCATAATAAGCAAATAAGTAATGAGACAAAGAACCCAATTTTTCATGATTGACTAATGGAGAGGTATTTGTTTTGTGAAATGGAAATAGAGTACATCTTTCCAACTTTCCTCAATAGATTAACGGAGAACCAGCATCAGAAATGGTTTAGGTCTATATATGATCTATAGACATGACTCTGTTGCACAGCAAACTCTCAAACAAATAAAGAATTGTAAGTTGTAAACTTCAAATTTTCCTTTGGCACTGATATCTTACAGGTGTTTCAGAATAATGTGGTTGTCATAATCAAGATAAACAAGATCCAAACGTAATCATTGTCTGTAAATCCCTTTCATTTTCTTGTCTCATTGTAACTCCTGCAAATTGGCAATAGCAAAAACAATTATGTTTGCATTAAAAATATGAAACCGATGGAGACATCAACCACTTGGCACTTTGTGTTTTAACATCTGAATACTTTGCTTCCACCACCAGACTAAGGACCGTCTGAGAGCAAAGGAATTCTTCATGTCTGTCTTAAGCCAACCACTCTTCATCTACTCTGTAACAATTCTCTGATTGCATGAATTGCTTCATTGAAAGCATCAATGTATACCAAAGAATTGTATTTGTTACCAACATAACACTGTCAGACTTTTGCCAATAACCTTTCACTCATCTGCCACTGATACCCAGCTCCATTTCCCCATCATCCCTCAATCCTCCATCTAACCCTTAATAGCAGTATGATGCCTCAAGTCTAATACGATCTTCTCCTAACCGTTATTCCTTTAATGGAGAATGCCTGTAAATGACTTTGTTTAACATTGCACGGGCAGCCGCCACAAGGTCCATGACGGAGCCCAGTGGCATGGATTACAAGATGACTGGGAACCCTTCCTTCACTTTCAGTGCCATTGTGATGTCTTATTATCTTCCGCCAGCTCCGCTCTGTTTGCAACTGCCCCCTTGACCTTATTAGCCTGCCAACTAAACTCTGAGCCTCTGTCTATCCCTTCTCCTTCTCCTCTTTATACTGGCCATCCTCCCTCTCCACTCTCCGCCCATTTACAGGGCCTTGAAATGAAATACTGAACATTCATTTCCTCTCATTGATGTTGCTTAATCCTCTGAGGTCCTCCAGCAGTTATTTTTTGCTCATGGTTCCAGCATCTGCAAAGTCTTGTATCCCTAGAAAATATCACTGCTTGCTTTCTACTTCAGCAGACCTTCTGCAGTAGGGTCTGAGTGCAAACATCCTAAGGCAGGAGCTTTTACTGCAGATTGAGTTTTCGTTTACTTAAATCCAAGCATGATCTGTCCAGGCAGTTTCTCCTTTTCATTTTATTTGTCACGTGTGCATCGAACCATACAGTGAAATGGTCGTTGGCATTCACAATTAACAGGATCTAATGACGTTGCCTCACATTTTGGCGTCGGCATAGTATGCTCACACTGTTCAACAGAACAGCACAGAACACAGCAGAACAGCAAGACAAGCTCTGTTCCTCACAAACCACATGCACAGTTCTTCAATTCAAGAACAGACTGCCTCCGGCCTTAAGTGTACTTGTAGAATTGCAGGCACTAGGCTTCAGCTTCCCAAAAGGACGCACAATGGTTTCAGTCCTTTGCCTGCTGCTCTTATTTTTGTCTTCATTTTCAGATCTACATCAATATGCATGAGTGAGATTTAACTTCCCCATCTGCTCTCAATCTGTTGCAAAATAAAGATGTAATGTGAAATGTCTACAAAGTTTCACTTGATAAATTTTAACCCTCTTTTGTTCACATGTTGAAAGTTATCGCGCCTTCCTTTAACAATGCTCCCAACCCTGCAAAAATGTTCGTTTGTCATTGCAAACAGCTCAGACATTTTTAATGCAAAAATCAAATGGTGCAGATGCTGGCAATTGGAAATTACAACAATATGTTGGGAACACTCGGCAGATAAGGCAGCATCTGCAGAGAGAGGAAACCAGAAATAATGGCCAGGACTTTGCTGAGAAATATGAATGATTCTGTATAGGAATTTGGCATTTCCAAACTGATGTGTACAAATGTGGAAGCTCCAGATATCTCAAGCAGTCAGCTGAGATGCTTGTTGGGATTTCCTCACCGTCTAGCTCTGAAGTCCAGTTTTCTGTAGTTTCCCATTAGTTACACTAGGAAATCTGCCAGATGAACCTAGACCACTAGGCCAGGTAGAACCTGAAGCAGGTTCAGAAAATGTGTTCATTTCAAAGAGCAAAATTAATTACAATTTGCTTTTATGCCCATCTTGGGATAAACGACATTACAGGTAACTAAAATATTCCTATTGGTAGTTGGATATGCTATAAGATGATAGTGCATACGAAGGATAAAATGGTGGTATCAAATATGAGACATAGGTCTGGTAGATTGTCAAATTATTTTTCCTGTGGTCGGGATATTAAAAACAAAAGGGTACAAATTTAAGGTGAGAGGAATGAATTTTAAGCAACACACACAAAATGCAGAAGGAAATCAGCAGGCCAGACGGCATCTATGGAAAAGAATAGTCAATATTTTGGGCTGAGTTCCTCCAGCATTTTGTGTGTGTTGCTCGGATTTCCAGCATCTTCAGATTTTCTCTTGTTGGTGATAGGAATGAATTTTAAAGGGGTTTTGTAGAATAATATTTTTACCATAGAAGGTGGTTGATATCTAGAATGCATTGCCAAATATACTGTTAGTAAAGATCTCATAGCAAGTTTACAATACCAAAGGGACATCAGGGACTGCTGTCTACTTTGCTTCATGGAAACATGGCTCAGAGGCGTCACTTCCGACACAGCGCTATGGCCTGGATGACTTCATCATTCTCCATAAAGATAGGGCAGTTGAGTCTCTTAAACGTAGAGAGGTGGAGTATTCTTTATGATTAACTCATCATGATGCACAGATGTGTCAGTTCTATCTCAATCCTACTCACCCAACCTGGAACATCTAGTGGTTGTCCTTTATATCTTTTGAGGGAGTTTTCCTCCATCATTCTGCTAGCTGTGTACATTCCCCTTCCAGCCAATATCAGGCAGCTACTAGAGGAACTGAGTACGATAATGGGCAGTCATGAAAGAGCTCACCCTGTTGCCTTCCCTATCATTGCAAGGGATTTCAATCAGGCCAGCCTGAAGAAGTCTCTGAATAACTACCACCAGCACATCACCTGTGGAACCAAAAGAGCCAAAACACTTGACTGCTGTTGCACCACCATCAAAAATGCTTACTGTGCTATCCCATGCCCACACTTTGGGAAGTTTGATCACCTGGCTGTACTTCTACACCCAGTGTATAGGCATAGACTACAGACCGCAGTACCAAAGGTGAGTACCAAGAAGCTATGGTCAATAGAGATGGAGGAGCATTCTGAGTCGATGGACTGGACAATATTCAGAAATTCATCTTTCAATCTGAATAAATACACTACTGTTGCCACTGACTTCAAGGCCTCTGTGGAAGAGTGTATGCCTCTGAGAACATACCAGACATACCCAAACCAAAGGCTGTGGATGAACCAGAAGATTCGTAGTCTGCTAAGGGCTAGATCTATGGCCATCGGGACTGGTAATCCACAGCTATATAAGCAGTCCAGGTATGACCTATGGACAGCCATTTTAACAGCAAAGACACAATTCTGAATGAGGCTAGAGATGGAACTGGATGCACGTCAACTTTGGCAAGGTTCGCAGGCCATTGCTTCCTACAAGGCAAAACCTAACATCATGAATGGCAATGTTGCTTTACTCCCAGATGAGCTCAACAGCTTTTATGCATGCTTTTAAAGGGAGAATGAAACTCAACCTGTGCGAATCCCTGCGGCATCTGGCGATCCTGTGATCTCTGTCCTGGAGGCTGATGTCAGAACATATTTCAAGATGGCGAATCCTTGCAAAGTCTAAGGCCATGATGGTGTACCTGGTGAGTCTCTGAAAACCTGTGCCTACCAACTGGTGGGAGTGGTCAAGGACATCTTCAATCTCTCACTGTTGCAGTCAGAGGTTCCCACTTGCTTCAAAGGGGCAACAATCGTACCAGTCCCCAAGAAGAGAAGGATGAACTGTGTCAACAACTGTCACCAGTGGCACTCACATCTACTGTGATCAAGTGTTTTGAGAGGTTGGTTATGACTAGAATCAACACCTGCAAGGACCTGGACCCACTGCAATTTGCCTATCATCACAAAAGGTCTTCAGTGGATGCAATTTCACTGGCTCTCTTCTCAGCCTTGGATTACCTGGACAACAGTAGTACCTATGCCAGGCTGCTGTTCATAAATTACAGCTCAGTGTTCAACACAATCATATCCTCAATTCTAATCAACAAGCTCCAAAACACAGTACATGCCTCTGCAACTAAATCCTTGACTTGCTCACCAGGAAACCTCAGTCTGTGCGAATTAGAAACAACTTGTCCTCCTCACTGACAGTCAACACTGGCACACATTATAGATGCATGCTTAGCCCACTGCGCTACTCTCTCTATACCCACAACACTGTGACTAGGTACAGCTCAAACACCATCTATAAATGTGCCAACGACACAGCTGTTGTTCGCAGAATTACGGCTGTTTAGGACGAGCTGTGCAGGAGCGAAATAGATTAGCTGAATGAATGGTGTCACGACAACAACATTGCACTCAACATCAGTAAGATCAAGGGAATTGATTGTGGACTTCAGGCAGGGAAAGCCGAGGAAGCACACACCAATCCTCATCGAGGGATCAGCAGTGGAAAGAGTGAGAAGTTCGAATCTCCTGGGTGTCATCATCTCAGAACATCTACCCTGAGCCCAACATATTGATTCAATTACAAAGAAATAGTTCTCCTCGTTCTCTGGAATCACAGCGCTGTACTTTCCCTTAAATTTAACACATTGAATAATCTTAAAATGAGTGTCAAGTTCAGAATTTAGCTAGATCATTTTTCTCTGCAAGGACATAGAATGAGCAGCGGATTTGTGTGGTGCTCATGCTGAAGAAGGTACAGAGTGAACATCCACAATAAATAATTCTATCCAAGTTGTGTATAAAATATAGATGTACCTTTTTAGAACTGACTGCACAATGCGGTATGATCTGTAATGCATTGTTTTAACAGATATTAATATTTTGAGGGAGCTGACTGGCTTCAAGGAGAATGATCTTTTGATAGCTTGGTCTTCTTATTTGCTGTGAAAGCAAAGAGCCTCTCGGTCATCAGGAACACTGTAGTTACTTCCTGTGAACTATTAGGATGGCAGCCAAAGAGGCTGGCACGGTACCATGGAGCAGGAACCGCTCATAGGAAGGAGACAGAGAGGCAGCAGATGTAGTAGTCATGGGGATCCAGTAACTGAAGAAGCACAGACATGAGAGAATCCAAAACTGATCCTTGCTCAAAATCTGAAATTAAACCAGAAAATTCTGGAGACATCCCGTGGGGCAGGCCACAACAGTGGAAAGAGAAACACTTCATGTTTCAGGGTGGGACACTTCCTGATCAACATCTTGTGACGTGTCATCAATACGTCGTCTTATCATACTGTTTGGGAGTGGCTGCCTTCTCACTTGAACAAAAACCATGCAAGAACCCATTCTTGAGCTACTATATGTGGGCAACTGTCCTCTTCTCATGCACACAGAGGCTGCGCTACAGGTTGCAGTCATAGTTCACCAAGGCTGCAAGGTTAACGGCCTGTCCTGATGAAGGGTCTTGGCCCAAAACGTTGACTGTTCGTTTCCACAGATGCTGCCCGACCTGCTGAGTTCCTCCAGCATTTTGTGCATGTTGCTTTGACCCCAGCATCTGCAGAATATTTTGTGTTAATGGGCAGTCTGAAGTAAACAATGATCCTCCATCAGAAGCCCCCTCGTGGCTTTTACAACCCACCTCGGATCACCATTGACGACCACTCTCTCACCACGGTTGAGCAGTTCAGCTGCCCAGGCAATGTCATCTCCAGGAACTCTAGAGTAGTAAGGGATGTTGACAATCAACTCACCAGAGCAGCAGTGCCTTCAGGCACCTCCAAAAACATGTGTAGAAGAACCACCAGCTGCATCTGTCCACAAAAATCCTGGTATACAGGGTTGCCAGCATCACAACACTGCTGTACGGCTCCGAAGCCTGGGTCTTTCACCGTAAGTAAATCTGGCTCCTTGAGCACTTCCATCAGCGCTGTCTTCACTCCATCATGGGTATCAGCTGGCAGGATGGAGTCTCCAACAACGAGGTCCTGGAGAAGGCTCAACTTCCAAGCATCGAAGCCACTTTGCTGGTCAGGCCACGTGTCTCACATGGACAACTCCACGTTACTGGAAGCAGCACTCTATGGAGAACTCTCTCAGTACAAGAGAGATCGTGGTGCTCCATGCAACAGGTACAAAGACCAACTTAAGCAGCAGCTCTCTCAGGCAAATCTCGAGGTCAATGAATGGCATTAGCTGGTTTGTGACAGAGACTGCTGAAGAACACTGATCCACAGAGCAGCCAGGAATTTTGAGGAATCTAGAAGAGTGACTGCTGAAGAGAAGAGGAGATGCAGGAAGAATACTACTACCCAAGTGCCTATATCCCAGCTCTTCCCATGTTCCTTCTGCTCCAGAGTTTGCAGATCCAGTATTGGCCTCTACAGTCACCAACGGTCATGTCATCGCTCCTGAAGACACTTCTTCCCTCCTGATCTTCACAAGGGAAGAACGAGCCGTCATCATCACTGAGTGTGAAACCTTTTCAACCAGACAATAGACAATAGGTGCAGGAGTAGGCCATTTGGCCCTTCAAGCCAGCACTGCCATTCACTGTGATCATGGCTGATCATCCACAATCAGTATCCAGTTCCTGCCTTATCCCCATAACCTTTGATTCCGCTATCTTTAAGAGCTCTATCCATCTCTTTCTTGAAAGCATCCAGAGACTTGGCCTCCACAGTCTTCTGGGGCAAAGCATTCCATATATCCACCACTCTCTGGGTGAAAATGTTTTTCCTCAACTCCATTCTAAATGGCCTACCCTTTATTCTTAAACTGTGGCCTCTGGTTCTGGACTCACCCATCAGCGGGAACATGCTTCCTGCCTCCAGCATGTCCAATCCCTTAATAATCTTATATGTTTCAATAAGATCTCCTCTTATCCTTCTATATTCCAGAGTATACAAGCCCAGTCACTCCAACCTTTCGACATATGACAGTCCCGCTATCCTGGGAATTAACCTTGTGAACCTACGCTGCACTCCCTCAATAGCAAGAATGTCCTTCCTCAAATTTGGAGACCAAAACTGCACACAGTACTCCAGGTGTGGTCTCACCAGGGCCCTGTACAGCTGCAGAAGGACCTGTTTGCTCTTATACTCAATTCCCCTAGTTATGAAGGCCAGCATGCCATTAGCTTTCTTCACAGCCTGCTGTACTTGCATGCTTGCTTTCAGTGACTGATGTACAAGAACACCTAGATCTCGTTGTGTTTCCCCTTTTCCTAACTTGACTCCATTTAGATAATAATCTGCCTTCCTGTTCTTACCACCAAAGTGGATAACCTCACAGTTATCCACATTAAACTGCATCTGCCCACTCACCCAGCCTGTCCAAGTCACCCTGCATTCTCATAACATCTTCTTCACATTTCACACTGCCACCCAGCTTTGTGTCATCGGCAAATTTGCTAATGTTTCTTTTAATTCCCTCATCTAAAATCATTAATATATATTGTAAACAGCTGTGGTCCCAGCACTGAACCCTGCGGTACCCCACTGGTCACCGCCTGCCATTTCGAAAGGGACCCGTTAGTGGCTACTCTTTGTTTTCTGTCAGCCAGTCAATTTTCAATCCATGTCAGTACTCTGCCCCCAATACCATGTGCCCTAATTTTGCCCACTAATCTCCTATGTGGGACTTTATCAAAGGCTTTCTGAACTACTCACACTGCATCTAGTCCTAGCATGTTACACACTATAATTTTACATGCTAGCATTATTGGGTTCTCGCTAACTGTATGACTTTTCCTTTTCTGGGTAATGTTCTGCTAAAAAATAACTTTCTTCCTTATCCTTTTTACTGACTGACTTTATTAGCAAATTCTTTACTGTTTGTTTTGAGATATTTGCGTTAACAAACAGGTGCACTGCTGTATTTAATAAAATAGTCATTGAGTGTATATGCTGAGGGTATAAATGCCATTAAAGCTAACTAGTTTAAATAGTATAAGGATCTTAAGTGGCTCTTTGAGAGCCATGAGATCTATTGTTTAAATCAATAATTTGTGCAATAATGTAAAAAATGTATATTAGAAATAAGAGCAGGAATACATCACTGGGCTTCTCAAGCTGAATTCAACATCCAATCTGATAGTGGGTGATGTGGTCTCTGACATTAGCTCTATCTTCCAGCTTTATCCCTACAGCCCTTGACTCTGCCATAATCCAAATGTATTTGTCAGCTTTGAATGTGTTGTTATCACCAACAATGCCTTGGTACAAGGATGATCTTCAGCACAGATTGGCATGCAGATTCTAGAACCGCAAGTCCTCCCACAGATGGTTCTGATATTTAGAGTTATCGAGTTATACAGATAGAATCATGCCCATCGGCCCATCTAGTCCATGATAAAATCAATTTAGGCCGCCTACTCCCAATGATCTGCACCGGGACCGTATCCCTCCATATTCTTCCTATCCATGTATCTATCCAAACTTATCATAAACCTTGAAATCGAGGTTGCATGCACCACTTGTGCTGGCAGCTCATTCCACACTCTTATCCTCTGGTGATCCTCTGAGTGAAAAGTTTCCCCTCATGTTCCCCTCATAAAAGCTTCTCACTTTTCATCCTTAAGCCATGACCTCTGGTGTAGTCCCACCCACCTCAGTGGGAAAAGCCTACTTGCATCATTTATCTAATCTATAGCCCTCATAATTTTGTATACCTCTATCAAGTCTCCTCTCAGTCTTCTACCTTCTAAAGAATACAATCCTAACCTATTCAATCTTTCTTTATAACTCAAGTCCCCTAGACCCGGCAACATCTTTGTAAATTTTCTCTGCACTGTCTCAACCTTCTTGCATTTTTTTCCATAGGTAGGTGACCAAAGCTGCACACTATACTCCAAATTAGGCTTCACCAATGTCTTATACAACTTCAGTATAATATCCCAACTCCAGTGCTCAATACATTGATTTATGAAGGCAATGTGCCAAAAGCTTTCTTAACGGCCCTATCTAACTGTGAACACCACTTTCAATGATTTATGTACCTGTATTCCCAGATCCCTTTGTTCTATCATGCTACATGGTGCCCTACCCTTCACTGTGTGAGACCAACCCAGGATGGTCCTACAGAAGTTCAAAACCTCACACTTCTGCATTAAATTCCATCTGCCATTTTTATCCCATTTTTCCAGCTGATGCAGATTCCTTTGCAAGCCATGAAAGCCTTCCTCACTGTCCACTACACCCCAATCTTGGTGTCAACTGCAAATGTGCTGATCCATTTAACTATATTATTATCCAGATGATTGACAACAACAAATGACCCAGCACTGATCCCTGAGGCACACCACTAGTCACGGGACTCCAATCAGAGAGGCAACCATCTACCACTCTCTGACTTCCCCACAAAGTCAATGTCTAATCCAATTTACTACCTCATCCTGAATGTTGAGTGACTGAAACTTCTTGACCAAATGCCTTGTCAACTGCCTTACAAAAGTCCATGTAGGCACCATCCACTGCCTTGCCTTCATCCACTTTCCTGGTAACTTCCCTAAAAAACTCATAGGATTGGTTAGACATGACCTACCATGCACAAAGCCATGCTGACTATCATAGAACATAGAACATAGAATAGTACAGCACAGTACAGGCCCTTCAGCCCACAATGTTATGCCGACCCTCAAACCCTGCCTCCTATATAACCCCCCACTTTAAATTCCTCCATATACCTGTCCAGTAGTCTCTTAAATTTCACTAGTGTATCTGCCTCCACCACTGACTCAGGCAATGCATTCCACGCACCAACCATTCCCTGAGTAAAAAACCTTCCTCTAATATCCCCCTTGAACTTCCCACCTCTTAACTTAAAGCCATGTCCTCTTGTATTGAGCAGTGGTGCCCTGGGGAAGAGGCGCTGGCTATCCACTCTATCTATTCCTCTTAATATCTTGTACACCTCTATCATGTCTCCTCTCATCCTCCTTCTCTCCAAAGAGTAAAGCCCTAGCTCCCTTAATCTCTGATCATAACCCATACTCTCTAAACCAGGCAGCATCCTGGTAAATCTCCTCTGTACTCTTTCCAATGCTTCCACATCCTTCCTATAGTGAGGTTACCAGAACTGGACACAGTACACCAAGTGTGGCCTAACCAGAGTTTTATAGTGCTGCATTATTACCTTGCGACTCTTAAACTCTATCCCTCGACTTATGAAAGCTAACACCCCATAAGCTTTCTTAATTACCCTATCTACTTGTGAGGCAACTTTCAGGGATCTGTGGACATGTACCCTCAGATCCCCCTGCTCTTCCACACTACCAAGTATCCTGCTATTTACTTTGTACTCTACCTTGGAGTTTGTCCTTTCAAAGTGTACCACCTCACACTTTTCCGGGTTGAACTCCATCTGCCACTTCTCAGCCCACTTCTGCATCCTATCAATGTCTCTCTGCAATCTTCAACAATCCTCTACACTATCTACAATACCACCAACCTTTGTGTTGTCTGCAAACTTGCCAACCCACCCTTCAACCCCCACATCCAGGTCATTAATAAAAATCATGAAAAGTAGAGGTCCCAGAACAGATCCTTGTGGGACACCACTAGTCACAACCCTCCAATCCAAATGTACTCCCTCCACCACAACCCTCTGCCTTCTGCAGGCAAGCCATTTCTGAATCCACCTGGCCAAACTTCCCTGGATCCCATACCTTCTGACTTTCTGAATAAGCCTACCGTGTGGAATCTTGTCAAAAGCCTTACTAAAATCCATGTAGATCACATCCACTGCACTACTCTCATCTATCTGTCTGGTCACCTCCTCAAAGAACTCTATCAGGCTTGTTAGACATGATCTGCCCTTCACAAAGCCATGCTGACTGTACCTGATCAGATCATGATTCTCTAAATGCCCATAGATCCTATCTCTAAGAATCTTTTCCAACAGCTTTCCCACAGACGTAAGGCTCACTGGTCTATAATCACCCGGACTATCCCTACTACCTTTTTTGAACAAGGGGACAACATTCGCCTCCCTCCAATCCTCCGCTACCATTCCCGTGGACAACGAGGACAGAAAGATCCTAGCCAGAGGCTCAGCAATCTCTTCCTTCACCTCGTGGAGCAGCCTGGGGAATATTCCGTCAGGCCCCGTGGTCTTATCCGTCCAAATGTATTTTAACAACTCCAACACCTCCTCTCCCTTAATATCAATATTCTCCAGAACATTAACCTTATTCATATTGTCCTCACCGTCATCAAGTTCCCTCTCATTGGTGAATACCGAATAGAAGTATTCATTGAGGACCTCGATCACTTCCACAGGCTTCAGGCACATCTTCCCACCTTTATCTCTAATTGGTCCTACCTTCAGTCCTGTCATCCTATCGTTCTTCACATCATTGAAGAATGCCTTGAGGTTTTCCTTTACCCTACTCACCAAGGCCTTCTCATGCCCCCTTCTTGCTCTTCTCAGCCCCTTCTTAAGCTCCTTTCTTGCTACCCTATATTCCTCAATAGATCCATCTGATCCTTGCTTCCTAAACCTCATGTATGCTGCCTTCTTCCACCTGACTAGATTTTCCACTTTACTTGTCACCCATGGTTCCTTCACCCTACCATTCTTTATCTTCCTCACCAGGACGAATTTATCCTTAACATCCTGCAAGAGATCCCTAAACATCGACCACATGTCCATAGTACATTTCCCTGCAAAAACATCATCCCTATTCACACCTGCAAGTTCTAGTTTTATAGCCTCATAATTTGCCCTTCCCCAATTAATAATTTTCCTGTCCTCTCTGATTCTATCCTTTTCCATGATAATGCTGAAGGCCAGGGAGCGGTGATCACTGTCCCCCAGATGCTCACCCACTGAGTGATCTGTGACTTGCCCCGGTTCATTACCTAATACTAGATCTAGTATGGCATTCCCCCTAGTCAGCCTGTCAACATACTGTGAAAGGAATCCGTCCTGGACACACTTAACAAACTCTGCCCCATCTAAACCCTTGGAACTAATCAGGTGCCAATTAATATTCGGGAATTTAAAGTCACCCATGAAACAACCCTGTTATTTTTGCACCTTTCCAAAATCTGCCTCCCAATCTGCTCTTCAGTATCTCTGCTGCTACCAGGGGGCCTGTAGAATACTCCCAATAGAGTAACTGCTCCCTTCCTTAATCCTTGATCAGTCGATGACTGATATATACAGTCCCTTAGAATACCTTCCTATAACTTTCCCACAACTGATGTCAGACTCACCGGCCTATAATTGCCTGTTTTCTGTTTGGAGTCTTTCTTAAACAGTGTAAAAATGTTGGCTATCCTCCATTCCTCTGGTACCTCTGTTGTTGCTAAGGATCTTTTAAGTATCTCTGCTGGGGCCCTGGCAATTTCTGCACTTGCCTTCCCATAGGGTCCGAGGCCCTGAGGATTTATCTACCCTGATTTGCCTCAGGGTAGCAAACACCTCTTCAAGGTCCATAAAATTGATGCCGCTTTGCCTCACTTCTATAGACTCTGAGACCATCTCTGAAATAAATAAAGATGCAAATAATGCTAGGTGCCAGTGAGGGTAGGAATAGGATGCTCTGGAGGAGGAAGAAGTGGCTGAGGAACTGGTGTAGGGGGCAGGGTTTCAGATTTCAGGATCATTGGGACCTCTTCAGGGGCAGGTGGGACCTGTACAAGAGAGACGGGTTACACTTGAACCACAGGGGGACCAATATCCTTTCAGGGAGGTTTGTTAGTGCTATTGGGGAGGATTTAAACTAGATTTGCAGGGGGATGGGAACCAGAGTGCCAGAGCTGACAGTGTGGCTGGGGTAAAAATAAATGATATTGAAAGTTTAAGCAAATCTGCTGATAGAAAGGTTGTGAGTGGTGGTAAAAATCTTCTGAGGTGTATATATTTCAATGCTAGGAGTATTGCGGGGAAGGCGGATGAGTTGAGGGCGTGGATTGACACATGGAATTATGATGTTGTAGCAATTAGTGAAACTTGGCTACAGGAGGGGCAGGACTGGCAGCTTAATATTCCAGGGTTCCGATGTTTCAGATGAGATCGAGGCAGAGGAATGAAAAGTGGGGGAGTAGCATTGCTTGTTAGGGAAAATATTACAGCAGTGCTCAGGCAGGATAGATTAGAGGGATTGTATTACAGACCACCCAATAGTCAACGAGACTTGGAAGAGCAAATCTGCAGAGAGATAGCAGGCAACTACAGGAAACATAAAGTTGTGGTGGCAGGGGATTTTAATTTTCCATACATTGATTGGGACTCCCATACTGTTAGGGGTCTAGATGGTTTAGAGTTTGTAAAATGTGTTCAGGAAAGTTTTCTAAATCAATATATAGAGGGACCAACTAGTGGGGATGCAATATTGGATCTCCTGTTAGGAAACGAATTAGGGCAAGTGACAGAAGTCTGTGTAGGGGAGCACTTTGGTTCTAGTGATCATAACACCATTAGTTTCAATTTGATCATGGACAAGGATAGATCTGGTTCTAGGGTTGAGTTTCTGAACTGGAAGAAGGCCAAATTTGAAGAAATGAGAAAGGAGCTAAAAAGCGTGGATTGGGACAGGTTGTTCTCTGGCAAAGATGTGATTGGTAGGTGGGAAGCCTTCAAAGGGGAAATTTTAAGAGTGCAGAGTTTGTATGTTCCTGTCAGGACTAAAGGCAAATTGAATAGGAATAAGGAACCTTGGTTCTCAAGGGATATTGCAACTCTGATAAAGAAGAAGAGAGAGTTGTATGAAATGTATAGGAAACAGGGGGTAAATCAGGTGCTTAAGGAGTATAAGAAGTGCAAGAAAATACTTAAGAAAGAAATCAGGAGGGCAAAAAGAAGACATGAGGTTGCCTTGGCAGTCAAAGTGAAGGATAATCCAAAGAGCTTTTACAAGTATATTAAGAGCAAAAAGATTGTAAGGGATAAAATTGGTCCTCTTGAAGATCAGAGCAGTCGGCTTTGTGCGGAACCAAAGGAAATGGGGGAGATCTTAAATAGGTTTTTTGCGTCTGTATTTACTAAGGAAGCTGGCATGAAATCTATGGAATTGAGGGAATCAAGCAGTGCGACCATGGAAACTATACAGATTGAAAAGGAGGAGGTGCTTGCTGTCTTGAGGAAAATTAAAGTAGATAAATCCCTGGGACCTGACAGAGTGTTCCCTCGGACCTTGAAGGAGATTAGTGTTGAAATTGCGGGGGCCCTGGCAGAAATATTTAAAATGTCGCTGTCTACGGGTGAAGTGCCGGAGGATTGGAGAGTGGCTCATGTTGTTCCGTTGTTTAAAAAAGGATCGAAAAGTAATCCGGGAAATTATAGGCCGGTGAGTTTAACGTCGGTAGTAGGTAAGTTATTGGAGGGAGTACTAAGAGACAGAATCTACAAACATTTGGATAGACAGGGGCTTATTAGGGAGAGTCAACATGGCTTTGTGCGTGGTAGGTCATGTTTGACCAATCTGTTGGAGTTTTTCGAGGAGGTTACCAGGAAAGTGGATGAAGGGAAGGCAGTGGATATTGTCTACATGGACTTCAGTAAGGTCTTTGACAAGGTCCCGCATGGGAGGTTAGTTAGGAAAATTCAGTCGCTAGGTATACATGGAGAGGTGGTAAATTGGATTAGACATTGGCTCGATGGAAGAAGCCAGAGAGTGGTGGTAGAGAATTGCTTCTCCGAGTGGAGGCCTGTGACTAGTGGTGTGCCACAGGGATCAGTGCTGGGTCCATTGTTATTTGTCATCTATATCAATGATCTGGATGATAATGTGGTAAATTGGATCAGCAAGTTTGCTGATGATACAAAGATTGGAGGTGTAGTAGACAGTGAGGAAGGTTTTCAGAGCCTGCAGAGGGACTTGGACCAGCTGGAAAAATGGGCTGAAAAATGGCAGATGGAGTTTAATACTGACAAGTGTGAGGTATTGCACGTTGGAAGGACAAACCAAGGTAGAACATACAGGGTTAATGGTAAGGCACTGAGGAGTGCAGTGGAACAGAGGGATCTGGGAATACAGATACAAAATTCCCTAAAAGTGTCGTCACAGGTAGATAGGGTCGTAAAGAGAGCTTTTGGTACATTGGCCTTTATTAATTGAAATATTGAGTATAAGAGCTGGAATGTTATGATGAGGTTGTATAAGGCATTGGTGAGGCCGAATCTGGAGTATTGTGTTCAGTTTTGGTCACCAAATTACAGGAAGGATATAAATAAGGTTGAAAGAGTGCAGAGAAGGTTTACAAGGATATTGCCGGGACTTGAGAAACTCAGTTACAGAGAAAGGTTGAATAGGTTAGGACTTTATTCCCTGGAGCGTAGAAGAATGAGGGGAGATTTGATAGAGGTATATAAAATTATGATGGGTATAGATAGAGTGAATGCAAGCAGGCTTTTTCCACTGAGGCAAGGGGAGAAAATAACCAGAGGACATGGGTTTAGGGTGAGGGGGGAAAAGTTTAAAGGGAACATTAGTGGGGGGGCTTCTTCACACAGAGAGTGGTGGGAGTATGGAATGAACTGCCAGATGAGGTGGTAAATGCGGGTTCTTTTTTAACATTTAAGAATAAATTGGACAGATACATGGATGGGAGGTGTATGGAGGGATATGGTCCGTGTGCAGGTCAGTGGGACTAGGCAGAAAATGGTTCGGCACAGCCAAGAAGGGCCAAAGGGCCTGTTTTTGTGCTGTAGTTTCTATGGTTCTATGGTTCTATGTATTTAATATCTCCCCATCTGTTTTGGCTCCACACATGGATTACCATTCTGGTCTTCCAGAAGACAAAATTTTGTCCCTTGCAATCCTTTTGCTCTTAATATACCTGTAGAACCCCTTAGGATTCTCCCTCAGCTTAACTGCTAGAGCAACCTCATGCCTTCTTTTAGCCTTCCTGACTTCTTTATTAAGTGTTTACTTGCATTTCTTGTACTCCGTAAGTACCTAATTTCTTCCTACTTGCCTATACCTGCTATGCACCTTCCTCTTCTTTTAACTAGGGCCTCAATATCACTTGAAAACCAAAGTTCCCTACACTTGTTATCTTTAACTTTTATTCTGATAGGCACATAGAAGCTTTGTATTATGAAAATTTCAATTTTGAAGGCCTCCCACTTGCCAAATACACCTTTGCCAGGAAACAGCCTGTCCCAATCCACACTTGCCAGATCATTTCTGATATCATCAAAATTGGCTTTTCTCCAATTTAGAATCTCAACTCGTGGACCAGAACTATCTCTTTGCATATTTACTTTGAAACTAATGGCTTTGTGGTCACTGGATGCAAAGTGTTCTCCTACACAAATTTCTGTCACCTGTCCTGTCTCATTCCCTAATAGCAGATCCTGTATCATAGCTCTCTCATTGGGACTTCTGAGTACTGATGAAGGAAACATTTGACAAATTCTATCCCATCTAGTCCTTTTACAGTATGGGATGCCCGGTCAATATGCGGAAAATTAAAATAACCTTCTCTAACAACCTTATGTTTCTTGCAACACTGCGATCTCTTAACAATTTTTTTCCTCTGAACCTCTAGGACTGTCAGGTTGTCTGTAATATAGCCCCATCCATGTGGTCATACCTCTCTTATTTCTTATTTCCAACCAAAACACCTCATTAGTTGAGTTCTCCAGTCTCCTCTGACAGAGCACTGCCTTTGTTCTGACTACTAAAGTCACCCCCGCCCCTTTAATAGTTCCCGCTCTGCCACATCTAGAACAATGGAAGCCCGGAATACCGAGTTACCAGTCCTGCCTCTGCTGCAACCTCTCTAAAGGCTACAACATAATAATTCCAGCTGTTGATCCATGCTCTGAGCTTGTTTGCTGTTCCTATGATAATTCTTGCATTGAAATATACACAGCTCAGGATACTAGTTGCACCATGCTCAACCTTTTCATTTCTGACTTTGAGGTCTTACCAACATCTGCCTCCACAACCTTTTCTCTAACTGTTCTGGCATTCTAGTTCCCATTCCCCTGCAACTTGAGTTTATACCCCACCATGCAGCATTAACTTGACAATTTTTGACAAGTCAGTTTCTTTGCCATCCATTTTTTTTCTCTTTGGAAAAGATCGGTCGACGTTTCGGGCTGGAACCCTTTGTCAGGACTGAAGAGGGAAGGGGCAGAGGCCCTATAAAGAAGATGGGGGGAAGGTGGGAAGGAGAGGCTGGTAGGTTCCAGGTGAAAAACCAGTAAGGGGAAAGATAAAGGGGTGAGGGAAGGGAAGCAGGGAGGTGATAGGCAGGAAAAGTAGAAGGAAGCGGAACCAAGAGGGAAGTGATGGGCAACTGGGGGAGGAGGCAGAGTGACATAGGGATGGGGGAAGGGAGGGGGAGGGGATTACCAGAAGTTGGAGAATTCTATGTTCATGCCAAGGGGCTGGAGACTACCTCGACGATATATGAGGTGTTGCTCCTCCAACCTGAGTTTAGCCTCATCATGGCAGTAGAGGAGGCCATGTATGGACATATCTGAATGGGAGCGGGAAGCAGAGTTCAAGTGGATGGCTACTGGGAGATCCTGTCTGTTGTGGCAGTCGAAACGGAGGTGCACTACGAAGCGGTCCCCCAATCTGCGTCAGGTTTACCTTGGGGGACCGCTTCGTCGAGCACCTCCGCTCCGTCCGGCAAAACAGACAGGATCTCCCAGTAGCCACCCACTTCAACTCTGCTTCCCACTCCTATTCAGATATGTCAATACATGGCCTCCTCTACTTCCATGATGAGGCTAAACTCAGGCTGGAGGAGCAACACCTCATATATCGTCTAGGTAGTCTCCAGCCCCTTGGTATGAACATAGAATTCTCCAACTTCTGGTAATTCCCTCCCCCTCCCTTCCCCTATCCCTATGTCTCTCTGCCCCCTCCCCCAGCTGCCTACACCTCCCTCATGGTTCTGCCTCCTTCTACTACCCATTTTGTTTTCCCCTATTCTTTCTTCACCTTTCCTGCCTATCACCTCCCTGCCTCCCCTCCCCCACCCCTTTATCTTTCCCCGTACTGGTTTTTCACCTGGAACCTACCAGCTTTCTCCTTCCCACCCTACCCCCCTCCTTCTTTATAGGGCCTCTGCCCCTTCCCTCTACAGTCCTGACAAAGGGTTCCGGCCCGAAACGTCGACCGATCTTTTCCACGGATGCTGCCCGACCTGCTGAGTTCCTCCAGCGTGTTGTGAGTGTTGCTTTGACCCCAGCATCTGCAGATTATTTTGTGTTTTTTTTCTGTTTGCTTTGAGTTTTGGGGCGAAATGCTTGCCTTTGGAACAGGTCCATTGTCCGATGATGTGAAACTGATTGACGGCTTTGCTCTCCCACTGAGTCAAGCACATCTATTTGAAGGAACCTCTCAATGTATCTTCATAACAGTTGACATGATTATCACAAGAAATTTGACTGTGTGTGAGGGAGAGGGGAGAGGGCTTGTTTGAACTCTGACATCTACACATTCGGTACAGAGTGGAGGCATTAGGATCAATGCTTCAATTTTGTGGCCATTGACTTGACTGCTGATACAGAAGTCGGTGTGGCAACCCTTCCACATGTTGTAAAGTAACTCCTAGAGGCATGGCTGAATCACATTGTTATGAACATCACTTAATTCACTAATGGCATAACATATAAAACTCATTTTGCTAAGTGAAGAAAAATATTAGGAATTACACTGCTGCCTGCATCCACTGCCTTTCACCACTTGCTGACAATGTTTTAGGTACCATAGATATCAGAATTGATTGAATGGTTGCAGTAAAAGGGAGCTATAGACTCCTGCATGTTTTCTCAATTGCTTCCAGTAAGAATTGTGTCCTATCTTATGACCACACCACAGAAATAGATAAAATTATAATCAGTTAATAAAAAGGAAAATGACCTTTCTTTCTGCAACAACTAAAGTGTTGTCTATTATCTGGATTTCAGACTATGGCAGACACAAACTTTCTGCTCATTTTGAGTTCTGAACCAAAATGAACCAAAAACTATATTAAAAAACTACATAGAAAAGGCAGATTTAAGAA
Organism: Mobula hypostoma; assembly: GCF_963921235.1. Taxonomy (NCBI): domain Eukaryota; kingdom Metazoa; phylum Chordata; class Chondrichthyes; order Myliobatiformes; family Myliobatidae; genus Mobula; species Mobula hypostoma. The sequence goes on from NC_086100.1 coordinate 33,456,458, forward strand.
ATGCACATGAAGCAACACTGCACACAACTACAAAACAAGGATGAAGTGCTCTCAGTTTTACTATTTCCAACCAAGATTTGCAGAATACATTAAGAGGCAATAAGGAAAATGAAACCCCAGATACACAATACGTATCAAAGTAAGATAAAGATAATATTATAATTAAAATTAAAACAAACATCTGCATTACAATAATGCCTATACGTCATAAGGAATTCAATAGAGCATAAAACTCCTCCGATGTCCTGAAAGGGATTTGAAAGACATCCTTGTGTACACAAATGCTACTTTCCTTTCCAAAAGCAATGACCGTAATAATGATAAAGACTTCTTAGTTACCGCTCTGAGAAACTTATTACATTCAAACTCATTTTCATTGATTTGTGTATCTGATAAAAATGATGACAAAAGAAAGATCACAACAGAACTATAATTGTGGATAACAGTAATATTAACTGTCTGATCTAAGGGATGTCATAATGTTTAATGAAGACATAATTACAGATTTAACTAGATAATACCATGGTGGCAGAACAACAATTTATCATGTAGTAAACAGTGATGACTCTAGATGGTTATGTGCAAAAATGTAATAATTTATGAAGGTCAATTACAAATCAAGGAATAGATCCATGTGGAATGAAAAATGGTGCTATCAGAAAGGAATACAGAGCACAGCAAAATCTTACAAACAGCAAATTTTGTTTTTTTTTAATTTACTAAGAACCTCATTTAAAACTAGACTGAGAATTCCTAAATTTACTTTGTTCAGGAAAATTCAAGCAACAATGTTTTAATATTTACCTAGGCTGCATTTGAACCTAGAACAAGTGAATTTTAAGGTCAGGGCTCTAATATATGAGATAATTGGTTCTGGTTCACATGAAGATCTTGTAATCTAGCTGGGACTGATGAATCAGGGAATGCCCTTTACCAGGAATAGCTCCTGCTAGTTTTATTTCTGGTTCTGCTTCCCATAACTATTTACTGCTTCACTGCCTGACTTCTACTTTCAATACTTCACCATCTTTGAATTTAAAAGTCATATTACCATATCTTACCCTAAAGCAAATCTCTCTCTTGCCCTCTTTCTCTGGCATTGGCTTCTAATGCACTTATTTAGATATCGCGTTTTTGTGTTTAGATTCTTTAGAATTCTCACAACCTCTATTCTCTGTATCCAACCAATCCTCTCCTACACCAAATTTGCCTTGGGAGAATCCCTCTTAATTTGCCACAGTTAGAGGTTATGGCCTTCAGTGAGCATTCTCCCTGAGTCACTTCCCCAAATCCCTCTGCAAGTCTTCATTTCTACTCTCTCATTTATTTCCCTCCTTCAAGCATTCCTCAGTCACTGCGTTTTCTGTATTTCCTCATAGCTAAATCTTTAGTCTGACATCCATATCTCTTTTTAGTGATACCTCTGCAAAACATCTCATGATGTTCCTTAATGATAACATTGCTGAATGCATGCCAAATGTTTTGCAATAGAAACATAGAAAATCTACAGCACAATACAGGCCCTTCGGCCCACAAAGTTTTGCCGAACATGTCCCCACCTTAGAAATTACTAGGCTTACCCATAGCCCTCTATTTCTTTAAGCTCCATTTACCTATCCAAAAGTGTTCTTAAAAGATCCTATCGTATACGCCTCCACCACCGTTGCCGGCAGCCCATTCCATGCACTCACCACTCTGAGTAAAAAACTTACCCCTGACATCTCTGTACCTACTCCCCAGCACCTTAAACCTGCATCCTTTTGTGGCAACCATTTCAGCACTGGGAAAAAGCCTTTGACTATCCACACGATCAATGCCTCTCATCATCTTATACACCTCTATCAGGTCACCTCTCATCCTCCGTCGCTCCAAGGAGAAAAGGCTGAGTTCACTCAACCTATTCTCATAAGGCATGCTCCCCAATCCAGGCAACATCCTTGTAAATCTCCTCTGCACCCTTTCTATGGCTTTCACATCCTTCCTGTAGTGAGGCGACCAGAAATGAGCACAGTACTCCAAGTGGGGTCTGACCAGGGTCCCATATAGCTGCAACATTACCTCTCGGCTCCTAAATTCAATTCCACGATTAATGAAGGCCAATACACCATATGCCTTCTTAACTACAGAGTCAACCTACGCAACTGCTTTGAGCGTCCTATGAACTCAGACCCCAAGATCCTTCTGATCCTCCACACTTCCAAGAGTCTTACCATTAAAACAATATTCTGCCATCATATTTGACCTACCAAAATGAACCACTTCACACTTATCTGGGTTGAACTCCATCTGCCACTTCTCGGCCCAGTATTACATCCTATCAATGTCCCACAGTAACCTCTGACAGCCCTCCACACTATCCACAACACCTCCAACCTTTGTGTCATCAGCAAACTTACTAACCCATCCCTCCACTTCCTCATCCAGGTCATTTATAAAAATCTTGAAGAGTAAGGGTCCCAGAACAGATCCCTGAGGCACACCACTGGTCACCAACCTCCATGCAGAATATGACCCATCTACAACCACTCTTTGCCTTCTGTGGGCAAGCCAGTTCTGGATCCACAAAGCAATGTCCCCTTAGATCCCATGCCTCCTTACTTTCTCAATAAGCATTGCATGGGGTACCTTACCAAATGTCTTGCTGAAATCCATATACACTACATCTACTGCTCCTCCTTCAACAATGTGTTTAGTCACATCCTCAAAAAATTCAATCAGACTTGTAAGGCACGACCTGCCCTTGACAAAGCCATGTTGACTATTCCAAATCATATTATACCTTTCCAAATGTTCATAAGTCCTGCCTCTCAGGATCTTCTGCATCAAATTACCAATCACTGAAGAAAGACTCAGTGGTCTATAATTTTCTGGGCTATGTCTACTCCCTTTCTTGAATAAAGGAACAACATCTGCAACCCTGCAATCCTCTGGAACCTCTCCCATCCCCATTGATAATTCAAAGTTCATTGTCAGAGGCTCAGCAATCTCCTCCCTCGCGTCCCACAGTAGCCTGGGGTACATCTCATCCGGTCCCTGCGATTTATCCAATTTGATGCTTTCCAAAAGCTCCAGCACATCCTCTTTCTTAATATCTACATGCTCAAGCTTTTCAGTCTGCTGCAAGTCATCACTACAATCACCAAGGTTCTTTTCCATAGTGAATACTGAAATAAAGCATTCATTAACTACCTCTGCTATTTCCTCCGGTTCCATACACACTTTCTCACTGTCACACTTGATAGGTCCTGTTCATTCATGTCTTATCCTCTTGCTCTTCATATACTTGTAGAATGCCTTGGGGTTTTCCTTAATCCTGCCCGCCAAGGCCTTCTTATGGCCTCTTCTCGCTCTCCTAATTTCCTTTTTAAGCTCTTTCCTGTTAGCCTTATAATCTTCTAGATCTCTAACATTACCTAGCTCTCTGAATCTTTCGTAAACTTTTCTTTTCTTCTTGACTAGACTCATTACAGCCTTTGCACACCACAGTTCCTGTAACCTACCATCCTTTCCCTGTCTCATTGATACGTACCTATGCAGAACTCCACACAAATATCACCTGAATATTTGCCACATTTCTTCCGTACTTTTCCCTGAGAACATTTGTTCCCAATTTAAGCTTCCATTTTCCTGCCTGATAGCCTCAAAATTCCTCTTACTCCAACTAAATGGTTTTCTAACTTGTCTGTTCCTATCTCTCTCCAATGCTATTGTAAAGGAGATAGAATTATAATCACTATCTCCAAAATTCTCTCCCACTGAGAGATCTGACACCTGACCAGGTTCATTTCCCAATACCAAATCAAGTACAGCCTCTCCTCTTGTAGGCTTATCTACATATTGTGTCAAGAAACCTTCCTGAACACACCTAACAAACTCTACCCCATCTAAACCCCTTGATCTAGGGAGATACCAATCGATATTTGGGAAATTAAAATCTCCCATCATGACAACTCTGTTATTATTACACTTTTCCAGGATCTGTTTCCCTATCTGCTCCTCGATATCCCTGTTACTATTGGGCGGACTATAAAAAACACCCAGTAAAGTTATTGACGCCTTCCTGTTCCTAATCTCCACCCACAAAGACGCCGTAGACAATCCCTCCATGACGTCTACCTTTTCTGCAGTCATGACACTATCCCTGATCAACAGTGGCACGCCCCCACCTCTTTTGCCTCCCCACTGTCCTTTCTGAGACCTTTAAAACCCAACACCTGAAGTAACCATTCCTGTCCCTAGGCCGTCCAAGTCTCTGTAATGGCCACCACATCATAGCTCCAAGTACTGATCCATGCTCTAAGCTCATCCGCTTTGTTCACAATAGACTCATCTCAAACCGTTTGTCTGAGCGCGTCCCTTCTCTATCCCCTGCCTATCCTCCCTCACACACTGTCACCAAGCTTTCTCTATTTGTGAGCCAACCGCTTCTTCCCCAGTCTCTTCGGTTCGGTTCCCACTCCCAACAATTCTAGTTTAAACTCTCCCCAGCAGTCTTGGCAAACCTCCCCACCAGGATATTGGTCCCCCTGGGATTAAAGTGCAACCCGTTCTTTTTGTACAGGTCACACCTGCCCCAAAAGAGGTCCAAATGATCCAGAAATCTGAATCCCTGCCCCCTGCTCCAATCCCTCAGCCAGGCATTTATCCTCCACCTCATTCTATTCCTGTACTCACTGTCGCATGGCACAGGCAGTAATCCCGAGATTACTACCTTTGTGGTCCTGCTTCTCAACTGCTCCTGCTCCTAACTCCCTGTAGTCTTTTTTCAGGACCTCTTCCCTTTTCCTATCTATGTCATTGGTACCAATATGTATCACAACCCCTGGCTGTTCTCCCTCCCACTGCAGGATATCTTGGATGTGATCTGAAACATCCTGGGCCCTGGCACCTGGGAGGCAAACTGCCATCTGTGTTTCTTTCCTGTGTCCACAGAATCGCCTGTCTGACCCCCTAACTATAGAGTCCCCTAACACTACTGCCTTCCTCTTCCTTTCCCTACCCCTCTGAGCCACAGGGCCAGACTCTGTGCCAGAGGCACGGCCAATGTTGCTTCCCCCAGGTAGGCTGTTCCCCCACCCCCCAACAGTACTCAAACAGGAGTACTTATTGTCAAGGGGTATAGCCACAGGGGTGCTCTCTAGTACCTGACTCTTCCCCTTCCCTCTCCTGACTGTTACCCACTTGTCTGTCTCCCGTGGCCCCGGTGTGACCACCTGCCTATAACTCCTTTCTATCACCACCTCGCTTTCCCTGACGAAGGTCATCGAGCTGCATCTCCAGTTCCCTACCGTGATTCCTTCGGAGCTGCAGCGCCACACATCGGGTGCAGATGTGGCCGTCCAGGAGGTTGAGAGACTCCAGGACCGCCCACATCTGACACCGAGCACAGAAAACCGGCCTCACACACATACTTCGTTTCTGAAATTAACAGAGGTAAACCTACCTCGCCTCGTTACCGCCTAACTCCATTGAGCCAAAGCCCTCTCAGTCTGCTACCTCTCACTCCGCTGCCCACTCCAAACGCTGCCTGCTGGATATGGCGGTCTTCTATTCAAACTGTTCCCGCTCTACTGGCTGACATTACTCTCTTTTACCCCAAGAAGTAAAATGCCTTTGTTCCAGAAATCCTTAGTCGTTCCACTCGCAGCCTTCTTGCTCCGAATCAATTCTTGGAATTCTTGGTTTACCATCATTAACAACATTGGACCAAAAAATGAATCCTTATACTAAAAACCAATAATAAATATTGCATTAAAACAACTTTGGCCAAATAAGGTGCCTTTGATGGATGTAGATACTTTAACAACTATTTAAATTGATTCAATGAACATTTTAGGTTATTAGAAAAAAATATTTTCATAAAATAATCATATTTATGATTTGTACTTCATCTGTCCTTGAGTAAAAAAATCTCCAAATATTATCACACTGAATAGCAATGTTACGATAGTTTTTATATATTGGGAATAATTATCCCATATGAACATCAGCTTTATAACATAGCTCTTCAATGGGGGAAAAAGAAGTATCATATCTTCTCACTTTTTCCAAAACATTTAAAGTTTTATTCTATCCAGTCTCTCTATTCATCTGATCATTTTAAGGGTTAATATATAGATGTCCAAATTGTCATAGAATCACAGAGTGGTTGCAATATGAAGTCTTCAGCCTGTCAAGCTCATAGAGGCTCTATGTCAGAGTAATCTAACAATACAGCCTGTTCCCTTTTCCCACCTTCCTTCAATAGACCTGAAGTTCCTTCCTTTCATAAACTTCTCTAGTTCCCTCTTAAATGGTGTAATTGAACCTGTCTCCACTGCACACCAAGTGATCACACCTTAGTTCCTTTTCACTAACAAAGCAGTCATAAAAGAGAGATTCCTTGTGTCACTATATGTGGTTTAGTCATTCTTCATTCTATATCCTCTGGCTCTTGACCCTTCCGTATATGGAGAGTGTTTCCTTCGATCTTTCCTGCTTAAACCCTTCAATGTCTTAAAATATTGTAGTACATACCCTTGCAACTTCCTGTGTTCAAAGGCGAACAACCCTCAGCTTCTTCATTCTATCTGCATAGCTAAGGTTCATTTTCATGAACTCACCTCACTATATCTCTTCTACATACTCTCTTAACCCTCTCTGAAAATGTGCTGACCAGAACTGGACAAAGTCCTTAGCTGTGGACAAACCAGTGTTTCATAAACGTTCATCGGGATTTCCTTTCTTCCTTTTCTACCCTGTGCTTCTTTTTATTAAACTCACCATCATCCATGCCCTTGTAACTACTATTTCTCTGGGTCGCATTCCCTTTTTACTTCAATTCTGAATTAGTTTGACGCTTATGGCAGCAATCTGGCATCTGTCAGATGCTCTTTTTCAACAGCTTTTTACTTTTTATGCTTTTCATCACCCAAATATTTCAGCCTTGAATCCCGGAGCTGAAATGCTTTCACCTTAAGGGACTCCCATTGTTCAGTTATTATTTTGAAGGAAATAACAATTATAACATCATAAGATGTAGCTATGAAAAAGGATACAGAGAACTGCGTGATGAAAATTGTGAATTGATGAAGAATTGCTTGATGAAGATCGGTTAGGCTAAAATGTAGCAACTGTGGAGGAGAACATAGCTCTGCTTATGCAGGCAACACACACAAAATGCTGGAGGAACTCAGCGGACCAGGCAGCGTTCATGGAAAAGAGTACAGATTTGGACTGAGCCCCTTCATCAGGACCGGAAAGAAAGATGAGGAGTCAGAGTAAGAAAATTGAGCGGGGGGAGGAAGAACCATAAGGTTATAAGTGAAACAGGAGGTGGGAGGGAGTGGTGAAGTGAAGAGCTGGGAAGTTGGTTGGTGAAAGAGATACAGGGCTGGAGAAAGGGGAATCTGATATGAGAGGATAGAGGGCCATGGAAGAAAGAAAAGGGGGAAGAGCACAAGAGGAAGGTGATGGGCTGGTAAGGTGATAAGGTGAGAGAGGGAAATGGGAATGGGAATGGTGATGGAGATTGGGGGGAAGGGGTGGGGTTATTAACAGAAGTTTGAGAAATTAATATTCATGCCATCAGGTTGGAGGCTACCCAGATGGAATACAAGGTGTTGCTTCTCCAACCTGAGTGTGATCGCATCACGACAATAGAGGAGACCATGGACTGACATGTTGGAGTGGGAATGAGAAGTGGAATTAAAATGGGTGGCCACTGGGAGATCCCACATTTTCTGGCAGATGGGAGCATAGGTGCTTGGCAAAGTGGTCTCCCAGTCTGCATCAGCTCTCACCAATATACAGGAGGCCACACCAGGAGCACTGGATATAGAAGATGACCCCAACAGTTTCACGGGTGAAGTGCCTCACTTACACAGGGTACCCTGTATATAAGAATGCTGTGGAAGTGCAGTGAGTTTGGGTGGAAGTAGACATATATCCAGAGGCTCTGCAGAAAGTTCAGAAAGCATTGTCAATAGGACCTATTAATATCCAGAAAATAGATAGATTAAAAAGTGTGTAAAGTATACGATTGTATAACAAAGGATTCATTGATTGTTGGAGTGTATGGGGTGTCAGGGAGGGGTAGCACCTCTGGTGGGGGAACGTGTCGTGTCCTTTTCAGGGCGGTTAGTCCACCTTTGGTCCCCACCTGGCACTCAGCTCTCACCTGTGGCTCCCCGTAGCTGTTTGCATGCGACAGCGGCCACACCCCAGGCAACGGCTTCGACAAGCTGGCTAAACCAGGTGAGGGTAGCCGACGGGTCTCAAACCCTCGATGAGATAGGGAGTTGTCTATCCCAGCATGTGAAGACAGACTCCGGCAGATTGAGTGGACGAGACCAATGGAAGGTCCAACAGTCAAGAAGGTCTCTGCAAGCGTCGTGGAATGTGTAGAGCAAGACAAGACACAGAAGATGCCCTGGTCATCCACTGCGCCTAGTCCCATCTCCAGCCGTCTAGACTCTGTCTTGCCACTGGATCCAGATGGGAATTGGGAAGAGAGAGTGAGGCCGACGCTGCGCAACTCTCCCTCATTTAAATCCAAATCACGCGCTAATCTCGACACCATCATTATGGTGTCGAGGTCCTCATCGACGTCAACGATGGACGAACAACAACATGATTGTTGATAAACTGAAGTTTCTTACTTTGATGCTAGATGTGGTAAAGAGCATAGCACAAATTAAAAGTCGGACAGGAAAATATTAATATTATATTAAAAGCTACCGAAAAACATCTGGAGATAAAAGTCTTCACCCTGCCTTACAAGGAAGAGTAAATCATGTTCAGAATTCAAAGGAAGGTTATTAATGCCTTTTCTAATCTTACAATGGAATGTTAGAAGCCTGTTAGCTAATGGTCAAGAATCTAAAAAATTTACTGAAGATTTACCAAATAAATCTGATGTTATATATGTACAGGAAACCTGGTTGAAGTCTTGTCTAAATTTTAAGATACAAGAATATGTTGATTTAAGAAGTGATTGGAAAATGGGTAATGGAGCGGGGATGGTTTCCTTTGTCAAAAATGAGATAGCACATAGAGGTATAGAAAACGGAGCTGTCGATTTATGGTCGTAATTTCAGGAAAGAATGGTAAAGTACAAATAAATTTTTATAACCCTTGTGATAGATTAACCCCTGATATATTGGAAAGTGTTGGTGGAAATGCGAAAAATAGGGCCATATGGTGTGGAGATTTTAATGCTGTTAGTACTATATGGGGTTATAGTGACACAGATGTGAATGGGATGGTGGAGGAGGACTTTCTGTAAAAAAGGTGTTGGGTGTGCTTCAGTGATGGTAGGAGTACAAGGTTAAGTGTATTTAACAACACTGTTTCTGCGATAGACCTTCTGCTGGTGTCTTAAAATATAGCAAGTATGTGTGTAACTGGGATGTGTATAATGACACAACAATGTAGAGTGATCATTTCCCTATTACCTGTACAATAGGAATAGGTCTGTATCAGAGGAAAGAATCTTGTACCCCAAGAAAACTTGATGCATTACTGGTTTTGTTTGGTGGGGAGCTGGTTGCAGTTACTGACTCTAAAAAAGCTGAATTAGGAGCATAACTATGTCAGAGTACATAGTTTCACTAATTTAAGTAAAGAAGAAAGGAATTATAGAGAAACAGGTTTGACAAGCAATCTCATTTGCTGAGAGAAAATGTTCCAGTTCCAGCTTGGATGCTCGATTTACATTATCCGAACTTAAAAAGAGCTATTAGTAGTGTTGGTCAGACAAATCCTGCTGAAGGGTCTCGGCTTGAAACATCGACTGTACTGTTTTCCATAGATGCTGCCTGGCCTGCTGAGTTCCTCCAGCATTTTGTGTGTGTTGCTTGGATTTCCAGCATCTGCAGATTTTCTCTTGTTTATCACCTGGGTAAGATGATATTTGTTATAATATGTTTAGAGGGTTATTGGATTTGAAACGTGTTGGTTTTGAAATTCTTTAATACAATATGGGTGGAAGGGTGACTTATTGCTTCCTGGAAGTTAGCAGTTGTTATCCCTATATTGAAACCTGGTAAGGATTAATCAGATCCTTCCAGTTATAGACCTATTTTGCTAACTTCACATGTATGAAAGATAATGGAATGAATGGTAATAGCAAGGCTTTCTTATTTTGTGGAAAGTAGTGGAAAATTAGCTGCATACCATTCTGGATTTCGTAAAGGGAAAATCACCATTGAATTGATGTGAAGTTTGGAATTTGATATTCATCAGACCAAAGTTAATAAAGAATCAGTGGTAGCAGTCTCCTTGAAGTAGAGCAATGGGGACATTGGTATACATTTTCTGTTGCTAAGACTCAAGTTATTTGTTTTTCTAAAAGGAGCATTTTACCTACAATTTATCTCTATTTGGTAAATCTCACAAACAAGAGCCAGTGGTAAAGTTTCTAGGTATGTGGATGGACATACACTAACATGGAAGGTGCATGTGAATAAAATTCTAGAGAAGAGTGAAAAAAAAACCATTAATGTGCTCAGGAGCTTAGTTGGGTGTGGTTGGGGTGTGTGTAGGAGGTCACTTAAACAAATGTATTTAGCTTTATTCAGATCTGTCTTCGATTATGGGTGTGCAACTTATCTTCACCAGCAGTCTTAAAGCTCCAAGACAAATTTCAAATTCAAGCATTGAGATTATGTTGTGGTGCTATTAAATGATCCCCAATTTTGGCATTACAGATAGAAATGGATGAAGTACCTTTACATCGGTGCATGTTACAGTCAGCAATGACTTATTTGGTTAATATAAGAGCACGTCAAGTTGGTCATCCAAAATTGGTGCATTAGTAGAGTATTGGGAGTACCGCATTTGTTAGGTTTCAGTTTTGGGTGAATGGGAAATGAATGGGCACAAAATCTTGTGTTGTTTAATGTGGAAATGGTCCCAGTGTACCCCTTTCTGTCGCTCCTCCTCCTCCATGATTTTACTTTTGCCTATCGTTGATATAAACCTTAAAGAAAAGATCAAGATGAATGATTGTATATCAGTGGCACAGGTAGTTCAGCAAAGCTTCTTGCATATCTACACAGATGGTTCAAAAGATCCAGCGACAGGTCATTCAGATTTCTTTGTTTCTGTTCCAAAGTTTCAGGTGACTTTTAAGAAAAGGTTATCAGACCAAGTATCAGTATCCATGTTTGAGATGGTCATTGTCATCTTAACTTTGGAACGGGTCGAAGAAGTACACCCTGATTATGTCCTTCTGTGCTCTGATTCATTCTCCGTTTTGCCACCTATTAAAGCAGTTATTTCAAATTGTAGGCCAGATGTGCATTAGACGATATCTATTGACTCTGCAGGGTCTAGGCTTGTGTATACATTTCTTATGGTTCCCTGCCCATGTTGTGGTTGAAGGAAACGAGGTGGTAGACATTCCAGCCGAGCAAGCATTTAAAATTTAAGGATATAAATGTGGCAGCACCTTCGCATAAGGGGGAGGTGAAAGCCATAATTAAAAAGTCTATTTGAGCACTGTGGCAACAAAGTTGGGATAAGAAAAAGAAAGCATAGCATTTGTATAAAATTCAGAGGATGGTAAGAACTCTACGGGGAAATGGGTATAGATGAACGGAAGATATTATACTTACACATTTAAATATTGGACATATTAAGTTGAATAATTCGCTATCCAGAATTAATATTAATGATACAGACATTTGTAGAGAGTGAACTTGTCAAGAAATGGTGAAACATATATTGTTTGACTGCCATTCCTATGAGGTACAAAGGAAATGTCTAATTACTAAATTGAGATTTTTGGGACTCTCGTAGCTTGTTATTTTGCAGTTTATTATTAAAGTTGTCATTCAACGCTGATCATCTGCATTCATGTCAAGCCTCCTCTTCCTGCTACCTGGTACCATTTCCTGCTACCTAATCAAGAAAATACTTCTCAGCCCTTCAGAAAAGCCTTCCCCCTTTTCCCCATTATGTTGCCTTCGCAATATGTATTGCCATTTTCAGCTTCTCCGGCTTTTGCACATCTTATTAGACTTCCTCCTGAATCTCCCCCCTCTACCATAACCCTTCCCAAAGGCCTCAGCTTTACTGCATTGTGCTAACCACTATGCTCCACAGTCGAAGTCTGGCTTGGTCAGCCATGATCATATTGAACAGTGGGGTTGGGGGCAGCCTTGACCGGCCAGGTGGCCTTCACTTGCTCCTATTTTCCTGGGTTCTTATGCTCCCATTGTATTGAGCCTATCAGCACTTCTATGATTTGCACCACTGATACACCATGGCTGCAATGTGTCTTACCTGCAGAATATGTCACAGCAATTCAGAAGTACTTTTCCAATGCATCCATGACTTCTAGCATCCGGCAGGAAAGAGCAATCACCTGGATATTCTCTTCAAGACTGCACACCAGCTTTGAACATACGCTCTAACTTGTATACTGATACCCCTCCCTGCACAACAAACAAAAAATGCTGGAGGAAGTCAGCAGGCCGGGCAGCATCTACGGAGGGGAATGCTTTGGCTCAAGACCTTTCATCAGGAAGCGAAAGGAAAGAAAGCAGGAAAACAAGGTGGGGGAAGAAGGAATGCAAGCTGGCAAGGAATGGTGAAATCAGATGAGGGCATGGTGGTTGGGTGGAGGAGGGGGAATGAAGTGAGAAGCTGAGACATGATAGGAAGAAGTGGTAAAGGGCTGAAGAAGAAAGAATCTGATAGGAGAGGAGACTGGACCATGGGAAAAAGGCAAGGAGGAGGGGCATCAGAGGGAGATAATGGGCAGGTGAGGAAACCCCTCCGGATTGTATTGTGTCCATGTGAACTGTAGGAACTCAGTTATAAATCCTTGCATTATATTTATAAAGGCAACTAGATATGTAATAAATTTTTGTATTGATTCTGAAAATGAATAAAAAATGTATTTAGTAATGTAGGTCGCATCCGGAATTTTTCTGGGTAGCGGATGACTTCCACCCACACAGTTCTGACGTAGTTGGAATTTGCGTACGAGGCAAGTTACAGCAGTGGTTTGCCATTGCCTTCTGCCAGGTGAGTTTTTCTTTTCCAAGCGATCACCAGCTTTTAACCCCGCACGGATGGAAAGCGTTCCGGGAGGAGCTGGCTGGGTTTGAACTTCGGAACCTTCGTTCCACATTCCAGCGCTGATGCCACTACACCACCAGCCGAGAAGTATTTAGTAGAATACAGATACTGTTGAAAAAGCTTTTAATCTGGCAGAAATCTAGGAAAAGGAGCATAGGAAAAGACCATATGTTCCATTGCAGCCTCAGTAGCTGTTTGCATGAAGTTAATCATGCAGGCTGTTTCTAGAAGCCTTAAATGCCACAAAAAAAAAGGAGTTTAATTATCTATTACAAAACTTCACCTTTGTAGATGTAGCAAGATGGGCAGCTTTTTAAAAATAGACTTATTTTTATCCACACAGTACAATTACTGCCATGCAGGAGGTGAAATTTATCAGGAAACTGAGAAGTTTTTCAAGGCCTTGTGTGGGCGTGGTGAAGGACATGACTCTTAAAAGGATGACTTGCACAAAAGGATTGATGGTTGGCATGCATGCTACAATTATGAAAAGGACAACAATTGCACCAAAGCCGTGAATGTCTTGCAAGTGTCTAATTGCATCTTTCGGTTGAGAACCAACATCCTGTTTGTCTTCCCATAACAGTGGTATTCAATGAATTTAATTAGACCCTCTGGATTGAGTGCAGTAACTATCTCTGTTTTCTTGCTCCAAAATCTATGCTCATGAAACTGTTTCTGACAATAGCTCATCCCCACCATAATCTGTAAATCAGGCAATTTTAGTGAAAAAAGAAGTTATTGACTGCCTCCAAATTCTCATTAAATCTCCTTTGAAATACTCTGTTAATTTTCAACAGTTTACCGATAGCCTGTAACATTGTATTTACAGACTTCGAACAACACATTCACCATCTTCAACAGAAAGAAATAGACTGCATTTATTCCCAGACGACAAAGCATTTTGAAAATGTAATGATTGCAGAGGAGTATGCAGCTACAGGAACTCATTTGTTAAGGGCCCCTCAAGGTGAAAGATCAATTTGTTCAAACATTAGAGCTTTTACGTTTTCTCCCTTTTCTTTTCTCCAGTTTTATTTTCTTTAGTTCTACCTTTTTTCCCTTGCCAGTGAGGTAACTTGCTATTACCAACGAGATTGTGAGACAAGCCAATACCTCAGGTAGCAATCTGTGGTCCACGAAGTCACAAAGTTTTAAGGTGGGAACAAAGATAACAGATTCAGTATCTATTTACTCACAAACGCATTCAGGGTCGCACATTAGCATAATGCTATTACAGCTCCAGATGTAAGATTGGTGTTCGATTTCGGCCAGTGTCCGTAAGAAAGATATACTGTTAGTCCTGATGAAGGAGCTCGGCCCGAAATATCAATTGTTTACTGCAATGTATGGATCTATTTCTTTTAGAGCAATGACCCCCCCCCCCTCCTTTAGCACTACATATTGATCTGTTATCTGGGAATGTGCTGTTGTCTATACATGGGCGCATAGTTCTCTCTCCCTCTCACTGCAATGTGAATACACCAGATAAGCCACCTCCTGCATGCGTGCTTTTCTTTATTATATATCTAGTTGTAAACAGACACAACAAATTGCTGATGAGAATGAACAGGCACTGACAGTTACAGCACGATTATGGGGCAAAATAGAGAGAGTTAAACAGCGCAGAAAAGGCCGTCACGGGCAGTAACAAATGCACGAGTACAGTGCATAGTAACAGTGAAAGACATGCTGAATTTGAAATGAAAATAATGTGCCGAGGCTTCATTTGGGATAGTTGCTGAATTTGTAAGCGCTAATGAAGGCTGGGAGTCATACATAGAGAGGGTTGAATTGCCTTGTAACATGAACAATGTGGAGGAGAAGAAGAAAGCACCTGCACTTCTTAGCTTAACGGGTGCAAGGATGTACAGTCTCTTACGCAACCTATTGACCCCTGAAAAGCCAGCAAGCAAGATGGTTGAGAAAATTGTTACAATCTTACAAAGTCTCTTGAGCCCTAATCTACTGGCAATAGCTGAGAAATTTAGATTTTACCAAAGGAATCAGTCAAAAGATGAAAGCATTTCTGAATACATTGCAGAGCTGCACAAATTTTCTGAGTGCTGTGATTTTACAGATGGACTTCCTGATGTATGTGGCATGCATTGTCAAAGCACCCAAAAGAGGCTACTGTCCGAAAGAAGCCTAACCTTAGAATGGGCATTGCAATATAGGTAGAGACTGCAGCAAAGGAGGCAACAGAACTACAGAAAAGGAGGTTAGGATGTGAAATGTACAATATGCCCCCGCATGGCGAAAAAAAGCCAAAAATGTTATCGATGTAGCAAATCCTCCCATGATGCAAATGACTGTTGGTTCAAAGAAAGGGTCTGCAGAAAGTGTCACAGACAAGGTCACACAGAGATAATGTGTAAGGCAGGCAAAAAGCAGAGCTGAGTGAAAAGTCTCAAACACAAAACCAAGCAAATGCATAAAGTTGCTGAATGTAAAACATAATCAGACAACATAGAGTCTGACAAAAGTAAACTGTCATGCCTAGAACTGCATAGCATTACTAAAGCAGATTGCAATTTAATATGGATCACAATAGATGTGTATGGCATAAAGCTGAAAATGGAACTTTGTCTATAATTCCAGAGGCTGACTACAACAGACTGTTTTGTAAGATAGCATTAGTGAAGACCTCAGTGATGCTAAAGACCTACACAGGCAAAAAAGTGTCCTCCAAAAGCAAACTGAAATTGAATGTGATGTATGGAGGCCAAGCACAACTGTCAGAGCTTTATGTATTGAAAAGTGGAGAACCAGCACTTTTTGGACATGAATGGTTGAGAAAAATCCATCCAGACTGGCACTCACTCAAAGCTCTCAGTGTGACATCAATAGGCACAAAGGTAGCACTAATCAGAGACTGGCAGAGCTGCTTAGTGCTAATCAGAAGGTGTTTGAGAAGGGGATTTGTAAACTCAAAGGCATGAAAACCAGAAATGAATTGAATGAAACAGCAGCACCAAGATTCCATAAAGCGTGTCCAGTGCCTTAAACACTATGTCCTAAAGTGGATGCTGAACTTCTGAACTTGGAGGCATTTGGAATTCTTTCCAAGGTCACGTGGAGAGATTGGGCAACACCCATTGTCTCGATGATCAAGAAAGAGAAGGCTGGAATCGTTTGCATATATGGGGATTTCAAGGTAAGCATCAACCCTATGCTGTTTACTGTGCAGTATCCCCTGCCGAGAATAGAAGACTGTCTTGCATCCTTAGCATGTGCGGAATGGTGTTCAAGGATTGACTTGTCACAAGCCTATATGCAAATGGAGATTGAGTAGTCAAGCAGGAAGTTCCTCACAATCAACCCTCGCAAGGGGGTGTTCCAGTATAATTGTCTCATCCTTGGCGTCACATCAGCTCCAGCAGTTTGGCAAAGAACAATGGACCAAGTGTCCCAAGATATCCCAGGAGCACAATGTTACCTTGATGACATCATTGTGACTGGCAAGAATGATGAAGAGCACCTCCAGAACCTTGGTAAGGTGCTCACCAGGCTGAGTGAGTATGGTCTGCACACAAAGAGAGAAATGTGAGTTTTTCAAGAATGAAATCTCATTGTGGACATGTCATTGACAAGCATGGCTTTCATAATTCACAAGAGAAGATTGAAGCAGTGCCACAGGCAAACTGGAAAATGTGTCACAACTCAGGTCATACTTGGGACTTGTAAACTACTACTACCACCGGTTTCTTCCATACATTGCTACAGAGCTGCACACATTGAATTCACTGTTGCAGATGGGAACAAAGCAGGAATGATCAGAAAGATGTGAAAAAGTGTTCAAGGAAGCAAAGAGACTGATAACATCCGATGAACTGATCACCCATTATGACCCGTCCCTGCCCTTCAGACTGGTGCGTGATGCATCCCTTTAAGGCTTTGGAGCTGTTTTGTCTCACATTATGAGAATAAGGGGTAGGTCATTTAGAACGGAGTTGAGGAAAAACTTTTTCACCCAGAGAGTGGTGGATATATGGAATGCTCTGCCCCAGAAGGATGTGGAGGCCAAGTCTCTGGATGCTTTCAAGAAAGAGATGGATAGAGCTCTTAAAGATAGTGGAATCAAAGGTTATGGGGATAAGGCAGGAACTGCATATTGATTGTGGATGATCAGCCATGAGGCACAGTGAATGGCGGTGCTGGCTTGACGGGCCGAATGGCCTACTCCTGCACCTATTGTCTATTGTCTATTGAGACATCATGTAGGCCGGATACAGGATGCTCAACCAAAGAACACAAATGAGTTGACAGCATCCAAAAAGACAGACACATTACAGTTGTCATAAGGGGGGCGTTGAAGGCGGATCCAAATGCCAGACACAGACACTGAAGTACTACGAACAGGACTAGGGTTATTGAGGTAGCGAGGCGTGACAGGAAGAAAGGATGCTGGACATGACACAGGCCCTGAACGAGACAAGGATACAGGGCCTGGGCTAGGACTTGACTTGGAAAGCGGAACCAGGACAAGGAACTAGGAACTAGGAGCCTGGCAAGGACTCCGAGCCAAAGACTGGACAGGGACCCAGAACCTGATTCTTGACTCTGGCTCAGATCCCGGATCCAGGCGAGGACTGGACATGGCTACAGGACTGGACAGGACATGGGACTCCTGGGCAGGACGAGGCACCAGAACTGGATGAGGACATGAAGCTCAGACTTGGTCTTGGGAGACAGGAACGCAGAACACAGAGCCTTGGCAATCTTGGGAGACAGGAACATGGAACACAGAGCCAGGACCCCTCCTTGGGAACAGGACATAGAGCTGGGACTCATACACAGAATACTGAGCATGACTAGACAGTTCCCAACACAAGGTAACGGCAAATGGCCAGACCTACCTAGCGAAGGCGTGGGCACAGAGACAGTTCTCAACACAAGGTAGCGGCAAATGGCCAGATCTACCTAGCAAAGGCGTGGACACAAAGAGACAGTTCCAAACAACGAAAGACAGTTCCTTATCTAGACACAGCAAGGCCCCGGTCTTGCCCTAGCAGTTGAACCTGACAGCATTACAGGCAAGGACACAGGCGAAGGTAGCAGGCAAGGCTTCAGGCGAAGGTAGCAGGTGAGGCTTCAGAAGGAAGGGGAAGGGGAGGGAACAGTCCAGCAGATGAAGCTGAACCAAAGAGTTATTTATGTAGCCAGCCCAAAATGAGAATCAGGTGCCTCAATTAGAGCACCCAACAGAACAAGGGAAAATCGAAAAACCTGGAATAAGGAACAATGGATCAGATGGTGAACTGGAATAAGGAACAATGGACCAGACCGTGAACCGGAATGCAGACTTCACGGACCAGACCATGACAACAGTCACCGGACTTGTCTCTCAATGATAATCTTGTCACTGACAGCAATGTGACAGTGGAAGCTGAGAGCATGATGCCACTCCAGAGGTCCAGAAGCACTGTCCTGTAAGAAACAGAGTGCTACCCAGAAGAATGAATCTTCAGAAATGTTAAATTAGTTATAGACTGTCACTGTGAAAGCATGTTTATTTTGAATGTAGGTTATGAAAGGGAAATTGACTGTTTTGTACACACACAGTTTATGTTGTATTAATCTAAAGGGGGAAGAAGTGTAATAGATGGATTAATTTCTTTTAAAGCAAATGATCCTCCGCCTTAGCTCTCCATATTGATCTATCGTCTGCGCATGTGCTGATGTCTATGCATGTGTATTGCTCTCTCTCTCTCTCTCTCTCTCGCTGCAACGTGAATACACCAGTTAAAGCCATCTCCCATGAGCATGCTTTTATTTAATATATATGTAGCTGTGCACAGACACAACATTTACTCCCCTCCATAGATGCTGCCTGGCCTGCTGAGTTCCTCCAGAATTTTGTGTGTACTGCTTGGATTTCCAACACCTGTAGATTTGCTCTTGGATGTGCTTTGTCTCTAAGGAGTTTTTACATCCTCTCAAATGACCATGTGAGTTTCCGTCACTTGCTCTGGTTTCCTCCCACATACCAAACAGGTACTGTTAGTAAGCTGAGGGTATGCTGTGCTGGTACTGGAAACGCGGCAACACTCATGGGCTGCCCATCACAATCCTCACTGATTATATTTGACACAGTTGACATATTTCACTGTGGGTTTTTGATGTACATGTGACAAATAAAGCTAATTTTATCTTAAGATCTTAATCTTGTCTTTAGACATCCTGCTATAGGCAGGGGGTAGTACGAGGCCATATCTAAAGAAATGAACTAGACAGGTGGCGGAGGTATTGATTTAGAGCCCTAGTGAAATTTCTTACTTGCATTCACCAAGGAGAAGGGCCTTGAAGACAAGTTGTTCAGGGTAGGGTGTATAGATAATCTGGGAGCAGGGTGGTATTAAAAAGGAGCAGTGTTAAATGTCATGGGACACATAAAGACTGATAAATCCCCAGCGCAGGGTGAGATCTATGGAATGATGCTCTGTAAAGTAAGGGAGGAGATAACTGAGGCTCTGATGGAGATTTTTGTGCCTTTGTTAGCCAAACATGAGGTGTCAGAAGACTGGATGATAACTAACATTGTTCCTTTATTTAAGGACAGGAGGGATAAGCCTGGTAGTTGACTCCATTGGCTGGATGTTAGAATATAAAAGTTGAATTGCTATGTTAGAAAATCATGGTTAAACCGCATTTGGAATAATGTGTACAATTCTGGTTGCCAGACTATGGATCTGGCTGCTCTGCAGAGAATACAGAAGTCATTCTGCAGGATGTTGCTTGGATTGAAGTACTCTAGTTATGGGGAGGGTTTGGTTCATTTTACTTGAAGTGAAGGAAGCTGAAAGGGTGACAGGATTGAAGTGAGGGGGGAATAGTCAGAATTCCTTCTTCATAGTAGTAGTACAAAAAACAAGATGGTATGGGTTTAAGGAGAGAAGATTAAGTTTTAAAGCAGATTGGAAGGGGAAGTTTTTCTTTTACACGGTGGGTAGCTACTGTCTGGAAATCACTGCCAAGGAAGTGGTTGAGTCAGATACAAACATAATGATTAAGAGAAAGTTAGAATGTAGAATACGTCCCTAGTTCAGGCAATTAGTGTCGATGGACAAAAGGATCAGTATGGACATGGTGGCTGGAGAGCTCATTTTGTGCTGTACATCTGTGTGACTACATCTATAATTTATAAGGCTACAAATGTCAAAACCCGTTGGTAGCAGCATTGGTAAACATCTGCTCTAACATAGCACTAACAGGCATAAGCATTTTACGTAGGAGCTGAGGTGGGTGATGTTTGGAGTGTTTTCTTTTGGTCCTTTCAGATGCTCTGAGTGGGTAATCTTTTTATAACAAGTAACCTCTCAAACAGCAAGGTACAAATTTAATGCTTGTAAAAGTGCAGCTGAAGTGTCTGGGAAAGCACACTAAGTACTGGCTCGATCACCAGAGCCCATTATAGTCTCATGAATAAATTTGCAAAATTGTTTAGAAATATGTGGGAGAGATACAATTATGTCTAGTACACAAATTTATGTGCTCAAATGGGACCTCTGCAGATCTCACTGAGACCTCCATGCCAAGTTCTCAACTACCTGACTGCTGGGAAGTGAGTCAGCGTTAAAGAAACTGTCACCACGGCAGCCATAGTTCAGTGAAGGAAATATCTGTCATGGGACTGAGGGAAATATAGATGGACGGGGAGGCTCTACACTCTCCATTCTGGCTGAGCAACTCTCTTAGCCCTGCCCCAACTCAATGAACTAACCTGATTGACTTCCATTCCCAGGTGGTCCCGAGTCCTTGCAAACTGTGTACTGATCAGTGGTTGTGCACAGGTCACAACTGATGTTTTTTCAAATGGCTGCATTCAGCGAAAGGAGCTCCTATGACTTATCTTGCACAATGCTGTCCTTTGAGAAGTGAGACTGGAAGATGCAGCCTGTATTCATAAATGATTTTCTGCAGATCCTTTAATTGCCAATTCATACATGTATGAATACATTCCCTTGTTTTTTTTTCTGGTGAGTTGCTGGCAAAAGTCAATGATTTATCCTGAGGACTCTAATATCTTCTGGGAGTTTAGGACATGATCTATGATGCCATTAGCTGTGCAATTGCTGATGGATGGGTTTCAGTTGCGCTGAGGTGCCAGACCAATTTCCTCAGAGTTGCTGATCACTCAGAAATGATCACTACCATGATCTCATGTGTATTAAGTAACCTCCAGGTGCAATTTGCGCATAATATATATTATGTATAGAGAGATGCAATGAGTGCAACTTACAAAAGTAGATAAATCACAAAACCTTTTCAATTAAAACTTTAATTCTCATCATGCCAAGATATAATTTGTTGCTATGACAGTACAAGAGCAGGAGATGTTTCTCATTGGGAACATATTTTGACAGAGATTATAATCAAAAATTGGAGATGTTACAAATTCAAGCAGTTGCTCCTGCCTTCTATGCATATGTAAGATTAACACTTTGTGAGATAGAATCAAGAACTTGAAGGTTAATGTGGGTCCCAATTGCAGTAAAGCCAAATGGCTGAATTTAGGATGGGGAATATTGATCTACCCTACCTGATGCCAAGAAATAAATAGGATATTAGCAATAAATTAAACAGAAATGAGCAGGGTTCAATAATTGTATCAATTAGATATGCAACCCAAACTAAGATTAACTGAAATTAAAATTTCGCCGCTGAGGTTAATTGCAATGATATTTTTTAATTCTTTGGCAGCCTTACAGAGCACACGTTCCAGCACTGCTGTTAATGGGTTACTGAGATGGGCTCTGGTAACAAGTTGGATCCCTATTGTAGAGCAGAAAGCCATTTCATGATATTTGTAATGAGGCGGTGGGGGGGGGGCGGGTCGGGGAGTGACAAAGTAACTTACTAAACATAGTTGCCTAGAAAGTTAATTTTATCCACTCATGCAACAAATCAACTGCAATGTAACTCAGCATGTAACACCAAGCTCAAGGGCAGCTTCTACCCTGCTTTAATAAGAATTAAAAAAAATGGTTCCTTAGTATGATAAGGTGGATTCTTGAGCTCAAAATCTACCTCATTAGACCTTCAACTCTATTGTATACCTGCACTGCACTTTCTCTGTTGCGCTTTATTCTGCATTGTTATTGTTTTACCCTGTTCTACCTCAATGTTTCTGATCTATCAATACTTCAGCCCTGGTCTGATCTTTATTTCACTGTATCTCAGTACATATGACAAAAGTAAACCAATAACAACACCAATGCTAAATCTGTCTGGGGAGAAGTCTATATTTTATTATTTTTTTTTTAGATTGAAACTCTGCATTATTCCTTCTTTTAAATTCCTCCAGCGCATTGTTTGATGCTCCAGATTCCAGCATCTGTAGTTTTTTGTGTCTCCAGTTCATCCAAAAAAAATCAAGTTCAAGTACAAATTCAAGTTTAATTGATATTCAACCATACACATAAAGACAGGCAAACGGAACAGTGCTCCTCCAGGAACAAGATCCAAAACACTGTACCAACAGTCGGACACAGCACGAGGCACATTTATTTATCGATTGATTGAGATACAGCAACGAATAGGCCTTTCCAGTCCTTCAAGCCAGGCTGCTCATCAATCCCCCCATTTAACCCTAGCCTAACCACTGGACAATTTACAAGAACCAATTAACCTACCAGCCTGCACAGCTTCGGAGTGTGGGAGGAAACCCTTGCTGTCATGGTGAGAACGTACAAACTCTTACAGGCAGTGGTGGGAATCGAACTCGGGGCACTGCTACTCCGAGTGCTGTGCCGGCCACTATGCTACGCTGCCGCCCATGTGGCACATTTAATTAGAATAGCAGAAAAATAGTCACAGGAACTATATACACCCAAGTCCCTGAGTGTCATGGCCTGTAGTCTGATGGTGCATGGGATGCCATCCTGGAGTCACGTTTCTGCAAGAGCAAGCACACAGCAGTTCCCATCACACACGAGTGCATCCACAGAAGAATGCAGTCCATGTGAAAACTGGAGAGCAGCATTGACAGGAGCGGCCAGCTCCCAAACCAGCAAGGACTTTCAGCTTGCCCGCCATGCCTCTGCTGTCTCCCACATTACCTCCGGTGCCTTATCCACTGGGTGGCTGTAACAGGTGTCCCCACGGCTTGAGGGCCTGGTCCATATAACAACCGAGGCCACGTAGCTCGCCTGCCATCAGTCACACCAATGAACTGGTCTAATGGTCTTGCAGTATTCTACATTACCAACATCCAACAGGGTCTTACTATCACAAGAACAACGGCCAAGACAATCATTTGCACCGATTGTTGGACTGCGCACTATCTCTGACACCTTCCTCCTTGGGCGGCTGCAAAAGTTAGCAACACAATTTAGAACTTTTCTAACAGAGGACGAGGCAACTGTGATTGACAAGGGAAGTCAAAGGCAGCATAATCTGAAAAGAGAGGGCATATAATATAGAAAATACTAATGTAAAGTTAAAGGATTGGGGAGCTTTTAAAAATCAACAGAAGGCAACTAAAAAGCAATAAAGAGCGAAAAGATGAAATATGAAGGTAAGCTAGCCAATAATATAAAAGGGACTAACAAAAGTGTTTTCAGATATAGAAAGGGTAAAAGGGAGATATGAGTGCATATCCGTCTGCTGGAAAATGATGCTGGGGAGGAGATAATGGGAGACAAAGAAATAGCAGACAAATTTAATAAGTATTTTGCGTCAGTCTTCACTATGGACGACACAGGTAGTATGCCAGAAATTTGAGAGTGCCAGAAGGCAGTAGTAGCCCTTTATTTTTTTCAATCTGCCCGGCTTTATCATTTCACCTTTTAGCTATGCTCCTTCCCCGCGCCCCCTCCCGCCCACCTTTTTATTCTGGCATCTTCCCTGTTCCTTTTCAGTCCTGAAGAAGGGTTTGGGCCAGAAACGCCATCTGTTGATTCATTTCCATTGATGCTGCTGCAGGCCTGCTGAGTTGCTCCAGCACTTTGTGTGTGTTGCTCTATAATTTCTAGAGCTGCTTGTGATTGGACAACCCTCATATTGCTGGAATGAGCCAAGTGACTCTCTGCTTGTTTGCCACTCAGGCTAGTATATCCAGTCTTAAAAAAGGACCAAAACTCTGCAATTGTGGCTTCATCAGTATCCTGTAACAATATGTGCAGCATAGTTTTAGGTGTTCATGAGAATCAAGTCCAATGAGGTCCAACTGCTCAGCAAACTTCCCTCCAAATTAAATCCCAATGATTAATATGTAAAGTTCAAAGGTTCAAAGGTTCAAAGGATTACTTATTATCAAAGCATAGAACTTGAAAATTCTTCTTCTCCGGGTACCCATGAAACCAAGAAAGAAAGAAAAGCAGCACAATCAATAGCAGATGTGTTGTTTCGTGAACAGATGTATCAACCCCAAAATCCCTCCTCCCGCACAAAAATACAAACAAAATGGAACAGGCACGTCAACCCTCAAATCCCTCCTCCTGCATAAAAAAATGAACAAAGCGGAACAGTCACATAGACTGGTCAAGATGGCACCTGTGTACAACATCGACATCTCCTGCATGGGTCATGAAGTTGTATCGAGGAGGTCTTTTGAATCAAGCATAGGCTCAGTTTGTAAGTACTTTAAATGTGGAACACTTTCTTTCTCTGAAGAATGTTTGACAGGTTTGAGCAATCAGACTATTTCTATTGTAACAGCTGACTCTGATGAATAATTTTACAATTACAGTTTTTTAAAATGACCGTATGTTAAAGGTGTGTAATACTCTAATCTCAATTGGGAACATTCTTAACACAGTGTATGGAAATAACTAGCCCAATTATTCAGTTCTGTTCTTGCAACGTTTTAACTTTAATGTTGCCTTCTGTAGAAGTTTCATTTAACCTGTTTCATGTATAAGTAAACACATGCATTCATAAACATTGGAATATCAGATAGGAGGCTGTGGTTAGCCGATAAAATTCAGAGTTGGAGTTTGTGATTAGAGTTGTAAAGGTATACAGTACAAAACCAGGCCTCTCACCCACTAAGGAAATCGAGGCACTGGGCCCAGGACAGATCCTCTGAAATGATAACACCAAGGTATTTAAAATTGCTGACCCTCTCCATCTCTGATCTCCCAATGAAGAGTGGCTCAGGGATCTCCGATTCCTGCTCTGAGGTCAATAATCAGCTCCTTGGTCTTGCTGGAACTGGGGGAGGTGTTGTTGTTGCAGCACCACTCAGCCAGATTTTCAACCCCAATCCCTGTTTTTAATTCTGATCAACTCCCTTGACTTCCTTCATTCAGGTGAATTTGCCATGGCCGGGTAACCAATCAACTTGCACAACTTTCGACATGTGATAGGAAGCCGGAGCACCTAGATAAGGTGCTGAAGTGTCACAGAGAGAATGCACAAGTTACACAGACAGGGCGGAAGGTTAGAATTGAATTCAGGCCACTGGAATTGTGAGCCACCGTTTCTAACAGCTGTATCACTGTGCCTCCCAGCTGTGCACAAGTATTGTTCAAACATTATAAGAAAGATATGGAAGTTTTAGTGACAGTGAAGAGACTTACCTGGATGATGCCTGGATTAGAATGTATGTCTTATGAGGATAGGTTGAGTGATCTAGGGTTTTTCTCTTTGGAGAGCAGGAGGATAAAAGGTGACTTAATAGAGATGTACAAGATGATAAGAAGCATAGACAGAGTAGACAAACCCAGGCTTTTTTCTCAGTTCAGAAATGGCTAATACAAAAGGGCATAATTTTCAGGTGTTGGGCGGAGAGTTCAGGGAAGATGTCAGAGACAGTTTTTTTTTACACAGAGAGTAGTGGATACGGAGAACGTGCGGGTAGAGTCAGTGACAGAAGCAGATACGTTAGGGACACTTAAGGCACTATGGAGGACTATGTGGGAGAGGAGGGTTAGATTGATCCTGGAGTAGGTTAACAGGTTGATACAATCTCATGGGCCAAAGGGCCTGTACTGTGCTGTACTGTTCTATGTTCATCAGGCACAACCACAGCAATAGTATAATTTGAGTTCTATCCAGCTTTAGAATCTGTGAAGTTACCTTCAATGCTCACTGTTATCATAACTCTTTGTGAGTGAAGTTCTGTTGAGAGAGTTTTTACTGAATCTTCTTGGCTTGTGTTTCAGACCAGCTAAGTGCACTTAGCATTTGGCATCAGCTACTATGCTGGTTTCAATCTAGTTCCAATGTTGTGTTTTGTTACTGAGCTTTCGACAACAATGCCCCCAGCTGATGGTTCACTCACTCTCAGGTTCCAAAGTGGTGGTCTGGGGGAGAGCAAACAAATCTAAAGCTGCTGTTAAAGCACTCCACTTACACCGGCACATTGATCAAAGGAGGGAGGGGATGATTTTGCCAGTTCTGCTTTGAGACGAGATGAACAAGAGATGGCCAATTCTTTAAGTGTAATCATCAGAACATTTTGGGATGCAAACAACAGGAATTCTGCAGATGCTGGAAATTCAAACAACACACATAAAAGTTGCTGGTGAACGCAGCAGGCCAAGCAGCATCTCTAGGAAGAGGTGCAGTCGACGTTTCACGCCGAGACCCTTCGTCAGGACTAACTGAAGGAAGAGTGAGTAAGGGATTTGAAAGTTGGAGGGGGAGAGGGAGATCCAAAATGATAGGAGAAGACAGGAGGGGGAGGGATGGAGCCAAGAGCTGGACAGGTGATAGGCAAAAGGGATACGAGAGGATCATGGGACAGGAGGTCTGGGAAGAAAGACAAGGAGGTGGGGGGGGGGACCCAGAGGATGGGCAAGGGGTATATTCAGAGGGACGGAGGAAGAAAAAGGACAGTGAGAGAAAGAATGTGTGTATAAAAATAAGTAACAGATGGGGTATGAGGGGGAGGTGGGGTACTAGCGGAAGTTAGAGAAGTCGATGTTCATGCCATGAGGTTGGAGGCTACCCAGACTGGGAGACCGCTTTGCTGAACATCTACACTCTGTCCACCAGAGAAAGCAGGATCTCCCAGTGGCCACATATTTTAATTCCACATCCCATTCCCATTCTGACATGTCTATCCACGGCCTCCTCTACTGTAAAGATGAAGCCACACTCAGGTTGGAGGAACAACACCTTATATTCCGTCTGGGTAGCCTCCAACCTGATGGCATGAACATCGACTTCTCTAACTTCTGCTAATGCCCCACCTCCCCCTCGTACCCCTTCTGTTACTTATTTTTATACACACATTCTTTCTCTCACTCTCTCCTTTTTCTCCCTCTGTCCCTCTGAATATACCCCTTGCCCATCCTCTGGGTCCCCCCCCCACCTCCTTGTCTTTCTTCCCAGACCTCCTGTCCCATGATCCTCTCATATCCCTTTTGCCTATCACCTGTCCAGCTCTTGGCTCCATCCCTCCCCCTCCTGTCTTCTCCTATCATTTTGGATCTCCCTCTCCCCCTCCAACTTTCAAATCCCTTACTCACTCTTCCTTCAGTTAGTCCTGACGAAGGGTCTCGGCCTGAAACGTCGACTGCACCTCTTCCTAGAGATGCTGCCTGGCCTGCTGCGTTCACCAGCAACTTTTATGTGTGTTGCTAGAATATTTTGGGAGCATGTTTTTCACAGGATGTAAGCTCTTTCTGTAACAACAGATACCTTGTACGTTTCAGGGTACATGAGATGATCATTAATGTGATTGTACTATGCATAACTCTGCAGTGTAAACTAACGTTCAGGGTTCTTACTTGGACAGACAATACAGAAGTATCCATAGGCTATAAATTAAATACAGACATCCCACCTCTCCCGGGAGTTCCGGGAGTCTCTCGCATATCGATAACGGCTCCCTGATGCCTGCAAATTATATACAATATCCTGGAAATCGATTTTTTAGAGAGGGAGAGGGAGAGGGAAAAATAAGAATAAAAGAAAGAAAGAAAATGAATGAATCCTGCTTGATGTCTCTTTGTGCTAAGTAGACCTATCAGATTTCTCTGTTGGTGGGCTTTACAGTCGACCTGTCTCTCTCTTCCATATTCCATCAGTTCAGTTACTGTTGTCTGTAATGACGCTGAAATCATCCGGACAACTGTCGGTGATGAAGTACGAAAGCCTGGCGAAGAAATTCCCAAGGCTGGCGGTGACAACCTGACTAGGCAAGGCTGTCCTAGACGGGAGGGGTGCGTTGGCGTCTTAAAGGGGATTAAAATGGGGTTTAAATTAGAGCGAAATTCCAAAATCGTCTGCTAAGACATCTTTAAAAACACACACTCAACAAGCAAATTCTTCAGGGTTTTTTTTCCTGAAACACTTCCACTTACGGGTACATCGAAGCTCGCGATGGGCTGGGTTTAAGCACAGCCATTTTCAGAAGAAAAACTGATTTTAATAAATACCCGGCCCCCACTGAGGTCTTGTCATTAGGAGAGTGAACTGTTTACCTGTGCTGTGCACTTTATATCCATTTTGAATTACACTTTATTAAATAATATGGTAATATATTGTTTTATGTGGTGTGCGTGGTATATGTATTGTGGCTACACCGTGGTCTGGACAGAGGTTGTTTCGTTTGTGGACAATCAGCCAGATGACAATAAACTTGAACTTGAAGATACAGAACTTCTAAATCACCCATTTAAATTCACCAATTTTGATGTAAAAAAGTAAGTTCTGATACCGACTATTGAAGGCTGTGTGTGTGTGTGAGAGAGAGAGAGACTACGGACGTATATGTGATCAGATGTTGTCCGAATGGACGTTAAGCAGCGCACACCTGTAATAAGGATACACCTTATGCTTTTATTCTTTCAGGGACCACAACATATTAGGGAGGCTAAGCGCAGGGAAGGATGCTGAAGTATTTCACAGATCTTTTCAGCAGAAAACCGAAGTCTGACAGAGAAGGTCACTAGAGCTGAGGTGTACTTTACATCTTTCATCGTTGAGCATAACCTGCCATTCCAGGTGTGTAAGCACACAGGCAAGCTATTCAGGAAAATGTTTCCTGATTCAGAAATAGCAAAAAACTATGCCTACTCATCAACCAAGACAGCAGCTGTTGTGAACGTGGCACATTAAGGCAGAATTCAGAAGTCAGCTGTCTCATAAAACACTTGTGAATCTGATGTCTTGCAAAATTAACAAATTCATTGACACAGACTGCTATGAGGTTGAGACTTCCGGTTGAGACCTCCCTGAAATGAGTTTTTGCAGCGTGGGATGACTGTAAATATCACAAACCCCTGGCCCTGCTCTGTATTGTTATAATGATGTGCTCTGAAATAGAAATACAAATGGTGCAAAACTTGATTCAATGACAGGTGTGGTGAACCTTCAACTGACCTCAGAACAACAATCAGAATTAAGTTTATAATCACTGACACATGCTGAGAATTGTGTTGCTCTGCAGCAATAGTACAATGCAAGATATGAAATATTAGTATAAACTACAAGAAATAAATCATGCAAAAGAGGGAAAACAAGGTCGTGGGTTCATGGACCATTCAGAAATCAGATGGTGGAGGGGAAAGTGCTCTTGCTAAGCCATGGAGTGTGGAGGCAATGGTAGTAACAGAACAGGGCATGTCCCGAATGTTACTTTCTTGAGGCACTGTCTCGTGAAGCTGACCTTGTGCTAGCGATGGAGCTGGATGAGTTATGACTATCTTTTGATGTGGTTGGGGTATTGTGGTTGGGGTATCTTCACCCTCCAGGGTGCAGGCCTAGGCAAGGTTGTATGGAAGACCAGCCGTTGCCCATGCTGCAAGTCTCCCCTCTCCATGACACCAATGTTGTCCAAGGGAAGAGCATGTGGACCCATACAGCTTGGCACCAGTGTCGTCGCAGAGCAATGTGTGATTAAGTGCCTTGCTCAAGGACACAACACGTTGCCTCGGCTGGGGCTCGAACTCACAACCTTCGGGTCGCTAGTCCAATGCCTTAACAACTTGGCCACGTGTCCACACAGGGGTGACATGTTTGAATACTAAACCAGTCTGTTAAAGAACAGGGGAAGTTAAGTAGTACAGATAGTAGTTTCAATGTGAGAAATGCAATATGTATGTTTACAAAATGCAATTAAGTTGGTCAGTAAAACTATTGAAAATCTTTTCTTTGTACTTTTGTCAGTTAAATAAAAGTTCACGTGAATTAACATATCACAGATTTTTGTTTTTATTGCATTTTGGAAAATACCCCAACTTTTCTGGAAATGGGGTTTGTAATTCTGCTCCTATATCTTATGGTCTCATGACCCAGTTCAAACCCAATCTCCAGCACTATCACTATAGGTTTTACCTGTTCTCTCTGTGATCACGTGGTATCCTCAGGTATTCTAAACACCCCATGATATGCATACTGGTAGGTTAATTGGCCATTGCAAATTGGCCCAAGCATCAATGTGGGGAGAATTGGGAAAGTTAGCAGAGGGACTGTAAGTAGGGAAATGGAAATCCTCTGTGAGCTGAAGAGCCTCCTTCCACATATGGAGCAAACAGGTGATGGAATTATACTGGTCAGTTTATCAGTTCGCAGATGCTGGTTGTGATACCTGAGAGTACTACGCCCTCAGCTATTGAGAGCTTCTGGTGCATCTTAGATGAAAAGCCAAAGAATAACATATCCAAATTCACAAATAATTCGATGAATATGAAGAGAATACAACATTCTGCAAAGGAATGCTGATGGGCTGTAAAATAGCAAATAGAGTACAATATGAAAAAATGTGTTTCTTTCCATTTAATGCTCAGTAAATATTGGTGAGAAAGTATTCACTTCTGTTGCATGAGATATTTTGTGGACTGATTCATAAAAGGAAGCAGGAAATGTACAAACATTAGCCATATGATATAATCAACTATATCATCACAAGCTGCAATCATCTACCAGGAAGCAGCCCTGGAAAGGGAAACTGACAGTGGTCAGTGGTTAGACTTACTCTTGGAGAGTGAAGGGTAGAAGAATTTGGTGGAAGCATGGTTGGTGGAGTTCAGTGCAATTGAGAGAAGAAGTTGTGGGGGTAGAGTGAAGGTCCAAGTTGAGGACACTTAGGGAAGAAGTTATGAGGCTAGAGTGGAGGACCAAGGTTGGGGATTAAGGACTCTTAAGGAAGAAGTTATGGGGATAGAGTAGGGGACCAGGTTGGGGGTTGAGGCCACATAGGGAAGAAGGTATGGGGATAGAGTGGCAGACCAAAGTTGGGGGTTGAAAAACACTAAGAGAAGAAGTTATGGGGTTAGAGTGGGGGGCTAAAGTTGGGGAGTGAGGAACAGCTAGGGAAGAAGTTATGGGGGTTAGGGGCAGAGGTGGCATGACTGATGGTAGAGGATTGTAGAAAAAGGGATAGACAAAATTATGTCAATGCATCCAAATATGGGTGAGATCAGATTGCCTGTGTGTGTGCTCAGAATTCAAGTGCATGTCCACATATTCATGCTTACTAGAACCTAATTTACAGATCGTTTTGGACCTCCTTGATAAATCTTCAATCTGTCAAGACTATTTGGTAGCTGGTGTTCATTGGTCATTGGATGTAAACAGAATTCATGTAAAGCAACTTCCATTCATTAGAATTGACATGCAAGCAAGTTACTCTCAGAAGGAATTGGCGCTCTCTCTGGTATTTTATTATTGTGCAATTAGATAAATAGAAAAGTAGATAAGCTTCATCCTGGTAAACCTTTCTTGCACCTCTTTCAAACAGCCTTCATACCCTTAGGCACACACACAGACACATACATACACACACACACACACTTATATATAGCTAGGGTGCAGTAGACTTTTGCACAGCACTGTGGTAATTTTATGTATGGACATATGTGAGTGAAGGTAAACCTGATTCTGATATGGGTCTCTGTTATGGACTGACAGTGGGAAGGGGGCAGGGAGAGGGGAATCATGGTTGGGAAAAGGGGAAGGGAGAAGGGTGGCAGTGGGAAGTACCACAGAGACATTCTGTAGTGATCAATAAACAAATTCTTGGGAATCAAATGATCTTGCCTGGTGTCTCTGGGCTGGGTGTGTCTGTACCTGCACTATTCCCTGACCCTGACACCCCTCCGCCAACTGTCCCACATCCCTCCTGTGGTGCTGCACTCTCAACATTCCCAACATGCTTTGCTCCCACCAGATTTATGAAGTCACTCTCTGCTGCACATTGACAAATACAGTACTGTGTAAAACCTTAGGTACCCTAGCGATATATTTTTTTTTGCCAAAGATTTTGCACAGTACCGTACTGTCAATTTTTAAGAAACATTTTGGCATGCACTTGAATCAGCAAGGCATAAAATGCTATGAACCAAATGCAGGCAAATCGGTGCATGGTTGGCATGGACAAGCTGAGCTGATGGGTCTGCATTTGTGTCATGACTCCTAGACTTAGCACACGGATGCGTGCAAACAGACACACGCTGACTAAGCACACATAGATCATAGCAAATGAAGGGTAATGGACAGCAGGAGAGCTTAGCAGTGCAACAGCAGATCATGCCATAAGGACCCACACATAAGCAAGATGAATCTACTGTGGTTTCAGGTGTACTTTGGAAGTTAATAGCAGGAGTAAAGTCTCTACTAGAATATTGCCAGGTCCCTCCACATCATTTTGTTCATTTGAGGTTTCTTCTCCACAGAAGATACAGTAGAGGGCTCCTTCAATTGGAGCACTCCTTATCAAGATGTAGAGCTGACAAATAACATAGACCCTCAAATCCACTGGTACTCAGCCTTCTCAAATGCTGAGTTGGGTAAAGATAATTCAGCAAAATAAATGGCAAGAAAAATTGTCACTAAATATTTAAAAATATGGGCTCGCATTTCTGTTGGAGGTTTTAAATGTATTTTCATTCGACGATCCAACCTGTCTTATCTAAGCTTTTCACACTGGAGTTGTGAGGAAGTGCGCGAATATTCGGCACAACATTGTGGGCCGAAGGGCCTGTACTGTGCTGTACTATTCTATGTTCTATGTTCTATGTTCTATGTTCTATTTCCAGCAAAACAAAAAGAACAGAAATGGCAGAATAATATCAGCTTCAGCAAATAAGGCTGAAATAATACTTCTAGCTTTGAGTTACTTAAAAATTCCACTGAAGACACAAAATGGGAGAAAATCTGATCTGGGAAATTAACTCCATCCAAAGCTTGATTATGCCTCAATTACACTTCTTTACAAGTTTCTAGGAGCAGTTATTCAACTCTGCTTTGATAAAGGTACTTGTCACAACTGCCCTTGAGAGGAAATTAAATACCAATGAATCTTGTGTAGATTCCACATGTCAGGTTTACATAGTTTGATTTCTAGTGCTCTCCTTTTTAATACAGAGCTCTTTGTTAGCATATTAAGCTTTTCTTCTCTTCCTAAACAGGTTGAGTCAGTGATGTTGGAGAAAGGAAGTGACTTATTATGGACCTAATAGTTTTATTTGCATTTTTTTGCAAAAATGGCTTAGAGACACTAACTGATAGACATTAAAACAATCTAAGGAACATTGAGTGCTTTGATTATACAAAAAACAGAGACAACAAGGAGTGGCCATCTCTGATGACACTTGATGATAGTTAATTGCTGTCATCAATATTTCAGCCTTAATGATTTTATTGCTTTAATCAATAGTCGTTGCACAAGGCACACTATGTAATATGCAATGAATATTTTATTCTTAATTTTTTATATCCTAAAGCTTATGACCTGTCCAGTACCAAATGTGACCTATCTTTATCTCTGTATATGGGCATCAAATCATGCATCATTTTTTGACAGTAGATGATGGTAATCTTACTATTTAAAATTAATTATTCATATATACGCATCAATTCTTTTTTAGTGGATAGAGACATAAGCAGGCTTCTGTAACTAATCAAAATAGTTTCAAAGAAAAATGAGTAAATCTAGCTCATAAAAGGAATGTAATAACTGGACAGGAATATATATTGTTTGATTCAATATTCTGGTTTGTTTAAATAATTAATTATAGGTTATATGTAAAAATACATTAATATTGCATATGTCATCACACTACCATATGACATGTGCATGCCTTGCTCAAAATAAACTGGAAGCTAGACCCACAATTTGGTCTTCTGTGTGTTCCTTTGAATTCATTTAATTTTTTGAAGTTAAAAAACATAACAATGGCAGCACAGATAGTGTGGAGTGTCGACTATAGAATAATGTACAGAATCAGCACAGAGCCAGGAAGTTGATTGGTGAAAGTGACAGAAGGCCACGGAAGAAAGAAAAAAGGTGGGGGTATGGGAAAGCACGAGAGGGAGGCAATGGGCAGGCAAGGAGATAACATGGGATAGGGACAAGGGGATGGAAAATGTTGAAGGGGGGGAGGCAATAGGTGGGCATATCCAACACTTGTTTCTCGATGCAGACATTATTCTAAGTTCTGCTACATGAAGAGATTATTGATGGACAAAGGAATTAATTCAAGGATCTCAACTGAATTTTTACAATCCTTGGTTCATGACCATTCAATGCAGAGAAGGAGAATTTGGGATAGTATTAAGGACCTTCACTCCAGCACATGGAAACCGAGTATATATAGTGGAAGGGGCACACCAACTCACAAGCTGCTCATCCATCTGTCAGGTACCTTCTAACCATCTGGAAAGGTGCCTGTGACTCCTATGTTGATCTCATCAATCACGTCAGAACCAGAATGGACGTAATTCATCCTCAGTCCTGAGGGATTGCTTGAGGAGGATGTTGCATTGGTTCTAAATCAACAATATTGGAATTTGCTCAGCATAATCACTGCAGCTGGTCTGGGATTATCATCCCCAATGACATTTAAGGATAAGCAATAAACTCCAAGAGTATTAATGAAAAAAAGTAATTTTTCTTTATTTTGCATAAATGAGTCTCATTTGAAAGGAAGAATCACAGATCTGTTAATCAACACTGTGGTGTCAGATGAGACTGTGAACCCGAGATCAAGTGTAAGCGGGTGTTGTATGGTAATGTACCGGTTACCTTAATGCTACTACAGCGCCAGCAACATGGGTTAATTTCCATCTTTGTACATTCTCCCCATGACTGCGTGGCTTTCCTCCCACATTCCGAAGACGTACTTAGTTCACAAGTAGATGCAGTGTATCATGAGACTGTGAGGAAGGACAGGCAGATGTTAAGGGAAAATTTCAGTCAGAGGGATGAGCTGAGGTATAACATGAGGAAAAATCAAAAAGGATGCTGAATACTGGACTGTAGGTATTATATTTGAATACACACAGTATACAGAATAAGGTAGATCTTGTAGCGCAATTAGAGATTGGCAGGTATGATGTGGGCATCACTGAATCATAGCTGAAAGAAGATCATTGTTGGGAGCTTGACATCCAAGGATATATTGAAAGGACAGGCAGATATGCAGAGGGCTGGGGTTGCTCTGTTGGTAAAAAATGAAATCAAATCCCTAGAAAGAGGTGACATAGGATCGGAAGATGTAGAATCCTTGTGGGTAGAGTGGGAAGAAACTGCAAGAGTAAAAAGACCCTGATAGGCATTACTCTATATACAGGCCTCCAAATAGCAGCCAGGATGTGGCATACAAATTACAAAGGGGGATAGAAAATGCATGTAAAAAAGGCAATATTATGCTAGAAATAGGGGTTGTTAATATGCAAGTAGATTAGGAAAAACAAGTTGGTCCTCGATCCCAAGAGAAGGGATTTGTAGATTGCCTATAAGATAGCTTTTTAGAGTAGCTTGTTGTTGAGCCCACTAGGGGATCAATTATTCTGGATTGGGCATTGTGTAATGAACCAGAATTGGTTCGGGGGCTTTAAGTGAAAAAAGCCCTTATGAGGCAGTGATCATAATATGATAGAATTCAGCCTGCAGTTTGAGAGGGAGAAGATAAAGTCAGATGTATCGGTATTACTTGGGAGTAAAGGGAATTGCAGATGCTTGAGAGAGAAGCTGGCTAAAGATGATTAGAAGGGGTTACCTGCAGGTATGACAGGAGAACAATAGCTGGAATTTCTTGGAGCAATTTGGAAAGTGCAGCATAAGTACATCCCAAAGATGAAGTTTTCTAAAGGGCGGATGAGTCAAGAGAAGTTAAAGACACCATAAAAGCAAAAGAGAAAGCACATATCATAGCAAAAATTAGTGTGAAGTTAGAGGATTGGGAAGCTTTTAAAAACTAACAGAAGGCAACAAAAAAAGAAGCCAAAAGGAGAGAACTACTGAAATATGAAGGTAAGCTAGCCAATAATATAAAAGAAGATACCACAAGGTCTTTTTTTAAGATATATACAAAATGTTAAAGAGAGGCGAGAGTGGATATCAGACCACTGGAAAATGTCACTGGCGAGGTAGTAATGGGGGAAAAAGAAATGGTGGATGAACGTAATTAGTATGTTGTGTCAGTCTTCACTATGGAAGACACGAACAGTATGCAGAGATTCAAGAATGTCAGCGGGCAGAAGTGAGTGTTATCACTACTACTAAGGAGAAGGTGCTCGGGAAGTAGAAAGATTTGAAGGCAGGCAAGTCACCTTGACTAGATGGTTTCAGGGTTCAGAAAGAGGTACCTGAAGCAATTGTGAGAGCATGAGCAGTGATATTTCAAGAATCACTAGATTCTGGAATGGTTCCAGAGGACTGGAAAATTGAAAATGTCACTCCACTCTTTAAGAAGTGAGGGAGGCAGAAGAAAGGAAATTTAAGGCCATTTGCCCTGACTATAGTGTTGTGAAGATGTTGGAGTCCATTATTAAGGATGAGGTTTCAGGATACATGGAGGCACATGATAAAATAGGGAAGGCCAAAGTTAGCATGGTTTCCTCAGGGGGAAATCTTGCTTGATAAACCTGTTGGAATTGTTTGAGGAAATAGCAGGAAAGATAGACAAAG
This sequence comes from Mobula hypostoma, assembly GCF_963921235.1. Lineage (NCBI taxonomy): Eukaryota > Metazoa > Chordata > Chondrichthyes > Myliobatiformes > Myliobatidae > Mobula > Mobula hypostoma. The sequence continues at coordinate 33,493,335 of NC_086100.1, forward strand.
GAATGTCAGTGAAGGTTGTTTTACTTGGATTTTCAGAAGGCCTTTGACAAAGTGCCACACATGAGGTTGCTTAACAAGATAAAAGAGTCCATGGTATTGCAGGAAAGATACTAGCATGGATGGAAGTTGACTGGCAGGAGACAAAGAGTGGAAATAAAGGAGAGACTTTTCACATTGGCTGCCAGTGATTACTGGTGTGCCTCAGGAGTTTGTGTTAGGATTGCTTCTTTTCATGTTATATGTCAATAATTTGTAAGACAATATTGATGGCTTTGTGGTCAAGGCTGAAGACAATACAAAGCTAGGCAGAGGGGTAGGTAGTGTTGAGGAAACTGGGAGTCTGCAGAAGGAATTAGGCAGATTGAGAGAATGGGCAAAGTTGTGGCAGATGGAAAAGATTGTAGCAAAATATATGGTCATACACTTTGGTAGAAGGAATAAAGGCATGGACTATTTTCAAAAATCAGAGGTGCAAAGGAACTTGGGAATCTTTGTGCAAGATTCCCTAAAGGTTTACTTGCAGGTTGAGTCAGTCATAAGGAAGACAAATGCAATGATAGCATTCATTTTGAGAGGACTAGCATGATGTGATGCTGAAACTCTATAAGATATTGGCCAGACTACAATTGGAATATTGTGCAAAGTTTTGGGCCTCTGACTTAAGAAAAGGTATGCTGGCATTTGAGATGGTCCACAAGAGGTTCATGAGAATGGTTCAGGAATGAAATGTTTCGTATATAATTAATGTTTGATGGCTCTGGACCTGTACTTGCTGGAGTTTAGAAAAATCCTGGGTGATCTCATCGAAGCCTATCGAATATTGAAAAGTCCAGATGGAGTAGATGTGGAGAGTAGATATATCAGTAAGTCTAGGTCTAGAGGGCACAGCCTCAGAATAGAGGGACATCCATTTAAAACAGAGATGAGAAGAATTTATTCAGCTAGAGATAGTGATCTGTGGAACTTATTGCCACAGGAGGCTGTGGAAACCAATTCGCTGAGTATATTTAAAGTGGAAGTTGATACGCAGCTCAGGACATGAGTTGCATCATGCTCAACCTTTTGATTCCTGACTTTGTCTGAGATCTTACCAACATCTGTCTCTGCAACCTCTCCACTAACAGTTAGAGCACTCTGGGTCATGGCATCAAAGGATATGCGGAGATTATTTTGTATGCCACAGTTCCCAAGGAGACATTGAATTGCACATAATCAGGCACTTGGGAAGGACCAAGTAAAATCATTGAGGTTTGAGAGAAGCGGATATTGTGTGAGTGGACCAGTGTTGGAGTGTGGATTTGATCCTTTGGCTCATCAAAGCTTCAGTGAAGAAAGGTGTAGGACGTAAGAAGATTTTTTTTCATTCTTTGTTCTTCCTTTCTTTCTTATTGAGCAGAGGGGATGCTAGACAGGAAACTGGAATGTTCCTCTTGTGGTAGGTTGAAAGGAAGGACCTCCAGTGTCCCTGACAACAATACCAACAAGAAGCGCATCCATCTGCAGCTTCTAACAGACCGTGTTATGCATTTGGTGCTGGAACTAGATGAACTCTGGATCATTTGTGAAGCTGTAGGTTTAATAGAAAGGACATACAGGGAAGTAGTTGCACCCAAGATCTGGGAAACAGGTAACTGGGTGACTATCTAAAGGAGGAAAGGGGATAGGCAGCCAGTCAACTAAAGGTATCCACTTTGAATACTCATCATCATAGCTTGTCACACCAGACAGCCAGCCACTCTAGTGTTAATTGGTTGATATTGAGCAGGTCAGTGTCAGCTAAATCGGGTGAAAGCGGGCAGTTGCGCAGAACGTGTTCAATATTCTGCACCCTTTCACCACACTCACAGGATTTGCTGGTCTTTAAACTCCACTTCACCATATTACCTCCCGTCCTACAAACTCCCGCTCTCGCTCTGTTGAGAGTGCACCACTTCCGTCCGTTAAGCAGTGCCCTGTCTGGCAACGTTTCTGTGGGGTCTTGCACTGTATTGTTTGGTGGGGTTCTGGCTTCTGTTTGTTGCCAGAGGTCAATCCTGTATGTTTGGGGGGATGTTCCATGCGGTAGTTCCTTCACTGTAGCAAAGCTTTTCCTCGATTTTAGGCGGTTGGAAACTGGCACATGATGATGTAGTGGGTGCCATGGATCCAAGTTCTGTTTACCTTTTTCAATTTTTGTTGTAGCGTGTCTTCGGATCTCTGGGGGAGCAATGTCTGCAAGTTTGTAAATGATGTTAGTGGGTGTGGGGCACAGTGTGCCCGTGATTATTCTGTGGGGGTAAGATGACTTAGCAGAAGAAAGGCACAGCAGTCAGGTCTCTGGCACTGAGCCTGTCTCTGCGATTCAGGACGGAAGGACGGAGAAGGGGAAAGGTGCAATGATTAGATGTAGGTGCGTTGGTTAGATGAATAGAAATGAGGCTGTATGGATGAGAACAAGATTAGCAGATGGTCTGTTGCCTCCCAGGTGCCAGGGTCAAGGACAGATTGGATCGAGTCCATGCCATTCTTAAGTAGGAGACTGAGTAGTCAGAGGTCATGGTACACGTTGGTACCAATGACATAGGTAGAATTGCTGACTAGGTCCTGCAAATGAGTCAGCGAGTTGGGTGCTAAGTTAAAGGACAGGACCCCGAGGGCTGTGATCTCAGGATTGCTAGCCATGCCACATGCTAATGAGGCCAGAAGTAAGAAGATCATACAGTTTAACATATGGCTAAGGAGTTGGTGCTGGAAAGAGGGCTTCAGATTTTTGGATCATTGGCCGGTGAGCCTGATATCAGTAATGGTAAAGTTAGGGACCAGACATATAAGTATTTGGATGAACAGTGACTGATTAGGGAAGTTTCCATGGCCTTGTGCATAGTTAATCACGTCTAACCAATCTTATAGAGCTTTTGACAGGGAAGTTGATAAGGGCAAGGCAATGGGATGTTGTCTACATGGACTTTAGCAGGGCCCTTGACAAGGACCCTCATGGGAGTTTGATCAAGAAAGTTCACTCCCTTGGCCTTCAAGGTAAGGTAGTGGATTAGACATTGGCTTTGTGGAAGAAGCCAGAGAGTGGTTGTAGATGGTTTTCTCACTAACTGAAAGGCCTCTGACTAGTGGTGTGCTGCAGGATTTGGTGCTGGGTCGATTGTTGTTTATCATCTATATCAATGATTTGGATGAGAATGTGGTAAACTGGATCAGCAAATTTGTGGATGACCCCAAGATTGGGGCTGTAGTGGACAGTGAGGAAGACTATCAAAGCCTGCAGCAGAATCTGGACCAGCTGGAACAATGGTTTGAAAAATGGGGTGTTCTGTACATCAGTCACTGAAAGCAAGCATGCAAGTACAGCAGGCTGTGAAGAAAGCTAATGGCTTGCCGGCCTTCATAACAAGGGGAATTGAGTATAAGAGCAAAGAGGTCCTTCTGCAGCTGTACAGGGGCCTGGTGAGACCACACCTGGAGTACTGTGTGCAGTTTTGGTCTCCAATTTTGAGGAAGGACATTCTTGCTATTGAGGGAGTGTAGCGTAGGTTTACAAGGTTAATTCCCAGGATGGCGGGACTGTCATATGTCGAAAGTTTGGAGGGACGGGGTTTGTATACTCTGGAATTTAGAAGGCTGAGAGGGGATCTTATTGAAATATATAAGATTATTAAGGGATTGGACACGTTGGAGGCAGAAAGTATGTTCCCACTGATAGGTGAGTCCAGAACCAGAGACCGCAGTTTAAGAATTAGGGGTAGGCCATTTAGAACGGAGTTGAGGAAAAACTTTTTCACCCAGAGAGTGGTGGATATATGGAATGCTCTGCCCCAGAAGGCTGTGGAGGCCAAGTCTCTGGATGCTTTCAAGAAAGAGATGGATAGAGCTCTTAAAGATAGCGGAATCAAAGGTTATGGGGAGTAGGCAGGAACTGGATACTGACTGTGGATGATCAGCCATGATCACAGTGAATGGCGGTGCTGGCTCGAAGGGCCAAATGACCTACTCCTGCACCTATTGTCTATTGTCTATTGGAACCTAATGCAGACAAGTATGAAATATTGCACTTTAGGAGAACCAGACAGGGTAGGTCTGACACAGTGAGCCATCGTGCTCTCAGGAGTGCAGTAGACAAAGAGATCTGGGAATACCGATCCATAATTCCTTGAAAGTGTCATCATAATTAGGATGTAAAGAAAGTTCTGGGGTACCCTGGCCTTCATTAATCAATGTATTGAGTACAGGAGTTGGAATATTATGTTGAAATTATGAAAGACATATGTGAAGCAGAATTTGAGGTGTTGTATATTGTGCAGTTTTAGTCACCTGCCTACAGGAAAGATATAAGTAAAATTGAAAGAGTACACAGAACATTTACAAGTATGTTGTTGGGAGTCTGAGGATCTGAGTTATAGGGAAAGGTTGAATAAATTAGGACCTTATACCCTAGAACGTAGAAAATTGAGGGGAGATATGATAGAGGTAAACAAAATTATGAGGGGTATATACTGTATAGGCTAAAAATAAGCAGCGTTTTTCCACTGAGATTGGGCGCACTTCAACTAGAGGTCATAGGTTAAAGCTGAAAGGGTTAAATATTTAAGGGGAACATGAGCGAGAACTTCACTTGGGGGTGATGACAGTGTGGAACGAGCTGGCAGTGCAAGTGGTAAAAGCAGAGCTAATTTCAACATTTAAGAGAAACTTAGATGAGCCATGGTCTAGGTGCAAGTTGATGGGACTAGACGGATTTATGGTTCAACACAGATTAGATGAGCTGAAGAACCTGTTTCTGTGCTGTAGTGTTCTATGACTATGACTTAGGTAAGAGAATGAGGTTGAGCGGGATAATAAGTCAGCCATTATGGAATGATAGATCAGACTCAATGGGCCAAATGGCCTAATTCTGCTTCTATGTCTATGGTCTTTTGGGTTGGTAGCCTAATTCATCATATGGTGGTAATTTGGTGGCGTGGGTTTCCAGCCTGTTTCCAAGCTGAACCTATAAATAAAAAATAAATAAAATTTATTGAACTTTCATCCAACTAAATCTGAGTCAAAAGCATCAGAGAATGAACAGCAGACAATTAAAGATTTGCCCATCTGGGTTCTCAGCTGCAGCTCTGGTAATAACGGTATTGTCAAAACTACAGAGGCAAAGTTAATTCATACAATTTTTTTCAAATTGTATTAATTGACTTGCTGTCTAATTGTGCATCCTTACTAATCAGAAAATAATTGCTACATGTAACAGCGGGAATTGGAAGAGCACTTTCTTTAAAAAGTTTGCCTGATTCAGGAAATGGACCAATTATTAAAAGTTTGTCACTGCAAAGGTTAATGGAGGGCTTTGTAAATCGAGCAGTGGAATAGAGCTGACAGGATTATTCTATTAGAACACACCATATAATTCAGGACTAAATGACCTTCGACTGTGAAATAACAATTCTAAGAATCTGATTCAATAATTTCAGAGAAGTGTCACTGAACACTCAGGCCACTAACCTTCCTGTATAAATACTGTTTTCCTGTTATTCAACAAGTCTACTTCATAGATTAGATTATTTCTATGAAAATCACTTTCACATGAATTTGACCATATCAACAAATGCATGAAAAATAATGAAGTAGGTTACAAGGAGGTTTGAGAAAAAAAAAATCAAGAAAATGGTTGAGCAAACCAAAAAAAATACTAGTTCTGTATTATTCAGCATGCAAGTGCAACCAGCAATTCAGAAGTAGCACACATGAATTTATTTTACATTGGCTGTAGTCAGAAAATGATTTGGCTGCAAGAGTAACGGCATTTTACTGGAATTATGTAGATCTCGAATGAGATTGCACCTAAAATATTGTCAAATACTGGCCTGATTTACTTGTACTTGTGTACCTGCAATAGAGAGACTGAGGTGGGAGTTCACCAGACTGATTCATAGAATGTTTCTTTGAACCATCGTGGATAGATGTGTGATGAGGCTCCCCTTGGCTGGTGCGATGAGAACCAAATGGCAGGTTCTCAAAATAAGTGATTGGCCGTTCAGGACCAAGGCACAAAGGGCATTTGGCGGGTGCAAGGAAGGAACAGGCAACATGATATTGAGATGGAGGATTGGTCATGATAATGTTCAATGCTGGAGCAGGCTCAAAAGGCCAGATAGCATACTGTTGCTACGATTTGTTGTTCAATTCAACATTTCTCTCAGCTGAAATAGAATTTCTTCCTTTGAGGATAAAGAATCTTCTGAATTCTTTCTCAGGAGTGCTGTGGAGGCGTAATTACTAAGCATATCGAAGGCAGAGATCAATATGTTTTTGGATATGGGATGAATTAGTTTTGGGTAAGTGACTCAAACCGTGAACATTGAAAGGTGGACCAGGCACAACAGGCTGACCCACTCCAACTTCTATATGCTCTTATGTTCCCAAGTGAAACAGAAATTAGTGAAAATGGTATTCTTACTAGGAAGGCAGCATCGATGGGCAGAGAAACAAAGTTTGCGTTTCGATTGTTATTCAGAGGAAAGGTCATAGACCCGAAATGCTGGGCTGAATTAAGCTTAATTTGTCACGCTATCCAGACTCCCCTGATGAAGGGTAGACAAACTGACTTTCTGCACCCAGGATATGATCAGTGAGGAGTATCAAGTACTCAGCAATATATAGGCAGTGCTTGACTGGCATCATTGCCCAGAACACCCTGACATTTAACAGAGCAGCTGGCTCTGGCTGCTGAACAGTTAGAGACATAGATTCTCCAGTGCTATGGAATCCTAGCAGTGATGGAGCAAAGTGACAGACATGCTTGTAATACTCAGTATGGTCCACAGTGAAACTTTCTTATCATTGAGCAGCTGCATGCTGGATGTCTTCCGCAGACCCTTTGGCCACTGACAACCTGATTAACTCTGTTTCCCTGTGCTGGTGCTGATGCTGCCTCACTTACTCAGACTTTCCAGCATATTCTTCTTTTCCTGTAGATGTCCAGCATTATGCTTTGCAGGTGGACTTTAAGCAGAGCCTGCAAGATCAACCAGACAAAAAGGGCCGCTGGTTTTAGGTCAAGGAGGGTGCTCATGATAAGATCATCCCAGCTCAGTTAACTACACTCATTCTTTGATCCTGCCTTTTTCCTCGAAGCAATGAAGAAGAATAATGGAATTCCCGAGCCACAGATTGTAATTTATTTAAGGGGATTAAATCTGTTTTACAAATAGACTAGATCAATAAATGAGAGAAAGTTTCATCTATAATCTTATCAGGGGAATTAGATGATTTGTTTAGAGTATAATAGAAAGCTTGGAGTGATTACAGGCAAATCATTTCATTTGGGGATGCAGGATTAAGGCTTCATTTTGCACAATAAATGAAAAATAAAATTACATTATTTTGTCTTAACAGATCTTCTATACATTATGTACAACATAACATAATTATGTGTAACATAAACAACATTGTATTTAATGAAATGTTAAGTTGCTGTTCAGCTGTTAACTATGGAAGGTGACTTCTACTAACACGTTAGGCACACACCAGACAATAAAAGTTACAATTATGAAGAAATTATTTATCTGACACTGTGATGCTGACATTACATCTATTAAATATGGAATAGGATGGAAATAACACTGTACTGCAGGTAATTAAATATTAACACTAAGGTTCTTTTACTAAGGATTCACAACATTCATTGCCTACACAGATTTAATAGGTGTTTTGAGTAATAGGTGTATTGCTGATCATTGTTTGAAAAGAAACTTTGAGATATATGGAGCAATCTCCACATTAAAAAGACCATAAGACATAGGAGCAGAATTAGGCCACTCGGCCCATTGAGTCTGCTCCACTATTCCGTCCTCTCCGATATATTATCCATCTCAACCCTTTCTTTTGCCTTCTCCCAGTAATCTTTGACGCCATGACTAACCAGGAACCTATCAACCTCTGCTTTAAGTATACTCAAAGACTTCGGTTCCACAGCTGCTTGAGGTAATGAATTGCAGATTTGCCAACCTCTGGTTGAAGAAATTCTTTCTCACCTCTGTCTTCAATCGACGTTTCTCTATCCTGAATCTGCACCTCCAGTCCTACTCTCACCCACTATAGGAAATATCCCCTTCACATCCACTTTGTCCAAGTCTTTCAATGTTTGATAGGTTTCAGTGAGATGTCCATCCATTCTCCTAAACTGCAATGAGTACAGGCCCAGAGGAACCAAACACTTCCCATATATTAACCCTTTCATTCCTAGCATCATTCTCATGTACCTTCCCTGGACCGTCTCCAGTGCCAACACATCTTTCCTTAGATAAGGAGCCCAAACCTACTCACAAATGCTCACAAAACTCTGACCAATGCCTTATAAAGCCTCAGTATTACATCCTTGGTCTTATATTCTAGTCCTCTTGAAATGAATGATAACATTGCATTTGCTTTCCTTACCACCAACTCTACCTACAAGTTAACTTTTAAGAAATCCTGCACAAGGACTCCGAAGTCCTTCTTTGCACCTCTGATTTTTGAATATTTTTCCCCATTTAGATAATAGTCGACAAATTTATTCTTTCTACCAAAGTTCACGACCATATATTTCCCTACACTATGTTCCTTCTGCCATTTTTTCGCCCATTCTCCCAATCTGTCCTTCTATAGAGTCCCTGCTTTCTCAACAATACCTGTCCCTCCACCTGTCTTGTATCATCTGCAAACTTAGTCACAAATCCATCACCCAAATTGTTGATATGGGATGTGAAAAGAAGCAGTCCCTACACCGGCCCATGTGGAACACTACTAGTTACAGTCACTGGCAGACAACCAGAAAAGACCACTTTTATTCCTACTATTTGCCTCCTGCCAGCTAGCCAATCTATCCATGCTAATATCTTCCTGTTAATACCATGGGGTCTTTTATCTTGTTAAGCAGCCTCTTACGTGGCACTTTGCCAAAGGCCTTCTGAAAATCCAAGTAAACAACATCCATTGACTATCCTTCGTTTATCTTGTCTGTTATTTCCTCAAAGAATTCCAACTGATTTGTCAAGCAAGATTTCCCCCAAAGAAAACCATGCTGACTTTGGCTTACTTTGTCGTGTGCCTCCAAGTACCCTGAAACCTCATCCTTAATAATGGACTCCAACATCTTCCCAACCACTGAAATCAGGCTAAATGGCCTATAATTTCCTTTCTTCTTCTTCCCTCCCTTCTTACATAGTGGAGTGACATTTGCAATGTTCCAGTCCTCCAGAACCATTCTAGAATCTGGTGGTTCTTGATAAATCATTAGTAATGCCTCCACGATCTCTTGAGCTACCTCTTTCAGAACCCTGGGACTTTAGTCTATCTGGTCCAGGTGACTTCTCCACTATACCTTCAGACCTTTCAGCTTCCCAAGTACCTTCTCCTTAGTGATATCAACTACACTCACTTCTGCCCCCTGACACTCTCAAATTTCTGGCATTTCACATTTCCCTGGCAACTTAATTTAAACCCTTCCCTACCGCTCCAGCAAAACTGCCCACAAGGATGTAGGTTCATTGGCTTTTATTATTACGTAGCCATTCTCATAACCTATGGAAAATGTTAAATTGAAGTCTAAAACTCATGATCTTATTGGTGCACTGTTGCTGATCAAACAAAGACATCTATGATAACATTTTAGGTAGAAAAACGTCATCGAGTTGCCTGTATTTCACATGCTTTCAAACCAAAAATGATAAGAACTGTACTGTGCAGATTTTTGCCAGGGCTGGGTCATCTAACATCAAACTAGACTGTGTTAGAGCAAAGAGCAGTGTAGAAAGTGAAAACTTGATAATGTGACAAGTTTAAGAATGAACGTAGGTGACTGGAACAGTGAGGTTGTTAGTATTCAGTGACATGAGCTAGGAGGTTTGCATAGATGAGGACACCGTCGGGCTTTGTCATCCAACTAGTATAAAGTCCACTAAAGATGAACATGAAACAAAAACAGCAAATGCCTAAAACACGTGGCAGCAATTTAGGAACAGCTTCTTCTCCTCCGCCTTCAGATTTCTGAATGGTCGAATAACCTATGTATATTCCCTCATTATTCCTTTTTCATGCTCTAATCTTTTTTTTAATTTATATTAACTTTATGTTCTTGCACTGTACTGCTCCTGTAAAATAACAAATTTCATATCATGTGGAATAGGATGGCATGGTAGTGTAGTGGTTAGCACAATGCTTTGCAGTACACTTTCAATTCCCATCACTGCCTGAAAGCAGTTTGTACATTCTCCCCGTGACAGCATGTGTTTCTTCTGGATGCTCCAGTTTCCTCCCACTCTCCAAAGAGCCTCCTGTTGGTAGGTTAATTGGTCACTGCATGTTGTCCCATGATGAGGCTAGGATTAAATCGGGGGATTGCTGGGTGGCGTGGCTTGAAGGGCTGGAGGGCCCTATTCCGTGTTGTATCTCAATAAAAATAACAAACTATAAGACAGTGATAATAAACAGAATTCTGAGATAGGTCGTCATCTGTGGAAAGAGAAGAGTTGACATCTTATGGCTGGCTACATTTGTCAGAACTTGCTGTTAATAAGTGCTATCTATGCTTTGTGAAACAGGTGTGTCAAATGAGTGGAGTGGTCTTTACTCTTTCGATGCTGTCTTATGTCAGTAATAAGCAGACTTCAATGACTCCGAAATAGAAATTACAACACCTTCATTAACAATAATGTCCAATCAATGTTACTTGTCATTACTTGATAAAGGTAGACTTCCTTGACAAGCCACTCGAATTCACTGCCAATTCCAGTGAATGTCATGGAGAGAAGAGAATTTAGAAGGGAATATTTGGAGAATTTAGAGCAATTACATAGGTTTCAGGAATCTTGGTAGGTTGTTAGCAGAGGGTGATATAATATTCGCAAAATCAGAAAATGTATAGAATGATTTTGATCGAAGAATTTTCAGAAAGCCAACTACAAATAAATTTTGTGGAGACATGAGATATCTGGCTCAGTTCTGAGGCTAACTCAATTTGTCATTATCAGTGCACACCAAAATCATCTTGGCTACCAAAGATATTGTTCAAGAGATACATCAACTTTCAGTCTCTATAAAGAGCAATGACATTGAGAAGAATGTGTGTCCCTTCAAACTCATATAAGCAATAACGTTTTATAATGACATCACTACTGTACCATTATTGTGCACTTCACAAACTTATAGATTCGTCACTAGTTGAAAAGTGTATTTTGAAGCCATGTGTGGAAATCTTAAAGCATAATACATAAAAGGTAAATTCTGGACATTACTGGCAGCATCCTGGTGTGAATGTTTGTTCAAGCAGATGTCAGGTGGTTTATTCAAGATTAAGTGGCTAAAATCAGGACTGGAAATCTACGACAGTGATCTCTCAGACATAAAGTTCCATTGGTCTGCATGCATTCCCAAATTATTGCACTATTATAGATTCAGTGTCATCTCTATGCTATAATCTCCAGGTGGTTAAGGCATTCGTCTAGTGATTTGAAGGTTGCTAGTTCGAGCCTTGGCTGAGGCAGCGTGTATGTCCTTGAGCAAGGGACTTAACCTCACATTGCTCTGCGATGACACCAGTGCCAAGCTGTATGGGTCCTAATGCCCTTCCTTTGGACAATATCGGTGGTGTGGAGAGGGGAGACTTGCAGTATGGGCAACTGCTGGTTTTCCATACAACCTTGCCCAGGCCTGCACCCTGGAACCCTTCCAAGGTGCAAATCTATGGTCTCATGAGACTAAAGGATGCCTATAAATAAAAAAAAATCTCCAGGTGGATGTGAATTGAGGGTCAAATAAAATCCTTAATATCTGTACACTGACAGCCCTACCTGGTCAAGAACGTCAGAGCTCCCCACTGGAGCAGTCCTAATGCAAGTCTTGGCCAAAACTGTTGACAATTCCTTTCCACCCACAAATGCTAGTCAACCCACTGAGTTCCTCCAGTACATTTCTTTGCTCCAGATTCCATCTTCTCCAGTCTCGTATGTGTCTCCATCTCCCCAATGGATATGTGAGGAGAGTTAATGGTTATTGCACAGGCAGGGAATATAGTCCAGAGATTCCATATTCTCTAGAAAAATATCCAACCAGATATCCAAGCTATTTCTACATTTCCATAGATTAGGCATTGATCCTCTGCCTTCACTGAGCAATTAAACTAAAATAATCTAACAACAGAAGTTTTATCCAATACTTTAAATAGTTTATGGACTTCTATCTCAATGCATCGCTGAAGTAAGAAGGCCAAGACATCTGAGTCCTTCTGTATAGCTGAGGTTATTTCATCTGAGAATTATTCTCATTACTCTCCTCTGGATCTTTGCCATTATATCACCAATCACATGGAGGGGTCTCCAGCTGTCAAGTTATCTGACCTTGATGATTCCATTAACAGAACACAAGGCCCTTAATTCTAGCCATCTACATTGATTGTGGATCTGGCACAACAACAGTGAACACAGGGGATCCTACAGATGCTGCCTATCTGGAGGAAGACACGCAAAGTGATGGAAGAACTCACCGGCACATGACGAATGCTGAATCCTGATAAAGTGTCTCGGCCCGACACATCGACTGTTTACTCCTCTCCATAGATGCTGCCTGACCTGCAGAAATCCCCCTGCATTTTGTATGTGTTCCCGAACAACAATAAATCTTTTCAAAAAGAGGCAGAATGGTAGCGCAGAGGTTAGTACAACGTTTTCCAGCAGATAGCTGTAAGATTGGGGTTTGATTCCCTCCACTGTCTGTAAGAAGTTTGACTGTTCTACCAGTGATCATGTGGCTTTCCAGTATCTTCTCACATTCCAAAGATGTATGTTAGGGTTAGTGAGTTGTGGGAATGCCACGTTGGTACCGCAAGTGTGATGACACTTGTGGGCTGCTTAGCACAATTCACGCTGATTTGATTTGATGCAAACAATGCATTTCACTGTATGTTTTGATGTACATTCGACAAAACTAATCTTATCTTCGTATATAACGTGCTGCTGCTGTTCAGTAGAGCAACAGACCAGGGACCAGTTTCTGAGCAATGCTCTCTAGTGATCTCTTGAAATATTTTTATTCCAGGAACACAATGATTAAGTGCTATATTCTTAATTGAAACTGCATTTAGCTTACTCTGAATTTAGTTACTACTGACTGTATAGCTAAATATCATTATTTAATCTGATTATGCACTGAACTGAAAGGTATTCACTTTATAAACCATGGTTCTAGCTGAGAACACATGAACTATTGATTTCAGCATTGCTGTCATGGAGCAATGAAATATATACCCCCATGAGGAAGAGACAATGTTATTGGCTGGGTCATGAGGATGTGCTCCCTGCACAAAAACTAATGACAGGCTGCTGCAGTCACATGTGCCCCTGCGTGGAATGGTGGACGGAGGGTCTTTTTCTTGTGATATGGGTGACATTCATGTTCACATGGTATATTGAAGGATATGTGTATTATAGAACTTGTCCACACGCTAACGTAATTTATTGGCATTAGATAGAAACTTGCAAAAGTTCCTGTCTAATACCAATAACATTTGATTGGGAGTAGCTGCTTTCAGGTAAAGAGAAAGTTGGTGAGTGAGAGTCTATTAAGAGTGAGATACAGGGAGTTCAGGGCCAGCAGTTTGCTGTCACAGTGTTGGGTAAAAGAGGAAAAGGAAACTGGCATGAGGCAGTCGCAGTTGGAATCAGGCAAATCTCTTGTGGGGAATACTTAAGAGGGAATGAAGAAAGCGAAATGAAGGCATGAGATAGTTTCCACAGAGAAGGGAAAGGAGCATCTTAGTATATTAAGAGCAAAAAGAATTAGAATTACATTATTATTGTCACATGTACTGAGGTACAGTGAAAAACTTTGTTCTGCATATCATCCATACAGATCATTTCACTACAACAGTGTATTGAAATAGTACAAAGGAAAACAACATAGGACAAACAAGAGAAAATATGCAGATGCTGGAAATCCAAACAACACACACAAAACGCTCGGCAGGATGGATAAAGTACAGACTGCAGAATAGAACACAGAAAGCACAGTGCAGGCAGGCAATGAGGTGTAAGGCCATAACAAAGCAGACTGTAAGGTCAAGAATCCATTTTATAACAGTGGGATAGCAGCTGTCCTTGTGTTTGATGGTGTGTGTATTTAGACTTTTGCATTGTTTGCCTGATTGGTGGTGGGAGAAGACAATGTCCAGGATGGTGCCTAGGGAGGGAATGTCTACGTGCGTAATACGGGAGATAGGCAATGTCCTAAATGAATATTTTCCATCTATGTTTACGATGGAAAAGGTCGTGGAAGCTAGGGAGGAGAATAGTGATGTCATGAAATATGTCCACATTACAAAAGAAGGTGCTGGTAATCTCAAAATGCATAAGGACTGTTGAATCCATGGATCCTGATTTAAGTGCACCTTGGGAGACAGGGATGAAACTGCTGTGGCCTTCACAGAGATTGGTGAAAAGCCGCAAGGTCAAACCAAGGAACTACAGGATGGTAAACATAACATCTACGGTGGAAAAGTTACTGTAGGGAATTCTGAGAAACAAAATCTATCTGCATTTGGAAAGACAAAGGATAGTCTGGATGGCTCTGCACATGTGAAATAGTGTCTCGTGAATTTAATTGTGACTTTTGAAGAGGTGACCAAGAGGATTAATGTAGGGCAAGGCAGTACATGTCAACATGGAATTCAGCAAGGCCTTTGACAAGGTCCCGCATGGTAGGCTAGGTCCTGAAAGGTTAAATCACATGAGAAGCAGGATGAAGTAGCCAACTGGAAACAAAGTTGACTTGGTAGAACGAGTCAGAAGGTGGTAGAGGAGGATTGTTTTATACATTGGAAGCCTGCACACAGCAGCATACTGCAGGGACTGGTGCGAGCCCCACTGCTGGTCATCATCTAGATTAAAGATATTGAGAATTCAATGCCCTGGTTCACATTTTTACTCCTATGCTGTATGTATTTCATTTTAGCAGTTCTAAGAGCAGTCTGTTCTGCTTTTAGCCTATTTGGGTTATTGTTAAAGATAAGGGATGCTGAGGAATGCGTGTCATCTATTTAGGATGGTGGAACTGGGAGAAGGTTCGAGAAAACACTGGGGGTCGGAGGTTTTGTGAAGGTCACTAAGGTTTTGGGTTTTGTTTTGTTCAGCGGGAAATGAAGAGAGAAGACGTTGGAGAGAACCAGTCGTAAGATTTGACCCGGTGGGGGACCATGATCAAATGGAGCAAGGTGCCAAGGTCTACTGAGGATCAGTGGATATGACTTTCGGAAGAGCTGAGCTTCAACTTGTGTATACTTGGCTGTTTAATTATAATAGGTCCTTTACTTTCTTTCTTTTCATTACTAACCCTTTAGTTACATTAAGATTCATAAATATAATTCCTTCAATCGTATGCAATGTGCTGTCTGTTATATCTTGGCATTGCATTTGTAACAGGGTAGCAAATTACACAGCGTCCACACAAATTGGTGTTTGGGTGGGACAGCTGTCTCCATCTCACGGGTTTGGCTGGACCGGAGTGTGTATTCCCTAGACTTACGCAACCGAGGAAACCAGCAGGGCTTCAAGAATATAATTGGCATGGTAAGTAAGCTTTCTGATGACACTAAAATTGGTGGTCTAGTGAAAAAGGTTATCTAAGAATACAATTGAAAAAGAGGGGATATAGAAATAGTAGATAGAAGTAAACACAGGCAAGTGCCAAGTGTTGCATTTTGGTACATTAAAGCGGGGCAAGACTTACACAGTAAATGATACGGTCTTGGAGAGTGTTGAAGATGAGAGAGACTTAGGGATGCAAGTATACCTGGAGTATTGTGTGGAGTTCTGGTCACATAATTTGAGGAATAAAAACACTAAACTGGAAAGAATGCAGAAAACGATTCTGAAGGATGTAACTGGGACTGGACGGTTTGAGTTTTAAGGAGAGACTGCACAGGCTGGGGCTTTTAGCTCTGGAGCAGAGCAGGCTGAGTGGTGACTTCAGAGAGGTAAACAAAATCATAAGGGGTATAGCTAAGGTGAATGGTCACACTGTTGTTTGCAGGGCAGGGTGCTGGAAGCTAGAGGGCAAAACTTTAAGATGAGAGGGGAAATATTTAAGGGGGACATGAGGAGCATACTTTTTCACACAGAGCTTGGTCAGCATGTGGATTGAACTCTCAGAAGAAATGGTAGACACAGGTAAAATTACAATGTTTAAAAGACATTAAAAGATGTTTAAAATGTTTAAAAGATACATAGATAGAAACAGCCTGGAGAGAATTGGGCTAAAAGCAGGCTAATGCGATTAGCTTATGTGAGCAATCTGGTTGCCATGGGCAAGTTGGGTCAATGGGCCTGTTTCTGTGGCAAATGACTGAGTATGGTGCAAAGGCATGAAAATAAAATATAAACTATATTAATTAATATGAGTGCTATGTAGTGTAGCAGTTAGCGCAATGCTATTACAGCTCAGGGTGTTGGAGTTTGGAGTTCAATTCTGGCATCGTCTGTAAGGAGTCTCTATATGTCCTCCCCCAGGAATGCCTGGGTTTCTCCTGGGCACTCCGGTTTCTTTGCACAGTCTAAACACATAGGTTAAATTGGTCATCGTAATTGTCCTGTGATTAGGTTAAGGTTAAATTGTAGTTGTCAGGGGACGCTGGGGCAGCACGGTTCGAAGGACTGCCAGGGCCTACTGTGCGCTGTAATGCTAAATAAACAAATAAATCACGCCTGACTGAATCGCATCTGGTGGAGAGTGAACCACTTCTGTTCTGACCTTCCCATTTGCTGGAATCATTGCAAAGGTACATGAACTCATAAACTTCTAGTTGTCAGGCCAGGAGTGGAACGGCATTAGTCACATCTGCTTCGGCCGAGGCCAGTGAAGCGTGGAGCATATGATAATTAACAAAACATATTATTTCTGCAAAGCTGATTAGAAAGATGACATACTTTATTTTCTGCAATGCAAACTGGTTTTAAAATGTGCTTAGGGTTAGCCAATTTCAAATATGAAGCTTGGAGATGGAATAATTGAACCATGAAAGTAGTGGTAGTGCTATTGCAGCTGAGATTTCAGCGGTGAGTAGATTATCATCCCCAGTGGAATTTTGGAGGTCACAGCAAGAACACTTATTTACAGTTCAATACTCAAACGTTACATCAACCATATTGCAGAGAACGGATTTGGTCAACACAGTTTCCTTTAGATTAGATTATAGGGACACTCAGTCCTCGTATATTGTCATTTAGTAATGCATGCATTAAAAAATGATACAATATTCCTCCAGTATGATATCACAGAAACACAAGACAGACCAAGACTAAAACTGACAAAAACCACATAATTATAACATATAGTTACAATCGTGCAAAGCAATATCATAATTTGATAAGAGCAGACCATGGGCACAGTAAAAAAAAAGTCTCAAAGTCCTGATAGCCCCAACATCTTACGCAGATGGTAGAAGGGAGAAACTCTCCCTGCCATGAGCCTCCAGCACCGCAAACTTGCCGATGCAGCATCCTGGAAGCACCCGACCACAGTTCGACTCTTGAGTCCATCCGAAAACTTTGCCTCCAACCAGCCCTCCGACACCGAGCACCGAGCACCGTCTCTGCCAAACGCTTTGACCCCGCCCTGCCCCGCCCACCAAGCAACAAGCAAAGCCGAGGATTCGGGGCCTTCCCCTCCGGAGATTTCGGATCATGCAGTAGCGGCGGCAGCGAAACAGTCATTTCAGAAGTTTCTCCAGATGTTCCTCTGTGCTCTCACATCTGCCTCCATCAAATCAGAGTTGTGCACGGCATCCTACTTGCCAGATAACAGATATTCATCACCGGAGAGACTGCACGTGCTGCATCGCGCCGCCATCCTCTCCTCCTCCAATTTAAAGTGATTGGTTTAGGTTTAAAGTATTGTCAAATGAAAGCTTTGTCTTTGGTGTATTGAATGAGAAGAGTCAATGTTAGGTCCTGTGCCTGACCCTTCCCCACATTTCTGAGGCATGCCTGATTTAGAGGCAGATTCAAATAAAGAAAAAAAAACACCCATCTTGATTACTGCTGATTAAAGTTGCCTCCCCTCCTCCCAAGTCTCCAACATGGAACAAAACGCTTCTCTGCTCCTGAAATTTGTTCTCTGCCGCTCTAAATATATATATAAAAAAAGCAGTATTTCAGGTTAACCCATTAAGCCTCCCTAATGCTACTCCATCATTCTTTATTTGAGTTGGTTCCAATATTCTACATGTTGTCCATCACCAGGAGCCACACTGTTTACCACTCTTGTTATGGCAGGTAGGAGGGAAATGCAGCCTATTGCTCGAGGTGTTTCTGTGATCTTGGCTGTGGCACAATGTCCACTCACAGTGGATAGGACATTCTAATAATCAGAAACAACATGTATGAGAACATAAGAACATAAGAAATAGGAGCAGGAGTAGGTCATCTGGCCCAACGAGCCTGCCCCGCCATTTAATAAGATCATGGCTGATCTGTCCGTAAACTCAACTCCATCTGCCTGCCTTTTCCCCATAACCCTTAATTACCCTACTATGTAAAAATCACTGTATCTTAAATATATTTAGCCAAGAAGCCTCAGCTGCTTCCCTGGGTAGAGAATTCCACAGATTCCCTACTCTCTGAGAAAAACAGTTTCTCCTCATCTCCATCCTAAATCTTCTCCCCTGAATCTTGAGGCGATGTTCCCTAGTTCTAGTCTCACCTACCAATGGAAACAGCTGTCTATCTTATCCATCCCTTTCAAAATTTTGCAAGTTTCTATAAGATCCCCTCTCATTCTTCTGAATTCCAGAGAGTATAGTCCCAGGCGACTCAATCTCTCCTCATAGGTTAACCCCTTTATCCCTGGAATCAACCTGGTGAACCTCCTCTGCACTGCCTCCAAAGCCAGTATATCCTTCCTCAAGTATGGAGACCAGAATTGCACACAGTACTCCAGGTGTGGCCTCACCAGTACCCTGTATAGTTGCAGCATGACCTCCCTGCTCTTGAATTCAATCTCTCTAGCAATGAAGGCCAACATTCTGTTTGCTTTCTTAATAACCTGCTGTATATAAAAATGACTGTCATCTCATCCAAAATTTGTTGTAATGAAACACAAATAGAAAAATTCTGATAAAGGCTCTTGAGCCAAAAGTTGACTGTCTATTTCTCTCCACAACTGATGTCTGACTGACTAAGTTCTTTGTCTCAAAGCTCATTTTTTTTTTACTCTATACTCCATCATTTGCAGTCTCTTATGTCTGTAGAAAAATCAATGTTCTTTTCCAGGGGTTACATTAACCTCGCTCCTCATAGGACTAATAGGCTATAGATTTTCTTTTCTCTTCTTAACTACAAAAAGTTAAGTAAAGATTTTAAAGATTTAAGTGTTTAAAGGTTAGCTTTATTTGTCACATGCAGATCAAAACATTGAAACATACAATGAAATGCATTGTTTAAGTGAACAAACAACACAATCCAAGGATATGCAGGGGGCAGCCTGCAGGTGCCGCCATGCTTCTGGAACCAGTGTAGCATTTACACAACATAGCAGCCCATACGTCTTTGGAACGTGGGAGGAAATTGGAGCACTCAGAGGAAACACATGCAGTTTCGGTTTCGGCTATAAGGAAGTACTCTGGCCACAATGGACCAGGAAATTATGGGGGAAGGAAATATAGGGCATGTGTATTTCATTAAAAAAGAACAAGAGATGGGTCATACAATAGAGTTCAGTTGTAGCAGACAGAGTTTGCCCAAATAATTAGGAAAACCTATGTATCCTTATTTTGACGGAAGAAAGATTTGCTGGGTCATACAGTACATAAGGGACATCACATGCTCTTCTGGAAGTTCTACATTCAGGATTCTGCTTAGGCAGTGAAAACAAGCATCAATCCAGCTGAAATAAGAAATTATTTTTGTTCTTCTTAGGAAGACAGCCTGTTCAATCAATTTCTTGGTTGAAATTGACCAGTTGATTTGTAGTGATGTTCTTCAGGACTTTTATGCAATTAAAATAAATAAGTAAGAGAGCTTTGGGCACAGCTCACTACATCATGCACAACAGTATAGTTCTGTCTACACTTCTTACTGATTCAGTAAAGCAGCCAGCATAACCAAAGACCCTACTCACTCTGGACATTTGCATCTTACATCGGGCAGAAGACACAAAAATCTGGGAGCACATACCACCAGGTTTAAGGATGGCTTCCATCCCATTGTTGTAAGATCTCTAAATGGTTACCAAGTACAAAAAAGTTGACTCTTGACTTTGCAATCTACCTCATTACAATCTTTTACCTTATTGCTTATTCGCCCTGCACTTTCCCTGTAGTTGTTGCACTTTATTCTGCATTCTGTTATTGGCTTACCTTCTTCTACCTCAATGCATGGTGTAATGATTTGATCTCTATGAGCAGTCTGCAAGACGAGCTTTTCACTGCACCTCGATACATCTGATAATAATAAACCCATTCCAATTCCTATTCCAAATATCAGTAAAAGAGACCAATATCATCTCACTAAACTGAAGGCTGCTTTGCTATTCTGCAGACGTGGCGAATACTGGAAGAAGCTGTTAGCACTGGACAATTGACTGCTCTCTACAGCTTGACCCTTCCCCTGCTTCCCACGTGTTGAACTCCCCATTTTCATTCCTGAACCTCTATTCCCATGACAAAACCTCTTTCTTCTACAGGGTCACTGTTTCAACCCAACCCATTCCCATTTACCTGATGTTCTTCACATGGCTCACAATGGCAGAAAAGTGAAGGAAGGGATTCTCCTTGTGCAAGGCATACCTGACTTCAAGTGCTAGGCT
Organism: Mobula hypostoma; assembly: GCF_963921235.1. Taxonomy (NCBI): domain Eukaryota; kingdom Metazoa; phylum Chordata; class Chondrichthyes; order Myliobatiformes; family Myliobatidae; genus Mobula; species Mobula hypostoma. Next base: position 33,514,143 of record NC_086100.1, read on the forward strand.
TTTGGCCTGATGATACACTGGCAATTTAATGAGCTTTAACAGATGCTATTCATTTCTTAGGTATCAGTCTGTAATAATCTTCGCTGCCAGGGAGCAGCAGGCAAAATATCTCACAGGATGTGCTCTCCTGCATTCCTGCTATGTGATTTTACTAGAGCATTCAAAGCATTCTGACATCCTGCTGGAAGGATTACCTGAGCTGTCAGATGTCAGTGCTGTCAACAAATTATGGCCATTTCTGTATGCACGGCCAGACCTAGTGCTTGATCACAATTGAGAAGTTCACCAATGTCAGGAATCCATTCTCCTGCAAATAAACCATCTGGACGTCTAAATTAGAAAATGGTCACAGCCTTCTCCTTTATTCTGCAATTGAACCATTTTGTTCTCTCAACTAGGTTGCCATCGATAATTCATTTCCAGAATACCGATTGTTATTTGTTTTAATCATCTGAAATTTGTGATTAGATTTCAGCCTGTATTCCACTTGGAGGTACCTGCCAATCTCTAAGTGGCTTTGTTTTTTAATCATTGAGAGAATGAACAGTAACTAATCTCTCCAGATGTTATAGAATGTCTTACTGAGATAAGATTTCAATTGTTTATTCACAGAGGTGGTCATAGCTGATTATCATATTTATATGTTTATCATTTATAATCAAATTTGAGTAAATGTAGTCACAAATAAATTAATAATTTATAGCGTAATATCAACTAGTAAAAAACAATCACAGTGACATCTGCATAAACACAAAGATGTATTTTAATATTAGCTTCACTTTCTGCCTAGACAAAATATGCTGACTAGTTCATTTCTTTATTTAGAAATGGGGAGCAAAGAAATGGAAAACATACTGACCTTGATGTAGAAGGATGCCAATAACATCCCAGAAATGTCTAGTGAGGGGTGAGGGCAGGGTGGAGAGAAGTGAATGAAATCAGCATTAACAGAGAAGTATCATAGCAGAAACTGGTGAGACTGGAAGTCAACATGTCCATTCTAAATCCCAGAACTCTTCAGGAAGTAGCCTCAAGATAAAGAATGCAGATGTCACACTGTACAAGCTGATACGGTAAAATAAATATTATAAATTTATCTGTGACCATGCAGATCAGATGGTGGGGAAGCCTATAACCAGCAGTCTCAGCCTAGAGATATGGCATAAACCAGTTTGGATGGAATTGAGAGAAAAAAGTTAATCACCCAAAGAGTGGTGAGTCTGAAACCGTCTCCACCACCAATGGCTTTTGAGGCCAAGTCATTAAATATGTCATGAAATACTTAGAGACAGTACTTATGGCTAAAGAGATCAAAATGAGAATACAGGAACAGGGCTATTGAATTTGAATGATCTGCCATAATTATATTGAATGATGAATCAGGCACAAAGGGCCAAGTAGCCTCCTCCTATTCCTATTCTCCATGCTTCTATGAAATGATATTTCTCATTGTTTAATTTGCCTGGCATTTCTGATATTTGAGTATTTTGAGTCAGTCCCAAAAGAATGAACGTACGGCATACAGCAGTGATCAAGCTGGGATTATTCTGGCATTGTTCTATATACCGAGTTCAGTACATATTGTATTCCCACTTGGCTCTTCCATTATGTCTACGGCAGCAGTGAACTGCAGGGTTTTTATCAAGGGTTTTTATCAAAGAACACAGAGGAATTTAGAATCATAAAATATTCTCTGTCTTAAAAATATGTTAACTGAATTTGGTTCAGCTGTCATAAACAATTGTACAACATAAAAGATTAAACTGCTGGTTAAATCTAAGTCTTCAGAGAGTGACAACATTCTTCCCAGACTGACTCGGGGGTGGGGGGGTGGGGGGAAACTGGGTTATTATTTTGATAAGTCAAGTCTGTAAACCACTGTGAATGATTTTAAGCACATGTGTTTATAACATGGAAACAGGCCCTTCCATCCCTTCATGTACTTATTTACATTGAACCAACACAGATCTCATTGTATTCACCCTGCGCTCACATCAACTCTCCTCAGATTGCGCTATTTACCGACACACTAACAGCAATTTACAGTGGCCAAATAACCCACCAAGCCATATGTCATCAGAATATATTACCGTCAAGTTAAGACTGATAAGAAAGAATTCCCTCCTTAAATACTTACCTCAATGGGAAGAAACACTGATACTGAATGTAGAAGCATAAGAAAGTCAGACAAGACTAGCTACCTGACCCACCAAGCCTCTCTACAATTCAGTACGATCACAGATGAATTTTCCCAGGTCTCAATTCTGTGGCAGTTCCCCATAGCCCTCGATCCTCAATATTTCAAGTATGTTTCCAACCCCTTTTTGAGTAGCTCCAATGATCTACCCTCCACAATATTCTGGGATGGAGAATTCCAGAGGTTACATACATTCTGTGAGAACAAATTCCTGTGCATTATGTTTGAAAATGACCACCCTCTTATCTTGAAACTATGTCACCATACTTGAGACTCCCATTAGTAGAATTTGTCAACACCTACTCTACATTGTCGTGCTATCTTAGGATCTCATATGATTCAATAAGGTCAAGCCTCACTCTTCTAAACCCAAAAGAATACAGATGAATGCAACACTGGACAAACTTAATGGAGACTAATTATTCTATAGTTACCAGACAGAAACTTGTGCCTCAAACAACAGGAATTCTGCAGATGCTGGAAATTCAAGCAACACACATCAAAGTTGCTGGTGAACGCAGCAGGCCAGGCAGCATCTATAGGAAGAGGCGCAGTCGACGTTTCAGGCCGAGACCCTTCGTCAGGTCTAACTGAAGGAAGAGTGAGTAAGGGATTTGAAAGCTGGAGGGGGAGGGGGAGATGCAAAATGATAGGAGAAGACCGGAGGGGGAGGGATAGAGCCAAGAGCTGGACAGGTGATAGGCAGAAGGGGACACGAGAGGATCATGGGACAGGAGGTCCGGGAAGAAAGACGGGGGGGGGGGTGACCCAGAGGATGGGCAAGAGGTATATTCAGAGGGACAGAGGGAGAAAAAGGAGAGTGAGAGAAAGAATGTGTGCATAAAAAAGAGTGACAGATGGGGTACGAGGGGGAGGTGGGGCCTAGCGGAAGTTAGAGAAGTCAATGTTCATGCCATCAGGTTGGAGGCTACCCATACGGAATATAAGGTGTTGTTCCTCCAACCTGAGTGTGGCTTCATCTTTACAGTAGAGGAGGCCGTGGATAGACATGTCAGAATGGGAATGGGATGTGGAATTAAAATGTGTGGCCACTGGGAGATCCTGCTTTCTCTGGCGGACAGAGCGTAGATGTTCAGCAAAGCGGTCTCCCAGTCTGCGTCGGGTCTCACCAATATATAAAAGGCCACATCGGGAGCACCGGACGCAGTATATCACCCCAGTCGACTCACAGGTGAAGTGATGCCTCACCTGGAAGGACTGTTTGGGGCCCTGAATGGTGGTAAGGGAGGAAGTGTAAGGGCATGTGTAGCACTTGTTCCGCTTGCATGGATAAGTGCCAGGAGGGAGATCAGTGGGGAGGGATGGGGGGGACGAATGGACAAGGGAGTTGTGTAGGGAGCAATCCCTGCGGAATGCAGAGAGAGGGGGGGAGGGAAAGATATGCTTAGTGGTGGGATCCCGTTGGAGGTGGCGGAAGTTACGGAGAATAATATGTTGGACCTGGAGGCTGGTGGGGTGGTAGGTGAGGACCAGGGGAACCCTATTCCTAGTGGGGTGGCGGGAGGATGGAGTGAGAGCAGATGTACGTGAAATGGGGGAGATGCGTTTAAGAGCAGAGTTGATAGTGGAGGAAGGGAAGCCCCTTTCTTTAAAAAATGAAGACATCTCCCTCGTCCTAGAATGAAAAGCCTCATCCTGAGAGCAGATGCGGCGGAGACGGAGGAATTGCGAGAAGGGGATGGCGTTTTTGCAAGAGACAGGGTGAGAAGAGGAATAGTCCAGATAGCTGTGAGAGTCAGTAGGCTTATAGTAGACATCAGTGGATAAGCTGTCTCCAGAGACAGAGACAGAAAGATCTAGAAAGGGGAGGGAGGTGTCGGAAATGGACCAGGTAAACTTGAGGGCAGGGTGAAAGTTGGAGGCAAAGTTAATAAAGTCAACGAGTTCTGCATGCGTGCAGGAAGCAGCGCCAATGCAGTCGTCGATGTAGCGAAGGAAAAGTGGGGGACAGATACCAGAATAGGCACGGAACATAGATTGTTCCACAAACCCAACAAAAAGGCAGGCATAGCTAGGACCCATACGGGTGCCCATAGCTACACCTTTAGTTTGGAGGAAATGGGAGGAGCAAAAGGAGAAATTATTAAGAGTAAGGACTAATTCCGTTAGACGGAGCAGAGTGGTGGTAGAGGGGAACTGATTAGGTCTGGAATCCAAAAAGAAGCGTAGAGCTTTGAGACCTTCCTGATGGGGGATGGAAGTATATAGGGACTGGACATCCATGGTGAAAATAAAGCGGTGGGGGCCGGGGAACTTAAAATCATCGAAAAGTTTAAGAGCGTGAGAAGTGTCACGAACATAGGTCGGAAGGGATTGAACAAGGGGTGATAAAACAGTGTCGAGGTATGCAGAAACGAGTTCGGTGGGGCAGGAGCAAGCTGAGACAATAGGTCGGCCAGGACAGGCAGGTTTGTGGATCTTGGGTAGGAGGTAGAAACGGGAAGTGCGGGGTGTGGGAACTATAAGGTTGGTAGCAGTGGATGGGAGATCCCCTGAGCGGATAAAGTCGTTGATAGTGTGGGAGACAATGGCCTGGTGCTCCTTAGTGGGGTCACGATCGAGGGGTAAATAAGAGGAGGTATCCGCGAGTTGTTGCTGTGCCTCGGCAAGGTAGAGGTCAGTACGCCAGACGACAACAGCACCCCCTTTATCAGCGGGTTTAATAATAATGTTAGGATTAGTGCGGAGGGAGTGGAGAGCAGAGCGTTCCGAAGGAGTGAGGTTGGAATGGGGACAAGGTGCGGTGAAGTCGAGACGGTTGATGCCCCGTCGGCAGTTGGCAATAAAGAGATCCAGAGCAGGCAGAAGACCAGAGCGGGGTGTCCATGAAGAAGAGGAGGGTTGAAGACGGGAGAAGGGGTCATCGGTGGGGGTGGAAGAGTCCTTGCCGAAGAAGTAGGCTCGGAGACGGAGACGGCGGAAGAAAAGTTCCGCATCATGGCGAACACGGAACTCGCTGAGGTGTGGGCGAAGGGGGACAAACGTGAGGCCCTTACTGAGAACAAAGCGTTCTGCCTCCGACAGTGGAAGGTCGGAGGGGATGGTAAAGACCCGGCACGGATGAGAGCTGGGATCAGAGGAGGGAGGGGGGAGGCTGGGGGTGTCAATGGAGAGGGGAGGGTTGGGGTGAGAGGAAGATGGAGCCTCTGAGGGCCCAGGAGTTGACGGTGGGATCTGAGGAAGACGGGGCTGCGGAGTGGTGGTGGGGGAAGGGGAGACGGGAGTCACAACAGCAGCACATAAAGACCCGGCCTGGAGTTCAAGGCTGGAGTCGCAGTTGGTGGTTGCGCGATCGCTTTGAATGTCTCCATGGTCGTTGCTGGAGTCCGGGTTTTGAATATGTCCTGAGGTGTTGGAGCCGCCGAGATCAATGGCAGGGGCCGCAATTGAAAGTTCATGCCTGCTAGCGTAGGGGCCGGCAGGCTCTGGAGTCCGTAGATGTAAGATCTTGCGATCTTTGCCTAACATGACAAAGTCAAAAAAACGGCGATTGCAGGTGTGGATCCGACGGAGGATGAACTAGCGGGTAGGACCATTACAGACGGCGAAGAAAGTGTCCCGAAGGTGTGGAAGGGTCTGGAATAGGGACACCAAGTACCTCCTCATGGCGGAGAGCGTCGCCTTCAGAGCTTGACGGGAGAAGCGGCGAGAGGCAGAGTCAATGAAATGTGAGTACCTGGGATCCTCAGAAGGTCCAAATTGAGAGGCTTGGAAACGAATCCTAAAGCCAACTGGAATAAGTTGACGACGGAGGCACGTTCCAAGAAAGGATACATGGCTGTGATAGCGAGTTTGAGTCAAAGTCTGGTCGAAAAGTTGAAGAGCCGAAGAAATCACAGATGGGGAGCAGTGAGAGATGGTTTCACTGAACTCCCGTCGAAGAGAGGATCTAAACTTCTTCGGTGTAGGCATCACCGGAAGAGGCTTCGCAGTAGTGAATTTAAACGCAAACAACAGGAATTCTGCAGATGCTGGAAATTCAAGCAACACACATCAAAGTTGCTGGTGAATGCAGCAGGCCAAGCAGCATCTATAGGAAGAGGCGCAGTCGACGTTTCAGGCCGAGACCCTTCGTCAGGACTAACTGAAGGAAGAGTGAGTAAGGGATTTGAAAGCTGGAAGGGGAGGGGGAGATGCAAAATGATAGGAGAAGACCGGAAGGGGAGGGATAGAGCTGAGAGCTGGACAGGTGATAGGCAGAAGGGGACACGAGAGGATCATGGGACAGGAGGTCCGGGAAGAAAGACGGGGGGGGGGGTGACCCAGAGGATGGGCAAGAGGTATATTCAGAGGGACAGAGGGAGAAAAAGGAGAGTGAGAGAAAGAATGTGTGCATAAAAAAGAGTGACAGATGGGGTACGAGGGGGAGGTGGGGCCTAGCGGAAGTTAGAGAAGTCAATGTTCATGCCATCAGGTTGGAGGCTACCCATACGGAATATAAGGTGTTGTTCCTCCAACCTGAGTGTGGCTTCATCTTTACAGTAGAGGAGGCCGTGGATAGACATGTCAGAATGGGAATGGGATGTGGAATTAAAATGTGTGGCCACTGGGAGATCCTGCTTTCTCTGGCGGACAGAGCGTAGATGTTCAGCAAAGCGGTCTCCCAGTCTGCGTCGGGTCTCACCAATATATAAAAGGCCACATCGGGAGCACCGGACGCAGTATATCACCCCAGTCGACTCACAGGTGAAGTGATGCCTCACCTGGAAGGACTGTTTGGGGCCCTGAATGGTGGTAAGGGAGGAAGTGTAAGGGCATGTGTAGCACTTGTTCCGCTTACACGGATAAGTGCCAGGAGGGAGATCAGTGGGGAGGGATGGGGGGGACGAATGGACAAGGGAGTTGTGTAGGGAGCAATCCCTGCGGAATGCAGAGAGAGGGGGGGAGGGAAAGATATGCTTAGTGGTGGGATCCCGTTGGAGGTGGCGGAAGTTACGGAGAATAATATGTTGGACCTGGAGGCTGGTGGGGTGGTAGGTGAGGACCAGGGGAACCCTATTCCTAGTGCCTTGTGCCTTGGTACTTTTACATTTTTTCTGTCTGCTTTTTCTAATGTCAATATTGCACAATAGAAGCCAAATGTTCTAACCTGTGTACTGACATAACTCCTTCTTCAGAACTTCAAAGAACACTTTATTTGAGAACAGCATCAGTGGAATAGAATGAACATTACGAAAATACAAAAATGTTCTTGAAGCTAATATTCATGATAACGCTGCAAGCACAAGATAATTAACAAATCAATTTTTACTGTTGTAGGAAAAAGCTCTTAGGCAACACATCAAGTGTCTCCTTCAGATTATTTATGAAAAAAAGATTGTTTTCTGAGGGAGGCTGCAAGTTGGTGGAAGTGATAACATATTGCACACCTTAGGCTGACAGTGAAATATAATTTTCTAGGTAAGGAGGCAAAGCCTAATGGAAAAGAAAAGAGTGGACTTGGAAAAAAAAAGACTTAAGACAGAGGAAATCTTCCAAGCATGGGTGGGAGTCTTTCCTGTAGATCAAAGCGACTAAAATCCATCAAAATCCATACTGCATTTGGCGGTGCGGTAATTTCTGATATGCATGGTGGAATAAGTGAGGTTTGGATGTAAGTGGGTCCACTGAATGGAACGTAGACAAAGGACAATTACAACACAGGATTCATGGTGTCTGCGCATGTCTGCCAAGGCCTATGGTTCAGGTGCAGAGTAGACAGAAAATCGGGTTGGCATGGAGTAGATGGGCCAAAGCCTGCTCCTGTGCTGTGCTATATAATTCTATGACTCTAACCCTCTCCTAACAGCTCATGTTCTCCGAAACAGGGAACATCTTGATAAGCAACACACATAAAAGTTGCTGGTGAACGCAGCAGGCCAGGCAGCATCTCTAGGAAGAGGTACAGTCGACGTTTCGGGCCGAGACCCTTCGTCTGGACTAACTGAAAGAAGAGCTAGTAAGATTTTAGAAAGTGGGAGGAGGAGGGACCTTCCCCTCCAACTTTCTAATCTCTTACTAGCTCTTCTTTCAGTTAGTCCAGACGAAAGGTCTTGGTCCGAAACGTTCACTGTACCTCTTCCTAGAGATGCTGCCTGGCTTGCTACGTTCACCAGCAACTTTTATTTGTGTTGCTTGAAATTCTAGCATCTGCAGATTTCCTTGTGTTAACATCTTGATAAGCCTCTTCTGTGATTTTCCAAAATCTCCACATCCTTCCTCTAATTGCACACAATATTCCAAGTGCACTCTGACTAAAGTTTTATATGGCTGCAGCATAGCTTCCTTACTCTTACACACATTTAATGCTCTAGCCAATTAAGGCAAGCATGTCATATGCCTTCTTTGTCACCTTATCTACTTGTGTGGCCACTTTCTTGGACTTGGACTCCAAGATCCCTCTGGACATCAGTGCTGTTAAGGGTTCTACCACTAACTGTACACTTCCCCTTACATTCGATTTCCATTTGCTCAGATTAAACTACATCCGTTATTTTTCCACCCGTGTATGGAACTAATCTATACATTGCTGTATCTTTTGAAAGCCCTTTGCTCTGTCCACCAATTATGGTTTTGTCTATGAACTTGCTAACCCATTGATCTACATTTTCATCCAAGTCATTGATAGTCATTTAAATGTATCACAATCAATAGCAGATCCAGAAGTCGTTCCTGCGGAACACCACTGGTTGTGGACCTCCAGCCAGAAAAACATTTACAAATATTCCAAAGTGATATAACTCTATGTGCACAAAACATTTGAAACTAAATTACAATATTAATGTGATAAATGGGATTTTCTCACTGTTCTAGAGTTGTACAGTATAGAAGGGACCCCTTCAGACGATCACATCTACCCCAACTTTTTTGCCCCACTTTTTTTGCTCCACAATAACACCACTTGGCTGCAGTAGGTCCAGAACCTTCTATGACTTGCATATTTAAGTGCCTCTCTAAAAGTCCTTTAAGCATGGTGATTCTATCTGTTTTGACCACTTTCCTTGGCAACAAAGCTCAAGGATCGACAACTCCCGGTGAACAAAAACATGTACCTCAAATCCCTTTAAATCTTCCTCTCACCTTAAATCTGAACTCTCTTGCTTTTGAAAGCATCAAGTTGGATAAGACTCCAGGACTGGATGAGATGTACCCCAGGCTACTGTGGGAGGCGAGGAGAGGAGATTGTTGAGACTCTGGCAATGATCTTTGCATCATCAGTGGGGACAGGAGAGGTTCCAGAGGACTGGAGGGTTGCAGATGTTGTTCCCTTATTCAAGAAAAGGAGTACAGATAGCCCAGGAAATTATAGACCAGTGAGTCTTACTTCAGTGGTTGGTAAATTGATGGAAAAGATCCTGAGAGGCAGGATTTATGAACATTTGGAGAGGCATAGTATGATTAGGAATAGTCAGCATGGCTTTGTAAAAGGCAGGTCATGCCTTACGAGCCTGATTGAATTTTTTGAGGATGTAACTAAACACGTTGATGAAGTTAGAGCAGTAGATGTAGTGTAGATAGATTTCAGCCAGACATTTGATAAGGTACACCATTCAAGGCTTGTTGAGAAAGTGAGTGAGCATGGGATCTAAGGGGACATTGCTTTGTGGATCCAGAGTTGGCTTGCCCACGGAAGGCAAAGAGTGGTTGTAGACAGGTCTTTTACAATGCGGGGCGCTGGTAGCGGGACCCAAATGCAAGACACAGACACTGGAGTACAAGGAACAGGACTTGACTAGAGTAGGGACGTGACAGGATACAGACAAGGAGCAGAGACAAGAACGCAGACTTGGGCTAGGACAAGGACAAGAAACCGGGAACCCGTACAAGGAACTATGAACTAGAAGCCAGGGCATGGGAAAGCGGGATCAGGACTAGGAACCACAGACTTGGAGCCTGTGCTTGGGCTTCGAGCCAGAGACTGGACAAGGACCCAGGACCTGGGTCTTGCCTTGGGCTCGGACCCCAGAACTAGGCAAGGACATGACATGGCTACAGGACAAGATATGGCTGGGGTCTTGGCTCTTGAGGCTTCAGGCTGGGGTCTTGAGGCTTGAGCTTGGAGGGAGGCTTGGGGTCTTGAGGCCTGAGCTTGGAGACAGGCTTGGGGTCTTGAGCCTTGAGCTTGGAGACAGGCTTGGGGTCTTGAGGCTTGAGGCTGCAGGCTGGGGACTTGGGTCTTGAGGCTTGGAATGTGGAGGCTGATAACTCGGAGGCTGGAGCTCAGAGATAGACTGGGAACTGTACATCAACATAGAGCCGGGACTTATCCTTCGAAAAGCCGGGACTCATCTTTAACACGACACCAACGTGAGACAGGACAGTACATAGACATAGAGCCGGGACCTATACTTAGACAAGCCGGGACTCAACTTCTTCTCCACACCAAGGTGGGACAGAACCATCCGTCGGGTAACGGCAGAATGGCCAGACTTACCCAACAGAGGCAAAGACAAGACAAAACATGCCCCCCACAGGGCAACGGCAGAATGGCCTGACTTACTCCATGGAAGCGAGGACAAGAGACAAACACCAAAGAATGACAGACAGTTCCATCTCTGCATTGAGGTAGCTCCGAGTAGCAGTCACGGCCAGCAACCTCAGCTGGCTATCGAAACAGCCAGATCCCTACCTAGCTCAGAGTGGCTGATGGCCACTCAGCTGGCCCAGGAAACAGCCGAATCCATACCACAAAGACAGCTCTGACTACTGACAGCAAGGCTGCATGAGGGGATGGTTCCCCAACGTGGTCTAAAGATAGCAAGTGGCCGATCTAGCCTTCCACCAGCAGGTTGCTCCCAGGGGATCTTGACAAGAGAAACCAGCAGCCCACACTCAACCCCAAGGCTTCTTATATTCCAAGCCCCAAGATGGGAATCAGGTACCTATGATTAACTCAACCAAATCAAGGGACGGCTGGAAGACCCAGAGTCCTGAGTCCACAGATCGGACCATGAACTGGAATGCAGACTTCACGGACTGGACCATAACAGGGTCATATTCTGCGTGGAGGCCGGTGACCAGTGGTGTCCCTCAGGGATCTGTTCTGGGACCCCTTCTCTTTGTGATTTTTATCAATGACCTGGATGAGGAAGTGGAGGGATGGGTTAGTAAATTTGCTAAAGACACAAAGGTTGGGGGTGTTGTGGAGTGCTGTCAGAGGTTACAGCAGGACATCAGTAGAATGCAAAACTGGGCTGAGAAGTGGCAGATGGAGTTCAACCCAGATAAATGTGAGGTGGTTCATTTTGGTAGGTCAAATGTGATGGCAGAGTATAGTATTAATGGTAGTGTGGAGGATCAGAGGGATCTTGGGGTCCGAGTCCATAGGACACTCAAAGTTGCTGCACAGGTTGACTCTGTGGTTAAGAAGGTATACAGTGCATTGGTCTTCAACAACCGTAGGATTGAGTTTAGGAGCCTAGAAGTAATGTTACAGCTATATAGGACCCTGGTCAGACTCCACCTGGAGTACTGTGCTCAGATCTGGTCGCCTCACTACAGGAAGGATGTGGAAACTATAGAAAGGGTGCAGAGGAGATTTACAAGGATGTTGCCTGGATTGCCTTATGAGAATAGGTTGAGTGAATTTGGCCTTTTTTCCTTGGAGCGGCGGAGGATGAGAGGTAACCTGATAGAGGTGTATAAGACGGTGTGGATAGTCAGAGGCTTTTTCCCGGGGCTGAAATGGCTAACACAGTTTCCCAGGGCACAGTTTTAAGGTGCTTGGAAGAAGGTACAGATGAGAGGTCAGGGGTAGGTTTTTTATGCAGAGAGAGGTGAGTGTGTGGAATAGGCTGCCGGCGACGGTGGTGGAGGTGGATACAATACAGTAATGTCTTTTTAGAGACTCCTGGATAGGTACATGGAGCTTAGAAAAATAGAGGGCTATGATTTACCCTGGGTAATTTCTAAAGTAAGTAAACATTCGGCGCAGCATTGTGGGCTGAAGGGACTGTTTTGTGCTGTAGGTTTTCTATGTTTCTATGTTTCTATGTTAATCCTTTCATTCCAGGAGTCTTTTTTCTGAACCTCCTCTGGGCCTTCTCCAGTGCCAGCAGATCTTCCTTTAGAGACAGTGCCTAAAATTGATCAGAATATTCTAATGTGGTTTGACCAACCTTATAAAATCTCAGCAATACATCCTTGCTTTCTTGTCCCTTCAAAATGAATGCTAGTATTTATTTTCCTTACTACTGGCTCAACCTGCAAGTTTACCTTAAGGGAATCTTGAACTAGGACTCTCAAGTCCCATTTTACCTTCAATTTCTGAATTCCCTACCCACTTATAAGATAGTCTACACTTTTATGCATTCCACTAAAGTGCATAATCCCACACTTTCCAATTTTGTATTCCATCTGCTACATCTTTGCCCATTCTTCCTACCTGTTCAAGACTTTCTATAGATTCCATGCTTTGAAAAAATACTTGTCCCTCCACCTATCATCTGCAAACTTGGCCACTGCCAAACTACTGGTGCTCTTTTTTGTGGGGGCAGAACAGAGAAAACTTTATGGTGCAGCTGCTAGTTTTGTACTCCAGCTGGGGTCTTGATGTTAGTACCTAACTGTGAAACAGGGGGATATTAGCTCATAGTCATAGTCATAGTCATACTTTATTGATCACGGAGGAAATTGGTTTTCATTACAGTTGCACCATAAATAATAAATAGTAATAGAACCATAAATAGTTAAATAGTAATATGTAAATTATGCCAGTAAATTATGAAATAAGTCCAGGACCAGCCAATTGGCTCAGGGTGTCTGACCCTCTAAGGGAGGAGTTGTAAAGTTTGATGGACACAGGCAGGAATGACTTCCTATGACGCTCTGTGCTGCATCTTGGTGGAATGAGTCTCTGGCTGAATGTACTCCTGTGCCCACCCAGTACATTATGTAGTGGATGGGAGACATCGACCAAGATGGCATGCAACTTAGACAGCATCCTCTTTTCAGACACCACCGTGAGAGAGTCCAGTTCCATCCCCGCAACATCACTGGCCTTATGAATGAGTTTGTTGATTCTGTTGGTGTCTGCTACCCTCAGCCTGCTGCACCAGCGCACAATAGCAAACATCATAGCACTGGCCACCACAGACTCGTAGAACATCCTCAGCATCGACCAGCAGATGTTAAAGGACCTCAGTCTCCTCAGGAAGTAGAGACGGCTCTGACCCTTCTTGTAGACAGCCTCAGCGTTCTTTGACCAGTCCAGTTTATTGTCAATTCGTATCCCCAGGTATTTGTAATCCTCCACCATGTCCACACTGACCCCCTGGATGGAAACAGGGGTCACTGGTACCCTAGCTGTCCTCAGGACTACCACCAGCTCCTTAGTCTTTTTCACATTAAGCTGCAGATAATTCTGCTCACACCATGTGACAAAGTTTCCTACCGTAGCCCTGTACTCAGCCTCATCTCCCTTGCTGATGCATCCAACTATGGCAGAGTCATCCGAAAACTTCTGAAGATGACAAGACAGTAGTTGAAGTCCGAGGTGTAAATGTTGACGAGAAAGGGAGACAAGACAGTCCCCTGTGGAGCCCCAGTGCTGCTGATCACTCTGTTGGACACACAGTGTTGCAAGCACACGTACTGCTAATAGTAAGGTGAACTTACTATTAGCTTAAAATATTTTTCTCATTTTATTGTCAATGGAAAATAATCACTAAGAAATATGGGGTACCCAGCTATGTACAATAAAGTAAAACAGAAAAGATTTTCGTTAATCTTGAGTATTTGCTGAATTAAAAAAAAATCAAGTAAGTATTTAAACTAGCCAACTGCTGCATCAAAACTGGCTGGTGAAGATGTACTGCCCAACGTCTCCCATCAGCAAACTCACTACCTCTTGAGTGCATCCTGGGTGAGGTGGGGATATGATCTCAAACTTCTGGCTAATTAAGTAAGAAATTATCTGGAAATTTCCACTCTGACCCCTGCAGCTGAGTGAATCTGAACTAAGATTTCATGTTACACAATTAATTTTGACCCATATCCGTTTGCTCTGACCTAGGTGGTGAATCATTTACATTCTGTTTCATTGGTATACTGTGAATCAGTACTCATCACACAAGCTTGAAGCCTATAATTTGGGTCTATTTGGCTCTGGGAAAGAGGGAGCATCTGACCTATTTCTTTTCTTACATAATTATTTTGCATAATGCCTGATCCACCCCAACCTATCAAATTGATCTCTTCAAGGTGAATACCACCTAACCCCTTTTTTATTTTGTAGACTTTAATCTATTAAGGGTCAAGAAGGTAATTTAAAGTTTCTAATTTTGGCTAAAGTACTATCATCACCTATTTTAACATTCATGATTTTACTGTTAAGTGTACAATTTGTTGCTGACAGCTAAGTGTCAGTTCAAGTTTAAGGAATGTCACAAAGTAATTGAGTAATATTCTTGATATCAGGCAGCCCATTCAGATATGCACTGTAAAATCTTTCAAAGGCCCTCCCTGTCAAAACATAGGCAAAGGTAAGCATGATAGGAGAAGCATATCATCCTTTGCTATTTCAGGCAGCTGCAAAGGGATCCCATCATAAGTTGCATCTTCTCTTCTTTCCTCACTTCTGCTTTCCACAGGGACCACATACAGTAACTCCCTGTTCTGCTTAAACCTCCCTACCTACTCTCCATTTCCTGCTACATTCCCCTGAAACCACAGATTACCCCTACAATTCCTCCCTCACCACCATCCAGAGGTCTGAACAGTCCTTGTAGGTGGGGCACCTCCTCCAACCTGATCTATTATTTTAGGCAAAGCCCCCATCGGTGAGACCAGGTGTAGACTGGGAGTCTGTTTTTCTGAGCAGCTGCTTTCCATTTGCAATGGCCATCTTGATCTCTTGGTTGTGTGCCATATCATCTTCCCTCCCTATTACCACATTGACCTGTCTGTGTTGCCATTTTCCAAACACAATCTACACGAACCAGCGTCTCATATTCATTCTTGCTACCCACCAATCTAATGATATTAACATTGAATTTTCCAATTCTAGGTAACCCCATCCCCCAAAGTTCCTTTTCCTCTCCTACCTGTTCAACCAGGGTCTTTCTCCCTTTTTCCACCTTGTTCATACTGTGCCCCATCCCCATTGCTTCTGTGCATCATCCTCCCCCATCTTGTTCTGTCTGCTCATCACCTTCACTCAAATCCGCCTAGATTTCTTCTCCCTCAGCCTATCTCTATCCTTCTTATCCCTTTGGCACTATCTGTTCATAATTCATCTATTACTTGGTTCCATTCATCACCTTCCTGCCTCTGTCTCTAACTTCACTCTCCCACACTCTTCCCTACTCCCACACCCAAATCTGGCATAATCTGTCTTTTTTTTCTCTTTATCTGTTTCCACTCATCAACCACTTGCCTCTAAACTCCCCCTCTCTCTTCACCCATGTCCCCAACCTGTTTCTGTTTGTCTATTATCCCCCACCTCATACATTTCCACTTATCATAATTTACCACCTACCAGTCCCTGGCTTACTTCTCCCCTTACCACTTTATACAGTACTGGATATCTTCCTTATACCTGTCAGTCCTGATGTAGGGTCCCACTCCAGAGATGCTGCTCAATGCATGACCCACTGAGTTCTTCCAGCAATTTGCTCCAGTTTCCAGCATGTGCAAGTCTCTTGTGTCATAAAATATTTCTGATTCTAAAGCATGACGCTTAGTCTTAATCTTTAACCAATTTTTCATCTCAACTGCCTGAAAGCCTTTACTTAACTTACCTATCAGATGCTCAGATATAGAGTTTTTAAAATTAATTTTAGAAATTAAAGTCCAACTAAATGAACACTAACAGCAATTTACATTGCTTAGGGGCAATCTTTTCAATGAGATTCACTGAAACCACAGACTTCAGAACAATTTTAAAAGTAAAGTTGTATATATTGGTCGTGTGATTAAAATCATAAGACACAGGGGCAAATTTTGTCCATTAGCTCATCGAGTCCACTCCGCCATTTGATTATGGCTGATCTATTTTCCTTCTCACGCCTATTCTCCTGTCTCTTCCTATAACCTTTGATCTCCTTACTAATCCTATCAGCATCCACTTTCAATTTACCCAAAGACTTGGCCACCATAGTCATCTGTGGCAACAAATGGCACAGATCCACCAGCATCTGGCAAAAAAAAACCCTCCTCGTCTCTATTATAAAGGATGTCAATGTGCTCTGAGGCTGTGCCCTCTGGTCCTAGACAGTCACACTATAGGAAACATCTTTTCACATCCACTCTATCTAAGCCTCTCAATATTCATTAGGTTTTAATGAGAAGCCCCTCATTCTTCTAAACTCCAGCAAGTCAGACTCAAAGCCATCAAGTGTTCCCCATATATTAACTCTTTTATTCCCAGGATCATTCTCTAACTGGATGCTCCAGTGGATGCTCTCCAATACCAGCACATTATTTCTTAGATAAGGGATTAAAGCTGCTCACTATACTCCAAATGCTTTATAAAGCCCCCGCATTACATCCTTGCTTATATATTCTAATTCTCTTAAAATAAATGTTCACATTGCATTTGCCTTCCCTACTACGGATTCAACTTGTAAGTTGACCTTTGGGGAATCCTGCACTAATACTCTCAAGTCCCTTTGCACCTCTGATTTCTGAATTCAATCCCGATTTAGAAAATTGTCTACCCTTTATTTCTTATACCAAAGTGAATGATCAAACACTTCCCTACACTGCATACCATCTGCCAATTTTTTGCCCATTCTTCTACTCTGTCCAAACCCTTTTGCAGATTCCCTGCCTCCTCAATGCTATCTGCTCCTCCACCTGTCTTTGTATCATCCATAAAGTTGTCCATAATGCCATCAATCCCATCATTCAGATCATTAACATATAATGTAAAAAGTAAGGAACCCAGCACCAACTCTTTCTTCAGGGATCATTTTGCTTGGACTGACATGGTCCTGGATATTAAAAGAAATCAGCAAATGATGGGGCTATACAGTGAATCATGCAGCATCTATGGAGAGAGGAACTCTGAACATTTCAGCTCAATGATCCTTTCAGATTTCCATCACCTGCGTGTTTTTTTGTTTTCACTTCAGGAACTGAATACCTTCTAACATCATATTACAAGCACACAATTTGTGGTACTATTTGTTTGTGTGATGATTTAATTCTTTTGGTTAACATTAAAAAGGGCATGCTTGAGGTTTGTAACACACTGGTACCATTTTGATAAGGTTTGCAAATCAGCCTCCTGTTACAGAAACTGTCCAGTTTCCACTCTTGGTCAGTGAATTGAAAACCAGTCCTCAGGAGCAACATACAGGTTATCTCAACATTAAAACAAATATCCTTTGCTCTGGAAAAGTCAACTGATAGTGCAAAGGTTCACAAATAACTCTTCATAAAGCCAAGGTGACCAGTCAATAGCAAAAGCTCAAAATCAGGTCTTTCCAGGTTCATAATCCTGTCATTTATGTGGCTGTAATCAAAGAAAAAAAATAACATCAGTAGCAACTTCAAGCTGTGAGGTGTCTTTAACATTGCAAAATCTCCTCAGGTCTTTCACAGAAGGGTCAGAGAACAACATATACAAAGTTGAAAACACATTTGACAAAACAAAAGGCAGCCTTTAAGGTGTATTTTCGAGGAGGAAAAGGGATGGAGATGTTTAAGCTGGAATTCCAGATCTAATCATATTGGCAGCTAATAACATGGGGGACCACCAGTGAAGTGATTAAAATCATGGAAGATCAAGGGCCAGAATTAATAGTTTTTAAAATGATGCTCTCACAACCTCATTTCTGATGCACCAAATATCTTTGAACCAGCTCCCATTTCCTTACTGTATGATGTAAAATGGTTGTAATGCTGTATAATATTAAACAGTTCAGGCAAAGTAACGTTACAAGAGTCTGAAGAAATGGGGGAACATCTTGACCAATGAGTGAAAATAGATGTAAAACCAGAAAGAGTGTTAGATAAATAGAGCAAAGCTTGTAGAGTGTAGCAACTATATAGAAAGGTGAAACAAACTTGATTAGACTTGGGTGCAGGCTTTTCACAGTGTTACTGCAACCATACTGTACCTTAATGTCCTGATGATGCATTGGAACACTACTATTCCCCAAGCCCTGCAATGGGGCCATTGTGATAGTCAAGTACCCCATTATTTTACCATATGTTTGAGTCAAATGATGTGGCACCTTTTTTAATATATTTTCAGTGACTGAAGCCAAAATATGAAGCTTCACGTACCCCTGATGGGTGAAGCACTTGAGAACTGCTAAAAATGGCAGAACATGGCAGGTGGATTTTTCTATTTGCTGCACAATGGAGTTTGCTGCCAGATGAAATTAGATTCATTTTCCACTGTGCTGGCTTAAAGATGCTGGCAGTGAAGATTCAGTATGGAAATGCCAGCTTCATGGTGGTGCTGTTCGACCATCTGCTGAGCAAGGCTCTCGCCCTGATGCACAAAGTGATGAATTTTGAATGCAATTTTCTAAGTGGCAGCTTCCGATTTGGGTAGGAGTTAAAGGGAGGGGGGAAGCTGGTGTGGAGCACAAGATTCTATTTGAGGTGAGCAGAATATTCCAATGTTGTACATCGGCATTTTGTTTCTCAACTGCCTCTTCCCAACAACAAACAGTTGGCACTGTAACTGCAATGTGAATTCTACCTATCTCAATACATAGAGGACCCCTCACAACTGCATGATAACTCCAGGAACATCACTAAAACCCCTGAGTAGAGGGACTCTGAATCTTTTCAAATGTGGCCGCCATTGAAATTTACCTCCAGCGTACATAATATGAAACAAGTACTTTATAAGTAACACTTCTTAAAAAAAAAAATATGGTAAATGATCACTGCAAATAATGAAGAGGTGAGCAAAGGGGAACCTAACTCAAGGGTCGAGGTAAGTGTGTGCAATCGAGGTCGAGGCATCCTCGAGTGATTAGAGTTGGAAGGAGTGGACCGAAGTAAAGTTGGGGCGGAGGAGTTTTGGAGCCCATCCTTCCAAACCAAGAGCGAGATTTGATTGAGTTAAACACAGGCCGATCTAGAAAGGTCAGGCACGGGCCATAATGTAGCAGCAGCATCCAGGCCCGGAGTGTATCAATGCGACAGGACCTGGGTCTTTGAGCATGGAATGACCCAATGTTTGGATGATTTAAACTCTGGACTGGATGGATTGAAAAGATTCAGAGACGAGGGTGGGGCCAGTTCTTCTCACTTCTCCTCAACATTAGCTCAGCTCTTCACCGCACTGAAGTTAAAGCTATGGCCTGCTCTGCAAAATCCTCCATCGTGTAACTCTATTGCAGTGTCAGCGATCAGCATTCATGGTTCAATTTCCACTGCTGTCTGTAAGGAGTTTGTACATTCTCTCTGTGGCTGTGAGGGGTCCAGTCAACATACAGCTTAGGGTTAGTAAACTGTGGACATGCTATGTTTGTGTGGAAGCATGTCTGCACATGCAGTCTGCCCACAGCATATATTCAGACTGTATTGGTCATTGATGCAAATGGTGCATTTCACTGTATGTTTTCTGTTTCAATGTACATGTGACAAACAAAGCTAACTTAACCTTACAGAATAAGCAAACCAATGTCTGTGACGTTCCCAAAACTGAGGTCCCACTTATACTAAATCAATTATACCAGATAGTAGGTTCTCCAAGACCCTATAATAATTCACAATGGAGTCCAGTTGTATAAATGTGTCTGAACAATTAATTGGAAATAACTCTAGGCAGCTCCTGCAGACCATAATATTGTTTCAAGACATCACACCCCTCCACAACAGGAGGCACTATGGTGCATCTGGTCTTCAATCCTGACTTCTGGTTGTGACTGTGTGGAGTTTGCATGTTCTCTTTCTGATAATGTAGTTTTCTGCAACAGCTTAGTTTGGCTCCTATGTCGAAAGGTTAATTGACTACTGTGAGTTAGCTCCAGTGCAGATGGGAAGAAGGCGAGTCAGGTTGAAATTGACGATAATGTGGGAGAGATGGATTACAGGGAAATAAATAGGGGAGTGGGAATGGTGGCATTTCTCTGAGAGCCGCATAGATTCAATAAGCTTAATATCTTCCTTCCATGTAGTGAGAAAATGCCAGTATGTCAGGATCTCTGTCCATTAGCAAGAATCAAAACTTTCCACGGGAAGAAATAGATGAGTCAGCCTAACAAACAGCAGAAAAACTTCTCCAATTGTTTCTGATGAGAACTTCAAAGATTTCTGTCATGGATGCTGACAGCATTGCAGAGGAATAAATGTACCAGAGGTCCAGACCAAAAGCTCAAGCAAAAAGTGAGAAACATTCTGCCAAATATATCATGTCACACAGACCAGACAGAATGCAGAAGGCATGAATGCGATTTTGACACTAAGGATTCACAGCAACAATATATTTTTGACAGCAAAACTGCAAAGCCATTTCCTCATTTTATACTCATGCATGCATTGTTTTTGTTGTATGCAAGTGGAAGGGAGGATTGCTGAAGTTCAAGTTTAATTGTCGTTCAGCCATACATGAATACTCACGAATACACATAAACAAAACAACACTATTCTGGGGCCAAGGTGCAAATCACAGCACCAACAATCATAAACAGCAGAAGGCACATATAGCACATATAAGGTAACAAGCATATATAACAAGCACATATAACATAGCAGTAAAATACAGTCATATAAAAAAATAGACCCTAAGTCCATGAATGTTGCAGCAGTCTGCAGTTGAACACTATACAGCTTGTCTTCTGCCAAGTGAACACTGGGGGGCAGCACTGACTCCAGCATGGATGCTGCTCCACAGCCACCCCTGCACTTCGGAGGAGCACCCAAATCAAGTCGCCACGTGCAACTGCAAACAGGACACAACAACTTTGGTTGACCCCATAGAAGCCACTGCATTTGAGCATGATTGCCATCTTACTGGAAGTACGCTCATAATAGTCTTGGCAACACACATCAAAGTTGCTGGTGAACGCAGCAGGCCAGGCAGCATCTGTAGGAAGAGGTGCAGTCGACGCTTTAGGCCGAGATCCTTCGTTAATAGTCTTGGTGCAGTTCAAGTGTCCAGGTTACACTAACTACCTGATTATAAAGCAATAATTTGACAATTCCTCTTGCTTTGCACTAAAATCTGCTTGTACATTCTCATGGCATCTTACTATTATTTCCATTTTCTTTGGTCTAATATTATGCTGTAGATTTATATTATAACTTTAATTTCCAGTTCTGATGACAGGCCTGGAAATATTTATTTATACTTAACTTTGCAGATGCTGATGGATTTCGTGTATTTGCAGTATTTTATAATTTAACTTTAATCCCTTCTCATTTTGCTCAATCCAATGAGATGAATTAATCATAGAACATAGAATGGTGCAGCAAAGTAACTGGCCTTTTGGTACCCAGTATGTTGTGCCGAACTAATTAAAATAGTAATCAATGTCCACTAGACTAATCCCTTCTGCACATAATGTCCATATCCTTCTATTTCCTGCACATTTATGTGCCTGCCAAAGAGACTTTTGAATGGCTCTATCATACGGCTCACCCCATCAGTACATTCCTGGCACCCAACACTCTCTGTGTAAATAAAAATTGTCCTGCACATCTCCTTTGAAATGATCTCCTCTCGGTTTAAGTGCACACCCTCCGATATTAGATGGTGGGTAGTGTTTGAAGGGAGTTATTAGAGCTAGATGTCTGTAATTAATGGTGTCCGCAAGGATCTGTACTGGGATCTCTGCTGTTTGTAATGTATATAAGTGACCTGGATGAAAATATAGATGAAGGTGTTAGTAAGTTTGTGGATGATACCAGGATTGCAGGACTCATGGATGGTGTAGAAGACTGGCAAAGAATACGGCACAATATAGATCAGTTGCAGATATAGGCAGAAAAATGGCAGATAGAGTTTAACCCAAATGAATGTGAGCTCCTTAGGGAAAATGCAATGTTTAGGGAAAGATCCTTGACAGTGCTGCTGAGCAGAGATATCTTGGAGTCCAAGTTCATAACTCCTTGAAAGTGGTTAAGAAGAGCTATGGAATGCTTGCTTTTATCAGTTGAGGCATTGAGTTCAAAAGTCAAGAGATTATGTTGCAACTTTATAGAACTCTGGTTAGACTACATCTGGAGTATTGTGCACAGTTCTGGTCACCCCACTATAGGAAAGATGTTGAGGCTTCGGAGAGGGTGCAGAAAGGCTTTACCAGGACACTGCATGGTTTAGAGAGCATGTACTATCAAGAGAGGCTCAACAACTTGGGCTGTTTTCTCTGGAGCAGCAAAGGCCGACTGAGGGGAGATCTGATAGAGGTTTCTAAGATTATTAGAGGCATAAAGTAGACAGGGAGCGTCTTTTTCCTGGGGTAGAAATGTCTCATAGCAGACGGCATGCATTGAAAGTGAGGGGAGGTAGGTTCAAAGTGGATATGAAGTGTAAGCTTTTTACTCAGAGAGTGGTGAATGCCTGGAATGGTGGTGGAGGCAAATATATTACAGGCTTTTAAGAGAAGTTTAGAGAGGCGCGTGACCGTGAGGAAGATGGAAGGATATTGACATTGTGTAGGTAGGAGGGATTAGTTTTTGGGAGTTTTTTGATTTAGATTTTAGCTGGATTGGCACAATATTGTGGGCTGAAGGGCTGTACTGTTCTATGTTCTATGTCCTTGCAGCTGAACCTGTTAAGCATTACGTGAACCAGTATGCTACCATGCTGCCCTACAGTGGCTAATTATGGAGGTCATTGCTAGGTACGTTGACAAAGTTATAACAGGTAAACCAATGATACAGTGAAGACTTCTCCAATGATTTCACTGCGTTATAATAATGCTTAAGGCAGAGACAGTATATCATGTTATTGTTTCCTCAATTCATAAAACTCCTTGAAATTTCGAGCTACTTGCAAGAACTGAATTTTCTCAAACAGAAATCAAATACTGCAGAGACAAGAAACCAGAAAAAAAATATTGGGACAGAGAACAGCTCTGACAGCAGGACAGAGAAACAGATGTAATTAGTTGGAAATTGTCCCTGATTTGTACCACTAAATGTAATATGTAGGCACATCAGCTGGTTGTGCATCACCTCCAAAATTAATAGGTTGCATTTGAAAGCAGAATGTAGGCACTGACATTGCAATGTAATGCCTTAAGTACTGCTGAGAGATGAATTTCTTGGCAAATCATTCAGCTTCCTAACTAGTAGTCAGAACCAGAATACCATGATTGCCATTTGTGTTTCAGAGGCTCTTACAGTTTACCAGTTACCAGCACACAAAAGACAGTTCTGATGACTCATTTTGAGGAATTAACTATGATGACATGTATAGAGATAAATATGCACACAATCAACACATCAGAACATATGATACATGTGCAGACACCAAAATAATGCATATGCTCACATGTCAACACACTTGCTAACATAGTCAATTGTTAAGGATTAAATCATTATTGAATTATTATTAGTAGAAAAGGTGAAAGGAGAAACACTTAACAGGAAGGCTGCAGATATTTCTAAGTTCTATCTTTCCCAGTCTTATTGAAAACTAATCTGTACTTACTAAAACAAATCAGAGTAACTGGGCAGTTCTAACATTGAGGAACATCAGAAGACACTTTATCTCACTGTACCCAAGTGGAATCTAAGGATTTGTTTCTCCATTACTATTCCAAACATTGATCACACTTTTTAACTCATACTTTCCAAAAGACCGTAAGACATAGGAGCAGAATTAGGCCATTTGGCCCATTGAGTCTGCTCCACCATTTCATCATGGCTGATCCAATTTTCCTCTCAGCCCCAGTCTCCTGCCTTCTCACCATATCCCTTCATGCCCTGATCAATCAAGAATCTATCAACCTGTGCCTTAAAGACTTGGCCTCCACAGCTGCCTATGGCAAAGAATTTCACAGATTCACCACTCTTTGGCTAAAGAAATTCCTTCTCATCTCCATTCAAAATGGACAGCCCTCTATTCTGAGACTGTGTCCTCTGGTCTTAGACTCTCCTGCTATAAGAAACATTCCCTCTGCATCAAGTCTCATTGTAAATTGTCCCACGATAAGGCTAGGGTTAAATCAGGGGTTTTCTGGGCATCGTGGCTCAAAGGGCTAGTAGGGCCTATTCTGCACGGTATCTCAATGCATAGATAAACAAATTCCCTGCAGGAGGCTAATCAATGATAAGCTATTTATGGTACTGCCTTAGGGTATTTCTTTACATATCAAAGCATTTTTAATCTCTCTCTAACTCATAGGTCAACATTTTGGAATGCCATGTCCAGTTTTGCTCCCTGGATCAAATGGAGAGTGGAGAGGAATCCAGGAAGGCTGAAGAATTTGCATCCCATTTCACTAAAAAAAGTATAAACGGCTCTGATTAATTGCTGTGAAGATTTGGCAATTATGCAGTCTAATTTATTTCCCATTAAGCTGGAAAATATAACGAAATGAGCTGCACGCTCTTCTGAATGATTTCAGAAAAAATAAAAAAAAACTTGGAACAGATTTTGTTTGTCAACAGGGATGTTTTCAATATTTCTAGCTTCCTTTAATGGTTTATGCATGAGATGCATAACTGATCATATACTCCATGGGACATGATTTATGGTTCACTGAAAGAATCATGCATGTATTTGTGCAGTGCAATTGCCAGGACCGAATAAAACTGATACCTTGGCATTTCATGGATCCATTCTTTAACACTGATGTGTTACATGAATCTTCCTATGACATTTTGTGTTCCTGGGGAAATTAAATAAGTGATGGAAAAAAGTCGTTTTGTGAAGAATATAAATTGAGTAATCTGAAAACTTCACTTCATTCTCACACTTTTATAAAATAAATTACTGGCCTATCAAAAACACCCACAATCTATGCAGCAGAAACTTTATGCGTGTTTCCCTTAATAACTTTTACTTCTCTCAATGGGAAGCTGTCAACTTTTCTACCTTTTTTTTTGTTGGCTGCGGTCCACTTACCTCCATTTGCCCTTCATATACGTCCAAACTACCCTCTGCTATAGACTCATAGACGGTAATCCAATGCAGAGTCAAGCCCTTCAGTCCAAATTGTCCATGCTAACCAACATAATCATCTAAGCTGGTCACATTCGCCACTGTTTGACAGATATCCCTCCAAAACTTTTCTGTCCATGTTCCAGTTAATCTGTATTTTAAATCTTACCAAGTGCTTAAGACTTTTGCATTAGGATTAGGGTTAGGGTTATATATATATTTTAAATATCTCTGCCTATGTGTATATATAAACTATATATCTATATTTTTCATTACACTGTATAAACGTACGTATATGCACACACATATGCATATGCATATATATATATATATACATATAAAATTGTAATTTATAGTCTATTTTATGTATCACACTGAACTGCTGCCACAAAACAACAAATTTCTTGACATATGTCAGTGGTAATAAACCTGATTCAGATTCGGCTTCGGATGGAAGGAAGGAAGTAGGGTGTCAGAAAGAGGATTAGCAGTGATCCATATGCCTCTGCTGTCACCTACTCTGTCAAAACATTGGCTGCCACCCAGCCCACTGAGCCTGACTCTGGTAGTGGGCAACACTACTCTGTAGTTGCTGGTGGTTGTGGTGCGCAATGTTTCCCGAAAGGAGAGGAAAGAGCGTTGTGTGCGAGACTGTGTGGCGTGTCTACCGTGCTGAAACATGAATGCATGTTATACATCTCTGAGTATTAATACAGTGGCAATTGTAGGAAAGTGTGATAAAGTATAAAAGTAAGATGTAGAGTGGTAGAAGTTAGCGATAACTGTGTTAGGACCTGTGTGTGTGAGGCTAGTAATATATTCAAAGCCATTGAGTGTAGGTGTGTGGGCAGGTGGCCAAGTGGTTAAGGCATTGGACTAGCTACCTGAAGGTCGTGAGTTCGAGCCCCGGCTGAGAGAACGTGTTGTGTCCTTGAGCAAGGCACTTAATCACACATTGCTCTGCGACGACACTGGTGCCAAGCTGTATGGGTCCTAATGCCCTTCCCTTGGACAACATTGGTGTCGTGGAGAGGGGTGACTTGCAGATTTGCTTCCGGCTTCTTAGGCTTCACTTCTGGCATCGAGTCCTCCCAGTGCCTTTTGGAGATAAGATTGCTGCTGGAATTTCTGATCTATATTAGTGAGCTGTAAGTGACTGTCGGAGATATGATCAATAAGTCTGGGTGACGTGATATTTGTGTGGTGCTGTAGGCAGTGAGGGCAATTATATAAGGCTATAGATCAGGTGGAGAGTTGTGTGGGGCATTGGCAGACAGAACTAAATACAAGCAAGTGTGAGTGATGTTCTGGGATGCCAAATAACGATGGGACATACACAGCAAATGCTGGCGACAGAAGCGATATTGACGAGCCAAGACATCTTGATGAACAAGTCCACAATTTTCTTAAAGTGGTCATTTAGAATTGAGTCGCCTGGGACTGTACTTGCTGGAATTCAGAAGAATGAGAGGAGATCTTATAGAAACATACAAAATTATGAAAGGAATAGAAAAGATGGAGGCAGAAAAGTTGTTTCCTCTGATAGGTGAGACTAGAACTGGGGGGACATAGCCTCAACATTTGGGGGAGTAGATTTAGGATGGAGATGAGGAGAAACTGCTTTTCACAGAGGGTGGTGAATCTGTGGAATTCTCTGCCCAATGAAGCAGTGGAGGCCACAGTAAATATGTTTATGAGAAGGTTGGATAGATTTTTGCGTAGTAGGGGAATTAAGGGTTATGGGGAAAAGGCAGGTAGGTGAAGATGGCCAGAACAACCATGATCTTATTGAATGGCGGGGCAGGGTTGACAGGCCAGATGGCCTACTCCTGTTCCTATTTCTTATGTTCTTACGTTCTTATGTCAATACAGTTGGATAGAATGTGTAAAGGTGACATAGGATTTTGGCCTGAAACACCGACTGCTTGTTTCCTTGCATTGATACTGCCTGGCATCTAATGGATTTCTCCAGCATTTTGTGCTTATTGCTCAAGATTTCCAGCATCTGCAGAATCTCTTCTGTTTACGATAGGGAATGCTTGACTTAGGATGAGGCACAGAATACAAGAATTGGTACAAAATTTTATAACTTTACAAACTTTGTAGTTTGGTTTTCCAGAACAGGCAGGTCCTCTCACATATAGTAAAGCTGTGAGAGATATAGACCTGTTAGTTTGTCAGAGTCTTTGTACCATGATGGATTGTCTGAAACAAGAGGCAAAAATTTAACATTGGGAGATGGCCTCGGAGGGGATCAAAGTGGAATGTCTGTCACACGGGGAGTGTTTGATATCTGGAATGTCCTGCTAGAGGAAGTGGTGGAGGCAGATAGAATCAGAGTTTGGAAGCTTGAATATTCAAGACGATTATTATTTACAGAGATGGTTTTAAATAGTTTATTCCCTGGAGAACAGGATAATGGGGGGAGATCTCATAGAGGTCTATAAGATTATGAGGAGTGTAGTAAGGGTGAATGCATACAGGCTGAATGAGACTAGAATTAAAAGTCATAAGTTAAAGGTAGAATATTTAAGGAGATTCTGAGGGGAAACTGCTTCACTCAGAGAGTGGTGTGAATGTTGAATGAACTGCCAATGGAAGTGGTAGATGAGGGTTTGATTGAAACATTTACGAGAAGTTTCGATAGCTACAAGGATGAGAGGGGCATGGATGACTATGGTCCGCGTGAAGGTGGATGGGATAAGGCAGAAAACTAGGCTGGCACTGACTAGATGGGCCAAAGAGCCTGCTTCTGTGCTGCTGTGCTCTATGACTCCATGATTCTACCGGCTAAGCCACAGAAGATAATGGGCGTCATGCAGGCAAATGGGATTAGTACAGTTAGGTACGATTCTCAACAGAGACGTGGTGTGCTGAAACGCCCATTTCTGTGCAACATAACTCTATGACTCTTAATGAGAAACTACATACAAGTAGCATCTCTAGTCTGCTAATCAAGAATCTGCATGCCTAAATCCTTCCAGAGCTTTCTGTGGCTTGAGGAATCTTTCGAAACTTTGTCATGATTTCCAGCCAACCACACAGGAAGTGACCAGCTAACTGTGAAAAAAATATATAATCTGCTGTCACCTCGACCATCTTTATTACTCAGAAAAATTCACACCTAGAGTATGAAACTCCATGACTAGCATTAGGTGAATTCAAGACTCAGGTTTATTTAATGTCATTTCCAGTAAGCAAGTGTGAAGGAAAACGAAATATTTGTTACTCCGGATCAAATGCAGCACAAAAATAAAACACAGTGAGATAAAGAACACTAACATTTAAAGGCACTATAAATATAAATACGTACGACAGCTTATATGCATAGGTTGATCATATGTCCATAAAGTGACATTAAGCATCTGAGTGTCTGTACATTAGGCGACCTCGACAGGAAATGATAAAGTAGTGGTGGTGGTGGGGGGTGTGGAGTGGTGGGTTAGTGGGTGGAGGTGTTGATCAGCCTTTTCTGACACCTTCCTTTATAAATGTGCTTGATGGAGTGTAGGCTGGTGCCAGTGAAGCATTGTGCAGATGGGCATCCTAGACCCTTCCTGTCCACCGCAGTGCAACTTCCATACCATGCTGTGCAATCATTGCAAAGAAATGGACAAGTTCCCGGTGGGAATTGAACTGGAACTAACTATCCATAATTTCACTCAGGTTCACTGACCGAGTATAAAAGGCAGCGACGCACGGCAGTTATCTTGGAGATCTGACCAGCCACCAGTCAGCATTTGGGATTGATTATCAAGAACAAATTAAAGAAAGGCAGGGACAAGTGGAGCAGCCACTGTAGGTAGAGTTTGTTCTCCCCCACCTCCTTTACATTTGATGAGTTAGAACAGTAGCGATGCCAGGCAGGATGGTTGAATGCTCCCTCTTGCAGACTGTGGGACTGTGGGAAGGCAGGGAGACCTCCAGTGTCCCCCATGACTACAAATGTCAGAAGTGCATCCAGCTGCAGCTTCTAACAATCCGTATTAAGGAGCTGGAGCTGAAACTGAATGAACATCCGGATCATTCAGGAGGCTGAGGGGGTGAAAGACAGGACATATAGTGAGGTAGTTACACCCAAGGTGAAGGATGCAGGAAAATGGGAGACAGACTTGAAGGAAAAGGATGTTCAGGAGCCATTTCAGAGTACCCCTGCTGCCATCCACCTCAACAACAGGTATGTCACTTTGGATACTGTTAGGGGGAATGACCTAACAGAGGAAAGTCACAGTGGCTGGGTCTCTGGCACTGAGTTTGTCTCCGTGACTCAGATGGGAGGTAGGGGAGATGAGGCACGCTGTGGAGGTAGGGCATTCGCTTGATAGGGAAACAGAAAGGAGATTCTGTGGGCGCCCGGATGATATGTTGCCTCCCGGGTGCCAGAGTCTGGGACATCTCAGACTGAGCCCTTGGCATTCTGAGGTGGGAAGGTGAACAATCAGAGGTTGTGGTCAATGTAGGTACCAATGACATGGGTAGGATGAGTGAAGAGGCTCTGTATAGAGAGTTCAGGGAGATAGGTGCTTAGTTAAAGGGCAGGACTTCCAGAGCTGCGATCTCAGTGTTGCTACCTGTGCCACATGTTAATGAGGTCGGAACTAGGAAGATTATATAATTTAACAAATGGCTAAGGAGTTGGTGTAGGACAGAGGGTATAAGATTTTTGGATCGTTGGGCTCTCTTTCAGAGAAGGTGGGACTTGTACTGAAGAGACAGGTTACACCTGAACAGGAAAGGAACTAATATCCCAATGGGAAGGTATGCAAGTGCTGCACAGTGGGTCTTAAACTAGAGTTCCAGGGGGGATGGGAACCAGAGTGCCAGAACAGTTAGCGGAGAGGTTGTGGAGACAGATGTTGGTAAGACCTCAGACAAAGTTAGGAATCAAAAGATTGAGCATGGTGCGACTAGTGTCCTGAGTTATGTATACTTTAATGCAAGAGGTATTGTAGGAAAGGTGGATAAGCTCAGAGCATGGATGAACAGTTGGAATAATGACATTGTAGCCATTAGTGAGACTTAGTTGCAGGAGGGGCAGGAGTGGCAGTTTATTATTCTGGGGTTTCTTTGTTTTAGACATGACATAACAGAGCAAGATTATAGGAGGAGGGGTGCATTACTAGTCAGGGAAAGTGCCATGGCACTGTTCAGTCAGGACAGACTGGAAAACTTGTGTAGTGAGGTGTTATGTGTGGAACTGAGAAATAAGAAAGGTTAATGGGGCTATATTACAGATCACACAACAGTCCTAGGAATTTAGAGGAACAAATTTATAGAGAGATCGCAGACTGTTGCAAGAAACATAAGTTTATTATAGTAGGTGATTTTAACTTTCCACAGGTTGACTGGGAATCCCATACTGTAAAAGAACTAGATGGGATAGAGTTTGTCAAATGTGTTCGGGGAAGTTTCCTTCATCAGTACATAGAAGTCCCAACAAGAGATCGTGCGGTACTGGATCGAGTATTAGAGAATGACACAGTTTGTATAGGGGAACACTTTGACTCTAGTGATCACAATGCCATTAGTTTCAAAGTAAATATGCAGTAAGATAAGTCTGTACTGTGAGCTGAGATTCTAAATTGGAGAAAAGCCAGTTTTGACGGTATCAAAAATGATCTGCCAAGTGTGGATTGGGACAGGCTGTTTCTGGCAAAACTGTACTTGGAAAGCAGGAGGCCCACAAAAATAAAGTTTTGAGAGTACAAAGCTTGTATGTGCCTGGCAAAATATAAGGTAAAGATAACAAATGTAGGGAACCGTGTTTTCAAAAGATATTAAGGCCCATGTTAAGAGAAAAAAGGAGGTACATAGCAGGTATAGGCAGGCAGGAACAAATGAGGGGCTTATGAAGTCTAAGAAATACAAGAGAACACTTAAGAAAGAAATCCAGAGAGCTTAAAGAAGGCATGATGTTGCTGTAGCAGACAAGGTGAAGGAGAATCCTAAGGGACTCTACAGGTATGTTAAGAGCGAAAGGATTGCAAGGTTCAGAACTGGTCCTTAGGAAGATCAGAATGGTAATCCAGCCAAAGCAGACGGGAGAGATCTTAAATACATTTTTTTGCATCTGTATTTACTCAGGAGATGGACACAGAGTCTATAGAGGTGAGGAAAATCAGGATAAATTCCCAGGGTCTGACAAGGTGTTCCCTCAGACCCTACGGGAGGCAAGTGCTGAAAATGCTGGGGCCCCAGCAGAAATATTTAAATCATCCTTAGCAACAGGAAAGGTACCGGAGGATTGGAGGATAGCCAATGTTGTTCTGCTCTAAACATAAACCAAGAAATTATAGACTGGTGAGTCTGACATCAGTTGTGGGAAGGTTATTGGAAGGTATTCTAAGAGACCGTATATATGTGCCTGAATAGACATAGACTGATTAAGGATAATAAACGTGGTTTCATGCGTGGTAAGTCATGTCTAACCAATCTTATAGAGTTTTTGAGGAAGTTACCAGGAATGCGGAAGAAGGCAAGGCTGTGGAGGTGGTCTACATGGTATTTAGCAAGGCATTTGACAAGGTCTCACATGGGAGGTTGGTCAAGAAGGTTCAGTAGCTCAGTATTTAAGATGAGGTAGTAAATTGGATTAGATATTGGCTTTGTGGGAGCAGCCAGGGAGTGGTAGTAGATGATTGTCTCTCTGACAGGAGGTCTGTGACTAGTGGTGTCCCGCAGGGACCAGTGCTGTGTTCTTTGTTGTTTGTCATCGATATTAATGACCTGGATGATAATGTGGTTAAGTGCATCAGCAAAAATGTGGATGACACCTAGATTGGAGGTAGGAAGTCTATCATAGCTTGCAGAGGGATCTGCATCAGCTGAAAAATGGGGTGAAAAAAGGCAGGTGGAATTTAATGCAGACAAATGTGAGGTTTTGTACTTCAGTAGGCCCAACCAGGGTAGGTCTTACACAGAGAACGGTAGGGCACTGTG
The DNA here is from genome assembly GCF_963921235.1 of Mobula hypostoma. NCBI lineage: Eukaryota > Metazoa > Chordata > Chondrichthyes > Myliobatiformes > Myliobatidae > Mobula > Mobula hypostoma. The sequence continues at coordinate 33,546,299 of NC_086100.1, forward strand.
GAGTTTGGTAGAACAAGGAGATCTGGATACAGGTCCATAATTCATTGAAAGTGATATCACTGATAGATAGGGTCATAAAGAATATTGCCTTTCCTTCATAAATCAATATATTCAGTACAGTCGATGATATGTTATGCTGAAGTTGTATAAGACATTGGTGAGGCCTAACTTGGAGTATTGTGTAAAGTTTTGTTCTCCTACCTAAAGGAAAGACGGTAACAAGGTTGGAAGAGTACAGAGGAAATTTACAAGAATGTCGCCGATTCTAGAGGTCCTGAGTTATAAGGAAAGATTAAGTAGATTAGGACTGTATTTGTTAGAATGTAAAAGATTGAAAAGAGATTTTATAGAGGCATACAAAATTATAACGAGTATAGATAGGGTAAATGGAAGCAGGCTTTTTCCACTGAGGTTGGGTGGAACTAAAACCAGCAGTCATGGGTTAAGGGTGAAAGGGGAAATATTTAAGGGGAAATGAGGGGAAACGTATTCACTCAGAGGGTGAGCTACCAGCACAAGTCATGCATACTAGCTTGATTTCAAAGTTTAAGAGAAGTTTGGATAGGTACATGGATGGTAGGGGTATGCAGGACTATGGTCCTGGTGCAGGTCGATGGGAGTAGGCAGTTTAAATGGTTTTGGCTTTGGCATTAACTAGATGGGCCAAAAGGCCTGTTACTGTGCTGGACTTCTCTATGACTCTAAGCCAGAGGTTCTCGTACATTAACTTCAGCACATATTTTAGAGTCATCAAAATTCTGAGCAAAAACATTTTAGTGGTAACCTTCAGATTTAGTACATATCAATTTTCATATAAAGAGTTCATCTTTAAAAATGTCAGATTAACTACTTGCAATAAGACTAATACAAGCTGGCGCTCTTGTGAAATAAACCCAATGATTTAAGTAAGTGATGCACAGAATAATTGGGAAAAAGTGCAGCCTCAACTTAAGAAACAGTAATTTATTCCTGAACTTCTTATCCACAACCTGTCTTTAGAACAGCTGGCATCTCCCAAGCTATTGTGGAAACCTAAGATGTATAATTATCATGTCTTCTTAAGCATTCTAGAATGATTGGTTTGAAAGAAACTCAGTAATTATCATTTTCACCGTGAAAAGACATCTGCCTGTGTTCAAATTCATGTCATCAGCTTTTGTCAAGCTTTCAAGTGAAACTATGTTCCCAGTAAATGAGTTCAAGCGTCGTGAGGTAATGTCGCAGCTCTATAAAACCCCGGTTAGGCCACACTTGGAGTATTGTGTTCAGTTCTAGTTACCTCATTATAGGAAGGATGTGGAAGCATTAGAGAGGGTGCAGAGGAGATTTACCAGGAAGCCGCCTGGATAATAGAACATATCCTATGAGGTAAAGTTGAGTAAGCTAGTGCTTTTTTGTGGAGCGAAGGAGGTTGAAAGGTGACTTGATAGAGGTGTATGTGACGATAAGAAACATAAATTGAATGGAGAGCCAGTGCCTTTTTCCCAGGATGGAAATGGCTAATATGAGTGCGTATAATTTTAAGGTGATTGCAGGAAAGTATAGGTTTGTGACACAGACAGTGGTGGGCACTTGGAATGCGCTGGATGGTGGTAGTGGCACATATGCTAGCGAGATTTAAGAGACTCTTAGGCATAAGATGAAAGTAAAATGTGGAGCTATATGGGAGAGTTAGATTGATCTTGAAGTAGGTTAAAAGATTGGCACAACAGTTTCTTAGAAAACTGCATGGTCTGAAGGTAGGTTAGTCCTGGGACTGAGTGGTGTACACCCCAGGTGGCTGAAGAGATTGTGGAGACATCAGTAATAATCTTTCAAGAATCAATTGATTCTGGCATGGTTCTGGCGGAAAGGAAAATTGCAAATATCACTCCAGTCTTCAAGAAGGGAGAGAGTTAGAAGAAAGGAAATTATAAACCAATTAATCTGACATCTGTGGATGGGAGATGCATGGTGGTGGGCCTAGTGTTAGTGCAGGGAAACCCCTATCTAAAGAACTGGAGTCAACTGTTGACAATATGGTTGTGGAGTACTTGAAGGCATATGATAAAATAGGCTGTAGTCAGCATGGTTTCCTCAAGGGAAAATCTTGCCTGACAAATCTGTTGGAATTCTTTGAAGGAATGACAAGTAGGATAGATAAAGGAGAATGGTTGATGTTATGTACTTGGATTTTTCAGAAGGCCATTGATAAGGTGCCACGCGTGAGGCTGTTTTACATGTTATAAGCCCATGGTATTACTGCAAAGATACAAGTATGGATAAAGCAGTGGATGATTGGCAGGAGGGAAAGAGTAGGAATAAAGGGAGCCATTTCTGGTTGGCTGCTGAAGACTATTGGTGTTCTACAGGGGTCTGTGTCGGGACCGCTCCTTTTTACATTTTATTTTAATAACTTAGATGTCAGAACTAAAGGGTTTATTGCAAAGCTTGTGGACGATACAAAGATAGGTAGAGGGATAGGTAGTTTTGAGGATGTAGAGAGGCTACAGAAGGACAAATAGGTTAGGAGAATGGGCAAAGAGGTGGCAGATGGAATACCGAGTTGGGAAGTGTACGATCATGTAGTTCAGAAGAAATAAAAGTGTAGACTATTTCTAAATGGAGAAAAAAATTCAAAAAATGGAGGTGCAAAGGGACCTGGGAATCCTAGTGCAGGACTCACTAAAGGTTAATTTGTATTCTGAGTCTGTGTTGAGGAAGGTGAACACAATGTTAGCATTCAGTTGAAGAAGACTAGAATATAAAGGCAAAAATGCATGTTGAGACTTTATAAAGCACTGGTGAGACCTCACTTGGAGTATTGTGAGCAGTTTTGGGCCCTTATCTTAGAAAGGATGTGCTGAAACTAAGGAGGGTTCAAGGGAGGTTCATGAAAATGATTGAACTGCTTGTCATATGAAGAATGTTTGATGGCTCAAGGCCAGTATTCGCTGGAATTCAGAAAAATGAGGGGTGCTGTCATTGAAACCTATCGAATTTTGAAAAGCCTCAAAAGAGTGGATGTGGACAGGCTGTTTCCTATGGTGGGAGAGTCTAGGACCAGAGGACACACTCTCAGAATAGAGGGTTGTCCTTTTGGAATGAAGATGAGGAGGAATTTCTTTAGCCAGAGAGTAGTGAATCTGTGGAATTTGTTGCCACAAGTGGCTGTGGAGGCCAAGTCTTTATGTATATTTAAGGCAGGAATTGACAAATTCTTGATCAGTCAGGGCATGAAGGGATATGGGGAGAAGACAGGAGTTTGGGGCTGAGAGGAAAAATTGATCAGCCATGATGAAATAGTGGAGTAGACCCAATGGTCCAGATGGCCTAATTCTGCTCTTATATCTTCTGGTCTTATGGGCTAATATTGTGGACCAAAGGGCGTGTACTGTTCTATGTTCAATGTTTTAAAGTTCTTTTCGATCTTTGAATTCCGCTCTTTCTCAGCTGCCTGGATGCAATAAGATGGACTGGATAAAGATATAATTGTGATGCAATAATGTGTGCATTAAACTGTTTTATGGGCATAGACCAGGTAGTCTAGTGAAAATAAGTCTGTGTTCAGATTTCTGTGCTCAAACTTTCACCTCAAGCAATATAAAAGGGTTTTCTCTCCCACCACAGAAAATTGAGGTATCAGTCATGCCCAACCACAAGCCTACAAAAGCATATGGTTTCTTCTATAGTGTACTGAACAAATAAAAATTGTCCTGATACTTCACCAGCTTGAATAACTATCTGATCTGATCCAGTGAGCTTCAGCGTAAGACCAAGAAATGTACCCTAGGGATGATCTTACTGAAGCTAAAGATTTTATACTACCTTAGCTCTGAAAATTGATGAACTAAGGATCATCCGGGAGGTCGAGTAATTAATAAATAAAAGTTTTGAGCAGGTGGTTACACCCAGAGTGTAGAATTCAGGGACTGGATGGGTGAACACTGAGAGAGGTAAAGGGAGTAAGTGGTCAGTGCAGTGTCCCCTGTGGCTATTCCCCTCAGTGGCAGGTACACCTCTTTAGATACTGCTGAGGGGGATGACTTATCTGGGCAAGGCAGTGATCGCTATACCACTAGCACTGTGGTCAGCTCTGAGCCTCAGAAGGATAGGGTGAAGTCAGACGGAGAAATAGTTACAAGGGACTCAATAGTTAGAGAGTCAGATATGAGATTCTGAGGCAGCAAACGAGATGCCAGGGTTATGTGCTGCCTCCTGGGTGCTAGAGTCCAGGATATCTCTGAGCGGTTGCAGAATATTCTTGAAGGGTAGGGTGAGCAGCCAGAGGTCATGGCAGGAGAGGGGTAGAGGTCCTGCACAGTAAGTTTAGGGAGTTAGGAAGGAGGTTGAAGAGCAGGACCTCCAAGGTGGTAATCTCCGGATTACTCCTGGTGCAACAAGCTGGGGAAGGTCAGAACAGGAAGATAGCGCAGACGAATGAGTGGCTGAGGAGGTGGTGAAGAGGGCAGGTTTTCAAGTTCTTGGATCACTGGAACCTTTCCTGGGGAAAGGGTGACCTTTACAAGTGGGATGGGTTGCACATGAACTGAAGGACAACCAATATCCTGAGAGGAAGGTTTCCTAATGCTACTGGGGAGGTTTTAAACTAGATTAGACGTGAAGAGGCAGAGAATGGGGTGGTTGGTGCACAAGTAGAGACAGCCTGTAGGGAGTTTGTGAGGAAGGATTAGGCAGATGATAGAGCAAAGATGCATTCAGCCGGATGGTTTGAGATGTATCTATTTTAATGCAAGGAGTATCATAAGCGAGGCAGATGAACTTACAGTGTGGATCAATATGTGGACTTATGATGTTGTGGCCATTACAGAGACTTGGATATCTCAGGGGCAGGAATAGCTGTTGAATGTGCCAAGCTTCAGATATCTCAAAAAAGGACAGGGAGGGAGGAAAAAGAAGTGGGGGTGTGGCATTGCTGATCAGGGATAGTATCACGGCTGCAGAAAAGGAAGAAGTCATAGAGGGATTGTCTGCTGAGTTATTGAGGATGGAAGTCAGGAACAGGAAGGGATCAATAACTCTCCTGGGTGTTTTTATAGACTCCCCAATAGTAACAGAAACATTGAGGAGCAATAGGGAGGCAGATTCTGGAATGGTGCAATAATAATAGGGTTGTTGTGATGAGTAATTTTAACCTTCATAATATTGACTGGCATCTCCTTAAACCAAGGGGTTTGGATGGGGTGGAGTTTGTTACATGTGTTCAGGAAGCTTTCCTGATTCAACATGTGGATAAACCAACTGGAAGAGAGGTTGTACCTGATCTGGTATTGGGAAATGAACCTGGTCAGGTTTCAGATCTCTCAGTAGGAGAGCATTTTGGAGGTAGTGATCACAACTCTATCTCTTTTACCATAGTGCTGGAAAGGGAGAGGAACAGACAATTGGGGAAAACATTTAATTGAGGGAGAGGAAATATTATGCTATTAGGCAGAAACTTGGGAGCATAAATTGAGAGGGAAATGCACAGCAGAAATGTGGCAAATTGTCAGGGAATAGTTGCATGGTGTTCTGCATAGGTATGTTCCATGAGGTAGGGAAGGGATGGTTGGCTAAAAGAACCATGGTGTACAATGGGTGTAAAAATTTAGTTAAGAAGAAAATCTTACGAAAAGTTCAAGAAAGTAGGTACCGTTAGATCTCTAGAAAATTACAAGGTTGCCAGGAAGGAGATAAGAATGATGCTAGGAGAGCTAGAAGGGGCCATTAGAAGGCCTTGGCGAGCAGGATTAAGGAAAACCCTCAAGGCATTCTACAAGTATGTGAAGAGTAAGAGGATGAGCTGTGTGAGAATAGGACCAATTAGGTGCGTTAGTGGAATCACATACATGGAGTTGGAGGAGTTAGCAGAGGTACTTAATGAATACTTTGCTTCAGTATTCACCAGGGAAAAGGAATTGACAATTGTGGAGATGACTTACAGTGGACTGAAATGCTTGAGCATTTATACATTAAGAAAGAGGATATGCTGGAGCTTTTGAAAAGCATTAAGTTAGGTAAGTTACTGGGACCGGACGAGATATACCCCAGCCTACTGTGGGAAGCGAGTGAGGAGATTACTGAGTCTCTGATGATGATCTTTGCATCATCAATAGGGATGGGAGAAGGACCAGATGATTGGAAAGTTGAACAAGGTTGTTTCCTTGTTCAAGAAAGGGAGTAGAGATAACCCAGATGTTGGAAAAGACCCTGAGCGGCAGGACTTATGAGCATTTGGAGAGACATATCTGATTAGGGATAGTCAGCATGGCTTTGTCAAGGGCAGGTCGTGCCTTATGAATCTGATTGAATTCCTTGAGGATGTAACAAAACACATTTGGTAGAGCAGTGGATGTTGTATATATGGATTTCAGTAAGGCATTTGATAAGCTTCCTCTTGCAAGGCTCATTCAGAAAGTAAGGAGGTATGGGATCCAAGGAGACCTTGCTCTGTGGATTCAGAATTGGCTTGCCCACAGAAGGCAAAGGATGGTTGTAGATGGTTCGTATTCTGTATGTCGGTCGGTGACCAGCGGTGTTTTGCAGGGATCTGTTCTGGAACCCCTCCTCTTTGTGATTTTTGTAAATAACCTGGATAAGGAAGTAGAAGGGTGGGTTAGTTAGTTTGCTGATGATACAAAATTTGGGGTTGTTATGGGTAGTCTGGAGGGTTGTCAGAGGTTACAGTGGGACATCGATAGGATGCAGAACTGGGCATGGAAGTGACAGATAAGTTCAACCCAGATAAGTATGCAATGGTTCATTTTGGTAGGTCAACTTTGAAGACAGAATATAATATTAATGGTAAGACTCTTGACAGTGTGGAGAATCAAAGAGACCATGAATTCCATGTCCATTGGACACTCAAAGCTGCTGCACAGGTTGACAGCATTGTTAAAAAGGCGCATGGTGTGTTGACATTCATCAGCCATGGGATTGAGTTCAAGAGCCGTGAGGTAATGTTACAGCTATGTAAGTCCTCAGTTAGACCCTTAGAGAACTATGTTTAGTTCTGGTCATCTAACTACAGGAAGGTTGTGGATGCTATGGAGAGAATGCAGAGGAGACTTACAAAGATATTGTCTGGATTGGTGATCATGTCTTATGAGAATAGGTTGAGTGAACTTGGCCTTTTCTCCTTGGTGCGATGGAAGATGAGAGGTGACCTGATAGAGGTGTGTAAGATGATGAGAGGCATTGATCATGTGGATAGACTTAGGCTTTTTCCCAGAGCTGTAATGCTAACATGAGTGTGCATAGTTTTAAGGTGCTTGGAGTAGGTACTAGGGGGATGTCAAAGGTAAATTTTTCACACAGAGAGTGGTGGGTGCATGGAGTGAAACCAGCAGCAGTGGTAGAGGTGTATATAATTGGGTCTTTTAAGACACTCTTAGATAGGGTACCTAGCACTTAGAAAAAGAGAGGACTATGTTGTAGGGATATTCTAGGAAGTTTCTAGAGTAGGTTGCATGGTCGGCACAACATTATGGGCTGAAGAGCCTGTAATGTGCTGTAGATCTTATGTTCTATGTTCGATATTCTATGAAAATTCGTCTGTTATTATTTTGATTAATGTCAGCTTGAGAGTGCAGTTGAGTTGATCTGTTCGCTATCATTACATCAATTAACTGCTGAGTAAGGCTGTCCTTTTCAATTATGGTCTCCATGACAAAGCACAGATGGGTGCAAATCCTCTTTGAACAACAGGGGAGATTTCTCCAGTGGTCATCCCACCTCACCCACAATATCTTGAAAAACAACTCCATTGTCCGATGATGGCTGTTTGCGGAATTTTGATATTCACACATTGGCTATAGCATCTCCACTTCCCGAGGTCATGAGTAAAGCTCTATTAGTGTATATCTGTTGCTTCATCAACCTGTCACAATGTGCTCTGATTCCTCAGGACTTATGCAGGGGTCAGTTAAAAAGATGTAGAACAGAGCAGACATCTGGTAAGATGTGAAGCCGAAAGTTTGCAAGGCTCTCTTGGCAGTGATAGGTTGGAATAATGAGGTTATCATTTTACAGTGCTGTCACTGCATCATTCTCATCCATCACAGCTCAGTGCCTGCAACATAGCCTTAGCAATCTAACAATTCTTTACAGTACTACCATGTGTATTGTATGGCATGAAAGGTAATTTATTTAGGAAATATTCCTGCATACTTTGTTCTTGCTTGCTGTCCCCCTCAGCTTCTTTCCCTACACTGCTTTCCATTCAAATAAAACAGCTCCCAAGAAGCCTGTGTATTCACCTACTCTCTGGGCACTTTTGGAAGGGACTCAAAAGGGTGGTGAGAAGTGCAACTTTCTTGATGTAACTGATGCATTTGTGTATTTGTCTAATAAAATTAGGTCTGGAAGAATTCAAAATTATTTTATTTTTCTTGTTTTTTTCCCTTTTCCCTTTCAGTCCTGATGAAAGATCTTGGCCCAAAACATTGACAGTTATTCTTCTCCATTGATGCTGCCTGACCTTCTGAATTCGTCCAGCATTTCGTGCGTGTTACTCTCGATTTCTAACATCTGCAGAATCTGTTGTGTTTGTAACTTTTTTTCATGTTACTGTATTCCTAACAATAAAACACCATATATTGTTAATTGAAATACATTATTGTTCATTATGGGCTAACGCTTTGAAGAAGAAGCTAAATGCATGTTACACCAAGACAAGTACTTTCCTAAAATCAAGATCACCGAAAGTGGAGGGGAGGGTTAGCCTACATATTTGTGCAATCCATTTATTTTTTCTTATGGTACATCTATGTTAATAATACTTAATCAGGGCACTATTGATCCTTCAATGAGATGTGGACTTAAGTTGCATTCACATATCTCATTGTAACAAGCAACACACTCAAAATGCTGGAGGAACTCTGCAGGCTAGGCAGGATCTATGGAAAAAAGTACAGACGATGTTTCATCAACTGTACTCTTTTTCATAGATGCTGCCTAGCCTGCTGAGTTTCTCTAGAATTTTCTGTGTGTTGATTGGGATTCTAGCCTCTGCAGATTTTCTCTTGTCTATCATTGTAACATACAGCTTGTTGTTGCTTGGACAATCACAGCGTTATCCAAGTGCCCACCTTATAGTTTCCAGTATAATTATATTCAGTAATTGGACAATGCAGGATTGCAATACTAGACGAGGAAGAGTCCTGATTCAATGTATTGTGAGAGTTTGATTAGCATTTCCTAATTTTGCTTTACTTACAGCAAAGTAATTGGCACGGTCACAATTTAACAATTCATATTCCTCTCAACCAAGGTTAAGTTTTGACTTACTGACAGGCAAGAAATGCTGTATGTCTTCCTGATCCAAGTAAATCACTTTATTCTCCCCAGAAAATCTTCCAATATCCTTCTGAAATGAAATAACTCTCACAAGTGGATAAAATCAGAAATCCTCAGGTTTAACCAAATTCAAAAGCAGATAGCAACTTAATAATTGACTCAAACACTGCAAGGACAATTGCTCTGCAGTTCTTTATATATCGACAGAAGTTGTTTAAAATGGACCCATTTCGCAGAGCCTGTAACTCCTATATGGATTTCTGTAAAATATCCGAGGTGAAAAGTACTTCACAGTCATCAGCAATTTCAAAAGTTGCAGTGTGTCACCAGCATAGAGTTTCCATTATTTTTAAAATGCAAGTCCACTATTGACAATGCAATCTGTCAATTTGGAGGTTTAAAAAACTTCACACATGCTAGGAGAAATAGTAGACAAAAAGTGATTGTGTTTTTCTATTTCTGTCTCATACTGATTCAGAGGATGATGATCTCAATGTGACCCAGCATTTACTGAACATTTGTAATTACACCTGATCAGAGGGGCAGTTAACAGCGAACCATGTTGATGGGACCTGAGTTACGTTTAAGTCAGACTTGGCAAGGGCAATAATGGGTTGCCTTCAGTGAGGGACATTGCGAGATAAGAGGGGTGTTTATAACAATCTCATGGCTTCATTGTTACTGTTAATAATGCAATCTGCATTAAGAACAGAAGAACGAGAAGCAAGCTATTCAGACCCTTATACCTGCTCCACTGTTCAGGAACATGGCTGATCGTTTACATCAGCACCATTTTACTGAACTAACCCATTATCCCTTCAATTCTCTAACATTTAAAAATCTATCAGTCACTCTTGAATATATCCAGTCCTCAAAGACTTACTAGATTAGATACCCCAAACAGTGGGAGTATCAATTCCACATCTATAGTACATTGACAAATGCAATTGATCTCACATGGGCAGCATGGTAATGCAGCGGTTAACATAAAACTACAGCACCAGCGACCCAGACTGAACGTTGCCGCTGCCTGCAAGGAAATTGTATATTCTCCCCATGACCGTGATGGTTTCCTCTGGGTGCTCCAGTTTCCTTCCCTACCATATTCCACAGATGTATGGATCTGTAGGTTAATTGGTCACATTGTGTAATTGGTCAGCATGGGCTCAGTCGGCCTGAAGGGCCTGTTATCATGTTGTACTTCTAAATAAAATAAATATAATGTGTTTGCCTGCCTTTGGGTTGCTGTAGTCCTGGTTCACCAGCAAGGGAGTCAGGAGGAGAAAGGTGATTAAGATGGTTGTATCTGCACCCAGATGAACCAAGACGTGCATCATCTCTCTCTCTCTCTGTATTATTATTGTTACCACAGTCTTATCAGAGTGGCAAGAAAGACGGGATTAACCTGAGCCCCAGATACTGTAATTGTCCTGAACACTGTTTTGGAATGCATGGAATGTTGTTATTATAAGTAAAGTCCTACAGTTGAAGAAAAACTTTGTGGAAAATTATGCCAATGATTGGGCAGTACTGTAAGCTGAAGGTTTAAACAAAGACTTTGATTCTTATTTGAAACAAATTGAATCGAGGAATGTGTCAAATGTTTTTGCTGATCTGAAAAAGACAAATATGTTCCTCACTGAACAGATTTTATACTGCTTGCATCAATCAGTGGATTTATTAGATATAAAAGTTGCTGAAACTCTGTTAAAGTATTCCAAGTCCAAAATCAATACTCAGTGTATAATATTTTGGATTTCATCATTGGCACTGAGGAAGAAGAAGCTTTTGCTCGTGGCATTATTGTATTGAAGTATCAGCAAGCGCTTGTGGATTTTTTGCATGTCTAGATGACGCCCGCAAGAAAGAAAGAAAGTCTGTGTCTTTGAAAAATTGTCTCAGACAGTTGTTGTCATCAAAGGATTTATCTTTAAAATCAGCCTGGATTTTGTACTTGCCTGTGAAAATTCCAGTGGGTTAGCTCACCATTCTGGCCCAAGAAGCACCATTCAAGGAGCCTACTCATCACATAAGTGCCTAAATACAAAGTAGATCACCTGCATTTCATCAATAAACATAATATCCTCAGAAACATGTTCCTCAAATAGTGACAGTTGTGGCAGGAAAAAAAACAAGTTCAATTTCCCTGGAGATTTCATCAGGAATGCGTAGATTACATTAGATTGTGAGGACATTATGCATTAAGAAACGATACAATGTTTTTCCAGAATGATATCACAGAAACACATGACAAACCGATTTAAAAACTGACAAAAACCACATAATTATAACATATAGTTACAAAAGTGCAAAGCAATACCATAATTTGATATGAACAGACCATAGGCACAGTAAAAGTCCCTAAGTCCAAAATGCTCTGCTTGGGCTCGGCATGTGATTGAGATGAAAGAGGACATTGAATTTTCTTTACTTCAAATCATGTGATTACATAACTCAAGAGAGTGGAGCGACAATCTAATCACAGATGGATCCTACATGCAAACCAATAAGCATGTAGCTGGACTCCAGGAAAATTTCCCTGCCGATCATTGCACGTTCATCTCTTCTTATATTTAGAGATAGAATTCCTGCTGTGGGAGAGACTTGTGTTCCTGTGAAGTACAGTTGGATTCTGCTCCTGGTCCTAGTGAAAGGGAACAGCCGGCACCATTAGAATGCAACTGGCTGGAAAAGATCAATTTGAAATGAGGAAAGAGCTTCATCTTTCAAAGCAAATTGAGGAAGCAGCAGCCATCATCAAAGATTCCCAGCATCCAGGTCATACCCTCTCACAGTACTCCCATCAATCAGGAGATACAGAATCCTTAGGTTCCGCTCCACCAGGTTCAGAACTGTTATTACCCTACAACCATCAGGCTCCTGAACTAGCGTGAATAACTTCAACCACTGCTACTATGACCTATAGAACCACTTTCAAGGACTCTTTACAACTCATGTTCTTCTTATTACTTTTATTTGGACAGTTCATCTTCTTTTGCCCTTTGTTTGTTTGTCAATCTTTGTTTATAGTTTTCCATAAATTCTATTGTATTTTGTTTTCCGGCAAATGCCAACGAAAAAGTGAATCGCAAGGTAGGATATAGTAACATATACATACTGATAATGAATTTAATTTGAACTTTGAAAGAAGGTGTACTGCAGACAATGATGGGTTAGTATGCTTTGGGTAGATTTTAATGGCTACACTAGTACCTTGCTTAATGTTTAAGATATATATGCTGTAATGAAAGTGTTAATCGAATCACTGTTAAAAGGGTCATTCTAGCTTCATGCTTGTGGTGATCTAATCCTGACAGCCCTACTGTGCAGGGAACCTGGCAGGAACACCCACCATCCCGACTTCTGCTTGGCTCTGTGCTGGGAACTTGGAGTGAATCCAGTCAGTAATTGCTCATGGCCTGTTATGAAGAGGCTGCCCGTGAGGACTGGTGTTAGGTCACCCAGCAGTGTGGCTACTCAGTGTGGAGATTTGCCGGGGCCCAGCAGTGCCTGCTCCTTGTATTAATGGAACATGCTTTTGTCCAATCCCACTCTCTTTGATTGGCTGCACAAGTTCAGGGTCCAGCGCGGAGCCCTATATCTCAGCACCGCCAGTCCCAACCTGTTCAATATCATCTGCTCATCACTGTGAGGGTGACAGTGGCGGGGAATCTGGAGCGTTGTAATGAAATACTCCTCTTTGTGGCAGTAATGAACCAGGGACCAGTAGAGGAAGAAAGAGGATTATTGGGCAAAGGTCCATGTGGAAGGAGAAGCCACTTCCCTTCTCCATAAGACCACAAGATATAGGAGCAATCTTAGGCCATTAGGCCCATCGAATCTGCTCTGCTATTTCAACATGGCTGATCCATTTTCTCCCTCAGCCCCAATCTCCTGCTTTCTCTTCTCCTGCGTGACTAATCAAAAATCTATCAACCTCTGCCTTAAATGTACCAATGACTTGGCCTCCACAGTTCTCTGTGGCAGCGAATTCCACAGATTCACCACTCTCTGGCTAAAGAAATTCTCCACGGTCTCAGTCTGTGTCCCATGACTTGAACAAAGCAGCTGACAGTGGCGAGGATGTTTCTAGTAGTGGGAGAAGACCTGAAGGCACAATCTCAAAATACAAAGAATTCCTTTAGAGAGGTCATGAGGATGAATTTCTTTAGCCAGAGGGTGTTGAATCCGTGAAATTCATTGCCATAGATGGCTAAGGAGGCCTGGTTATTGGGTATATTTAAAGCAGCAGTTGATAGGTTCTTGATTAGTTAAGTGTGGCAAAGGTTATGGGGAGAAGGCAGGAGAACGGGGTTGAGAAGAATAATAAATCAGCCATGATGGAATAGTGGAACAGACCAGAACGTCCTAATTCTGCCCCTATGTCTTCTGGTCTAATGGACAGTTAACTGTATGAAGAAACAAGACAAAGTGACCCACATGGAATTCCTCTAAAGTTATACCAAAACAAAGCAAGACAATGAGGCTTTGCAGCGACAACAAGGTCATGGTACCATACCATGTTAAATTGGAAACAAATCCATTACCCAATGCAGGGGATTTAACTTGCTATCTTGACTCTCAGAAGCTTCTTCAGTGAGGTGAACATATCCCCTGGATGCCAACAGCTCAAGTTGGAACCTCGGTCAGAAATTTACCTCATCGTCAACACCAATGGCGCTTCAACAGTACCAACAAGTTTCTTCTCTCTGTTTTTAGATTTTTTGGAGCACAGTAGCTTAGTGATTAGCACAACAGTTTTACAGTACTAGCAATCACTGGTGAGGGTTCAATTCCCATCACTCTCTCTAAGGCAGGGGTTCCCAGCCTGAGGTCTACTGACCTCTTGTTTGATGGTATTAGTCTATAGCATAGAAAAAGGTTGAGAATCCCTGCTGTAAGGCAATTGTCTATGTGGGTTTCCTCTGGGTGCTCCCATTTCCTCTCACATTTCAAAGACCTATGGTCAGGGTTGGTGTGTTGTGGGCATGCTATATTGGTGCCTGAAGCATGACAACACTTACAGGCTGCCCCAACGCAATCCCTGCTGATTTGATTTGATGCAAACAGCACATTTCCATTTATGTTTTGATGCTTCAATGTACCTGCGGCAGATAAAGCTGATCTTCCTCTTTACGTTCTCTTTATTCTTTTGCAGTGGCAAAAATCATATCATCTGCTTTATGGATGAAATCCTCGTTTCGGACCTTAAAACAACAGAGCATCTACCAGCTCTGGCGAAGGTCATGTCCAGACTGCAGTGACATGGAATTAAATGCTAATATCTGTGAAGATCAGTGGAATATCCAAGCCATTGAGCTGATGCACAGGTCTGTACCAGACTCAAAGCAGTGGGGATGCTTTTCTTAATACAGAAGCACCATCCAGCATGGCAAAGCTTAGGGAATTATTGAGTGTGTTGGATTATTACAATTCACATGATTTTGGAAGTTAACAAGTTCAACCACTATCTCCATATTTTGGGAACAGGATCCTGGTGAATTATTGCTTTCCATTCCCATTAATTTTATCAGTTTAAATTCTCACTATGTCAATTAAAGTCTTCCTTGAAAACAAACACAAAATATTTATTTACTTCCTTTGTTCTTTGCTTATTCTCAGTAGAACATATGTCCTGCTTTTTCAGTCTGTATGGGACTGTGGTGATGGTAATTTAAACTCCTTAGCAGTAGGTTATCAAAATTCTACCTGATAGAGTTATATCAGCAGTTTGGTTGAACATCAAAAATAGCATCAGCCATATTGACTCATTTTCCCCTCTGTAAGGGAGAAACATAAATGTTTGTTTTTCAATTATCTGTTAAATTAGTATCTATCAAACTTGCTACAATCAGTTTTTTGCTAGCCTACTCTAATAATCTACTTTCTCCTTCCCTATCAATGCCCTGATCTTCCTTTGCTGAATTCTGAAATGTTTCCACTCCTCAGGCTTACAGTTTAAAATGTCAATGTTATAGCCTTTTCCTTTGATCTAGTACTATCACTGACTTCTCATCTTAACAAAGGCCTGACAATATTTGCTCATTTTCTTTTGCCTGGAAGAGATATATTTTACTTGTAAACTTTGTGTTATTTTTTAAATGTTTGCATTTCTGTTTTACTTTCATATATTTGAATATAACTTTGCAATGCTCATTAAATGACTCATTCCTCATATATTTGCTGTTTGATGTTTTTACAAGTTCAACACCATGGCTCAGACTTAATTGTTTTTTGGGTTCATAAGGATAATTTTGGGGACAAAGGGGGCAGTTAGGAACACACACAAAAAAATGCTGATGAACTCAGCAGGCCAGGCAGCATCTATAGGAAGAGGTACAGTCGATGTTTCGGGTTGAGACCCTTCGTCAGGACTAACTGAAAGAAGAGCTAGTAAGAGATTTGAAAGTGGGAGGGGGAGGGGGAGATCTGAAATGATAGGAGAAGACAGGAGGGGGAGGGATTGAGCTAAGATCTGGAAAATTGATTGGCAAAAGGGATACGAGGCAGGCTGTCAAGATGAAAACACACTCAGGTTGGGGGAACAACACCTTATATTCGCCTGGGTAGCCTCCAGCCTGATGGCATAAACATTGACTTCTCCAACTTCCGTTAATGCCCCACCTACCCTTCGTACCCCATCCCTTATTTATTATTATTATATATTTTTTTCTTTCCCTCTTTTTTTCTCTCTTTTTTCTCCCTCTATCCCTCTCACTATAACTCCTTGGCCATCCTCTGGGTTTTCCCCCCTCCCCCTTTCTTTCTCCCTAGGCCTCCTGTCCCATGATCCTCTCCCTTCTCCAGCCTCATATCCCTTTTGCCAATCAACTTTCCAGCTCTTAGCTCCATCCCACCCCCTCCTGTCTTCTCCTATCATTTCTGATGTCCCCCTCCCCATCCCACTTTCAAATCTCTTACTATCTCTTGTTTCAGTTAGTCCTGATGAAGGAACTCGGTCCGAAACATCAACTGTACCTCTTCCTATAGATGCTGCCTGGCCTGCTGTGTTCACCAGCATTTTCTGTGTGTATTGTTTGAATTTCCAGCATCTGCAGATTTCCTTGTGGGGGCAATTAGGAGTCAGGTTTCGGGACAGTGATGTAGAGGTGTTAAAAATAAGGCTGCAGTCTAGGTCTCTGCTCCATGCTACAAAGGCCAGCAATGTAGAAGTGTGATGCAGGACGCTGTATCAGATGTCATACCAGTGAGCACAGGGGCTGGTGCCTACCCCCCCACCACCCAGGACAACGAGCCATCAGTGGAATACTTGCGAAAGCCTTTACAATCCACTTTGATATTGTTTGCTAGCCTGCTTTCATATTTCATCTTTTCCCTTCTAATGATTACTTTAGTTGCTCTCTGTAGGGTTTTAAAAGCTTCCCAATCATCTGTCTTCCCACTAATTTTTATTTTGTTGTATGCCTTCTCTTTTGCTTTTACATTAACTTTGACTTCCCTTATCAGCCACCGTTGTACTATTTTACTATTTGAATATATCTTCATTCTTGGAATACACCTATCCTGCACCTTCCTCATTTTTCCCCAGAAACTCAAGCCATTGCTGCTCTGCTCTCATCCCTGCCAGTATCTCCTTCTGATTTACTTTGGCCAACTCCTCTCGCATACCACTGTAATTTCCCTTACTCCACTGAAATACTGCTACGTCAAACTTTACCTTCTCCCTATCAAATTTCAGGTTGAATTCAATCATATAGTGATCACTGTCTCCCAAGAGTTCTTTTACCTTAAGCTCCCTAATTGCTTCTGGTTTTTTACATAACACCTGATCCAATATAGCAGATCGCCTAGTAGGCTCAACAATAAACAACTCTAACAAACCATCTCGTAGGCATTGAACAAACTGACTCTCTTGAGATCCATTTCCAACCTGATTTTCCCAATCAACCTGGATGTTGATATCTCCCATGACTATCATAACATTGCTCTTTTGACATGCCTTTTCTATTTCCTGTTGTAATCTGTGGTCCACTTCTCAGCTACTGTTGGGAGGCCTGTATATAACTGTCATTATTTTATCCTTGCAGTTTGTTAACTTACCCCACAAGGATTCAATATCTTCCAGTCCTATGTCACATCTTTCTACTGATCTGATGCCATTCTTTACCAGCAGAGCCAAGCCACCCCCTCTGCCTATCTTCTTATCCCTCTGATACAATGTGTAAACTTGGACATTTAGCTCCCAACTACAACCATCCTTCAGTCACAGTTCAGTGATGGCCGCAGCCTCATATCTGACAATCTGTAATAGTGCAACAAGATCATCCACCTTACTTCTTATCCTCAGTGCATTGAGATATAACATTTTGAATACTGTATTTGCTACCCTTTTTGATTCTGCATCCTTAGTGCACCTCACCCTGCTGGCTACAATTATCATCTGCCTGCCCTTCCTGACAGTCTGACTGCGTGCTATATTTGCTTTGTTACCATCCAGCCTACCCTAAGTCCCTTCACTGCAGTTCCCATCCCCATGCACAAGTTAATTTAAACCCTCCCCAACAGCTCTAACAATCCCTCTAGTGAGAAATATTGGTCCCCCTTGAATTCAGGTGCAACCCGTCACTTTTGAACAGGTCATACCTCCCCCAGAAGAGATTACAATTATCCAGGAACCTGAAGCCCTGCCCCCTGCACCAGCTTCTCAGCCACACATTAATCTGCCAAATCATCCTGTTTCTACCCTCACTGGTGCATGGCACAGGCAGCAGTTCAGAAATTACTACCCTGGAGGTCCAGCTTCTCAGCTTTCTATCTAGCTGTCTAAATTCCCTTTTCAGGACCTCTTTGTTTTTCCTTTCTATGTCATTGGTACCAATCTGTACCAAGACATCTGACTGCTCTCCCTCCCTCTCCAAAATGTTGTGGATGCGATCTGAGATGTTCCTGACCCTGGCACCTGGGAGGCAACATACCATCTAGGTATCCTGTTATCCACAGAATCTCTGGTCTGTCCCCCTGACTATAGCGCTCCCTGTCACTACCACTCCCCTCTTCTCCCTCTTTCCCTTCTGCACCACGGACCTATGCTCAGTGCCATTTACCCTGCCTCCATGACATTTCCCTGGGAGGTTCATCCCCCACAACAATATCCAAAGCGCTATACTTATTATTGAGGGGAATGGCCACAGGTGTGCTCTGTGCTAACTGCTTAATCACATTTCCATTTCTCCTGACGGTCACCCAGCTACTCGCCTCCTGCCACTTCAGGGGACTACTTCCCTGTAACACTGAATGATTATCATCTCACTCTCCCATATAAGCTGCTGCTCCAGATTCCTGCCAGTCTTCAAGGAACTGCAGCTGGATGTACCTCACACAAATATATTTCCCTGGGAAACTCTGAGTCTCCCGGGACTCCAACATCTGGCATGAAGAACACCAGCAGCCATTTACTACACCAGGTACAGTAAGAGAAAACAGAGAACCCTAACAGAAGCTTTCCCAGAGCCAACGCTTCACTCGAGCGGAAGCCTCCTTTGAGTCAAAGCCTGACACTCCTACTCTCACCACTGGCCTACTCTCAACTCGCCCGCTGTCCCTTCTGTATTTTTAAACAATCATCACCGACCTGCGAGAAACCTCGTCGCTGTGGCCTGCTCCTGCCGCTGACTGGGCTGTCAGAATGAGCCTGAAAGCCCACAAAACTCTACAGATGAAATAGTGTCAGAGGTAAGATGTGTTGTTTTTCCATTTCATGCAAACATCCTTAAGAGTTCCGAGGGTCAAATATACTGTATACCCTCCTTGGGATCCTGAAGAAACTGCACTTTACCACGTTTATTGTCAAATTTTTATGTCAATGTTTTATTGTGCCAAACCATTATATTCTGTAGATAAAGGCCACAAGACATAGGAGCAGAATTGGTGTATTTGGCCCATTGAGTGTATTGCTCCATTCCATCATGACTGATTTATTATCCCTCTCAATCTTATTTTCCTGCCTTTTCCTCACAGCCTTTTGTGTCCTTACTACTCAATCTCAAGATTAAACACAGCCATCTGTGGCAATGAATTCCACAGATTCACCACCTTCAGGCTAAAGAAATTCCTCCTCATCTCTGTTCTAAAGAGACATCCTTGTATTCTGAGGCTGTGCCCTCTGATAATAATATACTAATAATTTTGTTTGTGATATTTGTCCCAGCTAATTTATTTATAATTTAATTTATTAAATGTTCACAGTCACCTTACATGTGTTGCAACCAAGCACCTTAATACTTTCAGAAATGGCTTTAGAGTCCTTGTGGAACCACATGGGAATAGGCTGTTTAGCCCAAAATACCAATGCTGACCGTCAAGTACCCATTGAAACCAGATATCATTTATGAATACTTGGCCCATTGCCTTGGAAATTCAAGCAGAATCAGAATCAGGTTTATTATCATCAGCATGTGTCAAGAAATTTGTTAATTTAGCAGTAGCAGTTCAATGCAAAACATAATATAGAAGATAAAAGAAAATAATAATCAATCAATCAATCACTTACAATATATGTAGATTGAATAGAATTAAAAAATGGTGCAAAAACAGAAATAATATATATTAAAATTGAGGTAGTGTCAGGGGTTCAATGTCCATTTAGGAATCAGATGGCAGAGAGGAAGAAGCTGTTCCTGAATCGCTAAGTGTGTGCCTTCAGGCTTCTGTACCTCCTACCTGATGGTAACAGTGAGAAAAGGCATGGCCTGGGTGCTGGAGGTCTTTAGTAATGGACACTGCCTTTCTGAGACACCGCTCCTTGAAGATGTCCTGGGTTCTTTGTAGGCTAGTACCCAAGACGGGGTTGACTAAATTTATAACCTTCTGCAGCTTCTTTTGGTCCTGTGCAGTCACCGCCCCCCCATAGCAGACAGTGATGCAGCTTGTCAGAATGCTCTCCACGGTACAACTATGGAAGTTTTTGAGTGTTTTTGTTGACATACCAAATCCCTTCAAACTCCTAATGAAATATAGTCGCTGTCTTGCCTTCTTTATAACTGCATCAATACGCTGGGACCAGGTTAGATCCTCAGAGATCTTGACACCCAGGAACATGAAACTGCTCACTCT
This sequence comes from Mobula hypostoma, assembly GCF_963921235.1. NCBI lineage: Eukaryota > Metazoa > Chordata > Chondrichthyes > Myliobatiformes > Myliobatidae > Mobula > Mobula hypostoma. The sequence continues at coordinate 33,566,648 of NC_086100.1, forward strand.
CTCCACTTCTCATCCCTCTAAGGTATCTGTTTCGTCATCTTACTCTTCCAGAAGTCCACAATCAGCCCTTTCACCTTACTGACGTTGAGTGCAAGGTTGTTGCTGCAGCACCACTCCACTAGTTGGCATATCTCACTCCTGTGCACCCTCTCATCTCCATTTGAGATTCTACCAACAATGGTTGTATCATCAGCAGATTTATAGATGGTATTAGAGCTATGCCTAGCCACCCAGTCATGTGTATAGAGAGAGTAGAGCAGTGGGCTAAGTACGCACCCCTGAGGTGTGCCAGTGTTGATCGTCAGCGAGGAGGAGATGTTATCACCAATCTGCACAGATTGTGGTCTTCCGGTTAGGAAGTCAAAGAAGTCAGACACTGTCCCCTGTCTGTATTTCTGTTGTATTGATGAGCGCATTACTGTTTCTTGCACCTGAACAGAACTTGAAAATTTTAATACTTATGCTGCGGATTTCTACACTAATGTCACATTCACATGATTCGTTTCTGACTCTTGCAATCCCTTTCTTGACATCTCTGTCTCTGTTTCAGGTGATAGATAACCTACCAATACAGGTCCTCCCTACTTAAGAAAGCCCAATTTACATACCAGGTGCACTGAGTTGCAATTGCAGATTAAGGAAATGGATCTGCAGCTCAATGACCTTCGACTACGAGAGAATGAGGAGATGAGAGACAGAAGCTACAGGGAGGTAGTCACCTAAAGATTGCAGGAGACAAGTAACTGTCAGGATAAGGAAGTGAAATGCACAGCCAGTGCAGAGCACACCTGTGGCCATTCCCCTCAATAATAGTACAGATCTTTAGATTCTATTGAGGGGGATGACCTACCAGGTGGAGCCACAGTGACCAGGTTTCTGGCACTGAGTTTGGTGCTGAGGCTCAGAAGGGGAGACAGATGAAGAGGACTTCAGTGTTGATCTGAGATTCCCTAGTCAGAGGAACAGAGAAGAAGTTTTGTGGGTGTGATAGAGTCACCCAGATGGTATATTGCCTTTCTGGTACCCGGATCAGGGATGTTTCAGATCCGGTCCTAGCATTCTCAAGGGCGAGGGTGAGCAGCTAGAAGTCTTGATAGATATTGGCACCAATGACATAGGTAGACAAGGTGAGGAGGTCCTGAAGAGAGATTTTAGGAACTAGGTAGAAAGCTTAGAAACAGGACCTTCAGGGTAGTATTCTCTGGATTACTGCCTGTGTCACGTGTCAGTGAGGGTAGGAATAGGATGCTTTGGCTGGTAAATGCGCGGCTGAGGAACTGGTGCAGGGGGCAGGGGTTCAGATTTATGTATCATTGGGACCTCTTCCGGGAAGATATAATCTGTATAAAACAAACAGGTTACACCTGAACCAGTGGTGGTCCAACATACTTACGGGAAGGTTGGCTAGAGTTGCTTGGGAGTGTTTAAACTTTTTTGGCAGGATGATGGGAACCGGAATGATAGTGCTGAAGGTGAGGTAGTTGGTTTACAAACAGAGGTAATGTGTGTTCAGGAGAGATTGTCGATAGGGCAAAATTGCCATTAACAGGATGAGTTGCAATGTAAATGGTGGGCAAAATCGGAAAGGGTGAATGCACGACTGAATGCACGAAGTAAATAGAACAAAGTACATGAGCCTGTATCATAGTAACGGACTGGCATGTATGACGATGTAGGCATTACTGAATCATGGCTAACAGAAGATTATGGCTGGGAGCTTAAAATCCAAGGATACATATTGTAACTAAAGGACAGGCAGAAAGGCAGAAGGGGTAGCATTGCTCTGTTGGTAAAATAAAAATTCAAACCATTAAAAAAAGGTGACATAGAGATGGAAGGTGTTAAATCATAATGGATAGAGCTAAGGAACTGCAAGGGTGAAAAAACCCTGATAGGAGTTTTATACAGACCCTCAAATAGAAGTAAGGGTCTACAAATTACAATGGGAGATAGAAAATGCATGCCAAAAGGGCAATTTCACAATAGTCAATATATTTCAATATGCAGGTAGATTGGGAAAATCAGGTTGGTGCTGGATTCTAAGAGATGGATTTTCTAAAATGGCAACGAGATGGCTTTTTAGTGCAGCTCATAGCTGAGCCCACTAGACGATCAGCTGTTCTGTATAGGATGTTATGTAAAGAACCAGAATTGATTAGAGAGCTTAAGGTAAAAGAACTCTCAGGGGAAGTTGATTATAATATGATCAAATTCACCCTGAAGTTTGAGGAGAAGCTAATGTCCCTTTGCTCCACTGTAATACTGATACATCTGACTTTAGCTTCAGAATGGAGTTGGCCAGAGTTGATTAGAAAAGTATGCTGGCAGGGATGACAGAAGAGCAGCAGTAGCTGGAATTTCTGGAAGCAATTTGGAAGGCACAGGCAATATACATCCGAAAGAGGAAGAAGTATTTAAAGGCAATTTGACACAACCATGGCTAACAAGAGAAGTCAAAGCCAGCATAAAAGCTAAAGAAGGGGCATATAATAAAGCAAATATTAGTGGTGAGTTGGAGGATTGGGAAATTTTTAAAAGTGAACAAAAGGCAACTAAATAATCATTAAGAAGGTAAAGGTGAAAAACACCAGAAATTTGTTGAATTGAAAGAGGAAATTGAAAGTTCCTGTACTTCCTCTCCAATGGCAACAGCAGGAAAAGAGCATGGCCTGGACTATGGGGGTCCTTGATGATGGATGCTGCTTTCTTGTGACAGCGCTCTTTGTAGATGTGTTCAGTAGTGGGAGGGTTTTTCCTGTGCTAGACTGGGTTGTGTCCATGACTTTTTACATTCCATTCTTGGCCATTGGTGCTTCCATACCTGGCCATGATGCAACTGGTCAGGATCTTCTTGTGCATCTATAGATGTTTGTCAAGGTTTTAGGTGACATGCCGAGAATGTGCAAACTTCTAAGTTTAGGTATATATTCAATACAGTAAATGCAACATTGTGAAGGAAGATTATAACTTTATTTTCCACTCCTTAAAGCAATGCGCTTGTGACCAAATTCTATTTGGTGCAACAATTTACACAAAGTTCCAGAAGTAATTTATGAAGGGCTCTGGGAAAAAAAAACACATACACTTTTCTCAATGTCTCCGTTTCTCATATGTCTAATATGCATTCTACAATGCACCTTCTCAGCAGCTGGAACCCATGGAGCACTGAAACTTCAAAATCAGTAACTTGTGATAGAGAAGTAGACTCAAAACCCTTAGAAAAATGGAGAGAACTTGAGTGTAGGATTTGCTAAGAATAAATGTGATCTTGCAATCATCCAGCTGCAGTCTGGTTTACATTTCTTTGAATTTTATTTCCATTATCTTTCTTTAATTGTTTCCAAAGAAGAGGCCCTTTCAGAGTGGCTATTAAATCACTGGGCTGTACACAGAATCAAGCTGATTCAGATGCTTGCTTCGCCTCCATCCTCCCTCTTATTCAACTCTTCAAAGACATTATTGCAGGGAAACTTTCTGCCTGAGGGGTCTCCATCTCCAGCAGGGTGCAGTTGATTGCACTATGTTGACAGTCAAGTCACGTAAACATGTCTGACATTTTCACAAGTACAGTTCTTTCATTTAGTATTTATAGAAAGGTGATTCAAAATTTCATTGGCAGCAAATTATTAGCTACAGCATTGATTTGCTTTGGGGTATATTTTGATTTACTCTTTAAAATTGACTGAAGTTAACATTATTCTTAAAATAGAACCAATCATAAGGAACTTTAGAAGATTCTTTAACAATTAACAAGCAACTAATGAGTCAATTAATTAGTGTAAACAGGAAACTTCATTAATGCAAAGCTGGACTGCACACCATTCAAAGAGAACAGCACAACTAACTGTGTAATATGGCCAATTTTCAAACCAGGTCCTATGCACACTGGCATTCATTATCAGCAAACACGTGCTTTTAAGGAAATATAGCTCGAGTATATGCAAAGAAAGAGGTGCAAGAGTGGCAGATTGTGACAGGGACAACCAGTGTAATGCCAGCAGCTCCACCAACTGAGTTATAAGAGTACAGATGTAAGGGACTAAATAATAGTATGTATGACAGAAGTAGGAATTATTATAAATACATGCAAGTGAGTTGTGGCAAATATTAATGAGAATGCAGCTAATCAGCGAGAAGAAAACGTTTGCAGACTTGCATAACTTACTGCCTGAAAGGCAGAAATGGTTTACATTGTGTGTTAATAATTCCAAATCATGGAAACTGCCCCATATTTCCTTTATTACAAAAATAACTATGCCTCAAAAGGACTTCATTTGCTGTAAAGTTCCATAGAAAGCTCTTAGGGCATTAAGAATGGCTTTTAAATAGAACCATAGTTTTTTTTTAAATTTAATATCTTCTGATGAGTGGACAGTGACCTGTAATGTTAACTCTTCTTCCCTCTTCATAGATACCAACTGAGCTGCTGAGCGTTTCAAGCATTTCTGTTTTAATTTCAGAATTTCAGCATCTACAGCTTTTAATTTTGCATTTGGAATTCCTTTTTCATTGTTTGCATGTCTTTGTTTTTAAGAAAAAATATATCTAAGGAAGGCCTAGGCACATATGAAGAGTCTGATTATGCCCCTTGGAGGGATTAAAGAAGCTTGGAAGGATTAGACTTAGAGCAGCTCATGCCTTGGCCATGACCAAGAAGCACACAGCAAGCATCCATTGGGACATGTGTGCAGATATTCCAAAAGGGGAAACCTAGCTACAGCTGCATTTATATCTACTGTCCACCACTTAGGAAAATGATTTAGTAAAACATAGGAGAAATAATAAATGCAGCAATATGTATGATCATTGAATTTTCTATGAGAAACAATAATCAACTGAAAAACATGGATTCTTTAAAGAGAACTCATATTCAGTTTCCATGACAATGTTATTGTGGAATGCAAATATTTGTCTCCTTTAACCCATATCCATGCTTTTCAAACTTGTAATATGGCAGGGTAATTTAAATTTGATGTCACTATAGCTTTTCATACAATACAATTTCAAATCCATCTCCACAATAATGTAGATAAAAGGAAGTACAGTAAGGGATGTAGCACTGTATACAAAATTTGTAGAGGAACCAGCAGAAATTGTTGTAACTTTAGAGCTGAGAAATTACAGATGGTCAAAATAACTTGAACCAGTTATGTAGCAGGCCCAGGACAGCATTCTTTTTTACAGGTCCAAATCCATTTGAACTGACCTGGTTAATATTTACACTCAGTGGCCACTTTATTAGGTGCACCCATACACTTGCTCGTTAATGCAAATATCCAACCAGCCAATCATGTGGAGGCAACTCAACGCGTAAAAGCATGCAGACATGGTCAAGAGATTCATTCTGTAGGTGTTACAGAGAATGGTGTGAAAAACAAAAAAAAAACAGTGAGCAGCAGCTCTGAGGAAGTAAACGCCTTGCTCATGAGATAAGTCAGAGGAGTATGGCCAGGCTTGTTGAAGCTGACAGGAAGGCAACGTAACTCAAGTGACCATGTGTTACAACAGTGGTGTGCAGAGGAGTATCTCTGAACAGACAACACATCAAACCTTGAAGTGCGTGACTTTCAGCAGCAGATCACACCAGGTTCCACACCTGTATGTGGTAAAGTGGTCTCTAAGTGTATATTAAAATGGCAGACACAAATTGTTAAGCAAACATGTTCAATATATAATAACCAATATTGGTAAGAATAAATCTGATACTTTAAAAATCTATAGTATAAAGAAGGCAGCGTGTTTAGAATCTGGGTGAATAGTAAACCCTGAGGATTGCTTCCATGATTACTTACAGCACCTAAATGTATGCACAACTGCTAAGATTATCCCTTGTTCTGAGCAATAACTTACAAAACAATATGTTATTTTTAACTGCAGCACGACAGCACAAACAATGAGTCATAAGAACTGAATTATTTAAAGATTTCAAATCAGTTTGATTCCTCATCCCATTTCTGGGACTAACAGGAATGTAAAGGTTAATCTTGTGCTGATGATGAGAATTCCTGGATTATTTTTTTTAATAAAAACAACAGAAAAAAATGAAATTTAAAGGTTGGTATTAATATTGTAAAAAAAAACTGAGAATACAGGTGAATGAGTGCACTTTGCAGAAGGCAACAGGCTTCTAGTCCCAAAGCTCTTGACTTCAAGACACAGTTGCACTTACTGAAGCAACGTTAGAATTGTATATGTTCATATATTGCAGGAGAAGTGTGGTTCACAGACCTCCTTTCAAATTCTCTAGAATTCAGTGAGCACTAGCAACTTTAAAGTTGCTCATCCCTATCAAATAGGATCATAATAGTTTCTTGAAAATCAGACTAAAATTCAGGAAGGCCCATTGTACTTAGGACGGGTAGCCTTTGGACCATTAATGTTCAGGAATACAAAGCCCAATTAAAAGAATGGGTTCATGAGGCACAACTCTAGAAGCCTATAGGGAATGTGCTGACAGAATCAGTTTCTTTGATGATTAGCAGTTTTTTTCTCCTTGTCCTGAAACGTCAACAATGTCTAAGGCTCATAAAGGTAAATATATGGCTATGGACATACTGGAAAGAATTCTCAAGGCTACCTAGTTATATCCTACACACATCCTCTTGATTTCACTGACACCCCTAACACAATGAGGCTTCTTCCTGTACTCTGAGTATCAATGTTTTATAACTTTTTTATGTGTGAAATAGGACTGAACAAAGTAGTGTTGAAAATCAACCTTGTTGGGAATGAAAGAAATACAGAGAATTACACCAATGTTCCAGCAATCAATATTACACAATTAGTCACAGCCAGCTGGGAGCGAAGTGCCATTGTTCGATACCAAGAAACAATTATTTCTGCACATAATCTATAATGAGGCTCTTCTTTGTCTTTTGCCAACAAGGTGCAATAGAAATTATTTCTTCCATTACCAAGGCTACAAAAGAGTAACTTCTACTGTCCAAAGAAAAATGAAGCAAGGCTTTGAAATCATGTAATGAATTGTGGTAATTAACAGAAATAGGTAACTGAATCAGAAATCAATTTGGTCACTTTTCCTCAAGTTGTCTCTAATTTCCTTCCTGAATCTCTGAACCTGATGTTTGTGTGCTTTACAATTCATTTGTTGAAAATCATTTCCCCATTTCAAATGGTATTTAATTCATTATGGGCTATAATACTGATCACTTGCAGAATTCAACGTCTGTACTGATTCCTGAAAAACATAAAACTCCTTTGGTCATTGTGTTTAACAATACAAACTCATTCAAAATAAATCATTTAGTAATTAATTCTAGCTTAAAGTGTAGAGCAATGCTGTTCCCTTAACTGGTAAGCGACCCTACATCGGAAAAGTTATACTTATTCCTTAATTGTGACAACTAGAGAAACTGAAATGTTCAACTCTACCAATTCTGCAAGAAATTAAATGATGTCAATATTACAACACAAAACATAGAACAGTACAGCACTAGGCAGGCCATTTGGCACATGAGGTTGTGCCAATCGATGCCAATTGATAGTAAATGTCCTCCTTCTGATTATCATCCATATCCCTCCATAGACTTCATATTCATTTGTCAATCTAAAATCCTCTTAAACTCCACCAAACTATCTGGATTTACTACTACTCCTGGTGACCTATTATGCACCTACTTCTCTCCATGTAAAAATAAATCGTGCCTCACCTTTAAAGCACCCCCCCCCCACAACCTTAAAGTCTTTCTCTGGCGTCTGATATCTCTATCCTGGAGAAAAGATTCTGTCTACCCTATCTGTGCCTCTCATAATTTTAAAAACCTTTATCAGGTCTTCCCTCAGACTCTGATACTCTAGGGAGAACACAAGTTTGTCCAACCTTTTCGTTATGAGGTTCGTACCTTCAAATCCAGGCAGTACCCTGGTAAACCACATGCCTGCCCTATCCATAGTGGTCATTATTCCTACAGTTAGCTGTAGCCTGACTTCCTTACTCGTACACTCAACATCCCTGCTAATGAAGACAAGCATCCCATATATTTTCTTTACTGTCACATATTGACCTGCTTATTCACTTTCAGTGAACTATGGACCTGATTCCATAATTCATCTGTACCTCATAGCTACTAAGGGTCCTACCATTAACTGTATACTTTCTCCTTTCATTTGACCTCCCAAAGTGCAACACCTTAGACATCTGGAGAAGAAGGATGCTTATGTGAGAATGCTGTTCTTGGACTACCGTTCAGCATTCAATACCATAATCCCCTCCAGGCTCGACAAGAATCTCAGAGACCTCGGCCTTCACCCTGCCTTGTATAGCTAGATCCTGGACTTCCTGTCAGCTCACTGGCAGGTGGTAAGAGTGGGCTCCCTCACCTCTGCCCCTCTGACCCTCAGCACAGGTACTCCTCTGGGCTATGTCCCTGCTTTATTCTCTGTATACCCATGACTGTGTTGCCACCCACAGCTCCAATCTGCTAATTAAATTTGCTGACGATACTACATTGATTGGCCTTATCTCACATAATAACGAAGCAGCCTACAGAGAAGAAATCGTCACCCTGACACAGTGGTGTCAAGAAAAGAACCTCCTCTTCAATGTCACAAAAACAAAGAAGCTGGTTGTGGACTACAGGTTAACCCCTAATAACATGAATGGATTAGGGGTTGAGAGGATGAACAGCTTTAAGTTCTTTGGCATACACATCACTGTGGATCTCACGTGGTCTGTACGTACTGGCTGCGTGGTGAAAAAAGCACAACAGCGCCTCTTTCACCTCAGATGGTTGAAGAAGTTTGGTATGGACCCCCAAATCCTAAAGACTTTCTAAAGGTGTTAAATTGAGAGCATCCTGACTTGCTGCATCACTGCCTGGTATGGGAATTGTACTTCCCTTAATCACAGGACTCTGCAGAGAGTCGTACAGACTTCCTGCTATTCAGGACATTAACAGAGACAGGTGCACAAAAAGGGCCGAAGGATCATTGAGGACCTGAGTCACCCCAACCACAAACTGTTTCAGCTGCTACCATCTGGGAAACAGTACCGCAGCATGAAAGCTAAGACCAGCAGACTCCGGGACAGCTTCCTCCACCAGGTCATCAGACTGATACAATTGTATTTTTATGTTATATTATTTTATGTTATAATTGTATTCACGCTGATACAATTGTATTTTTATGTTATATTGACTGTCGAGTTGTACATACTATTTATTACAAATGACTATAAATTGCACATTGCACGTTTAGACAGAGACGTAAAATAAAGATTTTTACTCCTCATGAATGTGAAGGATGTAAGAAATAAAGTTAATTCAATTAAACTCCATCTGCCACCTCTCTACCCACACCTGTAATCAATCTATATCCTGCTGTATTCTTTAACACTCTTTTTCTTTCTCCACAAATCCACCTATCTTGGCATCATCCACAAACTTGCTAATCCATCCATCTATATTTTCATCTGAATCATTGATATATGATTGATGTTGAATCATTTTACATGAATAATAAAGGGGATTGACAAGTACATACATTTGAACAGCCCTTCAGCAACACTTCTTAACTTCAGAATAATGTCCTTTATGTCTTCTTCCAAAACTCGTGACAATATTTCTCATTCATCAATGACAGCACAATAGCTCCTGGGTCTTTAGTTTAAGTTACTTGGATCCTATAGCTCTTGACACTGTCTTCATTTGAAAACACATTATGCAAAATAGATTAATCATGTAACAAAAAAAAAATTCTCAAATGGTGATTTCAAAGTGTTTATGAGAACCCATTCACTGGAGCACAGCATGCAGTACTACCCATTCATAAGCACACAAAGAGTGAAACCAGTTTTTGGGCACCAGGCTGCACAATGTTGTTCAGTACATCCATTTTATACTGCTGGGATGGAGTGGGGGTGAAATCTGATTTTGACTTCAGTTCAGAGTGAAGCTGCCTCTTTTAAGGAAGAAAGTGCTGGAAGCTCTCAGCAGGTCAGGCAGCATCTGTAGAAACAGAAGCAGAGTTAATGTGTCAAGTCAATGCCTCCTTCATCAGAAACACTAACTCTTTTTCACTTGCCACAAATTATGCCTGAATGCTGAATATTTCCAGCACTTTTTGTTTTGTTTCAGATTTCTAGCATCTGCACTTAAAAAAAATCCATTCTCTTTTCTCAATGTTTATGAAAGATATCAAAATAAAGTTAGGCTCAATAATTTTAAACATTCCATATAACAGACCAAATTAACACATCATTTCCTCGTGATGAGTATGAGAACCAAAGAAACTGCCGCCTGATACCCATAACATATAATTTGCAACATTTCTATATGGAAATGTCATGTTTTCAGACTCTTCTCCTCACCTTCCATAACCCTGCTTGTTCTGTTCAGATCAGTAAGTTAGTCAGTTCAGTAAACCAAAGGAGATACTTGTTGGCTAACAAGTAACCTTTAATAAAAACTGAATTGACATGCCTGAGCAGTTTATGATAAAGAGACCGCTTCGGACCAAAGGTAAAACAAAATGTGGAGAAGAAATGATGACATATCCTCTCAATCCGATGACCAGTAGCCCACATTTCCATTCTCTCAACCATTGGTTTCCATGTCACCATATAGAACTTATGATGGGTTCTCCTGGTGAAGATCACCGATCGTTGGGTAGAAGCTCAAAGTCATGAAAACATTTGAAATCTTCAGCTGGTAGTAGAGTAGCAATTATTAGTGAACCCATGGTGTCCACGCTAACATTTCTTGTGAGATTATAGGCTGTGCGTCAGCTCTTTGATATCTTTCAGTTCCTAAGTGACCCAGACTGATGCATTTAACTGCATATACTCAGACTATTTTCTTTAAAGATTTCAACTGGTCCAGAATTTAATATACCTTGTTGATTTTATATAAATATTCTCCAGAGCTTTAATCTTGTTTGAGACTTGTGAACATGGTAATAAGCCTTTAGTTTTATGATTAGTGTGACAGAAATAACCTGTCTGGATCTTTAATTATGCTGGCAGTTTTGTGATCTGTGTGACAGAAATAGCCTGTCTGGATCTTTAATAATTTAAAAAAAATGATCTTATTATTATAAGAAGTAGTCATGATAATCACAAGCAATCAATTTTCATCTTATTCTTCATTTCACTCTTCTGGACTACCCCCGAGAAAACAAAAATCTTTCTTAATTAGACATTTTTTTAGAATAAGTATTGATAACAAAACCTAGGCATGCTTAAATTGTTTTAGAGTAGGGAGCTAAGGCTTTGGCTCAAGAGGCTTCCAAGGGAAGAGGCAGAGGCTAGGTTAAGGATTTTTGGATTTCTTTTTATAGTATTTGGTAGGTAGAGCAGTGGGAATAGATCCCAGGGCACTTGTGTGCTCCTCTTGAATGATGTGAGAAATCTGGGAAACTTCAAGTGTCCGTGATGGCTACACCTGTGAGAAGTGCATCTGGGCGCAGCTCCTTACGAACTGAGTCAGGGAGTTGGAGCTGGAACTAGATGACGAAAGGATTATTTGGGATAATGTGAAGTTGATAGATAGGAGCTACAGGGAGACAGTCACACTTAAGTTGCAGGATGTAGGTATCAAGGTGACTGTCACGAGAAAGAAAGAGAACGAACAGATAATGCAGAGTAACACACATCAAAGTTGCTGGTGAACGCAGCAGGCCAGGCAGCATCTCTAGGAAGAGGTACAGTCGACGTTTCAGGCCGAGACCCTTCATCAGGACTAACTGAAGGAAGAGTTAGTAAGAGATTTGAAAGTGGGTCAAAGACGAAGGGTCTCGGCCTGAAACATCGACTGTACCTCTTCCTAGAGATGCTGCCTGGCCTGCTGCGTTCACCAGCAACTTTGATGTGTGTTGCTTGAATTTCCAGCATCTGCAGAATTCCTGTTGTTTGAGATAATGCAGAGTTCTCCTTTGGCTGTTCCCCTTAATTACAATGAATACTGTTGGGAGGGATGATCTACCAGGGGGAAAGCTGCAGCGACCGGTTCCCTGGTACTGAGTCTGACTCTATGGTTCAGAAGGGTAGGGGATGTATTGGTAATAGGGGATTCAGTTGTTAGGGGAATAGGCAGGAGATTCTGTGGGTATGAAAGAGACTCTACGATGGTATGTTACCTTCCAGGTACTAGGGTCACAGACTTCTCTGATTGGGTCTACAGCATTCTCAAGGGAGAGTAGTCATAATGCTATCACTCAAGTCGAGTAAGATATTCTCCTCAGGGGTTGTTTGTTGGTAGGTCTTCAGGTGGTTCTAGAGGCCAGTCTGAGATCCACATGTTCTGGTGCAGTGTGGACATGAGTACATAGAGACTGTGTTTAGTGGTTGGGTTTTTTGGTTGTTCATTCTGTCCTTTTTCAGCTGCTGCTTGTTCTTTCTGGTACAGTGAAGGTTGCTCTTATGTAGTGCATCTTCCTTCTGGACAGATTTCCTCCAGGTACTTCTACTGAGTGCAATTCCTTCCCAGCTTTTAGATGTAATGTTGAATTTCTTCAGGCTGATTTCGATGTTATCTTTGAGGCATTTCTTTTACCCAATAGGCCTTAAGGGATCTGTTGGGGACCTGTCCATCGTAGTTGGTTTTGCCTTATCATGGTGGAAATGCTGTTTATGTTGGCCTCCTCCAGTACACTAATGTTTGTACATGCTCAAAGTCTTTCATAAGGTTCTTTGGTGGTGTTGTTCCAGGGCTTTTAGGTGTCAGCTGTAGGTGGTCCATGATTCATCTCCATTCAGTAATGTAGGAGGAACGACTGTTCTACAGACCAAAAGTTTTGTTTGGACATGTTGGTCACGGTCTTTGAAGACTCTTTTCCTTAATCTTGCATAGACTCCACTAGCACTACTCAGGCAGTGGATGGTCTCTGTGTTGATGTCTGCTTTTGAGCAGAGAATGCTTCCTGAGTTGGGGAAGTGGTCTACATCTTCAAGAGCGAAATCATCAAATTTTATGGTGGGCTGATTGGGCGGTGGCTGGTATGGGATCTGTGTATTTTCATATTCAAAACAAGACCCTGGGCTCTATATGCCTTGGCAAAGGCATTCAAGATACATTGAAGTTCTTCCCCAGAGTGTGCCGTGATAGCATTGCCATCTGCATACTGAAGCTCCATGGTAGTGGTGGTGTTGATCTTGTTCTCGGTCTTGAAATAGTAGAGTTTGAGAAAGCCTGTTGTCCATTCTATACACAACTGGGATTCCCTGTGACAGATCTTAGCTAATGAGACTGAAAGATGGTAGCAATAAAGATGGCAAATAGGGAGGATACAATGATACAGCCCTGTTTGACTCCTGTCTTGACAGTGAAGGGTTCTAATTCAGCACTGTTATTGATGAGTACAGTGGCTGACATGACCCCAAGCAAATTCTTCCCATCATTAAGCTCTCCAGTTTGCCCATCAGCATAGCCAGTCCACAGCAAATGTCATTTTATTGGCTCTTCACTCAACCCTGAAAAATTTGGACAGCAAAGGTGCATGGATCAGGATGTTCTTTATTTACTACAGCTCAGCATTCAATACTATCTTCCCCTCAAAACTACTCAATAAGCTCCAATACCTTGGCCTCAATGCCTCCTTGTGCGATTGGATCCTCGATTTCCTCACTTGCAAACCCATCAGTTTGAGATTGACAACAGCATCTCCTCCACAATCTCCATCAACGCAAGTGCTCCACAAGGTTATGTGCTTAGCACCCTGTTCTACTCGCTTTATACTTACAAAAGTGAGGCTAAGCACAACTCCAACATCATATTCAAGTTTGCTGATGACACCACTGTTGAAGGCCAAATCAAAGGTGAATCAGTGTATGGGAGGAAGATTGAAAATCTGGCTGAGTGGTGCCACAACAATAACCTCTTATTCAATGTCAGCAAGACCAAGGAGCTGATTATTGGTTTCAGGAGGAGGAAACCAGAGGTCCATGAGCCAGTCCTCAAAGGAGGATCAGAGGTGCAGAGTGGAGAAACCCCTCAGGTTCAGGTATAACCCTTCATTTTTGTAAGAGTCATACCTTCCCCAGAAGAGGTCCCAGTGATCCAGGAATATGAAACCCCGTCCTCTGAACCAACTCCTCTGCCACACATTCATCTACCAAATCATCCTATTCTTACCCTCACTGGCATGTGGCACAGGCAGCAATCCAGTGATTACTATCTTGGACATCCTGCTTTTCAGATACTTAATGGGGGAGGGTGAATTATGATGCTACTCGGCAGGAACTTGGGAGCATAAATTGGTAACGGATGTACTCAGGGAAATACATATTTAATAGAAATGTGGAGATTATTTAGGGAGCACTTTCTTGATGTTCAGGATAAGATTGTCCCAATAAGGCAAAGAAAGGATGGTAAGGTGAAGGAACCAAGAGGAAGAAGGAAGCATTCTTAAGGTTCAGAAAGCAAGAATCAGATAGGTCTCTTGAGAATTATGAAGTAGACAGAAAGAAGCTTTGAAAGGTACTCAGAAGGTCTAAATGAAGAGATGAAAAGGTCTTTGTGACATATTAAGGAAAACCCAAGGCACTCAACCCATATGTGAAGAACAGGAAGATGGCTGGACAGAGAGTAGGACTGAACGGAGAGGAAAGAAGAAGCATATGCCTGGAGTTGGAGGAGGTAGGTAAGGTATTTCATGAACTTTATTAACCAGTGAGAGGGACCTTGACAAATGGGAGGTCAGCGGTATGCTAGAACATGTCAATGTTAGAAAGAGGATGTACAGGAATTTTTGAAAACATTAGGATAGATTAGTCTCCAGGACCAGATAGAACATACCCCAGGTTACTGCAGAAGTGAGGGAAGACATTTCTGAGTCTTTGGTGACAATATATGCACCCTCACTTGCCACAGGAGTAATACCAGAAGATAGAGGGGACGGGGGGAAATATAATCCCTTTGTGCAAGAAAGGGAGTAGAGATAAGTCTGGGATTTATAGAAAAGTGAATCGTACATCAGTGATGGGCAAACTACTCAAGAGGAGTCATAGAGACAGCACTTACAAGCACTTGGGGAGGCATAGCCTGGTTAGGGATAGTCAGCATGGTTTCATAAGGGGCAGATCATGTCTCATGAATTCATTGAGGAAGTGACAAAACAAACTGATTAAGGCAGACCTGTGGATACAGTGTGTATGGATTTTTGTAAGGCTTTCGACAAGATTCCTCATGGTAGGCTCATACACAATGTCTGGAGGCATGGGATCCAGGGAGACTTATCTGCGTGGATTCAGAATTGGATTGCCCACAGAAGGTAGAGGGTTAGCAGTAGATGGAGAGTATTATTCCTGAAGGTCCATGATTAATGGTGGTCATGGGGATTTGTTCTGGGACCCTTGCTTCTTGTGAATTTTATAAATGATTTAGATGAGGAAGTAGAAGGGTAGATTAGTAATTCTTCAGATGACACAGATGTTCATGATGTTGTGGTTAGTGTAGAAGGTAGTTGCGTGTGATGATGGGACACTGATAGGATGCAGAACTGGGCTGCAAAGTGACAGATAGAGTTCAGTTCGGAAAAGTGTGAAGTGATGTACGTTGGAAGGTCAAACTTGAAGGCAGAGTACAATGTTAATGCCAGAATTCTTAATGTTGTGGAGTTACAGAGGGACCTTATGTTCCACATCCATAGATCCCTCAAAGTTGGTACGTATGGAGAGTACAAAGGCATATGATGTCTTTAGTCAGGGGGTCAAGTTCAAGAGTCAAATAACGTAATTCTATAAAAATCGAGTTCGATCGCACTTGAAGTATTGAGTTCAGTTCTGGTCCCTCATTATAGGAAAGGTGTGGAAGCTCTGGAGAGGACGCAGAGGGCATTTACCAGGATTCTGCCTGGATTGGAGTGCATGTCTTATGAGTGAGATAGGTCTATTCTCTATGGAGTGAAGGAGGATGAGAGATGACCTGATAGAGTTGTATTAAGATAATTAAGAGGTTTTAATAGAGAGGACAGCCAGTGTCTTTACTCCAGGGTGGAAATGGCTAATCTGAGAAGGCATACTTTAACATATTTGGAGGAAAGTACAAAGGGGGGGAGGGATGTCCGAGGTGCATTTTTATGCAGAGAGTGGCAAATGGTGTTGATAAAGGCAGTTACATTAGGGACACTTGCTAGACTCTTAGACAGGCATGTAAATGAATGAAAATGGAGGGCTGGATGGGAGAGAAGGGTTAGATCAATCCTGGAGTAGTTTGAATGGTTGGCTCAGGTTCCTGGCTATGTGACCTGTACTGTGCTGAACTGTTCAAAATTCATTGTTCTTTGTTCTAGTAGGCACTCAAAAGTGCAATACAAATTGTCACCTTCTCTCCAAAATTAACCAATCTTTTTCTTTCTTTGTCTTGTTTCTGTGCAGAATACAGCGATCTGCATACAAAAGCATTGTGTTAGAAAATGATACAAACAAAATCAACCCTGCATAGGGGAATCTAAAACCCCATGGGGCCATATCATACGACTGACTCCAAAACAGTAGCAGAGAAGCAAAATAAACTGCAGATGCTGGAAATATAAAATTAAAAGGAGAATGTTTAAAATATTCAGCAAGATAGTCAGCATTTGTAAAGGGAGAAACAAAGTTAATGCATTGGATTGATCCTGCCTTAGAATTCAGGGCATCACCTTGAAATATTGCTTCTATTTCTGGCTTTACAGATGCTACCAGAACTATTTTCAGTATTTTCTGATTCTATTTGAAAACACTGACACAGATCTCCCAAACAAATTGCAAATTCATTCAGTGTCTAATGTTTCAAGTGATTCTAATTACTCGCAGCTGAACAATTCACATATCTAACTCATGAACAATTTACGTACATAATTCACGGAATTGTTAACTTCACATTAGTATCACTATTTAAAAACTGTTGGAAATGTTCAGTCCTCAGGCAGTGATTGCTGAGAGGCCTGCAGTGTATTTACAATACTTCCAATTTTCGGTTCACGTGTCCAGTAACTAGCATACTTTCTTTGTAGAACATCATCCATTCTACACTGGAAATTCTAAATTTTTCCCATTTTTACTAAAGGAATATTGTTCTAGTCAGGAAACCAACATAGTAAGTTTTGATCTCTTGGCCTGCTGTCCATTGACCATTTTGTCCTGTTTCACAATTTATAACTTTTTATTTAGCCGAGCAATTTAAGAAATCAAGATGTGAGGGGGACTAAGCAGATAAAGCATTCAAGGAGTTCACACAGTCAGTAAAAGTCTGTGTTGTAATTCTATTACCTCCATCTGCTGCCTCTCCTCCTTCATTTCTCCCATGGCCCATTCTCCTCCCCTATCAGGTTCCTTTTTCTTCAGCTATTTACCTTTTCCACCTATCACTACATAGCTTCTCACTCTATCCACCCACCTTCCTCCTCACCTGGCTTCACCTATCACCTCCCAGCTTGTACTCTTTTTCGTCCGTCCACTTCTTATTCTGGCTTCTTCCCCTTTCTTTTCTGGTCCCATTGAAAGGTCTTGGCCCAAAACATTAAACAGTTCGGGTATTCTTCTCCGTAGATGCTGACTGACCTGCTGAGTTCTTCAAGCATTATTGATAAGTTACGCTGCATTTTAGCATCTGCAGAATCTCTTGTGTGCCTGTGTCTAGATATCTGGAGTGTACAGATCTGGGCCGTACACTCCAAACATCCAGACCTGCCTCTTGGTTTTTTTGCACTACCTTACTTTCCCTTTTCTATTTTCTATTTATGATTTATAATTTAAATTTTTAATATTTACTATTGATTTGTATTCAAGGGAGTGCGAAGCGCAGAATCAAATATCACTGTGATGTTTGTACGTTCTAGTATCAATTGTTTGGCGACAATAAAGTATAAAGTATAAAAGTATATAAAGTATAAGTAAAGTGAGGTGATTTTGTTCTATATCTGGTAAAATGAAGCTTGAAGTATAAATAAAAACTAAATCAACATGGGTTTCAGCTCAATTCATTACGATTTATTTGTAACTGTTGGATTCAGATTCACTTTTTTATCACATGTACATCGAAACAGAGTGAAATGCACTGTTTGCATTGACAACCAATGCAATCTAAGGATGTGTGGGGGATACGAAGTGGGTCACACATTCCAGTGCCAAGGGATTGTTAGACAAAAGAATTGTGGTGTTATTAATATATATGAGAACAAGTCTTCAACAAAATAACTGTTGAAGTATAGGGTAAAATGAGTCATCGGCTTTGAAATTAAAAGAATAGTATTATAAAAAAAATAGTGGTATCTAAAAAGCACCGGTCTAAAGTAGGAGGATGTTCAAAAGATATAGAAACATAGAAAATAGGTGCAGGAGTAGGCCATTCGGCCCTTCGAGCCTGCACCGCCATTCAGTATGATCATGGCTGATCATCCAACTCAGAACCCTGCACCAGCCTTCCCTCCATACCCCCTGATCCCTTTAGCCACAAGGGACATATCTAACTCCTCTTAAATAAAGCCAATGAACAGGCCTCAAATGTTTCCTGTGGCAGAGAATTCCACAGATTTACCACTCTCTGTGTGAAGAAGTTTTTCCTAATCTCGGTCCTAAAAGGCTTCCCCTTTATCCTCAAACTGTGACCCCTTGTTCTGGACTTCCCCAACATCAGGAACAATCTTCCTGCATCTAGCCTGTCCAATCCCTTTAGGATTTTATACGTTTCAATCAGATCCCCCCTCAATCTTCTAAATTCCAACGAGTACAAGCCCAGTTCATCCAGTCTTTCTTCATATGAAAGTCCTGCCATCCCAGTAATCAATCTGGTGAACCTTCTTTGTACTCCCTCTATGGCAAGTATGTCTTTCCTCAGATTAGGGGACCAAAACTGCATACAATACTCCAGGTGTGGTCTCACCAAGGCCTTGTACAACTGCAGTAGTAGCTCCCTGCTCCTGTACTCGAATCCTCTCGCTATAAATGCCAGCATACCATTCGCCTTTTTCACCGCCTGCTGTACCTGCATGCCCACTTTCAATGACTGGTGTATAATGACACCAAGGTCTCGTTGCACCTCCCCTTTTCCTAATCGGCCACCATTCAGATAATAATCTGTTTTCCTATTTTTGCCACCAAAGTGGATAACTTCACATTTATCCACATTAAATTGCATCTGCCATGAATTTGCCCACTCACCCAACCTATCCAAGTCACTCTGCATCCTCTTAGCATCCTCCTCACAGTTAACACTGCCACCCAACTTTCTTGTCATCCGCAAACTTGGAGATGCTGCATTTAATTCCCTCATCCAAGTCATTAATATATATTATAAACAACTGGGGTCCCAGCACTGAGCCTTGCGGTACCCCACTAGTCACCGCCTGCCATTCTGAAAATGTCCCATTTATTCCCACTCTTTGCTTCCTGTCTGCTAACCAATTCTCTATCCACATCAATACCTTACCCCCAATACCATGTGCTTTAAGTTTGCACACTAATCTCCTGTGTGGGACCTTGTCAAAAGCCTTTTGAAAATCCAAATATACCACATCCACTGGTTCTCCCCTATCCACTCTACCAGTTACATCCTCAAAAAATTCTATGAGATTCGTCAGACCTGATTTTCCTTTCACAAATCCATGCTGACTTTGTCCGATGATTTCACCGCTTTCGAAATGTGCTGTTATCACATCTTTGATAACTGACTCTAGCAGTTTCCCCACCACCGACGTTAGGCTAACCGGTCTATAATTCCCTGGTTTCTCTCTCCCTCCTTTTTTAAAAAGTGGGGTTACATTAGCAACCCTCCAATCCTCAGGAACTAGTCCAGAATCTAAAGAGTTTTGAAAAATTATCACTAATGCATCCACTATTTCTTGGGCTACTTCCTTAAGCACTCTGGGATGCAGACCATCTGGCTCTGGGGATTTATCTGCATTTAATCCCTTCAATTTACCTAACACCACTTCCCTACTAACATGTATTTCCCTCAGTTTCTCCATCTCACTGGACCCTCTGCCCCCTACTATTTCCGGAAGATTATTTATGTCCTCCTTAGTGAAGACAGAACCAAAGTAATTATTCAATTGGTCTGCCATGTCCTTGCTCCCCATAATCAATTCACCTGTTTCTGTCTGTAGGGGACCTACATTTGTCTTAACCAATCTTTTTCTTTTCAAATATCTATAAAAGCTTTTACAGTCAGTTTTTATGTTCCCTGCCAGTTTTCTCTCATAATGTTTTTTCCCCTTCCTAATTAAGCCCTTTGTCCTCCTCTGCTGAACTCTGAATTTCTCCCAGTCCTCAGGTGAGCCACTTTTTCTGGTTAATTTGTATGCTTCTTCTTTGGAATTGATACTATCCCTAATTTCTCTTGTCAGCCACGGGTGCACTACCTTCCTTGATTTATTCTTTTGCCAAACTGGGATGAACAATTGTTGTAGTTCATCCATGCAACCTTTAAATGCTTGCCATTGCATGTCCACCGTCAATCCTTTAAGTGTCATTTGCCAGTCTATCTTAGCTAATTCACGTCTCATACCTTCAAAGTTACCCCTCTTTAAGTTCAGAACCTTTGTTTCTGAATTAACTATGTCACTCTCCATCTTAATGAAGAATTCCATCATATTATGGTCACTCTTACCCAAGGGACCTCTCACGACAAGATTGCTAATTAACCCTTCCTCATTGCTCAAAATGCAGTCCAGAATAGCCTGCTCTCTAGTTGGTTCCTCGACATGTTGGTTCAAAAAACCATCCCGCATACATTCCAAGAAATCCTCTTCCTCAGCACCTTTACCAATTTGGTTCACCCAATCTACATGTAGATTGAAGTCACCCATTATAACTGCTGTTCCTTTATTGCACACATTTCTAATTTCCTGTTTAATACCATCTCCAACCTCACTACTACTGTTAGGTGGCCTGTACACAACTCCCACCAGCGTCTTCTGCCCCTTAGTGTTACGCAGCTCTACCCATATCGATTCCACATCTTCCCGGCTTACGTCCTTCCTTTCTATTGCGTTAATCTCTTCTTTAACCAGCAACTCCACCCCACCTCCCCTTCCTTCATGTCTATCCCTCCTGAATATTGAATATCCCTGAACGTTGAGCTCCCATCCTTGGTCACCCTGGAGCCATGTATCTGTGATCCGAATTATATCATAATCATTAATAACAATCTGCACTTTCAATTCATCCACCTTATTACGAACGCTCCTTGCATTGACACACAAAGCCTTCAGGCGCTCTTTTACAACTCGCTTAGCCCTTATACAATTGTGTTGAAAAGTGGCCCTTTTTAATGCTTGCCCTGGATTTGTCGGCCTGGATTTGAAATTAAAATTCTTAAATCAACCAAACCCAAGATGATGTGGCTATGTTAATTACCCAACATGAGACCTTTACTTCGCACTTTAAACATGGCCATAGGCATATTTGCTCTATCTATTAATAACTGAGATAGTTGCATACAAAGAATCAGCCCTCAAAACACTGATTTTGGATGTCTGAGCTCTCTGGCCTCCAAAGCTTTTAGACCATCCACGTTAATTACTTTGCCCCAGCAAAGGTGTTTGAACATTCAGAAGTCTCTTGTCAGATGCAGTATGTTCCACTTTGATTATATACATCAATGGCACCATTTGTCAGACATAAAATATTGATATAAACAGTGTAATTGTAGCTATGGGTATTGCATTCAATCATCTGTTAAATTCAGGAAGGTTCTACTGAGGGGATCTTCACATCTGCCTGTTTCTCTGGTGACTTAGTCACAGTCCCAAGAGTGACATTCACAAGAAAGTAATCATATTTTTGCATTAAACTGGGTTTCAACCTATGTCCCAGCCAACCAATACAACGTGTTACTGAAACTTAGAAGATTCCTGTTACTGGAAATTTGAAATAAAAGCAGAAAATTCTGGAAACATTCAACAGGTAGAATCAATGGAAAGAGAAACAGAATTAACGTTTCAGATCCAAGGCCCTTGTTAGGACTGGTTACTGTTTTTGATTACCACAGATACTGCCAGATCTGCTCAGTGTTTCTAGCTTCTTGTCACTTTAATATATAATGCCCTGGTTAAAATCTTTACTGCTACGCTGTAGGTGTTTTATTTTAGCAGTTCTGTAAGAGCAGTCTGTTTTGCTTTCAGCTTGTTTGGATTTGAGTTGAGATAAGAGGCTTTGTTGTTTACCTTAGGAATGTGGTGTCAGCCAATCAGGATGGTAGAATAGCAAGAAGGTTCTAGAGAACACTGGGGGAAGAGGCCTTTGTTGGTGGGAGCTGGGAGAAGACAGGAGGGAAGATGGCTGGAGATGCTGTCCCTGTTGCACAAGATGCTTTGTGCAGATGAATGGCTTTGAGGAGGAAGGACCAATACTCCCGTGGGAGAGACCATTTGTTCAAGATGGGTTTCAAGCGACATTCGGAAGGTGATGTGTGCTGTCATGTGGACCCATGGTCCAGCGTGTGAGATACAGACAAGTTCAAGAATTGAGGTCCACCGTGCATGTGTCTATTTAAGTACAATGGACCCTTATTGTTTTTTTTTCTTTTTTTCCTTTAATAACTGTTTGCTTAAGTTACATTCTTAAATATATTTCTTATTAATTGTATGCAGTGAACAATCTGTCATTTCTTGCCAACAGGTAATTGCCAGGGGCAGTAAATCACACAGTATTCGCGCAAACTGGAGTTTGCATGGGCAAGACATACCAACCTCATGGATTTGGCAAGACCAAAGGCATGTACACCTTAGACATATGAAGCCTGGGAAAGGCAGGTATCTCGCTACAGAATCCAGTGGCTGTTGGCGAGGAGCTAACGAGCCATATTTCCAGAAACACCCAGTAAAAGGGGGTTTCAGGTGATATATGTATATAGAGATGTTATATTAAAAACAATGTTTTTAAGTTCTGACTACAGATTATACAGAAGAGTGATAAACAAACGTTCTTGATATTTAGTTCAGAATTAGCAAAATAATATTTTGTTCTGAAAATGTTAAGTACTGTATGTTAATATTCTGTAATTATAGACTGGAATACTGACAGGATAGGACACACTTGATTGCAACTTCACCTGAGGCAAAATTGTGACTAAAGCAGTCCTCACGTACCCCTGCAAAATAAATTAAAACTTCTACAATCTTCTAAATTATTCTCACTTGATTAATTTATTTTCTTGATGCTGCTTTATTTATTTGCCTAATATAATAAAAATAAGGATATAGTCTTAGGATTCTTTTCATAAACACATGACTTTAAGAGTTGCCATTTCAATCATCTCTAAGCCAGAAAACGGAGACAAAGTGAACCACTGCAGCACAAAAAAAAACAAAGTAGGGGTTTTAAAACTTTTATGAAATTGTGCATCATTGCAGCTGTGAAATCCAGCACTGTAGAATCTCACAATTCAAACATTAAACTGCCACTAGACTTGTAGGGAACAAATTAAAGCTTTCAGCTGGTTAAAGTTCTCTTCAAAGACTCACCTGAAGAAGATGTCAGTGGCAACTCCTGGTCGAATTGCGAACTCCTTACTGTGTTTTAAAAACTGGTGGCTACCCTATAGACTCATGCACTCCAGAAAGGGTGTTAAGCTGAACAAGTGCTATGTCAGCTGCTCAAACGTGTGACTGAATTTAATAAAAGGAACACCAAAGCTCACAGATTATTTACCTCGCTGAGGTAAATGGAATCTGCATTCAGATTGGATTATCATAATAGAACAGAACCAGTGTCAAAGTAAGCTATTTTAGAGAGAAGGAAAACAGCCCTGAGCATAATAATATTAGCTGGCAAGGATTCTAACCTGGTTATGTCATAACTAAGTATCATGGAAGCAAATGTGAATATATGTATGCAAATTATTCACATACAGTCTATACAGTACTCATCAACATTGATGTGCTGCAGTATACATTTTCTAAACTTGATATATTTTGAACTATTTTTGTTATTTTTAATAGTAATTTCAAAAATCTCTCATTTTACAAACATTTGTTTGCTTCCTTTTTTCTATGTTGTCTTGTTTCATTAAATTTCAGAATCAGTCTTAATATTTTAAGGCAGCTCACTTCTATTCTGATTGCTCACACCTCAGATACATAACTATGTAGGACAGGTGCTACTATATCCAATAACCCTCCAGGCCTTGGAAGCCTTTCCCCACCACTCCATGACAGTCATGATAAATGTCCTTTCTGAAGCTCATAGAGGAAGATTCCATGAAGAAAAAAACATTTGTGGTTAATTCTCTCAATACGAAGATGGAAATGACAACTCCTGTGCTCCAAATTTAGCTCAATCAATTATCATAGATCACTATCACACATATAACTCCATGGTTTCAGAGATTATTTAAATTCTAAATGTTACCTGGTATTGGAGATCTTATTTTCCTTTCAATGCACTCAGATGCTACAAGCTAATTATACTTAAATGCGAAGCCTACAACCCTCAGGGGAAGTATGACCGGCGAATAATATTCTGCTTTCCTCTCCATTCTACTGGTATGACATCCAAAACTAGAAGGCATACTGCGGGTTTAAACTGAAAGGGAAGTTGTGTAAAGGGAATCTGAGGGGTAAGTTCTTTTCACAAAATATTTGGTATCCAGATTGAGTTGCCAGAGGAGGTAGAGAAGGTGGCAGGAACAATGACAACATTTTAAGAGGCATCGGGACAGGTGTGTGAATGAGCAAGGTATAAAGGGATGTGTAAGTAATGCAGGCAAGTGGAAGTAATATAGGTAGGCATGGATACAGTGGGCCAAGTGGCGTGTTTCTAGGCTGTACAACCTCACAACTCTATTCATTAACAGAGAAACACACACTAATACAATTATCGCCTTCGATCCACTTAAGAATTCAAATTTATTCATACCAGCAAAAAACAATTTTACACTCAGAATCCAGTTCACAGCCAGTCAAGAAGATGTCAAGTTAATGTGCAGAGATTACACAACACCTTCCAATATGCAGTGCAATTCAATAATATCATGGCTGAGATTTTATATCAATTTCTTTCTCTATTATGTCTTTGTGGCTATGGTTTATTTGACTTATATATGATTTATATATAGCAATGTTGGTCTCCTTAATGTCATACTCAATTTCTTCACTCATAATTTAGAGAAGAAAATGTTCTTCATCCTTGTCCTAATTCAATGAACATTCATTACATCGCTTCTAAAACAAGCATGTTCTAACCGTTTAGTTGGCAAGTAGCCCAACACTGTGGTTGGTAGATTGTTGCAGTTAATGGAGATACAGCCACATCAAGTCAAAAATGCAGATTCAATCATTACTTTTAGCATTGTCTGTGTAGAATTATCTAATACTCCCTGCGATTTTGTGGTCATCTTCTAGGTGCTTCAGTGTTCCTTCACAACACAACAATATCTGGATTGGTGTATTAATTTGGCACTTTAAAGAGCCTTCTGTGAATTTAGGAAAATTGTAAGGCATTCCAAACATGTACTCGGAGTTGGGCAGAAGATAGGAAAGGTTAGTTCCACTCAAAGATAAAAGAAAAGATTTATGTTTTGAATCATAAACATGAGAAAATCTGCAGGTGCTGGAATTCCAAAGCAACTCACACAAAAAGGTTTTTTACTCCTACATCTCCCCCTTCTTTCCAGATCTGAAGAAGGATCCCAGCCTGAAATGTTGTCAGTTTAGTCTTTTCCGTAGATGCTGCCTGACCTGCTGCGTTACTCCAGTATTTTGTGTGATTTATGCTTGGAGGCTGAGGAAGTGGTTGAAGTCCTCATGAACATGGACAAGCATGGGTGATGATGACATTAGGGAGAGACTTGCTGATATTTATGTTGACATGAACTATGTCAAAATTAAAAAGACAAAAGTGTTTCCTGTCTTGAGACATATTAAGGGTGTGACAGGTTCTACCCCAAGATACAGAGGGAAGCAAGTGAGGAAACTGCTGAGGCCTTGACAGAAATCTTTGTGTGCACTTTAGCCAGACAACTGGAAAGTAGTCAATGTTGTTCCTCTGTTTAAAGGGTAGCAGGGACAAACTGGAAAATAATGTAACAGTGAGTCTTACATCAGTTGTACAGAAAGTATTGGAGAAGATTCTTGAGCACAGTATTTACTTACATTTGGAACTGAATGGACTTATTACAACTTATTAGGGGTAGTTATCATGTCTTACAAATCTGTAGTGTTTGATAAGACGATGAAGATGATTGACAAGGACAGGATAGTAGATGTTGTGTACATGGATGCTAGTAAAGCACGTGAGAAGATTGAGAAGGTCCTACATGGTAGGCTTGTCCTGAATCACATGGAATCCATGGTGAGTAGGCAAATTAGATCAAGTTTGGCTTAGTGTCAAGGGGACTTTTTGTTCTAATTCTGTTTTCTTGTAAAACAAACTGTTTGGAATTCATGTTTAATTTAAGTTTTTCTTGTGAATGCTGCTTATATGACGCAATGTGTCTGTGATGCTGCTACAAGAAAATTTTTCATTACACCGGTACATATGTGTCAGGAAAAGTAGAGGAGGCCCTATCCAAAACAAAACAGTGGAGGCAATGTAGCAGTAAACGATAGTTTTAACAATAAAGTACAAAATAAGAAGCCACGAGGGGCCACGAGTCGAGAGAACAGAAAATGAACACAACAGACTAAAAGGTACACTTTAGGCAGGGCGAATGAAAGCTACAAGAAACTGGTTGGAGCCAGATGGTTCAGTGAGTGAACAAGGACTCTATATGAGAACTGGGATTAAATAGGCTGCAGATGGTGTGTCTGGAACAAGCTTTAGGTGAATACTATCAGCTGGGTGGAGACTGGCAAGACTTTGCCTCGGGTGTAGGTTTACAGTCAACCAGGTACTGCACACCCTATCCACAGCAATGTGATCCAGTAACCGGTGAACCATGTACACTGGACCATCTTCCACCTTCCTAGGTTCCAGAGGCTCAGGCTCAGTTAGGTTAAGTGGTCCATAGAAAACAGGCTTAACTACGTGGAATGTAGTTGTGACCCTGAGGGACAGTGGCAGGTGAAGGCAGGTGAAGGCAGGTGAAGGCAGGTGGAGGAAGGAGCAGAAGGCTGACCAGAAGTGGGAAATGAACTATGGGCCCCAGTCCAACACAAAATCCTGAGGCATGCCATAGAGGTGGACTACATGTTGAAGAGCCAGGTCCACTGTCTCACTGGTTGATAGAAGCTTGGTGAGGGCAATGAAGTGGGCTGCCTTAGAGAACCGGTCCACCACCGTCTTGATCACCATCACCCACCAAAATTTGCCAACCTGGGGATGAAATCCATGGAAATGTGGGACCGCGGATATCAAGGTACCACTGCAGGAGCCCAGACAGCCCCTGGTTGAAGGAATTAGACCTGGTATGTTGGCTATCATGATGGGTCACCAGAACTGGCGTCACAGAAAATCCAGAGTCTGTCGTGTGCCTCAATTGCCAGAGAGGGGGTGAGGTTGGGCCCACAGGAGTGCTTTAGAGGACATGTCTGCTGGTTGTCAGGTGTGCTGGCTGGAGCAGGCTCGTGCTGTAGGGCTTGGTGGATCTAGTTCTCATGGTCTCAGACAAACTGTCGTGACAGGGCATCCACCTTTGTGTTCTTGGAACCGGTTCAGTAGGCAATGGTTGAGTTGAATTGCTCAAAGAGGGCCCAGCGAACTTGCTCTGGTTCACTTGGCAGGATTGTTGTATGGATATGAGGTTCTGGTGGTCAGTCCAGATCTGAAAGGGCTCGGTGGTTCACGTCAGCCAATGTCTCCATTCCTCCAAGGCCCATTTAATGGCGAGTTGTTCCCTGTCTCCTACTCCCTAACAGCACTGTGTGGGGTTGAACTTGCATGAGAAGAAGATACAAGGGTGTGTCTTCTCATCTGGTCTTCACTGGGAGAGGATGGTCCTGCCTTCCATGTCAGGTGCATCTACCTCTATCACAAAATGTGGCGGAGAATGAGAGCGGTGGTGAGGAATCTCTTAAGCTCCTCAAAAGTATGGCCTGTAGGTAGCAAACCAGATCATCTGTGAGGTAGATGACTTGGTGAGGGAGGTGAGAAGAGCAGTGATTTGGCTGTAGTTTCTGATGGAACGGTGGTATGAGCCCAAGAAGCGCTGTATCTGTTTGAATGTGCATGGTTGGGGCCGTTCAATGATAATATGCATTTTCTCTCAGTTCATGGCTATGCCTTGGGGTGAATAGATAGATAGATAGATAGGTAGATATACTTTATTAATCCCGAGGGAAATATGGTTTCGTTACAGCCGCACCAACCAAGAATAGAGCGTAAATATAACAATACAAAAAACCCCCAACAATCAAACACCAAAATGCAAACTATGCCAGATGGAAAATAAGTCCAGGACCAGTCTATTGGCGCAGGGTGTCTGACCCTCCATGGGAGGAGCTGCATGTTCGATGGCCACAGGCAGGAACGACCTCCCGTGCCACCAAATGTTGTATCACGGTGGAATGTGGCCGAAGTCCAACAGTAAAAATTTCAATATCCAGTCTGCAAACACGTTCCTCGATCGTAATATACCCCAGATTGCACCAGCCGTTGTTAGCCAGAACAGTAAGCACCCAACTCCTTTACGCTTACTGCTTTCAATGCACTTCCGGTCAGCCGGAACGGTATTACCCACCAAACTCCTCTTCTCCAAAAGTCTCTGTTATCTCAACCCGTTCCTCTTTCCTCGGCATTGTGATCCCTCTCTGTGTGTTTTCCTCCAGACTTCAGCAGGGGTGTCCGCCACTCTGTTCGCTAAGCCGGCTGGTCTTTGCTGGTCTGTGGAATACACAATGCGACCTTGCTTCTGTCCCATGTGTTGGGATGTAACCATTTCCAGCGCTAAAGAAAACCCAAATAAAACTCTCTCTACCAGCATGTTAGAAAGAGTGCAGCTTCGACGTGTTACTGCGAGAAAAAAAATACAAAAAAATAACGTAAATTAAAAAGTAAAAAGAAGAAAGTAAGAATAGATCGGACCGGCTGTACCAGGCTGCATGCACGACCGGCGCATGCGCACTATATGGACGTAACTCAGGAAGGAAATGACTGGGATGTGGAACCGGCATTTTTCAAACTTGGTTTTCAAGTAGACATTGAAGGACTAAACAGACATGACAGACAAGTTCTTGGAGAAGATGAGGATGATGTCAACTTAGATGAGAACATACCTACGTAGCATGTCTCAGAGGATCTCATTGATGGAGGCTTGGAAAATGGCTGGACTGTTGGAAAGTGTGAAAGGCATCACCAAGTATTTGTAGTGACCAGTGGGTGTTATGAACAGCATTTTCCACTCATCCCCCTAGTGGATGTAAGGACTCTATAAATCTAGTTTGGTGAAGATCTGATCCTTGCACTATCCATCAAGGTGAGAAGGTAGCAGATCTTAATGTTAATTTTGCTGAGTACATGGCAGTCAATGCAGGGATAAATGCTCCCATCTTTCTTTTTGACATCAAGAACCCTTCACTGGCTGGGGACTGGAATGGCAAATGAAGCTGTGCAGCAGCACCTCAGTGATGTAGTCATTCATGGCTAAGGTCTCAGAAGAAGAGAGGGAGAACAGACGGCCTCGGGGAGGGGTGGAGCCCGGGAGGAGGTTGGTCACGCAGTTGCATAGTCTTTGAGGTGGTAGGGCGCCGGCTTCCCTTTTACTGAAGGTGAT
This sequence comes from Mobula hypostoma, assembly GCF_963921235.1. Classification (NCBI taxonomy): domain Eukaryota; kingdom Metazoa; phylum Chordata; class Chondrichthyes; order Myliobatiformes; family Myliobatidae; genus Mobula; species Mobula hypostoma. The sequence continues at coordinate 33,596,233 of NC_086100.1, forward strand.
GGCTACCTTGTGATAAGCCTGTGGGAGTTTGTGTGGTCAAGGGTTTCCACCGTCTCCATGGATTTACAGAGTGAAGTCAACTCAGGTTGCAGGCAGGTGGTCCAGCAGGTAGGTCCCCAACTCAGCAGTGAACTGGATGACCAGGCAAAGTGAGGGTCGTGAATGGAGAGGCAGTGTTAACCCAAGATGAGAGGAGTGTTGAGTCAGTTGATTAGGAGGAATTGGATGGGCTTGCAATGCTCTCTGATGCTCAGATTTGTGTTCTGATTATCACAGACCTCAAGGGATATCTGCCAATGGCCTTGATGTTGATGGGACAAGAGACAGCTTTGTTAGGGAACCCAAGTTACACAAGCAGAGTCCCATCCAGAAGGTAGTCTGCTGCGCCTGGATCTACTCGAGCCTCTTGTGCTTGTAGAGCTAACAGAGTGTGGAGGAGGACAGAGAGTGTGAGGCAGGCCATGGTGTTGTACGATGGTCTGGACAGAGTTTGCCAGATACAGATCCCCTCATCTCTACCAGGAGGGGCTGTTTTCTGAACTCAAAGGTCACCTGCTCCACAGTTTTCGCACAAGTTGTTTCTCCACTGACCCTCGTGCTCAAGGGAGTTCTCCCGAACTTCATGGGCTCTGAAGGCATCGGTGCTGAGGGTCCTGCAGTCTGAAATGGTCCTTGGTACAGAACTGATGATCTGGAGCGTCATTCCATAAGACGCTTGTAAATACGGACAGCTAGAGTGATGAGGCTTTTGAGGTCATTGTGGGCAGCTTCCAGGTAGACAGCACATCTTTCAAGCCCTCTGAGAGGTCAAGATGGTAATGGGCCGGCAGCACATCCGCATTTCTGTTGCACTCGGCCACAAGGGTCTTGAATGCTACAGGGTGTGAGCATCGGCACAGGGAAAGTATCAGATCTGCTTTCTCCCTTCCACTTCCCAAAGCGTCTCAGCAGTGAAATCCTCATATTTGTTGCAAACAGTGGCTTTATTGTCCCATTTGGCAGTGGCCGAGGTCAGAGCTCGCCCAGTTGAGAGGGAGATGAGTCCGGTCTGTACAATACAGAGACGGCTGAAGCTGGAAGTGTAGGACGAACCGGGTGAGGAAGCTGCAGCATCAGGTTGGAGAACCATTGAAGCATTTGGGCATGGGAATATGGGGTTCATGGTGAGGAGGCTGACTGTCGTGGAGTTGATGCGCCAAGGATGAGAGTGGCGGACAGATGATCAATGGCTTCCTGCTGCTTCTAGCTCGTTGCTTCTGTCTACAGATGATTTCCTTCAGGCAAGTCTGGGTTAATCAATGGTTCACTCATCCTCTCAGGAAATGTAGAGAAGTCTTGACCCAAAAGGAAAGCAACGGAGATGATGTAGCAGTAAACGATAACTTTAATAGTAGAGCTCAAAATAACAGGCCAGAGGAGCCACAAAAAAAGGTTACAGAAACTAAACACAACAAGCAACAAGGCAAACGTTAGACAGAGTGAAAGCCAGGATCAACTGGTTGAGGCCGACTGATTCGGTGAGCGAACAAGGACAGTGGATGAGAAATGAATGGGCTTAAATAGGATGAGTCTGGAATGAATGGTAGGTGAACCCTGTTAGCTGCGTGGAGACCGGGAGGTGGCTGCATGTGCAGTCAGGGAGGGGTCAGCAGGGCCAGGCCTTAGACGTACTTGTGCATATGACCATACCTCAACTTTAACTTTGATTAGCAAGTAGAAAACACTGCTAGGGGTACATTTTTCTAACTAGAGGCATGTGAATGATGATGTTTTGCAAGCGTCTGTGCTGGGATCTTTGCTGTCTGAAATATATATTACTGATTTGGATGAAAATGCAGCTGGCTTAATTAGAAAGTTTTCAAATGGCACAAAAATGGAAGTTAGGAAGGAAACTTGTCAAATAATACAGGAAGATATAGATCAATTGGATATTTGGTGGAGAAATGGCAGAAGGAATTAGATATGGAAGAGAGAGAGAGAGAGAGGGAGAGAGAAAGCTCAAATAAATGGACATAAACACTGCAAGATGCAGAGCTGGAAATGGCCATGCTGGTGAAGAAAGAAAAACCGAGATGTTATTACAGATGGATGACTGCGACGGAGCTAGTTAGTTCTGATACGTAGAGAGAATGCAGTATTGAGTGTGGATGGCAACAGGGTGCTAAGATCAAAGATGAGGGGCTGTCCCTCAAGCTTATGATGAGCATCAGACAGATAGATTTGATAGATACTTTATTGATCTCAAAGGAAATTACAGTGTCCCAGTTGCATTACATGTCCACAGATATTCAAATACACAAATATTGTAAGAGCAGAAAAATATAAAATCCATATAAGTATAATAATATATAATAAATATTTGAAGAGAAGCAGAAAGAATGAAAAAATAAGTTACCACAAACAGTCTAACAGGATGGGGTTGGGGGGAGTAATCACTACCCCGGCTATAAGTTGACTCATTATAGAGGCTAATTGCCAAGGGTAAGAATGGCCTCAGATAGTGCTCTTTGGAACAGCACAGTTGTCTTAGTCTATTAATAAAAGTGCTCCTCTGTCAACCAAGGTGGTATGCAGAGGATGAGAAACATTGCCCAGAATTGCCAGGATTTTCTATAGGGTCCTGAAATGCTATCTAATGGAATAAAATTCATTTTGCTTTCAAAATATTTACACACCAAGTATTCTTCTGTGATCCAGACATTACTCCTTGCTTGTAGTAACTCTTGTTGCTGATTGTAGGAACCTTTTTCACCAGTTCTAATTTAAGAAGTTGAAGTAGAGAAATTATCATTTCATTAGAGTGGCAGAAAATGAGATGTACTCCAAATTTCCTCTCTGTCATGGAAAGTCAAATTAACATTGTCTGGAATTTTGAGGGAGGCATGTTTCACCCTCTGATGCAGGAAGTCACATCTACAAGCTCAGGAGTGCCACCAATTGTCGTTTATTGGTGTTGCAGCAGGTCATAATTACTGTCTTCCCTCTGCAAGAAGTTAGCCATTGGGCTGATTTCTGAGAAGTAGGACCCCCAGTTGCCCATGTGACCCCTGAACAAGCTCCTCAGTTTTCACTTAGATTTTGTTAACTATGTTTGATGGGTAGATTAAGTATCATAAAAGAGCTCTCCATAATTTACTTGTTTTCGTTATTCACTAGACCACTGTTATACTAAGATAAGGAATGCCTACTGTTCCATGCCAGACTGCATTTTGGTAAATCTGATCATTTGCCTATTCTTCTCCTACCTGCATACAGGCAGATGCTAAAGATTAAAGATCCAGAGATTAAGACACCAAAAATGTCATCACGGGAGGCAGGGGAGTGGCTACGGGATAGCTTCGAGTCAATGGACTGGGCCGCATTCAAGGACTCATCAGTGAATCTGAATGAATACACCTTGGTTGTCACAGAGTTTATTAAAGCAGTTGTAGATGAGTGTGTCCCCACAAAATCATTCAGAGTCTTCCCAACCAGAAGCCCTAGACGAACCACGAGATTTGCAAACTTCAGAGGGCCAGATCAGAGGCATTCAGGACCAAGAAAGTTACAAGAGATCCAAGTACGATCTCTGGAAAGCCAACTCACGGGCAAAGTGACAATTCCAGACTAAACTTGAATCAATGATGCAACACACAGAAAATACTGGAGGAACTCAGCCAGCCAGGCAGTGTCTATGCAAAAGAGTACAGTCAGCTGGCCTGGCCTGCTGAGTTCCTCCAGTATCTTCTGTGTGTTGTTTGGATTTCCAGCATCTGCAGATTTTCTCTTGTTTGTGATTGAATCAATGAAGGATGCTCAACAGTTGTGGCAGGACTTGAATGCTATCACCTCTTATAAAGTTAATTCAAGCAACAAAGGCGAGAACAGAGCTTCACTTCCAGATGAATTCAATGCCTTCTATGCTCGCTTTGATTGTCAAAGCCCAGAGGAAGCATCACAGCCTCCAATGAGCCAGTGATTTCAGTCTCAGAGGCTGACATGAGAGCTGCCTTAAGGGTGAACCAATGAAAATCATTCAGCCTAGACGGGGTACCTGGCCAATTACTAAAGAGCTGTGCTGATCAACTGGATGGAGTGTTCATTGAGGTCTCTAACCTTTCGCTTCAGTACCGTTGTATCAAGTTCAAGTCTATTACTCTCCTCTGTCTGACACATTGGCAGCAACTTCTTACTGTAACACTGCAACACACCCTCTATTCAACAGGCTAAATCAAACCTGATGAAATGCAATGTCATCTCACAATAAAAGAAGTTATAAAATTAATCAGCTCCATAATGGGCACCAGCCTCAATAGTATCCAGGACATCTTCAAAGAGCTTTGCCTCAAAGAGAAGGCATCTGACTTGAAGGACCCGCACCACCCAAGACATAAGACCACAAGGTATGGGAGCAGAATTAGCTCATTTGACCCATTGAGTCTGCTCCACAATTTCATCAAGGCTGATCCAATTTTCCTTTCAGCCCCAATCTCCTGCCTTCGCCCCATATCTCTTCATGCCCCGAACAATCAAGAATCTAACAACCTCTGCCTTAAGTACATAAGTATTTGGCTTCCATAGCTGTCTGTGGCAAAGAATTCCACAGATTCACCACTCTCTGGTAAATAAATTCCTCGTTTGTCCTGGAAGGACACCCCTCTATTCTGGGTCTTATTCCTCTGGTCTTCAACTCTCCCATCAGAGGAAACATCCTCCGCAAATCCACCCTATCAAGGCCTTTTACCATTTGATAGGTTTCAATTAGGTAACCCCTCATTCTTCTGAAATCTAGTGAATACAAGCCCACCCATCAAAAACTCTTCATATGACAAGAAGTTCAATCCAGATTCAGCACCTTCTCTCGAAGATAAGGGGCCCAAAACTGCTTACTCCAAGTAAGGCCTCAACATAAAGTCTCAACATTACATCCTTGCTTTTACATTGTAGTCCTCTTGAAATGAATGCTAACATTGCATTTGCCTTCCTCACCACAGCCTCAACCTGCAAATTAACCTTTAGGGAATCCTGCACAAGGACTCCCAAGTCCCTTTGTGTCTGCTTTTTTAAAAAATATATTTTCTCCATTTAGAAAATAGTCAATCCTTTCATTTCTTCTACCAAAGTCCATGATCATACACTTCCCGACACTGTATTCCATCTGCCATTTCTGTCACAATAGGGGGTGTTGGGAACGGACCCAAATGCAAGACACCAACACTGAAGTACTAGGAACAGGAGCGGACAAAACTAAATGACAGGACAGGATGCAGACAAGGAGTAGGGACAGGAACACAGACTAGATAGGGGAGCAGGACCAGAACAAGGGACTGGGAACAAGGAGCCTGAGCGTGGACTCCAAGCCAGAGACTGGACAAGGACCCAGAACCTGGGTCTTGACTCAGGCTCGGGCCCCAAAACTAGGCAAAGGCGTGGCTCGTAGAGACCAGGCGAAGGCGTGGTGTGGCTTGGGCTCGTGGAGACCAGGCGAAGGCGTGGCCAGGCTTGGGTTCTTGGAGGCGAGATGAGGACATGATGGGGCAAGGGTACTTCTAGGCAACTCCTGGGCAGGACGCGGGACTCCACCCCACGGAGGCAAGGACAGGGAGGAATAGACCCAACCACAGGGTAACAGCAAACGGCCTGGCTTACCCGATGGAGACAAGGGACAGGAAGGGAGCTAGGCCCGGGCTGGCTCCAAGACTTAAGGTGGCCGGTAATCTCAGCGGGATATGGAATGGCCAAATCCATATCTCGATGACTGCATTAGCCTTCCACCGGTGGGTTGCTCCAAGGGGAGACTGACGAGACAACCCAGCAACCACACATCCTTCTTCTTCCTGTTTAATAGCGGTTAGCAAACCAGCTTTAGGGTGCATTACCGCCACCTGCTAGGCTTCCGTCTTTAACCAAATACATCCTGGAGTACTCTGCTTTAAACAATCTAGTTCAGCCTGCAGATCTCCATTTACATCACTCTGTAATTTCAATTAATTTTGCAAGTGCTGTATATGCCCAGTAGGTAGCAGTGTTGCATACTGCTTTCCTCCCTAATTTTTGTCACATGGTTTTTCATAGTAGTCATAGTCATACTTTATTGATCCCGGGGGAAATTGGTTTTCATTACAGTTGCACCATAAATAATAAATAGTAATAGAACTATAAATAGTTAAATAATAATATGTAAATTATGCCAGTAAATTATGAAATGTCCAGGACCAGCCTATTGGCTCAGGGTGTCTGACCCTCCAAGGGAGGAGTTGTAAAGTTTGATGGCCACAGGCAGGATTGACTTCCTACGACGTTGTGTTGCATCTCGGTGGAATGAGTCTCTGGCTGAATGTACTCCTGTGCCCACCCAGTACATTATGTAGTGGATGGGAGACATTGTCCAAGATGGCATGCAACTTAGACAGCATCCTCTTTTCAGACACCACCGTCAGAGAGTCCAGTTCCATCCCCACAACATCACTGGCCTTACGAATGAGTTTGTTGATTCTGTTGGTGTCTGCTACCCTCAGCCTGCTGTCCCAGCACACAACAGCAAACATGATAGCACTGGCCACTAGACTCGTAGAACATCCTCAGCATCGTCCTGCAGATGTTAAAGGACCTCAGTCTCCTCAGGAGATGGAGACGGCTCTGACTCTTCTTGTAGACAGCCTCAGTGTTCTTTGACCAGTCCAGTTTATTGTCAATTCGTAACCCCAGGTATTTGTAATCCTCCATGTCCACACTGACCCCCTGGATGGAAACAGGGGTCACCGGTACCTTAGCTCTCCTCAGGTCTACCACCAGCTCCACCTTTCATGTAATTGGATTATTGATTTCAACTGCATTATTTGTAAAACTACAAGTTTCTTGTTTAAGAATATTAATTTTCACATGCTTAACACTTAAAACTGCTGTTTTTCAAGTCTATCTGCTTTTTCCAAGTTTTCCTTTTCTTGAATCATAGTCTCTCATTGTTTACTGAGATCCTGCAGTTCTTCTTCATTTGCTTCCATGATTTCATTTTATAACCTGAATGTAGATACTTCACTTTACCACAATACCTCTTCCTTTCGTAATTTTATAATAAGTTCCTCCATTTTCAATCCCTTTCCAAACCACTTTAGACAACCTAGTTCCACCTGCATATCTCTATTTGTTTCACTCCGTAATTGCAATTCTTCTTGCAAATGCTATATGCGCCCATTAGAGAGCAGTGTCGCAAACTGCTGTTCTCCATAACTTTTATCACATGGTTTTCAAGTAATTGCATCACCTCAATTACATTGATTTCATCTGCATCATTTGTAAGACTAAAATCTCCTTATTATTTATCGCATGCTTAACTTTTAAATTTGCTTCCATGTTTTTGTTTAATAATCCGAATGTAAATAATTCACTTAGCAACAAATCCTTTTTCCTTTTATAACTTTGACTAATTTCCTCCATTCTTTATTCTGTTTTCCAAGTCACTGAATTTTTGACAGCAAGCATCCTTTTCAGAAACTGTCTCCTTTAAGTGCAGTACGGTTTCATCCAATCTCTTTTCCAACTCTCAGTTGTTCTTTTTGAGTAGATCATAAGACCATAAGACAAAGGAGCAGAAGTCGGCCATTTGGCCCATCAAGTCTGCTCCACCATTTTATCATGAGCTGATCCATTCTCCCATTTAGTCCCACTCCCCTGCCTTCTCACCATAACCTTTGATGCCCTGGCTACTCAGATACCTATCAATCTCTGCCTTAAATACACCCAATGACTTAGCCTCCACTGCTGCCTGTGGCAACAAATTCCACAGATTCACCACCCTCTGGCTAAAAAAAATATCTCCTCATTTCTGTTCTGATTGGGCGGCCTTCAATCCTTAAGTCATGCCCTCTCGTACTAGACTCCCCCATCATGGGAAACAACTTTGCCACATCCACTCTGTCCATGCCTTTCAACATTCGAAATGTTTCTATGAGGTCCCCCCTCATTCTTCTAAACTCCAAGGAATACAGTCCAAGAGCGGACAAACGTTCCTCATATGTTAACCCTCTTATTCTGGGAATCATTCTAGTGAATCTTGTCTGTATCCTCTCCAACGTCAGCACATCCTTTCTTAAATAAGGAGACCAAAACTGCCCACAGTACTCCGTGAGGTCTCACCAGCGCCTTATAGAGCCTCAACATCACATCCCTGCTCCTATACTCTATTCCTCTAGAAATGAATGCCAATATTGCATTCGCCTTCTTCACTACTGACTCAACCTGAAGGTTAACTTTAAGGGTATCCTGTACGAGGACTCCCAAGTCCCGTTGCATCTCCGAACTTTGAATTCTTTCCCCATTTAAATAATAGTTTGCCCGTTTATTATTTCTGCCAAAGTGCATAACCATACACTTTCCAACATTGTACTTCATTTGCCACTTCTCTGCCCATTCTTCCAATCTATCCAAGTCTCTCTGCAGACTCTCCATTTCCTCAGCACTACCGGCCCCTCCACCTATCTTCATATCATCAGCAAACTTAGCCACAAAGCCATCTATTCCATAATCTAAATCGTTGATGTGTAATGTAAAAAAAGCGGCCCCAACACGGACCCCTGTGGAAAACCACTGGTAACTGGCAGCCAACCAGAATAGGATCCCTTTATTCTCACTCTCTGTTTCCTGCCAATCAGCCAACGCTCTATCCACGTATGTAACTTTCCCATAATTCCATGGGCTCTTATCTTGTTAAGTAGCCTCGTGTGGCACCTTGTCAAAGGCCTTTGAAAATCCAAATATACAACATCCACTGCATCTCTCTTGTCTAGCCTACTGGTAATTTCCTCAAAAAATTGTAATAGGTTTGTCAGGCAGGATTTTCCTTTAAGGAATCCATGCTGAGTTCTGCCAATCTTGTCATATGCCTCTAGGTACTCTGTAACCTCATCCTTGACAATCGACTCCAACAACTTCCCAACCACCGATGTCAAGCTAACAGGTCTATAATTTCCTTTTGGTTCCTTGCCCCCCTCTTAAATATCAGAGTGACATTTGCAATCTTCCAGTCCTCCGGAACCATACCAGAATCTTGACTTTTGATAGATCATCGCTAATGCCTCCGCAATCTCCACAGCTACTTCCTTCAGAACACGCAGGTGCATTCCATCTGGTCCAGGAGATTTATCGACCTTTAGCCTATTCAGCTTCCTGAGTACTTTCTCTGTCGTAATTGTGACTGTGCACACTTCTCTTTCCTGTCACCCTTGAGTGTCCGGTATACTGCTGATGTCTTCCTCAGTGAAGACTGATGCAAAATGCTCGTTCAGTTCTTCCGCCATCTCCTTATCTCCCATTACAATTTCTCCAGCATCATTTTCTATCGGTCCTATATCTACTCTCACCTGTCTTTTACTCTTTATATACTTGAAAAAGCTTTTAGTATCCTCTTTGATATTATTTGCTAGCTTCCTTTCATAGTTAATCTTTTCTCTCTTAATGACCTTCTTGGTTTCCTTTTGTAAGGTTTTAAAAACTTCCTAATCCTCTGCCTTCCCACTAATTTTTGCTTCCTTGTATGCCCTCTCCTTTGCTTTAACTTTGGCTTTGGCTTCTCTTGTCAACCACGGTTGCATCCTTTTTCCACTCGAAAATTTCTTTTTTTTGGAATATACCTGTCTTGCACCTTCCTCACTTCTCGCATAAACTCCAGCCACTGCTGCTCTGCCGTCCTTCCCACAAGTGTCCCTTTACAGTCAACTTTGGCCAGTTCCTCCTTCATGCCACTGTAATTTCCCTTACTCCACTGAAATACCGACACGTCAGATTTCGGCTTCTCTTTTTCAAATTTCACAGTGAATTCAATCATGTTATGATCACTGCCTCCCAAGGGTTCCTTCACCTCAATCTCTCTAATCACCTCCAGTTCATTACACAATACCCAATCCAGTACAGCCGATCCCCTAGTGGGCTCAACAACAAGCTGTTCTAAAAAGCCATCTCGCAGACATTCTACAAATTCTCTTTCTTGAGAACCAGTGCCGACCTAATTTTTCCAATCCACTCGCATGTTAAAATCCCCCACAATTATCATAACACTGCCCTTCTGACAAGCCTTTTCTATTTCCAGTTGTAATTTGTAGTCCACATCACCGCAGCTGTTTGGAGGCCTGTATATAACTGCCATCAGGGTCCTTTTACCCCTGCTATTTCTTAGCTCAACCCATAAAGATTCTGCACCTTCCGATCCTATATCACCTGTTTCTAATGATTTAATATCATTTCTTACCGATAAAGCCACGCCTCCCCCTCTGTCTACCTTCCTATCCTTCTGATACACCGTGTATCCTTGGATGTTCAGCTCCCAGAGACATGCATCCTTCAGCCACATCTGAGTGATGGCCACAATATCACACCTGCCAATCTGTAGCTGTACGACAAGATCATCCATCTTATTCCTTATGCTGCAGGCATTTAAGTATAACACCTTAAGACCAGTATTTGATACTTTTCGCTTTGATTTCACTGCAACTTTATTGCACCGCAACTCATTCCAATGGCTACAAATTTGCCCCATCACCTGCCTGTCTTTCCTGACATCTTTACTGCTCACTATCTTAGATTTATTTCTGTTTTCCCCTTCCTCCGCTCTGTCATTCCGGTTCCCATCCCCCTGCCAAGTTAGTTTAAACCCTTCCTAACAGCTCTATTAAACTTTCTCGCCAGGATATTGGTCCCCTTCGGGTTCAGGTGTAACCTGTCCTTTTTGAACAGGTCGTACTTCCCCCAGAAGAGATCCTAATTATCCAAGAATCTGAAGCCCTGCCCCCTGCACCAGTCTCTCAGCCACGCATTCATCTGCCTGATCCTACTATTCTTGCCCTCACTAGCACATGGCACAGGTAGCAATCCCGAGATTACTACCCTGGAGGTCCTGCTTCTCAGCTTCCTTCCTAACTCCTGGAAATCTCTCTTCAGGACCTCCTCCTTTGTCCTATCTATGTCATTGGTACCAACGTGTACCAAGACAACTGGCTGCTCACCCTCCCCCTTCAGAATATTCTGGACCCGATCCGAGACATCCCGTACCCTGGCACCTGGGCGGCAACACACCATGCGGGTATCTCTATCAGGCTCACAGAATCTCCTGTCTTTTCCCCTGACTATGGAATCCCCTATGACTACCGCATTTCTCTTCTCCCTCCTTCTCTCCTGTACAACAGCGCCAGGCTCAGTGCCAGAGACTCGGTCACCGTGGGTGTCCCCTGTCAGGTCATCCCCCTCAACAGCATCCAGAACAAGATATTTGTTGCTGAGGGGGACAGCCACAGGTGTGCTCTCCACTATCCGGGCATTTTCCTTCCCTCTCTTGACAGTGATCCAGTTTTCTGACCCCTGTAGCCTAGGGATGACTACCTCCCTGTAGCTCCTGTCTATCACCTCTTCACTTTCCCTAATAAGCAGTAGGTCATCAAGCTGCAGCTCCAGATCCCTAACACGGTCTCTGAGGAGCTGCATCTCGGTGCACCTGGCGCAGATGTGGCCATCAGGGAGGCTGGAGGTCTCCCAGGATTCCCACATCTGACACCCTGAACAAAGCACTAACCCTGCAGGGATGCTATCTAGTTCTACAGGAATGAAACAGGATAAATAAGTCTACTCACCCACTTACCTCGCTAAACAGACGAACTTTTTAAACCGTTAGCTCGTACCGTTAGCTGAGAGAGCCCTGCTGCTCCTGCCTGTCCGGGCTGATTCGCAAAAGGAGCGGGAGGGGGGGAAGAGAAAAAAAAAAGTTGGTGCTTTGCTTTTGCCTCTTCCCATTTACAGCCAAAGCCCGTTGAAGCCAAAGCCCTACACTCTGCTCCCTATTTAGTACTTCTATTTGTTGTTGGAGTTCTGCACCTTTACCCTGGGTTTCTACCATGTTTCTTGTATACATAAAATCTGAAGTTTTTCTTTAAGATCTCATACATATTTAGTAAATTCTTGACCACTTGCAATACGATTCCTTGCATCCCCTTGTTTGTATATATACACTACCAAAAATATCCCGCCTCTCCTGCCTGTAAACTGTTTGATCCTCCATTCAGCGTTTCTTTGACTGCTTCCCACCTAAGCCCTATAATCCCTGTGTGCGCTGAACAGTTAATGGCATCTACCATAAACAGTACGAAATCCTTTCTACTAATTATTAGCATATCCTTATTTATCTTGTTACAGCCCTCATAGTTCATCCGTTTATTATTCCCTGTATTTGTTTGCTTGATAGCCTTCTTTCCAGCAAATGCTTTCACTGCCTCCGCGAAACTGATTCCTTGAGTTACTTCCACATATTGTATCTCAGCTTCTTTCTTACTATTACTGCACCCTCGGTAAGCTGCACTGTGTTCCTCGCCACAATTACAGCATTTCAGCCTAGCTCCCACTTCACATTTCCTGTATTCATGTTCTCCAGTGCATCTCCCACACCTTTGTTTCCCTCTGCAGTCAGCCGCAATATGCCCAAATTTCTGGCACTTAAAGCATCTTAAAGGTGGTGGTATATATATTCTGACTTCATAACACATATATCTTAAATAAACTTCAGTCGCAATCTCTCTTCATCGTAGTTACTCATAACCAATAAACTATCACACTTTTTTCTATTTCTTGTAGCTTTCAAACATTTGACCTCAATAATTTTTGCTCCTTTTATGTTCTGTTTAATCTCATCCATAGTAACTTTTGTTGGTATTCCCAAAATAACTCCTCTAGTCCACTTTCTGTTGTTGGGTGTGGAGCAGTATACTTTCTTGCCATCTATTTTATTTAATCTTATCACTTTGCCTCGCTGAGCATTATCCCGGCAAATCATTAATAGCGATCCATTTCGTAAAAATTTTGCTCTGTTAACCTCACCTATAAGTTTGTTGATTGTCTTCGTCAAATGAATCAGGTTCCAGTCACCGAAAGACATCTCATCTTCGCTCAGTTTTATAATTGCTTTAATCTCATCTTCTTTCCATTGTTTTTCCATCCTATTTTGATCATCACCTGACTCCTCAGAGTTCAATATCTCATACCTCTGTTTTCTTTTCTTACTCTTTCCACTCCATTCCTCTTTCCCACCATCCTCCATCTCAAACTCACTCCACTGGTCCTCTTTCATCGCCATCTCATCCAATCATGACCAGGCCCCTCACCACACTCTCCATGTCTGCACTTCACTCCCAGCAATCACATCCAATTCCAGGGCAACTTATATTCCCAGCCCCAAGATGAGCATCAGATGCTTATGGTTAAGTCCAACCGGAAAAAGGGACAGCTGGAAGACCCGGAGTCCGGAGTCCGCAGACCGGACCGGGAACCAGAACGCGGACTTCGGACCGGACCATGACAATTTCTTTGCCCATTCTCCTAATCTGTCTTATCATCTGCAACAAAGGCATCAATTCCTTCATCCAAATCATTGATAAACAACCTAAAATGAATCAGTCCCAACATGAACCCCTGTGGAACACCACTAGTCATTGACGGCCAACCAAAAAAGGCTCCCTTCATTCCCACTATTTGCCTCCTGCCAATCAACCACTGCTTTATCCATGCTAGAATCTTTCCTGTAATACCATGGGCTCATAGCTTGTTAAGCAGCCTCATGTGTGGCACTTAGTCAAAAGCCTTCTTAAAATCCTAGTATGAAACATCAACTGATTTTCCTTTGTCTATTCTGCTTTTTATTTGCTTCAAAGAATTTCAACAGATTTGTTGGGCAAGATTTTCCCTTGAGCAAACTATGCTGACTACAGCCTACTTTATCATGTGCCTTCAAGTACCTTGAGACCTCATCCTTAATAATCATAAGATCCGAAGACCATAAGATATAGGAGCAGAAGTAGGCCATTTGGCCCATTGAGTCTGCTCTGTCATTCAATCACGGGCTGATCCAAATCTTCCAGTCATCCCCACTCCCCTGCCTTCTCCCCATACCCTTTAATGCCCTGGCTAATCAATAACTTATCTATCTCTCCCTTCAATGCACCCAATGACTTGGCCTCCACAGCTGCTCATGGCAACAAATTCCACAAATTTACCACCCTCTGACTAAAGTAATTTCTCTGTATCTCTGTTCTAAATGGACATCCTTCAATCCTGAAGTTGTACTCTCTTGTCCGAGACTCCCCTACCATTGGAAATCACTTTGCCATATCTAATCAACTCCGACTACTGAGGTCAGACTAACTGCTCTATAATTTCCTGCCTCTCTTCCTTCTTGAAGAGTGAAGTGATAATAGCAATTTTCCTTTCTTGAGGATCTATTCCAGACTCTAGAGATTCTCGAAAGAACATTACTGATGCCTCCATGACCTCTTCAGCTACCTCTTTCAGAACTCTGTGGTGTATACAATCTGGTCCAGGTGACTTAACTAACTTCAGTCCTTTCAGTTTCCCAAAACCCTACTCTCTGGTTATGGTAACTTCACACAATTAATGACCCCTGACACCTAGAACTTCCACTATACTGCTAGTGTCTTTTACAGTAAAAACTGACAAAAACTACTTATTCAGTCTGTCTTCCATTTTGTTGTACCCCATTACTAACTCTCCAGCATCATTTTCCAGTGGCCCAATTTCCACTCTTCCCTCTTATTTACACTTTATGTATCTGAAGAAACTTTTGTTATGCTCTTTAATATTATTGGCCAGCTTACTTCCACATTCCATCTTTACCTTCTTGATGGCTTTTTTGGTTGACTTCTGTTCCCAATTCTTGAACTTCCCACTAAATTTTGCTCGATTATATGCCCATATTTGTGCCATCTTTCCTTTAGAATACTTCTTCCTGTTTGGGATGGATATATCTGTGCCTTCTGAATTGCTTCCACAAATTCCAGCTTCTGCAGCTCTGCCGTCATCCCTGCCAGTGTTCTTTTCCAATCAATTCTGGCCAACTCATTTCTTAAGACTCTGTAATTCCCTTTACTCCTCTGTAATGCTGATACATCTGACGAGCTTCTCCTTCTCAAATTTCAGATTGGACGGATCATATAATGATCACTTTCCCCTAAGGGTTCTTTTACCTTAAGTCCTCTAATCAATTCTGGTTCATTGCACAACACCCAATCCAGAATCACTGATCCTCTAGTGGGCTCAACCATGAGCTACTCTAAAAAATCATCTCATGGGCACTCTAGAAATTCCCTCTCCTGGAATCCAGCATCAACCTGATTTTCCCAATCTACCTGCATACTGAAGTCCTCCATGACTATCGTAACATTGACCTTTCTGCATGCATTTTCTATCTCCTTTTGTAATTTGTAGGCCACATCCTTAGTGTTGTTTAGGGGTCTGTATATAACTCCCATTGGGATCTTTTTACTCTTCAGTCCTGTATTCATCTTCTTTGACTTTGTCCTCCTTTTACATTGCAACTTATTCTATTGACTGCAATTTTGCCCTATCAAAAGCCTCTCCTGACTACACATTGCCTCTGTTTGTAAACCAGATACCTCACTTCCGCAGTATTCTCCACTTTTCCTACGATACTCCTTGCACTGAAATACAGGCAACTCAGGACACTAGTCGCACCATGCTCAACCTTTTGATTCCTAACTTTGTCTGATGTCTTACCAACATCCACCTCCACAACCTCTCCACTAACTGTTCCGGCACTCTGATTCCCATCCCCCTGCAACTCTAGCTTAAACCCTACTGTGCTGCATCAACAAATCTTCCCGATAGCCCTGTGAAATGCCTTCCTCATTGCTATCATCAGGAAAGACGTAAAGAAAGAGGTACTTTTTTCTCTCTCTCTATTATCATGCATTGCATTGTATTACTGCTAAGTCAACAAATTTCTAGACATATGCCAGTGATATTAAACCTGATTCTGATTCTGAAAATTGTTTCAATTTTTTGAGAACTGAAGGCCAGAATACAGTATTTATCAAAGTGTGTTTCTATGTTCATCCACATGGTGGCAGCAAATTGCAAAGAGCAACACAAAGTGCCGGAGGAAGTCCGCATGGACAGGCCTGGGAAGAGGACAGAGGCCAGAATGAAGGTTAGACTAGGGGGAGGAGCCGGCATGATCGCGTGTTCAGTGAATTCAGGTGAGGGGGGAATGAGAGAGGAGGTAATGGGGAATTATGTGAGAATTGGAATCAGGTTTATTGCAGTCATGATATTTGTTGTTCCGCAGCAGAATTACAGAGCAGACGTAAGAAATTGCTTACTGTAAGATACAATAAAAATAAAGATGTCAAAAGAGGAATAGCGAGATTGTGTTCATGGGCTCATGAACTGCTCAGAAGCCAGAGGGCAGAGGGGAAGAAGCTGCTTCTAAACAATTGTGTATAGGTCTTCAGACTCCGGTACCTCCTCCCTGAGAAGAGGCTGGTGGGGATCTGTAATGATGGATGTTGCTTCTGGAGACACTGACTTTTGAAGGTCTCAATGGTGGGGAGGCTTGTTCTCATGATGGTTCTGGCTGGGAAGCCGGGAGGTGAAAGTTGTAAAAGGCAAAGGGCTGTAAAGGAGGGAATATGGAAGGAGAGGACAGAATAAAGAGAAGGAGGTGGAGAGCCAGAGGGAAGAAGGTGTAGGTGATAGGCAGGTCATAAGGTTGGGGGGGGAGCGGGTATGCAGAGAAGGGCATAGTGAAAAACAAAGGGGAGGGAGAGGCAGAGGGGAGATATCATCGGAAGTAGAGAAACCGATGCTGATACCATTAGGTTGGAGACAACAAAGGTGGAATATGAGATGTTGCTGCTGCAATCTGTGTCTGATCTCAGTGTGACAGAAGAGGAGGCTGCTGACCGTGCTGAGCCACAGGATTGTGGACATAATGAGTAACAGGTGGTTTGACATGAGGGCAGTAGTTTCTGCTGATGGAAAGTTTGTAATTTCAAAACATTAAACTAATTCAAAGAAAACACGGGAGTCTGGTATTGTAGGTCTAACTTGATCCTTTTTCAGGTTTAACATTATCTTTACTTTAAGCGGGGCATGCATGTATCACGTGGTAGGTGTGATGATGTATGCAATTAATGCATTTTTACATATAACCCATAGTTTAAATGAATAAGAATGCTTAATCAACCAATATATGTACAAAATTACTCAAATATTATTGAATTATCAACCACACAACACTCCTCCCGGATGAGCTACAAACTTCAACTCACTATAGAATGCATCAACTATATACACAGTACACTATACAACACAATTCAATTCAATTCAAGTTTAATTGTCATTCAACGATACATGACTACTCATGAATACAACCAAATGAGACAGTGTTACTCTGGACCAAGGTGCAAAACATAGAACCAACTCTCACTCACAGCCACACAATAAGAGTCGAAACTCAAGCCATCCCATGCTGCCAAGAAGTGCAGATGCCTGTTCTGCCGAGCGAACTCTGTCGGGGGAGGGGGGAGAGGGCAGCACCAACTCCAAGCTGGATGCCACGCCACACTACTCCTGGTGGAGCGCACCACTTCTGACGCCTCTCTCATGTCGGCCGTAAGCAGGCGACGCCGCGGCTTGAGGCCTAGTCTTCACTACGACCGAGGCCACACAGCTTCCCCACTGTCCAACCCCCCCCCCACACCACCAATAAATCAGTGACTCAGACTTGCGGCATTCCACGTTAACAATGTCCAAAAGGATCTTGTGATCACAGGAAAAACAGCGAAGACTGCCACTCTCTAGTAGACTGTTTGCCTCCTTCAGCTCAGGCAGCAGCACATTGAACAGCTCCTTCATTTTCTCTGCCAGCGAGCAACTCGCTGATGGTGCAGAACTGCAGTGCTTTAAGTGCTTAATATGTAGCAGGATCTTGCAATCATTAAAAATACATTTAAGTACAACAGTGGCACTTATTGTTGACACCATAGAAGCCACTGTGACCAAACAAGCTGCCATCTTGCAAGAAGACAACGACTATAGACAGATGTCGACAGCACAGAAAATTTTAAATTGTCCCATTCGCTGAGGTGGATTTCTTACTCTTGTGGGATAATGTCATAATGTCTTTCCAGACAAGGAGAATCACTCTACTTGTCAGGTGAGACCTGTGGCTGTGAAACAATCTCACGTTCTGGGGCCTCCTCCATGGAGGATGTAGGGGGTGACTTTGAATTCGCAGGAAGTGGTTCTGACAGCTGTGGTAATCTTTCTTCTCCTTTCCTCTCTCTGGATCTACTTTAATCCTTTTCTTTTTCTTTCTCACATTCCTTCTCTCTTTCACACCATTCTCTTCCTTATTTACATTCTTTCTCTCTATGTCTACCCTTCTTTTTCTTCTTCTAGTTTGTGCATATTGATCTTGGGAAGGACAAGTTAGTTCAATGGAGTATTCTCTTATTATTTTTTCTATTGCTCCCTTTACAAACTGATCTCTCCTCTTGGTTTCTGCATCCACAGCATCATCTGACGAATCCTCTGTTTTCATACTTCCATTGATCCCTTTCATTTCAGCCTTCCAGCTGGACTTTGATCAATGCACCTACTTTTACAAGCAGCTTCTTGTCTCCCACTTGAAATTTATGCAACAACCATAATGCATACAGAGTAAATTCTGGTTCTTTATATTCACAAAAGGGAAATGGTTGGAACTTTCCTGAGGTACCTTGAACTCTCTTCCAGCTTAAAACCAAACCACATTTTGCAACTATCAGGCTAGTTAACATGGCTAGCTTTCTCAGAAAATCTGTTTTCTCCAGACCTCTGCTCTTGTCACTTCCATGCTTCTTCTGAGCAACATGGTCCTTCCTTTGTCCAATATGCTTTTCAACCAGACCAACATAAATGAGCGTTGCTGATATTGTAAAAGTAATGCAGAAACACTCAGAACTGAAGATATCAGTGACTGCAGAATGCTTTGAATTTCATAAACGGAATCAAAAGGAAGGGAAGTCCATTTCAGTGTACATGGCTGAATGAAAGAGATTATCTGAGCATAGTCAATTCAAATATGGACTTAATGATACACTAAGAAATCATTTAGTTTGTGGAATTTTACAAGAATGCATTTAAAAGTGACTCCTAACTGAAGCACAGCTTACATTTAAAAAAAAAGCAGTGAAAATCACCGTTTCAATGGAAACTGCAGACAGAGGAGCAATTGGGTTGCAGTCAGAAATGAAAGTGAGCATCGGCAAAATTGCATCGTCTAAACAGAAACTGGCCTAGCCATTATAGCAAGGGCTCACATATACCAAACGGCTGCAGATTTAAAGGCAAAATTTGCAGAAAGTGCAAAAAAAGTAGGTCATGTACAAAGAGTATATTGGGCAGACAAAAATAAATGGACTGCGCAGAGAAGAGAAAACGCTAAAAGTTCCAGTTACAGTTTCAAAAAGAGCACTAATTCGCTGCTGTTGATGAAAAATCTGATGATGAGAGTGATGAGAGAGGCACAGGATTGGGTAGCCTTGAGATTAATAATGTGAAAAATAACAATATACAGGTGAAACACCCCGATTTCCATGGTTGTGTAAGTCTAGGTCCACCAGACTCATGAGATTAAGGCACACTTGATCCTCCCCTAAACCCACTTTGTGTGGATGCTGTGTAATTTGCTACCCTGTTACAAGTTAATGCCATGAAATAACAGACAGCATACTGCATACAATTAAAGGAATTATATTTATATTTATTATTTATAAATTATATTTATATTTATGAGTCTTAACTGAAGGGTTAGTAAAGGATAACAGAAAGAAAAGGGCCCATTCTAATTAAACAGTCAAATGTGCACAAGTTGAAGCTCATCTTAAACTTCTCGGTCACTCACGTGCTGGGCCCTCCATCATCATGAAAGCACACACCGCATTCCGAACATCGCTCGCTATCCATCTCAAACGAATGGGTCTCTGACCGGATCGTCTACTGCGACCAGCTCCCCCAGCGTCTTCTCTCTCCATCTCCTCTCAAACAAAAGCCCCAAGCCCAACCTTAGCATCCCTCACCAGAAAAAACCTCCCCTTAATCCAAACGTCCTAACTGGATGGCACACATTTCTCCTCATCCCTTATCCTCAACAGTAACCCAAACAAGCACGAAAACAGAATAGACTGCTTGTACAGAACTGCCAAAATGAAATACATACAGCATAACAGTAAAAATATGAACCAGGGTATTACACAGGTAATATGGCTTACACCAGAATCGATTGCAGGTTCAGCTGTTTTAGTCATCCACAAAATGAGTTATAAGACCATAAGACCATAAGACAAAGGAGCAGAAGTCGGCCATTCAGCCCATCGAGTCTGCTCCGCCATCCTATCATGAGCTGATCCCTTCTCCCATTTAGTCCCACTCCCCTGCCTTCTCACCATAACCTTTGATGCCCTGGCTACTCAGATACCTATCAATCTCTGCCTTAAGTACACCCAATGACTTGGCCTCCACGGCCGCCCGTGGCAACAAATTCCATAGATTCACCACCCTCTGGCTAAAAAAATTTCTTCGCATCTCTGTTCTGAATGGGCGCCCTTCAATCCTTAAGTCATGCCCTCTCGTACTAGACTCCCCCATCATGGGAAACAACTTTGCCACATCCACTCTGTCCATGCCTTTCAACATTCGAAATGTTTCTATAAGGTCTCCCCTCATTCTTCAAAACTCCAAGGAATACAGTCCAAGAGCGAACAAACGTTCCTCATATGTTAACCCTCTCATTCCCAGAATCATTCTGGTGAATCTTCTCTGTACCCTCTCCAACGTCAGCACATCCTTTCTTAAATAAGGAGACCAAAACTGCCCACAGTACTCCAAGTGAAGTCGCACCAGCGCCTTATAGAGCCTCAGCATCACATCTCTGCTCCTATACTCTATTCCTCTAGAAATGAATGCCAACATTGCATTCGCCTTCTTCACTACCGACTCAACCTGGAGGTTAACCTTAAGGGTATCCTGCACAAGGAATCCCAAGTCCCATTGCATCTCAGAACTTTGAATTCTTTCCCTATTTAAATAATAGTCTGCCAGTTTATTACTTCTGCCAAAGTGCATAACCATACACTTTCCAACATTGTACTTCATTTGCCACTTCTTTGCCCATTCTTCCAATCTATCCAAGTCTCTCTGCAGACTCTCCGTTTCCTCAGCACTACTGGCCCCTCCACCTATCTTCATATTTTCTTCATATCATCAGCAAACTTAGCCACAAAGCCATCTATTCCATAATCCAAATCGTTGATGTACAATGTAAAAAGAAGCGGCCCCAACACAGACCTCTGTGGAACACCACTGGTAACCGGCCACCAACCAGAATAGGATCCCTTTATTCCCACTCTCTGTTTCCTGCCAATCAGCCAATGCTCTATCCACGTATGTAACTTTCCCGTAATTCCACGGGCTCTTATCTTGTTAAGTAGCCTCATGTGTGGCACCTTATCAAAGGCTTTCTGAAAATCCAAATATACAACATCCACTGCATCTCCCTTGTCTAGCCTACTGGTAATTTCCTCAAAAAATTGTAATAGGGTTATCAGGAAGGATTTTCCTTTAAGGAATCCATGCTGAGTTCTGCCTATCTTGTCATATGCCTCCAGGTTCTCTGTAACCTCATCCTTGACAATCGACTCCAACAACTTCCCAACCACCGATGTCAAGCTAACAGGTCTATAATTTCCTTTTTGCTTCCTTGCCCCCTTCTTAAATAGCGGCGTGACATTTGCAATCTTCCTGTCCTCCGGAATCATGCCAGAATCTATTGACTTTTGAAAGATCATCGCTAATGCCTCCGCAATCTCCACAGCTACTTCCTTCATAACATGAGGGTGCATTCCATCTGGTCCGGGTGATTTATCTACCTTTAGACTATTCAGCTGTTATGCTGAATGCTGTTATAACAGCATTTCAAAGATACTAAACTGAAGCCTACAGATATCCAACTTAAACTGGTGGAAAGTTAACTCCTGTGGGAATGACATTTATAACAGTGAAATACAACAACCAACAAGGCACATTGACCTTGTATGTGGTAAAAACAGGAGGATCAGCATTGTTGGGATGTGAGAGGGTGAGACAACTACAATTTGATTGGAGATCCATCCACCACTGGTTTGCCACATCCCCTGCAATGAAGGAAGCCATCTGAAAACGAATTAAGAGAAGTACTGGATGATGCCGCAACTGTCTCCATGTCGAACACCATGAACCATTGACCAACAGAATAAAAGATGTTAGTGCCAACCTCTGTGCCTCTGGTTGGAAAGGAAGGGCCATGCTGCTCAGAACAAGTGTGAGAGTGACATAAGCAGTGGTCTGACTACAACCATTTTTGTAGGCAATATATCTGAGAAAATTTCTGATATGAAAAAGGACCTAGTGTTTTCCCAGCATATATGATAAATAAGCTCGTCTCGGGCTTCCAGCTGGGTACAGGTATTCATTTTAACTGATGTTTTGATGACAAACTCTGCCATCTTCTTCAGGAATGATGCCTGATCATGGCTAGTCTGGTGGTATACATACCCCAAAGATCCGTCCCTCCTGATTGGTTAGTCCTCATCCAATCAGGTTTCCACTGTCCCACCTTGTTTGCAATCAAATTCCAGTTTTTACTTAGAGCGAGACCTTTATCTTTGTTGAAATTCTTTTCCTCTAGTTTTATTTCAATGGCTTCCTTCACCAGGGAGTCCCCAAAACCATTGGTGGTGCACACAGAAGTTTTGTGCCATTGAAGTCACTCCTAAGGCCATTGCGAATGCAATGTTCTGCTCCCACCAATTTCTCCGGATAACCCAAACGAAAGCACCTCCGTACTCCTTGACGGGGGGTTCCATTGTGCATCCCGTCTGGGTCTGAAATAGTTTTCACATGGTTAATTGAAGTAGAAAGATCCTATTTCGGACCCCAAGAGCCTTCATGATGAAATAAGAGGATTATGCATGTTGTACCTACAGAATGGCTACAAGGAGAAGGAAATCAATCGGGCCCTTAAAAGGGCCGACAGAAAAACCAGGAAATCTAACAATGAGGGAATCCTGTAAATGCCTGCCGTGGTTTTTGGAACTTCCTGGTGAAGAAAGCCATTGATCTAAAACTAGAAAAAAAAATTAGACAAAAATGAATGTCTCACTTGAAGTAAATGCTGGAATTCAATTGTAAGCAAGGTGGGACAGCAGAAACCTGATTGGATGAGGACTAACAAATCAGGAGGGATGTCCAATGGGGGGTATACATACCACCAGACTAGACATGCCCAGGCATCATTCCTGATGAAGATGGCAGAGTTTGTCATTGAAACATCGGTGAAAATCGATATCTGTACCCAGCTGGGAGCCCAAAAAGAGTTTATAAGCTTCTGATATGTTAATCCGGAAGTTACTTGCAAAATGTGGCTTGGTTTTTAGCTGGGAGTGAACTCAAGGAGCTTCAGGAAAGTTGCAAGCATTCCGCTTTTGTGGGTATAAAGAACCAGAATCTACTCTGCGTGCATTAGAGTTACTGCATGAACTTCCAGCGGGAGGCAGAAAAAAGCTGCTTGTAAAATTAAGTGCAAAGACCAAAGCTCAGCTGGATGAATGGAATGCCAAAAGAAAGCAGTGAAAAACAAAGGATTTGTCAGATGATGTTGTGGATGAGGAAACCAAGAGGAGAGATCAGATCGTAAAGGGAGCGATAAAGGATTAATAAGACAATACTCCAGTGAACTAAATGCACCTTCCCAAGATCAAGATGCATGAACTAGAAAAAGAAGAAGAAAGGTGGCTGTTGCTATGAGAACCACTTCCTGCAGTCTCAGACTCAACTCCTACGTGGTTGTAGGAGGCTCCAGAATCTGAGATTGTTTCACAGCCACAAGTCTCCCCTGCCTTTGACCTCCCTTAGCAGGAAAGACATTTTCCCACAAGAATAAGAAATCCTCCACAGCAATTAAATGGGACAATTTTTAAATATTTATATGCTGTGGATGTTGGTATATAGTAGTTGTACTGTATAGCATACTGTATATATAGTTGAGATGCACTCTCTATTGAGTTGGAGTTTATAGCTAAGCAGGGAGGATACTTTGTATTTAATATTTTAGTAGTATTTGAGTAATCTTGTACATATATATTGGTTGATTAAGCACTCTTGTTCATTTAAATAATTAATCACAGGTTATATGTAAGCAAAGCTCATTTCTAATGTTTGACTGGAGCAGTCAAACTTCAAAGCAAACTGTATGCCTTTAAACCCAAAGCACTTAGCAAAGTCAAAATTGGTTATGTGTTTCAAAATACTGTTCCAATAGCTCAGAATACATGAGTCTGTTACCCTTTGCGTAATCAAACTCGACAAGCTTTCTGAGGTAAACAGCTATTTCCGATATTTTAATGATTATTATTACCCAAAAGTCACTCTTCATGAATTCCTCCTTTTCTCTTTATGAACCTGTGAATACTTCCGTTTTCTAACTTTAAAAAAAACTTGATCATGTCTTCCCTCTTCCCTTCCAAAGACCCTATGCTTTCTGTAATTCGGCTGTTCCTCGCTGTCTTATTTCAAATGCTTTGCTCCATTTAACAGATCGGTAGCCATTTTTGGTTTGCTTTAAAAATACCTCAACGCTAATGTTATGTTTGGTAACTTCAAAATATTAAACTGATTCAAAGCAAAACACAAGAATCTGGGAATGTAGATTTAACTTTACTTGAAGCGCGCATGTATTTTGTGATGGTGTGATGATGTATTCAATTAACATATTTTTACATAAAATCTGTAATTAATTATTTAAACAAACAGGAATAATTAATCAGTATTTCAATAATATATAACATTCGAGTACTATTGTGTTTGTATGTATATATACCATACTCAAATATTATTGAAACATCAAATACACAACAGAAAGAAGCCCTAATCTTAAGACATAAGACATAGGAGCAGAAATAAGCCATTTGGCCTATTGAGTCTGCTTTGCCATTTCATCATGGCTCATGTTTGTATCTTTCTCTGAACCCCATTTTCCTGCCTTCTCACCCTGACTGATCAAGAACTATCAACCTCCTCCTTAAGTGCACCCAATGACCTGGCCTCCACAGCCGCCTGTGGCAATGGATTCCACAGATTCTCCGTCCTCTGGCTAAAGGAATTACTCCTCATCTCTGTTCTAAATGGACCTCCCTCTATTTTGAGGCTGTGCCCTCTGATCCTCGACTCCCTCATCAAAGGAAACATCCTCTTTACATACACTCTATCTAGGCCTTTCAACATTCAATAAGTTTCAATAAGATCCCCCTTCATTCTTCTAAATTCCAGTGAATTCAGGCCCAAAGCCTTCAACTGCAGCTCATTTGATAACCCTTTCATTCCCAGAATCATTCTCATGAACCTTGTCTAAAACTTCTCCAATGTCAGCACATCCTTTCTCAAATAAGGCGCCCAAAACTGCTCACAATCCTCCAGGTGAGACCTTTCTTTTATATTCTAGTCCATATCATACATCTGCTAGCGGCAGATAGATAGTTCAGCAGTGAGGAGAATAAACATCTCATGATTTCTTTCAAATTTCTTGGTTCCAATTCACATTTTGGAATGATAGGTCACACAGTTTCAATGCTGCTATGTTATGAGAGAATGCTAAGGTTTTTGTTTCCATATATAATATGTACTTTGGAAGACAAAACCTGTTTTCTTCCTGAAACTCAATATTAACTTACTTTCTTCTTTCACAGTTCTGACAAAGAGTCTTCGACCTGAAATGTTAGCTCTGTTTCACTTTCCAAAGATACTGCCTGATCTGCTCAGTGCTTCCTTCATTTTCTGCTATGTCAGGTTTCAGGTCTCTGCAGCTTCATCTTGATTTTCGGAGAATTGCACAGGTTCACCACCCACGAAGCAGAGATTTCTTCTCATCCTGAAAAGGTCTCTTCTCTCCTCATCCGCATCTCCAACCCTTCAGCCAGGAGAAACATCCTCTCTGCTTCCACAAACACGAGGAATTCTGCAGATACTGGAAATTCAAGCAAAACACATCAAGGTTGCTGGTGAATGCAGCAGGTCAGGCAGCATCGCTAGGAAGAGGTACAGTCGACGTTTTGAGCCGAGACCCTTCATCAGGACTAACGGAAGGAAGAGTTAGTAAGAGATTTGAAAGTGGGAGGGGGAGGGGGAGATCCAAAATGATAGGAGAAGACAGGAGGGGGAGGGATGGAGCCAAGAGCTGGACAGGTGATTGGCAAAAGGGTATGAGAGGATCATGGGACAGGAGGCCCAGGGAGAAAGAAATGGGGGAGGGGTGGAAAAAACCCAGAGGATGGGCAAGGGGTATAGTGAAAGGGACAGAGGGAGAAAACGGAGAGAGAGAGAGAGAGAGAGAGAAAAAATGTGTGTATATAAATAAATAATGAATGGGGTACGAGGGGGAGCCCATGCGCCCGATGTGGCCTTCTATACATTGGCAAGACCTGACGCAGACTGGGAGATCGTTTCGCTGAACACCTATGCTCTGTCCGCCAGAGAAAGCAGGATCTCCCAGTGGCCACACATTTTAATTCCGCGTCCCATTCCCATTCTGATATGTCTATCCACGGCCTCCTCTACGGTAAAGATGAAGCCACACTCAGGTTGGAGGAACAACACCTTATATTCTGTCTGGGTAGCCTCCAACCTGATGGCATGAACATTGACTTCTCAAACTTCTGCTAATGCCCCACCTCCCCCTCGTACCAAGATATTATGTCAAAAGAATACACTAATATAGGAAGTGTTCGTTGCTTTTGTAATACTTTTACTGTTAAACTCTCTTTGGCAGATCTTCTTTCAACCTGAAGTAAATTCTGTCAAAAGTTTTTTCCTTTACCACGCTATGATCTAATTTCTTTCATTGTTGGTATCCCAGATATTTATACGTTTCACATTCATCCATCAGTTGTACTGTATCCTGCTGCTCTGTTTTGTATTCTATTAGCTTTATTGCACTTTCTTTATGTTTAATGTTCTTGATTGGACATGGCATCAAAGGTTACGGGGAGGAGGCCGGGAACTGGGGTTAAGGAGGAGACAGTAAAAAGAGGATCAGCCATGATTGAATGGAAGAGCAGACTCGATGGGCCAGATGGCCTAATTCAGCTCCTATGCCTTATGGTCCTATAGTCTAATGTTCAGCATTTATCCAGTCCAAAGTTCATGTTTATATCATTAGAAAATAATTCTACTATTTGAATTAATTGTTTTAGCTTCACTGATGAAGGATCATATAATTTCAAATCATCCATGTATAAAAGGTGTGTTTAAGTTATAGCTCATTTCATTGTTTCTGATTTGATACCCAATTTTCGTCTGATTCAGTAATTTAGAGTGCGGGTTTAAAGCAAGGCAGACCCATAGTGGACTTGAAGAGTCATCTTGGAAAATGCTCAGCTCAGTTTGATAATGGTGGTTGTTTTTTTTTGGTTGTTAACAGACAGGACGATTAAAGTGTAGTTTATATATATTAAACTTCTATTAACCATGGGTGTGGGATGGAGTCAAATGCCTTTTGGTAGTTAATATAACAATATGAAAGATTTCTGCTTTTCTGCTGGGCTTGATTTAGAATTGTGGAATCTATTATTATTTTTTTTCTCAGCTCAAGCGGATAAAACCTAAGGTACAGGCATAAAGAGGCACACTCATTTCTCAATTGCTAGGAACTTTCAGACTGTTCTAGTGGTGTTTAGTATTGTTGCTTTCTGAAGCATTACTGTGCAGACCTAACTGTTTAATACTGTTGGGTAGTGCCTTTGGGATGACACCAATTGTAGATAGTACTGTCAGGACAATGTATATACCCTGGTCAGGTTGCAAGGCCTTTCAATTTCCTCTTTTAATTCAGCGCATTTCTGGTGTTTTTCACTTATTGATATCTGTAAATTAAGTGTGTTTGGAATGGCTATATGTAATTTTGCCTGTTTATCCTGTAGTATTGCATCCGAATGGTTATAAATGACCAATTGTCATTTGCAGGGAAGAGGGCAATAAATGGATAGTGGCCTGGAGCACAGCCTATAAAAAGACGTTAAAGGTCAGACACATGACTGACAGCCAATGACACTGGAATGCAATATTTGAATTGGTAAGAAATTAATATAAAAGCGAATGCTTTAAGTGTGCTGGCGGCGGTAACTTTGTAAGAGAACAACTACCATGGATGTAAGGTGTCCCACAGACACGTGGAGATTTGAAACTGGATTGCAAGAAACACATGGCCAGCAGCAGAAACTCCTTTTCAACTGGTATTATGTTTTCTGTTCTTTGACTGTTCAAGGAAGCTCAGGTGTGCACAAAGGTATTTGTTGTGAAAATTCACGTATTCTTCCATTGAGACAATAAAGGTACTTGTCGGTAAATACAGATTCTCTGCCTTGCTGATCATTATTACAAGGGGTGATTCCTGCAACCAGGGTCATGCTCATCCATTAGTTAACTTTTTCTTTATAGTGATAATTTCTTCTGTTCTCTGGGATATGCTTCCTTTTAAGTTTAGCGTTGTATACTTCCTATGAGAATTGCATATGTTCACATGGAGGGTTGAATCCTGCTTTCATTGATGAAAATAGACATGTAGAAGTTTTATCTGACTGTTATGTAAATTGTTTGTGTCTGTTATTCCTCTTCCTCCTTCTGTCCTAGGTCGTGTTAATCCAAGTGTGTTTCAGTGTACATCCAGTTTTCTAAAATTTGCCATTACAGTTCTTATTTTTCTTTGTAAATTTTCCAGATCAGTTTCAAACGAAGATATTATGCCAAAAGAATATGTTAATATTGGTACAGCAAAGGCGGTTATTGCCTTTGTTATAATTTTACTTTTGAGTTCTGTTTGGTAGATTCTTTTTGTCCATTTTTTCTCAGCTCAAGCTGGCAAAACCTGAGGTACGGGCATAGCCAAGCACGCTCATTTCTCAATTGCTAGGAACTTTCAGACTATTCTAGTGTTGTTTAGTATTGTTGCTTTCTGAAGACTTACTGTATAGCCCTAACTGTTTAATGCTATTGTGTAGTGCCTTCGGGATGACATCAGTTGTAGGTATTACTTTTGGGACAATGTGTACCACGTTCATGTTCCAAAGTCTTTCAATTTCCCCTTTTAACTTAGCATATTTGTAGTATTTTTCATTTATTGATTTCTGTAAATTATCTGTGTTTGGAGAGGCTATATCTATTAAATAAGTTGTTCCTGCTTGTTTATCCTGTATTACTTTAGGGGTTTAGATGGGGTGGACTTTGTTAGGTGTATTCAGGAAGGTTTCGTGACACAATATGTAGATAAGCCTACAAGAGAAGAGACTGTACTTGATTTGGTATTGGGAAATGAACCTGGTCAGGTGTCCGATCTCTTAGTGGGAGAGCATTTTGGAGATAGTGATCATAATTCTATCTCCTTTACAATAGCATTGGAGAGCGATAGGAACAGACAAGTTAGAAAAGCATTTAATTGGAGTAAGGGAAATTATGAGGCTATCAGGCAGGAAACTGGAATTTAAATTGGGAACAGATGTTCTCAGGGAAAAGTACAGAAGAAATGTGGCAAATGTTCAGGGGATATTTGTGTGGAGTTCTACATAGGTACGTTCCAATAAGTCAGGGAAGTTATGGTAGGGTACAGGGACCGTGGTGTACAAAGACTGTAATGAATCTAGTCAAGAAGAAAAGAAATGCTTACAAAAGGTTCAGAGAGCTAGGTAATGTTAGAGATCTAGAAGGTTATAAGGCTAACAGGAAGGAACTTAAAAAGGAAATTAGGAGAGCCAGAAGGGGCCATGAGAAAGCCTTGGTGGGCAGGATTAAGGAAAACCCCAAGGCTTTCTACAAGTGGGTGAAGAGCAAGACGATAAGACGTAAAAGAATAGGACCTATCAAGTGTGACAGTGGGAAAGTGTGTATGGAACCGGAGGAAATAGCAGAGGTACTTAATGAATACTTCAGTATTCACTATGGAAAAGGATCTTGGTGATTGTAGTGTTGACTTACAGCAGACTGAAAAGCTTGAGCATGTAGATATTAAGAAAGAGGATGCACTGGAGCTTTTGGAAAGCATCAAGTTGGATAAGTTGCCAGGACCGGATGAGATGTACCCCAGGCTACTGTGGGAGGTGAGGGAGGAGATTGCTGAGCCTCTGGCGATGATCTTTGAATTATCAATGGGGACGGGAGAGGTTCCGGAGGATTGGAGGGTTGCAGATGTTGTTCCTTTATTCAAGAAAGGGAGTAGAGATAGCCCAGGAAATTATTCAGTGGTTGTTAAGTTGATGGAGAAGATCCTAAGAGGCAGGGTTTATGAACATTTGGAGAGGTATAATATGATTAGGAATAGTCAGCATGGCTTTGTCAAGGGCAGGTCGTGCCTTACAAGCCTGATTGAATTTTTTAAGGATGTGACTAAACACATTGATGAAGGTAGAGCACTAGATGTAGTGTATATGGATTTCTGCAAGGCATTTGATAAGGTACCCCATGCAAGGCTTTTTGAGAAAGTAAGGAGGCATGGGATCAAAGGGGACATTGCTTTGTGGATCCAGAACCGGCTTGCCCACAGAAGGCAAAGTGTGGTTGTAAACAGGTCATTTTCTGCATGGAGGTCTGTGACCAGTGGTGTGCCTCAGGGATCTTTTCTGGGACTCCTACTCTTCATGGTTTTTATAAATGACCTGGATGAGGAAGTGGAGGGATGGGTTAGTAAGTTTGCTGATGACACAAAGGTTGGAGGTGTTGTGCATAGTGTGGAGGGCTGTTAGAGGTTACAGCGGGACATTGACAGGATGCAAAACTGGGCTGAGAAGTGGCAGATGGAATTCAACCCAGATAAGTGTGAAGTAGTTCATTTTGGTAGGTCAAATATGATGGGAGAATATAGTATTAGTGGTAAGACTCTTGGCTGTGTGGAGGACCAGAGGGATCTTGGGGTCCGAGTCCATAGGACGCTTAAAGCAGCGGTGCAGGTTGACTCTGTGGTTAAGAAGGCATACGGTGTATTGGCCTTCATCAATCATGGAATTGAATTTAGGAGCTGAGAGGTAATGTTGCAGCTATATAGGACCCTGGTCAGACCCCACTTGGAGTACTGTGCTCAGTTCTGGTCGCCTCAGTACAGGAAGGATGTGGAAACTATAGAAAGGGTGCAGAGGAGATTTACAAGGATGTTGCCTGGATTGGGGAGCATACCTTATGAAAACAGGTTGAGTGAACTCGGCCTTTTCTCCTTGGAGCGACGGAGGATGAGAGGTGACCTGATAGCGGTGTATAAGATGATGAGTGACATTGATCGTATGGATAGTCAGAGGCTTTTTCCCAGGGCTGAAATGGTTGCCACAAGAGGTCACAGGTTTGAGGTGCTGGGGAGTAGGTACAGAGGAGATGTCAGGGGTAAGTTTTTTACTCAGAGAGTGGTGAGTGCGTGGAATGCACTGCCGGCAATGGTGGTGGAGGTGAATATGATAAGGTCTTTTAAGAGTCTTTTGGATAGGTAAATGGAGCTTAGAAAAATGGAGGGCTATGGGTAAGCCTAGTAATTTCTAAGGTAGGGACATGTTCGGCACAACTTTGTGGGCCAAATGGTCTGTGTTGTGCTGTAGGTTTTCTATGTTTCTATTATTACATCTGGACGGCTTTTATCTGTAATCTGTAACAACTGATCATTCATAATATAATTTGTAGTATTCTGACACTAAAACTGGGTCAGGCTTGTATTTAGAATGTGTGATTTCATTATTATTATGATTTTTATTATTATTGTTATATCCATTTTTCTTTCTTTTTTATTTGCACAGTTTGTTGTCTTTTGTACACTGGTTCTCCACCATGCTGGCAAAGTCTTTCATTGATTCTATCGTGGATTTTGGATTTATTGAGTATAACTTCAAGAAAATGAATCTCAGGGTTATTTATGGTGGCATATATGTACTTTGACAATAACTTAGTTTGAACTTTGATCTGCGGTAGATCTGGGGGAAATTTGGAAAGTGTTGGAAAGATCCATCCAAAAGAAGAAGAAATATTTTAAAGGCAACTATGCGTTAAAAAACAGCATAAAAGCAAAAGAGTGGGCAGAGAAGATTGCAAAAAATTAATGGGAATGTAGAGGATTAGGAAGCTTTAAAAACCAACAGAAGGCAATAAGCGAAGCTATGAATAGAGAAAAAATGAAATATGAAGGTAAGCTAGCCAATGATATAAAACATGATACAAAAGTTTTTTTCAGATATATAAAGAGTAAGAGGGAGCTGAGAGAGAATATCGGACTGTTGGAAAATGATACTGGAGAGGTTGTAACGGGGGACAACAAATTGGCGGACAAACTTGACAAGTATTTTGCAACAGTCTTCACTGCGGAAGACACCAGTAGAATGCCGGAAATGAGGAAATGTCAGGGGGCATTAATGAATGCCATTGTTATTACTAAGGACGCTGAGAAGTTTGAAGGTAGATAAGACACTGGACCAGATGGACTACACCACAGGGCTCTGAAAGAGGTAGCTGAAGAGATTGTGCAGATGTAGGGTAATGTAATGGGTATAAATAACATAATTCACAACAACCAACACTGAGTTGGGGTTTTGCTTTAAGAGACTGGTCTGACATGATGGCGTAGTTACGTAAAGGGTTTCTAGCACACTTTGAGTTCAATTTGTTGATGTTCAATATATGAGTTGCTACGTATTTTCTGAAACAGAGAACGCCTCTGCCATTTTATTTGAGAAAACCAGCATTGATGACTTTGATGATCTAGGATGAATTCAGAGTTATTAAACATTCTGGCCAACGCAGTCGCTTTGAAGCGGCTGGAGTTTAGAGAGCAAAATGCTGTCGCTTGGTTCATACGTGAGGCTCAATTTGTGCTTCGAGAAATCACTGCTGACAACACCAAATATTTCTACGCAGTAGCATCGCTCAACAACATGGCTGCGAGAGTGACGAGTGGCCTGAACGTGATTGCTGAAAATCCATCTTTTACAGACTTTTGGACTATCGGAGTCTGAGCACACCAAGCAGTTGCTCTCCTTACCCAGCCCCGGTGATAGTAAACCCTTGGAGCTACTGGACCACATGCTGTCGCTCCTGGGAAGTCACCATCCTTGTTTCATTTTTAAAGAACTCTTCATGCAGCAAATGCCTGATCCATTTCATATAGGCCTCGCTAATATACCTGTGAAGGATAAAAGGGAGCTTGCTAAAATGACTGATAGACTACACTTATCCAGGCAGTGGTGCATCATTTCTCTTCCTTTCTCTACCTGAATAATCAGCAAGGCTCCAAACATAAGAATGCCCACACTTGTGAAACAGACGATGCTGGGCCTGAGTTTTTACCATGCTCATTTTGGTAGGAACACTAGAAAGGGCCGATTGCCTTGTGGCTTCGACAGTGCCAGCGCATCAGGACATCAGAAGTCTGTGAACACTGTGGGTTCCAGCTGGCAGGGATGTCCCCTGTTCATTATGGACACCCTTTCGGGGCGACGCTTCCTGTGTGACACGGGTGCTCAGATGAGTGTGCTGCCAGCATCGACTACTGATGAGAAGGCAAAGAGCGATGAAACATCACTGGAGGCCGTCAATGGCAGCAAGATCCAGGCTTACAGCAGCAGGATCTGGAATTATGAGACACAACAGGTGACACTCTGGTTCAGTGGGTGACGTTACACATGGGACTTCGTCCTGGCTAAAGTGGCTAGACCTCTGCTCGGTGCAGATTTCCTTTGCCCAAGGACTGTCAGTCGATCTTAAGAGTTGCCGGCTTGTGGATGTCAAGGACTTTGGGTAGTTATCCTGCTCCCCCAGTAAGTTCCCCACAATGACTGTCAAGCACATGCACCACCTCATGTGAATTTACTCAACAGTTCAGCATATTCTCAGACCTCACCAAGCCCACATTCTCCATTACAGTCATAAAACGTGGGGTTGAACACCACATTCCCACAACTGGCCTGCCAGTCCATGCCCGAGTGCGTAGACTGGACGCAGAAAAGTTGGCAATTGCGATGGCTGAGTTTGCTAACATGGAAGGACTTGGCATTGAATGCCGATTGAATAGCCCCTGGGCTTTGCTCCTCATGTGGTCCCTAAGTCCGATGGTGGTTGCTGCCCATGTGGCAATTACCAACATCTTAACGAGGTCACCACCCTTAATCATTACCCGGTCCCACACACCCAAAACTTTTTGGCACGTTTAGCCGGGAAGTTAATTTGTTCCAAAGTCAGTCTAGTTAGGGACCTCTATCAGGCACCTGTGTGCTCGGTGGACATTCCCAAAACAGCTGTGATAAATCCGTTTGGCCTTTTTGAGTTTCTGTATGTGCTGAAAAATGTAGCACAGACTTTCCAACGGCTGATGGACTCTGTATTAAAAGACTTAGATTTTTTTTTGTTTACCTGGATGACATACTTGTCACTAGCGGGTCCTAATCTGAACAGGTATCTCAGCTCCGCACACTTTTCGAGTGCTTAAGCCAACACGGGTTGATTACTAACCCTGCTAAATGCCAGTTTGGATTGTCAACCATTGACTTTCTCAGCGATCGCATCTCCACAGAGGATGCAAAACCCCTCCCATCAAAAGTAGCTTGTATTATGGATTTCTAAAAAACTACAGGACTTTTTAGACATAGTGAATTTCTATCACCGCATCATTCTGCAAACTGCTGAACTTATGTTTCCCTAGTATAGTGCGCTTAAAGGCAATACACCGAATCCAGTGTTTAACTGGTACGGGCATGTGCAGGGAATTTGATGACACCAAACTGGCTCTTTCCAATGCGACTGCTAGAGCACCTGCTCCCCAATGCACCCATAGCCATTACTACTGATGCTTCAGATTATGCTGTATGTGCTGTGCTTGGACAGCTGGTTGGAGGTGTGTGGCCACTGCTTGCCTTCTCCAGCCGGCAGCTTCATTCCCTGAAAGGAAGTACAGCACATTTGACCGTGAGCTCTCGGTTTCTATCTAGGGATCCACTATTTCGTTTCCTACCAGAGGGTTGCCATTTTGCAGTGTTTGTCGACCACAAACCCCT
This sequence comes from Mobula hypostoma, assembly GCF_963921235.1. Lineage (NCBI taxonomy): Eukaryota > Metazoa > Chordata > Chondrichthyes > Myliobatiformes > Myliobatidae > Mobula > Mobula hypostoma. The sequence goes on from NC_086100.1 coordinate 33,631,140, forward strand.
CGAGTACGCGATGGCCAAAATATTGGACCCTTAGTCTGCGCAACAGCAACACCATCTGGCCTATGTATCAGAGTTCACAACTGATAGAAAACATATCAATGGGAAAGATAATGCCATGGCTGATTTCCCCTCACAACCAGCCATTGTGGCCATACACATAGGGACTGACATGTTAAGCAAGCCACTGATCCTGAGGTCCAGGTTTACAGTACAGCAATCATACCCTTGCTATTGGCTGACATTAAGTTCGAGGAAGCTGGGGTTTCTCTCCTGTCGGATGTCTCAACCGTTTGCCCTCATCCCATAGTGCCTGCAAACTGGAAGTGGACTGTTTTTGACTCCATACACAGCCCCTCCCATCCGGGCTGGAAGGCCTCACAGAAACTGGTTGCATTAAAGTTTGTGTGGCACGGCCTTAGAAAGGACTGCGTGATTGGACCCCAGCCTGTGTGGAGTTCCAGCAGGGAAAAAAATAACCATCATGTTCAGGCACCATTGGCCCTTTTTGAGGTCCCAAAACAACGGTTTTACCATGTCAATGTGGACATGGTTGGTCCTCTTTCCCGCTTCCATGGTTTCACGCACCTTCTTACCATGGTGGACCGTACCACCAGGTGTCCAGAATTTGTCCCCTTAACATTGACGAGGGCTGCAGACGTGGCTCGGGCATTCATCAGCACCTGGGTTGCTTGGTTTGGCACCCTATCAGATATTTCCTCTGACTGTGGTCCCCAATTCATATCAAACCTCTGGGCTGCAATGGCCCAGAACCTCATCGTTAGGCTACATCACACCACAGTGTGTCACCCACAGTCTAATGGCCTATGGGAGTGGTTTCACCGCTACTTAAAGGCTGCTCTGAGGGCTTCCCTGACTGGAGGTGTTGGCATGATTGGCTCCCATGGATCCTGCTGGGGCTCAGAACAGCTCTGAAAGACGACTGCAGTCGTCCACGGCAGAATTGGTATATGGGCAGCTGTTACAAATGCCAGTAATTTCATCCCTGAAGCCTTTACTGCATGGCTGGCGCCTCGACAGCATTCCACCCTCTACCTCCCATCATGGCATACAGCGTTGGGTTCCTGTTGACTGACATTCCACCTTGTTTGTTTTTGTCTGCCATCATACACATCCACATCCCCTTATGATGACCCATTCCGCATTTTGAAATGGGGAGAAAAGGCTTTTATCATAGAAAAGAGGGGTAAACCTGAATGTATTTCGGTAGATTGTCTTAAACCAGCCCACCAAATTTTGGAGGATTCCGCTACCATGCCTGTGCCATCACGACGTGACCATGAACATGTCAACTCACCTCCGCAAGAGCCAGAGACAACTACTGTTCCTCCACCCATGGAACAAAGGACTTGAGTCGGGTGGCTCATCTGAGTTCCAGACAGGCTCACAATGCCGGTTTTGGTAAATACTGGGAGGCCTATGTGGGGTAATGTAATTGGTGGAAATGTACATAATTCACAACCAACAGGTTCCTGAGGACTGAAAAATTGCAAATGTCACTCCACTCTTTAAGAAGGGAAGGAGGTAGGAGAAAAGAAATTATAGGCCAGTTAGCCTAACTCCAGTGGTTGGACAATGTCGGAGACCATCATTAAGAACGGGGTTTCAAGGTACTTGGAGACACATGATAAAATAGGCCAAAGTCACGATGGTTCTCTCAAGGGGAAATCTTGCCTGACTACTCTGTTGGAACTCTGTAAGAAGGAAATTACAGTCAGGAGAGACAAAGGAGAGTCAGTGGATGTTGTTTATTTGGATTTTCAGAAGGCCTTTGACAGGATGCCACACATGAGGCTGCTTAACAAGATGAGAGCCCATGGTATAGACAAAAGATTAGCTGACTGGCAGAAGGCAATGAGTGGGAATAAAAGGAGCCTTTTCTGTTGGCCTGCCGGTGATCGGTGGCCTGCCTCAGGGGTTGGTGTTGGGATCGCTTCTTTTTAGAATATATGTTCAATGATTCGGATGAAGGAATTGTCAACTTTATGGTCATCTTTGTGGATGATACGAAGAGAGATGCAGGGGCTGGTACTCTTATGCAGGGGTCCCCAACCTTTTTTGCACTGCAGACTGGTTTAATATTAACAATATTCCTGTGGACCGGTTGACCCGGGGCTGGGGGGGTGGGGGGGGGTAGGGTTGCCAACGGACAAGAGTAGCAGTCAAATACATTGTCTCCTTTGTCCATTCCCTTGTCCATTCATCCCCCCCATCCCTCCCCACTGATCTCCCTCCTGGCACTTATCCGTGTAAGCGGAACAAGTGCTACACATGCCCTTACACTTCCTCCCTTACCACCATTCAGGGCCCCAAACAGTCCTTCCAGGTGAGGCATCACTTCACCTGTGAGTCGACTGGGGTGATATACTGCGTCCGGTGCTCCCGATGTGGCCTTTTATATATTGGTGAGACCCGACGCAGACTGGGAGACCGCTTTGCTGAACATCTACGCTCTGTCCGCCAGAGAAAGCAGGATCTCCCAGTGGCCACACATTTTAATTCCACATCCCATTCCCATTCTGACATGTCTATCCACGGCCTCCTCTACTGTAAAGATGAAGCCACACTCAGGTTGGAGGAACAACACCTTATATTCCGTCTGGGTAGCCTCCAACCTGATGGCATGAACATTGACTTCTCTAACTTCCGCTAGGCCCCACCTCCCCCTCGTACCCCAGCTGTTACTCATTTTTATGCACACATTCTTTCTCTCACTCTCCTTTTTCTCCCTCTGTCCCTCTGAATATATGTCTTGCCCATCCTCTGGGTCACCCCCCCCCCGTCTTTCTTCCCGGACCTCCTGTCCCATGATCCTCTCGTATCCCCTTTTGCCAATCACCTGTCCAGCTCTTGGCTCTATCCCTCCCCCTCCTGTCTTCTCCTATCATTTTGCATCTCCCCCGCCCCCTCCAGCTTTCAAATCCCTTACTCACTCTTCCTTCAGTTAGTCCTGACGAAGGGTCTCGGACTGAAACGTCGACTGCGCCTCTTCCTATAGATGCTGCCTGGCCTGCTGCGTTCACCAGCAACTTTGATGTGTGTTGCTTGAATTTCCAGCATCTGCAGAATTCCTGTTGTTGGTCAAATACATTGTGTTTACCCAGAGAAAGACTACAATGACCATGAAGCCTTGCGCGGGCACCAGTGCGCATGCATGCGCCTCCCGATTATTTTTTCTACAAATCGTTTTGTGATTCTGTTCTGGGGGGGTGTTAATCACGACTGGAATATAGGTGATAAGTGGCTAATACACTCAGTTTCATTTCTAAAAGGGTTTATCTAATGAATTTAATATTAAACACACAGCACATATTTTCCTCGCATGAATATAGTGATAAGTCAATTATCAGGGGAGCTTGAAGCAAGTGTTGAGCGAACTTCCAGTAGAAGTGATAGAGGCAGGTTCGATATTATCATTTAAAGAAAAATTGGATAGGTATATGGACAGGAAAGGAATGGAGGGTTATGGGCTGAGTGCAGGTCGGTGGGACTAGGTGAGAGTAGCGTTCGGCACGGACTAGAAGGGCAGAGATGGCCTGTTTCCGTGCTGTAATTGTTACATGGTTATATAGGTAAGTAAATAGCATCATAACATTTTAAGTAACGTTTGGATATTAAACGCACAGCACATACTTTCCCCGTATGAACATATAAAATCATTGCAACACACCAATATCGCTGAATCAGTGGGAGCCCTGGGCTTGTTTCCCTGCAACAACACCGTCCTATCGAGGGGTGATGGGAGACAGCGATACTCGAAGGGGGTTCCTTATGTCCAGTCTATTCCGCAATTTAGTTTTCGTTGCATTGTTGGAAGCAACGTTTTCAGAGCTTTCGTGGCTACCTCAGGATATTTAGCCTTGACTTTGATCCAGAATGCCGGCAGAGATGGTGTGTCAAACATACTTTTCAGCCCACTGTCATTTGCAAGCTCGAGGAGTTGATCTCCTTTCCGCACTGACATGGATGACGCGCGGGTAATGACCTCGCGTGCGTTCAAGCTCAACAGTGCGTGACAGGGAATGAGGAAAGGTGCAGCTGTTTCATATCGCCAAATGATATCATTTCCTCACGGCCCGGTAGCATGTGCTTTGCGGCCCGGTACTGGTCCGCGGCCTGGTGGTTGGGGACCGCTGCTCTTATGCACTACTAATTTAATTTATATATATTATATTAAATACCATAACTTAAAATAATATATATATTTATATATACACTCTATATTATTATTGTAATTTATGGTATTTTTATATACCACTGCCACAATACAACAAATTTCACAGCATACGTCAGTGATATCAAACCTGAATTCTCAAAAGTACTTGTCTAAAAACCATCCATCCCATATATTCTCCTGGGATTTATTCTCCACAGTTTTATTGATCAGTCGATATGTAGACTGAAATTACCCATAATTACTGTCATAGCCTTGTTACATGTATCTCTATTTTCCCTGTTAATGCTGTCTCCTACATTATCAGTACTATTTGCTGTTAATGCTGTCTCCTACATTATCAGTACTCTTTGCAGGCAACTCCTCTAATATGTGCTGGGGATAGCACACAGCTATCGTTATGCTTCTGACACCAAAATAATCTGCCCACAATTTATTAAACCTAATTATACATCTTTGGAATGTGGGAGGACACTGGAGCACCTGGAAGAAACCACGCAGTAATGGAGAGAAAGTACAAACTCCTTAGAGGCAGCGGCAGGATTCAAACCCCGATCAGTAAACACTGATGCTGTAAAATGATTGCGCTAATCATTACTCTGCTGTGCTGCTCTGGTTCTCAACAACAGCTAGACCAAATGAACATTTACTCAATAATTTATTGCAGAGCAGCTTTGCTGCTAATGGTCTTAACGGAATTCACTATCTAATACAATTCAGTAGGGCATTCACACACTGAGACAGAAAATATGGGTCAAATAGAGAATTGACAGAAGGAATCTTTTGCAGGTTTACTCTAGGTTGCTTGTTGAGTCTCCTATGAAGAAGCCGAAAGAAGCTAAGCTAAGCTATTTTTATTTTGCAGCTCTCTTGCACTGATGTTATGATAGGAGAGAATGTGGACACCCTCCCATTGAAATTCAATCAGAAACTGTACCTCCAACACCAACCCCGCCCCCCCCCCACACCACCGCCCCATCCTTGGAGTTAGTGCACCACATCCACACGCAATAAGACTGTATGCCATCTACGACAGGAAAGCACAATCAGTAGATCCTCCAGCCACAACACCCACTCAGCATTAATTCACATTCATAGAAACATAGAAACATAGAAAATAGGTGCAGGAGTAGGCCATTCGGCCCTTCGAGCCTGCACCGCCATTTATTATGATCATGGCTGATCATCCAACTCAGAACCCAGCCTTCCCTCCATACCCCCTGACCCCTGTAGCCACAAGGGCCATATCTAACTTCCTTTTAAACATAGCTAATGAACTGGCCTCAACAGTTTGCTGTGGCAGAGAATTCCACAGATTCACCACTCTCTGTGTGAAGAAGTTTTTCCTAACCTCGGTCCTAAAAGGCTTCCCCTCTATCCTCAAACTGTGACCCCTCGTTCTAGACCTCCCCAACATCGGGAACAATCTTCCTGCATCTAGCCTGTCCAATCCCTTTAGGATCTTATACGTTCATGTCACATTTTTCTGAAGATTGCTTCTTGCTGGTGTGAAGCAAATGTTTAAACATGATTCTGATTAATTAGCAGACATTCCTACATATGAATCATACCATTCCCAAGTAATGTGGTGTGATCAGTTTGAGGTAAAAATGGTTGTGATCCAGAATATTTTATTTACAGATATATTAACATTCCCCATAGATCTTCATGCTTCCCACTTTTTTCTCTGTCATTATAATTAAACAGTTAGCTAGCAGGGCTTACCATGCATCTAGAATCAAGTAAGTCTAAAAGTTGCAAAGAAAGGCTGCCAACCTGAAGTTTCACCTTTGGTTCTCTCTATATCAGAGTCAGAATCAGAATCAAGTTTAACATCACCAGCATACGTCGTGAAATTTGTTAACTTTGCGGCGGCAGTACAATGATAATATAGAAAAAACTGAATTACAGTAATTATATATGTATATTAATTAGTTAATTTAAAATAAGTAGTATAAAACAGAAATAAAATAGATCATAGAATCAAAGAAAATTTCTAATAAAAGAGGAGCCCAATGGCCATTTGTGATTTGTTTCCAGTATAAAATGTATTAATTTTACTGACACAGTGTGATTTATTAAATTCTGTAAATAATTGAGAGGTTGGTCATGACTAGACTAAACTTCTCCCTCAGCAAGGACCTGGACCCATTGCAATTTGCCTATCGCCACAATAGGTCAACGGCAGACGCAATCTCAATGGCTCTTCACAAGGCCTTAGACCACCTGGACAACACAAACACTTACGTCAGGATGCTGTTAATCGATGATAGTTCGGCATTTAATACCATCATTCCCACAATCCTGATTGAGAAGTTACAGAACCTGGGCCTCTGTACCTCCCTCTGCAATTGGATCCTCGACTTCCTAACCAGAAGACCACAGTCTGTGTGGATTAGTGATAACATATCCTCCTCGCTGACTATCAACACTGGCTCACCTCAGGGGTGTGTGCTTAGCTCACTGCTCTACTTGCTGTATACACATGACTGTGTGGCTAGGCATAGCTCTAATACCATCTACAAATTTGCTGATGATACAACTATTGTTGGTAGAATCTCAGATGGAGACAAAAGGGTGTACAGTAGGGAGATATGCCAACTAGTGGAATGGTGCCACAGCAACAACCTGGCTTTCAACGTCAGTAAGACGAAAGAGCTGTTTGTGGACTTCAGGAAGGGTAAGGTGAAGGAACACACACCAATCCTCATAGAGAGATCAGAAGTGGAGAGAGTGAGCAGCTTCAAGTTCCTGGGTGTCAAGATCTCTGAGGATCTAACCTGGTCTCAACATATCGAAGCAGTTATAAAGAAGACAAGACAGCGACTATACTTCATTAGGAGTTTGAAGAGATTTGGTATGTCAACAGAAACACTCAAAAACTTCTATAGATGTACCATGGAGGGCATTCTGACAGGCTGCATCACTGTCTGGTATGGGGTTGGGGCCTACTGCACAGGACCGAAAGAAGCTGCAGAGGGTCATAAATTTTGTCGGCTCCAACTTGGGAACTAGCCTACAAAGTACCCAAGACATCTTCAAGGAGCAGTGTCACAGAAAGGCAGCGTCCATTTTTAAGAACCTCCAGCACCCAGGGCATGCCCTTTTCTCACTGTTGCCATCAGGTAGGAGGTACAGAAGCCTGAAGGCACACACTCAGCGATTCAGGAACAGCTTCTTCCCCTCTGCCATCTGATTCCTAAATCGACATTGAGCCCATGAACACTACCTCACTTTTTTAATATATATTATTTGTTTTTTGCACAACTTTTAATCTATTCAATATATGTATACTGTAATGTATTTATTTATTTATTTTCTCTTCTTCTTCTTCTTCTTCTTCTTCTTCTTCTATATTATGTATCACATTGAACTGCTGCTGCTAAGTTAACAAATTTCACGACACATGCCAGTGATAATAAACCTGATTTTGATTCTGATGAAGGTTAGTCTTTCTGAACTCTATGCAGGCCATGGACTGGCCTAACGTAGGTTGGCAGACTGCTTCGCTGAGCGACTAAGCTCCATCCTCCAGAAAAAGCGGAGATCTCCCAGTGGCCACCCATTTTAATTCTACTTCCCATTCCCATTCCCATTCCGATATGTCAGTCCATGGCCTCCTCTATTGTTGTAATGAGGTCACACTCAGGTTGGAGGAGCAACACCATGTATTTCATCTGATTAGCTTCCAACCTGATGGAACGAACATCAATTTCTCAAACTCCTGGTAATAACCCCCACCCCCCACCTCTCCTTCACCATTCTCCATTCCCATTTCCTTCTCTCACCTTATCTCCTTGCCTGCCCATCACCTCCCTCTGGTGCTCCTCCCCCTTCCCTTTCTTCCATCGCCATCTGTCGTCTCCTATCAGATTCCCCCCTTCTCCAGCCCTTTATCTTTTTCATCAATCAACTTCCCAGCTCTTTACCTCACCGCCCGCCCCCCAGTTTTACCTGTCACCTACCACTTTGTACTTCTTCCTCCCCTCCCCCTGCCTTCTTTCTCAGATTTCTCATCTTTTTTCTCCTGTCCTGATGAAGGGTCTTGGCCTGAAACATTGACTGTTCACTCTTTTCCATAGATGCTGTCTGGCCTTCTGAGTTCCTCCAGCATTTTGTGTATGTTGTCTAATATTTTTCTTAGTGCCTGCATTCTGGCTTATTGTTTATTTGTATAAACGTTAATGCTCTTCTGTAGGTCTGAGGAACGTTGTGTTCAAAACATTGGTGGATGAATGGATGAAGAGTGACCACTAAAGTGACTAATCAATTTATGAGGGTATGCTGAATGCCATATTGATGGATGAGTGGTTTGAATGAAAGAAACCAGGATGAGTTAATGTAAAATCAAAGAGTTTGTCAGTCCCCTGTGTCTCTCCTGTGATGCCTTTTCCAGTTTTGTTGGACTTCAACCAAGGGCTGGATAATCTCAGTTGGTGAGACCCAGGAGTGGCTTCATATGCATGTCAGAATTTAGAGTTCCCCAACAACAGCAACAATTAAGAGGTGACTTAGAACCGTGAGCCATGAAACTTTTGTATCTTACAGAAATCTTCATGGAAATCCTTGGGACTAGCTAAATAGTATTTTTTGTGGTTTATTTGTGCTATCTATTTTATGATAATAGATTCAGCTTAAGTTACTTTTTTGTGCTTGTACCCTTAATACCACATCTCCTGGGCACTCAAATTGTTTGGGTCTGATTCATCCAGCCCATTACACACAGACTTCTGAAATTGATGGGAGTCATGTCCCTAAGCATAAATTTATTCAAACACTTTGGTTCTAAAACTTTATAAAACTGTCTGCTTCGTAAATTCATCTGTTTTGAGCAACACAGAATTTTAACTCACTAATTCCATGGCATTTCTGGGGCTGGCCATGATTTTATTTTCTTATGTTTTCATCCCTAGTGCATTTCTGAAGAAGCCAAAATCAGCCAAAATGCAATAATTGGTGTAAAGTGAGGAATATTGAGAAGCTAATGGTCATAGAGTTCTGTTTCATTCAGAATTAAAGCACCATTTTCTCCACAATACTTAACCCCTAAACTTGGCCTGATTTATCTATGAAAGCAGAAATGTCAATACATATAACAATTGTAGCAACCAATGGACATTTAATTCCATATATTTCCATCAGGTAGCCATCGGGCAGGAAGTCATGGTGAGGGCTGAGTATTATTATCAGTCAGCTATTGGTTCAATCGGTTAGCTCTCCCCAGTCAATTTGCTACCATAGGAGCAGAGGTTAATAGTAATTGTTGGAGCAGATGCTGAGAGGTTATTTCATCAGCCTAATGAATCTAGAACTGAGGGAAAATACTCATGAATAATGGTCAGCTGTCTTGTTTTGAGATAAGGAGAGTTTTTTTTATTCAGGAGGCTATACCTCTTTAGAAATTCTCATGACTATTGGCTATGGAGTGTCAGTTGTGATGATTCCTGGACACGGAAGAAAGCATTGAGCAGGGAAGAGGAGAAGGTACTAGAAGATGTGTTGTTTCAATGAATGGTGAAGCAAACTCAAAGGGTGTATCAAAGGTCAGTAGAAATATTTTAACATATTCTTCTGTTTTGATGGATTAAGAAAGCACCTGAGAGCCCCATAAGGAATTCCTATGCTTCCTTTTTCCCGAGCAATCCATCCTATCCTCCTGAGTGGAGTGGCTTGTCGCTAGGTCCTCTCAGCTTCACCACTTGCCTATGGATTCCCTGTGATAACACTGAACTGCCTGAATTTCTATTGCATCTTTATGGCTCGGAAGTGATTCCATCTGCATGCAGTTAGGAAGCCAAGCCTGTGTACAAAAGTAAGGACTGGAATTCTTCAGATTGAAACACATGAGTTTGTGACCTACTCTATAGAACAATCCCCTCCCTTCCTCTTCAAGCTCTATCCTCTCCCTTTCCAATGCACTCATCAAACCCAACCTGCAATCATGGTTCAGGAATTCATCACTAAAATTCAGTAAAAATGGAAAATAAGAACTTCAGTCCTGTACATTCTCCAGTATTGAGTCAATTTTGCAGGTTGAACTGAGAAGACAAATGTGGCAGCCCACACGAGCCTGTCATGCAGAACAGGCCCACAAGTGTTCAACCACAGCAGTCAAGAGTTTTCTTTAATTCTTGCTTTTAGAAAGAATGCAGGTGGCACTGCATGTCTGTGCTTTTTTTATTCGTTCACCTCAGTCTAGTGCCTCACAAATGTGAACCCACATGTGGTGGCGGCTGTGTTACCTGAGGTGGTTAGACCATAAAACCATAAGACGTAGGAGCAGGGTTAGGCCGTTCAGCCCATCAAGTCCGCTCTACCATCCCATCATGGCAGATTTATTATCCCTCTCAAACCCACTCTCCTGGCTTCTCCCTGTAACTTTTGACACCTTTACTAATCAAGAACCTATCAACCTCCACTTCAAATATACCCAGTGACTTGGCCTCAACAGTCGTCTGTGTAACGAATTCTACAGGTTTCATGGGACTTTATCCTCCTCAGAAGGCTCATTGAAAGGAAGGGAATTCCTCTTTTCTGGGGGAGAAAAAAGAAAAAGCTTATATGCTGAAAATTGTCTTACAATAAACAATCCGGCAGCAGATTTCTGTGCTCTCAAACTAAATATTTCACAAACAGCAAGACGTCCCATTGCAATACTAGGTTCTGGATGAAATTCTACAAGTCTTCACTGAAAGAGCAATTTCCATTCCTGACTTGTCTTTATATCCTTCAAAGCATCTTTGGGGTTTTGAAGGGTTACAGTTTGAGCTTTCTCTAAATTTCAAATTCTGCCTCAGAGCTCATTCTGCATAGATGTTCTCTCCCTAATTAAATTTCAGGAACTAACAATAAGTTCAATCTCAAAAGCTAGGCCATCATATGAACATTTTAGCAAAAACCGGCAGTTGGTGTGTAAATGAATTGAATGGAGCGAACCATGTCTCAGCATTTAGTTTAAGCTGTTAGATACAAAAGAGAAGAAATTGGTCTGCATTAAACCCAGTTTGTAGGTGAAAGTGGGAGCAACGTGCACCAATTTAACAGTCAGGAACATTCACCTGCATCAGTTCAGGCACTAAACGTATGTGCTACATTTGTTAGATGTCATGGATAAATATTTCAGCAGTTTTTAGACATAGGGGTCTCTAGAATCAGTTGAGAAACATTCAGACGTATCGGGAAAAGGTAAAGACTCAAACTGACCAAGAGCCGTTCAACTTGCGGTCAGTTTAAAAGTGATACAGGAATGGTGCCAGTGAAACAAAATAAAGCTGAATTTCTCCCATAATAAATCATACCCCAACCCATATGCCCCCAATCCCCAGCACAACCTCTTCCTTGTCCCTGGAATTTAACTGCAGGCTCCTTTTGTCAAGGCAAGCAGTCTAGGAACAATCTTCACTCAGCTGAGCCATCTTTAAAGGCAGGGCCAACTTCCATTGATCCTTTCTCTTTTGCCTCCAAACACATACTGCTTGAACTCAGAATATCCCTGCCTAGTTTCTATACCTTGGAACGCCATCTCCCAACAAATACTTTCCCAATTTAGAATTCAGAAACAGATTTATTATCACTCACCGGCAATATAAAATATATTTTCTTGCAGCATCAAGGACATTAAAATCTCAAAATTGCAAAAAAAAAGAGTAAAAAAATTAAACATAGAAAATAGAAGAGTACTGCATAAGAACAGCACATCCAGCCCATAATATTGTGTCAAACTAGCTAAATAGCAAATCAGAAACTCCCAAATACTAATTCCTCCTACCTACACTATGTCCAGATACCTTCACTTCCTTACATCCATGTGCCTATCCAAACTTCTCCTAAAAGCCTCTAACGTATTTGTCCCTATCACCATACCAGGCAGTGCATTCCAGGCATTCACCACTCTCTCAGTAAAAAACTTACCCCTCACATCCCCCTTGAACCTACCCCCTTTCACCTTCTGTGCATGTCCTTTGGTATCAGATATTTCACACCTGGGAAACAGATACTCTCTGTCCACTCTATCTGTGCCTCTCACAATCTTGCAAACCTCTACTGGATCTCACCTCAGACTCCGATGTTCCAGAGAGAATAATCAAAATTCATCCAGCCTCTTGTGATAGCACATGCCCTCCAAACTGGGCAGCATCCTGGTATACGTCTTCTGCGCCCTCCCCAGAGCCTCAATATCCTTCCTATAATGGGGTGATCAGAACGGTGTGCAGTGCGCTAGATGTAGTCTATCTAGCATTTTATAAAGTTGCAACATAACCTCTTGACTTTTGAACTCAGTGCTTCGACTAATAAAAGTAAACATTCCATAAGCCTTCCTAACCAATTTATCAACCTGCATGGCCACTTTCAGGGAGCTATGAAATTGGGTATCTCTGCTCAGCACCACTGTTAAGGATCTTGCCCTTAACAGTGGACTGTCTCCAAGCATTTGCCCTACCCAGGTGCAACACCTCACATTTATCTGGGTTAAACGCCTCCTGCCATTTTTCTGCCTATATCTACAACTGATCTGTATTGTGCTGTATTCTTTGCCAATCTTCCAGACTATCCACAACTCCACCAATCTTGGTATCATCTGTAAAATTACTAACTCAACCATCTACATTTTCATACAGGTCATTTATGTACATCAGAAACAATAGGAGTCCCAGCAAAGATCTGTGTGGAAAACCACTAATGACAGACCCCCAGCTTGAATAAGTCCCTTCAACCACTACCCCTCTGTCTTCTTTGTGCAAGCCAGTTATGAATCCAAACAGCTAATTTGCCTGGATCGAATGCTTCTTAATTTTCTCAGTTAACCTCCTATGAGGGGTCTTTGTCAAATTGCTTGGTAAAATCCATGTAGACAACATCCACTGTCCTACCCTCATCCAACTCTCTCGTCACCTTGTCAAAAAATTCAATCAAGTGGGTGAAGCACAACCTGCCACGCACAAGGACATGCAGCCTCTCCCTTATTAGGCCATGGGTTTCCAAATGCTCACTTTTCTTATCACTAAGAATTTTCTCCAGCAATTTCCCTACAACTGACATGAGACTCACCAGTCTCTGGTTTTCAGGATTTTCCCTTATTCCTTTCTTAAAGAGAGGTACAACATTAGCCACTTGCCATTCTTCTGGGACCTTGCCTGTGGCTAAGAGGACATAAAGATTCTGGTCAAGGGTCCAGCAATCTCATCTCTTGCCTCCTTCAATAACCTAGGTTAAATCCCATCAGGTCCTGGGGACTTTTCCACCTTAATACTCATTAGGAGGCCCAAAACCTCCTACAATATTGAAAGAAGCCGTTCAACCTATCAAGTTAATAAGTGGGTGCACCTACCGTCTAAAAAGAAACCTTCATCAGTTTAAAATTGTGAACTGAAAACAGAAAATGCAAGAAATACTCAGCAAAATTCTTCTGTGGAGATGGAGAAAGAGTTAACAGTTGATAGTTTTTCATGAGAACTGGGAACTTTTTAGAGGTCCACAGGAGTTTATGAAACAAATTGGGGAGAAAAGAACAAATAGGAAAGTCTACAAGATGAGAGAGAGAGAGAGGAAGGTGAAATGATGCAAGTTATGAAAAGTTTGGAGAAAATGTAAATGCAGAATAGTCATAATCTGATGGATATTCACGTTCAAGAGCCCAAGAGCCTTATTGTTAAACTCAGTTCTCTAGCACAGCAGAAATGGCTTTGCCAAAGGGTCAGAGGCATTGCTGATAAAGTTAAACTTTTAACAAATATTCCTTGCTGGCTTGTTGTTGTAATCAAGAACCAATCCCCAGTTCTTAACGTAGATTGCGGGCAGCTATCTGTTTGAAGTTGGAGGCACAGTTTTGCAAAGTAAAGTGACCAGGATGCTTTACAGAAATCGCTATTAGCTAAACAGGTGACAATGGGGTTGTGTCACTCAGCATATCAAACATGGTTACAAGTTTGTGTACAAGTTTGGGATGCTTATGTACTCAGGAAGTCAGCCCTCACACCATTAAATGTGGATGTTTCGGATCTCTCACCTGAAGTTTTTAAGACCATCTGTGTGAGTTACTGTGAGCCAGCAAAGCTATCTGGAAAGTATCACATGTAAATGAAGTTACCTGATAGAAAATAGTGAAAATACCAACACAGTTGTGGGTTGTTAGTGTTACGTACCCCGTAACTGGTTTGCCAAACCAGCGGAAATGGATCACTCAGTTGGAGTCTGGATTACTAGAACTAAGGAAGTTTTATTAAAGAAACAAACAACACAGTAATCGAAAGGATAATAAATGCAACAGTTCAGCAATGATAAACACACATGTGCACAGAATTAAGATAACAGGATCAATCAAGCTCTATCGTTGTCTAGGGGTAAATGACCAATTTCAAAGTGACGCAAAGTTCAGTCCAATTTAATTCAGTTCGCAGTAATCGTTGCCGTGGCGATGGACAATGTGGGTGGAAGGAGAGAGAGAACAAGAACGAATGATCATTCAAAACGGCTTCCACACACAGACCTGCGATATTGCTCACAAGCAGCTTTCGGGCGGGTCCTTTGTGATGTCACCTGAGGTCACCGACTGTGACCCCTCCTCTAGATGCGGTCGATCCTCTGCAGTGAACCTGGCACCCAAGCAAGGGTGGACACACACCGGGTTCCTGCTGATCGTACCTTTCCACCTGTGCGTCTATGGCTTGGTTCCGCAACCAGCCTTCCAAAACGACTCCCGCCGACTTGCGGGGGGGGGCACCGCTTCCAGGGTCTCGTTACCTCATGGTGTCGTGTCCTGCCTTAGCGAACCTGTCCCCTTTTATCCCCCTGCTGGGGTATCGCCTGTCCATCACACTTCAAACAGTTCAGGGTTCAAAGGGGGAGCCGCTCTAGACAGCTCTCTCTCCTGTCCCTTCATTACGCATCTCCAAATGCTGCTCCATTGTTTTCCTTATCTCTCTCTCCTGAACACAGGTGGCAGACCAACTGCTGATTACACAGGACAGCTAACATCTTATCTATGTGTATTCTTGTCACATTAGAAATATAGAAAACATAGAAACATAGAAAACCTACAGCACAATACAGGCCCTCCGGCCTACAAAGTTGTGCCGAACATGTCCTTACCTTAGAACTACCTAAGCTTTACCCATAGCCCTCTATTTTTCCAAGCTCCATGTAGCCATCCAGGAGTCTCTTAAAAGACCCTATCGTTTCCGCCTCCACCACCGCCACTGGCAGCCCATTCCACACACTCACCACTCTCTGCATTAAAAACTTACCCCTGACATCTCCTCTGTGCCTACTTCCAAGCACTTTAAAACTATGCCTTCTCGTGCTAGCCATTTCAACCATGGGAAAAAGCCTCTGATTATCCATACGATCAATGCCTCTCATTATCTTGTACACCTCTATCAGGTCATCTCTCATCCTCTGTCGCTCCAAGGAGAAAAGGCCGAGTTCACTCAACCTATTCTCATAAGGCATTCTCCCTAATCCAGGCAACATCCTTGTAAATCTCCTCTGATCACTTTCTATCATTTCCACATCCTTCCTGTAGTGAGGCGACCAGAATCGAGCACAGTACTCCAAGTGGGTTCTGACCAGGGTCCTACATAGCTGCAACATTACCTCTCAGCTCTTAAATTCAATACCACGATTGATGAAGGCCAATGCACTGTATGCCTTTTTAACCACAGAGTCAACCTGTGTAGCAGCTTTGAGTGTCCTATGGACTCAGACCCCAAGATCCCTCTGATCCTCCACACTGTCAAGAGTCTTACCATTAATGTTATATTCTGCCATCATATTTGACCTACCAAAATGAACCTCCTCACACTTATCTGGGTTGAACTCCATCTGCCACTTCTCAGACCAGTTTTGCATTTTACCAATGTCCCGTTGTAATCTCTGACAGCCTCCACACTATCCACAACACCCCCAACCTTTGTGTCATCAGCAAATATACTAACCCATCCCTCCACTTCCTCATGCCGGTCATTTACAAAAATCACTAACAGTAGGGATCCCAGAACAGATCCCTGAGGCATACCACTGGTCACCGGCCTCCATGCAGAATATGACCCATCTACAACCGCTCTTTGCCTTCTGTGAGCAAGCCAGTTCTGGATCCACAAAGCAATGTCCCCTTCAATCTCAAACCTCCTTACTTTCTCAATAAGCCTTGCATGGGGTACCTTATCAAATGCTTTGCTGAAATACATATACCCTACATCTATGGCTCTACCTTCACCAATGTGTTTAGTCACATCCTCAAAATATTCAATCAGTCTCAGAAGGCATGACCTGCCTTTGACAAAGCCATGATGACTATTCCTAATCATATTATTCCTCTCCAAATGTTCATAAATCCTGCCTCTCAGGATCTTCTCCATCAACTTTCCAACCACTGAAGTAAGACTCACTGGCCTGTAATTTCCTGTGCTATCCCTACTCCCTTTCTTGAATAAGGGAACAACATCCCCAACCTTCCAATCCTCCGGAACCTCTCCCGTCCTCATTGATGATGCAAAGATCATCACCAGAGGCTCAGCAATCTCCTCCCTTGCTTCCCACAGTAGCCTGGGTACATCCTGTCCAGTTCCGGAGACCTATCCAACTTTATGCTTTCCAAAATCTCCAGCACCTCCTCCTCCTTAATATCTACATGCTCAAGTTTTTCAGTCCACTGCAGGTCATCCCTACAACTGCCAAGATCCTTTTCTGTAGTGAATAATGAAGCAAAGTATTCATTAAGTACCTCTGCTATTTCCTCCGGTTCCATTCACACTTTTCCACTGTCACACTTAATTGGACCTATTCTCTTACGTCTTATCCTCTTGCTCTTCACATACTTGTAGAATACCTTGGGGTTTTCCTTAATCCTGTCCGCCAAGGCCTTCTCATGGCCCCTTCTGGCTCTCCTAATTTCATTCTTCAGCTCCCTTCTGGTAGTCTTATAATCTTCTAGATTCCTATCATTACCTAGTTTTTTGAACTTTTCATAAGCTCTTCTCTTCTTTTGACTAGATTTACAACAGCCTTTGTACACCACGGATCTTGTACCCTACCATTCTATCCATGTCTCATTGGAATGTACCTACTCAGAATCCCACGCAAATATCACCTGAGCATTTGCCACATTTCTTCCACACGTTTCCCTGAGAACATCTGTTTCCAATTTATGCTTCCAAGTTCCTGCCTGACAGCCTTATATTTCCCCTTACTCCAATTAAATGTTTCCCTAACTTGCCTGTTCCTATCCCTCTCCAATGTTATGGTAGAAGATAGAATTGTGATCAGTATCTCCAAAATGCTCTCCCACTGAGAGACCTGACGCCTGACCAGGTTCATTTCCCAATACCAGATCAAGTACAGCCTCTCCTCTTGTAGGCTTATCTACAAACGTACATATTGTGTCAAGAAACTTTCCTGAACACACCTAACAAACTCTACCCCATCTGAACCTCTCACTCCAGGGAGATGCCAATCAATATTTAGGAAATTAAAATCTCCCACCACAGCAACACTTATTATTACCCTTTTCTAGAATCCATGTCTCTATCTGCTCCTCGATGTCCCTGTTACTATTGGGTACTCTATAAAAAAATACCCATTAGAGTTATTGACCCCTTTCTATTCCTAACTTCCACACACAGAGACTCCGTAGACAACCCCTCCATGACTTCCTCCTTTTCTGCAGCCGTGACACAATCTCTGATCAACAGTGCCATGCACCCACCTCTTTTGCCTCCCTCCCTATCCTTTCTGAAACATCTAAAGCCTGGCACTTGAAGTAGCCATTCCTGGCACTGCACCGTCCAAGTCTCTGTAATGGCCACAGCATCATAGCTCCAAGTACTGATCCACGCTCCAATCTCATCCGCTTTATTCATAATACCCCTCGCATTAAAATAGACACATCTCAAACCATCGGTCTGAGCGCGTCCCTTCTCTAGCACCTGCCTATCCTCCATTTCGCACTGTCTCTAAGCTTTCTCTATTTGTGAGCCAACCTCCCTTTCCTCCATCACTTCAGTTCGGTTCCCAACCCCCGGAAATTCTAGTTTAAACTTTCCCCAATAAACTTAGCAAACCTTCTCCCCAGGAAATTTGTCCCCCTTAGATTCAAGTGCAACCCGTCCTTTTTGTACAGGTCACACCTGCCCCAGAAGAGGTCCCAATGATCCAGAAATCAGAATCCCTGCCTCCTGCTCCAATCCCTCAGCCACGCATTTATCCTCCACCTCATCCTATTCCTATTCTCACTGTCACGTGGCACAGGCAGTAATCCCGAGATTACTACCTTTGAGGTCCTGCTTCTCAACTTCTTTCCTAACTCCCGGTAGTCTGTTTTCAGGACCTCCTCCCTTTTCCTACCTACATCGTTGGTACCAATATGTACCATGATCTCTGGCTGTTCTGCTTTCCACTTCAAGATATCATGGATGCGATCTGAAACATCCCAGACCCTGGCACCTGGGAGGCAAACTACTATCCGTGTTTATTTCCTTCATCCGCAGAATCGCTGATCTGACCCCCTCACTACAGAGTCCCCAATCACTGCTGCCATCCCCTTGCTTTCCCTACCCTTCTGAGCCACAGGGCCAGACTCTGTGCCAGAGGCGTGGCCACTGTTGCTTCCCAAAGGTAGGCCTTCCCCCAACAGTACTCGAGCAGGAGTGTTTATTGTTAAACGACAAGAACAACAGAAGGATGGGGTGACAGAAAGAAGAACTAGAATTCATTCCTTAACCTTTGGTTTTTGTGATGGACGACTCGTTCGTCTGCAACTCATTGGTGTGCTCTTCTAGTTCGTAAGAATTGTACTGGTGTCTAGAAATCATTCGCAATTTGTACAGTAAATGTTTCGTATTTTGGAAATCTTTTATAAATTAGAAATCGTCTGTGAGCATTAAATGTGTGCCAAGAATTAGTTGTCTGTATTTAAATGTGTATCATTAAAAACATAATAGTTGCGTTTAAACTATGATGGGTGATTGATAAGTTCGTGGCCTAAGGTAGAAGGAGTCAATTTTAGAAAACCTAGCACATTTCTTTTTCAACGTAGTCCCCTCCTACATGTACACACTTAGTCCAGCGGTCGTGCAGCATACGGATCCCTTCTTTGTAGAAGTGGTCCACAGCAGGGGTGATTGATAAGTTCATGGCCTATAGTGGAAGGAGGTGAGTTATTAACTTCAAACTTTCTGCATTATCACTCAAAGAGTTGAACTGCACGTGCATGTAACGAGAGCGTCTTGGACCTCCAGGTGGTCCTTAGCAGGGGCGATTGATAAGTTCGTGGCCTAAGGTAGAAGGAAATGAGTTATACAGCTCTCATTACATGCATGTGCAGTTCAACTCTTTGAGTGAAAATGCAGAAAGTTTGAAGTTAATACCTCATCTCCTTCTACTTTAGGCCACAAACTTATTAATCACCCCTCATACTTCTTTAGCTGGAAGTATCTCCTCCTTGGTAGGGAGAGGGGCACCACCACTCAGGCAGTGGGGATTGACAGCTAAATCTTGCTGCAAAGGCTAGACAGGGAAACAGGCTAGTTCTTGAAGAGTAGGTGGATATAGTATAACCTCTCTATAGTGATGGCACCCATAGACATCTATATTGGATAGGACTTACTGTCTTCTTTTGAATTTAGGAATTTGAAGACAGGGAACCCAATACCATCACAGTGAAAATTGCCAAGAGACTTGCAAATGAAGGTAGAAAGAACGAAATTAACACAAGAGATTCTGCAGATGCTCGAAATATTGAGCAACACACACAAAATGCTGAATTAACTCAGCAAATCAGGTAGCGTGTATGGAAGGGAATAAACAGTCAACAATTTAGGCCAAGTTCCTTCATTGGGACTGAAATTAAAATGCTAGAGTTAGTAGTTCTACATAACTGGGGAACCTAAATATTGCTATGTGGCTCGTCCGAGAATGAGGTACTGGGGAGAGTTTTGTGGAAAGAACACTGGGCATTGGAGACAGAGAAAAGCTGAAAAGGACGATGCATTTAGTTGTGAGCATGGTAGACGGAGGTGGGGGTGAGCAATTAAAAGGTGGCAGGGGAAGAACTAACCAGGATCTCTGATGAGGGGGAGTGAGAATAAACTGTAGGAAATGTAACAGCTATATATGGAGCCAGATTTGAATGATGCTGGAAGCAATCCACTATTTGATGAAAAACAGGTATGGAAATTGGTATCACCTGAACTGTTATTAGAAATAGAGGAAGTAAGACAATGGAATGCTTACAGGAAGCAAGGTTGAGAACAATATTTAATTCTTTTCTCTCACCACAGATGCTACCTGACCAACAGACTACTTCCAGCTGTTAGCTTTAGCATGTAACCTACTTTGAGACATAGAGCATAGGACATAGCATAGAACCTTCAAAACAGCACAAGTCCTTTGATCCACAATATTGTGCCGACCTCTTAACCTACTCCAAAATCAATCAAACACTCTCTTCCCACATGGCCCTCTATTTTTCATCCATGTGCCAATCTAAAAGTTTCTTAAATGCCCCTAATGTATCTGCCTTTACCACCACCCTGGCAGTGTGTTCCAAGCACTTACATTTTCCGTGTGAAAAAACTGCCTCTGATATCCTCCCTACACTTTCCCCCAGTCGTCTTAACATTATACTCCCTCGTATTACCATTGTTGCCCTGGGAAAAGGCACTAGTGAGCCATTCTATATATGCCTCTTATCATCTTAAATATTTTTATCAATTTACCTCTCATCCTCCTTTGCTCCAAAGAGAAAAGCCCCAGCTCACTCAGCCTTACCTCTTAAGACATGTTCTCTAATCTAGGCAGTATCCTGGAAAATTTCCTCTGCACTCTCTCTGAAGCTTTCACGTCTTCCTATAATGAGGTGACCAGAACTGAACACAAATACTCAAGATACGGTCTAACCAGGGTATTTTAGAGCTGCAACATTGCCTCAAAGTTATTGAACACAATCTCCTGACTTATGAAGTCCAACACACCCTTGACCACCCTATCAACTTTGTGGCAACTTTGAGGGATTTATGGACGTGGACCCGAAGACCTCTCTGTTCCTCCACACTGCCATTAACATCTCACGCTATTTGCAGTCACACATATAGAAGGGAAATTTCAGTCTGCTTTAATATTTCTCACCTGCCATTCTCTAACATTGATTGCTCTAGGTAGCTTATTGGTGGCTAAGGAAGGATCACATCTTTGGAATGAGTTTCTGTCCCTGAAATACTGATACCTAGTGTTGATATCTATTGCTTGTCTGACCAGCTACGGGTATATCTGTAGCACAATGACCCAGCTACGTTGGTCCATTATCCTCATAATCGTGATGACATTTTTGCAAGTCAATTAGAATTAAACCACTTCCTATCGGTGGTTTACATTATTGCAAAGTGCCACCAAGTCAGCGAATTGCTGCAATTTCAGCTTTGATAGGTACATTTTTACATGCTATTTTTAAAATTAGTTTGCTATTTTTAAAATTTTGGGTCAGGGAAATTTTCCTTAGTCTAAATTTCTGTTTTGCAAGGTGGTACTGATGTGACTTTAATTTACAAACGTTCAGGAGATGGGATTCGTTATCCAATAACAGCAGGATTTTCTCTTGATGAATTCATATGTAGTTCGTCAGTGGGAGTCAACTGAGTAGAACCTCCCGGGTAACAGTCATATCGGCTGACATTTATTAAATGTCTCCAAAGGTATGTGACCTTACACTTGTCTCTGGATGAATGCCACTCAAGATAAGGCATCATAGTGTTGAGAGAAATATATACTTTCCCATGGGGCAGATGGTAGCGTAGTGTTTAACGTAACACTATTACAGTGTTAGCGTTCTGGGTTCGATTCCCACCACTGTCTGTAAGGAGATTGTATGTTCTCCCATGACTGTGTGGCTTTCTTCTGGGTGCTCTGCTTTCCTCTTACATTCCAAGTACCTACAGGTTAATAGATTAATTAGTCATGTGGGTGTAATTAGGCATCTTGGGCTTGATGGGCCAGAAGGTCCAATTACTCTGCTTTACCTAAAAAAAAAAGGAGTGTGTGTCAAGAACCAGTTAACTGGCAATAAAGTTAGAATTGGATATATGGTTGTACTGGGATGCCAATATGAAAATGTGCAAACACCATTTTAGATCAGATGAAGGGAATCGGTGTATCACAGCCATGTTTTACTGACCATACAAAGAATAGCTGTTAGAGGGTTTTTTGGAGAGATCACAGGAATATCTTTGCAGGGATATAGACAAGGTGAGTGGGCAGGAATCTGGCAGGTGAAGCACAATGTGAAGAGTTCCAAGGTTGTCCATTTGGTAAGTAGAACAAGCAAACATCAGGATATTATTTGTGCTGATGGTCCTTGAGATCTGGATGTGAAAGTAAAACAAATATAAGAAGGCAAAGTAACACACACAAAAAGTGGTGGTGAACGCAGCAGGCCAGGCAGCATCTATAAGAAGAGGTACAGTTGACGTTTTGTGCCGAGACCCTACGTCAGGAAGGTATATAAGAAGGTAAAGCAAGTGTTTAGAAAAGCAAATAGAATCCTGGTCTTTATTACCAAAGGAATCATAAAGTTTAGTTACAAGAGTAAACTTATTTTGGTGAGGTTATAGGATTGCATCTGGAATTCTGCATGAAGTTTTTGTCTTCCTTGGGATGTGGGAGATCAAGTCCTGATGAAGTGTTGCGACCTGACACGTTGACTGTTTATTTCCCTCCATAGATGCCGCCTGACTTGCTGAGCTCCTCCAGCACTTTGTCTGTATTGCTTAAGGTTTCCAGCATCTGTAGAGTTGCTGGTTTTTACAAGTATAACATAAGCGTATTTTCCACATTCCCAGCTGTGGTGATAGATTAATTGGCTATTGTAAATTACCTTTCATTGCAGGATAATATCAAAAAGAATCAACATAGAGTTGATAGCGTATGTGTGACAGAGGACAAATTACAGGAGAGAAATAAAGAAAAGGGGAGATGAGAGATGCCAGGAACAGCATCCTTTGTGTTGTTATAAGAATCTCTCCTTTCTGTTTCCTTCCTCTGCAGATTCTGACATTTAAAATATCTTACTGAACTCTGTTTTTCAACGTTATTATTTTTTTCTTTAAAGAAAACCCTAAGATAAATACTTCGTAGACTGGATCATAACGGTTTCCAGCTAAGTTATATTCTTCTTTAAGTCTACATACTCAAAAAAAAAAATCCCTTTCCTGGTTTAACTCTTGGCTACCATTGGAGCTCTGACACCTACACACAAAACTCAGCTTTTCTTTTGTCCTTTGCCGATCTCATAGTTTCCCCCTACATTATAAAAAAGGACTGAATAAGCAAGTTTGAGAGCAAAGCCTCCACACTTCTGAGAAGTAAATCCTTTTAGATATCTTTCCTTATTTTGTAAAAATATCGTCTGAATAAGTCACATTCATGAAATAGAAATTAACAATATAAAAACAGTAAGTCACATTTATGCAGTGTTTTAATAAATAGTGAAACACTTTAAAGGGCTTTCTTGGCTACAATTAAAATAACTCAGTTGGTAAAGAAATATTAGCATTTAGACAGAATCTTCAGTAATCTCAGAATGGCCAAAAGTGGTCTACAGCCAATGAAATGCACTGGATGATTCGTCCACTGGCACACACAAGCAGCGTGATGCAATGTAGTAATCTCTTTTGATGATCTTCAAATTAGGGCCATTGCTACTTCAAAAACAAACCGTGGTGAAAGACGTGGGCTCAGTTTATAGTCTCAGCCAAAAGGTGGTGTCCAGGATAGTGCCATCTTCTTTCACAACTGTACCAGAAAGTCAGCTTATGTTTTGTCCTCAAGTTTTCGCAGTGTAACCTGAACCCTCAGTTTACTAACTTGGGTATAATGAGATGACCAAAAATTTAGGAAAACAGGTGGAGGAATTTCCTGGATAGAAATAAACAGTTGGAAAGTCTTAGGAAAAGAATTCTAGAGAATAAAGCCACATTGACTGAAAAACACAGTTGACAGCGCTAGGGTGTGAGAAAGTGTATGCGGAGAGTGTTAGGTTTCATTATTTAACCTGAGTTATTACTTGGTATATCTACCTATGCCAGAGACTGCAAACTGCACCAACTCAATAGTTTTGTTTTTGTCTCCCCGGTTTCTGGTCAATGAAACATGCAAATAAACCAATACTAAAGCCAAGAATGTCGTCTGACAGAACAAGGAGTTGTCGGATATGGTTAATAGGTAGACCTATTTGCCATCAGTGTAGACATGGAACCAGCGTGCCTATGGATGACTTCATCAGCCTGCATGTTTTGGATGAAGAGAAAGGATGTCTCCTTGAGGAATTCCTTGATATGGGTATTAAATTAATAGGCATAAATCCCAACACACTAGGCAACTACCTGCCTCAGCTGCACTGTAGGTTTACCAATCGGCATATCTTTTCTTCATAGACCTTATTTCATAATGTTAATTTCCGAATATTTTCAGGAATTTCTCTTTAAATAATTATAGGCCACATTAGGGAAAGCACCCGCTGTCTGTGATCTTTCTGTATGAAATGTCACTTAAAGTTGTACCGTGAGATTGAAGTGATTTATTGTTTGAAGTGGCTACAATGGAACCTTTACTAATTCAGCAAAATATCAGACTAAGGCCTTCAAGTGATTAATCACTTATGATTACGCATGTATTAGTCTCACCAAGGAATTTAAAAGACAAATTGTTTTTGTGCACTGCACTGCCATGTTCAACATCAATAACTCATTTTCTTTGTTCACTATGCAGAGATTTTTATCATTTTTATTGAATTTCAGAAAATCATAGATGTCACATCATCACAGAAAAATTAACCCAGTGCTGTTTCTGTATTTTTTTTTGAGCTGTGTCCTTTTTTAGCAGTAGAGTCATTCAAAAACTGTTTATATTGAGATTGTGTTCCAAATTCAATCCCTTTAATTCTCTTCCAGCTTTCAGGTTGTCCTGCTACCTGTCCACCAAATTAAGAATGACTCAACTAAATAAAACCCCGGCTTTGTCAGTGACTCTCTGGATCCTACATTCCTGTTGCTGTACTCACAAATGTGTAGCCTGTCAAAGTGGGAGTTACTGGCCTGACAGAATGAACCAGCACAAATGGAAATGAAGAGCTACTGAATTTAAGCAGCATGCAGGGCTTCAGAAGTGACTTTTGCCTTGAGGAATGCTGCTTAAATGTTTTGTTATTTTTGGTAGTTTTTGATATTTAACTCTTCAGATACTTCAAGGCCACTGGGAGAATTCTACACCCACCTACAGGTTATGAGAAGTACAACAGCAGCCGCTTAGCCAAACCCTTGATATTATTGTCACAAAGAAGAAAGAGAAGCAAATATAACTGGGTGAAGGACAGTCAGCTACTCTTTTAAGGAGGACATATTTAACCATGATCACAGTAGACAGCATATGACAATAAAAGCTCTTCTGAGGAGAAATGTAAGAGTGTCGTATTGGAGCAATTGTCTTCTGTTGCATGAGAAGCTGTAGACAATGTGAATGTTACACTGAATGCTCAATTTATCAGGTACCTCCTATAGCTAATAAAGTGACCACTGAGTGTATGTTCATGGTCTTCTGATGCTGTGGTCCACCCATTTCAAAGTTCTATGCATTGTGCATTCAGAGATGCTCTTGTGCACACCACTGATGTAACATGTAGTTACTTGAGTTACTTCCATTTTGAACCAGTCTGGCCATTCTCCTCTGACCTCTCTCAGTAACAAGGTGCTTTCACACACAGAACTGCCGCTCACTGGATTTTTAAATTTTCTTTTTCACATCATTCTCTATAAACTCTAGAGACTGTTGTGCGTGAAATTCCCAGGAGATCAGCAGTTTCTGAGATACTCAAGCCACCCCGTCTGGCACCAGCAATAATTTCATGGTCAAAATAATTTAGATCAGATTTCTTCCCCATTCTGATGTTGGGTCTGAACAATAAACTGAATGCTTTAATGCACTGAGTTGCTGCCACATGGTTGGCTGAGCAGATATACCGGTGTACCTAATAAAGTGGCCACTGATTGTATTTCTCTGTGTTGTGAACATGGTGGCCTGGGAGACTTTCCACAATAATTGTGGTACAGGATCATTGCAGCTAAACTGCTCACTTAATTTAGCAATATCTTTATGGAGGTTTACTTACCGATCAATACACTGGTCGTCTACACTTCAGTGCTATTAGTAATTAGATACTGTAATTGTCTATAACAATAGCTTGTGGCTTTCTATTGAGCACTAACATACCTCACCAAAATTATGCTCCAAACATTCACTGCATATGTAAACATGGTAATTATGTGCACATTTGCACACAAATCAAACTTCTACTGCTTTTGAAATTTCTAAATATAGTCAATATAAAAAAAGTAGAATGATATTGGGATGAAATTTGTCGTCCTTGATAAATTAGTATCATAATGCATTCACAAAGATTGACTTTCTAAAGAAATTTAATGTATATAAAGTTTCAGTAATATTTAAGCAATCTTGCATATAAATTGGTTGAGTAAGCATTCTTGTTCATTTAATTCTGTGAACTGCATGCGTCATCGCACTACCACGTGATACATGCATGCCATGCGTAAAGTAAACTCGAAGTTAGACATGTATTCCTGGACTCCCGTTTCTACCTTTTGAATTAGTTTAATGTCTTGAAGTTACAAAACACAACATTGATAATGAGGTATTTTTAAAACAAACTCGAAACAGATATTGACCCATTGAAGCGTAACGAGATAATCAAAATTTTTAAAAATTCAGCGAAGAATGCTAAGTAAAAAATGCAGCCTAGCATATGCAGACATTCAAGTTAAAACAAGGCAGTGAATGGAGGAATTCAGAGGTTCATAAAGTGTGAATCAAAAAAAAGCAGAAATGGCTGGCTATGTCAGAAAAGATAACTGGAATACTGGGCTAATTCAACATTTTGAAGCAAATGAAATAGTCAATGAAAATCAAGTATCCATTTTCCTGAGTTCAGTGGGTTCAAAGGCATATAGTTTGCTTCAAAGCTTAATTGCTCTAACCAAACCAACAGAAATTACATATTTTTACATTCAACCGATAATTAATTATTTAAACAAACAAGGATGCTTAATCAATCAATATATATACAAGATTACTCAAATTTAACTGAAACATTAAATACACAACACTCCTTTCTGCTTAGCTATAAGCAACTCAATAGAAAATGTATCTCAACTAAATGCAGATTATACTATAAAATGCAACTACTTTATACATAGCAACACACACAAAACCCTGGAGGAACTGAGCAGATAATTCACAGCACAGTACATCTTAAATTGTCCCATTCAGGCCTGAAGATTTAATTTGCTGTGGAGAATTTCTTACTCCTGCAAGATAATGTCTTTCCTGACTAGGGGGATCCCAGTGCTTGGCAGGTGAGGCTTGTAGCTGTGAAGCAATCTCAGGTTCTGGAGCCTCTTCTTTGGTGGTTGTATGAGTTGACTTTGAGACTGCAGGAAATGTTTCTGACAGTTCTGGGACCTTTTTGTCATACGAAGGCATTGGGAGCGGACCCAGATGTAAGACACAGGCACTGGAGTACGAGGAACAGGACTAGGTTTCTTGAGATAGCAAGGTGAGTAAGAAAGAAATGATGCTGGACATTGACACAGGCCCTGGACGAGACTAGGATTCAGGGCCTGGGCTAGGACTTGGACTAGAGACACGGGACCCGGACGGGGAACTAGGAATGAAGTGCCTAGACTAGGAATACGGAACTCCGGAACCAGAACCTCGACAAGGACCCGGAACCTTCACTAGTGCTGTGTTCTTAAGCCTCTGTCTATTTACAGACAGAAGAAGCATGGCTAGGTGGTGAGATTTTGATAAAGATTCCAGGCATTTTTTTTGATCAGGATAGGTGAAGTTGTATCCATTGTCCCTCACAAGTATATCTAGCAAAGAGCATTTTCCAGTTTGCAGTTGAAGCTTGAGATGTGGGAGCATCACAGGAATTGCTTCAGTTTACTTAGAACGTGCATTCACAACAACCTTCATATTTTTCTGTAAAGTGACCTGCAAGGTCCACGTAGGTCCCTGGTTTGATCACCCAGCATCAGGTGTTGAGAAGATTCTACTGGTGGAGATGAGGGGTTCTGATGAAGGGTCTGGGGCCAAAACATTGACTGCTTATTCCCCTCCATAGATGCTACGTGACCTGCTGAATACCTCCAGCATTTTGTGTGTGGTTTTTTACTGCTAGTTTTTTGCAATAATATTGAATTTGATTATGTTCTTTCAGAATGGCCTCAAACTGTTTACCTATTCTTAGTCACCCAGACAAAACCACTGACATCCTGCATAATGTGGAGAAAACTAAGTGTCAGAATAAATGCTCTGTCTTGTGGTGAAACAGCTCTGGATCCTCAAATAGTCAGACCATTCTCCCTACTCCACGTGCATCTTTTTCCTACAATATGCCACCGGTGATGTAGTGGCATCAGCACCGGATTTCGAGCCGAGTGCTCCCGGGTTTGAATCCAGCCAGCTCCTAACAAGGCAGGTCTTCAAGCGAGGAAACAGAAGGCAGAGCAAGGGATACAAGGAGTAAGGACAAGAACAATCCAGCAGCCTCGCCTTGGTCTCTGAAGGTATTTATGCAGCCAGCCCCAACTAGCATCAGCTGCCTCAATTAGAACTCAACAAGAACAGAAACAGGGTAGACAGGAAAACCTGGAGCAAAGGTTGATGGACCGGACCATGAACCGGAATACGGACATCACGGACTGGACCATGACAGTAGGATTTCATACCTGTAGTCTAAGATTATCCATACATACAATATAGGAACGGAACATATCTTAGAAACACCCAGGGCAAGGTGATTATACCTTCATTATACTTTCAGCAAAAACTTCGGCCATAAGCACAATGACCTTTATGATGATACATGCTTCCTGTTGCATATTGCTAAGCTAGCAATTTTATTTTAGTGAACTTCCTATAAAAAGGATGTGACATTTAACTGATAGTTTTTTTTTAAAACTGCAACCCTAGTGTTTGACAAGTATGATTCTTCTGCTTGTTACAAGTCTCAGCCACAGAAACTGCAATGTGAGTATTAAAATGATATAATGAGTGTTTGCACAATGCACCAAGCCCTTCAGCAGAGAATGCTAAATATTGAATATCGAGCTCAATTGATATAATCCAATCTCGGTTTGCTTGCACTACATCTGCCTGCCTCTACAAGGACTCCATCCACAATGCTCTGTCCATTGCATCTGCACTGCCTTTCTCTGAAGCCGTTACACTTCATTCTGCACTGTTATTATTTTACTTTGTACTACGTCAATGTACTCTGTAACTAATCATTTGATCTGCATGGACAGTATGCAAGACAAACTTCTAATTGTATCTCAGTACATGTGACAATAATAATCAATTATTATTATTATTATCAACCTAAACCTATACCTTCCACATGCTGGTTCATTCCACACTGGCTCATTTCTCTTTTGACCACATGGGCATCTCCAAACTAGTTACATGAATTCCGTTCACAACTTCTCTTTTTGTCTAGATCCTAATCATCAAAGATCATTAAGCATAAGTTTTGTGATGATTATCTCGTCTCACACATGCAACCATTTTAAGATGCTATAGCAATAAGACTTACTTAGATTTTTAGAGTTAGGTGATGTAACCTGAAAACAGACCCCAAATCTGTAATCCAACAAAAAACGACTGCAAGCCAAAGAGGGAGTTTCATGGACAAGTAACCAAGGGTTGAATATTGAAGGAATTCTTAAAGAAAAAGTTAATGACCCTCAGCCAGTGAAGTGTAAATCCGAGACTCCTTAATGTTCTGCTGATAACGGTGGGTAGAGTACATAAGAGGCCAGGTCATATGATGGCGAAACTTTCCGAGGGCTGGCGTGCTGCGTAGGGATGCCAATGTTACGAAGCGCAGGATGTTGAGAGAATTCACACAGAAAAATAAATATCTAATCCTGTCGATATAAAAACGTAAACCAGTACAGGTTGATGACAATGAGTAGAATAAGCGAGCAAAGGGGGAGAGGATCAGAAGCACACGGGAAGAAGGGGGACAGCAAGTGGGTAATATAACAGAGCAGGAAAAATAAGTCCTTATGATAGAGATGATCAGGGTCAAAAGCTGAACCCAAGGCTCATTAAAAGACTGGAGTTGCATTCACCATGTATTGACTTGAAGCTGTTGGCAGGGTGGGGTATGGAATCACAACGACTACACAGAAGTTGTAGTGGAGAAAACACTGTTCATCTCCATATGTTTAAATGGTGCAAATGCAGCCTCTCTAGGAGAAACTAAGGTGTTAATGCAAATTATATTCAGTCAGCATCTTTGCAAGCTCCTGCACAATACAAAACTAAATTCCACTGCATTGTTCGTATTGAGATAATTTAATTGTGCAGTTAAGCAACCAGAAAAATAGATCTTTATAAATATTCAGAACTACCATGTTATCAGATGTGGTAGTTCTTCCTATAAGTTATTTCGTGCTCAAGCTGTAGGGTATGTGTTGTTTTATAACTTCAAAACATTAAATCAATTTATACTCCAGGGAGCACGAAGCGCAGAATCAAATATCGCTGTGATGATTGTACACTCTAGTATCAATTGTTGGACAATAAAGTATAAAGTATAATTCAAAAGGAGTCATGGGAGTCCTTCAAGTTTACTTTAATCAAGGGGCGTGCATATCATGTGGTAGTGCAATGACATATGCAATTCATGTATTTATACATAGAACCCACAATGAATTATTTGAGTGAACAAGAATGCTTGAGAACGAGAATGAAAACCCTCCTCTTTAAAAACGCACCGATTCTCACAGCTACCTGGACTAAACCTCTTTCCACCCTCCCATATAAAAATGCCAACTGCTTTTATCAGTTTCTCCGTATTTGCTGCATCCGCTCTCAGGATGAGGCTTTTCATTCCAGAGTTAATGAGATGTCCTCCTTCTTCAAAGAAAGTGACTTTCCTTCCTCCACTATCAATACAGCCCTCACCCACTTCTCTTCCCATTTGCGCATGTCTGCCCTCACCCCGTCCTCCCATCAGCCCACCAAGGATAGGGTTCCCCTAGTCTGCATCTACCACCCCAGTAACCTTCGCGGCCGGAATATAATACTCCGTAACTTCTGTCATCTTCAATGAGATCCCACCACCACATCTTTCCTTCCCCTTCACTTTCCACAGCGATCACACACTATGCGACTCCCTTGTCTGTTCACCCGCTCCACTCATCTCCCTCCTGGTACTTATCCTTGCAAGTGGAATAAGTGCTACACCTCCTCCCTCACTACCATTCAGGGTCCCAACAGTCCTTCTTGGTGAAGAAACACTTCACCTGTGAATCTGGGGGCAGATGAAGCTCAGGGTTGTTCACTGCATTCATACTTTGATAATAAATGTACACTGGATTTTTGAATAATTAAATCCTTGAATGTAGAGGTGCATATGACAAAAAACTCAACTTTGACTTTAAAAATTATTGCTGGGGAATTCAGCTGGTCAGACAACTTCTCTAGCGACAAATGGCTGATCGATGTTTCAGTGATTACTAGAAGAAATTCTTGTTCATCCCATCCGGTCGGAGGCTACCCAGTCAGAACATGAGGTTTGTTGCTCCTCCAACCTGAGTGTGACCGTATCATGGCAGTAAAAAAGGCTTTAGTCAAAGTGGGAATGGGGAGTCAAATTGAAATGGGATCCTGCTTTTTATGGCAGACAGACCAAAGGCTGTCAATGAAGTACCTTACTCCTGGTAATCATTCTCCCTTCCCTCTGTCTCTCTTTTACCATTTCCTTTCTCTTCTCTTCAACTGCCATCTGGTGCCCCTTCTCCTTCCCCTTCTAACACAGTCCACTGTCCTCTCCTATTAGATTCCTTCCTCAGGCCTTTACCTCTTCCACATAACACCTTCCAGCTTCTTACTTCATCCCTCCTCTCCCACCAACCCACCTTCCCCTTCATATGGTCTCCTGCATCACCCGCCAGTTTGTACTCCTTCCCTCCTTCCCACACTCTTATTCTGGCTAGTGGTGGGATTTCATTGCAGCAAGCTGAAATAATGAAGGATGTTATGCTGGTTGTGAAGGGTGATGGAATGAAAAGTTGAGGACTAGGGGCCATCTCATTCGCATGCCCTAAATCACACTCCTGCAGCAGACACTCTTCTGCGAGCTTTGTCCTAGGGAAAGATTCTTCAAGATTGCCCTCATAGCCACCTTGAAAAAATAAGAAAAATAGTCCCATTGACTCGTGGGAACCCCCAGGCCCATAGTGAGTTATGTTGGAGAAGGAACATCTGAAAAGGTTGTAAATATGTTGTTTGATTAAGCATTCTTAGCTGTTTACATAATTTATTTCGAGTTGTATGTAAAGGAACGTGAATGGCATAAGACCATAAGACATAGGAGCAGAATGAAGCCATTCAGCCCATCGAGCCTGTTCTTGTATTCCATCATGGCTGATCCCAGATCCCACTCAACCCCATATACCTGCCTTTTCATCATATCCTTCGATGCCCTGACCGATCAGAAAATGATCAAATTCCGCCTTAGATATACTAACGGACTTAGCCTCCACCACAAAATGTGGCAGAGCATTCTATAGATTCACTACTCCCTGGCTAAAAAAATTGCTCCTTACTTCTGTCACCCCTCAGTTATGAGGCTTCCCTCTCGTTCCAGACACCCCCACCAGAGGAAACATCCTCTCTACATCCACGCTATCTAGACCTTTCAAAGTTCAATGAGATCCCCATGCATTCTTCTAAATTCCAGTGGGTACAGGCCCAAAGCTGCCAAATACTCCTCATCTATCAGAACCTATACTTCTGGAATCATCCTCATAAAACTCCTGTGGTCTCTCTCCAATGACAACACAAACTTTCTAAGATATAGGGCTCAAAACTGTTAACAATACTCCGAGTGCAGCCTGACTACTGTCTTATAAAGGCTCAACATTATCTCCTTGCTTTTATATTCTACTGCCTTTGAAATAAATGCCAATATTGCAATTGCCTTCTTTACCACAGACTCAACCTCTGATCTTTGAGACTTCTCCCCATTTAGATAATAGACCGTACGATTGTTCCTTTTACCAAACTGCATTATCATATATTTCCCGAAAACTGTATTTCATCTGCCACTTTTTTCCCGCATCCTTCCAATTTGTCTGTCCTGCTGCAATCGCTTTGCTTCCTAAGCACTACCTACCCCTCCACTTATCTTCATATCATCTGCAAACTTTGTCACAAAGCCATCAATTCCACTATCCAACTCAATGACAATGTGAAAAGTAGCGATCTCAATACTGACTCCTGAGGAATACCACCAGTCACTGGCAGCCAACCTGACAAGGCCCCCTTTATTCCCACTCACAGCCTCCTGGCTGTCAGCCATTCCTCTATCCATATCAGTATCTTTCCTGTAACGCCATAGGATTTTATCTTGTTAAGCAACCTCAAGTGTGGCACCTTATTAAAAGGCTTCCAAAAATTCAAGTAAATGGTCTAAATGACATCCGTCGCCTCTCCTTTCTCCATCCAGCTTGTTAATTCCTCAAAGAACTCTAACAGGCGAGATTTCCCTTTACAGAAACCATGCTGACTTTGACTTATTTAATCATTAGTCTCCAAGTACCCCAAAACCAACAACAATAGACTTCAAGCAACACACATCAAAGTTGCTGGTGAACGCAGCAGGCCAGGCAGCATCTCTAGGAAGAGATGCTGCCTGGCCTGCTGCGTTCACCTGCAACTTTGATGTGTGTTGCTTGAATTTCCGGCATCTGCAGAATTCCTGTTGTTTGTTGTTTGTTTAAACAATAGACTTCAACACTTTCCCAACCTCTGAGGTTAGGCTAACTGGCCTATGATTTCCTCTCTTTTGCCTTCCTCCTTTCTTAAAGAGTGGAGTGACATTTGACATCTTCCAGTCCTCTGGGACCATGCCAGAATCAAGTGATTCTTGAAAGACCATGACCAATGCATCTGTTATCTTTTCAGCAACATCTCTCAGGACTTGGAGATGTCATCCATCTGGTTCAGGTGACTTATCCACCTTAAAGCTTTTGAGTTTGCTGAACATTTTTTCCTTTGTAATAGGAATGACACTCACTCCTGCTCCCTGACACTCACGGACTTCTGGCACGCTGCTAATGTCTTCCACATTGAAGACAGATGCAAAGTACCCGTTAAGTTCATCTGCCATTTCTTTGTCCCCTGTTACTACCCCACCAATGGTCTAATATCAACTCCCACCTCCCTTTTACTCTTTATATAATTGAAAAAACTTTTGGTATCTTTCTTTATATTACTGGCTAGTTGGCCCTCGTATTTCATCGTTTCCCTTCTTATTGCTTTTTTAGTTGCCTTTTGGTGGATTTTAAAGGCTTCCCAATCATCCAACTTCCCTCTCGCTTTTGCTACCTTATATGCTCTTTCCTTGGCTTTTATGCAGTCCTTAACTTCCTTTTTCAACCACAGTTGCCTACTCCTGCCATTTGAGAACTCCTTCCTCTGTAGGACATACCTACCCTGTGCCTTGTGAACTATTCCCAGAAACTTCATCCAGCTCTGCTCTGCCATCATCCCCAACAGTATCCTCCTCCAATCCACCTGGGCAAGCTCCTCTCTCATGCCGATGTAATTTCCTTTAATCTATTGTGATACTGATACTTGTGACTTATGTTTCTCCCTCTCGAATTGCAGTACGAATATTATAATCACTGCCTCCTAAGCATTCCTTTACGTTAAGCTCCCTAATAAGATCTGGGATATTACACAACACTTAATTTAAGATAAATTTTTCCTGAGTAGGCTCAAGCACATGCTGTTCTTAAAATACATCTCATAGACATTCAGCAAATTCCCTCCCTTGCGATCCGACACCAAGTTGATTTTCCTAATCCACTTGCATATTGAAGTCCCCCATTGCAATTGTGTCATTATCCTTATTACGTGTCTTTTCCAGCTCCCTTTGCTATGTCAACCCCACATCTTATCTACTATTTGGAGGCCTATATATGATTCTCATAATGATGTTTTCACCCTAGCAGTTTCTTAACTCCACTCACAAAGATTCAACATTCTCTGACCTTATGTCACCTCTTTCTAAAGATGTAATTCCATATCTTACCAACCTATGTCACATCACCACCTATGCCTTCCTGCTTGTCCTTTTGATACAAAGTATATCCTTTGATGTTAAGCTCCCAACTATAGCCTTCTTTTAGCCATGACTTAGTGATGCCCACAGCATCATACTGACCTATCCCTAATTGCACCACGAGTTCATCCACCTTATTCCAAATGTTACGTGAATTGAAATACAGCATCTTCAATCATGCATTCTTTGCCCTTTTGAAATTTGCCTTTGTGATACAAGTTAACCCTTTGCTCTGTCTGCATTTGTACCCAATCATTGGCTTGTTCCTCGTTACATTCATGTTACACCCATCAACTACTTGCAAACCTGCTGGCTCATCCTCAGCTCTATCAAAGTGGTTCCCATCCCTCTGCTATATTAGTTTAACCCGCTCCCAATAGCTCCAGTAAACCTGCCCGCAAGAATATTACACAACATATGTGCTCTTTTTCTTGGAGGACACAATTACAAGATCAAATTTAACAGGACAACTAATCATATAAATGTGGATGGATTCTCCCATTTACTCTTGGAAAAGGGGAAACATTTACAAAAGAGGTCACTCATTTTAATGTATTCTCCCTAATGCGAATCAAAACTCTCCCTGTTATGGCAGAGATAATCCAAAGGGAAAACAGAAAAGACCCCACACTGCTTCGCATCTACATGGCAACCCAAAATGGCCGGAATATACAGCTGAATTCTAGTTCCCCTATTTTTTACCAGTATCGGGATGGACTTGCATTTGACGGCAGGTACCATATGTAGAGATTGAGAGTTACCGTACTATCCAAGCTAGGAGTTAAAGTGTTGGCGAAGCAACATTGCTAGTCATCTAGGCATGGTCAAAATGAAAGCCTTGGCTTGAAACATTGTCTGATAGCCTGGGACAGATCAACAGATCAAGCAGCTTACTATGTTTGGTATGCAGTTTGCACTGATTTGTATGCCAACACATCCAGAAGATGCCAAGATCAGTTCCTCTCGATCGCAGGGAATGACCTGCATTAACCGTGTAAAGGAATCGTGGATTTTTCCAGACTATTCATGGCCCAAATTTCTTAGCAGTACTGGTTACAGCTACAAAGTGATCAGAAGTGTCCCCAATGGCCGCTACTATAGCCTTGCACATTGCTGATGTTTTGAGAAGCCTCTTCTCAAGGACTGGTGTTCCAGAATACCTTAGTCAGTGACAATGGACCACACTTTGTTGTGGAACAGTTTCAGTCATCCCTGAAAATGAATGGAGTAAAACATATTAAAACTGCACTGTATCTCCCAGCCTCAAATGGCTTGGCAGAAAGGTTAATCCAGAGTCTAAAGAATGCACTGTGAACAACATCAGGAGATTACACAATGCTTA
This sequence comes from Mobula hypostoma, assembly GCF_963921235.1. Classification (NCBI taxonomy): domain Eukaryota; kingdom Metazoa; phylum Chordata; class Chondrichthyes; order Myliobatiformes; family Myliobatidae; genus Mobula; species Mobula hypostoma. Next base: position 33,667,875 of record NC_086100.1, read on the forward strand.
CTGAATCAGAAGCTAAACCAATTTCCTCCTTGCATATCACAATGCATTGTACTTCATAACCAACAACTCGGCAGCTATCCTGTTCCCGAGTTGTCCCTTGCACTCATGCTTGGATCTCCTCAAACCCTGTCTCAGAAGGAATATGATAGACAAAGGGCTGAGACAAATTGAGGGACCCTAAAACAAGGAAGTTTGATGTTTCACTCTTGGACAAGCAGTTCTCACGAGCGAGTTCAGGGATAATCAAAAATGGGCACCTGGCAAGATTAAGGACAGAACTGGACCATTCTCCTACGCAGTGGAATTAGTGTCTGATGTCATCTGTGTTATGATTTGTAAGTTCAAAACATTGAACTAATTCAGAGGAAGGCATGGGAGTCCGGGAATGCATGTCGAACTTTATGTTTACTTTAAGTGAGGCGCAGACGTATCAGGTGGTAGTATCATGATATATGCATTTCACTTATTTTTATGTATATCTCGTAATGAATTACTTAAACAAAGAATGTTTAATCTATGACATGCTTACAAGATTACTCAAATATTACTGAAATATTAAATACACAATACTCCTCCCTTAGCTAGAAGCACCAACTCAGTAGAGAATGCATTTCTTTCTCTCTTTTCAAATATTTTTATTATTTTTATCCAAAATAAACATGAGTATATTGAAGTAAACAACACTTACAATGTCTCAAGAAAAAAAATTACACAAAGATTGAAAAAATTTTGTGATGAAAAAAAACCCTACTAAGCAAGAAAAGTGGGAAAAAAGAAAAAAACCCATTAGGTGTTTAACCCTAGAGCCATGCGTCATACATCAAGCTTCGAAAGATAAACATCAAACCGCCAGCAAAAAAAAGTACCAAAAAATTTACAATTAGATCGTGGAGAATCTGTCAATTAACTCAAATGATATTAATGAGCAAATGAATCCCATCTTTTCTCAAAATCAAACATAGGTTTAAAGGTTGGACTTCTAATTTTCTCCAAACTAAGACATAGCATCACTTGAGAGAACCATTGTGACAAAATGGCAGCTGTTGTATCCTTCCACTTCAACAAAATGGCCCTCCTAGCTATCAATGTAACAAATACAATAACATGTTGGTCAGATATAGAGATACCATGGATATTTTGAGGAATAATTCCAAAAAGCACAGTTAATTTGTTAGGTTGTAAATTAATTTTAAGTGCTTTAGAAATTGTAAAAAAAACTGACCTCCAGAACTGTTCCAGTATAGAACAAGACCAAAACATGTGTGTCAGTGTAGCTGTCTCAGTTTTACATCTATCACAATAACTATCAACATTAGGGAATATTTGAGACAATCTCTCCTTCGTCAAATGGTAACGATGTACAATTTTAAATTAAATCAGTGAATGACCAGCACAGATCGAAGAAGAGTTAACCAGCTTCAGAATCCGCATCCAGTCTTCCTTCGTAAAAGTCAAATTGAGTTATTTTTCCCAATCTTTTTAAATCTTAAATAAAGGATGCTTATCCCATTGTAATAGTGAATTATAAATTCTTCCAATAGAACCTTTCATCGAAGGGTTCATGCTCATAATAGTATCTAACAGGTCAACATCCAATATGTAAGGAAAATTACTTAAATATTTTTGTAAAAAATGTCTAAATGTTTTGGCCGGGTCTGTGAAGTCCGCATTCTGGTTCATGGTCCGGTCCGTGGACTCAGTACTCCGGGTCTTCCAGCTGTCCCTTGTTTGAGTTAATCACAGGCACCTGATTCTCATCTTGGGGCTTGGAATATAAGTAGCCTTGGGTTTGAGTATGAGCTGCAGGTTTGTCTTGTCAGTCCCACAAGTCTTTGTGGTATGGATTTGGCTGTTTCCTGGCCCAGATGAGTGGCCGTCAGCCACTCTGAGCTAGGTAGGGATCTGGCTGTAACTGTGACTTGGAGCAACCCTGAAGCAGAGATGGAACTGTCTGTTGTCCTTTGGTGTTTATCTCTTCTTGTCCTTGCCTCCATGGGGTAAGTCAGTTTGTTTTGCCATTGCCCTGTGGGGGGATCTGTCTTGTCTTGTCTTTGCTTCTGTTGGGTAAATCTGGCTGTTCTACCATTATCCAACAGGTGGACCTGTCCCACCGTGGTGTGGAGAGGTTGAGTCCCGGCTTGTCTAAGTTTAAGTCCTGGCTCTATGTCTATGTACTGTCCCGTCACATGTTGGTGCGGTGTTAATGATGAGTCCTGGCTTTTTGAAGGACAAGTCCCGGCTCTATGTTGATGTTCAGTTCCCAGTCGGTCTCTCAGCTCCAGATTCCGAGTTATCAGCTTCGGCATTTCAAGACGAAGATCCTGCAGCCAAGCTCCAAGAACCCAAGCCTCGAGGGTCCTGCAGCCAAGCTCCAAGAACCCAAGCCTCGAGGGTCCGGCAGCCAAGCTCCAAGAACGCAAGCCTCGAGGGTCCGGCAGCCAAGCTCCAAGAACGCAAGCCTCGAGGGTCCGGCAGCCAAGCTCCAAGAACGCAAGCCTCGAGGGTCCGGCAGCCAAGCTCCAAGAACGCAAGCCTCGAGGGTCCGGCAGCCAAGCTCCAAGAACGCAAGCCTCGAGGGTCCGGCAGCCAAGCTCCAAGAACGCAAGCCTCGAGGGTCCGGCAGCCAAGCTCCAAGAACGCAAGCCTCGAGGGTCCGGCAGCCAAGCTCCAAGAACGCAAGCCTCGAGGGTCCGGCAGCCAAGCTCCAAGAACGCAAGCCTCGAGGGTCCGGCAGCCAAGCTCCAAGAACGCAAGCCTCGAGGGTCCGGCAGCCAAGCTCCAAGAACGCAAGCCTCGAGGGTCCGGCAGCCAAGCTCCAAGAACGCAAGCCTCGAGGGTCCGGCAGCCAAGCTCCAAGAACGCAAGCCTCGAGGGTCCGGCAGCCAAGCTCCAAGAACGCAAGCCTCGAGGGTCCGGCAGCCAAGCTCCAAGAACGCAAGCCTCGAGGGTCCGGCAGCCAAGCTCCAAGAACGCAAGCCTCGAGGGTCCGGCAGCCAAGCTCCAGACCTAAGATCCCAGCCTCAAGCCTGAAGAGCAAAGACCCCAGCCTGTCTCCAAGCTCAGGCCTCTAGACCCCAGCCACATCCTGTCCTGAAGCCATGTCATGTACTTGCCTGGTTCTGGGGTCCGAGCCCGAGGCAAGACCCAGGTTCTGGGTCCTTGTCCAGTCTCAGGCTCGGAGTCAAAGCCTTGTCTCCTAGTTCATGGTTTCTAGTCCTGGTCCCACTTTCCCTAGCCCATGTCTGCATTCTTGTCCCTGCTCCTGGTCTGTATGTCACGTCCCTACTCTAGTCAAGTTCTCTTCCTTGTACTCCAGTGTCTGTCTCGCATTTGGGTCCGTTCCCAATGCCCCATTGTGACACTAAGTTGGAGATATTGTAAAAAGTGAGTGTGAAAGAGAATATTTATCAACTAATTGTTCAAAGGACATCAGTCTACCTTCTTTTAATAAATCCAAAAAAAAAATTAATACCTTTATTTTTCCAAGGTAAAAAAATTGAATCACTCAAAAAACGCTTAAAGTAGTTTCAATAAATTAAACTTCGATAAATTAAAAATTCAATAATATTTAAAAAATTGCGGAACTGAAGCCAAATTTGTAAAGAGTGCTGAATCACAGGGTATGAGTTTAAGTTAGCAACTTTAGTTAATTGTATAGGCAAAGCAGCTCACAATAATGAGGTTAAATATAAATGTTTCACAGCTTTCAATTCCAAATCTACACAGATAGGCCGATCCTTCTTATCAACCCAATATAACAAAAAGGACATATATCGCACATTAACAGCCCAATAATACATTCTTAAATTAGGCAAAGCGAGACCCCCATCCTTTTTCAAATTTTGTAAATGACATTTACTAATCCTTGGTCTTTTATTATTTGAGATAAAAGATAAAATAATAGAATCAATCAGACCAAAAAGCTTTTTAGTCAAGAAAACAGGGATATTCTGAAATAGATATAAAAATTTTGGTAAAATCATCATTTTGACTAAATGGATGCGACCAACAAGTGAAAATCTAAGTGGACTCCATCCATTAAATAAATATTTCGTAGAGTCTAGCAAAGGAACAAAATTGGCTTTATAAAGATCCTTATATTTTTTAGTGATTGTGGCACCTAAATAACTAAAAGAATCTGTGACTTTGAAAGGAGTATTGTCATACATAAAGACGGTTTCATTTATAGGAAACAATCTACTTTTACTAAAATTTATTTTATATCCTGAAAACTCTCCAAATTCATTAAATAATTTTAACAAGGCAGGAATAGATTCTTCAGGATTAGATATATAAACCAATAAATGATCTGCAAAAGGAGATATCTTATGAATGGTTTCATTCATAGGAATCCCATAAATATTTTTAGCTTCACGGAGAGCAATAGCAAGAGGTTCTAATATTAAATTAAATAACAAAGGACTTAATGGACAGTCTTGTCTTGTCCCCCATGAAATCTGAAAAAAAGGAGACCTACAGTTATTAGTAATAACAGTAGCAATAGGAGCTTTATATATCATTCTAACCCAATTATTAAAATTAACACCAAAGCCAAATTTCTCTAAAACATTAGATATTTCCATCTGACTTGATCAAACGCTTTTTTAGCATCCAAAGAGATGACACATTGTGGAGTTTTAAAAGAGGATGAATATATAATGTTAAATAGTCTCCAAACATTTGAAAAAGAATAATGACCCTTTATGAAACCTGTCTGATCTTTAAAAACAATTTTTCCCAAAATATTCTCCAACCAATTGGCTGTTATCTTTGACAGAATCTTAGCATCAACGTTCAATGGTGAAATAGGTCTATATGAGGCAGAATCAGTAGGATCTTTATCCTTTTTAGGAAATAAAGAGATAGAAGCCTCATAAAAAGTAGAGGGTAAATCACCTTTCACAAAAGAAACCTTAAACATTTCCAACATATACAGAGAAAGCAATTTTCCAATTTTTTAATAAAATTCTACAGGATAACCATCAAGTCCAGGGGCTTTACCAGACTGCATTGAAAAAATAGCTTTATGAATTTTGGCTTCAGTAATTTGGGCATCAAGAGTTTTTTGATCTTCAACAGAGATTTTGGGAAAAACAATCTTTCGTAAGAAAGCATCCATTTTAGAAGAATCTACTGGACATTGAGATTTATAAAGTTCAGTACAAAAGTCTTAAAATCCTATTAATTTCTTCATATTCCCAAGCCAAAGTACCATCTTTCCTATGAATTTTCAATATTTGCCTTTTGGCTCTAGCTGTTTTTAATTGAGATACAAGCAGTTTATATGATTTTTATCTCCAATCATATAAAATTGACTCACTTAAGCAAATCGCCTTCAATAAGATGAGTTAATAATAAGTTATATTGTGATTGAAGTTCCACCCTTTGTTTGAATAAATCAATATTAGGGGAAACTGCATAAATATTATTTAAGTCTTTAATTTGTTTTGAAATTTTATCTAATTCTACCTTAGTCTGTTTTTTAAACTTAGCTGAATAAGAAATGATCTGACCACGTAAAAATGCTTTAAATGTATCCCATATAATTAATTTAGACATACCCCCATATCATTAAAAAGAAAAAAATGCTTTTATCTGACTTTCAATAAAACTGACAAAGTCAGAGTTTTGCAATAATGTCTGAGACATGTGTCATGGTGGATGAACCAGAATAACATCATCAAATTCAAAAGACAAGTTCAAAGGCGCATGGTCAGATATAGCAATAGCATCATATTTGCAATTTTTAACATTAGGCAAGAAGTGAGGATGAATTATAATATAATCAATCCTTGAATTTTTTTTATAAACATGTGTAAAGAAAGAATATTCTGTTATCAGGGTGTAGATACCTCCATAGTTCAATCAATCCGAAATCGGTCAAAAAGGAGTTGATAAGTGACACACCATGATTTGGAAGTCGCTGATTGGTTAGTCTCTTACCCCATCAAAGTATTTAAACAACAGTTAAAATCCCCACCCGTTATCAACATATATTCATTTAAATCAGGCAGTAAAGCAAATACCTTTTTTAAAAAAGAAGGATCATCTAAATTAGGACCATAGAAATTAACCAAAACAACTTTTCTATTACAGATCACTCCTTTAACAATTAAAAATCTACCATTAGAATCTGACTCAATATCTTCTTGAGTAAATATATTAGATTTAATAAAGATGGACACGCCTTTAGTCTTACGCTGTGAAGTGGAGTGGAACTGCAAACCTTTCCATCATCCAAAAAATTTATTTTGATCTCCCGCCCTGATATGTGTCTCTCGAGCAAAAATTATATCAGGCTGGACAGAGCACATACCAATACGGGATGATCAGACATGGTGGGGATGAAGAATACAACCACATAAGAAAGACCCATGGTCCGGAACCACCCAATGGAAAAAAATTCCTAACTCTAACCCCTCCCCCTCTCAAAAGCCCCAAAAAGGCAAGCAGACTAGATAGAATACAAAGCCAGGGACTCCTGTCTGTTCAGGAGAAACATTTTTTAAAGGATTATCTCTCCCTTCCCCCAGTTTAAAAAAAACGACTGTCCTTGTGAAAGGAACGATAAAGTCTCAGCAAAGGAAAGTGTTTACAATCCAGCATACTAATGTTATCTCTTAAAGAGAAAAACCAGTGCCATCTTTTAGGCTTAACATTATGTCTCTTAAAAAAAACTTTACATTCAATTATAAGACGCTATAATAAAGCAGAAAAAATATTAATAGCATGTTAAACCATACTAAATTTTCAAAAATACCAATTAATAATAACATAAGTAATTAAACCCTCCCCTAAATATATAAAAAAAAGCCGCATTAGTAGGGAACACTACTAATTAATTAATTAAGAAAGAAACAAAAAATAAGTCATCAAACCAAATATTAGGTTAAAGGGACAAGTCCCTTTATCTTCTTTTTCTCAGTTGAATGTCCGTAACCATTTAAACAGTTATACTTGAACCATAAATCTTCTTTCCAAAAAAAAATAATAATACACATTAACGAATGACCCTCCTTATCTTCTTTCTTTAGTCTCTCAATAAAATATCCAAGAAACCTTCATAAATCTTCTTTCCGAAATGCCAAGGATATACAAATAACCAATTTCAGACAATTCATTCGGTAACGGCGGCAGGTGTAGTTTGAATGAACTCCAATGCAGCTTTTGGATCAAAAAATGTACAAGGAGGAGAGTTAGAAGGAAAAACTTTAATTCTTGTCGGGTAATGCAAAGAAGGAAACAGTTTCTTATCATATGCCTGTTTCATTACCAGAGCAAATCTTGATCTTTGTTCCATTACCTCTCCTTGGATAATCATCATAAAAACAGAGCAGGGATACCATAAATCTAAAAACTCTGTTTTCTTGCCTGTCACATTATTTGATCTCTAATTTTAAATTGATGAAAACAGACCAAAACAGACCTTGGTCTATTTGGACCTTTAAATTTTGACATAAAAGCTCTGTGTGCTCATTCTACAGTAGGCGGCTTTGATAATATAGTATGAAATAAAGTATGAAAAAGCTTACCAAAGTAAGCAGTTAACTCTCCATCTTCAACTCCTTGGAGTCCAACAGTTCGTATATTTCTTCAGTGAGACCTATATTCCAGGTCTGTAATCTTATTTTGATATCTTTCCAAATGAGTTGTAGCTTCAGACAATTTTTGCTTAGTTATCTTCAATTCCTTTTCATGTGTAACAACTTGAGTTTCCAAGTCTTTAAATTTTCCTAGAAATGACTTCATTTCATTACTATTCTTTTCCAGTTAATCTTTAATTGATCCATTTTAATCGTTAATTGAATTCAGTGTCTGGACCATATCTTCAGCCCATGGTAGCATTTCATCAGGTCTTTCCTTTGGCATCTTTCCTTGGCCGTTACCTTTATCATTAGGTTCAGACACGTTCTTCCCACTCCTCGTAGACATAGACATATTGCTCCCCCTCAAGAATCAGCAATTAAAAATTTTAAATTTGAAGTTTAAACTAGGGGGAGAGAAACAAACGTAAGAGCAGCACAAAATTGCAGTTACTCTATTAACAGACAGGCGCAGTCTCCGCAATTCAACTATATACACAGAACACTATACAATACAACTACTGTACAGACATCTAGAGCATAGTAAATATTTAATTGTCTCATTTCAGGCCTAAAGATTTAATAGCTGTGTAGGCTTTCTTAGTCTGGTGGGATCACATCTTTCCCGACAAGCTGGATCACTTTACTTGGCAGGTGAGACTTGTGGCTGTGAAACAATCTCAGGTTCTGGGGCGTCCTCCATGGTGGTTATAGGAGTTGATTCTGAAACTGTAAGATGTGGTTCTGACAGCTCTGGAGACCTTTCTTCTTCTAGTTTATGCACCTTCATCTTGGGAAGGTACATTTAGTTCACTGGAGTATTCTCTTATTAATCCTTCTATTGCTCCCTTTATGATCTGATCTCTCCTCCTGGTTTCCACATCCACAACGTCATCTGACGAATCCTCTGTTTTTGTATCTCCAATGACTCCTTTCCTTTTGGAATTCCTTTCATCCAGCTGGGCTTTGATCTTTGCATCTCTTTTTACAAGCAGCTTTTTGTCTCTCACTTGAAGCTCATGCAATGACATTACTGCATGCAGAGTAAATTCTGGTTCTTTATACTCACAAAAGCTGAATGCTTGCAACTTCCCTGAACCTTACTGAAATTTTTTCTAGCTTAAAAATCAAGCCACATGTTGCAAGTAACTGACTGATTGATATATTGGAAGCTTTCTCATATACATTACCTACAAAAACTGTTGCAGTCAGACCACCACTTTCATTACTTTCACAATTCCCGTGAGCATCATGGTCCTTCCTTGGTCCAATATGCTTTCCAAACAGAGGTATAGAGGTTGGCATCAACACCTGTTTGTCCTCTGTTTAGCTACATTTCATGGTGTTTATCATGGAGTCAATTGTGACATCATCCAGACCTTTCTTAATTCACTTTCAGTTGTCTTTATTGCAGGGGATATGGCATGCAGATGGTGGACGGATCTCCAATTAAGTTATACTTGTCTCAGCCAGTCACAACCCCACAATGCTAGCTCTCCTGTTTATACCACATACAAGCTCAATGTGGCTTGCTGGTTGTTGTGTTTCACTGATACAAATGTCATTCTCAAAGGCTTTAAATTTTCCCTTGTTTAACTTCTTAGATGGACAACTGCAGGTTTCATGTCAGTAGCTTTGATATGCCATTCAAACTCATTTTGTGGAATGACTGAAACAGCTGGGCCCCTGTCCAAATTCATTTTATTTAATTAGATTATGAGAACACTTGGTCCTCTTTTATTGTCATTTAGAAATGCATACATGCATTAGGAAATGATACAATGTTTCTCCGGAGTGATATCACAGAAAACAGGACGAACCAAAGACTAATACCGATAGAACCACATAATGATAACATACAGTTACAGCAGTGCAAAGCAATACCATAATTCGATGAAGAACAAACCATGGGCATGGTAAAAAGATGTCTCAAGGTCCCTGAGTCGATCAACTCCCAAGTCCCCGATAGCAGGCAGGAAAAGGGAGAAACTCCCTGCCATAAACCTCCAGGCACCATCAACTTGCTGATGCCTTGGAAGCAGCCGACCACAGCCGACACTGAGTCCGTCCGTCCGAAAACTTCGAGCCTCTGACCAGCCCCTCCGATACAGCCTCCCGAACGCCATCCTCTGCTGAGCACCTTCAACCTAGTCCCGGCCACTGAAACAAGGAAAGCCGAGGATTCGGGGCCTTCTGCTCCGGAGATTCCGATTACCACACAGTAGCAGCGGCAGCGAAGCGGGCATTTCAGAAGTTTTCCAGATGTTCCTCCATACGCTGATGTCCGCCTCCATCAGATCAGAATTGCGCACGGTCCCCTACTTGACAGATAACAGATATAGAATTAGATCAGCCAGGACAGTTTCTGTTTAGACTTTGCAATTCTGTTCACACTCACTTTCATTCCTAACTGAAACTCAGTTGTCTGCAGTTTCCATTGATACAGCAACTTCAACTGCCCTTTAAATGTAAGTTATGCTTCAGTTGGGAACTGATTTTGAATGTGTTTTTTCTATGATTCCATGAACTAAGTGATCTCTCTGTGCATCATTAAGATGATTAATGAACTGACAATGCTCAGTCAATCTCTCAAATCAGCCAAATATGTTGAAATGGATTCACTTTCTTTTTAATCCCACTTATGAAACCAAAAGGTTTCTGCAATCAGCAATGGTGTTGGTTTGAAATGGTCCTGCATCATAAGACCTTAAAATTTAGGAAGAGATTTAGGCCATTTGGGTGATCTAGTCTGCTCCACCATTTCATTATGGCTGATCCAATTTTCCTCACAGCAACAATTTCCAGCCCTCCCCTGCGCCCCCCCCCCCACCCCCCAACCGTATCCCTTCAAGCCCTGATCAATCAAGAATCAATTAACCTCTACCATGATACTAAGTTAGGTGGAGTTGTGGATAATGAAGTAGGTTTTCAAAGCTTGCAGAGAGATTTAGGCCAGTTAGAAGAGTGGGCTGAAAGATGGCAGATGGAGTTTAATGCTGATAAATGTGAGGTGCTACACTTTGGTAGGACTAATCAAAATAGGACATACATGGTAAATGGTAGGGCATTGAAGAATGCGGTAGAACAGAGGGATCTACGAATAACGGTGCATAGTTCCCTGAAGTTGGAATCTCATGTGGATAGGGTGGTGAAGAAAGCTTTGGGTATGCTGGCCTTTATAAATCAGAGCATGAGTATAAGAGTTGGAATGTAATGTTGAAATTGTACAAGGCATTGGTGAGGCCAGATTTGGTCACCAAATTATAAGAAAGATGTCAACAAAATAGAGAGAGTACAGAGAAGGTTTACTAGAATGTTACCTGAGTTTCATCACCTAAGTTACAGAGAAAGGTTGAACAAGTTGGGTCTTTATTCTTCGGAGCGAAGAGGGTTGAGGGGGGACCTGATAGAGGTATTTAAAATTATGAGAGGGACAGATAGAGTTGATGTGGATAGGCTTTTTCCATTGAGAGTAGGGGAGATTCAAACAAGAGGACATGAGTTGAGAGTTAAAGGGCAAAAGTTTAGTGGTAACATGAGGGGGATCTTCTTTACTCAGAGTAGTGGCTGTGTGGAACGAGCTTCCAGCAGAAGTGGTTGAGGCAGGTTCAATGTTGTCGTTTAGAAACATAGAAACATAGAAAATAGGTGCAGGAATAGGCCATTTTGCCCTTCGAGCCTGCACTGCCATTCAGTACGATCATGGCTGATCATCCAACTCAGAACCCTGTACCTGCCTTCTCTCCATACCCACTGATCCCTTCAGCCACAAGGGCCATATATAATTCCCTCTTAAATATAGCCAATGAACTGGCCTCAACTGTTTCCTGTGGCAGAGAATTCCACAGATTCATCACTCTCTGTGTGAAGAAGTTTTTCCTCATCTCGGTCCTAAAAGGCTTCCCCTTTATCCTTAAACTGTAATCCCTCGTTCTGGACTTCCCCAACATCAGGAACAATCTTCCTGCATCTAGCCTGTCCAATCCCTTTAGAATTTCAATAAGATCCCCTCTCAATCTTCTAAATTCCAGCAAGTATAAGCCTAGTTGATCCAGTCTTTCATCATATGAAAGTCCTGCCATCCCAGGAATCAATCCGATGAACCTTCTTTGTACTCCCACTATGGCAAGAATGTCTTTCCTCAGATTAGGGGACCAAAACTGCACACAATACTCCAGGTGTGGTCTCACCAAGGCCTTGTATAACTGCAGTAGAACCTCCCTGCTCCTGTACTCGAATCCTCTTGCTATGAATGCCAGCATACCATTCACCTTTTTCACCGCCTGCTGTACCTGCATGCCCACTTTCAATGACTGGTGTACAATGACACCCGGGTCTCGCTGCACCTCCCCTTTTCCTAATTGGCCACCATTCAGATTTTAATCTGTTTTCCTGTTCTTGCCACCAAAGTGGATAACCTCACATTTATCCACATTAAATTGCATCTGCCATGAATTTACCCACTCACCTAATCTATCCAAGTCACCATACATCCTCTTAGCATCCTCCTCACAGCTAACACTGCCGCCCAGCTTCGTGTCATCCACAAACTTGGAGATGCTGCATTTAATTCCCTTGTCTAAGTCATTAATATATATTGTACACAACTGGGGTCCCAGCACTGAGCCTTGCGGTACCCCACTAGTCACTGCCTGCCATTCTGAAAAGGTCCCGTTTATTCCCACTCTTTGCTTCCTGTTTGCCAACCAATTCTCTATCCACATCAATACCTTACCCCCAATACCGTGTGCTTTAAGTTTGCACACTAATCTCCTGTGTGGGACCTTGTCAAAAGCCTTTTGAAAATCCAAATATACCACATCCACTGGTTCTCCCCTATCCACTCTACTTGTTACATCCTCAAAAAGTTCTATGACATTCGTCAGACATGATTTTCCTTTCACAAATCCATGCTGACTTTGTCCGATGATTTCACCGCTTTCCAAATGTGCTGTTATCACATCTTTGATAACCAACTCTAGCACTTTCCCCACCACCGATGTCAGGCTAACCGGTCTATAATTTCCCAGTTTCTCTCTCACTCCTTTTTAAAAAAGCGGGGTTACATTAGCCACCCTCCAATCCTCAGGAACTAATCCAGGATCTAAAGAGTTTTGAAAAATTATCACTAATGCATCCATTATTTCTTGGGCTACATCCTTAAGAACTCTGGGATGCAGACCATCTGGCCCTGGGATTTATCTGCCTTTAATCCCTTCAGTTTACCTAACACCACTTCCCTACTAAAATGTATTTCCCTCTGTTCCTCTATCTCACTAGACCCTCGGTCCCCTACTATTTCCGGAAGATTATTTATGTCCTCCTTAGTGAAGACAGAACCAAAGTAGTTATTCAATTGTTCTGCCATGTCCTTGTTCCCCATGATCAATTCACCTGTTTCTGACTGAAAGGGGCCTACATTTGTCTTAACCAATCTTTTTCTTTTCACCTATCTATAAAAGCTTTTACAGTCAGTTTTTATGTTCCCTGCCAGCTTTCTTTATTAATCTTTTTCCCCTTTCCTAATTAAGCCCTTTGTCCTCCTCTGCTGGACTCTGAATTTCTCCCAGTCCTCAAGTGTGCCGCTTTTTCTGGCTAATTTGTATGTTTCTTCTTTGGAATTGATACTATCCCTAATTTCCCTTGTCAGCCACGGGTGCACTACCTTCCCTGGTTTATTCTTTTGCCAAACTGGGATGAACAATTGTTGTAGTTCATCCATGCAATCTTTAAATGCTTGCCATTGCATATCCACGATCAACCCTTTAAGTATCATTTGCCAGTCTGTCTTAGCTAAGTCACGTCTCATACTTTCAAAGTTACCCTTCTTTAAGTTCAGAACCTTTGTTTCTGAATTAACTATGTCACTCTCCATCTTAATGAAGAATTCCACCATATTAGAGTCACTCTTACCCAAGGGGCCTCTCACGACAAGATTGCTAACTAACCCTTCCTCATTGCTCAATACCCAGTCTAGAATGGCCTGCTTTCTAGTTGGTTCCTCAACATGTTAGTTCAGAAAACCATCCCGCATACATTCCAAGAAATCCTCTTCCTCAGCACCCTTACCAATTTGGTTCACCCAATCTATATGTAGATTGAAGTCACCCATTATAACTGCTGTTTCTTTATTGCATGCATTTCTAATTTCCTGTTTAATGCCATCCCGAACCTCACTACTACTGTTAGGGGGCCTGTACACAACTTCCACCAGCATTTTCTGCCCCTTAGTGTTATGCAGCTCTACCCATATCGATTCCACATCCTCCAGGCTAATGTCCTTCCTTTCTATTGCGTTAATCTCCTCTCTAACCAGCAATGCTACCCCACCTCCTTTTCTTTCATGTCTATCACTCCTGAATATTTAATATCCCTGAATGTTGAGCTTCCATCCTTGATCACCCTGGAGCCATGTCTCTGATCCCAACTATATCATATTCATTAATAACTATCTGCACATTCAATTCATCCACCTTGTTATGAATGCTCCTTGCATTGACACACAAAGCCTTCAGGCTTGTTTTTACAACACTCTTAGCCCTTATACAATTTTGTTGAAAAGTGGCCCTTTTTGATTTTTGCTCTGGATTTGCCTGCCTGCCACTTTTACTTTTCACCTTACTACTTTTTGCTTCCACCCTCATTTTACTCCCCTCTGTCTCTCTGCACTTGTTGCCATCCCCCTGCCACATTAGTTTAAATCCTCCTGAACAACAGCAGCAAACACTCCCCCTAGGACATTGGTTCCAGTCCAGCCCAGGTGCAGACCATCCTGCTTGTACCGGTCCCACCTCCTCCAGAACTGGTTCCAAAGCCCCAGAAATTTGAATCCCTCCCCCTTGCACCATTTTTCAAGCCATGTATTCATCTGATATATCCTCCTATTTCTACTCTGACTTGCACGTGGCACTGGTAGTAGTCCAGAGATTATTACCTTTGTGGTCCTATTTTTTAGTTTATCTCCTAACTCCCTAAATTCACCTTGTAGGACGTCATCCTGTTTTTTACCTATATCGTCGATACCTATGTGCACCACGATCACTGGCTATTCACCCTCCCACTCCAGAATGTCCTGCAGCCGCTCAGAGACATCCTTGATCCTTGCACCAGGGAGGCAACATACCCTCCTGGAGTCTAATTTGTGGCCACAGAAATGCCCATCTATTCCCCTTACAATTGAATCCCCTATCACTATAGCTCTCCCACTCCTTTTCCTTCCCTCCTGTGCCGCAGAGCCACCCATGGTGCCATGAACTCGGCTGCTGCTGCCTTCCCCTAATGAGACATCTCCCCCAGCAGTATCCAAAACAATATATCTGTTTAGGAGGGAGATGACCCCAGGGGACTCCTGCACTTCCTACCTACTGCTAAGCTGTCTAGTGGCCACCTATTCCCTTTCTGCCTGTATAGCCTTTACCTGCGGTGTGGCCAACTCACTGAATGTGCTATTCACGACTTTCTCAGCATCGTGGATGCTCCAGTATGAATCCAGTCATTAAACTGGACAGCTGTATGAACAGGAAAGGAATGGAGTGTTATGGGCTGAGTGCAGGTCGGTGGGACTAGGTGAGAGTATGAGTTTGGTACAGACTAGAAGGGCCAAGATGGCCTGTTTCCATGCTGTAATTGTTTAACGGTTATATGGTTAGAGACCGTCTACCGCTGCCTGTGGCAAATAATTCCACAGATTCACCACTGTCGGGGTAAAGAAATTCCTTCTCATCACCATTCTAAAAGGACACCCCTCAATTCTGAGGCTGTGTCCTGTAACCTTAGACTTTCCCACCACAGGAAACATCCTCTCTGCATTCACTCTATCAAGACCTTTCATCATTCGATAGATTCCAATGAGGTCACCCCTCATTGTTCCGAATTCTAGTGAATATAGGCTCTGAGCCATCAAGCACTCTTCAAATGACCCACCATTCAATCCTGGAATCATTTTCGCTAAGCTCCTTTGAACCCTCTCCAGTTTCAGTATATCTTCTCTCAACTAACAGGTCCAAAACTGCTCATAATATTCCAAATGAGGCCTCACTGGTGCTTTATGAAGTCTAAATATTACATCCTTGCTTTTACATTCTAGTTCTCTTAAAATGAATGCTAACATCGTATTTGCTTTCCTCACCACAGACTTAACCTGCAAATTAACCTTTAGGAATTCCTACACAAGGATGCCAAAGTCCCTTTGCAACTCAGGTTTTTGTATTTTCTCTCCATTTAGAAAATAGTCACCCTTTCATTTCTTCTATCAAAGTGAATGACCATACCACTTCCTGACACTGTATGCCATCTAAACAGTATGACTTTAAATACAGAGCACTCAGCAAAATTGGTACTCATTTCTCATTGGCTATTTCATTTGTTTCAAAATACTGTTGGATTAGTTTGGTATTCATGAGCCAATTATCCATTGTGAAATCAAACACATCATCTTTCCAGCATAGCCGCCCATTTCTGCTCTTCTTTTATGATAATTATTACCCAGTACTCACTTTTTATGAACACATGAATTCTTCCATTCTTTGACTTTTTTTTAATACTTCATCATCTCTTCCGTTTTTTAACTCTGTTGTTTCGGCATGTGCTGGGCTGTACTTTTTAACTCATCGTTTCTCGCTGTGCTTCTTTTTACTCGAGCATTTCACTACGCTTCAACAGGTCAGTAGCCATCTTAGGTTTGTCTTAAAAATACATTGTCACCACTGATATGTTTTGTAGCTTCAAAACATTCAATTAATTGAAAGAAAGACACGGGAGTCCAGGAATGCGGATCTATCTTCATGTTTACTTTAGGCGAAGTGCGAAGTATCATGTGGTAGCATCATGACATATGCAATTCACTTGCTTTTACATATTTGTAATGGATTAGTTAAACAAAGAATGCTTAATCAACAACTTATTTACAAGATTACTCAAATATTACTGAAATATTAAATACAGAACACTCCTCCGTGTACAAAATGTACAAATTGATCAAAATGTACTAAATAGAAGAAAATGGAAGGAGAAGAAAGGTGTCCAAAGCTGTCAGAACAACTTTCTTCAGTCTCCGAATAACCTCCTACAACCGCTGCGGAGGAAGCCCAGAACCTGAGATTGTTTTCACAGCCACAAGTCTCACCTGTCAAGCAGAGTGAATCCTCCCCCCAACACCTCCACCTCATGTCAGGAAAGACATTATCCCACAAGAGCAAAAAATCCTCCACTATGATTATATCTTTAGACCTGAATGGGATAATTTAAAATTTACTATGCTGTGATGTCTATATACTATTTGCACCATATACTATACTGTATACAGTAGAAATCTGTTTGCTCTCTACCAGCCTCTAACACCTCCCTTCCTCCATGTTGCACTTTTGTCATCGTTCTCAGAGAAGTGCTCATGGAAAGAAACCTTCATCCACTACCAGACATTGTCAGAAGCCCAGCTTTAGCTCAGAGCCCCTATAGCAATCATTTGAGAGAATTTATGATCAAACACCCACAATTTACCGTAAGGAAAGTGACTTCATAAACCTCACTGCAGCTTTACCTGAGAACAGTACTGGAAATATCATTTACCGAGTTTTGTAACCATGACACCTCACACACACCCCCATACGCTACTGTGGGCATGGTTGGAAGTAGTTGTGGTGATCATTAGGATCTATTATTAACTATGCTCAATGTCCCCACCTGGTCATAGAAGGGATGCCCCCACCTGATCTTGAAATGAGTTTTGAGAATTATCCCTCTGGAAAATCAGACCTTTAGCCAACTCAAGAGTAAGAGGATTGCAAAAATTTGTATGCTATATAGAGCCTTGAGATTCATCTCCTTATGTGGCAGAAACAAACAAAGAAACACAATAGAACCCATTTTAAAAAAGAAGCCCATCAAACACTCAATCTGCAAAAAAAAAAGCAAAAATGCGCTAACAATAAAATAAGCAAGTAGCATTCAGGACTGAAGTGCACAAAGGTGAGTCCACAGCCACAAAGCCAGTCACAGCTGATCCAGGA
Source organism: Mobula hypostoma (assembly GCF_963921235.1). Taxonomy (NCBI): domain Eukaryota; kingdom Metazoa; phylum Chordata; class Chondrichthyes; order Myliobatiformes; family Myliobatidae; genus Mobula; species Mobula hypostoma. The sequence continues at coordinate 33,685,465 of NC_086100.1, forward strand.
GCCTGTTGGCTGCAGGCCGCAGCCTCAGTTTGGTGCAGAGATAAGTAAACGTTGTGGAACAGTGAGCAGAACTTCAGCCAATCTTTCACCTCCGGCCCCAATATGCTGACCTCTTCAACCTAGCCTAGCACTTAAATCGGCCAAACAGTGGGTCGTTCCTCGGTCTTTGGACCTGGGCCCTGCCACTCCAATACGCTCTCGGTCCTGGGACCCACCGCCTCGATTTGCCCCATAACCAACCTTTCCAATTTGGCCCGGTGCTTAAACCGGTCAAACCTCAGCCTGTTACTCGCTTGAGTCCAAAAGGGAAGTTACAGGCCATTGATTGCAGTGATCTTTTGGGAAATAGTGAGGTTAATAAAGTAGTTGTTCTTGCTGTGCTTCACCAGGGCCATTATAAACCAAAATAGTCAATTTTATGCCAACTGCAATCACATTTTCATGCAGTAACAGGGAGGACAAAACCTTTTCTAGTACTTCTTAACAAAATGTGTTAGTGATTTCATTAACAGCTTGAGAATTGCTTTCACATATCTGCAGTCAAATACAAATACATCATATCTAAGCTGATTAAAAGTTGAAGACCTTTATATATTTGTGGTTATCTCTCCTCCCACTAGTGTTGCCATTAAGAAGCTGTGCAGGTGGTTTCACAATTTATACGTGCCTCAACAAAATTAATAAGATAGAGCACTACATTCATCCATCCAACAATGAATCAATCAAATCCTGCACATAGGGTTTAACTCTTCAACAGGTATCCATGCACATAAATGATCAGTAAAGAAATAAAAAAAAACAGAAAATGGTGGTAGTTCTCTAACACATGTTGAATTTATGGAGACAGAATAAAGATTAATATTTCAGGTCAATAAGCTCCAGTTAGGACCGAAAGAAAAAGCTTTTGGACAAGTAAGAGTTAGGAAAAGTTGGGATGGTAAAAGAACAAATGGATGCTTCTTGAAAGAATGCTAAGCAAAAACAATGCATGAGGAAAGGTGAGGTTCTGAACTCGATAAAGACTTTATCAATTCTGAGTCATATCTGCCACTCCTATATTCCACACACCAACTGTTGGCTATGAATCTGCTATTATCATTACCATCTCCTCTGGACCAACTCTTTATTTCCATCACAAACAAGAGTAAATCTGCAGATGCTGGAAATCTGTGCAACACACACAAAATGCTGGAGGAACTCAGCAGGCCAGGCAGCATCTATAGAAAAGAGCACAGTCAACGTTTCAGGCCGAGACCCTTCGGCAGGATTTTATTTCTGTACTTGTCTCGTTACTGAACCCCTTTCTCTTGCACTTTCAATCCTTTCTTTATTTGACTTTTTTAAAGATTTTATTGGGGGCTAAAATCTTTCAACAGTTGTCATGTTGACATTGCGTGGGAAGGCTGTGACTGTCAATTGCAAGGTTGCTGGAACCTACTTTTTGATTGCAACCCAAGTGCAAATGTATGCCATGCTGTTTTACCTACTACTGCAAGTTAAACAATCAGATGTCTCTCATCGATTGCATGACATTCTGAAGTGGGAGGGTGATCAGCCAGATGTCGTGGTGCACATCGGTACCAATGACATTGCAAGGAAGAGTGAGGAGGTCCTGGAGAGTGAGTTTAGAGAGCTTGGTAGGAAGTTGAAAAGCAGGACCTCGAGGGTGGTAATCTCAGGATTGCTACCTGTGCTACGTCCCAGTGAAGGTAAGAATAGGATGCTCTGGAGGATGAACAAATGGCTGAGGAACTGGTGTAGGTGGCAGGGTTTCAGATTTCAGGATCATTGGGACCCCTTCAGGGGCAGGTGGGACCTGTACAAGAGAGACGGGTTATACTTGAACTACAGGGGGACCAATATCCTTTCAGGGAGGTTTGTTAGTGCTGTTGGGGAGGCTTTAAACTAGATTTGCAGGGGGATGGGAACCAGAGTGCCAGAGCTGACAGTGTGGCTGGGGTGACAATAAATGATGTTAAAAGTTCAAGCAAAGCTGCAAATGGAAAGGTTGTGAGTGATGGTAAAAATCTTCTGAGGTGTATATATTTCAATGCTAGGAGTATTGCGGGGAAGGCGGATGAGTTGAGGGCGTGGATTGACAGGTGCAATTGTGACGTTATAGCAATTAGTGAAACTTGGCTACAGGAGGGGCAGGACTAGCAGCTTAATATTCCAGGGTTCCAATGTTTCAGATGTGATCGAGGCAGAGGAATGAAAGGTGGGGGAGTAGCATTGCTTGTTAGGGAAAATATTACAGCAGTGCTCAGGCAGGACAGATTAGAGGGCTTGTCCTTATGAGTGGAGCTGAGAAACAGGAAAGGTATGGCCACATTAGTGGGATTGTATTACAGACCACCCAATAGTCAACGAGAATTGGAAGAGCAAATCTGCAGAGAGATAGCAGGCAACTGCAGGAAACATAAAGTTGTGGTGGTAGGGGATTTTAATTTTCCATATATTGATTGGGACTCCCATACTGTTAGGGGTCTAGATGGTTTAGAGTTTGTAAAATGTGTTCAGGAAAGTTTTCTAAATCAATATATAGAGGGACCAACTAGAGGGGATGCAATATTGGATCTCCTGTTAGGAAACGAGTTAGGACAAGTGACAGAAGTCTGTGTAGGGGAGCACTTTGGTTCCAGTGATCATAACACCATTAGTTTCAACTTGATCATGGACAAGGATAGATCTGGTCCTAGGGTTGAGATTCTGAACCGGAAGAAGGCCAAATTTGAAGAAATGAGAAAGGATCTAAAAAGTGTGGATTGGGACAGGTCGTTCTCTGGCAAGGATGTGATTGGTAGGTGGGAAGCCTTCAAAGGAGAAATTTTGAGAGTGCAGAATTTGTATGTTCCTGTCAGGATTAAAGGCAAAGTGAATAGGAATAAGGAACCTTGGTTCTCAAGGGATATTGCAACCCTGATGAAGAAGAAGAGGGAGTTGTATGACATGAATAGGAAGCAGAGAGTAAATAAGGTGCTTGAGGAGTATAAGAAGTGCAAGAAAATACTTAAGAAAGAAATCAGGAGAGCTAAAAGAAGACATGAGGTTGCTGTGGCAGTCAAAGTGAAGGATAATCCAAAGAGCTTTTACAGGTATATTAAGAGCAAAAGGATTGTAAGGGATGAAATTGGTCCTCTTGAAGATCAGAGTGGTCGGCTATGTGCAGAACCAAAGGAAATGGGGAAGATTTTAAACAGGTTTTTTGCGTCTGTATTTACTAAGAAAACTGGCATGAGGTCTATGGAATTAACGGAATCAAGTAGTGAGATCATGGAAACTGTACAGATCGAAAAGGAGGAGGTCCTTGCTGTCTTGAGGAAAATTAAAGTGGATAAATCTCCAGGACCTGACAGTGTGTTCCCTCGGACCTCGAAGGAGACTAGTGTTGAAATTGCAGGGGCCCTGGCAGAAATATTTAAAATGTCGCTGTCTACAGGTGAGGTGCCAGAGGATTGGAGAGTGGCTCATGTTGTTCCCTTGTTTAACAAAGGATCGAAAAGTAATCCGGGAAATTATAGGCCAGTAAGTTTAACGTCAGTAGTAGGTAAGTTATTGGAGGGAGTACTAAGAGACAGAATCTACAGGCATTTGGATAGACAAGGACTTATTAGGGAGAGTCAACATGGCTTTGTGCGAGGTAGGTCATGTTTGACCAATCTATTGGAGTTTTTCGAGGAGGTTACCAGGAAAGTGGATGAAGGGAAGGCAGTGGATATTGTCTACATGGACTTCTGTAAGGCCTTTGACAAGGTCCCGCATGGGAGGTTAGTTAGGAAAATTCAGTCGCTAGGTATACATGGAGAGGTGGTAAATTGGATTAGGCATTGGCTCAATGGAAGAAGCCAAAGAGTGGTAGTAGAGAATTGCTTCTCCGAGTGGAGGCCTGTGACTAGTGGTGTGCCACAGGGATCAGTGCTGGGTCCATTGTTATTTGTCATCTATATCAATGATCTGGATGATAATGTGGTAAATTGGATCAGCAAATTTGCTGATGATACAAAGATTGGAGGTGTAGTAGACAGTGAGGAAGGTTTTCAGAGCCTGCTAAGGGACTTGGACCAGCTGGAAAAATGGGCTGAAAAATGGCAGATGGAGTTTAATACAGACAAGTGTGAGGTATTGCACGTTGGAAGGACAAACCAAGGTAGAACATACAGGGTTAATGGTAAGGAACTGGGGAGTGCAGTGGAACAGAGGGATCTGGGAATACAGATACAAAATTGCCTAAAAGTGGCATCACAGGTAGATAGGGTCATAAAGAGAGCTTTTGGTACATTGGCCTTTATTAATCAAAGTACTGAGTATAAGAGCTGGAATGTTATGATGAGGTTGTATAAGGCATTGGTGAGGCCGGATCTGGAGTATTGTGTTCAGTTTTGGTCACCAAATTACAGGAAGAATATAAATAAGGTTGAAAGAGTGCAGAGAAGGTTTACAAGGATGTTGCCGGGACTTGAAAAACTCAGTTACAGAGAAAGATTGAATAGGTTAGGACTTTATTCCCTGGAGCGTAGATGAATGAGGGGAGATTTGATAGAGGTATATAAAATTATGATGGGTATAGATAGAGTGAATGCAAGCAGGCTTTTTCCACTGAGGCAAGGGGAGAAAAAAACCAGAGGACATGGGTTAAGAGTGAGGGGGGGAAAAGTTTAAAGGGAACATTAGGAGGGGCTTCTTCACACGGAGAGTGGTGGGAGTTTGGAATGAGCTGCCAGGCGAGGTGGTAAATGCGGGTTCTTTTTTAACATTTAAGAATAAATTGGACAGATACATGGATGGGAGGTGTGTGGACGGATATGGTCCGTGTGCAGGTCAGTGGGACTAGGCAGAAAATGGTTCAGCACAGCCAAGAAGGGCCAAAAGGCCTGTTTCTGTGCTGTAGTTTCTATGGTTTCTATTAGTTTACAATTATCAAGCACCTGTGGACCTCATACCAGGTGCTTAGACATCAGGCCTCTTCAATGATACTTGACCACTGAAGCCCATCATAGGTGAGAGTTATTCCTAATCACACTGCCTCAATAATTATAATATGATGGCAAGAAGCGGCTGCTAGAGAGTACCCCAGTGGCTGTCGCCCTTAACAATAAGTATTCCTGCTTGAGTACTGTTGTGGGGGATGACCTACCTGGGGGAAGTAACAGTGGTCGCACCTCTGGCACAGAGTCTGGCCCTGTGGCTCAGAAGTGTAGGGAAAGAAAGAGGATGGCAGCAGTGATAGGGGACTCTATAGTTAGGTGTTCAGAGAGGCGATTCTGTGGACGCAGAAAAGAAACACGTATGGTAGTTTGCCTCCCACGTGCCAGGGTCCAGGATGTTTCTGATCGCGTCCATGATATCTTGAAGTGGGAAGGAGAACAACCAGAGGTCGTGGTACATATTGGTACCAATGACAAGGTAGGAAAAGGGAAGAGGTCCTGAAAACAGACTACAGGGAGTTAAGAAAGAAGTTGAGAAGCAAGACCTCAAAGGTAGTAATCTCAGAATTACTGCCTATGCCACGTGACAGTGAGTATAGGAATAGAATGAGGTGGAGGTTAAATGCCTGGCTGAGGGATTGGAGCAGGGGGCAGGGATTCAGATTTCTAGATCATTGGGACCTCTTCTAGGGCAGGTGTGACCTGTACAAAAAGGACAGTTGCATTTGAATCCTGGGGGGAAGGTTTGCTAAGGCTGTTGGGGAGAGTTTAAACTAGAATTGCTGGGGGGTGGGAACCGAACTGAAGTGATGGAGGAAAGGGAGGTTGGCTCACAAATAGAGAAAGCTTGGAGACAGTGCGAAAGGAAGGATAGGCAGGTGATAGAGAAAGGAGGAGCTCGGTCCGATAGTTTGAGATGTGTCTATTTTAATGCAAGGAGTATCATGAATAAAGCAGATGAGCTTAGACCATGGATCAGTACTTGGAGCTATGATGTTGTGGCCATTACAGAGACTTGGACGGTGCAGGTGCAGGAATTGCTACTTCAAGTGCCGGGCTTTAGATGTTTCAGGAAGGACGGGGAGGGAGGCAAAAGATGTGGGGCGCGGCACTGTTGATCAGAGATAGTGTCACGGCTGCAGAAAAGGAGGAAGTCATGGAGGGGTTGCCTACGGAGTTTCTGTGTGTGGAAGTTAGGAATAGGAAGGGGTCAATAACTCTACTGGGTATTTTTTATAGACCATCTAATAGTAACAGGAACATCAAGGAGCAGATAGGGAGGCAGATTCTGGAAAGGAGTAATAATAACAGTGTTGCTGTGATGGGAGATTTTAATTTCCCAAATATTGATTGGCATCTCCCTAGAGTGAGAGGTTTAGATGGGGTAGAGTTTGTTAGGTGTGTTCAGGAAGGTTTCTTGACACAATATGTAGATAAGCCTACAAGAGGAGAGGCTGTACTTGATCCGGTATTGGAAAATGAACCTGGTCAGGTGTCAGGTCTCTCAGTGGGAGATCATTTCAGAGATAGTGATCAAGAAATAACTGAGGCTTGTAAGAACAGAACGGCAGTTGTCATGGGGGATTTTAACTTCCACATAGATTGGGTGAATCAGGTTGGTCACGGAAGTCTTGAGGAGGACTTCATGGAATGCATCTGTGATGGCTTTCTTGAACAGCATGTTAGTGAACCTACAAGGGAAAATACTATCTTAGTTCTAGTCCTGTGCAATGAGACAGGTAAGATTAACGATCTTGTAGTCAGGGATCCTCCTGGAAAGAGTGATCATCGTATGATTGAGTTTCACATACAGATGGAGGATGAAATAGTTAGATCTAAAACTAGTGTACTATGCTTGAACAAGGGAGACTACAACGGGATGAGGGAGGAGTTGTCTAATGTCAATTGGGAGCATAGGTTATTTGGTAGGACAATTGAGGAACAGTGGAATACTTTCAAAGAGATTTTTCACAGTGCTCAACAAAAGTATATTCCAGTCAAAAGTAAGGACAGTAAGTGTGGGGAGAGCCAGCCTTGGATAACTAAGGAAATAAAAGAGAGTATCAAATTAAAAGCTCATGTGTACAAAGTCGCAAAGAGTAGTAGGAGACTGGAGGATTGGGAAAACTAATTGTGGACAAGATTAAAGAAATTGATAAGAAATATGTTATGGCTCCTTCTGAGGAGTTATACAAACAAAGAACTGAACTTCAAATGGAACACAGTTTACTACTCTCATCCTCGATTGTAAACCAATTAAAGAAAACAAGAAGTGAATTTTATGTTCACAGTGATAAAATTGGCAAGCTGCTGGCTAATCAATTGAAGTCTAATTATGTTAAATCTCAAATCAATCAGATTTATAACCAAAATGATCGATTGATACTGGATCATGTGGGGATTAATCAAACCTTTTGTGATTTTTATTCTTCTTTATATCAATCAGAGTCTCCTCGAGATTCTAAATATATGAATGATTTTTTAGATAATTTAGACTTCCCTCAGATTTCACAGGATATGTCTTCTATATTAGATACTTCCATTACTATGGATGAGATTAAGAATGTTATTCTTTCTATGAATTTGGGGAAAGCTCCTGGCCCGGATGGGTTTACCGTTGAATTTTATAAATGTTTTGCTTCTTTATTGATCCCTTGGCTCTGTAGGGTTTTTGAGGCTTCTCTGAAACTTGGTAAACTTCCTGAATCTTTTAATAGAGCGTCAATTTCTTTAATATTAAAGAAGGATAAAGACCCTGCTCAATGTGCATCTTATAGACCAATATCTCTATTAAATGTTGATTCTAAAGTTTTTTCTAAGTTATTAGCAAATAGACTAGAAAAAGTACTTCCTTCTATTATTTCGGAAGACCAAACAGGTTTTATTAAAGGTCGTTACTCTTTTTATAATATTCGTACATTGTTAAATATCGTTTATACTCCTTCACAAAATGTTCCTGAGTGTGTTATTTCTTTAGACGCCGAGAAAGCTTTTGATAGAGTAGAATGGCCTTATTTATTTAAGGTGCTTGAAATGTTTAATTTTAGCTTGAAATTTATATCCTGGATTAAACTGTTATATCATTCCCCTGTAGCCTCGGTCCGTACTAACTCTTTAAACTCACCTTTTTTTCCTCTTTTTCGAGGTACTCGACAAGGCTGTCCTCTTAGTCCCCTATTATTTGATATTGCATTAGAACCTCTTGCAATTGCCATTCGAGAATCTTCAAATATTACTGGGATAACTTGGGGATTAAAGTCCCATAAATTATCACTCTATGCTGATGATTTACTTTTATATATTTCTAATCCTGAGAAATCCATTCCTGCTGTTTTAGAGTTATTAGCACAATTTGGTTTTTTTTCAGGTTATAAATTAAATCTTAGTAAGAGTGAATTCTTTCCGATTAATAAACATCTTCCCTTATATTATAAATTTCCATTTAAATTGATTGATAACTATTTTTCTTATCTTGGGATTAAAATTACTTGTAAACATAAAGATTTATTTAAGATTAACTTTTTACCACTAATAGACCATATCACTCAACTTTCATCTAAATGGTTTCCTTTATATTTAACTTTGATTGGTCGTATTAATGCAGTTAAGATGTTTTTTTTGCCAAAATTTTTATATGTGTTCCAAAATCTTTCTTTGATAAAGTTGACTCTAAAATTTCTTCATTTATTTGGCAGAATAAAAATCCGAGACTGGGTAAAATACATTTACAGAAAGCTAAGAGAGATGGAGGTTTAGCATTACCTAACTTTAGATTCTATTATTGGGCAATTAATATTCGACATATGAAATTTTGGTTACTTGACCAGGATATACTATCTATTCCTAAATGGGTAGCATTGGAACTACAATCTGTTCAGGGCTATACACTTGGCTCTATTTTAGGTTCCTCTCTCCCTTTTGATTCGAAACGCCTTAAGCAGGTGTCTAACCCGATAGTTAAATATGCCTTGCGTATTTGGTTTCAATTCAGAAAATTTTTTGATCTTAATCAATTCGGGTTAGCGATTCCTATTTTAGGTAACATATTTTTTCCTCCCTCTTTTACGGATCGCGCTTTTCAAACTTGGAAGACTAAGGGTATTTTACGGTTTTTGGATTTATTTTTAGATGGTTCCCTTATGTCTTTTGAACAGTTATCTAATAAATATAACTTATCAAGAATACATTTTTTTAGATAATTACAAGTTAGAAATTTCCTAAGTACTATACTTTCTTCCTTTCCAATGCTTCCTCCTACATATATTTTAGATTCGATAATTAACCTTAATCCATGTCAGAAAGGTGCATCGGCTATGATTTATAATATTATTATGAAACTTAGGAAAGCTCCATTTGATAAGATTAGGGTAGATTGGGAACAGGAATTGGGGCTTACCATTTCTGTGGATGATTAGGGGCAGATTTTACAATTAGTTAATACTTCCTCTATTTGTGCTAAACATTCCCTAATTCAATTTAAAGTTGTTCATAGAGCACATATGTCCAAAGATAAGTTAACGCGTTTTTACTTGCATATTAATCCTTTTTGTGATAGATGTTCGGGGCAGATAGCCTCTTTAACTCATATGTTTTGGTCTTGCCCTACTTTGGAAACTTTTTGGAGAGACATTTTTAATATTATTTCTAAGGTATTAAATATAGATATCTCTCCTCACCCTATTACTGCTATCTTTGGACTACCTAAAATTTCTAGTAATCTTTCTCCTTCAGCCCGTAGAATGATTGCATTTCTTACTTTAATGGCGAAAAGATGTATTTTACAACATTGGAAAGAGCTTAATGCTCCAACTACCTTTTTTTGGTTCTCTCAGACGATATTATGTTTGAATCTGGAGAAAATTAGAAGTAATCTTTATGATTCTTCATTTAAATTTGAACAGACTTGGGGATCTTTTATTCGATATTTTCATTTAATGTAATATATACCCTTCTTGTTTTTTTTTCACTGTTTTTAATGGAGGTCGGGATTGAGGACGTGATTTTAAGTTTAACTCTGTTTGGTTTCAAGTTAGCCCATTGCTTTGCTTTGCTTTTAGTTAGTTGCACGGTGGGTTTTTTTTGGGTTTTTTTTTCTTTTCTTCTATTGATATATATATAAAATTTAGTATACTATTATGTTATCTTGGTTTTTTATGTTTAAATTACATTGTTTGTAGTATTCTTTTTTGGTATTGATACCTTTTGTAATTTTATTATATTTTAACATTGTATTAATGTTTATATGGCTTACCTTTTTGTATACTTATTCAATAAAAAGATTTAAAAAGAAAGAGGATTGGGAAAACTGCCAAAAGCAACAGAGAACAACTAAACAAGAAATAAGGAAAGGGATGATAGAGTATGAAAGTAAATTAGCACAAAATATAAAAACAGATAGCAAAACTTCTTATAAATATATAAAGTGGAAGAGGGTGGCTAAAGTCAACGTAGGTCCCTTGGAAGATAATAAGGCGGAATTGATATTGGGTGATAAGGAAATGGCTGAGGCATTGATCGACTATTTTGTGTCGGTCTTCATGGTGGAGGACAGATCTAATATGCCAAAGAAGGATGTTATGGACAAAATGAGAGGTGAGGACCTCGATAAAATCACTGTCACTAAAGAGATAGTGATAAGCAAACTAGAGGGCCTGAAGGTAGATAAATCCCTTGGTCCTGATGGGATGCATTCCAGGGTGCTGAAGGAATTGGCATAGACATGTTGGTAATCATTTATCAAAACTCTCTAGACTCTGGGCAGGTTCCAGTTGATTGGAAGACAGCAAATGTCATGTCACTTTTTAAAAAAAGGATGTAGGCAAAAGATGGGCAACTATAGGCTGGTTAACTTAATATCTGTAGTCAGGAAAATGCTTGAAGCTGTCATTAAGGAAGAAATAGCGAAACATTTAGAAAGGAGTGGTTCCATTAGACATACATAGCATGGATTCAGAAAGGGCAGGTCCTGTTTGACAAACTTACTAGAGTTCCTTGAGTGCAGTGGATAGAGGGGAACAGGTGGGTGTTATATACTTGGATTTCCAGAAGGCATTCGATAAGATGCCACACAAGGGACTTATAAATAAGATACAGATGCAAGGAGTCGGAGGAAGTGTATTGGCATGGATAGTGGATTGGTTAACCAATAGAAGGCAGAGAGTTGGTATAAATGGGCGTTTCTCCGCTTGGCAGTCAGTGGTGAGTGGGGTGTCGCAGGGGTCGGTGCTGGGCCCGCAGCTGTTTACCATTTACATTGATGATTTGGAAGAGGGGACTGAGTGTAGTGTAGCAAAATTTGCTGATGACACTAAATTGAGTGGAAAAGCAAATTGTACAGAGGATGTGAAGAGTCTGCAGAGGGATATAGATAGGTTAAGTGAGTGGGTCAAAATCTGGCAGATGGAATACAATGTTGGTAAATGGTCTCCCAGTCTGCGTCGGGTCTCACCAATATATAAAAGGCCACATCGGGAGCACCGGACGCAGTATATCACCCCAGTCGACTCACAGGTGAAGTGATGCCTCACCTGGAAGGACTGTTTGGGGCCCTGAATGGTGGTAAGGGAGGAAGTGTAAGGGCATGTGTAGCACTTGTTCCGCTTACACGGATAAGTGCCAGGAGGGAGATCAGTGGGGAGGGATGGGGGGGACGAATGGACAAGGGAGTTGTGTAGGGAGCGATCCCTGCGGAATGCAGAGAGAGGGGGGGAGGGAAAGATATGCTTAGTGGTGGGATCCCGTTGGAGGTGGCGGAAGTTACGGAGAATAATATGTTGGACCCGGAGGCTGGTGGGGTGGTAGGTGAGGACCAGGGGAACCCTATTCCTAGTGGGGTGGTGGGAGGATGGAGTGAGAGCAGATGTACGTGAAATGGGGGAGATGCGTTTAAGAGCAGAGTTGATAGTGGAGGAAGGGAAGCCCCTTTCTTTAAAAAATGAAGGCATCTCCCTCGTCCTAGAATGAAAAGCCTCATCCTGAGAGCAGATGCGGCGGAGACGGAGGAATTGCGAGAAGGGGATGGCGTTTTTGCAAGAGACAGGGTGAGAAGAGGAATAGTCCAGATAGCTGTGAGAGTCAGTAGGCTTATAGTAGACATCAGTGGATAAGCTGTCTCCAGAGACAGAGACAGAAAGATCTAGAAAGGGGAGGGAGGTGTCGGAAATGGACCAGGTAAACTTGAGGGCAGGGTGAAAGTTGGAGGCAAAGTTAATAAAGTCAACGAGTTCTGCATGCGTGCAGGAAGCAGCGCCAATGCAGTCGTCGATGTAGCGAAGGAAAAGTGGGGGACAGATACCAGAATAGGCACGGAACATAGATTGTTCCACAAACCCAACAAAAAGGCAGGCATAGCTAGGACCCATACGGGTGCCCATAGCTACACCTTTAGTTTGGAGGAAATGGGAGGAGCAAAAGGAGAAATTATTAAGAGTAAGGACTAATTCCGCTAGAAGGAGCAGAGTGGTGGTAGAGGGGAACTGATTAGGTCTGGAATCCAAAAAGAAGCGGAGAGCTTTGAGACCTTCCTGATGGGGGATGGAAGTATATAAGGACTGGACATCCATGGTGAAAATAAAGCGGTGGGGGCCAGGGAACTTAAAATCATCGAAAAGTTTAAGAGCGTGAGAAGTGTCACGAACATAGGTCGGAAGGGATTGAAGAAGGGGTGATAAAACAGTGTTGAGGTATGCAGAAACGAGTTCGGTGGGGCAGGAGCAAGCTGAGACAATAGGTCGGCCAGGACAGGCAGGTTTGTGGATCTTGGGTAGGAGGTAGAAACGGGAAGTGCGGGGTGTGGGAACTATAAGGTTGGTAGCAGTGGATGGGAGATCCCCTGAGCGGATAAAGTCGTTGATAGAGTGGGAGACAATGGCCTCGTACCCCATCTGTTACTCTTTTTTATGCACACATTCTTTCTCTCACTCTCCTTTTTCTCCCTCTGTCCCTCTGAATATACCTCTTGCCCATCCTCTGGGTCACCCCCCCCCCTGTCTTTCTTCCCGGACCTCCTGTCCCATGATCCTCTCGTATCCCCTTCTGCCTATCACCTGTCCAGCTCTTGGCTCTATCCCTCCCCCTCCTGTCTTCTCCTATCATTTTGGATCTCCCCCTCCCCCTCCAACTTTCAAATCCCTTACTCACTCTTCCTTCAGTTAGTCCTGACGAAGGGTCTCGGCCTGAAACGTCGACTGCACCTCTTCCTATAGATGCTGCCTGGCCTGCTGCGTTCACCAGCAACTTTGATGTGTGTTGCTTGAATTTCCAGCATCTGCAGAATTCCTGTTGTTTGTCGTTCTTTTATGTTTGTTCGTAACTTCCCTGCTGCCCTCCATCACAGGAATATGTGTAGATCTGTTTGACAATTTCCCAGCTTAATGGTGGTAAATCCCAGCAAGAGTGGGCCGTGTAGAATCTGGTGATTTACTTACAGTGGACTGAAACGCTTGAACCATAGAACCATAGAACCATAGAACCATAGAACACTACAGCACAGAAACAGGCCTTTTGGCCATTCTTGGCTGTGCCAAACCACTTTTCTGCCTAGTCCCACTGACCTGCACCCGGACCATGTCCCCTCTCATCCATGTACCAGTCCAAGTTTTTCTTAAATGTTAAAAGTGAGCCCGCATTTACCACTTCATCTGGCAGCTCATTCGCTTGAGCATATACACATTAAGGAAGAGGATGTGCTGGAGCTTTTGAAAAACATTCAGTTAGATAAGTCACCGGGACTGAATGAGATATACCCCAGGCTACTGCAGGAAGTGAGGGAGGAGATTACTGAGCCTCTTGCAATGATCTTTGCATCATCAATAGGGACAGGAGAAGCACTAGATTATTGGAGGGTTGCAAATATTGTTCCCTTGTTCAAGAAAAGGAATGGAGATAACCCAGGAAATTATAGACTGGTGAGTCTCACTTCAGTGGTGGACAAGTTATTGGAGAAGATCCTAAGAGGCAGTATTTATGAGCATTTGGAGAGATATTTAGATCAGATTAGATTCAATTTTATTGTCCTTGTGCCAAGTACAGATACAAAGCCAATGAAATGCAATTAGCATCCAACCAGAAATGCAAAGAATAGTGTTATTTAAGACCATAAGACAAAGGAGCAGAAGTCGGCAGTTCAGCCCATCGTGTCTGCTCCGCCATTTTATCATGAGCTGATCCATTCTCCCATTTAGTCCCACTCCCCTGCCTTCTCACCATAACCTTTGATGCCCTGGCTGCTCAGACACCTATCAATCTCTGCCTTAAATACACCCAATGACTTGACCTCCACTGCTGCCCGTGGCAACAAATTCCACAGATTTACCACCCTCTGGCTAAAAAAATTTCTTCACATTTCTGTTCTGAATGGGTGCCCTTCAATCCTTAAGTCATGTCCTCTCGTATTTAACTCCTCCATCATGGGAAACAACTTTGCCACATCCACTTTTTCCATGCCTTTCAACATTCGAAACGTTTTTATGAGGTCCCCCCCATTCTTCTAAACTCCAAGGAATACAGTCCAAGAGCAGACAAAGGTTCCTCATATGTCAACCCTCTCATTCCCGGAATCATTCTGGTGAATCTTCTCTGTACCCTCTCCAACGTCAGCACATCTTTTCTTAAATAAGGAGCCCAAAACTGTCCACAGTACTCCAAGTGAGGTCTCAGCAGCGCCTTATAGAGCCTCAACATCACATCCCTGCTCCTATACTCTATTCCTCTGGAAATGAATGCCAACGTTGCAGTCGCCTTCTTCACCACCAACTCAGCCTAGAGGTTAACCTTAAGGGCATCCTGCATGAGGACTCCCAAGTCCTGTTGCATCTCAGAACTTTGAATTCTCTCCCCATTTAAATAATAGTCTGTCCATTTATTTCTTCTGCCAAAGTGCATAACCATACACTTTCCAACATTGTATTTCATTTGTCACTTCTTTGCCCATTCTTTTCTTCCAATCTATTCAAGTCTCTCTGCAGACTCTCTGTTTCCTCAGCACTACCGGCCCCTCCACCTAACTTTGTATCATCAGCAAACTTAGCCACAAAGCCATCTATTCCATAATCCAAATCGTTGATGTACAATGTAAAAAGAAGTGGCCCCAACACAGACCCCTGTAGAACACCACGAGTAACCAGCAGCCAACCAGAATAGGATCCCTTAATTCCCACTCGCTGTTTCCTGCCAGTCAGCCAGCACCCTATCCACGTATGTAACTTTCCCGTAATTCCATGGGCTCTTATCTTGTTAAGCAGCCTCATGTGTGACACCTTGTTAAAGGCCTTCTGAAAATCCAAATATACAACATCCACTGCATCTCCCTTGTCTAGCCTACTTGTAATTTCCTCAAAAAATTGCAATAGGTTTGTCAGGCAGGATTTTCCTTTAAGAAAACCATGCTGAGTTCTGCCTATCTTGTCATATGCCTCCAGGTACTCCGTAACCTCATCCTTGACAAAAGACTCCAACAGCTTCCCAACCACTGATGTCAAGCTAACAGGTCTATAATTTCCTTTTTGCTTCCTTGCCCCCTTCTTAAATAGCGGAGTGACATTTGCAATCTTCCGGTCCTCCGGAACCATGCCAGAATCTATCGACTTTTGAAAGATCATTGCTAATGCCTCCGCAATCTCCACAGCTACTTCCTTCATAACATGAGGGTGCATTCCATCTGGTCTGTGAGATTTATATACCTTTAGACTATTCAGATTCCTGAGTACTTTCTCTGTTGTAATTATGACTGCACACTCTTCTCTTCCCTGCCACCCTTGAGTGTCCGGTATACTGCTGATGTCTTCCTCAGTGAAGACTGATGCAAAATACTCATTTAGTTCCTCCACCATCTCCTTATCTCCCATTACAATTTCTCCAGCATCATTTTCTATTGGTCCTATATCTACTCTCACCTGTCTTTTACTCTTTATATACTTTATATCCTCTTTGATATTATTTGCTAGCTTCCTTTCTTAATTCATCTTTTCCCACTTACTGACCTTCTTAGTTTCCTTTTGTAAGCTTTTAAAAACTTCCCAGTCCTCTGTCTTCCCACTAAATATTGCTTCCTTGTATGCCCTCTCCTTTGCTTTAACTTTGGCTTTGACTTCTCTCATCAACCACGGTTGCATCCTTTTTCCATTCGAAAATTTATTCTTTTTTGGAATATATCTATCTTGCACCTTCCTCACTTCTCGCATAAACGCCAGCCACTGCTGCTCTGCTGTCCTTCCCACTAGTGTCCCTTTCCAGTCAACTTTGGCCATTTCCTCTCTCATGCCACTGTAATTTCCTTTACTCCACTGAAATACCGACACATCGGACTTCGGCTTCTCTTTTTCAAATTTCACAGTGAATTCAATCATGTTATGATCACTGTCTCCCAAGGGTTCCTTCACCTCAATCTCTCTAATCACCTCCGGTTCATTACACAATACCCAATCCAGTACAGCCGATCCCCTAGTGGGCTCAACAACAAGCTGTTCTAAAAAGCCAGCTCGCAGACATTCTACAAATTCTCACTCTTGAGATCCAGTGCCGACCTGATTTTCCCAATCCACTCACATGTTAAGATCCCCCACAATTATCATAACACTGCCCTTCTGACAAGCCTTTTCTATTTCCTGTTGTAATTTGTAGTCCACTTCACTGCAGCTGTTTGGAGGCCTGAATATAACTGCCATCAGAGTCTTATTACCCCTGTGATTTCTTAGCTCAACCCATAAAGGTTCTGCACCTTCCGATCCTTTGTCACCTCTTTCTAATGATTTGATATATTTTCTTACCGATAAAGCCACGCCACCCCTCTGCCTACCTGCCTATCCTTCCGATACACCGTGTATCCTTGGATGTTCAGCTCCCAGAGACATGCATCCTTTAGCCACGTCTGAGTGATGGCCAAAATATCATACCTGCCAATCTGTAGCTGTACAATAAGATCATCCACCTTATGCTGCGTGCATTTAAGTATAACACCTTAAGACCAGTATTTAGTACTTTTTGCTTTGATTGCACTGCAACTTTATGGCACTGCAACTCATCCCAATGGCTGCAAATTTGCCCCATCACCTGCCTGTCTTTCCTGACATCTTTACTGCTCACTATCTTAGATTTATTTCTGTTTTCCCCTTCCTCCACTCTATCATTCCGGTTCCCATCCCCCTGCCAAATTAGTTTAAACCCTCCCTAACAGCTCTATTAAACCTTTCCGCTAGGATATTGGTCCCCTTCGGGTTCAGGTGTAACCCGACCTTTTTGAATAGGTTATACTTCCCCCAGAAGAGATCCCAATGATCCAAGAATCTGAAGCCCTGCCCCCTGCACCAGTCTCTCACTCATGCATTCATCTGCCTGATCTTACTGTTCTGGCCCTTGCAGAGGTGGCACAGGTAGCAATTCTGAGATTACTACCCTGGAGGTCCTGCTTCTCAGCTTCCTTCCTAACTCCCAGAAATCTCTCTTCAGGACCTCCTCCCTTCTCCTATCTATGTCATTGGTACCAACATGTACCAAGATAACTGGCTGCTCGCCCTCTCCCTTCAGAATATTCTGGACAAGATCCAAGACATCCCGTACCCTGGCACCTGGGATTGGCAACACACCATGCGGGTATCTCTATCAGGCTCACAGAATCTCCTGTCTATTCCCCTGACTATGGAATCCCCTATGACTACCGCATTCCTCTTCTCCCTCCTTCTTTCCTGTACAACAGCGCCAGACTCAGTGCCAGAGACCCGGTCACCGTGGGCATCCCCTGTCAAGTCATCCCCCTCAACAGCGTCCAGAACAAGATGCTTGTTGCTTAGGGGGACAGCCACAGGGGTGCTCTCCACTATCCGGGCATTTTCCTTCCCTCTCCTGACAGTCACCCAGTTTTCTGATCCCTGTAGCCTGGGGATGACTACCTCCCTTTACAAAATAACTGCGAATAAAAATTAAGTGCTACAGCACACAAATATAAAAGTACTGAGACAGTACAATACGGGTGCAATACTGCTTAGCGTTCTGATGTGAGGTTCAGCAGGGTCACAGCCTCAAGGAAGAAGCTCTTCCTGTGCCTGCTGTTGCGGGAGCAGAGGCTCCTGTAGCGCCAACCGGACGGGAGGAGAGTAGAAAGTCCACGGTTAGGCTGAGATGCATCCTTGATCATGCTTTTCACTCTGCCTAGGCAGCGTTTATGGTAGATATAATCTGATTAGGGATAGTCAGAATGCTTTTTCAAGGGCAGGTCATGCCTTATGTGCCTGATTGAATTCTTTGAGCACATGGATACTATAGAGAGAGTGCAGAGGAGATTTACAAGGCTGTTGCCTGATTTGGAAGGTGTACCTTATGAGAATAGGTTGAGTGAAATTGGCTTTTTCTCCTTGGAGCAACGAAGAATGAGAGGTGGTCTGATAGAGGTGTATAAGATGATGAGGGAATAGATGGATAGACAGATAGATAGTCAGATATATAGAACGATAAATACATACATACATACTAAATCTAGGACATATGTCCCTGAAAGCTCATGTATGGAAATTCAATTAGTGCAAGAAAGCTGATCAAACCACTGGAAAACCCTGACATCCATGGCACGATATTTAGGGGAACAAATAAGGTGAATAGAAAGAGACTGCTTCCACTGAAATCAAATTAACTGGAAATATAAAGTAGTCAGCTTCACTACAGTAAGAGATATACTCGGATTTTCAGAAGGCCTTTGACAAGGTGCTGACATGAGGCTGCTTAACAAGCTACGAGCCTATAGTATTACAGGAAAGATTCCAGCTCTGATAAAGCAGTGGCTGATGGGCTGGAGGCAAAGACTGGGAAGAAAGGGAGCCTTTTCTGACTGGCTGCCGATGACTAGTGGTGTTACACAGGGATCTGAGTTGGCCTGGTTCTTTTTACATTATATATCAATGATTTGGATGATGGAATTGATGCTTTTGTTCCAAAGATTGCAGACAATATGAAGATAGGTGGATGGGCAGGTAGTTTTGAGGAAGTAGAGAGGATACAGAAGGACTTAGAAGGATTAGGAGAATAAGCAAAGAAGTGGTACACAGAATACAGTGTCAGGAAGCGTGTGGTCATGCACTTAGATAGAAGAAATGAAACGGTTGAATATTTTCTAAATGGAGAAAAAATACAAAAAACTGAAATGCAAACCGACTTGGGAGTCCTTGTAAACACGAGGGAATTCTGCAGATGCTGGAAATTCAAGCAACACAGATCAAAGTTGCTGGTGAACGCAGCAGGCCAGGCAGCATCTCTAGGGAGAGGTACAGTCAACGTTTCAGGCCAAGACCCTTCATCAGGACTAACTGAAGAAAGAGATTACTTACTAGCTCTTTCTTCAGTTAGTCCTGACGAAGGGTCTCGGCCTGAAACGTTGACTTTACCTCTTCCTAGAGATGCTGCCTGGTCTGCTGCGTTCACCAGCAACTTTGATCTGTGTTGCTTGGGAGTCCTTGTGCAGGATTCCCTAAAGGCTAATTTGCAGGTTGAGTCTGTGATGAGGAAGGCAAATGTAATGTTAGCATTCATTTTAAGAAGAGTAGAATATAAAAACAAGGATGTAATGTTGAAACTTTATAAAGCACTGGCAAGACATCATTTGGAGTATTGTATGCAGGTTTGGGCGTCTTATCTTAGAAAGGATTTGCTAAAATGGGAGAGGATTCAAAGGAGATTCAGGAAAATGATTCCAAGATGTTTTCTTTGGTGGGAGAGTCCAAGGCCAGAGGTCACAGCCACATAATAGAGGAGCATCCTTTCAGAACGGAGATAAGGAAGGATTTCTTTAGCCACAAGGTGGTGAATCTGTGGAACTGTTTGCCACAGGCAGCTGTGGAGGCCAAGTTTTTATGCATACTTAAGGTAGAGGTTGATAAATTGTTTACTGGTGAGGGCGTGAAGGGATATGGGGAGAAGTCAGGAGAATGGGGCTGAGAGGAAAATTGGATCAGCCATGATGAAATAGCAGAGCAGACTTGAATGGCCAAATGGCCTAATTCTGCTCCTATAGCTTATAGTCTTATGGTCTTATTGTAGGTGCTGCTTGACCTGTCAGAATTCCAGGATCTGTGGTACTTTGTGTTTGTGATGCTAGTTTCTGATGCTAGAATGGAAATGTAAATAGGCAGTTAGAGCAGAGCACACCTGTGGCCATTCCTCTCAAAAATGAGTATATCACTTTGGATACTTTTGTAGGGAATGACCTCCTGGGGGAATGCCATGGCGACCAGGTTACAGGCACTGAGCATGAGTCTGAGGTGCAGAAGGGAGCTGTAGTGATAGGGGACTCAGTCATGAGGTAAACAGACAGGAGATTCTGTGGATGTGGATGGGACACCCGGTTGGTATGTTGCCTCCCAGGTTCCAAGGTCAGGGACATCTCAGATCACGTCCACAACATTTTGGAGAGGGAGAGGGAGCAGCCAGATGTCTTGGTACATATTGGTACTAATGACATAGGAAGGAAAAGCAGAGAGGTCCTGAAAAGAGATTTTAAAGAGCTACATAGAGAGCTGAGAAGCAGGACCTCCAGGGTAGTAACTTCTGGATTGCTGCCTGTGCCATGCATCAGTAAGGGCAAAAACAGAATAATTTGGCAGATAACTGTGTGGCTGCGAAGCTGGTGCAGGGGGCAGGGCTTCAGGTTCTTAGATCATTAGGACCTCTTCTGGGGGAGGTATGACCTGTTCCAAAATGATGGGTTGCACTTGAACCGGAGGGGACCAATATACTCGCGGGCAGGTTTGTTAGAGCTGTTGGGGAAGGTTTAAACTAATTTGGTAGGCGTGTGGAAACCGGAGTGAAGGGACTCAGGACAGGACGGATGGTAAAAAAGTAAAGAAGTAAAGATAGCCTACAGTCAATCTGTCAAGAAGGGCAGGCAGGTGATGGGACATAGTCGCAGCCAACAGGCTGAGTATCAGTACAGTAAGGATGCAGAATCAAAAAGGGTAGCAAATACGGTACTCAAGGTGTTGTATCTCAATGAACGGAGTATAAGAAATAAGGTAGATGATCTTGTTGCGATATTACAGATTACCAGGTATGATGATGTGGCCATCACTGAATCGTGGCTGAAGGATGGTTGTAGTTGGGAGCTGAATGTCCAAGGTTACACATTGTACTGGAGGGATGGGAAGGTAGGCAGAGGAAGTGGCGTGGCTCTGCTGGTAAAGAATGGCATCAAGGGCCGGCTGGTGGCGCAATGACATCAGCGCCAGACTCTGGAACAGAGGTTCCCGGGTTTGAACCCAGTTGGGGCCGCTCCCGAGTATGCTTTCCATCCGTGCCGGGTTGAGTGTTCAGATCACAACTCGACCTCGTAAAATAAAGGGAAAAATACTGAAAAATGTCTGTGGGAGGAGTGGTGCGCCATACAGTCTCTCTCATGAAAAAATACATCTTCCTGCCAACATCGCACACGCACACGCACAGACACACACACATGCACGCACACGGCAAAAAAAAAGAATGGCATTAAATCGGTAGAAAGATGTGACATAGGATCGGACGATGTTGAGTCCTTGTAGGTTGAAATAAGAAACTGCCAAGGGTAAAAAGACATTGATAACAGTTATATACAGGCCTCCCAACAGTGGCTGGGAGGTGGACCACAGATTATAACAGGAAATAGAAAAGGCGTGCAAAAGGTCAAAGATTACGATAGTCATGGGAGATTTTAACATCCAGGTCGATTGGGAAAATTAGGTTGGTAATGGATCTCTAGAGAGTGAGTTTCTTGATTGCCTAAGAGATGGTCTAAGAGAGCAGTTTATCGTTGAGCCTACTAGGAGATCAGTTATACTGGATTGGGTGTTATGTAATGAACTGGAGGTCATTAGGGAGCTTAAGGTAAAAGAACCCTTAGGAACCAGTGATCACAGTATGACTGAGTTCAACTTGAAATTTGGTAGGGAGAAAGTAAAGTCTGACGTAGCAGTATTTCAGTGGAGTAAGGGAAATTACAGTGGTTTGAGAGAGGAGTTGTCCAAAGTAAATTAGAAGGAGCTGCTGCCAGGGATGTCAGCAGAGGAGCAATAGTGTGTGTTTCTGCAAAAAATGAGGAAGATACAGGACATGTGTATTCCAACAATGAAGAAATACTCAAACGGCTAAATAGTACAATCATGGCTGACAAGGGAAGTCAAAGCTAATGTAAAAACAAAAGAGAGGGCATACAACCAAGAAAAAAATAGTGGGAAGATAAAGGATTGGAAAGTTTTCAAAAACTTACAGAGAGCAACTAAAGGAATCATTAGAAAGGAAAGGAGGGGACCCCTCCTGTCTTCTCCTATCATTTCAGATCTCCTCCTCCCCCTCCCACTTTCAAATCTCTTACTAGCTCTTCTTTCAGTTAGTCCTGACAAAGGGTCTCGGCCCGAAACATCGACTGTACCTCTTCCAATAGATGCTGCCTGGCCTGCTGCATTCACCAGCAACTTTTATGTGTGTTGCTTGAAACTCCAGCATCTGCAGATTTCCTCGTGTTTGCAATTAGAAAGGAAACGATGAAATATGAAAGGAAGCCTACAAATAATATCAAAGAGGACAGTAAAAGTTTTCTCAAGTATGTAAAAAATAAAAGAGAGATGAGACTGGATATAGGACCACTAGAAAATGAGGCAAGAGAAATAATAACAGGGGACAAGGAGGCTGCAGATAAACTAAATGAGTATTTTGCATCAGTCTTCACTGTGGAAGACACTAACACAGTGTGCCAGATGTTGTAGTGTGTGAAGTGGGTGCAGTTACTATCACAAAGGGAGAAGGTGCTGAAAAAGCTGAAAGACCTAACGGTACATAAGTCACTTGGACCAAATGGACTGCAGCTTAGGGTTTTGAAAGAGGTAGCGTAAGAGAACGTGGTGGCATTAGCAATGATCTTTCAAAAATCATTGGACTCTGGCATGGAAAATTGCAAATGTCACTCCTCTCTTTAAGAAAGAAGGAAGGCAGCAAAAAGAAAATTACAGGCCAGTTATCCTGACCTCAGTGGTTGGGAAGATGTTGGAGTCAATTGTTAAGGATGAAGTGATGGAGTACTTGGTGACACAGGACAAGATAGGACAAAGTCAGCATGGTTTCCTTCAGGGAAAATCCTGCTTGACAAACCTGTTGGAATTCTTTGAGGAGATTACAAGTAAGTAGGATAAATAAAGGGAATGTAGTGGGTGCTGTATATTTAGACTTTCAGAAGGACTTTGACTTGAGGCTGCTTACCAAGTTAAGACCCCATGGTATTACAAGAAAGTTACTAACATGGTTAGAGCATTGGCTGATTGGAAGGAAACAGCGAGTGAGAATAAAATGATCCTTGGCTGACAGTGACTAGTGGTGTTCCTCAGGGGTTGGTTTTGGGATCTCTTCTTTTTCTGTTGTAGATAAATGATTTAGATGATGACATTGATGGCTTTGTTGCCAAGTATGCAGATGATGTGAAAATAGGTGGAAGGGCAGGTAGTGTAGATAAAACAGGTAGGATGCAGAAGGATTTAGCCAGATCAGGAGAATTAGAAGAGATTAGATAAGATTCAACTTCATTGGGTTGTGTCGGGCACGTGACCAAGTGGTTAAGGTGTTTGTCTAGTTACCTCAAGGTTGCTAGTTCGAGCCTCAGCTGTGGCAGCGTGTTTGAGCCCTTGAGCAAGGCACTTAATCACACATTGCTCTAGTCTGTGCGAGGAGTGGCGCCCCACACAGACCTCCAATCTGCGCCTTGTAAGGCATGAAAATGCCCGACGCAGGCCTCTCATGGTCTGAGTCGAGGTTCCCTCCCTTCCAACTTTATTGTCGTTGTGCCGAGTACAGATACAAAGCCAATGAAATGCAATTAGCATCTGACCAGAAGTGCAAAAGAATAGTGTTATTTGCAAAATAACTGCGAATAAAAAGTAAGTGCTACAGCACACAAATATAAAAGTACTGAGACAGTCCAATATGGGTGCAATACTGCTTAGCACTGTGATGTGAGGTTCAGCAGGGTCACATCCTCAGGGAAGAAACTCTTCCTGTACCTGCTGGTGCAGGAGCGGAGGCTCCTGTAGCGCCTACTGGATGGGAGGAGAATAAAAGGTCCATGGTTAGGGTGAGATGCATCCTTGATAATGCTTTTCGCCCTGCCCAGGCAACGTTTATGGTAGATGTTCTCAATGGTGGACAATTGGGTGCCAATAATCCACTGGGCAGTTTTCACCACCCGCTGGAGTGCTTTGCGGTCCGATGTGGGACAATTGCCATACCACACTGAGATGCAGTTGGTGAGTATGCTTTCAATGGTACAGCGGTAAAGGTCTGTCAGTATCCTGGGACAGAGGTGAGCTTTCTTGATGCTCCACAGGAAATAAAGGCGCTGTTGCACCTTTTTGATCAGGATGGAAGAGTTCAGGGACCATGTGAGATCCTCGGAAATGTGGACACCAAGGAATTTGAAGCTTGATATCTACTCCCCTACAGCTCCATTGATGTAAATGGGGACATGAGTGTGGCTCCTAGCATGCTTGAAGTCCACAATAATCTCCTTGGTCTTCTGGGTGTTAAAGGCCAGGTTGTTATCAGCACACCTTGAAGCCAGGTGCTGGATTTCGTCCCTGCAGGTCGTCTCATCATCCCCTCTGATCAGGCCACCCACCATGGTGTCATCTGTGAACTTGATTATGGAGTTAGAACCGTGTACAGGAATGCAATCATAGGTGAAAAGGCAGTACAGAAGAGGGCTCAACACACAGCCTTGAGGCACGACGGTATTCAGAGTGAGATTGGAGGAGGAGAGGTTGTCTAACTTAACTTAATGGGCAAGAAAGCAGCAAATGGAATATAATGTTGAAAAATGCTTGGTCATGCACTTTGGTAGTAGAGAAAATATGAAGACTATTTCAATATCCAAACGCTTAATTGGAGAATATCCAAAAATCTGAGATTTTTCAGAGGCTTGGGAGTTCTTGTGCAGAGCACCTTAAAGGTTAACTTGCAGGTTGAGTGGGTGGTGAGGAAGGCAACTGCAATGTTAACATTTGTTTCAAGAGGTCTAGAATACAAGAGCAGGGATGTGATACCGAGGTTTTATAAGACACTAGTGAGGCCTCACCTTGAGTATTGTGAACAGTTTTGGGCTCCTCGTCTAAGAAAATATGTGCTGGCATTGGAGAAGGTCTAAAGGAGATTCACAAGGATGATTCCAGACATGAAAGCGTGATCATACGAGGAACGTTTGATGGCTCTGGGTCTGTACTTGCTGAAATTTAGGAGAGGGGGGATCTCATTGAAACCTTTTGAATGTTGAAAGGCCTAGACAGAGAAGATGTGGAAGATGTGGAAATGATGTTTCCCATGGTGGGAGAGTCTTGGACAAGAGGGCACAGCCTCAGGATAGAGGAGCGTCTATTCAAAACACAGATGCGGAGAAATTTCTTTAGCCAGAGGGTGGTGAATTTATGGATTTTGTTGCTACATGCATCTGTGGAGGCCAGGTCATTGGGTGTATCTAAGGCAAAGACTGATAAGTTCTCGACTGGACATGGCATCAAAGGTTACAGGGAGAAGGCCCGGAAATGGAGTTGAGGAGGAGAAAAAAAGGATCAGCCATGATTGAATGGCAGAGCAGATTAGATGAGCCAAATAGCCTAATTTCTGCTCCTATGTCTTATGGTCTTAGTTTCATGAGTGTGGGAATCCAGGCTGGAAAAAAGCAGCCTGAAAGTAAGAAGCAATCCTTTAAGGGGTGGGTGGCTCAGGGATGCATGGTAGTGCATTGCCAGAGGCTTGGGATCTAGGTATTGTCTGTGTGGAGTCTCCCTGTGACTGTGTGGGTTTCTTCCCACATTTCAAAGGCATGGCCATTGGTCGGTTAGCTGGTGTATAGGCAGTTGAGGATGTGGAGAGAGTACAAATGGGGTGAACGTAAGGTTAGTGTTAATGGGTGGTCGATAGCTTCTGACGCTGTGGGGCCATGCTGTATCTCTCTATGAGTGAAGTTAGGAAGCACCTCTACATTCATGGGGGGAAGGAAGTTTGGATCTCTCTTCCAGACAGTAGTTGTTGCTCAATCAGTTGTTCAGTCTAAATCTGAAAATGGTAGAGCTTTGTTAACTAAATTTTTAAGGATAATTGGGCAAAGGGAAGTATATGCCACCAAACAACTATGATCTAATTCAAAGGCAAAGCAGACTTGACACGCTTAATGAACCACTCATGTTTTTAACTCTTACCGTTCTTAACGTTGAGCAGTCAGTTGAGACCAAGTGGCTTTATAAGGAATGTATTTTTGCCACAACTTTCCTTTGACACAAAGTAACCATTTTATAGACTCATAGAGTCATACAGCGTAGAAACAATCCCTTCAACCCACGTGTCCAGCTGACAAATAAGTCCCTATCTGCACTAAACCTATTTAACAGCACTGTTTCTTACTCAGCTATGATTTGGTCATTCAAGTCCAGGTACTTTTTAAATGTTATAAAAGTATTTCTTTCTCGGGCAGTGTGTTCTAGATTCCAGTCTTCCTTCAGGTGATTCTATTTTTCCCTCACATCACCTCTGATGCAGTAAAAGAGAAGAATTTTGTCAGAACATGGAAATGATTGACCATGATCCGATCTCCAGAGTGTATTCCTTCAAATGATAAAAAGAAAAAATCCAGGCCCAACCGTAGAAAGTTCTGTAACAACCATTATACGTGGCAACAATTAAAATATACCTACATACATGTATTATATTTTTATATATACTAAGACTGATTTTAGCAGACAAATTCGAGAAGTAATTCAGACAAATCAAGTATCAGTTCTCCACTGAGCTCATAGTATGAGATATGTAAATTCATTTTATCGGAAATGGCAGCAAACCTTTGTTTATTGACTATCTTGTGGCTTATTATTTCCATAAATTACGTGTGGAGGCTTGGTAACTCCTGTTTACGATCACCGATTTATTTTAACCTCTTATTTACTTACCACTTCCTGCAACTTGTTAAACATTGGCTGTTGCCCTGAAAATTCGATAATAAATCGGGTTACTCTTTTCGGAAAAAGTGTGCTAATTTGCAGAGAATTTTATACTTGCAGAATCCACCCAGTGCAAGGCAGTCAAAATAAAATTTGGTAATGTACACCAGCTAGAGGCCCAGAGAGAAGCAACAAAACAATCCCCAATCTGGACAGCATTCGGGAATAGAAAGATTGGCTAAATCGTTCTTTCTTTCTTTTTAACTCCGGCACTCTGATGCAATTTGTGAAAATCATTGTCAAAACGTTCTCTGTTTTTTTCACACTGTTTCTGTTCATACACATTGTGGAAAATAGCATTGTGCTCCAAAGATGTTTGCTGTGGTCTGATAATTTTCGCGCTTCAAAAAGAGCAAAACAGGCTAAAGTGTTGTCTTTTGTGCTTAATTCCTATCTATTTTTTAATTTTAGTCAAGTATTCCCGTAATTACAGATCAAATTGAAAATAGCCAGTTTCAGTTACAGAACGTCAACCATTTCTGTAAGTGGTATTTGCAGATCGAGTTATGAAACAACCGAAGGTTTGAAAATGCTTCTGTTTCTGTTAACTCTAGCAGTGCCACTGAGGAGTTCACTCTTCGAGGTACAATCAAGCTCCAGGTCTATGCTACAAACCCACTGGAATGTTAGGAGTTCTTCACAACATAACTTGAGATAAAATTAATGACCATTTTTAAATAAGTAATGACCGACACAAATTTATCCAAGTCATGTTGTATTTAAGTTCTATAACTTTTTTTTGGAAAGTGAATCGAACCTATTAGCTTGGTAAAGGGAATGTAATAGATGTGAGGGCACTTGGATATTCATGAAGTGTCTGTCATGGGTACTTGTTAGAAACTAATGCAGTCCAAAATCTGTTTGCTGGGCAGAACAAAAATAACCAGGTCACTATCTGGTGTTTGAATTGTAGTGGTGGAGGTAATGTAGTCCGGAGATCCGTTCTTGGTCCAATTTCCTTCTATATGTAAAATATTGCTGGAAATTTGGCAAATAGAGCACAGTTTTGAAATTTCTTATGAAATGAGTTTTCATAAGCAGCAAAGAGAGATATAAAAGGCTACAAGCAGAGGTGTTTAAAATTGCTTCTGTTTTGTTTGGAGAGGATATGCATGACTCTATGGTCCTTTTGTCTGCCTTCCGAGAGTTGCACAACATGATCGTTGAGTCGCTTTTAAAAGTGCTTGAGTTATTCCATTGAGTTGACTCTTGGTGGATGCTGAGGAGCAAGCAGCAAGCACACACTATTAGCTTGTCTGTATCTATAGTAAATGTATCCTTTTAACTGAGATTGACATTTTGTTCTATTGATTCAGAATCATGTGAATGTCACCCAAAGGTTGCTGTATCAACCGTGTGATTAATACTATTATGCAATGACATAATATCCATCATTGGATGAAATTAACCTCATTAACCAACTTCTTCAGAAGGGAAGAATATTTCCACCTACACTTAAACTTACAATGAGCTTGAACAGTTTGTTTTTTAGAATCTTAGCTGTTTGATTTAATTTTGAGTTGATTGGAAATGGGTTTGACGTTATATACAGCAGCCATTTACAGATTCCAGTCAAGAGTATTGAAAAACATAGAGCTATGAGGTTTTGCCAATTGTGATACCAATGAATGATACAACAGGATAAATTGTTCAGATATCAAGGGGATGAGATGATCCAGCGCTCCATACTAAGGGCATATTGTGAAGTAGATGATATTAGGAGTTGTTGTATGAGTCTGAGAATCCTCGGACCACACTCTTACAC
Source organism: Mobula hypostoma (assembly GCF_963921235.1). Classification (NCBI taxonomy): domain Eukaryota; kingdom Metazoa; phylum Chordata; class Chondrichthyes; order Myliobatiformes; family Myliobatidae; genus Mobula; species Mobula hypostoma. Next base: position 33,714,138 of record NC_086100.1, read on the forward strand.
GTTTCCTGCTTCAGCTGCAACCCTTCCATAGGCCAGTTATGGGAATCCTTAGGGCCAATTAAAATGTATGCTTGAAGAAAAACATTGCATTTTTAATGGCAACATTCAGGATCTGTATAATTCAATACAAGTCCATTTTATAAAAATCAAGTAGAGATTGCTGGGAGTGGATAACAAGAGATTGTTGATGATTTCTTTACATCACTATCTGAGTTTGAGATTGAATAATAAAGAGATGTTCTCTTATCAGTGGAAAAAAATGAGTGGTGGTGGGGAGACATAACTTTCCTAGTTATTTTAAAACTACTGGTTTCGGCCATGGCTAGACTACAGCAATTTACAGACATTGCATCAACATTAGGAGGTTCAATGCTTAACCTTAGCCTAAGGTGTGTCTGTAATAATATTGTAACCATGAAGAGCTAATTGATTTAATCTTTTGAACGACAGTTCTTTCTTTAACCAAATGCCAATGGTCATTGCCATATTCAACACACACACACACACACACACAGATAATAATTTGTCATGGCGCAGACAGGTTATAGATTGGATTTGGTAACACTTTGCTCTGTCAGACATGCCAAAAATTTCCAACATATTGATTTCCTTCAAAATAAAATGTTGTTATTGAATCACAGCGTTACACAGCGGGCAAACAGACCCTTCAGCCCAACTGATTCATGCTGAACAAATTGCCGAGTAAAGCTAGTTCCATTTGCCTGTAAAGCCCATTCACTCTAAATCTTTCCTATCCAAGTATCTATTAAAATGCTTCTAAAAGTTTTAAAAACCTCTACCACTTCCTCTAGCAGCTTGTTCCATATACAGTACCCGCCACCCTCTGTGTGACAAAGTTGTCACTCAGCTCCCCTTTAAATTTTTCCCCTCTCACAATAAATCTATATCCTTTAGCTTTAAGCTTACTTATCTGTGAATAAAAACACTGTGATCATTGGCTTTATCTATACCCCTCAAACGGTCACTTCCACGCTCCGATACTCCAGGGAAAAAAATACCCGAGCTTATTCAGTTTCTCCTTTACTCAAGCCATCCACTCTTGGTAGTATCTTGTACCCTTTTCTGCACCCTTTCCAGCGTAATGACATCCTTCTGATATCTTTAATATCATCCAATAACTTCGTTCTGATTAATCATAGTAAGCTATCTCACATTAAGTCTGTAGATGATTTACATATATAAAATATCTGTGTATTCACATTTATTGTGGGTTTTTTTTATTATTGTGTTCTTTATCTCATTGGTTTTTTTTTGCTGCATCGGAACTGGAGTAAGAATTACTTTGTTCTCCTTTACACTTGTGGTCTGGAAATAACATCAAATAATCTTGAATCATAAAGTGTCTTTCTCAAGAAATATCCAAGCAATACTGAAGTTCTGTAGTGATATTTTGAAGTGTTTTTCTTTCATTTGATATTTTAGATCCTATTTCAAGACATGGAAAAGTCCTGATCATGTGTCATTACTCCAGGGATTCAAGAACGTTGAAGTCAAAGAGAAAATAGCAAATATATGACCAGAAATATCATAAATTAAACCAGTAAATTGTATTGGGACCTATTTTTGACATGTTCATCTGATCTGTGTGCAAAAAAGAGACATGCTGTGTCCATAAATGTTTTCTGTTGGTGAAGAGCTTAAAACAAATTGTACATAGCTTTGTATTCCTGTGTAACTTTGTTTTACCGCTGAGCTGGGGAGTGAGTCAGATAGACCAGTTCCTGTGCTTGATGAGCATGAGTCAGAATCCCATCAGATTTTCCTCGTGTTGGGGAATCCCCATAATAATAAACTATTTCATTTTTACTGATTAAGTTGATAGCATCTGTACACAATAGCAAGAAAGGAAAACAACCTAATTTTAGTCCCTTTGACTTGGTGCCACATATCAATACACTCTGGATTTCTAGAAATGATGCTTCATCAAACCAAGTCTAGTAGCTATTTTTATGCTGGCTGATGATTCAGAACCGGGCAATGTTTAAATTAAGCATTTCATGTACTGCAAAAACTAATATTATGTTCAATGGTTCCATTTAATATCAGAGAATGTATACAATATACACCTGAAATTCTTACTCTCTGCAGACATCCAGGAGACAGAAGAAAAACCCCAAAGAATGAATAACAAAAAAGTAAGAACTCAAGCCCCCCTCCCCACCCATGCAGACACTGCAGCAAAAGCATCAACCCTCTCCCTCCCCACCCCCCTCTTATTCCAGCAGTAAACAACAGCACCTCCACCACCCACCACACAAGCAGCAGCAAAATTCACCAGAGAGAGACCATGATCTGCCACCGATCAAAAACCACTGTTCATCCCAACAGGTCAACATGCCACAGGCTCCCTCTCTCACTGGCTAGGGAGAGAGAAATACCACTCCTTCCTCTGCAAGGGGGGAGATGAACAGTTCACAGTTTCGGTGTTACAGTCTGCAGCGTGGCTTTTATTTCGAGATTTCCCCCAGCTCGAGAATCAGCAGCAAACTCTCATTCACCATCGAGAGAAAGCGAGAACAATCGTCCGTGTGCAGCGGCCTCAGAGAGCCGCGCCCGCTGCCTTGAAGTTGCGATCTCCCGCAAACCTTCAGTTGGAGACGCTGGCGAGGAATCGAGCCCACAGGGCCGCACTGGGCTGTGCCCTGAAGGCGCCTGTCTTCCAGGCCGCTTCTGCAGACCTGAAGTGTGCTCTGAGAACAGAAACATGCTGCCACGAAGAACCGCAGTTTGAGTGCAGCTATAGATCACGGACTCTGACAAGACCCCAGCCACCTTCAGAAGGAAAGAAGAGGCATTAGAAAAAAGAATTTTAACTTCTATGTTCTAACTGTTGATGAAAGTTGAGGCTACTGTATATTTTCAACCTGTGTCTATTTCCTTGAAGAGAATATTAGACATTAATATTTTGATATTGATACCTTTGTGTGATCAAGTGATTTCTCACTAACTTGCTTGTGTTTTTTAGAGGAAGTGATGGGATGCATGGGATCCAGGATGAATTAGTTGATTGAATTCAGAGTTGGTTTGCACATAGAAGAATGAGGGTAGTGGTGATGGGACTTATTAGGGTTGAAGGTCAACAGTTAGTGGTGTTCCACAGGGATCTGTACTGGGACCTCTGCTGTTTGTGAAAATGTGGATGAGTCAGCTGGCAAGTTTGCAGAGGATAGTTAAAACAACAGAAGAGAAGTAAGTGCAGATAGAAAAGAGGAAAAACAAATCTACCTCCAATATTAAACCAAGTGATTTTCAGCCTTATTTAAAAGAAACCAGGAGGACAACATGACTAATAAGAGGAATTCTGCAGATTCTGGAAATTCAAGCAACAGACAAGATCTCCCAATGGCCACACATTTTAATTCCACATCCCATTCCCATTCTGACATGTCTATCCACGGTCTCCTCTACTGTAAAGATGAAGCCACACTCAGGTTGGAGGAACAACACCTTATATTCCGTCTGGATAGCCTCCAACCTGTTGGCATGAACATTGACTTCTCTAACTTCCGCTAATGCCCCACCTCCCCCTCGTACCCCATCCGTTATTTATTTTTATACACACATTCTTTCTCTCTCTCTCCTTTTTCTCCCTCTGACTGTACCCTTTGCCCATCCTCTGGGTTTCCCCCCCTCCCCCTTTTCCTTCTCCCTGGGCCTTCTGTCCCATGATCCTCTCATATCCCCTTTGCCAATCACCTGTCCAGCTCTTAGCTCCATCCCTCCCCCTCCTGTCTTCTCCTATCATTTTGTATCTCCCCCTCCTCCTCCCACTTTCAAATTTCTTACTAACTCTTCCTTCAGTTAGTCCTGGAAGGGTCTCGGCCTGAAACATCGACTGTACCTCTTCCTAGAGATGCTGCCTGGCCTGTTGTGTTCACCAGCAGCTTTGATGTGTATTGCTAGGACAACATGACTGCTAGGTTGTTTGAAGCAGCATCAATAACAAAATCCATTAACTCCTATAGAGGGAGGGTACCATCCAGAGGTTGGTTGGAATCTGGGATATGCTGACTGATGTGTATCCCATGTTCTAGTGGTGGAGTGGTTTATTAAGTATCCTCACAACATTGAAATATTATCAATGTACAGAATGATATTGGTCAAGTTCCAAATAAGAGACCAGTATAGATTATTGCTTGATGGACAGAATGGGCCAAAGGACTTATTTCTATTCCTGTGCTACATGACTCCTTGGCTCTTTTAGCCAAAACTCCATGGAAATCTGGGATATCGACAAAACTGAAAGAGTTAAGGAATCATTTCAGCCTTACCCATACCCTGAGACTGGTCTTTGACTTTCCAGGCCTTTTTTTCGTATCCTAACTTCATTTCCATGTCCATCATGTGACCAGAAACCTACATGGTTACTTGCTCTATAGACAGACAAAATAGATGTCAAACCATAGAACACCATAAGGCAGAGATTTATCACATTAACCCCTAGCTTTGCTGTCATTTCAATTTAGCTACACACATAGAAGACCAAAGAGGACGAACAACTATACAATTTACTAAATAAACTTTTTTAATAATAAACAAAATTAATTGATTTGTGCACACTAATAAAAAACTGAAAAATTAAAGAATTTATTTCTCAAAACCAATGCAATACCTCCATTGACCAGAAATGATGAATCCCCATCGGAATTTAATTTTGACTCAGACCCTGTATGTATAACTGCAATTCTTAGGCAGATGCATGGGACTAAGGATAATTTTCATCCACTCTCTGGATTCTGTGTTGACTAATTAGTCATATATAGGACTCTATTACAGGTAGAATGGGGGGGGGGTTCTTGATGGGCTGGGGAGGAGTATTGATTGCTCCTTTGAACATATTTTCCACTGCTTATGCTTGACCTCTATCTGATCAAGACAAAAAGTACTCAGTAACTTATTAAAAGTATTGGGTCTAGGCTTCACAAGAAGCAGGCTTCAAAGTCTCAAAGTAAAATTATTATCAAAGTACATACATGTCACCATATACAACCCCAAGATTCAATTTCTTTTGGGCACTCACAGTGAATACAAAGAAACACAAGAATCAATGAGAAAATGCACACAACAAAGAAAAACAAACAATTAATGAGCAAAAGAAAGCAAATTTTAATAAAAAGAAAGCAAAATGAAATAAAAAAACAAAATAATATTGATAAACAACTAAGCAATAAATATTGAGAGATGGTTCAAAAGTACGTTACTTAAAGGGAAATTACAGACTGCAGATTCAGTAATAGTAATTCAGAAATGTATCTCGTAGTTTTGTAAGCTGCCTGCAAAACATCGTCATGTATCACCAGTGCCATCTTTTCTCTGAGAATGTTCAATGAAGCCTTGTGAATTTCCTTAAAGGGGTTTCTCTGTCCACTGAAAGTTGCTTGGTAACTTCTTACAAATCCTAGAGGCTGACACATTTTCAGGCATCAATGATGTAATCCACCCAGAACTGGTTGAGGATCATCAGAGGCTTTATTCAGCTGAGAGGAATCTTTCTCTGTTGCTGCAAGCATTCTAAACATAAAACTTTTATCCTTCTAGAACCATCATCCTTCTGATGGAATAACACAGCAGCAGCGTAGTATAGTAATGCGTACGAAGCTCGGCAGGTTCAAATTGAATTGGCTGCATCACCATCTGATATGGAGGCCCCACAGCACGGGATCAAAAGAGGCTGCAGAGGATTGTAGACTTAAGTAGATTCATCCTGGGTGCAAGCCTTCCCACCACCAAGGACATCTTCAAAAGGTCTCAAGAAAATGGCATCCATTATTAAGGACCCTCACTCACCTGGGACATACCCTCTTCTCAGTACTACCATCAGGGAGGAGGTACAGGAACCTGAAGCCCCACACTCAACGTTTTATAAACAACTTCTTCCCCTCGGCCATCAAATTTCTGAGCGGTCCATCAACCCATAGACATTCACTCACTATTCCTCACTGGCATTTTATTTATTTACAGCATTTATTTGTTTGTATATTTATGTGACAATTTATTTATTTATCATTTACCTATTTATTTATGCATTTAGTACTGTAACTCCTAACATTTTTAAAAATTTCTATATGTTGTGCTCAATATTGCTGCAGCTAATCCACAAATTCCATATGTATTATGGTACGTGTTAACAAGCCTTTGTGTGCGTTGACAGTCAAAATCTTCTCAGTTTTGACCTTCAGCACTACTGCCTTGCGTCATACTCTGTGCCCTTCAGACAAGCTTCAAATATGCCTTCTACCCTAGGGATGGAATACTGTTCCAGGACCAAGACATTAAATGTCACCTTTTAATCTTCATATATCATTATGAATCCATCATGCTTTACATTAGTACAACTGGCACTGCACGTTAACCAAATGCACACCATTGGTTCAGTTGTTTTCTCTCTAAGAAACTTCCAATTTGCTTACATAGAAACATAGAAAGCCTACAGCACAATACAGGCCCTTCGGCCCACAAAGCTGTGCCAAACATTTCCTTTCCTGAGAAATTACCTTGGGTTACCCATAGCCCTCCATTTTTCTGAGCTCCATATACCTGTCCAGGTGTCTCTTAAAAGACCCTATTGTATTCGCCTCCACCACCGTCGCCAGCAGCCCATTTCACACACTTACCACTCTCTGCGTAAAAAAACTTACCCCGATATCTCCTCTGTACCTACTTCCAAGCATCTTAAACTGTGCCCCCTCGTGCTAGCCATTTCAATCCTGGGAAAAAGCCTCTGACTATCCACACGATCAATGCCTCTCATTATCTTATACACCTCTATCAGGTCACCTCTCCTCCTCCGTTGCTCCAAGGAAAAAAGCCGAGTTCATGCAACCTATTCTCATAAGGCATGCTCCCCAATCCAGGCAACATCCTTGTAAATCTCCTCTGCACCCTTTCTATGGTTTCCACATCCTTCCTATAGTGAGGTGACCAGAACTGAGCACAGTACTCCAATTGGGGTCTGACCAGGGTCCTATATAGCTGCAACATTACCTCTCGGCTCCTAAATTCAATCCCATGATTAATGAAGGCCAATGTACTGTATGCTTTCTTAACCACAGAGTCAACCTGCGCAGCAGCCTTGAGTGTCCTATGGACTCAGACCCCAAGATCCCTCTGATCCTCCACACTGCCAAGAGTCTTACCGTTAATACTATATTCTGTCATTATATTTGACCTACAAAAATGAACCACCTCACACTTTTCTGTGTTGAACTCCATCTGCCACTTCTCAGCCCAGTTTTGCATCCTATCAATGTCCCACTGTAACCTCTGACAGCCCTCCACACTATCCACAACACCTCCAACCTTTGTGTCATCAGCAAATTTACTAACCCATCCCTCCACTTCCTCATCCAGGTCATTTATAAAAATCACAAAGAGTGGGTGTCCCAGAACAGATCCCTAAGGCACACCACTAGTGACCGACCTCCATGCAGAATATGACCTGTCTACAGCCACTCTTTCCCTTCTGTGGGCAGTCCAGTTCTGGATCCACAAAGCAATTTCCCCTTGGATTCCATGCCTCCTTACTTTCTCAATAAGCCTTGCATGGGGTACCTTGTTAAATGCCTTACTGAAATCCATATACATTCCATCTACTGCTCTACCATCACCAATGTGTTTAGTCACATTCTCAAAAATTTCAATCAGACTCATAAGGCGCGACCTGCCTTTCACAAAGACATGCTGACTATTCCTAATCATATTATGCCTTTCCAAATGTTCATAAATCCTGCCTCTCAAGATCTTCTCCATCAACTTACCAACCACTGAAGTGAGACTCACAGGTCATATAATTTCCACTCTCTGGTTCTCAATTGCATATGTTATCACTTTGGCTTGATGATGAGTTAGGATCAATCTGAATTACAGCTTGGTTGATTCAATATATTCAGCTATCATTTGTTCCTCATATCTCCCACTAACGTTCCCACCTCACTCATCTACCATGATGATTGTTTCTGAATGAAATGTCGTGGGTAATTTCTTCCATCCAGTACCTTACCAACTTATTTAGTCAGAAGCCAGTGACGAAACATGCATGCTAAAATGTTAGCCTGTCTTTGGTTCTCCACTGTCACATCAGCAACTCCAAAAGTTTCAATGCTTCTATCAACATGTGTTTTCAGATTTAGCTGTGCCTTTTTAGTTTAGGTTTCCTGACCACCTAGCTGTGCACTCAGTATGGTTCATCAGTGGAACCATACCCAATGCCAAGTTCAGATATCATGTCTCTGTCATTTACTTTCTAGATAACAATCTGTGGTTCTGTTTTTGTTAAGTCAGCCCCTTTTCCCACTAGATATTGTGAATATTGTTGCCAGTATTGTTATCGTTAGTCTTTACTTGCTATTTATGCAATTGGAAAGGTGGAAACTTCTGACATCCTGCAAACTCTCCTTTAATTTCATATTGTTTGCTCAACTTCATTGTTAATCCAAAATGTTTTTACAGTGTCTCCTTTTTAAATTATGTGTGGGGAGACTTTTCTTGCCTGAACCAACGTTCAGGCAGCATTTGTCCAAGAGTGAAACATTGATCGTCCATGTTTGATGACCCCAATTTGTCTCAGCTGTTTGTCCTGCGTCCTCCATCTGAGATTGGATTTGAGAAGATCCAAGTGTGAGCACAAGAGACGCCCCAGGAACAGCACAACTGCTGAGTTGTTTGTTGTGGAGTGTGTTGCATTATGATATACAAGGAAATTAGTGAGATTCTGATTCAGTATTAGGGTGCTCTGCTGACATTGCTTGCAGTGCATTCTTTAGACTCTGGATAAAGCCTTCTGCCAAGCTTTTCGTAGCTTGGCAGAAATTTGTGTCCATGAATGGTTCAAAAAAATCCATGAATCCTCTGCCAGGGCATTGCAGGCCATTCCCCAGGATGAAGGTGCTGCTGCTGGCAACTGCTGGACATGTTTCCATACCGTACAGTGCATGGCAAGCTGCTCGACCTGCTGATCTATCCCAGGCCTCCAGACAAAGTCTTGAGGCAAGCCTTTCATTTTAACCACGTCTAGATGACCGGCATGTAGCTCCTCCAACACTTCAGCTCCCATCTTGGATGGCACAAGAACTCGCAATCCCCATCAAGGGAAAGTTCATCCAGGTGCTGGTATAAATGGGGTAAGCGGGTTTTCTGTTCTGCATTCCAGCCATTTTGGGTGCCCATGTAGATCTAAGACAGTGTGGCATCTTTTCTAGTTTCCCTTTGGATCATCTCTGCAGTATTAGGGAGACTTTTGATTGCGTTAGGGAGGATTACATCAAGAGCAGTGTCTTTCTCAGTAAATTTTTCTGGTACTTCCTTTTCCAAGGGTAAATGGGACAATCCATCAGCATTTCCATGATTATTCATCCTCCCGAACTCAATGTTGTAATTGTGTCCTCCATGAAACACAGCCTATCTCTGCATTCATGCTGTTGCTGTTAGTGGAACACCCTTCTGTGGATTGAAGTGGTTGACGACCAGTAATGAAGGTAAACTCTCCCATACAAGTACTGGTTGAGATATTTTACTCCGCAAAACAGACTCAAGGCCTCTCTGTCAATCTGTGTGTAACTTTTGTCTGCAGTGGTAAGGGACCGTGATGCCAAGGTAATGAGGAGTTCACCTGGATTGCTCATACCACGTGATATTTCAGCACCAATAACATATGGCGAGGAATCACAGGCAAGCTTCACTCTACAGTGTGGATCATATTGTGTGAATACAGGGTCACATTTCCTTTGCCCTTTTGAAAGCCATCTGACTCTGCCGTGTCCATTGGCATTCCGTCCCAATGTGCAGGAATGAGTTCGAGGGCTGGAGCACAGAAGCCAGGTTCGGCATGACACTGTTATTGTAGTCGACAAATCCTAAAAATAACCATAACTGTGACAAGCAACACATAAAAATTGCTGGTGAACGCAGCAGGACAGGCAGCATCTATAGGAAGAGGTACAGTCTCAGGACTGTTGAAGGGTCTCGGCACGAAATATCGACAGTGTGTTGCTTGAAATTCCAGCATCTGCAGATTTCCTCGTGTTTGCATAACTTTGACACTTTCTTTGGCCTTGGGGCCTCCACTACTGCTTGAAAGTTCTCAGCACACTTCTGTAAACCTATGAGTCAATCGTGTGACCACAGTGAGTGATGCTTGGTTTAAAGAATTCACACTTGTTGCATCATGCTCTGAGCCCATAATCTTCTCATCTGTTTACCACCTTAGAGGTTTTGGAGATGTTACTTGTCATCCTTACCAGTAACAATGTTGTCATCCAGGTAACACTGGGTGCCTGCCCAGCCTTCCAGTACCTGGTCCGTAGCTTTCAGCCAGAGTGCAGTTGCAGATGCCACGCCTAAAATAAGCCTATTATAGCAATAAAGCAAAAAATGGACTCTCTACCTTTTAATGGCACATGAAACCCAAAGCATTCTGCTATCAACAATGGCTTTGGTTCTAACTGTTCCTGCATTACTTTGCAAATATCACCAAAGCTCATTTCTGCTGGTTTGGTTGGAGCAGTCAAACTTTGAAGCAACTGTATGCTGTCAGCAAAATTGGCACTCACTTCTCATTGGCTGTTTCATTTGCTTCATAATACTCTTCCAATAGTTCAGCATACATAAGCCACTTCCCGTTGTGTAATCAACCTCAGCAATCTTTCCAATATAGCCAGCCATTTCTGATTTTGTAAAATTATCATTATCACTGTGTACTCACTCTTTATGAACCCTGAATTCTTCTGTTTAAGGCCTTTATTAAACAAAAAACTCGATCGTGTCTTCCCTTCCGAAGAACATGTGTTGGCTGCTTTTGTTTTAAACTCAACTCTCTCTCCATGTGCTGGGCTGTTTCTTTTAGACTCGACTACTCCTTGCAGCGATTTTTTTTATTTTGAATGTCTCGCTCTGCTTTAATAGGTCAATAGCCAACTCGAGTTTGTTTTAAAAATACTTCATCACCAATGTTATGTTTTGTAACTTCAAAACATTAAACTAATTCAAAGGAAAACACTGGAGTCCGAAAATGTAGGCCTATCTTTGAGTTTACTTTAAGTGAGGTGCTTGCGTATCATGTGGTAGAATGATGACGTATGCAATCAATGTAATTTACATATAAACTGTAATTAATTATTTAAACAAACAAGAATGCAAGTGAACTCAAATATTATTGAGCTATTAAATCCACAACACTTTCTTTTGCACTTCTTCCGCTGCACTCCCACAACCCTTCATCATTCCCATCCATCCTCTTACCCTTTCTTTCTTTCTTTTTAAATCTTTTTATTGAATAAGTATACAAAAGGGTAAGCCATATAGGCACTAATATACTGTTAGAATATAATAAAATTACAGGAGATATTAATACAGAAAAGAAAGTGATACAAACAATGTAATTTAAACATAACATACTAAGGTAACATAATAGTATACTAATTTATATATAGATATATATATCAATAGAGAAAAGGAAAAAAAACTCCCCAAAAAAAACCCACTGTGCAACTAAACTAAAAGCAAAGCAAAGCAATGGGCTAACTTAGAACCAAATAGAGTTAAAGAACTTAAAATCACGTCCTCAAACCCGACCTCCATTAAAAACAGTAAAAAAAAACAAGAAGGGTATCTCTTACCCTTTCAATCCACTTGCTGCAATTCCTATTACTTGTGGTCTCTTGGGACTGAGGCCATCTCCCTGTTATCTTTCAAAGACTTTAGTTAACCCACAGTTGAAGTTTTCTGTGCACTTCTGGGTTCCAGGCTGTTGGAAGGATGATGCTAAAGGTGCAGAAAAGATTTACAAGGATGTTGCCAGGACTAGTGGGCTTGAGTTACAAGGAGAGATTGAATATGTCAGATTGCTTTACCTATAGTATAAAGGAGACCAAGGAACCATAAGAACATTATACATAGGAGCAGGAGTAGGCCATCTTGCCAGACTAGCCTGTTCTGTCACTCAAAAAGATTATGGCTGATCTGGCCATGGACTCAACTGCACCTACTTGCCTTCCCCTGCAAACCCTTAATTCCCCAGCTACGCAAAAATCTATCTAAGTGGGTCTTAAATATATTTAATGAGGTAGCCTCTACTGCTTCTCTGGGCAGAGAATTCCTCAGATCCACTGCTCTCTGTGAAAAACAGTTTCTTCTCATCTCTATCCTAAATCTATTTCTCCGAATTTCGAGGCTATATCAGGTCTCTCTTACCAGTGGGAACAACTTTCCTATCCCAATCTTATCTATCCCTTTTATACTTGTACATCTATTTCTATAAAATCCTTCCTGGCATAATTTACATATTACTATTTAACTATTTATGGTTTTATTACTATTTATTATTTATGGTGCAACTGTAACGAAAACCAATTTCCCCCTGGGATCAATAAAGTATGACTATGATGACTATGACCATGACTATGACTTATTCTTCTGAATTTAAGCAATTGTATTCACAGGCGACTCAATCTCTGCTCTTAGGCAAACTCACTCATCTTTGGGATCAGCCTGGTGAATCCCGTACCCACCACCTCCAAAGCCAGTGTATCTTATCTCAAGCAAGGAGACCACATCATGTAGGAGAACATAGGGGTTTTTCCCCAGGGTAGAAGAGAGCATGGGGTAAGGTGAGAGTAGAAAGACTTAACGGGGATCTGAAGGGAAAGTTTTTCGCACCGACGGTTTGGAGTATATGGGCTGCCAGAAGAGGTGTTAAATGAATGCTTAATTTATTAAACTAATCGTTTAACAGTTTTAAACATTCTAACTACAATGTTTAAAGGATATTTGGACAGGTACATGAGTAGGTAAACTTTAGAAGTTTATGGGACAAGTGCAGGCAAATAGGATTAGTTGAATTAAGCACCTTGAGTGGTTTGGATGAATTAGGCTGAAGGGCCTGTTTCCATGCAATATAGTTCTATGAATCTATGAGCTATTTCCTAACCTTCAACCATTTCCTATCACATCAATATTCTCCCTTAATCTCTCTTCTCACCTTTGGGATTTATGAATTTGAGGCATTTTGAGATTTTGTATCCTGTTAGATTTAATATGGAAACTCAGGATTATTAGTGAAAATTGAGAAATGATTACTCTGCTCAGACTGGACACAAAAACACTGAATTTGAGATGTAGAATAGTGCTTTTTGCAACTTGCATATTAGTGACAGAGAGGAAAAGGAGCATTACGTTGCACTGCGTCTGATCAAATAATATCTTTGTGTAGCATCTAATAAAGCAACATAAATACAGAAAACAAAAATGCTACAAAATAGTCATTATGTAGAATAATATTAACAAATCTCCATTAATATCTATTAATGGAATTGTATAAATGCTAGCTGGGATTGTTATGCTAATGGCTTCCTCCCCACCCACAATAGTCACCAGGTATTCCCACGCAGGGGTACTGTAGAGAACATGCGAGATGGCAAATAATTTTCCAATGTAACAGTTACTGTTAAAGCTGCTGTGAACTAACAATGCTGTGGGCGTTCAACTGAAAATTATTTTGTTCAATCAGACTTTATCCGACCCACAAATAATTTGTTAAAAACAATTTGACAGCACACTGCATTGATTTCAGTAGAATATTAAATTCCACATGAATCATCCAAAAATGTTTACAATTTATTACAAATGATAGCAGGAGAGGTACAGGGACTTGAATCAGTTTGCTTAGATGGCACTTTCTGTAATAAACGTGAAGAATTATTTCCATCTTCAATCCTCCCTTCAGTTTTCATTTCTGTTTTGACCCTCTTACATAGACCGAAACTACACAAAAATGAGAAAATACACATTTTTTTTTAAATGGAAAGCAAAATTTCTTCAGTGGCTGGATTCTGCCACGTGTTTCATCCGTTTTGTACACTGGAAAATAAAGTCTATTCACCTCATAAGAAATTATTGAAACCTAGTGAATAATACCTACTCCAATCTTGTAGGCATATTTTTTAAATTTACACCTACTGTGTTCTGTTAGTTTCATATACTGATTGTGTTTGTACTTGGCAGACACTTCACTTCACAGTTCTGTTCTTGTCGTCCAACAAATAACTTAAGCAAAACTACAAGGAACTTCTAAATACACATGGAATTAGATAAGACCATCACATCCTTCAATAAGTTCCATAAATTATCAGACCATCTCTTCATCTCCTGAATAAAATGTTCCACCACTCCCACCCGAATTTGCGGACTGAGTAATATTTTCAGTTTACCACCCAGTATAGATCCATTGTTCTTCTGATTTCAGTCAAGACGGAAGGTGGTGCTTGAATGAACACACGCTGATGCCTTGTAGCAAATTGAAAGCATTTCTCCATTGACAAACTATCCACGTGCTCAACACTGTAATGCATGGAGAATATGCATTTTTGAGTTTTGGCCTTGCAGAAGTCTAGTGCACATAAAGCAAAAGCCTGCGTGGGCCGCCAACATTTTTAACATCAAGTGGGAGGATACAGGTAAAGAGCAAGCAGAAGATTATCTGGCCGGAAATATTTTGCCTAGGTCGGTTTGTCTGTGGAGTCTAGTGCTGCTACCCAGAGAGATAAAGTTATGATGGTGTCTCGAGGACAGAAGTTATATGAACATCAGGTACATTGAGGGTAAGAATTTCAAGTACATTGCCAGAAATTTCCATATAATCATATAACCATACAACAATTACAGCACAGAAACAGGCCATCTCAGCCCTTCCAGTCCATGCCGAATGCTTACTCTCACCTAGTCCCACCGACCTGCACTTAGCCCATAACTCTCCATTCCTTTCCTGTTCATATAGCTGTCCAATTTAACTTTAAATGACAGTATCGAGCCTGCCTCTACCACTTCTACTGGAAGCTTGTTCCACACAGCTACCACTCTCTGAGTAAAGAAGTTCCCCCTCGTGTTACCCCTAAACTTTTGCCCCCTAACTCTCAACTCATGTCCTCTTGTTTGAATCTCCCCTACTCTCAATGGAAAAAAGCCTATCCATGTCAACTCTATCTATTGTTCTCATAATTTAAAATACCTCTATCAAGTCCCCCCTCAACCCTCTATGCTCCAAAGAATAAAGACCCAATTTGTTCAAACTTTCTCTGTAACTTAGGTGTTGAAACCCAGGTAATATTCTAGTAAATCTTCCCTGTACTCTCTCTATTTTGTTGACATCTTTCCTATAATTTGGTGACCAGAACTGTACACATTACTCTAAATTTGGCCTTACCAATGCCTTGTACAATTTTAACATTACATCCCAACTCCTATACTCAATGCTCTGATTTATAAAGACCAGCATACCAAAAGCTTTCTTCACCACCCTATCCACATGAGATTCCACCTTCAGGGAACGATGCACCATTATTCCTAGATACCTCTGTTCTACTGCATTTTTCAATGCCCTACCATTTACCATGTATGTCCTATTTGATTAGTCCTACCAAAATGTAGCACCTCACATTTATCAGCATTAAACTCCATCTGCCATCTCTCAGCCCACTCTTCTAACTGTCCTAAATCTCTCTGCAAGCTTTGAAAACCAACTTCATTATCCACAATGCCAGCTATCTTAGTATTATCTGCATACTTACTAATCCAATCTACCACCCCTTCATCCAGATTACTAATGTATATGACAAACAACATTGGACCCAGTACAGATCCCTGAGGCACAACACTAGTCATCGGCCTCCAACCAGACAAACAGTTACTCTCTGGCATCTCCCGTCCAGCCACTGTTGAATCCATTTTACTACTTCAAAATTAATATCTAACACTTGAACCTTCCTAACTAACCTTCCGTGTGGAACCTTGTCAAAGGCCTTACTGAAGTCCATATAGGCAACATCCACTGCTTTACCCTCATCAACTTTCCTAGTAACCTCTTCAAAAAATTCAATAAGATTTGTCAAACATGACCTTCCATGCACAAATCCATGTTTACTGTTCCTAATCAGACCCTGTCTATCCAGATAATTATATATACCATCCTAAGAATACTTTCCATTAATTTACCCACCATTGACGTCAAACTTACAGGCCGATAATTGCTAGGTTTACTCTTAGAGCCCATTTTAAACAATGGAACAACATGAACAATATGCCAATCCTCCGGCACCATCCCCGTTTCTAATGACATTTGAAATATTTCTGTACTATACGATTTCTATACTAACTTCCCTCAAGGTCCTAGGGAATATTCCTTAAAAGCGCCAGTACTTCCTCTTCTTTAATCATCATAGTTTTCATAACTTCCCTACCTGTTTCCCTTACCTTACACAATTTAATATCCTTCTCTTTAATAAACACCGAAGAAAAAAAATTATTCAAAATCTCCCCCATCTTTTTTGGTTCCACACATAGCTGTCCACTCTGATTCTCTAAGGGACCAATTTTATCCCTCACTATCCTTTTGCTATTAATATAACTGTAGAAACCCTTTGGATTTATTTTCATCTTACTTGCCAAAGCAACCTTGTATCTTTTAGCTTTTCTAATTTCTTCCTTAAGATTCTTTTTACATTATTTATATTCCTCGAGCACCTCATTTACTCCATTCTGCCTATATTTATTGTAGATATCTCTCTTTATCTGAACCAAGTTTCCAATATCCCTTGAAAACCATGGCTCCCTCAAACTTTTAACCTTTCATTTCAACCTAACAGGAACATAAAGATTCTGTACCCTCAAAATTTCACCTTTAAATAACTTCCGTTTCTCTACTACATCCTTCCCATAAAACAACTTGTCCCAATCCACTCCTCCTAAATCCTTTTGTATCTCCTCAAAATTAACCGTTCTCCAATCAAAAATCGTTCCAGAAATAGAGATTTTGCTTCATCTCTGTGTTAAATGGACAGCCCATTTATTTTTATAAACAGAGATCCCCAATTCTAGATTCTCTCACAAGAGAAAATGCCTGTGTCACCTCATCCTTCATCCAGATTAAGTACCCTAATGATGATTAGCAGAATTCATAACCGTTTGTCAAAGTGACAGACTTAACCATATAACATATAACAATTACAAACTGTCACTGAATATCTGATTGAGGTCAAAGGATCAACTGTGGATAAGCATCAGGTCTCCCTTTTCTGGCACGTCACATAAACGATACCAGACTTGGACAGAGACACAGGCCTAAACATAATGAATACCAGGAAAAGCCTTATGGTTTACATTAATTTACCATAGGCTGCAATTACATATCTGTGAATAAGAAAGGTAGAGAATGTTGATTTGATTTGATTAATCAAATCATTACAGTATATTATAAAAATACATTTTATTTTAATTATTTTTAATATATATTTTTAAAGTTCTTTTCCCTTTACAAAAGCCCATTAGAATACTATAATGAAGGGATTATCCATCCAATTCTGTTACAGTTAGTATTCAATGTAGTTTACCTAATTAATTGACCATCCACATTAATGCGAATGTCAAGAGCTGTCTGACCCTAGGAAATCTGCTGCCTTTGGATGGATCCTTAAACTGGCAGACTATTTTGCTCCTGGTGTTATGTAGCGTTGAATGCCAATTGTATCTGAAGTGCAACTTCATTGAAAGTGATCAGATCTTCTCAGTACTTAGGTGGGTTACTGGAGTGAAGGAGTTATAAACAGACAGCTGTGTCAAGGTAACAAAAGCAATTGTTCTTGTTCTTAAACAGAACTGAGGGAATACTTTGATCACGAACAAATCTGCAGTCCTGCTGAAGGGTCTCGGCCCGGAATGTCGACTGTACTGTTTGTCTGGCCTGCTGAGTTCCTGCAGCATTTTGTGTGTGTTGCTTGGATTTCCAGCACCTGTAGATTTTAAACAAGAGAAAATTTGCAGATGTTGAAAATCCAAACAACACACACAAAATGCTGGATGAACTCAGCAGGCCAAACAGCATCTACGGAAAAGTGTACAGTTGACATTTCAGGCCAAGGCCCCTCAGCAGGACTGGAGAAAGAGAAGATGAGGAGTCAGAGTTAAAAGGTGGGGGGGAGGGGAGGGGGTGGGGGGAGAAACACAAGGTGAGAGGTGAAACCGGGAAGGAGAGGGGTGAAATAAAGAGCTGGGAAGTTGATGGGTGAAAGAGATACAGGGCTGAAGAAGGGGGAATCTAATAGTAGAAGAAATTAAAAGGGGGAGGAGCACCAGAGGGAGGTGATAGGCAGGCAAGAAAATAAGGTGAGAGAAGGAAAAGGGGATGGGGAATGGTGAAGGGGTGCGCATTACTGGAAGTTCAAGAAATTGATGTTCATCCCATCAGATTGAAGGCTCCCAGATGGAATATAAGGTGTTGTTCCTCCAACCTGAGTGTGGCCTCATCACGACAGTGAAGGAGGCCATGGATTGACACATCCGAATGGGAATGGGAAGTGAAATTAAAATGGGTGGCCACTGGGAAATTCCACGTAGATGTTCGGTGAAGTGGTCTCCCAATCTACATCGGGTCTCACCAATATACAGGAGGCCACACTGGGAGCACCAGACACAGTAAATGACCCCAACAGACTCACAGGTGAAGTGTCACCTCACCTGGAAGGACTGTTTAGGGCCTTGAATGGTAGTGAGGGAGGAGGTATAGGGGCAGGTGTGGCACTTGTTCCACTTGAAAGGATAAGTGCCAAGAGGGAGATCAGTGGGAAGGGATGAATGGATCAGGGAGTTGTGTAGGGAGCGATCCCTGCAGATAGCAGAACGTTGTGGGGAGGGAGAAATGGTGGGATCCCGTAGGAGATAGCGGAAGTTGTGGAGAAGTATGTGCTAGATGCAAAGGCTGGTGGGGTGGTGGGTGAGGACAAGAGAATGCTATCCCTGGTAATGTGACAGGAGGGTGAGAGCAAACGAACGTGAAATGGAAGAGATGCAGTGGAGGTGCATTGATGGTGGAGGAAGGGAAGCCCCTTTCTTTGAAGAAGGAGGCCATCTCCTTCATTCTGGAATGAAAAGCCTCATGTTGTGAGCAGATGTGGCAGAGACAGAGGAATTGAGAGAAGGGGATGGCATTTTTACAAGTAGCAGGGTGGGAAGCGGTATGGTCCAGGTAACTGTGGGAGTCTGTGGGTTTAAAACAGACATCAGTAGATAAGGTGTCACCAGAGATAAAGACAGAGAGACTGAAAAAGGGGAGGCAGGTGTCGTAAATGGACCAGGTAATTTTGAGGACACTATGGAAGGTGGAGGCAAAGTGGATGCAGTCGATGAGTTTCACATGGGTGCAGGAAGCAGCACCAATGCAGTCATCAGTGTAGTGTAGGAAAAGTGGGGGATGACCACTAGTGTAAGTTAGGAACACAGAATATTCCACTTAGCTGATTGGAAGAATTGGATCAGCCCATGAGTGAATAGTGGAGCAGGCTCAATGGGCCAAATGGCCTACTTCTGCTGCTATATCTTATGGTCTTAAAAAGGCAGGCATAGCTGGGACCCATGCGAGTGCCCGTAGCTTCACGCTTTATTTGAAGGAAGTAGGAGGAGCCAAAGGAGAAATTATTTAGAGTGAGAACAAATTCGCTAGATGGAGGAGAGTGATGGCGGAGAGGAACTGTTTGGGTCTGGTGTTCAGAAAAAAATGGAAAGCTTTGAGGCCTTCCTGGTGGGGGATGGAGGTATGTAGGGGCTGGACACCCAGAGCGAAAATAAGATGATCAGGGCCAGGGAACTTGAAATCATTGAAAAGATCAAGACGTGTGAGGTGTCACAGATGTAGATAGGAAGGGACTGAACTGGGTGGGGGAGGGGAATAAAACAGAGTCGACGCATGCAGATATGAATTCAATGGGGCAGGAACAAGCTAAAACAATGGGTCTCCCTGGACAAGCGGGGTTGTATATCTTGGGAGGAGGTAGAAACGGGAGAACTGGGGTGCGGGAACTATAAGGTTGGTGACAGTGGATGAGAGATCCCCAGAGCTAATAAGATTGGCGATGGTGTAGGAGACAATGGCCTGGTGCTCTTTAGTGGGGTCCTGTTCAAGGGGTAAGTAAGAGGAGGTGTCTGAGAGTTGTCACTGGGCCTCAGCAGGGTAGAGGTCAGTACACCAGACTACTACAGCACACCTCCCCCCCCCCCCACCTTCTGCAGGTTTGATGGGTGAGGTTAGGATTAGTACAGTAGGAGTGGAGAACAGAGCATTCAGAAGGAGTGAGGTTGGAATTGGAGAGAGGAGCCTTGAAGGCGAGACGGTTAATGTCCTGTCGGCAGTTCATCAGAAAGCACCATAAACATGGCTAGGATTCTACCTGTCTCTTGAGCAGCAGACTGAACACTACTGCCAGTCTGTTTGTGCTTCATGGCCGTAAGGCTCCTGGTCCTCTGCATAATCCTCTCAGGCACAAGATTAGCCTTCTTTTTACCCATATGCACCACAACCATACATTACCATGAAGTCTTCACACTAGTCAGGTGTTTAACACAATTTAACAACCAGACTGATGAAGACACTGAAATTTCAGGAGATGAACAGTAATTGCCATGATGGCTTGTGCTGCCATGTTAGATTAGATTAGATTAGATTATGAGGACACTCAGCCCTCGTTTATTGTCATTTAGAAATGCATGCATTAAACAATGATACAAAGTTCCTCCAGAAAGATATCACAGAAACACAGGACAAACCAAGACCGAAACTGACAAAACCACATAATTATAACATATAGTTACAACAGTGCAAAGCAATACCATAATTTGACAAAGAGCAGACCATGGGCACGGTAAAAAAAAGTCTCAAGTCCCGATAGCCCCATCATCTCATGCAGACGGTAGAAGGGAGAAACTCTCCCTGCCATGAACCTCCAAGTGCCGCAAACTTGCCGATGCTTTGGAAGCACCCGACCACAGCCGACTCTGAGTCCGTCCGAAAACTTCGAGCCTCCGACCAGTCCTTCGACACCGAGCACCGAGCAACATCTCTGCCGAGCGCTTCGACCCTGCCCCGGCCACCGAGCAACAAGCAAAGCCGAGGATTTGCGGCTTTCCCCTCCGCAGATTCTCGATCGCACAGTAGCAGTGGCAGTGAAGCAGGCATTTCAGAAGTTTCACCAGATGATCCTCCGTGCTCTCACGTCTGTCTCCATCAAATCAGGATTGTGCAGGGCACCCTACTTGACAGATAACAGATATCCACCGGAGTGGCTGCTGTGAGTTGGCATGTGGCTATTGTATTGATGCTCAGAGGGAGTGGAGCAGACCAAATCACTAAAATCCATTCTGTTACACAAGGCATCCCCTGAGAATGTTAGAAGGCAAGGAATTTCTAAGTACGAACTTGGTGTACCAACAGTACTGTCAAAATCCAATGCACAGGATTGTTCTCACTAACAATTTTCTGACTGCCATGAACAGCAAATCCATGCATGTGGCAAAAGTCATTGATTTTTACCTTGTGAGTTTAGAAACTTGGGGGCCACTGTGACCATGAACTCCACTGAGGTTGTAGCTCAGGTATAAGAACTTGATTGGATTGTTACAGGGACTTGCAAGTCCCCGTGCAGGATTCCCTAAAGTTTAACTTGCAGGTTGAGTCAGTGGTAAGGAAGGAAAATGCAAGGATAACATTCATTTCAAGAGAACTAGAATATAAAAGCAAAGATGTAATGCTAAGGCTTTATAAGGTATTGGTCAGACAGCACTTGCAGCATTGTGAGCAGTTCTAGACCCCTTAGAAAAGATATGCTGGCATTGGAGAAGGTCTGGACCAGAGGAAGCTCACAAGAATAACTCCAGAAATGATTAATGTATGAGGAACATTTGCTAGCTCTGGACCTGTTCTCGATGGAGTTTAAAAGAATGGTGGGGGGGGAGGTCTCATTAAAACCTATTGAATATTGAAAGGCCTAGATAGAATAGATGTGGAGAGGATTGTTCCTATATTGGGTGAGTCTAAGTCCAAAGAGCACAGCCTCAGAATAGAGTGACATCCATTCCGAACAGAGATTAGGAGGAATTTCTTTAGCCAGAAGGTGGTAAATCTGTGAAGTTCATTACCACAAATGGCTGTGGAGGCCAAATCATTGGGTATATTTAAGGCACAGGTTGATAGGTTCCTGAGCAGTCAGGATTTTATGTTTTGTAGCTTCAAAACACTGTTAATTGAAATGAAGATAGAGGAAGTCCGATATACCATGTTTACTGTAAGCATGGCGTTCTTGTATCACATGGTAGCATGATGACATATGCAATTATCATATTTTTACATATAACCCAGAATTAGTTATTTAAATGAACAAGAATGCTAAATCAACAATATATATATATACAAAATTACTCAAATATCATTGAAATATCAAATACACAACACTCATCCCTGCTTAGCTATAAATTCCAACTCAGCAGAGAATACAGGTGAACCATATGCACAGGATGCTATATAATACAACTACTATATAGCGACGTCCACAGCAGAGTAAATTTTTGAAATTGTCCCATTCAGGCTGTTTGTCCTGCATCCTCCTTCTAAGATTAGGTTTGAAGAAATCCAAGCATGAATGCCAGGGACAACCCAGGAACAGCGTAGCTGGTGGAGTGTGTTGCATTACGATAGGCAAGGAGGAAATTGGCAACTTTCTGGTTCAGTATTAGTGTAGTGTGTTCTACTGACATTGCCTGTAATACGTTCTTTAGACTTTGTACAAACCTTTCTGCAAAGCCATTTGTAGCTGAGTGGTATGGTGCAGATATAATATGTTTTATTCCATTGATTATTAGGAATGATCAAAACTATTGAACCAAAAGCTGTGGTCCATTGTCACTGACTAAATGTTCTGGAAAACCAGTTTTTGAGAAGAGGCTTCTCAATAGATCAATAGAGACTGTAGTGGAGGCTGTTAGAAACAGTTTTGGCCACTTTGTAGCTGCATTGACTATTAACAAGAAATTTGTGCCCATTATGGGTCTGGCAAAATCCACATGAATCTTATGCCAGGACAAGGCAGTCCATTCGAAGAGATGGGAAGGTGCTGCAGTTGGCATCTCCTCACCATGTTTCCACACCGTACAGTGCATGGCAAGCTGCTGGATCTGCTGATCTATCCCAGGCCTCCAGACAAAGCCTCGAGGCAACGCTTTCATTTTAACCACGTCTAGATGACCGGCATGTAGCTCCTCCAACACTTCTGCTCTCAACTCGGATGGTACAACAACTCGCAATCCCCACATAAAGCAGCTCCCATCAAGGGCAAGTTCATTCCGGCACTGGTATAAATGGGGGAACTGGGATTTCTGTTGCACGTTCCAGTCACTATATGCCCAAGACCACAAGACATAGGAGCAGAATTAGGCTGTCCAGCCCATTGAGGCTGCTCCACCATTCTGTCACG
This sequence comes from Mobula hypostoma, assembly GCF_963921235.1. NCBI lineage: Eukaryota > Metazoa > Chordata > Chondrichthyes > Myliobatiformes > Myliobatidae > Mobula > Mobula hypostoma. The sequence goes on from NC_086100.1 coordinate 33,737,438, forward strand.
GCTGATCCCGGATCCCACTCAACCCCATACACCTGTATTCTTGCCATATCCTTTGACGTCTTGACTGATCAGGAAACTATCAACTTCTGCCTTCATTATACCGATGGACTCGGCCTCCACCGCAGTCTGTGGCAGAGCATTCCACAGAGTTACTACTCCCTGGCTAAAAAAATTCCTCCTTACCTCTGTTCTAAAGGGCTACCCCTCAATTATGAAGCTATGCCCTCCAGTTCTGGATACCCCCACCAGAGGAAACATCCTCTCCACATCCACCCGATCTAGTCCTTTCAACATCTGGTAGGATTAAGTGAGATCCCCCCACAATCTTATAGATTCCAATGAGTACAGGCCCAAAGCTGCCAAATGTTTCTCATATGTTAACCCCTTCATTCCTGGAATCATCCTCGTGAACCTCTTCTGGACTCTTTCCAATAACAACACATCTTTTCTGGGATATAGGGCCTAAAACTGTTGACAATACTCTAAGTGCAGCCTGACTAATGTCTTATAGTGTCCTGAAAAAAACCCAACTTAGATCCTACCTTACCTAGTAACTACAGACCTATTCTAAACTTCCATTCTTGTCATAGGTTCTCGAAAAGGTTACTGTCAGTCAATTGCTGCCCTACTTACACCAAAACAACATCTTGGAAAGATTTCAGTCAGGTTTTAAAGCTTATCATAGCACAGAGTCTGCCCTGCTGAAAGTGTACAATGACCTGCTCCTCTCTATCGACTCAGGTGACTCTGCCATCCTAATTCTTCTTGACCTCAATGCAGCGTTCGATACTGTGGCTCACGCCATTTTAATAGATCGTCTCCAATACAGGGTTGGTGTTGATGGCACTGCCTTGAAATGGTTTATATCCTACCTCAAAAATAGAAGCTTCTCTGTCAACATAGGCAAATTTTCTTCTCCCCCAGCTAGTCTCTCCTGCAGGGTCCCACAAGGTTCCATCCTAGGTCCCATTCTTTTCTCTAAATATATGCTTCCGCTCTGCCAAATCATTAAAAAATATGACATTTCTTTCCACTGTTATACTGACAACGCACAGTTTTATCTTCCCCCAAAACCAAGTGACCAGTCAAATCTAGTCAGCCTCATGAACTGCCTTGAGGACATAAAGTGTTGGATGGCACAAAACTTCTTACAGCTGAATGAAGGCAAGTCTGAAGTTGTCCTATCTGGCTCCCCTGACTCCAACAAAGTGATTACCAACAGTCTTGGTAACCTGTCCACCCTTGTCAAACCCCATGTTAAATCCCTTGGTGTGATATTTCAATGCATCTTTAAGTTTGACAAGCAAGTTAATGCAGTAGTAAAGCCATCTTTTTTGCAGCTTCGTACTATTGCTAAAATCAAGCAGTTTCTCTCTTCCAAAGATCTCGAGAAAGTCATCCACACCCTTATATCCTCCCGCTTGGACTAATCCAACTCCTGGGATTAATCAGTCGTCCCTGTCCCACCTGCAACTGGTCCAGAATGCCGCAGCCAGGTTCCTGACAGGAGCCCGGAAGACGGACCATATTACTCCTATCCTGGCCTCCCTCCACTGGCTCCCAATATGGTTCAGAATTGATTTTAGGATTCTCCTGTTTGTTTATAAAGCCCTACATGGGCTAGCCCCCTCCTATATCACAGACCTTCTAACCCCTTATTCTACTTCCACTTCCCTCAGGTCAGCTGACTTGGGGCTCCTGGCTCTCCTGCGATCTAAACTTAAGCTCGGGGTGACCGCGCTTTTGCTATTGTAGCTCCTGGACTGTGGAACAGCATTCCACTCCCTATCAGATCTGCCCCCTCCATCGACTCTTTTAAATCCAAGCTCAAAACTTACTTTTATTCACTAGCGTTTGAATCCTCCTGATGTGGCTGATTTCTGGCTTGTGCCTAGGCCCTTGTGTTGTTTCTTTTGTGCCTATAAGCTGTTTGCCTTGTTGGTTATGTCTGTGTTTCTCGTATTTGTGGTTTTAGCTATCTGCTCTGATCTGTACAACACTTTGGTCAACGTGGGTTGTTTTTAAATGTTCTATATAAATAAATTTGACTTGACTTGAGTTATAAAGGCTCAGCATTAGCTCCTTGCTTTTATATTCGACTCCCCTTGAAATAAATGCCAACATTGTATTTGTCTTCTTTACCACAGACTCAATCCGTAAATTAACTTCTGGGTGTCTTGCATGAGGATTCCCAAGTCCTTCTGCATCTCTGATGTTTGAACCTTCTCCCCATCTAGATAATAGTCCACACTATTGTTCCTTTTGCCAAAATACATTATCATACATTCGCCAACACTGTATTCCATCTGCCACTTTTTTGCCCATTCTTCCAATTTCCCTGCTGCAATCGCATTGTTCTTCAGCACTACCTACCCCTCCATCGATCTTCATATCATCCGCAAGCTTTGCCACAAAGCCACCAATTCCATTATCTAAATCATTGACAAAGAATGTGAAAAGCAGCGGCCCCAATAGTGACCCCTGAGATACACCACTAGTCACTGGCAGCCAATCAGAAAAGACCCCTTTTATTTCCACTTGCTGCCTCCTGCCTGTCAGCCATTCCGCTATCCATGCCAGTATTTTCCCTGTAAGGCCTAGGATTTTATCTTGTTAAGCAGCCTCATGTGTGGCACCTTATCTGGAAATCCAAGTAAATGACATCCACTGCCTCTCCTCTGTCACCCTGCTTGTTACATCCTCAAAGAACTCTAACGAGATTTGTCAGACAATATTTCCCTTTACAGAAACCATGCTGACTTTGACTTATTTTATCATTAGTCTCCAAGAAGCTCGAAACCTCCTCTTTAATAATAGACCCCAACACATTCCCAACCACTGAGTTTAGGCCAACTGGCCTATTATTCCCTTTCTTTTGCCTTTCTCCCTTCTTAAAGAGTGGAGAGACATTTGGAATCTTCCTTTCCTCCAGGACCTTGCCAGAATAAAGTGATTCTTGAAAGATCATGACCAATGCTTCCGTTACCTCTTCAGCAACTTCTCTCAGGACTCTGAGATGAAGTCCATCTGGCCCAGGTGACTTATCCACCTTCAAACTTTTGAGTTTGGCTAGCATTTTTTCCTTTGTAATAACAGTAGCACTCACTCCTGCTCCCTAACACTGATGGACCTCTGGCACACTGCTAGTGTCTTCCACAGTGAAGACAAATGCAAAGTAACCATTAAGTTTATCTGACATTTCTTTGTCTTCCCATTTCTACTTCACCAGCATTATGTTACAGTGGTCCAGTATCAACTCTCACCTCCCTTTAACTCTTTATATAACTGAAAAATACTTTTGGTATCCTGCTTTATATTATTGGCTAGTCTGCCCTCATATTTTATTGTTTCTCTTGGTATAGCTTTTTTAGTTACTTTTTGTTGGATTTTTAAAGATTCCCGATCATCCAACTTCCCACTCACTTTTGCTACTTTATATGCCCTTTCCTTGGCCTTAATGCAGTCCTCAACTTCCCTTCTCAGCCATGGTTGCCTACTCCTGCCATCTGAGAACTTCTTCCTCTGTAGGACATATCTATTCTGTGGCTTGTGAACTACTCCCAAAAACTTCAGCCATCTCTGCTCTGCTGTCACCTCTGCCCGTATCCTCCTCCAATCCACCTGGGCAAGCTCCTCTCTATTCCCTCTGTAATTCCCTTTATTCCACTGTGACATAGACACACATGCTTCTCCCTCTCAAATTTCAGTATGAAGATAAATTATGATCACCTAAGGGTTCCTTTACGTTAAGCTCTCTAGATGCCCATATACACCTAAAAAAGTCCAGGGTCTTTTCTGGTTTCCCGTTGGATATCTCTGCCATAATAGAGAGACTTTCTATTTGCATTAGGGAGAATACATCAAGAGGAGTGCCTTTTTCAGCAAATTTTTTGGATTTTTTTTCTTTTTCCAAGGGAAAACAGAACAATTTATCAGCATTTTCATGATTAGTCATCCTTTTGAATTCAATGTTGTAATCGTGTCCTCCAAGAAACAAAGCCCATCTCTGCATTCAGATGACTGCTGTGAGTGGAACAACCTTGTGTGGATTGAAAATGGACACCAGTGGTTGATAGTCATAACGAGGGCAATCTCTCTCCCACACAGGTAGTGGTTGAAAAGTTTTACACCCCAAACCAGATTCAAGACCTATCTGTCAATCTGTCTGTAATTCTTCTCTGTAGCAGTAAAAGAGTGTGATGCAAAGACTGTGGGGTGTTCACTCATCACATGTGACATGACTGCACCTATATCATAGAAACATAGAAACGTGGAAAATAGGTGCAGGAGTAGGCTATTCGGCCCTTCGAGCCTGCACTGCCATTCAGTATGATCATGGCTGATCATCCAATTCAGAACCCTGTACCAGCCTTCCCTCCATACCCCCTGATCCCTTTAGCCACAGGGGCCATATCTAACTCCCTCTTAAATATAGCCAATGAACTGGCCTCAACTGTTTCCTGTGGCAGAGAATTCCACAGATTCACCACTCTCTGTGTGAAGAAGTTTTTCCTAATCTCGGTCCTAAAAGGCTTCCCCTTTATCCTCAAACTGTGACCCCTCGTTCTGGTCTTCCCCAACATTGGGAACAATCTTCCTGCATCTAGCCTGTCCAATCCCTTTAGGATTTTATACGTTTCAATAAGATCCCCCCTCAATCTTCTAAATTCCAATGAGTATAAGCCTAGTTCATCCATTCTTTCATCATATGAAAGTCCTGCCATCCCAGGAATCAATCTGGTGAACCTTCTTTGTACTCCCTCTATGGCAAGGATGTCTTTCTTCAGATTAGGGGACCAAAACTGCACACAATACTCCAGGTGTGGTCTCACCAAGGCCTTGTACAACTGCAGTAGTACCTCTCTGCTCCTGTACTTGAATCCTCTTGCTATAAATGCCAGCATACCATTCGCCTTTTTCACCGGCTGCTGTACCTGCATGCCTACTTTCAATGACTGCTGTAAAATGACACCCAGGTCTCGTTGCACCTCCCCTTTTCCTAATCGGCCACCATTCAGATAATAATCTGTTTTCCTGTTTTTGCCACCAAAGTGGATAACCTCACATTTATCCACATTAAATTGCATCTGCCATGAATTTGCCCACTCACCTAACCTATCCAAGTCACCCTGCATCCTCTTAGCATCCTCCTCACAGCTAACACTGCCGCCCAGCTTCGTGTCATCCACAAACTTGGAGATGCTGCATTTAATTCCCTCATCCAAGTCATTAATATATATTGTAAACAACTGGGGTCCCAGCACTGAGCCTTGCGGTACCCCACTAGTCACTGCCTGCCAATCTGAAAAGGTCCCGCTTATTCCCACTCGTTGCTTCCTGTCTGCCAACCAATTCTCTATCCACATCAATACCTTACCCCCAATACCGTGTGCTTTAAGTTTGCACACTAAGCTCCTGTGTGGGACCTTGTCAAAAGCCTTTTGAAAATGCAAATATACCACATCCACTGGTTCTCCCCTATCCACTCTACTAGTTACATCCTCAAAAAATTCTATGAGATTCGTCAGACATGATTTTCCTTTCACAAATCCATGCTGACTTTGTCCGATGATTTCACCGCTTTCCAAATGTGCTGTTATCACATCTTTGATAACTGACTCTAGCAGTTTCCCCACCACCGATGTTAGGCTAAACAGTCTATAATTCCCTGGTTTCTCTCTCCCTCCTTTTTTAAAAAGTGGGGTTACATTAGCAACCCTCCAATCCTCAGGAACTAGTCCAGAATCTAAAGAGTTTTGAAAAATTATCACTAATGCATCCACTATTTCTTGGGCTACTTCCTTAAGCACTCTGGGATGCAGACCATCTGGCTCTGGGGATTTATCTGCATTTAATCCCTTCAATTTACCTAACACCACTTCCCTACTAACATGTATTTCCCTCAGTTCCTCCATCTCACTGGACCCTCTGTCCCCTACCTTTTCCGGAAGATTATTTATGTCCTCCTTAGTGAAGACAGAACCAAAGTAATTATTCAATTGGTCTGCCATGTCCTTGCTCCCCATAATCAATTCACCAGTTTCTGTCTGTAGGGGACCTACATTTTTCTTAACCAATCTTTTTCTTTTCATATATCTATAAAAGCTTTTACATTCAGTTTTTATGTTCCCTGCCAGTTTTCTCTCATAATGTTTTTTCCCCTTCCTAATTAAGCCCTTTGTCCTCCTCTGCTGAACTCTGAATTTCTCCCAGTCCTCAGGTGAGCCACTTTTTCTGGGTAATTTGTATGCTTCTTCTTTGGAATTGATACTATCCCTAATTTCCCTTGTCAGCCACGGGTGCACTACCTTCCTTGATTTATTCTTTTGCCAAACTGGGATGAACAATTGTTGTAGTTCATCGATGTGATCTTTAAATGCTTGCCATTGCATATCCACCGTCAACCCTTTAAGTGTCATTTTCCAGTCTATCTTAGCTAATTCACGTCTCATACCTTCAAAGTTACCTTTCTTTAAGTTCAGAACCTTTGTTTCTGAATTAACTATGTCACTCTCCATCTTAATGAAGAATTCCATCATGTTATGGTCACTCTTACCCAAGGGGCCTCTCATGACAAGATTGCTAATTAACCCTTCCTCATTGCTCAATTCCCAGTCTAGAATAGCCTGCTCTCTAGTTGGTTCCTCCACATGTTGGTTCAAAAAACCATCCCGCATACATTCCAAGAAATCCTCTTCCTCAGCACCCTTACCAATTTGGTTCACCCAATCTACATGTAGATTGAAGTCACCCATTATAACTGCTGTTCCTTTATTGCACATATTTCTAATTTCCTGTTTAATACCATCCCCAACCTCACTACTACTGTTAGGTGGCCTGTACACAACTCCCACCAGCGTCTTCTGCCCCTTAGTGTTACACAGCTCTACCCATATCGATTCCACATCCTCCCGGCTTATGTCCTTCCTTTCTATTGCATTAATCTCCTCTTTAACCAGCAATGCTACCCCATCTCCTTTTCTTTCATGTCTATCCCTCCTGAATACTGAATATCCCTGAATGTTGAGCTCCCATCCTTGGTCACCTTGGAGCCATGTCTCTGTGATCCCAACTATATCATATTTATTAATAACAATCTGCACTTTTAATTCATCCACCTTGTTACGAATGCTCCTTGCATTGACACACAAAGCCTTCAGGCACGCTTTTACAACTCTCTTAGCCCTTATACAATTATGTTGAAAAGTGGCCCTTTTTGATGCTTTCCCTGGATTTGTCGGCCTGCTATTTTTACTTTTCACCTTACTACTTTTTGCTTCTACCCTCATTTTACACCCCTCTGTCTCTCTGCACTGGTTCCCATCCCCCTGTTGTGAACTAACCTCCTCTCACCTAGTCTCTTTAATTTGATTCCCACCCCCCAACCATTCTAGTTTAAAGTCACCTCAGTAGCCCTCGCTAATCTCCCCGCCAGGATATTAGTCCTTCTAGGATTCAAGTGTAACCCGTCCTTTTTGTACAGGTCACGCCTGCGCCAAAACAGGTCCCAATGATCCAAAAACTTGAATCCCTGCCCCTTGCTCCAATCCCTCAGCCACGCATTTATCTTCCACCTCATTGCATTCCTACTCTCACCATCGCGTGGCACAGGCAGTAATCCCGAGATTACTACCTTTGCGGTCCTTTTTCTCAACTACCTTCCTAGCTCCCTATATTCTCCTTTCAGGACCTCTTCCCTTTTCCTACCTATGTCATTGGTACCTATATGTACCACGATCTCAGGCTCCTCACCCTCCCACTTCAGGATATCTTGGACACGATCAGAAATATCCCGGACCCTGGCACCAGGGAGGCAAACTACCATCCGGGTCTCTGGACTGCGTCCACAGAATCGTCTATCTGACCCCCTTACTATCGAGTCCCCTATTACAACTGCCCTCCTCTTCCTTTCCCTGCCCTTCTGAGCTACAGGGCCAGACTCTGTGCCGGAGGCACGGCCACTGTCACTTCCCCCAGGTAAGCTGTCCCCCCCAACAGTACTCAAACAGGAGTACCTATTATCAAGGGGCACAGCCACCTGACTCTTCCCCTTCCCCCTCTTAACTGTGACCCACTGGTCTGCCTCCCGTGGCCCCGGTGTGACCACCTGCCTGTAACTCCTCTCTATCAGCTCCTCACTCTCCCTGACCAGACGAAGGTCATCGAGCTGCAGCTCCAGTTCCCTAACACGGTCCCTTAGGAGCTGCATCTCAGCGCACCTGGCGCAGATGTGGACGTCTGGGAGACTTGGAGACTCCAGGGCCTCCCACATCCGGCACTGAGAACAACAAACTGCCCTCACACTCATACTTCCCCTCTCGAGGCATCACAGGCAAGATTCTCTGGATGATGTGGATCATAATGTGTGAGTGCTATGTCTGACGTCACCATTTCCTTTACCTTTCTGAAAGCCACCTCACTCTGCTGGTCCAGTTCTTCCAGATCTGTAGTAATGAGTTCAAGGGGTGGAGCACAGTAGCCAGGTTTGCAGGAACCTGTTGTAGCGATTGACAAATCTGAAAAAGGACTGCAAATGTGGGCTGTTTCTCACAGCAATTTATTTCAAACATCTCAATCCCTTTAACAGGTCAGTAGGCTTCTTGGGTTCGTTTTAGAAATACCTCGACGTCAACGTTATGTTTTCTAATTTCAAAACACTGAGTTAATTGAAAGGAAGATGTGGGTATTCTGAAATACAGGTGTGCCAAGTTTACTTTAAGTAAGGCACGCATGTATCACATGGTGGCGCAATGATGTATGCAATTAACGTAATTTTACATATAGCCCATCATTAATTATTTTAAAGGTTTTACAGGTACATTTAATGTCAGGGAAATGTGTACAATAAACACCCTGAAATGCTTTTTCTTCACAACCGTCCACGAAAACAGAGGAGTGCCCCCAAGGAATGAATGACAGTTAAATGTTAGAACCCCAAAGTCCCCCCACTTTCCCTCCCTCCCGTGCTTAAGCGGCTGCAAGCAACGATCCCCCATCCCCTCACCAGCAAAAAAAAAACATTGGCACCCAGCATCGAGCACTCAAGCGTGCAGCAAAGCAGCAGCTATGACACAGACTTGCAGAACCCCAAAGACTACTTGTTCACCCAGTATTCGACATACCACAGGTTCTCTCTCTTCCTATAAGGGAGAAAGAGGTGTCTTCATTTCACAGCAAGAGGGGAGGCATAGCAAACATCTCCCTGGTTTATGATATTAAAAGTCCGTTGCATCGTTTTTTCCAAGCTCTGTGCTATAAGATCTCAGGTCTTTGGGCATACAGCCGTAGATCTTCCGACTTCCACAATGACATCGATCTTATGCCGTGACACTGACCTTCGACCTGCCCATCTCCAGAACCACGAAAGCTCAGACCTCCAAAGGTGAGCGAAGCTCTTAGGCTGCGCCCTGGGCATGTTGAATAACAGCCTGTCATGAAACCCAGAGAGCAGGTCGCGTTGCTGCAAAGAACTGAAGTCAGCGTTTAACTCCAGGCAGGATCTTCAAAAGAACCCTGAAAGGGAAAAATAGAGATATTAAAGATAGAAATAGAGCTGTTTCCGAAGATGCAAGCAAAGAAGTTTCCATTAGGCACCATTGACTCTCCTAAGCATAAGGAATGCTTAATCAAGCAAAATATTATTACTCAAATATTATTGAAACATAAAATACACAACACAGGGCATCAAAGATTGTTGGGAAAAGGCAAGAGAATGGGGTTGAAGGGATAATAAATCAGCCATGGTGGAATGTTGGAGAAAACTCAATGGGCTGTATTCTACTCCTATATCTTATGGTCGAATGATTTAAAACCTAATTCAATGGAGTTGTGTGTCTGAGAGCCTGGGCAATCACTCTAACGCTGCCGTGACCAGCAAATTAATGCATATGGCTGAGGTTTATTGCTTGTTACCTTGTGAGTTCGTTAAGCTGAGGGGAACTGTGACCTTGACTGCCACTGTGGTGTATCCGAGGCATGAGGGTTTGATGTGGAATGTTACAGATCACACTTATTACTGATTTGAGATATCTGATGTTATGAATATATCTGGTAAAAAGCTCCTCTGTTCTTCAGGCAAAGGACGGTACCATTATCATGGAAAAAGATGAGATTATGAACAGATGGACTGAGTATATTCAGGAATTGTTTGAAGACGATCGAGGTGAAAAAAACAGCAAAGGTCCAAATATTTAAAATCTGAAGTTCGTAATGCAAAAAATAAAATGAAGAAAGGAAAGGCAGCAGGTCCTGTTGAATTAGTAATAGAACAAATTATCGCCCTTGAAGATTATGGAATTGAAAAACTTATTGATTTAATTAATGACATTTATGAGACTGGAATAATACCACAAGAGATGAAAAATCAGTATTTATCACTCTTCCTAAGAAACCTGGAACAATAGAATGTGAATTACATAGGACCATAAGTTTCATGAGTCATATCACCAAGATACTTCTTAGAATTTTGATGACAAGAGCTAAAAGTAAGATACAAGCTGAAACAGGCAAAGAACAATGTGGTTTCGTGAAAGACAAATGTACAAGAAACGCAATATTGATGTTAAGGATACTATCAGAATGAATTATTCAAGTGCAAAAAGATTTGTTTGTTTGTTTTATCGACTACACAAAAGCATTTGATAAAGTGAAGCACAATAAGTTATTTGAAATATTACAGAAAACTCCAGATCTAGATTTGAAAGACCTCTGCCTAATCAGAAATCTGTACTGGGAACAAACTGCCGCTGTAAGAATAGATGGAGAAGTGAGTCAGTTTACAAAAATCAAGAGAGGCATTAGACAAGGGTATGTTTTCTACCCTGATTTATTTAATGTGTACAGTGAGACAATATTACAAAAAATAAGATACATCTTGGGAATCAAAGTTGGCGGTGAAAACATCAATAATTTCAGATATACAGATGACATTGTGTTAATAGCAAGTATGGAGAAAGAACTACAAAACTTAATTGATATAGTTTTGAAGAAAGTGCAAAAATGGGTCTATCTATCAATTGCAAAAAGACTGAATGTATGGTGATATCCAAAAAGAAGGAGAATCCTATCTGCAGGCCGAGAATAAATGGGGGAGACATAAAATAAGTACAGAACTTTTGCTACTTAGGAAGCTGGGTGACATCAGACGGCAGGTGCGACATGGACATTAAAAGAAGAATAGGGATGGCAAAAGACACCTTTACAAGAATGAAGCCTATACTGACCGATACTAATCTAGGAATGACAACCCGCTTCAGAGTACTGAAATGTTACGTTTATCCATTTATGTTATATGGCTCAGAATGTTGGACAATATCTATTAACATGAGGAAATGAATTGTAGCAGCAGAGATGTGGTTTTTGAGGAGGATGCAAAGAATATCATGGATGAAATGAATATCTAACAAGGATGTCATGGACAGAACAAACACAGAAAGAGAAATAATGTATGAGATCATGAAAAGGCAACGTAACTTCATTGGACATGTGATTAGGAAAGAGGAGTTAGAATGCACCGTAATTATGGGAAAGATTGAAGGGAAGAAAGCAAGAGGAAGACAAAGACAAATGATGATGGAGACAGCAGCCAGAGGACTGGAAATGAATACCAATGAATTGATCTACTTGACCCGAAACAGGAGTGTGTGGGCCATGGCAGTCAAAGCTCAAACTGGGCACGGAACCTGATGATGATGATGATGATGATGATGTTATGAACACATTGCTTATTGTGAGAGATCCTCAGATGATCTAAAAGCTCTCTTAGAACTAGGGCTTAACAGAACATTATTTCTGTAGTCCACATCTTCCCCAATTGGCTTGTGATGCGAAGCTTGAAGCTTCCATTAATCAAATGCTGTTGGTAGTGTTGGCAATGCAGCATTCATTGAATGAGGTGCTCAAAAGTTCCGACTTCTTCGTGTCAGCTCACATCCAGCTCACATTTCCGAGTGTCAACATCTCTAAAGGTTCATTCTAGACCCAGTGTATTGATACAATTGCGAAGAAAGCATGCCATCAGCTATATTTCATTTGAAGTTTGAAGACATTTGGTATGTTTCTACAGATGTAGCACAGACAGTGTTCGGTCTAGTTATATCACCATCTGATATGAAGGAGCCAATGCACAGGATAGGAAAAAGCTGCAGAGGTTGTAAACACAGCCAGATCCATCATGGACATCCATCATCATCATCCTATCACTGAGGAAATCTTTAAAGGGCAATACATCAAGAAAGGCGGCATCCATCATTAAGGACTCACCAATCAGAACATGCCTTTTTCTAATTACTACCATCAAGGAACAGGTAAAGGTGGTTGCATTTCAGTGGGGATAATTTCACTTAATGTCACTCACCCATCACTGAAAGATTTCCACAACCATAGGACATAGGACAAGAATTAGGCATTCGGCCCATTGGCTCTGCTTCGCCATTTCATCATGGCTGATCCATTTTCCTCTTAACCCCATTCACCTGCCATCTCCTCATTACCTTTCACATCTAGACTAATCAAGAACCTATCAACGCCCGCTTTAAATACACCCACTGACCTGGCTTCCACAGCAGGCTGTGGCAATAAATTCCATAGATTTACCACCCTCTGGCTAAATTCCCTTGGGTGTGAATTGCGATGATGATTTGTAGGGAAATGTACTAAGGACATGTGGTCAATGTTTAGGGATCTCTTGCAGGATGTTAGGAATAAATTTGTCCCGGTGAGGAAGATAAAGAATGGTAGGGTGAAGGAACTATGGGTGACAAGTGAGGTGCAAATCAGGTGCAAGAAGGCAGCATACATGAGGTTTAAGAAGCAAGGATCAATGGGTCTATTGAGGAATATAGGGTAGCAAGAAAGGAGCTTAAGAAGGGGCTGAGGAGAGCAAGAAAGGGGCATGAGAAGGCCTTGGCGAGTAGGGTAACGGAAAACCCCAAGGCATTCTTCAGTTATGTGAAGAACAAAAGGATGACAGGAGTGAAGGTAGGACTGATTAGAGATAAAGGTGGGAAGATGTGCCAGGAGGCTGTGGAAGTGAGCGAGGTCCTCAATGAATACTTCTCTTCGGTATTCACCAACGAGAGAGAACTTGATGACGGTGAGGACAATACGAGTGCGGTTGATGCTCTGGATCATGCTGCTATTAAGGGAGAGGAGGTGTTGGAGTTGTTAAATGTTACGAGAATACACATAAAATTAAGATGTTTGCTGGCCTGGGCTAGCATCAGTGGCATCAGCAGTTGGTCTGCCACCTGCCCTCAGGGGAAGGAGAGATAAGGAACAATGGAGCAGCGTCTGGAGATGTGTAATGAAGGGATGTGGGAGGGAGAGCTGTCTGGAGCGGCTCCCCCCTTTGAACCCTGAACTGTTTGAAGTGATGGACAGGCGATACCCCAGCAGGGGGATAAAAAGGGACAGGTTCGCTAAGACGACACACACGCCACCCGAGGTAACGAGACCCTGGAAGCGGTGCGCTTCTCACGAGTGGGTGAGAAGTACCAGACAACGACAAGGGTGGAAAGGTACGATCAGCGGGAACCCGGTGTGTGTCCGCCCTTGCCTGGGTGCCGGGTTCACTGCAGAGGATCGACCGCATCTGGAGGAGGGGTCACAGTCGGTGACCTCAGGTGACATCACCAAGGACCCGCCCAAAAAGTTGCTCGTGAGCCATCCCGCTGGTCTGTGAGTGAAGCCGTTCTGAATGATGAGTTGTTCCTGTTCTCTCTGTCTCTCTTCCCCCACCTTGTCCATCGCCATGGCAACGATTACTGCGAACTGAACTGGACTGAACTTTGAGTTATTTTGAAATTTGGTCATTTACCCCCTAGACAACGATAGAGCTTGATTGATGCTGTTATCTTAATTCTGTGCACATGTGTGGTTATCATTGTTGAATTGTTGCATTTATTATCCTTTCGATTACTGTGTTGCTTGTTTCTTTAATAAAACTTTCTTAGTTCTAGTACTCCAGACTCCAACTGAGTGATCCATTTCTGCTGGTTTGGCAACCCAGTTACGGGGTACGTAACATAAAATACATTAGGACGGATAAGTCCCCAGGGCCTGATGGAATATTCCCCAGGCTGCTCCACAAGGCGAGGGAAGAGATTGCTGAGCCTCTGGCTAGGATCTTTATATCCTCGTTGTCCACAGGAATGGTACCGGAGAATTGGAGGAAGGCAAATATTGTCCCCTTGTTCAGAAAAGGTAGTAGGGACAGTCCGAGTAATTATAGACCAGTGAGCCTTACGTCTGTAGTGGGAAAGCTGTTGGAAAAGATTCTTAGAGATAGGATCTGTGGGCATTCAGAGAATCATGGTCTGATCAGGGACAGTCGGCATGGCTTTGTGAAGGGCAGATCATGTCTAACAAGCCTGATAGAGTTCTTTGAGGAGGTGACCAGGCATATAGATGAGGGTAGTGCAGTGGATGTGATCTACATGGATTTTAGTAAGGCATTTGACAAGGTTCCACACGGTAGGCTTATTCAGAAAGTCAGAAGGCATGGGATCCAGGGAAGTTTGGCCAGGTGGATTCAGAATTGGCTTGCCTGCAGAAAGTAAAGGTTCATGGTGGAGGGAGTACATTCAAATTGGAGGGTTGTGACTAGTGGTGTCCCACAAGGATCAGTTCTGGGACCTCTATTTTTCGTGATTTTTATTAATGACCTGGATGTGGGGGTAGAAGGGTGGGTAGGCAAGTCTGCAGATGACACAAGGGTTGGTGGTGTTGTGGATAGTGTAGAGGTTTGTCGAAGATTGCAGAGGGACATTGATAGGATGCAGAAGTGGGCTGGGAAGTGGCAGATGGCGTTCAACCCGGAGAAGTGTGAGGTGGTACACTTTGGAAGGACAAACTCCAAGGCAGAGTACAAAGTAAATGGCAGGATACTTGGTAGTGTGGAGGAGCAGAGGGATCTCGGGGTACATGTCCACAGATCCCTGAAAGTTGCCTCACAGGTAGATAGGGTAGTTAAGAAAGTTTATGGGGTGTTAGCTTTCATAAGTCAAGGGATAGAGTTTAAGAGTCATGAGGTAATGATGCAGCTCTATAAAACTCTGGTTAGGCCACACTTGGAGTACTGTGTCCAGTTCTGGTCACCTCACTACAGGAAGGATGTGAAAGCATTGGAGGGTACAGAGGAGATTTACCAGGATGCTGCCTGGTTTAGAGAGTATGGATTATGATCAGAGATTAAGGGAGCTAGGGCTTTACTCTTTAGAGAGAAGGAGGATGAGAGGAGACATGATAGAGGTATACAAGATATTAAGAGGAATAGATAGAGTGGACAGCCAGCGCCTCTTCCCCAGGGCACCACTGCTCAATACAAGAGGACATGGCTTTAAGGTAAGGGGTGGGAAGTTCAAGAGGGATATTAGAGGAAGATCTTTTACTCAGAGAGTGGTTGGTGCATAGAATGTACTGCCTGAGTCAGTGGTGGAGGCAGATACACTCGTGAAATTTAAGAGACTACTGGACAGCTATATGGAGGAATTTAAGGTGGGGAGTTATATGGGAGGCAGAGTTTAAGGGTTGGCACAATACTGTGGGCCAATGGGCCTGTACTGTGCTGTGCAATGTTCTATATTAAAGAAATTCCCCCTCATCTCTTTTCATCTCTGTTCCTCTATTTTGAGACACTACCACCAAAGGAAACATCCTTTTCACTCCACTCCATCTAAGCCTTTTAACATTTAATAGGTTTCAAGGAGATACTTCCTCATTCTTCTAAATTCCAGTTCTTAAAGGCCCAGAGTCTTCAACTGCTGCTTATGATAATCTTTTCATTCCCAGGATCTTTCTCGTGAACCTCCTCTGAACCCTCTCCAAAGTCAGCACATCCTTTCTTAAATAAAAGGCCTGAAACTGTTCACACTATTCCAAGTGAGGCCTCACCACAACAGTGACTTAACCAGCACAACATCGAAAGGACAGGTGGAATGCAATACGGGGTGGGTTGGTCTGTTGGCAAAAGATGAAATCAAATCATCAGAAAGAGGTGACATAGGGTTGGGAGGTGTTGTATTGTTGTGGATAGAATTAGGAACTGCAAGGGGAAAAAAACCCTGATGGGAGTTATGTACAGACCCACAAACAATAGTAAGGATGTGGTCTACAAATTACAATGTATGCCAAAAGGACAATGTTACAACAGCCATGGGGGATTCCAATGTGCAGGTAGATTGGGAAAAGCAGGTTGGTGCTGGAGAATTTCTAGAATGTCTACAAGATAGCTTTTAGTGTAGCTTGTGGTTGAGCCCACAAAGAGATCAGCTATTCTGGGTTGGGTGTTGTGTAATGAATCAGAAATGATTAGACATCTTAAGGTAAAAGAACCCTTGGGGTAAGTAATCATAATGTGGTCGAATTCACTCTGAAATTTTAGAAGGAGAAGCTTAAATTAGATGTATCAATATTACAGTGGATTAAAGGGAATTACAGAGACATGAGAGAGGGATTGACCAGAATTGATTGGAAAAGAACACTGGCAGGGATGATGGCAGAGCAGCAATAGCTGGAATTTCTGGAAGCAGTTTGGAAGGTACAGAATATATACATCCCAAAGAGGAAGAAATATTCTAAAGGCAAGATGACACAACAGATGATGGAATTGATGGCTTTGTTGCAAAGTTTGCAGATGTTATGAAGACAGGTGGAGGGGCAGGTAGTTCTGAGGAAGTAAAGAGGCTACAGAAGGACTTAGACAGATTAGGACAATAGGCAAAGAAGTGGAAGATGAAATATAGTGTCAGGATATGTATGGTCATGGACTTTGGTAGAAGAAATGAAAATGTTGATTGTTTTCTAAATGGAGAGAAAATACAAAAATCTGAGGTGCAAAAGGACTTGGGAATCTTTGTGCAGGATTCCCTAAATGTTAACTATGTTAACTTACATGTTGAGTCTGTGCTAAGGAAGGCAAGTGGGATGCTAGCATTCATTTCAAGAGCTCTAGAATATAAAAATAAAGATGTAATGTGAAAACTTAATAAAGCACTGGCGAGGCCTCACTTCAAGTGTTGTGAGTGACTTTGGCCCTTTATCACAGAAAGGATGTACTGAAACTGGAGAGGGTTCAAAAGATGTTCACCAAAATGATTCTGTGATTGAACAGCTCGTTATATGAAGACCATTTGATGGCTCTGGGCCTGCATTCACTGGAATTCAGAAGGATGAGGGGTGTCCGAATTGAAACCTATTGAATGGTGCAAGGCCTTGGTAGAGTGGATGTGGGGATGTGGAAAGGATGTTTCTGTAGTGGGAGAGTCCAAGACCAAAGGACACAGCCTCAGAATAGAGGGGTGTTCTTTTAAAACTGAGATGAGGAGGAATTTCTTTAGCTAGAGAGTGGTAAATCTATGGAATTCACTGCCACAGACAGTTGTGGAGGCCAAGTCTTTATATATATTTAAGGCAGAGGTTATTAGATTCTTGATTGTTCAGAGCATGAAGGGATACAGAGGAAAGGTAGGAGATTGGGGCTGAGGAAAATTGGATCAACTATAATGAACTGCCAGAGCAGACTTGATGTTACAAATGGCCTAATTTTGCTCCTTTATCTTATTGTCTTATGGTCTTAACCTTACATCCTTGCTTTTATATTCAGGTCCTCTTGAAATGAATGATAAAATTGCATGTGCCTTCCAGACCACCAATTCAACCTGCAAATTAACCTTTCGGGAATTCTGTTCAAGGACTCTAAAGTCCCTTTGACCCTCGGCTTTTTAAATTTTATCTCCATTTAGAAAATAGTCTATGCTTTTATTCCTTCTACCAAAGTGCTCTTGAGTCTCCATCTTTCTGGCAAAGCATCCACGAAGTAGGAGAGAGCATAGATACTGTTAGACATTTGGTGTATTTTCAACTCAGTGGTCTATTACGCTTTGAATTTTTTCAAAGATTTTAAGTTCCCTGGCCCCCACTGCTTTATTTTCACCATGGACGTCCAGTCCCTATATACCTCCATCCCCCACCAGGAAGGTCTCAAAGCTCTCCACTTCTTTTTGGGTTCCAGACCTAACCAGTTCCCCTCTACCACCACTCTCCTCCGTTTAGCGGAATTAGTCCTCACCCTTAATAATTTCTCCTTTGGCTCCTCCTACTTCCTCCAAACTAAAGATGTATCCATGGACACCCATATGGGTCCCAGCTATGCCTGCCTTTTTGTTGGCTTTGTGGAACAATCCATGTTCCAAGCCTATACTGGTATCCGTCCCCCATTTTTCCTTCGCTACATCGGCGACTGCATTGGTGCTGCTTCCTGTATGCATGCTGAGCACATTGACTTCATTAACTTTGCCTCCAACTTTCACCCTGCCCTCAAGTTTACCCGGTCCATTTCCGACACCTCCCTCCCTTTTCTTGACCTTTCTGTCTCTATCTCTGGAGACAGCTTATCTACTGATGTCTACTGTAAGCCTACAGACTCTCACAGCTACCTGGACTATTCCTCTTCCCACCTTATCTCTTGCAAAAATGCCATCCCCTTCTCTCAATTCCTCCATCTCCACCGCATCAGCTCTCAGGATGAGGCTTTTCATTCCAGGATGAAGGAGATGTCTTCCTTTTTTAAAGAAAGGGGCTTCTCTTACTCCACCATCAACTTTGCTCTCAAACACATCTCCCCCGCTTCACGCACATCTGCTCTCACTCCATCCTCCCACCACCCCACTAGGAATAGGGTTGCCCTTGTCCTCACCTACCACCCCACCAGCCTCCGGGTCCAACGTATAATTCTCCGTAACTTCCGCCACCTCCAACGGGATCCCACCACTTAGCACATCTTCCCCACCCCCCGCTTTCCACAGGGATTGCTCCCTACGCGACTTTCTTGTCCATTCGTCCCCCCATCCCTCCCCACCGATCTCCCTTCCAGCACTTATCCTTGTAAGCAGAATAAGTGCTACACATGCCCTTACACTTCCTCCCTCACCACCATTCAGGGCCTCAGACAGTCCTTCCAGGTGAGGCGACACTTCACCTGTGAGACAGCTGGTGTGATATACTGCGTCCGGTGCTCCCGATGTGGCCTTCTATGTATTGGCGAGACCCGAAGCAGGCTGGGAGACTGTTTCACTGAACACTGATGCTCTGTCCACCAAAGAAAGTAGGATCTCCCAATGGCCACACATTTTAATTCCACGTCCCATTCCCATTCTGATATGTCCATCCATGGCCTCCTCTACTGTCAAGATGAAGCTACACTCAGGTTGGAGGAACAACACCTTATGTTACATCTGGGTAGCCTCCAACCTGATGGCATGAACATTGACTTCTCTAATTTCCATTAATGCCCCTCCTCCCCTTCTTACCCCATCCCTGATTTATTTATTTATTATTTTTCCCCTTTCTTTCTCTCTCTTTTTTCTCCCTTTGTCTCTCTCACTATATCTTCCTCTGATGCTCCCCTCCCCCTTTCTTTCTCCCTAACCCTCCCGTCCCATGATCCTCTCCTTTCTCCAGCCTGGTATCCCTTTTGCCAATCAACTTTCCAGCTCTTAGCTCCATCACTCCCCCTCCTGTCTTCTCCTATCATTTTGGATCTCTCCCTCCCCCTCCTACTTTCAAATCTCTTACTAGCTCTTCTTTCAGTTAGTCCTGACGAAGGGTCTCGGCCCGAAACGTCGACTGTACCTCTTCCTATAGATGCTGCCTGGTCTACTGCGTTCCACCAGTATTTTGTGTGTGTTGCGTATATTTCTAATGTCCATGCAGAAGTATTTACATCAAAAAACAACTGGATGTTTAAAGGCTCTTTGGAAATAGGCTTTTGCAAAGGGGCATTTCACTACC
This sequence comes from Mobula hypostoma, assembly GCF_963921235.1. Classification (NCBI taxonomy): domain Eukaryota; kingdom Metazoa; phylum Chordata; class Chondrichthyes; order Myliobatiformes; family Myliobatidae; genus Mobula; species Mobula hypostoma. The sequence goes on from NC_086100.1 coordinate 33,757,226, forward strand.
TCTTGCCCTTTCGTCCATTGCTGCTCCTGAGTGATCTGCAATCTGAGCCAAAAGCTTCTAGCTACAAGGTGGCATAGCCGTGCCTGAATGAGCAACTTTTTCAGTGGGATATTGATGGAAAATATTTGCTTCTTTGTTTGCTTGAGATTGTGAGCTGTAATCTAACTGATTCAATGCAACACACACAAAGTCTACAGAGAGGACATTTCAGGCTGAGATTCTTTATCAGGACTTGGACTGAAATGTCCTTTTCATAGATTCTGCCTCACCTGCTGAGTTCCTCCAGCATGTTGTGTGCGTTGCTCTGGATTTCCAGCATCTGCAGAATCTCTTCTGTTTATAATTGATTCAATGATTATGTTCTCAGTGTAAGTTATTAACAGAATAAAAATCAGAACCTAGGGTGTAGCAGTAGTGGTATTTGAAGTGGACTCTCTGAATAATGTGCTTGCTGCTGCCCAAAATCTCCCTTTGAAGAGATTACCGTTCTTCAACCACTATAGCTCAAACCATAAATGAAAAACAGCAGAATTTTGATCCTTCTGTTTTATCATAGGTGGGTATTTTGGAGTCCCTATTGGACATGTTCAAGCACAGCACAGTTTATTGCTTGTCAATCTCTAACAAAAAGGATACTCCATCAAAGGGATCACCTAATTATCGGGGTTTTTTTTTTTGTTGTGGTTCCAGTCATTGTGGAAAAGCATTTCAGCAACGTTCATGGGTAGGTAGAACAATAACTGTGCTACCTGTTTCAAGAATTAATAGCTTGGGGTTTGCTATCGTAATGGGTGCACTTCCTATTAGGAGGATCACGTCATGTCAGAGGCCACCCTCAGTTAGTTGTGCCGCATGAAAATTGGCTGTGAGACTTTCAAATCAAAAATGGGGAGATCCCATTTGTCAAGGAGGTTTGGCTTCACTTTGTGGGGGTGTTGTTTCATATTTGCAAACAAGGCATGCCTTTAAACTCACTTGTGGAGGAAACTAAATTGCAAGGTTCCTCAGCACTGAGTGCAGTGTTCAGACAGCTCCACTCATCCATGGGCCCGGCCTCCCTGAAGTAATGAAAGTGATGGCTATACTACTGTTTGCTCAGCAAATCTTTCTAGCACTCTTTGTGACCTTGAGGCAAAATGTTCTGGGTAAGTGCAAGTTTTATTTTGTGAACTTCAGACATGTTCAATGTGGAGGAGGAATGTAAAATTTAAAGAAGGTAGATTTTTTCAACAGTTTTACTTTCTCAGCTTTAATGCTGAGTAAATTCCATTCATAATCTTTGTAACAAATGTCTTTTGCTTCTTGAAATTCATTTGCAAGCTATCGTAGATATTACAGAGAGATACGCCAACATGCACTTTCATTAGACTCCTTTCCAATTTAGCAATAATTCCATTGGAATATGAAGTTGTTCATAAAGAGTGAAATGTGGAATTTGACAAAGATGTACTGACTTCATGCAATAACATTAGTCAGGGCAATTACTGAGGTCAAAATCAGTCCTCTTTGACTTTAAGCACAAATGTTTGGCGATTCTCAAATTTTCTCAAAAAGGAATTTTTACCTCACAAAGTATAATGAGAGTTTTGATGTAATTAATACCTCATTGCATGTGAGATTCTGAACCAACACACACAAAATGCTGAAGGAGCCCAGCAAGCCAGGCAGAATCTATGGAAAAAAGTAAACAGTCGTCATTTCGAGCCAAGCCATGATGAAGAGTCTTGACCCCAGATGTCAACTGATGCTGCCTGGCCTGCTGAGTTCCTCCAGCATTTTGTGTGCGTTACTTGGATTTCCCGCATCTGCCGATTTTCTCGCACATTTGAGATTCTGATTTTATTGATTAATATATACTAAGGGGGAATGGGATTAGCAGGAGATCTCTGAGTGCAGACTCAATGGGCAAATGATCTTGAATTAATGTAATACACTGTATATGACTTCATAAGTCATAAAAAGTGTCGCTATTTGAAATATGTTGCCAGATAATACTGATTCAATCAATATAACTGAATAATAGGTAGGTGAAAGAACTCAATTTAATGCTAATTTAGCATTAAATGAGGCATACAATTCACATATGTGAGTTTATCAGATGTTTAAAACATCTTTAGATTCATTTTGCGAGTAAAATAGGATGACAAACAGTATCGTTTCCCCTTGCTGTTTCTTTCCATGGTGTGGTTCAGTTGAAAACTGTGTCACAGTATTTCTTTGACTTACTGGTGTGCTGTGATTAGAAAACACATGAGAAAGTTTGAAATTGGGGTAGGGTGACGGAAAACATAGCTTTGTTCATGGAAGAATATCTCACGTAGAATTAGGTGCCCCTCGGCCCCAAAACTATAATCATTGGGATGATGTGTGAAAGCATACAGTATGTGTTTTTAACCTACACCAGGAAAAATGAGTACACTTCAAATCCCTGCACGTAGCCTTATGTGAAAGCGTAAGAAAGTGACCAAATCCCATATCTATGTTGCTTAATGCTCTATATTTGTACGTGCAGAGTACTGCATTTCACTTAATCACAGAAAATCAAACAACATAGAAACATGCTATTTGGCCCACCATGTGCTCGCTGACCAGTGGGTATTCATCCTTATTAACCCCATCTTCCAGCACTTGGCCCACAACCTTCAATGTCTAGATGATTCCCACACTCGCCTGGACACTTTAGTCAGCGACTCTGCTTCCACCACTCCCTGAGTGAGAAAGGTTTCTTCAAAACCATTCTAAGTTTCTTACCCTTTGTCCTAAGTCAATGCCCTCCAGTTTTCTCTCTCAGAAATTTAGTTCCATTGACTTCTTTGGAATGGGCCAGAGTACAATATATGGCATCAATATGTTGCTTTAATAGTGGAATGAGATTCTGGGCAAGTTTTAGATTTCACGAATAATGCAGAAGTCAGAGAAAACCCCTGTGTGGGTGTTTGAAATCAGAGCACAAAGGGAAGAATGTGGATAAAGAGAGGTCAGGCTGAATATGTTAAAGGAGAGTTTACTTATGATTCATTTATAGTTGAAGTTCCAACATGAATAGTAATACCTAGATATTCATCCGCAGTTAATACAGCTAAATAGTACACATCAGCATTGAAGTTTCTAGCTTCCAAATGGAACAGATTCTGGAAGCAGAGTACAACACACTGACGTGGTTGTAACATACAAACAGGACTGAATTTCTAGAAAATATTCAACATATTTAAATGGAAACCACATAAGTCTACAGACAACAAAGTTTAGCATAAAAATTAATTAATCAACTAAAAACCAACTTCACGAACAGTACAGTGCAGGAACAGGCTCTTCAGGCCACGATGTTGTGCTGAACTAATTAAGCTAAAAACTGGCCCCGCACAGCTCCTTTGAACTTTCCCAATCTCATCTCAAATGCATGCCCCATACATTTCAACCCTGGGTAAAGATACTGGCTGACTATTCTGTCTAGGCCTTTCATAATTTTGTAAACTTTTATTAGGTCTCCCCTCAGCTTCCACCACTGCAGACCACTCCTTATAGCATATACCCTCTAATCCAGGCAGCATCTGAGCGCTGATGAAGGGTAATGGCCCGAAACGTTGACTGTTTATTTCTATCCATGGAGGCTGCCTGATCTGCTGATCTCCTCCAGCACATTGTGTGTGTATTGCTCTAGATTTCCAGCATCTGTAGTACCTCTTGTGTCTACAACACCCTGGTAAATCTCTTTAGTACGCTCTCCATAGCCTCCAAGACTTTGCTATAATAAGGAAACCAGAAACGGATGTAATACTCCAGATGTGACCCATCCAGAGTTTTATAAATCTACAGCATAACTTCCAGCTATTGAATTCGGTGTCTCAACTAACAAAGACAAGCACGCCATAAGCTTTCTTTATCGCCCTATTAACTTGTGCGACATCTTTCAGGCCCTCTTTCTACTACCTTGCACTTAAGTAGTACTGTATTTCACTGTTTACGAAGCGCTTTCACAATGTTAAAATGTGAAAGAAAGCAGATAATTTAAGTCCTCTCTTTATGTACAATGTCAAACATTGTTTGGAATTTTACCTCAGATACGTATTCCTGTTAGAGATTCACCAAGTCATTCTACAACAAATTTCTGACATGACAAAAGCTCTGTTTGTTTTCAAACATAATATCCAGTTCTATGGAGAAATCTGCTATGCCTCTCCTTTTGCAACATGAAATATAAAAGAAAGGTGTGTTGATATGGTAAAGCAAGCTTCCCTTAGGTAAACCAGAAGGAATAAAAATATATCCCTAAATTATTACGAACTTTTAAAACCAACAATTTTAACTGCAACTTTTTCCACAAAAATTGTTCTCCTCTTTGAATGAGGTGGTTTGCTCAACACTAATGAATAGGAAAAAGCCATTACTGAAGTATCACACCACGTCAGCGTACAAAACTTGTAATGAAAAATGTAAAATAACTGCAATAAATTTTATTGATGCTTTTTGAGAGTGCTTTCAAACTTTTCAATCCAGAAGGATGTTATAAATTATGTTCTTACTTTTTTTCTTAAATATATAGTAATCACTAACCTACATTTGCAGGAAATAGTACTTCTGCAGCTTCGTTGTGGTATATTATGCAGATTTGAACTCTGTAAATGAGGCCAGCAATGTAATATGTGATCTGACTGATTTCATTTTAAGAAATAAAACAAACATATTAAAGAAAGAAAAGTATATTAGAGTCATAGAGTTATGCATAAACAGGACCTTTGGCTCAGCTCGTCCATGCTAAACAAGATGTCTTTTCCAGTTAGTCCCCTTTGCTTGTATTTGGCCCATTTCCCTCTGAACCTTTTCTAACTAACTGGATTTCCAACTTCCTTTTGACAGCACATTCCATGTATCCACCTCCTTCGGTGTGGAATGAGTTGCCCCAATTGTACTCTTCAAATATTTTCCCTCAAATTTTAGACTCCCTGTTCTGGGGGGAAAAAAACTATGGCCATCCACCTTATCCATGCCCCTTCGTGATTTTATACTTCTCTTTAAGGTTGCCTCTCAGTCTCCTACGCTCCAGGAAAAAAGATCCCAGTCTATCCAGCCTCTCTGTATTATTCAGGCCATCCTGCCCTGGTAATACCTGCGTGAATGTGTTCTGCGCTATCTCCAGCTTAATGAAGTCCTACCTATAGTTGGGTGACAAGAAGAGCGCATGACTCAGCGTGGCACAACCAAGGACTTGTGCAGTTGTGACATGATGTCCCAAATCCAATACTCAGTGCCATGACTGACGATGGGAAGCATGCCACATGCTATTCTATCCACCAGTGTAGGGTGGTGGAGTGGAGATACATCTCTACCAGAGGAAGTGTATGGTCCTCCTTCCCTCTGCTAACCAGCAGGTCGCTCATGGTCAATGTGTAGCACCTGTTTAGCTGGCTTCAGCGCTGCATGAAGCCATGGAAGCAGATAGTGGATGGTTATATAAGCAGCTGGTGCATGACACAAGCCTTGGTTATGCGACCATTGACGCCCGGCAGACAATCTTTGAAGAGTTTTAATAATTGCTGGGGTCACCCATTTTGTAAGCAAGAAGGCACTGGCAACCTGGCACTGGAGGGCAATGGCAAACCCCTTCTGTAGAAAAATTTGTCAAGAACAGGCTTAGACATAAGACCATGACTGCTCCCGTCATATGACTCGGCACGATGATGATGATGAACTACCTGTTTTGTCTCCTTTAGGGAACAATATACCCGTACCTGCTGATTTATAACACCCTTCATGGCCCTGAAACTTATTGTGTAAGTCTTGCCCTGGTTTAACTGACCAAAACACAATACCTCTCACCTGGCTAAGCCAGACTCCGTTTGCCCACTTCCCCAATTTATGTTGATCCTTTAATAATCTGAGATAGCTCTCTTCACTATCTACCATACCACCAATTTTAGCATAATCCACAAATTTACTAACTACGTTAACAAGACCGTCGTCCCAAATGCTAGCATAGATGACAAACATCAATTCTCCCAGCACTGATCCCTATGGTATACCACTCATCACAGGTCTCCAATCTGAATAACATCCTGCACTACTACCTTCTGCCTTCTTCAGAAAGACAAAAGTGATGATTTCAATTTTAAAGAAGTATAAAGAGAGAAATAAAACAAGCTAAGAAAGATTAGATGAGTGAAAAAATATCAACAAAAAAGTGAGAAAATGTTTTAAATTATATGTTAAAACATCTATAATGGTTACAATTGAAATGAATGGTACTGCACACTTCATCTAAATATAGAAACCATGCCATTCAATACAATTTATGAGATTCCCTTTTCCCAAACTTAACGGTGAAGCACCATAACTTGAGAGAAATGCCGTTGACATGCATTCCCTTATCTATCTGTCATCTGAGCTTTCTGCGTCATTTAACCTTAACTAACAGTGAACGCTAATATTCTCAGTAATATTTTGACAGGAAAACCTATGCTAATAATAGATACAGTTCCAAGATCAAAAGCATGATCACCAGAACATCGGCATATTTTACTGTGCCTAGTCTTAAGTTCATGCTGTGAGCAACCTTCGTAGTCTAATATTTAGATTTTTATTGAGATTATTTTGGGTATGGCATGAATGCATTATAGTTGCTGAAGGCACAATCTTTGTCTAAGTTTGTTCAAAACCTAATATTGCTGGCAAAGTATCAAGGCCGGAAACGTACCACCATTCAAGTACGTTTATTATAGTTATATAAATATATAGTTTCTGGAAATGAGAGAACACTGTAATCTTTTTTAAAATTCCGCTATGTGCATTTCATTTTCAGAACATTTAAGGTAACTTGAACAGTGATATATTGTAGCTGCATTTTGATTTAATTCTTAAAAGTAGGAAATGTTGCATTCAAAAGTGAATGTAAAACTGTTATGAAGATTCACAAACAAGAGAAAATCTGTAGATGCTGGAAATCCAAGCAGCACACACAAAATGCTGGAGGAATTCAGCAGTCCAGGCAGCATCTATGGAAAAGAGTACAGTCGACGTTTCAGACCGAGAATCTTCAGCAATCCTAATGAAAGGTTTTGACCCGAAACATCGACTGTACTCTTTTCCATTGATGCTGCCTGGCCTGCTGAATTCCTCCAGCGTTTTGTGTGTGCTGCTTGTTCTAATGATTACTACTTAGTAACCGTTAACAGTACGGGGAGCCAATAAATTTTCACATTTTAGTTAAACATTTTTAGTGTAGTGGTTAGCATAACCAGCTCTTTACAGTACAAGTGACCTGGGTTCATTTCCCTTTGCTGTCTATAGGGAGTTTGTACATACTCCCCGTGACCGCATGTGTTTCCTCCGGGTGCTCCGGTTTCCTCCCACATTCCAAAAGATGTTCTGATTGGTAGGTTAATTGGTCAGTGTAAGTTATCCTGTGATTGGGCTAGGGTTAAATCGGGGGTTGCTGGGTGGCGTGGCTCGAACGGCCAGCACGGCCTGTTCTACATTTTATCTCTATGCATAAACAAATAAAAACAGTCTGCATCTCACGTACTTAAGCCTATACACAGCAATAAAATAATACACGTGAGATGTGGTATATAATACCAAATGGCAGTGTTAGTTTGACCCGATTTTGATGGTTTTCTTTATTAGAAGAAGCATTTTGTAATTATGCAGAGAGTTTCATATCTCTCTTCTCATGGGCATGCATGTGTGAAAATGTCGGGTTTCCAAATTGATTTAGTAAATAAGTTTTGATGCTCACACTTTAAAATCTGATCACAGTCATCTGTGTCATAAAAATAAAATGCTGGAAACAATCAACAGATCAAGAACCATTTGTGGAAAGAGAAACAGAGCTCACTTTTCAAACTGAAGACCCTTAATCATGTCATCTCCCTTGCTGCTTTGCTTACCATCAAACCCCCAAGTGAAAAATCAGCAGAATAACTGGAGTTAAGTGTGTTCCGTGTATAAAACAACAGTGCAGTTAAAGTTTTGTAATCTACAATTGAGATCAAGTGAACTTAAAGCTGTGCTGAATCCAACATCTCTCTCAATCTACATTAAGAAAATTGAATCTCACATGTAGGCAACCTTGACTCAACAATCTATAATAAAGATAACTCAACAATTTGGCAATAATTTGCCAAAATTGCTCAAAAGCCTCTGGTATAGCTAAAGAAAAGGTAATGAAATCTAATTAAGAAGGGACTGCTTTACTGTGGTTCACATTAAAGATCATTATTGGGGTTATGTTAAAATAACAACTTTTTACAATGATTAGTTTGGTTTCTAATTTATCATTGTTAGTCGCCAAGCAACAATGCTTAGAACAGTTTTGTGTTGTCTAGAATAAATATAAATACAAGTTAACTTTTTAAAAATGCTAATCTGAAGAATGCCAATTGCAGGCAGCCATTTCAACAGGGTATTTTGGATTTACATGTTGTTGTTATTCATTCATCAAAAGCGAGAAATCCGAGAACATTGCAGCTTCAAATTTTATCTGCCATATTCTCGAACATGATAGCATTCAAGACAATTGTTAACTAGGTATTTTCAATGGTTAAGCACATACTTTATATCCTCTGTCTGTTTTCATCATTCTCAAACATAATACATTATTTTTCCAAATTATCACATAAACTTGATGAAATAGTTGTTTTGAAGTAAATCAGAAATCTAACTGAAAGGCAGCATGTTTAAGGTATGGCTTCCATTATGGGCTACTGCTATAGTCTAATTAATATTCATTAATCACTGTTACCTTAGTCCGTTATTGAAGCAACCATGGATATGTAGATACTTTCATTGATTCTCCCTGATTAGGTAATGCAGTTGCGAACTTTCCTTTTACTCAGCTTCACCGTGTTCCTGATCAGTTTACTTGGTTTACTAGTGTTCCTGATAACCTTTGCTTATTCGATTCTTCCTAATACGCATTCTCTGATGGCACCAATTCAACCACCCTCACAAATGGGCAACTTGATCAGCACAGACGGGTTGAGCCAAAGAGTCTGTGTTCTTGCTGTATGGTTCTATGACTTTATGAGTCTCCGTTAGAGTGTCCGTTCTCTATAGCTGCATGCTGTGATTATTCTATTTCTGCAGAGGAATGTGCCTTCACTATTCCTGGTAACCAGTGCTGCACACACTTGCTTGTTGAGCTCAGTGAACAGTGTTAGAACTTTTAAGTCAAAGAATGTTATCTCAACAGCCATCTATTTTTCTTCTTATTTAGTTTCCTCCGGGGCCACAAAAGCTTATAGGAGGTAGTTAATATTTTCTGTGCATTGAATATGCCAATCTTTTTTCTTAATCAATGCTCATACCAACTATCTGTAAATTAAATTTCAACATGCTAACACTACATATATAAATGTTTACACAAGCTATACTGTCAATGAAGGATTGATGAAGACGTGATAACCTTCATCAATACCACAACTTGCTCTTAAAGGGTGTGATATTACTTTGAAGTTCGTATATTCATACTGGACATTTTCCTGGTAAATCCTAAACACAGGGTACTTCACTAACCTAGAACTAGTGTGTGTGTGCTGTAGAATACTTAATACCATTGTTTTAATACAATTTTATCAAACTGGAGCAGCAACAATTTGAAAACAGAAACGCACAGCACTTCAAGTTGTCCACTTTTTATTTGTAATATGTTGGCAGCTACTCACAAAACAAACACGCTGCACCACACTGGAAGTAAATGGGCTCCATCACTAAAAGCTAGCATCAATCCCTCCACTGTGGAAATGTCAGTCAGTTAATGTCAGGTATCTTTAGTCACTTAACAATAGTACCATAAAGTATTAAAAGAAAATCATCTGCTTAATATGGCACCTCTTGATTATTCAAAATGTATTGCCCAAATTCAATCTTTATTCAATAGACTCTATTTTATTTAACATTAAAGGATACTTTTACTGAAATCCTATTTAAATCAGCCTCACATATTTGAGGAACATTTCTCATCTATAGTATGCTACATCCAGTGCTAATTTTACAATCCAAATCCATTTTAGAAATAGATGGAAATGGAGAATAATTGAAATCTATTTGTAAAAACAAGAACATTAAATATTGGGAATATGTAGCAGGTCGGGCAGCATCTGTGGAGAGAGAAACTGAGTTAGCATTTCAGTCAATGAGGTATTAGAAAAACAGGGCTTCCTATTGCTCGTGACTTTTATTCTCCATCTGACTCCTACTTAGACCTTTCTAACTGCGACCTCCTGCATTATTATCTTGTGGTCCAATGCAAGTCTGAAGAACAACATTTCACCTTGCATCGGAGCACTTCGCAGCCATAATATTAACTCGATTTATCCACCTGCACTAGCATCATTTAGGCACTTGCATTTTTTCACTGAGTTGTTAGCATTCTGCCATCATATCACAGTTTGTTTGTTCCTGTTCTCTTCAACTGCCGTCATTAACCTATTAAATGCATGATTACGTCTATAGCCTATCTGCATGGCAACCCTTCTCCCATCCTTTCAAAGATGTCTTCATCTTTACCCTATCTATCCATTTGCCACCCTATCTGCAACTTCAAGTGAACTTGTTTCCTCATCTGATGAAGACTCTTTAGTTTGAAATTTAACTCAGGTTGCCTTTCCATAGATGTTGCCTGTACTGCTGAGTATTATAGAATTTTCTGCCTTCAAATCAGATTTTCAGTATCTGCAGTTTATTTCCATACAGCTCTGCATATTTTGCACAGAACTTTCACTTTATTCAAAGAATTGATTTTAATTATAGAAAAATGCAATACCATAGATGTTAATATAAACATTTAATCTGGCCATCAGAGATTATGAATTATGCTGCTTTATTAGTCAGTGAGTGGAGAATTATTCCCAGTTATCATTCACATTGCTTTTGATTTATTTTGATTATCAGTTGATTCTTTGAATAAATTTAACGGGACTGATAATTGACCACATTAATGGAAAAACTGAGCTTCCTAAACTGTGAATAACTCTGTTGTTTTTATTGGTAGGTAAACCCTATATTCTGTCACAGTACCCAAAGAACATTGAGAAGAACCCAGGGGAATCAGCTACTATCTTCTGTCAACTTTCCAATGAAACAATCACTGAAGATACGAGTCTGGTATGGTACAAGTACACACGTAAGGACAAATGCAAACTTGGAGAAATCAATCTGAAGACAAAAAACATTACAGCAATTGACCAATTTCAGTTGATGTGGGACCATGGCAACTACACAGCAATAATGTCAGTACGGCATCTGAAGCTGAATGACTCCGGATCATATGGTTGTGAGCTATTTAACGTCGCTGACAATGTTGAAATCAGGAAAGCCGGTGCAACAAACATCACAGTTGTCTTTACTGGTATGTCTGCTCATGCTTCGAGTATCTAAGAAATTGCTTGATAAAACTTTGCATAGAGAGTCATAGAGAAGTACAGCACAGAAACAGACCTTTTGGCCCATCTAGTTCATGCCAAAACCATTTAAACAGCCTAAAGCCATTGACCTGCACTGAGACCATAGTCCTCCAAGCTAACCACTCTGAGAAGATAGAAAAATTGTCAATGATATATTTTATGGTTTAAATCCCACTAAGCAGAGCTTAATGCATCTGTGCTTCACAGTTTATCTTGCAGTTCATAGAATAAAATCCTGTAGACGGGTTGCTTCCTTAACTCAAAACTCATAGATAACGTATTAGACACTAGACACTGGACACTAGAATACTAAAGCACAGTACAGGCCCTTCAGCCCTTGATGTTGTGCCGACCCATATATTTCTAAAAAAAAGTACTAAACCCACACTATCCCGAAAACCCTCTAGTTTTCTTTCATCCATGTGCCTGTCCAAAAGGCTCTTAAATACCACGAATGTTTTAGTCTCCACCACCATCCCTGGCAAGTCATTCCAGGCACCCACAAACCTCTGTGTAAGAAACTTACCCCTGATGTCTCCCCTAAACTTCCCTCCTTTAACTTTGTAAATACATCCTCTGGTGTTTGCTATTCATGCCCTGGGAAACAGGTACTGGCTATCCACCCTATTTATGCCACTCATAATCTTGTAGACCTCTATCAAGTCCCCTCTCATCCTTCTACACTCCAAAGAGAAAAGTCCCAGCTCTGCTAACCTGGCCTCATAAGACTTGTTTTCCAATCCAGGCAGCATCCTGTAAATCTCCTCTGCACCCTCTCCATAGCTTCCACATCCTTCCTATACTGAGGTGACCAGAACTGAACACAATACTCTAAGTGTGGTCTCACCAGAGATTTGTAGAGTTCAATATGACCTCTCGAATCTTGAACTCAATCCCCCTATTAATGAAGCCTAGTATCCCATAGGCCTTCTTAACTATCCTATCAACCTGTGCAGCGACCTTGAGGGATGTATGGATTTGAACCCCAAGGTCCCTCTGTTCATCCACACACTTAAGTAACCGACCATTAACCCTGTACTCAGCCTTCTGGTTTGTCCTTTCAAAATGCATCACCTCACGCTTATCCGGATTGAACTCCATCTGCCACTTTTCTGCCCAACTCCGCATCCTGTCTATATCCTCTTGTAACCTTCGACAACCTACAGCTCCATCCACAACTCCTCCAATCTTCGCGTCATCCGCAAACTTACTCACCCATCCTTCCGCCTCTTCATTCAGGTCATTTATAGAAATCACAAAATCACTTGCGGCACTCCACTAGTCACCGACCTCCAGGCAGAATACTCTCCTTCCACTACTACCCTCTGCTTTCTTCCTGTAATCCAGACATCCAAGGTTCCACTGATCCCATGCCTCATGACTTTCTGGATGAGTCTCTCGTGGGGGACTTTGTCAAATGCCTTGCTAAAAACCATGTAGACTACATCTACTGCCCTACCCTCATCAATTTGTTTTGTTACCTCTTCAAAAAACTCAATTAGGCTCATGAGGCATGACCTTCCCTTCACAAAGCCATGTTGACTATCCTTGACTAGACTGTACTTCTCCAAATGCTCGTAGATTCTATCCTTAAGAATCCTTTACAATAGTTTGCAGACCACCAACGTAAGACTCATCGGTCTATAGTTCCCAGGATTCTCCCTATTACCTTTTTTAAACAAGGGAACTACTTTTGCCATTCTCCAATCCTCCAGCACCTCCCCTGCAGCCAAACAGAATTCAAAGATCATAGCTACTGCTCCAGCGATCTCTTTTCTCACTTCCCACAGCAACCTGGGGTATATCACGTCCGGCCCTGGGGACTTATCAATCTTGATGTTTTTAAGAAGATCCAACACTTCTTCTTCCTTAATCTCCACATTGTCCAGCACACAGGCCTATTCTATTTCGACCTCACCCTGATCAAGGTCCTTTTCACTTGTGAATACTGAAGCCAAGTATTCATTTAGGACCTCCCCAACCTCCTCCACCTCCAGGCACGTGTTGCCTTCTTTATCCTTTAGCAGCCCCACCTTCATTCTTGTCATCTTCTGTTCTTCACATACACATACAACGCAGTATCATAGATAGAGTAGCAGAACAGAGAACTCGAGGTACTCAAAGACTTTATGAACAACCCCACTAGCAATCAGGAGTACCTTCAAATTTGGCCACGGCCATATAGTGAGTCCTATACCTAGATAAAGCGTCTAAGTTAAATCATAAGAGTTTTAATTTTGATTTTCAAACCCTTTGTCAAACTCTCCTCATATAAGTTATTGCATGCTTCTTTCATTATTTGCTAAATTACACTTAATCATTTACTACTCATCCTTTTCCTGAATGTTGCTGAGGTTAGTGAAGTTAATTTGAAATAATGCAGTATTATAAAACATGTCTTAAAACTCATTTGATATTCTTCAAACTCTTCTTGATTTAGGGCAAGTTATCACCATTGTTTAAGATTTTGAGGTTTACTGTTATTACCTGTTCTCATTAACGCACATTAAAACTTTTTGAATAATATTTTGAGTGAGGCATATAAAGAATGTGATTCTGGGATGGAAATTATAGCTTGCATCAATTCAGAAAGTTTAGTTTTCTTGAAGAACACATGTTACAATATGGATTGTCGATGGTTATTTAATGCTTTCTATAAAACAAATTGTAATATTCATTCTAGGTTACTTTCATTTCTGAGAACAAATTACTCATTTTACAAAAATAATTTTAAAAATAAGACATAGGAGCAGAATTAAGACATTCAGCCCATCAAGTCTGCTCCTCCATTCCATCATGGCTGATTTATTATCCCTCTCAACCCCATTCTCCTGCTTTCTCCCCGTAACCTTCGACACCCTAAATAATCAGGAACCTATCAACCTTCACTTTAAGTATACTCAGTGACTCGTCCTCCACAGCCGTTTGTGGTAATAAATTCCACAGATTCACTACCCTCTGGCTAAATAAATGCCTCCTCATCTCTGTTCTAAATGGACGTCCCTCTATTCTGAGGCTGTGCGCTCTAGTCCTAGACTCGCCCACTATAGGAAACATCCTCTCCACATCCACTCTCTCTGGGGCTTTTAATATTCGATAGGTTTCAATGAGATTCCCCCTGTTTCTACTATACTACAATGAGTACAGGTCCAGAGCCATCAAACACTCCTCATATGTTAACCATTTCATTCCCAGAATTATTCTCGTGAACTTCCTCTGGATCCTCTCCAAATACAGTGCGCTGATTTCAGCCACTCACCTGTCTTCATCTCCTGGGTTTATTGACATAGAGATGGGCTTCTATACTTCCTGAGATTAGTTGGTGGTAAACCTAGCTCCTAAACAAAGAGAAAGTTATATTGCATAGACAATTAAAAGAGCTGGTTAAGTATCTTTTGATGACAATATACCACCTTTATTAGCCTAAGGATGACATTTTAATAACAATTAAAATACACAGAATGAATTGCTTCCACTGTGGTCCTTTTGACAGAGGGACAATAGTACTTTGTCTGAAATTTGTTTCTATCAGAACTAATGTAAACATTTGAAACAAAGTCCAACACCCATTATATTAAGTATTTAAAACATGCTGCATCCTTAGTGGTAACACCGGAATCCTGGATTAGACCTGTATTCCTGAAGGAAAAGTAACCATTTGTATGGACGTAATATAAAGCATTTGAAAAGAACAGAGTGACTATCCTAATCCAGAGTCTAGCCAGAAATTATATTGCTTCCAATCTTGTCAGAGTAAATAACATGACCTTTCATATCTTATGGCTCACTAAACAGCCAGATATTTATTTATTAAGGTTTCAATTACTACATTTAACATGCTTTATTGACATTACACCATACACAATGGAAAGAACAATTGATTACTAGTTCCAAAATATTTAATCAACAACAAACCAATGATTTTGTAGTTTGATGCAAATCAGGCAAATGAGAAGCAGGCAGGAAAACTTTAAATAAACCTTACTCACTGAAGACATTACTTATCATTATTAAATATTAGATTTCTATACATCGGAAAATGGGGACGGTGAGTCATAAGTCAGTGTACTATATCATTCTTAGACTCGTAAACAACCTCCAGAATCATTTTCTCACAATGAATATTCCATTCATTAGTTCGCATACAGTACGTGGGCTTAGGTACAAAAATGGTCAATGAGCGAACGTTGCATTAAACCTTGTTAAGGAAAGAGCAGTTTCCGTGGTTTTTCAAACCACACACTGCAAAGAGTGACAGGTGAAGGAGTTTTCCAGCGTACTGTACATACGCTCAGTGGCCACTTTATTAGATAACTCCTGTACCTGATGAAGTGGCTGCTCAGTGAATGTTCAATCTTCTGCTGCTGTTGCCCATCCACTTCACAGCTCAACGTGTGCTGTATTCAGGAATGCCCTTCTGCACACCACTGTTGTAATGCATGGTTATTTGAGTCACTGTCACTTTCCTGTCAGCTTGAACCAGTTTGGCCATTCTCCTCTGACCTCTCTCATCAACAAGGCATTATCACCCACAGAACTGCTCATTGGATGTTTGTTTTTGTTTTTCACACCATTCTCTGTAAACTGTAGAGATCGTTGTGTGTGAAAATCCCAGGAGATCAGCAATTTCTCAGATACTCAAGCCAAGGCGCCTGGCACCAGCAATAATTCCACAGTCAAAGTCACTTAGACCACATTTCTCCCTCATTCTGATGTTTAAACAGAACCTCTTAATCATGTCTCCATGCTTTCCGTGCATTGAGTTGCTGCCACATGATTAGCTGATTAGATATTTGTATTAACAATCAGGTGCACAGGTATATCTAATAAAGTGGCCAGTGTGTGTACTTTTAATTAAACATAATACCTATTTGTAATTGAGATCTTTGATACAGATGACAAACAACAACAGAGCCAGCACAGATCCCTGTGGCATGTTACTACTCACCGGGCTCCAGTCTACGAGTCAGCCACCTACAACCGCTCTCTGGCATCTTCTGTGAGCTCAATATCTAGTCCAATTTACTTCCTCATCTTGAAACCTTCTTGACCCACTTCCCATGCAGGACCTTGTTAAAAGCCTTGCTAAAGTCCATGTGGACAACATCCGCTGCCTTGCTTTCATCAGCATTCCTGGAAACTTCCTCGAAAAACTCTCTGAGATTGACTAGACACAATTTAACACGCACAAACCCTTGATGATAATCCCTAATCAGTCCCTGCCATCCAAATATTTATACTGTATATCCAATCCCTTAGAGTACCTTCCAGTAACTTTTCCACATCACAACTGATGTCTGGTTCACCAGCCTATACTCTCATGGTTTATTCTTCGAGCCTTTCTTGAACAACAGAACAACTTCAGCTATCCTCCAGTCCTCCGGCACATTACCTGCAGCTGAGGATGTGTTAAATACCTCTGCTAGGGTCCTTTCAATTTCTGTACTAGTCTCCCATGGGGTCCAAGGGAACAGCTTGTCAGACCCTGGGGATTTATCCACACTAATTTTCCTCCTCCTCTGTAATCTGACTAGGGTCCATGATTTTGATGCTGATTTTCCTCATATCTATAGACTCTGTGTCCATCTCCCGAGTAAATACAGATTTAAAAAAATCAATTTAAGATTGCAAACAACAGGAATTCTGCAGATGCTGGAAATTCAAGCTGACGAAGGGTCTCGGCCTGAAACGTCGACTGTACCTCTTCCTAGAGATGCTGCCTGGCCTGCTGCGTTCACCAGCAACTTTGATGTGTGTTGCTCAATTTAAGATTGCCCCATCTCTTTCCGCTCCACACATAGATTATGATGCTGATCTTCCAGAGGACTAATTTTGTTCCTTGCTAACCTTTTGATCTGAATATATACATAGTTCTCTTTGCATTTCTTATACTGCTCAAGCATCTCATTTGTTCCTACCTGCCCATACCTGCTATGTACCTCCTCCTCTTTTCCTAAGCAGGGCCTCAATATCTTTCAAAAACCCAAGGCTCCATAAATCCATTATCCTTGCCTTTTATTCTGATCAGAACATACCAACTCTGTATTCCCAAATTTTCACTTTTAGGGGGCTTCTCACTTACCAAGTACTGCACAGCTTTGCCAGAAAACAACCTAACCCAAACCACACTTGCCAGATCCTTTCTGATTCCATCAAAATTGACTTTTCTCCAACTCACAAACACAACTCCAGAGCTGGGCCTATCGTTTTCAATAATTACCTTGAAACTAATGGCAATATGATCACAAGCTGAAAAGTTCATCTTGTCCACAAATTGCAGGGGCCCTACAGAAAGTTCTGTCACCTGCCCTGCCTCATTTCCTAATAGGAGATCTGGCATCACACACCCCCTAGCTGGGACTTTTATGTACTGATTAAGGAAACTTTCCTGAACACATTTGACAAACTCTTTCCAATCCAGCCTTTTTACAGTATGGGAGTTCCAGTCAATATGTGGAAAGTTAAAATCACCTGTTATCACAATATTGAATTTCTTGAAACAGTCTGCATTCTCTCTACAAATTTTCTCCTCTAAATCCCGTGGACTATTGGATGGTCAATAATATAATTCCATCAATGTGTTTATACCTTTTTCATTCCTCAGTTCTACCCATAATGCCCGGACAAATAGGTACAAGAACGGTTTCTTTCCATATGCCATCAGTCTTATGAACACTTGAATTTTAGTCTATTATAAACCAAGTCCACCTGTACATACACAGGTATATGAACATTGTATATAGTTCATGATTATTTGCACTATTGTTTTGTTTGCTTTTCGATTCTATACAGTGAGAGCTCAGGGAAACCGGCACCAAATTCCCTGTATGTGTTCACATACTTGGCGATAATAAAGGATTCTGATTCTGATTAAGTCTTACTGGATGAGTTCTCCTGTCTGAGCACTGCCATGACATTTTAACTGACCAGTAATGTCACCCCTCCACCTTTAATCCTTCCCGCTCTATCACATCCAAAGCAATGGAACCACGGTAGACTGAGCTGCTGGTCCTGCCCCCTCCTGCAAACAAGTCTCACTAATGGCTGATCCACACCCTAAGCACATCCGCCTTTCCTACAATACTCTTTGCACTGTAAAAAAATGCAGCTCAGAACATTAGTTTCACCATGCTCAATGTTTTGATTCCTGACCTTGTTTGTAGGCTTAACAACATCTTTCTCCACAGCCACTCCACTATCTGTTCTGGCGATGCAGCATTAGCAAACCTTCCCGCTAGGAAAGCCTTCAGATTTTTACAACTGCCAGAACTTTACTAAAATCTTCTTGTTTGATGAGTATCTCTACTGTGTAACAGGAAGCAATGCAAAAAAAAAGCTTGGTATAATTAGAATTGATATTGTCTGTAGGCTATAGCCTACATGTAAATGCAAACTGTTACACATTTTCTTCAGAGCATGCAGCCTTTGCATTGCAGGAATATGATTATAATCTAAGAGACAGAGGCAGGCATTTCAGCTTACTGAGCTCACACTAACTATTAAGCAGCCATGGGTTTGCCAAGAATAGAATCTGTTGATGTTTTGACTCAAGACTCTGTGTCAGGAGTGACTCTGAGGGTGTAAAGGAAAGATAGCCAACAAATGGAAGTGCGAGAGCGAGGTGAGGCGGAGGATAGAAGGTGATGATGAGGTGTGTAGGATGGGGAGATGATCAGGTGAAGAGGGGTGAAGGGGAAACAATTAGACAGATGCTAGTGGGAGATAGGTGCAACCAGAGATGGGGTGAAGAAGACGAACTGGAAAATAAAAGATGGATGAAGGGCAATTGAAATCAAGTGGGGGAGGTGATAAGAAATGTAAAACAAAGGAGAAGAAATCTCACTGCAAGGAAGATGGGCTGATGGAACCTGACAGTGTTAGAAGGAGTGCGGATATTGAGCAAGATGGGGAGAAGGAAGAAAAAGGTGAACCAAGGGAAAGATCCTGAGAGGACTGTGGCAAAAGATGGGTTACCTGAATTTGGAACCTTGTCGGCTGTATGATTGGGTTTGTTGGATTAGGGTTTAGAATTGTTATTTTTCTTGTATTTTATTTGTGATTTAACTTTCCTATGTTTGCTTCCTACTTCTATATAATCACCTATTTTCATGGAATTGTTCAGTAAATGTCCTAGTATTTGTAGTATCTGATCTGTATTTTCTAGAAGCTTCACAGTTTTTCTGCAGCCCCTGTCATGCCACTTGAATCTGACCATTTCATAGTTTACATTTCTTCAATAGAATGCACTTTTATCTTTATTCTCAGTATGAGCTGATCACAACTTATTTTTCTTTGTTTGATCTTTGTTCTTGTAATACTTAATAAAATAGCATTAATCACCTCACTGTTGACTTGCATAGAACCTCCAGATCAATATCACCAGATCCAACAGGCTGTAGACTACCCTGGCATAATATGGAGTGCTGCTTTCCTAATTTCTGTTTGGCCTCACAATGCCAGTGGATGTAGTCAAGGAGAGTCAAGTTGTTGTGGGAATAGGAAGGGGAATTAAAATGACAGGTAACTAGAACTAGAAGCTCAACAGAGCCATTTCGCACAGAACACTGGTTCTTCCCAAAATAGTTGTGCTGCTGTAGAGGAGGTGCAACACTTAGCCCTTCATCTTCCCTCTCACCACCAAACAGGGATATTAGCAGCTCTTCCAGGTAAGGCAGAGATTCTTATGTGCCTTCTCCAACCTATCTAATGCATTCAGGCCTTGCAACGTGGCCTCCTCGCCAGTGCTGCAGACCAAGCAGTTGCCTTGCAGAGCACCCGCTTTCTGCAAAAGCCATCTTGAACTTCCAGCTGCATGTAAATTTAACAGGTCGCTCCTTCTAGAACTCAGACTTCTAGAACTTCTCGGCCTTGACCCTGCCTTGTGCAGCTGGATCCTGGACTTCCTGTCAGATTGCCGGGAAGTGGTAAGAGTGGGCTCCCTCACCTCCACCCCTCTGACTCTCAATACAGGAGCCCCTCAGGGCTGTGTACTAAGTCCCCTCCTTTACACCCTGTATACCCATGACTGTGTTGCCACCCACAGCTCCAATCTGTTAATTAAATTTGCCGACGACACTACATTACATCACCGCAGCATAAAAGCCAGGACACAACATCTTCTTCCACCAGGCCATCAGACTGATTAATTCATGCTGATTTGTGTGTATTCCTATGTTACATTGACTGTTCTATTTTTTATAAATTATTATAAATTACTATGATTGCACATTGTACAGTTAGACGGAGATGTAATGTAAAGATTTTTACTCCTCATGTATGAGAAGGATGTAAGAAATAAAGTCAATTCAATTCAAATGATGAAGTACAAAGAAAAATCGCCCAGCACATGAGACACTCCGAAGATCTACTGTCCGCGGTGAGGAAGAGGAAATTGGGATGGTATGGCCATGTAACAAGATCAAGTGGACACTCAAAGACATTCTTCAGGGAACGGTGCAGGGACAAAGAAAAAGGGGCAGGCAGAGGAAGAAAGGGCAGACAATATTGCAGAGTGGACTGGTGAGGACTTTGTGTAGCCTGGGCACTCGCCCACAACCACGAGGGATGGAGGCAACTGGTGCCGTGCTCATCTGTACAGCACCCCTACGACCCAGGCGGGTTGCGGGATTCATAACCGTGACTGTAATTCAATTAGTTACATAGGTTTTGCAAGAATTTGAGGGTAAATAGTGTCGGTCGGAATTCATGTGAATGCTTTAACATTTGTAGTGCAACTTTAGTAGGAAGCATTAAACAGCAATATGTTGGAAATGCTGGAACAAAGAATGCAATTATCAATCAAACTGCTCTTTAAATGTATGCCTGTTAATGAGACAAAAAGTTCCTCAAAAGCATAATATCTGGAATTTATTTTTATTTTTGTATTGCCTTTTCTTCATTATTTTATCCATATTTCTCCCCAACTAGATCTGATCTGATTTGCTTCTAACTGCCCATATACATTGCTTAAAACAAACCACTGAATCTAATCTTGTAATTCAATCTAATCTCTCAGTTTTATAAATCCCTTTCTTTCTGACAGAGAGCATTACAATACTTGCTCACAATACTGCTGGAAGTTATGGCAAAAGTATTTCAATTTACCGTTAACTAAATATTCAATCCTGATCTTACAAATAATTGCACAATTTAAATTCCAGGTAAATAAGTGTTAGTATCAGGTTGAAATATAAGAAGATAACTGGGAATTCATTTTGAATGAAGTTCATTAGATGAATTTAATTCAATATATTAAATATTATTCATTGAGTGTGGCTATCAAATGAAATGAGATATTACTCCTTTTTTTTGTAGGACAGACAATCTCTCCAGAACCAAGGAACAACACGAACAGCACAAGTATTGTGACAGATTCCACAAGCGTGGAAACCAATATTCACATAATACTTGCAGCAGTAATAGCTACTTTTGTCATCATCTGCCTATTAATTTTTATTTTAATCAGATACCGACCAAAGAAACAAGGTGAGTTGCATAAGCATTTTTTTCTTCTATTGATCTGATTCAACATCTTAAGGAAATAATCCGCTCATTGCCTGAATACGTCTGTTTTGATTTTACCTGACTGGAATATTCAAAGCTCCAGCTTCCCAATCACACACATCTCACCTAATTCGTATCATCCGCATGAGTGATTTCCGGCAGCCAGTATGTACTGATGGAGAAGGAGAATTGAATACAAATCACTTTTCTCACAATATTTGGTCATTTATCGTTTCCCAGGTTTCCTGCAGTTTTTTGTCCTGATGCAAATGGACACAGCCCCTGTTAAATGTATTCACATTTCTATATTTCACCCATCCATCCAGAATCCTCTTTGACTTTCTACCATCAGGCAGGAGACTACGATGCATGAAAACAAGAATGGCCAGGAGGAGTAACAATTTCTTTCCCCAGGCCATTAGGCTTCCAAACTGTCAGTCGCATTGTATTTGAAGTGTCACTGGTTAATCTGTTCCATACTTTACAACATTTGTTATTAATGCACTTTAATTTTATTTATGTGTGAATCATCTGTAGATTTTATCCTTACCTCCATAAGTTATCGTATGCTATGTGTGTGTTTTGTGCTTTACACCCTGGTTTGAAGAAATGTTGTCTCATTACTTCACTTCACTTCACCCCTTCCCCTCTCCTGGTTTCACCTATCACCTACCACCTACCACCTTGTACCTCTTCCTCCCGTCCCAACTTCTTGCTCTAACTTTTCATCTTTTTTCCAGTCATAATGAGGGGTCTAAGCCCGAAACAAAGACTGTTTACTCTTTTCCACAGATGCTACCTGGCCTGCTGAGTTCCTCCATTATTTTGTGTGTGTTGCTCACATTTCATAGCACCTGTTTGTATCATTCATTTGGCATCATTTCATTAAGAATTATTTAAACTACCAGTGATATTACTATATAAGACCATAAGATATAGGAGTAGAATTAGGCCATCTGGCCCATCAAGTCTGCTGATCCAATATTCCTCTCAGCCCCAATCTCCTGCCTTCTCCTCTTATCCCTTCATGCACTAAACAATATGTTGTAGAAAAGCTTATTTAAAGAGCGAAACAGGGTCTGAATGATCACTTCCTACCTTTATTACCCAACCTTTAGTTATAGATCAGACCAGGCAAAAGACTTTCTGAGAATTGATTTTAAAAGCTCCTTCTCGAGCATTTTGCATTACTGGGGTGAGGTCCACACATTAAACACATTTGACTGGAACCTCTCACAGATAAAAGTGGCAAATAAAATCCAGCAACATACATCAAAGTTGCTGGTGAACGCAGCAGGCCAAGCAGCATCTGTAGGAAGAGGTGCAGTCGACGTTTCAGGCCGAGACCCTTCGTCGGGACTAACTGAAGGAAGAGTGAGTAAGGGGTAAAATCCAGCCTCATTATTCTTCACTGCCAATGGGTCGGCCATGCCAAGCTTAACATAACCTAGTAATTGAAGAAAAAACATTAAGAAGGCTCATAGCTTGAGGGAAGAAGGTGGCCCCTTCCTTGCAAGAAGGATGAAAATCAGGAGCCGATAGTATGGGCTAGTCCTACATTCAGAATGAGACTGGCACAGGCCTTGGTTAAATCCTCCTTCTCATCAAGGTGGATGGTGGTTAAAAAAAATAAAGAATTAAGATCCTAAAGTGAACAACAAAGCCTCTGAAGATTAACTATCACAAAAGAACCTAAAGTTATAATGTCCTCAGGATCAAATTATTTCCATCCAGACAGGTTAAAATGCAATGAAGAAAAGTCTCAATCTGACAAAAGGAAGAAGTCATTAAAAGGCCCAGGTGCTCTTCCACGGTTCACTATTTTTCATGCATGGCACATGGATATTGCTGGCAAAGTCGGTGCTTATTGCTCAGTTTTGCCCATACGTTGCTTACCTGTCATGAATAGCTACCCATATAACAAGTGCCTTGCTGAGACATTTCCGACAGCAATCAGCCATGCTAGTTTAGGACTGGACTTACATTTAGAAGAGACCAAGTAGAGAAGGTGGGCTTCCTTCCCAAAATGACATCAATGAATTTACTGTTTTATTGTAACTTTCTAACACATCAGGTTTATGAATTGCTAATATAAATAAATAATTGTAGATTAAAAATACTGGATTTCAATAAAAGCACGTTTTAATGAATTGCATTATCACCCAGTCTAATCAGTATATTATTGAGATCTGCAGCAATGCAGTTGACTCTTAACGCCTCTTGTAAGTAGTCTAAGAAGCCAAACAGCTTAGTTGGCAAAAAGGGATGGGCAGTAAATGCTGGATTAGGTTTCCCACTTTGAATGAACGAATAAATAATTGCCAGTCACTGAAACAATTCCTCAAATTGTCTTCTGAACTAAAGAAGCAAACGTCCATTGAAAAAGAAATTTAGTCTGACAAAAATATAAAGACAGACAAAGAAGTTAATGCATTGTTTGTTTACGGAGGTTGAAGTGACCATCACTGTTTATGTATCTCTGTCTTTCGTAATTGTAAACACACAAAATATGTGGACAATTCAAATAACACCTCAGATTGGAATCATGCACCTAATATAAATTTATTGTCCCTGCCAATGTTTTAATGCCTAGAACAATGATTAGAAAGTAGAAAATCATTTCTGGAATGAGAGATTAGCTATACCAAAGAACAAGAAAATAACTGAGATCCTCATAAAATTCAAAATTTATTTGTGATGTGATTCCACTTCAGCTGTTTCATTCTGTTTTAAAAATATTATTATACTCCACATTATTCTAACAGAGCATGAGAGAAGACCTCAGCAGTGCCCAATCATTTCTTTAATCAGCTTTTTCTCTGAAGCTTTGCAAATAACTTATTCAAACGTAATTAGACTCCAATGCCTGATCAGCAACGTGGTGTACAAAACCCCCCGCGTCAAACATAGGAGTAAGGTAAAAGTGATCATTTACTAAACTTACAGACATTGAATGGGATAAAAGTTGTTTTACATGTATTGAGTGCTTTATTTTTACAGGAGATTTCTACAAATGTTCCAGCACTAGCTCCAGGTAGCACTGTGGAGCAGACTTGATGGGCCAAAAGGCCTAATTTTGCTGCTATATTTTATGGTCTTATGGTAATGGTTAGTCCTGCATGTTTTATTATACTTTATACTGGACTTTTGAAGCAATATTTTGCAATTTTTTTTCCTTGATAGATCCAGATACCAGTCCCCCTACAGTGGAAGCCAATTGTCAGGTAAATATATTTCACATGGTTACTGTACAATATCAAAGAGTATCATGAGAAAAATAGTAAAGAGAGAGAGACAGAGAGGGGGAGAGGCAAGAAAGGAAAGGAGATGGCAATACACAGATGGTTATTAAATTGTCTCTTTGGAATGCTAGGTTGGAATACCATGGAAATAGTTCGACAGTCAAGCTGTTCCCCATTGTGCCCACACCTGCAGTAACCCAAGGAGTAGTATAAACATGCATTTATTGGTGGGACAAGGCGGATGCATAAATTTAAGACTTGTATATGTGTGTACATATTTGTATTCGTGGAAGCCTTTGTCATTTTGAGTTTCGGTGGTAAAATTATCACCTCTGAGTCAAAAACTTATATGTCAAGTCCTGTCCAGTAACCTGAACATAAACCTTATGTTGATACTCCAATCCAGGGCTGAAGGAACATTTCACTGAGATATTGTCCTTCTAATAGCATCCTGCCATGTAAAATACCCAAGGGCTTAACCTGACGAATAGCAGTCGAGTTGTCACCAACTTATTGGAATATCCTTTCCATTAAATATCTGGGCATGATCACATGATCCTTGTGTGGAAATTGGCAACCAGTTTTCTTGCATTTCTTTC
Organism: Mobula hypostoma; assembly: GCF_963921235.1. Taxonomy (NCBI): domain Eukaryota; kingdom Metazoa; phylum Chordata; class Chondrichthyes; order Myliobatiformes; family Myliobatidae; genus Mobula; species Mobula hypostoma. The sequence goes on from NC_086100.1 coordinate 33,782,969, forward strand.
TTTTATTTTATAATATCCATGGTTAAATGTCCCTGATGAGGCAAATTGAAATTGCTTAAGTAAAAAGTTAGGTGAAAAATTGATGTGGATCCATTGAGACCCATTTTAATCAGTTTGTTTCCAATGTTACAGATAATTAGTGTCACAGTAGCATTACGGGTGCACAGACAGACAAATATTAGAAGGAAAGTAAGAAAGAATAAAAAATAAGTTATCTCAAACAGACTAACAGGAAGGGGTCATCACTTCCCTGGCTATAGGTTGACTCATTATAGAGCCTAATAGTCAAGGATAAAAATTACCTTATATAGTGCTCTTTGGAACTGCACAGTTGTCTTAGTCTATTACTAAAAGTGCTCCTCTGTTCAGCCAAGGTGGCATGCAGAGGGTGAGAAACATTGTCGAGAATTGCCAGGATTTTACGTAGGGTCCTTTGTTCTACCACAGCCTCCAGCGTGCCCAATTTGACACCTATAACAGAGCCAGCCTTTCTAATTAGCTTATTGAGCCTGTTGGCATCACCCATGTTGATGCCATTGCTCCAGCACACCACCGCATCGAAGACTGTACTTAGAAGATTGATAAAGTTTTGGCCGCTAAGTACAGAATGAGTTGAATCTCTGTGGCGTGGCTGTGGTCAGTTGTAGTTGGTTGTGACTCATTTAACAGGTGTATTTCACTCAACATGATATAAGTAGTAGATATGGTCTTCTCTCTAGTGCTTAGAAGAAAAGCAATATGTAATAAAATATGCAGTAAATTTCCAAAGTGTGAATTGGAGGTTTAAATTTAGAATAATTTGAGAAACAACTAGATAATGCAATTTCAGTTGTAATCGATGTATAAAGGAAAGAATGCTCCAAGAACATCATATATGGCATGTGTCAGGAAATGCAGAGGAGGCTTATCCCAAGAGCAGAGCAGCAGAAATGATTTAATACTGAGTAATAACTTGAACAATAAACTGTAAAATAACAAGACATGAGGGGCCACAAGATACGACTGAATAGATACTGAACACAACACGGCAACAAGGTACCTAAAACTAGGAGCAACTGGTTGAGGCTGGCTGGTTCAATGGGTGAACAAGGACTATGGCTGAGAGTTGGGCTTAAGTAGGCTGCAGGTGACGAATTGGAAATGGATGGCAGGTGACTCCTGTTAACTGGGTGGAGACTGGAAGAAGACTGCCTGTGCAGGCCTGACAGGTCACAGCCGACCCATGGACAGTACCTAACAGCCCAAGACAATCTGGATGGTTCCCTTGAAACTACTCAATTAACCAAGAAACCAGTTGGCACTCAAGACCTCTCCCCCATTCCCTTCCCAGTCCACTAGGTACTGCACACCATGTCTATGATGATGTGAATTCATCAACCAGTGAACCATGTACACTGGATACCTTCAACCAGCTGAGGTTCCAGAGGTGCAGGCTCAGGTTGGTTGAATGGTCCATGGTCAACAGGCTTGTGGTTGGACACATGAAAAGAGGGTGTGATCCTGAGGGGCAGTGGCAGATGGAGGTGGAAGGTGATTGGATTGATGTCATGGGTAATTTTGAAGGATCCAATGAACTGGGGCAAGAGCTCGCGGGAGTCAGTGCGCAGGGGGTAGATCTCAAGTGGACAGACAGACACAGCCAGTGGTTAACCTGGTAACAGTAGGCACAGTTGGAAGCTAGGATGGCCCTCTGTGTCATCTTCCAAGCATTCCTGCAGTGGCAAACCATGGTCCTGGTGTGTGGGACCTCCACCATTGGCTCTTCCATGGGAACAACAGGGGTTGTAGCCATGAAGCACTTCAAAAGGTGCAACATCCATGGTAGAGGAGGTGTGTAGATTGTGGGACAGCTCAGCCCAGAGCAGATACTTTTTCCATCTGGAAGGGTTGGAGGTGGCAAAGCATCACAGAAACTGCTCCACTTGCTGATTGACCCTTCCTGACTGACTGTTGATCTGTGGATGACAGCCATGTGGAGTTTATGATGGGCAATGAAGCCGACCACCTTGGAGAACTTGTCCACCACTGTTATGACCACAGTGGCCCTATCAGAAGGTGGCAACCCCATAATGAAATCCATGGCAAAGTGGGGCCATGGTTGTCGGGGGACCGGTAGGGGCCAAGATACGCTGGTTGGAGGAATTATCTGGACACGTTAAGGGCAGGCAGTGATGAATTGCCATACTTCTGTGATCATGGTGGGCATTGCAGAAAATCCAGAGTTGGTCGTGTGTCTGAATAGCCAGAGACGGTTGAGGAGTGGGCCCAAGGGGGTCCCTCAGAGCATATACATGTTGTTATCAGTTGTATCCAGACAGGCTCATGACGTAGCACCTGGCAGATCTGGTTCTCAGGGTCCCAGATGATCGGGGCGAGTATCTGAAAAGATAGGATAATGGGCTGAGGGACAATTTCCACTTCCACTGGGTCGAACTGTCATGACAGAGTGTCTGCCTAAGTGTTCTTGGAACTGGGTCAGTAAGATGGTAAAGTTGAATTGCTCAAAGAAGGGGGCTCAGCAAGCCTGAGGTAGGCTGAGTTGGCACATCAGTTGTATGGTTTCCAGGGTTTGGTGTTTCCAACCAGTCACTGTCTCCATTCAACAAGATCCATTTAATGGCTATAACTCCCTGCCTTCTACTCCATAACAGCGCTGTGTGAAGTTGAACTTGCGTGAGGGAAAAGGCACAAGGGCGTGTTTTCCCATCCGGTCCTCACTGGGAGAGGATGCCACATCACATACATCCACCTCTAGCCAAAAGGTTGGGAGGGGTTCAGATAGTGGAGAATGGGAGTGGCAGTGAAGGGTCCCTTGAGCAGGTTATCCATGAGGGAGGTGACTTGGTGAGGGAGGTTAGAAGAGTGGCGATTTGGCTGTAGTTTCTGATGAGATATTGGTATCAGTCAGAGAAGTTCAAAAAGTGATGTAGCTGTTTAAGGGATCGCAGTTGGGGCCATCCAACAGCTGAGCACCCTCTCCCTGGGTCCATGGTTATGCCTTGCTGTAAAAGGATGTAACCCAAGAAGGAAAACACTGGGGTGTAGAACTGGGATTCCCCTAACCTGCAGTACAGTTGATTTTCAAGGAAATGCTGAAGGAATGAATAGACGGGACAGACATAGTTTTGGGGGTCCTTGGAGAAGAAGAGGATGCCTTTGAGGTAGATGAACACATACCTGTGTAACATGTCTTGGAGGATTTCATAAATGAAGACTTGGAAGACGTCTATACTATTGGAAAGTCTGAAAGGCATCACCAAGTATTCTTAGTGGCCAGTGGGTGCTAAGGACACCGTCTTCCACTCATCCTCCGGATGGATGCAGATCAGAATGAACACACCCCATAGATCCAGTTCGGGAAGATATGGGCCCTGTGAAGTGTTTTTAATGTGCTATCCATCCAGGAGAAAGGGCAGCAGTTCTTAATGGGGATTTTGTTGAGTCCATGATAATCTATGGAGGGATGAAGATTCCCATCTTCCTTTTTGACAAGGAAGAATCTTGCGCCAGCTGGTGACTGAGATAGTTGAATGAAGCTGGGATGTAGTATTTTAGAGTGGTTTGGGTCTCAGGAGGAGAGAGGGAGAACAGAAGACCTCGGGGAGAGGTGGTGATCGAGCAGTTGTGTGGTCCGTGAGGCAGCAGGGTGCAAGGCTTCCCCTATTTTGAGGGTGATGGCTAAGTCGTGGTATTCCTGTGAGAATTATTTTGAAGGTGATGACTAAGTCGTGGTACTCCTAAGAGAGTTTAGTGAGGTGGAGGGTTTCCTCCATCTCCATGGATTTATGGGATTAGGTCAGCTGATGTTGCAGGCAAGTTGTCTGGCAGGTGGGTCTGTAACTCAGTGGTAAGCTGGGTGACCAGGCAAAGTGAGGGTGGGGAGTGGAGACACATGGGTAACACAAGATAAGAGGAATATTGGGTGAGTTGATCAGGAGGAATCCGATGGACTGGCGGTGCTCTCTGACGTTCATGTGCATAGGCTGTGTGCTTCCTCTGACCATCTAAGACTCCAAGGGATGCCTGACTCTGGCTGTCATGCAGAATAGGTGAGAGATAGGCTTGGTAGGTAAATCAAGCCACACACAGAGAGTCGGGTGCAGAAAGCTGCCTGCTGTGCTGGAATCCATCAGAGCCTTCAGTGCGTGTCAAGCCATTGGGACGCAGAGGAAGACAGAGAGAGTGAGGCAGGCTATGATGCGGGATTGAGGAGCCGGGGGATTGGACCACATAGAAGGTCCAGCGTCTCTAGCTGGTGGTGCCATTTCCTGGACGCAGTGGCAATGGATGCATGGATGCTCAGCAGCCCCGCAGTAAACACACAGGTTGTTTTCTACCCACATTCACGCTCTGGGGGGGGGGGGAAGGGGTTAAGGGAGCTCTCCCCACCTGCATGGATTCTGAAGGTATTGGTGATGAGGGTCCTGTACCCTGAAATGGAAATGGGAATGGAACTTGCTGATGACCTGGAGGTTCAGTCCAAAGACGCTTGTCAATACAGAGGACCAGAGTGATGAGGCTTTCAAGGTTGGTGGGCATCTCCCAGGTAGACAGCTCATCTTTCAGGTGCTCTAAGAGGTTGTGATGGTAATAGACCAGCAGTGCTTCTGCATTCCAGCTGCACTGTACCATGAGGGTCCTGGATTCCATGGTGTCTAGCACAGGGCATAAACCTCGACCAGGGTGAAGTGTCTGATTCTCTGCCTACCTTCCATTCTCTGGATGGTCACAAAACCTGGCACAGCTCAGTGATGAAATCCTCAGATTTGTTGCAAATGGGGTTTTTTATTGCCCAAGTTAGTAGTGGCCCAGGTCAGAGCTCTTCTGGTCAAGAGAAAGATGACGAAGATTATCTTGGCTCGGTCCATAAAATACAGTGATACAGCGATAGGGCAGGAAGTTGCAGCATCTGGTTGGAGATCCATCGAAGTGGTCAGGAATTGAAATCTGGGGCTCAGAGGGAGGAAGTTGACTGGCATGGTGTTGGTTGAGAATGGTGAGGAGAGTTAATGGTTTCCTGCTACTTCTGGATTGTGAGCTCCTGTCGATGGATGGCTTTCTTTGGCCAAGCAAACTCTGCTGAGTCAATCACTGGTTCACCCATCCTGTCAGGAAATGTAGAGCATGTTTGGCCCAAGAGCAGAGTTAGTGGAGACGACTTAGCAGTGAGTGATAACTTTAATAATAAACTGCAAAATTAGGTTCATGGAAATGATTCCAGGATTGAAAGACTTGCCACATGAAGAGCATTTGATGGCTCTGGGCCTGTATTCACTAAGATTCAGAAGAATGCAGGTTGACCTCATTGGAACCGATTGAATGGTGAAAGGCCTTGATAGAGTGGATGTGGAGAGGATGTTTCCTGTGGTGGGAGAGTCTAAGGCAAGAGGACACAACCTCAGAAGAGAGTGGCATCCTTTTAGAACAGAGGTGAGAAAGAATTTTTTTAGCCAGAGAGTGGTGAATCTGTGGATTTCTTTGCCAAAGGCAGTTATGGAGGTCAGGTCTTTATGTACATTTAAGGCAGAGGTTGATAAATTCTTGATTGGTCAGGGCATGAAGGGATATGGGGAGATGGCAGGAGACTGAAAATCTTGTCCCTTATCAAGATATATGCCATTTTCATTTGGAAATATTTTCCCATTCCTTCTTCATCTAAGTCCTGGAATTCCCCATCCAGCAGCATTAGAGGACAATCTTCACCAAAATAACTGCAGGAGTTCTAGAAGGGAGCTCACCATAAATAAATGCTGACATTGTTATATCCTGAAAAGTAATTTTATTTTTATTAGAAGGAGCTTACTGCTCTCCATCATCTGTGACGTTAAGTAATTTAAATATTTTAGCAAGTAGTTGGAGGAAGTCACAGAAAGAAAAACCGCTTCAAAAGGTATTTTAATTTTTGCTTATCTGATAAGGTTGTAGTTGGTTTCTCAGAAAAGGATTGTCAGAGAAGAGCAGTTAGCAATGTTGCTACAGACATCTCTTTCCTCAAACTTCACTAACTCTCAGAGGGGCCTACAGTGATGGGCTTATTTCCTAAATTAATAAATCGATTTATTATTGTTGCATGTACTGAGCTACAGTAAATCTTGCATAGCAGTAAAACAGATTATTTCATTATAATAGTGAAGTGAGATAGCACAAGGTAAAAAAAATCAAAGTTCTAAATAAAACGTTCTGGTCCTGAGAAAACACAGGGAAGTAGAGAATAAGGTGTAAGGTCACAGTGAGGTAAATTGTGAGGACAAGATTCCATCTTACCAGACTAAGGAAACATTCAGTAGCCTTATAACAGCTGAACAAAAATTGTCTGTGAGCCTAATGGTATGCCTTTACTGGCTTTTGTATCTTCTGGGAGGGAAATCAAACCACTTCCTCCCTCATCACCATTCAGGGCCCCAGACAGTCCTTCCAGGTGAGGCGACATAAGGGATAAATAACAGATGGGGTAAGAAGGGGAGGAGGGGCATTAACGGAAATTAGAGGTCAATGTTCATGCCATCAGGTTGGAGGCTACCCAGACAGAACATAAGGTGTTGTTCCTCCAACCTGAGTGTGGCTTCATCTTGAAAGTAGAGGAGGTTGTGGATAGACATATCAGAATGGGAATGGGACGTTGAATTAAAATGTGTGGCCACTGGGAGATCCTGCTTTCTCTGGCGGACAGAGCGTAGGTGTTCAGCAAAACCATCTCCCAGTCTGCGTCGGGTCTCGCCAATATATAAAAGGCCACATTGGGAGCCCCGGACACAGTATATCACCCCAGCCGACTCACAGGTGAAGTGTCGCCTCACCTGGAAGGACTGTCTGGGGCCCTGAATGGTGGTGAGGGAGGAAGTGTAAGGGCATGTGTAGCACTTTTTCCGCTTACAAGGGTAAGTTCTAGGAGGGAGATTGGCGGGGAGGGATGGGGGGACAAATGGGCAAGAGAGTCGCGTTGGGAGCGATCCCTGCAGAAAACAGAGAAAGGGAGGGAGGGAAAGATGTGCTTAGTGGTGGGATCCCATTGGAGATGGCGGAAGTTACGGAGAATTATATGATGGACCCAGAGGCTGGTGGGGTGGTAGGTGAGGACAAGGGGAACCCTATTCCCAGTGGGGTGGCGGGAGGATGGAGTGAGAGCAGATGTGCGTGAAATGGGGGAGATCCATTTGAGAGCAGAGTTGATGGTGGAAGAAGGGAAGCCCCTTTCTTTAAAAAAGGAGGACATCTCCCTCTCTCCCTCGTCATGGAATGAAAAGCCTCATCCTGAGAGCAGATGCGGCGGAGACGGAGGAATTGTGAGAAGGGGATGGCATTTTTTCAAGAGACAGGGTGAGAAGAGGAATAGTCCAGATAGCTGTGAGAGTCAGTAGGCTTATAGTAGACATCAGTAGATAAGCTGTCTCCAGAGATGGACAGAAAGTTCTAGAAAGGGGTGGGAGGTGTCGGAAATGGACCAGATAAACCTGAAGGCAGGGTGAAAGTTGTAGGCAAAGTTAATGAAGTCAACGAGCTCAACATGCGTGCAGGAAGCAGCACCAATGCAGTCGTCGACAAGTTATGTGACCACTAATACCAGGCAGACAATCTCTGAAGAGTATTGATAATGGCTGGGGTCACCCATCTTGTAAAGACACTGCCCAGAAGAAGGCAATGGCAAATCACTTTGGTAGAAAAAATTGCAAAGAACAATCATGGTATTGGAAAGACCATAATCGCTCATGTCACACGGCATGGCACATGATGAACGAACGAACATGTACAAACAGTTGAACAGGAATGCACAGATTAAAGATAATTCTTATTTATATTCAATTTCTTTTGATTGTATTTCAGAAACCAAATGATCAAATTTCCACTGTGTTCTCCGTCGACTACGCTGTACTCCAGGTCCCTGAGAAAAATATTCGTCAGAACCTAACAACATCTGTTGCTTCCGATGATTCATACTACGCTACAATTATATTTGCTCCTCAATAGCAAACTGCAGGTGTGCAGAAAATTACCAGTCATTACAGAGAGAATTCTGTGTATGGTTTAGTGACTCCCGACGATTTAGCTTTGTGAGATCTCAGACATTACATAATATAATCACACGACCTTCTCTTACACTCTTTTTTTACTCAAATATCTCATTTTAAGCAAAGAATGGGATTTTGACCACAAAGGGGAGTATATACCTAGCCCGTACATTCCTAAATAAAAACAGTCAATGCTGGAAACAGTATCTTTGGAACAAGAAACAGATTAAACATTTAATGATGAAGACCCTTCATCATACAGTTATTTTGTGGTGAGAAGAATCAACTAATCCTGGAGAGAAGATGGAGTGTTTAAAAGCTGCAGCAAGGACGTGTAGATTCCTTCAATGGCAACTTCAAGATGATTATCGTTGAAGCTTCATTCATTCATTCACAGACAGGTGGAACATACAGTTGCTGCCTCCAGCTTTCCTTATCCCCGGACCCTAAACATTAACTCATGATCTCATAGATAGGGTGCTGGATTTTATTTTTATAGTTAAAATCCTGATTGATAACACTGCACATATTTGTAGTGCCTCTATAATATAATGGCACTTTCATATAACAGTGTCAAATATTTTAAATATTCTTCACTTAACCTGAGACACGCAGAATATATTAGATTGTAATAGATACCAGTTACTGTACACACCCAAGCACATTCAGATGATTTACATAAAAATACTGGAAATGTACCTGCACTTTGAAAGCTGTAAAATAGCATTCTGAAATTCAACATTGATATTACAGGTGCCCACACATTTAAAGAGTGTATCTGTGCTTTGAAAACTTACTGATTTAATCAAGTCAATTAATGCAGTTTATGTTAGCCTGTTTTAGAGTGTATGTTTTGTAAGGAACCAGGTGTCTGAGTTCTAACATTATGCTTGATAAGCTATCGCTCTCCTGAAAAGGTCTTCATTTTATAAAGCAAACAGAATCATGTTTACATTTTACCTTGCGCATCAAGGAGGAAGTCCATGTTGCACCATAATTAAAAGTAACAAATTACAAAGTTACACAGTGATGTATTATAAATAATGAAAGGACTAACCAGCAAGAAAGGCTTCATAAATTAGGAAATTCCTCAGACTCACCCATACCTTTCCCAAACTTGTGAAGGAAATACTATTTACACAAAATTATGCAGCCTTTTGGGACACATTCCAAGTAATTCCTTGTGTAATAGATGTTGTGCACAAACTGTGGGGAAGACTTGATGAAGGCTGGGTGTGTCTTATACAGCAAAGGCCTATGACTGTTAGCCAGTTTTCAAGGGAAGTCCTCAGCAAGAAACTTCACCCACCACTGAGGCACACTATAAGTTCATGCACACTCAGTGCTTGGACTGACAACTATCTGAATAATGGTTAAAAGTTAGGCATTGCCCTCACTTTTACAAACTGTCTTCTTCGAACTAAGGTTTTGTATAGAGCGCTCATAGAGTCATTGTAAATGTTAGAAACTATGTGACTTTATATCTGCACTTTTGCTATTCTAATGTTGAAAAGTCTAACAGTAAGAGCTCACATTCTCATTTAGCTAAAAATATCAAAATATAAATGAAAATGTGGTAAAAATACTTCAGATTGCATTCGCTAACTGTACAGATTGCAATCCTTACAAAACATGTTAATTGTATTATTAATTAATTACATTCTTAAGACATGGGTTGCAATAGGATTCAAATATTTTGATATTTACGGCAATAGAATTATCTGTCCATGGACGTTTAGTGTGTATGGTTTACAAGGAGATACCCTTTGAGCAGATGATTAAGATTTCACATGTTCACTTTCTAAGAATACAAATCATAAAAGATCTACAAGATTTGAACAACATAAGAGATCTAAATTGAGGAATCTTTGTCTTTGGGAGCTAGAGCTATGGATAAGATCAGCTTGATGTCTAATGGTGTACTGCTTGGTTTCCTTAAGTCTCACATGAAACACATTGCAGTGTTTGGGAGTCATTAAATCAGAATAGTTTTTTTCACAAATCCATCCGTCCTGTGTTCCAATAAATCTTAAAAGATTGTACCATATGTTCTGAGAAACATATAGAATGTAAATAAAAGACAGCCTATTTATTAAATATATAGTGGGGGGGAAATGCTGATGCAACAATGTAACCTCTTTCCATCATTAAATTTATTTAAAATGAGAATATTTGTCTCTGTGGTGTTTTTGTTTCGATTATTTATTTGTTCATTCTATTGACAAGACTTGCATTTATTTTCCATCCCTAGTCTTCCCCCAACTGAGAGTGCAGTTAAGAGTTAACCACATTGCTGGGACTGAAATGACATGAAGACAAGACTGTTATTCCTTTCCCTGAATGACATTATCATTTGGCTTTACAGTGATACTTGGGTTTGAGGTTATTGTTACCGAGAATTGCTTTTATTCCAATTCTAGTATTATTTAATTACCTGATTTTCACTTTCTCAGCTAATCTCATGGGATCTGAACTCACTCTGATGCTCATCTTTAGAATAACGGCTTTAGTCCAGCAATTTAACCACTGTGCGATCATGCCTAAATTGCAACTGTTTCCTAAATTTTATGGCAATGCTAAGTATTGTTCTTTGTTTTCTTTGATATGTAATTATTTCCAGTGAGGAAACTGTGCCTATTTACTTGTGCATTTTAAAAGTCAATCTTCAGATTTCCCACCTTCTTCTCTGACCTGCCCACCAACAGCATTGCTGAATGTACAAATTTCCACCTTCGGCAAGTTTCCCGTCTTCCAAATGTATATTTCCAAGAAACAGCTTGTTATATGAAGAGTGTTTGACGGCTCTGGGCCTGTATTCACTAGAATTCAGAAGAATGAGGAGTGACCTCATTGAAACCTACTGGATGGTGAAAGGCCTTGATAGAGTGGATGTGTTTCCTATGGTGGGAGAGTCAATGATCAGAGGACACAGCCTCATAATAGAGGGGCTAAATTTTAGAACAGAGATGAGGAGGAATTTCTTTAGCCAGAGAATGGTACATCTGCTTAACTTGTTGCCACAGACAGCTCTGGAGGCTAAGTCTTTACGAATGTTTAAGATGGAGGTTGATAAATTCTTTATTGGTCATGGCATGAAGGGATACGGGAGAAGGCAGGAGATTGATACAGGGGCTGAGAGGAGCCATGATGAAATGCTGAGCAGACTTGATGGGCCAAATAGCCTAATTCTGCTCCCATATTTTATGGTCTTATGGAAACAATTACATGATTCAAGATTGTTCAACTGCATCATGGTTGAACTTCATCTCACCTCTAAGTGATTCTAGTTCTGTAATCATTCAATACTAAAAATTAATTTGTCCCAAAGTTTTCAAATTTTCAGTTGGCTTTGCATCTCTTTTTTGGCAAAAGAAATTCTAGATTTCTACTATGACGATATGTTGCCTGACATTATCCAGAAAGCCTAGTCTTACATTTAAGGTTATCCCACTTTGTCTGGCTTTGCTCCATCCCCACTCTTTTCATCATTTTAAACAATTCCACCTTTACATCTCAAAATGGCTGAGTCGTTTCAGATAAGATAGTAGGATGACTGTGGAACCGGGCTTGGAGGAAGAGAAAGAAAAAGAAAATATTTAGAGGAACATCATACTGGCTGTATGATAACCATCTTATATGCTGCCAACATCTTCCACCCTTGACAATGTTGAATTTTATTCTTGTTCCTCTTTAAACTCAACCTTTACATCAAACTCTTCTTTTTAGTGTGACATTTGCTAAGATTTTGAACATTTCTTGTGTATAGTGTGTTAGATAAACATCTTAAGTAGTTAAAGACAACCTCACATTTGTGGCTGAGTTTCGTTCTACCAAACAGCCGATGTAAACCTGTTACACGAACAAAGTCTCTGTTTTCCAGCATATGCACAGTACTATTCTACATAATCTATTTTGCTGCATCAGCAATAAGTTCTGTGGAGCTTGGTGTTTTAAAACAAAATTGAAATAACAGAGAAACTGAGTTTGTTCACTATATAAAGATAATTGTAATTTTTTTCTTTTGATAATACTACTGCCTCGTTCACTTATGTCTGCCAAGATGTACATCAACACATTGACAGCGACCTGGTCTGCTTTTCGGAAAGGGGCAAAAAGATTTTTATTGTAGATAGGAAGGGTTAAATGTGTAAGTATTTCTGTAGATCACATTAAATCAGCCCACTAAGACCTAGATGGTTCCACTATCATTTCCCCTGCATCATGACATGACCACATGCATGCCAGCACACCCCTGGATGAGACAAAGGCACCTGTCGTTACTCCAACCAAGGACCCGAGCTCCAGACATACTCATAATGCTGGTTTTGGTGAATTCTGGGCAGGTGGGGTAGGTGGTGGTCTGTGTAGGATAATGTAAAGGGTGAAAGATGGAACATATTGTTTATAATAGAAACTGTCCTACATAATTCACAAAACGACCATTGAGTTGCTGTGTTCACTTTAACAGACAGTGTCTGATGTAATGACTTCAGCATAAGTGACTGATTTTGTAAAGGGCTGTAGCTTTTGCTAATCACATAAAGCTACTCTAGCATGTTTTATTCACAAAATCCCACAACACTTCTAGTATGTTCCTAGGCTAGGTGTTCTTGAAATGTGTCACAAAGAGATGCAAAGGTTAGGCAGTCTGCCTGCCAAATGAGTACATCCCTAAGTCTGTCTTCTAATTTCATTATACATTAGCATATTCACCTATTTTCCGATGGATTTGAACTATTAAATATTCAAATAAGCTGACTAAGAAAACATCAGCACAGACAACTGAATGTACAAAATATATTCCATTGTGAAAACGGCACCACTCTACAGGTGGAAATCCCACCACCCACTACCACTGCAGCTTTTCTACATTTTGTATTAATTAGTAAATTCATAGCAAACATGTTTCCTGTTTGAGATGGCTGTGGTTTCAGTGAGGTTCTTTTTCCAGGCAGGAAGAGAGTAGGGTGTGCCAACAATCTTTCCTGTTTTGAGGCCTTATTGTGCAGCTACATTTCGGTATATCAGCAAGACCCCATCTCCAATAAGAAACACAGTCTGAGTGGCTAATCACAGGAAAGAACAGTGGAGAACACAGAACTGTCCTCACTGAGGGGTCAGTGGTGAAAGGTCGGGCAGCTGTAAATTCGTGAGTGTTAACATCTAGTATCTGCTCTGGGCCGAACACAATCATGAAGAAGTCATGTCAGCAGCTCTTCTTCATTTAGTGTTTGAGGAGATTTGATGTGTCACCAAAGACCTTTGCATAGTTTTATAGAAGTGCATTGGAGAGCACTCTGACTGGTTGCATCACTGTCTGGTATGAAGGATCTGAAGCACAGGATGACAGGAGATTGCAAGTAGTTGTAGACCCAGGCAGCTCCACCACAGGCACAACCTTCTCCACACCAACTCACCATTCCGACACCATCAAGGGGTGGTGCCTCAAGAAGTGAGCTCCAATCATCACCATCCAGAACATGCCCTCTTCCCATCACTCCAATCAGGAGCCTAAAGACCTTCACTCAACAATTCAGGAACAGGTTCATCCTGTCCGTCATCACATTTTTGAATAGTCCATGGATCCATGAACATTGCCTCATTATTCCTTTTTTTTGCATTATTTATTTAATTTTGTAATTTATGCTATTGTATGTTTTTGTAGCAGACACCAACGGAATCAACAAACTCATTTGTAAGGCCAGTGATGTTGTGAGGATGGAACTAGACTCTCTCACTGTGGTGTCTGGAAAGAGGATGCTGTCCAAGTTGCATGCCATCTTGAACAATGTCTCCCATCCACTACATAATGTACTGGTTGGGCACAGGAGTACATTCAGCCAGAGACTCATTCCACCGTGATGCAACACAGAGCGTCATAGGAAGTCATTTCTGCCTGTGGCCATCAAACTTTACAACTCCTCCCTTGGAGGGTCAGACACCCTGAGCCAATAGGCTGGTCCTGGACTTATTTCCTGGCATAATTTACACATTACTATTTAATTATTTATGGTGCAACTGTAACGAAATCCAATTTCCCTCGGGATCAATAAAGTATGACTATGACTATGACTATGACTATGAATTTTGCACTGTAATGCTACTGCAAAACAACAAATTCCACAATATATTTTGTAACACACTGTAAGGTTTCACTGCTAATATAATGGCTTCTCTGTAATGTTCCACTGCTAAGGTAATGGTTTCTCTGTAGCAGCAATGTTTGGGTTATGACCAGAGATAACTGGGCAGGTTAGCCAATAAGCAGGATGTTGTTCTTTCTTGTGTGTCAGGGAGCCAGGAACTCGTGGTCTTTTGCCGGGGATAGATGAGGAGAGAAGACGTGAATGGAGAGAGTTGGTAGACCACCGGATGGAGTGGATTTGAAACGAGGGTCCGAAGTTCAGCAATGATTGGAGGAGGTCGGTGGTGGTCGAAAAGCCTTATCAGTGAGCTCCAACGTTGCACATTAGACTGTTTCTTGAGAATGGACCCTTTTCTTTTTCTTGTTTCTTTACCAACCATACAGTCAAATTAAGAATTATAAAGCTCAATCGTTTAATCGCATATTGTGTACTGTTTGTTATTTCGTGGTACTGCTTTGTAACAGGGGACACATCGCGCAGCATCCACTCAAACGAGTTTTCTTAAGTTTGGCTGGGTCAGGGGCTATCATGCCGTATGTAGTCCCCCAGCCAGCCTTAGGGTCGCTTGGCTCGCTGTCGTCTAGGGAAACAGCCCTCGGCCCCGCCAAACTGGGTAATTAGTTTGTGTGGATGCTGTGTGTTGTACCCCACCCCTCCCAAATAACAGATAATATACCAGATACGATTAAATGATTTATAGTTTATAGATATTACTGGAACTATATAATTAATAGAGAATAAAATATAAAAGGAAAATAAAGGGCGCCACACTTAACAAAGTTCAATCTCGTCATACACAAACAGTTGGAGCTCAGGACACTTTTTCTTCACCCTGCGACCCCTCGGACCACCTTGAACAGCCGCCTGGGTCCAACAATGGTGGTCGACCAGACGCTCCGCATGAGTCCGTCTCCATTTCCTCACCTCGCCGAACACCCCGCTCGGGGTCCGACCCTGTTAGCGGACTCACAGCACCTGGTCCATGAAGGGGAGAAGCTCTCTGCTTTTATTTTTCGGCTAGAGAGGCAGCTAAATTGCTTGCAGCGCAGAGGGGTCATTCAGGCAGCTGAGGTGGATCAGTAAAGAATGGACCAGATAGTCAGGGGCGCCCAGTCCCATGACCTGATTGCTTGGGGTCTCCGACAGTTTCGTAAGACGCGCACCCCCTCCATCTTTTGTTGAGCTGATCAGAGAGGTACGGGAAGAGGAGAACGCGGCAGAAGCGCGGGAGGACTCCGTCAGCAGGGTACTTGGTAGTAGTCCCCTGCGGTGAAGTGACCACAGATAGCCTACCCTGGGGAGCGGTAGAGGAGATTGTGGCAGAGTTGAGAACGGAGATATGTCGGCTGTTATCAGTGGATGTGACCACCCCCCCCCCATATGATGGAGCTGATGGGGGGGCAGATTCCTCAAGGGGATGAACAATGCGGAGGGCTGCTGGCAGCAGGTGTCACGCCAGAAGGAGAGTGAGCTCCCAGGTACCTCAGCAGGGAGAGACATTGGGAGAACTTAGAGCAGACCCAGTGGGAGAATGGCCTGGTGTCTCTGGGGGAACACATTCCCAGCAATGTACCAAGGAACTGCCGAAAGCAAAAGGGCCAATTCCTGAAGGCTTAGTGGGATCATGCTCCACTGTGGTACTATGGATAGAGGGTATTTATGCTAAAGCCATATTCGACACCGGGTCGCAGGTCACGTTGTGGTACTGTTCGTTTTACAACTGGTATCTGGAACTTTTACCCTTGACTCTATTCAGGACACTGGAGACCTGGGGGCTTAGTACTAGTGATTATCCGTATGACGGTTATTTGTCAGTGAAGCTGGAGTTCTCGGAGGCCGATGCAGGAGTGTCTGAGGTCCTTGATACATTAGTACTAGTTTGTCGGGACCCTGTTGAGAAGGGCAGCTTTTCAATTCTGGTGGGGACCAACACCCCTCTCATGAGGAGGCTCATGGGGGGCCTGCAAGGAGAAGGTTGGGGAGAGCTTTCTGGGAAAATTGTCTGTGCACCCGGGGTTGAAAGCTGCTTTTGAGGAAGTGCGTGGCTGTATTAGGCCAGGTGCCGAATTTAGACGAGGGACTGTGTGGTTCGCCTAGTCAAAGCACAGGAAAGTAGCGAGAGTGATGGGGACTCCCCAAATTTCCCAGAGTGCCTGTTGGCAAAGACCTCTAAGTGGATGCTCCAGGAGACCACGAGGAGGAGTAGGGATTTCCTGCTGGAGTACTGGTGAGGCCCGAATTGCAGACGCCCTCGGTTGTACAGGCAAGCAGGATGGCAGTGATTGTCAGGAACACTACGAAGAGGGAGGTCACCTTCAAGAGGGGGATGCCCCTGGTGCATCTGTTCCCAGTGACGGTAATGTCCAGTGTCCTTGTGAGACAAGCCGGGGAGAAACTATTGGAAAAAGGAGGTAAGTTGACCGCTGAGTCATTCAACTTTGGAGACTCCCCGGTTCCTGCAGGTTGGAAGAGGAGGTTGGTAGAGAAGATGTTGAAGCTGAAGGTGTCTTTTCCACTGATGAGTTTGAAGTGGGTTGTTCCAAGAGCACGTGTCACACTATCCGGGTGACTGAGGACACCCCGTTCAGAGAGAGGTCACGGCGACTGACCCCTGCAGAGGTGGAGGGCGTTCAGTGGCATTTGTGTAAGTTGAAGGAAGCTGGGATCATCACCGAGTCCCGAAGCCCTTATGCGTCCCCAATAGTAGTAGCCCAAAAGAAGAATGGGAAGGTACGAATGTGTATGGACTATAGGACTCCGAACAGGAACACTATCCCTGACCAGCATACGGTCCCGAGGATCAAAGACGTGCTGGCCTGTCTGAGTGGTGCGAAGTGGTTCAGTGTGCTGGACTTGAGGGGTGGATATTACCAGATCCCCATGAGTGAGGCCGACAAAAAGAAAACGGCATTTATATGTCCCCAGGGATTTTTACGGTTCGAAGGGATGCCCCAGTGCATCTCGGGAGCTCCTGCAACCTTCCAGCGGGTCATGGAGAAGACGGTGGGGGATATGAACTTGCTTGAGGTATTGGTCTATCTGGATGACCTCATAGTATTTGGACCCATCTTGGAGGAACATGAAGCGAAGCTGCTGAAGGTGCTGGGCCGCCTGAAAGCTGAAGGGTTAAAACTTTCCCTGGACAAGTGACAGTTCTGCCAAACATCCGTTTACAATGTTGGGCACATAGCCTCACGGTATGGGGTAGATACTGACCCAGCTAAAATCGAGGCAGTTACCACATGCCCAAGACCTCAAGACTGTGAGTGCTCTGCGCTCGTTCCTCGGGTTCTGTGGTTACTATCGGAGGTTTGTGAAAGGCTACGCGAAAGTGAGTCAGCTTCTGTGTTGTTACCCTCCCTTGGGGAAGAAAGGGAGGGGGCGAAAAGGACAGGAGGGTAGAGAGTATCTTAGCTGGTCGGAGCCCTTTGGACTGAGGTGGGATGCAAAATGTGAGGAGGCCTTTCAGTCGCTGAAGGAGCTGATGACCCAGGCGCTGGTGCTGGCTTTTGCGGACCCCCGATTGCTGTATGTACTGCGCACGGATGCCAGTCAAGAGGGTTTAGGAGGTGTTCTTTATCAGGATCAGGACACTGGGTTGAGACCTGTTGCGTCTGTCACCCAGAGTCTGTCGCCCTTTGAGAAAAACAATCTCACGTACAAGTTGGAATTTCTGGCATTGAAATGGGCAGTGGTGGATAAGCTGAGTGATTACTTCTATGGGGCCAAGTTTGAGGTGAGGACGGACAACAACCCCCTAACTTATATCCTAATCTCGGCGAAACTGGATGCTGCAGACTGTTGATGGTTGCCAGTGTTGTCTGCCTATGATTTCAGCCTGAAGTACCAGTGGGGAGCCGGAACGTTGATGCTGATGCTTTGTCCCGATGGGCGCATGAGGGACTGGTCAGGAACAAGGAATGGGAGAGCATTCCTGCCCCTGGGGTGAAGTCCATGTGTCAGTTTGCCATCAGGGTGAAGGCAGATGGAAAGCAAGGGCAGGATCAAGTGGTAGATCAGTTGTGAGCTTCTGATGACTCCATTCCCCAAGTTTACTGTAACCTGACAACTCTGAGGATAAATCAGCTGCAGGAATTGAGTTCTGGGGAAGTGGCAGCTGCTCAGCGGATGATCCGGGCATCGGTCAAAAAGTGAGACATGGCTCAGGTGGAGAAGACGAAACGCACGTCGGTCCCTCCATTACTGTGAAAACGGCCTCAGTTGGAGTTGAAGAACCAGATCTTATACCAGGTCACGTCACACCCAGACCGACCTTGGTGTTGCCAGTTGGTTCTGCCCGAGAAGTATCGGAGGATTGCACTGAAGTCACTTCATGATGATTCTGGACATTTGGGGGCGGAAAAGACCTGCGGATTAGTCAGAGACTGGTTTTAATAGCCCCAGATGAAATCGGAGGTCGAAGAATACCGCAAGTCGTGCATTCGATGCATACGGCGGAAGATACTGCCTACACGGGCAGCTCCCTTGTCCCACTTGCAGAGTGCAGGGCCCCTGGACCTGGTGTGTATGGATTTCCTGTCAATAGAACCTGATGCCAGCAACACAGCGAAAGTCTTAGTCATCATGGACCACTACACCAGATATGCTCAGGCTTTTCCTACCAAGGACCAGAGGGCATCCACGGCAGCCAAAGTGTTATGGGAGAAGTATTTAATCTATTATGGCCTTCCCAGGTGAATACCTAGTGATCAGGGATGGGATTTCGAGAGCAGACACATCCATGTGTTACTGGGTATGATTGGAGTCGAGAGGTCAAGGACCATGCCCTATCATCCGCAGGGTGATCCCCAGCCAGAGAGGTTTAATTGGACCTTGCTAGACATGCTCAGGACCCTGGAGATCAACAAGAAGAGCAAGTGCAGTGAACATATTTGGCATCTGGTTCACAGTTACAACTTACACAAAAGATGAAGCTACTGGGTACTCGCCATATTATTTGATGTTTGGGAGCCTACACCTAGTAAGAGGACTCTGCGGAAACATGGGACAACTGCAGGACCAACAGCAGGAGAGGTTAGGCTGCCCCCCACCTGAGAGGGATACTGATTCAGAGGATGAGGACCTGGATGTGTGCTATATGCCACCTTTCACTAACTCCCCATTGATTGAGGAAGAGACTCCTGGCCCTGGGTGGCAGCGGGACTCTGCAGGGGAGGAAGCAGGGCTTGGTCATGGGACAGAGGGGTCCGAGTGGCAGGTGGGCACGAGTAATAGGTCGGAGGAGGCCTCGCCAGGTAGACCGGAAGTATCCCCAATAGTATCTGAACATGAAGAGTTAGGTGAGGGGGTCCAGAGGTCTCAGAGAATTAGGAGACCACCAGATAGGCTGGCTAATGTAGCACCAGGGGAGCAGAATGTGACCCCTACTGTTCTGGGGAGCTATGTCACTGCCTTGTACACCTGGATCGGACTTTGTGTTTTGCAGGAAGGGTTGGCGAATTATTTCAAAATCATGAGGACATGACTAAATTTGCTGGGGAGAGAGTGTAACACGCTGTAAGGTTACACTGCTAATGTAATGGCTTCTCTGTAATGTTCCACCACTGAGGTAATGGTTTCTCTGTAGCAGCAATGTTTGGGTTATGACTAGAGATAAGGGGACATGTTAGCCAATGAGCAGGATGTTGTTCTTTCCTGTGTGTCTGGGAGCCAGAAATTCGTGGTCTTTTGCCATGGAGAGATGAGGAGAGAAGACGTGAATGGAGAGAGTTGGTAGACCACCGGCCAGACTGGACTTGGAGCGAGGGTCAGAAGGTCAGCGACAATTGGAGGAGGTCGATGGTGGATGAACGGCCTTATCAGTGAGATCCAAGGTTTCACATTAGACTGTTTCATGAGAATACACTCTTTTTTTTTTGTTTCTTTACCAATCAAATAGTCAAATTAAGAATTATAAAGCTTAATCGTTTAATTGCATATTGTGTACTGTTTGTTATTTCATGGTACTGATTTGTAACAGAGGACACATGGCGCAGCATCCACCCAAACGAGATTTCTTAAGTTTGGCCAGGTCGGGGGCTATCATCCCCTATATTAGGCCGCTAGCCGAATTGAGAGTTACAATTAGGAAGTGATAATAAATCTGATTGTGATTACAATATAGAGCTTGCTATACTGAAGCAAGTAGTAAAGAATGTCCACTTGTAAGAAATTTGTATGAAATAATGAAAGATTTTCTCTTTTTGAAAATATAGTATTGAAAACAACTTGAGGTCTTCAAAGTTACAGTAGAAATAGAGCAAATGGATCAAACAACATTGAGATGAAAAGTTCAAAGAGCAATACAGCAGCAGATGAATGTGGTGGAAAGTTGGCCCACAAAACTTACTGCCTTCTCCTTGCCCACAGAGTTATTTCTGAGAAGTTTGCTACCTCTATGCTATGTGTCATGCTTTGAAATATCATTTTGATTCAGTAAGCTTTCTTTAGAGTTGGCTTTTGCTTTGATCTGAGCTAGACAGTAGTGTGAGTCGGCCGCGGAAAGTCTGGATGTTAAGGAGATGGAGGTACCCTTCCTCTTTCTGCCAAGTTAATTATCTTATGGGCATTGGCAAAAGTGATAACTTCAAGATGTGGACATTGTGCCACCATGAATTTGACACCCATGTGGTCAGTCCTACGTGGAACACACTTGAGGAACACACACAAAGTAGTGGAGGAACTCAGCAAACCGGGCAACGTCCGTGGAGGGAAAGAAACAATCAATGTTTCGGGCTGGGTCCGGAGTCCTGAGTTCCTCCATTATTTTGTGTGTGTTCCTCAAGATTTCCAGCATCTGCGGAATCTCGTGTTTATTTTTGTACCAAAATACAGATGGCATGGTAAGACTTTGGTGAGAGAATTTTCCCCTATATATTATGGGTGCATATAATCCCTTCTGAAAGCTTTTTCCGCCCTCCTGAAGCTTCCTCTTCCAGCAGTTCTCTGCTGTGTTCCCCTCCCCATTGAACCTCCCAGTTTTATTGGAGATCAACTAGTATTCTGGTTACTGCTTTTAATGCACAAAAGTCTCGTTGCAATGACCCTTTATTGCGGGTCCTTCCTGAAGGTTAAACTGTGTTAGCTGGAGTGGTGAGCACCAAAGAAGCAAGGATATTTAAACCTGCATTTTTCATAGTTCATTTGCACAATGTGCCTTTGCAAACTTGTAGAAATTATTAGCTGCAATCTTGCTAATACAGGTTGAGCTCCCATTATCCGTAAATCAAAAACCAAAAACCTCCAATTTTGTTTTTTGAGCCTTGACAGGACGTCACAAATGGGAAATTCCACAAAGCGCTGGGAAGGCTCCGGGTGATACGCAGGTCTCTGAGCACCACAGGCAGTTCTGAGAAGTGACCTCTCATATGTAATGAACAGAAATGAAAGAAAAATTGAAAATCGCTGCATAAAGTGAAAAATGAAGATCTCAACATTTATTGAAAGAGTGGATTCATCAGCGACAGTGAGAACATATAACACTTAATGGTATGCTGATCATGAAATGAGCAAAGATCTATCTGGACAAACTGATAATTGAAGCTAATTGTGAACATTCAGCAGGCTGGCTCCAGAAAGCACAGCATTAATTTTTCAGGGATTTGTGGTGATAAAGCATCCACTGATCACAAAACAGCAGAGAAATTCATTGATGTGATTGCCAAGATTAACACTGATGAAAATCTAACTTGCTGAATGTCTGCATTAATACGTAAGTGTGAGGAACACGTATAAGACGAAAACTGCTTACCGATACAACATAAATTCAGAGTCAGGAATAATATTGATGCCAAATGGAAACTGACTATCCACCTGGATATCTGAGGTAGTGATAGCTATTAAAAATAATATATAAAACTACCTTCAGTGTATATGTATAAGCCGTATATGTAAAGTGTTCAGACTTGGTGTAAAGGATTTCATATATAGATTTGCGTTCCATCCCCAAGGCATTTTATTATACAGATTCAAATACTCCAAAATCCAAAAATAATCTGAAATCTGAAATACTTTAGCCTCAAGCTTTTCAGATAAGCAGTGCTCAACCTCTACCTCTGTCGTAAAGAATGAAATGAGGCTCACGCCGCAAATACTCTCAATGGTAATTCTGAACTGAATCATCACCCATAGTGCTAAAAATCTTTGCAGTAATAATGTTTAGAAGCATGCATGTAAAATTGCAGACTTTTACATTTTGCTGAAGTGACCACAACTGACTCACTGGAATAATTATGAACCTAATTAATGATAAACAACAGCTTAGTTGACATAGCAAATTGATACTTTTTTTCTTCACCACAGTAGCCAACATGAAATAGAATATGATATTCTAAAAGCTTTTTTCTAACACTTATTATCTTTATTGAGGCTAAATAATCTTAGTAGAAAGGATGACCAAGGGAGTTACT
This sequence comes from Mobula hypostoma, assembly GCF_963921235.1. Classification (NCBI taxonomy): domain Eukaryota; kingdom Metazoa; phylum Chordata; class Chondrichthyes; order Myliobatiformes; family Myliobatidae; genus Mobula; species Mobula hypostoma. Next base: position 33,805,529 of record NC_086100.1, read on the forward strand.
GTTGTCTTTTCTGAGAATTCCTTCAAGAAGACCAGAATCTTGCTGTGGTCTGGAGGTTTGCATACCTCAATCATCCGGAGAGCTATGTTGTTTGGAGTCAGGACTTTATGCTTTGGTTGTTGGCGCTTGGTAGGGTCACCCATGCCAAATGGGTCAATGGGTAGAGGACAGAATAAATGTGGTCCCCCTGTCCTCTGGGTTCAGTGGTTTAGCTCAGGGATAACAACCCTGATTAGAAAGACAAAATTGTTACGGAAACAGCAATGAAGAATCCTTCTACAGTATTCCTTAGTCTCCACTGGGACTGCATGACTGATATTAGTGAAAACCAAGAGGAAGCTACTGACACAATGAAGGAAGCCCTGTACACCACTAGAAATGGAGGACCTTCATTGCTGCTCTAGATGCCAGTGACATAACAGGCAATGAGTAGTTCCAGCATTATTACTATTGAGTTTGATGTGTGGTGGAAAGTGTGTTATTGGCTGCATTCCGGCCTGGCATGCAAACACTAATGTCCTTGAGTGGAAAATCCTACAAAAGGTAGTGGTTTTGGCCCAGTACATCACAAGTAAAATCCTCCCAACCATTGAACACATTTACGTACATGAAACATTGCTGTAGAAAAGCAGCATCCAATATCAACCGTTCTCACCACCCAGGCCATGCTCTTTTCTCGCTGCTGCCATCAGGTACAAAGTACAACTGCCTGAGGACTCACACAACCAGGTTCAAGAACAGTTACTACCCCTCAACCATCAGGTTCTTGAACAAAAGGGGATAACTACACTCATTTAAGGACACTGTTATATTGTTATTTCATGCTTATTATTTATTGCCATTTACTTATATCTGCATTTGCACAGTTGGTTTACAGTTAATACTACCTGATGTCTAGAGTTTACAGTTAACGTTCTATAGATTTGCTAAATATGCCCGCAGAAAAAAATCTCAGGGTTGTATGTGGTGATCTGTATGTACTCTGATAATAAATTTTACTTTGAACTTTGATTATTCCCAATAGAGTCCCTGCAAGGTGATAAGAATTTTCATGAATTGTTTTTTACTTAATTACTAGACGAAGAAAAAATCCCAATATCAGAGTTGACAAATCTGCTGGAGTTCTAGTAGTAACTAGTGAAGTACTGAAAACAAATCTGATTTCTTTTCAAAACTCCTGATACCGTTCAATTCTATACTATTTTAAAAAAATCCTTGCCACTTTTTATTAATATCGATTCCCTATTTCTGACCTTGAAATAAAATTAAAATATAAATGCTGGGAGCAAGCAGCATGGGTGGAAGGAGAAGCAGAGTAAATGTTTCATCAGAACTAGGGAAATGAGAACACATTAGTTGTAAGTTGAGGAGTGAGTGGAAATTGACAGTAAAACTCTGCCACCAAAGCTGCCTGGATGATAGATGTGATTGGGCTTCCCTTCAATGAAAAGTCAGATCACTATCCAATCAGAAACTAGGAATATGTTTAAATAATTACTAAATTTTCCCAACTTTAATTTAGCAAATCAGTTCCTACGCTGAGAAAACCACATGAAGAGTAGTTCCTCTGTTAAATAGAAAACATGCGCCTACTGGTGGCAAGAAAAAGGTATTAATTCTAAATCTAAGTACTCTTGCGATTCATGATTAGAGTAGTCACTGTGATAGTGTATTGAAGTAGGATACAGCTTTAACATGGTAATTCAGGCATCATATGTAGGGAGCAGACTGAATGGATAGTACAATCAAACTGCACATTATTTGCTTAGGTCATAAATTCCCAAGTAACTTCATTGCTTCTCTTTTCAATCAGTATAAAATGCAACTTAAAATATTGTAAACCTTATTGCAAAAGTTAAGCCATGAGAAAAAAATCACCAAATCCACAGATGCTGTTCGACCCTGAGTTCCTCCAGCATTCTGTTTATTGTTCCATATTCCAACAACTACAACCTCTTTGTCTTCGTTACCTCCACAGATGCTGCTTGAACCCCTGTGTTCTTTCAGCTTTCAGTATGTCCCTGAACCCAGTATCTATATGTTTTTCTCTTTGAGAATTTTTATATAAAAAAATTACAAATCATTATCATACCTCAATGGAGTCAGTCAAATTACTGGTCAATAACCATATAACAATTACAGCACAAAAACAGGCCATCTTGGCCCTTCTAGTCCGTGCTGAACTCTTACTCCCACCTAGTCCCACCGACCTGCACTCAGCCCATAACGCTCCATTCCTTTCCTGTCCATATACCTATCCAATTTAACTTTAAATGACAACATCGAACCTGCCTCAACCACTTCTGCTGGAAGCTCGTTCCACACAGCTACCACTCCCTGAGTAAAGAAGTTCCCCCTCATGTTACCCCTAAACTTTTGCCCTTTAACTCTCAACTCATGTCCTCTTGTTTGAATCTCCCCCATTCTCAATGGAAAAAGTCTATTCACATCAACTCTATGTATCCCCCTCATAATTTTAAGTACCTCTATCAAGACCCCCTCAACCTTCTACGCTCCAAAGAATAAAGACCTAACTTGTTCAACCTTTCTCTGTAACTTAGGAGCTGAAACCCAGGTAACATTCTAGTAAATCGTCTCTGTACTCTCTCAATTTTGTGGACATCTTTCCTATAATTTGGTGACCAGTACTGTACACAATACTCCAAATTTGGCCTCACCAATGCCTTGTACAATTTCAACATTACATCCCAACTCCTATACTCAATGCTCTGATTTATAAAGGCCAGCATACCAAAAGCTTTCTTCACCAACCTATCCACATGAGATTCCACCTTCAGGGAACTATGCACCATTATTCCTAGATGCCTCTGTTCTACTGCATTCTTCAATGCCCTACCATTTACCATGTATGTCCTATTTGATTAGTCCTACCAAAATGTAGCACCTCACATTTATTAGCATTAAACTCCATCTGCCATCTTTCAGCCCACTCTTCTAAGTGGTCTAAATCTCTCTGCAAGCTTTGAAAACCTACTTCATTATCCACAACTCCACCTATCTTAGTATCATCTGCATACTTACTAATCCAATTTACCACCCCATCATCCAGATCATTAATATATATGACAAACAACAATGGATCCAGTACAGATCCCTGAGGCACACCACTAGTCACCGGCCTACAATCTGACAAACAGTTATCCACCACTACTCTCTGGCATCTCCCATCCAGCCACTGATGAATCTATTTTACTACTTCAATATTAATACCTAACGATTGAACCTTCCTAACTAACCTTCCATGTGGAACCTTGTCAAAGGGCTTACTGAAGTCCATATAGACAACATCCACTGCTTTACCCCCGTCAACTTTCCTGGTAACCTCTTCAAAAAATTCAAAAGATTTGTCAAACATGACCTTCCATGCACAAATCCATGTTGACTGTTCCTAATCAGACCCTGTCTATCCAGATAATTATATATACCATCTCTAAGAATACTTTCCATCAATTTATTCACCACTGACGTCAAACTCACAGGCTGATAATTGCTAGGTTTACTCTTAGATCCTTTTTTACACAATGGAACAACATGAGCAATACGCCAATCCTCCAGCACCATCCCTGTTTCTAATGACATTTGAAATACATCTGTCAGAGCCCCTGCTATTTCCACAGTAACTTCCTTCAAGGTCCTAGGGAATATCCTGTCAGGACCCAGAGACTTATCCATTTTCATATTCCTTAAAAGCGCCAGTACTTCCACTTCTTTAATCATCTTAGTTTCCATAACTACCCAACCTGTTTGCCTTATCTTACACAATTCAATATCCTTCTCCTTAGTGAATACCGAAGAAAAAAATTGTTCAAAATCTCCCCCATCTCTTTTGGCTCAGCACATAGCCGTCCACTCTGATTCTCTAAGGGACCAATTTTATCCCTCACTATCCTTTTGCTATTTATGTAAATGTAGAAACCCTTTGGATTTATTTTCACCTTACTTGCCAAAGCAACCTCATATCTTCTTTTAGCTTTTCTAATTTTTTTCTTGATTCTTTTTACATTCTTTATATTCCTCAAGCACCTCATTTACTCCAAGCTGCCTATATTTATTGTAGATATCTCTCTATTTCCGAACTAAGTTTCCAATCCCTTGAAAACCATGGCTCTCTCAAACTTCTAACCTTTCCTGTCAACTTAACAGGAACTTAAAGATTCTGTACCCTCAAAATTTCACCTTTAAATGATCTGCATTTCTCTATTGCATCCTTCCCATAAAACAAATTGTTCCAATCCACTCCTTCTAAATCCTTTTGCATCTCCTCAAAGTTAGCCTTTCTCCAATCAAAAATCTCATCCGTGGGTCCAGTCCTATCCTTCTCCATAATTATATTGAAACTAATGGCATTGTGATCACTGGACCTGAAGTGCTCCCCAACACATACCTCCATCACCTGACCTATCTCTTCCCCAAACAGTAGATCTAACTTCTCTAGTTGGTACCTCTGTGTATTGCTGCAAAAAACTATCTTGCACACATTTTACAAACTCCAAACCATCCAGCCCTTTTACACAATGGGCTTCCCAGTCTATGTGTGGAAAATTAAAATCTCCCACAATCACAACCTTGTGCTTACTACAAATATCTGCTATCTCCTTACGAATTTGCTCTTCCAATTCTTGCTTCCCATTAGGTTGTCCATAATACACCCCTATAAGCATTGCTACACCTTTCCCATTCCTCAATTCCACCCAAATAGCCTCCCTAGATGAGTCCTCTAATGTATCTTGCCAAAGCACCGCTATAATATTTTCTCTGACAAGCAATGCAACACCTCCCCCTCTTGCCCCTCCGATTCTATCACACCTGAAGCAACGAAATCCAGGAATATTTAGTTGCTAATCACACTCCTCCTGCAACCATGTTTCACTAATAGCTACAACATCATATTTCCAGGTATCAATCCATGCTCTAAGCTCACCCACCTTTCTTACAACGCTCCTAGCATTAAAATAGATGTATTTAAGAAACTCTCCACCTCTTACTCTCTTTTTATCCTTAATGGAGCAAACAACTTTGTTATCTTTTTCTTCCTTGTCCCCTACATCTTTGGTCTGAGTGCTCCTGATCTCTGTCCCCTGCTTATCCTCCCTCACACACTGTCTACTAGCTTGCTCTATTTGTGAACTAACCTCCTCTCTCCTAGTCTTTTCAATTTGATTCCCACCCCCCAACCATTCAAGTTTAAAGTCTCCTCAGTAGCCTTCTCAAAACTCCCCACCAGGATATTGGTCCCCCTAGGATTCAAGTGCAACCAGTCCTTTTTGTACAGGTCACACCTACGCCAAAGGAGGTCCCGATGATCCAGAAATCGGAATCCCTGCCCCCTGCTCCAATCCCTCAGTCACGCATTTATCCTCCACCTCTTTCCATTCCTACTCTCACTGTCGCGTGGCACAGGCAGTAATCCCGAGATTACTACCTTTGCAATCTTTCATCTCACCTCCCTTCCTAATTCCTTACATTCTCCTTTCTGGACCTCTTCCCTTTTCCTAAAGGGTAGGGTTTTCTCTAAAAAGAAAAAGGGGTAGAGAGGTAGAATGGCTTATGGAAAGGAATTCTGGAAACTAACATTTTGGCAGATCAGTGGTGAAACAAATATCATTGAAACTTCAGTAAGTTTTGACTCAAGGAGAATAGATATCTCAAAGGGTTATAATTTGGGACAGATGCAACCATACAGGGATGTGACAAAAGAAAGAGAACTTCAGGGTGCTGCATAACTGAAAGCCAGTGCAGGTATGAAAGTCCAAGGCTACTGAATAAATGACAGAATTTTAGATTATCTCAATTGGATGTTAAGGGAAACCAGCCAGGACTATGCAGCAATTAAGCTGAAGGTCAAAAGGCATGGACAGGTCCAATAAGGAAAGTCAAGTGAAAAAACTTTTCTTAGTAATACAAAAGATATCTGGTCAAAAGCCCAGAGTGGTATTATATCACACCAGGGCTGTAAATATGACATTGACATCAGAATATCTCTCAAGATTATGAACCTTCTTAAGGCAGTAGGCCCTGATGGTGTACCTGTTGAGGCTCTGAATATATCTGCCAATCAACTAGCAGGAATGTTCAAGAACATCTACAATCTCTCACTGCTGCAGTTGGAAGTTCACACCTGCTTAAAAAGGATAAAAATCATACCAGCACCCAGGAAGAGCAGAGTGAGCTGCCTCAGTGAATATTCCCCAGTGGCACTCACATCTGCTGCAATGACGTGCTTTGAGAGGTTGGTCATGGCTAGAACCAACTTTTGTCTAAGAAGGACCTGAACCCACTGCAATTTACCTTTCATCACAATAGGTCTTCAGTGGATGTAATCTCACTGGCTCTCTACTCGGACTTGGATCACCTGGACAATAGCAATTTAGTGTCAGGCTGCTGTTTATTGACTACAGCTCAGCCTTCAACACAATCAGCCCCTCAGTTCTGACCAACAAGCTCCAGAACCTGGGCCTTTGCACCTCCCTCTGAAACTGGATCCCTGATTTCCTCGCCAGGAGACCACAGTCTGTGTGGATTGGAAATAACATGCCCTCCTCAGTGTGGATCAACACTGGGATGTGTGCTTATTTCACTGCTCTACTCTCTCTACACATGTTTGTGTGGCTAGGCACAGCTCAAAGACCACTTAAGATTTGCCGATGACACAGCTATTGTTGGTAGAATTTCAGATGGTGATGAGGAGGAGTGCAGAGATGAGACAGATCAGTTGGTTGAGTGGGTCACAGCAATAACCTAACACTCACTGTTAGTAAGACCAAGGAATTGATTGTGGACTTCATGAAGGGAAAGTTGAAGGAACATACACTAGTCCTCATCGAGGGATCAGAAATAGAAAGGGTGGAGCAGCTTAAGTTCCTGGGTGTCGGCATCTCTAAGGATCTATCCAGGGTGCAACATGTTGATACAATTGCAAAATAGGCTATATTTCATTAGCAACAAAGACACTGGCAAATTTCTTCAGGTGTACCTTGGAGAGCATTCTGGTTGGTTGTATCATTGTCTAGCATGGAAGGACCACTGCACAGGATCAGAAAAAGCTGCAAAAAGTTGTAAACCCTCCCAGCTCCATCATGGGCACTAGTCTCCCCAGCAACCATTACACCATCAAAAGACGATGCCTCAAAAAGGCGGCATCCATTATTAAGGACCCCCATCACCCAGGACATACCCTCTTCTCATTGTTACCATCAAGGAGGAGGTACAAGACCCTGAAACACACTTAATGTTTTCGGAGCAGCTTCTTCCCCTGTGCCAGCAGATTTCTGAATGGACGAAGATCCAATGAACACTACCTCCACACTATTTATTTTTCCTCACTACTTATATATCTTATTGTAATTTACAGGTTTTATTACTGTGTATTGCAATGTACTGCTGCTCCAAAACAGCATATTTCATAACATATGCCAGTGATATTAAACCTGATCCTGATGCCAATTCAACCTCAAAAAATTACTAAGGAGAAGGATGAAGTCAGAGGCTATGGAATACAATTCATCAGAGGCAGGAGTTCCCAACTATTTTTATGCCATGGACGAAAAGCATTAAGCAAGGTGTCCATGGACCCCAGGTTAGGAACCCCTAATCTAAGGGATGAAAGACAACATCTATAGTCATCCCAGTATTTATCTGAAGGAATCTTCTATTTAGCCAGTACTCAATGCCCTTCAATCCTCCCATCGATTATTCTATTGCCATCTGCATTTAAGGCAATCTATGGTGCCCAATGCACCTCAAAACCTCCGATCTTTAAGATAAGGCAGAAACGGTAACACTTCTGAGAAATCCGCATGGGCACAGGGCGGATGTGCTGTTACTAGATTCTACACAGAAGTCAAAATGGAACAAAGTCACTGGAATGGCTGCTCTCCCGCAGCACTAAACTGCACCCTAACGGCTCATAACTGATCTTTATCCCCAGCACTATGTTTCAGTTCTGTAGCTTGCTGCTAGTACTTTCAATTATTATTGATTAATCACTATTTTGAACAAGTTAAATGACTCAGTTTTCGTGGGTAGATAATTCCAAAGTGTCACCTCCCTCTGAGTAAAGATATTTTTTTTCTCATCCAGTTCTAAATGGGCTCACAACTATTTTCATACTGTGCCCGGCGGCCCTAGGCTAAGAGTTGCATCTTCCTACAGTTAGCCTGCCAGGCTTATTATTTTGAAGAGCTTAAGCTTTAGAGAATGTGGTCTCAGTCTACTCATCCTCTCCTCATATGACAGACCTCTGAATCCCCGCTAGTCTTGTGAATATTTGCTGTGGTCCATCTATGACAAATGCAACCTCTCTCAATTAAGGAGACCAAAACTGCACAATACTCAAGTGAGGATTCATCAAGATCTTATATAATTGCAATAAGATTCCTTGGTCTTGTAATCAGACTCTTTTGTTGTCAAGGTTAATTTTAGCTTGCCTTCTTAATTAATGGCTTTCAGTAACATGTTAGTCTTCAGTAATTTGTGTGCAAGTACACCCGGATCCCTTTGAACGTCAATGCAACACAATCTCACACCATTTAACACGTCTTTTTCTCTGTTTACTCAGTAAAGTTAATACCCGCTTCATTTCCCACACGATACTCCACCAGTCATATTCTTGCATAGTCAGTGAATTGGCAATGTATCCCAAAACCGTTTTGCACCCTTCTTCTTACTCACAATCCCACCTAGTGTTATATCATCAGCAAACTTGGAAATATGACATTTAGTTTTTCATATAAATTGTGAATAACTGGAGCCTTTGCACCAATCCCTGGAGTATACCATTAGTGATAGCCTGGCAAGTTGAGATCAATTTGTTTATCCGTACTCTTTGATTGCTACCCAATAATCGATACTCTACCCATATCCGAGTATTACTCTAATTCTATGCTCTCTACCCTTAATGGTCAACTTCCTCATGGAACTTCATCAAAAGCCTTCTGCAAATCCAAATACAGCTCAGTCACGTTTACAGTATTCCCTTTTCTAATATGCTAGTCACATCCTCAAAGAAACATAGTAGTTTAATTCAACATGATTTATCTGTTCATTCTTAATATTCCTTACCAGTTATTCTGTTAATACATCCTTCATTATAGATTCTAGCATTTCCTTGCCACCGATGTTTTACCACAGTGGTTAGGTCAGTAATTCCCTGCCTTTTCTACATTTTTGTTCTATGTGGCCCCACTATTTGTGACCCCCGCCTAACTACATAATCGTGAGCATAGAGAGAGTAGGGCAGTTGATTAAGCATGTATGCTTGAGGTGTGCTTATGCTGGTTATCAGCAAAGAGGACTTTTTCAAACTTTTTTTGACTTCAACCATTTTCGCTACTTGACTTTGTTTTTGCCATTTGCTAATTTCGTAGAAACATAGAAAACCTACAGCACAATACAGGCCCTTTGGCCCACAAAGCTGTGCCAAACATGTCTTAACCTTAGAAATTACCTAGGGTTACCCATAACCCTCTATTTTTCTGAGCTCCATATACCTGTCCAGGAGTCTCTTAAAAGACCCTATCGTATTCGCCTCCAGCACCATCGCCGGCAGCCCATTCCACGCACTCATCACCCTCTGAGTAAAAAACTTACCCCTGACATCTCCTCTGTACCTACTTCCAAGCACCTTAAAACTGTGCCCTCTCATGCTAGCCATTTCAGCCCAGGGAAAAAGCCTGTGACTATCCACACGATCCATGCCTCTCATCATCTTATACACCTCTCATCCTCCGTTGCTCCAAGGAAAAAAGCCGAGTTCATGCAACCTATTCTCGTAAGTCTTGCTTTCCAATCCAGGCAACATCCTTGAAAATCTCCTCTGCACCCTTTCTATGGTTTCCACATCCTTCCTATAGTAAGGTGACTAAAACTGAGCACAGTACTCCAATTGGGGTCTAACCAGGGTCCTATGTAGCTGCAACATTACTCCTCGGCTCTAAACTCAATCCCACGATTGATGTAGGCCAATGCACTGTATGCTTTCTTAACCACAGAGTCAACCAGCGCAGCAGCTTTGAGTGTCTAATGGACTCGGACCCCAAGGTCCCTCTGATCCTCCACACTGCCGAGAGTCTTACCATTAATACTATATTCTGTCATCATATTTGACCTACTAAAATGAACCACCTCATACTTATCTGGGTTGAACTCCATCTGCCACTTCTCAGCCCATTTTTGCATCCTATCAATGTCCCGCTGTGACCTCTGACAGCCCTCCACACTATCCACAACACCTCCAATCTTTGTGTCATCAGCAAACTTACCATCCCTCCATTCCTTCATCCAGGTTATTTATAGAAATCGCGAAGAACCGATCCCTGAGCCACACCACTGGTCACCGACCTTCATGCAGAATATGACCTGTATACAACCACTCTTTGCCTTCTGTGGGCAAGCCAGTTCTGGATCCACAAAGCAATTTCCCCTTGGATCTCAGGCCTCCCCTTACTTTCTCAGAAAGCCTTGCATGGGGTACCTTGTCAAAAGCCTTGCTGAAATCCATATACACTACATCTACTGCTCTACCATTTCACTTACTACTTTTCAGTCCTGCTGAAGGGTCTTGGCCCAAAAGGTCGACTGTACTCTTTTCCATAGATATTGCCTGGCCTGCTAAGTTCCTCTAGCATTTTCTGTGTGTTGCGCGGACTTCCAGCATCTGCAGATTTTGTTTTGTTTGTGAATCTTTAGAACAATTTTACATTTCACTTTTGAATGCAGCATTTCCTACTTCTAAGAATTTCTAATTTGCCTTTTGTGTTTTCTTCCCTTTCCGAGATTCCCCTTGAGGGTTCCTGATCCCTGGAAAACTAGTATTAGTCTACCACAATGGCATCAGCAATGCCCCCACCCCCCCCCCCATCCAACTTCTCACAGGATTCTTGTCCTGGTCATATTATGGTGCAACCTGTCCTTTTGATACAGGTCCCATCTGCCCCAGGCATAGTTCCTAAACCTCAGAAATCTAAGAAATGGTGGTCCAAAGCCTTTTATACCTAAGTGATTCAAATGTTCATCTGGATGCTTCTTAAATGCTGCTGGTGACCTAGTTTTGCCCATTGTCTCAGGCAGTCCATCTCACATACTTATTGCTCTCTGGATGAAGGTCCACTCTGTTCTTTGTTACAATGACTTCTAGCTGTTCATCATCCTCTTTCAAACTTCATTCTGAAGTTATTCAGTGGCTGATTGACCTTGACAGCAGGAAGAAAACATTGTCTTCTTGTTGTGTCTAAGACACAGAAATCTTTGTTCCCCCCCCCCCACCCTCACCAACTACTGAATCACCAATCACTAGTGCTCTCTCAGAATCAGAATCAGGTTTATTATCAATGGTATGTCTCATGAAATTTGTTAACTTAGCAGCAGCTGTTCAATGCAATACATAAAATAGAGGGGAAAAAAATAATAATAAGTAAATAAACCAATTACAGTATACGTATATTGAATAGATTAAAATTTGTGCAAACAAATAGAAATACCGTATATGTTAAAAAGTGAGGTAGTGTCCAAGGGTTGAATGTCCATTTAGCAATCGGATAGCAGAGGGGAAGAAGCTGTTCCTGAATCGCTGAGTGTGTGCCTTCAGGCTTCTGTACCTCCTACCTGATGGTCACAGTGAGAAAAGGGCATGCCCTGCCTGCTGAAGGTCCTTAATAATAGACACTGCCTTCTGAGAGACCGCTCCTTGAAGATGTCCTAGATACTTTGTAGGCTAGTACCCGTCTTCCTCCCTTTCTGTGCAGTTGAGCACCTGATGGTGTCACACTCCTAACTCCAACACGCTTTCTCTGAGAAGCCACCAACGCAATAACACCTGTCCCTGAGATTAACCCAGATGACTTCTGCACTAGCTGCTTACTCCAACAATCTGCCTGGTGGTCATCCATACCCATGTCTGCTCATGTTTAAGCTGTAGTATGACTCTCTCTCTGTGCATGCTATCCATGAAGTTCTCATAGAGCCATACAGCGTGACAGCACAGAAACAAGTCCTATGGCCCATCTAGTTCATGCCTAGTCTCATCGACCTGCACCTGGACCATACCACTATACTCCATGTACTTAACCACACTCCTCTTAAATATCGCAGCTGAACTTGGATTCAGCACTTTTTCCACACTCTCACCATGCTCTGAGTGAAGATCCTCCTCTGGTTCCCCTTACATATTTCACCTTTTACTCTTAACCTGTGTCCTCTAGTTCCAGTCACGTTAAACTCAGTAGAAAATGCCTGCTTACCTTTATCAGATCTATACCCCTCACAATTTTGTATACCTCTATCAAATCTCCCCTCACAAACAAGAGAAAATTTCTGGATGCCAGAAATCCAAGCAACACACACACAAGACTGGAGGAACTCAGCAGGCAAGGTAACATGTGTGGAAAAGAGTATGCAGATGACTTTTTGGGCCAAGATCCTTCATCAGGACTGGAGAAAAAAAGTTAGGGTTTAAAAGGTGGGGGAGGGGATGAAGAAGTATAAGGTAATAGGTAATAGGTGAAACTAGGAGAAGGGAGGGGTGAAGTTAAGAGCTGGGAAATTGATTGGTAAAAGAGATAAAGGACTGGAGAAATCTATGGAAGAAGGGGGGGAGGAGGAGCACCAGTGGGAGGTGATGGACACATAAGGTAATAACGTAAGCGAGCGAAATAGGAATGGCAAATCGTGAAGGAGAGTGTGGGGGCAATTATCAGAACTTCCAGAAATTGATATTCATGCCATCAGGTTGGAGGCTACCCACACAGAATATAAGGTGTTGCTCCTCCAGCCTGAGTGTGGTTCATCCAACTGCAATGAAGCCACACTCAGGCTGGAGGAGCAGCATCTTATTTCCATCTGGATAGCCTCCATCTGATGGCATGAACATCATTTTCTCAAACTTCTGGTAAACTACGCCCACCCCTTTGCCATTCTTCATTCCCATTTCCCTTTGTCACTTTATCTCCTTATCTGTCCATCTCTTCTCTTTACTTCACACCTCCCTCTCTTCCAGTTTCACCTATCACTCACTAGCTTGTACTTCTTCCTCTCCTCCACCCACCTTCTTACTCTGACCTCATTTTTTCTCTCCAGTTCTGATGAATGGTCCCGGCTCAAAATGTCAACTGTCCTCTTTTCCATTCATGCCTCCTGGCCTGCTGAGTTCCTCCAGTATTTTGTGTGTGTTGCTTAAATCTCTCCTCATCCTTCTACACTCCGGGGAATAAGGTCCCAGTGTTTCCTTATAACTCAGGTCCTCAAGTCCCGGCAACGCCCTTGTAATTTTTTCTGTACTCTTTCAATCTTATTGATACCTTTCCTGTACCTAGGTGATCATAACTGCACATAATACTCCAAAGTTGGTCTCACCAACTCTTATACATCTTCACCTTAACATCCCAAATCCTATACTCAATACATTGATCTGTGATGACCAATATGATCTCATAGCTCTCTACAACTGTATCCACCTGTGACACCACTTTTTTAATACATTATGGCTTTAAATTCCCAGATACCCCTGTTATACTGCATTTCTCAGTGCCCTAACATTCACTCTGTAAGTCCCCGGTTTGTCCTCTCAAAGTGTAACATCTCACACTTGTCTGTATGAAATTCCATCTTCCATTTTCAGACCATTTTTTTCCAGCTGGCCCAGATCCCGCTGCAAGCTTTGATAGACGTCCTCGCTGCTCACTACGCCATCAATCTTGGTGTCATCTGATCCAGTTTACCACATTATCATCCAGATCATTGATATAGAAGAAAAATAACAAAAGACCAAAACTAGTCACGCAACATGTCCTAGTCACAGGACTCAATTCAGAGAGGCAACCACCTACTATTGCTCAATGGCTTCTCCTGCTTAGTCAATGTCAAATCCAATTTAACCGCTCATCTTGAATGCCAAGTGATTGAACTTTCTTGAACAGCTTCCCATGTGGGACTTTGACAAAGATCTTGTTAAAGTCCATGTAGACAACATACACTGCCTTTCCTTTGTCAACTTTCCTGGTAACCTCCTCAAAAAATCTTTATAAAATTGGTTAGACTTGACCTACCATGCACAAAGCCATGCTTACAATCTCTAATGAGGCCCTCTCTATCCTACTACTGTACTTATATATCAGCCTCCTTAGAATACCTTCCAATATGGTGACTCCAAGATGAAGAGCTCAAGCTTGGGGACACTTCTTTTCAAGAAGGAAATAAATGTTTAGGGTGATGGACAGTCTTACCACCTCAGGATGAGGTAGTAAATCAAGATTTGTGTGGATGGTATTGAGCTTCTTAAGTGTTGTTTGAACTGCATATCCAGAAAGAGTACCCCATTACACCATCGACCTATAACTTGTAGATGGTTGAAAGGCTTTACAAGTCAGTAGGCAACTCACATGTTGCAAGGTGCCGTATTTTGGCCTGTTCTTGTAGCCAAAATAATTATCTGACTGGTCCAGATACAATTTTAATCAGTAGTAGCTTCCAGGATTTTAATGTGAAATCATTGCTTTCATATCAAAGTTAAATTCTCTCAGTGGAGATAATCATTGCCCGGCACATGTGTGGTAAACATGATAATCATTGCTTCATTTTCTGAGGTGCTGCAAATGGAATTGGATAATACACAATCATTAAATTTCCTCGATCTGATAGACAGAAGGTGATTGATGAAGATCAAATCTGTGATTTTTGAGTCCTGGGGTGAAACCTGAAGTTGGAGGCCCAGTGTCTGTGAGTCTGAGAACCCTAGGACAAGGACCAGAGGCTCAGTGGTGACCTGTCCTGGGGCTGGAATATTGTCTGTGTGTGTGGGTAGATGGGATGGACGAGAAAGGGGCCCGTTTTGCAGTTGTCATCTGGTTTTATTTTGTTTTTGTTGCCGCTTGTGGTGTTCTGCAGAATATTGTGGGCCTGCGATTTTGGTGTTGGAGTGTGTGGCAACACTTTATGGGCTGCCCCAAGAGCATCCTTGCATGAGTTGGTTGTTAACAAAGCACCTCATTGTATGTTTTGATGCAGATGTGATAAATAAATCTTCATCTGAAGCAGCTGAAGTACCTGGATTTGAGATATTGCCCTGAGGAAATGCCTTGAGGAAAGCCCTTACCTGGATGAGCCTTCCTTTGAACAAGCACAACCATTTTCTTTTATACATTTTGAGGACTCCAGCTAGTGCAGTTTTCCACTAGATTCCCATTGACTTCTGTTTTAACAGGGTTTCTTATTGTGAGATAAACACAGCACCTCGAGGTAAAAGTGCAGTTATCCTCACATGGCCTTGAGCTCATTTGTCCATGCTGGAACTAAAGCTGCGATGTGGTCAGAGGCTGAACTGCCTTGGAGAAATCCTTACCCAGAACTAGTAAACAGGTTATCGGTGAGTAAATGGAATGGTGATGCACTCGCCTATACTTACCTCTTCCTAGTAGAAGATTAGATCACAAGAGCTGAGGCACAAATCGTCTGACTGATGGTCCAGCAGCTCCACCGAGGATTTCCCAGATGCAGTGAATAAACACACTTACACTGAGAAACCAGGTTCCATTTGTTTAATATGTATTTGATGTGTGGATGCTGGCACATACAGTCAGGCAGGCAGAATACAATAAGACAGCTGAAGAAGCCAGTCCAGCAGGTTATCATGCAATCATGCAGAAACAAGGCTTTCCTTTGCATTGAAGTGAAGTTAGAAACCACAAGATCCGCTGAAGAAAAGTTATCATTGATTGATTATTTAATGCAGAACTTTATGAAGTGATGGAATAATCCTCTCAGCCGCAAATACATTCAACATCATTCCTGTAAGTGACAGTAGGCTGACTCAATGTTGCTTTTCCATTTACCCATACAATTACCAACAAACAACACCATCAACTTGGATCCGATTATTTATTGTCTTTCTGCGGTTAACAAGCTAGGCTTTAATTTAGGCCAAGCTGAAGTCATTTCTACAGTTTCCTCTGTGTGTGATCTTAACCAGCAGAGCAAATGTCTCCCTCCGGTTTTCATTTCCTTCCTATGCATTCATCTTGTGGTATAGCATGATATCGTCAGAAATGTGCACAGCTTTGTGCCTTAGACAAAATTTACTAGCAGTGAGAAATTTAAACTGCACCGTACAAGTTGTTGATGAAACTAAAAAAGGATAAATTAATAGGTTCTATATCCAGCAATCTGTACAGTTCTTGACTCTGGCCCAAATACCATATTATTTATCATTTTTTTCAGCAAACCTAATTTCCCAAAAATGTATATAACAGGGGATGAGAGAATGCAAGAAAAGGGAATGAAGGATTTTTAAAAATATCATTGTTCATGGTACAAAGGGTGTGGTGTTGCTGACAAAGCTGACATTTATTGCTCGAGGAGACTCAAGAGGCTAAATACTGGGATCTGGAGCAACATATAATCTGTTGGAGGAATTTGGTAGGTCAGATGGTATTGTGCATAGAGTCAGGCAGGCAGAATACAGTGGGACTAAAGAAGAAGCCATTACATCAAATTATCATGCAAGCATGTAGAACAAGGAATTGTAGATGCTTCAGATCAAATCCCTGCATCAGTACCATTTATTGTTCCTCTTTGGTTGAGGAAATATTGGGGAGTTTTGATTTTCTTCAGCTGCTACATTCTGTGACTGGATATACGGCCATTGTGCTCTCGGTAATGGAAGTCCAGTCAGCTCACTTCCATGTTCTCATAGCTCTCCAGCTCCGATGATTGTCCGCACCAAAGTAAGCTCGGTAATCAATTAATAAGCAAAGGTGAGTTCCAGGATTGGACAGTATCTCCACTACATGGACTACTGAGCTCAACCAGGTTGATTTTTGTTGCTTGCCATCTGGCTTTCCCCTATTAACAAAAGATGGACTAAGCTGTGACCAGTTGGGAGGCACAACATGTAGAAGTCTCCAGCCCTTTGTATTGGAGATATGGGATTGATAGATCAGTTTGGGGTAACAAGTGATACCAAGGTTGAAAGCAGTTAGCCTTTGAGCCAAATGTTCAATTCTCTGTGTTATTGGTCCCTGCAGAATGAGAGAAGAGAAGCCAATAATAAGATTGAAGTGTTTGTGAAGGGATGGGAAAATGATGGAGTTTTGATATTAATGATATTTTTCTGGAGTTTAGAAGGGCAAAATTTTGTCCAAGACACACTGACAGGGTGATGACACAAGGACAGAAAGATTAACCCAACACACACATGACTCATTCAGGGCAGAGTGAACAAACAAATGAGTGAAAATAAATGGTTAAACTGGCAGACTGAGATAAGAAATGGTAGAAAGAAGCCTGAGTGTGCCAGGAAAATCAGTGTAGACTGGTTGGAGCAAACTTCTTTCCAGGGATCATACATACCAATTTAGTTCTAGGTAATCCTTTGAACACACGTGGGAAAGCTGAAGCTGTGGGATCTGAAGGAAAATTCTCGGAATTAATGGTTACTACATCTGCAGCACATTTTTTAGCTTGAGGAACATTGGCTGAGTTGATGAGTCACAGACTGAGATTTGACCACTCCAATGCATCTTGAAGGGGGAAGATAACCGGACACTTTATTCTTAGACGCAGACATAACCCTTTGAAAGGAAAGAGTTATAATTGATTCCTCCATGGAAAACGCTAAAATAAATTAAAGGTTTGTAAGACAAAATTGTGTTAGCTTAGAAGTAGGAATGTTTTGAGAAAGTAAAAGGAATACAAGCCTACAGCCTTGAGAGTTAATGATTGTGAATATGTGCTTGTCTAAGAAAGAAGAGATCGTTGTGTAAGTCTATGTACCAAAAGTTGTCTTATCATGGCAAAGTACAAGTGTAAGCAGTTTTGAAGAGTATAAAAAGGGACAATTTCTTTGTGTCAGGGAGAATCTTAGCTTAGGTTGGGTTATGACTAATGTTAGAACTAAGACTTGGAGATATGGAGAGAGGAAAATCCGACAAAAAGTAGTACATTCGGCCCAGTACATTATAGGTAAACCCCCCCAACCATTGAGCACACCTACATGAAATGCCGTCATAGGAAAAGAGCGTCCACAATCAGAGATCCCCATCATCCAGGGATCCCTTCACACTGCTTCCGACCACTAGAAGGTACAAGAACTTCAGGACTCACACCACCAGGCTCAAGAACAGTTACTACCACTCAACCATCAGGCTCTTGAACAAAAGGGGAGAACTATACTCAACTTCACTTGAGAAATGTTCCCACAACCAATGGTCCCACTTTCAAGCACTCTTTATCTCATGTTCCTGTTATTTATTGCTATTTATTTATATTTGCATCTGCACAGTTTGTTGTCTTCTGCATGCTAGTTGCTCTTTCATTGATTCTGTTAGGGTTACTGTTCTATAGATTTGTTAAGTATGCCCACAAGAAAATTAATCTCAGGGAATTTTAAGGAGACATATATGTACTTTGAACAGAGAGAGAGAGAGAGAGAGAGAGAGAGAGAGAGAGAGAGAGGAGAGATAGAGAGATAGAGAGAGATAGAGAGAAAGATCGAGAGAGAGAGAGAGAAAGAGATTGTTTTCCTTACTGCTACTTCATTAAACATTTGTCTTTCTTCCTGTATTGCATGTGAGGTAGTGTCCATTTAGGAATTGGATGGCAGAGGGGAAGAAGCTGTTCCTGAATCACTGAGTGTGTGCCTTCAGGCTTCTGTACCTCCAACCTGATGGTAACAGTGAGAGAAGGGCATGTCCTGGGTGCTGGGGATCCTTAATAATGGACGCTGCCTTTCTGAAACACCGCTCCTTGAAGATGTCCTGGATACTTTCTAGGCTAGTACCCAAGATGGAGCTGACTAGATTTACAACCTTCTGCAGCTTCTTTCAGTCCTGTGCAGTAGGCCCTCCATACCAGACAGTGATGCAGCCTGTCAGAATGCTCTCCATGGCACAACTATAGAAGTTTTTGAGTGTATTTGTTGACATGCCAAATCTCTTTAAACTCCTAACAAAGCATAGCCACTGTCTTGTCTTCTTTATAACTGCATTGATATGTTGGGATCAAGTTAGATCCTTAAAGATCTTCACACCCAAGAACTTGAAACTGCTCACTCTCTCCACTTCTGATCCCTCTATGAGGATTGATATGCGTTCTTTCATATTACCCTTCCTGAAGTCCACAATCAGTTCTTTTGTCTTACTGACGTTGAGTGCCAGGTTGTTGCTACGGCACCACTCCACTAGTTGGCATATCTCACTCCTGTACGCCCTCTCGTCACCACCTGAGATTCTATCAACAATGGTTGTATTGTCAGCAAATTTATAGATAGTATTTGAACTGCGCCTAACCACACAGTCATGTGTATATAGAGAGTAGAGCAGTGGGCTAAGCACACACCCCTGGGGTGCACCAGTGTTGATTGTCAGCGAGGAGGTGATATTATCACTAATCCGCATGGATTGAGGTCTTCTGGTTAGGAAGTCAAGGATCCAATTCCAGAGAGAAGTACAGAGGCCCAGGTTCTGCAACTTCTCAATCAGGATTGTGGGAATGACGGTATTAAATGCTGAGCTATAGTCGATGAACTGTATCCTGACATACGAGGGGTGATTAATAAATTCGTGGCCTAAGGTAGAAGGAGTCAATATTAGAAATCTAGCACATTTATTTTTTTGCTACATTTACACACTTAGTCCAGTGGTCATGGAACATACGGATCCCTTCTTTATGGAAGTAGGCGCCTTGGACCTCCAGAAATGGTCTACAACAGGGGTGATTGATAAGTTTGTGGCCTAAGGTAGAAGGAGGAGAAGAAACTGCAAATATTCTGCATTTTCACTCGAAGAGTTGAACTGCATATGCATGTAACGAGAGCTGTATAACTCATCTCCTTCTACCTTAGACCACGAACTTATCAATCACCCCTCGTAGGTGTTTGTGTTGTCCAGGTGGTCCAAAGCCATTGAGATTGCATCTTCCATTGACCTACTGTGGCGATAGGCAGATTAAAGGCACCAGAGAGGAAGTTGGAGTGGAAATTAATGTATCCATTTGCTGTGGATCAGATGGGAAAGAACAAAATAGATGGGAAGGGGAATCTGTTGTAGAAATATGAGTAGCTGGCATCCAAATTAAGAAACAAAATCACAAAGGTGTTAATCCACTCAAACATGAGGAAACCTGCAGATGCTGGAATTTCAAGCCACACACATTAAAGTTGTTGGTGGACACAGCAGTCCAGGCAACATCTCCAGGAAGAGGTACAGTCGACGTTTCAGGCCAAGACCCTTCTTCAGGACTAACTGAAAGAAGAGCTAGTAAAAGATTTGAAAGTGGGAGGGGGAGGGGGAGATCTATAATGACAGGAGAAGACAGGAGGGGGAGGGATGAAGCCAAGAGCTGGACAGTTGGTTGGCAAAAGGGATATGAGAGGGTCAAGGGATGGGAGGCCTCACCAATATACAGAAGGCTGCATCGGGAGCACAAGACCCAACACAGGCTGGGAGACCGTTTTGCTGAACACCTACGCTCTGTCCGCCAGAGAAAGCAGGATCTCCCAGTGGCCACACATTTTAATTCCACGTCCCATTCCCATTCTGATATGTCTATCCATGGCCTCCTCTACTGTAAACATAGAAACATAGAAATAAGGTGTAGGAATAGGCCATTTGGCCCTTCGAGCCTGCACCGCCATTCAGTATGATCATGGCTGATCATCCAACTCAGAACCCTGTACCTGCCTTCTCTCCATACCCCCTGATCCCTTTAGCCACAAGGGTCATATCTAACACCCTCTTAAATATAGCCAATGAACTGGGCTCAACTGTTTCCTGTAGCAGAGAATTCCACAGATTCACCACTCTCTGTGTGAAGAAGTTTTTCCTCATCTCGGTCCTAAAAGGTTTCCCCTTTATCCTCAAACTGTGATCCCTTGTTCTGGACTTCCCCAACATCGGGAACAATCTTCCTACATCTAGCCTATCCAATCCCTTTAGAGTTTTATACGTTTCAATAAGATCCCCCCTCAATCTTCTAAATTCCACAGGGTATAAGCCTAGTCGGTCCAGTCTTTCGTCATATGAAAGTCCTGCCATCCCAGGAATCAATCTGGTGAACCTTCTTTGTACTCCCTCTATGGCAAGAATGTCTTTCCTCAGATTAGGGGACCAAAACTGCACACAATACTCCAGGTGTAGTCTCACCAAGGCCTTGTACAACTGTAGTAGTACCTCCCTGCTCCTGTACTCGAATCCTCTTGCTATGAATGCCAGCATACCATTCGCCTTTTCCATTGCCTGCTGTACCTGCATGCCCACTTTCAATGACTGGTGCACAATGACACCCAGGTCTCGTTGCACCTCCCCTTTTCCTAATCAGCCACCATTCAGATAATAATCTGTTTTCCTGTTCTTGCTACCAAAATGGATAACCTCACATTTATCCACATTAAATTGCATCTGCCATGAATTTGCCCACTCACCTAACCTATCCAAGTCACCCTGCATCCTCTTAGCATCCTCCTCACAGCTAACACTGCTGCCCAGCTTCGTGTCGTCCGCAAACTTGGAGATGCTGCATTTAATTCCCTCGTCTAAGTCATTAATACATATTGTAAACAACTGGGGTCCCAGCACTGAGCCTTGCGGTACCCCACTAGTCACTGCCTGCCATTCTGAAAAGGTCCCGTTTATTCCCACTCTTTGCTTCCTGTCTGCCAACCAATTCTCTATCCACATCAATACCATACCCCCAATACCGTGTGCTTTAAGTTTGCACACTAATCTCCTGTGTGGGACCTTGTCAAAAGCCTTTTGAAAATCCAAATATACCACATCCACTGGTTCTCCCCATCCACTCTACTAGTTACATCCTCAAAAAATTCAATGAGATTCGTCAGACATGATTTTCCTTTCACAAATCCATGCTGACTTTGTCCAATGATTTCACCGCTTTCCAAATGTGCTGTTATCACGTCTTTGATAATTGACTCTAGCTTTTTCCCCACCACCAATGTCAGGCTTACCAGTCTATAATTCCCCGGTTTCTCTCTCCCTCCTTTTTTAAAAAGCAGGGTTACATTAGCCACCCTCCAATCCTCAGGAACTAATCCAGAATCTAAAGAGTTTTGAAAAATTATCAGTCATGCATCCACTATTTCTTGAGCTACTTCCTTAAGCACTCAGGTTAAAGATGAAGCCACACTCAGGTTGGAGGAACAACACCTTATATTCCGTCTGGTAGCCTCCAACCTGATGGCATGAACATTGACTTCTCTAACTTCCGTTAATGCCCCATCTCCCCCTCGTACCCCATCCGTTATTTATTTATTTATTTGTATGTATTCTTTCTCTCTCTCTCCTTCTTCTCCCTCTGTCTCTCTCACTATACTTCTTGCCCAACCTCTGGGCTTCCCCCCTCCCCCTTTCTTTCTCCCTGGGCCTCTCGTCCCATAATCCTCTCATATCCCTTTTGCCAATCAACTGTCCAGCTCTTGGCTCCATCCCGCCACCTCCTGTCTTCTCCTATCATTTTGGATCTCCCCTTCCCCCTCCCACTTTCAAATCTCTTACTAGCTCTTCCTTCAGTTAGTCCTGACGAAGGGTCTCGGCCCGAAATGTCGACTGTACCTCTTCCTATAGATGCTGCCTGGCCTGCTGCGTTCACCAGCAACTTTTAAGGTGATAATCTCTGGGTTACCTTCTATTGACACAGGGTCAATAAAATCACAGAATTGAGTGCATGGTTGAAAGAGTTGTTTTGGTGAGATGGGTTCCAATCTATGAAGCATTGGCAGCCGAAGTGGGGAAAGAAGGTGCTGTCTCTTTTGGACAATTTTCATTTTATAGGGCTGGAACCATTGTTCTAGAGACTCAAATAACCTGGACTGGTGATGAGACTTTAAACAAAGTAGCCAGGGGGAAATTTCCAATGAGAGGAAATTTACAAAGTTCAAGTGAAAAGGCAACATGACTGACCAAATCAATGAAATGAGTAATGATTACAAGAGATTCTGTAGGTACTGGAAATTTAGGATATTCACAAAATACTGAAAAAGCTCAGCAGGTCTTGCTGCAGCCATGGAAACGAATAGAGAGTCACCATTTCAGGCCAAGCATCAGGAATGCTTCATCGCCAGTCCTGATGAATGGTCTCCTCTTTATGAGATGTGGAACACCTAGACAAGAGGAAGAAAGAAGCACTCAAAGTTTAGGAAGCAAGAATCAGACAGAATGTGAAAAAGGCATGTGTTTTTGTTCACTTTTTTTGCGATTTGTCCTCTTTTCCGATCTTGAGGTGTATGTTTTTTTTAGTGAATTATATTGAGCTTCTTAGTTTTGTGAGTGCCTGCAAGAAGATAAATCTCAAGGCTGTGCATGATAAATGCTCATTACTTTGATAACAAATCTGAACTTTGACAAGCTTTCAGAGAGTGACAAGATAACAAGGAAGAAACTTATGCATAAACTGAGGAGAAATAGGAGACATGAGGAGACCTTGGTGAGTAGGATCAAGGAAAAATCCAAGGTGTTCTACACATACATGAAAAATAGAAGGATAACAGGTTTAAAGGTAGGATTGATTAGGTAAGCTAGTAACATATGCCTGGAGTCCGAGGAGCTCGGGGAGGCCCTTAATATATACTTTGCTTCAGTATTCACCACTAGGAGGGACCTTGACCTTGAAGGCAGAGTGCAATAGGCTAATAGGCTGGAACATGTGACATTAACAAAAACGGTGTGCAGGAACTTTTGAAAAAAAGAACACTAGGAGATATAGGTTCCTGGGACCAGACAGCATATATCTCAGATTACCACAGGAAATGAGAAAAGAGATTGCTGCATCTTTGGTGAAGACCTGTGCATCATTGGCCACAGGAGTAGTACCAGAAAACTGGAGGGTGGCAAATATTCCTCTGTTCAAGAAGGTAATAGGGAACTATAGACCACTGAGTCTTACGTCAGTAGTGGGAAAACTATTGGAGAAGATTCTTAGAGACAGGATTTACGGGCATTTGATGTAGTACATCTGATTAAGGATAGTCAGCATATGAAGGGCAAGTCATGCCTCACAATTCTTTGAGGAAGTAACAAAGCAAACTGCTGAAGATAGAACAGTGGATGGATTTTCATAAGGCATTTTACAAGGTTCCCCATGGCAGGCTAATTCAGAAAGTCATGACGGATGGGATTCAGGAAAACTTGACTGCATGGATTCAGAAGGGGCTTCCCCACTGAAGGATGGCAGTAGGTGGTCCAGGATACTGACAGACTTTTACCGCTGTACCATTGAAAGCATACTCACCAACTACATCTCAGTGTGGTATGCTAATTGTCCCGTATCGGACCGCAAAGCACTCCAGCATGTGGAGAAAACTGCCCAGCAGATTATCCGCACCCAATTGCCCTTCATTGAGAACATCTACCATGAACGCTGCCTGGGCAGGGTGAAAAGCATTATCAAGGATGCATCTTACCCTAACCATGGACTTTTTACTCTTCTCTCATCCGGTAGGCACTACAGGAGCCTCCGCTCCCATACCAGCAGGCACAGGAAGAGCTTTTTCCCTGAGGCTGTGACCCTGCTGAACCTCTCATCACAGCGCTAAGCAGTACTGCATCCGTATTGTACTGTCTCAGTACTTTTATATTTGTGTGCTGTAGCACTTACTTTTCATTCACAGTTATTTTGTAAATAACACTATTCTTTGCATTTCTGGTTAGATGCTAACTGCATTTCATTGGCTTTGTATCTGTACTCAGCACAATGACAATAAAGTTGAATCTAATCTAATCTAATATTCTTCCTGAAGTTTGGTGACGAGTGGTGTTCCATGGGGATCTGTTCTGGGACCCCTAGTCTTTGTGATTTTTATAAATGACTTGGATGAGGAAGTGGAAGGTTGGATTAGTAAATTTGCAGATGACATGAAAGTCGGTGGTGTTGTGGATAGAGCCAAAAGTTGTCACAGGTTACACAAATTGATAGGATGCAGAGCTGGGCTGAGAAGTGCAAAAGTGTGAAGTGATACACTTTGGAATGTCGAACTTGAAGGCAGAAAACAGGGTTAATTGCAGATTCTTAGCAGTGAGGAGGAGCATGGGGACCTTTGGGTCCAAGTCCATTGATCTCCTAAAGTTGCCTCGGAAGTCGATAGAGTAATTAAGATGGTGTATGGAATGTCGGCTTTCATTGTTGGGGGATTGAATTCGAGAGTCCCAAGGTAATGCTGCAGTTCTGTTAAACTCTGGTTAGACCACACTTGGAGCACTGTGCTCTGGTCATGTCATTATGAGAAAGATGGGTAGGCTTTAGAAACGTTGCAGGGGAGGTTTAGAAACATAGAAACATAGAAAATAGGTGCAGGAGTAGGCCATTCGGCCCTTCGAGCCTGCACCGCCATTTATTATGATCATGGCTGATCATCCAACTCAGAACCCAGCCTTCCCTCCATACCCCCCGACCCCTGTAGCCACAAGGGCCATATCTAACTTCCTTTTAAACATAGCTAATGAACTGGCCTCAGCAGTTTACCAGCATGCTGCCTGGATTTGAGAGCGTATCTTATGAGGAAAGGTTGAGTATGCCTGGGCTGTTCTCTGCAGTGAAAGAGGATGATAGCTGACTTGACAGATGTGCACAAAACGGCAACTGATAGATTAAGTGGACAGCCAGCGACTTTTTCCCAGGACCCAAACAGCGTGTATGAGGTGGCATAATTTTAAGGTGGTTGGAGAAGGGATCTCAGAGATAGCTTGTTACACAGAAGTGGTAGGGCCAGGGTTGGTGATAGAGGCAGATACATTTGGGACATTTAAAAGACGCTTAGCTAGGCATTAGGATGAAAGAAAAATTGGGGGCTATGGCGGAGAGAAAGCTGGCCGGTGGTGTAGTGGCATCAGCACCGGACTTCGAGGGAAATGGTCCTGAGTTCGAATCCATCTGGGTCCTTGCACGCTTTCCATCCATGCTGAGCTGAGCATCGAGCTAACAACTCAGCCTCGTTAAAAAAATAGTCAAATGCTACGGGAAAGGCAGAAAAGTGCAGCCCGATACTCCACAAGGCATGCTAAGGAACAACAGTGGGTGAGGGAAGGATAGATTGATCCTTGAGTATGTTTCAAGGTCAGCACAATATTGTAGGCCGAAGGGCCTGCACTGTGCTGTTCTATGCTCTGTGATGTCCAGTGGCAAGCCAAATGGCTGACTTTCATTCTCTATGACTCTAGATCCTAGGACTGATGAATTAGAGGCACAAATTAAAATAAACATATACAATCTAACGGCCATTCTGGAGAATGGTTGCAAAGTAATGAAGGTCAGGAATCAAATAATCCAAGTGTTTTAACAATTAGAGTAGACAGGATAGAAAAAAAAGGCATTGTCCTAACAAAAAATAACAGGGTAAATGTAATAGATTTTAGCTCAGAACATCAAGAGGTAGAATTATTTTTGGGGAAGCTAAAAGAACAGTAAGGGAAAGGAACCAAGAAAGAAAGAATATATTTTTATACAGATTGTAATTGTTGATATTCTTGTACATAAGTTATTTGAGATTAGGTGTTAATATGTGAGCTAGGCTTTTCTCTTTGGTGATGAGGAGGATGAGAGACGACATGATAAAAGTGTATATGATGAGAGGCGTAAGTATAGTGTGGACAACCAGAATGCTTTTCCCATGTTAGCAAGACCAATCCCAGAGGACATGCATTTCAGATTGGTGATGTAAACTTTAGGAATATGTCAGAGGTAAGTTTTGAACACAGAGAGTAGAAAGTGCCTGGAATGGGCTGTTGGTAGGGACTGATACAATAGGACATTTAAGTGAATCTCAAATGGATATATGGATGTAAGAAAAATCCAAGTTCAACCTCATGTTAAAGTTTAATTATCATTAAACCATACGTACATATACAACTAAATTAAACAGCATTTCTCTGGGGCCAAGCTGCAAAACACAGTACTTACAGTCACACACATCACACAGCACACATAGCAATGATAGCATATAGTTCAAAAAATAACAATGGCATGGCCTGTAGATTGATGGTGCATGGGATGTTGTCCTGGGGTCACATTTCTGCAGAAACTAAGTACTCAGCAGTCTCCCATCTCGGACTGGTTCAGTAGATAAAGGTAAATCGGCTTGTCTCATGCAGGGGTAGCCATGGCAATGCCGCTTGCTTCCAGGGAGCGAACACTGGACAGCCCCCCAACTCGGCATGGATGGCATTTCCAGCGTGACTGTTGCATCTCTGCTCTCTCCCACATCGCCTCCAGCGTCTCCTCTCCCGTAACAGGAGATGTTGCAGCTTGAGGGTCTGGTCTGTAGAACTGAGGACATACAGCTCCCCTGCCATCGGGCTCATCAATGAACTGGACGCAGTATTTTATATTACCAATGTCCAACAGGGTCTTGCGATCACAAGAGAAATGTTGAAGACACACATTTGCACTATTTGTTGGACCCCGGAGAAGCCGCTATGACCAAGCACACTGCCATATTCTGAAAAGATGGAGATTATAGAAAAGTGGAGGGTTCGAGGCTGTGTTGGAGGGAAGGATTAGATTAACTGTGGTGCAAGTTGGACGTTCAGACCAGAGTAGGACTGTTATAGTCAATGGAGGGCATTGATGGGTCTTGTGGAACAGAGGTCCTGGGAGTGCAAGTGCACAATTTACTAAACACAGCCACAAGTGGAGAGGTCGGTAAAAAAGATATTTAGCATAATAGCTTTTATTAGTCAGGGCATTAAGTTTATGAATAATGACATTATGTTACAGATATATTAGTTACTCTGGTGGCCCAAACAGTGGCAGGAGCAGGTCACAGTGACAAGTTTTCTTTCAGGTCAGCGAAGCTTGTTTAAAAGTACCGAAGGGACAGCGGGGTGGCCATTATTGGGAGGAAGCCAATTGTGAGAACAGAAGTGTCAGGATTTGGTAGTCTCCAGCCCCTTGGTATGAACATTGAATTCTCCAACTTCCCGTAATCCCCACCCCCTCCCTTCCTCTATCCCTGTTTCACTCTGCCCCCTCCCCCAGCTGCCTACTACCTCCCTCATGGTTCCGCCTCCTTCTACTATCCAATGTGTTTTCCCCTAATCCTTCTTCATCTTTCCTGCCTATCCCCTCCCTGCTTCCCCTCCCCCACCTCTTTATCTTTCCCCTTATTGGTTTTCCACCTGGAACCTACCAGCCTTTTCCTTCCCACCCTCCCCTCACCTTCTTTATAGGGCCTCCGCCCCTTCCCTCTAAAGTCCTGATGAAGGGTTCTGGCCCGAAACGTTGACTGATCGTTTCCACGGATGCTGCCCGACCTGTTGAATTCCTCCAACGTGTTGTGAGTGTTGCTTTGACCCCAGCATCTGCAGATTATTTTGTGTTTAGGCTTTGGTTCGAAGGAGGCTTCAGTTCGAAAGAGGCATTGGCTCTGGGTAAGCTATTGTTAAGGCTCCCTTTTCTCTCTTTTACTGTACCTAGTGTAGTAAATGGCTGTTGTGGGTTCTTCATGCTGGATGTTGGCATCCTGGGAGATCCAGAGTCTCCCAGGGAATTACATCTGCGTGAAGCGCATCCAGCTGCAGCTTCTTGAAGACCATGTTAGGGATCTGGAGCAGCAGCTGGATGACCTTCGGCTTTTATGGGAGAGTGAGGAGATAATAGATCAGAGTTACAGGGAATTACAGGGAATTAGACACCCTGAAGTTGCAGGAGGTGAGTAGTTGGGTGACTGTCAGGATAAATGGAAATGTGAATAGGCAGTTAGTGCAGAGCAACTTTGTGGCCATTCCTCTCAATATTGCGTATACTGTTTTGGATATTGTTGTGGGGATGACCTCCCAGGGGAATGCCATGGAGACTACGTTACTGGCAGTCCATGGTGCAGAAGGGAAAGAGGGAGAAGAGGGGAATGGTAGTGATAGGGGACTTAACAGTCAGGGGAACAGACAGGAGATTCTGTGGACATGAACAAGACAGCTGAATACTATGTTACTTCCCAGGTGCCAGGGTCAGGGACTTCTCAGATCATGTCGACAGCATTTTGGAGAGGGAGGGAGAGCAGCCAGAGGTCTTGGTACTTGTTGGTACCAATGCCATAGGAACAATAAGCAAAGAGGTCCTGAAAAGATAAGTTAGAGAAATAGGCAGAAAGCTGAGAAGCAGGCCCTCCCAGACAGTAATTTCTGGCTGGCTGCCTGTGCCACACACCAGTGAAGGTAGAAACAAGATGATCTGGCAGATTAATGCGTGGCTGAGAAGCTGGTGCAGAGGGCAGAGATTCTTGGATCACTGGGAACTCTTCTAGGGGAGGTATGGTCTATTCAAAAGTGATAGGTTGCACCTTAATCCAAGGTGGGCCAATATTCGCACAAGCAGGATTGTTAGAGCTATTGAGGAGGGTTTTAAGCTAATTTGGCAGGATGGTGGGAACCGGAGTAAAGGGATTGAGGGTTGGACGGATGGTAAAAAGGCAAAGATAAGTGTGCAATCAGTCTGTCAGGAAGATCAGGCAGATGATAGGACAAAATTACAGCCAGCAGGGTGAGTATTAGTGCATTAGTGATGCAGAATCAAAAAGGGTCGTAAATGCAGCACTCAAAATGTTATATATAATCTCAATGCACGAAGTATAAGATATAAAGTGGATGATCTTGTTACACTATTACAGATTGTCAGGTATGATGTTGTGGCCATCACTGAATCATAGCTGAAGCATGGTTGCAGTTGGGAACTGAATGTCCATGGTTACGCGATGTATTGCAGGGATAGGAAAGTAAGCAGAGGGGTTAGCGTGGCTCTGCTGGTAAAGAAAGGCACAAATCAGTAGAAAGGCATGACATAGGATCAGAGGATGTTGACTCATTGTGGTTTGAGTTAATATACTGCAGGGGTAAAAGGGCCCAGATGGCAGTGATACACAGACCTCCCAACAGTGGGTCACAGCCTGAAACGTCGACTGCGCCTCTTCCTATAGATGCTGCCTGGCCTGCTGCGTTCACCAGCAACTTTGATGTATGTTCCTCCCAACAGTAGCTGGGATGTGGACCACAGGCTACAATGGGAAATAGAAAAGGTGTATCAAAGGGGCAATGTTATGATAGTCATGGGAGATTTCATCATGCAGGCTGTTTGGGAAAATCAGGTTGGTAGTGTACCTCAACAGAGTGAGTTTGTGAATGCCTAAGAGATAGCTTTTTAGAGCAGTTTACTGTTGAGCCTACTAGGGAATTGGCTATACAGGATTGAGTGTTATTAAATGAATCAGAGGAAATTAGGGAGCTTAAGGTAAAGGAACCCTTAGGAGACAGTGATCACAATATGATTGAGTTCAACTTGAAATTTGATACAGAGAAAGTAAAATCTCACATAGCAGTATTTCAGTGGAGTAAAGGAAATACAGTGGTATGAGAGAGGAGTTGGACAAGTAAATTGGAAGGAGATGCCAGTAGGGATGACAGCAGAGCAGCAATGGCATGAGTTTCTGGGAAAAATGAGAAAGGTATGAGATATATTCCAAAAACAATGAAATACTGAAATCGTAAAATAATCCAACTGCAGCTGACATGGGAAGTCAAAGCTAACGTAGAAGGAAAATAGAGGACATACAATAAAGCAAAAAGTAGTGGGAAGGTAGAGAATTTGGAAGCTTTTAAAACCCTACAGAGGTCAATAGGAGGGAAAAGATGAAATGCGAATGCAAGCTAGCAAACAATATCAAAGCGGGTAGTAAAAGCTTTTTCAAGTATGCAAAAAAATAAAAGAGATATGAAAGTGGATATAGGACTGGCAGAGAGTAAGGCCAGAGAAATAATAATGAGGACCAAGGACATGACAGATGAACTAAATGAGTATTTTGCAGGTCTTCATTGTGAAAGACACTAGCAGTATGCCAGATGTTGAAGGGTGTGAGGGAAGAGAAGTGAGAGCAGTTAGTATTACAGGGGAGAAGCTGAAAAAACTAAAACAGTTAAGGGTACACAAGTCACCTGGGCCAGCTGAACTGCACCCCAGAGTTATGAAAGATGTAGCAGTAGAGATTGTGGAGGCATTAGTAATGATCTTTCAAAAATCATGGACTCTGGCATGGTGTCAAAGGACTGGAAAATTGCAAATGTTATTCCACTCTTTAAGAAAGGAGGAAGGAGGCAGAAATGAAATTATAGACCAGTTAGCCTGACCTTAATGGTTGGGAAGATGTTGGAGTCAATTGTTAAGAATGAGATTATGGAGTACCTGGTAACACAGGACCAGATAGGACAAAGTAAGCATTGTTTCCTGTAGGAATTCTTTGAGGAGATTACAAATAGAATAGATAAAGGGGATGCAGTGGAAGTTGTGTATTTGGACTTTCAGAAGGCCTTTGACGAGGTGCCATACATGAGGCAGCTTAGAAGTTAAGAGCTCATAGTATTACAGGAAAGTTACTGGCATGGTTAGAGCATAGGCTGTTTGGTAGGAAGCAACAAGTGCGAATATTGGGAACACTTCTTTTTATGCAATATATCAATGATTTAGATGATGCAAATAATGACTTTGGTTACCAAGTTTGCAGATGATACAAAGATTGGTGGAGGGGCAGATAGTGTTGAGGACGTAAATTAGGAGGATGGGCAAGAAAGTGGCAAATGAAATACAATGTAGGAAAATGCATGGTCATGCACTTAGTCAGTAGAAATAAATGTGCAGACTATTTTCTAAATGGGAAGAAAATTCAAAAATCTGAGATGCAAAGGGACTTTGTAGCCCTTGTGCAGAACACACTAAAGGTTAACTTGCAGGTAGAGTCGGTGGAGAGGAAGGAAAATACAAAGTTCGCATTCATTTCAAGAGGTATAAAATACAAGAGCAGGGATGTGACGCTGGGGGTTCATGAGGCACAGGTGAGGCCTCACCATGAGTAGTGTGGACAGTTTTGAGCTCCTCATCTAGGAAAAGATACGATGACATTGGAGAGGGCTCAGAGGAGGTTCACAAGGATGATTCTGGGTATGAAAGGGTTATCATATGTGGAACATTTGATAGCTCTCGGTCTGTGTTCACTGAAATTTAGAAGGATGAGGGGGGATCTCATTGAAACCTTTCAAATGTTGAGAGACCTAGTTGTGGTAGATGTGGAAAGGATGTTTATAGAACATAGTACATAGAATAGTACAGCACATTACAGGCCCTTCGGCCACAATGTTGTACCGACCCTCAAATCCTGCCTCCCATGTAAGCCCCCACCTTAGATTCCTCCATATACCTGTCTAGTAGTCTCTTAAACTTCACTAGTGTATCTGCCTCCACCACTGACTCAGGCAGTGCATTCCACACACCAACCACTCTCTGAGTAAAAAACCTTCCTCTAATATCCCCCTTGAACTTCCCACCCCTTACCTTAAAGCCATGTCCTCTTGTATTGAGCAGTGGTGCCCTGGGGAAGAGGCGCTGGCTATCCACTCTATCTATTCCTCTTAATATCTTGTGCACCTTTATCATGTCTCCTCTCATCCTCCTTCTCTCCAAAGAGTAAAGCCCTAGCTCCCTAGTTTCCCATGGTAGTCTAGGACAAGAGGGCACAGCCTCAGGATAGAAGGGCCTCCATTTAAAACAGAGATGTGGAGACATTTTTTAGCCAGAGGATTATGGATTTGTGGAGTTTATTACCACAGGCAGCTGTGGAGGCTGTGTATTTGGGTGTGTTATGGGCAGAGCTTCACAGGGCTTGATTCGACATGGCATCAAAGATTATGTGGAGAAGGTCGGAGTGTAGGGCTGAGGAGGGGAAATAGCATTAGTCATGATTGAATGGCAGATCAGACTTGATGGGCCAAATGGCCTAATTCTGCTCCAATGTCTTATGGTCTTATTGGGGAGACCACACTCAGTATTTCTATGATAACAAGACCCTGCTGGACATTAAGTCAAGTCAAGTCAAGTCAAGTCACTTTTTATTGTCACTTTGACCATAACTGCTGGTACAGTACACAGTAAAAACGAGACAATGTTTTTCAGGACCATGGTGCTACATGAAGCAATACAAAAACTACACTGAACTACGTAAAAACAATACAAAAACTACACTAGACTACAGACCTACTCAGGACTGCATAAAGTGCACAAAGTGCAGGCATCACAATAAATAATAAACAAGACAATAGGCACAGTAGAGGGCAGTAGGTTGGTGTCAGTCCAGGCTCTGGTGTATACCCTATCAGCGAGTTGCTCAAAGATGGCGAGCTGGACTTGGTGCAGCTCGTGCTGCTCCCTGAGTTAAAGAGGTGTCAGAGGAGTCAGTGCGTGAAGGGAGTCTGCAGTCCAGCAGTGAGTGACTGTCTTAGTTGCTTTTTCTATGATTGCAAGACTGTGTTGGACTTTGGTGGAGTGGAATGCTGCATGTCCCATTCACTGATTTAGTGGAGGACGGCAGGAGAGTTGTATGACTTGGCCATAGTAAGGACAAGGACTCTAGCCATGGTGTCACTTGTATACGGCCGCCCAGGAGAGAGGCATTGGAGTCGGTGCACCCCACTGGAGTGCAGAGGTGGTGTGGTGCAACGTTCAAGTTGGAGGCAGTGCTGCTCCCCAGTGTTTGCTTGGCAGAAGAAAAATCATATTGTGTTCAACTGCAGAAACATTTATGGGCTCAGTGTCTTGGATTATACTTATTTTGTATGACTGTGTTTTACTGCAATATTATATGAGCTATGTGTGCCTTGTGCTGTGAATGACTGTTGATGCTGTGTTCTGTATCTTGACCGTAAAGTAAAGCTGTTTCATTTGGCTGTGTTCATGTATGGTTGAATGACAATTAAACACGAACATAAAATCTGAGCTATTTTGTACTGCTTTGGTCACACTATTATAGAAAGACATTGTTAAGCTGGAAAGGGTGTAGATGAGTTTCATGAGGACACTATCTGGTCTAGGGGGCCCGAGTTACATGGGAAGGTTGGCCACACTGGACCTTTATTTCCTAGATCACAGGAGAATGTGTAATGACCTCATAGAATGCCATAAAAACATGAGGGATATGGATAAGGTGGATGGTCATAGAAACATAGAAAACTTACAGCACAATACAGGCCCTTCGGCCCACAAAGCTGTGCCGAACACGTCCCTACCTTAGAACTACCTAGGCTTTACACATAGCCCTCTATTTTTTCTAAGCTCTGTGTAGCCATCCAGGAGTCTCTTAAAGGACCGTATCGTTTCCGCCTCCACCACCGCCGCCAGCAGCCCATTCCACTCACTCACCACCCTCTGCGTAAAAAACTTACTCCTGACATCTCCTCTGTACCTACTTCCAAGCACCTTAAAACTATGCCCTCTCGTACCACCCATTTCAGCCCTGGGGAAAAGCCTCTGACTATCCACACAATCAATGCCTCTCATAATCTTTTACACCTCTATCAGGTCACCTCTCATCCTCCGTCACTCCAAGGAGAATAGGCTGAGTTCACTCAAAGTATTCTCATAAGGCATGTTTCCCAAACCAGGCAACATCCTTGTAAATCTCCTCTGCACCCTTTCTATGGTTTCCACGTTCTTCCTGTAGTGAGGCGATGGGAATTGAGCACAGTACTCCAAGCAGGGTCTGACCAGAGTCCTATATAGCTGCAACATTACCTCTCGGCTCTTAAACTCAATCCCATGATTGATGAGGGCTAATGCACCATATGCCTTCTTAACCACAGAGTCAACCTGTGCAGCAGCTTTGAGTGTCCTATCAACTCGGACCACAAGATACCTCTGATCCTCCACACTGCCAAGAGTCTTACCATTAATATTATATTCTGTCAGTCCTTTCCTCAAAAAGTGCAAAACTAGATAAGAGTGGAGAGATTTAAGAGTTCTGAGAGGAACTTCTTTACACAGAGGAAAGTGAGTACCTGGCAAAAGCTTCCGGAGGATGTGGTCAAGGTGGATGCAATATTTAAGATGCATGTCGGTAGGTGGAGGGGAGGTTTGAGGAGTATGGGCTGAATGTGAGCAGCTGGGACTAGCAGGGTGGATGCTGTGGTGGGCGTGGATGAATTGGGCCAGAGGGCCTGTACCCATGCTGTATTACTCTATGATTCTAATAGAGATGGTGCAGGATGGAAGGATGAACAAGGGCAATAGGG
This sequence comes from Mobula hypostoma, assembly GCF_963921235.1. Lineage (NCBI taxonomy): Eukaryota > Metazoa > Chordata > Chondrichthyes > Myliobatiformes > Myliobatidae > Mobula > Mobula hypostoma. Next base: position 33,840,583 of record NC_086100.1, read on the forward strand.
CGACATGGTAGCGTAGTGCATTACAGTACAGGCGACCCAGGTTGAATTCCTGCTGCTGTCTGTAAGGAGTTTGTATGTTCCCCCCGTGACCCCATGGGTTTCTTCAGGGTGTTCTGGTTTCCTCCCACAGTCCAAAGGCATACCAGTTAACTGTTCACAGTAACAGACATTTTGACCAGGGGTGCCCAAACTTTTACATGCCACTGTATACAGTATATATATATGAGCAGAGTAATACGTTATATATTTGAGTTGAAATGCATTCTATATTGAGTTGGAGTTTATAGTTAAGCAGGGAGGATGTTGAGTATTTAATATTTCAGTGATATTTGAGTAATATTGTTGTTTACATAATTTAATTATGGGTTATATGTAAAAGTATGTGAATGACATATATCCTTACACCACCTTGATAGAAGTGAAAACTGAATGAACGAGTTATCCCTGTTCCATGACTTTCTTTCGATTAATTTTATGTTCAAAGTTCAAAATCCATTTATTATCAAAGTATACAGTATACAGCCTTGAGATTCTTCATCTTGCAGACATCCACAAGACAAAGAAACACCTCAGAATCCATTTAAAAAAAATAAAAATACACAAGACCATCAAACGCACAAAAAATTGTTCAAACAACAAAAAGTGAACAAATAACACACACAGCATTAAATATCAAAACAAGGTAAATTGAAGCCAGTCCGGGAGCCAGTGGCAGCAGCCTCAACCACCGAGTCAGTCAGTTAAGCCTTGTTTCGCAGATCCAGTTCCGCACCGAAGCATCTTAATCAAAAGGCACAAATAGTAAAGTGCATTCAGCACTAAGGACATTAAACATCAAACCACATCCTGAAGTGGGTCCACAGCCGTGAGCCACCAAGGCGATTGAACCTTTCAGCATTGAACCCAAGACTTTGGCAGCAGTGAGAGCAGGACCTGTCAAACGTAGGCAGCTGACACTGAACACATGTTCATTTTCCTCTCTTGTCCTTGTCAATTTTAATCTTGTTTGATGCTTTGATCAATGCAGAGTAATGTAGCTAACTGCGAGCTTTGTGTTCCACCATTAGAAATCAATACAGTGTACAACCCCAGCAAGGTCCATAGCTACATTCCACACCAAATAAAGGAGGATGCTTATGTGAGAATACTGTTCTTAGACTACTGTTCAGCATTCAACACCATAATTCCCTCCAGGCTTGACAAGTAGATCAGAGACCACGACCTCCACCCTGCCTTGCATTGTTGGATCCTGGATTTCCTTTCAGGTTGCCGACAGGTGGTAAGAGTGGGCCTCCTCTGACCCTCAACATAGGTGTCCCTCAGGGCTGTGTCCTAAGCCCGCTCCTTTGCTATCAGTATACCCATGACTGTGTTGCCACACACAACTCCAATCTGCTAAATAAATTTGCTGACGATACTACAATGATTGGCCTTATCTCAAATAATAACGAGGCAGCCTACAGAAAAGAAGTCTGACACAGTGGTGTCAAGAAAACAACCTCTCTCTCAATGTTGCAAAAACAAAGGAGCTGGCTGTGGACTACAGGAGGAATGGAGGCAGGCTAACCCTGATTGACATCAATGGATCTGGGGTTGAGAGGGCATACACATCACTGAGGATCTCATGTGGTCTGTACATACTGGCTGTGTGGTGAAAAAAGCACAACAGCGCTTCTTTCACCTCAGAAAGTTGAAGAAGTTTGGCACAAATCCCCATATCCTAAGGACTTTCTACAGGGGCACAATCGAGAGCATCCTGACTGGCTGAATCACTGCCTGGTATGGGAACTGTACCTCCCTCAATGACAGGACTCTACAGAGAGTGGTGCAGACAGCCCAGCACATCTGTAGATGTAAACTTCCCAATATTCAGGATATTTACAGGGACAGGTGCGTAAAAAGGGCCTGAAGGATCACTGGGGACCCAAGTCACCCCAACCACAAACTGTTCCAGCTGTTACCATCCGGGAAACGGTACCGCAGTATAAAAGCCAGGACCGACAGGCTCTGGGATAGCTTCTTCCACCAGGCCATCAGACTATGCTATATTGACTGTCCTGTTGTACATACTATTAATTTAAAATTACTATCAATTGCACTTTGCACATTTCGACAGAGATGTAACAAAGATTTTCACTCCTTCTGCAAGTGAAGGATGTAAGAAATAAAGTCAATTCAATTCAATTCAAAATCCCCCAGGTGATTACAGAAGTGCCAGATCGTTCAGTCATCCCAAAACTACACTTATGAAATGGAAATTACAGGTTGCAATCTATCACAGTTCATATGCATATTTAGAAGTGGAGTATTCATAAGTTTTATAATTTGTCTGCAAGCTGTCCCCATCGGTCATGGGTGCATTTTACCAGACTTATGTTTTGGAGTTACAAAATATAACACTTCTGTTCAAGAGTGTTATTTCTCTGTACCAGGCTGTGATGAAACCAGTCAATACACTCTCTACCACTCATCTATAGAAGTTTTTCAAAATTTTAGATGACATACCCAAATCTTCACAAACTTCTAAGAAAGCTGAGGTGCTGCCATGCTTTCTTCGTAATGGCATTCACGAGCTGAACCTGGGACAGATCCAATGTAACTTCCAGACCTCATAACCCAGTACAATGTAATAGTTGTGAAACTCCATGGGATGCATTATTATTAACAAATCAATCACGTTTAATTCCAGTTGTTTGGCTCTGTGTGCTTCTGAACCAGAGTGGTTCACTCCCCTCAACACTCAACAGACTCCATCTTCGATGGGCTCACTTTCTACAACTCCATCAATCATGTTCTCAGTATTACTTATTTACTATTCACTTACTTAGTTTTATTTGGTTATTTTGTGTTTGTAGTTTGGTCTTCTTTTGTACATTGGTTGTTTGGCAGTCATTGTGTGTGTGTGTGTGTGTGTGTGTGTGTGTAGTTTTTCATTGATTCTATTATATTTCTTTGTTTTACTGCAAGTTCTCACAATAGAATAAATCTCAGGTCATATATAGTGGCATATATGAACTTCAGTAAATTTACTTTGAATGTTGAAAATCCCTGAGATTGTTCAACATTTGACTTTTGAAACACAATGGTATCATTGCCATCTGCTGGCTGAACAGCGGAGGTGACAGAGAACCATCCATTTAACAGACAAGATCGTTATGCTTTGTTACTCTAAAACTAATATAAAGGAAAATCAGGGAGCCTGGATTAAATGTGTGCTGTTTGTTTTTCACTGTTACTGAGGTGGCACTAATGACATGGTGACATTATGACGTATGCCATTTACTTTTACATATAACCCATACTGAATCATGGAAACTGTTGTAATGTGAGCATTATTAAAAGTAAGTTAATACTAATTAGGATAATGGAGTGGGGGGGGGGCGCGGTTTCTCTTCTGTTTTTTTTTACTTCCGGTGTGCTTTGTATATAGAGTTCCTGTCATGCCGTACGGGTTGTGAAAGCCTCTGTATACACATAATGGTTTTGATGTTCGAGATAAAGTTGTTTCTTTGGGCATGAAGTTGTCGAGTGTGCCTTCTTCAAGCAGAAGTTACCACAGAAACAAAGAAAGAATGCTTAATCAAACAATGTACTCAAATATTACTGAAATATTAAGTGCACAATGCTCCTCCCTGCTTAGCATAGATTCCACAAACTGGACGATACCTTTTTCCATAGATGCTGCCTGGCCTGGTGAGCTCCTCCATCATTTTGTGTGTATTGCTTGTATTTCCAGCATCAGCAGATTGTTTATTTTCTCATTTATGATATCAGCAAGACTCATTTTGGCTGGTTTGGTTGGAGCAGTCAAACTTCTAGGCAAATTGTTTACTTTTCCCCAAATTAGACTGAGCAAAACTGGCACTTGGTCTGCATTAGCTTCAAAATATTGCTCAATTCATTTGGTATACATCAGCCTGTTTGTGCAGTCAAAGGTAGCTATCTTTCTCATGCAGCCAGCCGTTACTGCTTTTTTAAAAATTATCATCTGGTACCTACCTCTCCCTCTCCTGCTCTGCTCTATCCATTCTTCTCCTCCCTCTAATTGGTTTTTTATTGTCATATTACTGAGATACAGTGAAAATTTTGTCTTGCAATTCGTTCAGACAGATCAGTGTAAATAAAGTCCATGGAGGGGAGGCTGCTTTCCATAATGCAGTAAACTGTGTCCCCAGTTCAATGCAGTGTCTTGTGGTCACGGGCATATCAGTTGCTATACCAACATATGATGCATCCAGATACAATGTTTTCTAATGTGCATTGATAGGAACATGTGAGGATCAAAGGAGATGTGCTAAATTTCTTTAGCCTCCTGGGAAAGTAGCAGAGCTGGGTAGCTTTCTCGTCCATGGTATCTATCTGGTTGGACCAGGACAGACTATTGGTTAGCAACTTGAAGCTTGCAAATCTCTTGACCTCAGTATCACTGAAGTAAATAAGTGCATGTCCATCATTCCTACTCCTCAAGACAATGAGCAGCTCTTTTGTTTTGTTGACATTGAGGGAAAGGTAGTGACACCACATGAGACTGTGACGGATTGGCCTGTGTTTACCACTCTCTACAGGCTCCGATGGTCCGGAACAGAGCAGTTGCCACACCAGGCTGAGATGCAACCCATCAGGATACTTTCCGTAGAGTATTTGTAGAGGTTCAAAGGATCCTTGCAGATGTGCCAAATCTTCTTGGACATCTAAGAAAGTAAATGTACTGATGCACATTCCTAATTACCACATCAATGGAAGGTGATATGGATGATTAGTAGAATCACAGTTCATACTGGATACAATAACAGATATGATCGATGACACAATAAGGAACTCAATATTGGATATAATCCTCACAGCTTGGTATGGCAACTACTCTGCCCAAGGCAGCAAGAAACAGCAGAGGGTTGTATTCACAGCTAAGCACATCATGAAAATGAAGCTCCCCTCCATAGACTCTGTTCATGTTGGCTTTCTCAGTAAAACAGCTTACATAATCAAAGACGCCCAGCTGCCCTGATCCCCAATCCCATCAAGCAGAAGATACAAAAGCCACGAAAGCACATCTCATCGGGCTCACAGACAGAGCATGAGACAGAAGTTTGTGCAGGGGAACACTTTATATCTACTGATCATAATGCCATTAGTTTCAAAGTAAATATGGAAGATGATAGGTGTGGTCGGCAGGTTGACATTCTAAATTAGAGAAAGGCCCAGGATCTGGGACAGGCAGTTTTCTGGCAAAGATATACTCGGCAAGTGGGAGGCCTTCAAAAGTGAAATTTTGAGAATACAAAGCTTGTACGTGCCTGTCAGAATAAAAGATAACAAGTTTAGGGAACCTTGGTTATTAAGAAATATTGAAGTCTCAGTTGATATATCTGATCTATATCATTAAAATGGTGACAAACAATAATGGATACAGCACCAATCCCTGCAGCACTCCACTAGTCACAGGCCTCCAGTCAGGGAGGCAACCAGTTACTCCCACAAAGCCAATGTCTAATCCCATTTACTACCTCATCTTGAATGCCAAGCAGCTGTCATTTCTTCGGCAGTTTGAACGGGGCACGACTGCGCAAGTGCGTGAAAGTCGGCCTGTGAGACAGCTGGAGGGTTTAAAATGTGAGCAGAGTAACGGAGCCGGCATCGTAGGAGTGGGCGATGGAGTAGTGAGAGACAGAGTAGGAAGGCTTTGGTGAGCAGAGGCTGAGAACGAGCTTGCTCCCAGTGAGGTAAGGCTGGGTAAGTTCCTTTAATTAATCTTATTAAATTAGGAGTAGGTAATGGAGGCAGCAGTTAGGGCAATCGAGTGCTCCGTTTGCAGTATGTGGGAAGTCAGGGACAGCACAATTGTCCCTGATGACTACACCTATAAAAGGTGCATCCAGCTGCAGCTCCTGACAAACCGAGTTAGGGAACTGGAGCTGGAGCTGGATGAACTTTGGATCATTCATGAGGCAGCGGCAGAAATAAACAGGAGTTACAGGGAGATAGTCACCCCTAAAAGTCAGGAGATAGGTAGCTGGGTGACTGCCAGGAGAGGGAAGGGGAATAGACAGAATGAGCAGAGCCCCCCGTGGCTGTTCCCATCAACAATAAGTACACCGTTTTGGATACTGTTGATGGGGACGACCTACCAGGGACAAGTTGCAGTGGTTGCGTCTCTGGCACTGAGACTGGACCCTCAGCTCAGAAGGGAAGGAGGGAAAAGAGAAGAGCAGTATTGATAGGGGATTTGATAGTTAGGGGGACAGATAAGAGCTTCTGTGGAAGAGATTGAGAATCCTGGGTGGTCTGTTGCCTTCCTGGCGCCAGGGTCCACCATAGCTCGGATCGAGTTCTCAGTATTCTCTAGAGGGAGGGTGAGCAGCCAGATGCCGTGGTCCATGTAGGGACCAAAGACGTGGGTAGGAAGAAGGAGGAGGTCCTGCAAAGAGAATTTAGGGAGTTAGGTGCAAAGTTGAAGGACAGGACCTCCAGCATTGCAATCTCAGCATTACTATCCGTGCCATGTGCAAGTGAGGCTAGAAATAGGAAGATAATTCAGCTAAGTACATAGCTAAGGAGTTGGTGCAGGAGGGAGGGCTTCGTGTTTCTGGACAATTGGGCCTTGTTCCAGGGAAGGTGGGACCTATTCCGACGAGACGGGTTGCACCTGAACTGGAGGGGGACCAACATCCTTGCAGGAAGGTTTGCTGGTGCTGCTCCGGGGAGGTGGGGGTTTAAACTAGATTTGCAGGGGGTGGGGAACCAGGGTGTTAGAGCAGATAGTGAGGCGGAAGAGGATGAAATTCATGCGAGAACTGCAAGTATAGTGCATGGAGTAAAGCCAGATCTAACATATAAAGAGGCTTTGAGGAAAGAGAAACAGAATAAAGGGTGTAAAGGTAGTCAGGTAGAAGGGCTAAAGTGCCTGTGCAAGAAGCACAAAGGTGATGAACTGAGAGCTTACATACGTGGAAATATGATGTAGTGGCCATTACAGAGACTTGGCTGGCACCAGAGCAGGAATTGATTCTCAATATTCCTGGATTTCAGTGCTTTAAAAGGGATAGAGGGGGGGAAAGGGGAGGAGAAGTGGCATTACTGGTCAGGGATACTGTTACAGCTACAGAAAGGGTGGGTAATGTAGCAGGATCCTCTTTTGAGTCAATATGGGTGGAAGTCAGGAACAGGAAGGGAGCAGTTACTCTATTGGGAGTATTCTATAGGTCCCCTGGTAGCAGCAGAGATACCGAGGAGCAGATTGGGAGGCAGATTTTGGAAAGGTGCAAAAATAACAGGGTTATTGCATGGGTGACTTTAACTTCCCTAATATTGAATGGCACCTGATTAGTTCCAATGGTTTAGATGGGGCAGAGTTTGTTCAGTGTGTCTAGGACGGACTCCTGTCACAGTATGTTGACAGGCTGACTAAGGGGAATGCCAGACTAGATCTAGTATTAGGTAAGGAACCAGGTCAGGTCACAGATCTCTCAGTGGGTGAGCATCTGGGGGACAGTGACCACCGCTCTCTGGCCTTTAACATTATCATGGAAAAGTATAGAATCAGAGAGGACAGGAAAATCTTTAATTGGGGAAGGGAAAATTATATTTCCAGAAATGTCAACCTTTGTCAATGCCTTTTCACTCAACTTCTGGAACTTATCCCAATCTGCTTTTCCAAACACCCACTTTGGGATTCCACCACCTGGTCTTACTTCAATTATTTCACCCACTGAACATAAAACTGGGTAGTGATCACTGCCTACTGCTGAAGCAGTTCAAACTCCCCAGTTACTAACACCAGCCAAAGTATTAGACACTAACGTAATATCTAATACTGACTCAGTTCCTGTTGTTAAGTTTATCCTTGTTCCTCTACTATCATTCATACACACCAAATCCCTTTCTTCCATCAAATCTTCAATTACCTTTCCTTTGAATCTCCCCATATTGTGCTATAAGCATTGAAATCTGCACACCACACTACTTTATATCTGTTTTGTCCTTGTATCCTGCCCAAATCCAACCTTTTACATGGATTGTAGGAGTTCATTATAACCACCCCCTCCCCTCTCTCCCACACTTCCACCGCTATGTATTCCTGATCATCTCCTTTTTCCAATATCCTACATAGTATACCTTGTTCGATTAACATTGCACAACCCCCTCCTCCCCCTAGAATTTTATCTTTCCTTATCATTGTATACCCATACCCCACAAAATCTAAAGTTGGTATCAACCAAGTTTCCTGAATACATACTACATCGGGTTTTACAACCATTTCTTTAATAAAGTGCTTGAATTCCTGGCTATTGGCCAGTAAGCTCCTTGCATTCCATTGCAAAAGAATCATCATAATTAGTGTTAACCAGCAGGTGGCACTTCCTGGCTTGACTGATTAGTGAGGTTCTCCCTCACTTCTTCCCATGTCAGTCCTACTAGCATGCCCCCCCATCCTCTTAATCATTCCCCATACCTCTCCCACAGTTGTTGTTCTTCCTATTTTGTTGCAAAACCTCCTCCAACTTGCCCTTTTAGCTTGATGTATAGTTCTTTTCACCATTCCCGTTGCCTTCTTATATTGAATCAAATGCCGCATATTATGGGTTCTTTTAACTAGCCTGAATGCTCTATTTCTGTTTTTTTTACAGCTTGACAACATTCCTCTGTCCACCATGGTACCAGTCTTCTATTCATCCTGTTTTTACTCCTAGGTATAGATCCTTCTGCTGGCATAATAATTGCTGAAGTCACCTGACTATTTAATTCATCTATATTTCCAGAAATGTCAATCAGAAATTTCTCCCCAGGGAAAGATCTGATATGCTCTGTGATGCTAAAAAATCTAGGAGAAGGAGCGCTCTTGAAGTTGCTGCATTTTTATAACAGAGTGTGGGAGGAGGGAAGATTACCAAGTGCATGGAAAGAAGCAGTAGTAATTCCAATAAGGAAACCTGGCAAGGATCCGTCAAAACCCACTAGCGACAGACCAATAGCATAAACATCAAATATATGTAAGATAATGGAAAGGATGATAACAGAAAGGCTTATGAGCTTGAGAAGGGAGGAATGCTGGCAAGTTACCAGAGTGGTTTTAGGAAGGGAAGGAATTCCATGGACTCAGTGATACAGTTAGAGACTGAAATAAGGAAAGCCCAGGCAAATAAAGAGTCAGTAGTTGCAGTGTTTTTGGACATTGAAAAAGCCTATGATATGATGTGGAAGGAAGGATTGTTAATTAAACTGCACAAGATGGGGGTTGGTTGGAGAATTTTTAATTGGATTAAAGATTTTTTGTTTGGTAGGAAAATTGAAGTTCGGATTGGATCAGAATTTTCAAAACAGTACATAATGGGAAATGGCACACCTCAAGGTAGTGTGATTAGCCCGTTACTTTTCATCATTATGATCAATGATGTCTTCACGAAGGTACCAGTGGATATAGGTAGGTCACTGTTTGTGGATGATGGGGCCTTGTGGAAAAGAGGCAGGAACATGGAGCATATAGTCAGGAAACTACAAGGAGCAATTGATGAAGTAATGGAGTGGGGTTATGATTGGGGATGTAGATTTTCAGTAGAAAAAGCTCAAACTGTATCTTTCACCATGAAAAGAATTGAGGTAGGGAAGAGGTTAAGGATGTATGGGATTGAATTAGAAAGGGTTGGATCATTTAAATTTCTGGGAGTTATATTTGATTCACAATTAATATGGGCAGAGCATATCAGGAAAGTTGAGGAGAAATGTAAAAAAGTAATAAATGTGATAAGATGTTTGACTGGTAGGGAATGGGGAGCAAGTTGTTCAGCTTTGAAGAGAAAATATGTGGGTTTAGTATTTCTGTGTTGGACGATGGAAATATAGCATATGGATCAGCAACTAGATCTCTTATAAGGAAGCTGGATGTGATTCAGGCTCAGTCTTTGAGAGTGTGCAGTGGGGCTTTTAAAACATCACCAGTGTCAGCACTACAGGTAGAAATGGGAATAATGCCTTTGGAACTAAGAAGGATGCAACTGATGGCAAACTACTGGGCTAACTTGCAGGGACACAATGATTCTCACCCTGCAAAAGGAGTGTTGCAGGAGTGCTGGGAAAATGGGAGGTTTCAGAGGGATACCTTTAGTCGGGTAGGGAATGATATTGCTAACGAATGTGGAGTGTTTGATCTAAGCATAGGTCCTTCAGTAGTTTATCCGACTGTAGCTCCATGGAAGCTTGAATGGCCTAATATAGACCGGCATTTGTTAGAGGTAAAAAGGAAAGGAAAATATAAAACTGATTTGGTAAGTGCATTTAACTGTCATGTGATGGAAAAATATAGTGATTATACTCAGATTTATACGGATGGTGCTAAGGAACCTGAAACAGGAGTGACAGGGTTTGGGGTGGCTATACCAACAAAAGAAATTGGAATCACCAGAAGAACATCTAATAAATTAGGGATGTATACAGTGGAGATGCTGGCAGTGTTGGTTGCGTTGCGATGGGTGGAGAAAGCTAGACAAGTCGAAGTGTTGATATGCTCAGATTCATCCTCAGTTCTAGCAAGTTTAAGGTTTTTTCACTCAAACGGTCGGCAAGACGTACTTTATGACGTCCTTCAGTCAGTCACAAGAATTGCAAATCAGGGAGGTCAGGTGAAATTTCTACGGGTTCCAGCACATGTAGGGGTGAAGGGGAATGAGAGGGTGGATGAGTTGGCAAAGAAGCCGTTAAAGAAAGAAAATATAGAAATGCACATTAGCATTAGTAAAGCAGAGGTTAAGTGTGTAATCTGGGGAAAATAATCAACCAAATGTGGCAAGAAAGATGGGACAGGGAGGGGAAAGGGAGGCATTAATATCAAATACAAAATAGTGTTGCAGGTACTAGGGTAGGTAGTGGATACAGAAGAGAGGAAACTGTGTGGACTAGCTTAAGGCTGGGGCATTGTATGTTAAACAAAACATTGAAAATGATAGGGAAACACCAGACAGGATAGTGTGAGGAATGTCAGGAAGAGGAGTCAGAAGAACATGTATTTCTGAGTTGCAGGAAGTATGGGATACAGAAAGAGATGATGATATTCAATCTAAGGGAATTGGGGGTGCAGGAATTCACATTAAAAGGGTTGCTGGGCATGGGTGAGAAAGCACAGGTCAGGGTATTTTTAGCTTTCTTAAGGGGTACAGGGGTTTTTTATAGGATATGATGAATAAGCAGGAATAGGGTACTAGGATGGCCAAAGGTGAGAGGATAAAATGTAGGTTAGGGTATATATGTGTGTATGATTGGGTGAAGGAATTTGGAATGTAAGTCTATTGCACACTGCGGAGCAGAAGGCGGCGGCAATGCACCATCAAGCTGGTTACTAACCGCCGTAAAACAAGAAGAAGAGGAAGAGGAAGACAGGCAAATTATGAGGCTATAAGACTAGAACTTGCAGGTGTGAATTGGGATGATATTTTTGCAGGGAAATGTACTATGGACATGTGGTCGATGTTTAGGGATCTCTTGCAGGATGTTAGGGATACATTTGTCCCAGTGAGGAAGATAAAGAATGGTAGGATGAAGGTACCATGGGTGACAAGTGAGGAGAAAAATCTAGTCAGGTGGAAGAAGGCAGCATTCATGAGGTTTAGGAAGCAAGGATCAGATGGGTCTATTGAGGAATATACGGTAGCAAGAAATGACTGAGAAGGGGCTGAGGAGAGCAAGAAGGGGGCATGAGAAGGCCTTGTCGAGTAGGGTAAAGGAAAACCCCAAGGCATTCTTCAATTATGTGAAGAACAAAAGGATGACAGGAGTGAAGATAGGACCGATTAGAGATAAAGTGGGAAGATGTGCCTGGACAGATAAGTCCCCGGGGCCTGATGGAATATTCCCCAGGCTACTCCACAAGGCAAGGGAAGAGATTTCAGAGCCTCTGGCTAGGATCTTTATGTCCTCGTTCTCCATGGGAATGGTACCGGAGTATTAGAGGGAGGCGAATGTTGTCCCCTTGCTCATAAAAGGTAGTAGGGATAGTCTGGGTAATTATAGACCAGTGAGCTTTATGTCTATGGTGGGAAAGCTGTTGGAAAAGATTCTTAGAGATAGGATCTATGGGCATTTAGAGAATCATGGTCTGATCAGGGACAGTCAGAATGGTTTTGTGAAGAGCAGATCCTGTCTAACAAGCCTGACAGAGTTCTCTGAGGATCGCATCGCCTCTGATCTGGGCCGACAATTACGTGTTGGGCGGCACCTAATTAATTAGCATGTCTATTTCGGCTTTTTTCTTAAAGATGTGCTGTGTGCCTCCCGGCTACCGCTGCACTGCTGTGTTCTTCACAGATCGGTATCGGTTCACTGCCCGGAGGATGGGGACTACTGCACCACCCAAACTCCAATGACTCAGTCTAACACACCATCATCAGTGTGCTCGGCGCTGTCTTCCCGATTCCCGTAAGTGATACTGCACTGTACATACATTATTTCTACTTTATATAGGCTGTGTATTTATCATATCATTCCTGCTTTTACTATATGTTACTGTTATTTTAGGTTTTATGTGTTATTTGGCATGATTTGGTAGGTTATTTTTTGGGCCTGCGAACGCTCACAAAATTTTCCCATATAAATAAATGATAATTGCTTCTTCGCTTTACGACATTCTGGTTTACGAACCGTTTCATAGGAACGCTCTACCTTCGGATGGCGGGAGAAACCTGTACAACAATTCACAAATATCACCTTTCTTCAGGTATATACCCATAAAAAGAATTGAAGCTGAGGCAGCAGTGTTCCTTGCTGTACCATGTCACAACCTGAGTAGCCATAAAACAAGTCTATTCTGAACTACTGAAGTATCTTTCGAGATTACTAAAATAACAAAGACTCCCCTGTATCTGACGGCTTTTAAGGAGGCAGTTCAGACAGGCACATATTATATACATTTGTACATGATTTCAAGCCCATAATGATACGCATCTTGCCAACTACTGAACAGATGCTACAGTACTTCCTTTAAAATGTGTAAACAAATCTTTGATATTTTACTCATTCAATGCCACCTTTACACTCCAAATAAAAGTTCTGAATTTGTTCTCCACCTTGCAAATGGTGATCTTAGTTATGATTTCCATTCTGGAGGTGTTGCCATAGGGGATAAGTCATCATCCTGGGCAAGATTCCAAGAAGCCGAGTACCTCAGATTAAATACTTGCTAACAAACAATGCAACTCAGGTCACACTCATTTTGTCAATGCTTGCAACAAACTTCATTGGAGCAATCAAGAAAACAAGGAAGATTTTTTTTCAGTTTTCAGTCTCATCTGTTATTTATGCATTTCTTCACAGTACAAAAACAGTAAGTTTGGAGACACAGCTATAAACACTATAATAATTTGGCTCACCCACCTGTCTTTCTGTATGTTGTTTGACACTATCCAAAAATATGAGACTAGAGATTAGAGTATTTGAATATATCCAATTATTTCCTCAAGCAGCAATAACATTTGAACTAAAATGTCCTTTGTTTGTTCTAATTGTGTTTACTTGTAAAAAAGGAATACTTCATGTTTCTCTTGTGAACGCTGTTTATCTGATGTTATGTGCTGTGATGCTGCTGTAAGTAAGTTTTTCATGTTTGCATATACGTGTACATATGACAATAATGAAACTTTGACTTTGACAAGTAAATATTGAGTCATTTATGAGGAGAGCTGAAATGAAAATGAAACTGAAACAGATACCCAGCAACAATAGGCTAAAGCTACTTTTGAAATAGGGGACAAATTATCTCGAACATTAATATGGCACCACCCTGTTTCTTTTTGGTGAAAGATCTCCAGGTATTTCAGGGACTCCATTATCAAACATATTATGAGTGTATACACTTTATCTTTGTAGCCACGGAATGGAATAGATGAAATAGATGTCTATCATCCAGCCCACTGAGTCTATGTCGGCTCTCAGAGCATTTCCATCAGTTCCCTTCATCTTAATTCTTTGTAATCTATTCTTTTCACACAGGCCTGACAGCAAAGCATCAACCTATTCTTTACAATGATGCTTTTGCCACTGTCTCTCTCTCTCTCGCTCTCTCTCTGTCTGTCTGTCTCTCTCTCTCTCTCTCTCTCTCTCTCTCTCTCACACACACACACACACACTTCCTCATTTTCTTCTTCCAAGTCTTGCTTGCTTCTTACGTGACTTCTCAGGCTAATGTGGGAATTGGGAACTCTCCCACAAAAGGAACTGGAGGTGTCTAATACAGCAGGTGAATAGTTTTAGAGGTGCTTAAAAAGTTTAAAGCTCAAAGTAAATTTATTATCAAAGTACATCTGTTACCATATACTACTTTGAGATTCACTTTCTTGCAGGCGTTATTGGAAAAGGGTATATTACGAAAAACTATACATTAACAAATACTGATAAGCAACCAATGTGCAAAAGGCAAACTGTGCAAATAAAAAAGAATACTGAGAACATGAATTTGAAAGTGTGTCTGTTGGTGTGGGGCCTAAGACTTCTGTGACTTCTGTAGCTTCTGCCTGATGGCCATAGTGAGAAGAGGGCATGGCCTGGAACTTTTCACTGTGCATCTGTAGATCTAAGTTTTAAATGACATGCCGATTCTACGAAAGTAGAGATGCTCTTGTACTTCTTTTTAATGACACTTATGTGGTGGTCTCTCAGTACTAATCCTCTATATGTTATTGGCAAAGAATTTAATGCTACTTACCCTCTCTGCCAAAGAGCCCAAAGAAGAATTACCAAGTTTCCCCTGTGATACCAAGCTACGTCAGTTTCAATGTTGTGTACGAATTGCAAATTCTTCCGTCCAGTGGAATTTTAGTTCAGCAGATACAATCTGTGCAACTAAAGGGAGTACCGAACACAAGTAGTGCTGATCCAGACGCAAAGAATTGTTCCTTAAGTGAATGGATGCTGTAATGACAGGATGGAAGAATGTGACAGTACTCCCAGGATCAGTCAGCACAGACTGCTGATGTATAATATATATAAGAGATACATCTCTTGTGCAAGAACCCGAAACATTGATTATCCATTTTCTTCCCCTGATGCTGTCTGACCCACTTAGTCCCTCCAGCACCCTGTGTGCACTGCCAATTCTGTATTGCCCCAGTGTAGGCTAATATCCGACTACATGACATCTTTTGTTATTAACCTGCAGTTGTGTGAGGGGTTTTATAGCCAAAGGCTACAGAGTACACATATAGAAGATGTGGTATTAGTGTTACATTTGAACTGATCCATCTACACAACATCCAATTTCACATTCCACTGAAATCAAGGAAAACTAAAACCAGGCAAAGTGTAAAACAAGCAGTTAATTCCAATAATAAACTTCCTCCTGAGATGAATAGTTTGTAAGGCCAAAGTTTGCCCTCTTAAGGTTGCACTGGGAAGTGTAATTGAATTGGCTCAGAGTTTATGGTCATGTGATTTCTTGGAAATGACACAAGCAAAGTGAAACTTATTATTGCACAGATTAATTCTGGTGTTCCGAACCAGTTTCAAAAAGTGAACAACTCTTTTCCAGGCCAAGATGGTTGAATACATTATTTAGCAGAATAAATTTGCCTACAGATTTATTCAACTTGCTCCGACAGAAGAAACATTGGCAAACAGAAAGGTAGGATATCTTTTTTTCTTATATAATTTTCCAAATATGATCATTTTATTTATGTTTCTTTAATAGGCAATACTTTTGTCATTTTGTTTCATAAAAATTGAATGCCGAGAAATTGAATTAATTTGCATTCCTTGCAAATCACATACAAAAGCTAATTCATACCTATTTCAACTTAACCAATGGAACTCCTTCCAAGTAGAAAACTAGATTTAAGATGTCCAGGTATAATTCAATTTAGTGTGCCGACTTTTTTTTTCTGAGATTGTTCATACATGGGATAATATTATCAATGCACACAACGCTCATCTCTGTCTTATTATCAGAAATGGGAACAATAATATACAAGCAACACACATCAAAGTTGCTGGTGAACGCAGCAGGCCAGGCAGCATCTTTAGGAAGAGGTACAGTCGATGTTTCAGGCCGAGACCCTTACTTACTTAAAGGTTAGTCTTGACAAAGGGTCTCGGCCTGAAACGTCCACTGTAATTCTTCCTAGAGATGCTGCCTGGCCTGCTGTGTTCACCAGCAACTTTGATGTGTGTTGTTTGAATTTCCAGCATCTGCAGTATTCCTGTTGTTTGCGACAATAATATACAATGTACTATATATCCTTCATTTATAATTCCCAGTAAGTCAAGGAGCAAAGTCTTCAACAAACTGCAAGGAGATGTGAATTATAGGGTCTCAATTGTACATCTCAATTTCAGCTTCGATGGCTCAATGTTTTTGATACAACATTGTTGCATCTCCTTTTACTCACTAATGCTGTGATCCCTACCAACTTGATGAACCCTTTCCTTGCAGAAGCATGGTGCCATGATGACATGGGAATTAGATCAATATGCTTTACGGCTGCATTGGGGACAGATGATTTACAATTATTTTCTCCCAGCTGTTTCTCTCAACTCAAGCCTTTTCTACTGCTGTTCCACGTCTGCCAAAAGTCAGATCCAGCTTCACAATACACTTGGAGACACTGATGTGGCAGCCGTGATCTCTGCAGGCAGTTGCCCTATCGTGATTGGTGTATTCTGCATTAATCAGCCTGGCATTATTTTATATGTGTTTCTTTAGCTATTTCTTCAGGTCTCCAAATACCCCATTTGCATTACATGCAGCAGCCACCCTAGTGCACAGAATTAGAGTGAAATCCATGTTATAAGCAGTGAGTGGGCTTTAGATGCCATCACATCTACCAACTTACAAGATGGCACAGCCACAAGAAACCAACTCTTTCAAATTCCAGTGGACATTGCCCATGCCAGCAAAGGAGACTATTTTATGAACTGCCATGAAGTAGTACTACCACAAAATAACACACATCTTGCACTCTTGTTAAAGCGCAAGAACTCAACATACCAAACTATGGTTGTGTCAGCTAAAATGTTCAAAGCTGAAACTGACAGGTGTGAATAAATATATTGAAGGATACTCAAGTTAATGAAGTTAAGGTACAGTTAAGTCATGGGACGTGCTTGAGTGTCTGAACCTTATTCCTATTTCAAAGCTTTACCCACAAGTACTACCTTTAAATAAAGGCGAAACAACCCTTTGAGAACCAGACAGCACTCATGGCTACATTCAAGAGAAAATCTGTAGATGCTGGAAATCCAAGCCATGCACACAGAATTCTGGAGGAACTCAGCAGGCCAGGCAGCATCTGTGTTTCGTGATGAAGTATAGAGCTGGGAAGTTGATTGGTGAAAGGCATACAGGGCTGGAGAAGAGGGAGTCCAATTGTAGAGTACAGGAGTTCATGGAAGAAAGAAAAGGGGGAGGAGCACCAAAGGGAAGCAATGAGCAGACAAGGAGATAAGGTGAGAGAAGGAGAAGGGTATGGGAATGGTGGAGGAGAGGGACCATTACTGGAAGCCTGAGAATTCGTTGTTCGTGCTATCAGGTTGGAGACGACCCAAACAGAATATAAGGGTTGTTCCTCCAACCTGAGTGTGGCCTCTTTGTGACAATACAGGAGGACATGGATTGACATATCAGAATGTGAATGGAAAGTGGAATTAAAATAGGTGGCCACTGGGAGATCCTGGTGTGGCCTCCTGTATATTGGTGAGCTTCCGCTATCTACAACAGGATCCCACCAGCAAGTACATCTTTCCCTCCCCCCAGCTTTCTACCTTCTGCAGGGATCGCTCCCTATGTGACTCCCTGGTCCATTTGTCCCTCCCCACTCATCTCCCTCCTGGCACTTTTCCTTGCAAGCGGAACAAGTGCTACACCTGTCCTTACACCTCCTCCCTCACTACCATTCCAGGCCCCAAAGAGTTCTTCCAGGTTAGGCAACACTTCACCTGTGAGTCTGTTGGGGTCATAGACTGTGTCCAGTACAGCCTCCTGTATATCAGTGAGACCCGATGTAGGATGGAAGACAGTTTCGCCGAGTACCGAGGCTCCATCTACTAGAAGAAGCAGAATCTCCCAGTGGCCACCCATTTTAATTCCACTTTCTATTCACATTCCGATATGTCAATCCATGGCCTCCCGTACTATCATGATGAGGCCACACTTAGGTTGGAGGACCTACACCTTATATTCTATCTGGGTAGCCTCCAACCTGATGGCATGAACATCGACTTCTCTAACTTTCATTAATGGTCCCTCTCCTCCCCCTCTTGTGTCTCCC
Organism: Mobula hypostoma; assembly: GCF_963921235.1. Lineage (NCBI taxonomy): Eukaryota > Metazoa > Chordata > Chondrichthyes > Myliobatiformes > Myliobatidae > Mobula > Mobula hypostoma. The sequence goes on from NC_086100.1 coordinate 33,858,822, forward strand.
TCTTGTGCTCCTCCGCCCTTTTCTTTCTTCTGTAGCCTTCTGTTCTCTCCAATCGGACTCCTCCTTCTGCAGCCCTGTATCTCTTTCACCCATCAACTTCCCATCTCTTTACTTCATTCCTCCCCCTCCCGGTTTCACCTTTCACCTTGTGTTTCTCTCTCCCCTCCCCCACCTTTTAAATCTACTCCTCATCTTCTTTTTCTCCAGTCCTGCCGAAGAGTCTCGGACCAAAATATCAACTGTATTTTTTTTCATAGTTGCTGCCTGGCCTGCTGAGTTCCTCCAGCGTTTTGTGTGTGTTACTTTCATGGCTGCAGTAGTTTCATTTCACACTTCCATAGTAGCAGTTATGAGAAAAATGTACAGTGAACATATTTAAATAATCTAAATGAAACAACTCCATTGAAAGCTGCGGGTGTGACCTTAAACACAACAGTATAGTACACAGCTCATTTCTCATCTGGCCATTGGTGGCATTTGCCGTTTTAACTACTTAACCACTTGATCTCAGTATGGTCAGCTATTTTAAAATGGATGCAGTTCATTTAACTGAAGAAACACCCTCAAAGGCATACCTAGAAAATGCTATTTTACTTTTCTTGTAAACCCATACATTAGGGAACTGGAGCAGGAGCTGGATGACCTCTGGATCACTCAGGAGAATGTGGAGTTTATAGACAGTAACTTCAGGGAGGTAGTTACGCCAAAGGAGCAGTGCACAGGTAATTGGGTTACCGTCAGGCGAGGGAAGAGGAAAGGGCAGGTAGAGCAGGGTTCCCCTGTGGCCATTCCCCTCAACAACAGGTATACCGATTTGGATACTGTTTGGCGGGGGGCAGGGGGTTTATCTGGGACAAGCTGCAGCAGCCGGATCTCTGGCACTGAGCCTGGTTCTGCAGTGCAGAAGGGAGGGTGGAAGAAGAGGAGAGCGGTAGTGATAGGGGATTTGATAGTTAGAGGGGCAGACAGGAGGTTCTGTGGTCATGACAGAGACTCCTGGAGGGTTTGTTGCCTCCCGGGTGCCAGGGTCAGGGATATCTCTGATCGCGTGCACAGCATTCTGAAGTGGGAGGGTGATCAGCCAGATGTCATGGTACACATTGGTACCAATGACGTAGGAAGAAAGAGTGAGGAGGTCCTGGAGAGTGAGTATAGACAGCTTGGTAGAAAGTTAAAAAGCAAGACCTCGAGGGTGGTAATCTCAGGATTGCTACCTGTGCCACATGCCAGTGAGGGTAAGAACAGGATGCTCTGGCAGATGAACACGTGGCTGAGGAACTAGTGTAGGGGGCAGGGTTTCAGATTTCAGGATCATTGGGACCTCTTCTGGGGCAGGGGACCAATATCCTTGCAGGGAGGTTTGTTAGTGCTATTGGGGAGGGTTTAAACTAGATTTGCAGGGGGATAGGAACCAGAGTGCCAGAGCAGATAGTGGAGCAGAGGTGAAAATAAATGATGTTCAAAGTTCATGCAAAGTCACAAATAGAAGGGTCGTGTGTGGTGGTAATAATTTTCTGAGGTGTGTCTATTTCAATGCAAGGAGTATTGTGGGGAAGGCTGACAAGCTGAGGGCGTAGATTGATGCAAGGAATTACGACATTATAGCCATTAGTGAAACTTGGCTACAGGACGGGCAGGACAGGCAGCTTAATGTTCCAGGGTTCCGATGTTTCAGACGTGATAGAGGCAGAGGAATGAAGGGTGGGAGGGTGGCATTACTAGTCAGGGAAAATATTACAGCAGTGCTCAGGCAGGACAGATTAGAGGGCTTGTCTACCGAGGCCATGTAGGTGAAGCTGAGAAACAGGAAAGGTATGACTACATTAATGGGGTTGTATTATAGACCAACCAATAGTCAGCGAGAATTGGAGAAGCAAATCTGCAGAGAGATAGCAGACAACTGCAGGAAACATGAAGTTGTGATAGTAGGGGATTTTAATTTTCCAAATTGGGACTCCCATACTGTTAAAGATCTAAACGGGTTAGAGTTTGTAAAATGTTTTCAGGAAAGTTTTCTAAATCAATATATAGAGGTACCTACTAGAGAGGATGCAATATTAGATCTCCTATTAGGAAATGAGCTAGGACAGGTGACGGAAGTGTGCGTAAGGGAACACTTTGGTTCCAGTGATCATAACACCATTAGTTTCAACTTGATCATGGATAAAGATAGATCTGGTCCTCGGGTTGAGGTTCTAAACTGGAAAAAGTCCAAATTTGAAGAAATGAAAAAGGATTTAAAAAGCGTGGATTGGGACAGGTTGTTCTCTGGCAAGGATGTGAGTGGTAAGTGGGAGGCCTTCAAGGGAGAAATTTTGAGAGTTCAGAGTTTGTATGGTTCCTGTCAGGATTAAAGGCAAAGTGAATAAGAATAAGGAACCTTGGTTCTCAAGGGATATTGGAACTCTGATAAAGAAGAAGAGAGAGATGTATGACATATATAGGAAACGGAGCAAATAAGATGCTTGAGGAGTATAAGAAATGCAAAAAAAACTTAAGAAAGAAATTAGGAGGGCTAAAAGAAGACATGAGATTGCATTGGCAGTCAAGGTGAAGGATAATCCAAAGAGCTTCTACAGATATATTAAGAGCAAAAGGATAGTAAGGGATAAAATTGGTCCTCTTGAAAATCAGAGTGGTCGGCTATGTATGGAACCGAAAGAAATGGGGAAGATCTTAAATGGGTTTTTTGCATTTGTATTTACTAAGGAAACTGTTGGTGCATGGCCAACTGGTTAAGGCATTCGTCTCGTGATTTGAAGGTCGCTAGTTCGAGCCTTGGCTGAGGCAGCATGTTGTGTCCTTGAGCAAGGCACTTAACCACACATTGCTCTGCGACAACACTGGTGCCAAGCTGTATGGGTCCTAATGCCCTTCCCTTGGACAACATCAGTGGCGTGGAGAGGGGAGACCTGCAGCATGGGCAACTGCTGGTCTTCCATACAACCTTGCCCAGGCCTGCGCCCTGGAAACTTTCCAAGGCGCAAATCTATGGTCCTGTGAGACTAACGGATGCCTAATGAGGTCATGGAGTCAATGGAAATAAGGCAAACAAGTGAGGTCATGGAACCTATACAGATTGAAGAGGAGGAGGTGCTTGCTATCTTGAGGCAAATCAGAGTAGATAAATCCCCAGGATCTGACAGGGTATTCCCTCGGACCTTGAAGGAGACTAGTGTTGAAATTGCAGGGGCCCTGGCAGATACAGTTAAAATGTCAGTATCTAAGGGTGAGGTGCCGGAGGATTGGAGGATAGCTCATGTTGTTCCATTGTTTAAAAAAGGCTGTGAAAGTAATGCGGGAAATTATAGGCCAGTAAGTTTGACGTCGGTAGTAGGTAAATTATTGGAAGGAGTACTAAGAGATAGGATCTACATATATTTGGATAGACAGGGACTTATCAGGGAGAGTCAACATGGCTTTGTGCGTGGTAGGTCATGTTTGACAAATCTATTAGAGTTTTTCTCGGAGGTTACCAGGAAAGTGGATGAAGGGAAGGCAGTGGATGTCGCCTACATGGACTTCAGTAAGGCCTTTGACAAGGCCCCGCATGAAAGATTAGTTAGGAAGATTCAGTCGCTAGGTATACGTGGAGAGGTAGTAAATTGGATTAGACATTGGCTCAATGGAAGAAGCCAGAGAGTGGTAGTAGAGAATTGCTTCTCCGAGTGGAGGCCTGTGACTAGTGGTGTGCCACAGGGATCAGTGCTGGGTCCATTGTTATTTGTCATCTATATCCGTGATCTGGATGATAATGTGGTAAGTTTGATCAGCAAATGTGCTGATGATACAAAGATTGGAGGTGTAGTGGACAGTGAGGAAGGTTTTCAAAGCTTGCAGAGGGATTTGGACCAGCTGGAAAAATGAGCTGAAAAGTGGCAGATGGAGTTTAATACTGACAAGTGTGAGGTATTGCACGTTGGAAGGACAAACCAAGGTAGAACATACAAGGTAAATGGTAAGGCACTGAGGAGTGCAGTAGAACGGAGGGATCTGGGAATACAGACACAAAATTCCCCAAAAGTGGCATTACAGGTAGATTGGGTATTAAAGAGAGCTTTTGGTTTATTGGCCTTTATAAATCAGTATTGAGTATAAGAGTTGCAATGTTATGGTGAGATTGTATAAGGCATTGGTGAGGCCGAATTTAGAATATTGTGTGCAATTTTGGTCACCAAATTACAGGAAGGACATTAATAAGGTTGAAAGAGTGCAGCGAAGGTTTACAAGGACGTTGCCGGGACTTGAGAAACTGAGTTACAGAGAAAGGTTGAATAGGTTAGGACTTTATTCCCTGGAGCATAGAAGAATGAGGGGAGATTTGATAGAGGTATATAAAATTATGATGGGTATAGATAGAGTGAATGCAAGCAGGCTTTTTCCCATGAGACTAGGGGAGAAAATAACCAGAGAACATGGGTTAAGGGTGAAGGGGGAAAAGTTTAAAGGGGACATGGGGGGGGGGGGCTTCTTCACACAGAGAATGGTGGGAGTGTGGAATGAGCTGCCAGATGAAGTGGTAAAAGTGGGCTCACTTTCAAAATTAAAGAAAAAATTGGACAGGCACATGGATGAGAGGTGAATGGAAGGATATGGTCCAGGTGCAGGTCAGTGGGACTAGGCAGAAAAATGGTTCAGCACAGCCAAGAAGGGCCAAAAGGCCTGTTTCTGTGCTGTAGTGTTCTATGGTTCTCTGGTTCTATCAATATATCGAATCTTGATTTTTCTCAATAATGTTACTTGTGGCTTTCAAAACGTTCATGAAGAGTATGGAGTAATTTCTATTGAGAGATTCTGTTTGGTGCTGAGATAGTGCAGATAAATGCCAGAGTAACAGTATGGAGAGAAATGGGCAAAGAATAAAAGATGTTTGTGATCACATGGAGAAAAATCTTAAACAAGGAATTAACTATGGTAAAGCCTGAACAAGTTTGTAATTGCTATTACTATGGCTTTCAAACTGTTGTGAAACTGAGACCCAATAAAATTGCATCAGCTAAATTGCTTCTAAAAATAAAATTTTGTAAATTATTGAACAACTGTAAAAACCAAAAAACACACTCTGAACTGAACCAAATCTGGAACCGCAAATTGTTAAATCTGGTTATTTTTGGCCCAACAGTAGATCAAATGAATATTTAAAAAAAAACTATATTTAAATCATTTGAGTCAATTACATTTTTACGTTAAAAGTCTGATTTTTTTGATGAGTTAAGTAGTCAAGTGTCAAAGTAGCAGTTGAGTTTATTGACCTATGCACAATGTGCAATGGTAAAATTACTTGGGGAAGAACCACTGGCACATAGCATCTTATAAGCAGCTTTCACATAAAAAATATAAATTAAACATATTAGATGAGACGTGCCAATAACATTTCAACTAGGAAGTTTACAGACAGGTAATGAATTTAATTTTTAATCTCAGTGACCTGGTTTGACTTGAAGCTGAGGTTCCTAGGTATAAATGAGTATTCTGTTCACCAACTGGAGCAGTCAAAACTTGGAAAAAAAATCAGATAAAACATTAAACAAGACGTCTTAGATCTTCTAAGTTTTGGTTCCATCATACAGATACAATACAAGATCGTGAGACATAAAAATGAAAAGCTATTGTGCTGAATTATGTTCGGACAATGTAGACACAGGGCGAGATGGATTGAAAAGGCATGGTGTCAGTAGTGGAGGTGAGAGTTGAGTTGATTCTGCTCACTGCTCCACAAGGTTTACTCCACTCTCTGTGGCACTGGGGCTGTGGGCCTGCTCCAAGTTCATGTCTACGAGCTCCACGATGTTTTGCTCTGCTGTGTAATGAACTGAGGCTAAGGCTGAAGGCCCACTCCGGCTGCTCCAAGCTTTGTGTCTATGAACTCACTTTCAGTCTGAAAGGGGTTGCTGGCTGTTATTTGATCAGACGATTTGTGCTTCTTTCTCACTTTGTGTTTTTTTTCTCTCTTTACTTATTAGTGTTTGTTTTTTCAAATTGTTTCTTTTGGGTTTCTTGTTTTGTGGCTGCCTGTAAGGAGACGAATCTCAAACTTGTATAATTTACACAAACTTTGATAATAAACTGTACTTTGAACTTATCATCGAGATTAAACTAACTGTGCTGCATACAAGCATAATTAATTTGAATTAGTATTTTAATTTTACTTCGTCCATTGGGATTTGGAACTAATTTTTTTGCTTGTTGCGTCTATGGAACCTACCAAAACATTCTTCTGCTCCTGTAAGATAAGTGACATGAGGTGAGAAGTTAATTGTCCAAGGGAATCAATACAGAGTTTTCTTCACTCCCAGCACAGATGAACCTATCACACTTTCAGAGGCAGTTTACACCACACGATGATGTGTACTTACCGCATGACTGTAGGGGGCAATTGTTTGAGTAGATCCAACTCTTAAGAACAACAAAGACGTATGAGCACACAAAGGGAAAATACTACTTGTGTTACTATAACCTTGTTATGAAGTCCAAAGAAAGTAGGTTGGGAGAAGGAGGGATAACAGTAACCACAGAGCCCTTGAGGTCAGGTTGGGAAGAAGGAGTAGATTTGCGATATCTTCTTCCTCAGTTCTAACAACACTGAGTCAGATTCTGTGGCTACCTACACCAGGTTGCTGCCTACTACATGCACTTGGAAGTGAAGATGGAAGTAGCTAACAAGGTGTCTACCTGTTGAATCTGCACACTTAAGGGATATTCAGTACTGAAATTCACTGGTGATGTGATCTCCAGCTGGCTTAGAGAGATCCCAAAGATATTTGTACTGTTACTATTCTCAATTTTTAATGAATTATTTCATGCCCTTAGGGTAACTTTACTGGTCCTTTGTTCCACGCAGGGAATTGAACCTACACTCACATCGATGTAGATGCTTGGAATTCATGCAGCATAGAGAAAGGCCCATGCCCAAGATGACTATTTACACTAGTCCCACTAGATTGTATCTGGCCCGTATGCCTCTGAAATTTTCCTGTACAAATGTATTTACAGAATTGTCATTGTACTTGCCTCTCTCACCCCTCCTCTGACACTTGTTCTTTTGTCCATTGCCCACTTTGTGAAAAACCTCTCCTCAGATCCACTTTAAATCTTTTCTCTCACCTTAAACCCATCTGTTCTAGTTCTAGCAACACACATCAAAGTTGCTGGTGAAAGCAGCAGCCAGGCAGCATCTCTAGGAAGAGGTACAGTCAACATTTCGGGCCAAGACCCTTCGTCAGGACTGACAAAGGGTCTTGGCCCGAAACGTCGACTGTACCTCTTCCTAGAGATTCTGCCTGGCCTGCTGCGTTCACCAGCAACTTTAATGTGTGTTGCTTGAATTTCCAGCATCTGCAGAATTCCTCGTGTTCTAGTTCTAAGCACATTTACGCGGTGAAACTGTCTATGACTACCTTTCCTACCTGTGCCTCTATAATTTTAATACCCTCAATAAGGTCACCCCTCAGCCTCCTTGTGTGATTGTCCTGCAACCTCTCTAGCTTAATCACAACTTATAAGGTTATGTGACAAAGGCAAAAGCACTGTATTATTACAAAATTTCCATTGAAAAAAGCCTGCACTTAGCTTATGTTTCTGGTGTTCACATTTTTTTTTCCTTTTTAAATATTGCATCCAGTACAAAATGGCACGGGTTCCTGGAACAAATGCTTGGATAGAAGAGTTTAACTACATTACGGGAGAAGAATTATCAGAACCATGGAGTTTGAATTTCAATTACCAAATTGAAAATGAACTAAATGATTGGCAAAGAAAAGATGGTTGGAAGATTTACAAAACATCAGCATTTGGCAGGTGAGGCAATACATATCTGGAATCCAAATGTACAACTGAAATGGGCTATTTTGCGGAAAAATATATTCCAAGAAGTTGCCGTGCTCAATCCATTTTTCAGAGTAAAGCAAATGGCAATGATACACATTCTTCCTGAATGCTAATGTTCAGCATTACAAAGTTATGATACATCTTTGAATGCATACAAATAGTTCCCTCACCATCATCCTATTAAAATATTAGATGTGAAATGCCCTTCAAAATTATGAAATATTGATATAGAAACATAGAAACATAGAAAATAGGTGCAGGAGTAGGCCATTCGGCCCTTCGAGCCTGCACCGCCATTTATTATGATCATGGCTGATCATCCAACTCAGAACCCAGCCTTCCCTCCATACCCCCTGACCCCTGTAGCCACAAGGGCCATATCTAACTTCCTTTTAAACATAGCTAATGAACTGGCCTCAACAGTTTGCTGTGGCAGAGAATTCCACAGATTCACCACTCTCTGTGTGAAGAAGTTTTTCCTAACCTCGGTCCTAAAAGGCTTCCCCTCTATCCTCAAACTGTGACCCCTCGTTCTAGACCTCCCCAACATCGGGAACAATCTTCCCGCATCTAGCCTGTCCAATCCCTTTAGGATCTTATACGTTTCAATCAGATCCCCCCTCAATCTTCTAAATTCCAACGAGTACAAGCCCAGTTCATCCAGTCTTTCTTCATATGAAAGACCTGCCATCCCAGGAATCAATCTGGTGAACCTTCTTTGTACTCCCTCTATGGCAAAGATGTCTTTCCTCAGATTAACATGCAATATTTCTTTGCATGGGTCCTTAATACTTTTAGTGTGGATTGTGTAACATATGAACAAAGGCACAAGGAAATGCAACTTTGGGACTTTCATTCGTGGAGATTAAGACTGATCCGTGACCCAATTCAATTCTTCAATATATTCCATACATTTTCCTTCATCCTGTTTTCCACGGTAGCTTTGATTACAGAAATCGACACTCTCAGAGTTAAAAATAACAACTGACCTTACATAAATTGTCATTTATGGAAGAGAGATCCAACTTCCTGCTGCTTTTAATATTTATTAGTATTTTCTAACTTAATGGTTAAAATATCTGGTTTTGTTATGTTTAGTCTCTGATTCTCCAGCTAGCAGAAAGTTTTTCTCATTTTTCCCTTTAAATGTTGAAATCTTTCATCAAATCACCACTTAACAGTCCAGTTTCTACGGAATCCAATCCAAGTCTGTGTAATAATGCTATCCAACTTAACTCTCATAAACACGAGATTCTGCAGGCCAAGACCCTTCATCAGGACTGGAAAGGAAGGGGGAAGATGCTGGAATGAAAAGGTTGAGGGAGAGGAAGGAGGACAAGCTAAAAGATGATAGGTGAAGCCAGGTAGGTGGGGAAGGTAAAGGGTCGGCAAAGAAGGAATCTGATAGGAGAGTGGACCAAGGGAGAAAGGGAAGAAGGACGGGCACCATGGGGAAGTGAAAGGCAGTTGAGGAGAAGAGGCAAGGAGTCCAGAGTGGGGCATGGAAAGGGAGCGGAAAAGAAAAAAAAAATTACCGAAAGGAGAAGTCAGTGTTCATATCATTAGGTTGGAGGCCACCCAGATGGAACAACCCCAAAAGTGGCTCCTTGGTGGCAGAAAAGGCGATGGACTGACACGTTGGAACAGAATGGGATAGGAATTGAAATGGTTGGCCACTGGGAAATTCCGCATTTAGCAAGTGGAGCAGAGGTGCTCAACAAAACGGTCCCCCAGTTTACGTCAGGTCTCACTAATGTAAAGGAGGCTGCATCGGGACTACAGGATACAATAGGCACCCCTCAATAGATTCGCAGGTGAAGTGCTGCCTCATCTGGTGGGACTGTTTGGGATCTTGAATGGAGGTGCGGGAAGAGGTAAGTGGGCTGGTGTAGCATTTCTGTCACTTCCACGGACATGTGCTAGGACAGAGATTAGTGGGAAAGGACAAAGACAAGGGAATCACGGAGGGAGCAATCCCTGTGAAAAGCAAAGAATGTAGGGGGCAGGGGGCAAGTAAAGGCACGTTGGTGCTTGGATCGTATTGAAGATGGTGGGAATTGCGGAGGATGATATGTTGGATGCAGAGGTCCATGGGGTGGTAGGTGAGGACAAGGGGAACTCTATTCCTTTTAAGGAGATTGGAATATGGGTTAAACATAGATGTCTAGGAAAAGGAGATGTGGGTGAGGACAGCATCAATGTTTTGGATTAACTCTCAAGCTTGATAATTCACTACTTGACAAAATTATCAAAATTGTCACAAAATTCATTGTGGCTGTATACAGGACCTAACACTCAAAACAAGGAGTCATTTGCACTGAGGTCAAGTGAGATTTCTAACTGTGATGCTAAATGCAGTGTCCTTGAGATACATAAAACTTTTGTGGAAACTTATCTTGTCGAGGGCAGTTAGTAAATCTTGCTCTGAGCGAGAGTATTTTCACCTCAAGACTGGTGCCAGCTCAGATTATAGTTGAAACAGTTACAAATATTTTTTAATAGTTATATAGATGACACTTCTTATTGCTGCCCCCCTTCAGCTTCCTGTACAAGGATTTTTGGGTAATGGTAGACTTTTACTTCTTTGACATGTATCGTTGTGTTTTGACATGCTTACACAATTGAGGACCTGAGTGGTGATCATTCTATCCTGGCTGCAAATTAACGTTGTTGAGCAGAGGAAGCAGCTTAATATGCACTCCAATCCCTGTAAATTCATCCCGAGTTATGGCATTTACATTAAGCAGGGTCTTCTAAATTCATCATAAGCAGGCCCCTGAATCATAAAACAGGACTTATTATGTATTGGTTAACTATAAATATCGTTACCTTGTGTAACTGCTTAACTTTTTCATGTTAATGAGTTAACCCATTACTACATGATGAATATATCTGAAGACAGCGTGCTTAATTCATACAGAAACGGAAAATACTGGAAATGCTCATCACTAATGAATGCTTTATCAACCTGAAATGCTAGCTCTGTTTTTCTCTTGATGCTAGCTGATCTACTGGGTGCTGCTACCATTTTCTGGTTTTATATTAAATTTCCAGCATCAGATTTTTTCTTGATGAATCGTGCATAGATGTTTGATTGTAATATGAAACTATTAAATGCACCAGATGAATTCCAAATGTAAAATTTCATAATTTAACAATATGAACTACCCTCCTTTTATCTTCAACAGATTTTATTGTCGCTGTTCAAATTCATGGCCTTCAGCTCGTGTCAGTATTCTGTTTCATTACCGACGGAGACGGGGACGTGGATTAGTTTTGCTTCGTCCCTTCGGACAGCAATGCCGAGAATGCACGAACCACCAATGGCTAAAACCACAGGTTGATCCCGCCCAAATGCATGAAGTGTTTGAGAGGCTTATAGCAAAAATCCGCAAAAATTGCTACAATAATCCTGACGTAGTAGTTAGAAAGAGATCTCTGGTGCCACGGAAGACGAGACCTCATGAAACGGATCTCTGTGAAGCCTGTCATTTGGGTATCTGCGATAGAATATTTGATGCCACGGAGAATGAGACTTGATGAAACAGATCTCTGTGAAGGTGTCGATTGGGTATCGGCAGCTTGCAAATTAATGATGCTAGTAAAATAATCTCTGCAAGTAAGCTTAGGGTAGAAATTTGACTTTGTCCAACAGGTAATATACCAAAATATAATTAAAATTAAATGGTAATGTATTGTTTAAGTAACAATAAAAGGAATAATTATATAACTACCAGCAAAAGATCCTCCAAAGACACTGCACCCCTCAGCACAAGAAAACCACGTTTTTTTTTCCCTTTCTGCTTTTTTTTCTGCATTTAGCAATCTGAAAATATTTTAGTAAAATTACTTTCAGTAGGAATGGTCCAGCCAACAAACTAAATCTTAATTACATTAGAGAGTGGGAAGCCAATGGATTCTTACTGTACTGTAGGCACATTGGACTGAAACAAGATCCAATGTATCATTACTTACACTTAATTAACTTAAAATGCATACCTTTCAACTCCTCTGGAAATGAAAGAATTACTCGGACATTTTGACGACATTTAGGAACTGACCAGATTGTGCAACCGGTCAGAGGCCAGTCTGGCATTAATCGTTTGCTTCGTAGACATTGATTGGAAGGCAGTGTCTTGTGTGCTGCCATTGATAAGTTGATAATGGCTTGAAGCTCTGCCTCTGAGCTTACACAATTGCAAACACCATCTGTGCACTGCGGTTCACTGCTGAGTTGGGGGCAACCTTGGTTATGGAGTGGAGACAAAATAGGTTGAATAGTTTCCCATTGCTCCTCAGAAAAAGTGTACCATTTTCAGTATTTCAGGAGCACGAGCTTTGGCTCACTTGAGAAATGTACAAATGCAGATCAGGGTCTCAGACATGACACAGATCTCATGGTCTATGAGACAGCAGTGACCCCTAATCTTCTATGTGCTTCTGAAATTTGAACTGCCTACAGTGCACAGATTATCGCAACTACTGTTATTGCCTTTTCGATGTGATTTCTGCTAATATTACCTATAACTGAATCGGGGACAGAACAGAATCATCTGCAGCTGAAAACAAGACTTTGCTTCAACAATGCACACAAAATGCTGGACGAATTCAGCAGATTTCCAGCATATGCAGAATTTCTCGTGCTTAACACTTTGCTTAAAACAGAGCTGAAACAATACAGTCACAAATTTGTTTCGGCTTTTGAACTTCAATGCCTGCTTTATCAATGATCGAAAAGGAGATAATGTCCTGAAATTAAAAAAAATTTCAAAATAAATGGTTGTAAGATAATGATTTTTTTTGTTGCTCAATTTATTATAATCTATTACTTCAAAAAATATTCCAAATGCAACTTATCCCAGCCTAAATAAGTTTGGCATCATTCTAATCAAAAGATTACTATAACAAAAACAAATTGCATCAGATACTGGGTAGCTCATGCTGAAAGAATGCATGCAGGTGCAAGTGTTTTAGAGACAAACCTGGAAAATACAGTCAATAATACACATCCCATTTGTATTTTTACTGTCTGCAGCATTTTGTTCTACATTTAGCAATTTGATCTTGCAAAATATTCAGAATAAATTGAGGCTTCATTAATATCATGCCTAACAAAACTAAACTGAAAAACAGTGCTTCCTTTGAGACCCCTACAGCTCCAAAGGAAACACGGTTTAGTAGAGATCAGAAAACTCAGTATCTTTACCACTTCAGCACAACTTCTTGATGCCCTTGTGCTCTTGTTCCTGTAATCTCATTCCTCATATTTTCTTCTAATAATCCTTCCTTAGTTATTTGTTCCTTTTCTCTTTCTTTCTGTGTCACTACACCTGTTTACAATGTCAACTTTATAACACCATCTGGAAAGCAAGTCAAATATTTGAAAATAAAACAGATGATAAGGAAGATTGTAAGACAGGAGGAACAGAATTAGGCTAATTCAACCCATTGAGTCTGCTCCGCTATTTGATCACGGCTGATTTGTTTGCCTCCTTAACCCTATTCTCCTGTCTCTTCTCCATAATGTTTACACCTTTACTAATTAGAATCAGAGTTACGTGCATTATCATTGACGTGCATTATGAAATGTCTTCTCCGTGGATTGTCACCTTGTTGTGGTGGAGAAGCTTGTGTGGTCCTGTGATCCCGAGAGCGATGCCGTCTGGAGCTAGGCTCCTGGTAGGGTCACCCATGGCGGTATGGTCGAGGGTGAGGTCCCGGACAAAGAACAATCCAACCAAGACCTCAACGGTGGAACAGGCGGACGAAGTTACTTCGAACTCAACGGCTGTGAAGGCGGATGAAGGCTGCAACCAAGGCAAGTTACAGAAGTGGTTTGCCATTGCCTTCTGCTGGGTGAGTTTCCAAAGATATCACAAGCTTGTAACCCAGCACACATTAAACAAATACACGCACAGGCGTCTTCGCTCTGTGGGCCACTTCTTCAGAACGAAGACCATCATCCTCGACCTCGAGGGACAGCCACGATGACGATTATGAAATGTATTGTTTTGCAGTGGTAGTCAGATTAATACATAACATTTCTCAAGGTTACAATAATGTATATAAGTAAATAAGTAGTGCAAAGAAAAAGCAAAATCATGAGGTAGTGTTCATGGATCATTCAGAAATCTGATGTGGAGGGAAAGAAGCTGTTCTTAAAAAGCAGTGTATGTCTTCAAGCTCCTGTATCTCCTCCCTGAAGACAGTAATGAGAAAAGAGCTTGTTCTGAATTGCCTTTCAAAGATATTCTTGATGGTAGGGAGACAGTGGCTCCTCCGTAACAGATGGTAATGCAACGAGTCAGAATGCTCTCCACTGCACAGCCCTAAAAATTTGCTAGTTCCGAGTGACACATGAAATCTTCTCAAATTCTTATGAAATATTGCTGTTGGCATGCCCTCTTCATAATTGCATCAGTATCCTGCGTCGAGGATAGATCCTCAGAGATGTTAATACCCTTTCCACTGCTGACCCCTCAATGAGAACTGTTGCATGCTCTGCCAACTTCCTCTTCCTGAAGTCCACAATCAATTCCTTGTTCTTACTGATGTTACAACTACAACCTTACATTCAACATCAGTCAACCAGCTAATCTACCTCATTCCTCTATACCGCCTCATCACCATCAGCCAACATGGACGTGGTTTTGACCAAATTATAGATGGCGTTTGAGCTGTACCTAGTCATAGTCATGAGTGTGGAGAGAGTAGTGGGCTAGGAATGCATTCTTAAGGTGTGCCGGTGTTGATTGTCAGCAATGAGGAGACATTATTTCCAATCCGCAGTAACTGTGGTCAAGAATCTATCATTCTCTGCTTTAAATATACCCAACAACTTTGCCTTCTCAGCTGTCTGGGGCAATAAATTCTACAGATTTACCACCCTCTGGCTAAGGAAATCCAGACTGTTTTCTGTTCTAAAGTGACATCTTCTATTTTGGGGCTGTCTCCTCTGGTCCTCGACTCTTCCACTATTGGGAGCATCCTCTCCACATCCACTTGATCGAGGCCATTCAATATTCTGTAGGTTTCAATGGCATTCCACCTCCACCCCGCTACCCCACACCATTCTTCTAAACTCCAGTGAGTAAAGGTCCAAAGAAATATATTAATAGGTACTTTCATTTCTGGGAATGTTCTCACAACCCTGCCCTGGACTGTTTTCAATGCCAGAAGAACCTTTCTTAGATATTAGACCATAAGACCATAAGACATAGGTCCCTTTGCATCTTAGATTTTTGGATTTTCTCCTCGTTTTGAAAATAGTCCGCACATTTATTTCTACAACCAAAGTGCATGAACATGGATTTTCCAACAGTGTATTTCATTTGCCACTTTCCTGCCCATTCTCCTAAGCTGTCTAAGTCCTTCTGCATCTTACCCATTTCCTCAACATTACCTGCCCCACCACCAATCTTCGTATTATCTGCAAACTTGGCAGCAAAGCCATCTATTCCATCATCTATATCATTTATATACAGCTTAAAAAAGTGGTCCCAACACCGACCCCTGCAGGATACCACTAGTCACCGGCAGCCAACCAGACAAGGATCCTTTTATTCCTGCTCACTGCCTCCTACCAATCTGCCAATGCTCTAACCATGTTAGTGACATTCCTGCAATACCATGGGCCCTTAACTTGGTAATAAGTCTCATGTGTCAAAGGCATTCTGAAAGTCCAAATATACAACATCCACTGCATCCCCTTATCTATCCCACCTGTAAGCTCCTCAAGGAATTCCAACAGGAAATAATACTTCCCTTGTCCTATCTAGTCCTGTGTCCCCATGTACTTCATAACCTCATCCTTAACAATTCACTCTAACATCTTCCCAACCACTGAGGTCACGCTAACTGGTCTTTCATTTCCTTTCTGCTGCCTTCCTCCTTTCTTAAAGTGTACAGTGACAGTTGCAATTTTCCAGTCCTCTGGCACCATGCCAGAGTCCAATGATTTTTGAAAGATCATTTCTAATGCCACCACAATCTCTAATGCTACCTCTTTCAGAACCCTAAGGTACAGTTCCTCTGGTCCAAGTGACTTATGTATTTCTAGGTTTTTCAGCTTTTTATGCACTTTCTCTCTTGTAATAGTAACTGCACCCACTTCTCTTCCTTCACACACTACAACATCAGGCACACTGCTAGTGTCTTCCAAAGTGAAGACTGATGCAAGTTACTCATTTAGTTCATCGGTCATCTCCTTGGCCCCTGTCATTATTTCTCCGGCCTCATCTTCTAGCAATCCTATGTCCACTCGCATTTCTCTTTTATTTTTATATACTTGAAAAAACTTTTACTGTCCACTTTGATATTATTTGCTAGCTTCCTTTCATATTTCATCTTTTCCCTTCTAATGATTTCTTTTGTTGCTCTCTGTAGGTTTTTAAAAACTTCTCAATTTTCTATCTTCCTACTAATTGTTGCTTTGTTGTATGCCCTTTCTTTTGCTTTTACATTAGCTTTGACTTCCCTTGTCAGCCACGGTTGTACTATTTACCATTTGAGTATTTCTTTATTTTTGCAATACATACGTCCTGTATTTTCCTAATTTTTCCCAGAAATACACGCCATTGCTGCTCTGCTGACATCCCTGCCAGCAGTTCCTTCCAATTTTCTTTGGCCAACTCCTCTCTCATACCACTGTAATTTCCCTTACTCCACTGAAATACTGCTACATCAAACTACTTTCTCCCTATCAATTTTCGAGTTGAAACACAATCATATTGTGATCATTGGTTCCTAAGGGTTCTTTTCCTTAATCTCCCTGATCATCTCCGGTTTATTACATAACACCCAAGCCAGTGTAGTAGCTAATTCCCTAGTAGGCTCAACGACAAACTGCTCTGAAATGCCTTTTCTTAGGTATTCAACAAACTCACTCCCTTGAGATCCATTACCAACCAGGTTTTCCTTAATCGACCTGCATGTTAAAATCTTCCATGACTACCATAACCTTGCCCTTTTGAATTGCCTTTTCTCTTTCCTGTTGTATTCTGTGGTCCACCTCCCAGCCACTGTTGGGAGTCCTGTATATAATTGCCAGCAGGGTCCTTTTACCCTTGCAGTTCCTTAACTCAACCTACAAGGATTCAACATCTTCCAATCCTTTGTCACATCTTTCTACTGATTTGATGCCAATCTTTACCAGTAGAGCCAGACCACACCTTCTGCCTACCTTCCTATCCCTCCGATGTAACGTATAACCTCGGACATTCAGCTCCTATCTACAACCATCCTTCAGCTATGATTCACAGTGATGGCCACATCATACTTGGCAATCTGTAATAGTGCAACAAGATCACGCACCTTATTTCTTATACTACGTGCATTTAGATACAACACCTTGAGTACCATATTTCTGTCCTTTCTGATTCTGCATCCCTAATGTTTTGATACTCACCCTGTTGGTTACAACTCGGCCCTATCACCCGCCTATCTTTCCTGACAGTCTAGCTGCATGCTATCTTTTCTTTTTTACCATCTGTTCTGTCGCGCGATCCTTCACTCCGGTTCCCACCCTTCTGTCAAATTAATTTAAACCCTCCCCAACAGCTCTAACAAACGTACCTGTGAAGATATTGGTCCCCCTCAGGTTCCATCACTTTTGAACAGGTCATACCTCCCTCAGAAGAGATCCCAATGATCCAAGAACCTGAACCCGGCCCCCTGCACCAGCTTCTCAGCCACGCATTTATCTGCCAAATCATCCTGTCTCTACCCTCACTGGTGCGTGGCACAGGCAGCAATTCAGAAATTACTACCCTGGAGGTCCCGCTTCTCAGCTTTCTACCTAGCTCTAAAAATTCTCTTTTCAGAACCTTATTACTTTTCCGTCCTATGTCATTGGTACCAATCTGTACCAAGACATCTGGCTGCTCCCCCTCCCTCTCCAAAATGTAGTGAGTGAGATCTAAGACATCCCTGACCCTGGCACCTGGGAGGCAACATACCATCTGGGTGTCCCGTTCATGTCCACAGAATCTCCTGTCTGTTCCCCTCTCTATTGAGTCTCCTGTCACTACAGCTCCCTTCTTCTCTCTCTTTCCCTTCTACACCACAGACCCATGGTCAGTGCCAGTAACCCGGTCGCTGTGGTATTCCCCTGGAAGGTCATCCCCCACAAAAATTTCAAAAGCAGTATACTTGTTTCTGAAGAGAATGGCCACAGGGATGCTCTGCTCTAACTGCCTATTTCCATCTCTCCTGACAGTCACCCAGCTACTCACCTCCTGCAACTTCGGTATGACTACTTCCCTGTAACTCTGATCTATTATTCGCCTCACTCTCCTGTACAAGCTGAAGGTCATCCAGTTGCTGCTCCAGATCCCTAACACGGTCTTCAAGGAGCTGCAGCTGGATGCACTTCACGCAGATGTAGTTCCCCGGGAGACTCTGGGTCTCCCAGATCTCCAACATCCGGCACAAAGAACTCATCATAGCCATTTAATGGTACAGTAAGAGAGAAAAAAACAATAAATAGGAAACCTTAACAGATGCTTTACACTGAGGCGACGCCTCTTTTGAACCAAAGCCTGTAGCTTCTGCTCTTGCCACTGGCCTGCTCCCGACAACGTCTGCTCCGCTTATCCAATCTGTACTTTTACTTAGTTTGTAGAGCTCTGTTGATGCCGCTGATAGGCCCCGTACAATAGGCAAATGCTTGCGAAGCTCCCTTTTTAAATAATCGCCGCCGACCTGCGAGAAATGCCTCCTCTTTGAGGATCTCTGTTGACGCCACTGATAGGCCCCATACAATAAGGACCCAAAATAACTATAGAATGTACTGTAAACAAGAAAGAAAACTGTTAACGTGAATCATTAATTTTGTTAATTTCTCCACTAATGCTGGAGGAACCATTTGCTGGATGAGCTCACAGGATTGAATAGCATCTATTGGGGGGAAGGAATCATTGACAATTTTGGGTCAAAACCCTGCTCTGGAACCCTGACTCTACAGTTGCTTGTGTATCCATTTTATGAGTCCACTGCAAAGTCTCTCCAAGCGATGCTGACTCTGATGAAGGTTTCCTCCTCTTGGTCAGGCAGATTGTTTGTGGTTTCAGATAAAGACATGTGTGCATGAGTGTATCCTCAAAAATCATTCAGCCTCCCTCAACCATGCTGCGGAATTCTGGGACTTGTAGTTCTTTTACAACCCACGTTGCCTCCCGTAGCGACGTTAAAATGCTTGTGGTGTTCTGGGATTTGAAGTCTGAAATGTAATTGCGGATGCAGAATATTGCCGTACTCCTTCTTGCGCATGCGGCTTTGGAGTTTTATAGTATTCGCTTTACACTTGTGACTGTGTGGCTTAGCACAACTCTAATGCCTTATTGATGATGCCAGATCAGCATATAGGAGGGAGATTGAAAATTTGGCTGGGTGGTACCATGACAACAACTACTTATTGCTTGTTACGCCGCTGGAATGAAGGTCCTCCATTAGTGGCGGTGTTCAGGATTTCCTTCATCGCGCCAGCAGCTTCTTCTCGGTTTTCAGTACTGTCAGTCATGCAACTCCGGGTGGAGACTCAGGAATACCGCCATACTCAGATGAAGAAGGATTCTTCACTGCTGTTTCCATACAATTTTGTTTTACTAGTCAGGGCTGTTAGCCCTAAGCTGTGCCCCGAACCTGGAGGTCTGGTGGACCACTCGTAGTCTGTCCTCTTCCCTTTGACCTGCTTTGCATGGGTGACCCTACCAAGAGCCCATGCATGAAGCCCTGACTCCAGCCAGCTTAGCTCTCTGGGTCATTGAGGTATGCAAGGCTCCAAACCACAACGAGATTGTGGTCCTCTTTGAGAATTACAACAAACAACTCTCAATGCCTTCAAGACCAAGGAGATGATTATTGTTTATAGGAGGAAGAAACCAGAGGTCCGCGAACTAGTATTCCTCAGAGTATCAGGGGTGAAGAGTGTCAGCAACTTTAAATTCCTTGGCATTATTTCAGAGGGTCTATCCTGGGTCCAACAAGTAAGTGCTATTACGAAGAAAACATGGCAACACCTCTATTTTCTTAGGCGTTTGAGAAGATTCAGTATGTCATCGAAAACTTTGACAAACTTCTGTATATATGTAGTGGAGAATATATAGACTGGTTGCATCACAGCCTGGTATGGAAACACCAATGCCCTTATATGGAAAACACTACAAAATGTAGTGGACATGGCCCAGTCCATCGCGGGTAAAGCCCTCCCCACCAATGAGCACATCTGTACGAATTACTATTGCAGAAAAGCAGCATCTATCTTCAAGGATGTTCACCATCCAAGACTTGCGTTTTTCTCGCTGCTGCCATCAAGAAAGTGGTACAGGAGCCTCAGCACCACGTACCACCAGGTTCAGGAACAGTTATCACCCCTCGACCATCAGACTTTTGAACCAGAAGGTTGCGATGATCTTGGATGTTTTTATCATGATCGTAAGACCCTATTGGACACTGGTAATGAAGAATGCTGCAAGTCCAACTCACTGGTTTATTGACAAGACTAGTGGGGGGAGAGCTGCATGGCCTTGGTTGTGGTGTGGACCAAGCCTCCTTCAGGCCTCCACCTTGCCTGTTGCAGCTCACGAGGAAGGGGATTCCATGCTGAGTAGGGAGTTGGATTCTCCCGTTGGTGCTGCCCTCCGCTGTTCACTAGGTGGGAGACAAGCTGGACTGCGTTCTTCTGGGGCTGCACGGCACTGTTTGAGGAACTGTTCTTGCAGAAATGTGACTCCAGGACACTATCCACACACCATCAATCTTCAGGCCCTGACACTCGGATTTGGGCTATATTTTTTAAAATATTTTTGTAACTATTTTTCTGCTATAATTTGTGCTACTGTTGGTCTCTGTTCCGTACCTTGGCCTCAGAGGAACGCTGATAAGAGAAAATCTGCAGATGCAGGAAATCCGAGCAACACACACCAAATGCTGGAGGAACTCAGCAGGCCAGGCAGCATCTAGGAAAAGAGTACAGTTGATGTTTCAGGCTGAAACCCTTCGGCCCAGAACAGAGAAAAAAAGCTGAGTAGATTTAAAAGGTGGGGGGGGGGGGGAGGAAGAGAGAAACGCAAGGTGATAGGTGAAACCTGAAGGGGAGGGGATGAAGTAAAGAGTTGGGAGGTAAATTGGTGAAAGAGACAGAAGGCCATGGAAGAAAGAAAAGGGGGGAGGGCACCAGAGGGAGGCGATGGGCAAGCAAGGAGATGAGGTGAGAGAGGGAAAAGGGGATGGGAAATGGTGAAGGGGTGGATGGGGGGGGCATCACTGGAAGTTTGAGAACTCAATGTTCATGCCATCAGGTTGGAGGCTACCCAAACGGAATATAAGGTGTTGTTCCTCCAACCCAAGTGTACCTTCATCACGACAGTGGAGGAGACGTAGTTTGGGAGACCGCTTCACTGAGCGTCTAAGCTCCACCAGAAAATGCGGGATCTCTTATTGGCCACCCATTTTAATTCCGTTTCCCATTCCCATTCCAATAGGTTTATCCATGGCCTCCTTCGCTGTCTGGTAACGCCAACACCCCCTTCACCATTTTCCATTCCCTTTTTCCGTTTAGTATCAATTATATTGCAGGAAAAGGAAGGTGAAATGAAGAATACGTTCAGCTGCTGATGAAACGTATCCCCCATTTTGAGCATCTGCTCAAGATATTTTCTATAATTATATCAATACAGTTTGTTAAGTGAATCCTTTTAATTTTGATGTGAGTTGTACTAATACTTCCAAGAACACATCTAGGATTTCGTAGAATACAAAACAGAACTTAGTGAAGGTTAATTTAAAGAAAATGTATATAATACTGCCTCTAAATCATATGAAAACTGATTGAAAACTTTGGCATCCAATATGAAAAGGTGCATTTGTAAGAAGTATGCTTGTCTCTGCCATTAATTTGGTTATGGTGCTGTTGAGGAAGATGATTTGGGGTGGGTAGGAAGAAGTGGCTTACAGTTGGTGGCGCAGTGCCATTACAAAGTGCTAATTTGTGTCGAGGACCAGGGAATGATAGATTGATGTGAAAATCATATGTTAATTATAAGGGTAGCATAAGTGTAGCTCATTGAAATCCATTCGTGATTTTCTAGCAATAAATTTTAACTATTAGCACAGATTAAAATATGGTTAAAATTATTTTGAAATTTGCATTATAACAATTTTTTAGATTATGAAGACACGTAGTCCTCTTTTATTGTCATTTGGTAATGCATGCATTAAGATATGCATCAAAATATTGTCTGTCATCCAAGCAAATTTAACAATTGATTTTTTTTTGCTGCTATACTACTTCATCTGGAAACCATATGAATTCTGAAACCTTGATTTAAGGTGACATTATTTTCTGAAGAATTAAATGTTTGCTCCAAGGACGATAGAATATGAAATTAGATTGCTTGAGATCTTCAGAGGAAACGTTAAGTAGATAATCTTGACAGAGTTTCCATATATATTCTGTTGTGCTTCAAGAATCTTTCAATATGTCTGATGGAAAGAAACAATTGAAATCTAAATAAAGGTGGTATGTCAGTCTTCCTTGATCAATAAATCTTTCTTGTGTCTTTAGGCTTTTTAAAATGTTACTCCATCTAAAGCAGCTTCTAATTATTTTATTATATCTTATTCTCTTAGTGCAATTCCAACATTTACTAAGAATGAGTTGTAAAGCAGACGACCACACAGAAGTGACGTCGGAGGCCTCAAGGTGCCCCAGACGCTTCCCCGGAGCGACCACCGTAAAGCCCCATTGGTGGCCATCCACAGCTGCCGGAAGTGAGGCCTCCGCCGCCGACCTCGGAAATCGAGCCCGAGGCTCGGCTGGATGGAGGCCTCCGCAACCGTGACTCAGTTTACGGACTTGTTTCAGCCAGGAGCCCAGCCCTCCGGGATTAAGTGTTGGCTTCGGGGGCCGACCAAATCTACAGCCTGGGCCCTCGGCAGCTGGAAGTGGCAGCGGAGCCTCCTCCGTCACTCGGCCCGACCTGGAGCGCCTGATGACACGACCCACCGATCGATCCCCACGGGACGCGTCCACCAACCTCAAAGAGCTGACAACAACACACTGCATCAATGGAAACCTGGAAAGATGCACTATTTACTGAGGAAGCGTGGAAAGAGAGCTGGGCTGCTGGTCAGATTGAAGCTGAGGGGCTTCAGGGTCCCTATGCCCACCATCCTACTAGCTAATGTGCAAGCCATAGAGAACAAGGTGGATGATCTTAAAGGGAGACTCACCTACTGCAGGGAGATGCAGAACTGCTGTGTATTCTGTTTCACCGAGACCTGGCTCTCCCCTGCCACCCCCGACTGTGCCATCTGACCGGAGGGGTTTTCTAAAATATATGTAGGAGGTAGCATCGGAAAGGAAGAGAGTACAGTACTTAGGAAATTTCTAACTTGGAGATATCTAAAAAAATGTATTCTTGGTAAGTTATATTTGTTAGATAATTGCTCAAAGGACATAAGGGAACCATCTAAAAATAAATCCAAAAACCCTGAAATACCATTAGTCTTCCAAATTTGAAAAGCACGATCAGTGGAAGAGGGAGGGAAGAATATGTTACCTAAAATAGGAATCGCAAGCCCAAATTGATTAAGATTGAAAAATTTTCGGAATTGAAACCAAATATGTAAGGTATATTTAACTATCGGGTTACAAACCAGTTTACAGCGTTTCAAATCAAAAGGAAAAGAAGAACCTAAAATGGAGCCAAGTGCATAACCTTGAGCAGATTGTAATTCCAATACTACCCATTTAGGAATGGATAGCATATCTTGATCAAGTAACCAAAATTTCATATGTCGAATATTAATTGCCCAATAATAGAATCTAAAGTTAGGTAATGCCAAACCTCCATCTCTCTTAGCTTCCTGTAGATGTATTTTACCCAATCTCGGGTTTTTATTTTGCCAAATAAATGAAGAAATTTTAGACGCAAACAACAGGAATTCTGCAGATGCTGGAAATTCAAGCAACATACATCAAAGTTGCTGGTGAACGCAGCAGGCCAGGCAGCATCTATAGGAAGAGGCGCAGTCGACGTTTCAGGCCGAGACCCTTCGTCAGGAAGTCCTGACGAAGGGTCTCGGCCTGAAACGTCGACTGCGCCTCTTCCTATAGATGCTGCCTGGCCTGCTGCGTTCACCAGCAACTTTGATGTATGTTGAAGAAATTTTAGAGTCAACTTTATCAAAAAAGGTTTTATTAAAGGTCGTTACTCTTTTTATAACATTCGTACACTGTTAAACATTGTTTATACTCCCTCACAAAATGATCCTGAGTGTGTCATTTCCTTAGACGCTGAAAAAGCCTTCAACAGAGTCGAATGGCCTTACTTATTTAAGGTGCTTGAAATGTTCAATTTCAGTCCGAAATTTATATCCTGGATCAAATTGTTATATCACTCTCCTATGGACTCAGTTCGTACTAACTCTTTAAGCTCACCTTTTTTCCCTCTTTTTCGAGGCACCAGACAAGGTTGTCCTCTTAGTCCCTTATTATTTGATATTGCATTAGAACCTCTTGCAATTGCCATTCGAGAATCTCCAAATATTATTGGGATAACTTGGGGTTTAAAGTCCCATAAAGTATCACTGTATGCTGATGACTTACTTTTATATATTTCTAATCCTCAAAAATCTATCCCTGCTGCTTTAGATTTATTAGCACAATTTAGTCTTTTTTCTGGAACACCGGTCGGTGAAGTGTTGTCCCTACTATCTGCCATGGGAATTCACCTCGGTCATACTGACAGCGGTCTACATTCCCCCCCAGGCAGACGTGGAGTGTGCTTTGAACATTCTGTATGCCAACATCAGTGAACTTGAGACCAAGTATCCGGAGGCTTTGCTCATTACAGCTGGGGACTTTAACCAGGCCAACTTCAGAAAGGCGCTGCCAAAGTTATACCAACATGTCTCCTGCCCCACTAGAGGCCCAAATATACTTAACCACTGCTACACAGCCTACCGTTCCATACCACGACTTCAATTCAGAAAATGGGACCATCAGGCCGTACTCCTCTTCCCGGCTTACAAACAGAAACTGAAGCGGGAGGTCATGGTGTCAAAAGTAGTGTCGCGTTGGACGGAGGAAACGGATGAGGTCCTCCGTGACTGCTTTGAATCAGTGGACTGGTTAGTATTCAAGGACTCGGCAGCTAACCTCGATGAGTATGCCTCAGCTGTCACAGACTTTATTTGGAAATGCATGGAGGACTGTGTGTCTTGCAAGACGATCCGGGTATTCCCTAACCGGAAACCTTGGATGAATTATGAGGTCAAGTCCCTTTTAAAGGCTAGAGCTGCGGCTTTTAGGTCCGGGGATACCAGTCGCTACACGGAATCCAGGTGTGAACTCCGGAAAGCCATTAAGGGCGCCAAGAGGCAATATCGAGCCAAGTTAGAAGCCCAGGCTAACCAGAGGGATGCCAGTAGACTATAACAGGGTCTAAATGAGATCACTGGGTGCAAAGAAAAGGCTGGGAATATCAATAACTCTGGCGCTTCTCTTCCTGACAAACTTAATGTATTCTACGCAAGATTCGAACAGAAGAGGAGCATTCCGCTCCCTCCAGATGAACCGGACCTGGTGGCATCGAGATTCATCGTCACCGAGGAGGACGTTAGAAGGACCTTCCTGAAGATAAATCCAAGGAAGGCGAGGGGCCCAGATAGCGTCCCAGGATGGTTCTCCGGGTCTGTGCAAGCGAGCTAGCTGGAGTGTTTGCTGACAGCTTCAACTGCTCCTTGCTTCAGTCTAAGATCCCCTCGCGTTTTAAGAAGGCAACGATAATCCCAGTGCGAAGAAGAGCAAGGTGGCGTGCCTGATTGACTATCGACCTGTGGCTCTGACATCAATTGCTATGAAGTGCTTCCAGCAATTGGTTATGGCACACATCAACCACAGCCTACCAGTCAACCGCGACGCTTTGCAATTCGCCTACCGGAGCACCAGGTCAATGGCAGATACCATCCCTATGGCCCTACATTCCTCCTTAGAACACCTGGAGAATAAAGACACTTACATAAGGCTCCTTTTCATTGACTACAGCTCTGCCTTTAATGCCATTACTCCAAATAAACTGATTCCTAAGCTCCGGAACCTGGGCCTTAGCACTCAGATCTGCAGCTGGATCTTCAACTTCCTCACAGACAGGACCCAGGCTGTAAATATAGGGGACAAGCTCTCCTCTACAATCACTCTGAGCACCGGTGCCCCACAAGGCTATGTACTCAGCCCCCTGCTGTACTCACTGTACACCCATGATTGTGTAGCCAAGTTTCCATCGAACTCAATATGTAAGTTTGCTGATGACACAGCAATTGTAGGCCATATCTCGGGTAATGATGAGTTTGAGTACAGAGAGGAAATTAAGAACCTGGTGGCATGGTGCGAAGACAATAACCTATTCCTCAACGTCAGCAAGACAAAGGAATTGGTTGTTGTCTTCAGAAGGAGTAGTGGACTGCACGACCCAATTTACATCGGTGGTGCACAAGTGGAACAGGTCAAGAGCTTTAAGTTCCTTGGGGTCAATATCACAAATGACCTGACTTGGTCCAACCAAGCACAGTCCACTGCCAAGAAGGCCCACCAGCACCTTACTTCCTGAGAAAACTAAAGAAGTTTGGCCTATCCCCTGAAACCTTCACTAATTTTTATAGATGCACCATAGAAAACATTCTTCTAGGGTGCATCACAACCTGGTATGGAAGTTGTCCTGTCCAAGAACGGAAGAAGCTGCAGAAGATTGTGAACACGGCGCAGCACATCACACAAACCAATCTTCCATCCTTCGACTCCCTTTACACTGCACGCTGTCGGAGCAGTGCTGCCAGGATAATCAAGGACATGACCCACCCAGCCAACACACTTTATGTCCCTCTTCCCTCCGGGAGAAGGCTCAGGAGCTTGAAGACTCGTACAGCCAGATTTGGGAACAGCTTCTTTCCAACTATGATAAGACTGCTGAACGGATCCTGACCCAGATCTGGGCCGTACCCTCCAGATATCTGGACCTGCATCTCGGTTTTTTTGCACTACCTTACTTCCCATTTTTCTATTTTCTATTTATGATTTATAATTTAAATTTTTAATATTTACTATCAATTTGTAATCCAGGGAGCGGGAAGCGCAGAATCAAATATTGCTGTGATGATTTACGTTCTAGTATCTATTACTTGGCGACAATAAAGTATAAAGAATAAAGTGTCATTGAAAATGAGTCTGTAGGTTGTTGAGTCAATTCAGAGTAGTGATGAATGAAGTTATCCGCATTGTTTCAGTAGCCTGATGGTTGTAGGATAATAACTGTTCCTGAATCTAGTGGTGTGGGACCTAAGGCTTCTGTACCTCTTTCCTGCTGCAGCAGCAAGAAGAGAGAAGAGGCCTGGATGGTGGGGGTCCTTGATGATGGATGCTGCTTTCTTGTGAATAACATATAACAATTACAGCACAGAAAAAGGCCACCAACCTGCACTCAGCCCATAACCCTCCATTCCTTTCCTGTCCATATAGCTGTCCAGTTTAACTTTAAATGACAACATCAAACCTGCCTCAACCACTTCTGCTGGAAGCTCGTTCCACACAGCTACCACTCTCTGAGTAAAGAAGTTCCCCCTCATGTTACCCCTTAACTTTTGCCCTTTAACTCTCAACCCATGTCCACTTGTTTGAATTTCCCCCACTCTCAATGGAAAAAGCCTACCCACGTCAACTCTATCTATCCCCCTCATAATTTTAAATACCTCTATCAAGTCCCCCCTCAACCTTCTACATTCCAAAGAATAAAGACCCAACTTGTTCAACCTTTCTCTGTAACTTAGGAGATGAAACCCAGGTAACATTCTAGTAAATCTTCTCTGTACTCTCTCAATTTTTTTGACATCTTTCCTATAAATCGGTGACCAGAACTGTACACAATACTCCAAATTTGGCCTTACCAATGTCGGGTACAATTTCAATATTACATCCCAACTCCTATACTCAATGCTCTGATTTATAAAGGCAAGCATACCAAAAGTTTTCTTCACCACCCTATCCACATGAGATTCCACCTTTAGGGAACTATGCACCATTATTCCTAGATCCCTCTGTCCTACTGCATTCTTCAGTGCCCTACCATTTACCATGTATGTCCTATTTTGATTAGTCCTACCAAAATGTAGCACCTCACATTTATCAGCATTAAACTCCATCTGCTATCTTCCAGCTCACTCTTCTAACTGGCCTAAATCTCTCTGCAAGCTTTGAAAACCTACTTCATTTTCCACAATTCCACCTATCTTAGTATCATCTGCATACTTACTAATCCAATTTACCACCCCATCAACCATATCATTAATGTATATGACAAATAACATTGGACCCAGTACAGATCCCTGAGGCACACCAGCATTCACCAGCCTACAATCTGACAAACAGTTATCCACCAGTACTCTCTGGCATCTCCCATCCAGCCATTGCTGAATCCATTTTACTACTTCAATATTAATACCTAACAATTGAAACTTCCTAACTAACCCTCCATGTGGAACCTTGTCAAAGGCCTTACTGAAGTCCATATAGACAACATCCACCGCTTTACCCTCATCAACTTTCCCAGTAACCCCTTCAAAAAATTCAACAAAATTTGTCAAACATGACCTTCCATGCACAAATCCACATTGACTGTTTCTAATCAGACCCTCTCTATCCAGATAATTATATACACCATCTCTAAGAATACTTTCCATCAATTTACCCACAACTGACGTCAAACTCTCAGGCTGATAATTGCTAAGTTTACTCTTAGAACCCTTTTTAAACAATGTAACAACATGAGCAATATGCCAATCCTCCAGCACCATGCCCGTTTCTAATGACATGTGAAATATTTCTGTCAGAACCCCTGCTATTTCCACATTAACTTCCCTCAAGGTCCTAGGGAATATCCTGTCAGGGCCCAAAGACTTATCCGCTTTTATATTCATTAAAAGCGCCAGTACTTCCTCTTCTTTAATCATCATAGCTTCCATAACTACTCAACTTGTTTCCCTTACCTTACACAATTCAAGTTCCTTCTCCTTAGTGAATACCGAAGAAAAGAAATTGTTCAAAATCTCCCCCATCTCTTTTGGCTCGGCACATAGCCATCCACTGTGATTCTCTAAGGGACCAATTTTATCCCATACTATCCTTTTGCTATTAATATAACTGTAGAAACTGTTTGGATTTATTTTCACCTTACCTGCCAAAGCAACCTCATATCTTCTTTTAGCTTTTCTAATTTCTTTCTTAAGATTCTTTTTACATTCTTTATATTCCTCGAGCACCTCATTTACTCCATGCTGCCTATAGTTATTGTAGATATATTCTTTTTCCGAACCAAGTTTCCAATATCCCTTGAAAATCATGGCTCTTTCAAACTTTTAACCTTTCCTTTCAACCTAACAGGAACTGAAAGATTCTGTACCCTCAAAATTTCACCTTTAAATGACCTCCATTTCTTTATTACATCATTCCCATAAAACAAATTGTGCCAGTCCATTCCTTCTAAATGCTTTCGCATGTCCTCAAAGTTAGCCTTTTTCCAATCAAAAATCTCAACCCTGGGTCCAGTCCTATCCTTCTCCATAATTATATTGAAACTAATGGCATTGTGATCACTGGATCCGAAGTGCACCCCAACACATACCTCCATCACCTGACCTATTTTATTCACTAACAGGAGATCCAACACTGCCCCTTCTCTAGTTGGTACCTCTATGTATTGCTGCAAAAAACTATCCTGTATATATTTTACAAACTCCAAACTTAAATATGCTTAATGGGAAGGTCTTTGCCTGTGATAGACTTGACCATGTCCACTACTTTCTATGGCCTTTTCCATTCTTGGGCATTGGTGTTTGCATAACATGCTGTGGTTCAGTCAGTTAGGATACTCCCTAATATGGATCCATAGGGGTTTCTTGAAGTTTCTGGTGACATGCCAAATCTATGCAAATTTCTGAGAAAGTAAGAGGTGCTGTCGTGCCTTCTTTGTGATAGCATTTGGGTACTGGTCCCAGGACAGATCCTCTGATATGCTGACACCAAGGAATTTAAAGCTACTGAACCTCTCCACTTCATGGATTTCCAGCTTTTTTTTCCTGTTGTCAATAATCAGCTCTTTGGCTTCACCGATGTTGAGTTAGAGGTGGTTGCTGTTGTGGCACAACTTAACCATGTTTTTATTCTTCCTATATGCCAATTCATCGCTACTTTTAACTTGGGCAACAAGAGTCATTTTGTCAGCAAGAGTCATTTTGTACTGAGCCACACAGCTATAAAGTGAGTACAGCAGGGGACTAAGCACACAGCCCTGTGGTGCAACTGTGCTGATTGTGAGTGTGGAGATGTTGTTGCCAATCCAAACTAACTGGTGTCTGTCAGTGAATGAGATTGGCCCTGTTGTGAATCTAGGCAAATCGGAGTGAATCCAGGTCACTCCTCGGGCAGGAGTTGATATACTCCATGACCAACCTTTTGAAGCACTTAAAGGATGTAAGTGCTGCTTCTCAATAGTCACTGAGGCAGGGTACTATGTTCTTGCAGTGTGATCGGTACCTGCATGAAGCAGGTGGGCAGGTGGGAATGTCAGACTGCTGAAGCAAGAGGTTGAAGATGTTTGTGAGTGCGCCAGCCAGTTGATTAGCACAGGTCTTCAGTACTCGGCGAGATGTTTTCCGCGGATTCGCCCTCCTGGAGGGTGCTCACACTTTGGCCTTGGAGACTGAGATCACAAGGTCTTTGGCTGTTAGGGTTCGTGAAGGTGCCTTGATTTTCTGTTCAAAGCAAGCATGAAAACCATTCAGCTCACCTGGGAGTGAAAACCCCTTGGCATTTATGTTGCTCGGTTTTGCTCTGTAGGAGGTGATGGTATTCAAGTCCTGCCACAGTTATGGAGCATCCTGCTGTAATTCAAGTTTAGTCTGGAATTGTCCTTTTGTATCGAAGATAGTCTTTTGGGGGTCATACCTATTGTAGTTTCCCAGATCACCAGTCCTAAGCACCACCAATCTAGCTCTCAATTACGAACCACTTGGTTTTTCATGGGTGAGGGAGACTGAATGATTTTTGAGGACACACTCGTGCACGTATGTCTTTATCTGGAACCACAAACAATCTGCCTGACCAAGAGGAGGAAATCTTCATCAGAGTCAGCCTCGCTTGAAGAGACTTTGCAGTGGACTCATAAAATGGATACACAAGAGACTGTAGAGTCAGGTTTCCAGAGCAGGATTTTGACCCAAAATTGTCAATGATTCCTTTCCCCCAATAGATGCGACTCAATCCTGTGAGTTCCTCCAGCAAATGGTTTATCGCTGGAAATACTCAGTGGGTCAGGCAGCATCAGTGGAGAAATTAGCAAAATTAATGTTTCACGTTAACAGGTTTCTTTCTTGTTTATTCTATAGTTATTTTGGGTCCAATTGTATGGAGTCTATCAGTGGTGTCAACAGAGATCCTCGAAGAGGAGGCATTTCTCGCAGGTCGGTGGTGATTATTTAAAAAGAGCTTCGCAAGCGTTTGTACGGGGCCTATCAGCAGCATCAGCAGAGCTCTACGAAGAAGAGATGTTTCTCACAGGTCGGCGGCGATTATTTAAAAAGAGAGCTTCGCAGGCATTTGCCCATTGTATGGGGCCTATCAGCGGCATCAACAGAGCTCTACAAACTAAATAAGAGTACAGAATGGATAAGCAGAGCAGACAGTGGCGAGAGTAGAAGTGACAGGCTTTGGTTCAAAAGAGGCGTCGCCTCAGTGTAAAGCATCTGTTAAGGTTTCCTTTTTATCTTTGTTTCTCTCTTACTGTACCATTAAATGGCTGTGATGTATTCTTTGTGCCGGATGTTGGAGATCTGGGAGACCCAGATTCTCCCAGGGAACTACATCTGCATGAAGTGCATCCGGCTGCAGCTCCTTGAAGACCGTGTTAGGGATCTGGAGCAGCAACTGGATGACCTTCGGCTTGTATGGGAGAACGAGGAGATAATTGATCAGAGTTACAGGGAAGTAATCATCCCAAAGTTGCAGGAGGCGAGTAGCTGGGTGACTGTAAGGAGAAATGGAAAATAGGCAGTTAGAGCAGAGCATCCCTGTGGCCATTCTCTTCAGAAACAAGTATACTGCTTTCAAAATTTTTGTAGGGGATGACCTCCCTAGAGAATGCCATGGCGACTGGGTAACAGGCACTGAGCATGGGTCTGTGGTGCAGAAGGGAAAGAGAGAGAAGAAGGGAGCTGTAGTGATAGGAGACTCAATAATGAGAGGAACAGACAGGAGATTCTGTGGACATGAACGGGACACCCAAATGGTATGTTACCTCCCAGGTGCCAGGGTCAGGAATGTCTCAGATTGCGTCCACAACATTTTGGAGAGGGAGAGGGAGCAGCCAGATTTCTTAGTATATATTAGTACCAATGACATAGGAAGGAAAAATAATGAGGTTCTGAAAAGAGAATTTTTAGAGCTAGGTCGAAAGCTGAGAAACGGGACCTCCAGGGTAGTAATTTCTGGATTTCTGCCTGTGCCATGCACCAGTGAGGGTAGAAACAGGATGATTTGGCAGATAAATGCGTGGCTGAGAAGCTGGTGCAGGGGGCAGAGCTTTAGGTTTCTGGAACATTGGGATCTCTTCTGAGGGTGGTAGACCTGTTCAAAAGCGATGAGTTGCACTTGAACCTGAGGGGGACCAATATTTTCACAGGTAGGTTTGTTAGAGCTGTTGGGGAGGGTTTAAATTAATTTGGCAGGGGGGTGGGGACTGGAGTGGAAGATCGCAGGACAGAACAGATGGTAAAAAATAAAAGATAGCATGCAGCTAGACTGTCAGGAATGGCAGGCAGGTGATAGGACTCAGTTGTAACCAACAGGCTGAGTATCAAAACATTAGGGATGCAGAATCAGAAAGGACAGAAATACGGTACTCAAGGTGTTGTATCTAAATGCACGTAGTATAAGAAATAAGGTGCATGATCTTGTTGCACTATTACAGATTGCCAAGTCATGGAAGATTTTAACATGCAGGTCGATTAAGGAAAACCTGGTTGGTAATGGATCTCAAGGGAGTGACTTTGTTGAATACCTAAGAAAAGGCATTTCAGAGCAGTTTGTCGTTGAGCCTACTAGGGAATTAGCTACTACACTGGCTTGGGTGTTATATAATGAACCGGAGATGATCAGGGAGCTTAAGGAGAAGAACCCTTAGGAACCAATGATCACAATATGATTGTGTTTCAACTCGAAATTTGATAGGGAGAAAGTAGTTTGATGTAGCATTATTTCAGTGGAGTAAGGGAAATTACAGTGGTATGAGAGAGGAGCTGGCCAAAGTAAATTAGAAGGAGTTGCTGGCAGGGATGTCAGCAGAGCAGCAATGGCGTGGATTTCTGGGAAAAATTAGTAAAATACAGGACATATGTATTGTAAAAATAAAGCAATACTCAAATGGTAAATAGTACAACCGTGGCTGACAAGGGAAGTCAAAGCTAATGTAAAAGCAAAAGAAAGGGCATACAACAAAGCAAAAATTAGCAGGAAGATAGAAAATTGAGAAGTTTTTAAAAACCTACAGAGAGCAACAAAAAAATCATTAGAAGGGAAAAGATGAAATATGAAAGGAAGCTAGCAAATAATATCAAACCGGATAGTAAAAGTTTTTTGAAGTATGTTGAAAATAATAGAGAAATGCGAGTGGACATAGGACTGCTAGAAGATGAGGCCGGAGAAATAATAACGGGGGACAAGGAGACGACCGATGAACTAAATGAGAATTTTGCATCGGTCTTCACTGTGGAAGACAAGAGCAGTATGCCTGATGTTGTAGTGTGTGAAGGAAGAGAAATGGGTGCAGTTACTGTTACAAGAGAGAAGGTGCTCAAAAAGCTGAAAGACCTAAAGGTACATAAGTCATTTGGACCAGAGGAAATGCACCTTAGGGTTCTGAAAGAGGTAGCGTTAGAGATTGTGGTGGCATTAGAAATGAGCTTTCAAAAATCATTGGACTCTGGCATGGTGCCAGAGGACTGGAAAATTGCAACTGTCACTGTACACTTTAAGAAAGGAGGAAGGCAGCAGAAAGGAAATGAAAGACCAGTTAGCGTGACCTCAGTGGTTGGGAAGATGTTAGAGTGAAT
The DNA here is from genome assembly GCF_963921235.1 of Mobula hypostoma. Taxonomy (NCBI): domain Eukaryota; kingdom Metazoa; phylum Chordata; class Chondrichthyes; order Myliobatiformes; family Myliobatidae; genus Mobula; species Mobula hypostoma. The sequence goes on from NC_086100.1 coordinate 33,892,806, forward strand.
TGTTAAGGATGAGGTTATGAAGTACATGGGGACACAGGACTAGATAGGACAAGGGAAGTATTATTTCCTGTTGGAATTCCTTGAGGAGCTTACAGGTGGGATAGATAAAGGGGATGCAGTGGATGTTGTATATTTGGACTTTCAGAAGGCCTTTGACACATGAGGCTTACTACCAAGTTAAGAGCCCATGGTATTGCAGGAATGTCACTAACATGGTTAGCGTACTGGCAGATTGGTAGGAGGCAGCGAGAAGGAATAAAAGGATCCTTGTCTGGTTGGCTGCCAGTGACTAGTGGTATCCTGCAGGGGTTGGTGTTGGGACCACTTTTTTATGCTGTATATAAATGATATATCTGATAGAATAGATGGCTTTGTTGCCAAGTTTGCAGATGATACAAACATTGGTGGAGGGATAGGTAGTGCTGAGGAAATGGGAAGGATGCAGAAGGACTTAGATTAGGAGAATGGGCAAGAAAGTGGCAAATGAAATACAATTTTGGAAAATACATGTTCATGCACTTTGGTTGTAGAAATAAATGTGGACTATTTTCGAAACGAAGAGAAAATCCTAAAATCTAAGATGCAAAAGGACTTCGAAGTCCTTATTAAGATTATTCTAAAGAGTAACTTGCAGGTTGATTCAATGGCGAGGAAGGCAAATGTCATGTTAGCATTCATTTCAAGGGGTCTAGAATACAAGAGCAAGGATGTGATGCTGAGGCTTTATAAGGCACTGGTGAGGCCTCACCTTGAGTGTCGTGAACAGATTTGAGCCCCTCATCTTAGAAAAGATGTATTGGGATTGGAGAGGGTCCAGAGGAGGTTCACAAGGATGATTCCAGGATGATTCCTGTCATAGTATGTCACAGGCATATTATGAGACTATAAGGCTAGAACTTGCGGGTGTGAATTGGGATGATGTTTTTGCAGGAAAATGTACTATGGACATGTGGTCGATGTTTAGAGATCTCTTGCGGGATGTTAGGGACAAATTTGTCTCGGTGAGGAAGATAAAGAATGGTAGGGTGAAGGAACCATGGGTGACAAGTGAGGTGGAAAATCTAGTCAGGTGGAAGAAGGCAGCATACATGAGGTTTAGGAAGCAAGGATCAGATGGGTCTATTGAGGAATATAAAGAAGCAAGAAAGGAGCTTAAGAAGGGGCTGAGAAGAGCAAGAAGGGGGTATGAGAAGGCCTTGGTGAGTAGGGTAAAGGAAAACCCCAAGGCATTCTTCAATTATGTGAAGAGAAAAAGGATGACAGGAGTGAAGGTAGGACCGATTATAGATAAAGGTGGGAGAAGTGCCTGGAGGCTGTGGAAGTCAGCGAGGTCCTCAATGAATACTTCCCTTCAGTATTCACCAATGAGAGGGAACTTGATGATGGTGAGGACAATATGAGTGAGGTTGATGTTCGGGAGCATGTTGATATTAAGGGAGAGGAGGTGTTGGAGTTGTTAAAATACATTAGGACAGATAAGTCCCCGGGGCCTGATGGAATATTCCCCAGGCTGCTCCACGAGGCAAGAGAAGAGATTACTGAGCCTCTGGCTAGGAACTTTATGTCCTCGTTGTCCACGGGAATGGTACCGGAGGATTGGAGGGAGGCGAATGTTTTCACCTTGTTCAAAAAAGGTAGTAGGGATAGTCTGGGTAATTATAGACCAGTGAGCCTTACGTCTGTGGTGGGAAAGCTGTTGGAAAAGATTCTTAGAGATAGGACCTATAGGTATTTAGAGAATCATGGTCTGATCAGGGACAGTCAGCATGGCTTTGTGAAGGGCAGATCGTGTCTAACAAGCTTGATAGAGTTCTTTGAGGAGGTGACCAGGCATATAGATGAGGGTAGTGCAGTGGATGTGATCTATATGGATTTTAGTAAGGCATTTGACAAGGTTCCACATGGTAGGCTTATTCAGAAAGTTAGAAGGCATGGGATCCAGGGAAGTTTGGCCAGGTGGATTCAGGATTGGCTTGCCTGCAGAAGGCAGAGGGTGGTGGTGGAGGGAGTACATTCAGATTGGAGGATTGTGACTAGTGGTGTCCCACAAGGATCTGTTCTGGGACCTCTACTTTTCGTGATTTTTATTAACGACCTGGATGTGGGGGTAGAAGTGTGGGTTGGCAAGTTTGCAGATGACACAATGTTGGTGGTGTTGTAGATAGTGTAGAGGATTGTCAAAGATTGCAGAAAGACATTGATAGGATTCAGAAGTGGGCTGAGAAGTGGCAGATGGAGTTCAACCCGAAGAAGTGTGAGGTGGTACACTTTGGAAGGACAAACTCCAAGGCAGAGTACAAAGTAAATGGCAGGATACTTGGTAGTGTGGAGGAGCAGTGGGATCTCGGGGTACATGTCCACAGATCCCTGAAAGTTGCCTCACAGGTGGATAGGGTAGTTAAGAAAGCTTATGGGGTGTTAGCTTTCATAAGTCAAGGGATAGAGTTTAAGAATCGTGATATAATGATGCAGCTCTATAAAGCTCTGGTAGGCCACACTTGGAGTACTGTGTCCAGTTCTGGTCACCTCACTATAGGAAGGATGTGGAAGCATTGGAAATGGTACAGAGGAGATTTACCAGGATGCTGCCTGGTTTAGAAAGTATGCATTATGATCAGAGATTAAGGGAGCTAGGGCTTTACTCTTTGGAGAGAAGGAGGATGAGAGGACACAAGATAGAGGTGTACAAGATAATAAGAGGAATAGATAGCGTTGATATCCAGCACCTCTTTCCCAGGGCACCACTGCTCAATACAAGAGGACATGGCTTTAAGGTAAGAGTTGGGAAGTTCAACGGGGATATTAGAGGAAAGTTTTTTACTCAGAGAGTGGTTGGTGTGTGGAATGCACTGCCTGAGTCAGTGGTGGAGGCAGATACACTGGTGAAGTTTAAGAGACTACTAGACAGGTATATGGAGGAATTTAAGGTGGGGGGTTATATGGGAGGCAGGGTTTGAGGGTCGGCACAACATTGTGGGCTGAAGAGCCTGTGCTGTACTGTACTATTCTATGAATGTGTTATCATACAAGGAACGTTTGATGGCTCTGGATCTGTACTCGCTGGAATTCGGAAGGATGAGGGGGGATCTCATTGAAACCTTTTGAATGTTGAAAGACCTAGACAAGTCTAGGACAAGAGGGCACAGCGTCAGTGTAGAAGGGTGCCCTTTCAAAACAGATGTGGAGAAATGTCCTTAGCCAAAGGGTGGTGAATTTGTGGAAGTTGTTGCCACATGCAGCTGTGGAGGCCAGGTCATTGGCTGTATTTAAGGCAGAGATTGATAGGTTCTTGATTGGACATGGCATCAAAGGTCACAGGGAGAAGGCCGGGAACTAGGGTTGAGGAGGATGAAAAAAAAGGAATATGATTGAATTGCGGAGCAGACTCGATGGGCGAGATGGCCTAATTCTGCTCCTATGTCTTATGGTCTTATGGTCTAATATCTAAGAAAGGTTCTTCTGGCATTGAAAACAGTCCAGGGCAGGTTTGTGAGAACATTCCCAGAAATGAAAATATTAATATGTTGCTTTGGACCTTTACTCACTGGAGTTTAGAAGAATGGTGTGGAGGAGAGTGGAGGTGGAATGTCATTGAAACCTACAGAATATTGAATGGCCTCAATCAAGTGGATATGGAGAGGATGCTCCCAATAGTGGAAGAGTCGAGGACCAGAGGAGACAGCCCCAAAATAGAAGTTGTCACTTTAGAACAGAAAACAGTCTGGATTTCCTTAGCCAGAGGGTGGTAAATCTGTAGAATTTATTGCCCCAGACAGCTGAGAAGGCAAAGTCGTTGGGTATATTTAAAGCAGAGAATGATAGATTCTTGACCACAGTTACTGCAGATTGGAAATGTCTCCTCATTGCTGACAATCAACACCGGCACACCTTAAGAACTCATTCCTAGCCCACTACTCTCTCCATACTCATGACTATGACTAGGCACAGCTCAAACGCCATCTATAAATTTGTCAAATCCATGTCTATGTTGGCCGATGGTGACAAGGCGGTATAGAGGAATGAGGTAGATTAGCTGGTTGACTGACGTTGAATGCAAGGTTGTAGTTGTAACATCAGTAAGAGCAAGGAATTGATTGTGGACTTCAGGAAGAGGAAGTTGGCAGAGCATGCAACAGTTCTCATTGAGGGGTCAGCAGTGGAAAGGGTATTAACATCTCTGAGGATCTATCCTCGATGCAGGATACTGATGCAATTATGAAGAGGGCATGCAAACAGCAATATTTCATAAGAATTTGAGAAGATTTCATGTGTCACTCGGAACTAGCAAATTTTTAGGGCTGTGCAGTGGAGAGCATTCTGACTTGTTGCATTACCATCTGTTACGGAGGAGCCACTGTCTCCCTACCATCAAGAATATTTTTGAAAGACAATTCAGGACAAGCTCTTTTCTCATTACTGTCTTCAGGGAGGAGATACAGGAGCTTGAAGACATACACTGCTTTTTAAGAACAGCTTCTTTCCCTCCACATCAGATTTCTGAACGATCCATGAACACTACCTCATGAATTTGCTTTTTCTTTGCACTACTTATTTACTTGAGACCCGACTGGTGGCATAGTGGCATCAGAGCCGGACTTCGGGACGAAAGGTCCTGAGTACGAATCCAGCCAGCTCCCCTGCACGCTTTCCATCCGTGCTGGGTTACAAGCTTGTGATATCTTTGGAAACTCACCCAGCAGAAGGCAATGGCAAACCACTTCTGTAACTTGCCTTGTACACGGTTCCCCACTACGTCAGAGAGGCGTGGAGGGAAATCGTCTGCTAACCGGAGAAACTCCGGATGTGACGTACCTATCCTGTCCTACTTATTTACTTAAATACATTATTGTAACCTTGAGAAATGTTATGTATTAACCTGACTACAACCGCAAAACAATACATTTCATGATGCACGTCAATGATAATACACATTAATTCTGATTCTAATTAGTAAGGGTGTGAACATTATGGAGAAAAGACACGAGAGTAGGGTTAAGGAGGCAAACAAATCAGCCGTGATCAAATAGCGGAGCAGACTCAATGGGTTGAATTAGCCTAATTCTGTTCCTCCTGTCTTACAATCTTCCTTATCATCTGTTTTATTTTCAAATATTTGACTTGCTTTCCAGATGGTGTGATAAAGTTGACATTGTAAACAGGTGTAGTGACACAGAAAGAAAGAGAAAAGGAACAAATAACCAAGGAAGGATTATTAGAAAGAAATATGAGGAATGAGATTACAGGAACAAGAGCACAAGGGCATCAAGAAGTTGTGCTGAAGTGGTAAAGATACTGAGTTTTCTGATCTCTACTAAACCGTGTTTCCTTTGGAGCTGTAGGGGTCTCAAAGGAAGCACTGTTTTTCAGTTTAGTTTTGTTAGGCATGATATTAATGAAGCCTCAATTTATTCTGAATATTTTGCAAGATCAAGTTGTTAAATGTAGAACAAAATGCTGCAGACAGTAAAAATACAAATGGGATGTGTATTATTGACTGTATTTTCCAGGTTTGTCTCTAAAACACTTGCACCTGCATGCATTCTTTCAGCATGAGCTACCCAGTATCTGATGCAATTTGTTTCTGTTATAGTAATCTTCTGATTAGAATGATGCCAAACCGATTTTGGCTGGGATAAGTCTGCTTTTGGAATTTTTTTTGAAATAATAGATTATAATAAATTGAGCAACAAAAAAATCATTATCTTGCAACCATTTATTTTGATTTTTTTAAATTTCAGGACATTGTCTCCTTTTGATCATTGATAAAGCAGGCATTGAAATTCAAAATCTGAAACAAATTTGTGACTTACCGTGAAAAAAAGTTTTAAGCACGAGAAGTTCTGCAGATGCTGGAAATCTGCTGAATTCCTCCAGCATTTTGTGTGCGTTGTTTAAGCATAGTCTTGTTTTCAACTACAGATGATTCTGTTCTGTCCCCGATTCAGTTATGGGTAATTACATCAAAAAGACAATTAACAGTAGATGCGAAAATCTGTGCACTCTAGGCAGTTCAAATTTCAGAAGCACATAGAAGATTATAGGTAACTGCTGTCTCATAGACCATGAGATCTGTGTCATGTCTGAGACCCTGATCTGCATTTGTACATTTCTCAAGTGAGCCAAAGCTCGTGCTCCTGAAATACTGAAAATGGTACACTTTTTCTGAGGAGCAATGGGAAACTATTCAACCGATTTTGTCTCCACTCCATAACCAAGGTTGCCCCCAACTCAGCAGTGAACCGCAGTGCACAGATGGTGTTTGCAATTGTGTAAGCTCAGAGGCAGAGCTTCAAGCCATTATCAACTTATCAATGGCAGCACACAAGACACTGCCTTCCAATCAATGTCTACGAAGCAAACGATTAATGCCAGACTGGCCTCTGACCGGTTGCACAATCTGGTCAGTTCCTAAATGCCGTCAAAATGTCCGAGTAATTCTCTCAGTTCCAGAGGAGTTGAAAGGTATGCATCTTAAGTTAATCAAGTGTAAGTAATGATAGCAACACACATAAAAGTTGCTGGTGAACGCAGCAAGCCAGGCAGCATCTCTAGGAAGAGGTGCAGTCGACGTTTCAGGCCGAGACCCTTCGTCAGGACCAGCAACTTTTATGTGTGTTGCTTGAATTTCCAGCATCTGCAGAATTCCTGTTGTTTTTGTAAGTAATGATACATTGGATCTTGTTTCAGTCCAATGTGCCTGCAGTACAGTGAGAATCCATTGGCTTCCCACTCTCTAATGTAAATAAGATTTAGTTTGTTGGCTGGACCATTGCTACTGAAAGTAATTTTACTAAAATATTTTCAGATTGCTAAATGCAGAAAAAAAAAAGCAGAAAGGGAAAAAAAATGGTTCTCTTATGCTGAGGAGTGCAGTGTCTTTGGAGGATCTTATGCTGGTAGTTATATAAATATTTCTTTTATTGTTACTTGAACAATATACTACCATTTAATTTTGATTATATTTTAGTAAATTACCTATTGGACAAAGTCAAATTTCTACCCTAAGCTTACTTGCAGAGATTATTTTACTAGCTTCGTTAATTTGCAAGCTGCAGATACCCAATCGACACCTTCACAGAGATCTGTTTCATCAAGTCTCATTCTCCGTGGCATCAAATATTCTGTCGCAGATACCCAATTCACAGGATTCACAGAGATTTGTTTCATGAGGTCTCGTCTTCCGTGGTGTCAGATCTCTATTTCTAACTACCACATCAGAATTATTGTAGCAATTTTTGTGGAATTTTGCAATAAGCCTCTCAAACACTTGATCCATTTGGGTGGAATCAACCTGTGGTTTTAGCCATTGGTGGTTCGTGCATTCTCGGCATTGCTGTCTGAAGAGACGAAGCAAAACTAATCCACGCCCCCGTTTCCGTCGGTAATGAAACAGAATACTGACACGAGCTGAAGGCCATGAATTTGACCAATGACAATAAAATCTGTTGAAAATAAAAAGAAGGTCGTTAATATTGTTAAAAATATGAAATTTTACATTTGGAATTCATCTGGTGCATTTAATAGTTTCATATTACAATCAAACATCTATGCATCATTCATCAAGAAAAAATCTGATGCTGGAAATTTAAAATAAAACCAGAAAATGGTAGCAGCACCCAGTAGATCAGCTAGCATCGAGAGAAAAACAGAGTTAGCATTTCATGTTGATTAAGCATTCATTAGTGATGAGCATTTCCAGTATTTTCTGTTTCTGTATGAATTAAGCACGCTGTCTTCAGATATATTCATCATGTGGTAGTGGGTTAACTCATTAACTGCTAAAGGTTAAGTAGTTAAACAGGTACCGATATTTATAGTAAAACAATACAGAACAAGTCCTGTTTTATGATTCAGAGACCTGTTTATGGTGAATTTAGAAGACCCTGCTTAATATAAATGCCAAAACTCAGGATGAATTTACAGGGGTTGGAGTGTGTATTAAGCTCCTTCCTCTGCTCAATAACGTTCATTATCAGGCAGGATAGAATGATCACCACTCAGGTCCTCAAATGTGCAAGCATGTCAAAACACAACGATACATGTCAAAGTAAAAGTCTACCATTTGCTCAAAAATCCTTGTGCAAGCCAGATATAAGCTAGTGGGACTAGTGTAAATAGCCACCTTGGGCATGGGCCTTTCTCTATGCTGCATGAATTCCAAGCATCTACATCGATGTGAGTGCAGGTTCAATTCCCTGCGTGGAACAAAGGACCAGTAAAGTTACCCTAAGGGCATGAAATAATTCATTAAAAAATGAGAATAGTAACAGTACGAATGTCTTTGAGATCTCTCTAAGCCAGCTGGAGACCACATCACCAGTGAATTTCAATACCAAATATCTCTTGAGTGTACAGATTCAACAGGTAGACACCTTGTTGGCTGCTTCCATCTTCACTTCCAAGTGCATGTAGTAGGCAGCAACCTGGTGTAGGTAGCCACAGAATCTGTCTCAGTGTTGTTAGAACTGAGGAAGAAGATATCGCAAATATACCCCTTCTTCCCAACCTGACCTCAAGGGCTCTGTGGTTACTGTTATCCCTCCTTCCCTCAACCTACTTTCTTTGGACTTCATAACAAGGTTATAGTAACACAAGTAGTATTTTCCCTTTGTGTGTTCATACGTCTTTGTTGTTCTTAGGAGTTGGATCTACTCAAAAATTTACCCCTACAGTCATGCGGTAAGTACACATCATCGTGTGGTGTAAACTGCCTCTGAAAGTGTGATAGGTTCATCTGTGCTGGGAGTGAAGAAAACTGTATTGATTCCCTTGGACAATTAACTTCTCACCTCATGTCACTTATCTTACAGGAGCAGAAGAATGTTTTGGTAGGTTCCATAGAAGCAACAAGCAAAAAAATTAGTTCCAAATCCCAATGGACAAACTAAAATTAAAATACTAATTCAAATTAATTACATAGCACAGTTAATTTAATCTCTATGATAAAGTTCAAAGTACAGTTTATTATCAAAGTTTGTGTAAATTATACAAGTTTGAGATTCGTCTCCTTACAGGCAGCCGCGAAACAAGAAACCCAAAAGAACCAATCTGAAAAAACAAACAGCAATGCGTAAAGAGAGAAAAAAAATGCAAAGTGAGAAAGAAGCGCAAATCGTCTGATCAAATAACAGCCAGCAACCCCTTTCAGACTGAAAGTGAGTTCATAGACACAAAACTTGGAGCAGCCAGAGCGGGCCCTCGGCCTTAGCCTCAGTTCGTTACACAGCAGAGCAAAACATCGTGCAGCTCGTAGACACGAAGTTGGAGCAGGCCCACAGCCCCAGTGCCACAGAGAGTGGAGTAAACCTTGTGGAGCAGTGAGCAGAATCAACTCAACCCTCACCTCCACTACTGACACCATGCCTTTTCAATCCATCTCGCCCTGCGTCTACATTGTCCGAACATAATTCAGCACAATAGCTTTTCATTTTTATGTCTCACGATCTTGTATTGTATCTGTATGATGGAACCAAAACTTAGAAGATCTAAGACATCTGTTTAATGTTTTACCTGATTTTTTTTCCAAGTTTTGACTGCTCCAGTTGGTGAACAGAATACTCATTTATACCTAGGAACCTCAGCTTCAAGCCAAACCAGGTCACTGAGATTAAAAGTTAAATTCATTACCTGTCTGTAAACTTCCTAGTTGAAATGTTATTGGCACGTCTCATCTAATATGTTTAATTTGTATTTTTCATGTGAAAGCTGCTTATATGATATTATGTGCCAGTGATGCTTCTCTAAGTAAGTTTATCATTGCATACTTGTGCATAGGTCAATAAACTCGACTGCTACTTTGACACTTGACTACTTAACTCATCAAAAAAATCAGACTTTTAAAGTAAAAATTTAATTGACTCAAATGATTTAAATGTAGTTTTTTAAAAATATTCATTTGATCTACTGTTGGGCCAAAAATAACCAGATTTAACAATTTGCAGTCTAGACTTGTAGAATATCAATAGTGCCTGAATATTGCAGTTCCAAATTTGGTTCAGTTCAGAGTGTTTCTTGGTTTTTATTGTTGTTCAATAATTTACAAAACTTTAATTTTAAAAGCAATTATGAGATGCAATTTTATTGGGTCTCAGTTTCACAATAGTTTGAAAGCCATAATAATAACAACTACAGACTTTTGTTCAGGCTTTACCATAGTTATTTCTTTGTTTAAGATTTTTCTCCATGTGATCACAAACATCTTTTATTCTTTGCCCATTTCTCTCCATGCCATTAGTCTGATGTTTATCCGCACTATCTCAGCACCAAACAGAATCTCTCAATAGAAATTAGTCCATACTCTTCACGAACATATTGAAAGCTACAAGTAACATTATTGAGAAAAATCAAGATTTGATATATTGATGTATGTGTTTACAAGAGAAGTAAAATAGCATTTTCTAGGTACGCCTTTGAGGGTGTATCTTCAGATAAATGAACTGCATCAATTTTAAAATGGCTGATCATGCTGAAATCAAGTGTTTAAGTAGTTAACATGGCCAATGCCACCAATGGCCAGATGAGAAATGAGCTGTGTACTATATTGTTGTGTTTAAGGTCACACCTGCAGCTTTCAATGGAGTTGATTCACTTAGATTATTTAAATATGTTCACTGTACATTTTTCTCATAATTGCTCCTATGGAAGTGTGTAATGAAAGTACTGCAGCCATGAAAGTAACACACACAAAACGCTGGAGGAACTCAGCAGGCCGGGCAGCAACTATGGAAAAAAGTACAGTTGATATTTCGGTCCAAGACTTTTCGGCAGGACTGGAGAAAAAGAAGATGAGGAGTAGATTTAAAAGGTAGGGGAGGGGAGAGAGAAACACAAGGTGAAAGGTGAAACCAGGAGGGGGAGGAATGAAGTAAAGAGATGGGAAGTTGATGGGTGAAAGAGATATGGGGCTGCAGAAGGAGGAGTCCGATTGGAGAGAACGGAAGGCCACGGAAGAAAGAAAAGGGTGGAGGAGCACAAAAGGGAGACAATGGGCAAGCAAAGAGTTAAGGTGAGAGAGGGAGAAGGGTTTGGGGAATAGTGGAAGAGAGGGACCATTACCCAAAGTTTGAGAAATCGATGTTCATGACATCAGTCTGGAGGGCACCCCGATAGAATATAAGGTGTTAGTCCTTCAACCTAAGTGTGGCCTCATCGTGACAGTACAGGAGGCCATGGATTGACATATCGGAATGTGAATGGAAAGTGGAATTAAAATGGGTGGCCACTGGGAGATTCTGCTTCTTCTAGCAGATGGAGCCTCGGTACTCGGCGAAACTGTCTTCCATCCTACATCGGGTCTCACCGATATACAGGAGGCTGTACTAGACAAAGTTTAACCCCAACATACTCACAGGTGAAGTGTTGCCTAACCTGAAGGACTCTTTGGGGCCCAGAATGGTAGTGACGGAGGAGGTGTAAGGACAGGTGTAGCACTTGTTCCACTTACAAGGAAAAGAAGTGCCAGGAGGGAGATGAGTGGGGAGGGACAAATGGACCAGGGAGTCACATAGGGAGCGATCCCTGCAGAAGGTAGAAAGCCGGGGGGAGGGAAAGATGTACTTGCTGGTGGGATCCTGTTGTAGATAGCGGAAGCTCACCAATATACAGGAGGCCACACCAGGATCTCCCAGTGGCCACCTATTTTAATTCCACTTTCCATTCACATTCTGACAGGTCAATCCATGGCCTCCTGTACTGTTCACGAAGAGGCCACACTCAGGTTGGAGGAACAACACTTATATTCTGTCTGAGTAGTCTCCAACCTGATAGCATGAACAACGAATATTGCTTTTCTTTCTTCTATGACTTGCTGCTCTCTACAGCAGACTCCCCCTTCTCCAGCCCTGTATGTCTTTCACCAATCAACTTCCCAGATCTATACTTCATCACGAAACATCGACTGTACTCTTTTCCATAGGTGCTGCCTGGACTGCCGAGTTCCTCCAGCATTCTGTGTGTGTGGCTTGGATTTCCAGCATCTGCATATTTTCCCTTGAATGCAGCCATGAGTGCTGTCTGGTTCTCAAAGGGTTGTTTCACCTTTATTTAAAGGTAGTACTTGTGGGTAAAGGTTTGGAATAGGAATAAGATTCAGACACTCAAGCACGTCCTTTGACTTAACTGTATCTTAACTTCATTAACTTGAGTATCCTTCAATATATTTATTCACACCTGTCAGTTTCAGCTTTGAACATTTTAGCTGACACAACCATAGTTTGGTATGTTGAGTTCTTGCGCTTTAACAAGAGTGCAAGATGTGTGTTATTTTGTGGTAGTACTACGTCATGGCAGTTCATAAAATAGTCTCCTTTGCTGGCATGGGCAATGTCCACTGGAATTTGAAAGAGTTGGTTTCTTGTGGCTGTGCCATCTTGTAAGTTGGTAGATGTGATGGCATCTAAAGCCCACTCACTGCTTATAACATGGATTTCACTCTAATTCTGTGCACTAGGGTGGCTGCTGCATGTAATGCAAATGGGGTATTTGGAGACCTGAAGAAATAGCTAAAGAAACACATATAAAATAATGCCAGGCTGATTAATGCAGAATACACCAATCACGATAGGGCAACTGCCTGCAGAGATCACGGCTGCCACATCAGTGTCTCCAAGTGTATTGTGAAGCTGGATCTGACTTTTGGCAGACGTGGAACAGCAGTAGAAAAGGCTTGAGTTGAGAGAAACAGCTGGGAGAAAATAATTGTAAATCATCTGTCCCCAATGCAGCCGTAAAGCATATTGATCTAATTCCCATGTCATCATGGCACCATGCTTCTGCAAGGAAAGGGTTCATCAAGTTGGTAGGGATCACAGCATTAGTGAGTAAAAGGAGATGCAACAATGTTGTATCAAAAACATTGAGCCATCGAAGCTGAAATTGAGATGTACAATTGAGACCCTATAATTCACATCTCCTTGCAGTTTGTTGAAGACTTTGCTCCTTGACTTACTGGGAATTATAAATGAAGGATATATAGTACATTGTATATTATCGTTCCCGTTTCTGATAATAAGACAGAGAAGAGCATTGTGTGCATTGATAATATCATCCCATGCGTGAACAATCTCTGAAAAAAAATGTCAGCACACTAAATTGAATTACACCTGGACATCCTAAATCTAGTTTCCTACTTGGAAGGAGTTCCATTAGTTAAGTTGAAATAGGTATGAATACTTTTATACTTTATACTTCATTGTCACCAAACAATTGATACTAGAACGTACAATCATCACAGCGATATTTGATTCTGTGCTTCCCGCTCCCTGGATTACAAATATTAAATATTAAAAATAGTAAAATTAGTAAATATTAAAAATTTAAATGAAAATCATAAATAGAGAATAGAAAAATGGGAAGTAAGGTACTGCAAAAAAACCGAGAGGTAGGCCCGTATATTTGGAGGGTACGGCCCAGATCCGGGTCAGGATCCGTTCAGCAGTCTTATCGCAGTTGGAAAGAAGCTGTTCCCAAATTTGGCCGTACGAGTCTTCAAGCTCCTGAGCCTTCTCCCGGAGGGAAGAGGGACGAAAAGTGTGTTGGCTGGGTGGGTCGCGTCCTTGGTTATCCTGGCAGCACTGCTCCAACAGCGTGCGGTGTAAAGTGAGTCCACGGACGAAAGATTGGTTCGTGTGATGTGCTGTGCCGTGTTCACGATCTTCTGCAGCTTCTTCCGGTCTTGGACAGGACAACTTCCCTACCAGGTTGTGATGCACCTTAGAAGAATGCTTCCTATGGTGCTTCTATAAAAATTAGTGAGGATTTTAGGGGACAGGCCAAATTTCTTTAGTTTTCTCAGGAATTAAAGGCGCTGGTGGGCTTTCTTGGCAGTGGACTCTGCTTGCTTGGACTAAGTCAGGTCATTTGTGATATTGACCCCAAGGAACTTAAAGCTTTTGACCTGTTCTACTTGCGCACCACCGATGTAAATTGGGCCGTGCGGTCCGCTACTCCTTCTGAAGTCAACAACCAATTCTTTCATCTTGCTGACATTGAGGGATAGGTTATTGTCTTTGCACCATGTTACCAGGTTCTTAATTTCCTCTCGGTACTCATACTCATCTTTACCCAAGATACGGCCTACAATTGTTGTGTCATCAGAAAACTTATATATTGAGTTTGATAGAAACTTGGCTACACAATCATGGGTGTACAGTGAGTACAGCAGGAGGCTGAGTACACAGCCTTGTGGGGCACCGGTGCTCAGAGTGATTGTAGAGGAGAGCTTGTCCCCTATTTTTACAGCCTGGCTCCTGTCTGTGAGGGAGTTGAAGATCCAGCTGCAGATCTGAGTGCTAAGGCCCAGGTTCCGGAGCTTAGGAATCAGTTTATTTGGAATGATGGTATTAAAGGCAGAGCTATAGTCAGTGAAAAGGAGCCTTACTTATGCGTCTTTATTCTCCAGGTGTTCTAAGGAGGAATGTAGGGCCAGAGAGATGTTGCTCCGGTAGGCGAATTGCAAAGCGTCGAGGTTGATCAGTAGGCTGTGGTTGATGTGTGCCATAACCAATCTCTCGAAGCACTTCATAGCAATTGATGTCAGAGCCACAGGTCAATAGTCATTAAACTAACTTTTATATGTGATTTGCAAGGAATGCAAATTAATTCAATTTCTAGGCATTCATTTTTTATGTAACAAAATGACAAAAGTATTGCCTATTAGAGAAACAAAAATAATAAGATAATATTTGGAAAATTATAGAAGTTAAAAAAGATATCCTACCCTTCTGTTTGCCAATGTTTCTTCTGTCGGAGCAAATTGAATAAATCTGTAGGCAAATTTATTTTGCTAAATAATGTATTCAACCATTTTGGCCTGGAAAAGAGTTGTTCACTTTTTGAAACTGGTTCGGAATGCCTGAATTAATCTGTGCAATAATACAGGGGTCCCCAACCATTTTTGCACCGCGGACCGGCCGACCGGGGTGGGGGGGCGTGTTAATCACGACCGGAATATAGGTGATAAGACAACTATAATTCTCTTATAAGTGGCTAATACACTCAATTTCATTTCTAAAAGGGTTTATCTAACGAATTTAATATTAAACACACAGCACATATTTTCCTCACATGAGTATAGTGATAAATCAATTATAACAGTCGTCCCAAACCTCCGGGCCGTGGATCGATACACTGCCGCAAAGAATGCAGCGGTGGCCGGATGCACCCAGCACACCTTTAAGAAAAAAGGCGAAATAAACAAGCTAATTGATTAGGTACTGCCCGGCACGTAAATGTCGGTCCAGATCAGAGGCAACGCAATCAGCAATCGCCTCTGATCTGGGCCGCCATTTATGTGCCGGGCGGTACCTAATTAATTAGCTTGTTTATTTTGTTTTTTTTCTTAAAGATGTGCTGGGTGCGTTCCGGCCACCGCTGCACTCTTCGCTGCCCAGAGGTTGGAGACCACTGAATTATAAGTCAATAGCATCATAACATTTTAAGTAACATTTGGATATTAAACACACAGCGCATATTTTCCTCGTATGAACATATAAAATCATTGCAAAACACCAATATCGCAGAATCAGTGGGAGCCCTGGGCTTGTTTCCCTGCAACAAGACGGTCCCATCGAGGGGTGATGGGAGACAGCAATACTCGAAGGGATTTCCTTATGTCCAGTCTATTCTGCAATTTAGTTTTCGTTGCATTCATTGCAGAAAACTCCGCTTCGCAGCGATATGATGTTGGAAATGGAAGCAACGTTTTCAGTGCTTTTGTGGCTATCTCAGGATACTCAGCCTTGACTTTGATCCGGAATGTCAGCAGAGATGTTATGTCATACATACTTTTCAGCCCACCATCATTTGCAAGCTCGAGGAGTTGCTCTTTTTCCCGCGCTGACATGGATGATTCACCGGGAACGTTCACAAATGGGTCACGGACCCATTCCCTTACACGCCTTGGGTCACAGGGAATGAGGAAAGGTGCAGCTGGCTCATATCACCAAATCATATAGTTTCCTCGTGGCCCGGTAGCGCATACTTTGCGGCCCGGTGGTTGGGGACCACTGCAATAATAAGTTTAACTTTGCTTGTGTCATTTCCAAGAAATCACATGACCATAAACTCTGAGCCAATTCGATTACACTCCCCAGTGCAACCTTAAGAGTGCAAACTTTGGCCTTACAAACTATTCATCTCAGGAGGAAACTTATGCTTGGCATTGACTGCTTGTTTCACACTCTGCCTGATTTTAATTTTCCTTGATTTCAGTGGAATGTGAAATTTGATTTTGCATAGATGGGTTAGTTCAAATGTAACACTAATATCACATCTATATGTGTACTCTGTAGCCTTTGGCTATAAAACCCCTCACACAACTGCAGGTTAATAACAAAAGATGTCATGTAGTCGGATATTAGAGTACACTGGGGCAATACAGAATTGGCAGTGCACACAGGGTGCTGGAGGGACTAAGTGGGTCAGACAGCATCAGGGGAAGAAAATGGATAATCAATGTTTCGGGTTCTTGCACAAGAGATGTATCTCTTATATATATTATACATCAGCAGTCTGTGCTGACTGATCCTGGGAGTACGGTCACATTCTTCCATCCTGTCATTACAGCATCCATTCACGTAAGGAACAATTCTTTGCGTCTGGATCAGCACTACTTGTGTTCGGTACTCCCTTTAGTTGCACAGATTGTATCTGCTGAACTAAAATTCCACTGGACGGAAGAATTTGCAATTCGTACACAACATTGAAACTGACGTAGCTTGGTATCACAGGGGAAACTTGGTAATTCTTCTTTGGGCTCTTTGGCAGAGAGGGTAAGTAGCATTAAATTCTTTGCCAATAACATATAGAGGATTAGTACTGAGAGACCACCACATAAGTGTCCTTAAAAAGAAGTACAAGAGCATCTCTACTTTCGTAGAATCGGCATGTCATTTAAAACTTAGATCTACAGATGCACAGTGAAAAGTTCCAGGCCATGCCCTCTTCTCACTACGGCCATCAGGCAGAAGCTACAGAAGTCACAGAAGTCTTAGGCCCCACACCAACAGACACACTTTCAAATTCATGTTCTCAGTATTCTTTTTTATTTGCACAGTTTGTCTTTTGCACATTGGTTACCTATCAGTATTTGTTAATGTATAGTTTTTCGTAATATACCCTTTCCAATAATGCCTACAAGAAAATGAATCTCAAAGTAGTATATGGTAACAGATGTACTTTGATAATAAATTTACTTTGAGCTTTAAACTTTTTAAGCACCTCTAAAACTATTCACCTGCTGTATTAGACACCTCCAGTTCCTTTTGTGGGAGAGTTCCCAATTCCTACATTAGCCTGAGAAGTCACGTAAGAAGCAAGCAAGACTTGGAAGAAGAAAATGAGGAAGTGTGTGTGTGTGTGTGTGAGAGAGAGAGAGAGAGAGACAGACAGACAGAGAGAGAGAGAGAGAGACAGCGGCAAAAGCATCATTGTAAAGAATAGGTTGACGTTTTGCTGTCAGGCCTGTGTGAAAAGAATAGATTACAAAGAAATAAGATGAAGGGAACTGATGGAAATGCTCTGAGAGCTGACATAGACTCTATGGGCTGGATGATAGACATCTATTTCATCTATTTCATTCTGTGGCTACAAAGATAAAGTGTGAAAAAGGTGAACGGTATGCTGGCATTTATAGCGAGAGAATTCGAGTACAGGAGCAGGGAGGTACTACTGCAGTTGTACAAGGCCTTGGTGACACCACACCTGGAGTATTGTGTGCAGTTTTGGTCCCCTAATCTGAGGAAAGACATCCTTGCCATAGAGGGAGTACAAAGAAGGTTCACCAGATTGATTCCTGGGATGGCAGGACTTTCATATGAAGAAAGACTGGATGAACTAGGCTTGTACTCGTTGGAATTTAGAAGATTGAGGGGGGATCTGATTGAAACGTATAAAATCCTAAAGGGATTGGACAGGCTAGATGCAGGAAGATTGTTCCCGATGTTGGTGAAGTCCAGAACGAGGGGTCACAGTTTGAGGATAAAGGGGAAGCCTTTTAGGACTGAGATTAGGAAAAACTTCTTCACACAGAGAGTGGTGAATCTGTGGAATTCTCTGCCACAGGAAACAGTTGAGGCCAGTTCATTGGCTATATTTAAGAGGGAGTTAGATATGGTCCCTGTGGCTACGGGGGTCAGGGGGTATGGAGGGAAGGCTGGTGTAGGGTTCTGAGTTGGATGATCAGCCATGATCATAATAAATGGCGATGCAGGCTCGAAGGGCCGAATGGCCTACTCCTGCACCTATTTTCTATGTTTCTATGTTTCTATGTATACACTCATAATATGTTTGATAATGGAGTCCCTGAAATACTGGGAGATCTTTCACCAAAAAGAAACAGGGTGGTGCCATATTAATGTTCGACGTAATTTGTCCCCTATTTCAAAAGTAGCTTTAGCCTATTATTGCTGGGTATCTGTTTCATTTTCCTTTCAGCTCTTCTAATAAGACCATAAGACCATAAGGCAAAGGAACAGAAGTCGGCCATTCGGCCCATTGAGTCTGCTCCTCCATTTTATTATGAGCTGATCCATTCTTCCATTTAGTCCCACTCTCCTGCCTTCTCACCATAACCTTTGATGCCCTGGCTACTCAGATAATAAATGACTCAATATTTACTTGTCAAAGTCAAAGTTTCATTATTGTCGTATGTACACGTATATGCAAACATGAAAAACTTACTTACAGCAGCATCACAGCACATAACATCAGATAAACAGCGTTCACAAGAGAAACATGAAGTATTCCTTTTTTACAAGAAAACACAATTAGAACAAACAAAGGACATTTCAGTCCCAATGTTATTGCTGCTTGAGGAAATAATTGGATATATTCAAATACTCTAACCTCTAGTTTCATATTTTTGGATAGTGTCAAACAACACATTGATAAACAGGTGGGTGAGCCAAATTATTATAGTGTTTATAGCTGTGTCTCCAAACTTACTGTTTTTGTACTGTGAAGAAATGCGTAAATAACAGATGAGACTGAAAACTGAAAAAAAATCTTCCTTGTTTTCTTGATTGCTCCAATGAAGTTTGTTGCAAGCATTGACAAAATGAGTGTGACCTGAGTTGCATTGTTTGTTAGCAAGTATTTAATCTGAGGTACTCGGCTTCTTGGAATCTTGCCCAGGATGATGACTTATCCCCTATGGCAACACCTCCAGAACGGAAATCATAACTAAGATCACCACTTTCAAGGTGGAGAACAAATTCAGAACTTTTATTTGGAGTGTAAAGGTGGCATTGAATGAGTAAAATATCAAAGATTTGTTTACACATTTTAAAGGAAGTACTGTAGCATCCGTTCAGTAGTTGGCAAGATGCGTATCATTATGGGCTTGAAATCATGTACAAATGTATATAATATGTGCCTGTCTGAACTGCCTCCTAAAAGCCGTCAGCTGCAGAGGGTTCTTTGTTATTTTAATAATCTCGAAAGAAACTTCAGTAGTTCAGAATAGACTTGTTTTATGGCTACTCAGGTTGTGACATGGTACAGCAAGGAGCACTGCTGCCTCATCTTCAATTCTTTTTATGGGTATATACCTGAAGAAAGGTGATATATGTGAATTGTGAACCTACCAGGCTTCTCATTCCCCCCCTCCCCCCACCTTCTTTATAGGGCCTCTGCCCCTTCCCCCTTCTGTCCTGACGAAGGGTTCCGGCCCGAAACGTTGACTGATCGTTTCCACGTATGCTACCCGACCTGCTAAGTTCCTCCAGCGTATTGTGAATGTTACCTTGACCCCAGCATCTGCAGAGTAATTTGTGTTTACAATAAGGAACTCAATATTGGATATAATCCTCACAGCTTGGTATGGCAACTACTCTGCCCAAGGCAGCAAGAAACTGCAGAGGGTTGTGTTCACAGCTAAGCACATCATGAAAATGAAGCTCCCCTCCATAGACTCTGTTTATGTTGGCTTCCTCAGTAAAGCAGCCTACATAATCAAAGACGCCCAGCTGCCCTAATCCCCAATCCCATCAAGCAGAAGATACAAAAACCATGAAAGCACATCTCATCAGCCTCACGGACAGGGCATGAGACAGAAGTTTGTGCAGGGGAACACTTTATATCTACTGATCATAACGCCATTAGTTTCAAAGTAAATATGGAAGATGATAGGTCTGGTCCACAGGTTGACATTCTAAATTAGAGAAAGGCCCAGGATCTGGGACAGGTAGTTTTCTGGCAAAGATATACTCGGCAAGTGGGAGGCCTTCAAAAGTGAAATTTTCAGGATACAATGCTTGAATGTGCCTGTCAGAATAAAAGATAACAAGTTTAGGGAACCTTGGTTATTAAGAAATATTGAGGCAAACAACAGGAATTCTGCAGATGCTGGAAATTCAAGCAACATACATCAAAGTTGCTGGTGAACGCAGCAGGCCAAGCAGCATCTATAGGAAGAGGCGCAGTCGACGTTTCAGGCCGAGACCCTCGGCCTGAAACGTCGACTGCGCCTCTTCCTATAGATGCTGCTTGGCCTGCTGCGTTCACCAGCAACTTTGATGTATGTTGCAAGAAATATTGAGGGCTTAGTTGATATACATGATCTAAATCATTAAAATGGTGACAAACAATAATGGATACGGCACCAATCCCTGTGGCACTCCACTAGTCACAGGCCTCCAGTCAGAGAGGCAACCATTTACTCCCACAAAGCCAATGTCTAATACAATTTACTACCTCATCTTGAAAGCCAAGCAACTGAACCTTCTTAACCAACCTTCCCAATGGGACTTTGTCAAAGGCCTTGCTAAAATCGATGTAGACAACACCCACTTCCTTCCCTTCATCAATTTTCCTGGTAACTTCCTTGAAAAACTCTAAGATTGTTTAGACGTGACCTACTATGCACAAAGCCATGCAGACTATCCTCAATCAGTTCATGTCTATCCAAGTACATATATATATATGGACCCTTAGAATACCTTTCAATAACTGTCCCACTATTGATATCATACTCACTGTCCTATAATTTTATAGTTTATTTTTAGAACCTTTCATGAACAGCGGTACAACATTAGCTATCCTCCAATCTTCCAGTACCTCAACTGTCGCTAAGAATGATTTAAATATCTCTGCTAAGGCCCCAACAATTTCTGCACTTGACTTCCATAAGATCCAAGGGAACAATTTAAATTTATCCCAGGGGATTTATCCACCCTAATACACCTTCTCCTTTGTAATCTGTATAAGGTCCATACAGTCAATGCTGCATTGATTCACTTCTATGGACTCTGTCTCCTGAGTAAATACAGATGTCAATAAAATCCATTTAAGTTTTTCCCTATTTCTTTTGTCTTTGTGCATGCATTACCATTCTGATCTTGCAGGGGACAAATTTTGTCCCTTGCAGTCCTTTATCTCTTCACATATCTGTGGAATCCCTTAGGATTCATCTTCATCTTGTCTGCGAGGACAACCTCTTACTTTCTTTTAGCCCTCCTTACTTCTTCTTTAAGTGTTCTCTTGCATTTCTTATACTCCATAAGCACCACCTTTGTTCTTACCTGCCTAAACTTGCTATTTGTCTCCTTTTTCCTTTTCAACAGGGCCTCAATATTTCTTGAAAACCAAGGTTCCCTGAAGCTGATACCTTTACCTTTTATTCTGACAAGCACATATAAGCTTTGCGCTCTCAAAATTTAACTTTTTGATGCCCCCACTTATCAAGTGCACCTTTGCCCGAAAACAGCCTGTTAGCCTTTCTCCAATTAAAAATCGCAACCAGCAGACAAGACCCATCTTCTTCCATATTTACTTTGAAACTAATGGCACTATAGTCATAGTCATATTTTATTAATCCCAGGGGAAATTAGTTTTCGTTACAGTTGCTCCATAAATAATAAATAGTAATAGAATCATAAATAGTTAAATAGTAATATGTAAATTATGCCAGTAAATTATGAAATAAGTCCAGGACCAGCCTATTGGCTCAGGATGTCTGACCCTCCAAGGGAGGAGTTGTAAAATTTGATGGCCACAGGCAGGAATGACTTCCTATGACGCTCTGTGCTGCATCTCGGTGGAATGAGTCTCTGGCTGAACGTACTCCTGTGCCCATCCAGTACATTATGTAGTGGATGGGAGACATTGACCAAGATGGCATGCAACTTAGACAGCATCCTCTTTTCAGACACCACCGTGAGAGAGTCCATTTCCATCCCCACAACATCACTGGCCTTAAGAATGAGTTTGTTAATTCTGTTGGTGTCTGCTACCCTCAGCCTGCTGCCCCAGCACACAACAGCAAACATGATAGCACTGGCCACCACAGACTCGTAGAACATCCTCAGCATCGTCTGGCAGATGTTAAGGGACCTCAGTCTCCTCAGGAAATAGAGATGGCTCTGACACTTCTTGTAGACAGCCTCAGTGTTCTTTGACCAGTCCAGTTTATTGTCAATTCGTATCCACAGGTATTTGTAATCCTCCACCATGTCCACACTATGAACACTACATGCATAGTGTAATCCTACACAAATTTCTGTCAACACACACAAAATGCAGGAAGAACTTAGCAGGCCAGGCAGCATCAATGGAAAAAAGTAGAGTTGATGATTCGGGCCAAGATCGTTCAGCAGGACCACTTTGTACATGTTGCCTGAATATCCAGCATCTGCAGATTTTCTCTTGCTTCTGACAAACTTCTGTCACTTACCCTGTCTCATTCCCTAATAGGAGATCAAATATTACATACTCTCTCATTAGGATTTCTTTGTATTGATTAAAGAAACTTTCTGAACACATTTGACAAGCTCTATCCCAACTAGTCCTTTTATATCATTGGATTACCAATCAATATGTGAAAAAGCCCAGGACTGGTGTAGTGGACAGCAAGGAGGACTATCAGAGCTTGCAGCAGGATCTGGACCAGCAGAAAAAAATGGGCTGAGAAACAGCAGATGGAATTTAATTCAGACAAGTGCGAGGTGTCGCACTTCGATAGGACTAACCGGGGTAGGTTTTGCACAGTGAACGGTAGGGCACTGAAGAGTGCGGTAGAACAAAGGGATCTGGGAAGACAGGTTCCATCATTCATTAAAAGTGGTGGCACAGGTAGACAGGGTCGTAAAGAGCTTCATAAATCAAAGTATTGAGTACTGCAGATGGGATGTTATGTTGAAGCTGTACAAGAAGTTGGTTACTAATTTGGAGTACTGTGTGCTGTTTTGGTCACCTACCACAGGAAAGATTGAAATACATAAGGTTGAAAGAGCACAGAGAAAATTTACAAGGATGTTGCCAGTTTTGGAGAACGTGAGTTATAAGGAAAGATTGAATAAGTTAGGACTTTATTCCTTGGAACGTAAAAGATTGAGGGGAGATTTGACAGAGGTATACATAATTATGAGGGGTATAGATAGCATAAATGTAAGCATGTTTTTTCCACTGAAGTTGGGTGGGACTACAACTATAGTGAAAGCTGAAATGTTTTAAGGGGAATATGAGGGTCTTCACTCAGAGGGTCATGAGAGTGTAGAACAAGTGGTGCATGTGAGCTCAATTTCAATGTTTGAAACAAGTTTGGAAGGGACATGGATGGTAGGAGTATGGAGGGCTATAGTCTGGATGCAGGTCAACGGGAGTAGGCAGTTTAAGTGGTTTGGCATGGACTAGATGGGCTGATGGGCCTGTTTCTGTGCTGTACTTTTCTGTGACTTTAAGACAGCTTCAATCTCACTTATACGATAAGACTACCCTCACAATCTAACAAGTCACAGCCCAGCACTGTCGGCCTGCACTGCACTTTCTTCGTAACGGTAACACTTATTCCCTATTCAAAGATTCAAAGGGCATTTATTATCAAAGTACGTAAATGGAAAACAGCCTGAGATTGCTCTTCTCGTAGACAGGCACAAAACAAAGAAACACCAGGGAACACGTTCAAGAAAACATCAAACACTCAATGCGTGAAAAAGAACAAATCGTGCAATGCATAAAGCAAGTGAACAACACAGAATATCAAACATCAAACCAGGAGTCCAGAAGTATTCAGTTCAGTTCAATTCGGCATCATGCCTCGCCGTGCCGCTAGCACACTGCAGGCTGAGTACACAGCTATTCTTCGCTGAAGAGCTCCAGTCCGTATCAATCACCCTGATCAAACCACTCAACAACAGCAAAAAAAATAGTAACCAGAATCCAGAAACATATGCACCATGAACCTCAAGGTCCCCCAAAATTAGTCCACAGCCTCACCAATCAATCCTTGCAACAAGGAACCAATGGCTCCTGAACTTTCCTCTGACAGCAGCTCGCGAGAGGGAAAGGAACATCAATCAATTGCAGGTATATGACACTGAACACCCACTTGGACCCCGCTCTCAACCTCGTCTACTTCAACCTTGCGCGATGTCTCAATCGAAGAGAAGCAATGGAGTTCATCTTGGACTTGCACCCTGGCTCCAGGCCTCCAGACTGCTCACTCTGCGTCACCAAACTCCCTCAGAGACAGCAAAGCACCAGATCGTTCAATCGGCCCAAAACCACACCATCAAAGCGTTGCTCACAGGTTCCAATCTCATGCAGCTTAGTACAGGAATCATATTTAAAAGAAGTGGTAAAAGAAATAGTTTCCTGAACTGCCTGCAGAACGGGGCTGTAGGTCACGTTCACTGGCACCATCTTGCCAAATGACCCTGCCACAGCAACTGCTTATCCCTTGTACCACCTCAATGTACTGAAGTGATGAAACGATCTCTATGGATGGCATGCAAAACGAAGTTCTGCACTGTACCTTAGTACATGTCACAACAATAAACTAATTTAAATAGTCATTCAAATGTTTAGATTGTCTTTGTTTCTAAGATTTAGTCACCAGGGAAAATACATTAAACTTGAGTTTATATTTGATTCATGTTCTGATATTTTTCTATTTGCTACTGCTATTGTATTATATATAGATTAAAATACATGCTCTAGAGAACTCTTAATGTAAGATGTTATCCATGTAAAAACAACAAACCTAACAACTACTTAAATACAAAAGTAATGCATATGGATAGAAGACATAAGAAATAGGAGCAGGAGTAGGCCACCTGGCCCGTCGAGCCTGCTCCACCATTCAATGCTGGCCACCTCCCTGCCTTTTCCCCATAACCCTTAATTCTCCTTCAAGTTTAATGTGTCAGCATTCCTTTAACCTGGCTGATTGATGCACATTCCAAAATATCAAAATCTTCTTCCGGTTCTCTATCACATTACATAAGTATACAAATTGGGGGACTGCTTCATCAAGCACCTCCGCTCTGTCCGCCACAACAGACAGGATCTCCCGGTTGCCACCCACTTCAACTCTGCTTCCCATTCCCATTGAGATATGTCCACACATGGCCTCCTCTACTGCCATGATGAGGCTAAACTCAGGTTGGAGGAGCAACACCTCATATACTGTCTAGGTAGTCTCCAGCCCCTTGGTATGAACATAGAATTCTCCAACTTCCGGTAATTCCCTCCCCCTCCCTTCCCCTATCCCTATGTCTCTCTGCCTCCTCCCCCAGCTGCCTAACACCTCCCTCATGGTTCCGCCTCCTTCTACTACCCATTGTGTTTCCCCCTATTCTTTCTTCACCTTTCCTGCCTATCACCTCCCTGCCTCCCCTCCCCCACCCCTTTATCTTTCCCCGTACTGGTTTTTCCAGCCTTCTCCTTCCCACCCTCCCCCCACGTTCTTTATAGGGCCTCTGCCCCTTCCCTCTTCAGTCCTGACGAAGGGTTCCGGACCGAAATGTTGACCAATCTTTTCCACGGATGCCGCCCGACCTGCTGAGTTCCTCCAGCGTGCTGTGAGTGTTCCATATTGTGTCCTCCATCATGTCTGTTAGTGTATCCAGTATGAACTGTGATTCTACTAATCATCCATATCACCTTCCATTGATGTGGTAATAAGGAATGTGCATCAGTACATTTACTTTCTTAGATGTCCAAGAAGATTTGGCACATCTGCAAGGATCCTTTGAACCTCTACAAATACTCTACGGAAAGTATCCTGATGGGTTGCATCTCAGCCTGGTGTGGCAACTGCTCTGTTCCTGACCATCGGAGCCTGTAGAGAGTGGTAAACACAGGCCAGTCCGTCACAGTCTCATGTGGCGTCACAACCTTTCCCTCAATGTCAACAAAAGAGCTGCTCATTGTCTTGAGGAGTAGGAATGATGGACATGCACTTATTTACTTCAATGATACTGAGGTCAAGAGAGTTGCAAGCTTCAAGTTGCTAACCAATAGTATGGGTTATATGTAAAAGTACATGAATGGCATACGTCATAATGTCACCATGTCATTAGTGCCGCCTCAGTAACAGTGAAAAACAAACAGCACACATTTAATCCATGCTCCCTGATTTTCCTTTAGATTAGTTTTAGAGTAACAAAGCATAACAATCTTGTCTGTTAAATGGATGGTTCTCTGTCACCTCCGCTGTTCAGCCAGCAGATGGCAATGATACCATTGTGTTTCAACATTCAAAGTAAATTTACTAACGTTCATATATGCCACCATATATGACCCTCAGATTTATTTTCTTGTGAGAACTTGCAGTAGAACAAAGAAATACAACGGAAGTGTTATGTTTTGTAACTCCAAAACATTAGTCTGGTAAAATGCACCCATGACCGATGGCGACAACTTGCAGATAAATTACAAAACTGATGAATACTCCTCTTCTAAAAAAACATATGAACTGTGATAGATTGCAACCTGTAATTTCCATTTCATAAATGTAGTTTTGGGATGGCTGAACGATCTGGCACTTCTACAATCGCCTGGGGGATTTTGAATTGAATTGAATTGACTTTATTTCTTACATCCTTCACATACAGAAGGAGTAAAAATCTTTACGTTACACCGCCCTTTAAATGTGCAAAGTGCAATTGATAGTAATTTTAAATTAATAGTATGTACAACAGGACAGTCAATATAGCATAGTCTGATGGCCTAGTGGAAGAAGTTGTCCCAGAGCCTGTTGGTCCTGGCTTTTATATCCATTTCCCGGATGTTAACAGCTGGAACAGTTCGTGGTTGGGGTGACATGGGTCCCCAGTGACCTTTCAGGCCCTTTTTACGCACCTGTCCCTGTAAATGTCCTGAATATTGGGAAGTTCACATCTACAGATGTGCTGGGCTGTCTGCACCACTCTCTGTAGAGTCCTGTCATTGAGGGAAGTACAGTTCCCATACCAGGCAGTGATGCAGCCAGTCAGGATGCTCTCAATTGTGCTCCTGTAGAAAGTCCTTAGGATATGGGGACTCGTGTCAAACTTCTTCAACTTTCTGAGGTGAAAGAAGCGCTGTTGTGCTTCTTTCACCACACAGCCGGTATGTACAGACCACATGAGATCCTTAGTGATGTGTATGCCCTCTCAACCCCAGATCCATTGATGTCAATCAGGGTTAGCCTGCCTCCATTCCTCCTGTAGTCCACAGCCAGCTCCTTTGTTATTGCAACATTGAGGGAGAGGTTGTTTTCTTGACACCACTGTGTCAGACTCTTTTCTGTAGGCTGCATCGTTATTATTTGAGATACGGCCAATCATTGTAGTATCGTCAGCAAATTTAATTAGCAGATTGGAGTTGTGGGTGGCAACACAGTCATGGGTATACTGATAGCAAAGGAGCGGGCTTAGGACACAGCCCTGAGGGACACCTATGTTGAGGGTCAGAGGAGGCCCACTCTTACCACCTGTCGGCAACCTGAAAGGAAATCCAGGATCCAACAATGCAAGGCAGGGTGGAGGTCGTGGTCTCTGATCTACTTGTCAAGCCTGGAGGGAATTATGGTGTTGAATGCTGAACAGTAGTCTAAGAACAGTATTCTCACATAAGCATCCTCCTTTATTTGGTGTGGAATGTAGCTATGGACCTTGCTGGGGTTGTGCACTGTATTGATTCCTAATGGTGGAACACAAAGCTCGCAGTTAGCTACATTACTCCGCATTGATCAAAGCATCAAACAAGATTAAAATTGACAAGGACAAGAGAGGAAAATGAACATGTGTTCAGTGTCAGCTGCCTACGTTTGACAGGTCCTGCTCTCACTGCTGCCAAAGTCTTGGGTTCAATGCTGAAAGGTTCAATCGCCTTGGTGGCTCACGGCTGTGGACCCACTTCAGGATGTGGTTTGATGTTTAATGTCCTTAGTGCTGAATGCACTTTACTATTTGTGCCTTTTGATTAAGATGCTTCGGTGCGGAACTGGATCTGCGAAACAAGGCTTAACTGACTGACTCGGTGGTTGAGGCTGCTGCCACTGGCTCCCGGACTGGCTTCAATTTACCTTGTTTTGATATTTAATGCTGTGTGTGTTTTTTGTTCACTTTTCGTTGTTTGAACAATTTTTTGTGCGTTTGATGGTCTTTAAATGGATTCTGTGGTGTTTCTTTGTCTTGTGGATGTCTGCAAGATGAAGAATCTCAAGGTTGTATACTGTATACTTTGGTAATAAATGGATTTTGAACTTTGAACATAAAAATAATTGAAAGAAAGACATGGAACAGGGATAATTCATGTTCATTCAGTTTTCACTTCTATCAAGGTGCGTACCATGGTGGTGTAAGGATATATGTCATTCACATACTTTTACATATAACCCATAATTAAATTATGTAAACAACAATATTACTCAAATATCACTGAAATATTAAATACACAACATCCTCCCTGCTTAGCTATAAACTCCAACTCAATATAGAATGCATCTCAACTCAAATAAATAACGTATTACTCTCTGGTCATATATATAAGTGAGTAGAAGATGAACTGATCTTCTAAAGCCATAAAGTTAAAGATGAAACATTCTTTTCAACATTTTAAGCAAGATCAGTGTATTATTTTTGTTTGGTACAATTTTAGAGTGAAAAAAGGGAAAGGAGCACCATGCAAAAGTGTGGGCACCCCGAGAGATTTGAGCTCTCAGATAACTTTTACCAAGGTCTCAGACCTTAATTAGCTTGGTAGGGCTATGACCTGTTCACAATGATCATTAGAAAAAAGGCCAAGTTAATTAAGTTTCAGAGCTTTATAAATACCCTGACTCCTCAAACATTGTCCCGACAATCAGCAGTCATGGGCTCCTCTAAGCAGCTGCCTAGCACTATGAAAATTAAAATAAATGATGCCCACAAAGCAGGAGAAGGCTATAAGAAGATAGCAAAGCATTTTCAGGTAGCCGTTTCCTCACTTTGTAATGTAATTAAGAAATGGTAGTTAACAGGAACGGTGGAGGTCAAGTTGAAGTCTGGAAGACCAAGAAAACTTTCCGAGAGAACTGCTCATAGGATTGCTAGAAAGGCAAATCAAAACCCTGTTTGACTGCAAAAGACCTTTAGGAAGATTTAGCAGACTCTGGAATGGTGGTGCACTGTTCTACTGCGCAGCGACACCTGCACAAATATGACATTCATAGAAGAGTCATCAGAGGAAAACCTTTCCTGCATCCTCACCACAAAATTCAGCATCAGGAGTTTGCATAGGAGCATCTAAACAAGCCTGATGCATTTTGGAAACAAGTCCTGTGGACAGATGAAGTTAAAATAGAACTTTTTGGCCGCAATAAGCAAAGGCATGTTTGGAGAAAAAAGGGTGTAGAATTTCATGAAAAGAACACCTCTCCAACTGTTAAGCACAGGGGTGGATCGATCATGTTTTGGGCTTGTGTTGCAGCCGGTAACACGGGGAACATTTCACTGGTAGAAGAAAGAATGAATTCAATGAAATACCAGCAAATTCTAGAAGCAAACATCACACCGCCTGTAAAAAGCTGAAGATGAAAAGAGGATGGCTTCTACAACAGGATAATGATCCTAAACACTCCTCAAAATCCACAATGGACTACCTCAAGAGGCGCAAGCTGAAGGTTTTGCCATGCACACAGTCTCCTGACCTAAACATCATCGAAAATCTGTGGATAGACCTCAAAAGAGCAGTGCATGCAAGACAGCCCACGAATCTCACAGAACTAGAAGCCTTTTGCAAGGAAGAATGGGCGAACAAGAATTTAAAGACCCAAACAAGAATTGAAAGACTCTTAGCTGGCTACAGAAAGCATTTACAAGCTGTGATACTTGCCAAGGAGGGTGTTACTAATGTAGCCTGGGGAAAAGTACACACTCAGGACAGCAAATACTTTTTCTGGTTTTAATTCCTTTGTCTGTTTTAGTGCCGGAAGAGGGTCTCAAGACAAAAGGAATGAATTTACAACCAGTTCCTGCCGTTACAATCTCAGTTTAACTTTCGACCCACACCCTTGTGTATCGATGAATTGCATATGCAGTATAAAAATACATAAAGCAAACTGCACAAATGTAATGCAGGACTAGTAGGAAATTAATACAGTAGTGGTAATTCTGAAGGAACATAATACAAACAACATTAGAATCCCACCAACCCTGTACCTTATACATAGCAGCGAAAATGTAAGCAAATACATCTCATCTAAGATGTCTACTACTTTCTAGCACACACATGCTGAACTTCCAGTTAGACAAAAGGTACACTTTGGCACAACTTTTACAAGATATTGCCTGGTAGTTAAATTACAGGAAAACTGACCTACTTGGCCAGTAAGGAACTTTGCACAAGCTACACTGTCCAGCACCGATGCCTTCACTCATGAAGATCTCAAGCATCCACATTAAAACATGTCACTTACTGATATTCTCGATTCACCAACAAGCATAACGAATTCACATGGATATTGTCAATTAATGCTCACCATTCCTCACCATGCCCAGTATTTCTGGGAGGAACTTAATTCCAAAGCCCCACCAGCTTCTTCTGCAGAAAACAAAAATGGTCTCCCCACTATCCCACGCGTGCATAATGACATCACCGTCTCCACTTAAAGGCACAGACAACTATTCTAGCATTACCCAGGCAGATACCTAAGTACACTTTTAATGATAATGAATAAGATTCGATGGTCACCCGGTTACACCAAGTACTGACCATGCAGGGGGCCCAAATTTTTGCTTCCGGCCTCTTTCCTTTTTTGTTATTTTGAAACTGTAAAAGATGGAAATTTAAAAAAAATCTTGCTTAAAATATTAAAGAAATGTGTCATCCTTAATTTTATGCCTTTTGGAAATCAGGTCATATTTTACTCACTTAGCTATCCACAGTAACAGAAATTTTGATTGGGGTGCCCAAACTTTTGCATGCCACTGTATATATATGCACACCATATATTATATAATCAACTGCTATATAGATATCCACAGAATAGTAAATTTTAAATTGCTCCTTTCATGTTTTAAGACTTAATCCCTGTGAAAGATTTCTTCTTCTTGTGGGATAATGTCTTTCCTGATGAGGGTTTCACTTTGCTTGTCAGGTGAGATTTTTGGTTGTTAAACAATCTCAGGTTCTGGGGCCTCCTCTGTGGTGGTTGTACAAGTTGACTCTGAGATGGCAGGAAGTGGTTCTGACAGCTCTAGACACCTTTATTTTCTAACAATTGATTCTGCTCTCTTCAACTGATCATTGCGTTCTCTCTAAATGTGTAGACAACACTCCACAATCTCCATTGTGTAGAGTGGCGTAGTTCTGTCCTTAATCTTTCCAAGTACCTACTTTTGATCATCTCTGTAGTCCCTCACCGAGACTGCTTGTCCAGGAGTGAAACATCAAACCTCCTTGTTTGAGGAGCCCTCAATTTGTCTCAGCTGTTTGTCCTGCATACTCCTTCTGAGATTGGGTTTGAGGAGGTCAAAGTGAAAATGTAAGGGATGATCCAGGAACAACGTAGCTGGGGAGTTGCTGGTTGTTCAGTGTGCTGTATTGTGATGTGCAAAGAGAAAATTGTTGAGTTGATTCAGCGTTAGTGTAAACAACAGGAATTCTGTAGATGCTGGAAATTCAAGCAACACACATAAAAGTTGCTGGTGAACGCAGCAGGCCAGGCAGCATCTCTAGGAAGAGGTGCAGTCGACCTTTCAGGCCGAGAACGCCTTATATTCCGTCTGGGTAGCCTCCAAACTGATGGCATGAACATCGACTTCTCTAACTTCCGCTAATTCCCCACCTTCCCCTCGTGCCCCATCTGTTACTTATTTTTATACACACATTCTTTCTCTCACTCTCCTTTTTCTCCCTCTGTCCCTCTGAATATACCCCTTGCCCATCCTCTGGGTCCCCCCCCCCACCTCCTTGTCTTTCTTCCCGGACCTCCTGTCCCATGATCCTCTCGTATCCCCTTCTGCCTATCACCTGTCCAGCTCTCGGCTCCATCCCTCCCCCTCCTGTCTTCTCCTATCATTTTGCATCTCCCCCTCCCCCTCCAACTTTCAAATCCCTTACTCACTCTTCCTTCAGTTAGTCCTGATGTAGGGTCTCGGCCTGAAACGTCGACTGTACCTCTTCCTATAGATGCTGCCTGGCCTGTTGTGTTCACCAGCAACTTTTATCAGTGTTAGTGTAGTGTGTTTTGCTGACATTGCTTGCAGTGCATACTTTAGACTCCGGGCAGACCTTTCTGCCAAGCCATTTGTATCTGGGTGGTACAGTACAGATGTAATATATCTTATTCCATTCATTTTCAGGAATAACTAAACTGTTCCCCCGTAAACTGTGGTCCATTGTCACTGACTAAGTGTCCTGGAACACTAGTCCTTGGGACGAGGCTTGTCAACAAACCAACTGTATGCAAAGTTGTAGTGGAGGCTATTGGGAACCCTTCTGGCCACTTTGTAGCTGCATCCTCTGCGACCAAGGAATTCATGCCCATGAGTAGTCCAGCAAAATGCACATGGATCCTCTGCCAGGGCAATGCAGGCCATTCCTAGATGTGAAAGTATTTTATCATTCAATATCTGTTGCCTAAATTCCAGCTTGGGCAGCTGAAAATCTACGCAAGTTTCTGCTTGAGTCGCCTGTAACAGACCAAGCTGCTGAGCACTCTGCCCATGATTTCCTGGAAGCTGTGACAGCCGTTCATTATCAACAGATAAATGAATAACTAGAGGCTGCCATCCAAAAGGTTAATTTATACTGAAACAGAGAGGGGTCTTTGGAGGTGGGAGAAGTAGTGGCAATCCCCCTACATTCATTCCAGTGTCAATGCAAGCCATCCTGGTTGCTACCTTCTTTTTGGCTGCCAATTTACAATGAGTTTTCCCACTTTATTTACTTACTTAGATACAGCGCGGAGGCCTTCCGGCCCTTTGAGCCATGCCTCCCAGCCACCCCCAGTTTAGTCCTAACCTAATCACAGGACAATTTACAATGACCAAGTAATCTAGGAATTGGTATGTCTTTGGACTGTGGGAGGAAACCAGAACACCCTGAAGAAACCCATGGGGTCACGGGGGGAACATACAAACTCCTTACAGACAGCAGCAGGAATTCAACCTGGGTCGCCTGTACTGTAATGCACTACGCTACCATGTCGCCCTATTGCCCTTGTTCATCCTTCCATCCTGCACCATCTCTATTAGAGTCATAGAGTAATACAGCATGGGTACAGGCCCTCTGGCCCAATTCATCCACGCCCACCACAGCATCCACCCTGCTAGTCCCAGCTGCTCACATTCAGCCCATACTCCTCAAACCTCCCCTCCACCTACCGACATGCATCTTAAATATTGCATCCACCTTGACCACATCCTCCGGAAGCTTTTGCCAGGTACTCACTTTCCTCTGTGTAAAGAAGTTCCTCTCAGAACTCTTAAATCTCTCCACTCTTATCTAGTTTTGCACTTTTTGAGGAAAGGACTGACAGAATATAATATTAATGGTAAGACTCTTGGCAGTGTGGAGGATCAGAGGTATCTTGTGGTCCGAGTTGATAGGACACTCAAAGCTGCTGCACAGGTTGACTCTGTGGTTAAGAAGGCATATGGTGCATTAGCCCTCATCAATCATGGGATTGAGTTTAAGAGCCGAGAGGTAATGTTGCAGCTATATAGGACTCTGGTCAGACCCTGCTTGGAGTACTGTGCTCAATTCTGGTTGCCTCACTACAGGAAGAACGTGGAAACCATAGAAAGGGTGCAGAGGAGATTTACAAGGATGTTGCCTGGTTTGGGAAACATGCCTTATGAGAATACTTTGAGTGAACTCAGCCTATTCTCCTTGGAGTGACGGAGGATGAGAGGTGACCTGATAGAGGTGTAAAAGATTATGAGAGGCATTGATTGTGTGGATAGTCAGAGGCTTTTCCCCAGGGCTGAAATGGGTGGTACGAGAGGGCATAGTTTTAAGGTGCTTGGAAGTAGGTACAGAGGAGATGTCAGGAGTAAGTTTTTTACGCAGAGGGTGGTGAGTGAGTGGAATGGGCTGCTGGCGGCGGTGGTGGAGGCGGAAACGATACGGTCCTTTAAGAGACTCCTGGATGGCTACACAGAGCTTAGAAAAAATAGAGGGCTATGTGTAAAGCCTAGGTAGTTCTAAGGTAGGGACGTGTTCGGCACAGCTTTGTGGGCCGAAGGGCCTGTATTGTGCTGTAAGTTTTCTATGTTTCTATGACCATCCACCTTATCCATATCCCTCATGTTTTTATGGCATTCTATGAGGTCATTACACATTCTCCTGTGATCTAGGAAATAAAGGTCCAGTGTGGCCAACCTTCCCATGTAACTCGGGCCCCCTAGACCAGATAGTGTCCTCATGAAACTCATCTACACCCTTTCCAGCTTAACAATGTCTTTCTATAATAGTGTGACCAAAGCAGTACAAAATAGCTCAGATTTTATGTTCGTGTTTAATTGTCATTCAACCATACATGAACACAGCCAAATGAAACAGCTTTACTTTACGGTCAAGATACAGAACACAGCATCAACAGTCATTCACAGCACAAGGCACACATAGCTCATATAATATTGCAGTAAAACACAGTCATACAAAATAAGTATAATCCAAGACACTGAGCCCATAAATGTTTCTGCAGTTGAACACAATATGATTTTTCTTCTGCCAAGCAAACACTGGGGAGCAGCACTGCCTCCAGCTTGAACGTTGCACCACACCACCTCTGCACTGCAGTGACATGCAGCATTCCACTCCACCAAAGTCCAACACAGTCTTGCAATCATAGAAAAAGCAACTAAGACAGTCACTCACTGCTGGACTGCAGACTCCCTTCACGCACTGACTCCTCTGACACCTCTTTAACTCAGGGAGCAGCACGAGCTGCACCAAGTCCAGCTCGCCATCTTTGAGCAACTCGCTGATAGGGTATACACCAGAGCCTGGACTGACACCAACCTACTGCCCTCTACTGTGCCTATTGTCTTGTTTATTATTTATTGTGATGCCTGCACTTTGTGCACTTTATGCAGTCCTGAGTAGGTCTGTAGTCTAGTGTAGTTTTTGTATTGTTTTTACGTAGTTCAGTGTAGTTTTTGTATTGCTTCATGTAGCACCATGGTCCTGAAAAACGTTGTCTCGTTTTTACTGTGTACTGTACCAGCAGTTATGGTCAAAGTGACAATAAAAAGTGACTTGACTTGACTTAATGTCCAGCAGGGTCTTGTTATCATAGAAATACTCAGTGTGGTCTCCCCAATAAGACCATAAGACATTGGAGCAGAATTAGGCCATTTGGCCCATCAAGTCTGATCTGCCATTCAATCATGACTGATGCTATTTCCCCTCCTCAGCCCTACACTCCGACCTTCTCCACATAATCTTTGATGCCATGTCGAATCAAGTCCTGTGAAGCTCTGCCCATAACACACCCAAATACACAGCCTCCACAGCTGCCTGTGGTAATAAACTCCACAAATCCATAATCCTCTGGCTAAAAAATGTCTCCACATCTCTGTTTTAAATGGAGGCCCTTCTATCCTGAGGCTGTGCCCTCTTGTCCTAGACTACCATGGGAAACTAGGGAGCTAGGGCTTTACTCTTTGGAGAGAAGGAGGATGAGAGGAGACATGATAAAGGTGTACAAGATATTAAGAGGAATAGATAGAGTGGATAGCCAGTGCCTCTTCCCCAGGGCACCACTGCCCAATACAAGGGGACATGGCTTTAAGGAAAGGGGTGGGAAGTTCAAGCGGGGTATTAGAGGAAGGTTTTTTACTCAGAGAGTGGTTGGTGTGTGGAATGCAGTGCCTGAGTCAGTGGTGGAGGCAGATACACTAGTGAAGTTTAAGAGACTACTAGACAGGTATATGGAGGAATTTAAGGTGGGGGTTTATATGGAAGGCAGGATTTGAGGGTCGGCACAACATTGTGGCCGAAGGGCCTGTAATGTGCTGTACTATTCTATGTTCTATAAACATCCTTTCCACATCTACCACAACTAGGTCTCTCAACATTTGAAAGGTTTCAATGAGATTCCCCCTCATCCTTCTAAATTTCAGTGAACACAGACCGAGAGCTATCAAATGTTCCACATATGATAACCCTTTCATACCCAGAATCACCCTTGTGAACCTCCTCTGAGCCCTCTCCAATGTCATTGTATCTTTTCCTAGATGAGGAGCTCAAAACTGTCCACACTACTCATGGTGAGGCCTCACCTGTGCCTCATGAACCCCCAGCATCACATCCCTGCTCTTGTATTTTAGACCTCTTGAAATGAATGCGAACTTTGTATTTTCCTTCCTCTCCACCGACTCTACCTGCAAGTTAACCTTTAGTGTGTTCTGCACAAGGGCTACAAAGTCCCTTTGCATCTCAGATTTTTGAATTTTCTTCCCATTTAGAAAATAGTCTGCACATTTATTTCTACTGACTAAGTGCATGACCATGCATTTTCCTACATTGTATTTCATTTGCCACTTTCCTGCCCATCCTCCTAATTTACGTCCTCAACACTATCTGCCCCTCCACCAATCTTTGTATCATCTGCAAACTTGGTAACCAAAGTCATTATTTGCATCATCTAAATCATTGATATATTGCATAAAAAGAAGTGTTCCCAATATTCGCACTTGTTGCTTCCTACCAAACAGCCTATGCTCTAACCATGCCAGTAACTTTCCTGTAATACTATGAGCTCTTAACTTCTAAGCTGCCTCATGTATGGCACCTCGTCAAAGGCCTTCTGAAAGTCCAAATACACAACTTCCACTGCATCCCCTTTATCTATTCTATTTGTAATCTCCTCAAAGAATTCCTACAGGAAACAATGCTTACTTTGTCCTATCTGGTCCTGTGTTACCAGGTACTCCATAATCTCATTCTTAACAATTGACTCCAACATCTTCCCAAGCATTAAGGTCAGGCTAACTGGTCTATAATTTCATTTCTGCCTCCTTCCTCCTTTCTTAAAGAGTGGAATAACATTTGCAATTTTCCAGTCCTTTGACACCATGCCAGAGTCCATGATTTTTGAAAGATCATTACTAATGCCTCCACAATCTCTACTGCTACATCTTTCATAAGTCTGGGGTGCAGTTCAGCTGGCCCAGGTGACTTGTGTACCCTTAACTCTTTCAGTTTTTTCAGCTTCTCCCCTGTAATACTAACTGCTCTCACTTCTCTTCCCTCACACCCTTCAACATCTGGCATACTGCTAGTGTCTTTCACAATGAAGACCTGCAAAATACTCATTTAGTTCATCTGTCATGTCCTTGGTCCTCATTATTATTTCTCTGGCCTCATTTTCTGACAGTCCTATATCCACTTTCATATCTCTTTTATTTTTTTGCATACTTTAAAAAGCTTTTACTACCCGCTTTGATATTGTTTGCTAGCTTGCATTCACATTTCATCTTTTCCCTCCTATTGAGCTCTGTAGGTTTTTAAAAGCTTCCAAATCCTCTACCTTCTCACTACTTTTTGCTTTATTGTATGTCCTCTATTTTCCTTCTACGTTAGCTTTGACTTCCCATGTCAGCCGCAGTTGGATTATTTTACTATTTCAGTATTTCATTGTTTTTGGAATACATCTCATACCTTTCTCATTTTTCCCAGAAACTCACGCCATTGCTGCTCTGCTGTCATCCCTACTGGCATCTCCTTCCAATTTACTTGTCCAACTCCTCTCTCATACCACTGTATTTCCTTTACTCCACTGAAATACTGCTATGTGAGATTTTACTTTCTCTGTATCAAATTTCAAGTTGAATTCAATCATATTGTGATCACTGCCTCGTAGGGGTTCCTTTACCTTAAGCTCCCTAATTTCCTCTGATTCATTTAATAACACTCAATCCTGTATAGCCAATTCCCTAGTAGGCTCAACAGTAAACTGCTCTAAAAAGCTATCTCTTAGGCATTCACAAACTCACTCTCTTGAGATACACTACCAACCTGATTTTCCCAAACAGCCTGCATGATGAAATCTCCCACGACTATCATAACATTGCCCCTTTGATACACCTTTTCTATTTCCCATTGTAACCTGTGGTCCACATCCCAGCTACTGTTGGGAGGTCTGTGTATCACTGCCATCTGGGCCCTTTTACCCCTGCAGTATATTAACTCAACCCACAATGAGTCAACATCCTCTGATCCTATGTCATGCCTTTCTACTGATTTGTGCCTTTCTTTACCAGCAGAGCCACGCTAACCCCTCTGCTTACTTTCCTATCCCTGCAATACATCGTGTAACCATGGACATTCAGTTCCCAACTGCAACCGTGCTTCAGCTATGATTCAGTGATGGCCACAACATCATACCTGACAATCTGTAATAGTGTAACAAGATCATCCACTTTATATCTTATACTTCGTGCATTGAGATTATATATAACATTTTGAGTGCTGCATTTACGACCCTTTTTGATTCTGCATCACTAATGCACTAATACTCACCCTGCTGGCTGTAATTTTGTCCTATCATCTGCCTAATCTTCCTGACAGACTGATTGCACACTTATCTTTGCCTTTTTACCATCCGTCCAACCCTCAATCCCTTTACTCCAGTTCCCACCATCCTGCCAAATTAGCTTAAAACCCTCCTCAATAGCTCTAACAATCCTGCTTGTGCGAATATTGGCCCACCTTGGATTAAGGTGCAACCTATCACTTTTGAATAGACCATACCTCCCTCAGAAGAGTTCCCAGTGATCCAAGAATCCCTGCCCTCTGCACCAGCTTCTCAGCCACGCATTAATCTGCCAGATCATCTTGTTTCTACCTTCACTGGTGTGTGGCACAGGCAGCCAGCCAGAAATTACTGTCTGGGAGGTCCTGCTTCTCAGCTTTCTGCCTATTTCTCTAACTTATCTTTTCAAGACCCCTTTGCTTATTGTTCCTATGGCATTGGTACCAACAAGTACCAAGACCTCTGGCTGCTCTCCCTCCCTCTCCAAAATGCTGTCGACATGATCTGAGAAGTCCCTGACCCTGGCACCTGGGAAGTAACATAGTATTCAGCTGTCTTGTTCAAGTCCACAGAATCTCCTGTCTGTTCCCCTGACTGTTAAGTCCCCTATCACTACCATTCCCCTCTTCTCCCTCTTTCCCTTCTGCACCATGGACTGCCAGTAACGTTGTCTCCATGGCATTTCCCTGGGAGGTCATCCCGCACAACAGTATCCAAAACAGTATACGCAATATTGAGAGGAATGGCCACAAAGCTGCTCTGCACTAACTGCCTATTCACATTTCCATTTATCCTGACAGTCACCCAACTACTCACCTCCTGCAACTACAGGGTGTCTAATTCCCTGTAATTCCCTGTAACTCTGATCTATTATCTCCTCACTCTCCCATAAAAGCCGAAGGTCATCCAGCTGCTGCTCCAGATCCCTAACATGGTCTTCAAGAAGCTGCAGCTGGATGCGCTTCACGCAGATGTAATTCCCTGGGAGACTCTGGATCTCCCAGGATGCCAACATCCGGCATGAAGAACCCACAACAGCCATTTACTACACTAGGTACAGTAAAAGAGAGAAAAGGGAGCCTTAACAATAGCTTACCCAGAGCCAATGCCTCTTTCGAACTGAAGCCTCCTTTGAACCAAAGCGTAAGCACAAAATAATCTGCAGATGCTGGGGTCAAAGCAACACTCACAACACGCTGGAGGAATTCAACAGGTCGGTCAGCATCCGTGGAAACGATCAGTCAACGATACGGGCCAGAACCCTTCGTCAGGACTGAAGAGGGAAGGGGCGGAGGCCCTATAAAGAAGGTGAGGGGAGGGTGGGACGGAAAAGGCTGGTAGGTTCCAAGTGGAAAACCAATAAAGGGAAAGATAAAGGGGTGGGGGAGGGGAAGCAGGGAGGGGATAGGCAGGAAAGATGAAGAAGGATTAGGGGAAAACACATTAGGTAGTAGAAGGAGGCGGAACCATGAGGGAGGTAGTAGGCAGCTGGGGGAGGGGGCAGAGTGAAACAGGGATAGAGGAAGGGAGGGGGTGAGGATTACGGGAAGTTGGAGAATTCAATGTTCATACCAAGGGGCTGGAGACTACCAAATCCTGACACTTCTGTTCTCACAACTGGCTTCCTCCCAATAATGGCCACCCCGCTGTCCCTTCGGTACTTTTAAACAAGCTTTGCTGACCTGAAACAAAACTTGTCGCTGTGACCTGCTCCTGCCACTGTTTGGGCCACCAGAGTAACTAATATATCTGTAACATAATGTCATTATTCATAAACTTAATGCCCTGACTAATAAAAGCTATTATGCTAAATATCTTTTTCACCGACCTCTCCACTTGTGGCTGTGTTTAGTAAATTGTGCACTTGCACTCCCAGGACCTCTGTTCCACAAGACCCATCAACGCCCTCCATTGACTATAACAGTCCTACTCTGGTCTGAACGTCCAACTTGCACCACAATTAATCTAATCCTTCCCTCCAACACAGCCTCGAACCCTCCACTTTTCTATAATCTCCATCTTTTCAGAATATGGCAGTGTGCTTGGTCATAGCGGCTTCTCCGGGGTCCAACAAATAGTGCAAATGTGTGTCTTCAACATTTCTCTTGTGATCGCAAGACCCTGTTGGACATTGGTAATATAAAATACTGCGTCCAGTTCATTGATGAGCCCGATGGCAGGGGAGCTGTATGTCCTCAGTTCTACAGACCAGACCCTCAAGCTGCAACATCTCCTGTTACGGGAGAGGAGACGCTGGAGGCGATGTGGGAGAGAGCAGAGATGCAACAGTCACGCTGGAAATGCCATCCATGCCGAGTTGGGGGGCTGTCCAGTGTTCGCTCCCTGGAAGCAAGCGGCATTGCCATGGCTACCCCTGCGTGAGACAAGCCGATTTACCTTTATCTACTGAACCAGTCCGAGATGGGAGACTGCTGAGTACTTAGTTTCTGCAGAAATGTGACCCCAGGACAACATCCCATGCACCATCAATCTACAGGCCATGCCATTGTTATTTTTTGAACTATATGCTATCATTGCTATGTGTGCTGTGTGATGTGTGTGACTGTAAGTACTGTGTTTTGCAGCTTGGCCCCAGAGAAATGCTGTTTAATTTAGTTGTATACGTACGTATGGTTTAATGATAATTAAACTTTAACATGAGGTTGAACTTGGATTTTTCTTACATCCATATATCCATTTGAGATTCACTTAAATGTCCTATTGTATTAGTCCCTACCAACAGCCCATTCCAGGCACTTTCCACTCTCTGTGTTCAAAACTTACCTCTGACATGTTCCTAAAATTTACATCACCAATCTGAAATGCATGTCCTCTGGGATTGGTCTTGCTAACATGGGAAAAGCATTCTGGTTGTCCACACTATACTTACGCCTCTCATCATATACACTTTTATCATGTCATCTCTCATCCTCCTCATCACCAAAGAGAAAAGTCTAGCTCACATATTAACACCTAATCTCAAATAACTTATGTACAAGAATATCAACAATTACAATCTGTATAAAAATATATTCTTTCTTTCTTGGTTCCTTTCCCTTACTGTTCTTTTAGTTTCCCCAAAAATAATTCTACCTCTTGATGTTCTGAGCTAAAATCTATTACATTTATCCTGTTATTTTTTGTTAGGACAATGCCTTTTTTTTTTCTATCCTGTCTACTCTAATTGTTAAAACACTTGGATTATTTGATTCCTGACCTTCATTACTTTGCAACCATTCTCCAGAATGGCCGTTAGATTGTATATGTTTATTTTAATTTGTGCCTCTAATTCATCAGTCCTAGGATCTAGAGTCATAGAGAATGAAAGTCAGCCATTTGGCTTGCCACTGGACATCACAGAGCATAGAACAGCACAGTGCAGGCCCTTCGGCCTACAATATTGTGCTGACCTTGAAACATACTCAAGGATCAATCTATCCTTCCCTCACCCACTGTTGTTCCTTAGCATGCCTTGTGGAGTATTGGGTGGCATTTTTTGCCTTTCCCGTAGCATCTGACTATTTTTTTAACGAGGCTGAGTTGTTAGCTCGATGCTCAACTCAGCATGGATGGAAAGCGTGCAAGGACCCAGCCAGATTTGAGCTCAGGACCATTTGCCTCGAAGTCCGGGGCTGATGCCACTACACCACTGGCCAGCGTTCTCTCCGCCATAGCCCCCAACTTTTCTTTCACCCTAATGCCTAGCTAAGAGTCTTTTAAATGTCCCAAATGTATCTGCCTCTATCACCAGCCCTGGCCCTACCACTTCTGTGTAACAAGCTACCGCTGAGATCCCTTCTCCAACCACCTTAAAATTATGCCACCTCATACACGCTGTTTGTATCCTGGGAAAATGTTGCTGGCCATCCACTCAATCTATCAGTTGCCGTTTTGTGCACATCTGTCAAGTCAGCTATCATCCTCTTTCACTGCAGAGAATAGCCCAGGCATACTCAACCTTTCCTCATAAGATACACTCTCAAATCCAGGCAGCATGCTGGTAAACCTCCCCTGCAACGTTTCTAGAGCCTACCTATCCTTCTCATAATGACGTGACCAGAGCACAGTACTCCAAGTGTGGCCTAACCAGAGTTTAACAGAACTGCAGCATTACCTTGGGACTCTCGAATTCAATCCCCCAACAATGAAAGCCGACATTCCATTCACCATCTTAATTACTCTATCAACTTCCGTGGTAACTTTAGCTGATCTATGGACTTGGACCCAAAGGTCTCCATGTTCCTCCTCACTGCTAAGAATCTGCAATTAACCCTGTTTTCTGCCTTCGAGTTCGACATTCCAAAGTGTATCACTTCACACTTTTGCACTTCTCAGCCCAGCTCTGTATCCTATCAATTTGTGTAACCAGCGACAACTTTTGGCTCTATCCACAACACCACCGACTTTCATGTCATCTGCAAATTTACTAATCCAACCTTCCACTTCCTCATCCAAGTCATTTATAAAAATCACAAAGACTAGGGGTCCCAGAACAGATCCCCATGGAACACCACTCGTCACCAAACTTCAGGAAGAATGATATCCAGCTACTACCATCCTTCAGTGGGGAAGCCCCTTCTGAATCCATGCAGTCAAGTTTTCCTGAATCCCATCCGTCATGACTTTCTGAATTAGCCTCCAATTTGCCGCCCTCCAATTTTCTGGTACTACCCCTGTGGTCAGTGATGCACAGATTATCACCAAAGATGCAGCAACCTCTTAAAAAATGCAAACACAAGGAAATCTGCAGATGCTGGAATTTCAAGCAACACACATAAAAGTTGCTGGTGAGCACAGCAGGCCAGGCAGCATCTCTAGGAAGAGGTACAGTCGAAGTTTCAGGCCAAGACCCTTTGTCAGGACTAACTGAAGGAAGAGCTAGTAAGATCTCTTTTCTCATTTCCTGTGGTAATCTGAGATATATCCTGTCTGGTCCTAAGAAACTATCTATCGTAATGTTCTTTTTTTCAAAAGTTCCTGCAGATCTTTTTTGTTAATGTCACATGTTCTAGCATATTAGCCTATTTTGCTCTGTCCTTCAAGGTCAAGGTCCCTCCTAGTGGTGAATACTAACGCAAAGTATTCATTAAGGGCCTCCCCTAGCTCCTCGGACTCCAGGCATAAGTTACTACCTTACCTAATCAATCCTACCTTTAAACCTGTTATCCTTCTATTTTTCATGTATGTGTAGAACACCTTGGACTTTTCCTTGATCCTACTCACCAAGGCCTCCTCATGTCTCCTATTTCTCCTCAGTTTATGCATAAGTTTCTTCCTTGTTATCTTGTCACTCTCTGAAAGCTTGTCAAAGTTCAGATTTGTTATCAAAGTAATGAGCATTTATCATGCACAGCCTTGAGATTTATCTTCTTGCAGGCACTCACAAAACTAAGAAGCTCAATATAATTCACTAAAATAAAACTCACCTCAAGATCGCAAAAGAGGACAAATCGCAAAAAAAGTGAACAAAAACACATGCCTTTTTCACATAAACAACAGGAATTCTGCTCCCGTTGTGGCCTTCTATATATTGGCGAGACCTGACGCAGACTGGGAGACCGCTTTGCTGAACACCGATGCTCTGTCCGCCAGAGAAAGCAGGATCTCCCAGTGGCCACACATTTTAATTCCACATCCCATTTCCATTCTGACATGTCTATCCACGACCTCCTCTACTGTAAAGATGAAGTCACGCTCAGGTTGGAGGAACAACACTTTATATTCCATCTGGGTAGCCTCCAACCTGATGACATGAAAATTGACTTCTCTAACTTCCGCTAATGCCCCACCTCCCCCTCGTACCCCATCTGTTATTTATTTTTATACACACTTTCTTTCTCTCACTCTCCTTTTTCTCCCTCTGTCCCTCTGACTATACCCCTTGCCTATCCTCTGGGTTCCCCCCCCCCGCCCTGTCTTTCTTCCCGGACCTCCTGTCCCATGATCCTCTCATATCCCCTTTGCCAATCACCTGTCCAGCTCTTGGCTCCATCCCTCCCCCTCCTGTCTTCTCCTATCATTTCGGATCTCCCCCTCCCCCTCCCACTTTCGAATCTCTTACTCACTCTTCCTTCAGTTAGTCCTGACGAAGGGTCTCGGCCTGAAACGTCGACTGTACCTCTTCCTAGAGATGCTGCCTGGCCTGCTGC
Source organism: Mobula hypostoma (assembly GCF_963921235.1). Classification (NCBI taxonomy): domain Eukaryota; kingdom Metazoa; phylum Chordata; class Chondrichthyes; order Myliobatiformes; family Myliobatidae; genus Mobula; species Mobula hypostoma. The sequence continues at coordinate 33,937,683 of NC_086100.1, forward strand.
GTTCACCAGCAACTTTGATGTGTGTTGCCTTTTTCATATTCTGTCTGATCCTTGCTTCCTAAACTTTGAGTGCTTCTTTCTTCCTCTTGTCTAGGTGTTCCACATCTCATAAAGAGGAGACCATTCATCAGGACTGGCGATGAAGCATTCCTGATGCTTGGCCTGAAATGGTGACTCTCTATTCGTTTCCATGGCTGCAGCAAGACCTGCTGAGCTTCTTCAGTATTTTGTGAATATCCTACATTTCCAGTACCTACAGAATCTCTTGTAATCATTACTCATTTCACTGATTTGGTCAGTCATGTTGCCTTTTCATTTGAACTTTGTAAATTTCCTCTCCTTGGAAATTTCCCCCTGGCTACTTTGTTTAAAGTCTTATCACCAGTCCAGGTTATTTGAGTCTCTAGAACAATGGTCCCAGCCCTATAAAATGAAAATTGTCCGAAAGAGACAGCACCTTCTTTCCCCACTTCGGCTGCCAATGCTTCATAGATTGGAACCCATCTCACCAAAACAACTCTTTCAACCATGCACTCAATTCTGTGATTTTATTGACCCGTGTCAATAGAAGGCAACTCAGTGATTATCACCTTTGTGGTTTTGTTTCTTAATTTGGACACCAGCTGCTCATAGTTCTGCAACAGATTGCCCTTCCCATCCATTTTGCTCTTTCCCATCTGATCCACAGCAAATGGATACATTGCTTTCCACTCCAACTTCCTCTCTGGTGCCTTTAATCTGCCTATCGCCACAGTAGGTCAATGGAAGATGCAATCTCAATGGCTTTGGACCACCTGGACAACACAAACACCTATCTCAGGAGCCTGTTCATCAACTATAGCTCAGCATTCAATATCATCATTCCCACAATCCTGATTCAGAAGTTGCAGAACCTGGGCCCTTGTACCTCCCTCTGCAATTGGATCCTGGACTTCCTAACCAGAAGACCTCAATCTGTGTGGATCTCCTCCTCGCTGATGATTAACACTGGTGTACCTCAGGGGTGTGTGCTTAACTCACCGCTCTACTCTCTATATAGATACAACTGTGCGGCTGAGCATAGCTCAAATACCGTCTATAAATTTGCTGATGATACAACCATTGTTGGTAGAATCTCAAGTGGTGACGAGAGGGCGTAAAGGAGTGAGATGTGCCAACTAGTGGAGTGGTACCACAGTAACAACCGGGCACTCAACGACAGTAAGACGAAAGAGTTGATTGTGGACTTCAGGAAGGGTAAGATGAAAGAACACATACCAATCCTCATAGAGGGATCGGAAGTGGAGAGAGTGAGCAGTTTCATGTTCTTGGATGTCAAGATCTCTGAGGATCTAACCTGGTCTCAACATATCGATGCAGTTATAAAGAAGGCAAGACAGTGGCTATATTTTGTTAAGAGTTTGAAGAGATTTGGCATGTCAACAAATACAATCAAAAACTTCTATAGATGTACTGTGGAGAGCATTCTGACAGGCTGCATCACTGTCTGGTGTGGGGGGTGGGGAGGGGGTGTTGCTACTACACAGGACCGAAAGACGCTCCAGAGGGTTGTAAAATTTAGTCGGCTCCATCTTGTGTACCAGCCTAAAAAGTACCCAGGATATCTTCAAGGAGTGGCATCTCAGAAAGGCAGCTTCCATTATTAAGGACCTCCAGCACCCAGGCATGTCCTTTTCTCACTGTTACCATCAGGTAGGAGGTACAGAAGCCTGAAGGCACACACTCAGCGATTCAGGAACAGTTTCTTCCCCTCTGCCATCCAATTCCCAAAATGGACATTGAAACTTTGGACAAAATACCTCACTTTTTTTTAATATACAGTATTTCTGTTTTTAGCATGATTTTTAATCTATTCAATATACATGTACTGTAGTTGATTTTCTTATTTATTTATATTTGTTTTCTTCTATATTATGTATTGCATTGAACTGCTGCTGCTAAATTAACAAATTTCAAGTCACATGCCGGTGATAATAAACCTGATTCTGATTCTGATCTGCGACTAGACAGACAACACAGGCTTTAGAAACATAGAAACATAGAAAATAGGTGCAGGAGTATGCCATTCGGCCCTTCGAGCTTATACCGCCGTTCAGTACGATCATGGCTGATCATCCAACTCAGAACCCTGTACCTGCCTTCGCTCCATACCCCATGATCCCTTTAGCCACAAGGGCCATATCTAACTCCCTCTTAAATATAGCCAATGAACCGGCCTCAACTGTTTCCTGTGGCAGAGAATTCCACAGATTCACCACACCCTGTGCGAAGAAGTTTTTCCTCATCTCGGTCCTAAAAGGCTTCCCCTTTATCCTCAAACTGTGACCCCTTGTTCTGGACTTCCCCAACATCGGGAACAATCTTCCTGCATCTAGCCTGTCCAATCCCTTTAGGATTTTATACATTTCAATCAGATCCCCCCTAGATCTTCTAAGTTCCAGCGAGTATAAGCCTAGTCGATCCAGTCTTTCATCATATGAAAGTCCTGCCATCCCAGGAATCAATCTGGTGAACCTTCTTTGTACCCCCTCTATGGCAAGAATGTCTTTCCTCAGATTAGGGGACCAAAACTGCACACAATACTCTAGGTGTGGTCTCACCAAGGCTTTGTACAACCGCAGTAGTACCTCCCTGCTCCTGTACTCTTGCTATGAAGGCCAGCATACCATTTGCCTTTTTCACCGCCTGCTGTACCTGCATGCCAGCTTTCAATGACTGGTGTACAATGACACCTAGGTCTCGTTGCACCTCCCCTTTTCCTAACTGGCTACCATTCAGATAATAATCTATTTTCCTGTTCTTGCCACCAAAGTGGATAACCTCACATTTATCCACAATAAATTGCATCTGCCATGAATTTGCCCACTCACCTAACCTATCCAAGTCACCCTGCATCCTCTTAGCATCCTCCTCAGAGCTAACACTGCCGCCCAGCTTCGTGTCATCCACAAACTTCGAGATGCTGCATTTAATTCCCTCGTCTAAGTCATTAATATATATTGTAAACAACCGGGGTCCCATCACTGAGCCTTGCGGTACCCCACTAGTCACTGCCTGCCATTCTGAAAAGATCCCGTTTATTCCCACTCTTTGCTTCTTGTCTGCTAACCAATTCTCTATCCACATCAATACCTTACCCCCAATACTGTGTGCTTTAAGTTTGCACACTAATCTCCTGTGTGGGACCTTGTCAAAAGCCTTTTGAAAATCCAAGTATACCACATCCACTGGTTCTCCCCTATCCACTCTACTAGTTACATCCTCAAAAAATTCTCTGACATTCGTCAGACATGATTTTCCTTTCACAAATCCATGCTGACTTTTGTCCAATAATTTCACCACTTTCCAAATGCGCTGTTATCACATCTTTGATAACTGACTCTAGCATTTTCCCCACCACCGATGCCAGGCTTACCGGTCTATAATTCCTCGGTTTCTCTCTCACTTTCTTCACCAACTATCTTTTCCCCTTCACAATGCAGTTTGTAGCTGCTGAGAACAAACTGAAAGCCAAAGTAAGTTTATTATCAAAATACACATACGCTTAGTAGCCACTTCATTGCACACCTCCTGTACCTAATAAAGTTGCCAATGAGTGTATGTTCCTGGTCTTCTGCTGCTGTAGCCCACCCACTCCAATGTTTGGCATGTTGTGCATTCAGAGATGCTCTTCTGCACACCATTGTTGTAATGTGTGGTTATTTGACTTACTGTTGTCTTATTGTCAGCTTAAAGCAATCTGTCCACCTGATGGCTGTAGGGCAATAATTGTTCCTGAGCCAAGTGGTGTGAGACCTAAGGCTTCTGTATCTCCCACCCAATGGTAGTGGCAAGAAGAAAGCATATCCTGTATGGTGTCCAGTTACTATCCCACTCACTTCACTGCTGCCTCTTGCTATTATCCTTGTCACAGCCCAACCTGAATGGGTGCTCTACCACAGTATGGTGGCCACTTTGTTTATCCTCTCTGTAGTCTCCCATCTCATCAACATAGAAAACTGAAATGCAGAACTTCAAGATCCATCAACATCATCTTCTGGATCCACTTAACTGCCTCATCTGATGCTACATTCCCTTGTCCATCTTGGCTGAAAACCTCAGCATTATTTAACTGAAGGTAACAAAAATATTTTAAAAAATCATTCTACATTCCTTTCTGATTCAGCAAGAGGCATTCATCTGGGTACTCACAAACATAAGAGTCACTGTACACATTTAATGTACAAGAAATCACTTTCTTAGAGTTATATAAAACATGCAATACAGGAAGAAAGACAAATGTTTAATGAAGTAGCAGTAAGGAAAACCATCTCTCTCTCACTCTCTCTCTCTCTCTCCCTCTCAGTTCAAAGTACATATATGTCACCTTAAAAATCTCTGAGATTAATTTTCTTTTGGGCATACTCAACAAAGCTATAGAACAGTAACCCTAACAGGATCAATGAAAGATCAACCAGTATGCAGAAGACAATAAACTGTGCAGATGTAAATATAAATAAATAGCAATAAATAACAAGAACATGAGATGAAGCATGCTTGAAAGTGGGACCGTTGGCTGTGGGGACATTTCTCAAGTGAACTTGAGTGTAGTTCTCCCCTTTTGTTCAAGAGCCTGATGGTTGAGTGGTAGTAACTGTTCTTGAGCCTGGTGGTGTGAGCCCTGAAGTTCTTGTACCTTCTAGAGGTCGGAAGCAGTGTGAAGGGATCCCTGAATGATGGGGATCTCTGATTGTGGACGCTCTTTTCCTATGACGGCATTTCATGTAGGTGTGCTCAATGGTTGGGGGGGGCTTTACCTATAATGTACTGGGCCGAATGTGCTACTTTTTGTCGGATTTTCCTCTCTCCATATCTCCTAGTTCTAGCATTAGTCATAACCCAACCTAAGAGAAGATTCCCCCGACACAAAGAAATTGTCCCTTTTTATACTCTTCAAAACTGCTTACACTTGTACTTTGCCATGATAAGACAACTTTTGGTACATACACTTACACAACGATCTCTTCTTTCTTAGACAAGCACATATTCACGATCATTAACTCTCAAGGCTGTAGGCTTGTATTCCTTTTACTTTCTCAAAACATTCCTACTTCTAGGCTAACACAATTTTGTCTTACAAACCTTTAATTTATTTTAGCGTTTTCCAAGGAGGAATCAATTATAACTCTTTCCTTTCAAAGGGTTATGTCTGCATCTGAGAATAAAGTGTCCGGTTATCTTCCCCCTTCAAGATGCATTGGAGTGGTCAAATCTCAGTCTGTGACTCATCAACTCAGCCAATGTTCCTCAAGCTAAAAAATGTGCTGCAGATGTAGTAACCATTAATTCCGAGAATTTTCCTTCAGATCCCACAGCTTCAGCTTTCCCACATGTGTTCAAAGGATTACCTAGAACTAAATTGGGATGTATGATCCCAGGAAAGAAGTTTGCTCCAACCAGTCTACACTGATTTCTCTGGCACACTCAAGCTTCTTTCTACCATTTCTTATCTCTGTCTGCCAGTTTAACCATTTATTTTCACTCATTTGTTTGTTCACTCTGCCCTGAATGAGTCATGTGTGTGTTGGGTGAATCTTTCTTTTCTTTCTTTTTAAATCTTTTTATTGAATAAGTATACAAAAAGGTAAGTCATATAGGCACTAATACACTGTTAGAATATAATAAAATCACATAAGATATTAATACAAAAAAAATACTATAAACAATGTAATTTAAACATAACGTACCAAGCTAACATAATAGTACACTAATTTTTATATATATATCAATAGAGAAAAGGAAAAAAAAACCCACCGTGCAACTAACTAAAAGCAAAGCAAAGCAATGGGCTAACTTGAAACCAAACAGAGTTAAAAAATTTAAAATCACGTCCTCAATCCCGACCTCCATTAAAAACAGTAAAAAAAAAACAAGAAGGTTATATATTACATTAAATGAAAATATTGAATAAAAGATCTCCAGGTCTGTTCAAATTTAAGTGAGGAATCATAAAGATTGCTTCTAATTTTCTCCAAATTCAAGCATAATATCGTCTGAGAAAACCAAAAAAAGGTAGTTGGAGCATTAAGCTCTTTCCAATGTTGTAAGATACATCTTTTCGCCATTAAAGTAAGAAATGCAATCATTCTACGGGCGGAAGTGGAAAGATTACTGGAAATTTTAGGTAGTCCAAAGATAGCAGTAATAGGGTGAGGAGAGATATCTATATTCAATACCTTGGAGATAATATTAAAAATGTCTCTCCAAAAAGTTTCTAGAGTAGGGCAAGACCAAAACATATGAGTTAAAGAGGCTATCTGCCCCGGACATCTATCACAAAAAGGATTAATATGAGAATAAAAGCGCGCTAATTTATCTTTGGACATATGTGCTCTATGAACAACTTTAAATTGAATTAGGGAATGTTTAGCACAGATAGAGGAAGTATTGACTAATTGTAAAATCTGCCCCCAGTCATCCACGGAAATGATAAACCCCAATTCCTGTTCCCAATCTACCCTAATCTTATCAAATGGAGCTTTCCTAAGTTTCATAATAACATTATAAATCATAGCCGATGCACCTTTCTGACATGGATTAAGGTTAATTATAGTATCTAAAATGTATGTAGGAGGAAGCATTGGAAAGGAAGAAAGTATAGTACTTAGGAAATTTCTAACTTGTAGATATCTAAAAAAATGTATTCTTGATAAATTATATTTATTAGATAATTGTTCAAAAGACATAAGGGAACCATCTAAAAATAAATCCAAAAACCGTGAAATACCCTTAGTCTTCCAAATTTGAAAAGCGCGATCCGTAAAAGAGGGAGGAAAAAATATGTTACCTAAAATAGGAATCGCTAACCCAAATTGATTAAGATCAAAAAATTTTCTAAATTGAAACCAAATACGTAAGGTATATTTAACTATCGGGTTAGACACCTGTTTAAGGCGTTTCAAATCAAAAGGAAGAGAGGAACCTAAAATAGAGCCAAGTGTATAACCCTGAACAGATTGTAATTCCAATACTACCCATTTAGGAATGGATAGTATATCCTGGTCAAGTAACCAGAATTTCATATGTCGAATATTAATTGCCCAATAATAAAATCTAAAGTTAGGTAATGCTAAGCCTCCATCTCTCTTAGCTTTCTGTAAATGTATTTTACCCAATCTCGGGTTTTTATTTTGCCAAATAAATGAAGAAATTTTAGAGTTGACTTTGTCAAAAAAAGATTTTGGAACAAAGATTGGTAATGCCTGAAATATATATAAAAATTTTGGGGTGAATCTTTCTGTCCTTGTGTCATCACCCTGTCAGTGTGTCTTGGACAAAATTTTGCCCTTCTAAACTCCAGAAAAAATATCATTAATATCAAAACTCCATCATTTTCCCATCCCTTCACAAACACTTCAATCTTATTATTGGCTTCTCTTCTCTCATTCTGCAGGGACCAATAACACAGAGAATTGAACGTTTGGCTCAAAGGCTAACTGCTTGCATCCTTGGTATCACTTGTTACCCCAAACTGATCTATCAATCCCATATCTCCAATCCAAAGGGCTAGAGATTTCTACATTTTGTCCTCCCAACTGGTCACAGCTTAGTTCATCTTTTGTTAATAGGGGAAAGCCAGATGGCAAGCAACAAAAATCAACCTGGTTGAGCTCAGTAGTCCATGTAGTGGAGACACTGTCCAATCCTGGAAGTCATCTTTGCTTATTAATTGATTACCGAGCTTACTTTGGTGCGGACAATCATCAGAGCTGGAGAGCTATGAGAACATGGAAGTGAGCTGACTGGACTTCCATTACCGAAGGCACAATGGCCGTATATCCGGTCACAGAATGTAGCAGCTGAAGAAAATCAAAACTCCCCAATATTTCCTCAACCAAAGAGGAACAATAAATGGTACTGATGCAGGGATTTGATCTGAAGCATCTACAATTCCTTGTTCTACATGCTTGCATGATAATTTGATGTAATGGCTTCTTCTTTAGTCCCACTGTATTCTGCCTGCCTGACTCTATGCACAATACCATCTGACCTACCAAATTCCTCCAACAGATTATATGTTGCTCCAGATCCCAGTATTTAGCCTCTTGAGTCTCCTCGAGCAATAAATGTCAGCTTTGTCAGCAACACCACACCCTTTGTACCATGAACAATGATATTTTTAAAAATCCTTCATTCCCTTTTCTTACATTCTCTCATCCTCTGTCGTATATTTTTTATGCTTTGGGAAATTAAGTTTGCTGAAAAAAATGATAAATAATATGGCATTTGGGCCAGAGTCAAGAACTATACAGATTGCTGGATATAGAACCTATTAATTTATCCTTTTTTAGTTTCATCAACAACTTGTACGGTGCAGTTTAAATTTCTCGTTACTAGTAAATTTTATCTAAGGCACAAAGCTGTGCACATTTCTGACGATATCATGCTATACCACAAGATGAATGCATAGGAAGGAAATGAAAACCGGAGGGAGACATTTGCTCTGCTGGTTAAGATCACACACAGAGGAAACTGTAGAAATGACTTCAGCTTGGCCTAGATTAAAGCCTAGCTTGTTAACCGCAGAAAGACAATAAATAATCGCATCCAAGTTGATGGTGTTGTTTGTTGGTAATTGTATGGGTAAATGGAAAAGCAACATTGAGTCAGCCTACTGTCACTTACAGGAATGGTGTTGAATGCATTTGCGGCTGAGAAGATTATTCCATCACTTCATGAAGTTCTGCATTAAATAATCAATCAATGATAACTTTTCTTCAGCAGATCTTTTGGTTTCTAACTTCACTTCAATGCAAAGGAAAGCCTTGTTTCTGCATGATTGCATGATAACCTGCTGGACTGGCTTCTTCAGCTGTCTTATTGTATTCTGCCTGCCTGACTGTATGCGCCAGCATCCACACATCAAATACATATTAAACAAATGGAACCTGGTTTCTCAGTGTAAGTGTGTTTATTCACTGCATCTGGGAAATCCTCGGTGGAGCTGCTGGACCATCAAGTCAGACGATTTGTGCCTCAGCTCTTGTGATCTAATCTTCTACTAGGAAGAGGTAAGTATAGGCGAGTGCATCACCATTCCATTTACTCACCGATAACCTGTTTACTAGTTCTGGGTAAGGATTTCTCCAAGGCAGTTCAGCCTCTGACCACATCACAGCTTTAGTTCCAGCATGGACAAATGAGCTCAAGGCCATGTGAGGATAACTGCACTTTTACCTCGAGGTGCTGTGTTTATCTCACAACAAGAAACCCTGTTAAAACAGAAGTCAATGGGAATCTAGTGGAAAACTGCACTAGCTGGAGTCCTCAAAATGTATAAAAGAAAATGGTTGTGCTTGTTCAAAGGAAGGCTCGTCCAGGTAAGGGCTTTCCTCAAGGCGTTTCCTCAGGGCAATATCTCAAATCCAGGTATTTCAGCTGCTTCAGATGAAGATTTATTTATCACATCTGCATCAAAACATACAATGAGGTGCTTTGTTAACAACCAACTCATGCAAGGATGCTCTTGGGGCAGCCCATAAAGTGTTGCCCCACACTCCAACACCAAAATCGCAGGCCCACAATATTCTGCAGAAAACCACAAACGGCAACAAAAACAAAATAAAACCAGATGACAACTGCAAAACGGGCCCCTTTCTCATCCATCCCATCTACCCACACACACAGACAATATTCCAACCCCAGGACAGGTCACCACTGAGCCTCTGGTCCTTGCCCTAGGGTTCTTAGACTCACAGACACTGGGCCTCCAACTTCAGGTTTCACCCCAGGACTCAAAAATCACAGATTTGATCTTCATCAATCACCTTCTCTCTATCAGATCGAGGAAATTTAATGATTGTGTATTATCCAATTCCATTTGCAGCACCTCAGAAAATGAAGCAATGATTATCATGTTTACCACACATGTGCCGGGCAATGATTATCTCCACTGAGAGAATTTAACTTTGATATGAAAGCAATGATTTCACATTAAAATCCTGGAAGCTACTACTGATTAAAATTGTATCTGGACCAGTCAGATAATTATTTTGGCTACAAGAACAGGCCAAAATACGGCACCTTGCAACATGTGAGTTGCCTACTGACTTGTAAAGCCTTTGAACCATCTACAAGTTATAGGTCGATGGTGTAATGGGGTGCTCTTTCTGGATATGCAGTTCAAATAACACTTAAGAAGCTCAATACCATCCACACAAATCTTGATATACTACCTCATCCTGAGGTGGTAAGACTGTCCATCACCCTAAACATTTATTTTCTTCTTGAAAAGAAGTGTCCCCAAGCTTGAGCTCTTCATCTTGGAGTCACCACATTGGAAGGTATTCTAAGGAGGCTGATATATAAGTACAGTAGTAGGATAGAGTGGGCCTCATTAGAGATTGTAAGCATGGCTTTGTGCATGGTAGGTCAAGTATAACTAATTTTATAAAGATTTTTTGAGGAAGTTACCAGGAAAGTAGACAAAGGAAAGGCAGTGTATGTTGTCTACATGGACTTTAGCAAGACCTTTATCAAAGTCCCACATGGGAGGCTGTTCAAGAAGGTTCAAGCACTTGGCATTCAGGATGAGCGAGTAAATTGGATTTGACATTGACTAAGCAAGAGAAGCCATTGAGCAATAGTAGGTGGTTGCCTCTCTGAATTGAGTTCTGTGACTAGGACATGTTGCGGGACTAGTTTTGGTCTCTTGTTATTTTCTTGATATCAATAAGATTGAAAGAGTACAGAAAAAATTACAAGGGCGTTGCCGGGACTTGAGGACCTGAGTTATAAGGAAACACTGTGACCTTATTCCCCGGAGTGTAGAAGGATGAGGAGAGATTTAAGCAACACACACAAAATACTGAATGAACTCAGCAGGCCAGGAGGCATGAATGGAAAAGAGGACAGTTGACATTTTGAGCCGGGACCATTCATCAGGACTGGAGAGAAAAGATGAGGTCAGAGTAAGAAGGTGGGTGGAGCAGAGGAAGAAGTACGTTAGTGAGTGATAGGTGAAACTGGGAGAGAGGGAGGAGTGAAGTAAAGAGAAGAGATGGACAGATAAGGAGATAAAGTGAGAAAGGGAAATGGGAATGTGGAATGGCAAAGGAGTGGGCGTGGTTTACCAGAAGTTTGAGAAAATGATGTTCATGCCATCAGATGGAGGCTATCCAGATGGAAATAAGATGTTGCTCCTCCAGCCTGAGTGTGGCTTCATTGCAGTTGGATGAACCACACTCAGGCTGGAGGAGCAACACCTTATATTCTGTGTGGGTAGCCTCCAACCTGATGGTATGAACATCAATTTCTCGAAGTTCTGATAATTGCCCCCACACTCTGCTTCACGATTCGCCATTCCTATTTCGATCACTTACCTTATCACCTTATGTGTCCATCACCTCCCTCTGGTGCTCCTCCTCCCCCCCTTCTTCCATAGATTTCTCCAGCCCTTTATCTCTTTTACCAATCAATTTCCCAGCTCTTAACTTCATCCATCCCCATCTCCTAGTTTCACCTATTACCTACTACCTTGTACTTCTTCATCCCCTCCCCCACCTTTTTACTCTAACTCTTTTTCTCCAGTCCTGATGAAGGATCTTGGCCCAAAAAGTCATCTGCATACTCTTTTCCACACATGTTACCTTGCCTGCTGAATTCCTCCAGTCTTGTGTGTGTGTTGCTTGGATTTCTGGCATCCAGAGATTTTCTCTTGTTTGTGAGGGGAGATTTGATAGAGGTATACAAAATTGTGAGGGGTATAGATCTGGTAAAGGTAAGCAGGCATTTTCTACTGAGTTTAACGTGACTGGAACTAGAGGGCACAGGTTAAGAGTAAAAGGTGAAATATGTAAGGGGAACCAGAGGAGGATCTTCACTCAGAGGATGGTGAGAGTGTGGAAAAAGTGCTGAATCCAGGTTCAGCTGCGATATTTAAGAGGAGTGTGGTTAAGTACATGGAGTATAGTGGTATGGTCCAGGTGCAGGTCGATGAGACTAGGCATGAACTAGATGGGCCATAGGACTTGTTTCTGTGCTGTCACGCTGTATGGCTCTATGAGAACTTCATGGATAGCGTGCACAGAGAGAGAGTCATACCACAGCTTAAACATGAGCAGACATGGGTATGGATGACCACCAGGCAGATTGTTGGAGTAAGCAGCTAGTGCAGAAGTCATCTGGGTTAATCTCAGGGACAGGTGTTATTGCGTTGGTGGCTTCTCAGAGAAAGCGTGTTGGAGTCAGGAGTGTGACACCATCAGGTGCTCAACTGCACAGAAAGGGAGGAAGACGGGTACTAGCCTACAAAGTATCTAGGACATCTTCAAGGAGCAGTCTCTCAGAAGGCAGCGTCCATTATTAAGGACATTCAGCACCAAGAACATGCCCTTTTCTCACTGTGACCATCAGGTAGGAGGCATGGAGTCTGAAGGCACAACACTCAATGATTCAGGAACAGCTTCTTCCCCTCTGCCATCCGATTCCTAAATGGACATTCAACCCTTGGATACTACCTCACTTTTTTAAATGTACAGCAAAGGAAAGGAAAAGTACATTGCATCTGGAGTTTGCCTGGTTAAACATAGAACATAGAACATAGAATAGTACAGCACAGTACAGGCTCTTTGGCCCACAATGTTGTGCCGACCCTCAAACCCAGTCTCCCATATACGCCCCCACCTTAAATTCCTCCATATACCTGTCTAGTAGTCTCTTAAACTTCACTAGTGTATCTGCCTCCACCACCGACTCAGGCAGTGCATTCCACACACCAACCACACTGAGTGAAAAACCTTCCTCTAATATCCCCCTTGAACTTCCACCCCTTACCTTAAAGCCATGTCCTCTTGTATTGAGCAGTGCTGCCCTGGGGAAGAGGCGCTAGCTATCCACTCTATCTATTCCTCTTATTATCTTGTACACCTCTATCATGTCTCCTCTCATCCTCCTTCTCTCCAAAGAATAAAGCCCTAGCTCACTTAATCTCTGATCATAATGCATACTTTCTAAACCAGGCAGCATCCTGGTAAATCTCCTCTGTACCATTTCCAATGCTTACACATCCTTCCTATAGTGAGGCGACCAGAACTGGACACAGTACTCCAAGTGTGGCCTAACCAGAGTTTTATAGAGCTGCATCATTACATCGCGACTCTTAAACTCTATCCCTCGACTTATGAAAGCTAACACCCCATAAGCTTTCTTAACTACCCTATCCACCTGTGAGGCAACTTTCAGGGATCTGTGGACATGTACCCCCAGATCCCTCTGCTGCTCCACACTACCAAGTATCCTGCCATTTACTTTGTACTCTGCCTTGGAGTTTCTCCTTCCAAAGTGTACCACCTCACACTTCTCAGGGTTGAACTCCATCGGCCACTTCTCAGCCCACTTCTGCATCCTATCAATGTCTCTCTGCAATCTTTGACAATCCTCTACACTATCTACAACACCACCAACCTTGTATCGCCTGCAAACTTGCCAACCCACCCTCCTACCCCCACATCCAGATCGGTAATTAAAATCACGAAAAGTAGAGGTTCCAGAACAGATCCTTGTGGGACACCACTAGTCATAATCCTCCAATCTGTATGTACTCCCTCCACCATGACCCTCTGCCTTCTGCAGGCAAGCCAATTCTGAATCCACCTGGCCAAACTTCCCTGGATCCCATGCCTTCTAACTTTCTGAATAAGCCTTCCATGTGGAACCTTGTCAAATGCCTTACTAAAATCCATACAGATCACATCCACTGCATTACCCTCATCTATATGCCTGGTCACCTCCTCAAAGAACTCTATCAAGCTTGTCAGACACGATCTTCCCTTCACAAAGCCATGATGACGTTCACTGATCAGACCATGATTCTCTAAATGCCCAGAGATCCTATCTCTAAGAATCTTTTCCAACAGCTTTCCCACCACAGACGTAAGGCTCACTGGTCTATAATTACCCGGACTATCCCTCTTACCTTTTTTGAACAAGGGGACAACATTCGCTTCCCTCCAATCCTCCGGTACCATTCCCGTGGACAACGAGGACATAAAGATCCTAGCCAGACGCTCAGCAATCTCTTCCCTCGGCTCGTGGAGCAGACTGGGGAATATTCCATCAGGGCCCCGGGGACTTATCCGTCCTAATGTATTTTAACAACTCCAACACCTCCTTTCCCTTAATATCAACATGCTCCAGAACATCAACCTCACTCATATTGTCCTCACCATCATCAAGTTCCCTCTCATTGGTGAATACCGAAGAGAAGTATTCATTGAGGACCTCGCTCACTTCCACAGCCTCCAGGCGCATCTACCCACCTTTATCTCTAATCGTTCCTACTTTCACTCCTGTCATCCTTTTTTTCTTCACATATTTGAAGAATGCCTTGGGGTTTTCCTTTACTGTACTCGTCAAGGCCTTCTCATGCCCCCTTCATGCTCTTCTCAGCCCCTTCTTAAGCTCCTTTCTTGCTTCCCTATATTCCTCAATAGATCCATCTGATCCCTGCTTCCTAAACCTCATTTATGCTACCTTCTCCCACCTGACTAGATTTTCCACCTCACTTGTCACCCATGGTTCCTTCACCCTACCATTCTTTATCTTCCTCACAGGGACAAATTGATCCCTAACATCCAGCAAGAGATCTCTAAACATCGACCACATGTCCATAGTACATTTCCCTGCAAAAACATCATCCCAATTCACACCTGCAAGTTCCAGCCTTATAGCCTCATAATTTGCTCTTCTCCAATTAAAAATTTTCCTGTCCTCTTTGATTCTATCCTTTACCATGATAATTATAAAGGTCAGGGAGCGGTGGTCACTGTCCCCCACATGCTCACCCACTGAGAGATCTGTGACCTGACCTGGTTCATTACCTAGTACTAGATCTAGTATGGCCTTCCCCCTAGTCGGTCTGACACATACTGTGACAGGAATCCGTCCTGGACACACTTAACAAACTCTGCCCCATCTAAACCCTTGGAACTAATCAGGTGCCAATCAATATTAGGGAAGTTAAAGTCACCCATGATAACAACCCTGTTATTTTTGCACCTTTCCAAAATCTGCCTCCCAATCCATTCCTCTGTATCTGTCCTTCTACCAGGGGGCCTATAGAATACCCCCAATAGAGTAACTGCTCCCTTCCTGTTCCTGACTTCCACCCATACTGACTCAAAAGAGGATTCTGCTACATTACCCACCCTTCCTGTAGCTGTAATAGTATCCCTGACCAGTAATGCCACCCCTCCTCCCCTTTTTCTACCCTCTCTATCCCTTTTAAAGCACTGAAATCCAGGAATATTGAGAATCCATTCCTGCCCTGGTGCCAGCCAAGTCTCTGTAATGGCCTAGGACTCTGGACTAGGAACCTCCAGCGTAGGATGAGGAACTTCTAGCATCAGGCTGTGCGAGGTACTCCTGGGCTGAGCGAGGCACCAGAACCGGACGAGGACACGAAGCTCAGACTTGGACAGGGCTGGAACATGGCGCCTGGACTTGGTCTGGGAACACGGGAACACAGAGCCTTGGACTTGAGCACAGGGACACAGAACACAGAGTCAGGACCCCTCTTTGGGAACAGGACATAGGGCTGGGACTCGTATACAGAACACGGACACTAAACACAGAGATACAAAGAGACAGTTCCAAACTCAGTAATAGATATTTCCTTATCTTGGAGTGGCAAGGCTCTAGTCTCACTCCGGCGGTTGAATGTGAGGAGGATGTTGAGATAACGCAGGATGACTTGGACAGGTTGGGTGAGTGGGCAGATGCATGGCAGATGCAGTTTAATGTGCATAAATGTGAGGTTATCCACTTTGGTAGCAAGAACAGGAAGGCAGATTACTATTTGAATGGTGTCATGTTAGGAAAAGGGGAAGTACAACGAGGTCTTGGTGTCCTTGTTCATCAGTCACTGAAAGTAATCATGCAGGTACAGCAGGCAGTGAAGAAAGCTAATGGCATGTTGACCTTCATAACAAGGGGAGTTGAGTATAGGAGCAAAGAGGTCCTTCTGCAGTTGTACAGGGCCCTGGTGAGACCACACCTGGAGTACTGTGTACAGTTTTGGTCTCCAATTTTGAGGAAGGACATTCTTGCTATTGAGGGAGTGCAGCGGAGGTTCACGGGGTTAATTCCCGAGATGGCGGAACTGTCATAAGTTGAAAGATTGGAGCGACTGGGCTTGTATACACTGGAATTTAGAAGGATGAGAGGGGATCTGATTGAAACATATAAGATTATTAAGGGATTGGACACGCTAGAGGCAGGAGACATGTTCCCAATGTTGGGGGAGTCCAGAACAAGAGGCCACAGTTTAAGAATAAGGGGTAGGCCATTTAGAACGGAGTCGAGGAAAAACTTTTTCACCCAGAGAGTTGTGGATCTGTGGAATGCTCTGCCTCAGAAGGCAGTGGAGGCCAATTCTCTGGATGCTCTCAAGAAAGAGTTAGACAGAGCTCTTAAAGACAGCGGAGTGAAGGGGTATGGGGAGAAGGCAGGAATGGGGTACTGATTGTGGATGATCAACCATGATCACAGTGAATGGCAGTGCTGGCTCGAAGGGCCTAATGGCCTACTCCTGCTCCTATTGTCTATTGTCTATTGGTCCATGACTAAAAATAGTTGGGAACCCCTGCCTTTGATGAACTGCATTCCATAGCCTCTGACTTCATCCTTCTCCTTAGTAATTTTTTGAGGTTGAATCGGAATCAGCATCAGGTTTAATATCACTGGCATATGTTATGAAATATGCTGTTTTGGAGCAGCAGTACTTTGGAATACACAGTAATAAAACCTGTAAATTACAATAAGATATATATATATATATATATAGTGAGGAAAAATAAATAGTGTGGAGGTAGTGTTCATTGGATCTTCGTCCATTCAGAAATCTGCTGGCACAGGGGAAGAAGCTGCTCCGAAAACATTAAGTGTGTTTCAGGGTCTTGTACCTCCTCCTTGATGGTAACAATGAGAAGAGGGCATGTCCTGGGTGATGGGGGTCCTTAATAATGGATGCCGCCTTTTTGAGGCATCGTCTTTTGACAGTGTCCTGGATGCTGGGGAGACTAGTGCCCATGATGGACCTGGCAGGGTTTACAACTTTTTGCAGCTTTTTCTGATCCTGTGCAGTGGTCCTTCCATGCTAGACAATGATACAACCAACCAGAATGCTCTCCAAGGTACACCTGAAGAAATTTGCCAGTGTCTTTGTTGCTAATGAAATATAGCCTATTTTGCAATTGTATCAACATGTTGCACCCTGGATAGATCCTTAGAGATGCCAATACTCAGGAACCTGAACTGTTCACCTTTTCTATTTCCGATCCCTCAATGAGGACTAGTGTGTGTTCCATCAACTTCCCCTTCATGAAGTCCACAATCAATTCCTTGGTCTTACTAACAGTGAGAGTTAGGTTATTGCTGTGACCCACTCAACCAACTGATCTGTCTCATCTCTGCACACCTCCTCACCACCATCTGAAATTCTACCAACAATAGCTGTGTCATCGGCAAATCTATAGGTGGTCTTTGAGCTGTGCCTAGCCACACAAACATGAGTAGAGAGAGTAGAGCAGTGAAATAAGCACACATCCGTGACCTAATCCAGTGTTGATTCTCACTGAGGAGAGCATGTTATTTCCAATCCACACAGACTGTGGTCTCCTGGCGAGGAAATCAAGGATCCAGATATGAATAAATAGTAATGTAATAAGCATGAAATAACAATATAATAGTGTCCTTAAATGAGTGTAGTTATCCCCTTTTGTTCAAGAACCTGATGGCTGAGGGGTAGTAACTGTTCTTGAACCTGGTTGTGTGAGTCCTGAGGCAGTTGTACTTTGTACCTGATGGCAGCAGCGAGAAAAGAGCATGGCCTGGGTGGTGAGAATGGTTGATATTGGATGCTGCTTTTCTACAGTAATGTTTCATGTACGTAAATGTGCTCAATGGCTGGGAGGATTTTACTCGTGATGTACTGGGCCAAAACCACTACCTTTTGTAGGATTTTCCACTTAAGGGTATTAGTGTTTGCATGCCAGGCCGGAATGCAGCCAATAGCACACTTCCCACCACACATCAAACTCAATAATCAAACTCAAACAATAATGCTGGAACTACTCATTGCCTGCTATGTCACTGGCATCTAGAGCAGCAATGAAGGTCCTCCATCTCTAGCTGTGTACAGGGCTTCCTTCATTGTGTCAGTAGCTTCCTCTTGGTTTTCACTAATGTCAATCATGCAGTCCCAGTGGAGACTAAGGAATACTGTAGAAGGATTCTTCATTGCTGTTTCCACAACAATTTTGTCTTACTAATCAGGGTTGTTATCCCTGAGCTAAACCACTGAACCCAGAGGACAGGGGGACCACGCTTATTTCATCCTCTACCTATTGACCCATTTGGCATGGGTGACCCTACCCAGCGCCAACAACCAAAGCATAAAGTCCTGACTCCAACCAACATAGCTCTCCGGATGATTGAGGTATGCAAACCTCCAGACCACAGCAAGATTGTGGTCTTCTTGAAGGAATTCTCAGAAAAGATAACAGGAACTCCCTTGGTCATCCTTTCCACTAAGTGAAGATACTAAATGTTAGAAAAAAGCTTTTAGAATATCATATTCTAGTTCATGTTGGCTACTGTGGTGAAGAAAGAAAGAATCAATTTGCTATGTCAGCTAAAATGTTGTTTATCATTAATTAGGTTCATAATTATTCCAGTGAGTCAGTTGTGGTCACTTCAGCAAAGTGTAAAAGTCTGCAATTTTACATGCATGCTTCTAAACATTATTACTGCAAAGATTTTTAGCACTATGGGTGATGACTCAGTTCAGAATTACCATTGAGAGTATTTGCGGCGTGAGCCTCATTTCATTCTTTACGACAGAGGTAGAGGTTGAGCACTGCTTATCTGAAATGCTTGAAGCTAAAGTATTTCAGATTTCAGATTATTTTCAGATTTTGCAATATTTGAATCTGTATAATATAATGCCTTGGGAATGGAACCCAAGTCTAAACACAAAATCCTTTACACCAAGTCTGAACATTTTACATATATGGTTTATACATATACCCCGAAGGTAGTTTTATATATTATTTTTAATAGCTATCACTACCTCAGATATCCAAGTGGATAGTCAGTTGCCATTTGGCATCAATATTATTCCTGACTCTGAATTTATGTTCTATCGGTAAGCAGCTTTTGTCTTATGCATGTTCCTCACACTTACGTATTAATGCAGACATTCAGCAAATTAGACTTTCATCAGTGTTAATCTTGGCAATCACATCAATGAATTTCTCTGCTGTTTTGTGATCAGTAGATGCTTTATCACCACAAATCCTTTAAAAATTAATGCAGAGACTTTTCTTAAATTTCTGAAACCAGCCTGCTGAATGTTCACAATTAGCTTCAATTATCAGTTTGTCCAGATAGATCTTTGCTCGTTTCATGATCAGCATACCATTAAGTGGTACATGTTCTCACTGTCGCTGATGAATCCACTCTTTCAATAAATGTTGAGATCTTCATTTTTCACTTTATGCAGCGATTTTCAACTTTTCTTTCATTTCTGTTCATTACATATGAGAGGTCACTTCTCAGAACTGCCTGTGGTGCTCAGAGACCTGCGTATCACTCGGGAGCCTTCCCAGCGCTTTGTGGAATTTCCCATTTGTGACGTCCTGTCAAGGCTCAAAAAACAAAATTGGAGGTTTTTGGTTTTTGATTTACGGATAAGGGGAGCTCAACCTGTATTAGCAAGATTGCAACTAATAATTGCTACAAGTTTGCAAAGGCACATTGTGCAAATGAACTATGAAAAATGCAGGTTTAAATATCATTACTTCTTTGGTGCTCACCACTCCAGCTAACACAGTTTAACCTTCAGGAAGGACCCGCAATAAAGGGTCATTGCAACGAGACTTTTGTGCATTAAAAGCAGTAGCCGGAATACTAGTTGACCTCCAGTAAAACTGAGAGGTTCAATGGAGGGGAACAGAGCAGAAAACTGCTGGAAGAGTAAGCTTCAGGAGGGGAGGCGGGTGGGGGGAAGGCTTTTAGAAGGGATTATATGCACCCATAATATATAGGGGAAAATTCTCTCACTGAAGTCTTACCATGCCATCTGTATTTTGGTACGAAAATAAACACGAGATTCTGCAGATGCTGGAAATCTTGAGGAACACACACAAAATAATGGAGGAACTCAGGACTCCGGACCCAGCCCGAAACATTGATTGTTTCTTTCCCTCCACGGACGTTGCCTGGTTTGCTGAGTTCCTCCACTACTTTGTGTGTGTTCCTCAAGTGTGTTCCACGTAGGACTGACCACATGGGTGTCAAATTCATGGTGGCACAATGTCCACATCTTGAAGTTATCACTTTTGCCAATGCCCATAAGATAATTAACTTGGCAGAAAGAGGAAGGGTACCTCCATCTCCTTAACATCCAGACTTTCCGCGGCCGACTCACACTACTGTCCTGCTCAGATCAAAGCAAAAGCCAACTCTAAAGAAAGCTTACTGAATCAAAATGATATTTCAAAGCATGACACATAGCATAGAGGTAGCAAACTTCTCAGAAATAACTCTGTGGGCAAGGAGAAGGCAGTAAGTTTTGTGGGCCAACTTTCCACCACATTCTTCTGCCACTGTATTACTCTTTGAACTTTTCATCTCAATGTTGTTTGATCCATTTGCTCTATTTCTACTGTAACTTTGAAGACCTCAATAAGTTGTTTTCAATACTATATTTTCAAAAAGAGAAAATCTTTCACTGTTTCATACAAATTTCTTACAAGTGGACATTCTTTACTACTTGCTTCAGTATAGCAAGGTCGATATTGTAATCACAATCAGATTTATTATCACTTTCTAATTGTAACTCTCAATTCGGCTAGCGGCCTAATATAGGGGATGATAGCCCCCGACCTGGCCAAACTTAAGAAATCTCGTTTGGGTGGATGCTGCGCTATGTCTCCCCTGTTAAAAATCAGTACCACGAAATGACAAACAGTACACAGTATGCGATTAAACGATTGAGCTTTATAATTCTTAATTTGACTATATGGTTAGTGAAGAAACAAAAAAAATAAAAGCGTCCATTCTCATGAAACAGTCTAATGTGCAACGTTGGATCTCACTGATAAGGCCGTTCATCCACCATCGACCTCCTCCAATCGTCGCTGACCTTCTGACCCTCGCTCCAAGTCCAGTCCGGCTGGTGGTCTACCAACTCTCTCCATTCACGTCTTCTTTCCTCATCTCTCCATGGCAAAAGACCACGAATTCCCGGCTCCCAGACACACAAGAAAGAACAACATCCTGCTCATTGGCTAACATGTCCCCTTATCTCTGGTCATAACCCAAACATTGCTGCTACAGAGAAGCCATTACATTAGCAGTGAAACCTTACAGCGTGTTACACTCTCCCCTCGGGCTGGTTGGTGGTGCAGTGGCATCAGCGCCGGACTCAGGAGTGAAGGCTCCCGAGTTCGATTCCAAGTTGAGCCACCCCCCCGAGCACGCTTTCCATCTGTGCCGGGTTGAGCGTCGAGCTAGCCACTTGGCCTCGTTAAAAAAAAAGGGTTGAGTCAGGAACGTTCATAATGTGACCCGGTTAATCCAAAAGGAGACCGATCCTGACACCACGCGCCAGACAGGAATGGCTGACTCTCTGGTGCGACACGCTAAAAAAAACTCTCCCCCCACCAAATTTAGTCATGTCCTCATGACGTTGAGATAATTTGCCAACCCCTCCTGCAAAACACAAAGTCCGATCCAGGTGTACAAGGCAGTGACATATCTCCCCAAAACGGTAGGGGTCACGTTCTGCTCCCCTGGTGCTACATTGGCCAGCCTCTCCGGTGGTCTCCTAATTCTCTGAGACTTCCGCACCCCCTCACCTAACTCTTCATGTTCAGATACTACTGGGGATACTTCCGGTCTACCTGGCGAGGCCTCCTCCGACCTATTACTTGTGCCCACCTGCCACTCGGACCCCTCTGTCCCATGACCAAGCCCTGCTTCCTCCCCTGCAGAGTCCCGCTGCCACCCAGGGCCAGGAGTCTCTTCCTCAATCAATGGGGAGTTAGTGAAAGGCAGCATATAGCACACATCCAGGTCCTCATCCTCTGAATCAGTATCCCTCTCAGGTGGGGGGGCAGCCTAACCTCTTCTGCTGTTGGTCCTGCAGTTGTCCCATGTTTCCGCAGAGTC
This sequence comes from Mobula hypostoma, assembly GCF_963921235.1. NCBI lineage: Eukaryota > Metazoa > Chordata > Chondrichthyes > Myliobatiformes > Myliobatidae > Mobula > Mobula hypostoma. The sequence continues at coordinate 33,959,895 of NC_086100.1, forward strand.
CTCTTACTAGGTGTAGGCTCCACGTTGGGCTCTGGGTCTACCTGCACCTCTTGTCCCAGAGGTGGTTCCGATGGAGAGTCTTGACAGGCCCATTCCCATCCTCTGGTTTCACCTGGAATACTGGTAGGTTTGGCATCTGACTCTCCACCACATGGGGCGTAGCCACCCAGCGGTCAGTCAACTTATGCTTTCCAGGTAGCCCCAAATTCCTTATGAGGACTCGGTCTCCCGGCAGGAGTTGGGAGAACCTCACCTTTTGATCGTACCTCCTCTTATTTCCTTAACTCTGCGTGGCAGCCGCGACCCCGGCTAATTTATAAGTCCTTTTCAGCTCTTTTCTCATATCAGACACATACTTCAAATAAATCTTTGGGGTTAAGTCACACTCATCAGTCCCAAAACAAAGGTCAATGGGCAAACCCTGCCTCATGCTTAAACATCAAATAATATGGCAAGTACTCAGTAGCTTCATCTTTTGTGTAAGTTGTAACTGTGAACCAGATGCCTAATACGTTGACTCCACTTGCTCTTCTTGCTGATCTCCAGGGTCCCGAGCATGTCTAGCAAGGTCCGATTAAACCTCTCTGGCTGGGGATTACCCCGCGAATGACAGGGCGTGGTCCTCGACCTCTCGACTCCAATCATACCCAGTAACACATGGATGAGTCTGCTCTCGAAATCCCGTCCCTGATCACTAGGTATTCACCTGGGAAGGCCGTAATAGATGAAATACTTCTCCCATAACACTTTGGCCACCGTGGATGCCCTCTGGTCCTTGGCAGGAAAAGCCTGAGCATATCTGGTGTAGTGGTCCGTGATGACTAAGACTTTCGCTGTGTTGCTGGCATCGGGTTCTATTGACAAGAAATCCATACACACCAGGTCCAGGGGCCCTGCACTCTGCAAGTGGGACAAGGGAGCTGACCGTGTAGACAGTGTCTTCCGCCATATGCATCGAATGCTCGACTTGCAGTATTCTTCGACCTCTGATTTCATCTGGGGCCCGTAAAACCAGTCTCTGACTAATCCATAGGTCTTTTCCACTCCCAAATGTCCAGAATCATCATGAAGTGACTTCAACACAATCCTACGATACTTCTCGGGCAGAACCAACTGGCAACACCAAGGTCGGTCTGGGTGTGACGTGACCTGGTATAAGATCTGGTTCTTCAACTCCAACTGAGGCCGTTTTCACAGTAATGGAGGGAGCGACGTGTGTTTTGTCCTCTCCGCCTGAGCCATGTCTCACTTTTTGACCAATGCCCAGATCATCTTGCTGAGCAGCTGCCACTTCCCCAGAACTGAATTCCTGCAGCTGATTTATCCTCAGAGTTGTCAGGTTACAGTAAACTTGGAGAATGGAGTCATCAGAAGCTCACAACTGATCCACTGCTCGATCCTGCCCCTCCTTTCCTCTGCCTTCATGGTGATGGCAAACTGACATATGGCCTTCATTCCCGGGGCAGGAACATTCTCCCATTCCTCATCCCTGACCAGTCCCTCATGCGCCCGTCGGGACAAAGCATCAGCATCAACATTCCTGCTCCCCAGCCAGTACTTCAGGCTGAAACCATAGGCAGACAACACCGCCAACCACCGATGGCCTGTGGCATCTAGTTTTACCGAGATCAGGATATAAGTTAGGGGGTCATTGTCCGTCCTCACCTCAAACTTGGCACTCAGTTTATCCACGCCCATTTCAACGGCAGAAATTCCAACTTGTGCGTGGGATTGTTTTTCTCGGAGGGCACTCTGGGAAATTTAGGGGTCCCCATCACTCTTGCTACCTCCAACGGGCCATGCTACTGTTGGCTTCGACTGGGTGAACCACACAGTCCCTCGTCTGAATTCGCTATCTGGCCTAATACAGCCACGCACTTCCTCAAAAGCGGCTCGAAACCCTGGGTGCACAGACAATGTTTCCAGAAATCTCTCCTCAGCCTTCTCCTTGCAGGCTCAAATAAACCTCCTCACAAGAGGGGTGTTGGTCCCCACCAGAATTGAAACGCTGCCCTTCTCAACAGGGTCCGGACAAACCAGGACTAATGTATCAAGGACCTCAGAAATTCCCACATCAGCCTCCGAGAACTCCAGCTTCACTGACAAATAACCGTCGTATGGATAATCACTAGCACTAAGCCACCAGACGTCTAGTGTCCTGAATAGGGTCAAAGGTAAAAGCTTCAGATACTGGTTGCAAAATGAATGGTACAACAATGTGACCTGTGACCTGGTGTCGAGTATGATTTAAGCATAAATACCCTCTATTCGTAGCAACACACTGGAGCATGGTCCCACTAAGCCTTCAGGAATTGGGTCTTTTGCTTTCGGCGGTTCCTTCGTACATTGCCGGGAATGTGTTCCCCCAGAGACACCAAGCCATTCTCCCACTGGGTCTCCTCTAAGTTTTCCCAATGACTCTCTCTGCTTAGCTACCCGGGGGCTCACTCTCCTTCTGGCATGACACCTGCTGCCAGCGTAGGCTATCCGTGGTCACTTCACCGCAGGGGACCACTACCGAGGACTGTACCCTGCTGACAGAGCCCTCCCGCAATTCCGACGTGTCCTCCTCTTCCCGTACCTCTCTGATCAGCTCAACAAAAGATGGAGGGGGGTGAATCTTACGAGACTGTCGGAGACCCCAAGCAATCCGGTCATGGGACTGGGCGCTCCTGGCTATCTGGTCCATCCTTAACTGATCACCTCAGCTGCCTGAATGACCTCTCTGCACTGCAAGCAATTTAGCTGCCTCTCTAGCTGAAAAATAAAAGCAGAAAGCTTCTCCCTCTTCTCCTGATGCATGTTCAGAAACCCCACCATGAGCTCCATTGGGCTTCCTGTTGGGCCAAAAATATTGTCCAGTGCTTGCATGTAATTGACAGCTGTCGCTACGGGATACCGCAACCTGATGGCTCTCATGTCAGCAGCCGCACATTAATCAATCTCTGTCACTTTACGTCATCAGAGCACTGCCACTCATCTAACAACTGAGAGGTCCGCTCCACCCAAGTCTCATACTCCTCTTCCCCTTTAGGGGTGGGCATTATTCCAGAAAATAGGCGGAGCCTATCATAGCTGGGACTTGGAACCTGATTTTTCCATTTATTTGCCGGAGATGTAAGGGTGGATACTAACTCAGAATTCTCATTCTTCACTGGGGGACATGGACTAATTAGACATTCCAAATCCGACCACTCTTTCCCCTCACTCCTCAGAATCGAGAGAACCCTGTCTTTGAAATCTCTGCCCCCAACTATCGCTACCTCAGCGCTGGTCTGCATTAAAACAAGAGCTGCGCCCTCTATTTTATCAAACCTCTGCCCACAGTCGCAACTTTAACAGTACTTAACAGGCGAATTAACAATTCATCTAGAGTACAAATATCTACCTCACTGGTTCAATGCTCAGGGTGATCACACAGCATCCGACGGAATCAATCCCAACGTAGCCCCCACAATTGTGATGACGGACATCGGAAAATAGGTGAATATGCTAATGTATAATGAAATTAGAAGACAGACTTAGGGATGTACTCATTTGGCAGGCAGACTGCCTAACCTTTGCATCTCTTTGTGACACATTTCAAGAACACCTAGCCTAGGAACATACTAGAAGTGTTGTGGGATTTTGTGAATAAAACATGCTAGAGTAGCTTTATGTGATTAGCAAAAGCTACAGCCCTTTACAAAATCAGTCACTTATGCTGAAGTCATTACATCAGACACTGTCTGTTAAAGTGAACACAGCAACTAAATGAAAACAACAGGAATTCTGCAGATGCTGGAAATTCAAGCAACTGTGTCCTGACGAAGGGTCTCGGCCTGAAACGTCGACTGCACCTCTTCCTATAGATGCTGCTTGGCCTGCTGCGTTCACCAGCAACTTTGATGTTACAGCAACTAAATGATGCCGTTTTGTGAATTATTAGATCATTAGATTATGAAGACATGCAGTCCTCCTTTATTGTCATTTAGTAATGCGTGCATAAAGAAATGATACAATATTTCCTCCGGTGTAATATCAGAAAACACAGGACAGACCAAGACTGAAAAAACTAACAAAACCGCATAATTATAACATATAGTTACAACAGTGCAACGATACCATAACTTGATGAAGAACAGTCTATGAGTACAGTAAAAAGTTCAAAGTCTTTCAAATGTCCCACATCTCATGCAGACGGGAGAAGGAAGAAAAACTCTCCCTGCCATGCCCAACCACAGTCCGACTCTGAGTCATCCGAAAACTTCGAGCCTCCCATCAACTCTCCAATACCAAGTTCCGAGCAGTATCTCCATCTGAACAATTCAACCTCAATTTTGGTCGCCAACAGCAGGCAAAGCAGGGGATTTTGAGGCCTTCCCTCCAGAAGATTCTCGATCGCGCAGTAACAACAGCAGCAAACAGGCGTTTCAGAAATTTCTCCACATGTTCCTCTGTGCTTTCACGTCTGTCTCCATCAAATCAGAATTGTCCACAGCCCCTATTTAACGGATACGATATCATTTTCACCGGAGGGCATGTAGAACAGTTTCTATTTTGAACAATATGTTCCATCTTTCACCCTTTACATTATCCTACACAGACCACCAGCCCACCACCTGCCCAGAATTCACCAAAACCAGCATTATGAGTATGTCTGGAGCTCGGGTCCTTGGTTGGAGTAACGACAGGTGCCTTTGTCTCATCCAGGGGTGTGCTGGCATGCATGTGGTCATGTCATGATGCAGGGGAAATGATAGTGGAACCATCTAGGTCTTAGTGGGCTGATTTAACGTGATCTACAGAAATACTTTCACATTTAACCCTTCCTATCTACAATAAAAATCTTTTTGCCCCTTTCCGAAAAGCAGACCAGGTCGCTGTCAATGTGTTGATGTACATCTTGGCAGACATAAGTGAACGAGGCAGTAGTATTATCAAAAGAAAAAAATTACAATTATCTTTATATAGTGAACAAACTCAGTTTCTCTGTTATTTCAATTTTGTTTTAAAACACCAAGCTCCACAGAACTTATTGCTGATGCAGCAAAATAGATTATGTAGAATAGTACTGTGCATATGCTGGAAAACAGAGACTTTGTTCGTGTAACAGGTTTACATCGGCTGTTTGGTAGAACGAAACTCAGCCACAAATGTGAGGTTGTCTTTAACTACTTAAGATGTTTATCTAACACACTATACACAAGAAATGTTCAAAATCTTAGCAAATGTCACACTAAAAAGAAGAGTTTGATGTAAAGGTTGAGTTTAAAGAGGAACAAGAATAAAATTCAATATTGTCAAGGGTGGAAGATGTTGGCAGCAGATAAGATGGTTATCATACAGCCAGAATGATGTTCCTCTAAATATTTTCTTTTTCTTTCTCTTCCTCCAAGCCCTGGTTCCACAGTCATCCTACTATCTTATCTGAAATGACTCAGCCATTTTGAGATGTAAAGGTGGAATTGTTTAAAATGATGAAAAGAGTGGGGATGGAGCAAAGCCAGACAAAGTGGGATAACCTTAAATGTAAGACTAGGCTTTCTGGATAATGTCAGGCAACATATCGTCATAGCAGAAATCCAGAATTTCTTTCATCAAAAAAGGGATGCCAAGCCAACTGAAAATTTGAAAACATTGTGACAAATTAATATTTAGTATTGAATGATTACAGAACCAGAATCACTTAGAGGTGAGATGAAGTTCAACTATAATGCAGTTGAACAATCTCGAATCATGTAATTGTTTCCATAAGACCATAAAATATGGGAGCAGAATTAGGTCATTTGGCCCATCAAGTCTGCTTAGCATTTCATCATGGCTTCTCTCAGCCCCTGTATCAATCTCCTGCCTTCTCCCTGTATCCCTTCATGCCGTGACCAATAAAGAATTTATCAACCTCCATCTTAAACATTCGTAAAGACTTAGCCACCACAGCTGTCTGTGGCAACAAATTAAGCAGATGTACCATTCTCTGGCTAAAGAAATTCCTCCTCATCTCTGTTCTCTTCTGGGGGAGGAGGAGAAGATGGCGGCGCAACGCAGCGCGCGTGGCCTCTCCGGTGAATGAGACCTGTAATCTGTCAAGTAGGGGACTGTGCACAATTCTGATTTGATAGAGACAGATGTGAGAGTACGGAGGAACATCTGGAGAAACTTCTGAAATGCCCGCTTCGCTGCCGCTGCTACTGTGTGGTAACCGGAATCTCCAGAGCAGAAGGCCCCAAATCATCGGCTTTGCTTGATTTGGTGGCCGGGGCTAAGTCGAAGGCGCTTGGCAGAGGATGGCACTCGGGAGGCTGTATCGGAGGGGCTGGTCGGAGGCTCGAAGTTTTCGGATGGACGGGCTCGATGTCAGCTGTGGTCGGCTGCTACCAAGGCATCGGCAGTTGTTTGTGCCTTGGAGGTTTATGGCAGGGAGTTTCTCCCTTTTGCCGCCTATTATCGGGGACTCGGAAATCGATCGGGACTTGAGACTTTTTTTACCATGCCCATGGTCTGTTCTTTATCAGATTATGGTATTGTTTTGCACTGCTGTAACTATATGTTATAATTATATGGTTCTGTCAGTGTTAGTCTTTGGTTTGTCCTGTTTTCTGTGATATCACTCTGGAGGAACATTGTATCACTTCTTAATGCATGTATGCATTTCTAAATGACAATAAAAGAGGACTGAGTGTTTTCATAATATAATCTTTTCTAAATGTTCACCCCTCTATTACGAGGCTGTGTGCTCTGGCCGTTGACTCTCCCACCATAGGAAACATCCTCTCCACATCCACTCTATCAAGGCCTTTCACCATCCAGTAGATTTCAATTATGTCACCCCTCATTCTTCTGAATTCTAGTGAATACAGGTCCAGAGCCATCAAATGCTCTTCATATGACAAGCCGTTTCTAGGAAATATACATTTGGAAGACAGGAAACTTGCCGAAGGCGGAAATTTGTACATTCAGCAATGCTGTTGGTGGGCAGGTCACAGAAGAAGGTGGGAAATCTGAAGATTGACTTTTAAAATGCACAATTAAAGAGGCACAGTTTCCTCACTGGAAATAATTACATATTAAAGAAAACAAAGAACAATACTTAGCATAGCCATAAAATTTAGGAAACAGTTGCAATTTAGGCATGATTGCACAGTGGTTAAATTGCTGGACTAAAGCCATTATTCTAAAGATGAGCATCAGAGTGAGTTCAGGTCCCATGAGATTAGCCGAGAAAGTTAAAATCAGGTAATTAAATAATACTAGAATTGGAATAAAAACAATTCTCGGTAACGATAACCTCAAACCCAAGTACACTGTAAAGTCAAATGATAATGTCATTCAGGGAAAGGAATAACAGTCTTGTCTTCATGTTATTTCAGTCCCAGCAATGTGGTTAACTCTTAACTGCACTCTCAGTTGAGGGGAGATTAGGGATGGAAAATAAATGCAAGTCTTGCCAATAAAATGAACAAATAAATAATCGAAACAAAAATACCACAGAGACAAATATTCTCATTTTAAATAAAGTTAATGATGGAAAGAGGTTACATTGTTGCATCAGCATTTCCCCCCCACTATATATTTAATAAATAGGCTGTCTTTTATTTACATTCTATACGTTTCTCAGAACATGGAGAGCAGTGAGCTCCTTCTAATAAAAATAAAATCACTTTTCAGGATCTTACAATGTCAGCATTTATTGCCTGTGTGAAGATTATGGTGAGCTCCCTTCTAGAACCACTGTAGTTATTTTGATGAAGATTGTCCTCTAATGCTGCTGGATGGGGAATTCCAGGACTTAGATGAAGAAGGAATGGGAAAATATTTCCAAATGAAAATGGCATATATCTTGATAAGGGACAAGATTTTCAGTCTCCTGCCATCTCCCCATATCCCTTCATGCCCTGACCAATCAAGAATTTATCAACCTCTGCCTTAAATGTACATAAAGACCTGACCTCCATAACTGCCTTTGGCAAAGAAATCCACAGATTCACCACTCTCTGGCTAAAGAAATTCTTTCTCACCTCTGTTCTAAAAGGATGCCACTCTCTTCTGAGGTTGTGTCCTCTTGCCTTAGACTCTCCCACCACAGGAAACATCCTCTCCACATCCACTCTATCAAGGCCTTTCACCATTCAATCGGTTCCACTGAGGTCAACCTGCATTCTTCTGAATCTTAGTGAATACAGGCCCAGAGCCATCAAATGCTCTTCATGTGGCAAGTCATTCAATCCTGGAATCATTTCCATGAACCTAATTTTGCAGTTTATTATTAAAGTTATCACTCACTGCCAAGTCGTCTCCACTAACTCTGCTCTTGGGCCATACATGCTCTACATTTCCTGACAGGATGGGTGAACCAGTGATTGACTCAGCAGAGTTTGCTTGGCCAAAGAAAGTCATCCATCGACAGGAGCTCACAATCCAGAAGTAGCAGGAAACCATTAACTCTCCTCACCATTCTCAACCAACACCATGCCAGTCAACTTCCTCCCTCTGAGCCCCACATTTCAATTCCTGACCACTTCGATGGATCTCCAACCAGATGCTGCAACTTCCTGCCTCAGTGTGTCTTACACTTGGAGCTCCAGGTATCGCTGTATCACTGTATTTTATGGACCGAGCCAAGATAATCTTCATCATCTTTCTCTTGACCAGAAGAGCTCTGACCTGGGCCACTACTAACTTGGGCAATAAAAAACCCCATTTGCAACAAATCTGAGGATTTCATCATTGAGCTGTGCCAGGTTTTGTGACCATCCAGAGAATGGAAGGTAGGCAGAGAATCGGACACTTCACTCTGTGTCGAGGTTTACGCCCTCTGCTAGACACCATGGAATCCAGGACCCTCATGGTAGAGTGCAGCTGGAATGCAGAAGCACTGCTGGTCTATTACCATCACAACCTCTTAGAGCACCTGAAGGATGAGCTGTCTACCTGGGAGATGCCCACCAACCTTGAAAGCATCACTCTGGTCCTCTGTATTGACAAGCGTCTTTGGACTGAACCTCCAGGTCATCAGCAAGTTCCATTCCCATTTCTATTTCAGGGTACAGGACCCTCATCACCAATACCTTCAGAATCCATGCAGGTGGGGAGAGCTCCCTTAACCCCTTCCCCCCCCCCCAGAGCGTGAATGTGGGTAGAAAACAACCTGTGTGTTTACTGCGGGGCTGCTGAGCATCCATGCATCCATTGCCACTGCGTCCAGGAAATGGCACCACCAGCTAGAGACGCTGGACCTTCTATGTGGTCCAATCCCCCGGCTCCTCAATCCCGCATCATAGCCTGCCTCACTCTCTCTGTCTTCCTCTGCGTCCCGATGGCTCGACACACACTGGAGGCTCTGATGGATTCCAGCACAGCAGGCAGCTTTCTGCACCCGACTCTCTGTGTGTGGCTTGATTTACCTACCAAGCCTATCTCTCACCTATTCTGCATGACAGCCAGAGTCAGGCATCCCTTGGAGTCTTAGATGGTCAGAGGAAGCACACAGCCTATGCACATGAACGTCAGAGAGCACCGCCAGTCCGTCGGATTCCTCCTGATCAACTCACCCAATATTCCTCTTATCTTGTGTTACCCATGTGTCTCCACTCCCCACCCTCACTTTGCCTGGTCACCCAGCTTACCACTGAGTTACAGACCCACCTGCCAGACAACTTGCCTGCAACATCAGCTGACCTAATCCCATAAATCCATGGAGATGGAGGAAACCCTCCACCTCACTAAACTCTCTTAGGAGTACCACGACTTAGTCATCACCTTCAAAATAACTCTCACAGGAATACCACGACTTAGCCATCACCCTCAAAATAGGGGAAGCCTTGCACCCTGCTGCCTCACGGACCACACAACTGCTCGATCACCACCTCTCCCCGAGGTCTTCTGTTCTCCCTCTCTCCTCCTGAGACCCAAACCACTCTGAAATACTACATCCCAGCTTCATTCAACTATCTCAGTCACCAGCTGGTGCAAGATTCTTCCTTGTCAAAAAGGAAGATGGGAATCTTCATCCCTCCATAGATTATCATGGACTCAACAAAATCCCCATTAAGAACTGCTGCCCTTTCTCCTGGATGGATAGCACATTAAAAACACTCCACAGAGCCCATATCTTCCCAAACTGGATCTATGGGGTGTGTTCATTCTGATCTGCATCCATCTGGAGGATGAGTGGAAGACGGTGTCCTTAACACCCTCTGGCCACTAAAAATAGTTGGTGATGCCTTTCAGACTGTCCACTAGTCTAGACGTCTTCCAAGTCTTCTCTTTTTCTTTCTTGCCTCTGCCCCACTCTGTCTCTCTCTACTATTTTTCTCATGATACTCTTTGATAATTGTACAGTAACCATGTGAAGTATATTTACCTGACAATTGGCTTCCACTGTAGGGGGACTGGTATCTGGGTCTATCAAGGGAAAGAAAATTGCAAAATATTGCTTCAGAAGTCCAGTATAAAGTATAATAAAACATTCAGGACTAACCATTACCATAAGACCATAAAATATAGCAGCAAAATTAGGCCTTTTGGCCCATCAAGTCTGCTCCACAGTGCTACCTGGAGCAAGTGCTGGAACATTTGTAGAAATCTCTTGTAAAAATAAAGCCCTCAATACATGTAAAACAACTTTTATCCCATTCAATCAAGGCACTTGTTATATGGGTAGCTATTCGTGACAGGTAAGCAACGTATGGGCAAAACTGAGCAATAAGCACTGACTTTGCCAGCAATGTCCATGTGCCACGCATGAAAAATAGTGAACCGTGGAAGAGCATCTGGGCCTTTTAATGACTTCTTCCTTTTGTCAGATTGAGACTTTTCTTCATTGCATTTTAATCTGTCTGGATGGAAATAATTTGATCCTGAGGACATTATAACTTTAGGTTCTTTTGTGACAGTTAATCTTCAGAGGCTTTGCTGTTCACTTTAGGATCTTAATTCTTTATTTTTTTTAACCACCATCCACCTTGATGAGAAGGAGGATTTAACCAAGGCCTGTGCCAGTCTCATTCTGAATGTAGGACTAGCCCATTCTATCGGCTCCTGATTTTCATCCTTCTTGCAAGGAAGGGGCCACCTTCTTCCCTCAAGGTATGAGCCTTCTTAATGTTTTTTTCTTTAATTACTAGGTTATGTTAAGCTTGGCATGGCCGACCCATTGGCAGTGAAGAATAATGAGGCTGGATTTTACCCCTTACTCACTCTTCCTTCAGTTAGTCCCGACGAAGGGTCTCGGCCTGAAACGTCGACTGCACCTCTTCCTACAGATGCTGCTTGGCCTGCTGCGTTCACCAGCAACTTTGATGTATGTTGCTGGATTTTATTTGCCACTTTTATCTGTGAGAGGTTCCAGTCAAATGTGTTTAATGTGTGGACCTCACCCCAGTAATGCAAAATGCTCGAGAAGGAGCTTTTAAAATCAATTCTCAGAAAGTCTTTTGCCTGGTCTGATCTATAACTAAAGGTTGGGTAATAAAGGTAGGAAGTGATCATTCAGACCCTGTTTCGCTCTTTAAATAAGCTTTTCAACAACATATTGTTTAGTGCATGAAGGGATAAGAGGAGAAGGCAGGAGATTGGGGCTGAGAGGAATATTGGATCAGCAGACTCGATGGGCCAGATGGCCTAATTCTACTCCTATATCTTATGGTCTTATATAGTAATATCACTGGTAGTTTAAATAATTCTTAATGAAATGATGCCAAATGAATGATACAAACAGGTGCTATGAAATGTGAGCAACACACACAAAATAATGGAGGAACTCAGCAGGCCAGGTAGCATCTGTGGAAAAGAGTAAACAGTCTTTGTTTCGGGCTTAGACCCCTCATTATGACTGGAAAAAAGATGAAAAGTTAGAGCAAGAAGTTGGGACGGGAGGAAGAGGTACAAGGTGGTAGGTGGTAGGTGATAGGTGAAACCAGGAGAGGGGAAGGGGTGAAGTGAAGTGAAGTAATGAGACAACATTTCTTCAAACCAGGGTGTAAAGCACATAACACACACACAGCATACGATAACTTATGGAGGTAAGGATAAAATCTACAGATGATTCACACATAAATAAAATTAAAGTGCATTAATAACAAATGTTGTAAAGTATGGAACAGATTAACCAGTGACACTTCAAATACAATGCGACTGACAGTTTGGAAGCCTAATGGCCTGGGGAAAGAAATTGTTACTCCTCCTGGCCATTCTTGTTTTCATGCATCGTAGTCTCCTGCCTGATGGTAGAAAGTCAAAGAGGATTCTGGATGGATGGGTGGAATATAGAAATGTGAATACATTTAACAGGGGCTGTGTCCATTTGCATCAGGACAAAAAACTGCAGGAAACCTGGGAAACGATAAATGACCAAATATTGTGAGAAAAGTGATTTGTATTCAATTCTCCTTCTCCATCAGTACATACTGGCTGCCGGAAATCACTCATGCGGATGATACGAATTAGGTGAGATGTGTGTGATTGGGAAGCTGGAGCTTTGAATATTCCAGTCAGGTAAAATCAAAACAGACGTATTCAGGCAATGAGCGGATTATTTCCTTAAGATGTTGAATCAGATCAATAGAAGAAAAAAATGCTTATGCAACTCACTTTGTTTCTTTGGTCGGTATCTAATTAAAATAAAAATTAATAGGCAGATGATGACAAAAGTAGCTATTACTGCTGCAAGTATTATGCGAATATTGGTTTCCACGCTTGTGGAATCTGTCACAATACTTGTGCTGTTCGTGTTGTTCCTTGGTTCTGGAGAAATTGTCTGTCCTACAAAAAAAAGGAGTAATATCTCATTTCATTTGATAGCCACACTCAATGAATAATATTTAATATATTGAATTAAATTCATCTAATGAACTTCATTCAAAATGAATTCCCAGTTATCTTCTTATATTTCAACCTGATACCAGCACTTATTTACCTGGAATTTAAATTGTGCAATTATTTGTAAGATCAGGATTGAATATTTAGTTAACGGTAAATTGAAATACTTTTGCCATAACTTCCAGCAGTATTGTGAGCAAGTATTGTAATGCTCTCTGTCAGAAAGAAAGGGATTTATAAAACTGAGAGATTAGATTGAATTAAAAGATTAGATTCAGTGGTTTGTTTTAAGCAATGTATATGGGCAGTTAGAAGCAAATCAGATCAGATCTAGTTGGGGAGAAATATGGATAAAATAATGAAGAAAAGGCAATACAAAAATAAAAATAAATTCCAGATATTATGCTTTTGAGGAACTTTTTGCCTCATTAACGGGCATACATTTAAAGAGCAGTTTGATTGATAATTGCATTCTTTGTTCCAGCATTTCCAACATATTGCTGTTTAATGCTTCCTACTAAAGTTGCACTACAAATGTTAAAGCATTCACATGAATTCCGACCGACACTATTTACCCTCAAATTCTTGCAAAACCTATGTAAATAATTGAATTACAGTCACGGTTATGAATCCCACAACCCGCCTGGGTCGTAGGGGTGCTGTACAGATGAGCACGGCACCAGTTGCCTCCATCCCTCGTGGTTGTGGGCGAGTGCCCAGGCTACACAAAGTCCTCACCAGTCCACTCTGCAATGTTGTCTGCCCGTTTCTTCCTCTGTCTGCCCCTTTTTCTTTGTCCCTGCACCGTTCCCTGAAGAATGTCTTTGAGTGTCCACTTGATCTTGTTACATGGCCATACCATCCCAATTTCCTCTTCCTCACCGCGGACAGTAGATCTTCGGAGTGTCTCATGTGCTGGGCGATTTTTCTTTGTACTTCATCATTTGAATTGAATTGACTTTATTTCTTATATCCTTCACATACATGAGGAGTAAAAAATCTCCGTCTAACTGTACAATGTGCAATCATAGTAATTTATAATAATTTATAAAAAATAGAACAGTCAATATAACATAGGAATACACACAAATCAGCATAATCAGTCTGATGGCCTGGTGGAAGAAGATGTTGTGTCCTGGCTTTTATGCTGTGGTGATGTAATGTAGTGTCGTCGGCAAATTTAATCAGCAGATTGCAGCTGTGGGTGGCAACAAAGTCATGGGTATACAGGGTATAAAGGAGAGGACATAGTACACCTGAGGGGCTCCTGTATTGAGAGTAAGAAGGGTGGAGGTGAGGGAGCCCACTCTTACCACTTCCCGGCAATCTGACAGGAAGTTCAGGATCCAGCTGCACAAGGCAGGGTCGAGGCCAAGAAGTTCTAGAACTTAGAGTTCCAGAAGGAGCGACCAGTTAACATAGAACATAGAATAGCAAAGCACAGTACAGGCCCTTTGGCCCACAATGTTGTGCCTCCCATATAATACCCCACCTTAAATTCCTCTATATATGTACCTGTCTAGTAGTCTCTTAAATTTCACCAGTGTATCTGCCTCCACCACTGACTCAGGCAGTGCATTCCAGGCACCAGCCACTCTCTGAGTAACAACCTTCCTCTAATATCCCCCTTGGACTTCCCGCCCCTTACCTTAAAGCCATGTCCTCTTGTATTGAGCAGTGGTGCCCTGGGGAAGAGGCGCTGGCTATCCACTCTAGCTATTTCTCTTAATATCTTGTACACCTCTATCATGTCTCCTCTCATCCTCCTTCTCTCCAAAAAGTAAAGCCCTAACTCCCTTAATCTCTGATCATAATGCATACTCTCTAAACCAGGCAGCATCCTGGTAAACAACAGGAATTCTGCAGATGCTGGAAATTCAAGCAACACACATCAAAGTTGCTGGTGAACGCAGCAGGCCAGGCAGCATCTGTAGGAAGAGGTGCAGTCGACGTTTCAGGCCGAGACCCTTCGTCAGGACTAACTGGAGGAAGCGTAAGTAAGGGATTTCAAAGTTGGAGGGAGAGGGGGAGATCCAAAATGATAGGAGAAGACAGGAGGGGGAGGGATGGAGCCAAGAGCTGGACAGGTGATTGACAAAGGGGATATGAGAGGATCATGGGACAGGAGGTCCGGGAAGAAAGACAAGGGGGGGGGACCAGAGGATGGGCAAGAGGTATATTCAGAGGGACAGAGGGAGAAAAAGGAGAGTGAGAGAAAGAATGTGTGCATAAAAATAAGTAACAGATGAGGTACGAGGGGGAGGTGGGGCCTTAGCGGAAGTTAGAGAAGTCGATGTTCATGCCATCAGGTTGGAGGCTACCCAGACGGAATATAAGGTGTTGTTCCTCCAACCTGAGTGTGGCTTCACCTTTACAGGAGAGGAGGCCGTGGATAGACATGTCAGAATGGGAATGGGATGTGGAATTAAAATGTGTGGCTACTGGGAGATCCTGCTTTCTCTGGCAGACAGAGCGTAGATGTTCAGCAAAGCGGTCTCCCAGTCTGCGTCGGGTCTCGCCAATATATAAAAGGCCACATCGAGAGCACCGGTCGCAGTATATCACCCCAGTTGACTCACAGGTGAAGTGTTGCCTCACCTGGAAGGACTGTTTGGGGCCCTGAATGGTGGTAAGGGAGGAAGTGTAAGGGCATGTGTAGCACTTGTTCCGCTTACACGGATAAGTGCCAGGAGGGAGATCATTGGGGAGGGATGGGGGGGACGATGGACAAGGGAGTTGCGTAGGGAGCGATCCCTGCGGAATGCAGAGAGAGGGGGGAAGGGAAAGATGTGCTTTGTGGTGGGATCCCGTTGGAGGTGGCGGAAGTTACGGAGAATAATATGTTGGACCCGGAGGCTGGTGGGGTGGTAGGTGAGGACCAGGGGAACCCTATTCCTAGTGGGGTGGCGGGAGGATGGAGTGAGAGCAGATGTACGTGAAATGGGGGAGATGTGTTTAAGAGCAGAGTTGATAGTGGAGGAAGGGAAGCCCCTTTCTTTAAAAAAGGAAGACATCTCCCTCGTCCTGGAATGAAAAGCCTCATCCTGAGAGCAGATGCGGCGGAGACGGAGGAATTGCGAGAAGGGGATGGCGTTTTTGCAAGAGACAGGGTGAGAAGAGGAATAGTCCAGATAGCTGTGAGAGTCAGTAGGCTTATAGTAGACATCAGTGGATAAGCTGTCTCCAGAGACAGAAAGATCTAGAAAGGGGAGGGAGGTGTCGGAAATGGACCAGGTAAACTTGAGGGCAGGGTGAAAGTTGGAGGGAAAGTTAATAAAGTCAACGAGTTCTTCATGCGTGCAGGAAGCAGTGCCAATGCAGTTGTCGATGTAGCGAAGGAAAAGTGGGGGACAGATACCAGAATAGGCACGGAACATAGATTGTTCCACAAAGCCAACAAAAAGGCAGGCATAGCTAGGACCCATACGGGTGCCCATAGCTACACCTTTAGTTTGGAGGAAGTGGGAGGAGCCAAAGGAGAAATTATTAAGAGTAAGGACTAATTCCGCTATACGGAGCAGAGTGGTGGTAGAGGGGAACTGGTTAGGTCTGGAATCCAAAAAGAAGCATAGAGCTTTGAGACCTTCCTGATGGGGGTGGAAGTATATAAGGACTGGACATCCATGGTGAAAATAAAGCGGTTGGGTCCAGGGAACTTAAAATCATTGAAAAGTTTAAGAGCGTGAGAAGTGTCACGAACATAGGTCGGAAGGGATTGAACAAGCGGGGATAAAACCGTGTCGAGGTATGCAGAAACGAGTTCGGTGGGGCAGGAGCAAGCTGAGACAATAGGTCGGCCAGGACAGGCAGGTTTGTGGATCTTGGGTAGGAGGTAGAAACGGGAAGTGCGGGGTGTGGGAACTATAAGGTTGGTAGCAGTGGATGGGAGATCCCCTGAGCGGATAAAGTCGGTGATGGTGTGGGAGACAATGGCCTGGTGCTCCTTAGTGGGGTCACGATCGAGGGGTAAATAAGAGGAGGTATCCGCGAGTTGTCGCTGTGTCTCGGCAAGGTAGAGGTCAGTACGCCAGACTACAACAGCACCCCCCTTATCGGCGGGTTTAATAATAAGGTTAGGATTAGTGCGGAGGGAGTGGAGAGCAGAGCGTTCCGAAGGAGTGAGGTTGGAATGGGGACAAGGTGCGGTGAAGTCGAGACGGTTGATGTCCCGTCGGCAGTTGGCAATAAAGAGATCCAGAGCAGGCAGAAGACCAGAGCGGGGTGTCCATGAAGAAGGGGAGGGTTGAAGACGGGAGAAGGGGTCATCGGTGGGGGTGGAAGAGTCCTTGCCGAAGAGGTAGGCTCGGAGACGGAGACGGTGGAAGAAAAGTTCCGCATCATGGTGAACACGGAACTCGCTGAGGTGTGGGCGAAGGGGGACAAAGGTGAGGCCCTTACTGAGAACAGAGCGTTCTGCCTCCGGAGGGGATGGTAAAGACCCGGCACGGATGAAAGCTGGGATCAGAGGGGGGAGGGGGGAGGCTGGGGGTGTCAATGGAGAGGGGAGGGTTGGGGTGAGAGGAAGATGGAGCCTCTGAGGGCCCAGGAGTTGACGGTGGGATCTGAGGAAGACGGGGCTGCGGCGTGGTGGTGGGGGAAGGGGAGACGGGAGTCACAACAGCAGCACATAAAGACCCGGCCTGGAGTTCAAGGCTGGAGTCGCAGTTGGTGGTTGCGCAATTGCTGTGAAGGTGTCCATGGTCGTTGCTGGAGTCCGGGTTTTGAATATGCCCTGAGGTGTTGGAGCCGCGAGATCAATGGCAAAGGCCGCAATCTGAAGTTCATGTCTGCTAGTTTCAGGGCCAGCAGGCTCTGGAGTCCGTAGATGTAGGATCTTGCGATCTTTGCCTAACATGACAAAGTCAAAAAAACGGCGATTGCAGGCGTGAATCCGATGGAGGATGAAATAACGGGTAGGACCATTACAGACGGCGAAGAAAGTGTCCCAAAGGTGTGGAAGGGTCTGGGATAGGGACACCAAGTACCTCCCCATGGCGGAGAAAGTCGCCTTCAGAGCTTGACGGGAGAAGCGGCGAGTGGCAGAGTCAATAAAATGTGAGTACCTGGGGTCCTCAGAAGGTCCAAATTGAGAAGCTTGGAAACGAATCCTAAAGCCAACTGGAGTAAGTTGGCGACGGAGGCACGTTCCAAGAAAGGATATATGGCTGTGATAGTGAGTCTGAGTCAAAGTGTGGTCGAAAAGTTGAAGAGCCGAAGAAATTACAGATGGGGAACAGTGAGAGATGGTTTCACTGAACTCCTGTCGAAGAGAGGATCTAAACTTCTTCGGTGCAGGCATCACCGGAAGAGGCTTCGCAGTAGTGAAATTAAATGCAAACAACAGGAATTCTGCAGATGCTGGAAATTCAAGCAACACACAGCAAAGTTGCTGGTGAACGCAGCAGGCCAGGCAGCATCTGGAGGAAGAGGTGCAGTCGACATTTCAGGCCGAGACCCTTCGTCAGGACTAACTGAAGGAAGAGTGAGTAAGGGATTTGAAAGTTGGAGGGGGAGGGGGAGATCCAAAATGATAGGAGAAGACAGGAGGGGGAGGGATAGAGCCAAGAGCTGGACAGGTGATAGGCAAAAGGGGATATGAGAGGATCATGGGACAGGAGGTCCAGGAAGAAAGACAAGGCGGGGAGACCCAGAGGATAGGCAAGAGGTATATTCAGAGGGACAGAGGGAGAAAAAGGAGAGTGAGAGAAAGAATGTGTGCATAAAAATAAGTAACAGATGGGGTACGAGGGGGAGGTGGGGCCTTAGCGGAAGTTAGAGAAGTCGATGTTCATGCCATCAGGTTGGAGGCTACCCAGACGGAATATAAGGTGTTGTTCCTCCAACCTGAGTGTGGCTTCATCTTTACAGTAGAGGAGGCCGTGGATAGACATGTCAGAATGGGAATGGGATGTGGAATTAAAATGTGTGGCCACTGGGAAATCCTGCTTTCTCTGGCGGACAGAGCGTAGATGTTCAGCAAAGCGGTCTCCCAGTCTGCGTCAGGTCTCGCCAATATATAAAAGGCCACATCGGGAGCACCGGATGCAGTATATCACCCCAGTCGACTCACAGGTGAAGTGTTGCCTCACCTGGAAGGACTGTTTAGGGCCCTGAATGGTGGTAAGGGAGGAAGTGTAAGGGCACGTGTAGCACTTGTTCTGCTTACACGGGTAAGTGCCAGGAGGGAGATCATTGGGGAGGGATGGGGGGGGATGAATGGACAAGGGAGTTGCGTGGGGAGCGATCCCTGCGGAATGCAGAGAGGGTGGGGAGGGAAAGATGTGCTTAGTGGTGGGATCCCGTTGGAGGTGACGGAAGTTACGGAGAATAATATTTTGCCGTTGGAGGTGGTGGAAGTTAATGAGAATAATATGTTGAGCATCCTGGTAAATCTCCTCTGCATCCTTTCCAATCCTTCCACATCCTTCCTATAGTGAGGCGACCAGAACTGGACACAGTACTCCAAGTGTGGCCGAACCAGAGTTTTACAGAGTTGCATCATTACCTCGCGACCCTTAAACTCTATCCCTCGACTTATGAAGGCTAACATCCCATAAGCTTTCTTAACTACCCAATCTACCTGTGAGGCAACTTTCAGCGATCTGTGGACATGTACCCCCAGATCCCTCTGCTCCTCCACACTACCAAGTATCCTGCTATTTACTTTGTACTCTGCCTTGGAGCGTGTCCTTCCAAAGTATACCACCTCACACTTCTCTGGGTTGAAATCCATCTGCCACTTCTCAGCCCACTTCTGCATCCTATCAATGTCTCTCCGCAATCTTTGACAATCCTCTACACTATCCACAACACCACCAACCTTTGTGTCATCTGCAAACTTGCCAACCTACTTTTCTACCCGCACATCAAGGTTGTTAATAAAAATCATGAAAAGTAGAGGTCCCAGAACCAATCCTTTTGGGACACCACTAGTCACAATCCTCCAATCCAAATGTACTCCCTACACCACGACCCTCTGCTTTCTGCAGGCAAGCCAATTCTGAATCCAGCTGGCCAAACTTCCCTGGATCCCATGCCTTCTGACTTTCTGAATAAGCCTACCGAGTGGAACCTTGTCAAATGCCTCACTAAAATTCATGCAGATCACATCCACTGCACTACCTTCATCTATATGCCTGATCACCTCCTCAAAGAACTCTATCAGGCTTGTTAGACACAATCTGCCCTTCACAAAGCCATGCTGACTGTCCCTGATCAGACCATGTTTCTCTAAATGCCCATAGAACCTATCTCTAAGAATCTTTTCCAACAGCTTTTCCACCATAGACGTAAGGCTCACTGGTCTATAATTACCCGGACTATCCCTACTACTCTTTTTGAACAAGGGGACAACATTCGCCTCCCTCCAGTCCTCTGGTACCATTCCTGTGGACAACTAGGACATAAGGATCATAGCCAGAGGCTCAGCAATCTCTTCCCTTGTCTCGTGGAGCAGCCTGGGGAATATTCCGTCAGGCCCCGGGGACTTATCCATCCTAATGTATTTTAGTAACTCCAACACCTCCTCTCCCGTAATATCAACATGCTCTAGAACATCAACCTCACTCATATTGGCCTCACCGCCATCAAGTTCCCTCTCATTGGTGAATACTGAAGAGAAGTATTCATTGAGGACCTTGCTCACTTCCACAGCCTCCAGGCATATTTTCCCACCTTTATCTCTAATTGGTCCTACCTTCACTCCTGTCATCCTTTTGTTCTTCACATAATTGACGAATGCCTTGGGGTTTTCCTTTACCCTACTCATCAAGGCCTTCTCATGCCCCCTTCTTGCTCTCCTCAGCCCCTTCTTAAGCTCCTTTCTTGCTACCCTATATTCCTCAATAGACCCATCTGATCCTTGCTTCCTAAACCTCATGTATGTTGCCTTCTTCCACCTGACTAGATTTTCCACCTCATTTATCACCCATGATTCCTTCACTCTACCATTTTTTATCTTCCTCAATGGGACAAATTTATCCCTAACATCCTGCAAGAGATCCCTGAACATCGACCACATGTCCATCGTACATTTCCCCGCAAAAACATCATCCCAATTCACACCCGCAAGTTGTAGCCTTACAGCCCCATAATTTGCCCTTCCCCAATTAAAAATTTTCCTGTCCTCTCTGATTCTATCCTTTTCCATGATGATTCTAAAGGCCAGGGAGCAGTGGTCACTGTCACTCAGATGCTCACCCACTGGGAGATCTACGACCTGACCTGGTTCGTTACCTAATATTAAATCTAGTATGGCATTCTCCCTAGTTGGCCTGTGAACATACTGTGACAGGAATCCATCCTGGACACACTTAACAAACTCTGCCCCGTCTAAACCGTTGGAACTAATCAGGTGTCAATCAATATTATGGAAGTTAACGTCACCCATGACAACAACCCTGTTATTTTTGCACCTTTCCAAAATCTGCCTCCCAATCTGCTCCTCTGTATCTCTGCTGCTATTAGGGGGCCTATAGAATACTCCCAGTAGAGTAACTGCTCCCTTCCTGTTCCTGACTTCCACCCATACTGACTCAAAAGAGGATCCTGCTACATTTCTGTAGCTGTAATTGTATCCCTGACCAGTAAAGCCACCCCTCCTCCCCTCCCCCCCCATCCCTTTTAAAGCACTGAAATCCAGGAATATTGAGAATCCATTCCTGCCCTGGTGCCAGCCAAGTCTCTGTAATGGCCACTACATCATAATTCCATGTATGCAAGCTCTCAGTTCATCACCTTTGTTCCTGATGCTTCTTGTATTGAAGTACATGCGCTTTAGCCCGTCTACCTTACTACCCTTACACCCTTTATTCTGTTTCTCTTTCCTCAAAGCCTCTCTATATGTTAGATCTGGCTTTACTCCATGCACTTCTTCCACTGCTCTATCGCTCTGGGTCCCATCCCCCTTGCAAATTAGTTTAAACCCTCCCGAACCATGCTAGCAAACCTACCTGCAAGGATATTGCTCTCCCTGGAGTTCAGGTGCAACCCATCCAATCTGTACAGGTCCCACCTTCCCCAGAAGAAATCCCAATCATCCAAAAATCTGAAACCCTTCTCCCTGCACCAACTCCACAGCCACGCACTCAACTGTCATCTCCTCCAATTCTTACCATCACTGTCACGTAGGACTGGCAGCAATCCTGAGAACGCCACCCTTGAGGTCCTGTTCTTCAGCCTTCTGCCTAGTTCCCGAAACTCACACTTCAGGACCTCATCCCTCTTCCTGACTATGTCGTTGGTGCCAACATGTATCATGACTTCCGGTTGCTTTCCCTCTCGTACCAGGATGTCGTGCACTCGGTCAGAGACATCCTGGACCCTGGCACCCAGGAGGCAACAAACCATGAGGGTTTGCATGCAGCTGGGACTTCAAAATGGCTTTTGCAGGATGTTGGTGCTCTGCAAGGCAACTGCTTAGTCTGCAGCACTGGCGAGGAGGCCACATTGCAAGGCCTGAATGCATTAGATAGGTTGGAGAAGGCACATGAGAATCTCTGCCTTACCTGGAAGAGCTGCTAATATCCCTGTTTGGTGGTGAGAGGGAAGATGAAGGGCTAAGTGTTGCACCTCCTCTACAGCAGCACAACTATTTTGGGATGAACCTGTGCTCTGTGCGCAATGGCTATGTTGAGCGTCTAGTTCTAGTTACCTGTCACTTTAATTCCCCTTCCTATTCCCACAACAACTTGACTCTCCTTGGCTACATCCACTGGCATTGTGAGGCCAAACAGAAATTGGAAAAGCTGCACTCCATATTACGCCAGGGTAGTCTACAGCATGTTGGATCTGGTGATATTGATCCGGAGGTTCTTCGCAAGTCAACAGTGAGGTGATTAATGCTATTTTATTAAGTATTACAAGAACAAAAAGCAAACAAAGAAAAATAAGTTGTGATCAGCTCATACCGAGAATAAAGATAAAAGTGCATTCTATTGAAGAGATGTAACCTATGAAATGGTCATATTCAAGTGGCATGACAGCTGTTGCAGAATCTTCCATGCAGTGAGATTTCTTCTCCTTTGTTTTACGTTTCTTATCACTTCCCCCACTTGATTTCAATTGCTCTTCATCCCTCTTTTATATTCCAGTTCGTCTTCTTCACCTATCTCCCACCAGCTAATTGTTCTAATTGTTCCCCCTTCACCCCTTCACCTGACTTCACTCCCCATCCTACACACCTCATCATCACCTTCCATCCTCCGCCTCACCTCGCTCTCGCACTTCCGTTTGTTGGCTATCTTTCCTTTACACCCTCAGTCCTGATGCATAGTCTTGAGTCAAAACATCAACAGATGTTATTCTTGGTAAACCCATGGCTGCTTGATTGTTAGTGTGAGCTCAGTAAGCTGAAACACCTGCCTCTGTCTCTTAGATTATAATCATATTCCTGCAATGCAAAGGCTGCATGTTTTGAAGAAAATGTGTGACAGTTTGCATTTACATGTAGGCTATAGCCTATAGACAATATCAGTTCTAATTATACCCAGCTTTTTTTCGTATTGCTTCCCGTTACACAGTAGAGATATTCATCAAACAAGCAGAATTTAGTAAAGTTCTGGCAGTTGTAAAAATCTGAAGACTTTCATTGCAGGAAGGTTTGCTAATGCTGCATCGCTAGAACAGATAGTGGTGCGGTTGTGGAGAAAGATGTTGTTAAGCCTACATACAAGGTCAGGAATCAAAACATTGAGCATGGTGAGACTAATGTTCTGAGCTGCATTTTTTTTTCAGTGCAAGGAGTATTGTAGGAAAGGTGGATGTGCTTAGGGAGTGGATCAGCCATTAGTGAGACTTGTTTGCAGGAGGGGGCAGGACCAGCAGCTCAGTCTACCGTGGTTCCATTGCTTTGGATGTGATAGAGTGGGAAGGATAAAGGTGAAGGGGTGACATTACTGGTCAGTTAAAATGTCATGGCAGTGCTCAGACAGGAGAACTCATCCAGTAGAACTTAATCAGAATCAGAAACCTTTATTACCGCCAAGTATGTGAACACATACAGGGAATTTGGTGCTGATTTCCCTGAGCTCTCGCTGTACAGAATCAAAAAGCAAACAAAAAAATAGTGCAAATAATCATGAACTATATACAATGTTCATATACCTGTGTATGTACAGGTGGACTTGGTTTATAATAGACTAAAATTCAAGTGTTCATAAGACTGATGGCATATGGAAAGAAACCGTTCTTGTACCTATTTGTCTGGGTATAATGGGTAGAACTGAGGAATGAAAAAGGTATAAACACATTAATGGGATTATATTATTGATCATCCAATAATCCACGGGATTTGGAGGAGTAAATTTGTAGAGAGAATGCAGACTGTTTCAAGAAATCTAAGATTGTGATAACAGGTGATTTTAACTTTCCACATATTGACTGGAACTCCCATACTGTAAAAAGGCTGGATTGGAAAGAGTTTCTCAAATGTGTTCAGGAAAATTTCCTTAATCAGTACATAAAAGTCCCAGCTAGAGGGTGTGTGATGCTAGATCTCCTATTAGGAAATGAGGCAGGGCAGGTGACAGAACTTTCTGTAGGGCCCCTGCAATTTGTGGACAAGATGAACTTTTCAGCTTGTGATCATATTGCCATTAGTTTCAAGGTAATTATTGAAAACGATAGGCCCAGCTCTGGAGTTGTGTTTGTGAGTTGGAGAAAAGTAAATTTTGATGGAATCAGAAAGGATCTGGCAAGTGTGGTTTGGGTTAGGTTGTTTTCTGGCAAAGCTGTGCAGTACTTGGTAAGTGGGAAGCCCTCTAAAAATGAAAAATTGGGAATACAGAGTTGGTATGTTCTGATCAGAATAAAAGGCAAGGATAATGGATTTATGGAGCCTTGGGTTTTTGAGAGATATTGAGGCCCTGCTTAGGAAAAGAGGAGGAGGTACATAGCAGGTATGGGCAGGTAGAAACAAATGAGGTGCTTGAGGAGTATAAGAAATGCAAGAGAACTATATATATATTCAGATCAAAAGGTTAGCAAGGAACAAAATTAGTCCTCTGGAAGATCAGCATCTTAATCTCTGCGTGGAGCTGAAAGAGATGGGGAAATCATAAATTGATTTTTTAAAATCTGTATTTACTCGGGAAATGGACACAGAGTCTATAGATATGAGGAAAAGCAGCATTAAGGTCATGGACCCTATTCAGATTACAGAGGAGGAGGAAAATTAGTGTGGATAAATCCCCAGGGCCTGACAAGCTGTTCCCTTGGACCCCATGGGAGACTAGTACAGAAATTGCAATGACCCTAGCAGCGATACTTAAAACATCCTCAGGTGCAGGTAATGTGCCGGAGGACTGGAGGATAGCTGAAGTTGTTCTGTTGTTCAAAAAAGGCTCGAAGAATAAGCCATGAGAGTATAGGCTGGTGAACCAGACATCAGTTGTGGTGTGGAAAACTTACTGGAAGGTACTCTAAGGGACTGGATATACAGTATAAATATTTGGATGGCAGGGACTGATTAGGGATTATCATCAAGGGTTTGTGCGTGTTAAGTTGTGTCTAGTCAATCTTAGAGAGCTTTTCGAGGAAGTTTCCAGGAATGTTGATGAAAGCAAGGCAGCGGATGTTGGCCACATGGACTTTAGCAAGGCTTTTAACAAGGTCCTGCATGGGAGGAGGGTCAAGAAGGTTTCAAGATGATGAACTAAATTGGATTAGATATTGAGTCCACAGAAGATGCCAGAGAGCGGTTGTAGGTGGCTGACTCGTAGACTGGAGCCCGGTGAGTAGTAACATGCCACAGGGATCGGTGCTGGCTCTGTTGTTGTTTGTCATCTGTATCAAAGATCTCGATGACAATGTGGTAAATAGCACCACCAAATTTGTGGATGACACCAAGATTAGTGGTGTAGTGGATAGCAAGGAAAAATGGCAGATGGAATTCAGTGCAGACAAGTGTGTAGTGTTGAGCTTTGGGAGGACAAACCAGGTAGGTCATACACAGTAAACACTAGGGCTCTGAGGAGTGTGGGAGGACAGAGGGATCTGGGAAATCAGATTCATAATTCCTTGAAAGTAGCATCATAGTTAGATAGGGTCATAAAGAAAGCTTTTGGCATTTGGTCATCATATATCAAAGTATTGAGTACAGGAGGAGGGATGTCATGTTGAAATTGTAGGAGATGTTGGTGAGACCCAATTTGGAGTATTTTGTGCAGTTTAGGTCAACTAACTACAGGAAAGATGTGAATAAGATTGAAAGAGTACAGAGAAAACTTACAAGGCTTTACTGAGACTTGTGGACCTGAGTTATAGGGAAAGGTTGGATAGGCTAGGTAGGAGTTTGTTGCCTAGAATGTAGAAGATTGAGGGGAGATCTGATAGAGGTATACAGAATTATGAGGGGTGTAGATAGGGTAAATGCAAGCAGGCATTTTCCATTGAGGTTGGTGAGACTACAACGAGAGAGCATGGGTTGAGGGTAAAAGATGAAACATTTAAGGGGAACATGAGGGGGAACTTCATCACTCAGAGGGTGGTGAGAGGATGGAATGAGCTGCCAGTGCAAGTGGTAGATGCTTGGTCGATTTCAATATTTAAGAGAAATTTGGATAGGTATATGGATGAGAGGGGTATGGAGGGCTCTGGGACAAGGGCATATCAATGGGACTAGGCAGATTAATGGTTTGGCACAGACTAGATGGGTCAGAATTGTTTCCATGCTGAGGTGTTCTGTAACTCCATGCCTCTAATTGGAAAGTCTAAACTTCCTCTACAATTGAACTTTTCCTGGAAATTTGCAGGAAATCTAGTACTTGAGTAAAACATAGGCTCTGTGATTAGTTTGCTCAGTCTAGTTCTTGTGATTATCTGGCATTTTTATTAAAGCTTATATTATTTACATTGACAATCCCTGTGTATTTTATTTTTGTACTCCATCTGAGCCATAACATATAAAATAATTGACAAGATCAAGTTATATAATGTATAAGTGTAGATTATGTATTCAGTCTTGGCCATTGCCTGTTCATTTCCCTCCATAGGTACTGCCACTCCTGCTGAGTTCATCCAGCCTTTTGTGTGTGTTACTCAAGATTCCCTACATCATCCAAATCCTTTGTGTCAATGTACTATATAAATGTATTTTCAACAAATAGGTATTATGTTTAATTAAAAGTACACACACTGGCCACTTTATTAGATATACCTGTGCACCTGATTGTTAATACAAATATCTAATCAGCTAATCATGTGGCAGCAACTCAATGCATGGAAAGCATGGAGACATGATTAAGAGGTTCTGTTTAAACATCAGAATGAGGGAGAAATGTGATCTAAGTGACTTTGACTGTGGAATTATTGCTGGTGCCAGGCACCTTGGCTTGAGTATCTGAGAAATTGCTGATCTCCTGGGATTTTCACGCACAACGATCTCTACAGTTTACAGAGAATGGTGTGAAAAACAAAAACAAACATCCAATGAGCAGTTCTGTGGGTGATAATGCCTTGTTGATGAGAGAGGTCAGAGGAGAATGGCCAAACTGGTTCAAACTGACAGGAAAGTGACAGTGACTCAAATAACCACGCATTACAACAGTGGTGTGCAGAAGGGCATTCCTGAATACAGCACACGTTGAGCTGTGAAGTGGATGGGCAACAGCAGCAGAAGATTGAACATTCACTGAGCAGCCACTTCATCAGGTACAGGAGTTATCTAATAAAGTGGCCACTGAGCGTATGTACAGTACGCTGGAAAGCTCCTTCACCTGTCACTCTTTGCAGTGTGTGGTTTGAAAAACCACGGAAACTGCTCTTTCCTTAACAAGGTTTAATGCAACGTTCGCTCATTGACCATTTTTGTACCTAAGCCCACGTACTGTATGTGAACTAATGAATGGAATATTCATTGTGAGAAAATGATTCTGGAGGTTGTTTATGAGTCTAAGAATGATATAGTACACTGACTTATGACTCACCGTCCCCATTTTCCGATGTATAGAAATCTAATATTTAATAATGATAAGTAATGTCTTCAGTGAGTAAGGTTTATTTAAAGTTTTCCTGCCTGCTTCTCATTTGCT
Source organism: Mobula hypostoma (assembly GCF_963921235.1). Classification (NCBI taxonomy): domain Eukaryota; kingdom Metazoa; phylum Chordata; class Chondrichthyes; order Myliobatiformes; family Myliobatidae; genus Mobula; species Mobula hypostoma. The sequence goes on from NC_086100.1 coordinate 33,987,722, forward strand.
TGATTTGCATCAAACTACAGAATCATTGATTTCTTGTTGATTAAACATTTTGGAAATAGTAATCAATTGTTCTTTCCATTGTATATGGATTAATGTCAATAAAGCATGTTAAATGTAGTAATTGAAACCTTAATAAATAAATATCTGGCTGTTTAGTGAGCCATAAAATATGAAAGGTCACGTTATTTACATGGCATCACTCTGACAAGACTGGAAGCAATATAGAAAAATAGAAACATAGAAAACCTACAGCACAATACAGGCCCGTCGGCCCACAGAGTTGTGCCGAACATGTCCCTACCTTAGAAATTACTAGGCTTACCTATAGCCCTCTATTTTACTAAGTTCCATGTACCTATCTAAAAGTCTCTTATCGTATGCGCCTCCACCACCATTGCCGGCAGTCCATTCCACGCACTCACAACTCTCTGAGTAAAAAACTTACCCCTGGCATCTCCTCTGTACCTACTCCCCAGCACCTTAAACCTGTGTCCTCTTGTGGCAACCATTTCAGCCCCGGGTAAAAGCCTCTGACTACCCACATGATCAATGCCTCTCATCATCTTATACACCTCTATCAGGACATCCCTCATCCTCCGCCGCTTTGAGGAGAAAAGGTCGAGTTCTCTCAACCTATTCTCATAAGGCATGCTCCCCAATCCAGGCAACATCCTTGTAAATCTCCTCTGCACCCTTTCTATGGCTTCCACATCCATATACTTTCTGGCTAGACTCTGAATTGGGAGAGTCACTCTCTTCTTTTCAAATACTTCAAATATTACGTCCATACAAATGATTACTTTTCCTTTAGGAATACAGAACTAATCCAGGATTCCAGTGTTACCACTAAGGGTACAGCATGTTTTAAATACAAATGTACTTAATATAATGGGTGTTGAAATTTGTTTCAAATGTTTACATTAGTTCTGAGAGAAACAAATTTCAGACTAATTACTATTGTCCCTCTGTCAAAAGGACCAGAGTAGCAGCAATTCATTCTGTGTATTTTAATTGTTATTAAAAAGTCATCCTTAAGCTAATGAAGGTAGTATATTGTCATCAAAAAATACTACCTTGACAAACTCTTCTAATTCTCTATGCAATACAACTTTCTCTTTGTTCAGGAGCAAGGTTTACCACCAACTAATCTCAGGAAGTATAGAAGCCCATCTCCATGTCAATAAACCCAGGAGATGAAGACAGATGGCTGAAATCAGCGTACTGTATTTGGAGTGGGTCAGAGAAAGTTCACGAGAATAATTCTGGGAATGAAAGGGTTAACATATGAGGAGTGTTTGATGGTTCTAGCCCTGTACTCACAGGAGTATAATAGAAAGAGGGGGAATCTCATTGAAACCTATCCAATATTAAAGGCAAACAACAGGAAGTCTGCAGATGCTGGAAATTCAAGCAACACACATAAAAGTTGCTGGTGAACGCAGCAGGCCAGGCAGCATCTCTAGGAAGAGGTGCAGTCGACGTTTCAGGCCAAGACCCTTCGTCAGGACTAACTGAAGGAAGAGTGAGTAAGGGATTTGAAAGTTGGAGGGGGAGGGGGAGATCCAAAATGATAGGAGAAGACAGGAGGGGGAGGGATGGAGCCGAGAGCTGGACAGGTGATAGGCAAAAGGGATACGAGAGGATCATGGGACAGGAGGTCCGGGAAGAAAGACAAAGGGTGGGGGGGACCAGAGGATGGGCAAGGGGTATATTTAGAGGGACAGAGGGAGAAAAAGGAGAGTGAGAGAAAGAATGTGTGTATAAAAATAAGTAACAGATGGGGTACGAGGGGGAGGTGGGGCATTAGTGGAAGTTAGAGAAGTCGATGTTCATGCCACCAGGTTGGAGGCTACCCAGACGGAATATAAGGTGTTGTTCCTCCAACCTGAGTGTGGCTTCATCTTTACAGTAGAGGAGGCAGTGGATAGACACGTCAGAATGGGAATGGGATGTGGAATTAAAATGTGTGGCCACTGGGAGATCCTGCTTTCTCTGGCGGACAGAGCGTAGATGTTCAGCAAAGCAGTCTCCCAGTCTGCGTCAGGTCTCGCCAATATATAAAAGGCCACATCGGGAGCACTGGACGCAGTATATCACCCCAGCCGACTCACAGGTGAAGTGTTGCCTCACCTGGAAGGACTGTCTGGGGCCCTGAATGGTGATAAGGGAGGAAGTGTAAGGGCATGTGTAGCACTTGTTCTGCTTACACGGATAAGTGCCAGGAGGGAGATCAGTGGGGAGGGATGGGGGGGACGAATGGACAAGGGAGTTGCGTAGGGAGCGATCCCTGTGGAATGCAGAGAGAGGGGGGGAGGGAAAGATGTGCTTAGTGGTGGGATCCCGTTGGAGGTGGCGGAAGTTACGGAGAATAATATGTTGGACCCGGAGGCTGGTGGGGTGGTAGGTGAGGACCAGGGGAACCCTATTCCTAGTGGGGTGGCGGGAGGATGGAGTGAGAGCAGATGTACATGAAATGGGGGAGATGCGTTTAAGAGCAGAGTTGATAGTGGAGGAAGGGAAGCCCCTTTCTTTAAAAAAGGAAGACATCTCCCTCATCCTAGAATGAAAAGCCTCATCCTGAGAGCAGATGCGGCGGAGACAGAGGAATTGCGAGAAGGGGATGGCGTTTTTGCAAGAGACAGGGTGAGAAGAGGAATAGTCCAGATAGCTGTGAGAGTCAGTAGGCTTATAGGAAACATCAGTGGATAAGCTGCCTCCAGAGACAGAGACAGAAACATCTAGAAAGGGGAGGGAGGTGTCGGAAATGGACCAGGTAAACTTGAGGGCAGGGTGGAAGTTGGAGGCAAAGTTAATAAAGTCAACGAGTTCTGCATGCGTGCAGGAAGCAGCCCCAATGCAGTTGTCGATGTAGCGAAGGAAAAGTGGGGGACAGATACCAGAATAGGCACGGAACATAGATTGTTCCACAAACCCAACAAAAAGGCAGGCATAGCTAGGACCCATACGGGTGCCCATAGCTACACCTTTAGTTTGGAGGAAGTGGGAGGAGCCAAAGGAGAAATTATTAAGAGTAAGGACTAATTCCGCTAGACGGAGCAGAGTGGTGGTAGAGGGGAACTGATTAGGTCTGGAATCCAAAAAGAAGCGTAGAGCTTTGAGACCTTCCTGATGGGGGATGGAAGTATATAGGGACTGGACATCCATGGTGAAAATAAAGCGGTGGGGTCCAGGGAACTTAAAATCATTGAAAAGTTTAAGAGCGTGAGAAGTGTCACGAACATAGGTCGGAAGGGATTGAACAAGGGGGGATAAAACCGTGTCGAGGTATGCAGAAACGAGTTCGGTGGGGCAGGAGCAAGCTGAGACAATAGGTCGGCCAGGAGAGGCAGGTTTGTGGATCTTGGGTAGGAGGTAGAAACGGGAAGTGCGAGGTGTGGGAACTATAAGGTTGGTAGCAGTGGATGGGAGATCCCCTGAGCGGATAAAGTCGGTGATGGTGTGGGAGACAATGGCCTGGTGCTCCTTAGTGGGGTCATGATCGAGGGGTAAATAAGAGGAGGTATCCGCGAGTTGTCGCTGTGTCTCGGCAAGGTAGAGGTCAGTACGCCAGACTACAACAGCACCCCCCTTATCGGCGGGTTTAATAATAAGGTTAGGATTAGTGCGAAGGGAGTGGAGAACAGAGCGTTCCGAAGGAGCGAGGTTGGAATGGGAACAAGGTGCGGTGAATATTAAAGGCCCCAGATAGAGTGGATGTGGAGAGGATGTTTCCTATAGTGGGCGAGTCTAGGACTAGAGCGCACAGCCTCAGAATAGAGGGACATCCATTTAGAACAGAGATGAGGAGGCATTTCTTTAGCCAGAGGGTAGTGAATCTGTGGAATTTATTACCACAAATGGCTGTGGAGGACGAGTCACTGAGTGTACTTAAAGTGAAGGTTGATAGGTTCCTGATTATTTAGGGTGTCGAAGGTTACGGGGAGAAAGCAGGAGAATGGGGTTGAGAGGGATAATAAATCAGCCATGATGGAATGGAGGAGCAGACTTGATGGGCTGAATGTCTTAATTCTGCTCCTATGCCTTATTTTTAAAATTATTTTTGTAAAATGAGTAATTTGTTCTCAGAAATGAAAGTAACCTAGAATGAATATTACAATTTGTTTTATAGGAAGCATTAAATAACCATTGACAATCCATATTGTAAGGTGTTCTTCAAGAAGACTAAACTTTCTGAGTTGATGCAAGCTATAATTTCCATCCCAGAATCTCATTCTTTATATGCCTCACTCAAAATATTATTCAAAAAGCTTTAATGGGCATTAATAAGAGCAGGTAATAACAGTAAACCTCAAAATCTTAAACAATGATGATAACTTGCCCTAAATCGAGAAGAGTTTGAAGAATATCAAATGCATTTTAAGATACTTTTTATAATATTGCATTATTTCAAATAAACTTCACTAACCTCAGCAACATTCATGAAAAGGATGAGTAGTAAATGGTTAGGTGTAAGTTAGCAAATAATGAAAGAAATGTGCAATAACTTATATAAGGAGAATTTGACAAAGGGTTTGAAAATCAAAATTAAAACTCTTATGATTTAACTTTGATGCTTGATCTAGGTATAAGACTGACTATGTGGCCGTGGCAAAATTTGAAGGTACTCATGATCGCTAGTGGGGTTGTTCATAAAGTCTTTGAGTACCTCGAGTTCTCTGTTCTGCTACTTTATCTATGATACATTATCTATGAGTTAAGGAAGCAACCCGTCTACAGGATTTTACTCTATGAACTGCAAGATAAACTGTGAAGCACAGATGCATTAAGCTCTGCTTAGTGGGATTTAAACCATAAAATATATCATTGACAATTTTTCTATCTTCTCAGAGTGGTTAGCTTGGAGGGCTATGGTCTCAGTGCAGGTCAATGGCTTTAGGCTGTTTAAATGGTTTTGGCATGAACTAGATGGGCCAAAAGGCCTTTTCTGTGCTGTACTTCTCTATGACTCTCTATGCAAAGTTTTATCAAGCAATTACTTAGATACTCGAAGCATGAGCAGACATACCAGTAAAGACAACTGTGATGTTTGTTGCACCGGCTTTCCTGATTTCAACATTGTCAGCGACGTTAAATAGCTCACAACCATATGATCCGGAGTCATTCACCTTCAGATGCCGTATTGACATTATTGCTGTGTAGTTGCCACGGTCCCACATCAACTGAAATTGGTCAATTGCTGTAATGTTTTTTGTCTTCAGATTGATGTCTCCAAGTTTGCATTTGTCCTTACGTGTGTACTTGTACCATACCAGACTCGTATCTTCAGTGATTGTTTCATTGGAAAGTTGACAGAAGATAGTAGCTGATTCCCCTGGGTTCTTCTCAATATTCTTTGGGTACTGTGACAGAATATAGGGTTTACCTACCAATAAAAACAACAGAGTTATTCACAGTTTAGGAAGCTCAGTTTTTCCATTAATGTGGTCAATTATCAGTCCCGTTAAATTTATTCAAAGAATCAACTGATAATCAAAATAAATCAAAAGCAATGTGAATGATAATTGGGAATAATTCTTCACTCACTGACTAATAAAGCAGCATAATTCATAATCTCTGATGGCCAGATTAAATGTTTATATTAACATCTATGGTATTGCATTTTTCTATAATTAAAATCAATTCTTTGAATAAAGTGAAAGTTCTGTGCAAAATATGCAGAGCTGTATGGAAATAAACTGCAGATACTGAAAATCTGATTTGAAGGCAGAAAATTCTATAATACTCAGCAGTACAGGCAACATCTATGGAAAGGCAACCTGAGTTAAATTTCAAACTAAAGAGTCTTCATCAGATGAGGAAACAAGTTCACTTGAAGTTGCAGATAGGGTGGCAAATGGATAGATAGGGTAAAGATGAAGACATCTTTGAAAGGATGGGAGAAGGGTTGCCATGCAGATAGGCTATAGACGTAATCATGCATTTAATAGGTTAATGACGGCAGTTGAAGAGAACAGGAACAAACAAACTGTGATATGATGGCAGAGTGCAAACAACTCAATGTAAAAATGCAAATGCATAGATGATGCTAGTGCAGGTGGATAAATCGAGTTAATATTATGGCTGCGAAGTGCTCCGATGCAAGGTGAAATGTTGTTCTTCAGACTTGCATTGGACCACAAGATAATAATGCAGGAGGTCGCAGTTAGAAAGGTCTAAGTAGGAGTCAGATGGAGAATAAAAGTCACGAGCAATAGGAAGCCCTGTTTTTCTAATACCTCATTGACTGAAATGCTAACTCAGTTTCTCTCTCCACAGATGCTGCCCGACCTGCTACATATTCCCAATATTTAATGTTCTTGTTTTTACAAATAGATTTCAATTATTCTCCATTTCCATCTATTTCTAAAATGGATTTGGATTGTAAAATTAGCACTGGATGTAGCATACTATAGATGAGAAATGTTCCTCAAATATGTGAGGCTGATTTAAATAGGATTTCAGTAAAAGTATCCTTTAATGTTAAATAAAATAGAGTCTATTGAATAAAGATTGAACTTGGGCAATACATTTTGAATAGTCAAGAGGTGCCATATTAAGCAGATGATTTTCTTTTAATACTTTATGGTACTATTGTTAAGTGACTAACGATACCTGACATTAACTGACTGACATTTCCACAGTGGAGGGATTGATGCTAGCTTTTAGTGATGGAGCCCATTTACTTCCAGTGTGGTGCAGCGTGTTTGTTTTGTGAGTAGCTGCCAACATATTACAAATAAAAAGTGGACAACTTGAAGTGCTGTGCGTTTCTGTTTTCAAATTGTTGCTGCTCCAGTTTGATAAAATTGTATTAAAACAATGGTATTAAGTATTCTACAGCACACACACACTAGTTCTAGGTTAGTGAAGTACCCTGTGTTTAGGATTTACCAGGAAAATGTCCAGTATGAATATACGAACTTCAAAGTAATATCACACCCTTTAAGAGCAAGATATGGAATTGATGAATGGTTATCAGGTCTTCAACAATCCTTCATTGACAGTATAGCTTGTGTAAACATTTATATATGTATTGTTAGCATGTTGAAATTTAATTTACAGATTAGTTGGTACGAGTATTGATTAAGGAAAAAGATTGGCATGTTCAATGCACAGAAAATATTAACTACCTAGTATAAGCTTTGGCCCCGGAGGAAACTAAATAAGAAGAAAAATAGATGGCTGTTGAGATAACTAACATTCTTTGACTTAAAAGTTCTAACACTGTTCACTGAGCTCAACAAGCAAGTGTGTGCAGCACTGGTTACCAGGAATAGTGAAGGCACATTCCTCTGCAGAAATAGAATAATCACAGCATGCAGCTATAGAGAACGGAGACTCTAACGGAGACTCATAAAGTCATAGAACCATACAGCAAGAACACAGACTCTTTGGCTCAACCCGTCTGTGCTGATCAAGTTGCCCATTTGTGAGGGTGGTTGAATTGGTGCCATCAGAGAATGCGTATTAGGAAGAATCGAATAAGCAAAGGTTATCAGGAACATGGTAAAGCCAAGTAAAGGGAAAGTTCACAACTGCATTACCTAGGAGAATCAATTAAAGTATCTACATAGCTATAGTTGCTTCAATAACGGACTAAGGTAACAGTGATTAATGAATATTAATTAGACTATTGCAGTAGCCCATAATGGAAGTCATACCTTTAACATGCTGCCTTTCAGTCAGATTTCTGATTTACTTCAAAACAGCTATTTCATCAAGTTTTTGTGATAATTCAGAAAAATAATGTATTATGCTTGAGAATGATGAAAACAGACAGAGGATATAAAGTATGTGCTTAACCGTTGAAAATACATAGTTAACAATGGTCTTGAATGCTATCATGTTGGAAAATATGACAGATAAAATTTGAAGCTGCAATGTTCTCGGATTTCTCGCTTTTGATGAATGATTAACAACAACATGTAAATCCAAAATACCCCGTTGAAATGACTGCCTGCACTTGGCATTCTTCAGATTAGTGTTTTTAAAAAGTTAACCTGTATTTATATTTGTTCTAGACAACACAAAACTGTTCTAAACACTGTTGCTTGGCGGCTAACAATGATAAAATAGAAACCAAACTAATCATTGTAAAAAGTTGTTATTTTAACATAACCCCAATAATGATCTTTAATGTGAACCACAGCGAAGTAGTCTTAATTAGATTTCATTACCTTTTCTTTAGCTATCCCAGAGGCTTTTGAGCAATTTTGGCAACTTATTGCCAAATTCTTGAATTATTTGAGTCAAGGTTGCCTACATGTGAGATTCAATTTTCTTAATGTAGATTGAGAGAGATGTTGGATTCAGCACAGCTTTAAGTTCACTTGATCTCAATTGTAGATTGCAAAACTTTAACTGCACTGTTGTTTTATACATGGAACACACTTAAATCCAGTTATTCTGCTGATTTTTCACTTGGGGGTTTGATGGTAAGCAAAGCAGCAAGGGAGATGACATGATTAAGGGTCTTCAATTTGAAAAGTGAGCTCTGTTTCTCTTTCCACAAATGGTTCTTGATCTGTTGATTGTTTCCAGCATTTTATTTTTATGACACAGATGACTGTGATCAGATTTTAAAGTGTGAGCATCAAAACTTATTTACTAAATCAATTTGGAAACCCGACATTTTCAAACATGCATGCCCATGAGAAGAGAGATATGAAACTCTCTGCATATCACAAAATGTTTCTTCTAATAAAGAAAACCATCAAAATCGGGTCAAACTAACACTGCCATTTGGTTTTATATACCACATCTCATGTGTACTATTTTATTGCTGTGCATAGGCTTAAGTACGTGAGATGCAGACTGTTTTTATTTGTTTATGCATTGAGATAAAATGTAGAACAGGCCGTGCTGGCCGTTCGAGCCACGCCACCCAGCAACCCCCGATTTAACCCTAGCCCAATCACAGGATAACTTACACTGACCAATTAACCTACCAATCAGAACATCTTTTGGAATGTGGGAGGAAACCGGAGCACCCGGAGGAAACACATGCGGTCACGGGGAGTATGTACAAACTCCCTATAGACAGCAAAGGGAAATGAACCCAGGTTACTTGTACATTTCCTATTTTTAAGAATTAAATCAAAATGCAGCTACAATATATCACTGTTCAAGTTACCTTAAATGTTCTGAAAGTGAAAAGCACATAGCAGATTTTAAACAAAGATGATGGCGTTCTCTCATTTCCAGAAACTATATATTTATATAACTATAATAAATGTACTTGAATGGTGATAGGTTTCTGGCCTTGATATTCTGCCAGAAATATTACATTTTGAACAAAATTAGACAAAGATTGTGCCTTCAGCAACTATAACGCATTTATCCCATACCCAAAATAATCTCAATAAAAATCTAAATATTAGACTACAAAGGTTGCTCAGAGCATGAACAAGACTAGGCACAGTAAAATATGTTGATGTTCTGGCGATCATGCTTTTGATCTTGGAACTGTATCTATTATTAGCATAGGTTTCCTGTCAAAATATTACTGAGAATATTAGCGCTCACTGTTATTTAAGGTTAAATGACGCAGAAAGCTCAGATGACAGATAGATAAGGGAATGCATGTCAACGGCATTTCTCTTAAGTTATGGTGCTTCACTGTTAAGTTTGGGAAAAGGGAATCTCATAAATTGTATTGAATGGCTTGATTTCTATATTTAGATGGAGTGTACAGTGCCATTCATTTCTATTGTAACCATTTTAGATGTTTTAACATATAAGTTAAAACACTTTCTCACTTTTTTGTTGATATTATTTCACTCATCTAGTCTTTCTTATCTAGGTTAACTTCTCTCTTTATATTTCTTTAAAATTGAAATCATCACTTTTGTCTTTCTGAAGAAGGCAGAAGGTAGTAGTGCAGGATGTTATTCAGATTGGAGACCCGTGATGAGTGGTATACCATAGGGTTCAGCGCTGGGAGAATTGATGATTGTCATCTATGTTAGCAATTGGGACGACGGTCTTGTTAACGTAGTTAGTAAACTTGTGGATGATGCTAAAATTGGTGGTATGGTAGATAGTGAAGAGAGCTATCTCAGATTGTTAAAGGATCAACATAAATTGGGGAAGTGGGCAAACGGAGTCTGGCTTAGCCAGGTAAGAGTTATTGTGTTTTGGTCAGTTAAACCAGGGCAAGACTTGCACAATAAGTTTCAGGGCCATGAAGGGTGTTATAAATCAGCAGGTACAGGTATATTGTTCCCTAAAGGAGACAAAACAGGTAGTTCATCATCATCATCGTGCCGAGTCATATGACGGGGGCGATCATGGTCTTATGTCTAAGATTGTTCTTGACACATTTTTCTACAGAAGTGGTTTGCCATTGCCCTCCAGTGCCAAGTTGCCAGTGCCTTCTTCTTTACAAAATGGGTGACCCCAGCAATTATTAATACCCTTCAGAGATTGTCTGCCGGGCATCAGTGGTCGCATAACCAGTGCTTGTGTCATGCACCAGCTGCTCATATAACCATCCACTATCTGCTTCCATGGCTTCATGCAGCGCTGAAGCCAGCTAAACAGGTGCTACACATTGACCATGAGCGACCTGCTAGTTAGCAGAGGGAAGGAGGACCATACACTTCCTTTGGTAGAGATGTATCTCCACTCCACCACCCTACACTGGTGGATAAGATAGCATGTGGCATGCTTCCCATTGTCAGTCATGGCACTGAGTATTGGATTTGGGACATCATGTCACAACTGCACAAGTCCTTGGTTGTGCCACACTGAGTCATGCGCTCTTCTTGTCACCCAACTATAGGAAGGACTTCATTAAGCTGGAGATAGCGCAGAACACATTCACGCAGGTATTACCAGGGCAGGATGGCCTGAATAATATAGAGAGGCTGGATAGACTGGGATCTTTTTTCCTGGAGAGTAGGAGACTGAGAGGCAACCTTAAAGAGAAGTATAAAATAACAAAGGGGCATGGATAAGGTGGATAGTCATAGTTTTTTTTACCCCAGAACAGGGAGTCTAAAACTAGAGGGCATAGATTAAAATTTGAAGGAAAATATTTGAAGAGTACAATTGGGGCAACTCATTCCACACCGAAGGAGGTGGATACATGGAATGTGCTGTCAAAAAGAAACTGGAAATCCAGTTAGTTAGAAAAGGTTCAGAGGGAAATGGGCCAAATACAAGCAAAGGGGACTAACTGGAAAAGACATCTTGTTTAGCATGGACGAGTTGAGCCAAAGGTCCTGTTTATGCATAACTCTATGACTCTAATATTCTTTTCTTTCTTTACTATATTTGTTTTATTTCTTAAAATGAAATCAATCAGATCACATATTACATTGCTGGCCTCATTTACAGAGTTCAAATCTGCATAATATACCACAACGAAGCTGCAGAAGTACTATTTCCTGCAAATGTAGGTTAGTGATTACTATATATTTAAGAAAAAAAGTAAGAACATAATTTATAACATCCTTCTGGATTGAAAAGTTTGAAAGCACTCTCAAAAAGCATCGATAAAATTTATTGCAGTTATTTTACATTTTTCATTACAAGTTTTGTACGCTGACGTGGTGTGATACTTCAGTAATGGCTTTTTCCTATTCATTAGTGTTGAGCAAACCACCTCATTCAAAGAGGAGAACAATTTTTGTGGAAAAAGTTGCAGTTAAAATTGTTGGTTTTAAAAGTTCGTAATAATTTAGGGATATATTTTTATTCCTTCTGGTTTACCTAAGGGAAGCTTGCTTTACCATATCAACACACCTTTCTTTTATATTTCATGTTGCAAAAGGAGAGGCATAGCAGATTTCTCCATAGAACTGGATATTATGTTTGAAAACAAACAGAGCTTTTGTCATGTCAGAAATTTGTTGTAGAATGACTTGGTGAATCTCTAACAGGAATACGTATCTGAGGTAAAATTCCAACCAATGTTTGACATTGTACATAAAGTGAGGACTTGAATTATCTGCTTTCTTTCACATTTTAACATTGTGAAAGCACTTCGTAAACAGTGAAATACAGTACTACTTAAGTGCAAGGTAGTAGAAAGAGGGCCTGAAAGATGTCGCACAAGTTAATAGGGCGATAAAGAAAGCTTATGGCGTGCTTGTCTTTGTTAGTTGAGACACCGAATTCAATAGCTGGAAGTTATGCTGTAGATTTATAAAACTCTGGATGGGTCACATCTGGAGTATTACATCCGTTTCTGGTTTCCTTATTATAGCAAAGTCTTGGAGGCTATGGAGAGCGTACTAAAAAGATTTACCAGGGTGTTGTAGACACAAGAGGTACTACAGATGCTGGAAATCTAGAGCAATATACACACAATGTGCTGGAGGAGATCAGTAGATCAGGCAGCCTCCATGGATAGAAATAAACAGTCAACGTTTTGGGCCATGACCCTTCATCAGCGCTCAGATGCTGCCTGGATTAGAGGGTATATGCTATAAGGAGTGGTCTGCAGTGGTGGGAGCTGAGGGGAGACCTAATAAAAGTTTACAAAACTATGAGAGGCCTAGACAGAATAGTCAGCCAGTATCTTTACCCAGGGTTGAAATGTATGGGGCATGCATTTAAGATGAGATTGGGAAAGTTCAAAGGAGCTGTGCGGGGTCAATTTTTATCTTAATTAGTTCAGCACAACATCATGGCCTGAAGAGCCTGTTCCTGCACTGTACTGTTCGTTGAAGTTGGTTTTTAGTTGATTAATTAATTTTTATGTTAAACTTTGTTGTTTGTAGACTTATGTGGAGTCAATTTAAATATGTTGAATATTTTCTAGAAATTCAGTCCTGTTTGTATGTTACAACCACGTCAGTGTGTTGTACTCTGCTTCCAGAATCTGTTCCATTTGGAAGCTAGAAACTTCAATGCTGATGTGTACTATTTAGCTGTATTAACTGCGGATGAATACCTAGGTATTACTATTCATGTTGGAACTTAAACTATAAATGAATCATAAGTAAACTCTCCTTCAATATATTCAGCCTGACCTCTCTTTATCCACATTCTTCCCTTTGTGCTCTGATTTCAAACACCCACACAGGGGTTTTCTCTGACTTCTGCATTATTCGTGAAATCTAAAACTTGCCCAGAATCTCATTCCACTATTAAAGCAACATATTGATGCCATATATTGTACTCTGGCCCATTCCAAAGAAGTCAATGGAACTAAATTTCTGAGAGAGAAAACTGGAGGGCATTGACTTAGGACAAAGGGTAAGAAACTTAGAATGGTTTTGAAGAAACCTTTCTCACTCAGGGAGTGGTGGAAGCAGAGTCGCTGACTGAAGTGTCCAGGAGAGTGTGGGAATCATCTAGACATTGAAGGTTGTGGGCCAAGTGCTGGAAGACGGGGTTAATAAGGATGAATACCCACTGGTCAGTGAGCACATGGTGGGCCAAATAGCATGTTTCTATGTTGTTTGATTTTCTGTGATTAAGTGAAATGCAGTACTCTGCACGTACAAATATAGAGCATTAAGCAACATAGATATGGGATTTGGTCACTTTCTTACGCTTTCACATAAGGCTACGTGCAGGGATTTGAAGTGTACTCATTTTTCCTGGTGTAGGTTAAAAACACATACTGTATGCTTTCACACATCATCCCAATGATTATAGTTTTGGGGCCGAGGGGCACCTAATTCTACGTGAGATATTCTTCCATGAACAAAGCTATGTTTTCCGTCACCCTACCCCAATTTCAAACTTTCTCATGTGTTTTCTAATCACAGCACACCAGTAAGTCAAAGAAATACTGTGACACAGTTTTCAACTGAACCACACCATGGAAAGAAACAGCAAGGGGAAACGATACTGTTTGTCATCCTATTTTACTCGCAAAATGAATCTAAAGATGTTTTAAACATCTGATAAACTCACATATGTGAATTGTATGTCTCATTTAATGCTAAATTAGCATTAAATTGAGTTCTTTCACCTACCCATTATTCAGTTATATTGATTGAATCAGTATTATCTGGCAACATATTTCAAATAGCGACACTTTTTATTACTTATGAAGTCATATGCAGTATATTACATTAATTCAAGATCACTTTGCCCGTTGAGTCTGCACTCAGAGATCTCCTGCTAATCCCATTCCCCCTTAGTATATATTAATCAATAAAATCAGAATCTCAAATGTGCGAGAAAATCGGCAGATGCCGGAAATCCAAGTAACGCACACAAAATGCTGGAGGAACTCAGCAGGCCAGGCAGCATCAGTCGACATTTGGGGTCAAGACTCTCCATCACGGCTTGGCTCGAAATAACAACTGTTTACCTTTTCCCGTAGATTCTGCCTGGCTTGCTGAGCTCCTTCAGCATTTTGTGTGTGTTGGTTCAGAATCTCACATGCAATGAGGTATTAATCGCATCAAAACACTCATTATACTTTGTGAGGTAAAAATTCCTTTTTGTGAAAATTTGAGAATCACCAAACCTTTGTGCTTAAAGTCAAAGAGGACTGATTTTGACCTCAGTAATTGCCCTGACTAATGTTATTGCATGAAGTCAGTACATCTTTGTCAAATTCCACACTTCACTCTTTATGAACAACTTCATATTCCAATGGAATTATTGCTAAATTAGAAAGGAGTCTAATGAAAGTGCATGTTGGCGTATCTCTCTGTAATACCTACGATAACTTGCAAATAAATTTCAAGAAACAAAAAACATTTTCTTACAAAGATTATGAATGGAATTTACTCAGCATTAAAGTAAAGAAAGTAAAAGTGGTGAAGAAAATCTACCTTCTTTAAATTTTACATTCCTCCTCCACATTGAACATGTCTGAAGTTCACAAAATAAAACTTGCACTTACCCAGAACATTTTGCCTCAAGGTCACAAAGAGTGCTAGAAAGATTTGCTGAGCAAACAGTAGTATAGCCATCACTTTCATTGCTTCAGGGAGGCCGGGCCCATGGATGAGTGGAGCTGTCTGAACACTGCACTCAGTGCTGAGGAACCTTGCAATTTAGTTTCCTCCACAAGTGAGTTTAAAGGCATGCCTTGTTTGCAAATATGAAACACCACCCCCACAAAGTGAAGCCAAACCTCCTTGACGAATGGGATGATTTGAAAGTCTCACAGCCTATTTTCATGTGGCACAATCAACTGAGGGTGGCCTCTGACATGATGTGATCCTCCTAATAGGAAGTGCACCCATTACGATAGCAAACCCCAAGCTATTAATTCTTGAAACAGGTAGCACAGTTATTGTTCTATCTATCCATGAACATTGCCTAAATGTTTTTCCACAATGACCCGAACCACAACAAAAAAAACCCGATAATTAGGTGATCTCTTTGATGGAATATCCTTCTTGTAGAGATTGTTAAGCAATAAACCGTGCTGTGCTTGAACATGTCCAACAGGGACTCCAAAATACCCACCTATGATAAAACAGAAGGATCGAAACTCTGATATTTTTCATTTTTGGTTTGAGCTATAGCGGCTGAAGAAAGGTAATCTCTTCAAAGGGAGATTTTGGGCAGTGGCAAGCACATTATTCGGAGAGTCCACTTCAAATACCTTCTTCTTACAGAAGCATCTGCATGATGCTGCTACAGCCTAGGTTCTGATTTTCAATCTGTTAATAATTTACGCTGAGAACATAATCATTGAATCAATTATAAACAGAAGAGATTCTGCAGATGCTGGAAATCCAGAGCAACGCACACAACATGCTGGAGGGACTCAGCAGATGAGGCAGAATCTATGAAAAGGACATTTCAGTCCAAGTCCTGATGAAGAATCTCAGCCTGGAATGTCAATGGTTTACTCCTCTCTGTAGACTTTGTGTTTGTTGCATTGAATCAGTTAGATTACAACTCACAAGCTCAAGCAAACAAGGAAGCAAATATTTTCCAACAACATCCCATTGAAAAGGTTGCTCATTCAGTCATGGATTTGTCACCTTGTAGCTGGAAGCTTTTGGCTCAGATTGCAGATCACTCAGGGGCAGCAATGGACGAAAGGGCAAGAGGTAGTGAAATGCCCTTTTGCAAAAGCCTACCTGTATTTCCAAAGAGCCTTTAAACATTCAGTTCTTTTTTGGTGTAAATACCTCTGTATGAACATTGGAAATATACCACTGAATTGAAATTGCACCAATTGTGAAACAGAATCTATGCATTATGCTACTTCACTGGATGCTTTGCCAGAGAGATGGAGACTCGAGTACTTTGGTAGAAGGAATAAAAGCATAGGCTATTTGCTAAATGGAGATAAAATTTAAAAAGATGAGGGAAAAAGGGACTTTGTAGTTCTTGAACAGAGTTCCCTAAAGGTTAATTTGCAGTGTGAATCGGTGGTGTGGAAGGCACATGCAAATTTAGCATTCATTTCAAGAGGACTAGAATATAAAAACAAGGATGTAAAGTTAAGACCATAAGACAATAAGATAAAGGAGCAAAATTAGGCCATTTGTAACATCAAGTCTGCTCTGGCAGTTCATTGTAGCTGATCCAATTTTCCTCAGCCCCAATCTCCTACCATTCCTCTGTATCCCTTCATGCCCTGAACAATCAAGGACCTATCAACCTCTGCCTTAAAATATATATAAAGACTTGGCAACCACAGCTGCCTGTGGCAATGAATTCCATAGATTTACCACTCTCTAGCTGAAGAAATTCCTCCTCATCTCTGTTTTAAAAGAACACCTGTCTATTCTGAGGCTGTGTCCTTTGGTCTTGGACTCCCACACGACAGGAAACATCCTTTCCACATCCCCACATCCACTGTATCAAGTCTTTTCACCATTCAATTGGTTTCAATTCAGACAGCCCTCATTCTTCTGAATTCCAGTGAATACAGGCCCAGAGCCATCAAATGGTCTTCATATGACAAGCCGTTCAATCATGGAATCAGTTTGACGAACATCTTTTGAACCCTCTCCAGTTTATGTACATCCTTTCTATGATAAAGGGCCAAAGACTGCTCACAATACTCTATGTGAGGCCTCACCAGTGCTTTATTAAGTCTCCATATTACATCCTTGCTTTTGTATTCTAGTCCTCGTGAAATGAATGCTAAAATCACATTTGTCTTCCTCACCACAGACTCAACATGCAAATTAACCTTTAGGGAATCCTGCACAAAGATTTCCAAGTCCCTTTGCACCTCAGATTTTTGTATTTTCTCTCCATTTAAAAAACAGTCAACATTTTCATTTCTTCTACTAAAGTGCATGACCATACACTTCCTGACATCGTATTCCATCTGTCACTTTGTTGCCTATTGTCCTAATCTGTCTAAGTCCTTTTGTAGCCTCTCTACTTCCTCAGAACTACCTGCCGCTCCACCTGTCTTCATATCATCTAAAAAACTTTGCAACAAAGCCATCAATTCCATCATTTGTTGTGTTATCTTGCCTTTAGAATATTTCTTCCTCTTTGGGATGTATATATTCTGTGCCTTCCAAGCTGCTTCCAGAAATTCCAGCTATTGCTGCTTTGCCATCATCCCTGCCAGTGTTCTTTTCCAATCAATTCTGGTCAATTCCTCTCAATTCCTCTCTCATGCCTCTGTAATTCCCTTTACTCGACTGTAATATTGATACACCTGATTTTAGTTTCTCCTTCTCAAATTTCAGAGTGAATTTGACCATATTATGATTGCTTACCCTAAGGGTTCTTTTACCTTAAGATCTCTAATCAATTCTGGTTCATTGCACAACACCCAATCCAGAATAGCTGATCCCTTTGTGGGCTCAACCACGAGCTGCTCTGAAAAGCCATCTTGTAGGAATTCTAGAAATTCCCTTCTTGGAATCCAGCACCAACCTACTTTTCCCAATCTACCTGCACATTGGAATCCCCCATGGCTATTATAACATTATCTTTTTGGCATGCATTGTAATTTGTAGATCACATCCTTATTACTGTTTGTGGGTCTGTATATAATTCCCATCAGGGTCTCTTTTCCCTTGCAGTTCCTAACTCTAGCCACAACAGTTCAACACTTCCCAACCCTATGTCACCTCTTTCTGATGATTTGATTTCATCTTTTGTCAACAGCCCAACCCACCCCATTTTTGCATTCTGCCTGTCCTTTCGATGTTGTGCTGGTTAAGTCACTGTTGTGGTGAGGCCTCACTTGGAATAGTGTGAACAGTTTCGGGCCTTTTATTTAAGAAAGGATGTACTGAGTTTGGAGAGGATTCAGAGGAGGTTCACGAGAGAGATTCTGGGAATGAAAAGATTATCATAAGCAGCATTTGAAGTCTCTGGGGCTTTAAGTACTGGAATTTAGAAGAATGAAGAGGTATCTCATTGAAACCTATTGAATGTTAAAAGGCTTAGATAGAGAGAAGGGAAAAGGATGCTTCCTTTGCTGGTAGTGTCTGGCACCAGAGGACACACTCAAAATAGTGGAACAGAGATGAAAAGAGATAAGGGGGAATTTCGTCAGCCAGAGGGTAGTAAATCTATGGAATTCATTGCCACAGGCAGCTGTAGAAGCCAGGCCAGTGGGTGTATTTAAGGCAGACGTTGATAGGTTCTTGATTAGTCTCGGTGTGAAAGGTAATGAGGAGATGGCAGGTGAATGGGGTTAAGAAGAAAATGGATCAGCCATGATGAAATGGCGGAGCAGACCCAATGGGCCGAATGCCTAATTCATGTCCTATGTCGTATGGTTGTGGAAACAGTTCAGTGATGGGTGAGTGAGGTTAAGTGAAGTTATCCCCACTGAAATGCAACCACCTATACCTGCTCCCTGATGGTAGTAATTAGAAAAAGACATGTTCTGATTGGTGAGGGTCCTTAATGATGGATGCCGTCTTCTTGGGGTATTGCCTTTCAAAGATTTCCTCAATGATAGGAAGGCTAGTGTCATTGATGGTGCTGGCTGTGTTTACAACCTCTGCAGCTTTTTCCTATCCTGTGCATTGGCTCCTTCATATCAGATGGTGATATAACTAGACCGAACACTGTCTGTGGTACATCTGTAGAAACATACCAAATGTCTTCAAACTTCAAATGAAATATAGCTGATGGCATGCTTTCTTCGCAATTGTATCAATACATTGGGTCTCGGATGAACCTTTAGAGATGTTGACACTCGGAAATGTGAGCTGGATGTGAGCTGACACGAAGAAGTCGGAACTTTTGAGCACCTCATTCAATGAATGCTGCATTGCCAACACTACCAACAGCATTTGATTAATGGAAGCTTCAAGCTTCGCATCACAAGCCAATTGGGGAAGATGTGGACTACAGAAATAATGTTCTGTCAAGCCCCAGTTCTAAGAGAGCTTTTAGATCAGCTGAAGATCTCTCACAATAAGCAATGTGTTCATAACATAAGATTCTCAAATCAGTAATAACTTTGATCTGTAACATTCTGCATCAAACTCTCATGCCTTGGCTACACCCACAGTGGAGGTCAAGGTCACATTTACCCTCAACTTAGTGAACTCACAAGGTAACAAGCAATAAACCTCAGCCATATGCATTAATTTGCTGGTAATGGCAGCGTCAGAGTGATTGCCCAGGCTCTCAGAGGGACAACTCCATTGAATTAGATTTTAGATCATTCGACCATAAGATATAGGAGTAGAATACAGCCCATTGAGTTTTCTCCAACATTCCACCATGGCTGATTTATTATCCCTTCAACCCCATTCTCTTGCCTTTTCCCCACAATCTTTGATGCCCTGTGTTGTGTATTTGATGCTTCAATAATATTTGAGTAATAATATTTTGCTGATTAAGCATTCCTTACATAAGGGGAGGAGCTTAGAAGAGTCAATGGTGCTTAATGGAAACTTCTTTGCTTGCATCTTCGGAAACAGCTCTATTTCTATCTTTAATATCTCTGTTTTTCCCTTTCAGGGTTCTTTTGAAGACCTTGTCTGGAGCTAAACTCTGACTTTGGTTCTTTGCAGCAATGGGACCAGATCCCTGGGTTTCATGATTGGCTGTTATTCAACATGCCTAGGGCGCAGCCTAAGAGCTTCACTCACCTTTGGAGGTCTGGGCTTTCGTGGTTCTGGAGATGGGCAGGTCGAAGGTCAGTGTCACAGCATGAGATTGATGTCATCGTGGAAGTCGGAAGATCTATGGCTGTATGCCTAGAGACCTGAGACCTTTGGGTACAGAGCTTGGAAAAAGCGATGCAACTGACTTTTAATATCATAAACCAGGGAGTTGTTTGTTATGTCTCCCCTCTCGCTGTGAAATAGAGACATCTCTTTCTTCCTTATTAGGGAGAGAGAGAACCTGTGGTATGTCAAATACCGGGTGAACAAGTAGTCTTTGGGGTACTGCAAGTCTGTGTCTTTGCTGTTGCTTTGCTGCACACTTGAGTGCCTGGTGGTGGGCGCCGATGCTATTTTTTGCTGGTGAGGGAATGGGGGATCGTTGCTTGCTGCTGCTTATGCATGGAAGGGAAGGAAGGTGGGGGGACTTAGGGGTTCCAACATTTAACTGTCATTCATTCCTTGGGACACACTCTGTTTTCGTGGATGGTTGTGAAGAAAAAACATTTCAGGGTGTATATTGTATACATTTCCCTGACATTAAATGTACCTTTGAAACCTTTGAAATACTTAATTATGGGCTATATGCAAAAATACATTACTTGCACACATCATCGCATCACCACGTGATACATGCGTGCCTTACTTAAAGTAAACTTGGCACACCTGTATTTCAGAATACCCACATCTTCATTTCAATTAACTCAGTGTTTTGAAATTACAAAACATAACATTGACGTCGAGGTATTTCTAAAACGAACCCAAGAAGCCCACTGACCTGTTAAAGGGATTGAGATGTTTGAAATAAATTGCTGTGAGAAACAGCCCACATTTGCAGTCCTTTTACAGATTTGTCAATCACTACAACAGGTTTCTGCCAAACCTGGCTACTGTGCTCCACCCCTTGAACTCATTACTACAGATCTGGAAGAACTGGACAAGCAGAGTGAGGTGGCTTTCAAAAAGGTAAAGGAAATCGTGACATCAGACATTGTACTCATCCAGAGAAGCTTGCCTGTGATGCCTCGCCTTATGATATAGGTGCAGTCATGTCACATGTGATGAGTGAACACCCCACAGTCTTTGCATCACATTCCCTTACTGCTACAGAGAAGAATTACAGACAGATTGACAGAGAGGTCTTGATTCTGGTTTGGGGTGTAAAACTTCTCAACCACTACCTGTATGGGAGAGAGATGGCCCTCATTATGACTATCAACCACTGGTGTCCATTTTCAATCTACACAAGGTTGTTCCACTCACAGCAGTCATCTGAATGCAGAGATGGGCTTTGTTTCTTGGAGGACACGATTACAACATTGAATTCAAAAGGATGACTAATCATGAAAATGCTGATGAATTGTTCTGTTTTCCCTTGGAAAAAGAAAAAAAATCCAAAAAATTTGCTGAAAAAGGCACTCCTCTTGATGCATTCTCCCTAATGCAAATAGAAAGTCTCTCTATTATGGCAGAGATATCCAACGGGAAACCAGAAAAGACCCTGGACTTTCTCAGGTATACATAGGCATCTAGAGAGCTTAACGTAAAGGAACCCTTAGGTGATCATAATTGATCTTCATACTGAAATTTGAGAGGGAGAAGCATAAGTCATGTGTGTCTATGTCACAGTGGAATAAAGGGAATTACAGAGGGAATAGAGAGGAGCTTGCCCAGGTGGATTGGAGGAGGATACGGGCAGAGGTGACAGCAGAGCAGAGATGGCTGAAGTTTTTGGGAGTAGTTCACAAGCCACAGAATAGATATGTCCTACAGAGGAAGAAGTTCTCAGATGGCAGGAGTAGGCAACCATGGCTGAGAAGGGAAGTTGAGGACTGCATTAAGGCCAATTAAGGGCATATAAAGTAGCAAAAGTGAGTGGGAAGTTGGATGATCAGGAATCTTTAAAAATCCAACAAGAAGTAACTAAAAAAGCTATTACAAGAGAAACAATAAAATATGAGGGCAGACTAGCCAATAATATAAAGCAGGATACCAGAAGTATTTTTCAGTTATATAAAGAGTTAAAGGGAGGTGAGAGTTGATACTGGACCACTGTAAAATAGTGCTGGTGAAGTAGAAACGGGAAGACAAAGAAATGTCAGATAAACTTAATGGTTACTTTGCATTTGTCTTCACTGTGGAAGACACTAGCAGTGTGCCAGAGGTCCATCAGTGTTAGGGAGCAGGAGTGAGTGCTACTATCATTACAAAGGAAAAAATACTAGCCAAACTCAAAGGTTTGAAGGTGGATAAGTCACCTGGGCCAGATGGCCTTCATCTCAGAATCCTGAGAGAAGTTGCTGAAGAGGTAATGGAAGCATTGGTCATGATCTTTCAAGAATCACTTGATTCTGGTAAGGTCCCAGAGGAAAAGAAGATTCCAAATGTCTCTCCACTCTTTAAGAAGGGAGAAAGGCAAAAGAAAGGGAATAATAGGCCAGTTGGCCTAAACTCAGTGGTTGGGAATGTATTGGGGTCTATTATTAAAAAGGAGGTTTCGAGGTTCTTGGAGACTAATGATAAAATAAATCAAAGTCAGCATGGTTTCTGTAAAGGGAAATATTGCCTGACAAATCTCGTTAGAGTTCTTTGAGGATGTAACAAGCAGGGTGACAGAGGAGAGGCAATGGATGTCTGAAGATGTTTGATAAGGTGCCACACATGAGGCTGCTTAACAAGATAAAATCCTAGGCCTTACAGGGAAAATACTGGCATGGATAGCGGAATGGCTGACAGGCAGGAGGCAGCAAGTGGAAATAAAAGGGGTCTTTTCTGATTGGCTGCCAGTGACTAGTGGTGTATCTCAGGGGTCACTATTGGGGCCGCTGCTTTTCACATTCTTTGTCAATGATTTAGATAATGGAATTGGTGGCTTTGTGGCAAAGTTTGTGAATGATATGAAGATCGATGGAGGGGTAGGTAGTGCTGAAGAACAATGCGATTGCAGCAGGGTAATTGGAAGAATGGGCAAAAAAGTGGCAGATGCAATACAGTGTTGGCGAATGTATGATAATGTATTTTGGCAAAAGGAACAATAGTGTGGACCATTATCTAGATGGGGAGAAGGTTCAAACATCAGAGATGTGGAAGTACTTGGGAATCCTCATGCAAGACACCCAGAAAGTTAATTTACGGGTTGAGTCTGTGGTAAAGAAGGCAAATACAATGTTGGAATTTATTTCAAGGGGAGTTGAATATAAAAGCAAGGAGCTAATGCTGACCCTTTATAAGTCAAGTCAAGTCAAGTCAAATTTATTTATATAGAACATTTAAAAACAACCCACGTTGACCAAAGTGTTGTACAGATCAGAGCAGATAGCTAAAATCACAAATACAAGAAACACAGACATAACCAACAAGGCAAACAGCTTATAGGCACAAAAGAAACAACACAAGGGCCTAGGCAAAAGCCAAAAATCAGCCACATCAGGAGGATTCAAACGCTAGTGAATAAAAGTAAGTTTTGAGCTTGGATTTAAAAGAGTCGATGGAGGGGACAGATCTGATAGGGAGGGGAATGCTGTTCCACAGTCTAGGGGCTACAATTGGTCACCCCTGAGCTTAAGTTTAGATCGCAGGACAACCAGGAGCCCCAAGTCAGCCGACCTGAGGGACCTGGAAGTAGAATAAGGGGTTAGAAGGTCTGTGATATAGGAGGGGGCTAGCTCATTTAGGGCTTTATAAACAAACAGGAGAATCCTAAAATCAATTCCGAACCGTACTTGGAGCCAGCGGAGGGAGGCCAGGATAGAAGTACTATGGTCCCTCTTCCGGGCACCTGTCAGGAGCCTGGCTGTGGTGTTCTGGACCAATTGCAGGCGGGACAGGGACGACTAACTAATCCCAGGAGTTGGATTAGTCCAAGCGGGAGGATATAAAGGTGTGGATGACTTTCTTGAAATCTTTGAAAGAGAGAAACTGCTTGATTTTAGCAATAGTACAAAGCTGGAAAAAACTGGCTTTTACTACTGCATTAACTTGCTTGTCAAACTTAAAGATGGATTGAAATATCACACCAAGGGATTTAACATGGGGTTTGACAAGGGTGGACAGGTTACCAAGACTGTTGGTAATCACTTTGATGGAGTCAGGGGAGCCAGATAGGACAACTTCAGACTTGCCTTCATTCAGCTGTAAGAAGTTTTGTGCCATCCAATGCTTTATGTCCTCAAGGCAGTTCATGAGGCTGGCTAGATTTGACTGGTTGCTTGGTTTCAGGGGGAGATAAAGCTGTGTGTTGTCAGCATAACAGTGGAAAGAAATGTTGTATTTTTAAATGATTTGGCAGAGGGGAAGCATAAATATATATAGAGAAAAGAATGGGACCTAGGATGGAACCTTGTGGGACCCTGCAGGAGAGACTAGCTGGGGGAGAAGAAAATTTGCCTATGTTGACAGAGAAGCTTCTATTTTTGAGGTAGGATATAAACCATTTCAAGACAGTGCCATCAACACCAACCCTGTATTGGAGATGATCTATTAAAATGGCATGATCCACAGTATTGAACGCTGCATTGAGGTCAAGAAGAATTAGGATGGCAGAGTTACCTGAGTCGATAGAGAGGAGCAGGTCATTTACTCTTTCAGCAGGGCAGACTCTGTGCTATGATAAGCTTTAAAACCTGACTGAAATCTTTCCAAGATGTTGTTTTGGTGTAAGTAGGGCAGCAATTGACTGAAAATAACCTTTTCGAGAACCTTTGACAGGAATGGAAGTTTAGAAATAGGTCTGTAGTTACTAGGTAAGGTAGGGTCTAAGTTGGGTTTTTTCAGGACACTATAAGACATTAGTCAGGCTGCACTTAGAGTATTGTCAACAGTTTTAGGCCCTATATCCCAGAAAAGATGTGTTGTTATTGGAAAGAGTCCAGAGGAGGTTCACGAGGATGATTCCAGGAATGAAGGGTTTAACATATGCGAAACATTTGGCAGCTTTGGGCCTGTACTCATTGGAATCTATAAGATTGTGGGGGGATCTCACTTAATCCTACCAGATGTTGAAAGGACTAGATCGGGTGGATGTGGAGAGGATGTTTCCTCTGGTGGGGGTATCCAGAACTGGAGGGCATAGCTTCATAATTGAGGGGTAGCCCTTTAGAACAGAGGTAAGGAGGAATTTTTTTAGCTAGGGAGTAGTAACTCTGTGGAATGCTCTGCCGCAGACTGCGGTGGAGGCCGAGTCCATCGGTATAATGAAGGCAGAAGTTGATAGTTTCCTGATCAGTCAAGACGTCAAAGGATATGGCAAGAATACAGGTGTATGGGGTTGAGTGGGATCCGGGATCAGCCGTGACAGAATGGTGGAGCAGCCTCAATGGGCTGGACAGGCTAATTCTGCTCCTATGTCTTGTGGTCTTGGGTATATAGTGACTGGAATGTGCAACAGAAATCCCACTTCCCCCATTTATACCAGTGCCGGAATGAACTTGCCCTTGATGGGAGCTGCTTTATGTGGGGATTGCGAGTTGTTGTACCATCCGAGTTGAGAGCTGAAGTGTTGGAGGAGCTACATGCCGGTCATCTAGACGTGGTTAAAATGAAAGCGTTGCCTCGAGGCTTTGTCTGGAGGCCTGGGATAGATCAGCAGATCCAGCAGCTTGCCATGCACTGTACGGTATGGAAACATGGTGAGGAGATGCCAACTGCAGCACCTTCCCATCTCTTCGAATGGCCTGCCTTGCCCTGGCATAAGATTCATGTGGATTTTGCCAGACCCATAATGGGCACAAATTTCTTGTTAATAGTCAATGCAGCTACAAAGTGGCCAAAACTGTTTCTAACAGCCTCCACTACAGTCTCTATTGATCTATTGAGAAGCCTCTTCTCAAAAACTGGTTTTCCAGAACATTTAGTCAGTGACAATGGACCACAGCTTTTGGTTCAATAGTTTTGATCATTCCTAATAATCAATGGAATAAAACATATTATATCTGTACCATACCACTCAGCTACAAATGGCTTTGCAGAAAGGTTTGTACAAAGTCTAAAGAACGTATTACAGGCAATGTCAGTAGAACACACTACACTAATACTGAACCAGAAAGTTGCCAATTTCCTCCTTGCCTATCGTAATGCAACACACTCCACCAGCTACGCTGTTCCTGGGTCGTCCCTGGCATTCATGCTTGGATTTCTTCAAACCTAATCTTAGAAGGAAGATGCAGGACAAACAGCCTGAATGGGACAATTTCAAAAATTTACTGTGCTGTGGACGTCGCTATATAGTAGTTGTATTATATAGCATCCTGTGCATATGGTTCACCTGTATTCTCTACTGAGTTGGAATTTATAGCTAAGCAGGGAGGAGTGTTGTGTATTTGATATTTCAATGATATTTGAGTAATTTTGTATGAATATACTTTATACTTTATTGTCGCCAAACAATTGATAGTAGAACGTACAATCACCACAGTGATATTTGATTCTGCGCTCCCTATATATACAACAACATATATATTGATGATTAGACATTCCCTTGCATTCATGCTTGGATTTCTTCAAACCCAATCTTAGAAGGAGGATGCAGGACAAACAGCCTGAATGGGACAATTTCAGAAATTTACTATGTTGTATTATATAGCATCCTGTGCATATGGTTCACCTGTATTCTCTGCTGAGCTGGAATTTATAGCTAAGCAGGGAGGAGCGTTGTGTTATTTGATATTTCAATGATATTTGAGTAATTTTGTGTGTGTGTATATATATATAGTTGATTAAGCATTCTTGTTCATTTAAATAATTAATTATGGGTTACATGTAAAAATACGATAATTGCATATATCATCACGCTACCATGTGATACATGCACGCCATGCTTACAGTAAACATGGAATATCGGACTTCCTCTGTCTTCATTTCAATTAACAGTATTTTGAAGCAACAAAACATAAAACCCTGACTAATCAGGAACCTATCAACCTGTGCCTTAAATATACCCAATGATTTGGCCTCCACAGCCATTTGTGGCAATGAACTTCACAGATTCACCACCTTCTGGCTAAAGAAATTCCTCCTAATCTCTGTTCTAAATGGATGTCACTCTATTCTGAGGCTGTGCTCTTTGGACTTAGACTCACCCAATATAGGAACAATCCTCTCCACATCTATTATATCTAGGCCTTTCAATATTCAATAGGTTTTAATGAGAACTCCCCCCCTGCCCCCGATTCTTTTAAACTCCATCAAGAACAGGTCCAGAGCTAGCAAACGCTCCTCATACATTAATCATTTCTGGAATAATTATCATGAGCTTCCTCTGGTCCAGACCTTCTCCAATGCCAGCATATCTTTTCTAAGGGGTCCAGAACTGCTCACAATGCTGCAAGTGCTGTCTGACCAATACCTTATAAAGCTTTAGCATTACATCCTTGAAATGAATGCTATCCTTGCATTTTCCTTCCTTACCACTGGCTCAACCTGCAAGTTAAACTTTAGGGAATCCTGCACGGGGACTTGCAAGTCCCTGTAACAATCCAATCAAGTTCTTATACCTGAGCTACAACCTCAGTGGAGTTCATGGTCACAGTGGCCCCCAAGTTTCTAAACTCACAAGGTAAAAATCAATGACTTTTGCCACATGCATGGATTTGCTGTTCATGGCAGTGAGAAAATTGTTAGTGAGAAAAGTCTTGTGCACTGGGATTTGCCAGTACTGTTGGTACACCAAGTTCGTACTTAGAAATTCCTCGCCTTCTAACATCCTCAGGGGATGCCTTGTGTAACAGAATGGATTTTAGTGATTTGGTCTGCTCCACTCCCTCTGAGCATCAATACAATAGCCACATGGCAGCACAAGTCATCATGGCAATTACTGTTCATCTCCAAAAATTTCAGTGTCTTCATCAGTCTGGTTGTTAAACTATGTTAAACACCTGACTAGTGTGAAGACTTCATGGTAATGTATGGTTGTGGTGCATATGGGTAAAAAGAAGGCTAATCTTGTGCCTGAGAGGATTATGCAGAGGACCGGGAGCCTTACGGCCATGAAGCACAAACAGACTGGCAGTAGTGTTCAGTCTGCTGCTCAAGAGACAGGTAGAATCCTAGCCATGTTTATGGTGCTTTCTGATGAACTGCCGACAGGACATTAACCGTCTCGCCTTCAAGGCTTCTCTCTCTAATTCCAACCTCACTCCTTCTGAACGCTCTGCTCTCCACTCCTACTGTACTAATCCTAACCTCACCCATCAAACCTGCACATGTGGGGGCAGGGTGCTGTATGAGTCTGGCATACTGACCTCTACCCTGCTGAGGCCCAGTGACAACTCTCAGACACCTCCTCGTACTTACCCCTTGAACAGGACCCCACTAAAGAGCACCAGGCCATTGTCTCCTACACCATTGCCAATCTTATTAGCTCTGGAGATCTCTAGTCCACAGTCACCAAGCTCACAGTTCCCGCACCCCAGTTCTCCCGTTTCTACCTCCTACCCAAGATATACAAACATGCTTGTCCAGGGAGACCCATTGCTTCAGCTTGTTCCTGCCCCATTGAATTCATATCTGCACGCGTCGTCTCTGTTTTATTCCCCCCCCCCCCGCCCCAGTTCAGTCCCTTCCTATCTACATCTGTGACATCTCACAAGTCTTGATCTTTTCAATGATTTCAAGTTCCCCGGCCCCGAAGCATCTTATTTTCGCTCTGGATGTCCAGTCCCTACATACCTCCATCCTCACCAGGAAGGCCTCATATCTTTCTGGACACCAGACCCAAACAGTTCCTCTCCACCATCACTCTCCTCCATCGAGCAAATTTGTCCTCACTCTAAATAATTTCTCCTTTGGCTCCTCCCACTTCCTTCAAATAAAACGTGAAGCCACGGGCACTCGCATGGGTCCCAGCTATGCCTGCCTTTTTAAGACCATAAGATATAGGAGCAGAAGTAGGCCATTTGGCCCATCGAGCCTGCTCCACTATTCACTCATGGGCTGATCCAATTCTTCCAATCGGCTAAGTGGAATATTCTATGTTCCTAACTTACACTGGTGGTCATCCCCCACTTTTCCTACACTACATCGATGACTGCATTGGTGCTGCTTCCTGCACCCATGTGAAAGTCATTGACATCATCCACTTTGCCTCCACCTTCCACAGTGTCCTCAAAGTTACCTGGTCCATTTACGACACCTCCCTCCCTTCTTCAGTCTCTCTGTCTCTATCTCTGGTGATACCTTATCTACTGATGTCTGTTTTAAACCCACAGACTCCCACAGCTACCTGGACCATACCTCTTTCCACCCTGTTACTTGTAAAAACGCCATCCCCTTCTCTCAATTCCTCTGTCTCTGCCACATCTGCTCACAACATGAGGCTTTTCATTCCGGAATGAAGGAGATGGCCTCCTTCTTCAAAGAAAGGGGCTTCCCTTCCTTCACAATCAATGCAGTCCTCCACTGCATCTCTTCCATTTCACATTCATTTGCTCTCACCTCACCCTCCCGTCACGCTACCAGGGATAGCATTCTCTTGTCCTCACCCACCACCCCACCAGCCTTTGCATCTGGCACATACTTCTCCGCAACTTCCGCTATCTCTTACGGGATCCCACCATTTCTCCCTCCCCACGACGTTCTGCTATCTGCAGGGATCGCTCCCTACACAACTCCCTGATCCATTCATCCCTTCCCACTGATCTCCCTCTTGGCACTTATCCTTGCAAGCAGAACAAGTGCCACACCTGCCCCTACACCTCCTCACTCACTACCATTCAAGGCCCTAAACAGTCCTTCCAGGTGAGGTGACACTTCACCTGTGAGTCTGTTGGGGTCATTTACTGTGTCTGGTGCTCCCAGTGTGGCCTCCTGTATATTGGTGGGACCCGATGTAGATTGGGAGACCGCTTCACCGAACATCTACGCGGAATTTCCCAGTGGTCACCCATTTTAATTTCACTTCCCATTCCCATTCGGATGTGTCAATCCATGGCCTCCTTCACTGTCGTGATGAAGCCACACTCAGGTTGGAGGAACAACACCTTATATTCCATCTGGGAGCCTTCAATCTGATGGGATGAACATCAATTTCTTGAACTTATAGTAATGTGCACCCCTTCACCATTCCCCATCCCCTTTTCCTTCTCTCACCTTATTTTCTTGCCTGCCTATCACCTCCCTCTGGTGCTCCTCCCCCTTTTACTTTCTTCTACTGTTAGATTCCCCCTTCTCCAGCCCTGTATCTCTTTCACCCCTCAACTTCCCAGCTCTTTACTTCACCCCTCCCCTTCCCAGTTTCACCTCTCACCTCGTGTTTCTCCCCCCCTCCCCTCCCCCCACTCTCTAACTCTGATTCCTCATCTTCTTTTTCTCTAGTCCTGCTGAGGGGCCTCGGCCCGAAACGTCGACTGTACTCTTTTCCGTAGATGCTGCCCGGCTTGTTGCGTTCCTCTAGCATTTTGTGTGTGTTGCTTGGATTTTCAACATCTGCAATTTTTTTCTGTTTAATATCTGCAGGTGCTGGAAATTCAAGCAGCACACACAAAATGCTGCAGGAACTCAGCAGGCCAGACAAACAGTACAGTCGACATTCGGGGCCGAGACCCTTCAGCAGGACTGCAGATTTGTTTGTGATCAAATTATTCCCTTAGTTCTGTTTAAAAACAGGAACAATTGCTTTTGTGACCTTGACACAGCTGTCTGGTTATAATTCCTTCACTCCAGTAACCCAAATCTTATCACTTTCAATGAAGTTGCATTTCAGATGCTATTGGCATTCAAAGCTACATAACACCAGGAGCAAAATAGTCTGCCAATTTAAGGATCCATCCAAAGGCAGCAGATTTCCTGGGGTCAGACAGCTCTTGACATTCGCATTAATGTGGATGGTCAATTCATTAGGTAAACTACATTGAATACTGACTGTGATTCAATAGGAGCAGCTCATGATCCATGGACCAGAATTGGATAGAGAATCCCTTCATTATAGTATTCTAATGGGCTTTTGTAAAGGGAAAAGAACTTTAAAAATATATTTTAAAAAGTAATTAAAATAAAATGTATTTTATAATATACAATAATGATTTGATTAATCTAATCAAATCAACATTCTCTACCTTTCTTATTCACAGATAAGTAATTGCAGCCTATGGTAAATTAGTGTAAACCATGAGGCTTTTTCTGGTGTTCATTTTGTTTAGGCCTGTGTCTGTGTCCAAGACTGGTATCGTTTATGTGATGTGCCAGAAAAGGGAGACCTGATGCTTATACACAATTAATCCTTTGTCCTCAATCAGATATTCAGTGACAGTTTGTCACTTTCACAAATGGTTATGAATTCTGCTAATCATCACTAGGGTCCTTAATCTGGATGAAGGAAGAGGTGACAAAGGCATTTTCTCTTGTGAGAGAATCAAGAATTGGGGATCTCTGTTTGTAAAAATAAAGGGGCTGTACATTTAACACAGAGATGAAGCAAAATCTTTATTTCTGGAAGGTTAGTTTCTTTGGACTTCTTGCTCTCAAGGCAGTAGAAGATGATCATTTTAAAATTTTCAAGATGGTGGATAGATATTTGATAAGTAAGGGGATAAAATGTTGCTGCAGCTGGACAGAAATATGAGGTTAAGGTCACAGTTAGATCAGGCACGATCTTATTCAATGGTAGAACAGGCTGAGTGTCCTACTCCTGCTCCTGATAATACAGTGTGGGATTGAACAGAATGTAGTGTATGCAGAATACGACCCAATGACCTGGATGCAGCACTGGGGCTTGTGTACAGCCTCCATTCTGTGACTTTGTGTTTCCAAAAATGGTTATCTCAG
The DNA here is from genome assembly GCF_963921235.1 of Mobula hypostoma. Classification (NCBI taxonomy): domain Eukaryota; kingdom Metazoa; phylum Chordata; class Chondrichthyes; order Myliobatiformes; family Myliobatidae; genus Mobula; species Mobula hypostoma. The sequence continues at coordinate 34,019,455 of NC_086100.1, forward strand.
CCCTCCTTTGAAATTCAGAATCACATGGCACCGCCTCCATTCCAGCACTGAATTGTGTCCAGAAGTGTGTTGAAATCTCTGGCGATGTACTTGAAGTTCCTGCCCTCAATGTACCCGATGTTCATATAACTTCTGTCCTCAAGATACCATCATAACTTTATCCCCAGGGTACCAGCACTAGACTCCACAGACAAACCGATCTAGGCCAAATACTTCCGGCCAGATAATCTTCTGCTTGTTCTTTACCTGTATCCTCCCACTTGATGTTAAAAATATTGGCAGCCCATGCAGGCTTTTGCTTTATGTGCACTAGACTTCTGCAAACTGAAACTCAAAAATGCATATTCTTCATGCATTACAGTGTTGAGCACATGGATAGTTTGTCAATGAAGAAATGCTTTCAATTTGCTACAAGGCATCAGAGTGTGTTCATTCAAGCACCAACTTCCCTCTTGACTGAAATCAGAAGAACAATGGATCTATACTGGGTGGTAAACTGAAAATATTACTCAGTCCACAAATTTGAGTGGGAGCGGTGAAACATTTTATTCTGGAGATGAAGAGACGGTCTGATAATTTATGGGACTTATTGAAGAATGTGATGGTCTTGTCTAATTCCATGTGTATTTAGAAGTTCCTTGTAGTTTTGCTCAAGTTAGTTGTTGGACGACAAGAACAGAACTGTAAAGTGAAATGTCTGCCAAGTACAAACACAATCAGTATATGAAACTAACAGAACGCAGTCGGTGTAAATTTAAGCCAAATGCCTACAAGATTGAAGTAGGTATTATTCACTAGGTTTCAATAATTTCTTATGAGTTGAATAGACTTTATTTTCCAGTGTACAAAACCGATGAAACACGTGGCAGAATCCAGCCACTGAAGAAATTTTGCTTTCCATTAAAAAAAATGTACATTTTCTCATTTTTGTGCAGTTTCGACCTATGTAAGAGGGTCAAAACAGAAATGAAAAATGAAGGGAGAAGTGAAGATGGATAGTTTGTCAATGAATAATCTGTCAATAATTTTTTCATGATTAACGTGGAATTTAATGTTCTACTGAAATCAGTGCTGTGTGCTATCAAATTATTTTTAACAAATCATTTGTGGGTTGGATAAAGTCTGATTGAACAAAATAATTTTCAGTTTAATGCCAACAGCATTGTTAGTACACAGCAGCTTTAACAGTAACTGGTACAATGGAAAATTATTCACTATCTCGCATGTTCTCGACAGTACCCCTGCCTGGGAATACCTGGTGACTATTGTGGGCTGGTGGGGGGGGGGACCATTAGCATAACAATCCCAGCTAGCATTTATTATTAATGCTATAATTTATTATTAATGCTATTATAGATATTAATGGAGATTTGTTAATATTATTCTACATAATGACTATTTTTGTAGCATTTTTGTTTTCTGTATTTATGTTGCTTTATTAGATGCTACACGAAAATATTATTTAATCAGACACAGTGCAAAGTGATGCTCCTTTTCCTCCCTCAGTTACTAATATGCAATTTACAAAAAGCACTATTCTACATCTCAAATTCAGTGTTTTTGTGTCCAGTCTGAGCAGAGTAATCATTTCTCAATTTTCACTAATAATCCTGAGTTTTCATATTAAATCTAATAGGATACAATCTCAAAATGCCTCAAATTCATAAATCCCAAAGATGAGAAGAGAGAATAAGGGGAAATATTGATGTGATACGAAATGGTTGAAGGTTAGGAAATAGTTCATAGATTTATATAACTTTCCAGACATGCCACCTTGCAAAAACTCATTTCAGGGAGGTAGCACCACCACCCCTGCCACCCCATATCCATGCCCCCACCACCACCTCCCCCCCGGTGGACCTCCAAGGGTGTATGTATACAGGACATTTGATTATGAAAGAACACAACAATTTATTTGGTCACATATTGAAACTATATATATATTCCTTGTTGAGTACTTTGTTGGCAGCCTCAATGCTAATAGCTAAATGCTAATGCAAATAACTTTTCTATTTCTTTTGCAAACTTTCCCTGTACCGTGATGTGGCTTGCTTGGCAGATTTGAGCATTTTCCCGAAAGTCTCAACCTCATAGCAGTCTGTGTCAATGAATTTGTTAATTTTGCTAGACAGCAGATTCACAATTATATTATATTATATTATATTATATTATCGTGGAGTTGTTTTTTTTTATTCTATTACAACTTTAAGCAAGTCTACAGGGAGTTTGGCCTCATCATGTAGGACATCAATAGAGTAGCTCCTTAGCAGCAAGCCAGCTAGTTTAAATAACGTTAGCTATGCTAATGAATGAATGACATCTGTTAAACTCACCCTAACATGTCTTTTACAGTCATTTAACCAACCATGGGCAATAGAAAAGTCACTGTTGTAAACAGTGCAGCGAGCATCACTGTCATTATTATTTACCCTTATTATGCAGGGGTACACTTTAGTGTAGTCTGGGGTGAAGTACGTTTTATATTTTCTTTTTTTGGAACACTCTGCCATGGCGCTGCAGGACACTAACTGAACTGATGGACAATGAAAGAGAGAGAGGTCGACTGTAAAGCCCTCCCACAGAGAAAACTGATAGGTCTACTTAGCACAAAGAGAGACCAATCTGAATGCTCTCTCTTTCTCTCTCTCTCCCTCAAAAAAATCGATTTCCAGGATATTGTATAAAATTTGCGGGCGGCAGGGAGCCGCTATCAATCTGCGGGAGACTCCCAGAACTTCCAGGAGATGTGGGATGTCTGACCCAGGCCCTCCGGCCTAATTCATCCAAAACAGTCAAGGTGCTTAATTCAACTAATCCTATTTGCCTGCACTTGTCCCATAAACTTCTGAAGTTTAACTACTCACCTATCTGTCCAAATATCCTTTAAACAATGTAGTTAGAATGTTTAAAACTGTTAAATGTTTGGTTTAATAAATTAAGCATTCATTTAACATCTGTTCTGGCAGCCTATATACTGTAACTTATACGAATGTGAAGGCCACAATAATGTCTTTTTAGCTCAACACAGCTTCAGCTTTTTCGTAAAGTATCTGTTGCTCATCTGAAATTGCTGCATCAACCAGCCATAATAGCAAGAGTCACTTACGTATGACTTTGAAAATAAATTTCCACCAAGTACCGTGGGCTGTGAACACAAAAGGTAGTAAAATTCAAGCTGCATCACAGGTCTCACCAGAGGCTTGCAGCCATGTACTGCAGGGCCAGGTTGATGATGAGCCAGTAACAATTCCTTTATCACATAGCTCACCCTTTCAAAATTAAAAAAAGAACAAAATATATCATAATTAAGATGTATTTTTTCAATTATGTGTGGAGAAATTGGGGCTGTACTCCTGGGAGCAGAGACAGTAAAGTGAGGACATGACAGAGGCTGAAATAGTTACAAACCATTGGGATCTCTTCTGGAGAAGGTACGACCTGTACAAAAGGCACGGGCTACACTTGAACCCGAAGCGGGGTGGGGGGCGCAATATCCTTGCATGGAAGGAATTATAGACCGGTAAGCCTGACATCAGTGGTGGGGAAAACGTTAGAGTCAGTTATCAAAGATGTGATAACAGCACATTTGGAAAGCGGTGAAATCATCGGACAAAGTCAGCATGGATTTGTGAAAGGAAAATCATGTCTGACGAATCTCATAGAATTTTTTGAGGATGTAACTAGTAGAGTGGTTGGAGGAGAACCAGTGGATGTGGTATACTTGGATTTTCAAAAGGCTTTTGACAAGGTCCCACACAGGAGATTAGTGTACAAACTTAAAGCACATGGTATTGGGGGTACGGTATTGATGTGGATAGAGAATTGGTTGGCAGACAGGAAGCAAAGCATGGGAATAAATGGGACCTTTTCAGAATGGCAGGCAGTGACTAGTGGGGTACCGCAAGGCTCAGTGCTGGGACCCCAGTTGTTTACAATATATATTAATGACTTAGACAAGGGAATTAAATGCAGCATCTCCAAGTTTGTGGATGACACGAAGCTGGGCGGCAGTGTTAGCTGTGAGGAGGATGCTAAGAGGATGCAGGGTGACTTGGATAGGCTAGGTGAGTGGGCAAATTCATGGCAGATGCAATTTAATGTGGATAACTGTAAGGCTATCCACTTTGGTGGCAAGAACAGGAAAACAGATTATTATCTGAATAATGGCCGATTAGGAAAAGGGGAGCTGCAACGAGACCTGGGTGTCATTGTACACCAGTCATTGAAAGTGGGCATGCAGGTACAGCAGGCAGTGAAAAAGGCGAATGGTATGCTGGCATTCATAGCAAGAGGATTTGAGTACAGGAGCAGGGAGGTACTACTGCAGTTGTACAAGGCCTTGGTGACACCACACCTGGAGTATTGTGTGCAGTTTTGGTCCCCTAATCTGAGGAAAGAGATTCTTGTCATAGAGGGAGTACAAAGAAGGTTCACCAGATTGATTCCTGGGATGGCAGGACTTTCATATGATGAAAGACTGGATCGACTAGGCTTATACTCGCTGGAATCTAGAAGATTGAGGGGGGATCTTATTGAAACTTATAAAATGCTAAAGGGATTGGACAGGCTAGATGTAGGAAGATTGTTCCCGATGTTGGGGAAGTCCAGAACGAGGGGTCACAGTTTGAGGATAAAGGGGAAGCCTTTTAGGACCGAGATGAGGAAAAACTTCTTCACACAGAGAGTGGTGAATCTGTGGAATTCTCTGCCACAGGAAACAGTTGAGGCCAGTTCATTGGCTATATTTAAGAGGGAGTTAGATATGGCCCTTGTGGCTAAAGGGATCGGGGGTATGGAGGGAAGGCTGGTACAGGGTTCTGAATTGGATGATCAGCCATGATCATACTGAATGGCGGTGCAGGCTCGAAGGGCCAAATGGCCTACTCCTGCACCTATTTTCTATGTTGTTTGAGAGGTTTTAAACTAATTTGGCAGGGACATGGGAACCAGATTGATAAGGCTGACGATGGGGCAGTTGGTATACAAACAGGGGCAGTGTGTAGTGAAACTGACAGCAAGGAAAGGCTGAAAGTCCAAAATTGCAGACAGTGAGTTGCAATGTAAAGGGGGGACAAAATTGAAAAGGGTAATAAATACAGGACTGAAAGTGTTAAGATTTGAATGCATGCAATATAGAGAATAAAGAATAAGGTAGAATAAGGTACGGTTACGGACTGGCATGTATGATGTCGTGGGCATCACTGAATCATGGCTGAAAAAAGATTAAAGCTCATCACTTGACATTCAAGGTGACACATGGTATCAAAAGGCCAAAGAAGTAGTATTCTAAAAGCAGGATGACACAACTGTGGCAGACAAGTCAAAGCCAACATAAAAGCCAGAGAGGGTACATAATGGAGCAAAAATTAGTGGTGAGCTAGAGGATTGGGAAGCTTTTAAAAACAGAAGGTAACTAAATAAGTCACAAAGGAAAAGATGGAATATGAAGGTAAGTTAGCCAAAATATTAAAGAGGATACCAGGAATTTCTTCAGATATATAAAGTGTAAAAAAGAGGTGAGAGTAGATATTGGACCGCTGGGAAATGAAGCTGGAGAGGCAGGAAATGGGAGGATGAACTGACCAAGTATTTTGCATCAGTCTTCACCGTCAAAGACAATGGAAGACACCAGAAGTTCGGGTGTGTCTGGGGGTTCAAGTGAGTGAAGTTGCCATTACTACGGAGAAAATGCTTGGGTAACTTGAAGGCCTGAAGTTAGAATCACCTAGACTAGATGGTCTATATTCCAGGGTTCTGAAAGAGATGGAAGCATTAGCTATGATTTTTCAAGAATCAATAGATTCTGGAATGGTTCTGGAGGACTGGAAAATTGCACGCCACTCCACTCTTCAAGAAGGGAGAGAGGCAGAAGAAAGGAAACTACAGGCCAGTTAGTCTGACCTCAGTGGTTGGAAAGTTGTTGGAGTTGATTGTTAAGAATGTGGTTTTGGGGTACTTGGAGGCATATGTTAAAATAGGCCAAAGTCAGCATTGTTTACTTCAGGAAAAATCTTGCCTGACAAATCTGATGGTATTCTTTGAAGAAATAACAGGCAGGACAAAGGAGAATTGGTGGATGTTTTCAGAAGGCCTTTGACAAGGTGCCACGTGATGCTGCTGAACAAGTTAAGAGTCTATGGTGTTACAAGAAAGATAGTAACATGGACAGCTTATTGGCTAATTGGCAGGAGGCAAACATTAGGAATAAAGGGAGCCTTTTCTGTTTGGCTGCCAGTGCCTAGAGGTGTACAAACAGGTATCTGTGTAGAGACTCCCTGCGCCCCCCCCCCCCGCTTTCCACAGGGATTGCTCCCTACGCGAGTCCCTTGTCCATTTGCTCCCCCCATCCCTCCCCACGGATCTCCCTCCTGGCACTTATCCTTGTAAGCGGAACAAGTGCTACACATGTCCTTACACTTCCTCCCTTACCACCATACAGGGCCCCAGACAGTCCTTCCAGGTTAGGTAACACTTCACCTGTGAGTCGGCTGGGGTGATATACTGCGTCCGGTGCTCCCGATGTGGCCTTCTATATATTGGCGAGACCCGACGCAGACTGGGAGATCGTTTTGCTGAACACTTACGCTCTGTCCGCCAGAGAAAGCAGGATCTCCCAGTGGCCACACATTTCAATTCCACATCCCATTCCCATTCTGATATGTCTATCCACGGCCTCCTCTACTGTAAAGATGAAGCCACACTCAGGTTGGAGGAACAACACCTTATATTCCGACTGGGTAGCCTCCAACCTGACGGCATGAACATCGACTCCTCTAACTTCCGCAATGCCCCACCTCCCCCTCGTACCCCATCCGTTATTTATTTATATACACACATTCTTTCTCTCTCTCTCTCTCTCTCCTTTTTCTCCCTCTGTCCCTCTGACTATACCCCTTGCCCATCCTCAGGGTTTTCCCCCCCTCCCCCTTTTCCTTCTCCCTGGGCCTCCTGTCCCATGATCCTCTCATATCCCTTTTGCCAATCAACTGTCCAGCTCTTGGCTTCATCCCTCCCCCTCCTGTCTTCTCCTATCATTTTGGATCTCCCCCTCCCATTTTCAAATCTCTTACTAGCTCTTCCTTCAGTTAGTCCTGACGAAGGGTCTCAGCCTGAAACATCGACTGTACCTCTTCCTAGAGATGCTGTCTGGCCTGCTGCGTTCACCAGAAACTTTGATGTGTGTTGCTTGAATTTCCAGCATCTGCAGAATTCCTCGTGTTCAGTGTAGAGACTGCTTCTTTTTACATTCTATGTCTGGATGACAGAATTGATGGCTTTGTGGCCAAGTTTGTGGTTAATTCAAAGATAGGTAGAGGGGCAGGTAGTGTTAAGGAAAGAGAGAGACTACAGAAGGACTTACGCAGAAATGGACAATTGGCCAAGAACTGGCAGATGGTAGAAGAAATAGAAGCATAGTATATTTTCTAAATGGAGAGAAGATTCAAAAATCTGAGGTGCAAAGGGACTTTGGAATCCTCGTGCAGGATTCCCCAAAAGTTAATTTGCAGGATGAGACAGTGGTGAGGAAGACAAATGCAATGACAGTATTTGTTTTGCGAGGACTAGAATATAAAAGGATGTAATGTTGAGGCTTTATAAGGCTTCACCTGGAGTATTGTGAGCAGATTAGGGCCCCTTTTCTAAAAATGGATGTGCTGACATTGAAGAGGGATCAGGAAAATGACTCCAGGATTGAAAGGCTTATCATATGAGGGGCTTTTGATGCCTCCAGGCCTCTGCTCACTGGAATTCATAAGAATGAGGGGAATATTTCATTGAGACGTATCAAATATTGAAAGGCCTTGACAGAATGGATTTGGAAATGATCTTTTCTATGATGGGGAACTGTAGGACCAGTGGACACAGCCTCGATGGAGGGAATTCTATTTATAATGGAGATGAGAAGGAATTTCTTTAGCCAAAGAATGGTGAATCTGGAATTCTTTGCCACAGGAGACTGTGGAGGCCAAGTCATTTTTAGATTAGAGATTATGAGGACACTCAGTCCTCGTTTATTGTCATTTAGAAATGCATGCATGCATTATGAAATGATACAATGTTCCTCCGGAATGATATCACAAAAAAAAACAGGACAAACTAAAGACTAATACTGACAAGACTACATAATTATAACATATAGTTACAGCAATGCAAAGCAATACCATAATTTGATAAAGAACAGACCATGGGAATGGTAAAAAAAAGTCTCAAAGTTCCGATCGACTCCCAGTAGTCCCCAATAGCTGGTGGCAGAAGGGAGAAACTCTCTCTGCCATAAACCTCCAGGCACTGACAACTGTCGATGCATTGGAAGCACTTGACCACATCCGACACTGAGTCCGTCCGAAAACTTCAAGCCTCTGGCCAGCCCTTCGACACTGAGCACCATCTCTGCCGAGCGCTTCGAACCTGTCCTGGCTGCCCAGCAACAAGCAAAGCCAAGGATTCGGGGCCTTCCCCTCCAGAGGTTCTGGATCAGACAGTAACAGCGGCAGCGAAAAAGGCATTTCAGAAGTTTCTCCAGATGCTCCTCCATTCTCTCACGTGTCTCCATCAAATCAGGATTCTGTGCGGCACCCTACTTACCAGATTACAGATCTCAGTCACCGGAGTGGCCGCGCAAGCTGCGTCGTGCCGCCATCTTCTCCACCTCTCCTCTCCTTTGATACATTTAAGGCAGAGGCTAATAGATTGTTGATTAATCAGGGCATGAAGGGGATACGGGGAGAAGGCAGGTGATTGTGGCTGAGAAGAAAATGGATCAGCCATGATGAAATGACAAAGCTGACTCGATGGGCTAAATGGCCTAATTCTGCTCCTATATCATATGGTTTGATCAAATCTGAAGCGAACAGCAAAAGCAAAGGAAACATTTCTGCTTACACATAATTATTATGACAGCCAAAAATGTCGTGGGTGTAGAGTTCACGCCAAGTTCAAAAAAGAGTGTTAATTAAACAAGAGGACGATAGTAAAATAAGAATGGGATACATTGAAACACTTCTAAGATACCGTCAGTGACGCAGATAATTGAACAACATTCTCCTTCGTAAATTATGGAATGGAGCATCAAAAAGTATACCAGCTTTATATCAGTAAGCCCTCTCATGCTGCAAGCCATCCCTCTGTAGAACTTAGCTATTCGCAGTCATCCCTCATCCCTTCTTCCTCTTGCAACCACCATGCAACCGTCCACTCCGCCTCACCCGACAACTTCCTAGGTTCCAAGCAGGAATATCACAGTTTACACTTAGAGCCTTTGCAGCCTCTATAACGCCTTGTGTCATGAACTTCGGCCCTTGAACAAGGAAAAACCCCGAGGCCCTTCACGCAAACATCGCCTCCTGACCCCAACGCCGCACACCTCAATTCTATTCTTCGTCTGTGGGAAAGCTGATCATTCTTTCTCCTGCAACACTTTCTTCTCTCTGATGAGCAAACAGCGAATCCCAGCAGCAGGACATGCTACCAGTTCGTACACGCAAAGTTTATCCATCACAATTGCAGCAATCCGCTGCTAAGACAGCGACCATGCTGCGGAATACTTCTCCTCCTTCTCCTTCTATTTCCGGTTGTTTAGACACATCTTGGCGTATTACTGCCCTCTGCAGGATATATAATTAATTATAGAATTTCAAGAAACTCAAATTATCGAATATCAACTAGTCGCATGTATAAACTTAATAATAAATTTTTCAATCAGATGGTGGTTCTCTTGGTGGCCAAACAAAGTTTTAATAGAAAAACAAAATACATTTAAGTCAGACAGCCTCTTGAATAATATGCTTCTTTCAATTTTATATCGATTACAACTCAGCAAAACATGCTGAACTGTCTCTGGACTACCACAGTCACATTATCCAGTAGGATGTTTTCTTATTATCTTTAAATAATAGTTTAGCCCACAATGCCCCAACCTAAGTCTTGTTAATTTCACCATATCTCTACGATTTAAAAAGTAACAGTCTGCGACCTTTTTAACTAGTGGGTGACTAGAAAAGAAATACCTTTCCTTTAATTCATTTTTCCAATCCTTCTGCCACTTCTTCTTATCATACTTCTCAATTCTATTCTGCCTAGGGGTACTCTGATTTTTACTTGCCTACTCTGTAAGGAAGACTTTGCAATGCCATCCACCATTTCATTTCCCTCCAGCCCAGCATGCCCAGGTATCCCTGTAAATCTGACCTCACAACCCATCTTCCTTACTCTGAAGAAAACTAAGAGAATCTCAGTAACTATGCCAGGACAAGCTTTTGATTTATTTCCTTTTATAGCTTCTAAGGCAGCAGCAGAATCCGAACAGATGATAACCCTGCATCGTCGAGAGTCTTCTATCCACCTTAAAGGCCCAGAGGATTGCTAATAATTCTGTTGCAAAGACAGAAACACCATCTGAAACCTGGTGACCAATCTTATCTTGAGACACATACATCCCAAATCCTGCTCTACTGCTCTCTGTGTCCACTGAGCCATCAGTAAAAATCTTCAGATAAGATCCCCATTTATTGTTTAAATATTCATTTATGATTGACGCTGTTCAAATTGCTCTGCTTCCTTGAAGCTGAAAAAGGAGGAATAGGTCTACTTCTGGTTCTGGCAAAAGCCAAAAAAGAACAGGTGGCAAGCAAATTTGGTTAGCTATGTCTTCCTCAATCAGATTCAATTTCACAGCCCAGTTATTAACCAATCTAAAAATGGATATCTTTCAATTTTACTTTGGCGCTCCGACTTCCCCTGCAAAAGACACTTTGATGGACAGCTGTGATTGAAGCCGTTTAGTTTTGCCCAATACTGCAGGCCCAATTGAACTCATCTTAAATGTAGAGGCGTTTCTCCCATCTCCACACATAATGCAGGGATTGATGTTGTTCTAAAAGCTCCACAACAGAGTCCAAGTGCTTTGGACTGCACAATGTCTAATTTTTCAAGCACTACCGATATATTAAGTACATAAGTTTCCCACCCTGCTCCCTAGTCACATCCAGCAATACTTCTCATAAAACGGCGGGAGGAGAAGATGGCGGCGGGACACAGCTCGCAGCGGCCACTCCGGTGGTGATGTCTGTTATTTGTCAAGTAGGGTGCTGTGCACAATCCTGATTTGATGGAGACGGACGTGAAAGCACGAAGGAACATCTGGTGAAACTTCTGAAATGCCTGCTTCCTTGCTGCTGCTACTGTGCGATCGAGAATCACCGGAGAAGGCCCGGAGTCTTCAGCTTTGCTTGTTGCTCGGCGGCCGGGGTGAGGTCGAAGCGCTCAGCAGAGGATGGTGCTCGGAGAAGCTGTGTCGGAGGGGCTGGTCAGAGGCTCGAAGTTTTTGGACGGACTCAGAGTCCGCTGCGGTCGGGTGCTTCCAATGGTGCTGTATCGGCAAGTTGGCGGCGCTTGGAGGTTCATGGCAGGGAGAGTTCCTCCCTTTGCCGCCTGCGTGAGATGATGAGTCTATCGGGACTTTTTTTTTACCGAGCTCATGGTCTGCTCTTTATCAGTATTTAAACAGTAAACTCTTTAAACAGTATTGCTTTGCACTGTTGTAACTATATGTTATAATTATGTGGTTTTGTCAGTTTTAGTCTTGGTTTGTCCTGTGTTTTCTTGTGATATCACTCTGGAGGAACGTTGTATCATTTTTTAATGCATGCATTTCTAAACGATAATAAACAAGAAATGAGTGTCCTCATAATCTAATCTAATCTAAATCTAATCATAACATTTAAAACGTTCTCACACTTTCCAATTGTTTTATCTATATGAACCCTCCAAGTAAGTCTTTCATCAAACCAGACACCTAAAAACTTGAATACCTTGACTTTTTCTAATGGAGAATCATATAGACGCAATTCACAATCAGGAATCTTTCTTCTAAAGCCAAAAATCATATATTTGGACATAGAAGCAGAAATCCTGAAACCCCATTTATTTACCCAGTTTTCAACTGATCTTAAAGCCTTTTGTACCTGCTTTAATATATACTTGACGTTTCTTCCTCTTTTCCAGATTGCTCCATCGTCTGAAAACAACGATTTGCCAAATCCTGTCCCCACCTGATCAAAGATACTGTTTATCAAGACATTAAAAAGAACTGGACTTGGGGGGTACCATTTTATTTTAATTGACTTGGAGCTTGTTCCTCCTATTCTTAATTGAATTGTCCTTTCCTTAAAAAAACCTTTGATCCAATTAAACATTCTATCTCTAATTCGCGCACCATAGAGTTTAATTAATAAACCATCCTTCCATAGTGAGTCATTTGATCTTTCAATATCTAGAAATACGTACACTTACCATTACTTCTCTATCTTGAAACGCTTTTTTAATAATCATGATCTAAAAGGGCAACAGATTCCACTGTTGATCTTCCAGTTCTAAAACCATTTTGATGGGCAGCAAAACGTCCCTTTATTTTCTAAAAAATAAACAAGTCTGTTGGTGACCATTCATTCCATAGTCTTACAAAGCACTGATGTTAAAGCTATAGGCTGTTACAAACTAGGACTAGATGTGTCTTTACCTGGCTTTAAAACTGGAACTACCACCACATGCTTCCATTCTACCGGTAATTTTCCTTCTTTCCACACTGAATTAAACAAAGCTAGCATTTCTATTAATACAGAGTCATCTAAATGCTTAAGCAATTCATAACACAGCACAGTTTATCCGTACCAGGAGAAGTGTTTGAACCTGATTAGATAGCTTCCTGCAATTCCTGAAAGGAGAAAAACAAATTTATGGAGCTATTATCATCCAAACTCCTGTCCAATTTGCAACTTTCCTTTAAAAAATTTCCTTTCTCAAATCACTTCACTCTCCAGAACTGTGTAATACTTGGAACACCTCTACAAACACATCAGCTTTTTCCTTATTGGTTACAGCTTCAATATCTCCTTCCAGCAAAGCTGGGATAGGTGGTTTTCTATATATCCCTGACATTCTGTGAATGATCATCCATAGCTGCTTTATAGGTGTCTCAGGGCCCAGGGTTCCACAAAATCTTCTCCATCTATCCCTCTTTGCATTTTTAATTACTCTCCTTGCTACTGCTCTTTCCTTTTAATACTCCATAACATTATCTAACACTGGGTGCTTTTTTAATTTCCTGAAAGCTCTATTTCTGTTTTTTACTGCTATATCACAATTTTTATTCCACCACAGAACTAATGCTCGAGCCTTAGGAACATTCCGTAGCAGAATAGTCAACTGAGCAACTTTATGAATTATAGAACAAAGGGATTCATTCCAATCATCTATGGAGCCCTCGCTATTAATCTCTTCTATTATATCCACAGCTTTCTCCTGGTACTCATCCCAATGGGCCAAAGAAAAATTATACCTAGGAGCCCTCTCCTCAACTTCTACTATCAAATTGCTACCAAATCTACATAATATAGGATAGTGATCATTTCCTAGTGTGTAACTGTCCATAACATCCCATTCCCCGACCCTGGCTAAGTTTGAGGAAGTGATTGATAAGTCTAAGTGACTACAAGTATCCTTTACAATATTAAATCTTGTAGGCCTTCCGTCGTTTACAAGTACCATGTTGTATTTATCCAGAAACTCCTCTACCACCGCTCCATTACTATCTTTACTTTCACTACTCTATATAGGATCATGGGCATTGAAATCTCCAACCCAGATTACTGGGGATCTTACCTTATTCATAATTTCATCCAAAACTGATAACAACATCATATTACATGGATTATAAAAGTTAATCAAAGTTGTTTGACCACGAGAGCTGCAAACCTCCACAGCCACAATTTCAAGGTTCGATTTAAAATCAAGTCTTCTAAACTGAAGTCCTGCTTTTATGAAAGTTGCACACCCTCCACCAGATTTACCCGTTCTGTCAACTCTCAAACTATCATATCCAGGGATCACAAAATCTAAACGAGGCATTAACCATGTCACCTGTATACAGATCAAATCAGGCTTGTCTTTAAAAGTTCCAACAAATCTTTTTAATTCTTGACCATTTGCAATTAAACTTCTTGCATTCCATTGTAATATTAAAAACATCCAAATACTAATTATTGGCCTCTTCATCCACATAAAGCTCCTCCGTACTCTCTGACCCTGACAGCTGGGAAGTATTCAATGATTATTTGTCTGTCATATACCCATGTAGTTTTTCTGGTAAAACCTGTTTCATATCAAGGAATCTCTCTGCAGCTCCAACAACTACTTTTATCATATCCAACCTCTTGGCTGTAGTTTTAACCCCGAACAGTACATCAACAACAAATGCCAAAAAAGTTTCTAGTCATCAATATGTCTGAAGGAACCATAGTCTGAGAACGCAGAATGTGCTGACTCCCCACTGTTCCAATCTTTTCTTTACTTATCCTTTGCTCTCTATCAACTTTCTTTACTGCCTCAGCATATATTTTTTCCGCAAACACGAAGAAACCTGCAGATGCTGGAAATTCAAGCAACACACATAAAAGTTACTGGTGAACGCAGCAGGCCAGGCAGCATCTATTGGAAGAGGTGCAGTCGACGTTTCGGGCCGAGACCCCTTCGTTAGGACTAACTGAAAGAAGAGCTAGTAAAAGATTTGAAAGTGGGAGGGGGAGGGGGAGAGGGAGATCCGAAATGATAGGGGAAGACAGGAAGGGGAGGGATGGAGCCAAGAGCTGGACAGTTGATTGGCAAAAGGGATACGAGGGGATCGTGGGACAGGAGGCCAAAGGAGAAAGAAAAAGGGGAGGGGAAAAAAACAGAGGATGGGCAAGGGGTATAGTGAGAGGGACAGAAGGAGAAAAAGGAGAGAGAGAAAAAGAACGGGTGTATATAAATAAATAAATAACGGATGGGGTACGAGGGGGAGGTGGGGCATTAACGGAAGTTAGAGAAGTCAATGTTCATGCCATCAGGTTGGAGGCTACCCAGACGAAATTTAAGGTGTTATTCCTCTAACCTGAGTGTGGCTTCATCTCGACAGTAGAGGAGGCCATGGATAGTCATATCAGAACGGGAACGGGACGTAGATGGAAAACGTGTGGCCACTGGGAGATCCTGATTTCTCTGGCAGACAGAGCATAGATATTCAGCGAAACAGTCTCCCAGTCTGTGTTGGGTCGCACTCGGGCTGCCAACTTTCTCACTCCCAAATAAGGGACAAAAGTAGCAGTCAAATACGGGACACTTGCGTTTACCCCAAGGACCACCATGACCATGAAGCCTTGCACGGGCACCTGATGCAATAGTCCCGGATACAATATATCACCCCAGCCGACTCACAGGTGAAGTGTCTCCACACCTGGAATGACTGTCTAGGGCCCTGAATAGTGGTGAGCGAGGAAAGGTAAGAGGGGGGGGGGGGGGGGGGCGCAGTTTCAAAGGGACTTCAAATCCCAGAATGCCACATGCATTGTAACGTCACTACGAGGCCATGTGGTTCTATGAACTACAGGTCCCAGAATTCCGCAGCATGGTCGCTGTCTTAGCGGCGGATTGCTGCAATTGTGATGGATAAACTTTGCGTGTACGAACTGGTAGCATGTCCTGCTGCTGGGATTCGCCGTTTGCTCATCAGAGAGAAGAAAGTGTTGCAGGAGAAAGAATGATCAGCTTTCCCACAGATGAAGAATAGAATTGAGGTGTGCGGCGTTACCTTGGCAACCTGACCTTTGGGTACAGGAAGAGCTCGAGGCCGCCTTGGGGTCAGGAGGCGATGTTTGTGTGAAGGGCCTTGGGGTTTGTCCTTGTTCAAGGGCCGAAGTTCGTGACACAAGGCGTTATAGAGGCTGCAAAGGCTCTAAGGGTAAACTGTGATATTCCTGCTTGGAACCTAGGAAGTTGTCGGGTGAGGCGGAGTGGACGGTTGCATGGTGGTTGCAAGAGGAAGAAGGGATGAGGGATGACTGCGAATAGCTAAGTTCTACAGAGGGATGGCTTGCAGCATGAGAGGGCTTACTGATGTAAAGCTGGTATACTTTTTGATGCTCCATTCCATAATTTACTAAGGAGAATGTTGTTTCGATTATCTACGTCACTGACGGTATCGTAGAAGTGTTTCAATGTATCCTATTCTTGTTTTACTATCGTCCTCTTGTTTAATTAACACTTTTTTGAGCTTGGCGTGAACTCTACACCCACGACATTTTTGGCTGTCATAATAATTATGTGTAAGCAGAAATGTTTCCTTTGCTTTTGCTGCTCATTTCAGATTTGATCAAACCATATGATATAGGAGCAGAATTAGGCCATTTAACCCACGAGTCTGCTCAGTCATTTCATCATGGCTGATCCATTTTCTTCTCAGCCACAGTCACCTGCCTTCTCCGCGTATCTCTTCATGCCCTGATTAATCAACAATCTATTAGCCTCTGCCTTAAATGTATCAAATGACTTGGCCTCCACAGTCGCCTGTGGCAAAGAATGCAAGATTCACCATTCTTCGGCTAAAGAAATTCCTCCTCTTCTCTGTTCTAAACAGAATTCCCTCCATTCTGAGGCTATGTCCACTGGTCCTACACTTCCCCATCATAGAAAAGATCCTTTCCAAATCCATTCTCTCAAGGCCTTTCAATATTTGATAGGTCTCAATGAAATTTCCTCCTCATTCTTATGAATTCCAGTGAGTAGAGGCCTGGAGGCATCAAAAGCCCCTCATATAATAAGCCTTTCAATCCTGGAGTCATTTTCCTGATCCCTCTTTAATGTCAGCACATCCATTTTTAGAAAAGGGGCCCTAATCTGCTCACAATACTCCAGGTGAAGCCTTATAAAGCCTCAACATTACATCCTTTTATATTCTAGTCCTTGCAAAACAAATACTGTTATTGCATTTGTCTTCCTCACCACTGTCTCATCCTGCAAATTAACTTTTGGGGAATCCTGCACGAGGATTCCAAAGTCCCTTTGCACCTCAGATTTTTGAATCTCTCTCCACTTAGAAAATATACTATGCTTCTATTTCTTCTACCAAAGTGCATGACCATATACTAACCAGCACTGTATTCCATCTGCCAGTTCCTTACCAATTCTCCATTTCTGTGTAAGTCCTTCTGTAGTCCCTCTCCTTCCTTATCACTACCTGCCCCTCCACCTATCTTTGAATCAACCACAAACTTGTCCACAAAGCCATCAATTCTGTCATCCAGATCTGAGACATATAATGCAAAAAGAAGCAGTCTCTACACAGACCCCTGTTTGTACACCACTAGGCACTGGCAGCCAAATAGAAAAGGCTCCCTTTATTCCCACTCTTTGCCTCCTGCCAATTAGCCAATACTTTGTCAATGTTATTATCTTTCCTGTAGCACCATGGGCTCATAACTTGCTAAGCAACTTGTCAAAGGCCTTATGAAAACATCCACCGATTTTCCTTTGTCTTGATCGTTATTTCTTCAAAGAATTCCAACAGATTTGTCAGGCACGATTTTTCCTGAAGTAAACAATGCTGACTTTGGCCTATTTTATCATATGCCTCCAAGTACCCCAAAACCACATTCTTAACAATCAACTCCAACAACTTTCCAACCACTGAGGTCAGACTAACTGGCCTGTAGTTTCCTTTCTTCTGCCTCTGTACCTTCTCAAAGAGTGGAGTGACATGTGCAATTTTCCAGTCCTCCAGAACCATTCCAGAATCTATTGATTCTTGAAAGATCATAACTAATGCCCTCACCTCTTTCACAGCCCTGGAATATAGACCATCTGGTCCAGATGATTTATCTAACTTCAGGCCTTCAAGTTACCCAAGCATTTTCTCCGTAGTAATGGCAACTTCACTCACTTCTGCCCCCAGACACACCAGAACTTCTGGCGTCCTACCATTGTCTTTGACAGTGAAGACTGATGCAAAATACTTATTCAGTTCATCCTCCCATTTCCTGCCTCTCCAGCTTCATTTCCCAGTGGTTTATATATCTGAAGAAACTTTTGGTATCCTCTTTAATATTATTGGCTAGCTTACCTTCATATTCCATCTTTACCTTCTTTGTGACTTTTTTTAGTTACCTTCCGTTTTTGAAAGCTTCCCAGTCCTCTAGCTCCCCACTAATTTTTGCTCCATTATGTACCCTCTGTGGCTTTTATGTTGGCTTTGACTTGTCTGCCACAGTTGTGTCATCCTGCTTTTAGAATACTACTTCTTTGGCCTTTTGATACCATGTGTCACCTTGAATGTCAAGTGATGAGCTTTAATCTTTTTTCAGCCATGATTCAGTGATGCCCACGACATCATACATGCCAGTCCGTAACCGTACCTTATTCTACCTTATTCTTTATTCTCTATATTGCATGCATTCAAATCTTAACACTTTCAGTCCTGTATTTATTACCCTTTTCAATTTTGTCCCCCCTTTACATTGCAACTCATTGTCTGCAATTTTGGACTTTCAGCCTTTCCTTGCTGTCAGTTTCACTACACACTGCCCCTGTTTGTATACCAACTGCCCCATCATCAGCCTTATCAATCTGGTTCCCATGTCCCTGCCAAATTAGTTTAAAACCTCTCAAACAACATGGAAAATAGGTGCAGGAGTAGGCCATTTGGCCCTTCGAGCCTGTACCGCCATTCAGTCTGATCATGGCTGATCATCTAACTCAGAACCCTGTACCAGCCTTCCCTCCATACCCCCTGATCCCTTTAGCCACAAGGGCCATATCTAACTCCCTCTTAAATATAGCCAATGAACTGGCCTCAACTGTTTCCTGTGGCAGAGAATTCCACAGATTCACCACTCTCTGTGTGAAGAAGTTTTTCCTCATCTCGGTCCTAAAAGGTTTCCCCTTTATCCTCAAACTGTGACCCCTTGTTCTGGACTTCCCCAACATCGGGAACAATCTTCCTACATCTAGCCTGTCCAATCCCTTTAGCATTTTATAAGTTTCAATAAGATCCCCCCTCAATCTTCTAAATTCCAGCGAGTATAAGCCTAGTCGATCCAGTCTTTCATCACATGAAAGTCCTGCCATCCCAGGAATCAATCTGGTGAACCTTCTTTGTACTCCCTCTATGACAAGAATGTCTTTCCTCAGATTAGGGGACCAAAACTGCACACAATACTCCAGGTGTGGTGTCACCAAGACCTTGTACAACTGCAGTAGTACCTCCCTGCTCCTGTACTCAAATCCTCTTGCTATGAATGCCAGCATGCCATTCGCCTTTTTCACTGCCTGCTGTACCTGCATGCCCCCTTTCAATGACTGGTGTACAATGACACCCAGGTCTTGTTGCACCTCCCCTTTTCCTAATCGGCCATTATTCAGATAATAATCTGTTTTCCTGTTTTTGCCACCAAAGTGGATAGCCTTACATTTATCCACATTAAATTGCATCTGCCATGAATTTGCCCACTCACCTAGCCTATCCAAGTCACCCTGCATCCTCTTAGCATCCTCCTCACAGCTAACACTGCCACCCAGCTTCATGTCATCCGCAAACTTGGAGATGCTACATTTAATTCCCTTGTCTAAGTCATTAATATATATTGTAAACAACTGGGGTCCCAGCACTGAGCCTTGCGGTACCCCACTAGTCACCGCCTGCCATTCTGAAAAGGTCCCATTTATTCCCACTCTTTGCTTCCTGTCTGCCAACCAACTCTCTATCCACATCAATACCTTACCCCTAGTACTGTGTGCTTTAAGTTTGCACACTAATCTCCTGTATGGGACCTTGTCAAAAGCCTTTTGAAAATCCAAATATACCACATCCACTGGTTCTCCCCCAACCACTCTACTAGCTACATCCCTTCGTCAGGACTAACTGAAGGAAGAGCTAGTAAAAGATTTGAAAATGGGAGGGGGAGATCCAAAATGATAGGAGAAGACAGGAGGGGGAGGGATGAAGCCAAGAGCTGGACAGTTGATTGGCAAAAGGGATATGAGAGGATCATGGGACAGGAGGCCCAGGGAGTAGGAAAAGGGGGAGGGGGGAAACCCTGAGGATGGGCAAGGGGTATAGTCAGAGGGACAGAGGGAGAAAAAGGAGAGAGAGAGAGAAAGAATGTGTGTATATAAATAAATAATGGATGGGGTACGAGAGGGAGGTGGGGCATTAACGGAAGTTAGAGAAGTCAACGTTCATGCCATCAGGTTGGAGGCTACCCAGACGGAATATAAGGTGTTGTTCCTCCAACCTGAGTGTGGCTTCATCTTTACAGTAGAGGAGGCCATGGATAGACATATCAGAATGGGAATGGGATGTGGAATTGAAATGTGTGGCCACTGGGAGATCCTGCTTTCTTTGGCGGACAGAGCGTAAGTGTTCAGCAAAACGATCTCCCAGTCTGCGTCGGGTCTCGCCAATATATAGAAGGCCACATCGGGAGCACCGGACGCAGTATATCACCCCAGCCGACTCACAGGTGAAGTGTTACCTCACCTGGAAGGACTGTCTGGGGCCCTGTATAGTGGTAAGGGAGGAAGTGTAAGGGCATGTGTAGCACTTGTTCTGCTTACAAGGATAAGTGCCAGGAGGGAGATCAGTGGGGAGGGATGGGGGGAGCAAATGGACAAGGGAGTCGCGTAGGGAGCAATCCCTGTGGAAAGCGGGCGGGGGGGGGCGCAGGGAGTCTCTACACAGATACCTGTTTGTACACCTCTAGGCACTGGCAGCCAAACAGAAAAGGCTCCCTTTATTCCTACTGTTTGCCTCCTGCCAATTAGCCAATAAGCTGTCCATGTTACTATCTTTCTTGTAACACCATCGACTCTTAACTTGTTCAGCAGCATCACGTGGCACCTTGTCAAAGGCCTTCTGAAAACATCCACCAATTCTCCTTTGTCCTGCCTGTTATTTCTTCAAAGAATACCATCAGATTTGTCAGGCAAGATTTTTCCTGAAGTAAACAATGCTGACTTTGGCCTATTTTAACATATGCCTCCAAGTACCCCAAAACCACATTCTTAACAATCAACTCCAACAACTTTCCAACCACTGAGATCAGACTAACTGGCCTGTAGTTTCCTTTCTTCTGCCTCTCTCCCTTCTTGAAGAGTGGAGTGACGTGCAATTTTCCAGTCCTCCAGAACCATTCCAGAATCTATTGATTCTTGAAAAATCATAGCTAATGCTTCCATCTCTTTCAGAACCCTGGAATATAGACCATCTAGTCTAGGTGATTCTAACTTCAGGCCTTCAAGTTACCCAAGCATTTTCTCCGTAGTAATGGCAACTTCACTCACTTGAACCCCCAGACACACCCGAACTTCTGGTGTCTTCCATTGTCTTTGACGGTGAAGACTGATGCAAAATACTTGGTCAGTTCATCCTCCCATTTCCTGCCTCTCCAGCTTCATTTCCCAGCGGTCCAATATCTACTCTCACCTCTTTTTTACACTTTATATATCTGAAGAAATTCCTGGTATCCTCTTTAATATTTTGGCTAACTTACCTTCATATTCCATCTTTTCCTTTGTGACTTATTTAGTTACCTTCTGTTTTTAAAAGCTTCCCAATCCTCTAGCTCACCACTAATTTTTGCTCCATTATGTACCCTCTCTGGCTTTTATGTTGGCTTTGACTTGTCTGCCACAGTTGTGTCATCCTGCTTTTAGAATACTACTTCTTTGGCCTTTTGATACCATGTGTCACCTTGAATGTCAAGTGATGAGCTTTAATCTTTTTTCAGCCATGATTCAGTGATGCCCACGACATCATACATGCCAGTCCGTAACCATATTACAAGCTCATCTACCTTATTCTTTATACTGCATGCCTTCAGTCCTGTGTTTAAATTTTCGATTTTGTCCCCCCTTTACATTGCAACTCATCCCATTGTCTGCAGTTTTGGACTTTCATCAGCCTTTCCTTGCTATCAGTTTCACTACACACTGCCCCTGTTTGTATACCGACTACCCCATCGTCAGCCTTATCAATCTGGTTCCCATGCCCCTGCCAAGTTAGTTTAAAGCCTCCCAAACAACCCTCCATACAAGGATATTGCCCCCCCCCCCAGGGTTCAAGTGTAGCCTGTGCCTTTTGTACAGGTCGTACCTTCTCCAGAAGAGATCCCAATGGTTTGTAACTATTTCAGCCTCTGTCAAGTCCTCACTTTACTGTCTCTGCTCCCAGGAGTACAGCCCCAATTTCTCCACACATAATTGAAAAAATACCTCTTTCTTAATTATGGTATATTTTGTTATTTTTTAATTTTGAAAGGGTGAGCTATGTGATAAAGGAATTGTTACGGGCTCATCATTGACCTGGCCCTGCAGTACATGGCTGCAAGCCTCTGGTGAGACCTGTGATGCAGCATGAATTTTACTACCTTTTGTGTTCACAGCCCACAGTACTTGGTGGAAATTTATTTTCAAAGTCATAGGTAAGTGACTCTTGCTATTATGGGTAGTTGATGCAGTAATTTCAGATGAGCAACAGATACTTTATGAAAAGGATAAAAACGTGTTGAGCTAAAAAGACATTATTGTGGGCTTCGCATTGGCGTATGTAACTTGCAAACTTTTCCAATTGTTTATTAAACTTGCCGCAGAGTTCTGAGTATAATTGGAAAACAGGAGGACTATTAAGAAAGCGAGGCTACAACTGCAGAAAAGGAGTTACCATTTCAGGTCAATAACCTTTCTTCAGAACAGGGAAAAGTTAGATGTTACTGATCTAGTGGGCATTGTATTTCTGTGTTTCTATTCCTTCCAAACTTCAGCTAGAGAATTGATGTCAGTACCTTCTCTGTCCATTCCTGCATCATTATCATAGAATTCCAAGGATTTGTTATCAACCTTCTTGTTATCTACTGCCTGCTGATCCACAGAACATGGAACATTACAGCACAGTACAGGCTCTTCAGCTCACAGAATTGTGCCAACCTTTTAACTGATCTAAGATGACTCTAACCCTTTTCTCCTGTATAACCCTCCATTTTTCTTCCATCCATGTGCTGGTCTTAAATGCTCCTAATGAATCTGCCTCTACTACCACCCACCACTCTCTCTCTCATCAGATGCTATAAACTCCCTTGCCAGCTACCTCTTCCTCTATTCTAGCTTTTGTTTAAGATAAAGCAATATGGTTTGCATCCAGCTCATCTATAAGACCCTCTGGAAAATTTTCCAAACGATATAATTTTTGTAATTTGCACTATTCCAACTTGTATTCCACTTCCATTTCATATCCTTTTGGTAGTTTGCATCCTTCCAGGTTCACAGTATCATCTTATTTGATACCTTTGTATCATCTTATTTCCACACTCCTGCTCTTCTGATGAAACTGTGATCAACGTCTTTACCATCACCAGATTTAACTAATCAAGTGTTCTCTCTGTAAATTTGAGCTCTTTCCAAAACTCAGTCTGTGTACTAATTTCCACTGTCCTTTCATTACTCAAAGTAAGGTTTTGAAATTTTGAAATGAAACTAAATGCTGGAAGTACTTAAAGATAAAAGATTTGTCACATGTATATAGAAACATACAGTGCAAGTTTGTAGTTTTGTGTCAAATCAGTGAGGATTGTGCTGGGCAGTCTGCAAGAGTCACCATACTGCTGGTGCTGACATAGTGTGCCCACAACGTAGTGATCCTAACCGTATGTCTTTGGAATGTGAGAGGAAACCAGAGCACCTGGAGGAAATCCACACAATCTCAGGAAGAACCTACAAACTGCTTACAGACAGTGGCGGAAATTGAATCTTGATTGGTGACCACTAGCACTGTAAAGCAATTAAGCTAACTGCTACACTACTAAAGTTAGAGGTAAAGCAAGTTTTATGATGCAAGGAAGGAAAACTAGAGCAACAGAGAGGAAATAGAACAGGAGTGCTGAAGCTGAACGTGTGACCAGCCCTGTTCCCACTGATCTAAATTATCTCCCAATTCTGCTACTAGCTTGTTTTTAAAATTGTTTTCAAATTCCATTATGCTCCTTTATCCCTCTTGGTAACATCTGCTATATCTTAGTAACATGTCCAATTTTGGTTTGGAGATCTGATTTTTGAATACTTTCACCTAGACCCTAAGCAAGTTGCTTATAAATAATCCTCTCTTCCTCTTTAGTACAATTTTTAACCTTTGCTTCAGTGTTTAAAATGTCTTTGAAATTTAATCCTGTTAATATTTTAGAATTAATTGCTGTATTAAAAGGTGCACTTGCACTGCTTTCCCTGCAGGGGAACAACATCATTCAGTTTCCTTTTTTGAACCTTTGCTGTTAGACATCCACCACTGAGTATAGTATATGTACAAGCTATGGGGCAAATTACAGCTCCTCTTGCTACATCTCCTGACCCCAGGATGCTGTGAGCGCATCCAGATTAGGACATAATCACTTTTTAATTGTTATTTTTGTTTCATTAATGTAGAATTTGTTCCCCCTCACCATTATGCCAGCAACAGTATGATGAATACAGCCAGTGCCATATATCTTGGGGAACCAGAGCTGATCAACACGTGCAGCCCTGCCATCAGAAGAACAAAACAAAAACTGCTTTTCAGTTTGCTTAAGCCCTCTCTTTTCTGTGTTTTTGAAGTTAGACGTTGCCTCACCATAGCTGCAAGCTACAACATGGACAGGATTCCGGTGTCATCCATCGAGCTAATCTGCTTGGGGTCAAGCTTTGCATTTTCTGGGCTGTTTTACTACTTGTACAGAAGGAAAAGAACAACAGTGAAAGTGCTGAAGGTAAGATGCATTTTATTCCCATTATTTCCTCAGCTTCTCCATTCTCATTATAATGCACTGTTAATTAATTTGCATTCAAGAAGTCAGAACTCGTTGCAAAACAAATGTGACTAAAAACATTTTCCTGGATAACTCTTAAGTACACCACTTGAACTGCAGTCCATTTTTTGCACTTTGAGCACATCAACATGAAGTGCTTTCGCAGGAAAGCAGGATCCATCATCAAGGACCCCACCATCCAGGCCATCCCCTCTTCTCGCTTTCTCGCTGCTGCCATCAGGAAGGAGAAACAGGAACGTCAAGGTCGACACAACCAGGTTCAGGAACACTTATTACCCTTCAACCATGAGGCTTTTGGACGAGAGGGTATAACTTCACTCACCCCAACACTGAGATGTTCCCACAACCTATGGACTCACTTTCAAGGACTCTTCATTTCATGATTTTGATACTTATTATTTATTTATTTATTATTATTTTTTACTTTTTTTGTATTCGCACAGTTTGCTGTGTTTTTGCACGTTGGTTGTTTGTCCATCTTGTGTGCAGTGTTAATTAATTCTATTGTGTTTCTTTGTAGTTACTGTTAATGTTCGGAAGGAAATGAGTCTCAGGACTGTATATGGTGACATATATGCACTTTGATAAATTTGCTTTGAACATTGCGTGGCCTGTTAAGTGCTGAAAATATTTGACTCTTGGAAACAGAGATGATGACCAGAGCTGTCATGGGTACATTGTGCTTGTGGAAGACTGGGCTTATGAAAATGATACCTAATATTGAACCTTAATTTCCTGAGGGTTCCTTTGCAAGGCATTTTTGTTTACTTCTAAGTAACTGAATATTGTATCTCAAATACCTAACCAAGATTGTTACAATTTTTAAAATATATGAAGCTTTGGTATATTGGGTAAATGGAAAAGGCAAGATGCTCTAGTTTATTTATTTTTACTCAGAGATACAACGCAGAATAGGCCCTTCTGGCCCTTAGTGCTGCACTGCCAGCAACTCCCAATATAACCCTAATCTAATCACTGGACAATTTACAATAACCGACTAACCTATGCCTTTGGGCTGTGGGAGGAAACCAGAGTACCCAGAGGAAGCCCATATATTTCATGGGAAGGACTTCGGAATTCCTGACAAAGGATACCAGGATTGTACTGCGAACTTCAGTGGTTAGCATGACGCTATTACAGCTCGGCTATGGGTTAGAAGTGTAGTGTTCTTCCTATGTCACTTAGTTAGCCACCCCCACATGGGAGGAGTTCACAAGCTGGATTATCAATAAAGTTTCGTTGAATACCCTGCAAGGCTGGCGTATTCATGTGCTCTGCACTCTCCCTCAAAATCAAACACAACATGGTATCAGAAGTGGATGATTTGGTGCTACAGACCAAGTGAGATCCCCAACAAGAAAAAATTACAGTGAGACTGTTCTTGTTCACATGAATCTGTGAAGAATAGCCAGAGACTTATCAATTATGCTGCTTATGCTAGTTGCTAAATGTATGCACCATGAGCATGAGCCGAGAACTGGCCATTGTTGCTAGGCAACACCAAAAGTGGATACATTGTCATAATCTGTGGGCAGCTAGCCTGGGGGAAGTCCACGGAGACACAGACACAACAGAGAAGTCAGTCAAACTCTCGGGGTGAGAAAAGAAGACTTTTGTAGTTCAAATAAATAAAATAATCAATAAACAAACCAACAGGAAGATGGAGTAAATACCTGCTGTACCTGCATCTATAGACCTAATAAAGACCCCAGAGGCACTCGATTTCTCTAAATCAGGGGAGTTTAAGAGATGACTCAGACACTTTTGAGAAATTTAAGGTTGCATGCAATCTCACTCAGGCTTCAGAAGAACATCAAATAAGTACACTGATATACTACATGGAAGATAAAGCAGATGAAATAATGGTTGGATTAGGATTGACAGATGCACTTAAAAGACTCATATAAGTACATGGATGTAAGAAAAATGGAAGATTATGGGCTGTGTAGGAGGAAAATGTTAGATTCATGAAATAGGTTTATATTTATCAGCACAACATGGAAGGCTGATGGGCCAGTACTATGTTCTATGTTCTGCATTGTCTGTGTGAAGTATTGATTTGGTTTAATGT
This sequence comes from Mobula hypostoma, assembly GCF_963921235.1. Classification (NCBI taxonomy): domain Eukaryota; kingdom Metazoa; phylum Chordata; class Chondrichthyes; order Myliobatiformes; family Myliobatidae; genus Mobula; species Mobula hypostoma. Next base: position 34,046,182 of record NC_086100.1, read on the forward strand.
TAATTTAAATATTACCACTGGGAGTACAAAACAGTGCAGGACAAATTCAAAGACCAATTCACAGGGAAGCAAAATGAGATATATGAGGGGTCAGAAAGACTACAGAAAGAAGGGACAGTAGGGCTGAGCTCAAACAAAACAGACGAGTTAAACAAAGAGCAGGTAAAAAGTTTACCTGCAGGAGATGTGGCAGGGCTCCATTCAACATCAAAGAGCTCTGTCTATCAAAAGCAATGAATTGCCACCATTTCAATAGAGCTGGCTGTTATAGAAGCCGGTGTTACTTAAAAACTGTTCTTCAGGAAAGCGAAGAAGACAATGATTCAGACAGAGAGAGCCTTCCTTGGGGCTCTAGATTCAAGTAGACAAGGCTGGTGTACTGCAGTTCAGTTGCAAAATGAGGCCGTGACATTCAAAAAGGCTGCCCCCAGATGTCTGTTCACAAAACTGGCAAAGAAAACAGGCATTGCGCTAAGCTAAACAAAGGAAGTCCTCATAGGGCCAGGGAAATATAAGCTCAGTATGAAATGATTGTTCACTACTTCCTTGCATAAAAATGTGGAACAGTTAAAAGAGGATTTCTATGTCGTTCAGAATCTCTTCTCACCAGTACTGGGACGATATGCCATTGAGAAACTGAGCCTCATTGCAAAGTTGAGTTCACTAAACAATGTTCAATGGCAGGAGAAGTACCCGCCATTGTTCACAGGCTTTGGGGTACTGAAAGAAGAGCACCTTATCCATCCGAGGCCAGGAGTGAAGCCCTACTCTCTGACCACAGTAATGGGTATACCAGTCCCATTGATGAACAATGTCAAAGCTGAACTTGAGAGAATGGAGGCATTTGATATCATAACTAGAGTGAATGGACCTACTGACTGGTGTGTGGGCATTGTTCCTGTTCCCAAGCCAGATGGCAGAGTGAGGATTTCTGTTGATCTAACCAAACTGAATAATGCAGTGAGGAGGGAGAAGTTTATTCTGAGCATGCATTAGGTATACTGACTGGAGCAAAGCTCTTCACTGAACTGCATGCAAACTTGGGGTTCTGACAGGTCTGTTTAGCACCTGAGTCAAGGAAGTTCATGACCTTTATCACACCATTTCGATGCAATGCCTTCAAGAGACTCATCAGCCCCTGAACTCTTTCAGATGAGAATGAACCAAAATTTTGGAGGGGCTGGAAGGAGAAGTCTAGCCACATGGACAATATATTCATCTTCGGAGGCTCAAGTGAGGAACATTACAAAAGCTGAAACAGGCTGGGATCACCCTGAACAAAAGGAAATGCAAATTTGCAAAGTTGGAGGTGAAGTTCTTAGGCCACCAACTGTCCTCAGAGGGAGTGCAACTAGATACATACTGGCAGGAATTCAGAACATGGAACAACCTATGAATGTGTCGGAGATTCACAGTTTCCTTGGCATGGTAAAACCAGTTGTGAAAGTTAATTTCAGATCAGGCAGAGAAAGCAAAGCCACTCCTCTCTCAGAGAAATATTTGACTTGGGACACACCACAGGAGAAGTCATTCTCATCACTTAAAGCAGAGCTTATCTCTGCCATCACTGGCATTCTGTGATACAAACAAAGCAACCAAGGTCTCAGCAGATGCGTCTTCCTTTGGCCTACCAGGGAGTACTCATGAAAGACCTAGTGGTGTATGGAAACAGGCGGCATATACATCAAGAGCACTGACCCCTGCTAAACAATATTATGCCCAAATTGAAAAGGAGATGCTGGCTCTCGTGTAGGTTTATGAACGCCTCCGCTGCTACTTGATATGCACTAAATTCTGGCTTGAAACAGACCACAAGCCCCTTGTCAGCCTCCTCAGTTCAAAACACTTGGATGAATTTCCTCCACGTCTGCAAAGATTCAGAATGAGGCTAATGCAATACTGTTATGACATTAAACATGTCCTGGGCAATTCTTTCACAACCCTGGACACTCTGTCAAGGATACCATGCAAAATTGAGTGGATGGAAGTTGACTCCACCCTCATGGAAGATACTAACATCTACTTAACTCAGATACATGAAAGCTTTCTTGCATCAGAGAGTAAACTGGACAAAATTCATTCTGAGTTGAAAACCAACCAAATCTGCAGCAAGGTTATGCAGTACTGTGAACATGGATGGCCAGCTGTTCCAAAAGGAGCTCATGAACTCAGACCTTACTGACTTGAAAGAGCCACACTCACCATTCTTGATAGTTTATTACTGAAGGGCTCCAGACTCATCATTCCTGCTTCTGTGCATGTCAAAATCACCAGTCAAGTCCACCAAGGACATCCAGTCATCAAAAAAATAAGAACGAGGCAGTCCATATGGTGGCCTGGTCTGAGCACACGGCTGGGAAGTTATATAAAGCAATGTGAAGCATGCAGAAAACTGCACAAAAAATAATCATGCTGAACCCCTCTGTCCCACAGAATTCCCAGACTTTCCATGGCAAATTGCAGGCACAGACATTTTCAAGCTGGAAAGACAGAAATATCTTCTTTTTCTGGATTACTACTCATGGAATGTTGAGGTGTCCAAGCTGTCCTCTACATCCTTAACAACCGTTATACAGCACCTGAAAGCTGTATTCACTCACCATGGAATACCAGAGACACTTGTGTCAGACAATGGTCCACAATTCAGCTGCTCAGAATTCAAAGCCTTTGCTTGGGACTGAGAGTTCAAACACCAGACAAGCTGTCCACAGTGCCCACAGGCAAATGGAGAAGTGGAAAGAGCAGTGCAAACTTGCGTGTCCCCTACTGAAGGCAAAAGACCGCTACAAAACACTGCTAGCTTATCGCTCTGCTCCTCTTGTGAGTGGTTACAAAGTGAGGAATTTTGAGACAACACAGCGTGATCTCAGACACAGAGCAAAATGTTTGTCGCCGCTCAGGGGCGGTGAAGCTGTTTGGGTTTCAGACCAGTCGACCAAGAGAACGATAGTCCAACAGCATGCACCACAATCCATTGTGATCAGAACATCACTAGGAGAAATCAGGTGGAACAGGTGTACAGGTGTGCACTTGTGCGTCTTCAAAGTGTACGAAAGATAAAGATAGAAATAGAGTGGCCTGATCCTTATGATGAGGACCACTTACCTGAGGTGGACACACCTGTTTAAGAATCTCCATCCGTTCTGACACTTCCAGGAACCTACACCAGATCAGGTTGTTTACTAGTCCCACCACACTCCATAGCCTAATAGCTTACGGTAAGTGACTATAGAGGCTGAATAATCCACTCACTTAGCTGGAGTGTTTAGGTAGTCTACCCTGACCTCCATTAGATTTAGTGTTTTTTTTTAAAGGAGTTCTAATGTTGTAAACATTTTACAAAATAAGACTGTTCTTTAAAAAAAGGAATTGGTGAAACATAGGAGGAAAACAAAGAGGGACTTTTAAAGGCAGAGAGAAAAGCAGTTATAATGTTGGCAATTTTTTTTTTCTACAAAGAGAGTGAGAGACCAGATTAAAAAAAGAGAAGGCCACACACATAAAGTGTTGGAGGAACTCAGCAGGCCAGGTACCATCTATGGAAAAGAGTAAACAGTCTACTTTTCAGGCTGAGACCCTTCATCAGGACTGGAATAAAAGATGAGAAGTTAGAGCAAGAAGTTGGGAGAGGGGGAATAAGTACAAGGTGGTAGGTGATAGATGAAACTGGGCGAGGAGGAGGGATGAAGTAAAGAGCTGGGAAGCTGATAGGTGAAAGAGATAAAGTGCTGAAGAAGGTGGAATCTGATAGAGGGTAGAAAGCCATGGAAGAAAGGGGAGGGGGAGGAGCACCAGAGGGAGGTGATGGGCAGGTAAGGAGATGAGGGGAGAGAGGAAAACGCGAATGGGAATGCTGAAGGTGGGGGGTGCAATTACCAGAAGTTGGGGAAATTGATGTGCTTGCCACCAGGTCAGAAGCTACCTGTACAGAATATAACGTGTTGCTCCTCCACCCTGAGTGTGGCCTCATCATGGCAGTAGAGCAGGTCATGGACTGACATAGCGGAATGGGAAGTAGAATTGAAGTGGGTGGTCATAGAGAGACTCTGCTTTTTTGGATAGATTGGTCTCCCAATCTATATCAAGTCTCACTGATATACAGGAGGCCTCACCGGGAGCACCGGATGCAATAGATGACCCCAACAGACTCACAGGTGAAGTGTCGCCTCACCTGGTAGGACTGTCTGGGGTCGTGAATGATAGTGAGGGAAGAGGTGTAGGGGCAAATATGGCACTTGTTTCACTTGCAAGGATAAGTGCCAGGAAAGAGATGAGTGGGGAGGTATGAATGGACAAGGGAGTCGTGTAGGGAGTAATCGCTGTGGAAAGTAAGGGAAAGATGTGCTTGGTGGAGAGATCCCGTTGGAGATGGCAATCTGCTGGACGCAGAGGCTGTTGGGGTGGTAGGTGAGGATGAGGAACCCTATCCCTGGTAGGGTGGCGGGAGGATGTGAAGGCAGACGTGCGCAAAATGGAAGAGATGTGGGTGAGGGCAACGTTGATCGTGGAGGAAGGAAACTCCTTTCTTTGAAGAAAGTTCTGGAGTGAAAAGCCTCATCCTGAGAGCAGATGCGGCGAAGATGGTGGAACTGAGAGAAGGGGTTGTCATTTTTACAAGTGACAGGGTGGGAAGAGGTATAGTCCAGGTTGCTGTGAGAAGCAGTGGATCTGTAAAAGATATCAGTACATAAATTGTCTTCAGAGAATAAGACAGATTGAGAAATGGGAGGAAGGTGTTGGAAATGGACCAGCTAAATTTGAGGGCAGGGTGGAAGTTGGAGGCAAAGTTGATGAAGTCAACGAGCTCAGTGTGGGTGCAGGAAGCAGCACTAATGCAGTCGTTGATGTAGTTTAGGAAAAGTTAGGGAGTGATACCAGTGTAGGCTTGGAAGATGCACGATTCCACATAGCGAACAAAAAGGCAGGCATAGCTGCGAACTATGTGAGTGCCCATGGCCCAGCTTTGGTTTGGAGGAAGTGGGAGGAGCTGAAGGAGAAATTACTGAGAGTAAAGACCAGTTCCGCCAGACAGAGAAGAGTGGTTGTGGAGGAGAACAGATTGGGTCTCTTATCTGGAAAGAAGCGTAGAGCTTTATAGCCCTCCTGATGAGGGATGGAAGTGTATAGCAACTGGGTGGCCATAGTGAAAAGGAGACGATGGGGACCAGGGAACTGAAGTCATTGAAAAGATCCAGAGCTAGTGAAATATCATGGATGTAGGTAGGAAGGGACAGAACCAGGGAGAATAAAACAGAGTCAGGATATGCCGATACAAGTCATTGGGATAAGAACAAGCAGAAACAATGGTCTACCTGGACAGGCAGATTTGTGGATGCTGGGTAGGAGGTAGAAACAGGAGGTGCAGTGTAAGGGAACTGTGAGGTTGCTAGCAGTGGATGGGAGATCCCCAGAGTTAAGGTAATGATGGTAAAACAGAAAAACAGTTATAATGATTGCAATTCATTTTTATGTTTACGTAAGGAGTGTAAGTTACGTACTATGTGTAAAGTAAACTGAATTACTGAATTTCAATGCAGTTCTACAGTCAAGAAGTAACATAGAAACGTAGAAAGCCTACAGCACAATACAGGCCCTTAGGCCCACAAAGCTGTGCCGAATGTCCTTACCTTAGAAATTACCCTCTATTTTTCTAAGCTCCACGTGCCTATCCAGGAGTCTCGTAAAAGACCCTATTGTATCCGCCTCCACCACCATCCGCGGCAGCCCATTCCACACACTGATCACTCTCTGCGTAAAAAAATTACCCGTGACGTCTCCTCTGTACCTCCTTCCAAATATCTTAAAAATGTGCCCTCTCATGCTAGCCATTTCAGCCCTGGGAAAAAGCTTCTGACAATCCACACGATCAATGCCTCTCATCATCTTAAACACCGCTATCAGGTCACCTCTCATCCTCCATCACTCTTAGGAGAAAAAGCCAAGTTCACTAAACCTATTTTCATAAGGCATGCCCCCCAATCCAGGCAACATCCTTGTAATCTCCCCTGCCTCCTTTCTATGGTTTCCACGTCCTTCCTGTAGTGAGGCACCCAGAACTGAGCACAGTACTCCAAGTGGGGTCTGACCAGGGTCCTGTATAGCTGCAACATTAGCTCTCGGCTCCTAAGTTCAATCCCATGATTGATGAAGGCCAATATACCATATGCCTTCTTAACCGCAAAGTCAACCTGCGCAGTAGCTTTGAGTATCCTATGTTCTCTGATCCTCCACACTGCCAAGAGTCTTACCATTAATACTATATTTTGCCATCATATTTGACCTACCAAAATGAACCACCTCACACTTATCTGGGTTGGACTCCATCTGCCACTTCTCAGCCCAGTTTTTCATCCTATCAATGTCCCGCTGTAACCTCTGACAGCCCTCCACGCTATCCACAACACCGCCAACCTTTGTGTCATCAGCAAATTTACTAACCCATCCCTCCACTTCCTCATCCGGGTCATTTATAAAAATCACGAAAAGTAGGGATCATGAACAGATCCCTGAGGCACGCTACTGGTCATCGACCTCCATGCAGAATATGACCCGTCTACAACCACTCTTTGCCTTCTGTGGGCAAGCCAATTCTGGATCCACAAAGCAATATCCCCTTGGATCCCATGCTTCCTTACTTTCTCAATAAGCCTTGCATGGGGTACCTTATCAAATGCCTTGCTGAAATCCATATACACTACATCTATGGCTATACCTTCATCAATGTGTTTAGTCACATCCTCAAAAAATTCAATCAGGCTCGTAAGGCACGACTTGCCTTTGACAAAGCCAAGCTGACTATTCCTAATTGTAGAATACACCTCCTGGTGCTACTTGGACACATCTTCAGTGATGAACCTGGGGTCATAGGGTGTTTCAGGTCTTTAATCATCAGACAACCTCGACCGGGCGACTCAGCCGGGGGTGATCAGCCCCCGACTTGTGTCCAAGTGGCGCACTAATCCACGGATCCCCCCCCCTCCAGATCCACAGCCACTGCGAGGCCTTTTCAGCAACCTCCATAATGTTCTTGGTGGCTCTTCTGCACTGCAGTCCTTTAACTCCAAGGAGTTTTAGAGTCCGTTGTAATGAATGGCCAGCAAAGCCCGGGCAGCCAACTTCGACTGGCTCACAGCAAGCTCTCCAGCCATTGCTCCAGCATTCTGCAACAAGATCTGTGTATTTAGCCGTCTTGTGCTCGTTGACCTCTTCAATCCGGTCTTCCCGGGGGACAGTAAGTTCCAGCAGGACCACTTACTTTGTAGACTCCAATATTAACACCATGTCCGGGCGGAGCAGAGTGGCTGCGATGTTCTCTGGGAACTTGAGCTGCCTCCCTAGGTTGACTTGGAGCTGCCAGTCTCGTGCAGTGGCAAGCACATATTATGCCTCTCCAAATGTTCATAAATCCTGCCTCTCAGGATCTTTTCCATCAACTTGCCAATCACTGAAGTAAGACTCACTGGTCTATAATTTCCTGGGCTATCTCTACTCCCTTTCCTGAACAAGGGAACAACATCCGCAACCCTCCAATCCTCGGGAACCTATCCCGTTCCCATTGATGATGCAAAGATCATCGCCAGAGGCTCAGCAATCTCCTTCCTCACCTCCCACAGTAGCCTGGGGTTCATCTTGTCCAGTCCTGGTGACTTATCCAACTTGATGCTTTCCAAAAGCTCCAGCATATCATCTTTCTTAATGTCTGCATGCTCAAGCTTTTCAGTCCACTGTAAGTCATCCTTACAATTGCCAAGATCCTTTTCCGTTGTGAATACCAAAGCAAAGTACTCATTAAGTACCTCCTGGAAAGAGCTGTGGGAGATGGGGACATTCAGAGCGAGCTTCACCATCAGTGCTGTCTACGATGTCTTGCCATCTCCCATGAATCTCAGGCAGTGGTATGGAGAGGACCCCACATGCTCCCTCTGCTAGATTTTAGTTACACTAAAACACATTCTGGTGGGCTGCACGACCAGCCTTACTCAAGGCCAATACACCTGGTCCCACAACCAGGTGCTACGGCGTCTTGCAGCAGCGCTAGAAAGTAGGTGGATGAGCGTCAACGCTCTCCCTCCCCCTTCATCCCGCTGGCCATTAACAGCATTTATCCGGGAAGGTGAGGGTCAAGCCAGACTCGATACATCGGGACCAGACACCGGGCGGATAGGCGGGGCACATGATTGGAAGATGGTGGCAGACTTAGGCCAGAGGCTCTGCTTCCCAACTGAAATCGTGGAAACCAGCCTCAGACCAGACCTTGTGCTATGGTCAGCCTCACTCCATCTCGTTTACATTATGGGAGGATGCAGTGGAGGGGGCCTACGAGCGCAAGGAGCTGAGGTACGCTGAGCTTACAGTGCCCTGGGAGGATGCAGTGGAGGGGGCCTACGAGCTCAAGGAGCTGAGGTATGCTGAGCTTACAGTGCCCTGGGAGGATGCAGTGGAGGGGGCCTACGAGCGCAAGGAGCTGAGGTACGCTGAGCTTACAGTGCCCTGGGAGGATGCAGTGGAGGGGGCCTACGAGTGCAAGGAGCTGAGGTACGCTGAGCTTACAGTGCCCTGGCAGGATGCAGTGGAGGGGGCCTACGAGCGCAAGGAGCTGAGGTACGCTGAGCTTACAGTGCCCTGGGAGGATGCAGTGGAGGGGGCCTACAAGCGCAAGGAGCTGAGGTACGCTGAGCTTACAGTGCCCTGGGAGGATGCAGTGGAGGGGGCCTACGAGCACAAGAAGCTGAGGTACGCTGAGCTTACAGTGCCCTGGGAGGATGCAGTGGAGGGGGCCTACGAGCGCAAGGAGCTGAGGTACGCTGAGCTTACAGTGCCCTGGGAGGATGCGGTGGAGGGGGCCTACGAGCGCAAGGAGCTGAGGTACGCTGAGCTTACAGTGCCCTGGGAGGATGCAGTGGAGGGGGCCTACGAGCGCAAGGAGCTGAGGTACGCTGAGCTTACAGTGCCCTGGGAGGATGCAGTGGAGGGGGCCTACGAGCGCAAGGAGCTGAGGTACGCTGAGCTTACAGTGCCCTGGGAGGATGCGGTGGAGGGGGCCTACGAGCTTGCAGCTGATGTGCAGTAACGTGGCTGGAAAGCAAGGGTCGGACCGGTCGCAGTAGGCTGCAGAGTATTTGTAGCCACATCAACATCAAGTCTACTCCGGGAGTTGGGAGTGCGAGGGAAGACACACCGACAAGCAGTCAAAGATCTCTCCAGAGCTGCTGAAAAGGGTAGTCAGTGGCTCTGGATGGAGAGAAAAGATTCCATCTGGGCCCCCAAGTGAGTGAAAGGCATCTGGGGGCGAGCCCGGGATGCCGGGATTCACTGCTGAACCCTCCGGAGGCGTTGTGAGCCTATCAGCGAAACACTGAGGAAAGAGGGCGCCCCCTTGATAACCCAGAAGATGCCACCATTCACTTGGCCACCCCACAGAGTCTAGGCAGCACGTCTCAGGATTGCGAATAAGGGATATTAACATCTACTCCTACATAACGTACCTGATCATCTGGTGAAGCAGTGACTGCTGTGAAAGAGCAGCTGACAGCTGGAGAAAGACCTTGTGACAGCATGGAAAAACAGCTGGCAGGAGGGAACAGACCCCACTGGGGTTTCCGCGGGCTAGCTACCCGCGGCAGCGGGATCCAACACGCAAAGGTGCGTGGATCCCACCCACCCTTGGCTACGAAAACTTGTAAGGAGAAGATACCCCCTGAGTCAGTGAGAGCGGGGGCGGAAGATGACTCATTGGTTGACAACCCGGTAACTGATACAGGAATGGAACAAACAATGAGTTGGATGATCAGCGAACCTGAGGCTGTAGCAGCTGCAGCAGGACACAAGCTCCAGAGTTGCATCTGTGGCTGGGCAAAGGTTACTTCCCCTACAGGCCTGAAAATACATCAGGGCAGGAAAGGATGCCTGAAAATGGGGCAACAGGGACCTCGCATCGACAGCTACTTTTTGAAAAAGCAGGTTGAGTCAGTCGACTGAAGTTCAGCAGCAGGACAAAACCCAAAGTCTGCAGGACATTAATACCCCTGTCTCAGCAGAGGAAGAGCAAGGCATAGGAGAGCAACCCGAACCCAGCCCATTACGACCTGCAACAGAAAAGAAGATCCAGGGGCGAAAGCCGTGGATCAAGTAGCCAAAATCCTGCAAGAAGACAATGTGGGAGGAGGTCAATGCTGACCTCTCCAACATCTTAGAGATGCTCAGAGGCACCACCATGAAGAAGTTGGAAAGAATGGGGGAATTAATCTCGAGCTATGGAGCGGAACATTTTGGAGTGCTAGGGAGGAAGAAAGCTACATCGACGATCCCCACTAAGTCCAGGAGGCAGAAGGAAATAGATCGTCTAGTCAGAGAGAGGAGGCAGCAAAAAAAACAATGGAGGAAGGCCACAGAGGAAGAGAAGGAAGGCATAAACCTGTTGCAAGCAGACATCCGGAGCAGGCTCGTGACACTGAGGAGAGCTGAGAACCTGGTAAGGGAGTGCAGGAAGAAGGAGCGGACAAGAACAGCTTCTTTAAAGATCCCCTCAAGTTTGTGAAGGGTCTCTTCACAGGGGAGAAGAGTGGAAGTCTCTCAGTGTCAAAGGCAGAACTGGAAAAACACCTGGAAAAGTTATACACAGACAACCGACGCCACGAAGAGATCACCCTCCCACCTGACATGCCACCAATCCATCCACCTGAACACCAACTAGATATCAGCCCACCTAGATGGAGTGAGGTGGAAAAAATTATGCATAGAGCAAGGGCCACATCAGCCCCAGGTCCCAATGGAGTGCCATACAGGCTCTGTAAAAATGCACCAGGTGTCCTTCAGTTCCTCTGGAAGCTCATGAAGATGGTATGGCATAAGCAGGAGATACCAATATCCTGGCAGAGAGCCAGAGGAACCCTGATCCCAAAGGAAAAGGGTTCATCAGAAATCGGCCAATTCTGCCAGATTAGTCTCCTAAACGTCGAGCGCAAAATCTTCTTTAGTGTGGTGGCTCATAGGCTGCAAAGATATCTGCAAAGAAACCACCTGATTGATACATCAATCCAGAAAGCAGGGATCTCGGGCTTCTCTGGCTGTCTGGAACACGTTTGCACCATCTGGCATCAGATCCAGGTTGCAAGAAGGAAGGAACAGATCTTCACGTGTTGTTCCTGGACCTCGCCAATGCATTCGGCTCAGTCCCTCATAACCTCCTCTGGACTGCTTTCGACTTCTTCAGGGTCCCAGTGGCCCTCACAAGCCTCGTTAAGGCCTACTTCCAGGACGTGCAGCTATGTTTGACAACAGCAGATTACACAGCAGTGTGGCAACATCTGGAAGTGGGAATCATGGCCGGTTGTACCATCTCCCAGCTAGCCTTCACCATGGCCATGGAGGTGATCATTAGAGCATCTTGATGGGTGGTTGGGGGACAGCGCGTAAGACCTGGCCGGAGGCTGCCGCCTATCAGAGTATTCATTGACAATCTCACAACACTCACCACGACCAAGGCTTGTACTGTATGCCTGTTGAGAAAGCTTCAATGGAACACCGAGCAGGTTTGGCTGAAGATCAAGCCGAGCAAGTCCAGAATCATCTCTATCGTCAAGGAGAAGCTGGTAGACCGATGCTTCTACATGGGTGATGAAATGATTCCAACAGTCTTCGAGAAGCCTGTTAAGAGCCTAGGTCAGTGGTGTAACGCATTCTTCAAAGACACAGAGCAGGTAGATGAGCGCAGGAAGGATGCCGTCAGTGGCCTCGAGAGCTTCGACAGAACCACACTCCCTGGCAAGTTGAAGCTGTGGTGTATGGGCTCCTTCCATGCCTCATGTGGCCACTAACCCTGTATGAAGTTCCAGTCTCGAAGGTGGAAAAGCTGGAGAGACTGATCAGCTCATACGTAAGGAAGTGGCTTGGTCTTCCCAGGTGCCTCAGCAGCATAGGGCTCTATGACAAAGGAGTCCTAGAGCTACCCATTTCCAGTCTCTCAGAGGAGTACAAGTGCGCCAAAGTAAGACTGGAGATGATGTTAACAGAGGCGAGTGATCCATTTGTAGCACAAGCTGCCCACATCCTGGATACTGAGAGGAAATGGACTCAATCAAAAGCAGCCGAGCAAGCAAAGGTGGCACTCGAGCACAGGGACCTCGTGGGCTGAGTGCAACACGGGAGGAGCAGTCTTGGCCTCGGGGACAGTACACCAGCCTGGAACAAGGCTGCTCCGCCTCAGAGACGCAGGCTTGTGATGCAGGAGATATGTCGGCAGGAGGAGGCGGCAAGGTGTGCAAAGGCCATCACTCAGGCAAGGCAAGGGCAATGGATGAGATGGGAGGGAGTGGAGAAAAGAAAGATCTCCTGGAAAGAGCTGTGGGAGATGGGGACATTCAGAGCGAGCTTCACCATCAGGGCTGCCTACGATGTCCTGCCGTCTCCCATGAATCTCAGCCAGTGGTATGGAGAGGGCCCCACATGCTCCCTCTGCCCAACTTCAGCAACACCAAAGCACATTCTGGTGGGCTGCAAGACCAGCCTTACTCAAGGCCAATACACCTTGTGGCACAACCAGGTGCTATGGTGTTTTGCAGCAGTGCTGGAAAGTCGGCAGATGAGCTCTCCCTCCCCCTTCATCCCGCTGGGCTTCAACAGCATTTGTCCGGGAAGGTGAGGGTCAAGCCAGACTTGATACATCGGGACCAGACACCAGGCGGCTAAGCAGGGCACGTGATTGGAAGATGGTGGCAGACTTAGGCCAGAGGCTCTGCTTCCCAACTGAAATCGTGGAAACCAGCCTCAGGCCAGACCTTGTGCTATGGACAGCCTCACTCCATCTCGTTTACATCACCGAGCTTACAGTGCCCTGGGAGGATGCAGTGGAGGAGGCCTACGAGCGCAAGGAGCTGAGGTATGCTGAGCTTACAGTCAATGCGCAGCAATGTGGCTGGAAAGCAAGGGTCCGACTGGTCAAAGTAGGCTACAGAGTATTTGTAGCCACATCAACATCAAGGCTACTCCGGGAGTTGGGAGTGCGAGGTAGGACACACCGACAAGCAGTCAAAGACCTCTCCAGGTCTGCTGAAAAGTGTAGTCAGTGGCTCTGGATGAAGAGAAAGGATTCCATCTGGTCCCCCAGGTGAGTGAAAGGCATCAAGGGGGTGAGCCCAGGACACTGGGATTCACTGCTGAACCCACCGGAGGTGTCGTGGGCCTATCAGTGAAACACTGAGGAAAGAGGGCGCCCACTTGATAACCCAGAAGATGCCACCACTCACTTGGCCACCCCACAGAGTCTAGGCAGCACATCTCAGGAGTTGCAAATAAAGGATATTAACATCTAGTCCTACATAACATACATATCTGCTATCTCCTTCAGTTCCATACACACTTTTCCACTGTCACACTTGACTGGTCCTATTCTCTTACATCGTATCCTCTTGCTCTTCACATACTTGGAGAATGCCATGGGGTTTTCCTTAATCCTGACCACCATGGCCTTCTCATAGCCCCTTCTGGCTCTCCTAATTTCATTCTTAAGCTCCTTCCTGCTAGCCATATAATCTTCTAAATCTCTATCATTCCCTAGTTTTTTGAACCTTTTGTAAGCTTTTCTTTTCTTCTTGACTAGATTTACAACAACCTTTGTACACCACGGTTCCCTACCACACTTTCCCTGTTTCATTGAAACATACCTATGCAGAACTCCACGCAAATATCCTCTGAACATTTGCCACATTTCTTCTGTACATTTCCCTGAGACCTTCTGTTCCCAATTTATGCTTCCAAGTTCTTGCCTGATTGCCTCATATTTCCCCTTACTCCAATTAAATGCTTTCCTAACTTGACTGTTCCTATCCCTCTCCGATGCTATGGTAAAGGAGATAGAATTGTGATCACTATCTCCAAAATGCTCTCCCACTGAGAGATCTGACACCTGTCCAGGTTCATTTCCCAATACCAGGTCAAGTACAGCCTCTCCTCTTGTAGGCTTATCTACATATTGTGTCAAGAAACCCTCCTGAACATACCTAACAAACTCCACCCCACCTAAACACCTCACTCTAGGGAGATGCCAATCAATATTTGGGAAATTAAAATCTCCCACCACAACAACCCTGTTATTATTACACCTTTCCAGAATCTGTCTCCCTATCTGCTCTTCGATGTCCCTGTTACTATTGGGAGGTCTATAAAAAACACCCAGTAGAGTTATTGACCCCTTCCTGTTCCTAACCTCCACCCACAGAGACTCAGTAGACAATCCCTCCATGACTTTCTATTCTACAGCCGTGACACTATCTCTGATCAACAGTGCCACGCCCCCACCTCTTTTGCCTCCCTTCCTGTCCTTTCTGAAACATCTAAAGCCTGGCACTGGAAGTAACTATTCCTGTCCCTGACCCATCCAAGTGTCTGTAATGGCCACAACATCATAGCTCCAGGTACTGATCCACGCTTTAAGCTCATCCACTTTGTTCACAATACTCCTTGCATTAAAATAGACGCACTTCAAAACATCGGTCTGAGCGTGTCCCTTCACTATCACCTGCCTATCCTCCCTCTTGCACTGTCTCCAAGCTTTCTCTGTTTGTGAGCCAACTGCCTCTTCCCCAATCTCTTCAGTTCTGTTCCCACCCCCCCCCCAGCAATTCTAGTTTAAACTCTTCCAAATAACCTTAGCAAACCTTCCCGCCAGGATATTGGTCCCCCTGGGATTCAAGTGCAACACCTGCCCCAGCAGAGGTCCCAATGGTCCAGAAATCTGAATCCCTGTCCCCTGCTCCAGTCTCTCAGACACGCATTTATCCTCCACCTCATTCTATTCCTTTACTCACTGTCGTGTGGCACAGGCAGTAATCCCGAGATTACTACCTTTGAGGTCCCGCTTCACAACTTCCTTCCTAACTCCCTGTAGTCTGTTTTCAGGACCTCCTCCCTTTTCCTACCTATGTCGTTGGTACCAATATGTACCACGACCTCTGGCTGTTCTCCTTCCCACTTCAGGATATCGTGAACACGATCAGAAACGTCCAGGACCCTGGCACCTGGAAGGCAAACTACCATCTGCGTTTCTTTCCTGCATCCACAGAATCACCTGTCTGACCCCCTAACTATAGAGTTCCCTATCACTGCTTCCTTCTTCCTTTCCCTACCCTTCTGAGCCAGAGGGCCAGACTCTGTGCCAGAGGCGCGGCCACTGTTGCTTCCCAAAGGTAGGCCGTCCCCTCCCAACAGTGCTCAAACAGAAGTATTTATTATTAAGGGGGACAGCCAAAGGGGTATTCTCTAGCATCTGACTCGTGCTCTTCCCTCTCCTGACTGTTACCACCTATCTGTCTCCTGAGGCCCTGGTGTGACTACCTGCCTATAGCTCCTCTCTATCACCTCCTCACTCTCCCTGACCAGAAGAAGGTCATCGAGCTGCATCTCCAGTTCCCTGATGCAGTCCCTAAGGAGCTGCAGCTTGACGTACCTGGCGCAGGTGTGGCCGTCCAGGAGACTGAGAGTCTCCTGCACTTCCTACATCTGACACTGAGCAAAGAACACCAGCCTCACACACATACTTCCTGTCTGTATTCTACTCAGGCAACCTACCTCGCCTCGACCCATTGAGCCAAAGCCTTCCTAATCTGTCTCCCTCTAAATACGCCCATTCTATAAAGCTGTTTCCTTTTAAACTCTTCTCGCTGTTCTAACTGGCTGATGTCCACATGCTTGCGCAGTCGTGCCTCGATCAAACCGCTGAAGAAATTACCATCTCCTTTTAATCTCTTCTCGCTTGGCAGTCATGCCTCGATCACACCGGTGAAGAAACATACCTAGTTTTTCTCTTTTTTTTTCAGAAGGGGGCATGGATTGGTAGTTAACAGTATTATTCCTATGGGAGGAGTTCACATATTGTACAAACAGGGTTGTCAATGAAGTTCAGTTGAATATCTCGTAAGGCTTGCATCCAACTGTGCTCTGCACTCTCCCTCGTAATGAACACAACAAGAAATATTAAAACAGATCCCATCGTCATGCATAAATTTTAAAAAGCAGAAAATCTTGGCAAAACTCAGCAGGTCAGCCTGCTTCAATGGAAAGGGAAACAGTTAATGTTTCAGGTTTGAGACACTTCATCAGAACAGAATCCTTCATCATTGCTTTTTGGTATGATTTCTGCCTGTCCCAATTCTAGCACCTGCAGTATTTCTGATCTTTATTCATGTAATTGTGTATTTCATATTGGTGTAAATTGCTGTGATTTTATTCTAAAATATGATGTGTTTAAGAACATCCAAATCCCTTTATATTTCTTCCTTGACTGACACATTTAATAACTATTGGCCTAAAGCAGTGATGCCCAGCAGTCCGAAGGGTGCATTGGGGAAATCGTAGTTATCGGGGTGGGGTGGGGGGTGGTGTTCAAGATTCTGGAGGCGGGGGGGGGGGCCAGTAAGCGGCATCCTAACTTGAGTTGCGAGACCTGACCGACCTTGTCAACTCGCTGCTGTTGTCAACATCCGATATTGCATTCCCAGTGTGTGTTAATTTTAATATATCTCTGTTAATGATGGATAAATATGTAAGGCACATGTAAATATGTACGACTCATAAATATAAGTCTGAAGGTCTTGAATGCTAATCCTGCTCAGAAACAGAAACTACAGAAAGTGCATCAATACGATGTTACATACCTGGAGTATGGTTTTATTCCGTTCCATTAGATCAGCGATGCACCATGTGTCTTATTTGTCTCCCTCTCTCTCTGGCTATCCATCCCACAGGATGATGATGGTTCCTTTCAGTCAGTTAATGGGGTGGTACCCCACTCCTCAGAAAGGAACAGCGTGTGCGTGAGTGGATTTTAGGTGAGTAGGGGGTTGCACAGGTCCAGACTCACCCTCTCGACATCCCCTCCTGGATCCAGCGGCATGGTGGGGTCCAGGAAGGCTGGGAGAAGTTCTGTTGCAGTGAATGGCCAGACCAAGCTTCGATGCAAGGGATGCCCCTTCCGCGCTTCACGGCACGTGTTTGCTAGATGGCCGTTGACCCTACGAGAGGGTTCATCCGCCCTTTGACAGGTCTTGTTTTTCGTCCTGCAGGGTGCCTAGCCACCCTCCTCACCAGGCAAGCCTGGTGGGGGAACCGGTTTAGTTGCCGACCACCTGACCATGCGACAGGTAGTACTGGGTTACATGGTACCAGTAGCACTCAGATGAGTGACCTGACCAGTCTTATTTGTAATACTATACTGTCTAATGAAGTTATGAAACCATCAAGATTACAGGAACACTTCTGTAAAAGACACCCTGAAAAGGCTGCTTATGGTATTACTGAGTTCTGGAAGATGAAAGAAGCATTTGAGAAATGTATACTTGAGTTATTTGTCAAGAAGGCTAAAAATGACCTTGATAATGGTCTTATTACTTCTTATAACATTTTCAAAATGATAGCAAAATGTGGAAAATCTCATACAATTAGTGTAAGATTAATAATGCATACTGTATCAGAGGTGCTCAGAAGTGTTCTCAAAATGGATACTGGTATCTTAAAATCAGTTTCTGTGAGTAATAACCTGTAGCTCGTATCGATGAAATGAGTGAAAGCATTGAGTATCAACTATGCACAGAGCTACAAAAAACAGAATTTGAGATACAACTGGATGAGTCAAATGTGTGAGACAACAAGGCATTACTAACGGCACAAAAATATGTTTTTATCAAAAATGGGTAAGTTTATGAAGAAATTCTCTTGATAAAAAGTCAACCGAGAATCAATCTATGGCAAGCTCAAAATGTATTGAGAACAAAAGTGTTCCGATTAGGAACATAATTTCTTGTGCAACAGATGGAGCACCATATATGACAGGTCTCCATGCTGGTTTGGTGGCAATTATGAAAAAAGAAATTCCAAGTCTGTTTGCAATCCATCGTCAACATCTTGCAGACAAAAACCTCAGCCAGTGACGTTTTTCAAGCATGACTCTTGTAATATCTGTTATCAACAAAATTAAAGCTCATCTATTAAATAGCAGAATATTTAGCTAGTTATGCCAAGATAACGATGAACGCTTGAAATGCATTGGCTGCCTAAAGCCTGCTGCTTAAAATGTTCCTTTACTCTTTTTGACACTGTGATTGAACTTTTGCTCAAAGTCGACAAAAGCTTGAGGTACAAGATTGAATTTCTACGCAGAGAAAATGATCATTCTAAATACGAAACTGCAGGGTGAGAATGTCAACTTAATCCAAGCAAAACCTGTAGTGTCCACTTTTATCAGAAAATTGGAAATAGGTAAGCAAAACATTGGGAGAAAAATGTTCTTACAGTTTCCCTGCATGAAAAGTATGGCACTCTCTTTCACTGACAGTGATTTGCAAGAGTACTGCTTACACCTGCAGTCACTGAAGAAGGATTTTCATAATCAATTCAAGGACTTGAACAATCTGGAAAATCCGGACTGGGTAATTAATCCATTTCTTGCAAGGTGGAAGAACAGGAAGAAAGCTTGCAAAAAGAAATTGTCAAAATTCAGAATGGTGAAGAGGCAAAAATGCTTTTCAGAAATGTTGGCTTTTGTGGTACGTGGCTACACTGTGATTCAAAGTTTCTTGGTCTTTGAAGAAGAGCCAAACTCCTCTTCATTGCATTTTCGTCCTCATTCCATGTTGAAAGAGAACCACATACTCACATACAAAAAAAAAACAACTGCTTGGACATTTTTATGCGTGGGGACTTAAGGCTTTTGCTGTCACAACTTAAACTAGATATTTCAACTCTTGCTAAAAACCATCAATCTCAAGGATCACAATGATAGTGAAGCTGCTGTATAGCACACAGGTACTGAATAAACTAGGTTTAAAGACAAATAAAAATTTAAAGCAGGATCATTTTTCTCATGTTGGCATATTGTAGACATGTTTTTATGGGGGTGCCAGAAAGTTATACAGTCGGCCTTCCTTATCCGCAGGGGATTGGCCCGGGCCAATCCCCTGCGGATACCAAAAAACGTGGATGCTCAAGTCAATTATATAAAATGGCGTAGTATTTGCATATAACCTACGCACATCCTCCCGTATACTTTAAATCATCTCTAGATTACTTATAATACCTAATGCAATATAAATGCTATGCAAATCGTTGTTGTACTCTATTGTTTAGGGAACAATGACAAGAAAAAACGCTCAAATAACCAGTGCTGGAGAGAGAACTGGGTTTTCCTGATCGCGGTTGGTTGAATCCGTGCATGCGGAACCCACGGATAAGGAGGCCCGACTGTATTGTGCCTAAGAGGGTCATTGGCAAATATGAAGGTGCTTTGGGGGGCATTAGGCTAAAAAGGTTGGGAAACACTGGCCTAACATCTCTGAGCAATCTCTGGTTCTGCATAATTTTTTTTTTAGCCTTTACGTCTGTAGCAGTTTAGAGTGTAACTCTTACTGAGACCACACTCGTTACTATTGTGTACAGATCTGGTATCATTATACTTAAAGGGAGAGTGCAGCAAAATGTAACTCAATGTGCTGAATAGCACATTCTGGTTCCAGTGGTTTCCCACTGCGTCATTTATTTCTTTGTTTAATATTAGGAAGCCCCACAATTTCAAATCAACAAGGAGTTAATGGAATTTCTTAATGCCACTCCAGGAAAATGTGTGCAGTATGCTGTCATAGAAGGTAAGTGGAATTTGATTTTGTATGTAATGTTGAGGTTTTTTTGATTTACTTATTTCCTCTTGCTGTGTGATGTGAGACTTGCAGTATGAATCTATTGACTGGAAAGCTGTTTCTTTGATGTTACTTTTACACCCTGGTGGCAACAAGATAAAAATCCATCCAGGTGTCTTTTTTCTTACTGTGACCTGTTTAAGAACCAAAGCCTCCACTTCTTTAACATAAAGGAGAAATAGGCCATGAATCATTGTGGCAAAGTCAGGCTATGATTGATTTTTGTCAGAAAAAAATCACTAGGACAGTAGAAATTTAGATTTTGAGGTCAACATTAATATTCCTAAGTAGATTTATTTTGGTGAAAATGTAGGACATGTTGGAAGATAATAGTTAATATTGGTAACACACACAAAATGCTGGAGGAACTCAGTGGCTCAGGCAGCATCTATGGAAATGAACAAACAGTCAACACTTTTGGTTAAGGCTGCTTCAGAATTGGAAGGGAGAAGACACTAGAACAAAAAGATGGGAGAAGGGGAAGGAGGACTAGCTAGAAGGTGATAGGTGAAACCAGGTGGGTGGGAATAGAAGAAGAGGGAAGGGGTAGGGAAAAATAATTACTGGAAGAAGAAATTGATGTTCATGCCATCTGGTAGGAGGCTGCCTAGGCCGAATATGAAGTGTTGCACCTCCACCCTGAGAGCGGCAAAAGAGGAGACAATGGTCAGAAGGGGAATGGGGATAGGAATTAAAATGATTGACCACCGAAAAATTTTGGCAAATGGAATGGAGTTTTCAACAAAGTAGTCCCCCAATTTATGTCGGGACTCTCCAATGTAGAGGAGGCTGCATCAAAAAACACCGGATACAATAGATACACCAATGCAATGCCTGCCTTTTCATTGGCAATGCAAAACAGTCCATGTTCCACACCTTCCCTGGTAATGCCCCCCAACTCTTCTTGCGCTATATTGACGACTGCGTTGGTGCTGCTTCATGCACCAATGCTGAGCCCATCGATTTCATCAACTTTGCCTGTAATTTCCACCTTGCGCTTAAATTCACCTGGTCCATTTCTGACACTCCTGTCAGCTTCAATCCTGTATCTTCCTCACCCACCTGGCGTCACATATCACCTTCTAGCTAATACTCCTTTCTCTTCCCTCACCTTTTCATTCTTGCATCTTCCCCCTTCCATTCTAGTCCCAAAACGTCAACTGTTTGTTCATTTTCATAGATACTGCCTGACCTGTTGCGTTCCTCCAGCATTTTGTGTGTGTTGCTCTGGATTTCCAGCATCTGCAGAATCTCTTGTGTTCATATTAGTTGGCTTCACAATACTTCTGTTCTTGGGTATTTGGGATAAAAGACCTGTATGTGTCTCTAAATATCCATATTTTATTATTTAGTTTTGTTTTTCATGATGACTTGGAAATGAGTTTGTTCTAATTTTGTCAGATTTGGCTTTAAGAATTCCCAGGAAGTTAGGGAATGGTAGTTAGAGTTCACTCTGTTTTCTCTCAGCATTACTTTAAAATCAGACAAAAAAATGTTATAACACTTTACACTGACAATATGGAAGTGTTTATGACTGATAAAACATATGTAACCTTCAGGTTCGGCCAGCAGCCTTAGTCTAGGGGAAGACGGCCTCCGGCCCAGCCAATCTTGAAAAATCTTGTTTGTGTGGATGCTGCGTGATGTGTTGCTTGGTTACAAATCCGTACCACAAAATATCAGACAGTAAACCATATGCAATTAAATAATTGAGCCTTATAATTCTTAATTTGACTATAGGGTTAGTAAAGAAAAGAAAATGGGCCCATTTTAATGAAACAGTCTAATGTGCACATTGGAGGTCATGGTTTTCTGTCCATTTGTTCCCCATTGATCTCCTCTGAACGTCGTCGACTCCTGGACCCTCACTCCAAGTCCATTTTGTCCTGTGGTCTACCAGCTCTCTCCACTCATGTGTTCTCTCTTCATCTCTCCCCGACCAAAAGACTGCAAATCCCCTCTCTCGGGCACACAAGAAAGCTCACATTCCAAAGCCCCCATTATCTCTAGTCATAATCAAAACACTGCAGCTACAGAGAAATCATTATATTAGCAGTTAACCCTTTCCCAGGGTGTTACACTCTCCCCCCCACCAAATTTAGTCATGCCCTCATGACTTTGAGATAAGTTGCCAACCCTTCCTGCAAAGCAAAGGTCCAACCCAGGTATAAAAGGCAGTGACATAGCTCCCCAGAACGGTAGGGGCCACACTGTTCCCCTGGTGCTACATACAGTTGAAGTCAGTTGTTTACATACATCTTAGCCAAATACATTTAAACTCAGTTTTTCACAATTCCTGACATTTAATCCTAGAAAACATTCCCTGTTTGGATCACTATTTTAAGAATGTGAAATGTCAGAATAATAGTAGAGAGAATGATTTATTTCAGCTTTTATTTCTTTCATCACGTTCCCAGTAGGTTAGAAGTTTACATACACTTCGTTAGTATTTGGTAGCGTTGCCTTTAAATTGTTTAACTTGGGTCAAACGTTTTGGGTAGCCTTCCACAAGCTTCTCACAATAAGTTGCTGGAATTTTGTTCCATTCCTCCAGACAGAACTGGTGTAACTGAGTCAGGTTTGTAGGCCTCCTTGCTCGCACAGGCTTTTTCAGTTCTGCCCACAAATTTTCTATCGGAGTGAGGTCAGGACTTTGTGATGGCCACTCCAATACCTTGATTTTGTTGTCCTTAAGCAACTTTGCTACAACCTTGGAGGTATGCTTGGGGTCATTGTCCATTTGGAAGACCCATTTGCGATCGGGCTTTAACTTCCTGGCTGATGTCTTGAGATGTTGCTTCAGTATATCCACATAATTTTCCTTCCTCATGATGCCATCTATTTTGTGAAGTGCACCAGTCCCTCCTGCAGCAAACCACCTCCACAACATGATACTGCCACCTCCATGCTTCACGGTTGGGATGGTGTTCTTTGGCTTGCAAGCCTCACCCTTTTTCCTCCAAACATAACGATCCAAACAGTTCAATTTTTGTTTCATCAGACCAGAAGGCATTTCTTCAAAAAGTGAGATCTTTGTCCCCATGTGTACTTGCAAACTGTAGTCTGGCTTTTTTATGACGGTTTTGGAGCAGTGGCTTCTTCCTTGCTGAGCAGCCTTTCAGGTTATGTTGATATAGGACTTGGATATAGATACTTGTCTACCTGCTTCCTCCAGCATCTTCACAAGGTCCTTTGCTGTTGTTCTGCGATTGATTTGCATTTTTTGTGTCAAAGTACGTTCATCTCTAGGAGTCAGAATGCTTCTCCTTCCTGAGCGGTATGACAGCTGCGTGGTCCCATAGTGTTTATACTTGCGTACTATTGTTTGTACAGATGAACGTGGTACCTTCAGGCGTTTGAAAATTGCTCCCAAGGATGAACCAGACTTGTGGAGGTCCACAATTTTTTTTCTCTGAGGTCTTGGCTGATTTCTTTTGATTTTGTTTGTAAACTTCTGACCCACTGGAATTGTGATATAGTCAATTAAAAGTGAAATAATCTGTCTGTAAACAATTGTTGGAAAAATTACTCATGTCATGCGCAAAGTAGATGTCCTCAACGTCTTGCCAAAACTATAGTTTGCTAATATGAAATCTGTGGAGTGGTTAAACAATGAGTTTTAATGACTTCAACCTAAGTGTATGTAAACTTCTGACTTCAACTGTAGGCCAGCCTATCCGGTGGTCTCCTAATTCTCTGAGACCTCCGTTCCCACTCATCTACCTCTTCAGCTTCCGACCCTACTGGTGATACTTCTGGTCTCCCTAGTAAGTCCTCCCTGGCCTATCACTCATGCCCACATGCAACTCGGACCCCTCTGTCCCTTGGCTAAGCCCTGCTTCATCCTTTGCAGGGTCCCACTCCCGATTTCACTTGACTCAGCGGGAGAAGGGTTGGAGGTCTGTTCCTCAATCAGTGGGGAGTTAGCAAAAGGCAGCATATACTACACCTCTGGGTCCTCATCCTCTGAATCAGTATCCCTTTCAAGGGCGGGGGCTGGCCTAATCCCTCCTGCTGTTGGCCCTGTAGTTGCCCCGCGTCGCCGCAGAGTCCTCTTACTAGGTGTAGGCTCCAGGTCGGATTCTGGGTCAGCTAGCACCTCTTGCCCAGAGGCAGAAGGTGGTTCCGATGGAGAAGCTTGACAGGTCCATTCCCATCCTGTGGTCTCACCCGGAGAAATGGGAGGTTTGGCATCTGACTCTCCACCACATAGGGTGTAGCTGCCCAGAGGTCGGCCAACTTATGCTTTCCAGGTAGCCCCAAATTCCTTATGAGGACTCTGTCTCCCGGCAGGAGTTGGGAGAACCTCACCTTTTGATCATACCTCCTCTTATTTCCTTGATTCTGCTTGGCAGTCGTGACCCCGGCTAATTCATAAGCCCTTTTCAGCTCCCTTCTCATATCAGACATATACTTCAGATGTCTTCGGTGGTAAGTCGCCCTCGTCAATACCAAAACAAAGGTCAGTGGGCAACCTCGCCTCACGTCGAAACATCAGATAGTATGGCGAGTACCTTGTACCTGCATTTCGTGTACCGTTGTAACTGTGGGCCAGATGTCCAATATTTTGACTTCACCTGCTCTTCTTGCTGATCTCCAAGGTCCCGAGCATGTCTAGCAAGGTCTGATTAAACCTGTTGGGCTGAGGATCACCCTGTGGATGATGGGGAGTAGTCCTCAGCTTCTCGACTCCAAGCATACCCAGTGACTTACGGATGAGCCTGCTCTCGAAATCCCATCCCTGATCACTATGTACCCACCTGGGAAGGCCATAATAGATGAAATACTTCTCTCATAATACTTTGGCCACCGTGGACGCTCTCTGGTCCTTGGTAGGGAAAGCCTGTGCATATCTGGTATAGTGGTCCGTGATGACTAAGACATTTGCCGTGTTGCTGGCATCGGGTTCTATTGACAGAGAATCCATACACACCAGGTCCACTCTGCAAGTAGGACAAGAGAGCTACCCGTGTAGGCAGCTTCTTCCGCCGTGTTTAATGAATGCACAACTTGCAGTATTCTTCGACCTCCGGTTTCATTCGGGGCCAGTAAAACAGGTCTCTGAGCAATCCATAGGTCTTTTCAACCTCCAAATGTCCATAATCATCATGAAAGGACTTCAACACAATCCTCTGATACTTCTCCGGCACAACTAACTGGGAACGCCAAGGTTGGTCTGGAGCTGACATGACCTAGTATAGGATCTGGTTCCTCAACTCCAATCTGAGCCATTCTCTCAGTAATGGAGGCACCACAGCGTGTTTCATCTTCTCCGCCTGAGCCGTATCTCCCTTTACGACTGCAGACCAAATAGTACCGATGCCCAGGTCATCTCGTTGAGCAGCTAACACTTCCCTGGAACTCAATTCCAGCAACTGATTTGTCTTCAGAGCAGTCAGGTTACAGTAAACTTGTGGAATTTTGTCATCAGAAGCTCCCAATTGATCTACCGCTTGATCCTGCCCCTGCTTTCCATCTGCCTTCACCGTGATGGCAAACTGACACATGACCTTCACCCCCGGGGCAAGAACGCTCTCCCCACTCTTTGTCCCTGTCCAGCACCTCATGCGCCCATCGAGACAAAGCATCAGCATCAATGTTCCTGCTTCCTGGCCAGTACTTTGGGCCGAAATCATAGGCAGACATTGTCACCAACCACCGATGGCCTGTGGCATCCAATTTTGCCGAGGTCAGAATATAAGTTAGGGGATTGTTGTCCGTCCTCATCACAAACTTGGCACCATAGAGGTAGTCACTTAGCTTATCCACCACAGCACATTTCAACACTAGAAACTCTAACTTGTGCATGGGATAGTTTTTCTCGGAGGGCAACAGACTCCGGCTGACAAACGCAACGGGTCTTAACCCGGTGCCCTAATCCTGATACGGAATGCCCCCTAAGCCCTATCGGCTGGCATCCGTGTGCAGTACATACGGTAATCGGGGGTCTGCAAAAGCCAGCACCGGCGCCTGGGTCAGCAGCTCCTTCAGCGACTGAAAGGCCTCTTCACATTTCGCATCCCACCTTGGTCCATAGGGCTCCAACAGACTTAAGATACTCTCTACCCTCATTTCCTTTCTCCCCCTCCCTTTCTGTGTGTATCAGAAGCTGATTCAACGGGTGACTTACTTTCACGTGGCCCTTCACGAACCTCCAGTAGTAACCACAGAACCCAAGGAACAAGTGCTGAGCGCTCACAGTCTGGGGTCTTGGCAGGTGGTCACCGTCTGTATCTTAGCCGGGTCTGTAGCTACTCCATACCGTGAGACTATGTGCCCGACCTAGCTAACAGACATCTTGCAGAACTGGCACTTGTCCAGGTAAAGTTTTAATCCTTCAGCTTTCAGATGCCTCAGCAGCCTCGCTTCAAGTTCTTCCAAGGTGGACCCAAACACTATGAGGTCATCCAGATACATCAATACCTCAAGCCAGTTCATATCCCCCACTGTCTTCTCCATGACCCCGCTGGAAGGTTGCAGCGGCTCCTGATATGCCACGCGGTATCCTTTCGAGCTGGAAGAATCCCAGGGGACATATACATGCCGTCTACTCTTTGTCAGGCTCGCTCATGGGGATTTGGTAATATACACTCCTCAAGTCCAGCACACTAAACCACCCCAGGCCAGTGCGTCTTTGATCCTCGGGACCGTATACTGGTCAGGGATGGTGTTCCTGTTCGGAGCCCTATAGTCCATGCAAATCCATACCTTCCTATTGTTCTTTTGGGCCACTATTACTGGGGATGCATAGGGGCTTCAGGACTCGGTGATGATCCCAGCTTCTTTCAACTTACACAAATGCTGCCAAACGTCTTCCACCTCTGCAGGGGCCAGTTGCCGTGACCTCTCTCTGAACGGGATGTCCTCAGTCACCCACATAGTGTGACAAGTGCTCTTGGAACAACCTACATCAAACTCATCAGTGGAAAAGACACTTTCCAGCTTCAACATCTCCTCTACCAACTTCCTCTTCCAACCCACAGGAACCAGGGAGTTCCTGAAGTTGAATGACTCAGTGTCAACTTACCCCCTTTTTCCAATAGTTTCTCCCCGGCTTGTGTCACAGGGACACTAGACATTACCGTCACTGGGAACAGATGCACTAGGGCATCCCCCATTTGAAGGTGACCTCCGTCTTCGTAGTGTTCCTGACAATCACTGCCATTCTGCTGGCCGACAACTGAGGGCTTCTGCATTTTGGCCCTCACCAGTATCCCAGCAGGAAATCCTGACTCCCCCTTGTTGTCTTCCGGAGCATCCAATAAGTCGGCCTTGCCCTCAGGCATTCTGGGAAAGTTAGGGGTCCCCATCACTCTTGCTACTTCCCCAGGCCATAACATGATTGGTTTCGATTGGGTAAACCACACGGTCCCTCGTCTAAACTCGGCATCTGGCCCAATGCAGCCATGCCCTTCCTCAAAAGCCACTCGAAACACCAGGTGCATGGACAATGTTCCCAGAAAGCTGTCACCGGCCTTCTCCTTGCAGTCTCCCATGAGCCTCCTCAACAGAGGTGTGTTGGTTCCCACCAGGTTTGAAACGCCGCCCTTCTCAATGGGGTCCGGGCAAACCAGCACTGTTGTATCAGGGACCTCAGCCACTCCCACATTGGCCTCCGAAAGCTCCAGCTTCACGGATAAATAACTGTTGTATGGATAATCACCAGCACCAAGACCCCAGATCTCCAGTGTACTGAATGGTGTCAGTGGTAAATGCGTCAGATACGGGTTGTAAAACGAATGGTACAGCAACATGACCTGCGACCCGGTGTTGAGTATGGCTTAAGCACAAATACCCTCTATCAGTAGCAATACACTGGAGCATGGCCCTACTAAGCCTTCAGGAATAGGGTCTTTCACTTTCGAAGGTTCCTTGGTATGTTGCTGGGAACATGTTCCCCCAGAGATTCCAGGCTGTTCCCTCACTGGGTCTCCTCTAAAGTTCCTGACGTCGCTTTCTGCTTAGGTATCCGGGGGCTCACTTCCGAGGTGTTACCCTTCTCATGGAACCCTGGCCATCGGCAGCCCTCTGCGTGGTCCGTTCCCTTAGGGGGTCAGCCTTTCTATCCATCCCATCATACAGTGGGGGGAGGGGGCCACACCTGCTGATAACAACTGGGACATCTCAGTTCTCAACTCTGCCACAATCTCCCTGGTTGGGCTAGCCGTGGTCACTTCACTATAAGGGGCTACTACTGAGGACTGTACCCTGCTGACGGAGCCCTCCCGTGCCTCCGACACGTTCTGCTCCTCCCTTACTTCTCTGATCAGCTCAACAAATGAGGGAGGGGGCTACATCTTATGGGACAGTCGGAGACCCCAAGCGATCAGGTCCTGGGATTGGGCACCCTTTGCTATTTGGTCCATTCTTAACTGATCCACCTCAGCCACCTGAATGTCTCCTATTTAGCTCTCTCTCTAGCTGAAAAATGTAGGCAGAAAGCTTCTCCCTCTTCTAACGCATGTTCTGAAACCCCGTCATGAGCTGCATTGGGCTTCTTGTCGTGCCAAATGCATTTTCCAGTGCTCCCATGTAATTGGCCGTATTTGCTAGGGGGTACTGGGACCTCACAGCCCTCACAAAGTCAGCAGCCTGCCCCCTCAAATTCTCAACCAGCCTTTGTCACTTTACGTCCTCAGAGCTCTGCCACTCATCTAACAACTGAGAGGTCTGCTCTGCCCAAGTTTCATACTCCTCTTCCCCCTTGGGGGCGGGCGTTAATCCACAGAACATTCTTAGCTTCTGGTGTGGACCCTCTGCATGTGCACTGGGCCACTTATTCGCTAGAAGGGTAAGGGCAGATGTCAACTCAGAACTCTCGCTCTTCCCTGGGGGACAGAGACTAATTAGACATTCCAAATCCGACCACTCCTTCCCTTCATTCATCAGAAACGATAGAACCCTGTCTTTGAAATCTCTGCTCCCAGCTACGGGCAGGGCATTACACATAGAGCAGTACAGTACAGCGTAGGCCCTTCAGCCCCTGATGTGCCATAATTTTAGCTTGCTCAAAAACCAATCTAATGTTTCCCTCTTACATAGTCCTCCATTTTTCTATTATCCATGTACCTATCTACGAATCTCTTGAATGTCCTTAATGTATCTGCCTCTATTTCCACCACCACTGACAGTGCATTCCATGCACTAACCACTCTCTATCTTTAGTAAACAAGAACTACTTCTGACAATTTCCCCCATATACTTCCCTCCAATCACCTTAAAGCTATCAGGAGGAATTCTGCAGATGCTGGAAATTCAAGCAACACACATCAAAGTTGCTGGTGAACGCAGCAGGTCAGGCAGCATCTCTAGGAAGAGAACGTCAACTGTACTTCTTCCTAGAGATGCTACCTGGTCTGCTGCGTTCACCAGCAACTTTGATGTGTGTACCTTAAAGCTATGTTCCTTTTTATTAGCTATTTCCGCACTGTGAAAAAGTCTCTAGCTGTCCACCTTATCTATACCTTTTACCATCTTTTATACCTCTATCAAGTCACTTCTTATTCTCCTTCTCTCCAAAGAGGAAAACCCTGGCTCGCTCAACCTTTCCTCATTAGATTTGCTCTCTAATCCAGGCAGCATCCTGGTAAATCTCTTTTGCACCGTCTCTGAAAATTCTACTTTCATCATATGATGAAGTGACCAGAACTGAACTCAATACTCCAAGTGTTCAAGTTCAACTGTACACATGTATACAGTTAAACAAAGCAATATTCATCAAGGACCAGGGTGCAAAACAATAATATTAACAGAAACAAAAGTATTCTGCATACAAGTTGACATAAAGTGTATGTGCAACGTACAGTTAAATATACAACAGTATACTACCGGTGCAGTCATAAAGAAGTGGTTGCAGGGTGTTCAGAAGCCTCACAGCCAGCAGGAAGAAGCTGTTACCCAGCCTAACGGTCCTTATTCTTGTACTGCGGTACCTGCTGCCTGAAGGTAGGAGGTCCAAGAGATTGTGCAGCAGATGGGAGGGGTGCTTGACAATGCTGAGGGCCCTGCAAATGCAGCATTTCTTGTATATGTCCTACATGGGAGGGAGAGAGACCCTAATGATTCTCTTCAGCAGTCCTCATAATCCATTGCAGGGTCTTGTTGTCCGATCCCTTGCGATTTCTATATCAGATGGTGAACCAGCTGGTCTGGAGACTCGATTCTTAGGGTGAGAGTGAGGGGGCCTCACTGGCTCAGCCTCCTTAGAAAGTGGAGTGCACTGCTGGAACTTGCTTGACTAAAGAGGTGGTGTTGAAGGATGTGCACACCAGAAAACTTGGTGCTCTTGACTTTCTCCATGGAGTAGAGTTGATGTGCATAGGGAGTGGTCAGCTGCACCTTCCTGAAATCTACGATCATCCCTTTAGTTTTGTCCACGTTGAGACTCAAGCTGTGTGGTCACACCAGTTCACAAGCCACACTACCTCCTCTCTTAATGCCAATTCATCATTGTTGCTAATAAGGCCAACCACTATTGTGTCGTCAGGGAACTTAATGATGTGGTTAGAGATGGGTTTCGCAGTATAGTCACGTGTCAGCAGTGTGAACAGCAGCGGGCTGAGCGTGCACCCGTGGGCAGTGCTCAGCGTCACGGGGCTAGAGATGTTGCTGCTAACACGTACTGTCTGAGGTTTCTCTGTCAAAAAGTCCAAGATCCAGTTACAGAGGAGGGTGATGAGAGGACAGAGGACAGTTTACCCACCAGCCTCTGAGAAATGATTGTATTGAATGCCAAACTGGAGTTGATAAACAGCATTCTGACATAGAAGACACTGTTCTCCAGGTGGGACAGGACTGAGTGGAGGGCAGAGGCTATTGTACCACCAGTGCACTGATTCAGGTGATATGCAAACTGGTAGGGGTCCAGTGTAGTGGGAAGGCAGAATTTAAAGCAGTTCATGACCAGCTTGCTCAAAGCACTTCATTATTATTGAGATCAGTGTCACAGGACGATAGTCGTTAAGGCAGTTTATTGTCAGCCTCTTAAACACTGGAGTGATGGCAGTGACCTGAAGCCTACAGAGATAGTGGGCTGTCTCAGTGGTGTTAAAGATGCCCATGAGAATATCTGCTAGTTGGGCCACACTGTCTTTCAGCGTATGACCAGGTATTGTCAGGCCCCGCAACTTCACGTGGGTTGACCCTGCCTGGGGTCGTCTTTACGTCCGCTGTGGCCAAAGTGCTCGCTTCTCGATGGGAGGGGGACCTTCCTCACCAGCATGTCGATCATTGCATCAACCCATGTATAGAAGACATAAAACCTATCCAGAAGGGAGGTGTCACTGTCATTAGTGTGCAGTGTGGTCTTATGGTTTGTTATGGTCATGAATGTCCTGCCACATTCACTGTGTGTCCCTGATATCACAGAAATGCCTGTAGATTTTTTGTGTGCGGTCCTATTTCACCTTCCTGATGGCATGGAAATGTGCCTGTCTTGCTGACTTATCCCTGAGCGGAAGGCAACATCGCATTCTTTCAGCAATGTCCGAAACTCTGCTGTCAGCCGTGGCTTCTGATTGGCCTCAATGGTGATGGATTTAAAGACAGTGATGTCCTCGATGGGGTGGTCTAACCAGTGTCTTATAGATATGCATCATTACCTCACAGCTCTTGAACAGAATCTCCTGACTACTAAGGCTAACACACCGTATGTCTTCTTAACCACCTTCACCACACTTGCATTGTTGTCTGTCAAGCAGCTCAAAGTTGGCAACTTCTGTGCTATGGGATTGCAACAAACTTGTGATGCATGGGTGAATAGAGATCGACAGTTTTAAAGTCCTAAGTCTTGGCCTGATTCAAAAATTTTGCCTGAAATAAAGTGACTGCTTGATATGTCGCTTGGCAAGTTCTTATGAAACAGTGAGATGTAATCTATTAGAGGTGTATAGTATTATGAGAAGCAGAGATAAAGTTGAGAGCCAGCACCTTTTTCGCCCTGGAATATGCTTTTGGGGTGGCGGAAAAGTCTGATAAAATAGGGACATGGGTAAGAAAAATGGAGGGTTCTGGGCTGTGTAGGAGGGAAGGGTTAGGTTGATAGTGGAGTAAGGATATACAGATTGGCACAACGTGATGGTCCAAAGGGTGTTTAAAACAAGGTTTTTTTTAGATTAAATGTCTTGAGGTTCATATGGGAAAACCTAATGGTTATTTTTTTGGACTTTTTTCTCTGCTGAAAGCATTGAAAATTTGTGAATTGGTTAACTTTATTAGAATTAACAGCTGCAGCATTTATTAGATTTTTGGTCAGTTGTAATTCTAGTTCTCAGCCACTAGAAAGCATATGTCTACTGCTTAACATAGCTGAGAGATTAATCCTATGTGAAGTGTATTTTGTGTTTTATTGTACAGTTTTTCTGCATTTAAAATCAGTTAGGCTACCATGGATGTAGTAATGCCTGAGAAAATGTGTACTGTACAGTGAATTTTACCTATCACCTCTATTTAGAAATGTCCTACGGTGCAGAAAGATAGGATTTTACCAAAAAGGATAAATTATACCCTTATTTGCCTCCCTTTCCTCATATCAATGCAAAAAGCTTTTCCTTCAACTAATAAATAAATTTTCTATTAATATGCAATTGAATCTTTGAATACCATCCTTTTAAAGTAATCCATCTGCTTGCTTTTAAATGACTTTACATTTTCCAATTAGATTTTATTTTGCCAGTTACTAGTAAAGTGAACCTCTTGATCTTGATCCTGCTACCAAACAAATCATTTCTCCTTATTTCAGTGTAATTTTTAACACCTTTCCTGAAACTTCCTGCTCCATGAACTATTCGGCCTCTCCAGTCTGTTATCATGTGAGCAAAGTCACTGGAGTGACGCAGATGGTAGATATAAAAAGCAGTCTTTTTTTTGAGGCAAGCACTTACAAATAAGCTGACAGCCTTTTGGAGGCACGAGTGAGAGAGAAAGTGATTGAGGGAACAGAAAGAGAGGAGCAAGAGGTCTGCTTGACCGAACACTACACGACATTCTATATGCTAAAAATCAAAAGAAAAAATCAGAAGGGACAAGTCATTGTTGTGGCGGCCACTTTCGGGAGTAGGCCAGTGGCGAGAGTAGAAGCGTCAGGCTTCGGCTTGGAGGAGACGTTAGCTTCTGTTAAGGTTTTCATTTTGTTTTTCTCTTACTGTATCTGGTATACTAAATGGCAGTTGTGTGTTCTTCATGCCGGATGTTGGAGTCCCGGAAGACCCAGTGTCTCACGGATCTACATCTGTGTGAAGTGCATCTGGCTACAGCTCTTTGGAGACCATGTTAAGGATCTGCAAAAGCCGCTGGATGACCTTCGGCTTGTACGGGAGAATAAGGAGATAATTGATCAGGGGTACAGGGAAGTAGTCACCCCTAAGTTGCAGGAGGTGAGTAGCTGGGTGACTGTCAGGAGGAATGGAAATGTAAACAGGCAGTTAGAGCAGAGCATCCCGTGGCCGTTTCCCTTAAAAATAAGTACGCTGCTTTGGATTATTTTGTGAAGGATGACCTCCCAGGGGAATGCCATGGCGACCGGGTAACAGGCACTGAGCATGGGTCTGTGGTGTAGAAGGGAAAGAGAGAAGAGGGGAGTGGTAGTGATAGGGGACTCAATAGTGAGGGGAACAGACAGGAGATTCTGTGGACATGAACGGGACACCCAAATGGTATGTTGCCTCCCAGGTGCCAGGGTCAGGAATGTCTTAGATCGCGTCCACAACATTTTGGAGAGGGAGGGAGAGCAGACAGATGTCTTGGTACATATTGGTACCAATGACATAGAAAGGAAAGGCAAAGAGGTCCTGAAAAGGGAATTTTTAGAGCTAGGTCGAAAGCTGTGAAACGGGACCTCCAGGGTAGTAATTTCTGGATTGCTGCCTGTGCCACGCACCAGTGAGGATGATTTGGCAGATAAATGCATGGCTGAGAAGCTGGTGCAGGGGGCAGTGCTTCAGGTTCTTGGATCATTGGGATCTCTTCTGGGGGAGGTATGACCTGTTAAAGGTGATGGGTTGTACCTGAACCCAATAGTCTTGTGGGCAGGTTTGTTGTTGGGGAGGGTTTAAACTAATTTGGCAGGGGGATGGGAACAGGAGTAATGGGACTCAGGGTAGGACAGATGTTAAAAAAAGTAAAGATAGTGTGCAGTCAGACTGTCAGGAAGAGCAAGATCAGAAGATATTGAATCCTTGTGGGTTGACTTAAGAAACTGCAAGGGTAAAAGGACCTTGATGACAGTTATATACAGGCCTCCCAACAGTGCCTGGGAGGTGGACCACAGATTACAACAGGAAATAGAAAAGGAGTGTCAAAAGGGCAATGTTATGATAGTCATGGGAGATTTTAACATGCAGGTCAGTTGGGAAAATCAGGTTGGTAATGGATCTCAAGCGAGTGAGTTTGTTGATTGCCTAAGAGATGACTTAAGAGATGGCCTAAGAGAGCAGTTTATCGTTGAGCCTACTAGGAGATCAGTTATACTGGATTGGGTATTACGTAATGAACTGGAGGCAATTCGGGAGCTTAAGGTAAAAGAACACAGTGATGACAATATGATTGAGTTCAACTTGAAATTTGATAGGGAGAAAGTGAAGTCTGACGTAGCATTATTTCAGTGGAGTAAGGGAAGTTACAGTGGTTTGAGAGAGGAGTTGGACAAAGTAAATTGGAAGGAGCTGCTGGCAGGGATGTCAGCAGAGCAGCAAGGGCATGCATTTCTGGGAAAAATGCGGAAGGTGCATGACGTATATTCCAAAAGTGAAGAAATACTCAAATGGCAAAATAGTACAACCGTGGCTGACAAGGTAAGTCAAAGCTAATGTAAAAACAAAAGAAAGAGCATACAACAAAGCAAAAATTAGTGGGAAGATAGAGGATTGGGAAGTTTTTAAAAACCTACAGAGAGCAACTAAAAGAATTATTAGAAGGGAAAAGATGAAATATAAAAGCAAGCTAGCAAATAATATTAAAGTGGATAGTAAAAGTCTTTTTCAAGTATGTTAAAAATAAAAGAGAGATGAGGGACCACTAGAAAATAAGGCAGGAGAAATAATAACGGGGGATAAGGAAATGGCAGATGAACTAAATGAGTATTTTGCATCAGTCATCACTGATGAAGACACGAGCAGAGTGCCAGATGCAGTGTGTGAAGGAAGAGAAGTGGGTGCAGTTACTATCACAAGGGAGAAGGTGCTGAAAGACCTAAAAATACATAAATCTCCCGGACCAGATGAACTGCACCCTAGGGTTTTGAAAGAGGTACCGTTAGAGATTGCGGCGGCATTAGCAATGATCTTTCAAAAATCATTGGACACCGGCATGGTGCCAGAGGACTGGAAAATTGTAAATGGCACTCTACTCTCTAAGAAAGGAGGAAAGTAGCAGAAAGGAAATTATAGACCAGTTAGCTTGCCCTCAGTGGTTGGGAGGATGTTAGAGTCAGTTGTTAAGGACGAGATGATGGAGTACTTGGTGACACAGGACAAAATAGGACAAAGTCAGCATGGTTTCCTTCAGAGAAAATCCTGCTTGATGAACCTGTTGGAATTTTTTAATTTTTAAATCGGAGCAAGAGGCTGAGAGTGAAGGAGTAAAGGAATCTCAGAGAGAAGTCATTTTTTTTTACACTGCTCAGGGAAAAGAGGCTAGACTGCGCAGGGGTGTGACGTAGAGCGCCAAAGGTTCTAAAAAAGACCACCATATACAGCAGACAGCAGAGTGAGAGGGAGCAGAGTGGGGCGGCTTTGGCTCAACAGGCTTTGGCGTGAACAAGCAGAGGCAAGGGTAGGTTCCGATAAGTTTTGTTTTGTTTGTTTAGAGTAGAGAGAATGCCAGGCAGGATGTTGGAATGCTCCTCTTGCAGGATGTGGGAGGTCAGGGAGCCCTCCGGTGTCCCTGACAACGACACCTGCAAGAAGTGCATCCAGCTGCAGCTCCTAACAAACCGTGTTAGGGAACTGGAGCAGGAGTTGGATAACCTCTGGATCACTCGGGAGAATGAGGAGTTTATAGATAGTAGCTTCAGGGAGGTAGTTACGCCAAAGGAGCAGTGCACAGGTAATTGGGTTACCATCAGGCGAGGGAAGGGGAAAGGGCAGGCAGAGCAGGGTTCCCCTGTGGCTATTCCCCTCAACAATAAGTACCATGTATACCGATTTGAATACTGTTGAGGGGGATAACTTACCAGGGATAAGCTGCGGTAGCCAGATCTCTGGCACTGAGTCTGGTTCTGCAGTGCAGAAGGGAGGATGGAAAAAGAGGAGAGCGGTAGTTATAGGGGACTCGATAGTTAGAGGTACAGACAGGAGGTTCTGTGGTCGTGACAGAGACTCGTGGAGGGTTTGTTGCCTCCCAGGTGCCAGGGTCAGGGATGTCTCTGATCGCGTACACAGCATCCTGAAGTGGGAGGGTGATCAGTCAGATGTCATGGTACACATCAGTACCAATGATGTAGGAAGAAAGAGTGAGGAGGTCCTGGAGAGTGAGTATAGAGAGCTTGGTAGGAAGTTAAAAAGCAGGACATCGAGGGTGGTAATCTCAGGATTGCGACCTGTGCCATGTGCCAGGATGCTCTGGCAGATGAACGTGTGGCTGAGGAACTGGTGTAGGGGGCAGGGTTTCAAATTTCAGGATCACTGGGACCTCTTCTGGGAAAGGTGGGTCCTGTACAAGAGAGAGACGGGTTACACCTGAACTATAAAGGGACCAATATCCTTGCAGCGAGGTTTGTTAGTGCTGTTAGGGAGGGTTTAAACTAGATTTGCAGGGGGATGGGAACCAGAGTGCCAGAGCAGATAGTGGAGTGGGGGTGAAAATAAATGATGTTAACAGTTCATGCAGTCACAAATAGAAGGGTTGTGTGTGGTGGTAATAATCTTCTGAGGTGTGTCTATTGTGGGGAAGGCAGATGAGCTGAGGGCGTGGATTGACACATGGAATTATGACATTATAGCCATTAGTGAAACTTGGCAACAGGAGGGGCAGGACTGGCAGCTTAATGTTCCAGAGTACCGATGTTTCAGGTGTGATAGAGAAGAAGAGAGAGATGTATGACATGTATGGGAAACAGGGAGCAAATAAGGTGCTTGAGGAGTATAAAAAGTGCAAAAAAAACTTAAGAAAGAAATTAGGAGGGCTGAAAGAAGACATGAGATTGCTTTGGCAGTCAGGGTGAAGGATAATCCAAAGAGCTTCTACAGGTATATTAAGAGCAAAAGGATAGTAAGGGATAAAATAGGTCCTCTTGAAGATCAGAGTGGTAGACTATGTACGGAACCAAAAGAAATGGGGGAGATCTTAATGGTTTTTTTGCGTCTGTATTTACTAAGGAAATTGGCATGGAGTCTATGGCAATAAGACAAACAAGTAGTGAGGTCATGGAACCTATACAGATTGAAGAGGAGAAAGTGTTTGCTATCTTGAGGCAAATCAGAGTAGATAAATCCCCAGGTCCTGACAGGGTATTCCCTCGGACCTTGAAGAAGACTAGTGTTGAAATTGCAGGGGCCCTGGCAGATATATTTACAATGTTGGTATCTATGGCTGAGGTGCCAGAGGATAGGAGGATAGTTCCTGTTGTTCCGTTGTTTAAAAAAGGCTCTAAAAGTAACCCAGGAAATTATAGGCCGGTAAGTTTGATATTGGAAGGAGTACTAAGAGATAGGATCTACAAGTATTTGGATAGACAGGGACTTATTCGGGAGAGTCAACGTGGCTTTGTGCGTGGTAGGTCATGTTTAATCAATCTATTAAGAGTCTTACGAGGAGGTTACCAGGAAAATGGATGAAGGGAAGGCAGTGGATATTGTCTACCTGGACTTCAGTAAGGCCTTTGACAGGGTCCCGCATGGGAGGTTAGTTAGGAAGATTCAGTCGCTAGGTATACATGGAGAGGTGGTAAATTGGATTAGACATTGGCTCAATGGAAGAAGCCAGAGAGTGGTAGTGAAGGATTGCTTCTCTGAGTGGAGGCCTGTGACTAGTGGTGTGCCACAGCGATCAGTGCTAGGTCCATTGTTATTTGTCATCTATATCAATGATCTGGATGATGATGTGGTAAATTGGATCAGCAAATTTGCTGATGATACGAAGATTGGAGGTGTAGTGGACAGTGAGGAAGGTTTTCAAAGCTTGCAGAGGGATTTGGACCAGCTGGAAAAACGGGCTGAAAAATAGCAGATGAAGTTTAATACAGACAAGTGTGAGGTATTGCACTTTGGAAGGACAAGCCCAGGTAGGACATACAAAGTAAATGGTAGGGCATTGAGGAGTGCAGTAGAACAGAAGGATCTGGGAATACAGATACAAAATTCCCTAAAAGTGGCATCACAGGTAGATAGGGTCATAAAGAGAGCTTTTGGTACATTGGTCTTTATTAATCGAAGTATTGAGTATAAGAGTTGGAGTGTTATGGTGAGGTTGTATAAGGCATTGGTGAGGCCAAAATTGGAATACTGCTTGCAGTTTTGGTCCCAAAATACAGGAAAGATAATAATAAGGTTGAAAGAGTGCAGAGAAGGTCTACAAGGATGTTAACAACAGGAATTCTGCAGGTGCTGAAAATTCAGGCAACACACATAAAAGTTACTGGTGAATGCAGCAGACCAGGCAGCATCTCTAGGAAGAGGTGCAGTCGACGTTTCAGGCCGAGACCCTTCGTCAGGACTAACTGAAGGAAGAGTGAGTAAGGGATTTGAAAGTTGGAGGGGGAGGGGGAGATCCAAAATTGTAGGAGAAGACAGGAGGGGGAGGGATGGAACCAAGAGTTGGACAGGTGATGGGCAAAAGGGATACGAGAGGATCATGGGACAGGAGGTCCGGGAAGAAAGACGGGGGGGGGGGACCCAGAGGATGGGCAAGGGGTCTATTCAGAGGGACAGGGGGAGAAAAAGGAGAGTGAGAGAAAGAATGTGTGTATAAAAATAAGTAACAGATGGGGTACGAGGGGGAGGTGGGGCATTAGCGGAAGTTAGAGAAGTCGATGTTCATGCCACCAGGTTGGAGTCTACCCAGACGGAATATAAGGTGTTGTTCCTCCAACCTGAGTGTGGCTTCATCTTTACAGTAGAGGAGGCCGTGGATAGACATGTCAGAATGGGAATGGGATGTGGAATTAAAATGTGTGGCCAGTGGGAGATCCTGCTTTCTCTGGCGGACAGAGCGTAGGTGTTCAGCAAAGCGGTCTCCCAGTCTGCGTCGGGTCTCGCCAATATATAACAGGCCACATTGGGAGCACCGGACGCAGTATATCACCCATTCGTCCCCCCCATCCCTTCCCACTGATCTCCCTCCTGGCACTTATCCGTGTAAGCGGAACAAGTGCAACACATGCCCTTACACTTCCTCCCTTACCACCATTCAGGGCCCCAAACAGTCCTTCCAGGTGAGGCAACACTTCACCTGTGAGTCGGCTGGGGTGATATACTGCGTCCTGTCCAGCTCTTGGCTCCATCCCTCCCCCTCCTGTCTTCTCCTATCATTTTGGATCTCCCCCTCCCCCTCCAACTTTCAAATCCCTTACTCAATCTTCCTTCAGTTAGTCCTGATGAAGAGTCTTGGCCTGAAACGTCGACTGCACCTCTTCCTAGAGATGCTACCTGGCCTGCTGCGTTCACCAGCAACTTTTATGTGTGTTGCTACAAGGATGTTGCTGGGACTTGAGAAACCGAGTTACAGAGAAAGGCTGAATAGGTTAGGACTTTATTCCCTAGAGCGTAGAAGAATGAGGGGAGATTTGATAGAGGTGTATAAAATTATGATGGGTATAGATCAAGTGAATGCAAGCAGGCTTTTTCCACTGGGGGAGAAAAAAAAACAGAGGACATGGGTTAAGGGTGAAGGGGGAAAAGTTTAAAGGGAACATTGGGGGGGCTTGTTCACACACAGAGTGGTGGGAGTGTGGAATGAGCTGCCGGATGAAGTGGTAAATGCAGGCTCACTTTTAACATTTAAGAAAAACTTGGACAGGTACATGGATGGGAGGTGTATGGAGGGATATGGTCCAGGTGCAGGTCAGTGGGACTAGGCAGAAAAATGGTTTGGCACAGCCAAGAAAGGCCAAAAGGCCTGTTTCTTTGCTGTAATGTTCTATGGTTCTATGAATTCTTTGAGGAGATTACAAGTAGGATAGATAATGCAGTGGATCTTATATATTTGGACTATCAGAAGGCATTTGACAAGGTGCCACACATGAGGCTGCTTACCAAGTTAAGAGCCAGTGGTATTGCAGGAAAGTTATGAACATGGTTGGAGTATTGGCTGATTGGAAGAAGGCAGCGAGTGGGAATAAAAAGATCCTTTTCTGGTTGGCTGCCAGTGACTAGTGGTGTTCCGCAGGGGTCGCTGTTGGGACCGCTTCTTTTTATGCTGTATATAAATGATTTAGATGATGAAATAGATGACATTGCTGCCTAGTTTGCAGGTGATACAAAGATTGGTGGAGGGGTAGGTAGTGTTGAGGAAACAGGTAGCATGCAGAAGGACTTAGCCAGATTAGGAAAATGGGCAAGAAAGTGGCAAATGAAATATAATATTGGAAAATGCATGGTCATGCACTTTGATAGTAGAAATAAATGTGCAGACTATTTTCTAAACGGGGAGAAAATCCACAAATCTGAGATGCAAAGAGACTTGGGAGTCCTTGTGAAGAACACCGTAAAGGTTAACTTGCAGGTTGAATCGGTGGTGAGGAAGGCCTACAGGGACGAGGTCCAGCACCTGGCCACGTGGTGTGCCGACAACAACCTGGCCCTTAACACTCAGAAGACCAAGGAGATCATTGTGGACTTCAGGCATGCTAGGAGCCACACTCACGTCCCCATATACATCAACGGAGTGGAGTGGAGCATGTATCAAGCTTCAAGTTCCTTGGTGTCCACATTTCCAAGGATCTCATCTGATCCCTGAACTCCTCCATCCTGGTCAAAAAGGTGCAACAGTGCCTTTATTTCCTGCGGAGCATCAAGAAAGCTCACCTCTGTCCCAGGATACTGACGGACTTTTACCGCTGTACCATTGAGAGCATACTCACCAACTGCTTCTCAGTGTGGTATGGCAATTGTTCCGTATCGGTTCGCAAAGCACTTCAGCATGTGGTGAAAACTGCCCAGCGGATTATCAGCACCCAATTGCCCACCATTGAGAACATCTACCATAAATGCTGCCTGGGCAGGGCGAAAAGCATTATCAAGGATGCATCTCACCCTAACCATCGACTTTTTACTCCCCTCCCATCCGGTAGGCGCTACAGGAGCCTCCGCTCCCACACCAGAAGGCACAGGAAGAGCTTCTTCCCTGAGGCTGTGACCCTGCTGAACCTCACATCACAGCGCTAAGCAGTATTGCATCCATATTGCATTGTCTCAGTACTTTTATATTTGTGTGCTGTAGCATTTACTTTTTATTTGCAGTTATTTTGTAAATAACACTATTCTTAGCATTTCTGGTCAGATGCTAACTGCATTTCATTGGCTTTGTATCTGTAGTCGGCACAATGACAATAAAGTTGAATCTAATCTAATCTAATCCAAAAATGCAATATTTGCATTTGTTTCAAGAGGTCTGGAATACAAGAGCAGGGATGTGATGCTGAGGCTTTGTAAGGCCCTGGTGAGGCCTCACCTTGAGTATTGTGAACAGTTTTGGGCCCCTCATCTTAGAAAAGATGTGCTGGCGTTGGTGAGGGTCCAGAGGAGATTCACAAAAATGATTCCAGGAATGAAAAGGTTATGCAAGGAACGTTTGAAGGCTCTAGGTCTGTACTCGCTGGAATTTAGATGGATTAGATTAGATTATGAGGTCACTCAGTCCTCGTTTATTGTCATTTAGAAATGCATGCATTAAAAAATGATACAAACGTTCCTCCAGAATGATATCACAAGAACACGGAACAGACCAAGACTAAAACTGACAAAACCACATAATTATAACATATAGTTACAACAGTGCAAAGGAATACCGTTATTTGATAAAGAGCAGACCATGGGCACGGTAAAAAAAAAGTCTCAAAGTTCCGATAGCCCCATCATCTCACGCAGGCAACAGAAGGGAGAAACTCTCCCTGCCATGAACCTCCCAAGCGCTGCAAGCTTGCTGATGCATTGGAAGCCCCTGACCGCAGCAGACTTTGAGTCCGTCCGAAAACTTCGAGCCTCCAACCAGCCCTCCGACACCGAGCACCATCCTCTGCCGAGCGCTTCGACCCCGCCCCGGTGCCGAGCAACAAGCAAAGCTGAGGACTCGGGGCCTTCCCCTCCGGAGATTCTGGATCACATACTAGCAGCGGCAGTGAAGCAGGCATTTCAGAAGTTTCACCAAATGTTCCTCCATGCTCTCATGTCTGTCTCCATCAAATCAGGATTGTGCACGGCACCCTACTTGACAGATAACAGATATCACCATCAGAGTGGCCGCTGCAAGCTATGTCGCGCCGCCATCTTCTCCTGCCCAAGCTACTTGGATGAGGGGGGATCTCATCGAAACCATTCGAATGTTGAAAGGCCTAGACAGAGTAGATGTGGAAAAGATGTTTCCCATGGTGGGAGGGTTTAGGACAGCGGTCCCCAACCACCGGGCCGCGAACCGGTACCAGGCTGCAAGGCATGCGCTACCGGGCTGTGAGGAAACGATATGATTTGGCGATAGGAGTCAGCTGCACCTTTCCTCATTCCCTGTCACGCACTGTTGAGCTTGAACGCACTTGAGGTCATTACCCTCGCGTCATCCATGTCAGCGCGGGAAGGAGATCAACTCCTCAAGCTTGCAAATGACGGCGGGCTGAAAAGTATGTTTGACATAACAACTCTGCCGGCATTCCGGATCAAAGTCAAGGCTAAATATCCTGAGATATTCAGGAAAGCCCTGAAAACATTGCTTCCATTTCCAACTTATTTCTGCAATGAATGCAACGAAAACTAAGTTGCGGAATAGACTGGACATAAGGAACCCCCGTCGAGTATCGCTGTCTCCCATCACCCCTCGATGGGACCGTCTTGTTGCAGGGAAACAAGCCCAGGGCTCCCACTGATTCAGCGATATTGGTGCGTTGCAATGATTTTATATGTTCATACGAGGAAAATATGCGCTGTGTGTTTGATATCCAAACGTTACTTAAAATGTTATGATGCTATTATAAGTGACTTATATAACCATATAACAATTACAGCATGGAAACAGGCCATCTCGCCCCTTCTAGTCCGTGCCGAACGCTACTCTCACCTAGTCCCACCGACCTGCACTCAGCCCATAACCCTCCATTCCTTTCCTGTCCATATACCCATCCAATTTTTCTTTAAATGATAATATCGAACCTGTCTCTACCACTTCTACTGGAAGTTCGTTCAACGCTTCAAGCTCCCCTGTCCTCCCCTGATAATTGTCTTATCGCTATATTCATGTGAGGAAAATATGCACTGTGTGTTTAATATTAAATTCGTTAGATAAACCCTTTTAGAAACGAAATTGAGTGTATTAGCCACTTATCACCTATATTCCGGTTGTGATTAACACACACCCCCGCCGCCGCCGCCAACAGAATCGGCAAAAACAATTTTTAAGAAATCGGCACGTAAACGCATGTGCAAGTTACGCATGTGCACTGGTGCCTGCGCAAGGCTTCATGGTCATTGTAGTCTTTCTCGGGGTAAACCCAACGTATTTGACTGCTACTCTTGTACGTTGGCAACCCTCCCCCCACCCCCGGTCGGCCGGTCCGCAAGAATATTGTCAATAAGAAACCAGTCCACAGTACGATAAAGGTTGGGGACCCCTGGTCTAGGACAAGAGGGCACAGCCTCAGTATAGAAGGGCGTCCATTCAAAACAGAGATGCGAAGACATTTCTTTAGCCAGAAGGTGGTGAATTTGTGAAATTTATTGCCACATGCAGCTATGGAAGCCAGATTGTTGGGTGTATTTAAGGCAGAGGTAGATAGGTTCTTGATTGGACATGGCATCAAAGGTTACGGGGAGAAGGCCGAGAAATGGGGTTGAGGAGGAGAAAAAAAGGATCAGCCATAATTGAATGGCGGAGCAAACTCGATGGGCCATATGGCCTAATCGTGCTCCTATGTTTTATGATCTTATATTCACAATGCTTCCTCTGAAACACCCACTACCTTCACACCGTTACTACAGACAGCCAAATACACACAAATAACAAATTTAAATAAGTACTGTCCGGTCTTCCAGTTAAATGTGATGTCTTGTAGTTAACTCGGTTCATGATTCTTAGGACCCCATTGTTTACAGCTGCATTTTAGATTTAATCTACAGTCCAAATTTGCATCTGAAGATTTGTTTTGTGTGCTAACCACAAAAAACACTCACACAGTCTATACATATACCCAAGACCTTGAAGCCATTTAAATCTTGGGACCTTTTTTAACACAGTTCTGAAAGTGTGATGCTCAGAAATGTGCTTGGTGCTCAAGTTTGGGCCTAATAGTTAGACTTTCTTTTGTATTCTACATCTTTACTAATAATCCCAAGAAACTTGCTCCTTCAAGTCTTTTCACCCTACCTTGCCACCTTCAATAAATTATGTCCAGTGCATTGAATACTGATTTTTATCGTTGTTGCTACCATAATACACCGATTCATAACCCCTGTTGAATTGCATCTGCTGCATGTGTATCCATTTTGCCAATTTACCTATTCCTGAACTATAACTTAATGCTGTTTAAAAACTGAGCATTGTGCCCTTCTTATCAGTCTCATATTCCCCTCCCCCTTCCCCCGTAACAATGCGAAGCATCCGCTTAGCACTTTGTCATATTGGTAAAACCAACTTGAAATTTGAAGATCATATCCTTTTTTTTGGTGGAAGAAGCTGGTCTCTTAACACTGCACCATCCAACAAATTACACTTTCCTTATCTGATGGTGCTGAGGTCTTTTTCTCAGTAGTTTGGATAATAGTGAATGTGTACTTTTTCTTTTAACCCATTTGCTGAAGGGCTAAAGACTGAAAAAATATGCCCAAATTTAAGCAGATTTCAGTCTATTACTTCTGCTAAAAACTGTATGCAATTAAGACTATGTAGAAAGAATGAAACTGTTATCATTTAATTTGAAGTTGCAACCATTCCAGTACGTTTTTTTTTGTGTGGAAATGTGAATCACTTGATCTGTTCTCTTAAGTATTGTGATGACCCTGGAATTAACTTGAATTTTATGTCAACTATCATTCTAAACCATAATATACTTGCTTTTTCATTTCGTATTTAAATCTTCTATTTTAATACCCACTCCCAAACAGGAATTACTCAGCCAGTTGGAGAGAGATTGCGTAGCCATTATCAAGATGACTGCACTGG
Source organism: Mobula hypostoma (assembly GCF_963921235.1). Classification (NCBI taxonomy): domain Eukaryota; kingdom Metazoa; phylum Chordata; class Chondrichthyes; order Myliobatiformes; family Myliobatidae; genus Mobula; species Mobula hypostoma. The sequence continues at coordinate 34,091,160 of NC_086100.1, forward strand.
CGTAATGCAAAGGCTTATTTTGAAAGAGCACAAACTGATCTGGAATAGCTTGGCCAGAAGTTGGTATGTGTCTGTGTGTCTACAATAACCTTGCGTTCATTAAATTTTCTTTGATTAGATTTCATTGCTAAAATTTGGATATTTTTAGACCTTAAGACATAGAATCAGAATTTGGCCTATTAAGTCTGCTCCATCATTTCATCACGCTGATTTATTATCCCTCTCAAACCCATTCTCTTGCCTTTTCCCTATAATCTTCAATGCCGTTACTAATGAAGAACCTATCAAACTCTGCTTTAAGATTACCCAATGACTTCCCCTCAACAGCTGTCTGTGGCAATGAATCTCACAGATTCACCACCCTCTGGCTAAAGAAATGTTTCCTCATCTCTGTTTTAAAGGGACGTCCTTCTCTTCTGAGGTTGTGTCCTCTGGTTCAAGACTCCCCTGCTATAGGAAACATTTACTCTATCTAAACCATTCAATGAGATCACCCCTCATTCTTTAAAACTCCAGTGAGTACAGGCCCAAAGCCATTATACACTTCTCATACATTAACCCTTCATTCCTGGGATCATTCTCATGAACCTTGTCTGAATGCTCTCTAGTGCCAGCATTTCCTTTCTTAGATAAGGGGCCTAAAACTACTCTCCGTACTCCAATTCTGGTCTGACCAATGCCTTTTAAAGCCTCAGCATTACATCCTTGCTTTTGTATTCTAGTCCCCTTGAAATTTTATTTTATTTGAAGGTTATTTCTAGTACCAGTTTAAATGGAATTGCTTTCTGAAGAAGGTGAAAATTCTCTCCCTGTGATAGCTGTGAAGTAAACTGAGAATGCAGTCTTTTTACATTCCATATTCAGCTGTAGTAGTAGTATTGTGGTACTGCTGTCCAATCAATCACCTGTATCTGGTTTGAAAATTCAGAATGCAGCTACTTATTACAATGTAGTCGTATGCTGAACTCTCTCATACTAGTTGTGTGAGAGTTCAAACAATTAGTACCATCAGTTTTAGGAGACTTGTTGTTGAGAGTGCTTAAATTTCTAAACTTCTGAAGTAATAGTTACCTGCTGTAATAAGACATAGTCGTCACTGTCAGTTATAATTTTGAGATTGATTTTCATAACATTCTGTACTTGAATATTATGCGGCCATCTGATTTTATATAAAGTGCGAAAATTATTTGAGACAGGGATAGCATGCAGGAAGATGTAACCATTTTTGTTGCTTCAAGGAGAAGTATTTGAACAACTTAGCCAATAATTATTGTGCTAATGAGATGGATGCTCTTCTTTACCTTGGCAGTGCATGGCAAGACATAGAACGAATTTCAAGGCACCCTTCTACAGAGATACAAATTTGGCAGAATACCTCATATCTTTTATTCTATGAACCATATGTACACTAAAAATATTTTGACATCTATTTAATGAAAACTTTTTTTTAACAGGAGTGATAGTGAGCGAGTTGTACATGAAAGAGTGAATATCGTACCCTTTGACCTGATTTCTCCTGAAGGAGGAAAATTTGCAGTTCGTGTAATCAGCCCACTGGAGGCATCAGGACAGCGGTTTGAAACGGTATATGAACGATTTCACCAGGCTACGCAAGGCTTCACAGATATCATTGGGCACTACCTGAGTGGTGAGAAGCCCAAAGGCTTCCTGGAAACTGAAGAGATAGTCCGTGTTGGGGCCACTTTGACAGGGATTGGAGAGCTTGTTTTGGACTCTGATAAGGTTATCAAACTGCAACCTCCTAAAGATGGTCTAGAATATTTCCTAAGTACCATGGATTTCCCAAGTATACTAAAACAGCAGGAATCAACTATCAAACTTTGGAAGGTGTTTACGGCCATCTGCACACTGACTGGCATTGCTTTAATTATGGTTGTCCTGCGTAGGATGTACCGGGAGTTTAATGAAAAGCAGGAGCAGGAGAAATTAAGGAGGAGTTATGAACTGTTCAATGAAAGGAGAGAAACTGCTGGGGCAAAAACAGTTAGTGATGAAGATGAAATTCCAGCAAATGCTTGTGTGATTTGTCTATCTAAACCACGGGAATGTGTCTTCCTAACTTGTGGTCATGTTTGCTGCTGTTACGATTGTCATCGGGCGCTCCCCACACCAACTTGCCCAATTTGTCGAAGTACCATAGTCAGAATAGTTCCCCTTTACCAAGCATGAGAATATTTTGCACAATCCAACCAACATGATCAAGTGCCTTTTAATTGCAATTCTGCAATCAGGATGTCAGGCGCTTTTATTTATACAGTGGTTAAAATAGTGTATTAATGTCCGAAATTCCTCCACATTAGTCACTGTGACCACCCTGACACATGGGTTTCTGAATATACCATCGTAGGTTTGTTATTCTCTATTTTCTGGCTATGGATCTTTGCTGATTATTCTTGATTTAGGTACACTTCACAAAACATCACAAGAAAGACCTTATCAAGTTAGTTGAGCTGGAATGGTAATAATGCCAGTTGGAATTTTTGACAAGGCAACCTTTCATATTTGTCATAAAGCCATTGTGGAATAAATTGGAAGCAATGAACGTAACCAACTGGTACTTAATCGTATTTAATGGTGCTGCCGTACTTAATGCTTATTTTTAAAAGCAAACTTCAGAATTCTGGAATAACTTTTACTCAGGGTGTAGAATGACTGTATTTCTCTACAAGCTAATTTATAGTTAATGTCCTGAATTGAAACGTTTGAATATACATGTCCTTTCATAAAAATACTTTCATTAATAATAGGCACTGAACAGAACTAGGCAAGTGAGACTAGAAACATGTGAACAAATAAACTTAGTTTTTAATTTCCTTCAGTTCATCTCAATTTTTCACTTATTGATAAGATAGGAATAGTGTTGTTTGGATAGGTGGAAAACCCAGTGACTTGATAATCCATACCATCAGAGCAGGAGACCAGCACTTTTATGATCTGTGGTAAGTGAAATAAAAACTAACATTTGCTTTTCTTTGCAATGAATTTGACGGTCTGTTTCTGTGATTGCTATCTACCACTACACGAGCTTAAAACATTCATGAAGAGTAGTAGTAGACCTGCTGAGCTAGTACTGTGACAAAGCACTCTCCAATGCCAAGGGAGAAGCATAGTAGGGAGGAAAGAAGTGGAGTTGAAGAGCATAATTTGGAAAGGAATTTTTTAAAAAAATGGTAAAGCTTATTCAGAAAATGATTATTTTTAAAAGTAAAGCTCTTTAACTAATTTTAAGTTTACACTTTTAATATATTTTACACGGCTTGGTCACTCAAACATCTTGTACACACAGTTTAGTATTCACACCAAAAAAAAGTTCTTGCAGTTGCATTGGCTTCCTTGCATTAGATTGTTTCACCTCAGTAGTTTGTTTATAAATGAAAATTAACAGGAACCAATCAGTGCTTCTAAATGAAATCTGATGCCTGAACCTGATTCTAAAAGGTTTGTGGTTCACTCTTAATTGTTATAGGCAGCAAGCATTTTGTTATGTAAATTTGTCAAGATTATATAGATTGATATATAAAACTTAAATGCTTCTCCATTGATTTATTTCTAGAGTTTCAGCATCTTATGCTGGTCCACTTTTTCAAAAATGCTGTACTGTTTGTGGAGAACGTGATGAAAAAATTGACATTTTTGTGCCTACATTTACAGTGCCTTGATACAGTATTCAGCCCCCAAAACTATTTTCACTTTTTAAGGTCTCATTTTCTAAGCTTAAAATTTATTAAAGTAATCTACAAAACCTTGGGCATCATGTCAAATCAAGAAGAATTCTAAAATCTGTCAACAATTTCTAAAACTTTAAAAACCAAATCTGTGAGGCTGAAAAATTATTCATCCACTTTGTAATTACTATCCTAACTTTCCTCTGGTGCAATACTGCATATTACCTTACCAACTCACCCAATCTGTTGATGTAGAAAGTTGGAGGATCACCTGTTTTCAATGAAATCATAAGAACAAATAACCCCCTTCTCTGTAAGGTCCAACAGTATGGTAGATTTTCAGCACACCAAACCAAAATGAAGACAAAAGTGCATTCAGGCAAAGAAATGATAGTAGAGAATCTGAGAAGGGGTTCAAGACCATCTTATAGTCTCTGAAAGTATCTCAGACCTCAGTGCAGTCCATCATGAAAATGGAAAAAATATGAAACCACAGCCATACTGCCTAGGTCAAGCTGCCCCTCTAAGCTTAATCACAGAGAAGAATGGCCCTTGTAAGAGGGGCTACTGTGACACCAACAGTCATTCTGAGTGAGCTGCAGAAGTCAGTGGCTGTACATGGAGATGAAGTTCATGGCTCCACAATCTCTAAGGCCTTGCACAAAAAAGGGTGTTTATGGAAGTAGCAAGGAAGAAGCCCTGGCTGGAATGAAACATATTCTTGCCCGTAAAGTCTTTGCAAAGTGTCACTTAGAAGATACTGTAAAGATGTGGTAGGAAGTCTTATAGTCAGATGAAACTAAAGTGGAACTTTTTGGCCTTAACACTAAGTGGTATGTGTCGCATAAATCTAATACTGCGCATCAGCCAGATAACACCATCCCTACTGTAAGGTATGGTGGAGGTAGCATCATGCTATGGGAAATGAGAGAAAATCTGCAGATGCTGGAAATCCAAGCAACACAAAATGCTGGAGGAACTCAGCAGGGTCCCGGCCCAAAACATTGACAATTTTTTCCATAGATGCTGCCTCCAGCATTCTGTGTTGATCGTGCTATGGGAATGCTTTTCAGTAGCAGGGACTGGAAATCTGGTCAGGATTGATGGGAAAATGAATGCTGCAAAATACGGAGAGATCCTGGATAAAAACTGCTAGACTCTGCCAGATAGTTTAAACTGGGGGGAAGTTCATCTTTCAGCAGGACAATGGCCCAAAGCACACTGCCAGAGCAACCTTGGAGTGGCTTCAAATAAACAAAATTGATGTCCTTGAGTCTCCCAGTCAGTGCCCTGATTTTAACATGATCGAACATCTCTGGCAAGACCTTAAGATTGCTGTCAGCTGTCACTCCCCAACTAACCTGATCACAGCTTGAGAAATTTAGCAAGGAGGAATGGGCAAACTTGCTCCATCACATTGTGCAAAGCTATTGAAGACTTATCCAAAAAGACTGCTGGCTGTAATAGCTGTGAGAACTGGTTCAAATGAGCAAAGGGGGGGATGAATGCTTTTGAACTGCTGACTTCTCAGTTTTTGGATTTTTAGTTTTTCATGCTTTATAATTTTTCCCATTTTTGATGGGTGGGGATTTGGCTCTACTGTGAAAAAAGGAGCTTGTGATTCACAAATAAAAATTGCCTGTTAAATAGTTCAAAATCCTGGATTGTAATACTTATTTATGTAAACAAAGGGTTGGGGCTGAATACTTTTGCATGGCACTACATCATCCCAATGAACTTTACAGTTAGTCAATTTTAGGATGCTTTCTAGATACTGAGTACATTTATACATGACAACGTGACCAGCCATAACCTGTGTGTGTGACAGATTTAAAAAGTAGCTATTTCCAAATAAAAAAAAAACAGGATGGGGGATCTAGATTAGTTAAGATTTAATTTAAAGTAATGGCTAAAACTGGAAATAACTATTTTTATTTTAATCTGTCATTCTTGCATTTGCAGTACTTTGGCAACTATTACAAATGGTAATAGCAGCCACCACTTTAATGTAGTAGTGCGACACTATTATAGCTCAGTGCATCGGAGTTAGTAGTTCAATTCTAGTGCCACCTGTATGAAGCTTGTGTGTCCTCCCCAAGAATGCATGGGTCTCCGGACATTCTGGTTCCCTTCACATTGCAAAGATTCAAAGGTTAATAGGTCATTGTGACTTATCCTGTGATTACACTAGTGTTAAATATGGGCTTTGCAACTCATTGCACCAGAAGGGTTGTTCTGTGCTGTATCTCAAAAAAAAAAAGAATGCAGATTTTTTTTTTATATCTACTAGTAGTTTAGTAAAAGAACTGATTCCAGCTTTGCCAGGGTAACTCCTGCAAACTTTGATCTTAAAGCCTTCTTCACTTCAAACAATGTGAGAATATCATGAACTACTTTCAAATTTCAAAGTAAATTTATTATCAAAGTACATATGTCACCGTACACTACAATGAGATTCAGTTTCTTGTGGGCATTCACTCTGGATATAATGGAATCAGTGGAAAATAAAACTACACACAAACCAATCTGCAAAAGAACTAATAATGATAATAAATAATATTGAGAAACAGAGTTATAAAGTCCCTGGAAGTGAGTCCATAGGTTGTGGAATCAAATTCAGTGTTGAGGTGAATGAAGTGATCCACAGTGGTTCAGGAGCATGATAGTTGAAGAGTAATAACTTTTCAGACCTGGTGGTTTGGGACCCAAGGCTCCTTCCCAATGGCAACAGGGAGGCGAGAGCATAGCCTGATGGTAGGAGTCCTTAATGATGGATGCTGCTTTCTTGTGGCAGCACTCCTTGCAGATGTGCTTAATAGTGGGGAGGGCTTTAGCTGGACTAGGCTATATCCACTACTTTTTGTAGGAGTTTCTGTTCAGGGGCATCAGTGTTTCCATACCAGGTTGTGATGCAGCCAGTCAATAAACTCTACATGACTTTGTCAAAATTTTAGATGTCATGCCAAGTCTTTGCAAACTCCTAAGGAAGTAGAAATGCTACCATGCTTTCTTCATAATTGCACTTATGTGCTGAGCCCAGAACAGGTCCTACAAAATAATAACACCGAGGAATTTCAGGTTACTGACCATCTCCACCTCTGATCCTCTGTTGAGGACTGGCTCATGGACCTCTGGTTTCTTTCTCCTGAAGCCAATAATCAGGTCCTTGGTCTTGCTGACATTGACACTTTTATGGCTCCACTTAGCTAGATTTTCAGTCTCCCTCCTATATGCTGATTTGTCATCACCTTTGACTTAGCCTATGACAGTGGTGTCATCAGCAATCTTCAATATGGCATTGTAGATGTGCTTAGCCACACAGCCTTGTGGTGTACCTGTGCTTATAGACATCGTGGTGATGTTGTTGCCAATCTGAACTGACTGGGGGTGCGCAAGTGAGGAAACTGAGGATTCCAATTGCACAAGGAGGTATTGAGGCTGAGGTCTTGAAACTTATTGATTAGTTTTGAGTGGATGTTGATATTGAATACTGAGTTGTAGTCAATAAAAAGCATCCTAATGTATGCATCTTTGCTGTCCAGATGTTCCGGGGTTGAGTGAAGAGCCAGTGAGATGGTATCTGCTGTAGACCTTTTGGCCTAGTAGGCAAATTAGAGCAGATCCAAGTCACTTCTGAGGCAGGAGTTGATATATTTCATCACCAACTTCTCAAAACACTTCACTGTGGATGTAAGTGTTTCTGGACAACAGTCATTGGGGCAGATTACCATATTCTTCTTAGGCATTGATGCAATTGAAGCCCGCTTGAAGCAGGTGGGTACGTCAAACTACCAAAGTGAGAGGTTATCTATCTCAGTGAACACTCAAGCCAGTTGATCAGCACAGGTACTCTGTCTGGCCTGTATGCTTTTCGTGGGTTCACCCTCCTGAATGCTACTTGCACATCAGCCTTAGAGGTTGAAATCACATGGTCATCGGGGGCTGAGGGAGTTCATGATGATTTCTCCATGTTTTGATGGTCAAAGCGAGCATAAAAGTCATTGTGCTCATATGGAAATGAAGCTCTGTTGTCGCCCATGTATCTTGATATAACTTTATAAGAAGTGATGGTATTCGAGCCCTGCTACAACTGTCCAACATCCTTTATCGATTCAGTTTTAGTCCTGAATTGCCACTTCGCCTGTGGATGTCTTTCCAGAGATTGTACCTGGACCTGTTCTAACTTTCTTGGTCACCCAACTTGAATGCCTCTGATCTGGCCCTCAGCAGATTGTGGATCTCATAAGCACAAAATAATCTGCAGATGCTAGGGTCAAAGCAACACTCACAACACGCTGGAGGAACTCAGCAGGTCGGGCAGCATCCACGGAAAAGATCGGTCGACGATGGGTTCCGGCCGGAAACATCGACCGATCTTTTCCATGGATGCTGCCCAACCTGCTGAATTCCTCCAGTGTGTTGTGAGTGTTGCTTTGTGGATCTCATGGTTCATTCAGGACTTCTGGATGGGAAAGCCATTCAATCAGATTTTCAATTTCCCCCCTCCATGTTGATTCGTCACTATGTTTGTGTCAGCCAACGACTGAATCCTTTTAAGCAAGTTTCCAACCCGTTCCACCAATTACTTCCTGGTGATTGTGATTAAATGTGCGTTCTCCCTCACCACTATTTGATTAAATGTTTTAAAAAGGAATGTATGACTCTTGACACATCATCCCGTTCCGATCTTCTCACTCTTTCTTTCCGTAGGAGCTCAGAGAAATAAATAAGAGAGTGGGTTAAAAGTGGACAGAGGAACTTGCCAAAATGGTTTGAGCATGCAAATAGCAAGCATGATGACTAATTCTCTAGATGTAGTTAAATAGATAAAGTTGGAACCACATATGTTTGCTTGAACTAGATTGTGAGTGTGAAGAATAAGTGTTGTCAATGTCAAAACTGCCCTAGTACTAACACAACAATCAAATTTGAGCCAAAGTTAAAATAGGATTTGCCTATCTCATGGCTAAATCCAGCTGTTTCCATCTCTTGCAGATTATATATTTTCATGTGCATATATGAATTTAAGTTTTAGCATCTTCTGGCCCTATTTGCTACTAATTTTTCACATTGAAACCACCCACTTTTTTTAAATATGTTGCACCATTCTCTTTAAACTCAAGAAACCTTGAAGTGTGAAAATCCAAGGTGATCAACAGTTTCTGAGATACTCAAACCACCCTGTCTGGCACCAAAAATCATTCCAAAGTCACTTAGATCACATTTCTTCCCCATTCTGATGTTTGGTTTGAACGACAACTGACTGTTTTGAGTACATCTGCATGCATTGAGTTACTGCAGTATGATTGGCTGATAAACTTGCCAAAATGGTTTGAGCATGCAAATAGCATGCATGATGACTAATTCTCTAGATGTAATTAAATAGATAAAGTTGGATACGAGCAGATGTACAGGTGTACCTAATAAAGTGGCCACTGAGTGTAAATGTTCTACATATTTCGGTTCCAATTACCGCATAGCAAAGCAACACATTTGTTGTCAATTCTAGTAATCCACGGTCTCCCCATCCCAAGGTAAATTTATTTTCTTGGTGAAAATCTGCATATTCCTTCTTGAAACTCTATATATTCTTGTTCTGCAAATTATTCCATATTCATATCATCCTCCTAGATTATGCTATTTTGTTACTGTACCTTAAATTTGTAAATATGGTCTCCTTTGTCTCATTAATAGACAGATGGAGGTAACTGTTGTAAACATTAGTGCACTATTTCCGGTAGCCAGAAGCAGAAGAATTTGATTAGGTAGATAGCGTGGAAGCAGATGGAGATAGGTGGGAAGCAGAAAGTACATACAGGGAAAGAAATTAAGAAGCCGGGAGCAGAGACAGAGATGATCAAACAGAAGTGATATCCACCTTGTTCCAAAAGTAAAAAGAATGTCAAAATACCCTGTGGCATTGAGACTTTATTTCAAGTTTTCTTTTACAAAGTAATTTGAAATAGAGTGGCATTTAGTCAGGGTGTGAAAGGTATGGGGAACTGGCAGGAGTATGGGGTTGAGAGGGAAATGGATCAGCCATGATGAAATGGTGGAGCAGACTCAATGGGCTGAATAGCCTGATTTTGCTCCTGTGTCGTATGGTCTTACACTCTTAACTCTAAAAGTGCATTAACTGTTTTCCCTCTTACTAGAATCTTAGTCAACATTTTGGATATTTTAAGGAGCATGTAGAAGGGACAAAGAATGGACCTGTTTGCTGGGAATTTGAAATCAAAAGCACCATAGAGCCATTGAAGAAAGTGGATCCAAAACAAAAAGTCAAAGGATATATGTTCAGTTGTTCAGTTCCAGTTTATCATCAGATTTTAGTTCTCTGTCATAGACTGTCAAGCTAAAAAACTATATATATCTTCCTATTCTGGCTGGCTCCTGTTACCAGTGGAATTCCACAGGGGCTGGTGTTGGGACTGCTGCTTTTTACGATGTATGCCAGTGATATGGATTATGGGATTAATGGATTTGTGGCTAAATTTGCTGATGATGCAAAGATAGGTGGAGAGATGGGTAGTGTTGAGGAAACAGAGACTTAGATAGTTTAGGGGAATGGGCAAAGAAGTGGCAAATGAAATACAATATTGGAAAGTGTATGGTCATGCACTTTGGTGGAAGAAATAAACGGGCAGACTATTATTTAGATGGAGAGAGAATTCAAAACACAGAGATGCAAAGGGACTTGGGAGTCCTTGAGCAGGATATCCTAAAGGTTGACTTCCAGGTGGAGTTGGTGGTGAAGAAGGCAAATGCAATGTTGGCGTTCATTTCTAGAGGTATAGAATATAAGAGCAGGGATGTGATGTTGAGGCTCTATAAGGTACTCATGAGACCACACTTGGAGTATTGTGTGCAGTTTTGGGCTCCTTATTTTAGAAAGGATATACTGACATTGAAGAGGGTTCAGAGAAGATTAACGAAAATGATTCCAGAAATTAAAGGGTTCCTGTATGAGGAACGTCTGGCAGCTCTTGGGCTGTATTCTCTGGAGTTCAGGAGAATGCGAGGGGATCTCATAGAAACATTCTGAATGTTACGAGGCCTGTACAGATTAGATATAGCAAAGTGATTTCCCATAGTAGGGGAGTCTAGGACAAGAGGGCATGACTTCAGGATTGAAGGATGTCCATTTAGAACAGAGATGCGGAGAAATTACTTTTTAGTCAAAGGGTGACAAATCTGTGGAATATGTTGCCACGAGTGCCTGTGGAGGCCAAGTCATTGGGTGCATTTAAGGCAGAGATAGATAGGTTGTTGATTAGCCAGGGCATCAAAGGATATGGAGAGAAGGCAGGGAAGTTGGGATGACTGGAAGAACTGGATCCGCCATGATTGAATGGCGGAGCAGACTCACTGGGCTAAATGGCTTACTTCTGCTCCTATATCTTATGGTCTTATGTTAAATTGGAATTCAAAGCGGGCTGAATATACCCAAATAACATCCAAAATTTAATTTCATTAAAATTATGTGTATATAGTTCTTTCCATGTCTACACATTAAGAACACTTAAGGGAAGATGAATTTCCATTCATTGTGATAATTTGACACTGACTGTTTGCCAGAATCTTCCTATGATTGTTTCAAACTGAAACGATGAATATGAACAATAACCTTTCAAGTATTGACGAACCAGCGAAGTTAAAATAGGTAGATATAAGAATGATTCTTTACAAATTAAATACAAGAATTTGCTTCTGAATTAATTGCTTCTCTGTTTAAAAAAAAAAGTCACTGCAATTCTGCAATGTATGCATAACAATTCAGTTTTTCCTATTTATTCATGATTAAACTATTGGCAGGAAGATGACTGGATTTTTTTTAATAGGCTTTAAATTAGACCATAAGACCTAGGAGCAGAATTAGGCCATTTGGCCCATCAAGTCTGCTCCTTCATTCTATCAGGGCTCATTTACTATCCTCTCATCTCCATTCTCTTGCCTTCTCCCCATAACCTTTGATTAATCAAGAACCTATCAAGCGCTGTATTAAATATACTCAATGAATTGGCCTGCACAACCATCTGTGGCAAAGAATTCCACAGATTCATCTACCTCTGGCTAAGGAAATTTTTCCTCATCTCTGTTCTAAATGGACATCCCTCAGTTCTGAGGCTTCAGATGCAAATATGAACTGTTGATTAAATTTGAAGTGTAACTCTGAACCATGAGTTCCTAAGTGAACCATGAACTGAGTTAATTGGAAGACATCACAGTTAGCCGGAAGACATCACATTTAGCTGGAAGACCAGACAGTACTTATTTAAATTTGTTATTTGTGTGTACTAGGGTGTCTGTAGTAAGGGTGTGAAGGTGGTGGGTGTTTCAGAGGAAGCATTGTAAATATAAGACCATAAGACAGGAGCAGAATTAGGCCATTTGGCCCAACAAGTTTGCTCTGCCATTCAATCATGGCTGATCCTTTTTAATGTCCCCCTCAACCCCATTTCCCTGCCTTCTCCCCATAACCTTTGATGCCATGTCCAATCATGAACCTATCAATCTCTGCCTTAAATACATCCAGCGATCTGGCTCTACAGCTGCACATGGCAACAAATTCCACAAATTCATTACCATCTGGCTAAAGAAATATCTCCACATCTGTTTTGAATGGACGCCGCTCTATTCTGAGGCTGTGAACGCTTGTTCTGGACTCTCCCACCATGGGAAACATACTTTCCACATCTACTCTGTCTAGGCCTTTCAACATTCAAAAGGTTTCAATGAGATCCCCTCTCATCCTTCTAAATACCAGTAAGTACAGACCGAGAGCCATCAAACTTTCCTCGTATGATAACCCTTTTATTCCTGGAATCATCCTTATGAATGTCATCTGGACCCTCTCCAATGTCAGCATATCTCTTCTAAAATGACGAGCCCAGAACTCTACACAATACTCAAGGTGAGGCCTCACCAGTACCTTATAAAGCCTCAGCATCACATTCTTGCTTTTGTATTCTAGACCTGTCAAATTGAATGCTAACTTTGCATATACCTACCTTACCACGTTAGGGAGTCCTGTGCAAGGACTCCTAAGTCCCTCTGCACCTCTGATTTTTGAATTTTCTCCCCATTTATAAAATAATTTAAATCTGTCTAAATCCTTTTGCAGTCTTTCTGCTCTCCAATAGTACCTGCCCTTTCACCTACCTTTATACCGTCTGCAAATTTGGCCACAAAGCCATCAGTTCTTTCATCCAAATTATGGACATACAACATGAAAAGAAGTGGCCCCAACACCAGCCCTGCAGCACACAACAAGTCACTGGTAGCCAACCGGAAAAAATGCCTTTTATTCCCACCCTTTGCCTCCCGCCAGTCAGCCAATCCATTCTAGTAACTTTCCCATAGTACCATGTGCTCTTATTTTTTAACCAGCCTCATGTGCGGCACCTTGACATAGGCCTCCTGAAAATCCAAATAATCAACATCCACTGACTCTTCTTTGTCTTTCCTGCCTGTTGTTTCCTAACAACAGATTTGTCTGGCTATATTTCCCCTTGAGAAAACCATGCTAACTTTGGCCCAATTTATCATGTGCCTCCAAATACCCCAAAACTTCACCCTTAATATTAGACTCCAACAATTTTCCAGCCACTGGAGTCAGGCTAACCAGCCAATAATTTCCTTTCTTCATAATAAGTAGTGTGACATTTGCAATTTTCTAATCCTTAGGAACCATTCCACAATTTAGTGATCATTGAAAATCATTATTATTGTCTCCACGATCTCTTCAGCTACCTCTTTCAGAACCATGGGGTGTAGTCCATCTGGTCCAGGTGACTTATCTACCTCCAGATTTTTCAGCTTCCCAAGCACCTTCTCCTTAGTAACGGTAATGACACTCACTTCTTTCCCTGATACTCTTGTATTTCTGACTTTAAATTGCAAATTCTAGTATATGCTCTTATTAACCTATCCTAACTACCGTAAAGAAGGAAGATGTACTGCTTCCTGCAACAGTTTTGCATACAACAACAAAATAATATTATTAGGGAATGAAACTGTTTCCATTTTCCTTCCAGTTTCGATGTCTTCAGGTGATTCCATTCCACAGGCCAATGATTGGTCTAGTTCTTCCTGCACCAGGTAAACGTGGCTCAGTCCCACAGGAGCATACACTACCACCCTCAAATGAGGCAGTCCTTTTCTTCCTCATGTAAACATTTTCAATTTGTGCTAGCCGTATATTCAAACTGCTTGTCCATTGGCAGGTTGGATAGCACTACCTGAATTCAATTCATGTAGGATTCTAAATAACAAGCAAAAAGGTCACCTTTACTCCTAAACTGGTCCAATCAAGTTTTGGAAAATTTTGCATGAAAATTTGTTGAGATCACAGACCATTGCAAATAACATAAGTTTGTTATGGTAGGTGATTTTAACATTCCACATATTGACTAGGACTCCCATACAGTAAAAAGGACTAGATGGAAAAGAGTTAGTCAAATGTGTTCAGGGAAGTTTCCTTCAGTAGTATGTGGAAGTTCCAATGAGAGAGTGTGCAATACTTGATCTGCTTTTAGGGAATGAGACAAGGCAGGTGAAAGAAGTTTGTGTAGGGGAGCACTGTACATCTAGTGATTGTAATGCCATTAGTTTCAAAGTAAACATAGAAGAAGGTGGGTCTGGTCCACAGGCTGAGATTCTAAATTTGAGGAAGGCCATTTTGATAGTATCAATAATGATCTGGCAGGTGTGGATGAGGACAGGCTCTTTTCTGACAAAGGTGTGCTTGGTAAATGGGAGGCCTTCAAAAGTGAAAGTTTGAGAATACAAAGTTAGTATGTGCCTGTAAGAATAAAAGGTAAAGGTAACTGGTTTAGGGAACATTGGTTTTCAAGGGATATTGAAGACCTGGTTAAGAAACAAAAAGGAGGTGTATAGCAGATAGGTCCAATTGAGGTACTTATGGAATATGAGAAATGCAAGGAACACTTAAGAAAGAAATTAGGAGTGCTAAAAGAAGACATGATGTTGGCCTAGCAGTCAAGGTGAAGTATTCAAGGTACATTTATTATCAAAGAATGTATAAATTATACAACCTTGAGATTTGTTTGCTTACTGGCAGTGACAAATCAAGGAACCTAAAAGAACCTAAGTAAAAAAAGTAAAGACCAACTCCCATGCACACAGAGAAAGAGATAAACAAAACAGATCATGCAAACAATAGAAGAGAGCAGCAGCATCTGCATTCCAAACCAAATTGAGTCCTTGGATCCAAATCCTCTGAGCAGCCTGGAGTAGGCCCAAAGTCTCGGTATTCAGTTAATCATATTAGTGGAGCAAATCACTGCAAAGTTCACAGACACGAACCCCAATAGCTGGGGGCAGCCTTACAGCTTTAGCAAGGCAGAGAGAAGAGCCCCCAGTCTATCAAAGGGCGAGTTTCTGTGCTGTACTTTTCTGTGACACTCACTCTCCTTAATGAAGACTATATGCCTTATAACACGAAGTGTCATAACATCTAAAAAATGTATATTTAATAGTAACTTCTCTGTTCATGCAATAACGTATTTATTATTGTAATTTGCCAGTGACATAACTTTCATAACCTTACATAATTTTTATGGAATTCATTGCTACAGTGGCCAAGTCAATAGGTACATTTAAGGCATAGTTTGATCAGTTCTTGATGGGTAAGAGCATCAAAGAGAGAAGGCAGCAGAATAGGGTTGAGAGGGATAATAAATCAAATATGATGGGCTGGAGGAGCAGACTCAGCGGGTCAAATGGTCCAATTCTGCTCCTGAGTCGTAAGATCTTATAAAGCAATACATTTTTTTCCTGTTTTCTTTCATCAGAATTCTGTAACCTTCAGGAATTATTCATCTTAACAAGCTGTACAGAAAACAACTCTAAATTCATGTCAAACTCAAACCTTCAAAAGTTGATCATCAAGATTGTATATTTTCTCAAAGAAGAAAAAGAAGAGACAACAAACGTTATTTATATGAGACTTCAAAGTAATTCATGTATAATGAATTACTTTGAAGATTAGTCACTTTTATGTATTAGAATGCAGCATGCACTTTGCACACAACAAGGCCAAATAAACAGCATCTGGCATGAATAATTAAAGAATCTGCTTTAGTCTAAGGGAAAATGCTAACCAGGACAGCGGGGATAACTCTATACTCTTCTTTAAATGGTGTAATTTAATATTTAAAATTCATGCAGATATAATAGATTGTCTGCTTGCCCTCCAGGGCATCAAAATAATTTGTGCATGAAGAAAATTGCTTCATTTTCAGGAATGAATACTCCTGCACATAAAACTTTAGCTTCTTAAAGGAAATAGAGTATAAGCATTTATATGAGCATAAAAATGCAGTCATTACTCCATGTAAGTGCTGCCAAGCTTTGGATGTTTGCACATATCTGGAAGTGCTGAACCCAATGGTTTCTTTGTGCTCTGGCATGGTATTCTTTGTAGAGAGAACATAGTCTTGTGACAATTCCACAAGCCCTTACACTGGGGAAACAAACAAGCTGCTTCTCAACCCACTGAGTTCTTCCAGCAGATTGTTTGTTGCTCCAGATTCAGCATCTACAGTATTTTGTATCTCCACTTATCGTGGAGAGCTTGTCCACTGAGCCCACACCAAGGTAATAAGATCACAAACGCTTTATTGGCAGAGAACTGAGTTCAAAGACTGTGAGAACAGATAATAGTTAACTCCAGCAAAAGGGTATTTATTCATTTTCTCTTGGCATCCATGATCTTTCTGGATTCCTTACTCCCAATATCTTGGTCGGTGGCATGAGGTCAGCTTTGACTGTGAACTTAAACAGAGTTAGCAATGTTAATATTATGGCTTCATGAAAGATTACTGACTCATAGTGGGCATAGTAGAACAGAAAGAGGTCATTCATTACATCAAGTCTAAACTAGATCACTGTAGAGCCATCCAGTCACCACTATTTCTTCCCTCTGAAACCATAGTTCTCCCATCAAATTCCTTCCTTTTAAAATCATAGATTGTCTGCCACAATATAGGCTGCAAGTTGCAATTCATTCCCACATTGCTGCATTAAAAAGGTCTGCATTTCCACCAAAGTCTTGCTCAAGATCATAAAACTGTACCCATAGACCATGTACCGTTAGCTAACAGAAAAAACTACCTTTTTTCTAAAGCTGTCATAATCTATCACATCCTTATCAAGTCTCCATTTGACCCCCTTTGCTTGCAAGAACAACCACAGCTTCTTCTCACTAACCTTAGAATTGAAATTCGTCATCTCTGGAACAGTTTTGGTAAATTCATCGCACCATCTCAAGGACCTTCTAACATATGAAGATCATAACTGGATGTATTTGTTTTCAATACAAAAGGTCGGGAAGAGACAGGTAGATTAGAGGAAATACCGCTGAAAGCGCAAGACCAAATGAATTAGATAGAATGCCCATGTTGCAATTGCTCAACACAGAGTCCCAGCTAGAAACAGCGAATCACAATTTCAGGAATTCAATATGTATTTAATATTCAATAACAGACATTCAGAGCTGAAATGGAATGTGCACTCTTATTGTTAAAACAAATTTTCATTAGACTGGGGCTTTTTGGACTCCAATATATTTGCCTGCCGCTGTTTACACACAAATTGTTTTTAGCAAATGCAAGGGTAAGAAAATCCTCAAAATATATATATATCATTGTCGAGTCAACACAAAAATAACTAGTGATATATGAATATAGTGACTGCTATTCACATTTATATTGTACTTTAAATTGATGTTGTATTACAAACACTATTCAAGTATCCCAGACACTGAAGATAAGCTGCATGTTGATCTGTATTGGTATTGAATTCGTTCAGCCAATGGACATGCTGACAGTCATGGTGCTTGGCTTTATGTGCCTCCATCAGCAGCGACTGGTTCCTGATGCAGTAATCCAACCAATGTGCTGTTGCAAACCACCTATCTCATTACTGCACACTTCCAACACCAAGAATATTGCTTTGTTTACCTCGCAAATGTGACAGTGAATCTATTAGTGGCACCGGTGCCGAACAGAAAGGCTGAAAAGCTTTAAGATGCTGTTTGTGTTTGCTCCAACAGTTGAATCACATATGATATCATATATTTGGCACACTGTCTAAAGGAGATAGCTGAACTAAACATTTTTTGCCTGTAATGCTTTCTCTGCCCATTCTTCTATTCCTTTTATTTAGGTCATATGTCGTTGCAAAGACTTTAATACAACTTAGTCCAACACTGAAACAAACCCTTCGGGCTACAGTATGTATGATGTTGGTGCCGACCACGATACAAATTCAAACTTAGTCTGTCTGTATTTGCATGGCTTTATATCCCTTCATTTCTTAACTGTTCATGCCAGAACCAGAATCAGGTTTATTATCACTGGCATGTGTCGTGAAATTTGTTAACTTAGCAGCAGCAGTTCAATGCAATACATAATATAGAAAAAAAGTAAAAATAAAAATAACTAAGTAAATCAATTACAGTATTACATTGAATAGATTGAAAATCGTGCAAAAACAGAAATAGTACGTACTTAAAAAGTGAGGTAGTGCTCATGGGTTCAATGTCCATTTAAGAATCGGATGGCAGAGGGGAAGATGCTGTTCCTGAATCGCTGAGTGTGTGCCTTCAGGCTTCTGTACCTCCTACCTGATGGTAACAGTGAGAAAAGGGCATGTCCTGGGTGCTGGGAGTTCTTAATAATGGACGCTGACTTTCTGAGACACCACTCCTTGAAGATATCCTGGATACTTTGTAGGCTAGTACCCATGATGGAGCTGACTAAATTTACAACCCTCTGCAGCTTCTTTTGGTCCTGTGCAGTAGCCCCCACCCCCCATAGCAGACAGTGATGCAGCCTGTCAGAATGCCCTCCACGGTACATCTATAGAAGTTCTTGAGTGTTTTTGTTGACATATCAAATCTCTTCAAACTCCTAATGAAGCATTGTTGTTGTCTTGCTTTCTTTATAACTGCATTGATGTGTTGGGACCAGGTTAGGTCCTCAGAGATCTTGACACCCAGGAACTTAAAACTGCTCACTCTCTCCACTTCTGATCCCTCTATGAAGATTGGTATGTGTTCCTTCGACTAACCCTTCCTGAAGTCCATAACCAGCTCTTTTGTCTTACTGACATTGAGTGCCAGGTTGTTACTGCAACACCACTCCACTAGTTGGTATATATCACTCTTGTACGGCCTCTCATATCCATCTGACATCCTACCAACAATAGTTGTATCATCAGCAAATGTATAGATGGTATTTGAGCTGTGCCTAGCCGCACAGTCATGGGTATAGAGAGAGTAGAGCAGTGGGCTAAACACACACCCCTGGAGTGCATCAGTGTTGATCGTCAGCGAGGAGGAGATATTATCACCAATCCATGCAGATTGTGGTCTTCCAGATAAGAAGTCAAGGATCCAATTTCAGAGGGAGGGACAGAGGCTCAGGTTCTGTAACTTATCAATCAGGATTGTGGAAACTACTACTACTATGTCAACTCAGGCCTAGGGGGCCGTCGTCGGGCACGATGACAGACTCTCCACTTCTCCTTCTCCCTCATCAGTGTGTTCAGTTCATCTACGTTAGTCGCGCCGCTGTCTTCTAGGAGCATGTTGACCATAGTCTTGGGAGGGTGCCAAGGGTTCATCCTCCCGTGCTTGAGCTCCCATATGATGACTAGGCTGGCAGGTAGCTCGAGGTGGTTTAGACAGTGCCCTGCTAGTTGCAGTCTTCTCGCCTCGATTTTAGTGGTGAGCATCGGTAGGTCGCCATAGACCTCAACGTTCGTCGTGTACTGGTGTCAACTCACGTCAAGAGCCATCCGGAGCATTTGTGTACAGCAACCATCTAGAGACTTCCGCATAGTCTTGGTGAGTGTCCACGTCTCGCATCCGTACGTGAGAATGGACTCTATGACTGCTAGGAAGACCCTCTTTTTAAGCCCTCTGGTCAGGTTCGACTTCCAGATTTCCTTCATGTCATTCATAGCCCTCCATGCCAGCACCTTCCGTATCTTTATGTCCTTCTCCGAACTCATCATTCTTGACCCGAGGTACTTGTAGTCAAAGACTTCCTTAATGGTATCATTCTTTACGATCTTGAGAGTACTTTTGTCGCAGTTAAACGCCATGTACTCTGTCTTTTTAGCGTTTAGGTAAAGTCCAACTTTATTGCACTCAATTTCCACTTTTGTCAGTAGCTGCTGTGCTTCCTCCATCTGGTCAGAGATCAGGACTATGTCATCTGCAAAATCGAGATCTGTGAGCATAACTGGTCTGACCCTTTCGGTTCCTTTTGGTTTTATGGTAAAACCAAGCTTGTCATGATCTTTGGTAGCTTGACGCAGAGCGTAATCAAGCACGATTATAAAGATGTAGAGTGCCAGAGTGTCTCCTTGCAGCACACCAGCTAGGAGCTCGAACAGTGGGCTAGACAAGGGAGATGCAGTGGATGTTGTATATTTGGATTTTCAGAAGGCCTTTGACAAGATGCCACACATGAGGCTACTTAACAAGATAAGAGCACATGGAATTACGGGAAAGTTACATACGTGGATAGAGCGTTGTCTGATTGGCAGAAACAGAGAGTGGGAATAAAGGGATCCTGTTCTGGTTGGCTGCCAGTTACCGGTGGTGTTCCACAGTGGTCGTGTTGGGGCCGCTTCTTTTTACATTGTACATAAACGATTTGGATTATGGAATAGATGGCCTTGTGGCTAAATTTGCTGATGATACGAAGATAAGTGGAGGGGCCAGTAGTGCTGAGGAAATGGAGAGTCTGCAGAGAGACTTGGATAGATTGGAAGAATGGGCAAAGAAGTGGCAAATGAAGTACAATGTTGGAAAGTGTATGGTTATGCACTTTGGCAGAAGTAATAAACGGGCAGACTATTATTTAAATGGGGAAAGAATTCAAAGTTCTGAGATGCAATGGGACTTGGGAGTCCTTGAACAGGATACCCTTAAGGTTAACCTCCAGGTTGAGTCGGTGGTGAAGAAGGCGAATGCAATGTTGGCATTCATTTCTAGAGGAATGGAGTATAGGAGCAGGGATGTGATGTTGAGGCTCTATAAGGTGCTGGTGAGATCTCACCTGGAGTACTGTGGGCAGTTTTGGCCTCCTTATTTAAGAAAGGATGTGCTGACGTTGGAGAAGGTACCGAGAAGATTCACTAGAATGATTCCGGGAATGAGGGGGTTAACATATGAGGAACGTTTGTCCGCTCTTGCACTGTATTCCTTGGAGTTTCGAAGAATGAGGGGAGACCTTATAGAAACATTTCGAATGTTGAAAGGCATGGACAGAGTGGATGTGGCAAAGTTGTTTCCCATGATGGGGCAGTCTAGTATGAGAGGGCATGACTTAAGGATTGAAGGGCACCCATTCAGAACAGAAATGCGAAGAAATTTTTTTAGCCAGAGGGTGGTGAATCTATTGAATTTGTTGCCACGGGCAGCAGTGGATGCCAAGTCATTGGGCGTATTTAAGGCAGAGATTGATAGGTATCTGAGTAGCCAGGGCATCAAAGGTTATGGTGAAAAGGCAGGGGAGTGGAACTAAATGGGAGAATGGATCAGCTCATGATAAAATGGCAGAGCAGACTCAATGGGCCGAATGGCCGACTTCTGTTCCTTTGTCTTATGGTCTTATGGAACACTGCTGTTTCTCTGTCTGGTGATACAACTTTCGCCATGGTTTTGGTATAGCTGGACTCTATTGCTCTCAGTAGATGGTCTGACACTCCGTAAGCTTTCAGGATCTTCAGCATTTTACCTCGGTGAATAGAGTCAAAAGCTTTGTGAAAGTCGATGTAAGTTATCACGGCTGGTAGGTTGTTCTTCCTGACTTCCTCGATGATTCTACGGAGAGCAAGTATTTGCATTACTGTTGTGTGCTTCTGCCAAAAACCATTCTGATTGAATCTTGGCTTAGGGTCAATGGTGGTGCGAATCCTGTTCAAGACCATCGGATTGTATAGTTTTGCTAAGATGCAGGTCAAGCTGATACCATGGTAGTTATCTGTCTTCATGAGGGATCCAGACTTGGGGACTGGAATAATGTTTAAGAGTGACCACTGTTCTGGTTTGTCGCCTTTTATCAGTGCCATATTACATATGCCCAGCAAGATGTCATCCAGGCCACAGTTCTTCAGGACAGCTGGTGGTATCCCATCTGGTCCAACGCTCCTGCCCTGTTTGAATACATATTTAGCTTTCTTTAGTTCCTCAATGATGAATGGGCCGTCATCGATGTCAACTTGCATTAGTATCGTGGGTCTGTCCTCTTCTTCTTCTGTGATCGTTGGAGGGCTTCCCAGCAGGTTCTTAAAGTGGATAAACCATGTCTAGACACAGTCCTCTGCTGTTTTACCACTTATTTGACCTGATGGGAACTTCTTCCATCTACTGATCTCATTGACTAGGCGCCATGCTTCTCCATGCTGCTTGTCTTCATTAGCAGCCTCTACCTCTCTAATCCTCTCAGCTAGTTCCTCTTCCTTCAGTCGGTCGTAGGTGGCAAAGAGATTCTTCTTTGCTGTCTTGAACTAGTCTCTCAGCTCTTCTGTTTCTCTCCTTCTAAGTTCGGCATGACAAGCATTGACCACACTTCTTGCTGAGACGACATCAGGATGTTTCGAGATTCAGCTCTTCTTGATTCGCTTCACGGTAGGCAAACACTTTGTTGCATCTGTGTGTGCGTCTATGAGCCGTCGATAGCAGTCGGTGGCAGTCTCTTCCTTCCTCCATTCCAGTGGGCCAAAGCAACTTCTCACCTCCACTGTGTACTGGGCTTGGAGAATAGGTTGTGAGGAGAATGCCTTCCAGTCTATCTTCTCCTTGGGACCTGTGGCTTTGGGTTGCCACAGGCTCAGACTCACTTGCATTGACACTACTCTGTGGTCAGAGCTGATCGAGTTGAAGGTGCTGTAGGCTTCTGTGTTGATCACACAATTACGCCATTTTGTTCTTACGATGATGTAATCGAGCTGTTTCCTGTAGGTGGGGGCTCTGTTTTCGTATGTCCACAATTTACCAGCTGGCTTCTTGAATTGTGTGTTGGTGACAATGAGATTATGGGGATGATGGTGTGGAATGATGATGTTAAACGCTGAGCTACAGTTGATGAACAGCATCCTGACATAGGTGTTTGTATTGTCCATGTGGTCTAAGGCCATGTGAAGAGCCATTGAGTTTGCATCTACCATTGACCTATTGTGACGTAAAGCAAATTACAGTGGGTGCAGGTCCTTGCTGAGGCAGGAGTTCAATCTAGTCATGATCAACCTCTCAAAGCATTTCATCACTGTAGACGTGAATGCTACTGGGTGATAGTCATTAAGGCAGCTTGCATTATTATTCTTAGGCATTAGTATAATTGTTGCCTTTTTGAAGCCAGTGGGAACTTCTGCCCATAGCAGTGAGAAGTTGAAAATATCCTTGAATACTCCTGCCAGTTGGTTGGCACAAGTTTTCAGAGCCTTACCAGCTACTCCGTCAGGGCCTTATGCTTTGCAAGCGTTCACCCTCTTTAAAAACAGCCTTACATTGCCACTGAGACGGAGATCACAGGGTCACTGGGTGCAGCAGGGATCTTCACAGCTGTAGTTATATTCTCCCTTTCAAAGAGGGCATAGAAGGCATTGAGTTCATCTGGTAGTGAAGTATCACTACCATTCATGCTGTTGGGTTTTGCTTTGTAGGAAGTAATGTCTTGCAAACCCTGCCAGAATTGCTGTGCATCCATTGTTGCCTCCAACCTCATTCAAAATCGTCTAAATGCCTCTGAAATCGTGCTATTATATCTGCTACCAAAAGGATAATTGTGCAGAAAACAGTTCTTTCTTTGGTTCACAGAAAGCTGAAGAGTGTGGATCAAAAGCTCAGCAAAAATATACATCATACTTCTGCATGTATCTTCATCAAAAATCTTAATGCTGTGTCAGATTGAAAGTATTTTTCCAGTATCATTTATCTGAGAACAATCACAAGAGATTTCGAGGGAGTGCTCAATTATCTTGTGATTTGGCACTCCTTATTATATCATTCAGGATCTAGGCAGACACAATTTTAATGGCAAAACTGAGTAAAGTAATGCATTGTCACTTTGCAGCAACATAATGTTATTAAAAAAAAGATACCATTTTACTTAAACCAGCAGAGCTGAAATGCCAGCATTGGTTAACATTTCACTCAGCCTTCCTTCGAATACAGGCTTCCCACTCTTTGTCTGATTGTCTGCAGCTAAGACAGCAGGTGAGTTGGAATTGTTTTTTCTCTCTCTGCTCTAGCCATGATTCTCTGATAAATCAAATAATAAATTTCTTCACTGACGTATCTAGGGAGATCCAGTGGCATAATAGATAGCCTTGTCAAAAGATAATGCTGAAGTACAGTAGTAATAGGAGGATGTGTTTGACTTACAGTGAATTTCATTATATCCATTCATCTTTCAGCAAAAAGTGTTTTTATAGTTTATTCTTTTCAACAACAGGGGTAGCTAATGTAGAGAAATAAAAACATCTCTATGCATTCATATAAGGAATGAGATGAAACTAAAGAAGGTTAGCATGGTGAATGGGTTTTAAAGGATGCGTCCTTGGGGACGGTCCGAGGGGACAATGCAATAGCACAGGATCAGGGCCAGTGAGACCATAATGTAGTGAAGAAATGGAAACAGGAATACTCAGCAGGTCAAGAAATGATCATAGAAGGTATCGACTTGCGACGTTAGTTCTGTTTTCCTCTTCTCAGTAGCTGCCTAACTTGCCGACTGTTACAGTATTTTCTGTTTTAATTTCCGACTTCCAGCATCTGCAGTTTTTTTGCTTTGCAAATACAATGAAAAATACAAGAATAATGAGGACAAAGAAAAGAACAGCTCAGACGAGACTTTATTCCACACAATATGTAAGTCATATTTCATTATCCACCCGAATTGCCCCTGAACTGGGTAACTTCCTTAGGCATTTGACACCCAGAAAAGTCAGCCATTGCTCTGCCTAAGACTGCAGGGAACTGCGTAGAGTTATGGACACAGCTCAGCACATCACAGAAACTGGCCTCCTTTCCATGGACTCTGTCTACACATCTCACTGACTTGGTAAAGCAGCCAGCATAATCAAAGAGCCCACCCGTGCCAAACATTCTCTCTTCTTCTCATTGGGGAGGCTGGAAATATCTGAGCACGTAAGATTGTAACAACAGTTGTCATGGGGGACTTTAACTTGCACATAATTTGGGCAAATCAAGTTGACAAAGCAGTTTTCAGGAGAACTTCATGGAATGCATCTGAGATAGCTTTCTTGAGCCGCGTGTTACTGAACTTAAAAGCAAAATGCTATCATAGATGTGATCCTGTGCAATGAGTCAAGTAAAATTGATAATTTAGTAGTTAGGAATCCTCCTGGAAGAAGTGACGATAGTATGAATGAATTTGTCATACAAATGGTGTGTGCAATGACTTGACAGCATATTATTCCTAAACAAGGGAGACTAGAATGGGATGAAGGAGGAGTTGGCTAGCTTAGACAGGGAACACCAGCTACATGAGGCAATAGTTGAGGGACGGTGGAAACTCACTACAAGATTTTTAACAGTGCTCAGTAGTAGTACATTCCAATTAAAGGGAAGGATGATGAAGTTGTGGAGAGCCAGTTTTGGATAAAGAAAGGCACCAAACTAAAAGTTCATGCACTCACAGTCATCAAGGCTAGTGTGAGAATGAAAGATTGGGAAAACTTAAAAAAACATCAAAGAGGATAAATTAGGAAAGTAAAAAAGCACAAAATGTGAAAAGTTTTTAAAATTATATTAAATCAAAAAGGGTGGCTAAAGTGTACGTAGGTCTCTTGGAAAATGAGAGGGGAGAGGAATTAATATTGAGTAATGCTGAAATGCTAAAGCTTGGAGTGACTATTTTGTGTCATACAGAAAATGCCAAAGAGAGATGTTATGGGATGCAAGGGTAGATGAGAACAGTGATACAATCACTATAACTAATGAGGTAGTTCTGAGCAAAGCAGTGAGCCTAGAGGGAAACAAGGCCCCTGGTCCTGTTGGAATGCATCTGTGGATACTGAAAGAAATGGCGCAAGTTATAGTAGATAATTTACAAAATTCTCTGGATTCTGGGCAGGTGCTGGAAGATTAGAAGACAGTGAATGGCACATCACTGTTTAAAAAGAATGTAGGCAAAAGGCAAGTATCTATAGGCCAGTTAGCTTAGTGTCTATAGTCATGAAAATGCTTGAAGCTATCACTAAGGAAAAAGTTGGAAGACATCTGGATAGAAGTGGTTCTATTAAGGGGGGACTGCATGTATTCATGAAAAGCAGATCTTGCTAACAAATATACTGGAATTCTTTGAATATTAGATTATATTTATTGAGGTACAGCATGGAATAGACCCTTCTGACCCTTCAAGCCATGCCACCCAGCAATCCCCCGTTTTAATGAGGCATAGGAATTGATGGCAGAGTAGGAGTAGAATTGGACAAAATAACAGAGGTGGAAATAAGCGGACATTACTGTGGAAGGATAAGGTTGGAAACTCAGTTTGTAATTACAGAGCTGAAGTTGTAACTGGTGTGAGGCAGTGTTTGAGGAGGAGATGGTGTGGTCAGAATCAATAATAAGGAGGCAAAGAGTCTTCTGGGAACTGAAGGCTTGGAAATTTCATTTTCCCAATTTTGGCTTGTCTCTGACAAACTGCTAGTGAAACAATTTGATGCTAGAGAAGCAAATGCCTAAATCTTTCCCTCAACAACTCTCTTCATTTAGGTCCATTAATATAAAACCGTATGCATGGAAATATACTCCAAAGTTATAAACAATGTCAAAAGAGAATTAAGAATAGTTAATGATGATCCCCTGGGAAATTACAAATTTGTGGTAAGGTGTAAGAACTAAAGCCACCCAGAGAGTTGCTCAGCACTTGACTGGATGGGTAGAAATGAAACCAGTCAAAGGCCATCTAGCCAATAGAGAGAATCTGCATCTGTGGAGGTAAAGGCATTGTTGATATTTTAGGTTGAGACATTAATGCTTCTTCTTCCAGCATCTTTAGCCTCTTGTGACTCCAATAGAGGAAAGCTGAAGGATAAGCTTCTAATGTACAAACATTCATTCTGTTTCCCCGGTGAATCCACTTCCTCATTCAACAAGATTATGGCTGATCTGATTATAAGCTCAACCCCAGCAGGCATACCTACCCTGGGAAATCATTCACCAACTTACTCATCAAGGACTGAAAGGAGAATCAGAAGGATAATGAACATAGTCAAAGCTACAAAAGTAAGTTTTTGCTCAGATATATTCCAATGTTCTGGTTGGGTTAGAAACCTTTCCTTCGAAGCTAAAGTGGAGATCTACAGGAAACTTGGTCCAGAGGGTAGTACTTGAGAGGGAAAAGCCTGTAGAAAAAGTTGGGTTCTGTAAGGGCAGGTGGGCAGTCAGTAGTTGAGTGAGAAAGATGTTGAGGGAGCAGGAAATGAGCTTCAGGGATGAGACGACATCAAAGAGACCAAAGCGATTTGAAAGGAAAGCCACGGGAGATGGTTGGGTTTTCATATTTATGTCCTTTTCTTTGGGGATCTTATTTATTATCTACCAGTAATTGACCAGGAAAATCCACAAGAAAATAGCTAACTGTGGGTGGCAGGAGATCCCAGGATGTGGTTTGGTGGCAAAGGAAGGGAACATCTAAGGCATTTATACAGTTGATATCAACCATTGCTGACAAAACACTGAATATACACTCAGAGGCCAGTTTATTAGGTACCTTCTAAATAGATAAATAGAGGGATAGCTCAAGCAAAGCGGCCAGTGAGTGAGTGGGCCAGTGAAGGAGTGGAGCTTTGAGGCTTTGACTCGAGAGATTCTGGCAGTTTTGGCAGTTGGTCTGTGCAATCAAGTCAATCAAGATTTGAATAGATCAGCAGAAAGCCATTGATTAGACAATCAAGATTTGAATAGCTCAGACTCAGCAGAAAGCAGCTGATTGGGCAGTTGAGGTCAGGTGACCAAACATTTTGAAAAGTTCAAACAGATAAATTGAGGGATAGCTCAAGCGAAGCGGCCAGTGGAAAGTGGCCAGTGAAGGAGAGGAGCTTCGAGGCTTTGACTCGAGAGGCTTCGCCGAGAAGAGGTGGAGGACAAGCTAGCTCACAGTTAGTTTTTACAATGTCTCCTGAGACGGTGATGTGCCTCTCATGTGAGATGTGGCAGTCTTGGGGGAACTCCCTTCTCCCACAGAGTCACATCTGCCAGAAGTGAATACAGCTGGGTGATCTGGAAGACCGTGTAAGGAATCTGGAGCAGCAGCTGAATGACCTTCGACTCATAAGGGAGAATGAGGCAGTCATAGATGAGAGCTACAGGGAGGTAGTCACACCTAGGCTGTCAGAAGCAGGTCATTGGGTGACAGTCAGAGGGGGGAAAGCGAAGGTGAGCAGGCAGGTAGTGCAGAGCACCCCTGTAGCCATTCCCCTAAATGATAAGTTTACCGTCCTGGATACTGTTGGCGGGGATGACCGACCAGGTGTGAGCCATGGTGGCAGGGCCTCCAGCACTGAGTCTGACCCTGTGGTGCAGAAGGGTGGGACGGAGAAGAGGAGAGCTGTCGTCATTGGAGACTCTATAGTCAGGGGAGCAGACAGGAGATTTTGTGGACGTGAGAAGGACACCCGCATGGTTTGTTGCCTCGAGGGTGCCAGGGTCCGGGATGTCTCTGACCAGGTGCATGACATCCTGGTATGAGAGGGAAAGCAACCAGAAGTCGTGATACATGTTGAGACCAATGACATAGGCAGGAAGAGGGATGAGGTCCTGAAGTGTGAATTTCGGGAGCTAGGCAGAAGACTGAGGAACAGGACCTCAAGGGTGGCGTTCTCAGGATTGCTGCCAGTTCTACGTGACAGTGATGGTAAGAATTGGAGGAGATGGCAGTTGAATGCGTGGCTGAGGAGTTGGTGCAGGGAGCAGGGTTTTAGATTTTTAGATCATTGGGATCTCTTCTGGGGAAGGTGGGACCTATACAGATTGGATGGGTTGCACCTGAACTCGAGGGGGAGCAATATCCTTGCTAGCATGGTTCGTGAGGGTTTAAACTAATTTGCGAGGGGGATGGGACCCAGAGCGATAGAGCAGTGAAAGAAGTGCATGGAGTAAAGCCAGATCTGACATACAGAGAGGCTTTGAGGAAAGAGATGCAGAATAAATGGTGTAAAGACAGTAAGGTAGAAGGGCTGAAATGTGTGTACTTCAATGCAAGAAGCATCAGGAACAAAGGTGATGAACTGAGAGCTTGGGTACGTACATGGAATTATGATGTAGTGGCCATTACAGAGACTTGGCTGGCACCAGGGCAGGAATGGATTCTCAATATTCCTGGATTTCAGGAAGCAAGAAAGGAGCTTAAGAAGGGGCTGAGAAGAGCAAGAAAGGAGCATGAGAAGGCCTTGGCGAGTAGGGTAAAGGAAAATCCCAAGGCATTCTTCAATTTTGTGAAGAAAAAAAGGATGACAGGAGTGAAGGTAGGACCGATTAGAGATAAAGGTGGGAAGATGTGCCTGGAGGCTGTGGAAGTGAGCAAGGTCCTCAATGAATACTTCTCTTCAGTATTCACCAATGAGAGGGAACTTGATGGCGGTGAGGCCAATATGAGTGAGGTTGATGTTCTGGAGCATGTTGATATTAAGGGAGAGGAGGTGTTGGAGTTGTTAAAATACATTAGGACAGATAAGTCCCCAGGGCCTGATGGAATATTTCCCAGGCTGCTCCACGAGGCAAGAGAAGAGATTGCTGAGCCTCTGGCCAGAATCTTTATGTCCTCGTTGTCCACGGGAATGGTACCGGAGGATTGGAGGGAGGCGAAAGTTGTCCCCTTGTTCAAAAAAGATGGTAGGGATAGTCCGGGTAATTATAGACCAGTGAACCGTACGTCTGTGGTGGGAAAGCTGTTGGAAAAGATTCTTAGAGATAGGATCTATAGGCATTTAGAGAGTCATGGTCTGATCAGGGACAGTCAGCATGGCTTTGTGAAGGGCAGATCGTGTCTAACAAGCCTGATAGAGTTCTTTGAGGAGGTGACAAGGCATATAGATGAGAGTAGCGCAGTGGATGTGATATATATGGATTTTAGTAAGGCATTCGACAAGGTTCCACACGGTAGGCTTATTCAGAAAGTTAGAAGGCATGGGATCCAGGGAAGTTTGGCCAGATGGATTCAGAATTGACTTGCCTGCAGAAGGCAGAGGGTGGTGGTGGAGGGAGTACATTCAGATTGGAGGATTGTGACTAGTGGTGTCCCACAAGGATCTGTTCTGGAACCTCTACTTTTCGTGATTTTATTAACGACCTGGATGTGGCGGTAGAAGGGTGGGTTGGCAAGTTTGCAGATGACACAAAGGTTAGTGGTGTTGTAGATAGTGTAGAGGATTGTCAAAGATTGCAGAGAGACATTGATAGGATGCAGAAGTGGACTGAGAAGCGGCAGATGGAGTTCAACCCGGAGAAATGTGAGGTGGTACACTTTGGAAGGAGAAGCTCCAAGGCAGAGTACAAAGTAAATGGCAGGATACTTGGTAGTGTGGAGGAGCAGAGGGATCTGGGGGTACATGTCCACACATCCCTGAAAGTTGCCTCACAGGTGGATAGGGTAGTTAAGAAAGCTTATGAGGTGTTAGCTTTCGTAAGTCAAGGGATAGAGTTTAAGAGTCGTGATGTAATGATGCAGCTCTATAAAACTCTGGTTAGGCCACACTTGGTGTACTGTGCCCAGTTCTGGTCACCTCACTATAGGAAGGATGTGGAAGCATTGGAAAGGGTACAGAGGAGATTTACCAGGATGCTGCCTGGTTTAGAGAGTATGCATTAGGATCAGAGATTAAGGGAGCTAGGGCTTTACTCTTTGGAGAGAAGGAGGATGAGAGGATACATGATAGAGGTGTACAAGATAATAAGAGGAATAGATAGAGTGGATAGCCAACGCCTCTTCCCCAGGGCACCACTGCTCAATACAAGAGGACTTGGCTTTAAGGTAAGGGGTGGGAAGTTCAAGGGGGATATTAGAGGAAGGTTTTTCACTCAGAGAGTGGTTGGTGTGTAGAATGCACTGCCTGAGTCAGTGGTGGAGGCAGATACACTAGTGAAGTTTAAGAGACTACTAGACAGGTATATGGAGGAATTTAAGGTGGGGGCTTATATGGGAGGCAGGGTTTGAGGGTCAGCACAACATTTTGGGCTGAAGGGCCTGTACTGTGCTGTACTATTCTCTGTATGTTCTATGTTCTAACATGATAAAGTGGCCACTAAGTGTATTCTCTTGTTCTCCTGCTGCTGTAGCCCATCCAATTCAAATGTTCAATGTGTTGCATTTTTGGAGATATTTGTCTACACATCACGGTTGTAACACATAGTTTTTTGAATAACTGTTATGTTCCGGTCAGCCTAAACCAGTTCAGTCATTCTCCTCTGACCTCTCTCAATAATAAGGTGTTTTCGCCCACAGAACTGCCCAATGGATTTTTTTTTTTTTGCTTTTCGTACCATTCCCAATGAACTCGAGAGACTGTTATGTGTGAAAATCCCAGGGGTTCAATAGTTTCTGAGATACTCAAACTACCCCGTCTGGCACCAACAATCATTCCTGGTCAAAATCATTGAGATCGCATTGCCTCCCCATTCTGATGTTTGGTCTGAAGAACTGAACTTCTTGACCATGTCTGCATGCTTTGTGCATTGAGTTGCTACCACATGATTGGCTGATTATATATTTGCATTAACCAGCAGGTGCAGAAGTGTACCTAATAAAGTGGCCACTGAGTGTACTTTGCAGCTCTCAAGCTAACACACAGTACCCTCCGTGCCAATGTTAAAGCAATGCTTGGTGCTACAATTTAAGGACATAATGATTGCACAAAAGACTATTGAATGGGTTTTCAATTAATAGAGTAGCACAAATAGGCAATAATTTATGTTCTTTTATCACCTGCTTGGCATTCCCTCAATCAGGAAAGAATTATTGTTGTGGTAACCTGAAATGAGAGAGAACCATTAAATATGTTTGCATTTATTGGAAATCTGTTAAAAATGCATTGAGCTACCAGTCCGGAAAATGGAGAAAAATCAACTTTGCTTCATTGCTCTATCAATATATTGTATTATCCCCTTATTGGCTCCTTTTCAACAAAAAACATTTTTGCCAACATTGTTGAAAGGAAATTCTAAAATTGCTGATGTTTATTAGTCCTCTTAAGCATTATAATTTTGATTAAAATGATTTTTAAAAATTCTCATTTTGATGGTGGTTGAATTGCCACTTCCCATCCGTCGCTGGTGGGCAGTGGAGGAAGCAAAAGGTAAAATCTGCATAGAGTACAATGATCTTGACTGGTTACTGTCTCTGAAAGAACTTCAGTGCAAGTGATTTGATAAAGAAGACGGTTTATCTGTTTTAATTCATTAATGCTCTGCGGTTATGCCAGCATTCATGGCTCAGTTCCAAACGGCCCACGTAAAGATGGTGTACTGAACTGCCATGTGGGAGATACTTCCACAATATTGTTGGGTTTGAAGGTCAATAGCTTTGCCCATAGAAAATGAAGCAATGATATTACACTGGGTTAATAACAAGTAGGACTTAAAAGTTAATTGCAGACCTTGGTATTTGCATGACATTGCTGTTTTTCTACCAACAGGTAATAGAGATCACCAATTTGTAAGTGTTTTCAATGATTAGCAAGTTACCAAGGTGCACTTTGTCACAAGTACACACTGAGACTATGGTGTACAAGTGATCAAAATGTAAGCGTCCTCTGGTGCCAATCAAGGTGGGGGTTGCATTATCCTAGAGCAGGGGTGGCCAACCTTTTACATTCCATGCATCAATTTTTTCGCTCACGAGTTCAGATGCGCCATACAACTCTTGTACCCCCATTCAATTCTTGTAAAAATATGTTAATATAGAACTCATGTGTGAGAAAAAATCGCATCTGAACTCGTGCGTGAAAAAATTGACGCATGGAATGTAAAAGGTTGGCCACCCCTGTCCTCGAGCATTGAGCTTCTTGTGAGCTGTTGGAGCTATAATCATCCATACAAGAGTAATGTATTTCACAACAATGGTCAAATAGTGGATGTGGTGTACAGTACATGGATTTTAGTAAGGTGTTTGACAAGGTTCCGGTTGGTAGGGATATTCAGAAAGTCAGGGGGCATGGGATCCAGGGAAACTTGGATATGTGGATTCAAAATTAACTTGCTACTAAAAGCTGAGGGTGATAGTAGATTAAGACTATTCTGCCTGGAGGTCAGTGACCTGTGGGATACAACAGGGATCTGTTCTGGGACTGCTGCACTTCGTGATATATATAAATTACTTGGATGAGGAAATGGAAGGGTGGGTTAGTAAGCTTGCAGATGACACAAAGGTTGGTGGTGCTGTGGACAGTGTAGAAGGTTGGTGTAGTTTACAGCAGAACATCGACAGGATGCAGAGTTGGGCTAAGAAGTGGCAGATGAAGTTCAGTCCAGGAAAGTATGAAGTTATGCACTTTGGAAGGTTGAACTTGAAAGCAGAATGGAGGGTTAATGGCAGGATTCTTAGCAGGTTGGAGGAGCAGAAGTATCTTGGGGTCCATGTCCATAGATCCCTCAAAATCACAGTGCAAGTTCATAGGGTGGTTAAGAAGGCATATAATGTGTTGGCTTTCATTACTTGGAGGATTATGGTCGAGAGCCACAAGGTAATGTCGATAAACTCTGGTTAGATTACATACTTGGAGTATTATGTATAGTTCTGGTCACCTCATTATAGGGAGGATATGGGAACTTTAGAGAAGGTGCAAAAGGGATTTACCAGCATGCTGCCTGCATTAGAGGGTTTGTCTTATGAGGTCGTTTCATAATGCAGGTGTTTTTCTATTCATACTTCTAATGGCTCAAATGATGAAGTGCAGCCCGGGAGGAGCAGACGTGAGTCTGTCCGTTTGAGAGCGGGTTTGAGTCAATCTTTGTCTGGCATTTTGTCCACGTCGGTAGCCCTGCACTGTCCTCACCTGATGGAGTCCTTGAAGTACACACGCCTCCACACCATGTCAATGTGTTGATCCAGGTCATGGAGGTCTTATGAGGTAAGGTTGAATAAGCTAGGTCTTTCTGTTTGGATTGAAGAAGGATGAGTGGTGATTTGACAGAGGTGTATAAGAGACATCGATAGAGTGGACAGCCAACACCTTTTTCTCAGGACGGAAATGGCTAGTACAAGAAGACATACTGTAATTTTAAGGTAATTGGAGGAATGTATAGGGAGGAATGTCAGAAGAAGGACTTTCAGACAGAGGGTTGTGGGTGCATGGAACGTGCTGCCAGGTGAGGAGGTGTTTAGAGACGTTGGAGGGTTAATGCTAGTCAATAGTAGTACATCCGTCATCTTGCTGCTGATGAAAGGAAATTGGAGGACTATGTAGGAGGGAAGTGTTGTATTGATCTTGGAGTATGTAAAGGATCATCACAGCATTGTGATACAAAGGTTCTGTACTGTGCTGTACTCCGTAATGTTCTTTGTTCTATGTTCTACGTTTTATGTTCTATTGCACTCCAGATTTGTACTTTGTAAATAGTAAAAAAGGAATTGGAGGTTCAGAAAGTGATTCACAGCTCTGATCTTCCTCAGCACTAATATAGTTGACCTCACTGAGCTATTTTTCTTATAGTGACAGAATGATAACAGTGAGATTGAGACAATGACAATGCATTTTGCGGCCAGATTTAATCGTGTTAGAAAAGGTCATTGCATGGAACTTGTGCACTTAGTGATTCAGCACAGAGTGGGCCCTTCTGGCCCTTGTGTCAAGTGGCCTCAGCGACCCCAGAGGCCCTCCATTGGCTGGGTTCGACCATGGGTGTTGAGTCCCAGCTGTCTATGTGATACACAGGCCCCGGCAGTACAACATGGAGAGCAAGCTGTTGCCCATGCAGTGGGCTTCCCCCACCCCCTCCACCCCCTACAAGCAGCTGATTAATTGAAAGGAACAGCAGAGACCAATACAGTTTGGACCAGTAGCATTGCAGGGGTTGCCAATCAGCGTTGAACTCAACGGAGGGCTGTGTTAGGGACTCCATGTCCAGATTCCCCTCCCCCCAACATAGAAACATAGAAACATAGAAAATAGGTACAGGAGTAGGCCATTAGGCCTTTCGAGCCTGCACCACCATTTATTATGATCATGGCTGATCATCCAACTCAGAACCCTGCCCCAGCCTTCCTTCCATACCCCCTGATCCCCGTAGCCACAAGGGCCATATCTAACTCCCTCTTAAATATAGCCAATGAACTGGCCTCAACTGTTTCCTGTGGCAGAGAATTCCACAGATTCACCACTCTCTGTGTGAAGAAGTTTTTCCTAATCTCGGTCCTAAAAGGCTTCCCCTTTATCCTCAAACTGTGACCCCTTGTTCTGGACTTCCCCAACATCGGGAACAATCTTCCTGCATCTAGCCTGTCCAATCCCTTTAGGATTTTATATGTTTCAATCAGATCCCTCCTCAATCTTCTAAATTCCAACGAGTACAAGCCCAGTTCATCCAGTCTTTCTTCATATGAAAGTCCTGCCATCCCAGGAATCAATCTGGTGAACCTTCTTTGTACTCCCTCTATGGCAAGGATATCTTTCCTCAGATTAGGGGACCAAAACTGCACACAATACTCCAGGTGTGGTCTCACCAAGGCCTTGTACAACTGCAGTAGTACCTCCCTGCTCCTGTACTCGAATCCTCTCACTATAAATGCCAGCATACCATTCGCCTTTTTCACCGCCTGCTGTACCTGCATGCCCACTTTCAATGACTGGTGTATAATGACACCCAGCTCTCGTTGCACCTCCCCTTTTCCTAATCGGCCACCATTCAGATAACATCTACGCTCTGTCCCCCAGAGAAAACAGGATCTCCCAGTGGCCACACATTTTAATTCCACATCCCATTCCCATTCTGACATGTCTGTCCACGGCCTCCTCTACTGTGGAGATGAAGCCACACTCAGGTTGGAGGAACAACACCTTATATTCCGTCTGGGTAGCCTCCAACCTGATGGCATGAACATCGACTTCTCTAACTTCCGCTAAGGCCCCACCTCCCCCTCGTACCCCATCTGTTACTCATTTTTATGCACACATTCTTTCTCTCACTCTCCTTTTTTTCCCTCTGTCCCTCTGAATATACCTCTTGCCCATCCTCTGGGTCACCCCCCCCCCTTGTCTTTCTTCCCGGACCTCCTGTCCCATGATCCTCTCGTATCCCCTTTTGCCTATCACCTGTCCAGCTCTCGGCTCTATCCCTCCCACTCCTGTCTTCTCCTATCATTTTGCATCTCCCCCTCCCCCTCCAACTTTCAAATCCCTTACTCACTCTTCCTTCAGTTAGTCCTGACGAAGGGTCTTGGCCTGAAACGTCGACTGCACCTCTTCCTAGAGATGCTGCCTGGCCTGCTGCGTTCACCAGCAACTTCGATGTATGTTGCTTGAATTTCCAGCATCTGCAGAATTCCTGTTGTTTGCGTTAAAATAATCTGTTTTCCTATTTTTGCCACCAAAGTGGATAACTTCACATTTATCCACATTAAATTGCATCTGCCATGAATTTGCCCACTCACCAACCTATCCAAGTCACCCTGCATCCTCTTAGCATCCTCCTCAGAGCTAACACTGCCGCCCAGCTTCGTGTCATCCGCAAACTTGGAGATGCTGCATTTAATTCCCTCATCCAAGTCATTAATATATATTGTAAACAACTGGGGTCCCAGCACTGAGCCTTGCGGTACCCCACTAGTCACTGCCTGCCATTCTGAAAAGGTCCCGTTTATTCCCACTCTTTGCTTCCTGTCTGCTAACCAATTCTCTATCCACATCAATACCTTACTCCCAATACCGTGTGCTTTAAGTTTGCACACTAATCTCCTGTGTGGGACCTTGTCAAAAGCCTTTAGAAAATCCAAATATACCACATCCACTGGTTCTCCCCTATCCACTCTATTAGTTACATCCTCAAAAAATTCTATGAGATTCGTCAGACATGATTTTCCTTTCACAAATCCATGCTGACGTTGTCCGATGATTTCACCGCTTTCCAAATGTGCCGTTATCACATCTTTGATAACTGACTCCAGCAGTTTCCCCACCACCGACGTTAGGCTAACCGGTCTATAATTCCCCGGTTTCTCTCTCCCTCCTTTTTTAAAAAGTGGGGTTACATTAGCCACCCTCCAATCCTCAGGAACTAGTCCAGAATCTAACGAGTTTTGAAAAATGATCACTAATGCATCCACTATTTCTTGGGCTACTTCCTTAAGCACTCTGGGATGCAGTCCATCTGGCCCTGGGGATTTATCTGCCTTCAATCTCTTCAATTTACCTAACACCACTTCCCTACTAACATGTATTTCGCTCAGTTCCTCCATCTCACTGGACCCTCTGTCCCCTACTATTTCTGGAAGATTATTTATGTCCTCCTTAGTGAAGACAGAACCAAAGTAATTATTCAATTGGTCTGCCATGTCCTTGCTCCCCATAATCAATTCACCTGTTTCTGTCTGTAGGGGACCTACATTTGTCTTTACCAGTCTTTTCCTTTTTACATATCTATAAAAGCTTTTACAGTCAGTTTTTATGTTCCCTGCCAGTTTTCTCTCATAATCTTTTTTTCCCTTCCTAATTAAGCCCTTTGTCCTCCTCTGCTGAACTCTGAATTTCTCCCAGTCCTCAGGTGAGCCACTTTTTCTGGCTAATTTGTATGCTTCTTCTTTGGAATTGATACTATCCCTAATTTCTCTTGTCAGCCACGGGTGCACTACCTTCCTTGATTTATTCTTTTGCCAAACTGGGATGAACAATTGTTGTAGTTCATCCATGCAATCCTTAAATGCTTGCCATTGCATATCCACCATCAATCCTTTAAGTGTTATTTGCCAGTCTATCTCAGCTAATTCACGTCTCATACCTTCAAAGTTACCCCTCTTTAAGTTCAGAACCTTTGTTTCTGAATTAACTATGTCACTCTCCATCTTAATGAAGAATTCCACCATATTATGTTCACTCTTACCCAAGGGGCCTCTCATGACAAGATTGCTAATTAACCCTTCCTCATTGCTCAAAACCCAGTCCAGAATAGCCTGCTCTCTGGTTGGTTCCTCGACATGTTGGTTCAAAAAACCATCCCGCATACATTCCAAGAAATCCTCTTCCTCAGCACCTTTACCAATGTGGTTCACCCAATCTACATGTAGATTGAAGTCACCCATTATAACTGCTGTTCCTTTATTGCACACATTTCTAATTTCCTGTTTAATACCATCTCTGACCTCACTACTACTGTTAGGTGGCCTGTACACAACTCCCACCAGCGTTTTCTGCCCCTTAGTGTTACACAGCTCTACCCATATCGATTCCACATCTTCCCGGCTTATGTCCTTCCTTTCTATTACGTTAACCCGGACAATGACCAATTACCCTACCCTATGTCTTTGGAATGTGGGAAGAAACCAGAGCAACTGTGCAAACCAGAGCACCCACACATTTCACTGGGAGTTCAGAGACTCCTTACGGATGGCACCAGAATTGAACTCCGAAGTCTGGAAAGCCACAAGCTGCAATAGCGTCGCGCTAACCGTCACGCTACTTTTTCATTTACCATCCCAGATCCAAATGTTTCTTGAAGTTTGTTGCATGTCCCTGAAGGATTATAACTGCATCAGAACATGATGAATTCTTAAGCAAGCTTCCCCTCTTCTGATCTTGTGATGGATCTCCTGATAGCGGCTGGACTCAGAGGACATTTCAGAGGAACTCCACCATATTGTCCTGGGACAACCAGCTTCCTTTGTACTAGATATGACTCCATATGATGGAAAGTTTTCTCCCTATTTCCCATTGACCTTGATTTCTCTTTGGTGCACACTCCAAAGCTGCCTTGATAATAGTTTGAGATACTGTACTTCCACCTCACCTCTAGAACTCAGTTTTTTAAATCATTTTTTGGACCAGAGCTATAAAGAGGATTGGAGCTGAGTGACTTTGGGAGAGCCTGAACTGAACAGGTAATTGGTGTGTTAATGCTACTCAATAATAGTACGTCCATCATCTTCTGGCTGATTGAAAATAGGCTGATAGGGTGCTAAATGACAGGATCTGATTTGTCCTGATTTCTGTGAGCACAGCATTGCAGTAGAACATAGAACATAGGAATCTACAGCACATTACAGGCCCTTCAGCCCACAATGTTGTGCCGACCATGCAACCTACTCTAGAAACTGCCTAGAATTTCCCTAGCGCTATGTACCAGTCTAAGAGACTCTTAAAAGACCCTATTTTATCTGCTTCCACCACTGCTGGCTGAGGTGCATTCCATGCACCTACCACTCTCTGTGTGAAAAACTTACCTCTGACGTCCCCTCAGTGCCCATTTCCAAGCACTTTAAAACTATGCCCCCTCGTGTTAGCCATTTCATCCCCGGGAAAAAGCCTCTGGCTATGCACACGATCAATGCCTCTCATCATTTTTTACATCTTATGCAGATCGGGTAATAAATAGCATGCTTACCTTCATTGACCAAGGTACTGAGTGTAATTGAGTTGGAACTTATTGTATTTATTTCTTTGTTCTACTCTGAATGCCTGCAAGAAATGAATCGCAGGGGAGTATATAGTGACATATGCATACTTAGATAATAAATACCTTTGTTTGAACTTTGATTCTGTGTTGGAAGAGTAAAACAAACCAAATACCATAGTGTTGGAGATGGGATGAGGGTGGGGAAAAGATTCCTGAAACATTACTGTTTGATCTATTAGCGTGTGAAACAAAATTAGTTGTGGTGACTGTATGTATTTTGCTCTAATCACATTCAGAACTAGCCAGGATGCAAATTAAGTAATGATTACCATATTTAACATGCTCCTCAGACTTATACAGTTATTGATTCTATTGCATGTATTAACCAAAGTTTAGCGATAATAAATGTACTCTCCTATGCAATCTTTCTTCTTCCTGCATACTTGCCATTAAAGTAAGACTCTTCTCTTCTCCCTATTATTATTCCACTCCTACTACATCAAATTGGTTGACTTCCTGGACCTTTCTCCAGCATTTTCCCAACCTTGTAAACCAAATTGTCCACCAGTTTTTGCTAAACTGCCTTCTTATCTCGCTTCTTTCTATTCTTCAGATGCTAGGCATTGCACGCTCTGGGCCCTCATCAAGTCTTCTCAAATTAGTAAGAGAACCAATCCGAAATAAAATAGCCATGCAAAATAAAACTGAGCTGTTTTCATAGCAAGAAGATATATCATGCTGAATATTGAAGTAAACATTTATGGACAGTTTCTAGAAAAATGTCATGAAGTATATTGAAAACTCCCCATTTGTTTAATATGAAGAAAATTGGAGTTCCCAGATCCATACTAATTAAAAATTTGCTATTGTGGACATGAGTAAACGGAGGATGGAAAAATATATATCGTAGCAATTAATTAAGTAATTAATTCATTAAATCTTTTTGGAATACTTTGTTTAAGACCAAATGGAACACTGCAGATTTTGACAGTTAGTCTTGGATTAGATTTATCAACACAGGAAATGTTTCCAAATGTGAAACAGATAAACAGAAATAAATTGCTACAGGTAAATCAATTTTGTTATAAATATAAATCATGCACTTCAGTGAATTACAGCAACTGATGCCTAAACCAGAGAAGGTGCATTGAATTTGTGTTTCTTTTCTTGTTCAATTGTTCTGTTCATTTGAATCAAGATATCTCAACTGATTGAAACTTTTTGACAGTTTTCCTGGAGTGATTACAAATATAATGGTGCAATACGGCAAACGCGTTAGAAAGCTCTGCGAGTGCAGTGTGGCAGATGGTGCATTAATGCATTAACAACAGTTTCTTGTGTTGAATATTAATGCTTCCATTTTGTGCAGAGGAGGACAGTGTTAGATGATTCCGTGCACAAATCCTGATGTGAAAAATAATCAGTGTTTCATTTAGGGAAAAGCCATAGGAAGGCCCAGGCAGGAGCATGCCAGCCATTTCTTTGATACCAGGAAATCAATATTCTCATTTTCTGTTTATTTGTATTTATTCCTAGTGTTTTCGAATCATAAGCAGCTTATAAGACTCTTGATAAACAACCTTTTTCTGTATAATTTCTGGTTGACAGACCTTAATCACAAATCCCAAAGTCCTGATGAAGGGTCTAGGCTTGAAACAGCGACTGTTTATTCTTTTCCATAGATGCTGTGCTGCCTGGCCTGCTGACTTCCTCCAGCATTTTGTGTGTGTTGTCTCAAATATTGATCAGATTACAGAAGAAAAGCTGGACTGGTGAAGTTTGTAGTGATCAAGATAAACTGAATTTAGTTCAACAAGACATGCTTTTCTTTTGATTATGACAAGACCAATCAGCATGATCTCCACATATATCATGTGTGTATATTTTTTATATGCACACATATCGCATGTTTTATTTACTGCACCTACCTCGTCTCTTATAAAACCATGAGACCATCTGGCCCATCAAGTCTGCTCCACCATTTCATCATGGCTGATCCATTATTCCTCTCAGCTCCCATGTCAATCTCCTGCCTCCTCCCTGTATTCCTTCGTGCCCCGACCAATCATCAGCATCTACCTTAAACATACATAAAGCCTTGGCCTCCACAGCTGTCTGAGGCAATGAATTCCACATCTTCACCACTCTCTGGCTAAAGAAATTCCTCCTTATCTCCATTCTAAAAGGATACCTATCTATTCTGAGGCTGTGACTCACCCACCATTATTTGTGGAATTTGTTACCACAGGCAGCTGAGGAGACCAGGTCATTGGGTGTATTTAAGGGAGAGATTGATAGGATCTTTATTGGACATGGCATCAAAGGTTATAGGGAGAAGGCCGGGGAATGGGGTTGAGGAGGAAAAAAAGGATTTGCCAAGACTGAATGGTGGAGCAGGCTCGATGGGTCAAGTGGCTTAATTCTGCTCCTATATGTTATGGTCTTATGGAAACATTCCCTCCAGATCCACTCTATCAAGGCCTTTCACCATTCAACAGGTTTCAATAAGGTCACACCTCATTCTTTTAAGTTCCAGTGAATACAGGCTCAGAGCCATCAAATGCCCTTCATGTGACAAGCCATTCAATCCTGGAATCATTTTTGTGTACCTGCTTTGAACCCACAACCTGCTAATTAACCATGAGAGAATACTGCTCAAGGACTCCATGTCTTTTTGCACCTCAGTATTTTGTATTGTCTCACCATTTAGAAAATAGTCAACCCTTTCATTTATTCTACCAAAGTGCATAACCATACATTTCCCAACAATAGACAATAGGCAATAGGTGCAGGAGTAGGCTATTCGGCCCTTCGAGCCAGCGCCATCATTCACTGTGATCATGGCTGATCATCCACAATCAGTATCCAGTTCCTGCCTTATCCCCATAACCTTTGATTCCGCTATCTTTAAGAGCTCTATCCATCTCTGTCTTGAAAGCATCCAGAGACTTGGCCTCCACATCCTGGGGCAGAGCATTCCATATATTCACCACTCTCTGGGTGGAAAAGTTTTTCCTCAACTCCGTTCTAAATGGCCTACGCTTTATTCTTAAACTGTGGCCTCTGGTTCTGGACTCACCCATCAGCGGGAACATGCTTCCTGCCCCCAGCGTGTCCAATCCCTAAATAATCTTATATGTTTCAATAAGATTCGCTCTCAGCCTTCTAAATTCCAGAGTATACAAGCCCAGTCGCTCCAATCTTTCAACATATGACAGTCCTGCCATCCTAGGAATTAACCTTGTGAACCTACGCTGCACTCCCTCAATAGCAAGAATGTCCTTCCTCAAATTTCGATACCAAAACTGCACACAGTACTCCGGGTGTGGTCTCACCAGGCCCTGTACAGCTGCAGAAGGACCTCTTTGCTCTTATACTCAATTCCCCTTGTTATGAAGGCCAGCACGCCATTAGCTTTCTTCACTGCCTGCTGTACTTGCATGCTTGCTTTCAGTGACTGATGTACAAGAACACCTAGATCTCGTTGTACTTCCCCTTTTCCTAACTTGACTTGATTTAGATAATAATCTGCCTTCCTGTTCTTACCACCAAAGTGGATAACCTCACATTTATCCACATTAAACTGCATCTGCCATGCACCTGCCCACTCACCCAGCCTGTCCAAGTCACCCTGCATTCTCATAACATCCTCCTCACATTTCACACTGCCACCCAGCTTTGTGTCATCGGCAAATTTGCTAATGTAACTTTTAATTCTCTCATCTACATCATTAATATATATTGTAAACAGCTGCGGTCCCAGCACTGAACCCTGCAGTACCCCACTGGTCACCACCTGCCATTCCGAAAGGGACCCGTTAATCACTACTCACATTAAAGTTGCTGGTGAACGCAGCAGGCCAGGCAGCATCTCTAGGAAGAGGTACAGTCGACGTTTCAGGCCGAGACCCTTCATCAGGACTAACTGAAGGAAGAGTTAGTAAGAGATTTGAAAGTGGGAGGGGGAGGGGGAGATCCAAACTTATAGGAGAAGACAGTAGGGGGAGGGATGGAGCCAAGAGCTGGACAGGTGATTGGCAAAGGGGATATGAGAGGATCATGGGACAGGAGGCCCGGGGAGAAAGACAAGCGGGGGGGGAACCCAGAGGATGGGCAAGGGGTATAGTCAGAGGGACAGAGGGAGAAAAAAAGGAGAGTGAGAGAAAAAATGCATGTATAAAAATAAATAGCGGATGGGGTACGAGGGGGAGGTGGGGCATTAGCGGAAGTTAGAGAAGTCAATGTTCATGCCATCAGGTTGGAGGCTACCCAGACAGAATATAAGGTGTTGTTCCTCCAACCTGAGTGTGGCTTCATCTTTACAGTAGAGGAGGCCGTGGATAGACATGTCAGAATGGGAATGGGATGTGGAATTAAAATGTGTGGCCACTGGGAGATCCTGCTTTCTCTTCCGGACAGAGCGTAGGTGTTCAGCAAAGCGGTCTCCAGTCTGTGTCGGGTCTCGCCAATATATAGAAGGCCACATCGGGAGCACCGGACGCAGTATATCACCCCAGCCGACTCACAGGTGAAGTGTCGCCTCACCTGGAAGGACTGTCTGGGGCCCTGAATGGTGGTAAGGGAGGAAGTGTAAGGGCATGTGTAGCACTTGTTCCGCTTACAAGGATAAGTGCCAGGAGGGAGATCAGTGGGGAGGGATGGGGGAGACGAATGGACAAGGGAGTCGTGTAGGGAGCGATCCCTACGGAAAGCAGAGAGAGTGGGGGAGGGAAAGATGTGCTTAGTGGTGGGATCCCGTTGGAAGTGGCGGAAGTTACGAAGAATAATATGTTAGACCTGGAGGCTGGTGGGGTGGTAGGTGAGGACCAGGGGAACCCTATTCCTAGTGGGGTGGTGAGAGGATGGAGTGAGAGCAGATGTGCGTGAAATGGGGGAGATGCGTTTGAGAGCAGAGTTGATGGTGGAGGAAGGGAAGCCCCTTTCTTTAAAAAAGGAGGACATCTTCCTCGTCCTGGAATGAAAAGCCTCATCCTGTGAGCAGATACAGCGGAGACGGAGGAATTGCGAGAAGGGGATGGCATTTTTGCAAGAGACAGGGTGAGAAGAGGAATAGTCCAGATAGCTGTGAGAGTCTTTTTTCCCTTTCTCCCTCTGTCCCTCTGACTATACCCCTTGCCCATCCTCTGGGTTCCCCCCCCCCTTGTCTTTCTCCCCGGGCCTCCTGTCCCATGATCCTCTCATATCCCCGTTGCCAATCACCTGTCCAGCTCTTGGCTCCATCCCTCCCCCTCCTGTCTTCTCCTATCATTTTGGATCTCCCCCTCCCTCTCCCACTTTCAAATCTCTTACTAACTCTTCCTTCAG
Organism: Mobula hypostoma; assembly: GCF_963921235.1. NCBI lineage: Eukaryota > Metazoa > Chordata > Chondrichthyes > Myliobatiformes > Myliobatidae > Mobula > Mobula hypostoma. Next base: position 34,135,779 of record NC_086100.1, read on the forward strand.
TTAGTCCTGACGAAGGGTCTCGGCCTGAAACGTCGACTGTTCCTCTTCCTAGAGATGCTGCCTGGCCTGCTGCGTTCACCAACAACTTTGATGTGTGTTGCTTGAATTTCCAGCATCTGCGGAATTCCTGTTGTTTGCATTAATCACTACTCTTTGTTTTCTGTCAGCCAGCCAATTTTCAATCTATGTCAGTACTCTGCCCCCAGTACCAGGTGCCCTAATTTTGCCCGCTAATCTCCTATGTGGACTTTATCAGAGGCTTTCTGAAAGTCCAGGTACGCTGCATCCACTGGCTCTCCCTTGTCCATTTTCATAGTTACAGCCTCAAAAAATTCCAGAAGATTAGTCAAGCACAATTTCCCCTTCGTAAATCCATGCTGACTCAGACTGATCCTGTTACTACTATCCAGATGTGTTGTAATTTAATCTTTTATAATTGACTCCAGCATCTTTCCCACCACTGTCGTCAGGCTAACCGGTCTATATTTCCCTATTTTCTCTCTTCCTCCCTTCTTGAAGAGAGGGACAACATTAGCCACCCTCCAATCCACAGGAACTGATCCTGAATCTATAGAACATTGGAAAATGATTACCAATGCATCCACAATTTCTAAAGCCACCTCCTTAAGTACCCTGAGATGCAGACCATCAGGTCCCGGGGACTTATCAGCCTTCAGACCCAACAGTCTATCCAACACCATTTCCTGCCTAATATAAATTTCCTTCAGTTCATCCATTACCCTAAGTCCTTTGGCCACTATTATATCTGGGAGATTGTTTGTGTCTTCCCTAGTGAAGACAGATCCAAAGTACCTGTTCAACTCGTCTGCCATTTCCTTGTTCCCCATAATAAATTCACCCGTTTCTATCTTTTAGGGCCCAATTTTGGTCTTAACTATTGTTTTTTCCTTTTCACATACCTAAAGAAGCTTTTACTATCCTCCTTTATATTCTTGGCTAGTTTACCTTCGTGCCTCATTTTTCCTCCGCGTATTGCCTTTTTAGTTACTTCCTGTTGCTCTTTAAAAGTTTCTGAATTCTCCGGCTTCCCACTCGTCTTTGCTATGTTATCAACAGGAATTCTGCAGATGCTGGAAATTCAAGCAACATACATCAAAGTTGCTGGTGAACGCAGCAGGCCAGGCAGCATCTGTAGGAAGAGGTGCAGTCGACGTTTCCGGCCGAGACCCTTCGTCAGGACTAGACGTTATACTATGCTATGTTATACTTCTTCTCTTTTATTTTTATACTGTCCATTACTTCCCTTGTCGCCACGGCCTCCCCTTACTCCCCTTAGGATCTTTCTTCCTCTCTGGAATGAACTGATCCTGCACATTCCGCATTATTCCCAGAAACACTTGCCATTGCTGTTCCACTGTCATCCCTGCTAGGGTATTGTTCCATTGAACTTTGGCCAGCTCCTCCCTCATAGCACCATAGTTCCCTTTGTCCAACACTGTATTCCATCGCCAAACACCTACGCTCCATCCGCCAGAGAATGCAAGATCTCCCAGAGGCCACTCATTTTAATTCCACTTCCCATTCCCATTTTGATATGTCAGTCCATGGCCTCCTCCACTGTCACAATGAGGCCACACTCAGGTTGGAGAAACAACACCTTATATTCCATCTAGGTAGCCTCCAACTGGTAGCATGAACATCGATTTCTCAAACTTCTGGTAATGGCTCCTTGCCTTCACCATTCCCCATCCCCTTTTACCTCTCTCGCCTTTCTCCTTGCCTGCTGATTGCCTCCCTCTGGTGCCCCTCCCCCTTTTCTTTCTTCCATGGCCTTCTGTCCTCTCCTATTGGATTCCCCCTTCTCCAGCCCTGTATCTCTTTCACCAATCAAATTTCTAGCTCTTTACTTCACGCCTCTCCCTCCCGGTTTCACTTATCACCTTGTGTTTCTCCCTCTCCTCCCCCCCCCCACCACCTTTTAACTCTACTCCTTTTTTTTTATCCAGTCCTACCAAAGGGTCTCATCCCGAAATGTCGACTGTACTTTTTTCCATAGATGCTGCCTGGCCTGCTGAGATCCTCCAGCATTTTGTGTGGGTTGCACTGTATTCCATCTGCCAGTTCTTTGTCCATTCTCCTAAACTGTCTAACTCCTTCAGTAGCTTCTCTACGTCCTCAAAACTACCTGCCCCTCCACCTGTCTTCATATCGTCTGCAAACTTTGCAACAAAGCCATCAATCCCATCATCCGAATCATTAACATAGAACATAAAAAGAATTGGTCCCAATGCAGACCCCTATGGAACACCACTAGTCAGCAGCAGCCAACCAGAAATGGCTCCCTTTATTCAAACTCTTTGCCTCCTGTTAATCAGCCACTGCTTTATCCATACTAGGATCTTACCTGTAATGGACTCATAGCTTGTGAAGCTGCCTCATGTGTGGCACCCAGGGGCCTGTCTACGGAAAATAACGCCTATGACAAGCCCTGAAATTGCGCCCCTGTCCAAACATCTGACACCCATCTTTTAGATAACTTTACCATAATATCAGCTCAAAAATAAAGTCATGCTCATTAATCTTTTAATTAACAAATTTTGGCACTATATCAAAATTATAACTGCACCTTCCTTGCTTTCACTGATGCAAATTCGTCTATGATGTGATCAAAGTCAGATTTTTCAGTTTCTTCTCTTTCTACACTCAGCAGAGCAAGATCACAGAGTCTGCCTTGACCCATGGAGGCTCTCAAATATGCAAGTATTAGTTTTAACTTGCTGAATGATCTCTCACAGCTGGCGATGGAAACTGTGATGGTTAGCATTACCTGGATAGCAATGCGAAGATTGGGGAAGATGCTCTCATCTCCATACTGAACAATAAATTCAAGAAGCTCTTCAGGTCTTGATATTTTCATGTTGACCCACCTTGACAACAACATTCTGCAATTCAAAAATTCTTCATATAACTGCTGTCCATCAACATCAGCGCTGTACAATTCGCCCAAATTTTTGCACTTCTTTAGGTCGTTACTGTCGGCGCCGTAGCATAGTCCCTTCCTCGACATTGAGAAGCAACCCAAACTTGGTGTCAGTGTCGTGCAAACGAGCAAACCTTTCATCCATTTCTCTGTGAAGACGGTCGAGTGTTCCCTTCATGACTCTTTCCAATTCCTGCTTAGCTGTTAACCCAGCGTCTCTCGAGTTTTCATCAGCCATTCGATTCTTTTGTCTCTGACAAGTTTTGGATCCACTTTCCTTCTTCTTTGTGAAGAAACGTTTCATGGTCTTCCTACACAATGCTCTGAAATAAGACCATCCTAGTGCTTCTCACCTATGATAATCAAAGACAGGTCATACATCTGAAGAAAATTATTTTTCACTATCCGAGGATGGCTTGGCTGACTTTAATAGAAACTGCTCAGTGGTGCCCCCTTTAAAGTGAAGCCCAGGGCACGTGCCATACCTGCCGTAGCTTAGATGCACCACTGGTGGCACCTTGTCAAAGGCCCTCTGAAAGTCCAACACACAACAGAAACTGATTCTCCTTTGTTTATCCTGCTTGTTACTTCTTCAAAGAATTATATCCTACACTTAAACAAAATATAACACTTTGTGAGACAGTTCCATTTTAGAAATCGAATTTTAGAAATATTAAAGATAAATTCAAAATAAAGCCAGTCTTTAAATTACGGTCATTACCACCATGGTATAAAGGAAAGCAACATATGTTCTTGCAAGTAATTTAGAATGATCTGACATTTCCTTTTTTTTGAGCATTTTGTCATTGAGCCTACTAGGATATCAGCTATACTGGATTGGGTGTTATGTAATGAACCGGAGGCAATTAGGGAGCTTAAGGTAAAGAAACCCTAAGGAGGCAGTGATCACAATAGGATTGAGTTCAACATGAAATTTGATTGGGAGAAAGTAAAGTCTGATGTAGTAGTATTTCAGTGGAGTAAAGGAAATTACAGTGGTATGAGAGAAGGATTGGCCGAAGTAATTTGGAAGGAGATGCTGGCAGGGATGTCAGCAGAGCAGCAATGGCTTGAGTTTCTGGGGAAAAATGAGGAAGGTGCAGGATAGGTGTGCTCCAAAAACAGAGAAATACACAAATGGCAAAATAGTACAACTGTGGTTGAGAAGGGAAATTAAAGCTAATGTAAAAGCAAAAGAGAAGGCATACAACAATACAAAGATTTGCGGGAAGATGGAGGATTGGGAAGCTTTTAAAAACCTACAGAAAGCATCTAAAATAATCATTAGGAGGGTAAAGATGAAATATGAAAGCAAGTTAGACCATAGACAATAGACAATAGGTGCAGGAGTAGGCTATTCAGCCCTTCGAGCCAGCACCGCCATTCACTGTGATCATGGCTGATCATCCACAATCAGTACCCTGTTCCTGCCTTCTCCCCATATTCCTTGACTCCGCTATCTTTAAGAACTCTATCTAAATCTTTCTTGAAAGAATCTAGAGAATTGGCCTCCAATGCCTTCTTAGGCAGAGGATTCCACCCATCCACAACCCTCTATGTGAAAAAGTTTTTCCTCAACTCCTTTCTAAATTGTCTACCCCTTATTCTTAAACTGTGGCCTCTGGTTCTGGACTCCCCCAACATCGGGAACATGTTTCCTGCCTCTAGTGTGTCCAATCCCTTAATAATCTTATATGTTTCAATCAGATCCCCTCTCATCCTTCTAAATTCCAGTGTACACAAGCCCAGTCACTCCAATCTTTCAAGATATGATATTCCCGCCATCCCTGGAATTAACCCAGTGAACCTACACTGCACTCCCTCCATAGCAAGAATGTCCTTCCTCACATTTGGAGACCAAAACTGCACAAAATACTCCAGGTGGGGTCTCACCAGGGCCTTGTACAACTGCAGAAGAACCTCTTTGCTCCTATACTCAACTCCCCTTGTTATGAAGGCCAACATGCCATTAGCTTTCTTCACTGCCTGCTGTACCTGTATGCTTACTTTCAGTGACCGATGAACAAGGACACCCAGATATCGTTGTACTTCCCCTTTTCCTAACTTGACACCATTCAGATAGTAATCTGCCTTCCTGTTCTTGCCACCAAAGTGGATAAGCTCACATTTATCCACATTAAACTGCAACTGCCATGCATCTGCCCACTCACCCAGCCTGTCCAAGTCACCCTGCATTCTCATACATCCTCCTCACACTTCACACCATCACCCAGCTTTGTGTCACCTGCAAATTTGCTAATGTTACTTTTAATCCCTTCATCTAAATCATTAATGTATATTGTAAATAGTTGCAGTCCCAGCACCGAGCCTTGCAGTACCCCACTTGTCACTGCCTGCAATTCTGAAAAGGACCTGTTAATCCCTACTTTGCCAACCAATTTTCTATCCATGTCAGTACCCTACCCCCAATACCATGTGCTCTAATTTTGCCCACTAACCTCCTATGTGGGACCTTATCAAAGGCTTTCTGAAAGCCCAGGTACACTACATCCACTGGCTTTCCCATGTCCATTTTCATAGTTACATCCTCAAAAAATTCCAGAAGGTTAGTCAAGCATGATTCCCCCTTCATAAATCCATGGTGACTCGGACCAATCTTATTACTGCTATCGAAATATGCCACTATTTCATCTTTTATAATTGACTCCAGCATCTTCCCCACCACTAATGTCAGACTAACTGGTTTATAATTGCCTGTTTTCTTTCTCCCACCTTTCTTAAAAAGTGGGATAACATTAGCTACCCTCCAATCCACAGGAACTGATCCTGAATCTATAGAACATTGGAAAATGATTATCAATGTGTCCATGATTTCTGGAGCCACCTCCTTAAGTACCCTGGGATGCAGACCATCAGGCCCTGGGGATCTATCACCCTTCAGTCCCATCAGTTTACGCAACACCATTTTCTGCCTAATATAAATTTCCTTCAATTCCTCTGTTACCCTAGGTCCTCTGGCCAGTATTACATCTGGGAGATTGTTTGTGTCTTCCCTAGTGAAGACAGATCCAAAGTACCTGTTCAGCTCGTCTGCCATTTCCTTATTCCCCATAATAATTTCACCCATTTCTGTCTTCAAGGGCCCAACTTTGGTCTTAACTAATTTTTTCCTCTTCACGTACCTAAAGAAACTTTTACTATCATCCTTTATATTCTTGGCTAGCTTACCTTCGTAGCTCATCTTCCCACCCCCACCCCACCCCCCCCGTATTTTTAGTTATCTTCTGTTGCTCCTTAAAAGTCTCCCAATCCTCTGGCTTCCCACTCATCCTTGCTATGTTATACTTTCTCTCTTTTATTTTCATACTGTCCTTGACTTTCCTTGTCATCCACGGTCACCCCTTACTCCCCTTAGAATCTTCCTTCCTCTTTGGAATGAACTGATCCTGCATCTTCTTCCCTGCTAGGGTATCTTTCCAGTCAACTTTGGCCAGCTCCTCCCTCATGGGTCCATAGTCCCCTTTGTTCAAATGTAATACTGACACTTTCGATTTTCCCTTCTCCCTTTAAAATTGTAGATTAAAACTTATCATATTATGGTCACTACCTCCTAATGGCTCCTTTACCTTGAGTTCCCTTATCAAATCTGGCTTATTACACAACACCAAATCCAGAATTGCCTTCTCCCTGATAGGCTCTAATACAAGCTGCTCTAAGAATCCATCTCTGAGGCTCTCCACAAACTCCCTTTCTTGGGGTCCAGTACCAACCTGATTTTCCCAGTCTACCTGCATGTTGAAATCCCCCATAACAACTGTAGCATTACCTTTGCGACATGCCAATTTTAACTCTTGATTTAACTTGCACCCTATATCGAGGCTACTGTTTGGGGGCCTGTAGATAACTCCCATTAGGGTCTCTTTGCCCTTACAGTTTCTCAATTCCAACCATACTGACTCTACATCTCCTGACTCTATGTCCCCCCTCACAAGTGACTGAATTTCATTCCTCACCAACAGAGCAACCCCACCCCCTCTACCAACCTGCCTGTCCTTTTGATAGGACGTATATCCCTGAATATTCATTTCCCATCCTCTTCCAGCCGTGTCTCTGTTATTCCCACAACATCATATTTGCCAATTTCCAATTGAGCCTCAATCTCATCCACTTTATTTCTCATACTCCGTGCATCCATATATAATACTTTTAATCCATTTAAAGTAATACTTTTACTCCCCTCACCTTTCACATTGATTCCTATTGCACTTGGCCATACTCTCGAATCCCTTCCTGAGCTTTTTACCCCGTTAGTTCTGTTGTCTTTCTTAACTTTTCTTATTCTCTCCTCTTTCTATTTAACTCCATCCTTATATTGCCAGTTTGTCCCCTCCCCCCCCCCACTACTTAGTTATGAAGTTAGCAAACAATATCAAGGTGAATAGGAAAAGCTTTTACAAAAAGCTTTTTCAGAGAGAGGAGGTTAGTTCACAAATAGAGCAAGCTAGTAGACAGTGTGTGAGGGAGGATAGGCAGGGGACAGAGATCAGGAGCACTCAGACCAAAGATGTAGGGGACAAGGAAGAAAAAGATAACAAAGATGTTTTCACCATTAGGGATAAACAGAGAGTAAAAGGTGGAGAATTTCTTAAATGCATCTATTTTAATGCTAGGAGCATTGTAAGAAAGGTGGATGAGCTTAGAGCATGGATTGATACCTGGAAATATGATGTTGTGGCTATTAGTGAAATGTGGTTGCAGGAGGGGTGTGATTGGCAATTAAATATTCCAGGATTTCGTTGCTTCAGGTGTGATAGAGTAGGAGGGGCAAGAGGGGGAGGTGTTGCATTGCTTGTCAGAGAAAATATAACAGCGGTGCTCTGGCAGGATAGATTAGTGGACTCATCTAGGGAGGCTATTTGGGTGGAATTGAGGAACGGGAAAGGAGTAGTGACGCTTATAGAGGTGTATTATAGACCACCCAATGGGGACCGAGAACTGGAGGAGCAAATTTGTATGGAGATAGCAGATATTTGTAGTAAGCACAAGGTTGTGATTGTGGGAGATTTTAATTTTCCACACATAGACTGGGAAGCCCATTCTGTAAAAGGGCTGGATGGTTTGGAGTTTGTCAAATGTGTGCAAGATAGTTTTTTACAGTAATACATAGAGGTACCAACTAGAGAAGGAGCAGTGTTGGATCTCCTGTTAGGGAATGAGATAGGGCAGGTGACGGAGGTATGTGTTGGGGAGCACTTCGGGTCCAGTGATCACAATACCATTAGTTTCAATATAATTATGGAGAAGGATAGGACTGGACCCAGGTTTGAGATTTATGATTGGAGAAAGGCTAACTTTGAGGAGATGAGAAAGAATTTAGAAGGATTGGATTGGGACAATTTGTTTTATGGGAAGGATGTAATAGAAAAATGGAGGTCATTTAAAGGTGACATTTTGAGGGTACAGGATCTTTATGTTCCTGCTAGGTTGAAAGGAAAGGTTAAAAGTTTGAGAGAGCCATGGTTTTCAAGGGATATAGGAAACTTGGTTCGGAAAAAGAGAGGGATCTGCAATAAATATAGGCAGCTTAGAGTTAATGAAGTGCTCGAGGAATGTAAAGAATGTAAAAAGAATCTTAAGAAAGAAATTAGAAAAGCTAAAAGAAGATACGAGGCTGCTTTAGCAAGTCAGGTGAAAATAAATCCAAAGGGTTTCTACAGTTATATTAATAGCAAAAGGATAGTGAGAGATAAAATTGGTCCCTTAGAGAATCAGAGTGGATGGCTATGTGCGGAGCCAAAAGAAATGGGGGAGATTTTGAACAATTTCTTTTCTTCAGTATTCACTAAGGAGAAGGATATCGAATTGTGTAAGGTAAAGGAAACAAGAAGGGTAGTTATGGAAAGTATGACGATTAAAGAAGAGGAAGTACTGATGCTTTTAATGAATATAAAAGTAGATAAGTCTCCAGGTCCGGACAAGATATTCCCTAGGATCTTGAGGGAAGTTGCTGTGGAAATAGCAGGGGCTCTGACAGAAATATTTCAAATGTCATTAGAAACGGGGATGGTGCCGGAGGATTGGTGTATTGCTCATGTGGTTCCACTGTTTAAAAAGGATTCTAAGAGTAAACCTAGCAATTATCGGCCTGTGAGTTTGACATCAGTGGTGGGTAGATTGATGGAAAGTATTCTTAGAGATGGTATATGTAATTATCTGGATAGACGGGGTCTGATTAGGAACAGTCAACATGGATTTGTGCATGGAAGGTCATGTTTGACAAATCTTATTGAATTTTTTGATGAGGTTACTAGGAAAGTTGACAAGGGTAAAGTGGTGGATGTTGTCTATATGGACTTCAGTAAGGCCTTTGGCAAGGTTCTACACGGAAGGTTAGTTAGGAAGGTTCAATGATTAGGCATTAATATTGAAGTAGTAAAATGGATTCAGCAGTGGCTGGATGGGAGACGCCAGAGAGTAGTGGTGGATAACTGTGTGTCAGATTGGAGGACAGTGTCTAGCGGTGTGCCTCAGGGATCTGTACTGGGTCCAGTGTTGTTTGTCATATATATTAATGATCTGGATGATGGGGTGGTAAATTCGATTAGTAAGTATGCAGATGATACTAAGATATGTGGCGTTGTGGATAATGAAGTGGGTTTTCAAAGCTTGCAGAAAGATTTAGGCCAGTTAGAAGAGTGAGCTGAAAGATGGCAGGTGGAGTTTAATGCTGATAAATGTGAGGTGCTGCATTTTGGTAGGACTAATCAAAATAGATCATACATGGTAAATGGTAGGGCATTGAAGAATGCTGTAGAACAGAGGGATCTCGGAATAATGTTGCATAGTTCCCTAAAGGTGGAATCTCATGTGGGTGGGGTGGTGAAGAAAGCTTTTGGTATGCTGGCCTTTATTAATCAGAGCATTGAGTATAGGGGTTGGGATGTAATGTTGAAATTGTATAAGGCATTGTTAAGGCCAAATTTGGAGTATTGTGTACAGTTCTGGTCACTGAATTAGAGGAAAGATGTCAATAAAATTGAGAGAGTACAGAGGAGATTTACTAAAATGTTGCCTGGGTTTCATCTCCTAAGTTACAGAGAAAGGTTGAACAAGTTAGGTCTTTATTCCTTGGCACATAGAAGGTTGAGGGGAGACTCGATAGAGGTGTTTAAAATTATGAGGGGGATTGATAGAGTTGACGTGGATAGGCTTTTTCCATTGAGAATGGGGGAGATTCAAACGAGGACATGAGTTGGGAGTTAAAGGGCAAAAGTTTAGGGGTAACATGAGGGGGAACTTCTTTACTCAGAGAATGGTAGCTGTGTGGAATGAGCTTCCAGCAGAAGTGGTTGAGGCAGGTTCGATGTTGTCGTTTAAAGTTAAATTGGATAGGTATATGGACAGGAAAGGAATGGAGGGTTATGGGACGAGGTGAGAGTAAGAGTTTGGCATGGACTAGAAGGGCCGAGATGGCCTGTTTCAGTGCTGTAATTGTTATATAGTTATATGGTTATAAGTATATAAAAAATAAAAGAGATATGAGAGTGGATATAGGACCTCTAGAAACTGAGACTGGAGAAATAATAATGGGGGACAAGGAGATGGCAGATGAACTAACTGAGTATTTTGCATCAGTATTCACTGGGGTTGAAAGGTATGAGGGAAGAGGAGAGAGTGCTGTTACTATGACAAGGGAGAAAGTGCTCAAAAAGCTGAAAGATCTAAAGGTACATGAATCACCCAGACCAGATGAACTGCGCCCTAGTGTTCTGAAAGAGGTGTTGGTGAAGATTGAGGAGGCATTAGTAATGATCTTTCAAGAATCATTGGACTCTGGCATGATTCTACAGGACTGGAAAATTGCAATGTCTCTTCACTCTTTAAGAACAGAGGGAGGCAGTAGAAAGGAAATTATGGACCAGTTAGCCTGACCTAAATTGTTGGGAAGATATTGCAGTCAATTTTTAAAGATGAAGTAATGGAGTACTTGGTGACACAGGACAAAGTAGGTCAAAACCTTAAGGGAAAATCTTGCCTGATGAACCTGTTGGAATTCTTTGAGGAGGTTACAAGTAGGATAAAGAGAAATCAGTGGATGTTGGACATTTGGATTTTCAGAAGGCCTTTGACAAATTGCCACACATGAGGCTGCTTACCAAGTTAAGAGTCCAAGGTATTACAGGAAAGTTACTAGTATGGTTAGAGCATTTGCTGATTGGTAGAAGGCAGTGGTGGGAATAAAGGGATTCTTTTCTGGTTGGCTGCCAGTGTCTAGTGGTCTTCCGTGGGAGTTGTTGGTGGGACAGCTTATTTTATGTTGTATATTAATGACTTAGATTGGAATACGTGGCTTTATTGCCAAGTTTGAAGATGATACAAAGATTTCTGGAGGGGCAGGTAATGTTGAGGAAACAGGAAGTCTGCAGAAGGACTTAGACAGAGCAGGAGAATGGAAAGCAAGTGGCAAATGAAATACAATGTTGGAAAATGCATGGTCATGCACTTTGGTAGAAGAAATAAATTTGCAGATTATTTTCTAAACAGGAAGAAAATCCAAAAATCTGAGATGCAAAGGGGCTTGGGAGTTCTCATGCAGAGCACTTTTAAGGTTAACTTTCAGGTTGAGTCAGTGGTGAGAAAGGCAAATGCAATGTCTGCATTCATTTCAAGAGGTCTAAAATATAAGAGCAGAGATATGATGCTAAGGCTTTATAAGGCACTGGTGAGGCCTCACTTTGAGTATTGTGAACAATTTTGGGCTCCTCATCTAAGAAAAGACCTGCTGGCATTGGAAAGGGTTCAGAGGAGGTTCATAAGGATGATTCTGGGAATGAAAGGGTTAGCATATGAGGAACATTTGATGGCTCTGGGTCTGTACTTGCTGGAATTTAGAAGGATGAGGGGGGATCTCACAGAGTACAAGATATTAAGAGGAATAGATAGAGTGGATAGCCAGCGCCTCTTCCCCAGGGCACCACTGCTCAATACAAGAGGACATGGCTTTAAGGTAAGGGGTGAGAAGTTCAAGGGGGATATTAGAGGAAGGTTTTTTACTCAGAGAGTGGTTGGCACATGGAATGCACTGCCTGAGTCAGTGGTGGAGGCAGATACACTAGTGAAGTTTAAGAGACTACTAGACAGGTATATGGAGGAATTTAAGTTGAGGGGTTGTATGGGAGGCAGAGTTTGAGGTTCGGCACAACATTGTGGGCCGAAGGGCCTGTAATGTGCTGTAGTATTCTATGTTCTATGTTCTATGAAACCTTTTGAATGTTGAAAGGCCTAGAAAGTGTAGATGTGGAAAGGATGTTTCCCATGGTGGGTGAGTCTAGGACAAGAGGGCACAGCCTCAGGTTAGAGGGGTATCCATTTAAAACAAAGATGCAGAGAAATTTCTTCAGCCAGAAGGTGGTGAATTTGTGGAATTTTTTTTTTACCACAGGCAGCTGTGGAGGCCAGGTCATTGGGTGTATTTAAGGTGAAGATTGATAGGTTTTTGATTGGTCACAGCAACAAAAGTTACAGGGAGAGGACCGGAGAGTGGGGCTGAAGAGGGAAAAACAAGGATCAGCCATGATTGAATAGTGGAGCAGACTCAATGGGCCAAATGGGCCATATGCTCCTATGTCTTATGGTCTTATACTTCTAATATATTTGTTACTCTCAAAGTTCAAACAATGTGGTGCAATAATTAAAAATGCTAATGGCATGCTAGGGTAGGGAACATGCCTTGGAGGTATTCTTAAGATTTTAGAATGTCAACAGAATTTTACAATGTCAGGCAACATTTACACACTAAATTCTGGGTGGCGGGCACATTGAAATCAGTGGGTTTCAATCTGCATTTGGTTACGGAATAATCATTCATTCCTGATTCAAGATTGTTTAATGCCATTTCCAGTACACAAGTGTAAAGGAGAACAAAATACTCAGGATCCGATGCAGCACAAAAAAAATCCAATTAGATAAAGAATACAATAATAAAAGATGCAATAAATACTGTATAAATACATAAGATGGGTTATATGCATAGATTGATTGTATGCCCATCAAGTGACACATGGCACAGGAGAGCTTGTACGTAAGGTGACTCTGACAGTAACACTAATATTGGTTTATCAACTTATGGTCAATTTAACTGGCAAAATTACCATTCTAATATTCATTCTTTTAACCTGTAATGTTGTAGTTATTTTGTCATCATAAGCTGAGTGATGAAGATGACAATGTTACTTGATGTTTTAGCTCCCACTATTGCCCCTTGTCAGTTCCCCAAAAATCATTATCTCCGGTTACAAAAGTAGGTAAGTCTAAATACTAGATCACCAAATTTCCTCTGCATTCATTATATCCTAATGATTAGCCACTTAGAAGCACAATTCAAATTGTGCGACTGGACTAATATGGTGAAAACACAGTATGTAATTAACCAGAGTTAAGTGATTCCCACAAATAACAATCAAAGTTTTGCCACATGGATGATTAGGGAAGTAATGAGAAGAGGAAAATATACAAACGGTCCCCCCTCCATGACAGTGAAACACAACATGTGAATGCAAATATAACATATTTGGAACCATCTTCAGTCATATATAAAGCCTTTCAGTCCTCTCATGATATTGCCATGTGAATGAACGAGTGTAGGTTTTTCAGTGGGTGGAAAATTCAAGAAAGATATTGAGGTTATGCACAATCTGTCATGGTCCCGTCCATGAAATCTGCATTCCGGTTCATCAGTCCTTATTCTGGGATTTCTTGTTTTCCCTTGTTCCATTGGGTGCCTTAATTGAGGCACCTGATTCTCGTTTTGGGCTGGCACATAAATACCTCTGCAAACCAAAGATTCCCTGCTGGACTGTTCCCTTCCCCTCCCCATCCGAATCCCTGACAGTTACCTCAGCGGTTTCCCTTGGCAAGTATCCTCAGCAGTCATCCCGGCCCTGCATCCCAGAAAGCATCTCAGCCCTGCGTTCCAGAAAGCATCCCGGCCCTGCGTCCTAGGAGGGTCCCAGCCCTGCACTCCAAGAAGTCCCTGCTCTATACCCAAGGGCCTAACTGAGTTGACTCCAAGAGCCGAGCCTAGCCTAGTCCAAGAGCCAAGTCCTGGCCTGGAGTTCAAGAACCTCGTCTAGTCCAAGCCACGTCCAAGAACTTCGTCGAATCCAAGCCACATCCAATAACCTCCTCTGGTCCAAGCCACGTCCAAGAACCTCGTCTGGTCCAAGCCACGTCCAAGAACCTCGTCTGGTCCAAGCCTAGTCCAAGAACCTTGTCCTGTCCAAGTCAAGGCTTTGTGTTCTCGTCCTGTCCAAGTCAAGGCTTTGTGTTCTCGTCCTGTCTATGTGCCTCGTCCTGTGCAGGAGTTCCACATCCAGTCCTGTAGCCTCGTCCAGTCCTGTAACCACATCTTGTCCGAGCCTAGATCTGGGGTCCGAGCCCAAGTCACAACCCAGGTTCTGGGTCCCTGTCCAGTCTCTGGCTCGGAGTCCTAGTCCAGGCTCCTAGTTCCAAGTTCCTTGTCCTGGTCCCGTTTTCCTAGTCTTAGTCCTAGCCTGGGCCTCGTCTTGTCCAGGGCCTGTGTCCATGGCCAGCGTCATTTCTTCCTGACTCCCCTTGCTTTCTTGATAAACCTTGTCCTGTTCCTAGTACTTCAGTGTCTGTGTTTTGCTCCCAATGCCCCCTTGTAACACAATCTGATTCCACCTGATGCAGGTTGAGACGTAACAGCAGTAACAAGGGAACATAGTTTTTGTCGGGGACCAAAGAAGGTTTGCTCTTTCTCCTTGTGGCTAAAGGGATCAGGGGGTATGGAGGGAAGGCTGGTGCAGGGTTCTGAGTTGGACGATCAGCCATGATAGTACTGAATGGCGGTGCAGGCTCGAAGGGCCGAATGGCCTACTCCTGCACCTATTTTCTATGTTTCTATGTTTCTATTCTGTGTCAAAGGAATCTTATGACATATCCAAGACTTTCTACTCTTCCCTCCTCCATATGTCTATCACTCTCACTGGGTCCATTTATCAACTTGCCAGCTTTTGCTTCACCCTTTCATGGTGAGAATCTTCCCTCTATCTTTCAGTCCAGACGAAGGGTCTGGACTCTGTGCATTGACCGTCCATTTCCATCCACAGATGCTGCCTGGCCTGCTGAGTTTATCCAGCATCTTCTTAGTTACTTAAGTTTGGGTGTATTCCAGAATTATGCAAGAGTCAAACGGGATGGTACAGAGAGGCAGTGAATATCATCAGTGTCACAGTGATTTCATATTCTCAAAAGATGTCATCAAAGTCCTCCTCACTGACAATCAATATCAGTGCATCTCAAGGATGTGTGCTTGGCTCACTGCTTGACTCTTTCTACAGCAGGGCTCCCACCCTCAGTTAATGGCATAAAAAAGGTCAGGAACCCCTGCACTCTACCCATGACTGTGTGGCTAGGCACAGTTCAGACACTATCAATAAACATGGTGATTACACAACTGTAGTTAGCAGAATTTCAGATGGTGATGAGGAAGCATACGAGTGTGAAATCAATCAGCTGGTTGAGAGATGTCGCAGCAACAACCTCGCACTCAATGTCAGTAAGACCAAGGAATTGATTGTAAATTTTAGGAAAGGAAGGGCAGGGAAACACACAAACACGAGGAATTTTGCAGATGCTGGAAATTCAAGCAACACGCATCAAAGTTGCTGGTGAATGCAGCAGGCCAGGCAGCATCTCTAGGAAGAGGTACAGTCGACGTTTCGGGCCGAGACCCTTCGTCAGGACTAACTGAAGGAAGAGCTAGTAAGAGATTTGAAAGTGGGAGGGGGAGATCCAAAATGATAGGAGAAGACAGGAGAGGGAGGGATGGAGCCAAGAGCTGGACAGGTGATTGGCAAAAGGGATATGAGAGGATCATGGGACAGGAGGCCCAGGGAGAAGGAAAAGGGGGAGGGGGGAAAACCCAGAGGATGGGCAAGGGGTATAGTCAGAGGGACAGAGGGAGAAAAAGGAAAGAGAGAGAAAGAATATGTGTATATAAATAAATAACGGATGGGGTACGAGGGGGAGGTGGGGCATTAGCAGAAGTTAGAGAAGTCGATGTTCATGCCATCAGGTTGGAGGCTACCCAGACGGAATATAAGGTGTTGTTCCTCCAACCTGAGTGTGGCGTCATCTTTACAGTAGAGGAGGCCATGGATAGACATATCAGAATGGGAATGGGATGTGGAATTAAAATGTGTGGCCACTGGGAGATCCTGCTTTCTCTGGCGGACAGAGCGTAGGTGTTCAGCAAAACGATCTCCCAGTCTGTGTCAGGTCTCGCCAATATATAGAAGGCCACATCGGGAGCACCGGATGCAGTATATCACCCCAGCCGACTCACAGGTGAAGTTTTGCCTCACCTGGAAGGACTGTCTGGGGCCCTAAATGGTGGTAAGGGAGGAAGTGTAAGGGCATGTGTAGCACTTGTTCCACTTACAAGGATAAGTGCCAGGAGGGAGATCAGTGGGGAGGGATGGGGGGGACGAACGGACAAGGGAGTCACGTAGGGAGCGATCCCTGCGGAAAGCAGGGGGGGGAGGGAAAGATGTGCTTGGTGGTGGGATCCCGCTGGAGGTGGCGGAAGTTACAGAGAATAATATGTTGGACCCGGAGGCTAGTGGGGTTCACACATTCTTTCTCTTTCTCTCCTTTTTCTCTCTCTGTCCCTCTGACTATACCCCTTGCCCATCCTCTGGGTTTCCCCCCCTCCTCCTTTTCCTTCTCCCCGGGCCTCCTGTCCCATGATCCTTTCATATCTCTTTTGCCAATCACCTGTCCAGCTCTTGGCTCCATCCCTCCCCCTCCTGTCTTCTCCTATCATTTTGGATCTCCCCCTCCCACTCCCACTTTCTAATCTCTTACTAGCTCTTCCTTCAGTTAGTCCTGACGAAGGGGTCTCGGCCCGAAACATCGACTGTACCTCTTCCTAGAGATGCTGCCTGGCCTGCTGCGTTCACCAGCAACTTTGATGTGTGTTGCAAGGGAACACACATCAGTCCTCACTGAGAGATCAGCAATGGAAAGAGTAAGCACTTTCAAGTTCCTGGGTGTTAGCATCACTGAAGAGCCATCCTGGGCCCAACATATTGATGCAATTACAAAGAAGACATGATAATGGCTACATTTCATGAAGAGTTTGATGAGATTTGGTATGTCACCAAAGACTACAGCAAATTTCTACAGATGTACTGTGAAGAGCATCCTAACTGGGTTGCATTGCCATCTGGTATGGAGGAGCCACTGGGCAGCATCAGAAAAAGCTGCAGGATGTTGTAAGCTGCCAGCTCCATCATGGGCTCTAGCCCCGCTAGCATTAGGACACCTTCAAAAGATGATGCCTCGAAAAGACGGCGTCCATCATTAAGGATCCCTCACCCAGGACATGCCCTCTTCTCATTACTACCATCAAGGAGGGGGTGCAGGAGCCTGAAGACACAAACTCAACGATTTAGGAACAGGTTCTTCCCCTCCACAATCAGATTCCTGAATGGACAATGAACCCATATACACGACCTCACTAGTTTACCCTCTCTTTTTGCACTACGTGTGTGTGTGTGTGTTTCTTATTGTAAACTTTAGTGTTTTGTTATCCATTACACTGTACTGCTGCGGCAAAGCAACGTATTTCACGGCATATGCTAGTGATATTAAACCTGATTCTGATTCAAAGTCAAGTATGTTGAAACAGAAATGTAGCGATGGATTTCTTGGCAGCACAATGTGGATTATTACCGATTTATGTAACTCGTTATATAGAAAAAATATACGACTATTACAATATTCTGAAATGAGCATTATAAATATTTGCATTTAAACCAGTACCTTCCAGATAGATTTAGGTCCTCGGATTACTTAAACAACTAACAAATGGGTATTTGAAGCACTTCTCAACTTTAGGTAGTTGCCCTGAACGATCCTCCTGTCAAATTGAACAATTAGCGCTGCGAAATTCTGTGGGGTTAGCCTGAGCGGCGTTATATGATCAACTTTCCCGCAAGCGTGAATCCAATAAACTGAAATACCTAATGCCAGGTGTTCTTGGCTCGGAGTCTGAATAGTTTTCCCCACACTGGCATCGAGATGGATTGCAAGCCACTACTCGAGACAGATTGGAAAAGAAAGACATTCCTCATTTCTCAGCTTTCCGGTTGCCCCTTTGCGCCTGAAGCTTACTGGCTACAAGTAAGCGAAGTAGACATGTTTTGCGGACACGCAATCGTGCAATTAAATGCATGCTACATTTTCTAAAATGAAACACGAATATATGAATGGGACAGCGAGACACATCAGGAGGGACACAGCAAACACAATTCTGAAGCTATTTTAAACGCCCACAGAACTCCGCATTGAGAATAATAGAATAGTTTTGGAGGGTTGACATACAGTGTTTCCTACGGACGTGTTCAGAATGATTTAAAATGATGGGTGATCTAATTGTCTGCAAAGCTGTTCCTTCATTATAACTGCTGCACACTGATACATAGTCTAGTTAGGCGAAAGGTTATAGTTAGGCGAAAGGTTATGTGAGAATTTTCCCCCGTGGGCATGTTTTACACAATGAAAAGAAACCTTCATCATGCCTTCTCTCCATAAAAAGACTTGGTATAGTGCGGCGTGTAATTGGTATTCTGGCCCCGCCGGTTGATGTCACTCTCCCCTCTCCAAGCCCGAGTAGGAGGAGAGTGATGATAATTAGACTGGGCTGCATCACCTCTTCCCCGGATGGATGACTTCATTCTTCCGCCTGGGTTTCCTTTATGTTGGTGCTGGGGTCCCCGGCTCTCTCCAGAGCTCTGCAAACAGGCTCACAAGGCAGCACCTCCAGAGCAGTGACAAGCGCCCAGCCACTGACAACCTGACCAGGATTACCCGGAGAAGTGCCGCTGAAGCCCCACTGGCGTGAGCCACCTTCAATCGGTGTTTTATTTTTTTTTCTGGGAGCTGTTTTTTTTTCCTCTCTTTCTTTCTCCGTATCTCTTGTTGCCGCTTGGTTTCAGCTCTTTCCATTCTTGGAGGCGCTATGTCGGAGATACTGCCCTACAGTGAAGAGAAGATGGCTCATTTTGGCAGCGAGAATGAAGTCAGTCAGCTCTCTTTCAGCTGTCGCCTCCAGGACACCAACACCTTCTTCGGGGGCTCCCAGGCCAAGAGACCCCCCAAACTGGGACAGATTGGCAGAGCCAAGCGAGGTAAAAAGTGGAGACATTCACTTTCCTCTCAATGCGGTTGCCATCTTCTGCCATTTCAGCTGTAATTCTGTTTTGTCTTTGGTTTATAACGTGTCAGTAAATTGGGGGTAAATTGCTTTTCATCTTTTGCCCGAGCGGGAAACAAAGTTTACCTATCGTTATTGGTAAAAATGCAACAACCCTCCGTCACTCCGGTATACGGCAGATTTTTGCAAGTAAGAAACCTCACGACCTGTATCCCACTTCTTTCATTTGTATTATTTTTCGAGGCTGGGGGCGTGGGGGGGGGGGTGGTCTGCGTTCGGCGATCATTGTTTGTCTGAACTCTAATTAGCACTGAATGAAAATGCGACGTGATTTCCAAAATGTGGCTTTCCCAGAGAAATAACAGTCTTTCACCTGAATTCACCCGCCCGGTCATTCATTCCCTTGTGATGTCAATTTTCATAAGGGTCAATTCATTTTGCAGGCTGGGATGGCTTAGACACTAGTCGGTATAATTTCCAGCTAGTCTCCCGCAGGTCTTGATCCAGGGTTTGTCCGGGCACCCTTCTTTCTTCGTCCGACATCGTCCCAATATTTAGACGCATTTTGTGCAAATAGATTTATTTGGCAAGATAAAACTAACCTTTAAAGTACATCACCTCTTTGACATATATTTCATTATGTGAAATCAAAGATGTAAACAAATCAAAGCGAAGAAAAAAAATGAATAAATCGTAAGGTATACTAGAATCTCGCATGATAAACTCGACCCACATTTCAGTAACCGAAGAGAACGTGCAACATTCAATTTGATCATTTACTTGTAAAACAATAATTATTTAATTCCCTTTATTATTTAAATACAGTGCAAACCACGGCGCTAGTACTAAGGAGTTTTATTTAGTAATTACAATGCACAATTTAATATTGCAGCGCAAGATCTTTTCGCTACATTTTTCGGTCATTTGTTAATAATTTTACAGACGGCACCGCATTTCCATGCGGTCTTTATAAGTACGACTCTTATTAATAATTAGGGTCAGTCTTTGACAATGTCAGACGGAGGGGTTTGTTAATTCTGACTGGGAGGGGAAGCTGGTGAAATGTGATTTAGCAATGCCTGCGCGCGATGATTGTCGCTTCTTGGTCCCGCGTCGCCTTTTTGGTATATTTTCAGTCTGAAGGTGTTGCCTAGCGCTGTTGAGGGGGGAAGCTGTGTACAGACTCTAAATTGTTTGTAATTAATTTGCAGTTGTTATCGAAGACGACAGAATAGATGATGTTCTGAAGGGGAGGGGAGACAAAACCTCGTCTGGAGTGTAAGCTGAAAGAGCGCTACCCTGACTCCCAAACTTTTGAAAGCACTTTGGGGCTGTGCATGCGTTTATGGATTGTCCAGAGAGATTTTGGGTCTTGCTGACGAATCTCCAATCCAAACAAATGCACACAAATTGAGGAGCTGTGAATATCAGCACCATTGTCCAAGGCACACACCGATCAAGTAGCTGTCCATTTCAGAATTTCAGACCAAGCGAACGCACAGAAATGGAGTACCAGGTCAACCCAACACCGTCTTCTCAAAGCCAATGCACCGAGATTGGGGAGCTGTGCATTTCCGAATTTACCACAGACTTTACCACGAACACTCCCGATATCGGAGACAATGGCAGTCAGCAAAACCGACTCGATGGCGGAAAGGATGAAAGCAAGAGACAACGGGCGGAAAGGAAGGAATTTTTTTGCATCAAAATAAAAATAAAAAAATTAATTCATCTTGTTGCATGAGCTTCCGGTCACAGTGCCAATATTGATGCCAACAGTCATTAACAGTTTGGCACGCTTCTTTCTAATGGAATTCTTCGTACTTGTATTTTTATATCTAAATCTTTGTAAAACAAATGCTAGTCTATGTAATGTATTGCATTAAAAATGTTTGTATTTTTGGTAAGGATGTATAGACAGGATCCATTGACTTGAAAGACTGATTGACTTTGGTCTAACCTGTGTCAGTATTGGAAAGAGACTTATTGAATGTTATTTATGAACCTCCTAGTCTTTTATTTGTTTCTTTAATTTATTTTTATTTGCAAACATCAATGCTAAAATCTGTATTTAAAATATATATATATATAGTGAATAAGCATTGCTGGATGGATTTGTGAAATTTAAAGGTTTAAGGAATACTAATGCACTGTTTAAGAAGTTTAAAATAATACGCTGTTAACATTAACTATTCTCTTTTTTGGACTCTTTTGAAGCTGTGTTTTTTAATTTAATTTTGTAACCTTTTATGAAGCTTATTCTCGTTATCTGTGCATGTTTACATGATGCGTAATTTTAAACGAAGATATCATTCCAAGGTATATAAGAGCAAAAAAAAATTGTAATGACATTCTAAGAATGAATCATTGTACATTTTATGACCATTTTCACTGTACTTGGTGAATAAATAAATGGTTAAAGGCTGTATGGACAAGTATTGATTTTTTTCTCTCATTCTTCTCCGTTGTCTATGAATGAATTAGTTGAACAATACATAGATTTTGCAATCAATCATGTTCGTACAACTGCCGATGTTATAATTACACGTTCCATAAATCAGAATTTCTCTGGAGAAGAACGATTGTTTCTTTATAATCAGGTTCTTTTCTGCAGTTGGCGCCAACGTGACTTTTCACTGAACCGCTTATGGCTGTGCACATTTGTATACTAACAGTCTTGAGTGGTGTCCCATCAGTAACCAAATACTAATCCTTGAGAACAATTCATCGAGCTCGAATCTCATTCACAACTGGCATTAAAACATCGGCTCAGGTGGGAGCCTAACCAGTCTACGTGCAAAGGGATCGTGTCGCCTGCAGGGTCCCAATTTAACACATGAAGGTCGTGTCATCGCTGCTCATATCCCACTGTCATTGAGGATCTCTAATCATTTCCTGGAAAAATGGATTTTATTTCAAATACCCTTATCTAAATTAATCCTAGCAACACTGAAAACATTGCCCGGTAACAAAAGTGAATGTATCTCAAAGGATTTGAGGTTAGTAAGGAATCGGAACATAATTGGAGGGAGAAGCAAAATGACTGGAAATGAATGAAATCTCAGATTATTATCTTCTCGCTCTGAAGAGCACTCAACATAAACGAGGCGCAGCTTTGATTTTCTACCCCCAAACAATTAATACGTATTCTGACAGTGATGCAGTGGCACGATGACATTGATTTTAAGCGTGTGATTAATATTGAAGGGTAATTGAATTTTAAATCCCGTTAACTGAATTCTAATTATATGCTGTGCAATAACATCAAGGCGATGTGCTCGGTCTTCCTTCGTTATACCTTTAATTTTCATTCAAATAAATAAATGAAAAAAAAGAACCGCAACTAACAATTACCAATGTCCATCAATTGTGTAAATGTGGAATTTGTTTCACATTTAACCGCGAACTTTATTTTCGCCCAGCGAAGGATTGAGCCTAAATTATTTCAACAATGAACCCACGGTGCAACCACCCATAGGAATAGCCCCTTGGCCAAATAAACCGTGCTTTGCACATTTTTTTAAAAAAAATAATCGTCCCTAAAATGAGGAGATTTCTCTCTCTTTTTTTAATGTGTCTGTAGTGGAGCAAACGTCTATCGAGATTCGGTCCTGGTCACTTGAATTTTACCTTGAAACATTAACGATCTGATCACGACATTGCTGACAGGGAATGAAAACTAAAGAAAAAGGGGAAAAAAGAAAGAGAAGGGAGACAGCGAGAGGGTGGCTGTAACTTTCTACAACAAGATGTTGAGCTACTGCTAACCGTTTCCGACATTTTCTTTTTAATTTTAAAGGTGTTAGGTAAATCCATAGTAAGGTACTCAATCACAGCTCTTTACCTTTTTGAAGCGGAAGAGCTAGAAAACGACTTTGAAGCGAGGCTGTCGCGTAAAATTTAATGCCCAAAGCTTTAGACATTTAAAGGTTTCTGATTCCGAGGAAAGCGATACATGATGGACAGACAGCGATATGAATCGTTTATTAGAAACCGTTAATATTAAAACCACATTAAAAAAAGGATTGTGTCCACCCCCAAGAAGACCTTAGGACCATAATCGCCATTCATTTTTCTTCTGTACATTTGTATTGAATTTACTCGCGTAAGTTAACGCGTTCGTTCGCTGTAGCTTTTAACAAATAATTGCGGAAGAAACATCACTAATTTTCATTTCTGATTGTAGGAAAGGCTGCTAAAGATGCTGCCATCCAGTCTCCACGAGTTAAACTTTGAAAAAGCGAAAACAGCGATATACAGTATCTATTGAATATTTTGGCTTAGGCATAAACAATACATACGGTTAGAATAAGACACAAATAAAGGTTTACATACAGAGTTTCATGATCTTTTTGCGGTCTCTTTCAGTTGTAGGTCAAAATAAGTTCTGTATTATCAGAAATGGGGCTGGAATAGGATTTTTTTGCTGCTGTATAATTTATTCTGAGCCTTTAGAGTTGAGTGTCTGAAATTTGAGAATAAACCATTTAGTTTATCAAATCCACTCTATTACACTGTAACTCTTTATTCAAAATTCTACACATTTTTCTCCATATACCATAATATTCTTAATTTTAAAAAACATGCAATTTCCATTTAAGGTCTTAACTCAATTTTTATTTTGTGGCTAGATGTCAACCTACAACTTGCTGTTTTTTTTTCCTGAATTAATCTTTATCTTGTTTAATTCCGATTGTAACCCTGAATTCAAATTCCAGAGCAGAGAGCCTTTTCCATCCAATTTTTTCAGCTGCATCATAATTTGAACCACTTTAATTGGATTACTCCTTAACCTCAAAATCTCCAGGCAATGTCACTCAAATTTGCATAATCTCTCATCATAGTCACAGATTTACAAACTAGTTAATACTTAGTGAATCACTGTGTGAATTTCTTCCAACTCAGCACATCTTATACTGAACTGGACTGTCCAAAACCTTTTTCTGCTCTGAGAAATTTCCCCATACAACCAAGTGGTGTGAGCTTGGTTTTACACTTTGGCCAAGAAGTTAAGAAATCCAGCAGCCTTTTGATTGCTTTGTTCCTTTGTCTCTCTGCCTTCCAAAATTTGGTTATTATGACAGGCAATATGTTACGCATTTCCAGTAGTGAAAAATGCATTTCAAGATAATTATAAAAACTCCATTCTAATCTTACGATTTGCCTTGGAGTCAATCATAGAACGGTATTCATCATCCTGATAGCTTAACTCCAGTGTAGATGATATCTGACTCAGGTTGCCAAAATACAGGACAGTTTTGTTAAATAAGGGTGTGTTCACCATAAATTTGATGTAGCATAAATACTGCAGGCAACAGAAAAGAGATGCTTTCATCCAGTCATCCAGTAAATCTGGTTTAGGGTGTGTGACTTCTAACTACCATATCAACCATTAAATAAATAGATTTAATTTTCATTGACATTGCACCTGGAGGACATTTAGATCGCATGCCAATAAAAAATAGAAGAAAATTAAAGCATCAAGGTGGGACAACATGGCAACATATTTCAGAGATAGCCTGGCAAATTTAGCAATGATAGTCAGTGTGATACTAGTAGTACATCAGCCCAAAACATCCCCCACCTTTCTGTGGTAGTGCTTCGATCTCCCATTAATTTTGACAGTATATCAAGTTACTGTATTCATGCTATTTGGATATGAAAGAGGGCAGTTCTGGCATTTAATTGGTTTGTAAAGAAATAAAAATGTGTCAGATAGCCTCAGTGGCATATTTAATGAATATTAATAACGCTGTCAAGAAAAGTATCAAAAGAAACTACTTGTTAGGAATAAATGGAGTTAATAGTTGAGGGTGAAGTGAAAAAAAATGTGCAAAGGTCTAAAAGAAGAAAGAAAGCTAGTTGATGAATGATGGGCAAAGGTGAGAAATCCATTTTGCTGCATTTTGCACTTCACTGATTTATTTTTATTATGACTTTTCTTTATTGCTAGATTCCCACCTTTTAAATTTCCGTCTTCTACTGCTTCTTTGCTGAACATAATCCGAAGCAAGTTACTATATTTAATTCAAAGTTCATTTCTGAGGAAGCTGGTAATCTATCACAAGCAGCATTAAGCTGGATGGTGTAACTACAAAATGAATTCAAATGAGCAGGTCAGTAGCTCAATCACTATCACTACAGATGACTAAGTGTTCTTCAATAGAAGTTACACATGTGCCAACATCTGTGTGTGGGCTATCACTGCAATTAAGAGACTCATAAGATCACATGTTAGAAACTAACATCAGGCTGCATGCTTGTAGTGAAAGGCAACATGAAGATTGAACCTTCATTTAAGAACATAATCTCCTTTCTTTAAAAAGGCTCAATCCTTGAATTGTTTCATTAAATGAGATTTCGGTTCTTGAAAATGAGTTGTTATATCATCTGCCTGGCCGGTCATTTGGATTATTTTTCTTCTATTGTTGGCTTCTACCTGAGTGCCTTCATTTTATTATCCTGTACATTAGATTGAGACACATTATTATAACTTACAAAATAATTTTCTGTGACGTCTTACTCTTTTTAAAGATGTATTAATTTGACTCAATTTAATCATGCAAATTTAAAGTTGAATCAACATAGGACTTTTGATGCATTTTAACTACATAGAAATTCTATTCATTATCAATATATTCGCTCAGTTATTTTCCAACAGATTTCTCTTTCATATTCGAAAGTGACTTCCATAGAATTACATGAAATTGAAACTGGATCTTTAGGTCAAACAGTCTATAATGATGAACGGTTCACCCAGGGTTCTCTCCATCCTTCTTAATCTTATATTGTCACCACAACTTCCTTGTTTCTATCTTCTTCCTTTGCCTACCTGGCTTTACCTTAATGAATCTCCGCACTATGTGCATGGCATTGAGTTCCACTATGGCCGCACTCTTCAGATAATGAGACCTCTACCAAACTGTTCCTTTGATACCCTGAAGATGCCCTCTCATATTGACTGAGTATGTCGCAAGAAAACATATCTTAGGATTGTACTTGGTAACATATATGTACTTTGAACTTTGAGCCTGGTTAGGCTCCAGAAGTACACTGGAAACATTCTTTCAGTATCTATTCGTTGATACCTTTCTTAAGTTTGAAGACATCTCTTAAGTTACCTCTCGATTTCTCTTTACCATTCTTGTAAATATTTTATTGCAATTTTCCTCTTGATTCATTCCATAACATAGTGGATGGCAGGTTCAGTATGATGAAGGCTAACTCAAGCTTCTTTTACTTCCCACTTATCAATGACATTTATTCAGCATCCTTACTTTGAGCATTGTGTATTCATATAAATAATGCTTAACTTTATTCTTCTTACTACACCCTTATGATGACAATTAAAAAACTGAAAATGCTGGAAATCCAAAATAAAATTAAAAAAAAATAATGGTAACACTGCATCTGCAGAAGAAGCAACCCTATGGTTTATCAAAACAGATGAAGGGCTTGGACCTGGGGTATTGCTTTCTGCCTTTCTGCAGATGCTGTATGATTTATTGAATGTTTCCAGCATTTCTTTTTTAGCTTTTACTTCACACTTTCTTTTGGCATTCTGCAAGTTTATTGCTTTCTTTCTGTAATTTGTTGCAGTTCTCCATAATATTACATGTCCACATTCTTTCAATTTGATACCATTTTCACGTGGAGCTTTTGATTCTTGTCTAAGTAATCATTATAAAACATAAACAGCAATGTTCCCAGAAAGGAACCTAGTAGGGCAACGGATTCTACCACCTGTCATCCGGAGTGTCTACACCACCTGTGATCTGTGGATTTTACCCAGCAGCCAGCTAGCTACACCGCACACTGAATGCTGGTGGAACTCAGCTGGACAGGCAGCATCTGTGGAAATGAATAAATAGTCAACATTTTGTGCAGAGACCCTTCATCTTGGAGGTGATAGGTGAGAAAGGTAAAGGAGAATTGTTCCGATCTGTTGTCAAGAAAGAAGCGGAGAGCTATAGCAATAGCCCCCTCCACTACCACTTTCATCCTTCTGGTGGAACTAGTCTTCACCCTCAACAATTTCTCTCTTGACTCCTCCCACTTTCTCCAGACTTAAGGTGTAGCCATGGGCATATGCATCCTGCCTTTTTGTTTGCTACGTGGAACAATCTACGTTCCAAGCTTCCCTGCTAATGCTCCCCAACTCTTTCTGCACTACATTGATGAATGCATTGGTGCTGCTTCATGCACCCATGCTGAGCTCATTAATTTTACTAACTTTGCCTCCAACTTCCACCCTACCCTTACATTCACTTTCTCCATTTCTGACACCACTCTCCCATTTCTCTAGCACTCTGTCTGCATCACTGGAGACAAACTGTCTACTGATATCTTTTATAAACCTACTGGCTATCATGACTATACCTTTTCCCACCCTGTCTCCTGTAAAAAAATCCCATTACTTTTTCTCAGTTCCTTCATCTCCACCACAGCTGTTCCTAGGATAAGGGTTTCCTGTCCAGTCCATCAGAGATGTCCTCCTTCTTCAAAGAGCAGAGCTGTCAGGAAATGGAGCAGATGCGACTGATTGCAGCATCATTGGTGGAAGAAGGGATATGCTGCCCTCACCCACATCTGCTCCATAGCAACATATCCGTGCTCACCCCATATTCCCACCATCTTAACAGGGATATAGAGTTCCTCCTATTATTACCTACCACCCCATAAGCGTTGGCATCCAACACAGCATTCCCCCCACAATTTCTGTCATCTCCAACAGGTCCCTGCCACCAAACACCCCCCACACCTACTCTCCACTTTCTGCAGAGACCACTCCCTCTGTGCTTCCCTCATCCATTCATCCTATCCCACTAATCTCCCTCCTGATACCTATCCTTGCAAATGGCAGAAGTGCCCATTTGCTTCCAGCCTCACCTCCATTCAGAATCCCAAGCAGTCCTTCCAGGTGAGGCATCATCCCACATGCAAATTTGTTGGGCTCATCTACTGTAACCAGTTCTCCCGTTGTGGCCTTGTCTACATTGGTGAGACCCGACATAGATTGGGGGACTGCTTTGTCAGGCATCTCCTCTCCATCCACATAAAGCAGGATTTCCCATTTGAATTCCAATTCCCATTCCCATTCCAACACGTTGCTCCCACTTCTGCCAAGATGAGGCCACTCTCAGGTTGGAGGGGCAACACTAGGTAGCCTCCAACCTGATGGTGTGAACATTGATTCGTCCAATTTCTGGTAAACCTTCCCTTGAGTTCAATCCGTCTGTGCTCTCTTACCTTTTCGCCTCACCCACCTACAACTTCCATCTGGTGCTCCTCCTCCTTCCTTTTCTCCCGTAGTCCACTCTGCTCTCTCATCAGATTTATTTTTCTCTAACCCCTTACCTTTTCCACCTATCACCCTGCAGCTTCTTACTTCACCCCCCCCCAACACATACCTGGTTTCACCCGTCACCTTCTAGCTAGACCTCCTTCCACTCCCCCGACCTTCTTATGCTAGAATTTCCCCCCTTCCTTTCCAGGCCTGAAGAAGGGTCTCAGCCCGAAATGTCAACTGTTTGCTTATTTCCATAGATGCTGCCTGACCTATTGAGTTCCTCCAGCGTTTTGTGTGTGTTGCTTTGGATTTCCAGCATCTGCAGAATCTCCTGTGTTGATGCATTCTGTCATTTGTCCACATGGACAAACTGTTTTTGAACCAAATGGTTGTCATTGGTCATTTCTCTGTGACTCTCCTGAATACTGGTGTCTAAAATGTGTTTGATTTTGCTGGACTCTCTGGACTTAGTGGACTGCCTGTCTGCAGAGAGAGGAGGTGCTACGAACAGAAACTCTGAAATGTCTACCTGCTTCCTGCCTACATGCAATGCCTTTTATTTGTAGTGGTTCAATAATCCCCAGCAGCTGGAATTCAGAGCTGCATAGATTCTTGCTGCAAATTCATTGGGATTACTGATTCAGTAGGCACAAGTATTATTCTGACAAGTGCTTAAATGTGCTCTGATCCAGGTTTCTTTTCCATTTTCTGAATTTATTTCATGTACAAAATGGCCGTGAGCATTGAATTTAACATATTAGTTTAGGAAATACTCTTAATGCACTATGTTTTTCTTGCAGTATTACTGATGCTCTAGAACAGGGGATCCCAACCTTTTTTTTGCCGAGGACTTTTACTCTTAACCGAGAGGTTAATGGACCCAGGTTGGGAGCCACTGCTGTAGAAAATACATGAATAAAACACAATGTAATTGTCACTCATGCCAATGAAGTGATCGAATACTGATTCGTCACTGCGAGAGATATCAGGGAGCCATTAACTACGGTACAGGATGTATTTTATGCCAATCAAGGTCTGTACTTCCAACAGTTTTGTCATTAGACTTATGATAGAATGTTGCAGTGTAGAAGCCTAGCACACACAATATGCTGGAGGAATTTAGCAAGTCAGGCAGCAACTATGAAAGGGAATAACCTGTTTTGTGTTTTATAAAAGAGACTCAGTTGATCAATTGTTAGTGAACAACATCCAATGTATCTCCCTGAACCTTAACTTACAATTTAATTTATTTTAAGGGATGTTCATAATTCCCCCTACAAAGCTACTGTCAATTTTGTTACCATCCTTCTTTTGTGTTTTGCTCAGGCTAGCCTGCAGCTGCCTTCTGTATTTAGGCTTCAGATGGCAAATGCCAACTAAACCTTGTGTAACTTGTGGTAGTGAGATAAAGACGAAACAGTGCCTTTATTTCCTGCGGAGCATGAAGAAAGCTCACCTCTGTCCCAGGACACTGATGAACTTTTACTGCTGTACCATTGAGAGCATACTCACCAACTGCATCTCAGTTTGGTATAGCAATTGTCCCGTATCGGACCACAAAGCACTCCAACGTGTGGTGAAAACTGCGCAGCGGATTATCAGCACCCAATTGCCCACCATTGAGAACATCTCCCATAAACGCTGCCTGGGCAGGGCGAAAAGCATTATCAGGGATGCATCTCATCCAAACCATAGACTTTTTACTCTCCTCCCATCCGGTAGGCACTACAGGAGCCTCTGCTCCCGCACCAGCAGGCACAGGAAGAGCTTCTTCCCTGAGGCTGTGACCCTGCTGAACCTCACATCACAGTGTTAAGCAGTATTGCATCCGTATTGTACTGTCTCAGTACTTTTATATTTGTGTGCTGTAGCACTTTATTTTATTTGCAGTTATTTTGTAAATAACGCTATTCTTTACATTTCTGGTCAGATGCTAAATGCATTTCACTGGCTTTGTATCTGTACTCGGCACAATGACAATAAAGTTGAATCTAATCTAATTATTTCCAGCAGAAAGGTCCAACCATTTTTCCTGATTGTCCATCATCAGCTGGGTTTGTAATGAATTCCTAAGTGACGCATCACAAATATTACCACTGATCAGAAACCTAACAGGATCAATCATGTCAACACAAGGTAACAAGAAAAGAGAAGGGATTATGTGCTCTGTTCTGAGAGGCTCTTCTAACCCTGACATAATTATTATAGATAGGTATGGAGTCAAGGTAGCAATATAATGATCTAGAGTAATTTATGAACTTAAGATAGAATAATAAATTAATAATGAATTCACACATAAGGTGATAAGAAATAGAAGCAGGTGTAGGTCATCTGGCCCATTGAGCTTCCCTGACATTCAACAAGATCACTACTGATCTGGCCGTGGACTCAGCTCCATCTGCCTGTCTTTTCCCCATAGCTCCTCATTCCCTGCCCATGCAAAATTCCATCTAACTGTGTCTGAGATATATTTAATGAGATAGCTTCGACTGTTTCGCTGGGCAGAGTATTCCATAGATTCACTACCCTTTAGGAAAAACAGTTTATCGTCATCTCTGTCCTAAATCTACTCCCCCAAATCTTGAGGCATTGTCCCTTGGTTCTACTCTCACACACCAGTGGAAACAACTTTCCTGCCTCCACCTTATATATCCCTTTCATAATTTTATGTTTCTAAAACTTCCCGTCTCATTCTTCTGAATTCCAGTGAGATAGTTCCAGAAATTCAATTTTCCAGAAACAATCTAGTGAACCTCCAAAGACAATATATCTTTCCTCAAGTAAGGAGAGCAGACCATCATAAAGTACTCCAGGTGTGGCCTCACCTGTAACCTGAACAGTTCCAGCATAACCTCCCTGGTCTTAAATTCGATCCCTCTAGCAATGATGGTAACATTTCATTTGCCTTCTTGATAACCTGTTACACCTCCAAATCAACCTTCTGTGATTCATGCACAAGCACTCCCAAGTCCCTCTGCACAACAGCAATGTAACTAACAATCTGATATTTAATTTTTCCTTCCAAAATAAATGACCTCACACTTACCAAAATTGTCTTCCATTTGCCAGACTTTAACCTAACCTATCTATATCTCTCTGCAGACTCCGCATCCTCTGCAATTTGTTTCCACACTCAATTTAGTATCATCAGTGTTATAACTGTGTGACTAAGCACAGCTCCAATGCCATATTGAAGATTGCTGATGACGCCACTGTCATAGGCCAAATCCAAGGTGGTGGCAAATCAGCATATAGGAGGGAGGTTGAAAATCTGGCTGAGTGGTGCCACAGCAACAACCACTTATTCAATGTCAGCAAGACTAAGGAGCTGATTATTGACTTCAGGAGGAGGAAACAGGAGGGCCATGAGCCAGTCCTCATTGGAGGAGCAGAGGTGGAGAGGGTCAGCCTCTTTAAATTCATCGGTGTTACCATTTCCGAGAACCTGTCCTGGGCCCAGCACATAAGTGCAATTATGAGGAAAGCATGAAGTTTGTGAAAATTTGGCATGACATCGAAAAGTTTGGCAAACTTCTATAGATGTGTGGTGGTGAATATATTTACTGGCTGCATCACTGATATGGAAACACCAATGCCCTTGAAAATCCTACAAGAAGTAGTGGATACAGCCCAGCCCACCAGGAGTAACTCCATCCCCACCACTGAGCACATCTACATTGAGCATTATCACAGAAAAGCAGTATCCAACATCAAGGACTCCCACCATCCATGTCATACTCTCTTCTCACAGTTTCCATCTGGAAGAGGGTACAGGGAGCATCAGTTCTCACACCACCAGGTTCAGGAACAGTTGTTACCCCTCAACCATCAGGCTCTTGAACCAAAGGGGATAACTTCACTCAACTTCACTCGCCCCCATCACTGAACTGTTCCCACAACCTATGAACTTACTTTTGAGGACTCTTCCTCTCATGTTCTTGATATCTATTGATTTTTTTTTGTATTTGCATAGATTGTTGTCTTTTGTACCATGGCAGGGTACCTTGTTGGTGGAGTCTTTCATTAATTCTATTATGGTTATTGAATTTATAGAGTATCGCCCGCAAGAAAATAAATCTCAGGGTTGTACATGGTGACATATATGTACTTTCATAATAAACTTACCTTGAGCTTTTAATCCTACACTTATCCTCTTCTTTCAAATCGTGAATGTATCTCATGAACAGTTGTGAGCCCAGCAGCAACCCCTGTGGCACTCTGCTGACAATTGGCAACCAACTAGAGAGACACCCATTTATCCGAAGTCATTGCCTTCTATTGGTTAAGCAATCTTGCTAAAAAATTCCTCCAACTCCATGTATCCTTATCTTATGGATAAGCCTTTTATGCAGCACCTTATTGAATGCCTTCTGGAACTCCAAGTACTCAGCAGCCACCTATTCTTTTCTATTCACTTTGCTCATTATATCCTCAGAGAACTCAGGTGGTGTAAAAATGTCAGGACCTGCCCTTCATAAATTCATGCTGCGTCTGCCTGATGGAACCATTTCTATCCAGCTGTCTCAGTATTTTTTCTTTAATGATAGCTGCAAGCACTTTCCTGAATACAAACATTAAGCTAACTGACCTATAGTTACCCCCTTTTTTGCCTGCATCCTTTTTCAAACAGGAGCTTGACATTCGCTGTCTTTCACACTGCTGAGATCTGTCCAGAGTCCAAAGAGTTTTGGTAAATTATCACAATCCCACCTGTTACAACTTCCACCACTTCTTTCAGTGCCCTGGTACGCATCCTATTAGGACCACTAGTTTGCTCATTGCTACATCTTTGGCGACAGTGATTGTATGTCGGTCCTCACCTCCCATAAATACTACCTCACCTTGGCACGTAAGATGTGTCCTCCATCATGAAGACCTATACAAAATAGTTTTTCAAATCTTTGACCATTTCCACATAAACCAATATTAATTTTCCCTTCTCAACTTCTAAGCAACCTATATTCACCTAGACTCCCCTTTCTGCTTTATATAATTATAAAGACTTTTGCTGTCTTTTTTGTATTTTATGTATATTGGATTTTACTTTCATAATGTATCTTCCCTTTCCTTATCGCTTGCTTTGTTGTTCTTTGTTGTTTTGTAAAGTTTTCCCAATCTTCCAGTTTCCCACTCATCTTGGTGACTTTGTATGCGTGAGCTTTTAGTTTGATACCTTTTTTATTTCATGTCTGCCTCTCCCCACCCTTACTGTCCTTGCCTGGAATACTCTTTTGTTGACTACTATAAAAAAACTCTTTGAAAGTCTTCCACTGTTCCTCAGCTGCCCAACCATAGAGCCTGTGTTCCCAGTCTACACTAGCCAGACCCTCTCTCATGCCATTGCAGTCTCCATTGTTTAGGCATAATGCACTGGCTAATTTGTCCATTTGTATGAGAAATACAATCATATTGTTCTCACTCTTTCCAAGAGGAAAGCTATCATGGATGCATTCTGTCAAGTTATGCGTAATTGATCAGAGCCTGGTATGAAGTTGATAAAAGGCATGAGCAAATAATCACAAGGGATTATAATGACTCTGAACTGCAAATTAGTGTGAATTATAAAAAGAAACATATTTACAGACAGAGTAGTGTTAAAGAGAGACATCAACTATCCTAATAACAGTTAGGTAAGAAGTAAAGAGAAAGAACGATTTTTGAAATGTTTTCATGAAAACTTTCTTTATTGGAATATTTCCACCCCATTTAGGAGGTTAGTATTGCTGGATCCCATTCTACTGAATGAGGTCCATGAAGCGAAGCAAGTGCCAAAGGGGGAATGATGGAGAAAGTATTGATGGTAGTACAATAAGTTTTATATTAATAATGAAAAACGCACATCAAAAAGCAATCAAAAAGTGGGCAGCTTATGAAGAGGAGATGGTTGGAATATAACCGACGCAGAATCTCAGGTTCCTTGGATGATAACAATGATAGTGTGTGAAGTAGCAGAAGTGGGTGTATGACAGATGTCAGGTTGATGATACAAGTTAAACACAAGATGAATATAGAACAATCAGTGGGGGAGTGATAAAGTAAATTAGATGAGTAAATGAGTAAATCGGATAAGAGTTAAATGAAGGCCAATATAAAAGGGAATCCTAAATTCATCTCTAAACAGGCATCTAGTAAGTGATAGTATGAAGGGTGGTGGGACAAATTGGGACTAAAAGTAGTTTACATGTAGAAGAAGATGACATGCTAGAGGTATTCGGTGAGTTAGACCATAAGACCATAACACATAGGTGCAGAATTAGGCCATTTGGCCCATTGAATCTGCTCTACTGTTCCATCTTGCCCGATAATTTCCCCTCTCAACCCCATTCTCCTGCCTTCTCCCCATAACCTTTGATGACCTTACTAATTAAGAACCTATCAAACTCTGCTTTAAGTATACCCAATGATATGTATCTGTGGTTGCCAGGAAGAAGGACTGTCCAACTGTCCAAATTTTTGCTGTACTAAAAATTGAAAAAGCTGAGCAAGTAGAAGGGCAACATGAACCATAAATCACTAGATCTATGTTCATCGGAATCGATCTCATACTAAAGTAAATCAGCTGAGTTTTCTGATGCGGTAACAGGGTCGGGTTGATGAGGGTAATCGAGTTGATGTTATAGAAACATAGAAACATAGAAAATAGGTGCAGGAGTAGGCCATTCGGCCCTTCGAGCCTGCACCGCCATTTATTATGATCATGGCTGATCATCCAACTCAGAACCCCGCCCCAGCCTTCTCTCCATACCCCCTGACCCCCGTAGCCACAAGGGCCATATCTAACTCCCTCTTAAATATAGCCAATGAACTGGCCTCAACAGTTTCCTGTGGCAGAGAATTCCACAGATTCACCACTCTCTGTGTGAAGAAGTTTTTCCTAATCTCGGTCCTAAAAGGCTTCCCCTCTATCCTCAAACTGTGACCCCTCGTTCTGGACTTCCCCAACATGGGGAACAATCTTCCTGCATCTAGCCTGTCCAATCCCTTTAGGATCTTATACGTTTCAATCAGATCCCCCCTCAATCTTCTAAATTCCAACGAGTACAAGCCCAATTCATCCAGTCTTTCTTCATATGAAAGTCCTGCCATCCCAGGAATCAGGAATCATATGCATATGGATTTTCTAAATGTATTTAACAATGGTCTGGACAGAAGTCTTCTTGGCAAGTGAATAATACCGAGGAATAGAAAAAAGTATTGGTGAACAGCTGCAGATTTAATTGGGGAGAAAAATATATGCGTAAGGATTTCTGTTTTACCTGAAATATAAGGACTTGAACTTGCATGTACATGAATCAATTTCAAGATCTGTACAGAACTTTGAACTATGATAAAAAGTCAGTAAGCTAACGTGCAAGTGAGCATAAACTAATTGGGCGGGCAGATGGAATTTAATGCAGAAAATTGTAAAGTGAATCATGGTAATCAGAAGGATGAGGAAAGGCAAAATAACAAAAATGTACATTTAAATTGGGAGCAGGAACAGAGAAAAAGGTTCAAAACTTCAAAAGTTAATTTATTATCGAAGCATGTATCCATATACAACTCTGAATTTTGCCTTCTTCAGATAACAAAGAAAGATAGCAAAGTAGGAACATGAAAATTGTTCCAAAAGAAACTTCAACCCCCCCCCCCCACCGACACACACACTAAAAAGAACAGCATTCTGGCAATCAATCCTGAAAATTCCCCTCCCCGCCACGTACCAAACGGAACAGGAACATCAACCCCCAAAAAACAGCGCCTCCCTCGCATGAAAAATACTAACAGAACACAACAGAACATCAACCCCCAAAGACACTTCCTTCACACAGCAAAATGGAAAAGAAACAGGTGATAAAGAACACAGAATATAAAAACAATAAAATCTCCACAGTCCGTAAACGCAACAGTCCAATCCAAAGTACCATCCAGTATCACTGACATTCCTCCAAAGAGAGGGACACTGGGTGCTTATGTGAACACATGGTTAAAAATGGCACAACAGATTATGAAAATAGTTCAAAAATATTTGAGATCCTGCATTTATAAATAAAAGTACAAAGCTAAAAAAAAAGTAGCAGCATCCAGCCTTTATAAAATTTCCAGGTTAAAAAAATCAGGTGCCTTAGAAAGTGTCATGAGAAAGGGGGAAAATTGTGAAAATGGATGAGACGTTCAGTGGCTGCATTACATAAGGATAAAAGAAAATATCTCAAACTACCTGCAGAGAACGTTCCTTAGAATAGAAAAAAATGAAATAAGAGCAACTGGGAGTATTTCGGAGACCCTGAAAGCTTTGGGACTCAATATTGAATTCAATAATTTCAACTAACTTTCTTCTTCTGTATATATTAGAATTGGACAGTAATGTTGAAACATTATCTATGTGTAATATTAATTTGGCTTCCCTCTCTCCACACACACAGCTTAATGTACTGGGTATTTTCAGCATTTTCTTTTCAGTTTCAGGTTTCAGCAACAGCTCTGACTTGCATTTCACACACTTAACACATGTCCCTGTGTTTGTTTTCCCACTCTCTAACAATCCTTATTAATCTAAAAAACAGACAGATCAATACACAGTGGAAGTCCGATATCTCCTTTGTCCTATCCATCTCTCTCTCTTCCTCTACAACTTAGTGTTAACATTTCTTACTCTCTCAGTTCTGGTGAAATGACTTCAGTCTGAAAAGTTAACTCTAATTCTGTTTCCTCATATACTGTCTGATCTCCTGAGTACTTCCAACATTTCCTACTTTTATTACAGGTTTCTGGCTTCTGCAGTTTGATTTTAAGATTTCTTCCAGAGCTGGATAAGTTCCTAATGAAAAGAAATGGCTACAACTATTGGAAAATAAGGAGGGGAATTTTAAAGATGAGATAATCTGCCAATGCTGGCAATCCAAAGCAACACACACAAAATGCTGGAGGATCTCAGCAGGCCAGGCAGCATCTATGGAAAAGAGTAAACAGTCTACATTTCAGGACAAGACCCTTCTTCAGGAGAATTTTAAGGTGCTTGGCTAACTGGAAAT